>NC_091283.1:416338005-418930505 GCF_032444005.1 Ranitomeya imitator | reverse complement strand
AGTAAATGTCAAAATGAAAAAATTCTACCAGCAGTCCCCAGAGACACCGTGCAAGGTCAAATGGAAAAAAAAATAAGTCTTTCTAAGAATAATTAAGACTGGGGATGTTATGTCACTGTGTAAAGCCAGAATCATCTTAAATTCCACGTGACTTGAAGGGCAATAAAGGAGATGAAAGCAGAGAGAGCAAGAAGTTCAAGATGCTTCTAAATGAAATTTCTAATGGAAAAGTCCTCAGGGATGTTCTCGTTCTAGGCAAGAAGTAAACATTTTACCGAATCTTCTCTCCAGTCACTAGGATTATCATGGCGCCTTCCACATACAGTATAAACAGTGTACACCTCTTTGATTAACCATTTTACATAGTAACATAGTAACATAGTTAGTAAGGCCGAAAAAAGACATTTGTCCATCCAGTTCAGCCTATATTCCATCATAATAAATACCCAGATCTACGTCCTTCTACAGAACCTAATAATTGTATGATACAATATTGTTCTGCTCCAGGAAGACATCCAGGCCTATTTTATTAAATATAAAGCAACTTATTTAAAAAAAAAGTGTATGCAGCACCTATACAAAACAATATCTCACCAAGGCCACAAATCACAAGCAAACCAACAAGCCATTGCGTAATCTGATCCAGCAGTTATGAATTACTTCCATCTCTCCTCCCCACCCTTCTTGGTAACCTACATAGTAGCTGCATACACGAAAAGGTGGGAATGATATTTACATCTAGAAACCGGAGATAAAAAGGGAAAGAGAGGGGGAATGTGGGACCTCACAACTATCTGTACGTATGTGTAGGGGCAAAAATGAGAAAGTGTTGTGCCTCAGATATGTGTCGCTCAATCATTTTTTTGCAAATAAAGCACGCACTATGGGTATTCTGCCTATGTGAAATGATGGTCCAGCACCCAATGGCTCCTGTTGCCTGTTGTTGCAATAATATTTTTAAATATAGTGGTGTTTTAAAGTTTGTGAACCCTTCAGAATTTTTATACTTCATAAATGTGGCCTAAAACTACAGCAGATTTACACACATGTCCAAAAAGTAAATAAAGAGAATCAAATCAAAGAAATGAGTCAAAATATTGAACTTTTACTTTTGTTTTTGTTTTTTTTATTGAGAAAATCCAATCCAATATCACATTTTTGTGAGTGGCAAAAGTATGTACACTTTTAGGATTAGCAGACAAAGTGAAGGTGAAATTAGAGTGTGGTGTTTTGAATCAATGGGAAAACAATCAAATATGAGTGGGTGACCTATTCTATTTGAAAGAACAGAAATCTATAAAAATCTGATCTTTAGGACAGGTTTGTTGAAATGCATCAAGGCACAAACAAATGAGAATTCTGCGGACATTAGAAGAAGAAGAAGAGTTGTTGGTCTTCATCAGGCTGGAAAAAAATTCTGAAACATCTCTAAACAGTTTGGGCTCCACTAATCCACAGTCAGACAAATTGTGAACATATTGAGGAAATTCAAAATCTTTATTACCTTCCCCAGGAGTGGTTGACCAACAAAGATCACTCTAAAGGTACCTTCACACATAACGATATTGTTAACGATATCGTTGCTTTTGGTGACGTTGCAACGATATCGTTAAGGAAATCGCTATGTGTGACAGCGACCAACGATCAGGCCCCTGCTGGGAGATCGTTGGTCGCTGAACAAAGTCCAGAACTTTATTTCGTCGCTGGATCTCCCGTGGATATCGCTGGATCGGCGTGTGTGACACCGATCCAGCGATGTCTTCACTGGTAACCAGGGTAAACATCGGGTAACTAAGCGCAGGGCCACGCTTAGTAACCCGATGTTTACCCTGGTTACCATCCTAAAAGTAAAAAAAACCAAACAGTACATACTTACCTACCGCTGTCTGTCCCCGGCGCTCTGCTCTGCACTCCTCCTGTACTGGCTGTGAGCGTCGGTCAGCCGGAAAGCAGAGCAGTGACGTCACCGCTCTGCTTTCCGGCCGCTGTGCTCACAGCCAGTGCAGGAGGAGTGCAGAGAAGCAGAGCGCCGGGGACAGACAGCGGTAGGTAAGTATGTACTGTTTGTTTTTTTTACTTTTAGGATGGTAACCAGGGTAAACATCGGGTTACTAAGCGCGGCCCTGCGCTTAGTTACCCGATGTTTACCCTGGTTACCGGCATCGTTGGTCGCTGGAGAGCTGTCTGTGTGACAGCTCTCCAGCGACCAAACAGCGACGCTGCAGCGATCCGGATCGTTGTCGGTATCGCTGCAGCGTCGCTTAATGTGAAGGGGCCTTAAGAGCAAGGGCTATAATAGTCCTGGAGGTCACAAAGGAACTCAAGGAATCCACTAAGCAACTAAAGGTCTCTCTCACATTAGCTAATATTTATGTACAGGAGTACATCATCAAGTATACTGAACAACAATTGTCTACATGGCAGGATTGAAAGCATCAATCACTGCTTGTTAAAAAGAACATTGCTACCTGGTCTTGAGCTTGTTAAAGATCACGTGGACAAGGGTGATTGGAACAATGTAATGTGGACATATTAGATTAAAATAGAGCTTTATTATTTAATTGAGAAGCGTTATGCTTGGAGAAAGACAAACATTACATTACAGCATAAAAGCCTCATTCCATCTTTGAAACCAGGTAGTGGTAGTATCATGGTTTGGTTTAGTCCTTTTTTTTCTGCATCTGGGCCAGGACGGCTGCCATCATTGATAGCACAATAAATTCAGAATTTTATGAGAAAATTCTAAGTGCAAATGTCAGGACAACTATTCATGATCTGAATCTCAAGAGAACCTGGGTCTTGCAGCAAGATACTGACCCAAATCTCAGAATTCATTCCACAAAATAATTTTTTAAAAGAATCAAGGTAACATTTTTTTAATGGCAAAGTCAAAGTCCAGTCCTTAATCCTATGGAAATGTTGTGGAAGGACCGGAAGCTGAGAAAACCCACCAGCATAACAGAGATGAAGCAGTTTTGTAGGAGAAACTGGGTTAAAATTTATACAAGCTGATGTGCGGGACTATTCAACAGTTATCAGAAGCATTTAGATGCGGTTATTACTGCCCAAGGGGAGTCACACCAGATGCTGAAAGAAAAGGTTCCCATACTTTTTCCACACTCAGACATGAGATATTTGATCACTTACCGTATTTTCCGGCATATAAGACGACTGGGCATATAAGACGACCCCCAACTTTTCCAGTTAAAATATAAAATCTTCTCAAAAGTCGGGGGTTGTCTTATATGCCGGGTGTCGTCTTATAGGGAGGGTGCGAAGCAATCTGCAGTCGACTTATATAGTGCGGGGGAGTGGTCCTGATGACGAGGTGAGGAAGCGCCTCACCAGGAAGGTGTAAGTGAAGCAAACTGTCAGCGTCTGGGATGCCAGGGATATGCAAAAAAGAGAGAGTGATGCTGTGCCTAGAAAAACACTCCTCTTTCACTCATCTGGCTCGCCCTTGTATCCTATTATCTCCTTCTCTGCCTCTGCTTCACTTACACCTTCCCGGTGAGGCGCCCCCTCACCTCGTCATTGGGACCGCTCCCCCGACTTTTGAGAAGATTTTCAGGAGTTAAAAAGTAGTCTTATATGCCAGAAAATACAGTACTTAATTTAAGAAATGTTAAGTCTCACATTTATACTCATTACATAGTAACATAGTAACATAGTTAGTAAGGCCGAAAAAAGACATTTGTCCATCCAGTTCAGCCTATATTCCATCATAATAAATCCCCAGATCTACGTCCTTCTACAGAACCTAATTGTATGATACAATATTGTTCTGCTCCAGGAAGACATCCAGGCCTCTCTTGAACCCCTCGACTGAGTTCGCCATCACCACCTCCTCAGGCAAGCAATTCCAGATTCTCACTGCCCTAACAGTAAAGAATCCTCTTCTATGTTGGTGGAAAAACCTTCTCTCCTCCAGACGCAAAGAATGCCCCCTTGTGCCCGTCACCTTCCTTGGTATAAACAGATCCTCAGCAAGATATTTGTATTGTCCCCTTATATACTTATACATGGTTATTAGATCGCCCCTCAGTCATCTTTTTTCTAGACTAAATAATCCTAATTTCGCTAATCTATCTGGGTATTGTAGTTCTCCCATCCCCTTTATTAATTTTGTTGCCCTCCTTTGTACTCTCTCTAGTTCCGTTATATCCTTCCTGAGCACCGGTGACCAAAACTGGACACAGTACTCCATGTGCGGTCTAACTAGGGATTTGTACAGAGGCAGTATAATGCTCTCATCATGTGTATCCAGACCTCTTTTAATGCACCCCATGATCCTGTTTGCCTTGGCAGCTGCTGCCTGGCACTGGCTGCTCCAGGTAAGTTTATCATTAACTAGGATCCCCAAGTCCTTCTCCCTGTCAGATTTACCCAGTGGTTTCCCATTCAGTGTGTAATGGTGATATTGATTCCTTCTTCCCATGTGTATAACCTTACATTTATCATTGTTAAACCTCATCTGCCACCTTTCAGCCCAAGTTTCCAACTTATCCAGATCCATCTGTAGCAGAATACTATCTTCTCTTGTATTAACTGCTTTACATAGTTTTGTATCATCTGCAAATATCGATATTTTACTGTGTAAACCTTCTACCAGATCATTAATGAATATGTTGAAGAGAACAGGTCCCAATACTGACCCCTGCGGTACCCCACTGGTCATTAGTTTGATTTGTTTCTCTTTAACCACTTTTAGGACTTGTTAAATATGATGTAGTTTGATAAAATGTATGCAAAAATATGGATAATTCTGAAGGGTTCAAAAACTTTAAAGCATCACTGTAAATTTATTTGACTTAGAAAATGTTTCATAAATCTTCTATAATCTTCTGACGACATACTACCAAGTCCCCATAATAATGCATTAAATAAATGCTTATGGCATCTATATACTAAAAGAGAGTAAGTGAGGATGCTGTTTAAATAAGATAACCAATTTCTGTGCCCGCATTATCCACCGCTTGTTGCCAAGTAGTAGAAAACATGGTTTACTTTTTAAAACAGCACCTTTTTGGTCAATGAGATAAAATTGTAATATTAACAGCATCTCTATTCTATATTATGTGGATGTCATTAAGAAAAAGAAATGATTCAGGACCAACAATTAGCTGCAGTAAAAATGTTGTCAAGAAGAACAAAATAGCACCACTTTGGTTGATATGCTAGTATTGTAGCACTAAATTGCATCTATATATTCAAATGGAGTAGATAGAGACATTATTTTGATAGAAATGAATCAGGATCTGCACCCATATTCTTTGTAAATTACCTGAATTAAAGGGGTTGTTTAGGGTTTAAAACATTGCCACTTTTGGTCAATGTGTTGGTATTGCAGTGTTCATTGCATCAATATATTAATACAAAATAGACGTAGCAGCTATTTAGGTAAAAATTATCCAGGATTTATACTCTGTGCCTGCATTCTTCATCACATTTTACCCTGGATTAAAAAAAAAAGTTTATTTTATAAACCAACACCATTTTGATCTAAGTGTTATTATTGTTATGTTTCAAAATAGATAGAGATGCTGTTAAGGTAGAACTTTATTGGGCATATACATTCTTCACCAATTAGCTGCATTAAAGGTCTAGGTTGCTGTGTTGGTACTGCAGCATTGAGTGCTTCCATATATTAGTATGAAGTAGATGTAGAAGTTGTTTAGGTAGAGCTTATCTAGGACTTAAACACTGTGCCCGCATTCTCCACCAATTACCTACAATAAAGGGTTTCCTGGGATTAGAAAAAAAAAAATGGAGCAGTTTCTCGCAAAAACACAAGCAATTTTTTCAAAGCCTTTAACTCTTCAATCAATAAAATCAGAGACTTGCTGTTCTTTGCCATCCACCTTCCTGCGGGCTTTTATAACAGAACATACTTTTTTACTGATCTTTTGATAGATCCCAAAAAAAACAAGTCATAAACTCAGATTGCTTCTTCTCTTTTTATTCTTTTTATTGTGGAAAAATAAAGTCAACCATTTCAGCAGTGAAATCGAACAAAAAAGCAGAATGGGGAGGGGAGAAAAAAAGATCATAAACAGAATAAACAAGGATTGGTCATTGGAGGACAATACAAATCCAAAAGAACAAAAGAGTCATAGAGAATATGGCGGATGACACCGAGGTTCATGGGAAATGTACAGCTTTGGTCTGTGAAAACATAGCATTATGCTTAATTTGTCTCAATCCCATTATCGGTGGGAGGTCTGGTATATTACATTAATTAAAAACCTGGTTTTGCGCTTTGATCTTGGTCAGTTTTACAGTCTTCCCAAGGACAGTTTAATAACAAACCTTACATGAGGAGGCAAACATGAAGTTCTCTGTCGGTTGCTTAACCCTGGCCTCCATTATGTGCTTATCAAATGCTTTAAAGGGGCAGTAAATTACTAAAAGAAGGTCAGGTATTCTGGAAAATCCTTATGTAAAAACCTTACATTTATAAAAGTTGTTATAATTAGAATCATATCATCACCCAATATGTACCACCGGCTTGATTTAGAAAATATTACATAAGTTGTTATCATCCTAAATGGGGCCATATACAGTATATTTATTTAATTATTTTGCAGTAGAGTCTTTTTTACTGCACTAGTACAGATTAGGTACCGTAACTATTAAAGTTTTTGGCTGCCCTTTGGCACAAGACAGTGAAACTCTGTCCAAATAGTGTAGACTTGGGTTCTCCAATGCATCACAAAACTATGAATTATAAACTTCCAACAGCTGGAGAGCCTTAGAATGGAGATATATATATATATATATATATATATATATATATATATGTGTATATATATACACACACACAGTATATATACATATAAGTCTGGCCTTTACAGCAGCACACTGGTATTGAGAAGTAACATTTGATTGCGGTAACATCATGAACTGTAAAAACAATGTATGATTAGTCCGAAACAAAAAATTTTCATAATTGCACCCCAAATGTAACCTGGGTATAACCTCCCAAGGTGGGAGATTTCACTTCCCTTCTAATGTACCTAGGGAGCCAAACCAAAACTGGTACCATATAATACTACATTAGTCTCTGCAGCAATCAGATCCATTTTACCTGTGTTCCTGCTTGTTTCTATTCAGTATAGACTACTTATATCAGATAACATATTGGGAGTTGTGCTCCTTTAGCTAAAGGGTTTGACTTTGTTCCTGAAATACTCTGTACTGCTCATACAAAGACCAGCTTAAAACAAATTGCAAGTTTTCTACCTAAGATCAGTAGTTTGCAATCCATGTCCATGATGGGAAATTAATTTTACATTCTGGCTTAAGGTTCATCAGGTACAGACCACTACCTCAAGTAGCTCAGTAAGATTCCATAGGATTATAGTCTGTCTCCAAATAGTTTAACATAGAAAACATAGAAATTCTGTGAAAATAAGTATATTTCTCTTTTTTTTTTTTTTTACATAGTTTGAGGGAGAGTAGCCCAAGTCTGAATGCACCAGAATGCATCTTTCTATGTGTATGTGTGTATGTGTGTGTGTGTGTGTGTGTGTGTGTGTGTGTGTGTGTGTATATATATACAGTTAGGCCCATATATATTTGGACAGAGACAACATTTTTCTAATGTTGGTTATAGACATCACCACAATGAATTTTAAACAAAACAATTCAGATGCAGTTGAAGTTCAGACTTTCAGCTTTCAATTGAGGATATCCACATTAAAATTGGATGTAGGGTTTAGGAGTTTCAGCTCCTTAACATGTGCCACCCTATTTTTAAAGGGACCAAAAGTAATTGGACAATTGACTCCAAGGCTATTTCATGGACAAGTGTGGGCAATCCCTTCATTATGTCATTCTCAATTAAGCAGATAAAAGGCCTGGAGTTGATTTGAGGTGTGGTGCTTGCATTTGGAAGGTTTTGCTGTGAAGTGAACATGCGGTCAAAGGAGCTCTCCATGCAGGTGAAACAAGCCATCCTTATGCTGCGAAAACAGAAAAAAAACATCCAAGAAATTGCTACAATATTAGGAGTGGCATAATCTACAGTTTGGTACATCCTGAGAAAGAAAGAAAGCACTGGTGAACTCATCAATGCAAAAAGACCTGGGCGCCCACGGAAGACAACAGTGGTGGATGATCGCAGAATAATCTCCATGGTGAAGAGAAACCCCTTCACAACAGCCAACCAAGTGAACAACACTCTCCAGGAGGTAGGCGCATCAATATCCAAATCTACCATAAAGAGAAGACTGCATGAAAGTAAATACAGAGGGTTCACTGCACAGTGCAAGCCACTCATAAGCATCAAGAATAAAAAGGCTACACTGGACTTTGCTAAAAAAACATCTAAAAAAGCCAGCACAGTTCTGGAAGAACATTCTTTGGACAGATG
The DNA here is from genome assembly GCF_032444005.1 of Ranitomeya imitator. Taxonomy (NCBI): domain Eukaryota; kingdom Metazoa; phylum Chordata; class Amphibia; order Anura; family Dendrobatidae; genus Ranitomeya; species Ranitomeya imitator. The sequence goes on along the minus strand of NC_091283.1, from coordinate 418,922,131 downwards.
AAACCAAGATCAACCTCTACCAGAATGATGGAAAAAGAAAAGTATGGCGAAGGCGAGGTACAGCTCATGATCCAAAGCATGCCACATCATCTGTAAAACACAGCGGAGGCAGTGTGATGGCTTGGGCATCCATGGCTGCCAGTGGCACTGGGTCACTAGTGTTTATTGATGATTTGACACAGGACAGAAGCAGCTGAATGAATTCTGAAGTATTCAGAGCCATACTGTGTGCTCAGATCCAGCCAAATGCAGCCAAACTGATTGGTCGTCGTTTCATACTACCGATGGACAATGACCCAAAACATAAAGCCAAAGCAACCCAAGAGTTTATTAAAGCAAAGAAGTGGAATATTCTTGAATGGCCAAGTCAGTCATCTGATCTCAATCCAATTGAGCATGCATTTCACTTGTTAAAGACTAAACTTCAGACAGAAAGGCCCACAAACAGCAACTGAAAACCACCGCAGTAAAGGCCTGGCAGAGCATCAAAAAGGAGGAAACACAGCGTCTGGTGATGTCCATGAGTTCAAGACTTCAGGCAGTCATTGCCAACAAAGGGTTTTCAACCAAGTACTAAAAATGAACATTTTATTTAAAATTATTGAATCTGTCCAATTACTTTTGGTCCCTTTAAAAACAGGGTGGCACATGTTAAGGAGCTGAAACTCCTAAACCCTTCATCCAATTTTAATGTGGATACCCTCAAATGAAAGCTGAAAGTCTGAACTTCAACTGCATCTGAATTGTTTTGTTTATAATTCATTGTGGTAATGTCTATGACCAAAATTAGAAAAATGTTGTCTCTGTCCAAATATATGTGGACCTAACTGTATATATATATATATATATATACATATATATATTTACGTAGAGATCCTTTAATTTTATTCTTTTGTATACAACATCACATATAATAAATTTCCCTCTAGAATCGGATACAGAACACTGAGTTATCAAAATGAGGAAGGCTTGTGGGGGCATCACACCCGCCGGAGGCAAGAAAAAGGAACTACCCCGCCGATAGCTACATTATAAAGTATGGCCTGGGGGACGGGGTAAGGGGGTGTTTACACAGTAATTAGGCAAAAATACACTGTCATTCAAACAGCATCCATCATAAAATGGCATGTACCTGAGAGAGGCGTATTAGATTCAGTGCAAGTCTGAAATACAACAAGGAAAAGTCTGTATTTGACATCTTTAGCTTTAGGGATTGTCTGTGGCTACTTTAGCAGAAGGGGGTGCTATGGTCTTCCCTTACAGCATCTTGACAATGCAAGGGAATGGTCAAATATATAGGCAAGGGAGTACGTAGAGGGAGCTCCCGTGTGAGTTCCAGGGAGGAAAGTGCCCCTACCCAAATTGGCCCCTACCCCAAGGATCACTGGAACCTCCAAAGGGGGCAAAAAAGGGTTAAGAGAATTGTCTGGAGCGTCCCTTCATTCCTCTAGGAGCTGGGCCCTCTACTCTGGTGGCTATGGCTATGGGGCCCTCCTCACCTCAATGTTTGCCCATCTATACCTGGGCTTCAAAATAATATTTTCCATTAAGCAAAAATATAACATTTTTTTTTTATTTCCCTTAAATTCCATTAAGGCAAGCTCCACCTGCAGGACAAACTATGGCAAGATGTGGCTCTTACGACTTTGTAGAACTACAAATCCTAGCCGAAAACGTGGCAAGAAAGCTACAGTGAAGGTAGCAAAAGGGATCGGCTATTAGATTTTCTAAGTAGGGCATTAAAGGATCTGTCCAGAGTTAGAATACCAGCGCCGCATCTGTCCATAGATTGCATCTGGTATTGCAGCTTAGCTCCATTGACATAAAGGGTGGCTAAGCGGCAATACCACAAACGACCTGTGGACACTGGTGGCGCTGTTTTTTGTGTGTGGGGGGGGGGGGGGGAGCAGCCATGTTTTTCTAATCCTGGACAATCCATCCATCTTTACAGGTCCACACAGAAAACCTAAAGAGCAGCATCTTGCCAACCTCTCCTTTCCATAAGCCCAAGATACATTTTAAGACAGGCTACACAAATATTTGTCCGGGGAGAATTGACCCTAATCATGGCTAGTCGTGAAAGTGCTTGAAAACATAAGAAGAACTCAGTAACCCCAGCGTATGAAAATTACACTTATTTTTTTCTTTTTTCCATTTTGTTTTTTTTTTTTTATATACAAAGGGTTAAAATATAATTAGAACGCCTGGAAAAGTTTGACAATTCCTCTTAATAAAGCAGCGCGTTATCAAATCTTAGTTAGTGTCCTTGCAAAAGCTCACGATGCATGAACCCCTAATTTTCCCAGAAATAATCGTAGACCGAAACACGTCTAATGGGGAAAGGGAGAGAGGTGAAAACAAATGCAAGGAGATTTGTCATGCACACTGTAAAAGAAAAAAAAAAAAAAAAAAGGAGCGAAACGTCATTGGCAAGGAAATGAAATATTTACAAAGGAAAGATATTTCCAGAAAAAAAATAAAAATGCTACTTTATCGGAGCCCACCTCTTCCAAAAGGCGGGCTGTATTGTCTGCCATGCTCGTAGAATCTGCTGGAGTTAGTCGGTCCCCACTCCCAGACTGCGTGAAGGTTTTCACTGACAGTCATCAGAAAAATGAGACAATTGTTTAAAAAAAAAGCATACAAACAGCATAACAAACATCTATAATCAATACAAACCATTTATAGAGAAGAGAAGTCTAAAAAAAAAAAAGAAAAAAAGGATGAAAATAAGAAAATTAAAAAATGTGCTGAATATCGGTACCAGCGCAAGGCACTCAAGATTAACCCCGTTCCTGCTGGAGAGACTCGGGACCTATCATTGTGCAGATCCCTCCAGCAGCTAAGAGGTTAAACCCAATTGGCAATGTGAAAACCAAACCCAAAATTTAAAAAAAAAAAAAAAAGTGAAATCTCCCTAAAGAAATAAAAAAAGAATCCTTCCAGAATGAAATCTCCTTGCGTGCCTTTCTTTACAAATCTCTGATAGTTTGCTCCAAGATGCGTGAAAGTGTGACTGATGGTGAAAAGAAGTGAAAAAGATCTGGAATAGTTTTTTTTTTTCTTTCCGTAAAATTCAATAAAATAAATAAATAAATACACCCTTGTGGCTGATGAGCCCTCACTTGAAAGGCAGGTGCAGGATGATGCTGTTGATATCTTTTAGAAGCTACGAAATGAAATCCAAAAATCGGCAATTCTGTTCAGTTGATCTGACGACATGCATCGAATGTCCACTTGGTGGCGCCACCAAAGATCTCAATGTTGGTTTCTGCCCAACTGATGACATTACCAGTCAGTGCTTTGTTGTTGCAAGTTGCCAGGTTATAGACTTCTCCCACCGTCAGCTTTCTATCCCACATATTGAAATGGGCCAGTTCCCCAACGAAAGCCTGAGTGGCATCAAACCCACCTCCTAGGGTGTCCTTTTAGAGTACAAAATAAAGAGGAAAAGACAAAATGATGTGTTATATTAGATAGCAGAAAATCATTTATCAAAACGATTTGGACATGTATGCCCATAAAATGTACCCCAAATGAAAAACTCAAGCATGCACTGGGACGTCTAAGTGTCCTGGTCAATCTTCAGACCACCTTGCGTCTGTTAAAAGTTTAAAAAAACATTTTGCCCTTAAGTAGGCAAAATAATCAATTTTAGTCTGCGCATGCGCCAGTTTCAGGCCCTCTCCCACACCATCTGGTCTAATGCATGTGTGGGTAGAGCAACCACTGAAGATCTACACATGTGCTGGTTCTGGGCTTTCTCTTGCACCATTGGGTCAGATGCTTTTACAGTGCATTTGCCCATGTGTGGGGTGAGCAAACACTTCATGTCTGTACATGCGCTGTTTCCAGACCCTCTCCCAAACATTATCGGCAGTGGATTTGCCCATGTGTGCACATGTCTGTACATGCGCTGGTTCCAAACCCTCTCCCACACATTATCGGCAGTGGATTTGCCCATGTGTGGGTTGAGCAAACACTTCAGGTCTGTACATGCGCTGGTTCCAGACCCTCTCCCACACATTATCGGCAGTGGATTTGCCCATGTGTGGGGTGAGCAAACACTTCATGTCCTACATGCGCTAGTTCCAAACGCTCTCCCACACATTATCGGCAGTGGATTTGCCCATGTGTGGGGTGCGCAAACACTTCATGTCTGTACATGCGCTGGTTCCAAACCCTCTCCCACACATTATCGGCAGTGGATTTGCCCATGTGTGGGTTGAGCAATCACTTCATGTCTGTACATGCGCTGGCTCCAGACCCTCTCCCACACATTATCGGCAGTGGATTTGCCCATGTGTGGGTTGAGCAAACACTTTATGTCTGTACATGCGCTGGTCCCAAACCCTCTCCCACAAGTCATCTGCAGTGGATTTGCCCATGTGTGGGTTGAGCAAACACTGCAGCTCTGCCCATGCGCTGGCTATGGACCCTCTTCCACGTCATTGACAGTGCATTTGCCCATGTGTAAATCACTACAGGCTGGTTCTCATCTCACTTCTGGGTCATCGGGGCTGGTGCATACTCAAAACTGATTATTCCGACCAAGGTCAAGCGTTGTGTGCATGTGCCAATGTTCAGCCCAACTGCTAAAGCATTTGATTTTTTACATTGCTTGACATTTTAGGAGTCACCAATGTCAATCAAGGGCAGATCAAGATTTACCATGATATTTCGATAATTCAGTTACACCCAGATAAGTGGCACTACATACATATAATGGATATAACCTCTTATTATAGCACAAACAATGGTTCCACTTATTGCAGTAAATCCTGCTGACTGTTTCCCTTGGAGGGGTTCTCCCTTGTACTCTTTGTTGCCCCCCAATGATTACAGGTATATTCCCTTCTAAAGCAATTATGGTATATCTACAGAATATGTCATCAATCCCACCTCTGCTCCTCCGCATATCAGGAAAAGGTGGTCCCATGGGGACTTCGGTGGGGAGAGCCATGCACAATCATAGCCATCTCTCCATTGAAGCAACTACAAATACTTTGCATCAACCATCACATGTCATGAAACCCTTTCTCCCATAAGTGCTTCAGATAGGAATACAATATTTACGGACAAATATTGAGTAATGTTCTTGCCAGTGAATGCAATAAACAGGAATGATGGGGTTCATGAAGGTCTCCCACTATTGGCCATCAGGGGATTCAAAGATCTATAAGGTTAGATGTTACCTGTCTGACCTTTATTTCCATCAGATACGAGGAGGTGGAGAAATGATGGCCTCTCTATCCCACTAAATATTAAATCTTGCCTTCAGTTGAGCTACAAATTTTCAGTAATATTAAATATTGGACTCAGTAATAAAGAGATATCCCCACCGGATTTTGCTTCACAAGGGTTAAAAAAAAACAAAAAAACACTATCTTGACCCCACAATGGTGAGTCTATTACCTTTATAACTTTATACTTATTCCTCCTAATTAAAAATGTATTGGTAAATGTCTCGAACATGTAGGAATTTTGTGATGGATTTGGCTACTTATAGTAGGTCATTCCATTCTCTTACTGTAAAGAATCCTTCCCTATACTAATACTGGATATGCCTTTTATGCACATACAACTGGCGGATAACCCAGGGCACCAACTCGCCAGCCTTTTGCTATATGTTTGACTTTCCATGCATTGCATTGTGTTTGGAACTTTCCACATCAAGTCAAGTATACCCCTGTTCTCTAGTAAGAAAATAAGCGGCAATTACCTGCTCCTGACCAATCACCAGCACTCCCTGGTGTTTTATAGGGTGGTACGGGGCCAGATTCTCGCCACTTCCCCGTAATACACCATCCTGATAGGCTTCCCACACGCCATCTCTTGTGGTCCAGGCAATACAGATGTGATGCCATTTACCATCATTGATCACAAAGGGCAGTTTTGCCACCTGAAGAATAGAAGATGGGCATTCTCAGCAATGTGCAGCCATAATATTAATATATCTTTAGAATCAATGAGATCTGATGATGTAACGTAGATCATTGCTGATCATAAATAAATCTTCTGTTCTCTAATCTGTCAATCTATGCAATCATTTCACCTCTCTGGATTTCTGCAAGTCTAATAATTGACAGCACATAAAACCAGAAATAATCCTACATATATTAAATACACTTCAACATATTATTGTAAACCTGAAATGGATTCATTTTTCCAACTTTTCAATTCTGTAGCCAACAGAAACAATTTAATTTTTTGACTATAGTACACCATATGGCCATTAGGTGGCGATATAATGTATATAGCAATAGCAGAAATAATAATAATCAATTACAATGTTATGCAATGATTATAATGTGGTAATATATTAGGATGGTATAACTGGTTTATATTTGTGTCCACGGCTGGCTGTGATAGTGTATAACATTACTACAAATAATAATATAAAATAAATAATAATATTAATAATAATTTTGCTACTAATAATATAAAAGAAAAAAATACTAATCATTATTAAACAAATATTACAACTAATAAGAATATAAATTAAGGAAAAATAATGAATAATAATAAATAATATGACTAATAATATACATTAAAAAATATATAATAAATCAGTAAAATGTAATAATATGATTTTTTATTTTTACAATATTGTGGCTTTAATACCTTATCATTAATGAGTATTTCCATTGGGTTGTTCCCCCACTCAATGAGAACCAGTTCATTGGCTTGGCCAGGCACTGCGTAAGAAAATGGGGTGCCAACACCTGGGGAGGCATTGGATTTCAGCCACATGCAGACGGTGAACGCATACATTTCTGGTAGACTCTTTTTCACTTTGGCATACATATAGTTAGTCCTCAGAGGGAACGTGAGTTGGAACTTGTCTGCAGGTCTGTTTTCCTTTTGACCTAAAAAAAAAATTAGAATTGGAAATCAGTGTAAGATACAAAAATTTTAAAAAAAAATGTCCGGTGAGATCTTTCCATGTTTTCTTATGAGCAGCAGGGGGCACCAACGAGGTAGCCCCGATCATCATCGCATTTAATACTAGACAATATACAAGTGCTTTGGGTTGTAGACTTTACAATGCTGTAAAACAACCGATTGCAAACACTGATCAATATTCTGCTGGCATCGCGCGGTAAAAAGCAGCCTGAATAGACCAAAACACAAAGCAAACTGTGGTCTGGGAGGATGAAAGAGCTAAATCCTGCATAGGTCACCTAGACCTGAGAACACATCTGCAATGAGGCTACAACAACCATGGTCTATGCAGGGAGTGAGCGCAGGAGATTGCATAACAAACTGCAAGGCTGAGATCACTCATGGAAAGACGTCAGGCTTTTCTGGCGCTTGGGACATTGGTGCCAACCTTATCATTATGTCTATAGCTCATGATATTCATGCATTACTAGCAAAATAACCAACATAAAAAAATAATCACAAATCCTAATTTTTACATGGGCACTGGGGAATAATTAGTCCTATCCAAGCTTTTATGGTCACCCCAAACATGGAGGACATGATCAAGAGATCAGTAGATAGAAAACATAATCTTTTGTAGATGGTTCTCTGACTGGCAATATTCTTACAATCCATCATGGGACAAATTAGCACCAATGGACCCGTTTTTACAGGGATGATCCTATGCCACAATTCAATGCCATGTCTGGATGACCTATGAGACGGTGCATCACGATAACTCTCATCTATGAACACAATGGTACCTATAAGTTTATCCCATCACCTTTTTCCAAGTCTGTGATCCTCTGCTGGAGGGAGGTCAGGGCAGTCTCAATCTTTCCCCTCAGCTCTGTCTCATTCTTCAGGTTCACCTTGCCCTCTTCTAGGTTGTTCACCCTGGAAAGAACTTGCTTCTCCAGGTCATCTATCTTGGTTTGCAGCAGATCTTTCAGGCTGGTGGCTTGGGCAGAAGCATTGCCTCTGCTGTACTGCTGCAAGGTGCAATGTCAAGCGTCAGTAAGAGGATTGTCGCAAGTATCAATAACATGACACTTCCTTAATTAAACAGCTCGCTACCAGCTTATTGACTTTGAGGAGCCGCGGACGGCAATGGAGCAAGTTCTTATCGGTGGCATGGTTTACCCACTGCATGACAGTTATTTTAGAAGACAGTGCACTGCACAAAAACAGATGCGTTCACCCATACCTTTCCCCAAATTTTATTACAACTGGACACATATAGCGTAAACAATGCCCAACAGAGAAATGCAAAATTTTTTTCAAAGCTGATCATCTCCCAATGCTCACTCGGGAAATCTGGAGCCAAGAGGAAAGCTAAGGACGGACTCATCCATATAAGCTCATTGATTGGGTGCAACCCTATTATCAATACTCTATATTGACCGTTGAGTGATTACGTAATCAAGGGTCAGACTCACCTCCAAGTTTTCCAACCTGGTCTTCAGACTTTGTAGCGTTTGCCCAAGCTGAGTGAGTGTCTCTGCTGTAGGGGTTCTGGACAAATCTCCCATTGTGTTTTTGGTAGTCCCAGTTTCTTTTTTCCTGGAACCTGGGGCTCCAACTTTGGGTTCGCTAGGAGGGATCTCCAGAATCGTTTGCCCCTCGCACCTTGCCAGCTTGCCTGTCAGGTCCCTGATAGTATCCTTTTGATTCATGATAGTCTCTTTTTGCTGGATGACCGTCTCTCTCAGTTGTAAGATGGTGGTCTTCAGGTCTTCTGTGGGACCACTGTTCTGCATTGACGAAGTGCACATATCCATGTCAACAGGCACTGAAGTGCAAATAAACCTCGTTTGTGCAAAATTCTGAGCAGACCCCCTTAGAAAAAAGAAGGAGAGGAGTAAACATCTCCAACAAGCTCCTGTGATCATGGCTTGGTCTTCGGTGAAGTCCCTTACTTGAGTGTATGGAGTGCTGGGGCACTGATGGCTTTGTCTATGTTCGGTTCAGCACCAGGAGCTGTCCACTGAGTGATTACCCTGCTGCAGTGCCAGCCCTTTATATAGTGTGGGGAGGAGGCTCAGCCTCACACAGGGAGGAAGGAATTCCTTTATAATTGTGTTGTGACAGGCACACACAACTTTAACCTCTTAATGTCTGTACTGTGTCTTCGGCGCAGACAGGAACAGAGCAGAGATGGGCAGAGGACCCATTAAAAACCCATTAATTAGCACTTAATGAGCGACTACATATGGTCCTTCCACCTACCATTATAAGACCCTTTTTTCTCCAATTCCAATGCTTAAAAAATAAGGGCATCTGGCCAGTAAATGGTTATGGGATTCCAGCAGAGTAAAAGCTCTTTCTTTTCTTGCACGAGCATAAATGGCCAATAATCTTCAAAACTCCGCAATATAGAACGTAGTGTAAAGTTTATCCCGGAGACGTTTCTGCATTCAGTGAACGAATCGATAAGAAAAGAAAGCTGCGGCTTGTTGGACAGCTCCAGGCTATGGATCTGCTAGGTATATTAGTAAAATATCATTCTGGTTTCTTATATGGCACTGACATATTCAGCAGCGCAGTACACAGTCAATTTCATTCACACTAGGACAATTTCTTAGGATTTTTTTTGAATGTTGAAAGTTAACAGCCAGATTCCCATTCACTGGACAGATTTATGGCCCCCAGCGCTGAAAGCTGCCACCGTGATGGCCATATAATACCAATTTGCAGCAATTACTCAATACCTATGTGAGACAAATGCCAAAAAATTCCTCTATATTAATAACAGAGGTTCAGTTCACCTTATTCCTCCAAGTATATTGTAATCCATCATCTTCTCTTGTCTAATCATGGGTTCAGTGAAAGCAGGGGATGTAATAACCACTAAAGTGTTGATGGCTATTGGGCAACTCCCCAGGGCTTTTGCCCATTTTTCTGGAATTTCCCAAAGATGTGAATATGATATCCATCGCAGGTATGAGAATAGCATTGGGGATTCATGCATTGGATTTATTTCCCTGACTATCTGTAAATGGCATGATTTCAGGCATTGAAAAAGAATGCAAATGGAAAAATGAACAGTCAGGAATGCATTTTTTAAATAAATAAATTCATTCATTCATTGTATTTACCCCTTCTAAAGCCTGATTCTTGGCCAATAGCTAATAGAGTTCAGGCACTGAATAACACATGTTATGAATGGTTAGCATGAATGAATGAGATATGAATTGAATTCCTTATAAATTGAATGTTAACCAGCGCTTTACAGTTTGCACACATTAACATCACTGTCCCCATTGGGGCTCACAATCTAAACTCCCTATCAGTAAGTTTTTGGAATGTGGGAGGAAACCAGAGAACCTGGATGAATGAAAGGTGAATTAAATTACTTAATTTTTTTTAGAACTAAACCTCACTCAGATTTCTGCATGCAATAAACATGAATGAATGAATGAATGAATAAGCAATGCATTCATTCATTGTATTAACCCTCTATAATGCCTGATTCTTGGCCAATAGCGAATAGATTTCAGACACTGAATAACACGTGTTGTGAATGGTTAACATGGATGAATAAATTAATGAGATATGAATTTAATTCCTTACTTTTTAAAGCAATGCCTTAATGTAATGGAAAAAATATTGACTTTAAACCTGCCAGGAATGTTTATTGCGTGTTTGGGGGGTCCTTTGAGATGTAGAAGTACATTGTAAAAATTCCTGAGCTTCCCTGATTCTGCCTATGTTTTCCTTTTTAAACTGAGTCACTCCATTGCAGAAATATTCACATTTGTTTCTTCTGAAGCACACTATGTGAAATCTCTGCTTGCAGTCCACTGAGTGTTTCTTCAGAGTCTTCTCTGGTGGTGTGTGCTTTTACTCCTCCCTCCCAGATGCTGCCAATCACACCTCAGCCACTGATCTAGCAGTCTACTAGTCTCAAAAGCTGCCGAGCTGTGATTGGCAGTGTCTATGGGGAGGGGTGAAAGTGCACGCTCCCAGAAAAGTCTCTGAGGGCACTACAAGCAGAGATTTCACAAAGTGTGCTCCACAATAAACAAACATTAATAATTCTGCAATGAAGTGATGCTGCGGAAAACGAAAAAGAGAGGCAGAATAAGGGGCGCTTAGGGGGTTTTAAAAGGTATTTAGCTCAATTTTATTTAACTAGTGAAATGTCCTTTTTAAGGGTTATCAACTGGAGAACACAGAGTGTGAGGTTCGGCAGGAAGGCTGGCATCTGGGGCTACAAACGTAGTGAAAGAAGTCAAATCAGCATTTGAAAACATTGTGGTGCACGAAATGCTGAAAAATCTGTACCAAGTATGCAAACACTTAAAGAAGCCTCAGTGCTGATCTGGAGCGCCCTTCAATCTTGGGATCAGTCAGATTCCACTAGTGATATGCCATGACTTTATAGCAGCCCTTTAAATCCTTTTTCACTTAACATTGATGTCTATGCGACTCCTGCACCTACATCAGGATTTCTACAGTGTTGATACTAAGGCACTTTCACACGTGTCAAATTTATGCAGTCTGTTGAAAAAAAAACTAGGAGTGGATTAAAAAAAGAGAGAAATGACACACGTGTGAGAGCAAGCAATGAAATAGGGCGCACTACCAACATATAAACCTAATATAAAAAAATATATCCATAAATACGGGGTGCAAGCGAGTGACAAAACGACCAAATATAACCAGCAGAAAGAAAAGTATCACTCCAGTTATGCACACCACGTATAAAAAATGAAAACATAATGTAGGAAAAAACACAAGATTTTATTGACACACAACATAATAAAACATACTTAAAAACAGAAAGGCAAGGCCCTGTCCATAACACTCAGTAAATACAGAGTGCAATAATATATATAACCCATAATAAGCATACTGATAACCAATGCTATAAGCCTGCCTGTACCCTAGGACTAGATGCAGACCATACGTGGCCAGCTCACAGGACAAACTAACCAACCCAGGCGGATGTATACAAAATCCTAAGTGGCCAGTAAACACCCAAATAGTGCATTTAGCCCGAACGGCTCATGGGACAAAAATATCTACCCTAAGCCAGTAAGGCAACAGGATCCCAAAATAATAGTGGGAGAAAAAAAAAAAAAAAAAAAAAAAAAAAAGAGCACTGGAACCGCCAGGAAATCCTCAGAGCACTAGAAGAAGGGGTTACCCAAATGGTGACCAGAGCGGAGTCCGTGGGTAGCCAGGCAAGCAAGCAAGCAAGCAGGACAGGGACCAGAGCAGCCCCACGCGTATCGCCCTTCAAGAGAGGGCTTCGTCAGGGGAAGTGTGAGAGCATTCTCAAGAAATAAAACCCTTCCAGATGGTGCATGAATTGACAACCCCCTCCCCTCCCCCTCCTGCACCCACATCATCATAGGCTCAGGATCTTGGCTGCCACAGCGTTTGACTCATGTGGAATACAGTGGAGTAAAAATACAAAGCGTCTGCAGCTTGTATAACCAACAGTGAATCTGTCTTTTCCTGATAGGTGGGAGGGTGTTGTGAGGCTGACAGTTGTATGATGATGTGGGAACGGGATGGGGGCTCGAAGCATGACAGACATCGAGGTGGGGGGCTCTATAATGAGGCTGTCTGACTCAGCTATCTCACGCAGGTGAGCTGGAAAGCCGTAGGAAGCCTACTTATAAAATATACATTTCATGGCTCCAGGATAAATTGATAGTTTAAATTATGATGATGAAAGTGTTCAATTTTTTAGGGGCTGCTATTATCATCATTCAGAGAAGACCACCAAATCCCTACTTAAAACACCCCTAGAAATTCACCAATGATTTAATGTTGAGGGGGTGAGAGCATTTTTTGTATCGCCTGAATTGGCGAGACCAGCAGTACCATCCACAGCCTCTATACAATGCACAGAGCTGGTGGGCCACTATCTCTTAACAACCTTTTACGTCATTTTTGTCATAATTCAATTTTAGATTTTCTGCTGCTTGGGGCAAAAACTGAAATTACTCCCCTTCCTGCAGTGCAAATTAAACCTGCAATGAACAAACACAATTCCATCATTGTTTTTTGGGTTTTACTTTTATGGCATTCATTCCTTAGTATGTAGTCTCCTTAGGGAATCTGAACCCCCAATCATCGGATCATTTATACTACAGCACTGCAGTGTATAGAACAAATCTACAGTTAGGTCCATATATATTTGGACAGAGACAACATTTTTCTAATTTTGCTTAAAGACATTACCACAATGAATTTTAAACAAAACAATTCTGGTGCAGTTGAAGTTCAGACTTTCAGCTTTCATTTGAGGGTATCCACCTTAAAATTGGATGAAGGGTTTAGGAGTTTCAGCTCCTTAACATGTGCCACCCTGTTTTTAAAGGGACCAAAAGTAATTGGACAGATTCAATAATTTTTAATAAAATATTCATTTTTAGTACTTGGTTGAATACCCTTTGTTGGCAATAACTGCCTGAAGTCTTGAACTCATGGACATCACCAGACGCTGTGTTTCTTTCTTTTTGATGCTCTGCCAGGCCTTCACTACGGTGGTTTTCAGTTGCTGTTTGTTTGTGGGCCTTTCTGTCTGAAGTTTAGTCTTTAATAAGTGAAATGCATGCTCAATTGGGTTGTGATCAGATGACTGACTTGGCCATTCAAAAATATTCCACTTCTTTGCTTTAATAAACTCCTGGATTGCTTTGGCTTTATGTTTTGGGTCATTGTCCATCTGTAGTATGAAACGGCGACCAATCAGTTTGGCTGCATTTGGCTGGATCTGAGTACACACTATGGCTCTGAATACCTCACAATTCATTCGGCTGCTTCTGTCCTGTGTCACATCATCAATAAACACTAGTGACCCAGTGCCACTGGCAGCCATGCATGCCCAAGCCATCACACTGCCTCCGCCGTGTTTTACAGATGATGTGGTATGCTTTGGATCGTGAGCTGTACCACGCCTTTGCCATACTTTTCTCTTTCCATCATTCTGGTAGAGGTTGATCTTGGCTTCATCTGTCCAAAGAATGTTCTTCCAGAACTGTGCTGGCTTTTTTAGATGTTTTTTTAGCAAAGCCCAGTCTAGCGTTTTTATTCTTGATGCTTATGAGTGGCTTGCACCGTGCAGTGAACCCTCTGTATTTACTTTCATGCAGTCTTCTCTTTAAGGTAGATTTGGATATTGATACGCCGACCTCCTGGAGAGTGTTGTTCACTTGGTTGGTTGTTGTGAAGGGGTTTCTCTTCACCATGGAGATAATTCTGCGATTATCCACCACTGTTGTCTTCCGTGGGCGCCCAGGTCTTTTTGCATTGATGAGTTCACCAGTCCTTTCTTTCTTTCTCAAGATGTACCAAACTGTAGATTTTGCCACTCCTAATATTGTAGCAATTTCTCGGAAGGGTTTTTTCTGTTTTCGCAGCTTAAGGATGGCTTGTTTCACCTGCATGGAGAGCTCCTTTGACCGCATGTTTACTTCACAGCAAAACCTTCCAAATGCAAGCAACACAACTCAAATCAACTCCAGGCCTATCATCTGCTTAATTGAGAATGACATAATGAAGGGATTGCCCACACCTGTGCATGAAATAGCCTTGGAGTTAATTGTCCAATTACTTTTGGTCCCTTTAAAAACAGGGTGGCATATGTTAAGGAGCTGAAACTCCTAAACCCTTCATCCAATTTTAATGTGGATACCCTCAAATTACAGCTGAAAGTCTGATCTTCAACTGCATCTGAATTGTTTTGTTTAAAATTCATTGTGGTAATGTCTATAAGCAAAATTAGAAAAATGTTGTCACTGTCCAAATATATATGGACCTAACTGTATATCTCCATCATTTCTCCTATAAACGAAATACAACACCAAAACCACCATTAATCCAGGAAAACAGCACCAGAACTACCATCAGCACATGAACACAGCACCAGAGCCACCATCAGTAAAGGAATAGAGCAGCAAAAACACCATCAGTACATGAAAATAGCAGCATCAGTACATGCATACAGCACCAGACCCTCCATCAGTGCATGTGAACATCACCAGAACCATCAGCAGTACATGAAAGCATCACTGGAACCATCATCAGTACAGGAATGCAGCACCAGAATTACCATAAGTACATCATTATTTCAGTAATACCAACATTAGTGCATGAATACAGCACTAGAACCACCATCAGAACAGAAATACAGCACCAGAACCATCATCAGTACAGTAATACAGTATAAGAACCACCATCAAAACATGCATACATCTCCAAAACCATCATCAGTACTTAAATACATCACTTGAATATAGAACTCCTAGTATGTTCTTAACAATAAGTAAGGAGAAATTAGGAGTTTCTAACAGTCATCATCAGTCTGCAGACTTTAGAGGAGCTACAGTACAGATTAGATGCAGGTAGTATCACAAATAAACATTTACATCCATGAACATTATAGATGACATCTCCTCTGATTGGAGTTGTTTTCATCCCTTTGGTCTCCATCTGGTCCAGATGCCATGATGACTTTGGACATTCACAGCTCGACTACAGACTTTCATCTTCTCCTGCTTTCTGCTGCACATCCTGACACAACGCTCTTAAAAATAACCATGTCGTTATAAAGGCTCCTGAATAATATTTCTGCCCTATGCTGCGCCTCTGAAAAATAGTTGTATTTCACTGTGCTCCCTGCTCAAAATATGACTCCCACACTCAGAGGCGTAGCTAAAGTTTTGGTTCAGGGCGGGCAAAACTTCTGAGTGGGCCCCTAACCAGGTAACCTTGATTACAACTGGGTGACGCACCCTAATAGTGAAGGAGAACCTCAGCAGATGACCGCGCTGTTACTGAAGATAATCTCTATACAAAGACCAACATGGATATTACTGCCATATGGTCAGCAGTAAATACCAGCCCTACTATAAGTGATCACAGCACAGTTACAGATAATGAGTTACCGATGACGTGACGTTCTTTCTGATGGAATCGTCATTTTTCCCATCTTTTCCATCCGGCCCAGACCGACATGACAACTTCTTCCAGCCAGGACTCGGCTGCAGAGATTACAACAAGACACGTTTCACTTCTCACATCCCAGCCCCATCACCATCTATTCCCAACCTGCACAAACCCCTCATCCTGCTGATACCCCAATACTGAGCCGCTGCTGCCGTATGTGTCCCTATTACTGCACCTGCTGTGTTGTTCTCTGTGCCTTCTAAATTCTAAAGCAACCCTCTATAATATAGTAATGCCGGGTGCAAGTGCCCTAGAAAACAGTGCCCACATTTTGCCCTCTAGAAAGTAATAATGCCCTGTGTGCCCCTTTGACAGTCACAGTAACCTAAGTTCCCCTATAACAATAAGTGCCCACTTTATATTTAATAATCTTATAAATAATAATCTTTATTTTTATATAGCGCTAACATATTCAGCAGCGCTTTACAGTTTTTGCACACATTATCATCACTGTCCCTGATGGGGCTCACAATCTAAATTCCCTATCAGTATGTCTTTGGAATGTGGGAGGAAACCGGAGTGCCCGGAGGAAACCCACGCAAACACGGGGAGAACATACAAACTCATTGCAGATGGTGTCCAAGGTGGGATTAGAACCCAGGACTCCAACACTGCAAGGCTGCAGTGCTAACCACTGAGCCACCGTGCTGCCCCATATTTAATAATGTCCTGAGTATCCTCCCTGTACAGCTTCCCTATACATAGTCTGATGCTCTCTTATACACAGTATAATGCCCTTTCACTGTATAGTACCACCCACACAGTATACTGACCCCATAGTAGCCCCCAAACTGTTTGATGGCTCCAACACTGTATGATGGCCACTTCACTGTAATCTCCACACTGTACGATGGCCCCCTCACTGTAATCTCTACACTGTATGATTGCCCCTAGATAGCCTCCATACAGTATAATGCACCAGATCGTCCTAAATATAGTATAATGCACTCCCCATAGGCCAACTCTATATTGTGTAATGCACCCCCATAGGCAGACTCTATAGCACAAGACAGCACCCCATAGGCAGACCCTGTAGTATGACAGCACCCCTATAGGCAGACCCTGTAGTATAAGATAGCACCCCAAAGGCAGACTCGGTAGTATAAGGCACCACCCTATAGGCAGACCTTGAAGTATAAGGCAGCACCCCCATAGACAGACCCTGTAGTATAAGGCAGCACCCTCCCCCACAGGTAGACTCTGTAGTATGAGACAGCACCCCATAAGCAGACCCTAGTATAAGGCAGCACCCACATAGGCAGACCCTGTAGTATAATGCAGCACCCCCACAGGCAGACTCTGTAGTATAAGACAGCACCCCATAGGCAGACCCTTTAGTATAAGGCAGTACCCCATAGGCAGACCCTGTAGTATAAGGCAGCACCCCATAGGCAGACCCTGTATTATAAGGAACCCCCCATAGGCAGACCCT
This sequence comes from Ranitomeya imitator, assembly GCF_032444005.1. Taxonomy (NCBI): domain Eukaryota; kingdom Metazoa; phylum Chordata; class Amphibia; order Anura; family Dendrobatidae; genus Ranitomeya; species Ranitomeya imitator. Next base: position 418,904,808 of record NC_091283.1, on the reverse strand, counting down.
ATAGTATAAGGCAGCACCCCATAGGCAGACCCTGTAGTTTAAAGCAGTATCCCATAGGCAGACCCTGTAGTATAAGGCAGCACCCCATAGGCAGACCCTGTATTAAAAGGAACCCCCATAGGCAGACCCTGTAGTATAAGACAGCACCCCATAGGCAGACCCTGTAGTATAAGGCAGCACCCCCATAGGCTGACCCTGTAGTATAAGGCAGCACTTCCATAGACAGACCCTGTAGTATAAGGTAGCACTCAATAGGTAGATGCTGTAGTATAAGGCAGCACCCCATAGGCAGACCCTGTAGTATAAGGCAGCACCCCATAGACAGACCCTGTAGTATAAGGCAGCACCCCATAGGCAGACCCTGTAGTATAAGGCAGAACCCCATAGGCAGACCCTGTAGTATAAGGCTGCACCCCATAGGCAGACCCTGTAGTATAAGGCAGCACCCCATAGGCAGACCCTGTAGTATAAGACAGCACCCCCATAGACAGACCCTGTAATATGAGGGGGCACCTTCCACTGGCAGATTCTGTAGTATAAGACAGCACCCCATAGGCAGACCCTGTAGTATAAGGCAGCACCCCCATAGGCTGACCCTGTAGTATAAGGCAGCACTTCCATAGACAGACCCTGTAGTATAAGGTAGCACTCAATAGGTAGATGCTGTAGTATAAGGCAGCATCCCATAGGCAGACCCTGTAGTATAAGGCAGCACCCCATAGACAGACCCTGTAGTATAAGTCTGCACCCCATAGACAGACCCTGTAGTATAAGGCAGCACCCCATAGGCAGACCCTGTAGTATAAGGCAGCACCCCCACAGGCAGACTCTGTAGTATAAGACAGCATCCCATAGGCAGACCCTGTAGTATAAGGCAGAACCCCATAGGCAGACCCTGTAGTATAAGGCAGCCCCTATAGAAAAAAAAATACTCACCTCTCTTCCTTCTTGTTCCAGCGGTGCTCTGAGCTCCTGCTCATCTCCTGACAGCGGGCACCAGGTGGTGACGTGATCGCGCCCACTGTCAGTGTCAGGGCCCACTGCTCAATTCTCCCTGCTCTGACGCAGAATGTGACTGTATCGGCGCACGCAGTTTAGAGTAGCGTGGCTCCAGGTGGGCCCCCTTTGATCTCCAGGCCCGGGGCAATATCCCCCTCTGCCTCTCCCCGGTAGCTACGCTACTGCCCACACTCTTATGGTACATGACCTCTCTATGGTACTATCTTTTTCTATAAAAATATTGTCCCAATGTTGCTTATCTTTATGAACTATAAGATACCATCACCCCCGTCTATCCTTATGAACTATAACCTCCACACTGTCTGACTTATGTACTATAACCTCTATGATTTCTTATAATACTAATAACCCTTTGCTTTCCTATAATGCTTCCCTATTAGGCGTCCTTAAAATGATGCCACAATTCCCCACCACACTGCCATAGCCCCCCATACACAGCATAATGTCCCCACAGTTTCCCACACAGTAAGATGCCACCCATGAATGTTACCCTAGACCACTGCCTTAGGTGAGATGCTCATCTAACGTCATGGCAGAAGCACCTTTCTCTACAGGGTATATGGAGCGGTATACACATCTGCTGGCATTTGCCTGTAACGGCAGCTCTGACAGCTTCTCTTAACCAATTAGATGCTGCTATTAATCACTGATCGCTGCAATTAAAATATTGAGATTACCAATCATGATCGCGGGAAGCCGTTGGGTTATCATGGCAGCCAAGGGCCTGCCAAAGGCTGGGCTTTATAGGAGAACTGCAATTACACTATATACTGCTATTCAGTAGTACTTCAGTATATAGAAAAAGAATCAAATGAACGGGTACGTAAAAATAAAGTAAAAAAAGTTTTAAAAATATAAAAATAAATATGTAAGTATGTAAATATGTAAAATATGTAAATATTTAATAATGATAACAATAATAAGTAATAATATGTAAATATGTAAAAATAAATATGTAAATATGACAAATTAAAATGACAATTAGACTTTAAATCACTCCCATTATCTCCATTTAAAATAAAGCTATTTCAATTTTCCTGATAATGATGACCAATCTTTATTCTTTATTTTACTCAGGAGTTACACAGCTGCTGCTGAATACAGCTCCCATCATTGTCTCCTGGTCGCGCAGATCTCAGTGCGAGCAAGAGACAATGATGAGATCTGCCTTCAGCCGCCGGCGTCTGGGAACAACGGTTCCTTGAAAAATGCCCACAGGAAAATTGCCCACAGGAAAATTGCCCACATGAAAAATGCCCAAAGGAAAAATGCCCACAGGAAAATTGCCCACACGGAAAATTGCCCATACAGAAAATTGTCTACACGGAAAATTGCCCACATGGAAATTTGCCACACGAAAAATTGCCCACATGGAAAGTTGCCCACATGGAAAATTGCCAATTGCAGCATCACAAAGTTTAAGATCTATGATATTTGAGGTGAAAGGTGGGGATGTTCACATGATGTGTGATGAACTTGTGATTTACAGTTGACCAAGTGCAAAACGGCAAAAATGCTGAAGATCTGTGGTTTGTAGCAGTCTGTCATTTTTAGCAATAGATAGATCTAGTCTGCTCTCATCTCTCACTGATTCTGCCTCACTCCTACCACCATTCCAGAACAGCAGCACATGCAGAACCAGCAGCAGTATGATCCAGAGGAGCCATCACTGCTATCAGTACTCACAAAAGAATCACTGCATTATCTGTGGAGATACATGGGACTGCAGGTCATATCTAATACATTATAATCTCAGCGGGAGACCACCAAAAGCAGGGTGCTGCTGGCTGAGATAGATGGTCCTGGAAGCCCAGAAAGCACCGCAGAAAGGTGAGATTCTTTCAGAATCTATCAGAGGAGCAGAAGTGCCATAGCAGCGCCGCTCTCCCATTGACTTCAGTGGCAGTGAATCTGGGGCCTGCAATTCCTTCCCTGTCCACTTATGACTACCAAGTGTAAGCGTGAGCAGATCCCACCTAGTTATGTATCATACACATATACTGCAGGTGCAGGCAGGCATAGGATGGAAGAAAGATTTGATTATGGGTCTCTAGGCCCAGACACACAACAATGAGAGTGGAATAAGGGTCTCTAGGCCCGCACACACCACAATGAGAGTGGAATAAGGGTCTTTAGGCCCACACACACACCACAATGAGAGTGGAATAAGGGTCTCTAGGCCCATACACAGCACGCTGAGCGGAATAAGGGTCTCTAGGCCCAGACACACCACACAGAGTGGAATAAGGGTCTCTAGGCCCATACACACCACAATGAGAGTGGAATAAGGGTCTCTAGGCCCAAACACACCACAATGAGAGTGGAATAAGGGTCTCTAGGCCCATACACAGAGTGGAATAAGGGTCTCTAGGCCCAGACACACCACACAGAGTGGAATAAGGGTCTCTAGGCCCAGACACACCACAATGAGAGTGGAATAAGGGTCTCTAGGCCCATACACAGCACACTGAGTGGAATAAGGATCTCTAGGCCCAGACACACCACACAGAGTGGAATAAGGGTCTCTAGGCCCAGACACACCACAATGAGAGTGGAATAAGGGTCTCTAGGCCCACACACACCACAATGAGAGTGGAATAAGGGTCTCTAGGCCCATACACACTACACTGAGAGTGGAATAAGGGTCTCTAGGCCCATACACACCCCAATGAGAGTGAAATAAGGGTCTCTAGGCCCAGACACACCACAATGAGAGTGGAATAAAGGTCTCTAGGCCCACCTACACCACACTGAGAGTGGAATAAGGGTCTCTAAGCCCAGACACACCGCACTGAGAGTGGAATTATGGTTAGCACAGTGGAATGACAACTCCTAAGAACAGAATCCGTACTCCGGGACTAGGGATGAGTGAACCGAACCTGGAGAAGTAAACTGGGCCCAGAGACCTTTGTTTAAATCCATTGTGCATTTTCTTTGCTGCCTGTGTTGTGCTGTATTGTATTTCAATGGAGCCCATGGAAGTCAAGGACTATCACCTGGCAGCTAATTGTTTTCAGGTGTGCAATGATTGTTTAATAAATAACTTAATAACTTCATTTATTGTTGTTATTAGAACTCCTTAATAAACTATTCTTAATAAACTTGTGGGTAGTTTTCTGTGTGGGCAATTTTCGCCGGCATTCTTCTGTGCTGCAGAGCATCTCACCTATAATTCTATACTATTCTGTCCTGCAGAGCACTCACCTATAACTATATATTACTAGATGGTGGCCCGATTCTAACGCATCGTTAGACGTTTCACTGTGAGTGGGGGTTAAATTCCGCGCCAATATCGCTGATTGGGCGTGGCCAGCTGGGCGTGACCAATCAGCGCAGCATGGTTGAAATCCCGCACCAAGTCGCGGCCGGACTGCGTGTCGCTGATTGGTCGCGGTTGGCCGGGCATGACTACCGCGGCATGAATCCCGCGGCAATATCACTGATTGGTTGTGGCTAGCTGTGTAGTATATAGCACAGCCACGTAGTATATAGCAGCCACGAAATATATAGCACAGCCACGTAGTATATAGCACAGTGATATAGTATATAGCACAGTCTATGCAGTATATAGCACAGGCACGTAGTATATAGTACAGCCACGTAGTATATAGCACAGGCACGTAGTATATAACACAGCGATGTAGTATATAGAAGCCATGTAGTATATAACACAGCCCATGTAGTATATAGCATAGCCACGTAATATATAGCAGCCACGTAGTATATAACAGACAGCCACGTAGTATATAGCTGTTATGGACCTGGTGGTTAGGAGCACCCGGAACGACCTGATGGTTAAACTCACACAGGACAAGCTCTGGGAAGTGGGAGCTCTGCTGACCGCAACCCCTAATCCTATCACACAACTAGAAATAGCCGTGGATCGTACCTAACTCTACCTAGACGCCTCTTCACAGCCTAAGAGCTAACTAGCCCTAGAGAAAGAAAATAAAGCCTTCCTTGCCTCAGAGAAATTCCCCAAAGGAAAAGGCAGCCCCCCACATATATTGACTGTGAGTTAAGATGAAAGTCACAAACACAGAAATGAAACAGGTTTCAGCAAAGGGAGGCCAGACTTACTAAACAGACTGAGGATAGGAAAGGTAACTTTGCGGTCAGCACAAAAAAACTACAAAAAGACCACACAGAGTGTGCAAAAAGACCTCCGCACCGACTCACGGTGTGGAGGTGCCACTCTGCATCCCAGAGCTTCCAGCTAGCAAAGCAAAATCATGATAGCAAGCTGGACAAGGAAACAATGAACAAATAATTAACTAGCAGGGACTTGGCTTCTGCTGGAGTAGACAGGTCACCAGAAAGATCCAAGAGCGAACTGAACCAGTACAAGAACATTGACAGCTGGCATGGAGTAACGATCTGAGTGGAGTTAAATAGAGCAGCCAGCCAAAGAATAAACTACGTCACCTGTGGAAGGAACCTCAGAAGCAGCAGCTCCACTCACAGCCACCAGAGGGAGTCCATGGTCAGAACTCGCCGAAGTACCATTCATGACCACAGGAGAGAGTTCGATAACAGAATTCACAACAATAGCATAGCCACGTAGTATATAGCAGCCACGTAATATATAGCAGCCACGTAATATATAGCAGCCACGTAGTAAATAACACAGGCCACGTAGTATATAGCACAGCCCATGTAGTATATAACACAGCCCACGTAGTATACAGCAGCGTGGGCACCATATCCCTGTGAAAAAAAGAATTAAAATAAATAATTATGTACTCACCCTCTGGCGTCCACCGAAGCGTCCCGCTCCTCGTGATGTGGCCGGCGGCTTCCATTCCCAGCGATGTATTGCGAAATGACCCAGATGACGTAGCAGTCTCGTGAGACCGCTAAGTCATCTGGGTAATTTCACAATGCATCTCTGGGAACGGAAGCTGCCGGGAGCATTGGGAGGAGTGGGAAAGCTGTGGAGGCGATGGAAGGTGAAAATAGCATGATTTTTAAAAAATTTTTTTAAATTATATCTTTTTACTATTGATGCTGCATAGGCAGCATCAATAGTAAAAAGTTGGTCCCGGATGGGGCGACACACTGGAACTGACTGGAGGGGAGTAGGGAAGGGGCACTGACTGGGCGGAAGTGGGGACGGGCCAATTCGCGTCCGGACTGTGCCTGACACTGATTGGTCGCGGCCGGTAGGCCGCGACCAATCGGCGACGTGGGATTTCCATTACAGACAGACAGAAGTACCCCTTAGATTATTAGATAGATTCTGCCCTGCAGAGCATCTCATGTATACCTGCATAGTATCCCCCTGTGCTGCAAAGCATCTCACCTATAATTCTATACTATTCTCTGTCCTGCAGAGCATTTAACCTATAGATCTATGCTATTCTCTGTCCTGCAAGACATCTCACCTATAATTCTATACTATTCTCCTGCCATGCAGAGCATCTCACTCTTAATTCTATATTATTCTTCTGCCCTGCAGAGCATCTTACATATACATGCATACTATCTCCCTGTCCTGCAGAGCATTTAACCTATAGATCTTTGCTATTCTGTCCTGCAGAACAACTCACCTATAATTCTTTATTAATCTTCTGCCCTGCAGAGCATCTCACATATACCAGCATACTATCCCCCTGTCCTGCAGAGCATTTAACCTATATCTCTTTGCTATTCTCTGTCCTGAAGAGCTTCTCTCCTATAATTATATATTATTCTTATGCCCTGCAGAGCATCTCATGTATACAGTAACATGCATATACTGTACTATCCCCCTGTCCTGCAGAGCATTTAACCTATAATTCAGTCTGTGGGCAATTTTCTGTGGCCATTTTTCACCTTGCACCTCAAATATCATTGATCTGAAACTTTGTGATGCTGCAATTGGCAATTTTCTGTGTGGGCATCTTTCTGGTCACCGGAAACGACGCAAACTGTAGCGCTTCTTCCAAGTCGCTGGTATGTGTCACACAGACACACTGATGGCACACAGCAGGTACACGAATGTGAAACACGGACACAAGGACCACGGACAGAAAATGGATACACGGATGTCACACAGATGTCACATACCTACATACGCATAGCACATGGACACGGAACACAGATCTCACCAGTACTGTTTGTCCTGTACAGGAATCACTATGACGTGTGAAGAAGGCCTTACCTCCATTTCTGTATATGAAGGGTTGTGATCCCAGCTAGAAAGGGATTTCTGAGAAATGAACATTGCGGACCTAACCTCATTCATTCTCAAAATTGTCTATTCACAGGTAAAAGGTAGGGGAAATGCTATAATTTACTCACAGATCAACGTATTCTCCAGTTTCCTGTGCTACTCCGGTCGTCTTCTGGGTTATTTCACAGCTATTCCAACTTACCAAATCACACTGGTTTTGTTTGTGAGCTGGAAGTCTCTTGTAGGCCTCATTAAGACTTCGCTGACTTCGTCTTTTTTCACGGATATAACACATACCCATTATAATCTATGCTGCTATTCACATGTCTGTTTTTTTTCTAGTGACATGGATGCAATGGGCCATGAAAATCACGTACAACACATGGATGGCATCTGTGTTCCATCCGTGTCCTATCCTTGTTTAAGATCGTAAAGTATTGGAGAAGCTTTGTATTTTAATTTCTTTATTCAACAGTGAAAAACACTGATGACACACTGATGATCAAAACTGACACACAGATTACACATGGACGACATGATGGTGGTAAAACGGACACAGAAATGACACATGGATGACACCCTGATGATAAAAACGAACACACAAATGACACACTGATGACACATGGATGACATGCTGGTGATAAAATCAGACACACAGATGACACATGGATGACATGATGGTGGTAAAACGGACACACAAATGACACAGTGATGGCACATGGATTACACCCTGATGGTAAAAACGGACACACAAATGTCACACTGATGACACATGGATGACATGCTGGTGATAAAAACTGACACACAGATGACACACTGATGACACAATGATGACACCCTGAAGGTAAAAACGGACACACAAATGACACACAGATGGCACATGGATGACATTCTGGTGGTTAAAATGGACACACAAATGACACATTGATGACACATGGACAACGCACTGTTGGTAAAAATGGACACACAAATGACACAGAGATGACACGATGGTGGTTAAAACGGACACACAGATGACACAATGATGCACAATACTGATAACACTGGTACCATTTTTTCAAGTATTTTCAGGGGTTAAAAATCACCAAGGGGGTGTCCCCTTAATAAGTGTGTATGAAACGCACGTCGGGGTGGAGGGACACGGCATCGAATCCACACATTCAGTAAGTGATTAAGGATAGATTTTTGCATATTTGGAATTGTTCATATATTAGCCATGTTGGTGATTATTGATAGAGGCATATCAGGCGTGAAATAGAAGCAGGGACTTAAATTGACCAAGCTCATTCACAAGTTGCTCTGATATACAGTATAGCCCAACTATACAGGAAGGTTATGTGGACATATCAGCTAAGGAGCTGTAGGGATTCATTTGGTTTCTTTTCTCTCAGTGACTTTCTGTTATGCTATACAGCAAAAGGATATTTGATTTAATGTGTATAATGGATTCCAAGTGTCTCTCACATCTGAGGTCTTGATTTGTATTTTAAACTTTTGGATTTACTTTAAGAAATTTGCAATAAAAATAGTATTTTAATTATATTTGTGATTATATGTGCTTTTTCCGTTCACTTTCCCTATTATAGGGAGCAGAGTGTTACGGAGTGGTTTGTCATATATGTGTTTAGCACGCATGATATTGTTGGATTTTTTTTAGTGATTTAAGTTAAAAATTGGATGCCTGAAAGAGGTCTTACAATGGAGCCGCATTCTGACGCTTCGTAGGCTTAAAATTCTAAAAACAAATTCTGGCTCACACATCAACCCCAGTGTGATCCAGCAAGTCAAAATAGCAGTCACATGACCTAGAAGAGGACAGAGCAGCAAACTGGAGAAGGAGGCAATCAGTGAGTTTATCACAGCACTCACACAACAATACATATACACAAGTTTAGGCATTAGAAAGTTTGATGGAAGCACTTTTTTTTTTAATAAAAGTATCTTCTTTAGAGGACAACACCCAGAAGCAATGTTCAGTATATCTGCAGAAAATATGACACTCTTTGCCGATTCTTTTATAGCCGCTTGTCATACTTTATGCTTGGCCTACTGCTTAGCAAGAAGATCAGCAGTCAGCAGATGACTACACTGGATCAACATCAGCGGCGTGTTGGGTGCTGCCAGTACCTGGGACAAAACTAGGAGAAAAACACTGCAATAGGGTTTTATCCGAGGAAGATAAAAGATGTTAAATAAGTTTATGCTAACCTGATTTACTTGTGTATACACCTGATTGAATAAAGAAAGACGGCAAATGTTTTATGTCTGGACTTGGATCTATCAGATTTGATACCAGCAGCGCAGATTATCTGCAAATTCTCCTTATCTGTGAGTACCTGGGACAAGACATAGCGCCCCTTTTAAAAAATAATAACGTACCCCTGAAAAAGTAATGGTGTACTCTTAGTGAGTCTCCAAAAGAAATAATGCCACCTTTGAGACATCCTTCCTACCAAAACATAAAGTTTATACTCACCTTATGGAAGTGACCCAATCCCCTTCTCCTTTGCACAGAGTGGGCAACTTAGGCAGCGCAACGCAGTGACATTGTGCCACCTGTGCCGGGAACCTGAATTCTTGTAGGCTCACGGCATCCTGAGGGCTTAAGGACAGACAGTGGTGGGGTCAGGAACCTATTGTTCCCTGTTCCACCACAGAATACAACTGTACTGGCATCATGTTGAAACTCGTCTGGAGAACCAGAGCACCCGGCCAGATGTCTGGTTCATGGGTTTTCAGCTATTGCAATGCCACTTTTTAGGGTGGGCAAAATTTCAGAAGAATAAAAAGTATGATAAGTAATACTTTTCCTAGTTACCTCTCTGTGGCCTTGGCCCAAGCACTGTCACTGATCTCCATGCCTAAGTGTGGACCAGTGTAGTCTACGGTGGTGCATACTACTGGTGTTGCACCAGTACTTCTTCACCCAATATTTAGGCAGGGACATGGCTCCTAATGTTGAACACTGGCTGCCGCTTAGTTCAGTCATGATTGCTATGCTGGTTTTAGCAGCGAGGAGTGCACATGCCAAGCGAAGGGGTCATACACCATTAATCGGAGGTCTACTTGTGCAGCGTACGGATTGCTGTACCATAATGGTTTAATAGGAATTCTTTGCCATGCTCAAGCCCCTAATTGTTTGACTCTTTGCTCAAATCATTAGGTCAGAGTGAACTTATCAGGTCCAGAATGTGAATAGTGCAGCATATTACCGCATCTTCAGCCTGCTTTTTCCTCAGCAGCATCTCGACAACCAGCTCAGCAGAGAATAAAAGACCCAGACTTGCCTACCGGTATGGGAAAAAAAAAAGCAGCAAAATGAGAAAGTCAGAGCGAGAGGAGCCGGAGTATGGCCTTGATAGGCTCTTTAGTGGTTTCCTAGCAGTATCAGTTCAATGAGGGTCAGTGTGTTCCCATTCTTATGTACTTCTGTATAAGAGGTTTGCAATATTTGTACAGAGATGGAGGCAGGCTACAGAATAACCTCTGCAAATACCGCATATGGAATATTTTAAAGACGTTTATTTTGCAGCCATTACATTGGTGCGAGGATTTTAGAGACTTCTCCAGACATGAACTAGAGGCTGGGGTGGTGGGACTCTATTGAACATTTATGGCAAATCCTGCGGATTTGTGGATCCTGTTCCAGATTGGATTACCCCTTTAACCCCTTAAGTCTGCAGCCAATTTTCCTTCCTGTGTTGCCACTTTTCCACCCCTTCTTCAAGCAGCCATATCTTTGTTATGTTTTCGTCGACATAGCCGTAGGAGGTTTTTTTTTTTTTTCAAAACGAGTTGTAGTTTTGAAAGACACCATTCACTTTTTTTTACTACTTTTGTGGCTTTAGAGTTCCAATCACAGCTGTTAAAGGCAGATGATAGCTGTGTAATACAGCCACCAGCTGCACTATGTGAAGCATGCTCAGTGCCTGAGCCTGTTCCATATACCCTGACCTGGGCTGCGCCACAATGGATACATCAGTTATGGAGGGTTAAGGGGATAAAAGTGCTGAGGGTATTGTCTTCGGATCATCCTTAGAGGAGCAAGGGTTCCTTCATCCAAAAGGACAGAGGTTGTATGCATGAAACATGTGCAAGTATCATCCTAACTAAATTTCATGGCTAAAATCAGGTTCTTCTCTCGCCCTAGGGTCAGACAGAGTTTTTCCCTCATAAAAAAGTAAGTTTAATCCTGATGGGCACATAACTTTAAAGGGAACTTGCCACCTTATACACTCTGTGCACAAACACCATGTTATAGTGCAGAAAGAATTTAAAAAAAATCATATATATATTTGAGAGAAAAGATTTAGTGAAACCATCCTATTAGTCTGTCTATGCTTGGGAGTCCAGGGGCGGTCCTGTTCAGTACTTGGTACTACATCTGTATGTACAGGGAAAACTGTCAATGACTAAGTAGGACTGCCTACTGGACTTCCCTGCGAAATAAATGGATAAAATACAAGCTGTACTAAATCTTTTCCCACAAACCTACATATCAATCAGCTCAGCTCCTCTTGGACTTTAACTTGCTGCTTTCAGATCAGACACCATGCTCAAATTTACATTTTCCCTTGAAATACTGAAAATTTGCAGGTGACTCTTCATTCAAGCTCCATAGAGGTCAGACCTGTGCCACATCATGCAACATAATATTCACTTTTGTGAGAATAAGACTGGCAAAAATAGACTGGCCATATAAAGATATTGCTGGACTCAATGGCATACTGCCAATGGTGGCCACTCGGCTATGGGGCCGGGTGCCAGCCTCCCCGCCTGTCATCACATGTTTAACTGTATCAGCATCCTTGATGACGATACAGTTGAAAGTAATAATGAAAAAGGGAGCATCAGCTGACACTCCCCATCATTCTTCCTCAGCATCTAACATCTCAGCCCAGCGGGTGCGATGACATCACTACATGGTGCTTGCTGCACTCAGGTGTGCAGTGCTGCAGAAAACGCGCTACAGAGACCGGATGAATGGGGCACTGCGGAGAGGTGAGTATTGTATTTTTTTTAAAACATATCCGTGAGAATATTTCGGTGACCAGAATACAGTATGAAGGACTATGGGGTGCATTATACTGTGTGGAGTACTATAGGAAGTGCAGTATACCAAATGGAAGACTATGGGGAGTACATTATACTATATGGAGGACTATGGGGTTCATTATACTATGTGGAGGACTATGGGTAGTGCATTATACTATATGGAGGATTATGGGGGTGTATTATACTATAAGGAAGACGATGTGGTGCATTTTAATATATTGAGGACTATGGGGGTGCATTATACTATATGGATGACTATGGGGGTGCATTATACTATATGGAGGACTATGGGAAGTTCAGTATACCATATGGAAGACTATGTGGAGTACATTACACTATATGGAGGATTATGGGGTTCATTATACTATGTGGAGGACTATGGGTAGTGGATAATACTATATGGAGGACTATGGGGTGTATTATACCATATTGAAGACTATGGGGTGCATTTTAATATATTGAGGACTAGGGGGTGCATTATACTGTTTGGAGAACTATGGGGTGTGCATTATACTGTATGGAGGACTATGGTGAGTGCATGAAATATGGAGGACTAGTGCATTATATCATATGAAGGACTATGGGGAGGGCAGTATACTATGTGAAGGCTTATGGGAAGTGCATTATTCAATATGGAGAACTATGAGGAGTGCATTATACTATATGAAGTACTACGGGGTGCATTATACTAAATGGAGGACTATGGGGTGCATTATATTATATAGAAGACTAAATGTGGTCTATTATAATATTTGGAGGCCTATGTTGGACCCTTTATACTGTATGCAAGCAATTATACAGTGTGAAGGTTTATGTGGGGTCCATCATACTATGCGGAGGGCTGTGTGGGAGTCATTATACAGTGGGGAGAGGTGTAGTGCCATTATGCTGTATGTAGGCTTATTCTACTGCATGGAGGGCTGTTTGGGGGTCACAGTTGGATTATACTGTGTTTGGGTCACCATACTTTTCTGGGGGATTTGAGGGATGGGGTCCAGTAGGGTCATCATACTGTGCGTGTGGCAAGTACTGTGGAGGAATTCAATGTGGGAGTATCTTACGGTGTTTGTGACACACTTTCATTAACATCATACTTTATGAGTGCAATGAAGGGGGAATCTAGAGCTCCGGTAGGAGGAAAATTACTTTGCAAAGGCTGAAAATTTGTGAGATATGCTCTTCTGTGACCCCACCAAATATGTTTTCTTTTCTTTTTGGGGAAGGGGGGCAATTAGAACTTCTGCTATGGGGCCCCATGATTTCTGTGTACGTTCCTGGATGGAGTTGTCTTTGAAACATGTGTATACAAATAGCTTGGGGTGTTAAATCCTGCTGGATCCCTTTAAGGATCCTTGTCTATTGGCCACAGTGAATAACAGTTACAAGGAATACCTCTTACTCTGGATGACCTTTGCTATGTTACACAGACTTACAATTGATTTAAATGGAAAGTGTGTAATATTTAACTTCATCTGTGGAGGCATTGCAAGGAAATTGAACACTTAGGCCATGTTCACACGTAGGGTCGGGTCCCTGCGGGTTCTCCCGCAGCGGATTTGATAAATCTGCAGGGCAAAACCGCTGCGGTTATCCCTGCAGATTTATCACGTTTTGTCCTGCGGTTTCCGCTGCGGGATTTACTCCTACTATTGATGCTGCATATGCAGCATCAATAGTAATGTTAAAAATAAAAAAAATGGTTATACTCACCCTCTGACGTCCCGATCTCCTCGGTGCTGCAGGCGGCTGTCCGATTCCAAAGATGCTGTGCGAGAAGGACCTTCGTGACGTCACGGTCATGTGACCGCGACGTCACCGCAGGCCCTGCTCGCATAGCAACCTGAGACCGGACGGCCGCATGCAGCGCTGAGAGGTGAGTATATCATTATTTTTATTTTAATTTTTTTTTTTACCACAAAAATGGTTCCCAGGGCCTGGAGGAGAGTCTCCTCTCCTCCACCCCGGGTACCACCCGCACATTATCCGCTTAGTTCCCCCATGGTGGGCACAGCCCCATGCGGGAAGTAAGCGGATCAATGCATTTCTATGTGTGCAGAATCGCTGCGATTATGCACAAAGAAGTGACATGCTGCGGGTTGTAAACCGCTGCGTTTCTGCGCGTTTTTTCCCGCAGCATGTGCACAGCGGTTTGCGGTTTCCCATTGGTTTACATGTTTACTGTAAACGCAATGGTAACTGCTGCGGACCCGCAGCATCAAAATCGCTGCGGTTCCGCGGTAAAAACCGCAACGTGTGCATATAGCCTTACTGCCAAGCTTAATTACAAATTAGAGCTGATTAGTGGGGTCATTGGAATTGGTTGATTTAAGAGGGTATATTTTGCACTAAGGACATTAGATTTCTTTGTACATCCATGCCTCTTATGACCACATGTCCATTTCTGTATATTCTATCGGAAGCATATTCATTCCCCAAATACTGTAGAAACAAGAAAACAAATTATCAGATCTACACAACAGTGCCCGGGCAGCTGTCAGCTTTATATTATTACACAGCCAAACCGTGTGCCAGACCAACGTGCAAATGTCCGTCTTTTGGAAGAATAGCCAAACTATAATGTTCATGCTTTCTTACGAATTATCCTCATTTTAAGTCTCGTGTAAGCCTTCCAACAGATGGGATTTTATTTTCTAACTCAGCATGAGCCATATTATGCACTATGCAAATCATTTGTAATAGGGAGCAGCTCCGCAGTTTCTCACTTATATGGACGGTCTTTACCAAGTTATGATCAAGAGTATACTAAGGGTATGTGCACACGATGCGGAAAACGCTGCGGATCCGCAGCTTTTCCGCAGCTGCGGGTCCGCAGCAGTTTCCCATGAGTTTACATTACAATGTAAACCTACGGGAAACAAAAAACGCTGTGCCTCACTTCTTTCTGCGGATTCCGCAGTGGTTTTACAGCTGCTCCTATAGAAAACCGCAGTTGTAAAACCGCAGTGAAATCTGCAGAAAAACCACGGTAAATCCACAAAAAATCTGCAGCAAAAACGCAGCGTTTTTGCCCTGCAGATTTATCAAATCTGCTGCTGAAAAATCCGCAGTGGACCATTATACGTGTGCACATAGCCTAAAAGAAAAGTACCGTAATTAATTTGATCACCATTTTATTTATACAATATGGCACTAAATCACTCAAAGCAAGGAAAGGTATTGGCTCTAATTTTTTATAAATTACTATAGAAGGCTCAATTGTTACAGCACTGTCTAATTCATGCCATCATATAGAATTCTCAAAATGTCATACACATTAATATTACCTTTATATAGTGACGTAATAATAGTGAGTGGGTATTGTACCATACAGAGCAACTTGTGAAACGTCCTGTGGAGCACAGCAAAGGGCAGCAGACACAGGGAAATGGAGCAGAGATTGGCCTGAAGACGAGACAGGAGGGTAACAGTATCTCCTTTTAGGTCCCCTCCCAGAAGAGGTAGGGTTAAACAGGTTTGGCTTTACTGTCCAGTTAGTGTACAACAGATTGATTGATGTTCCCTTTGTCCGATGCATGTTCCCTTTGTCCAATCAGATCTTGCCTCAGCTCTGCCCAACCTGCCCCCACCTCAACTGACTCTGTTGGAACCAAGAGTTTTCTATCCAACAGTACAGCTTCTTTGAGGCCAACCATCTTTCCCTCTTGCTGTGTCCTGACCGATCTCTTTCACTTAGGGGAGAAAGAGCCATGGAATCAGATGCTCTTCAGGGGCCCTAGAACCTGGACCGACCCGGGATCTGCGCAAAACTTCGGATGTGTCCTCATACTGTATGGGAGACTTGAAGCGGATAGGACTCTTTGACGTGTAAGCATCCGCTAAACATGAACCTGTGACTGTCTGAGACTTCCTGACTCAACTCCCAACTAGGAAGTGCTTCCCCATTTAATCTGATCTAACCCCTCCCAATATGTGGACTATTCCAAAACTGATAACTATATCTTACCATAACTGCTGCTAACTGTATCCCTATGAATTGTGATGGCTCCCCTAGTGCACAACCCTCCCCAATCCCCGGGACGGACTTGAGGTAAAAAGAGAAAACACAGTAGTTTGACAATAAATGGCTTCACCCAACCACTGACCACGAGTGGAGAAAAAGTTTTGGTGTTATCATTCATATTCTCTGAAAAAAGGCAAAGAAAGTAAAAATTCTGTCAAGGTATGTAAACTTTTGAGCACAACTGTATATTGTTTGGGAGAAAGTATTCAGTCTAACTTGTGTTTTAATCATTTAAACTTCTGCTCTTTCTTGGTTTTTCGGTCCAATGGGCGGCCCTATCAGTTACTCAGTGACTGATAGAGATAGCTGTCAGTCACTGATAGGACCACCTACAGAACATAAAATCACAAAAAGAACAGAGGTTTATGTTGAACTGGACTTGTGATGTAACAGTGGCTGCAGAGCTCCATAAAACATTGTTCTTCTTTTGCCTTTCCATTGTGTAGATATTAGCAATCAAAATATTTGGTATCTAATGAGTTAACGTTTGTTAAGTGTAAGTGGGTGTTATCAGACAGTTTTCACTGGCGGCATGTGCTTCTTCTCCCTCTACGATACTAACCAGCCATAAATAAGCAGTAACACACAGAAGAATAAGAACACACCCCAAAATATCTTACGTTTTTCATTGTGTGAGTTATAATGTAATGATACAGCTTTGACCTCCTGGTCTAACTACCTGCATGATTAGAAAATGCAGCTGAGTTTAGCTATGTCACTTAACAAACCCTGCTATCTGCTCTCCGCTGGTCATAGTGCTGTCAGCTTCGTTGTGCTGCCCCTCCCCCCAGCCTGTTTGATGCTGTGTCTGTAACCACACGTATGTCTGTTGCAGTGACAGACACCGACTAAAAAAATCCCATGAGCAAAAACAGTATATGGGCCCTTTACAGTACAATAATTTTGTCTATGATAGTGGAAGTGTACCCTCTTACCTACTGGGCCACTGTGTGGCTGCAAAAGGTTACACCAACAGGGTGTCCATCCCTGGTCTGTCCTGCTCAACAGTTGCTTTACGTTCAACAGACATTTTTGATTCATTTCTGGACAGGCAATGTGGGTAAAGGGATAGCGCAGCAGAACCGGGAGTGCTATGAGATGAGGCGAACTGATAGAAGGGTTTGTAAAGTGAAATTGGTAAAATCAGCTTTGTTGCCCTCTCCCATATCAGAAAGGTGTTAATCATCTGTACATTCTAATCATGTAGGAGAGTAGTCCAGGAGGTCAGAAATGTGCAATTACATCTCGCACACTGAGAAACCTAAGTGATGATGGGAGATGTTCTTTATTTTCTGTGCTGCTGCCTGCTTATGAATGGTCAGCATCATACAGGGGGTAGAAGTAAATCCCCCTCAGTGAAAACTCTTATAACACCCACTTACACTTAACATAAGTTATTACATTAGGTGCCAAATATTATTATTTTAGCCTTCAGCTTAATCTCGATCCATGGCGTCTTGAAAGATGAACGCTGTGTAGAAAGATTGATCTTGTGCAAGCCTAAATAAGTCCACCATGGTCTTTCTTCCCCATTATCTTGACAGCATCAAACCATCGGGTTGCTGCTCTTCCTCTTCGCTTTGCTCCTTCTATTCTTCCGACCATGATGTCCTTCTCTATTGACTGCTCTCTTCATATGATGTGTCCAAAGTAGGCAAGGTAGTAGTTTGGTGAACCTTGCTTCAAGTGACATTTCTATTCCTGCCTTGATTTGTATCAAACCTGATTTGTGTGTTCTTTTTGCCACCCATGGCATTGATAACATCCTTCTCCAGCACCACATTTAGATGGTGCTGATTCTTCTTCTGTCTTGTTTCTTCATTTTACAGGTTTTGTATCCATATGTTACTATAGAAAAGACCAAACTATGTACTAGCCATGTCTTTATCACCAGTAAAACGTTCCTTGATGTGAAGACCTTGCCCAGTGACTTCATTGTTGATTTGACCATAGCTATTCTCTTATTGACTTCCAGTGTCGTCGATGCATCTTGAGTTATCATCGATGCGAGTAGGTTGAAGTCCTTCACAATTTCCAATTCGTCGCTGTCCAAATCAAATGTGTATCTGCTGTAGTTAATATCTTTGACATCTTTGTATTGAGTAGGAGTCCCATGTTTGAGCTTTCCATCTTGACACTTCGTAATAAGTCCTTCATTACCTCTACGCCTTTTGCTATCAATGTTCTATCATCTGCGTATTTAAGATTGCTGATGATTCGTTCAGCAATTTTGATTCCTTCTTCTTTTTTGGCAAGTCCAGCCTGTCTGAAAATAGCTTCTGCATATAAATTGAAGAGAAATGGTGACAGGATGCAGCCTTGTCTGACGCTTTGTCCTACTTTGTACCCTGCAGTGTCGCCCTGTTCCGTTCACACTGTTGCTTCTTGGTCGATGTAAAGGTTCCTAATGAGACTGATCAGATGCTTTGGTAATATCCCCACAACAGGGAGGTGAAATAAAAAAAAACAATGTTTTATTCCACTCTCCAACCACTATTATGTCGTGTGTCCATTTCAACATGAAAAATTTGGTGAAAGGTCCTCTTAACACAAGCTATACTGAATCTTTTCTCCCAGAATTACATACTATATGAATCTACTCAGTTCTTCCTGCTCTATAACAAGATGCCAGCAGATTGGACTGTACTTTCATGTGAAAGGTTCCCTTTAAAGAGAGTAATCCATTTGAAAATGGTGCCCGCAGCGCCTGCGCAGTAGCAGCTATCGGTGTATATAGAGGTGATCCGATAGCTGCTATGGCACAGGCGGCGCCATCCTGCTAGAGAAGAATAACAAATTTCCTCCACCAAGATGGTGCCACGGAGCCTGCGCAGTAACAGCTATCGGATCACCTCTATATACACTGACAACTGCTACTGCGCAGGCAGGCGTGCGGACGCCATTTTCATATGGATTTTTTTTTTATATTAGGATAACCTCATCCATAATAATTATATGCACATTACACATGCAGTTATGCTGCAGTGCAGGTGCCACTGTTGGCGATTGCCTGCAAAAGTTTTTTTTTTTAGCATGTATACATAATATTCATTATGTTAATTAGGGGGCAGGAAAGTGAGGGATCAGTGACCTGTTGTAGGCCATCAGTATGAATATCTAATCAGAGCACCACATGAAGACCCCCCCAGGCCGCCCCGGAGCACGGGCATATCATTAACTCAAAACTGAAGATAAAGATTAAAGAACAACCACAAGATGGATTTCATCACCCAGGTATCATTTTAATCAGTATAATGACGCCGACCTGACACTGTCTGTAGGTTTCTGTGCACAATCCTGCTGACAGGTTCCCTTTAAAAGAACCTCCACCATTTGGTATGTGGCTAATAACCTGTAAATTGAGAGTGTGGTCTATGGCATCACAAGAGGATTAGGATTAAATTTTCTATTTCAACCACAACCTTAGCTTTTGACATCGGTAAGGACATTAGTCACAAATCATTATCAGTCCAACTTATTGCCCAAATTTAATTACATGACAGTGGAAAATATAGATTCCCTTCAATGTTATTGTACAAAATAGAAAAGAAGACAGTTCTTGTAAATGGCCATTTATTAGGACAAATCACATGATTGATTGTGATCTCTAACTATGTTGCCTTGGCTGACTCAGTTGTTTGATGCACATATTAATAGATTTGTAAAAGATGGAGGTGGTTATTTATATCCTTTTCTTGGATTTCCCAATGTTACATTCCTGTAACTTGAGTTGCTCCTTGTAGCACACGTCTCGATTCATAAGGGAACTAAAGTGACCCAGCATGGATCAAAATACCTTCTTTTCCTCAAACTATCTAACCATACTATTTTTATCTGTGTAAATCACACCACTTTCATCCAAGCATCTTGAAAGGTATAATCTCCATTAGGCAGCTCAGCTTCCTATCCTCCATCCTCTGTAGGGTCCCCCGAGGATGTAATTCAGGATGCATTCCATTAAGAAGGGAGTCTCATGTTTCCCAGTCTCAACAAGGTGGGCAAAGGAAATAACATGATGTGTTTGCACTCAACAGAAAGATTAACTCATTCTTAATCATGGTTTCACCAGAGCCACGTATACTCTGGTTGTCCAAACTGGAAGGAGAAGTACTACTTAGCCATTAATGGTTATTAGGTCCAGGTTCATCCTGTTGCCTACAGGGAAAAGAGAGACTTCACCAGAGCAATCAAATCAGGGAAATTACCATTTATTGGACATGAATTCAATGTCTAATTGATGTGTCGAGCTAAGGTTAATAGATTATTATTGCCTG
Source organism: Ranitomeya imitator (assembly GCF_032444005.1). NCBI lineage: Eukaryota > Metazoa > Chordata > Amphibia > Anura > Dendrobatidae > Ranitomeya > Ranitomeya imitator. The sequence continues at coordinate 418,884,284 of NC_091283.1, read as the reverse complement.
AACCAGAGTATACAACCTTGGGTACTCAACGCTCTATTCCATCAAGAAATGATTGGGTGACAGACTCAAAGCTCTTTACTACGACTTTATGAAATTATAATTGTTTCACCATTATTAATTGTATTTGGCCACCTCTCATGGCATTTTTGCTTACTTAAATGCATGAAGCCTGCACACTTCTGTCAGATTTACAGTTTGATCTGATAGACATGCAAGGGCTATGGCCCATCAACAGCCACTGATGGGCTACAACACTCAAATTACATAATGTCACGTGGCTGCTTGGGGACACAAAACAGACAGTATTGGACAATCCCTTTAAATGTTGAAATTCGGACAGATTACAGCTTCTTAATGGGGGATTATTTTATACTTCTTATGGACTCACCTGGTGAAGTGGATTCTCAAAGCCGTAGGTCAGCGTGAGCAGCATGGAGCTGATGATGTAGTAAGCTGGATTTGCCACATGACATGTGAAAACAGCAAAAAGCTAGACAGCAGAGTATGCAGCACAGCAAATGGACTGGCAAGGCTAGAAGCATTAGATGCAGGTGGAGAGAGTTTGCACACAGGAATAGCAGAGAAGTTTATGCAAGCTGGTAAGTAGCAGCAGGGATAAAGATAACCACAGGAACAGCTGAATTGTAGTGTGCGATATCACCAGGATAGCAGAAACAGGTATTAAACAGGTACTATGATAGCAGAAACGAGTTTGTAATCTTCAGCGTTATTGCTAGCAGTTTTCAGTTGGTTGCTAGAAAGCAGACATGAGTTGCAGGAAACATAATTACCCACCTAGCTCGTGGAAGATAAAGCTAACTCCTGCACATGGTAGCAAGGTGCTGTACTTCCCGAATACTCAGGCAATACATGTCTGCCTGAACTTGCCTCTAAAAGCATTGGGTTAGGAAAATAGACATGCTTATCAGGTTAGTTGTGTAACTCAGCATAGACTACTACATAGGGAGCCAACCGTAGGAGGTGGGTGCAAGGCCTAGCACTGGAGCCTGGACAGGTAACAATACTGTTTCATGTTAAAAAGAACTTTTCAGTAAGTTTTTGTCAATATATTGTCACCACTTTTGCTGTTAGCTTTCAAGAGGTTACTTTATATGTAACATTATTAGGTACATTATGTAAAATTAAAAGCTTAACTGCTATCTGCAAAATAAATTAATTTCCTTGAAGAACCTTGAAGGTGGAGCCACTCAGAAAAAGATTCACATTAGCCACATGGATCGCCCCCAGACACAGGGCCACAGGTCACTCGGTACCGGTCCTTTCTGTCTCAGTTCTGGGGATGTCACGGTGGCTGGACCCGGTCCGTAACCCTGCTAAGGGGCGTCCAATAAAAGGTGATAGGAGTCTGTCAAGGTTTTGTGATGCCACCTGTGGTGTTCGGTCAGGATGACCGACGCTGCTTGGGGTCCGCTGGGGTGATGGAATGGCAGCTAGATGGTATACCTTCCCACAGGTGAAGTATGTCCCCAGGGCTTCCCAGTGATGTAGATGGCGATGGTGTGAGGTGCAGACAATAACAAGGACACAAGGTTGCAGTCTCTTTACCTCTTTACTGAAGACTTCAGGATCAGCAATCCAGAGCACGGTTAACAGGGCTTTCTGAGACCGGCCGGTCCGATGGGCACATCCAGAGTTCCCTTTGCAGGTGGAAATCGTTGTCTACCACTAGCGCCTGTGTGTTGTAGTGCTACCCTGCTGAGCATTCGGAATAGTCCTCACAACTTCTGTTCTCGTTCGTTCGTTCTTTCTAATTCTTTTTCTCTCTCTCTTGTTCCAGATGTTACTAGTTTCTCGTCCCCCAGATATGTTATGGCTAGGACGCACCCGTATGACGGGAAGGCTCGGAGCTCTTCCGAGACCCTAGAGACGCCCCTCTCCACGCGTTGCCCCCTATGTCTTCGTAGGAAATTTAAGGTAGACAGCCAACCTATAATTAACTGTTCTGCGCAGTTAAAAGTAAGGCATAGAGTCAGTTACTTCCGCGGTGTTCCGGCCACCGGCTACGCGCCTCAGTAGGATGTTGCCTCGGTCTCACGGCATGACTCCTACTGGCTCTCCTTTGTGCTTGATCTCGTTTCTCACTGTTCCACAATATCCTTCGCTTCGTGTCTCTTTCTTAGGATACCGCCGCAAGGTAGTGCAGGCGCGGTTCCGTAACGTTCTGTTCTGTTCGCTGCCAGGTACTCACGCCAGGTTCCCACGCCTGACAGGGACCCTGACAGGGACCCCCCTGTGTCTTCTCCCTGCAACACCCCCTGCCACGGGATGTTGCCTGAATTCAACCCAGTCAGCTTCTGACTAACTTCCTATTCAACCCCTAGTTTTACCAGTGTGAGGAGTGGCCCAATAAATAAAGCCTTTTTCTCCCCCTAGTGGCCGGAGTGTGAAGTGTAATGTGTGCTGGTGATACCTGGTCAGTAAAACTCCTTTAGTGCCATCAGACGTACCATCACTCCCCTTAGCGGCAGAGTGTCATACTGCAACGACCAGATCTCTGGGGCGCTGCACTCCCCCCCCCCCCCCCTCCCGCCCGGTTAAATCAAGTACTCCTGGACTGGGAAGAAGAACAACAATACATATCAGCAAAAGACATACAACATTTTGAAATGCTTGAGACAAGTAAATATAACAAAGCTTCCCTTTATGGGAGGTGAGGACACTTGAACATTACAAACAAAAGCAAGGTTAAATATTTTTAAATAACATTCTGACTATAAATAACTTCTAGTACCCTGCCGGGTATTCTACTAAGTGCAAATTCTGAACAATAATTTACCTTTCCCTTTAAGGGCGTATAAGCTAAACCCACTAAAGGCCTACTATAAAATAACTCAACTTTTTTCTTTCTCTTCTTTCTAGCGTCACCAATGCAGGACCGCCTAGCTCCTTGGCTGGGCCTACTGTCATTGTCTCTCTTTCAGTAACCAACTATCGTTCTACAGTTCTCAGGAGGACTCTCTCTCTAACCCCCACGGGTTCACTTTCCACCTTTCCTGTCCTCAATCTCTAGCAACATTATCAAACTTTTCTGAATCACAACATTATTAACATTTTAACTTTTCTTAAGGCAACATGCGAACATTCCCTTTAAGAGGGAACCAAGTCTCTTTGAGGTAGTGCAGATTCTCTCCGTCTGCAAGTCCAACGAAAGCAAGACCCTCTGCGCTGTATTCAAAACAGTCTCTTTGCAAAGTCTTTCGATGTAAAACCAGTAGGGAGCACCTTTAATAAGGTGCGAACTATATACAACACAGTTTTGGAATCATTCACTGTTCATGATCCGGCAGTCTTTGGAAACAATGATGAACTTGTGCAAAAGAAAATATAAAACAATAGGGATCCCGGGTCAACAAAGGGATCCCTTTAAGAAATAATCCTAAACAGGTTTAGCAGCAAAAGAGCAGGAAACAGTTAACTATTTACAGTCATCGGGCCTCCGAGGTTTATTGTTGCGAAGGTTGCGGTCTTACCTCGCAGACCACCACTCTCGGCCGAGAACGGGTGGGACCCACAGTCACACGCGGGGCCTGGTCAGTCGGATGGTCTGTAGCGGGGACCTCGCCCTCTGGAGTTTCAGCTGCGACCTGAAGGACTGCGCACCGCTGGATGCCCCTGGCCATCCAGCCGGTCCCCCTCTGCCATCGCGTGTAGGTCACAGCATCCCCAGGTTTCAGGTCACGATCTTCATCGAGCGTTCCACAACAGGGCTCCACCTCGCTCCGGGTGACACGGACCTGTAGGGGCTCCCCGATCTCCTGTATAATTCCCCTTTCTTCCGTAGAGTTGAAGAGGATCTTCACTTCCTCTGTGAGGTCAATCATGGTTGCAGGGCTGCTTCCTCCAGGCCGCCATCAGGCGCCGCTGATGCTCCGTCACTGGCAGGATCCTCAGGTCCAGCTCCTGCGGTGCACGATCCCCTGGCCGGGTTCGGGGGTCTACCACGGTCGGAGCGGGTGGAGGAGACAAGGGCGACAGGCGAATCTCCATCAGGTGACCCAATCGGGAACTCACGCGAGCTTGGGCCTCTCGGTAACACGCCAGCTGCCGGGCTTCGGCTGCGGCCATCCAGCCCTCAGGCATCCGGCCACCGGGTTTCCCTCCAGTCAGCTCCGCGCCGGTCCATCCCTGCAGCGTCGGTGATTCCGGGGCTGCTACGGGTAATACAGCCCTGCGCCGGTCCGGGACGTCTCCATGCGGGGTCCTGGAAGTCGCCATCTTTGTCCCCTCCTCTGGATCTTCTTCCCGGGCTCTTTTCCGGGGGCGGCTGTCCCCACTGTCCCCACCCTCCATAGAGGATGAGAAGGCGGACCTCAGCGGCTGACGGGCACGCCCTCGGGATACAACAATACTTAGACTGGGCGGCCATTATCTTTCGCGCTCTGCAGTTTGTTCCCACCCACTTTCACGCCCTTCTTCTCCTGCGCTCCTCGTGGCGCTGTAATGGCGGCGGTTTTGGCGGAATCTTGCGGCAATCGGCAATACACAGTCCTTGCAATAAATCACAGTTCATGCACAATTCAATCACAGTTCCAAGCCACTAGTTTTGACTGATATACCTATACTTAGGTACCTTGCTTAGGTTCGTTTGATGGTAGTCTTGCTATATGGTGGAAATTGGTTTAAGATCTCTAAAAAGTAAAGGGATTTGCTACTGCGGATCATATGATATGCCCATCATTAAATACGTGCTTCCGAAAAGCAATTTGCATGTGCGCTCCAGGGGAATCCTTGAGCTGGAACGCAGCTTCACCGGAAGTTACGCATATTACTATATATGGACTCTTGATTTGAGGATACTGATCGGTTCACAGCTCCGGAAATGACGTAAATGCCCCAGACTTCTCTCTGACGTGGGCGGCTTCTGTTGCTGTGGCTACGGATGAAGCTGCGTCTTTGCATTGTGGGCTTCGTTACCCGGAAGTAATAATAACGTTCCAGAAGAAGTTCTTTATAATGATGCGGGAGCAGAATACAACGTCCGACAGAGGATTTAATGATTTAAAAACTATGTATTATGGATATAGAAATGTGTGATCTGTTGGTTTAGTAGTGGGTAATATATTAGATCATTAAATTTTATGGGAATGAGATATTGAAACAGAGAGTCAGTGTGCCTCTCTGTCATTGGCCAATGACAAATATAAATAAGCCTCCTCTTCAGCTACCCACCACCCCTGGATGAAGCTTTCCATGGCGAAACACGCATTGGGTGTGGTGGGTCCCTGGCTGCTGGCTTCCATTAGGTAAATATACCCCTTGGTTACACATTGTTTTTCACAGTGATATGTTCCAGTACTGCGGGCGGACGTGATCCGGCACCTTGTTTACCTTGTGATTTTATATATTAGTGGTTGTTTCCACATCATTACTATTATACTAATTCACTTTATATATGGTGCTTGACCACTACCGTCTGCAGTTTGGATTAATTGATTAGTGAAATATATATATAACTACCCAATGTGTTTGGAGTTTGTTTGTTGATACATTCTGTTTGTGATATTAATTAATACTACCCTGGGTTGTATCAGATGTTAATCTAGCCACCTTTCCAGCCATACCTGCCGGTTCTTTCCTGTACTTGATCCTTTTCCCCTATTTATACATGTATTATTTTATGTGTTTTTATTGATGCTGTTATTGGTATAAATAAAGTTTACATTGTTTTATCCAGTTTTCTAAGCGTTAACTTTGGTGAGAACATCTCATATATTCACAGCATAGACAATTGCCTTACAATACGAGATGTGCAGCATCTGAAACAACAGATACTGGAAGCTTGTGCTAGCATTTCTTCTGCGGTATTGCTATCAGTGTGTCAAGAGTGGGAGAAGAGGGTTGCATTGACAATCCAACACAATGGGCAGCACTTTGAACACATTTTATAAGTGGTCATAAACTTGTAAACAACTCATGACAAAATAAAATTACATTAAAACCAAGCACACCATTGTTTTTCTTGTGAAATTCTCAATAAGTTTGATGTGTCACATGAACCTTTTCCCATTGGAAAAAATAAAGTTGGATCCAAAATGTCCAACTTCAAAATGGCTGCCTTGGTCACCACCCATCTGGAAAAGTTTCCCCCCTCCCACACACTGATGTGCCACACACAGGAAGTTGATATCAACAACCATTCCCATTTTATTTAGGTGCATCCATATAAATGGCCCACGCTTTCGATTTTCTAATCCAGGCAATATCTTTAATGGAGTAAAGCTCTTTGTAAGTGTATAGGTTTACACCTGGCTGCACACTATCTAATGCTAATATTCAGCTCAAGGGTCAAGGACTAAATCAATATCAAATCCTTCTTTCACAAGGGGCAATTTGGACATAATCCTTTCCTTCAATCCCACAGGCTGAGCAACAGGATTATCTTACTTTAGTGTGGATCTTAAGGTACTGTCACATTAAGCGACGCTGCAGCGATATAGACAACGATGCCGATCGCTGCAGCGTCGCTGCTTAGGTCGCCAGGAGACTTCAAACACTGCAACAGCTGAACGATGGAGCGATCCAGTGACGTACTTATCGTTCTCGCTGGTTGTTAGCTCCATGTAAAAACATTGCAGGCATCGTTGCTTTTGCTGTCAAACATGACGAATCACGCCGACCTGACGACCAAATAAAGTTCCGGACTTTCAGCTACGACCAGCGATGTCACAGCGGGATCCAGATCGCTGATGCGTGTCAAACACAACGAGATCGCTTATCCAGGACGCTGCAACGTCACGGATCGCTGTCGTTCTCGTTGGTAAGTTGCTTAATGTGACAGTACCTTTAGTTGGGTCTTCAGATAACAAAGCAAAGTATTCATCTTACCACTATTTTCTACTTGTAATTAACCATATGATCCATGATGATCCAATTTTGACTTGGTCATTATGGGACTTTGTCACTTTTTTTATCTGCATTAATATGGGGCTTATGCGGATAAAATGCAAAGTAGAGGTCATGGGCATTCATAATTCTCTTTGGAAAACTCATTATCATAGTTACCCTAGTGCAAGAAAAAAAAGTGCTTTTAACAATGCACTCTACTATAGTATAAACCTAAAGTAGAAAGACCCCAGACCCATTCCCCAACTCTCTGAGCTAGAGTGTCCTCTAAGACCCAGTGATTATGAAGACTGGTCTGCCCAGGCTGTTTCCTTAAAGCCCTCATACATATGGGTTTGTCCAACAAACTAATGTCTATGGGGTTCCCTGACAGATAATGGCCAGAGAAAATAAGGATCAAACTTGTCTGTTTTCGGACTGCCGATCCTTCTGTTCTCCCTGAGATAAGTCGCCACCACAGATGTTTGGCCACAGACGTCTCATAGAGAACACAGGAGCCAGTATAGATTTCTGCTTGCCTAACAATCAGCTTGAACTATTGTTTGGCTGACAGCTATCTAAGGCCAGGTTCACATTAGCGTTTCAGTCCACGGCTAGAGCTGTGGACTTCTTTCCTTAAGCCCTGCCTACTTCCGCATGCATCCTGCGCACTTCTTTAACATTGTGTACGCAGGGACATGCGCATGTGTGCGGATGTGTCCGCGTGCGTCGTTTTGACGTGCCCGCCGAACGCAACATGTTGCATTTTCTGGCGTTCGACGGGCACGTCAAAACGACACACACGGACGCATCTGCATAAAACGCATGTCCCTGCGTAAACAATGTTAAAGATAGGTACGCAGGATGCATGCAGAAGTAGGCGGAGCTTAAGGAAATAAGTCTGCACCACCGCTAATGTGAACCTAGCCTTAGGTGTATGAAGGGCTTAAGATGCCAATGGGGTGCCAATGTCTAGATTTGACTCCCCCCAATCTGAGTTGCAGGGGAATTAAAAACTTGTTTGCCACACATACCTTGTCCAGATCCCCAGAGGGCGACACGTAGGATTATATATATATTTTTTTTTTTAAATAGAACCTGTCACATTGTATATTGATTCCTATTTGTGGCAACATGTGATTGAGCAAAAGGCACTGGGCATGGTGATATTTAGTTATGTAGGAATAGATTCAGTATAGCTTGTATTTTCTTAATGACATGCCCTGTTTTTAATATACTTAGGAGTCCAGTAGGTGGTCGTATTCAGTGATTGACAGCTGTGTGACTGAGCACACATAGTTGTCAATCACTAAGTAGGACTGCCTATTTGACTAATAAGTAGTCAATCACTGAGTAAGACTGCTTACTGGACTGCTAAGTAGTCAGTCACAAAGTAGGACTGCCTGGACTGGTAGTCAGTCACTGAGTAGGACCGCTTACTGGACTAATAAGTAGTCAATCACTGAGTAGGACTGCTTACTGGACTAATAAATAGTCAATCACTGAGTAAGACTGCTTACTGGACTAATAAATAGTCAATTGCTGAGTAAGACTGCTTACTGGACTAATAAGTAGTCAATCACTGAGTAGGACCACTTACTGGACTAATAAGTAGTCAATCACTGAGTTGGACCACTTACTGGACTAATAAGTAGTCAATCACTGAGTAAGACTGCTTACAGGACTGCTAAGTAGTCAGTCACAAAGTAGGACTGCCTGGACTGGTAGTCAGTCACTGAGTAGGACCGCTTACTGGACTAATAAGTAGTCAATCACTGAGTAGGACCACTTACTGGACTAATAAGTAGTCAATCACTGAGTAAGACTGCTTACTGGACTGCTAAGTAGTCAGTCACAAAGTAGGACTGCCTGGACTGGTAGTCAGTCACTGTGTAGGACCGCTTACTGGACTAATAAGTAGTCAATCACTGAGTAGGACTGCTTACTGGACTGATAAATAGTCAATCACTGAGTAAGACTGCTTACTGGACTAATAAATAGTCAATCGCTGAGTAGGACTACCTACTGGACTACTAAGCAGTAATCATTAAAAGTCACTCACTAGGTAAGACCGCCTAAATAGTCAATAACCAAGTAAAGACACCTACAAGAATCTTGAGGGATTTATTCAATTGCCATTCTGGAGGACATTTATTCCCGAAGATAAAAAAAAAACATGGGCTTTTGTCTTCCTCTAATCCAACATTGCAGGGTGCTGAACTACATGGACTTGTGTCATTTTTCAGCCTTACAAACCAGGTTACTTTGAACTCTTGCTGTGGACAAGTCCAATTTCCATTGGAACATTTTCGAAACGTGTCTAGAGAAATCTAGATAAATCGTGTTGTTATTTCTTGGGTATTACATTTTATGTGGAAGTTCCAAATAAAAAGGATTTGGGCAGGGTTTACCGTGAGGCAGGCTTTCCTCTTGTAGATATAAAATAAAGCCTCTCATTTCCTATAGCAGCAGAAGGTCCGTCACTGAATATCAATGAGGGTGTTGTCTTCGGCCTCATTTCAACTCACAGTAATAAAGTCCCTATAGCAGCAATCCTGGATCTTGCCTCTTTCCAATCTTCGCACATTCTCCCCCCTTCCCCTCCGCCATCCCAGTGTTTTGCAATGTGAGTGTTTTACACCTGTATGTATCTCATCCATTATAATGAGTGGGGTCTGCGCTTCCAGTAATAGAGACCCCCCATCTGCAGTCCTACAGCGGCTAATAATTAATGGATCTGCATGTTGCATAACACCTAGAAAGCTTTGTGATGCTCCCTCCTACCAGCTTCTGCTCTGCATCCATCAATATTGCATTACCTCGGCTGAGACGGGGATGCAGTTTCATTAAATATTCAATCTGTGGCTTAAAAATGCAGTATTCTGTGAAACGCTGAACAGAAATATGTTTTTGTATTTAGACATATAAATGGGAGCGGGGAAATGATCTCAAATGTGGATATGCTAATCTGTGTTTGGCAGCACTGACTTATACAGGGAGGTATCAGCAAAGAGAAAAATGGTGTGTTCAAAAGAAGGGAATGGTGAATCCGCAGGGCAGGAGATCGGCTGTCCATGTATTCACCGCCCTGCACACTGAACCGGAATGTGCGGCAGAGATATATTATACATGGAATGTACGATTGTCGGAATCTGAAGAGCTGGATTATAAAAGCGTCAGACTACGGGAACCTAACCATGCGCAAGCTCGCCATTAAGATGACGACATATTAACGTCTTCCTTGCTGGTGCATCTAAGTGTATCACTGGAGACCCTTTCAGATAAGTCTAAGCTGACCCCAACATCCCCAAAATGTACCCGCTAATCTAACAATGGGGCTTTACTTACACTCCAGATTTTGGACAACAAAAAAGCCTGATTGAGGCCGTTTTCTGTCTTTTCATACCACCAACCTATACAGATCAAAGCATTCAAACAAATATATTAAAGATAAACTGTCATCAAGAAAATGCAAGCAAATCTGCAGGCAGGATGTTATAGAGCAGATAGATATATAGTTTTGTGGGAAAGGACTCTGCATAACCTGTGTTCTGGGGTTTCTGGTCCAGTAGGCAGGCCTAACAGTGATTGCAGCTATCTCTTAATTAATACTTACACAAAGAAAGCAGTCAGTCATTGACAGGACCGAAAATCCCAGAAATAACAAAGGAATAAAGCATGAAATTAGCTCCCACATCTCTATAACATGGTGTCTGTTTTTGGACTGCATTTTCATGGAGACAGGTTCCCTAAATTAGCACTGTGTGCAATATAGATATAATATTACAGTGTTAACCTTCTACAAATATTGCACACCACATGATAGTATATGCAAAAAAGATACCGTACTTCCACTATAAGACGTAAAAATATACCGTACATAAAACAGGATAATGTGGATGTAAAGCACATCCACGCAGAAACATGAGCCACAAACTACGTATGTAAGTAGAAATATGCAATATGCATGTTTCGCCTATAGCTTCCTCATAGGAGCTTCCCCATGAGGAAGTTAGAGGCAAAACAAACATACTGTCAATGACTACAGGATAATATTAACCCCTTAGTGACAGAGCTAATTTGGTGCTTAATGACCGAGACAATTTTTACAATTCTGACCACTGTCACTTTATGAGGTTATAACTCTGGAACGCTTTAATGGATCCCGCTGATTCTGAGATTGTTTTTTTGTGACTGCATGTTAGTGGTAACATATTGTACTGCATGTTAGTGGTAACATTTCTTCGATATTACTTGCGATTATTTATGGAAAAAAAAACGGAAATATGGCGAAAATTTTTAAAATTTAGCAATTTTCAAACTTTGTACTTTTATGTCCTTAAATCATAAAAGTAGGCCCCTTAAAAAATAGTGAGGAAAGAATGGTTGTAGATGACGAGGAAAAAGCTAACATATTAAACACCTTCTTCTCCACGGTATTCTCGGTGGAAAATGAAATGCTAGGTGAAATCCCAAGAAACAATGAAAACCCTATATTAAGGGTCACCAATCTAACCCAAGAAGAGGTGCGAAACCTGCTAAATAAGATCAAAATAGATAAATCTCCGGGTCCGGATGGCATACACCCACGAGTACTAAGAGAACTAAGTAATGTAATAGATAAACCATTATTTCTTATTTTTAGGGACTCTATAGTGACGGGGTCTGTTCCGCAGGACTGGCGCATAGCAAATGTGGTGACAATATTCAAAAAGGGCTCTAAAAGTGAACCTGGAAATTATAGGCCAGTAAGTCTAACCTCTATTGTTGGTAAAATATTTGAAGGGTTTCTGAGGGATGTTATTCTGGATTATCTCAATGAGAATAACTGTTTAACTCCATATCAGCATGGGTTTATGAGAAATCGCTCCTGTCAAACCAATCTAATCAGTTTTTATGAAGAGATAAGCTATAGGCTGGACCACGGTGAGTCATTGGACGTGGTATATCTCGATTTTTCCAAAGCGTTTGATACCGTGCCGCACAAGAGGTTGGTACACAAAATGAGAATGCTTGGTCTGGGGGAAAATGTGTGTAAATGGGTTAGTAACTGGCTTAGTGATAGAAAGCAGAGGGTGGTTATAAGTGGTATAGTCTCTAACTGGGTCGCTGTGACCAGTGGGGTACCGCATGGGTCAGTATTGGGACCTGTTCTCTTCAACATATTCATTAATGATCTGGTAGAAGGTTTACACAGTAAAATATCGATATTTGCAGATGATACAAAACTATGTAAAGCAGTTAATACAAGAGAAGATAGTATTCTGCTACAGATGGATCTGGATAAGTTGGAAACTTGGGCTGAAAGGTGGCAGATGAGGTTTAACAATGATAAATGTAAGGTTATACACATGGGAAGAAGGAATCAATATCACCATTACACACTGAATGGGAAACCACTGGGTAAATCTGACAGGGAGAAGGACTTGGGGATCCTAGTTAATGATAAACTTACCTGGAGCAGCCAGTGCCAGGCAGCAGCTGCCAAGGCAAACAGGATCATGGGGTGCATTAAAAGAGGTCTGGATACACATGATGAGAGCATTATACTGCCTCTGTACAAATCCCTAGTTAGACCGCACATGGAGTACTGTGTCCAGTTTTGGGCATCGGTGCTCAGGAAGGATATAATGGAACTAGAGAGAGTACAAAGGAGGGCAACAAAATTAATAAAGGGGATGGGAGAACTACAATACCCAGATAGATTAGCGAAATTAGGATTATTTAGTCTAGAAAAAAGACGACTGAGGGGCGATCTAATAACCATGTATAAGTATATAAGGGGACAATACAAATATCTCGCTGAGGATCTGTTTATACCAAGGAAGGTGACGGGCACAAGGGGGCATTCTTTGCGTCTGGAGGAGAGAAGGTTTTTCCACCAACATAGAAGAGGATTCTTTACTGTTAGGGCAGTGAGAATCTGGAATTGCTTGCCTGAGGAGGTGGTGCTGGCGAACTCAGTCGAGGGGTTCAAGAGAGGCCTGGATGTCTTCCTGGAGCAGAAAAATATTGTATCATACAATTATTAGGTTCTGTAGAAGGACGTAGATCTGGGGATTTATTATGATGGAATATTTTTTCGGCCTTACTAACTATGTTACTATGTTACTAGATATGTCACGAAAAATAGTTAATAAATAACATTTCCCACATGTCTACTTTACATCAGCACAATTTTGGAAACAAAAATTTTTTTGTTAGGGAGTTTTAAGGGTTAAAAGTTGACCAGCAACTTCTAATTTTTACAACACCATTTTTTTTTAGGGACCACATCGCATTTGAAGTCATTTTGAGGGGTCTATATGATAGAAAATAACCAAGTGTGACACCATTCTAAAAACTACACCCCTCAAGGTGCTCAAAACCACATTCAAGAAGTTTATTAACGCTTTACGTGCTTCACAGGAACTGAAACAATGTGGAAGGAAAAAATGAACATTTAACTTTTTTTTTGCAAACATTTTAATTCAGAACCATATTTTTTTATTTTCACATGCGTACAAACAGAAATGTAACCATAAATTTTGTTATGCAATTTCTCCTGAATACGCCAATACCCCATATGTGGGGGTAAACCAGTTTTTGGGCGTACCGCAGACCTTGGAAGTGAAGGAGCGCCGATTGACTTTTTCAATGCAGAATTGGCTGGAATTGAGATCGAATGCCATGTCGCGTTTGGAGAGCCCTTGATGTGCCTAAACAGTGGAAACCCCCCACAAGTGACACCATTTTGGAAACTAGACCCCTTAAGGAACTTATCTAGAAGTTTATAACGTAGAGCCGTGAAAATAAAAATTCACATTTTTTCTACAAAAATGATGTTTTTGCCCCCAAATTTTTATTTTCACAAGGGTAACAGGAGAACTTAGACCACAAAAGTTGTTGTGCAATTTCTCCTGAGTACGTCGATACCCCATATGTGGGGGTAAACCACTGTTTGGACGCACCGCAGAGCTTGGAAGAGGAGTGCCGTTTTACTTTTTCAATGTAGAATTGGCTGGAATTGACATCGGGCGCCATGTCGCATTTGGAGAGCCCCTGATGTGCCTAAACAGTGGAAACCCACCACAAGTGACCCCATTTGGTAAGCTAGACCCCTTAAGGAACTTATTTAGATGTGTGGTGAGAACTTTAAACCCCCAGGTGCTTCACAGAAGTTTGTAATGTAGAGCCGTGAAAATAAAAAAATCGCATTTTTTCTACAAAAATGATATTTTTGCCCCCAAATTATTATTTTCACAAGGGTAACAGGAGAAATTAGATCACAAAAGTTGTTGTGCAATTTCTCCTGAGTACGTCAATACCCCATATGTGGGGGTAAACCACTGTTTGGGCGCACGGCAGAGCTCGGAAGGGAAGGAGTGCCGTTTTGGAATGCAGACTTAGATAGAATGGTCTGTGGGCGTTATGTTGCATTTGCAGAGCCCCTGATGTACCTAAACAGTAGTAACCCCCCACAAGTGACCCCATTTTGGAAACTAGGCCCCCCAAGGAACTTATTTAGATGTGTGGTGAGAACTTTGAATCCCAAGTGCTTCACAGAAGTTTAGAATGCAGAGTCGTGAAAATAAAAAATATTTTTTTTTCCACAAAAAAGATTTTGTAGCCCCCAAGTTTATATTTTCACAAGGGTAAAAGGAGAAATTGGACCACTAAAGTTGTTGTCCAATTTATCCCGAGTACGCTGATGCCCCATATGTGGGGGTAAACCATTGTTTGGGCACACGGCAGAGCTCAGAAGGGAGGGAGCACCATTTGACTTTTTGAGCGCAAAATTGGCTGTCGTGTTTGGAGACCCCCTGATGTACCTAAACAGTGGAAACCCCCCAATTCTAACTCCAACCCTAACCCCAACACACCCCTAACCCTAATCCCAACCCGATCCATAATCCTAATCACAACCCTAACGATAATCACAACCCTTATCCCAAAACAACCCTAATGTCAACCCTAACCATAACCCTAATCAAAACCCTAAATCCAACACACCCCTAATCCTAATCTGAACCCTAACCCTAATCCCAATACACACCTAATCCCAACCCTAACCTTAAACCTAATCCCAAACCTATCCCTAATCCCAAGCGTAACCCTAATGCCAACCCTAATCCAAACCCTAACCCTAATCCCAACCCTAACTTTAGCCGCAGCCCTAGCCCTAACTTTAGCCGCAACCCTAGCCCTAACCCTAAATTTAGCCCCAACCCTAACCCTAACTTTAGCTCCAACCCTAACCTTAGCCCTAACTTTAGCCCCAACCCTAACCCTAAGGCTACTTTCACACTTGCGTCGTTTGGCATCCGTCGCAATCCGTCGTTTTGGACAAAAAACGGATCCTGCAAATGTGCCCGCAGGATGCGTTTTTTGCCCAGACTTGTATTGCCGACAGATCGCGACGTGCACTGGATCAGTTGTGTTTTGGCGGACCGTCGGCACAAAAAATCATTCAATGTAACGTTTTTTTGTACGTCGCGTCCGCCATCTCCGACCGCACATGCGTGGCTGTAACTCCGCCCCCTCCTCCCCAGGACATAGATTGGGCAGCGGATGCGTTGAAAAACTGCATCCGCTGCCCACGTTGTGCACAATTTTCACAAAGTGCGTCGGTATGTCGGGCCGACGTATTGCGACGGCCCCGTACCGACGCAAGTGTGAAAGAAGCCTAACCCTATATTTAGCCCCAACCCTAACCCTAAATTTAGCCCTAACCCTAGCCCTAACCCTAATTTTAGCCCCAACTGCTTTCTCCTGCCGGCCGGCAGATGGCGACAGATGGCGGGCGCACTGCGCATGCGCCCGCCATTTTGTTTCCCAAAGAAGACGCCGGCGGGCAGGAGAGGACGCAGGAGGACCCAGGGACACCGGTAAGTATAATAGGGTCCCCGAATCCCCCTATTTCTCTGTCCTCTGATGTGCGATCACATCAGAGGACAGAGAATTACACACCACTTTTTTTTTTTTGCGATTGCCGGTAAACAGTTAATTAACGGCGATCGCAAAACAGGGGTCGGTATAACCAACCCCGATCATGTTCTTTGGGGTCTCGGCTACCCCCGGCAGCCGAGACCCCAAAGATCCTCCCGGTGTCAGCCGGCGGGCGCACTGCGCATGCACCCGCCATTTTTTTGCCGCAAAAAGATGGCGGCGCCCATCGGGAGCCACGAGGAGCATCGGGGGAGACAGGTGAGTATTGGGGGGGCTATCTGGGACCCCATTTCTCTGTTCTCTGATGTGCGAAAACATCGGAGGACAGAGAAATTAAAAGGGAAATCGCGTTTTTTTTTTTGCGATCGCCGGTAAACTGTTAATTACCGGCGATCGCAAAAGCGAGGTCGGTAAACTCCCCCCGAATCATGTTCTCTGGGGTCTCGGCTACCCCCAGCAGCCGAGACCCCGGAGAAAATCGGACTCTGGGGGGCGCTATTTACTTTTTCCACAGCGCCGTTAATTAACGGCGCTGTGGTTTAAGTACCCTTAACTGCCGCCGTTAAAAGGCGTATCGGCGGTCGTTAAGGGGTTAAGGACATATCAAGACAGACAGAAAAAATTAAATACAAACTACATAGATAAGTAGTAACACACAGTATGTATGTTCCGCCTGTAGCTTCCTCATAGGGTCATCCCCATAAGGAAGCTATAGGTGGGGCATCCCTTTGAGGAAGTTAGAGACGAAACATACAGTACGTACCGTGAATTACTACAAGATAGTATGGAGGACATATTCAAACAAAAAAAATGAGCAACAAACTACATAGATAAATACTAATACACAGTACATACAGTGGGTACGGAAAGTTTTCAGACCCCTTTACATTTTTCAGTTTCATTGCAGCCATTTCGTAAAATCAATAAAATTCATTTTTTTCTCATTAATGTTCACTCTGCACCCATTGATCTTGACTGACCCCCCCCCCAGAAATGTAGACATTTTTGCACATTTATTAAAAAAAGAAAATCTGAAATATCACATGGTCATAAGTATTCAGACCCTTTGCTCAGTATTGAGCAAAAGCACCCTTTTCAGCTAGTACAGCCATGTGCCTTCTTGGGAATGAAGCAGCAACTTTTTCACACCTGGATTTGGGGATCCTCTGCCATTCTTCCTTGCAAATCATCTCCAGTTCCGTCAGGTTGGATGGTGAACGTTGGTGGACAGCCATTTTCAGGTCTCTCCAGAGATGCTCAATTGGGTTTAGGTCAGGGCTCTGGCTGGGCCAGTTAAAAATGGTCACAGTGTTGTTCTGAAGCTACTCCTTTATTTTAGCTGTGTGCTTAGGGTCATTGTCTTGTTGGAAGTTGAACCTTCAGCTAAGTCTGAGGTCCAGAGCACTCTGGAAGAGGTTTTAATCCAGGAAATGTCTGGACTTGGCTACATTCATGTTTCCTTCAATGGCAACCAGTCGTCCTGTCCCTGCAGCTGAAAAACACCCCCATAGCATGATGCTGCCACCACCATGTTTCACTGTTCGGAATGCATTGGGCAGGTGATAAGCAGTGCCTGGTTTTCTCCACACATACCACTTAGAATTATCACCAAAAAGGTCTATCTTCCTCTCATCAGACCAGAGAATCTTATTTCTCATAGTCTTGGAGTCCTTAATGTGTTTTTTAGCATCCTCTATGCGGGCTTTCATATGTCTTGCACTGAGGAGAGGCTTTCATTGGTCCACTCTGCCATAAAGGACCGACTGTTGGAGGGCTGCAGTGATAGTTGACTTTGTGGAACTTTCACCCATCTCCCTACTGCATCTCTAGAGCTCAGCCACAGTGATCTTGGGGTTCTTTTTACCTCTTTCACCAAGGCTCTTCTCCCACGATTGCTCAGTTTAGTTGGATGACCAAGTCTAGGAAGACTTCTGGTGGTCCCAAACTTCTTCCATTTAAGGATTATGGAGGTCTATGTGCTCTTAGGACCCTTGAGTACTGCAGAAATTCTTTTGTAACCTCGGCTAGATCTGTGCCTTGCCACATTTCTGTCTCTGAGCTCCTTGGCCAGTTCCTTTGACCTCATAATTCTCATTTGGTCTGACATGCACTGTGTCTTATATAAACAGGTGTGTGCCTTTCCAAATCAAGTCCTATCAGTTTAATTAAACACAGCTGGACTCCAATGAAGGAGTAGAACCATCTCAAGGAGGATCACAAGAAAATGGACAGCATGTGACTTAAATATGAATGTTTGAGCAAAGGGTCCGAGTACTTATGACCATGTGAAATTTCATTTTTTCTTTTTAAATAAATTTGCAAACATTTCTGCATTTCTTTTTTTCAGTCAAGATGAGGTGCAGAGTGTACATCGATGAGGAAAAATGGCTGCAATGAAACAAAGGGTGAAAAATTTAAAGGGGTCTGAATACTTTACATACCCACTGTAAGTTTAGCCAATAACTTCCTTATGGGGGCATTCCCATGAGGAAGCTATAGGCAAAACGTACGTACTGAGTATTATTGCTTATACAGTGGGGCAAAATAGTATTTAGTCAGTCAGCAATAGTGCAAGTTCCACCACTTAAAAAGATGAGAGGCGTCTGTAATTTACATCATAGGTAGACCTCAACTATGGGAGACAAACTGAGAAAAAAAAATCCAGAAAATCACATTGTCTGTTTTTTTAACATTTTATTTGCATAATATGGTGGGAAATAAGTATTTGGTCAGAAACAAACAATCAAGATTTCTGGCTCTCACAGACCTGTAACTTCTTCTTTAAGAGTCTCCTCTTTCCTCCACTCATTACCTGTAGTAATGGCACCTGTTTAAACTTGTTATCAGTATAAAAAGACACCTGTGCACACCCTCAAACAGTCTGACTCCAAACTCCACTATAGTGAAGACCAAAGAGCTGTCAAAGGACACCAGAAACAAAATTGTAGCCCTGCACCAGGCTGGGAAGACTGAATCTGCAATAGCCAACCAGCTTGGAGTGAAGAAATCAACAGTGGGAGCAATAATTAGAAAATGGAAGACATACAAGACCACTGATAATCTCCCTCGATCTGGGGCTCCACGCAAAATCCCACCCCGTGGGGTCAGAATGATCACAAGAACGGTGAGCAAAAATCCCAGAACCACGCGGGGGGACCTAGTGAATGAACTGCAGAGAGCTGGGACCAATGTAACAAGGCCTACCATAAGTAACACACTACGCCACCATGGACTCAGATCCTGCAGTGCCAGACGTGTCCCACTGCTTAAGCCAGTACATGTCCGAGCCCGTCTGAAGTTTGCTAGAGAGCATTTGGATGATCCAGAGGAGTTTTGGGAGAATGCCTTATGGTCTGATGAAACCAAACTGGAACTGTTTGGTAGAAACACAACTTGTCGTGTTTGGAGGAAAAAGAATACTGAGTTGCATCCATCAAACACCATACCTACTGTAAAGCATGGTGGTGGAAACATCATGCTTTGGGGCTGTTTCTCTGCAAAGGGGCCAGGACGACTGATCCGGGTACATGAAAGAATGAATGGGGCCATGTATCGTGAGATTTTGAGTGCAAACCTCCTTCCATCAGCAAGGGCATTGAAGATGAAACGTGGCTGGGTCTTTCAACATGACAATGATCCAAAGCACACCGCCAGGGCAACGAAGGAGTGGCTTCGTAAGAAGCATTTCAAGGTCCTGGAGTGGCCTAGCCAGTCTCCAGATCTCAACCCTATAGAAAACCTTTGGAGGGAGCTGAAAGTCCGTGTTGCCAAGCGAAAAGCCAAAAACATCACTGCTCTAGAGGAGATCTGCATGGAGGAATGGGCCGACATACCAACAACAGTGTGTGGCAACCTTGTGAAGACTTACAGAAAACGTTTGACCTCTGTCATTGCCAACAACGGATATATTACAAAGTATTGAGATGAAATTTTGTTTCTGACCAAATACTTATTTTCCACCATAATATGCAAATAAAATGTTAAAAAAACAGACAATGTGATTTTCTGGATTTTTTTTTCTCAGTTTGTCTCCCATAGTTGAGGTCTACCTATGATGTAAATTACAGACGCCTCTCATCTTTTTAAGTGGTGGAACTTGCACTATTGCTGACTGACTAAATACTTTTTTGCCCCACTGTATATGAAGTTTTTGGCTCATTTTTCTTTTATGCATTTGCCCTCCATATCATCCTGTTTTTATGTATGTTTTTATAGTACGATAGTAAAGTATCAATTTTACATTTACTATCATATGATGTGCAATATTTGTGAGAGGTTTAGCCTTTTCATACCAGGAACGAATGTTACGGTTATTCGCCGAATGTTACGGTTATTCACTGATGGCAGATATTTGCCAAATAGTAGATCAGCCATGATTATTTTGTTTCAGTCATTTGTGGCATGTAACAAACAGCAGATCTCCATTCAATCACTAAAAGACACACCAAGCCATAGATCACAGGAGATAGCTATTGATGATTCTGTCACGTTCTTCTTTTAACTTATGGCATTCACTCAACATTGATTCACCAACCATGGACAGGTTATTCAGATACCGGTCACCTGGAACCCCCCACACCACTCAGCTTCACTTAGTGCCACAAATTTCACACTAATGGGTGTATGTGTATATATATATATATATATATATATATATATATATACACATACTATGAAATTATATGAAAGTTGAGTACTTGATGCAAGGTTTTATCACAGATTACTGTTGATTGCTATGCTTCACAGCAGCAGAACAGCCTATAATCTGCTTATTGTCGAAGGACCCTTTTAACAAAAAAAGATTGTCCAAAGTATATAATTCCCTTGCAAATACCACATACATTCATGGCCAAAAGTGTTCACAGCCTTTAAATTATTCTATAAAATGAAGGATTTCTCTGAGAAAATTATTGTAATTACACGTTTTGTTATACCAGTTTATTTCCTTTGCGTGTATTTGAACAAAAAAAAAAAAAACAACAGAAAAAAGGCAACTTGGACATACAGTACAGACCAAAAGTTTGGACACACCTGCTCATTTAAAGATTTTTCTGTATTTTCATGACTATGAAAATTGTAAATTCACACTGAAGGCATCAAAACTATGAATTACCACATGTGGAATTATATACTTAACAAAAAAGTGTGAAACAACTGAAAATATGTCTTATATTCTAGGTTCTTCAAAGTAGCCACCTTTTGCTTTGATGACTGCTTTGCACACTCTTGGCTTTCTCTTGATGAGCTTCAAGAGGTAGTCACCGTAAATGGTTTTCCCTTCACAGTTGTGCCCTATCAGGTTTAATAAGTGGGATTTCTTGCCTTATACAGTTAGGTCCATATATATTTGGACAGAGACAACATTTTTCTAATTTTGGTTATAGACCTTACCACAATGAATTTTAAACAAAACAATTCAGATGCAGTTGAAGTTCAGACTTTCAGCTTTCATTTGAGGGTATCCGCATTAAAATTGGATGAAGGGTTTAGGAGTATCAGCTCCTTAACACGTGCCACCCTGTTTTTAAAGGGACCAAAAGTAATTGGACAGATTAAATAATTTTAAATAAAATGTTCATTTTTAGTACTTGGTTGAAAACCCTTTGTTGTCAATGACTTCCTGAAGTCTTGAACTCATGGATATCACCAGACGCTGTGTTTCCTCCTTTTTGATGCTCTGCCAGGCCTTCACTGCAGTGGTTTTCTGTTGCTGTTTGTGGGCCTTTCTGTCTGAAGTTTAGTCTTTAACAAGTGAAATGCAAGCTCAGTTGGGTTGAGACTGACTTGGCCATTCAAGAATATTCCACTTATTTGCTTTAATAAACTCCTGGGTTGCATTGGCTTTATGTATTGGGTTACTGTCCATCTGTAGAATGAAATGACGACCAATCACTTTTGCTGCATTTGGCTGGATCTGAGCACACAGTATGTCTCTGAATACTTCAGAATTCATTCGGCTGCTTCTGTCCTGTGTCACATCATCAGTAAACACTAGTGACCCAGTGCCACTGGCAGCCATGCATGCCCAAGCCATCACACTGCCTCCGCCGTGTTTTACAGATGATGTGGTATGCTTTGGATCATGAGCTGTACCACACCTTCGCCATACTTTTCTCTTTCCATCATTCTGGTAGAGGTTGATCTTGGTTTCTTCTGTCCAAAGAATGTTCTTCCAGAACTGTGCTGGCTTTTTGAGATGTTTTTAGCAAAGTCCAGTCTAGCCTATTTATTCTTGATGCTTATGAGTGGCTTGCACCATGCAGTGAACCCTTTGTATTTTCATTCATGCAGTCTTCTCCTTATGGTAGATTTGGATATTGATACACCTACCTCCTGGAGAGTGTTGTTCACTTGGTTGGCTATTGTGAAGGGGTTTCTCTTCACCATGGGGATTATTCTGCGATCATCCACCACTGTTGTCTTCCATGGGTGGCCAGGTCTTTTTGCATTGATGAGTTCACCAGTGTTTTCTTTCTTTCTCAGGATGTACCAAACTGTAGATTTTGCCACTCCTATTATTGTAGCAATTTCTCAGATGGGTTTTTCCTGTTTTCGCAGCTTAAGGATGGCTTGTTTCACCTTCATGGAGAGCTCCTATGACCGCATGTTTACTTCACAGCAAAACCTTCCAAATGCAAGCACCACACCTCAAATCAACTCCAGGCCTTTTATCTGCTTAATTGAGAATGACATAATGAAGGAATTACTCACACCTGTCCATGAAATAGCCTTGGAGTCAATTGTCCAATTACTTTTGGTCCCTTTAAAAACAGGGTTGCACATGTTACGGAGCTGAAACTCCTAAACCCTTCATCCAATTTTTATGTGGATACCCTCAAATGAAAGCTGAAAGTCTGAACTTCAACTGCATCTGAATTGCTTTGTTTAAAATTCATTGTGGTAATATCTATAACCAAAATTAGAAAAATGTTGTCTCTGTCCAAATATATATGGACCTAACTGTAAATGGGGTTGGGACCATCAGTTGTGTTGTGCAGAAGTCTGGTGGGTACACAGCTGATAGTCCTACTGAATACTGTAGACTGTTAGAATTTGTATTATGGCAAGAAAAAAACAGCTAAGTAAAGAAAAATGAGTGGCCATCATTACTTTAATAAATGAAGGTCATTCAGTCCGGAAAATTGGGAAAACTTTGAAAGTGTCCCCAAGTGCAGTTGCATCAAGCGCTACAAAGAAACTGGCTTACATGAGGACCGCTCCAGGAAAGGAAGACCAAGAGTCACCTCTGCTTCTGAGGATAAGTTTATCCGAGTCACCAGCCTCAGAAATCGCAGGTTAGCAGCAGCTCAGACTAGAGACCAGGTCAATGCCACACAGAGTTCTAGCAGCAGACACATCTCTACAACAACTGTTAAGAGGAGACTTTGTGCAGCAGGCCTTCATGGTAAAATAGCTGCTAGGAAACCACTGCTAAGGACAGGCAACAAGCAGAAGAGACTTTTTTGGGCTAAAGAACACAAGGAATGGACATTAGACCAGTGGAAATCTGTGCTATGGTCTGATGAGTCCAAATTTGAGATCTTTGGTTCCAAACACCGTGTCTTTGTGCGACGAAGAAAAAGTTAACGGATGGACTCTACATGCCTGGTTCCCACCGTGAAGCATGGAGGAGGTGTGATGGTGTGGGGGTGCTTTACTGGTGACACTGTTGGGGATTTATTCAAAATTGAAGGCATACTGAACCAGCATGGCTACCACAGCATCTTGCAGCGGCATGCTATTCCATCCGGTTTGCGCTTAGTTGGACCTTCATTTATTTTTCAACAGGACAATGACCCCAAACACACCTCCAGGCTGTGTAAGGGCTATTTGACAAAGAAGGAGAGTGATGGGATGCTACGCCCTCCACAGTCACCAAACCTGAACCCAATTGAAATGGTTTGGGGTGAGCTGGACCGCAGAGTGAAGGAAAAAGGGCCAACAAGTGCTAAGCATCTCTGGGAACTCCTTCAAGATTGTGGGAAGAATATTTTCGGTGACTACCTCTTGAAGCTCATGAAGAGAATGCCAAGAGTGTGCAAAGCAGTCATCAAAGCTGGCTACTTTGAAGAACCTAGAATATAAGACATATTTTCAGTTGTTTCACACTTTTTTGTTAAGTATATAATTCCACATGTGTTATTTCATAGTTTTGATGCCTTCAGTGTGAATGTACAATTTTCATAGACATGAAAATACAGAAAAATCTTTAAATGAGAAGGTGTGTCCAAACTTTTGGTCTGTACTGTAATTTCACACAAAACCCCACAAATGGCTTGGACAAAATTGTTGGCACCCTCCATTTTATATGTGGTTGCACACCCTTTGGAATAAATAACTGCAATCAAAAGCTTCCTATAACCATCAACAAGCTTCTTACACCTCTCAACTGGAATTTTGGACCATTCTTCTTTTCCAAACTGCTCCAGGTCTCTCATATTAGAAGATGCCTTCTCCCAACAGCAATTTTACGATCTCTCCACAGGTATTCAATGGGATTTAGATTCAGACTCATTTCTGCCACTTCAGAACTGTCTAGCACTTTGATTACAACCATTTCTGGGCGCTTCTTGGAGCATGTTTGGGGTCATTGGATCTGACACTGGGCAATTCATTGTGATCCAAAATCCTTTGGTAGTCTTCAGATTTCATGATGTCTTGCACTCACTCAAGACAGAGGCAGCAAAACAACCCCAGAACAACTATGAACCTCCAGTATATCTTTTTTTGTACACCTCATTCCATTTTCGGTGAACAGTATAATGATGTACTTTACTAAAAAGCTCAGTCTCATCTGTCCAAAAGACACTTTCCCAGAATGGTTTTGGCTTATGTACATTTTGGCAAACTGTAGTCTTTTTTTATGTCTCTGTGTCAGCAGTGGGGTCCTCCTAGGTCTCCTGCCATAGCGTTTCATTTCATGCAAATGTCAACGGATAGTTAACAGTCAGGGTGACACTGGTACACCCTGAGCCTGCAGGACAGCTTGAATTTCTTTGGAACTTGATTGGGACTGCTTATCCACCATCGGGACTATCCTGCGGAGATTAGCTATAGTGTCATGACTATGTTGTGCACCATAAACAAAAGAACATTAAGATCTCTGAAGATGGACTTGTAACCTTGAGATTGATGATATTGTTAAACAATTTTTGTTCTCAAGCCCTCAGACAGTTCTCTTTTCTTTCTGTTCTCCATGCTTAGTGTGGCACACACAGACACACAGTGCAAAGATTGAGTCAAGCTCTACCCTTTTTATCTGGTTTAAAGTGTGATTTTCATATTGCCCACACATGTTACTTGCCACAGGTGAGTTTGAACGAGTATCACATGGTTGAAACAAATTCGTTTACCCACAATTTTGGAAAGGTGCTAGCAATTTTGTGTGGTCAATTTTGTGGGTTTTGCGTGCAATTATATCCAATTTGCGTTTTTCTCTTATTTTTTGTGTTGTTCCAATATGTATAAAGGAAACAAACATGTGTATAACAAAACGTGTAGTTGCAATAATTTTCTTGGAGAAATTCTTCACTTTCTGGAACAATTTCAAGGGTACCAACACTTTCGGCCATGACTGTAGAAGTGACACATAGCTTGTCACCACAGTAAAGCAAGTAAATTGTATAAATCCTTTGATGGTAGATGAAGTTATACCTATCACCTATATTCCATGCTATTTGTACTGTAGATTATTTAGTCCACTCACTTTAATCTCCCCTCTCCTGTGCTCTAGGACATGGGGATGGACAGGACTGATCACATGAGACTTCTGCAGAATCCCAATGCTATTCCAGACATGCGACATCAGAGCTGCAGTGCAGTAACTTTTCTGCTGCAGGTCAGAACGAAGGAGATAACTGCACAACAGTGGCAGACCGAACAATTATGTGCACCCTGTGCTTGTATTGCCATACAATTGCACCCCATTTAAAGTAGGGACTGTGTAAGAAAACAGATCTCAATTCAGCCCTCAAATATGATTTCCAGGATCATCTCTGCATTAGTGATGTAGATATAGTTTTGATGAGTGACTCAATAGAATGTAAAGTTATGTCCTTCCATAAAGAGAAGTAATCATACGAACATTACCTATTGTTTTAATCAGATTTTCATGGTACACAGATTTAAAAAAAAATAATATAAAAAGACAATGTGTTTTTTTCTCCCATATCACAATTTGTATTAAAAAGATGAAATAAAAATCTTGCAATTTTCACAGTGGCCACTGGGGCTTTTTAGACTCTAACTGTAGTTTCAGGAAACAACACATGTACATAGCCACAAAGATCAGACCCCAACTCTATCTTTTGTATTGAAGTATGTAATGAGAGTGTACAAAGGTCATTGTGAAGAGGAGAGCAGGGTCAGCTTTGACATCGCCTCTTGTGATTGATGGACCCTGTGCTATTAGCTTTGTATATTGTAATTCTGCCTCTGAGGATAATGACACTGCTGAAAACTGTTACATAAAATACAGGGAGTGCGAGTCTAAAAAAAAAAAGCCTCTGTGGTCAGTGGCAAGATTCATAATTTAGGTTTTTTTTAAACAACAATCACAATATGCAAAATAAACTAATAAACATATTTTTAAAATATATGGAACACAAAAACGGATTTAACCCCTTAGCGACCGCCGATATGCCTTTTAACGGCGGCCGCTAAGGGTACTTAAACCACAGCGCCGTTAATTAACGGCGCTGTGGAAAAAGTGAATAGCGTCCCCCAGAGTCGGATTTTCTCCGGGGTCTCGGCTGCAGGGGGTAGCCGAGACCCCAGAGAACATGATTCGGGTTTTTTTTTAACCCACCCCGCATTTGCGATCGCTGGTAATTAACCGTTTACCGGCGATCGCAAAAAAAACCAAAACGCAATCTCTTTTCAATTTCTCTGTCCTCCGATGTGATCGCACATCCGAGGACAGAGAAAAGGGGTCCCAGGTAGCCCCCCAATACTTACCTGTCTCCCCGGTGCTCCTCGTGGCTCCCGGTGGGCGCCGCCATCTTCAAAATGGCGGGCGCATGCGCAGTGTGCCCGCTGGCCGGCCCCGCGAGAAACTTTGGGGTCTCGGCTGCCGGGGGTAGCCGAGACCCCAAAGAGCATGATCGGGGTCGGTTTTACCGACCCCTGTTTTGTGATCGCCGGTAATTAACTGTTTACCGGCGATCGCAAAAAAAAAAAAGTCAAAGTGTAATTCTCTGTCCTCTGATGTGATCGCACATCAGAGGACAGAGAAATAGGGGGATTCAGGGACCCTATCATACTCACCTGTGTCCCTGGGTCCTCCTGCTGCTCCTCTTGGCCGCCGGCAAAAGAAAATGGCGGGCGCATGCGCAGTGCGCCCGCCATCTGTCTCCATCTGCCGGCCGGCAGGAGAAGAGCAGTTGGGGCTAAAATTAGGGTTAGGGGTAGGGTTAGGGGTAGGGTTAGGGCTAGGGAAAGGGTAGGGTTAGGGCTAGGGGTAGGGTTAGGGCTAGGGGTAGGGTTAGGGCTAGGATTAGGGTTAGGGCTAAATTTAGGGTTAGGGTTGGGGCTAAATTTAGGGTTAGGGTTGGGGCTAAATTTAGAGTTAGGGTTGGCGCTAAATTTAGGGTTAGGCTTCTTTCACACTTACGTCGGTACGGGGCCGTCGCAATGCATCGGCCCGACATACCGACGCACGTTGTGAAAATTGTGCACAACGTGGGCAGCGGATGAAGTTTTTCAACGCATCCGCTGCCCAATCTATGTCCTGGGGAGGAGGGGGCGGAGTTACGGCCACGCATGCGCGGTCAGAAATGGCGGATGCGACGTACAAAAAAACGTTACATTGAACTTTTTTTGTGCTGACGGTCCGCCAAAACACTGATCCAGTGCACGACGGACGCGACCATCCGTCACGATCCGTCGGCAATACAAGTCTATGGGCAAAAAACGCATCCTGCGGGCACATTTGCAGGATCCGTTTTTTGTCCAAAACTACGGATTGCGACGGATGCCAAACAACGCAAGTGTGAAAGTAGCCTTAGGGCTAGGGTTAGGGTTGGGGCTAAAGTTAGGGCTAGGGTTGGGGCTAAAGTTAGGGTTAGATTTGGGATTAGGGTTAGGGTTTGGATTAGGGTTGGTATTAGGGTTAGGGTTGGCATTAGGGTTACGCTTGGGATTATGTTAGGTTTGGGATTAGGGTTAAGGTTAGGGTTGTGATTAGGGGTGTATTGGGATTAGGGTTAGGTTTGAGGTTAGGGTTGAGATTAGGATTAGGGGTGTGTTGGATTTAGGGTTTTGATTAGGGTTATGGTTAAGGTTGACATTAGGGTTGTTTTGGGGTAAGGGTTGTGATTATGGTTAGGGTTAGTGATTAGGATTATGGATCAGGTTGGGATTAGGGTTAGGGGTGTGTTGGGGTTAGGGTTGGAGCTAGAATTGGGGGGTTTCCACTGTTTAGGTACATCAGGGGGTCTCCAAACACGATAGCCAATTTTGCGCTCAAAAAGTCAAATGGTGCTCCCTCCCTTCTGAGCTCTGCCGTGCGCCCAAACAGTGGGTTACCCCCACATATGGGGTACCAGCATACTCGGGATAAATTGGACAACAACTTCTGGGGTCCAATTTCTCTTGTTACCCTTGTTAAAATAAAAACTTGGGGGCTACAAAATCCTTTTTGTGGAAAAATATATATATATATTTTTTATGACTCTGCATTATAAAACTTCTGTGAAGCACTTGGGCATTCAAAGTTCTCACCACACATCTATATAAGTTCCTTGGGGGGTCTAGTTTCCAAAACGGGGTCACTTGTGGGGGGTTACTACTGTTTAGGTACATCAGGGGCTCTGCAAACGCAACATAACTGTTGTGAGTTCTGTTTTTGGGCTCCCTCTGGTGGTTACTGATGGTACTGGGTGACTTGTCTTTCCTGGGTTTCTGGGTTCCACCTGTTCCATCAGCATATGGGAGTTTCCTATTTAACCTGGCTTTGCTGGCATTTCCTCGCCGGTTATCAATGTATCCAGTGTGTCTTGTTACCTCTGCTCCCTGCTCCTAGAACCTTCTGGTCAAGCTAAGTTTGGATTTTCCTGTTTTGGTGTTTTGCTTTATTTGGTTTTTAGTCCAGCCTGCAGATATGTGATTCTTGCTGCTGGTTGCTCTAGTGGGCTGAAATTGCTCCTCATGTACCATGAGTTGGCACATGAGTTCAAGTAATTTCAGGATGGTTTTTTGAAGGGTTTTTCGCTGACCGCGCAGTTCACTTTTGTATCCTCTGCTATCTAGCTTTAGCGGGCCTCATTTTGCTGAAACTGTTTTCATACTGCGTATGTGCTTTCCTCTCATTTCACCGTCATTATATGTGGGGGGCTGCTATTTCTGTGGGGGATTTCTCTGGAGGCAAGAGAGGTCTGTGTTTCTTCTAATAGGGGAAGTTAGATCTTCGGCTGGAGCGAGACGTCTAGGATCATCGTAGGCACGTTCCCCGGCTACTTTTATTTGTGTGTTAGGTTCAGGGTCGCGGTCAGCTCAGGTTCCATCGCCCTAGAGCTTGTTTGTATCTGTGCTTGTCCTTTAGTGATCCCCTGCCATTGGGATCATGACAGTATAACCGGCCCACAAAGTGTTAATTGTATTGGCTGAAGTAGGAGGATAAGTAGTCTGAGGAAGTTTTTTTTTTTTTTTTTCTCTTTCCCTCAGAGTTTGCTGCCTAGCCTTATTGCAGCGTGGCTACTTCCTCCTCCTCTTAATCTTTGAATGGCTCTGATCCCAGCTGTTTATCATGGACGTCCAGAGTTTGGCTTCCAGCCTGAATAATCTTGCCACTAAGGTTCAAAATATACAGGATTTTGTTGTACATGCTCCTATGTCTGAACCTAGAATTCCTGTCCCAGAGTTTTTTTCTGGAGATAGATCTCGTTTTCTGAATTTTAGGAACAATTGCAAGTTGTTTCTTTCTTTGAAATCTCGCTCCTCTGGAGACCCTGCTCAGCAAGTCAAGATAATTATATCTTTCCTGCGGGGTGACCCTCAGGATTGGGCATTTGCATTGGCAGCAGGGGACCCTGCGTTGCTTAATGCGGATGCGTTTTTTCTGGCATTAGGTTTGCTCTATGAGGAACCTAACCAAGAGATTCAGGCTGAAAAAGCTTTGTTGGCCCTCTCTCAGGGGCAAGATGAAGCAGAAATTTATTGTCAAAAATTTCGGAAGTGGTCGGTACTTACTCAGTGGAATGAGTGCGCTCTGGCTGCAAAGTTTAGAGATGGCCTTTCTGAGGCCATTAAAGATGTTATGGTGGGGTTCCCTGCGCCTGCTGGTCTGAATGAGTCTATGACTATGGCTGTTCAGATTGATCGGCGTTTACGGGAGCGCAAACCTGTGCATCATTTGGCGGTGTCGTCTGAACCGTCACCTGAGATAATGCAATGTGATAGAATTCAGTCCAGAAGTGAACGGCAAAAGTATAGGCGGAAAAAAGGGTTGTGCTTTTATTGTGGTGATTCAGCTCATGTTATATCAGCATGCTCTAAACGCACAAAAAAGGTTGATAAGTCTGTTGCCATTAGTACTTTACAGTCTAAGTTCATTCTGTCTGTGACTCTGATTTGTTCATTATCATCCATTTCCGTCGATGCCTATGTGGATTCAGGCGCTGCCCTGAGTCTTATGGATTGGTCATTTGCCAATCGCTGTGGGTTTAGTCTGGAGCCTCTGGAAGTCCCTATTCCTTTGAAGGGAATTGACTCTACACCTTTGGCTATGAATAAACCTCAGTACTGGACACAAGTGACCATGCGTATGACTCCCGTTCACCAGGAGGTGATTCGCTTCCTGGTACTGTATAATTTGCATGATGTTCTAGTACTTGGTCTGCCATGGTTACAAACTCATAATCCAGTCCTTGACTGGAAATCAATGTCTGTGTTAAGCTGGGGTTGTCAGGGGGTTCATGATGATGCACCTCCGATTTCTATCGCTTCATCTACTCCTTCTGAGATTCCTGTGTTTTTGTCTGACTATCGGGATGTTTTTGAGGAGCCTAAGCTCAGTTCGCTTCCTCCTCACAGGGATTGCGATTGTGCTATAAATTTAATTCCAGGCAGTAAATTTCCTAAAGGTCATTTGTTCAATCTGTCAGTGCCAGAGCATACTGCTATGCGGGATTATGTTAAGGAGTCCTTGGAAAAGGGACATATCCGTCCATCTTTGTCCCCTTTGGGAGCAGGTTTTTTTTTCGTGGCCAAAAAAGATGGTTCCTTGAGGCCTTGTATAGATTATCGTCTTTTGAATAAGATTACCGTAAAATATCAGTATCCTTTGCCATTGTTGACTGATTTGTTTGCTCGCATTAAGGGGGCTAAATGGTTCACTAAGATTGATCTTCGGGGTGCGTATAATCTTATACGAATAAAGCAAGGTGATGAGTGGAAAACCGCATTTAATATGCCTGAGGGCCATTTTGAGTATTTGGTAATGCCTTTTGGACTTTCTAATGCTCCTTCAGTCTTCCAGTCCTTTATGCACGATATTTTCCGTGAATATCTGGATAAATTTATGATTGTGTATTTGGATGATATTTTGTTTTTTTCTGATGACTGGGAGTCTCATGTTCAGCAGGTCAGGAAGGTGTTTCAGGTCCTGCGGGCCAATTCCTTGTTTGTAAAAGGCTCAAAGTGTCTCTTTGGAGTCCAGAAGATTTCTTTCTTGGGGTATATTTTTTCCCCTTCTACTATTGAGATGGATCCCGTCAAGGTTCAGGCTATTTGTGACTGGACGCAGCCTACATCTCTTAAGAGTCTACAGAAGTTCTTGGGCTTTGCTAATTTTTATCGTCGTTTTATAACTAATTTTTCTAGTGTTGTTAAGCCTTTGACGGATTTGACTAAGAAGGGTGCTGATGTTGCTAATTGGTCTCCTGCGGCTGTGGAGGCCTTTCAGGAACTTAAGCGCCGGTTTTCTTCTGCTCCTGTGTTGCGTCAGCCAGATGTTTCGCTCCCTTTTCAGGTTGAGGTTGATGCTTCCGAGATTGGAGCGGGGGCGGTTTTGTCACAGAGAAGCTCCGATGGCTCAGTGATGAAGCCATGCGCGTTTTTTTCTAGAAAGTTTTCGCCGGCTGAGCGGAATTATGATGTTGGTAATCGGGAACTTTTGGCCATGAAGTGGGCATTTGAGGAGTGGCGTCATTGGCTAGAGGGTGCTAGACATCGTGTGGTGGTCTTGACTGATCACAAAAATTTGATTTACCTTGAGTCTGCCAGGCGTCTGAATCCTAGACAGGCTCGTTGGTCACTGTTTTTCTCTCGTTTCAATTTTGTGGTTTCATACCTGCCAGGTTCAAAGAATGTGAAGGCGGATGCTCTTTCTAGGAGTTTTGTGCCTGACTCCCTTGGAAATTCTGAGCCCTCTGGTATCCTTAGGGATGGGGTGATTTTGTCTGCTGTCTCCCCAGACTTGCGACGTGCTTTGCAGGAGTTTCAGGCGGGTAAACCTGATCGTTGTCCGCCTGAGAGACTGTTTGTTCCGGATAATTGGACCAGTAGAGTCATCTCCGAGGTCCATTCTTCTGCGTTGGCAGGTCATCCTGGAATATTTGGTACTAGAGACTTGGTGGCCAGGTCTTTTTGGTGGCCTTCCTTGTGGAGGGATGTGCGTTCTTTTGTGCAGTCTTGTGAGGTTTGTGCTCGGGCTAAGCCTTGCTGTTCTCGGGCCAGTGGATTGTTGTCACCTTTGCCTATCCCGAAGAGGCCTTGGACGCACATTTCCATGGACTTTATTTCGGATCTCCCTGTCTCTCAAAAAATGTCCGTCATCTGGGTTGTGTGTGATCGCTTTTCTAAAATGGTTCATCTGGTACCCTTGCCTAAGTTGCCTTCCTCCTCTGAGTTGGTCCCTCTGTTTTTTCAGAATGTGGTTCGTTTGCATGGGATTCCTGAGAACATCGTTTCTGACAGGGGATCCCAGTTTGTGTCTAGATTTTGGCGGACGTTCTGTGCTAAGATGGGCATTGATTTGTCCTTTTCGTCTGCATTCCATCCTCAGACGAATGGCCAGACTGAACGAACTAATCAGACCTTGGAAACTTATTTAAGGTGTTTTGTTTCTGCTGATCAGGATGACCGGGTTACCTTTTTGCCGCTGGCCGAGTTTGCCCTTAATAATCGGGCTAGTTCTGCTACCTTGGTTTCTCCTTTCTTTTGTAATTCGGGGTTTCATCCTCGTTTTTCCTCTGGTCAGGTGGAACCTTCTGATTGTCCTGGAGTGGACATGGTGGTGGATAGGTTGCATCGGATTTGGAGTCATGTGGTGGACAATTTGAAATTGTCCCAGGAGAAGGCTCAGCAGTTTGCTAATCGCCGTCGCCGCGTGGGTCCTCGACTTCTTGTTGGTGACTTGGTGTGGTTGTCTTCTCGTTTTGTTCCTATGAAGGTCTCTTCTCCTAAGTTCAAGCCTCGGTTCATCGGTCCCTATAGGATCTTGGAAATTCTTAACCCTGTGTCGTTTCGTTTGGATCTCCCGGCATCGTTTGCTATTCATAATGTTTTCCATCGGTCGTTGTTGCGGAAGTATGAGGTACCTGTTGTTCCTTCGCTTGAGCCTCCTGCTCCAGTGCTGGTGGAGGGAGAATTGGAGTATGTTGTGGAGAAGATCTTGGATTCTCGTGTTTCCAGACGGAAACTCCAGTATTTGGTCAAGTGGAAGGGTTATGGTCAGGAGGATAATTCTTGGGTGGTTGCCTCGGATGTTCATGCTGGTGATTTGGTTCGCGCTTTTCATAGGGCTCATCCTGGTCGCCCTGGTGGTTCTTGTGAGGGTTCGGTGACCCCTCCTCAAGGGGGGGGTACTGTTGTGAGTTCTGTTTTTGGGCTCCCTCTGGTGGTTACTGATGGTACTGGGTGACTTGTCTTTCCTGGGTTTCTGGGTTCCACCTGTTCCATCAGCATATGGGAGTTTCCTATTTAACCTGGCTTTGCTGGCATTTCCTCGCCGGTTATCAATGTATCCAGTGTGTCTTGTTACCTCTGCTCCCTGCTCCTAGAACCTTCTGGTCAAGCTAAGTTTGGATTTTCCTGTTTTGGTGTTTTGCTTTATTTGGTTTTTAGTCCAGCCTGCAGATATGTGATTCTTGCTGCTGGTTGCTCTAGTGGGCTGAAATTGCTCCTCATGTACCATGAGTTGGCACATGAGTTCAAGTAATTTCAGGATGGTTTTTTGAAGGGTTTTTCGCTGACCGCGCAGTTCACTTTTGTATCCTCTGCTATCTAGCTTTAGCGGGCCTCATTTTGCTGAAACTGTTTTCATACTGCGTATGTGCTTTCCTCTAATTTCACCGTCATTATATGTGGGGGGCTGCTATTTCTGTGGGGGATTTCTCTGGAGGCAAGAGAGGTCTGTGTTTCTTCTAATAGGGGAAGTTAGATCTTCGGCTGGAGCGAGACGTCTAGGATCATCGTAGGCACGTTCCCCGGCTACTTTTATTTGTGTGTTAGGTTCAGGGTCGCGGTCAGCTCAGGTTCCATCGCCCTAGAGCTTGTTTGTATCTGTGCTTGTCCTTTAGTGATCCCCTGCCATTGGGATCATGACACATAACGCCCACAGACCATTCTATCTAAGTCTGCATTCCAAAACGGCGCTCCTTCCCTTCCGAGCTCTGCCGTGCGCCCAAACAGTGGTTTACCCCCACATATGGGGCATCAGCATACTCAGGATAAATTGGACAACAACTTTAGTGGTCCAATTTCTCCTGTTACCCTTGTGAAAATAAAAACTTGGGGGCTACAATATCTTTTTTGTGAAAAAAAAAATATTTTTTATTTTCACGACTCTGCATTCTAAACTTCTGTGAAGCACTTGTGCATTCAAAGTTCTCACCACACATCTAGATAAGTTCCTTGGGGGGTCTAGTTTCCAAAATGGGGTCACTTGTGGGGGGTTTCTACTGGTTAGGTACATCAGGGGCTCTGCAAACGCAACATAATGCCCGCAGACCATTCTATCAAAGTCTGCATTCCAAAACGGCGCTCCTTCCTTCCGAGCTCTGCCGTGCGCCCAAACAGTGGTTTACCCCCACATATGGGGTACCAGCATACTCAGGACAAATTGGACAACAACTTTTGGGGTCCAATTTCTCTTGTTACCCTTGTGAAAATAAAAACTTGGGGGCTAAAAAATCTTTTTTGTGGAAAAAAAAATATTTTTTATTTTCACGACTCTGCATTATAAACTTCTGTGAAGCACTTGGGCATTCAAAGTTCTCACCACACATCTAGATAAGTTCCATGGGGGGGTCTAGTTTCCAAAATGGGGTCACTTGTGGGGGATTTCTACTGTTTAGGCACATCAGGGGCTCTCCAAACGCGACATGGCGTCCGATCTCAATTCCAGCCAATTCTACATTGAAAAAGTAAAACGGCACTCTTTCTCTTCCAAGCTCTGCGGTGCGCCCAAACAGTGGTTTACCCCCACATATTGGGTATCAACGTACTCAGGAGAAATTGCACAACAACTTTAGTGGTCTAATTTCTCCTATTACCCTTGTGAAAATAAAAATTTGTGGGCAAAAAGATCATTTTTGTAGAAAAAATGCGATTTTTTTTTTCACGGCTCTACGTTATAAACTTCTGTGAAGCACATGGGGGTTCAAAGTGCTCACCACACATCTAGATAAGTTCCTTAAGGGGTCTAGTTTCCAAAATGGTGTCACTTGTGGGGGATTTCCACTGTTAAGGCACATCAGGGGCTCTCCAAATGCGACATGGCGTCCAATCTCAATTCCAGCCAATTCTACATTGAAAAAGTAAAACGGCACTCTTTCTCTTCCAAGCTCTGCGGTGCGCCCAAACAGTGGTTTACCCCCACATATTGGGTATCGACGTACTCAGGAGAAATTGCACAACAACTTTAGTGGTCTAATTTCTCCTGTTACCCTTGTGAAAATAAAAATTTGTGGGCAAAAAGATCATTTTTGTAGAAAAAATGCGATTTTTTTTTTTCACGGCTCTACGTCATAAACTTCTGTGAAGCACATGGGGGTTCAAAGTGCTCACCACACATCTAGATAAGTTCCTTAAGGGGTCTAGTTTCCAAAATGGTGTCACTTGTGGGGAGTTTCCACTGTTTAGGCACATCAGGGGCTCTCTAAACGTGACATGGCGTTCGATCTCAATTCCAGCCAATTCTGCATTGAAAAAGTCAAACGGCGCTCCTTCACTTCTAAGTTCTGCGGTGCGCCCAAAAAGTGATTTACCCCCACATATGGGGTATTGGCATATTCAGGAGAAATTGCATAACAAAATTTATGGTTGCATTTCTGTTTTTACACTTGTGAAAATAAAAAAAATGGTTCTGAATTGAGATGTTTGCAAAAAAAAGTTAAATGTTTTTCCTTCCACATTGTTTCAGTTCCTGTGAAGCACGTAAAGGGTTAATAAACTTCTTGAATGTGGTTTTGAGAACCTTGAGGGGTGTAGTTTTTAGAATGGTGTCACACTTCACTATTTTCTATCATACAGACCCCTCAAAATGACTTCAAATGTGATGTGGTCCCTAAAAAATAATGGTGTTGTAAAAATGAGAAATTGCTGGTCAACTTTTAACCCTTATAACTCCCTAACATAAAAAAAAATTTGTTTCCAAAATTGTGCTGATGTAAAGTAGACATGTGGGAAATGTTATTTATTAACTATTTTTCATGACATATCTCTCTGATTTAAGGGCATAAAAATACAAAGTTTGAAAATTACAAAATTTTAAACATTTTCGCCATATTTCCGTTTTTTTCATAAATAATCGCAAGTAATATCGAAGAAATGTTACCACTAACATGAAGAACAATATGTCACGAGAAAACAATCTCAGAATCAGCGGGATCCGTTGAAGCGTTCCAGAGTTATAACCTCATAAAGTGACAGTGGTCAGAATTGCAAAAATTGGCTCGGTCATTAAGTACCAAATTGGCTCTGTCACTAAGGGGGTTAAGCAATAGGTCAATTTCTGCTAATAGCTTCACTTTAACTAAACTATAACGTTTCATTCAGACACCCCCGGCTCAATTTTCCCTGTATGTGCTGCCCTGGACCTCAGTGGACTGCACAAGGACTCAAAAATGTCAATGGTCCAAATCACATACAGTGGGGAAAATTAATATTTTATACACTGCCGATTTTGCAAGCTTTCCCACCAATTTTTTATCATAGCTACACTTCCAGAATCCAAAAAATCACATTGTATGACTTATAAATAATTAATTGGCCTTTCATTGCATGAAATAAGTATTTGATACAATAGAAAAACAGAATTTAATATTTGGTGCAGTAACCTTTGTTTGCATTTCGGCTTTTTGCCTTCGTCATGGGACAAAAAGCCGAAATGCGCGTTGGGGAGGACGCCATTCAGGAGCCAGGGATCTTCAGTCTCACTGTGAGTTATTTACTTCTCTGCTACTTTTATTTAATCATTTCGTTGATCACTGGTTTAACTTACACTTTTTTATTTACCTTAGGCTAGGCTCCTTTCAATTACACCTTCACATTTTCACTCCAGCACAACATCTTGTGCACTTACTCCATATGTAATGATGTGCTTCCATTCACGTTTGTATTGATTAGTTCAAATGTTTTTGGCACATCTTACTCACTATATGCACTACGGCAGTGCAGTGATACTCACTGTGTATCTTATTTATATAACTTGCTATTTAATGGATTTTTGATCCTTATAGCTTTTATATTACCTCTCCTGGTTCACTCAATTTGTGTTATACTATACTACATTGCTCTCCGGAGTGTGCGTCCTTTGTTCTACTATATATAATTGTTTTTTATACAACTGTTTCTGTACCTCTTCGGTTTTTGGCATTGTGGCCTTGAGATATATATATATATATATATATATATATATATACTGTTATAGCTGTATTTATTCCCGCCTCTTACCCTTTTTAATAATCATATATTAATAAAACAATTATTTTATTGGACTATTTGGTCGGTTTTGGTGCTTTTTGTTTGTGGCTGTGTTTTTTGGATCATTGTTATGTTGGAAGACCCAGCCTCAACTCATCATCAATGTCCTTGCTGAGGGAAGGAGGTTGTTGGCCATGATCTCATGATCATGATTCATCCTCTCTTCAATACGGTGCAGACGTACTGTCACCTTTGCAGAAAAGCACCCCCAAAGTTTGATGTTACCCCCACCATACTTTACAATTGGGACAGTGTTCTTGGGGTTGTACACATCCTTTTTCTCCCTCCAAACACGGTGAGTGGAGTTGATACCAACAAGTTCTATTTTGGTCTCAACTGACCACATGATCTTCTCCAATGCCTCCTCTGGATCATCCAGATGGTCATTGGTGAACTTCAAACGGGCCTGGACATGTGCTGGTGTGAAAATGGGGAACCTTGAATGTCCTGCAGGATTTCAATCCATGACCGCATAGTGTGTTACTAATAGTACTGTATTTTTCGTATTATAAGATGCACTTTTTTCCCCCAAATTTGGGGAGAAAATGGAGTTGCGTCTTACAATGCGAATATACCTTACCGGTACCGTTGCTGCAGGCCGCAGGCTGGGATGAGGGGGTGTCCAGTCAGTGCTGCTGCTTGTGTCCGGCGCTGCGGGGTTCCCGGTGGTGCTGCGGGGGTGTCCGGCGGTGCTGCCGGGATGTCTGGCGGTGCTGAGTGTCTCCGATGCTGCGAGGGGCTCTGCCAACATTTTGTGAAAGGACAGGGCCCCCACAGTTCCATGGTTTCCTGTGCAGTAGACTCTGGTAAAATGGCTGTCGGGGGAGGCGCATGCGCAGATGGATATCTCAGCACCAAGATCTCAGGAGATGAGATCTCAGCACCGTACACAGCCGCGGCAGCACTGGCGACAACCGCAGCAGCACCGGGGACACCCCCGCAGCGCCGGACACAAGCAGCAGCACCGGACACCAGCAGCATAACCAGACACCCGAAGTGGCACGCCACACATCGGAAGACCTACTCATCCCAACCTGTGGCCTGCAGCATCTCCCCACTCCTGCCTCCTCCAGCAGCGACCCCGCTTCATCGCAGCCACCACTCTCGGTAAGCAATAAGATGCATGGATTATAAGAAGCACCACTATTTTAGTAAAAACAATGTTTTCCTATTTTTATCCTCAAAATTTGGGGTGCGCCTTATAATCCGGAGCATGTTATAATCCAAAAAATATGGTAATTTTTGAGACTGTGGGCGCAGATCTCTTCAGGTCATTGATAAAGTCCTCCCATGTAGTTCTGGGCTGATTCCTGACCATTCTTACAGTCATCCTTACCCCACAACACGAGATCTTGCATGGAGCCCTAGACCGAGGAAGATTGACAGCCATCTTGTGTTTCTTCCATTTTCTAATAATTGTACCAACAGTTGATGCCTTCTCACAAAGCTGCTTGCCTATTGTTCTGTAGCCCATACCAGCTATAATTTTGTCCATGTTGTCCTTAGATAGCTCTTTGGTCTTGGCCATGGTAGAAAGGTTGGAGTGTGATTGACTGTGTGGACAGAGGTCTTTTATACAGGTAACGAGTTCAAACAGGTGCAATTAATACAGGTAATGAGAGCAGAGTAGGAGGGCTTTTTAAAGAAAATCTAACATGTCTGTGAGAGCCAGAATTCTTGCTGGTTGGCAGGCGAACAAATACTTATTTCATGCATGAAAATGCAATTTAATTATTTAAAAATCACACAATGTGATTTTCTGTTTTTTACTTTTAGATTCTGTCTCTCATAGTTAAAGTGTAGTTACGATAAAAGTATGATAAAATCTGTTTTCTTTGTAGGTGCTCCATTGGACTCCATCACATTGACACGTGTCACAATAAATAGATTTAAAACCCCTTAATGATCGCCAATACATCTTTTAACTGACCTGAGATATAAGAGAATAGCATTCCCATACAGGTGACAATCCAGCAGCTGTTGGCTGTCCACTATAGCTGACAACTTGCTGCATTAGCCACGGTCAGTGTTTGCACCGCCCAAATCTGTTTATCCCCTTAGATGCTGCTGTCAATTTTGACTACATCATTCAAATGGTTAACAGAGTGTGGGGGCTCCCTCTTTATCCCAGTTTCTACCCTCAGATCATGATTGTGTGGTCCTGATGGTTGCCATGGCAATTCATGACCAAATAGTGGCCTTAGAGTCTGACGGCTGTTGTAACCTGTTCAGAAGCTATCAACATTTAGGTGGTAAAAATACACATTTTAATTTCTGTCATGCCACTTTGCATTAATTCCTGGAAAGCAGTTTTCATTATGTCAGGGGGTGCTGTTTTTGAAATGGTATGACTTTTAGGGGTTTCCCAATATATGGAACCACTAAAGTCACTTCAAACATGGATAGGTCCCTAAAAAAATACATTTTGTAAATTTTGTAAAAATTACTGCTACACTTTTAAACCTCCTAAAATGCTAACAAAATAAAAGAACATTTTACAAATGGTGCTGACGTAAAGCAGACATGAGAGAAATGTTAGGGCAGTGAGAATCTGGAATTGCTTGCCTGAGGAGGTGGTGATGGCGAACTCAGTCGAGGGGTTCAAGAGAGACCTGGATGTCTTCCTGGAGCAGAACAATATTGTATCATACAATTAGGTTCTGTAGAAGGACGTAGATCTGGGTATTTATTATGATGGAATATAGGCTGAACTGGATGGACAAATGTCTTTTTTCGGCCTTACTAACTATGTTACTATGTTACTATGTTATTTATTAATGGTTTGCTGTGGTATAACTATCTGGATTAAAGGGATAATCATTCAAAGTTTGAAAATTGCTAATTTTTTAACATTTTTTTTTTTTCAAATTTTTGATATTTTTTGTAAATAAACACAAAACATATTAACCTAAATTTACCATTACCATAAAGTATAATGTGTCACGAAAAAACAAGCTCAAAATCACTGGGAATTGTTGAAGCGTTCCAGAGTTATTACAACATAAAGTTTCAAAAAATTTGGCTCCGGGGTGGCACTAAGGGGTTGAATAGACTCTCCACCATTAACGACTGCGCTTCTATACAACAATGGTGGAGTCTATATCACATGCACGTAGCTCATAACTGCACATTAGCTTATCGGAGAACCTCTGTGAAGTGTCTTAATTGTCTATCTCTGTTATAAAATCACTTCTCAGACACCTGCCATTCAATTTCTTGTCCTACCCTTACATTGTTATTAATGATTTCCGTGACGTAAGCAGACACATAGTCTACTTTATTTCCCGGGAGGCTGAAATACATTACTGCACCACAAATAACTTGCCAACGTTTTTGTTCATCTTCTAATTTCAGTTTTGTCTTTCTTTTTACTGCTTTGTTACATATTACACTTGCTCGGAAGTTGCCATGTCAAAAGTGCCAACACTTCTGTGAATGGACTTCTATTCATGTGCACTATGAAAGTGTT
The DNA here is from genome assembly GCF_032444005.1 of Ranitomeya imitator. NCBI lineage: Eukaryota > Metazoa > Chordata > Amphibia > Anura > Dendrobatidae > Ranitomeya > Ranitomeya imitator. The sequence goes on along the minus strand of NC_091283.1, from coordinate 418,843,120 downwards.
ATGAGTAATAAAAGACCCAACATATCCACACATCACACAGATTAGCATTGTTTTCTATTAATGCTGTTTGAAATAAATAATGTTTGGTTAATTCTGGATTGATTGCAGGCAACATAATATTTGTAAGATCCCGTATGGAAAACCATCACTATTTTGGAATATATTATGCCCACTATAGGTTATGAATACAAACCTGACTTATTGGGCAACTGTACAACTTAACATTTGTGCGGTAAACAGCCAAAAATTGGTGAGGTACACAGCCTAAATCTGGTGTAGGAAAGGACCCAAATCTGGTGCAGGGCACGACCCAAAACTGGTGCGGGACATGGCCCAAAACTTGTGAAATACACAACCTAAAACTACAGCCTAAAACTGGTGCAGGACACAGCTTAAAACTGGTGCGGGACACAGCTTAAAACTGGTGCGGGACACAGCCTAAAACTGGTGTGGGACACAGCCTAAAACCAAACGGGACACAGCCTAAAACTGGTGCGGGACACAGCCTAGAACTGGTGCGTGACACAGCTTAAAACTAGTGCGCGACACAGCTTAAAACTGGTGTGGGACACAGCCTAAAACCAAACGGGACACAGCCTAAAACTGGTGTGGGACATGGCCCAAAACTGGTGCAAGACACAACCTAAAACTAGAGCCTGAAACTGGTGCAGGACACAGCCTAAAACTGGTGAGGTACACAGCCTAAATCTGGTGTGGGAAATGACCCACAACTGGTGCAGGGCACAGCCCAAAACTGATGTGGGTCACGGCCCAAAACTGGTGAGGGAGACAGACCAAAACCGGTGTGAGACATAGCCCAAAACTGGTGCTGGACACAAGACTCAAAACTGGTGCAGGGCACAGCCTAAAACTGGTGCGGGACACTGCCTAAAACTGGTGCGGGACACAGCCTAAAACTGGTGAGATACACAGCCTAAAACTGGTGAGAGGCACAGCCTAAAACTGGTATGGGACACTTCTTAAAATCGCTTATCATCAAAGTCAATGGTTATAATTTGCTCAATCAATTATCATTTGTTTTTTTTAAGTCTATGGCAGTCTTTTTTTACAAGATCCAGTGTTTCAATATTAACCCCTTCCCGACCTTTGACGCATACGCTGCGTCATGAAAGTCGGTGCCATTCCGACCCATGACGCAGCATATGCGTCATGGAAAGATCGCGTCCCTGCAGATCGGGTGAAAGGGTTAACTCCCATTTCACCCGATCTGCAGGGACAGGGGGAGTGGTAGTTTAGCCCAGGGGGGGTGGCTTCACCCCCTCGTGGCTACGATCGCTCTGATTGGCTGTTGAAAGTGAAACTGCCAATCAGAGCGATTTGTAATATTTCACCTAAAAAAATGGTGAAATATTACAATCCAGCCATGGCCGATGCTGCAATATCATCGGCCATGGCTGGACACACTAATGTGCACCCACCCCACTCCTCCGATCGCCCCCCCAGCCCCCCGATCTGTGGTCTGCTCCCCTCGGTCCTGTGCTCCGCTCCCCCGTCCTCCTGCCCGCTCCCCCCGTGCTCCAATCACACCCCCCGTGCTCCAATCAAACCCCCCCGCACTCCGATCCCCCCCCGTACAGCGATCCACCCCCCCGCACAGCGATTCCCCCCCGTGCTCCGATCCACCCGCCCGCACAGCGATCCCCCACTCCGTGCTCCAATCCACCCCCCCGTGTTCCGATCCACCCCCCCGTGCTCCGACGCCCCCCCCCCGTGCCCTGATCTCCCCCCCCTTATACTTACCTGGCCTCCCGGGGACCGTCCGTCTTCTTTCCTGGGCGCCGCCATCTTCCAAAATGGCGGGCGCATGTGCAGTGCGCCCGCCGAATCTGCCGGCCGGCAGATTCGTTCCAGAGTGAATTTTGATCACTGAGATAGGTTATATCTCAGTGATCAAAATAAAAAAAAAAGTAAATGACCCCCCCCCCCTTTGTCACCCCCATAGGTAGGGACAATAAAAAAAAATATATATATATTTTTCCACTAAGGTTGGGGTAAGAACTAGGGTTAGGGGTAGGGGTAGGGTTAGGGGTAGGGTTAGGGGTAGGGTTAGGGGTAGGGTTAGGGTTAGGGGTAGGGTTAGGGGTAGGGTTAGGGGTAGGGTTAGGGTTAGGGGTAGGGTTAGGGGTAGGGTTAGGGTTAGGGGTAGGGTTAGGGGTAGGGGTAGGGGTAGGGTTAGAGTTAGGGTTTCGGTATGTGCACACGTATTCTGGTCCTCTGCGGATTTTTCCGCTGCGGATTTGATAAATCCGCAGTGCTAAACCGCTGCGGATTTATGGCGGATTTACCATGTTTTTTCTGCGCATTTCAATGCGGTTTTACAACAGCGATTTTCTATTTGAGCAGTTGTAAAACCGCTGCGGAATCCGCAGAAAGAAGTGACATGCTGCGGAATGTAAACCGCTGCGTTTCCGTGCAGTTTTTCTGCAGCATGTGTACAGCGATTTTTGTTTTCCATAGGTTTGCATTGAACTGTAAACTCATGGGAAACTGCTGCGGATCCGCAGCGTTTTCCGCAGCGTGTGCACATACCTTTAGAATTAGGCTATGTGCACACGGTGCGGATTGGCCGCTGCGGATTCGCAGCAGAGTTCCATCAGGTTTACAGTACCATGTAAACATATGGAAGGCCAAATCCGCTGTGCCCATGGTGCGGAAAATACCGCGCGGGAACGCTGCGTTGTATTTTCCGCAGCATGTCAATTCTTTGTGCGGATTCCGCAGCGTTTTACACCTGTTCCTCAATAGGAATCCGCAGGTGAAATCCGGACAAAAAACACTGGAAATCCGCGGTAAATCCGCAGGTAAAACGCAGTGCCTTTTACCCGCGGATTTTTCAAAAATGGTGCTGAAAAATCTCATACGAATCCGCAACGTGGGCACATAGCCTTAGGGCTAGGGTTGGGTTGGAATTAGGGTTGTGGTTAGGGTTAGGGGTGTGTTGGGGTTACGGGTGTGTTGGGGTTAGGGTTGTGATTAGGGTTACGGCTACAGTTGGGATAAGGGTTAGGGGTGTGTTGGAGTTAGAATTGAGGGGTTTCCACTGTTTAGGCACATCAGGGGGTCTCCAAACGCAACATGGCGCCACCATTGATTCCAGCCAATCTTGTATTCAAAAAGTCAAATGGTGCTCCCTCACTTCCGAGCCCCGACGTGCACCCAAACAGTGGTTTACCCCCACATATGGGGTACCAGCATACTCAGGACAAACTGCGCAACAATTACTGGGGTCCAATTTCTCCTGTTACCCTTGTGAAAATAAAGAAATGCTTGCTAAAACATCATTTTTGAGGAAAGAAAAATGATTTTTTATTTTCACGGCTCTGCGTTGTAAACGTCTGTGAAGCACTTGGGGGTTCAAAGTGCTCACCACATATCTAGATAAGTTCCCTGGGGGGTCTAGTTTCTAAAATGGGGTCACTTGTGGGGGGTTTCTACTGTTTAGGCACACCATGGGCTCTGCAAACGCAATGTGACGCCCGCAGACCATTCCATCAAAGTCTGCATTTCAAAAGTCACTACTTCCCTTCTGAGCCCCGACGTGTGCCCAAACAGTGGTTTACCCCCACACATGGGGTATCAGCGTACTCAGGAGAAACTGGACAACAACTTTTGGGGTCCAATTTCTCCTGTACCCCTTGGGAAAATTAAAAAATTCTGGGCTAAATAATTATTTTTGAGGAAAGAAAACGTATTTATTATTTTCACGGCTCTGCATTATAAACTTCTATGAAGCACTTGGGGGTTCAAAGTGCTCACCACACATCTAGATAAGTTCCTTTCGGGGTCTAGTTTCCAAAATGGGGTCACTTGTGGGGGATTTCTACTGTTTAGGCACATCAGGGGCTCTGCAAACGCAACGTGACGCCCGCAGAGCATTCCATCAAAGTCTGCATTTCAAAACGTCACTACTTCAATTCCGAGCCCCGACATGTGCCCAAACAGTAGTTTACCCCCACATATGGGGTATCACCGTATTCAGGAGAAACTGGACAACAAATATTGGGGTCAAATTTCTCCTGTTACCCTTGGGAAAATTAAAAAATTCTGGGCTAAATAATTATTTTTGAGGAAAGAAAACGTATTTATTATTTTCACGGCTCTGCATTATAAACTTCTGTGAAGCACTTGGGGGTTCAAAGTGCTCACCACACATCTAGATAAGTTCCTTTCGGGGTCTAGTTTCCAAAATGGGGTCACTTGTGGGGGGTTTCTACTGTTAAGCCACATCAGGGGCTCTGCAAACGCAACGTGACGCCCACAGAGCATTCCATCAAAGTCTGCATTTCAAAACGTCACTACTTCACTTCCGAGCCCCGGCATGTGCCCAAACAGTGGTTTACCCCCACATATGGGGTATCAGCGTACTCAGGAGAAACTGGACAACAACTTTTGGGATCCAATTTCTCCTGTTACCCTTGGGAAAATAAAAAATTCTGGGCTAAATAATTATTTTTGAGGAAAGAAAACGTATTTATTATTTTCACGGCTCTGCATTATAAACTTCTATGAAGCACTTGGGGGTTCAAAGTGCTCACCACACATCTAGATAAGTTCCTTTCGGGGTCTAGTTTCCAAAATGGGGTCACTTGTGGGGGGTTTCTACTGTTAAGCCACATCAGGGGCTCTGCAAACGCAACGTGACGCCCACAGAGCATTCCATCAAAGTCTGCATTTCAAAATGTCACTACTTCACTTCCGAGCCCCGGCATGTGCCCAAACAGTGGTTTACCCCCACATATGGGGTATCAGCGTACTCAGGAGAAACTGGACAACAACTTTTGGGGTCAAATTTCTCCTGTTACCCTTTGTAAAATAAAAATTGCAGGCTAAAAATCATTTTTGAGAAAATAATTTTTTTATTTTATTTTCATGGCTCTGCGTTATAAACTTCTGTGAAGCACCTGGGGGTTTAAAGTGCTCAATATGCATCTAGATAAGTTCCTTGGGGGCTCTAGTTTCCAAAATGGGGTCACTTGTGGGGGAGCTCCAATGCATAGGCACACAGGGGCTCTCCAAACGCGACATGGTGTCCGCTAACAATTGGAGCTAATTTTCCATTCAAAAAGTCAAATGGCGCGCCTTCCCTTCCGAGCCCTGCCGTGTGCCCAAACAGTGGTTTACCCCCACATATGAGGTATCGGCGTACTCAGGAGAAATTGCCCAACAAATTTTATGATCCATTTTATCCTACTGCCCATGTGAAAATGAAAAATTTGAGGCGAAAAGAATTTTTTTGTGAAAAAAAAGTACTTTTTCATTTTTACAGATCAATTTGTGAAGCACCTGGGGGTTCAAAGTGCTCACTATGCATCTAGATAAGTTCCTTGGGGTGTCTAGTTTCCAAAATGGGGTCACTTGTGGGGGAGCTCCAATTTTTAGGCACACGGGGGCTCTCCAAACGTGACATGGTGTCCGCTAAAGGGTGGAGCCAATTTTTGATTCAAAAAGTCAAATGGCGCTCCTTCCCTTCCAAGCCCTGCCGTGCGCCCAAACAGTGGTTTACCCCCACATATGAGGTATCAGCGTACTCAGGACAAATTGGACAACAACTTTCGTGGTTCAGTTTCTCCTTTTACCATTGGGAAAATAAAAAAATTGTTGCTAAAAGATAATTTTTGTGACTAAAAAGTTAAATGTTCATTTTTTCCTTCCATGTTGCTTCTGCAGCTGTGAAGCACCTGAAGGGTTAATAAACTTTTCGAATGTGGTTTTGAGTACCTTGAGGGGTGCAGTTTTTAGAATGGTGTCACTTTTGGGTATTTTCAGCCATATAGACCCCTCAAACTGACTTCAAATGTGAGGTGGTCCCTAAAAAAAATGGTTTTGTAAATTTCGTTGTAAAAATGACAAATCGCTGGTCAAATTTTAACCCTTATAACTTCCTAACAAAAGAAAATTTTGTTTCCAAAATTGTGCTGATGTAAAGTAAACATGTGGGAAATGTTATTTATTAACTATTTTGTGTCACATATCTCTCTGGTTTAACAGAATAAAAATTCAAAATGTGAAAATTGCGAAATTTTCAAAATTTTCGCCAAATTTCCGTTTTTATCACAAATAAACGCAGAATTTATTGACCTAAATTTACCACTAACATGAAGCCCAATATGTCACGAAAAAACAATCTCAGAACCGCTAGGATCCGTTGAAGCGTTCCTGAGTTATTACCTCATAAAGGGACACTGGTCAGAATTGCAAAAAACGGCAAGGTCTTTAAGGTCAAAATAGGCTGGGTCATGAAGGGGTTAATCATGTGACATGTTGTGTTGTGCAGTTATGACCTCACATTATACTGTTCACATAAAACAGACCAGATACCACTTGATCCTTTGGCCTGATGATGATGAGGTGTGATAAGGCCAGTAATGTATTAAAGAGAACCTGTCAGCAGGATTGTGCACAGTAACCTACAGACAGTGTCAGGTCGGCGCTGCTATACTGAATAAAATGACACCTTGGTTGATGAAATCCGTCATGTGTTAGTTGCTTAATCTTTACTTTTCATTTTCAGTTAATAAAGTGTTTCGGGGCGGCCTGTGGGGAAGGTCTTCATGTGGTGCTCTGCTTAGATATTCATACTGATGGCTTATGGCAGGTGACTGGTCCCTCAGTGACCTGCCCCCTTTTTTACATACTGAATATTATATGTATTGAAAAAACAAAATTGCCTTCAGCCGACACGTGCCGCCGCCTGCGCTGCAGCATGATCATATGTATAATGTGCTTTTAATTATTTTATTTTCTGGCATAAATTCATTAAAATAATAAAACTTCTGCCTCAAAATGGCGCCGGCCACACCTGCACAGTAACGTCCATCGACCATCCAACAGATGCTACTGTGCAGGCAGCGCCATCTTGATAGAGAAAAAAAAAAAATGGTCTCCATTAAGATGGCACCAGCAGAGCCTGCGCAGTAGCAACTATTAGCGTTACGATAAATGCTACTGTGCAGGCGCCGCCATTGTGCTGGAGACAATTTTTTCTTTCTCCAGCAAGATGGTGCCGCCGGCACCTGCGCAGTAGCATCTATTGGATCACCGATAGATGCTACTGTACAAGCATGACAGGCGCCATTTTGAGACAGAATTTTTGTTTTCGGTATTTATACCAGCAAATAAAATAATTAAATGCGTATAATACATGCGATCATGCTGCAGCGCAGGTACCTCCCTGCTGAAGGTGATTTTATTTCAACACATATATATTTCATTATGTAAACTAGGGGGCAGGTCAGTGAGGGATCAGTGACCTTTCAGAAGCAACACAGATGCATGAGTAAGCAGACCACCACATGAAGGCCCTCCACAGGCCGCCCCGGAGCATGGGCATACCATTAACTGAAAATAAAGATTAAACAACCACAAGACGGATTTCATCAACCAAGGTGTCATTTTAATTAGTATAACGGCGCCGACCTGACACTGTCTGTAGGTTACTGAGCACAATCATGTTGACAGGTTCCCTTTAAAGGGGTTGTCTAAACTTCTTTGTACAGGTGCGCACCACTGCATGCTGGATTCTTGCTTACCGTTCCTGAAGATTGTCCATTCAGACCATGGCTAAGGTCGCCCTGCCTGCCTGAATTGGGGTTGTCAGCATCAAGGAAGAGCAGGGACAATGAATATGGCTGGATCCAGAGAAGCACTTGTAAGCTTTACAGTAAACAGCTCACAGGCACTTGCTCCCTGCCAAGGAAAAGATGGCTACTTCTGATAGGCTGCAAAGTAATCTGGTTGTCTAGGCAGCGAGCGGCAGACTATAAAATTAAAAATCTCTTTGTTCTTAAGAATTTTTGAAACAAAAATTGCAAAGTTGCTTCTTTTTACAAGCGCTTTGCAATTTTACCCATTTACAATCATGGGCGAAAGTGTTAGCACCCTTGAAATTGTTCCAGAAAATGAAGTATTTCTCACAGAAAATTATTGCAATTACACACATTTTGTTATACAGCTTTATTTACATTGTGTGTATTGGATCATCACACAAAAAAAAAACAAAACAGGAAAAAATGCAAGTTTGGCATTATTTCACACAAAAACAAAAAAATTGATGGCACACTCAACTTAATGTGGTTGCTCACCCTTTGCAATAAACAACTGCAATCACATCCTATAATGATCAACAAGTTTCTTACACCTCTCAACTGGAATTTTGGACCATTCTTCTTTTGCAAACTGCTCCAGGTCTCTGATATCTGAAGGCGCCTTCTCCCAACAGAAATTTTAAGATCTCTCCAAAGGTGTTCAATGGGATTTAGAGCCAGACTCATTGCTGGCCACTTCAGAACTCTCGAGTGCTTTGTTTGCATCCAATTTTGGGTGCTTGTTTGGGATCAGTGTCCTACTGGAAGACCCATAATGTAGGACGCAAATTTAGCTTTCTGACACTGGATACTACATTGCAACGCAAAATCTGTTGGAAATGTCCAGATTTCATGATGCCTTGCACACAGTCAAGACACCCAGTGCCAGAGGCAGCAAAACAACTCCAAAATATCTTTGAACCTCCACCATATTTGACTGTAGGTACTGTGTTCTTTTCCTTGTAGGCCTTATTCCATTAACAGAAACAGTAGAATTATGTGCTTTACCAAAAAGCTCTAAATTGGTATCATCTGTACACAAGACGCTTTCCCAGAAGGATTTTGGCTTTCTCACATACATTTTGGCAAGCTGCAGTTTAGCCTCTTTATGTCTCTGTGTCAGCAGTGGGGTCCTCCTGGGACTCCTGCCATAGCGTTTAATTTAATTCAAATGTCAACAGATAGTTCGTACTGACACTGATGCACCCCGAGCCTGCTTGATGGCTTGAATTTCTTTGGAACTTGATTGGGCTTACTTATCCACCATCCGGACTATCTTACATTGCAACCGTTCATCAATTTTTCTCTGCTGTCCATGTCCAGGGAGATTAGCTATATTGCCATGGGTTGTAAACGTTTTGATCACGTTGCGCACCAAGGACAAAGGAACATCAAGATCACTGGAGATGGACTTGTGAACCAAAATTTTTGAAAAACTTCAACAATCTCAAGGTTACAAGTCCATTGACAGTTATCTTCTGTTTCTGTTCTCCTTGCTTAGTGTGGCACACGCAGACACACAATGCAAAGATTGAGTCAAATTCTACTACAAAGAAAATAAACGTGTGTATAGCAAAACATGTGTAATAGCAATAATTTTCAGCGAGAATTACACAATTTTCTGGAACAATTTCAAGGGTGCTAACACTTTCGCCCATGATTAAGGTTTTGACACCCTTTTAAAAAAATGGCGCTTTGGGTTCTGATCTGACAAGTCTATTATCTGAAAATGCCCTAATAGTGCACAATAAAATAAGGTGCTTATATGAGTGAACCGCTATAACAAAAAGAACACAGTAAAAGAAGCCATGCAACTCCATAAAGATTAATTTTTTAACGAGTCGTGCAACCCAAAAACCACCCCAGTCTAGACAATGTCCCTGCCTGTCCCGAATTCTGAATGGTGGCTCTAAGCTTTGCTTCTTCTCAGCTGTTAAAGTATGAATGGAAATCAATGTGTATTACAGGAATGCACTGGGCTCCCCTTCCAGGAATTCAGGACACGAACAGCTGGCAGATATCCCTGGAGAAACCCTGGAATGAATTAGATCCAATACTATGCCAGTGATAAAAAGGCAAACTGCTCATGACTGAAAAAATTCCTCATCTATTATTAAATGATTGCCCTCCTAGCCAATCAGTGGCAGTGTTTCCTGATGAGGCTTGTATATCACGTCAGCACTGTAAGTGCCCATCTGATGTGTTACCGAATACGTTTGCACGGAAGCTGCTGCATTAACACCATCCAAAAGCCACAGCCATTAAAGCAAATCCATGCTGTTTTTCAGTAGCAAAATGTGTAAAGAGCAAATCACATGCAATATGCAATCATCATTACATATAAATATTACACAGGGGGAAGAATATAAAAAAATAGCTATTTTTGTATTATTATTTTGTTTATGTCTATTTAGAAATACATTCTGAAATGTTGCAGTTTTCACAGTAACCACTAGATGTCAGCATGCCAGGATACACCTTAGGCAATATTCACATGTTCAGTATTTGGTCAGTATTTTACCTCAGTATTTGTAAACCAAGACCAGCAGTGGGTGAAAAATGCAGACGTGGTGCATATGTTTCTATTATACTTTTCCTCTGATTGTCCCACTCCGGGTTTTGGCTTACAAATACTGATGTAAAATACTGACCATATACTGACTGTGTGAACGTGACCTAAAGTGATAAGTTGGAGAGGAATGCACCTTGCTTTCCAGTCTACAGTAAAATTAATCTTCATCCCTCAATATTGCTGACAATTAGAGGGTTAAAAAAGTTTTCTTATCAAACTCGGCTCCATTAATCTACGTTATATCCTGGGTGTGCGTCCATGTTTTTACATGTGATTTTACAGATACTTTTTTATCATTATATTGGTAGCCCTGTTACTGATACTTTCAATAAAGTTAATTGTGTTACCATTATCCTTTGTACTGGGACTTTTTGGTCGGTTCTCCCCCACGAATTTACTGTGGAAAGTTGCAGCCTGATGCTCATTTGCTGCTGCAAAGAAAATGTAGTGTTTTATGGAATATATTCATAAAAATGGTTTTCAATGTAAGGCCTCATTCTGCCGTAGGTTTTTGAAAGGATCAATTCATGTCTAATTGAATTTTCTTAGAATTTAAAAAAAATAGTCACCAGAACCCATATTTTTAAAGGTTGTCTGTCACCCACAAAATCGTATATGAGCTGCGGCCACCGGCATCAGGGGCTTATCTACAGCATTCTGGAATGCTGTAGATAAGCCCCCGATATATCCTGAAGGATGAAAAATAAAGGTTATATTATACTCCCCCAGGGGCAGTCCCACTGCGGTCCAGGTCCTATGGGCGTTGCGGTCCGGCGCCTCCTATCTTCATACGATGATGTCCTCTTCTTGTCTTCTTGCAGCGGCTGCGGCGCAGGTGTACTTTGTCTGCCCTGTTGAGGGCAGACAAAGTACGCCTGCGCAATAGCAAGAAGACAAGAAGAGAATGTCATCGTATGAGGATAGGAGGCGCTGGACCGGACCGCGACGTCCATCGGACCCGGAACGCAGCAGGACCGCCCCAGGGTGAGTATAACCTAACTTGTTTTTCTTATATTTCAGGTTACATCGGGGGCTTATCTACAGCATTCCAGAATGCTGTAGATAAGTCCCTGATGCCGGTGGCCGCAGCTCATATACGATTTTGGGGGTGACAGATTCCCTTTAAGATTCAATTAGTGTGACTCAAGTATCATGGTGGCATGCTGGCCAGTTAGCAGTTAACAAAAATATATAAAAAAAAACATTATAATCACTTCGCTACTCAAATGTTCTGATGCCGCAGTTTGACGCCTAATTCTCCTCTGGCTCACTTTCTCCCTCCGACTCTGGACTTCTCTTGTGTCTTCACTATGAATTGCTCATCTCTTGCAGTTAGCCCACAAAGTAAAGACACAGGGGGAACAATGAACTGAAAAGCTCTGGTGCTAGACTGTCTTGACTTAAAAATTCTCAGTCATGCTGTAAAGAGAAGTTAAAGGCTGTTTGTTTACAAGAAACTTTTTAAATCCTTAACGATTTGCGTTAAAATGGTGGCCACTAAGGGTACTTATTCCCTCATTATAGTTTAAAAACGGCAATCGGGAATAAGGCTGTAGCACCCCCCAGAGTCGGAAAATCTTTTTTTCTGGTCCCCGATCACGTGATCGCCGTTGTTCAGTAAATAACAGCAATCCTCCCAAAAAATGTGCCCGCTGTTACAATGATTTCTCCTTCTGACATGATATACATGTCAGAGCAGACAGAAGTGATGCTACCCAAGCCTCCCCCCTATACCTCTGCCTACTCTGGGCCTTCCTGATCCATCCCTCAGCCCGGCGTCATCTTCCTGAAAAAGAAAATGGTGGTCACATGCGCAGTGCACCTGCGAAGATCTGCCAGCCGGTACCCGGCAACAATAGGAACTTTTTTCTATTGGTTCCTTTTGATCACAGTGATTAAAAGAAAGAAAAATAGTAAATCAAATAGTGGGATTTGATTTACTATTTTTCTTTCTTTTAATCACCCCCTTAATTAGATAAAAAATTCTAATATAAAAACAAATTTCTATTCTTTGCAGTTGGGGTTAGGTTTGGGATTGTGTTCGGGTTTGGGTTGTTAGGGTAGTACTTAGAATAGTTTTTTTTTTTTTCAAAATTAAAAAAGATAACGATATGACAGCTAGCATTGAGCCCAAGTTCTCGCTACTCGAGTTTGCATCGGGTGCATGGGTATGCACGGAGTATCGCGGATCCCAAGGTTTTCTTTTAGGGGTCTTACAGCCGCGAAACATGTGGCACAGGCATTCGAGCATGTCACTTCCGTACTCACCATATTCGGTGCATACCTGAGCATACGATGCAAACTGAAGCAGCGAGCACTTGGGCTCAACACTAATGACGGTGTATTCAATATGACAACCTAATGTTATCAAATTCTGTGTCATGCCTATGGGTTCAAAATTCTCACTTATACCCCTGGATAAAATCCTTGAGGAGTGTGGTTTCCAAAATGCCATTCCTTGTTGGGGGCTTCCACTGTTTAGGCACATCAGGGGCTCTCCAAACACGGCATGGTGTCTGCTAATTAATCCAGCAAATGTTACATTCAAAAAGTTAAATGGCGCTCCTTCCCTTTCGAGCCCTGCCGGGTCCTCAAACAGTAGGTTTCCTCCACAAATGGGGTGTCGGCATGCTCAGTAGATATTGCACAACAAATTTTGTGGTCCATTTTTTCCTGTTACCCCTGCAAAAATAAAAAAAAAAGTTTGGGTCTAAAGTAAATTTTTTGTGAAAAAAAATTAAATGTTAATTTTTTCCTTACACATTGCTTCCTGTGAAGCACCTGAAGATTAATAAACTTCTTGAATGTGGTTTTGTGCACCTTGAAGGGTGCAGTTTTTTAGATTGGTGACACTTTTGGGTATTTTCTGTCATATAGGCTCCCCCAAAGTCACCTCAAATGTGATGTGGTCCCTAAAAAAAAGGTTTTGTAAATTTTGTTGGAAAAATGAGAAATTGCTGGTTACCTTTAACCCTTATAACTACTTAACAAAAAAGATTAGGTTTCAAAAATTGTGCTGATGTAAAGTAGACATGTGGGAAATGTTATTTATTAACTATTTTGTGTGACATTTCTCTCTGATTTAAGAGCATAAAAATTCAAGGTTTGAAAATTGCTAAATTTACTACACCGATCTGTCCGGTACACTGCTCCGGCTCCCCTCCGTCCTGTGCTCCGCCCCCCCCCCCGTGCTCTTGTCCGCTCCCCCCGTGCTCCAATCACCCACCCCACGTGCTCTGATCCAACCCCCCTGCACTCCGATCCACCCCCCGTGCTCCGATTCACCCCCGTGTCCGATCCCCCCCGCGCTCCGATCCTCCCCCCATGCTTCGATCCCCCCCCCCCCGTGCTCGTCCCACCCCATCATACCGTTCCTCCCGTCCGTCTTCTCCCTGGGCACCGCCATCTTCCAAAATGGCGGGCGCATGCGCAGTGCGCCCACCGAATCTGCCGGCCGGCAGATTCGTTTCAAAGTGCATTGTGATCACTGAGATATAACCTATCACAGTGATCAAAATAAAAAAAATAGTAAATGACCCCCCCCCCCCCCCCCTTTGTCACCCCCATAGATAGTGGGAAAAAAAAAATTCTTTATTTTTTTATTGTCCCTAAGGTTAGAATAGGGTTAGGGTTTCGGTATGTGCACACGTATTCTGGTCCTCTGCGGATTTTTCCGCTGCGGATTTCATAAATCCGCAGTGCTAAACTGCTGCGGATTTATGGCAGATTTACCGTGGTTTTTCTGCACATTTCACTGCAGTTTTACAACTGCGATTTTCTATTGGAGCAGTTGTAAAACCGCTGTGGAATCCGCAGAAAGAAGTGACATGCTGCGGAATGTAAACCGCTGCGTTTCCGTGCAGTTTTTCTGCAGCATGTGTACAGCGATTTTTGTTTCCCATAGGTTTACATTGAACTGTAAACTCATGGGAAACTGCTGCGGATCCGCAGCGTTTTCTGCAGTGTGTGCACATACCTTTAGAATTAGTCTATGTGCACACGGTGCGGATTTGGCTGCGGATCCGCAGCGGATTGGCCGCTGCGGATTCGTAGCAGTGTTCCATCAGGTTTGCAGTACCATGTAAACCTATGGAAAACCAAATCCGCTGTGCCCATGGTGCGGAAAATACAGCGCGGAAACGCTGCGTTGTATTTTCCGCAGCATGTCAATTCTTTGTGCGGATTGCGCAGCGTTTTACACCTATTCCTCAATAGGAATCCACAGGTGAAATCCGCACAAAAAACACTGGAAATCCGCGGTAAATCCGCAGGTAAAACGCAGTGCCTTTTACCCGCGGATTTTTCAAAAATGATGCTGAAAAATCTCACACGAATCCGCAACGTGGGCACATAGCCTTAGGGTTAGGGTTGGAATTAGGGTTGTGTTATGGTTGTGATATGGCTACAGTTGGGATTAGGGTTAGGGGTGTGGGGGGTAGTGTTGGAGGTAGAATTGAGGGGTTTCCACTGTTTAGGCACATCAGGGGTCTCCAAACGCAACATGGCGCCACCATTGATTCCAGCCAATCTTGTATTCAAAAAGTCAAATGGTGCTCCCTCACTTCCGAGCCCTGACGTGCGCCCAAACAGTGGTTTACCCCCACATATGGGGTACCAGCATACTCAGGACAAACTGCGCAACAATTACTGGAGTCCAATTTCTCCTGTTACCCTTGTGAAAATAAAAAAATGCTTGCTAAAACATCATTTTTGAGGAAAGAAAAATGATTTTTTATTTTCACGGCTCTGCGTTGTAAACGTCTGTGAAGCACTTGGGGGTTCAAAGTGCTCACCACATATCTAGATAAGTTCCTTGGGGGGTCTAGTTTCCAAAATGGGGTAACTTGTGGGGGGTTTCTGTTAAGGCACACCAGGGGCTCTGCAAACGCAACGTGACGCCCGCAGACCATTCCATCAAAGTCTGCATTTCAAAAGTCACTACTTCCCTTCTGAGCCCCGCCGTGTGCCCAAACAGTGGTTTACCCCCACACATGGGGTATCTGCGTACTCAGGAGAAACTGGACAACAACTTTTGGGGTCCAATTTCTCCTGTAACCCTTGGGAAAATAAAAAATTCTGGGCTAAATAATTATTTTTGAGGAAAGAAAACGTATTTATTATTTTCACGGCTCTGCATTATAAACTTCTGTGAAGCACTTGGGGGTTCAAAGTGCTCACCATACATCTAGATAAGTTCCTTTCGGGGTCTAGTTTCCAAAATGGGGTCACTTGTGGGGGGTTTCTACTGTTTAGCCACATCAGGGGCTCTGCAAACGCAACGTGACGCCCGCAGAGCATTCCATCAAAGTCTGCATTTCAAAACATCACTACTTCACTTCCGAGCCCCGACATGTGCCCAAACAGTGGTTTACCCCCACATATGGGGTATCAGCGTACTCAGGAGAAACTGGACAACAACTTTTGGGGTCAAATTTCTCCTGTTACCCTTGGGAAAATAAAAAATTGCAAGCTAAAAGATCATTTTTGAGAAAATAATTTTTTTTTTTATTTTCATGGCTCTGCGTTATAAACTTCTGTGAAGCACTTGGGGATTCAAAGTCCTCACCACACATCTAGATTAGTTCCTTTGGGGGTCTAGTTTCCAAAATGGTGTCATTTGTGGGGGATCTCCAATGTTTAGGCACACAGGGGCTCTCCAAACGCGACATGGTGTCCGCTAACAATTGGAGCTAATTTTCCATTCAAAAAGTCAAATGGCGCGCCTTCCCTTCCGAGCCCTGCCGTGTGCCCAAACAGTGGTTTGCCCCCACATATGAGGTATCGGTGTACTCGGGAGAAATTGCCCAACAAATTTTGGGATCCATTTTATCCTATTGCCCATGAGAAAATTAAAAATTGAGGCGAAAAGAAATTTTTTGTGAAAAAAAAGTACTTTTTCATTTTTACGGATCAATTTGTGAAGCACCTGAGGGTTTAAAGTGCTCACTATGCATCTAGATAAGTTCCTTGGGGTGTCTAGTTTCCAAAATGGGGTCACTTGTGGGGGAGCTCCAATTTTTAGGCACACAGGGGCTCTCCAAACGTGACATGGTGTCCGCTAAAGAGTGGAGCCAATTTTTCATTCAAAAAGTCAAATGGCGCTCCTTTCCTTCCAAGCCCTGCCGTGCACCCAAACAGTGGTTTACCCCCACATATGAGGTATCAGTGTACTCAGGACAAATTGTACAACAACTTTCATGGTTCAGTTTCTCCTTTTACCATTGGGAAAATAAAAAAATTGTTGCTAAAAGATAATTTTTGTGACTAAAAAGTTAAATGTTCATTTTTTCCTTCCATGTTGCTTCTGCTGCTGTGAAGCACCTGAAGGGTTAATAAACTTCTTGAATGTGGTTTTGAGCACCTTGAGGGGTGCATTTTTTAGAATGGTGTCACTTTTGGGTATTTTCAGCCATATAGAGCCCTCAAACTGACTTCAAATGTGAGGTGGTCCCTAAAAAAAATGGTTTTGTAAATTTCGTTGTAAAAATGAGAAATCGCTGGTCAAATTTTAACCCTTATAACTTCTTAGCAAAAAAAAATTTTGTTTCCAAAATTGTGTTGATGTAAAGTAGACATGTGGGCAATGTTATTTATTAACTATTTTGTGTCACATAACTCTCTGGTTTAACAGAATAAAAATTCAAAATGTGAAAATTGCGAAATTTTCGCCAAATTTCTGTTTTTATCACAAATAAACGCAGAATTTATTGACCTAAATTTACCACTAACATGAAGCCCAATATGTCACGAAAAAACAATCTCAGAACCGCTAGGATCCGTTGAAGCATTCCTGAGTTATTACCTCATAATGGGACACTGGTCAGAATTGCAAAAAACGGCCAGGTCATTATGGATCAAAATAGGCGGGGTCATGAAGGGGTTAAAAATTGGAATCCGGCGCCGGAATCCGTAATTTTCCGGATCCGGCACCTTCCGGCTCCCACTCTAGCAAACAGCCGGAAGTGCCGGATCCGGCGCTTCCGGCTTTTTCTACGGAGACAAAAGACGTTGCTATGGACGTTTTTTCCCAGAAACGGCAGATTTTCCGGATCCAGCGAAAAACGGACGAAACGCAATGTCATGCGGCGCAATCCGGCACGAATACAAGTCTATGAGAAAAAAACTGGATCCGGCAGCAACATTCACCGGATCCGTTTTTTTTTTTAATTTAGCCGGATTGAGCCTGACAGCGAAAACCTGATGTGTTTAAGTAGCCTTAGACTTTATAGAGAACAGCCACAAATAACCACCAAGCAGGTTCATCATACATTCATTGGGTCGATGTTTATTCTTAATGTGAACTTGGGTCATCAAAGAACATTTACCTCTGTACATGGTTATTCTGTTCTGTAACCATAGACACTGAGGTTAATAACAGAATTGCCAAAGCCAGTGCCGCCTTCGGGAGACTGCGTAAGAAAGTCTGGGAATAAAGGGGACTCAGCCTTACCACTAAGCTGAAGGTCTACTGCGCGGTTGTCCTCACCACACTTCTCTATGCTAGCAAGACCTGGAAAGTCTACAGCCAGCATGCTAAACAGCTTAATCAGTTTCACATGAGTTGCCTCCGCAGACTCCTCCACATCAGGTGGCAAAACAATGTCCTTGGACAAGGCAATTCTGGAACAAACTGGACTCAGCAGCGTTTACACTCTCCTGCTGAAAGTCCAAGCCAGGTGGGCTGGACATGTGGTCAGAATGCCTGACAGACAACTACCAAAACAACTGCTGTACGGAGAACTGTGCCAAGGAAAGCAAGCAGTTGGGGGGCAGAAGAAGCGCTATAAAGACTGCCTTAAGGCGTCTCTCAAAAACCTGGAAGTCGACACCAATGAATGGAAGAGCTTGCCCTGGAATGTCCAGGTTGGCGAGGCAGGATCACCTCAGGAGCACGTTCAGCTGAAGATAGGAAAATCTTTGACGCAAAAAGAAAGTGTGCTGTCCGCAAGGCACAAGTAAAATCTGGTGTGCTGACTACATCTGCCTCCTTCAGTCAAGTATGTGGGGAACCTTCAGGGCCCGGATTGGATTCAGCAGCTATCCCCAGACTAACTACTAATTCTCTTCTAACCCTGAAGTCATGGTCATCTTAGACTACGAAAGACGAACATCACCTCTGGACATAGAAGTCCTATAAGTCTTCTGTCAATTAGTTGGGTTTATATTCCACTTCGTAAAAGGGTCGCAATCCAATCACAGAAAATGTGCATATGCATGTGTGGGAAGGGAATGGATTCAGTGGTTTCGGTCCCCTATACTAGTCAAAATAGGCTACCGATCCTCAGATTCAGGTAGAACATGGTAGACCATTCACTTGAATGGGTGCTGTATTATTATGCATTCATACAACTTAAAATTGTGCCTGATCCCTTATGGAAACCCAAACCACAGCAATCATGATCACCAGGACAGCTTCATTTTAATGGCTCCTCCAGGCTCATGTGTAACATGTAAAAACTACAACAGGAGGAAAAGAAGGAGGAAAAAACCTCCACTATTCTAGAAAAAAACACCACAGAAAAACAGGCAAAGGTGCTTACCTGTCTAGGCCTCAAATCAAATGCACTCTCATGTGTAACATGGTAGTCTTTTCAGTTGAATATGTGCTATCAATTATATATCACACACAACTTACCCATACATTTTTGCCTGATTGTGAGGGATTATGAAATCCCTTTCGAAAGCAAATCACTGGATCAACCTGATACATCCTAAGAAGATATTCCCTTTAATGCCAGAGCAGTTTTAAAACTATATGCCATTTAAAAAAAAATGGGTGGGGGGCATTAAGATTATATTGATTGGCATTAGAGTTGATCACAAAAATTTGCAGAAGGCCGGGGACACACACAACGTATAAAAAAACGGTCCGTTTTTGACGGACGAGAATCGCACAAATTTTTACAAAACAGTGATCCGAGTGCAGTGCGAGGATGCGATTTTCTCGCATCAAATGATCCGTTTGACATCCGTGTGACATCCGTATGGCATCCGTATGGCGAGAATTTCTCGCAGGCTTGCAAAATGGACATATAACGGTTTTTCCACCTGAAAAAATTTAAATCATCACCAAGAACATTATTTAATGGCCCAAAACACAGGTGCCACCCACCAATCTATGCAGTAGAGTCCCTGCTTGTGTTGATGCACTTCGGATTGATGAGCAACATGTCTGATCGACTGACTTTCAACACCACAGAGCGTGTGCTTTTCAACTGGGTACTTTCCCAACGTTTTGGCCAGCCATACCCAGTTATTGTAGATCCGAGGAGGCGGAGACGGATGTGGGTACATCCACTTATCAAACAACGTATCAATAAAGGCCATTTCAGCCGTCTGTATGCTGCTCTGAGGACTAATCCGGACAAGTTCTTCAACTATTGTCGGATGAGGATTCAAACCTTTGACATTTTGTTGGAGATTTTGCGTCCAGGGATCACGAAGAAGGACACCAGGATGCGCAAATCTATTTCAGCTGAGGAGCGCCTTATCCTTACCTTGCGGTATGCCTTAATACTAATTGACCCAATATGTTACTCATTTTTTTGTCGATACCCCTTCTTCAAATTATATACTTAAATGGTTAGGTAACTTCAACATAATTTTTACTTATTTTCTTAATGTAATTTTTTTAAAAGATCAAAGCCATAGCATCTCTTTTTTTTTTTAAATAAAAAAAAGTGTTTGATTGCCCCATATCACCCTGTATTGTGTTAATTTTATCTTTGATACAAATATTATTTTGTCTTTTAGCTTCCTTGCCACTGGCATATGCGGCCCTGCATTTAGAGTTTTTATTGGGAAAATCTACAATTTCAGGGATTGTGCGGGATACATGCACGGAAATCTGGAGAAGACTCCATCAAGAGGTGATGCCTGAACCAAAAATTGCAGACTGGTTACGTATTGCTCAAGGATTTCAGGACACATGCCAGTTTCCGCACTGTATTGGGGCTCTTGACGGAAAGCACATCCGTGTGCGTAAGCCGCCAGGTTCAGGGACCCAATTCTATAATTATAAACACATAGTAACATAGTTAGTAAGGCCGAAAAAAGACATTTGTCCATCCAGTTCAGCCTATATTCCATTATAATAAACACCCAGATCTACGTCCTTCTACAGAACCTAATAATTGTATGATACAATATTGTTCTGCTCCAGGAAGACATCCAGGCCTCTCTTGAACCCCTCGACTGAGTTCGCCATCACCACCTCCTCAGGCAAGCAATTCCAGATTCTCACTGCCCTAACAGTAAAGAATCCTCTTCTATGTTGGTGGAAAAACCTTCTCTCCTCCAGACGCAAAGAATGCCCCCTTGTGCCCGTCACCTTCCTTGGTATAAACAGATCCTCAGCTAGATATTTGTATTGTCCCCTTATATACTTATACATGGTTATTAGATCGCCCCTCAGTCGTCTTTTTTCTAGACTAAATAATCCTAATTTCGCTAATCTATCTGGGTATTGTAGTTCTCCCATCCCCTTTATTAATTTTGTTGCCCTCCTTTGTACTCTCTCTAGTTCCATTATATCCTTCCTGAGCACCGGTGCCCAAAACTGGACACAGTACTCCATGTGCGGTCTAACTAGGGATTTGTACCGAGGCAGTATAATGCTCTCATCATGTGTATCCAGACCTCTTTTAATGCACCCCATGATCCTGTTTGCCTTGGCAGCTGCTGCCTGGCACTGGCTGCTCCAGGTAAGTTTATCATTAACTAGGATCCCCAAGTCCTTCTCCCTGTCAGATTTACCCAGTGGTTTCCCGTTCAGTGTGTAATGGTGATATTGATTCCCTCTTCCCATGTGTATAACCTTACATTTATCATTGTTAAACCTCATCTGCCACCTTTCAGCCCAAGTTTCGAACTTATCCAGATCCATCTGTAGCAGAATACTATCTTCTCTTGTATTAACTGCTTTACATAGTTTTGTATCATCTGCAAATATCGATATTTTACTGTGTAAACCTTCTACCAGATCATTAATGAATATGTTGAAGAGAACAGGTCCCAATACTGACCCCTGCGGTACCCCACTGGTCACAGCGACCCAGTTAGAGACTATACCATTTATAACCACCCTCTGCTTTCTATCACTAAGCCAGTTACTAACCCATTTACACACATTTTCCCCCAGACCAAGCATTCTCATTTTGTGTACCAACCTCTTGTGCGGCACGGTATCAAACGCTTTGGAAAAATCGAGATATACCACGTCCAATGACTCACCGTGGTCCAGCCTATAGCTTACCTCTTCATAAAAACTGATTAGATTGGTTTGACAGGAGCGATTTCTCATAAACCCATGCTGATATGGAGTTAAACAGTTATTCTCATTGAGATAATCCAGAATAACATCCCTCAGAAACCCTTCAAATATTTTACCAACAATAGAGGTTAGACTTACTGGCCTATAATTTCCAGGTTCACTTTTAGAGCCCTTTTTGAATATTGGCACCACATTTGCTATGCGCCAGTCCTGCGGAACAGACCCTGTCGCTATAGAGTCACTAAAAATAAGAAATAATGGTTTATCTATTACATTACTTAGTTCTCTTAGTACTCGTGGGTGTATGCCATCCGGACCCGGAGATTTATCTATTTTAATCTTATTTAGCCGGTTTCGCACCTCTTCTTGGGTTAGATTGGTGACCCTTAATATAGGGTTTTCATTGTTTCTTGGGATTTCACCTAGCATTTCATTTTCCACCGTGAATACCGTGGAGAAGAAGGTGTTTAATATGTTAGCTTTTTCCTCGTCATCTACAACCATTCTTTCCTCACTATTTTTTAAGGGGCCTACATTTTCAGTTTTTATTCTTTTACTATTGATATAGTTGAAGAACAGTTTGGGATTAGTTTTACTCTCCTTAGCAATGTGCTTCTCTGTTTCCTTTTTGGCAGCTTTAATTAGTTTTTTAGATAAAGTATTTTTCTCCCTATAGTTTTTTAGAGCTTCAATGGTGCCATCCTGCTTTAGTAGTGCAAATGCTTTCTTTTTACTGTTAATTGCCTGTCTTACTTCTTTGTTTAGCCACATTGGGTTTTTCCTATTTCTAGTCCTTTTATTCCCACAAGGTATAAACCGCTTACACTGCCTATTTAGGATGTTCTTAAACATTTCCCATTTATTATCTGTATTCTCATTTCTGAGGATATTGTCCCAGTCTACCAGATTAAGGGCATCTCTAAGCTGTTCAAACTTTGCCTTCCTAAAGTTCAATGTTTTTGTGACTCCCTGACAAGTCCCCCTAGTGAAAGACAGGTGAAACTGCACAATATTGTGGTCGCTATTTCCTAAATGCCCAACCACCTGCAGATTTGTTATTCTGTCAGGTCTATTAGATAGTATTAGGTCTAAAAGTGCTGCTCCTCTGGTTGGATTCTGCACCAATTGTGAAAGATAATTTTTCTTGGTTATTAGCAGAAACCTGTTGCCTTTATGGGTTTCACAGGTTTCTGTTTCCCAGTTAATATCCGGGTAGTTAAAGTCCCCCATAACCAGGACCTCATTATGGGTTGCAGCTTCATCTATCTGCTTTAGAAGTAGACTTTCCATGCTTTCTGTTATATTTGGGGGTTTGTAACAGACCCCAATGAGAATTTTGTTACCATTTTTCCCTCCATGAATTTCAACCCATATGGACTCGACATCCTCATTCCCTTCGCTAATATCCTCCCTTAAAGTGGACTTTAGACAAGACTTTACATAGAGACAAACCCCTCCTCCTCTCCGATTTTTACGATCCTTTCTAAACAGACTGTAACCCTGTAAGTTAACTGCCCAGTCATAGCTTTCATCTAACCATGTCTCGGTTATTCCCACTATGTCAAAGTTACCTGTAGATATTTCTGCTTCTAGTTCTTCCATCTTGTTTGTCAGGCTTCTGGCGTTTGCGAGCATGCAGTTCAGAGGATTTTGTTTTGTTCCAATCTCCTCACTGTGGATTGTTTTAGAAATGTTCTTACCTCCCTTCTGAGTATGTTTTCCTGGGTCGTCTTTGTTCGAGTCTAATGTTTTTCTTCCCGTCCCCTCTTCTTCTAGTTTAACGCCCTCCTGATGAGTGTAGCGAGTCTTCTGGCGAATGTGTGTTTCCCAGGTTTGTTGAGGTGTAGTCCGTCTCTGGCGAGGAGTCCATCATACCAGTAATTCACACCGTGGTCCAGGAATCCAAATCCTTGTTGTCTGCACCATCGTCTTAGCCAGTTGTTTGCATCAAGGATCCTGTTCCATCTCCTGGTGCCATGCCCGTCTACTGGAAGGATAGAAGAAAAAACTACCTGTGCATCCAGTTCCTTTACTTTCTTCCCCAACTCTTCAAAGTCCTTGCAGATTGTCGGTAGGTCCTTCCTTGCCGTGTCATTGGTGCCAACATGTATCAGAAGAAATGGGTGGACGTCCTTGGAGCTGAAGAGCTTTGGTATCCTATCGGTCACATCCTTGATCATCGCACCTGGAAGGCAGCATACTTCTCTTGCAGTTATGTCCGGTCTGCAGATGGCTGCTTCTGTGCCTCTCAGTAGTGAGTCTCCCACCACCACCACTCTTCGTTGCTTCTTGGCTGTACTTTTTGCTGTCACTTGTTGCTGTGTGCCCTTTTCTTGTGCCAAAAAAACAGTTTGTCTCTGAAGTGCTGTTGGCCCTAGTCGACAGCAACTACAGGTTTATAATTGTAGATATTGGGGCCTATGGGAGAACTGGAGACTCTAGAGTATTCAGTTCTTCCATTATGGGTCGGCGGCTGCGCAACAATGAATTGGATCTCCCACCCCAAAGTCACATACCAGGTGCTAATTTGGATGCGGTGCCTTACATGATGGTAGCAGATGAGGCCTTTCAATTATCAAGGAACGTCATGAGACCCTATCCACGGAGAGGCCTGGACTACCGGCGCAGAATCTTTAATTTGCGTCTTTCCCGTACCCGCCGTCTGGTCGAGTGTTCATTCGGCATTCTCAGTGCAAAATGGCGGGTCCTTTAGTCTGCAATCCAACTGAGTGAAGGCAATGTAAATGGTGTGATAAAAGCATGTGTTGTTCTTCACAACTTTACAAGAGACCATGATTGCCCATCATCTGCTGCAGATGACATTGATTATGCAAATACTGTTTTGACAACTACACGTGTTCGTCCTTCACGTCGTCAGCCCTCTGGCCTAAAAGTTCGTGATGTTTTAACCAATTTTTTTGTGTCACCAGAGGGATCTACGGTTTGGCAAGACAATGCTGTTTTGCCTTAATTTTTGTTTACATTCTAAGTTAATAAATCACATAATTTCCTTCAGAAATTGGTGTAATATGTATCTGATGATGAAAAGATGTAAGTGTGTAAAGTTGACAAATCATGTATGTAGCTGGACCAAGACATAAGACTCTGTTTTCAGAACAAATTTTTACTGCTCTGCGCATATATATATGCATTCCCAAAACATATTTCAATTTTCATATGTAATTTAAACAAAACAAACAACACAGCTTTACATGCCATGGTCACAAAAAACTAAGGCCAACAAAAGGCCAAAATGACAGGCAAAATCTAACATCCAAAACATTACAGGTTATGGTAGGTTGGGGGTGGTGATGGTGATGGCGGGTGTCCAGCATGTGCGGAACTTGGCCTGGG
Source organism: Ranitomeya imitator (assembly GCF_032444005.1). NCBI lineage: Eukaryota > Metazoa > Chordata > Amphibia > Anura > Dendrobatidae > Ranitomeya > Ranitomeya imitator. Next base: position 418,818,318 of record NC_091283.1, on the reverse strand, counting down.
TGGTTGACCAACCACTCTGTCTACCTGTGTTATTGCAGATAGAAATTGCGGGTGTTGCTGCAAGCTGCGATCATGTGTATGACCTAACACTTGATGTGGAGGGTAGAAGGGCATCAAGTCCTGGCTACTGGCTTGACCCATTTGTTCCGAACCCCCAATATGACCATGTCGAGCAGACACATGTTGGGACCAGCCTCCAAACACGTGTCTGTTCAAGTGGTCAGATTGGGGATGTGCTGCAAAATCATAAATACCCCTGTTTTGGCCTTGTTGTGTGGTTTGTGCAGGCTGTTGTTGTGGAGCTATAGGTTGCGGGGGTGGTGCTGACACAGTTTGTGATTGGTCCTGTGGAAGGTCTTGCACTGCCAGAAGGTTGGTAGATGACATTTGCCACCGTTCAAGATAATTAAAGATATTAGTCAGGTTGTTTGGGGGTGTTGCCGCATCTAGCAAAATTTGGATGCAACCTCTGGTCCGCAGCCTGAGCGAGCGGGGAATGGGACGTAAATAGCGGGCAAGACTGCGGAAGTAAGCTTCCTCCCCATCATCATTGGCAGCTCGGGACAAATAGTCCAACACCCCGGTATCAACTTGCCTCCTGGTGCCAATGTTCAAAGCCACCCTTCTGCGACGACCACGGTTTGGTCTGGTAGTAGGCTGTGGTGATGTATCCAGAGCCAATGTTGGACTGCTGCTCTGACCTCCTTCATCAACCTCAGGATTTGCCTCCTGTGGAGCGGTAGACGCTGCTGCTGGTTGTGGTGGTGGGGGAGGGTGGTTGCTGCCTGTTGCTTGCCCAGATGGTCCAGCCAATTCTGCATCTTCAGCAACAGGGTCAATCAGCAACTCAGAGTCAGATCCAGTCTCTCTTTCAGTCAGATTTGACTCTGTTCTGTATTTCACAAAACATTATTTATATTAAAAAATACATACATATTCACATCATAAAATGTGTTAAATATTTGTACACATGCATGCACTTACGGTCGTAGCTCCATCACCGGGGCAAGAAAATTTAGACGGTCATAATAAAGGTATTTCCTTTTTTTGGGGGCTGCATCACCACTCCACCCATGAACTTGACGCTCACGCCGGTATTGGTCCCGGCAACTCCGCCAGCGTCTATTTACATCATTGACTGCAAATATAAAAAACATTTGAGATAAATATCACACACAAACAGTTACAGGCTTTGCAAAAACACATGGGCTAGGGGGACATAAAATTCCTTTGGCCCTATATTAACGGACTATAGCTAAATTAATTTAAAGCCATATTTGTGTCTCTTGGGAATGTTTTGGCATCTTCAACCAAGAGCATGGATGATTTACTAACATCATAAGCAAAACACATATGATGCTTTCAGGCTTACATGAAAAAAAAAAAATTTTGAAGAATGGTACTTACATATTTCTTGCTGAACCTCTTGAGGTCGCTCATCAAAATCGGGGAACATGTGGCGACATATTGCCCTCCATGCTGCGTCTTTACGTGCACGGTCTGCATAATGTGCGTCGCGTTGGTCCCATAATTCGGGCCTATCATGGACCAGAGCAATGAGCATCTCCACATTAATATGCCTGGCCATGCTGCTACTACAGAACACTCCGTGGAGGCGTGCTTCCTGGTTTGCAATCCAGCGTGGGCCTGAAATTAGCATTCCAAAGCTTCCTGATAATGGATGATTCAATTTCCTGTCACCTGGAGAAGTCTTCCGTATTTCTCGCAATGCACACGCATGGTCCGTATGTAATCCGATGTTTTCTCGCACCCATAGACTTTCATTGGCGAGTCTCGCCCGAGATACGCTGACAATCGCAGCATGCTGCGATTTCACTCGGATCCTGAATACGGCCGAGAAAATATCGGATGATGGGAGCTGCCCCATAGATTAACATTGGGGCGAGTGCTATGCGATTTTTTATCGCATTGCACTTGTCCGTATTACGGTCTAGTGTGACCCCGGCCGAACCCAGATGCAGCGGCCATGACGGTAGTACATGGCTGCCGGACCTGGATAAAACTGTGAAACTGCTACTACTTGCAATGATCTCAGTGCCAATCCTAAGTAGTAAACTGGTGTGATGTCACTGTGTTGCAGTGTGACACACGCATCAGAAGAGGCACTAATAGGAATTTTGCAATGGTCTGGCGGCAACGGACTAGGCCATTAGTCCATGGTTTTGCAAATTACTTTTTGTCCATTCTAGTATTCATTTAGCTTTTCCAGAAACAGATCCAATTAAAAAAGTTTTTTTTACCGTAATTTTCTTTTACAAAATTCATCTATCAAGTGAAAAAAAAACAAACGCATACAAGAACAGGCAGTTTATGCCCAGCCGCATTTATTTTCAGAGGCTTAGGATGCTTGTGAGTAATCCTATTGAAGCACTCTGCATTCAATCTCTTATTTAAAATAGAGAACGGCTCTCAGCCGCGTAACAGGTATACCGTAAATGCAATGTCAAGTGTCCAGCATATGGGAATATTTACATATTAGTCTTATACTATTTAATTGATAGCACATTGCTTTTCAGAAGTAAAATCAATATAGATATTGTAATAATTTAAAAAAAAATAGCCATTTAGTTCTAAAAATGTTTTAAAAAAATCCCAAGAATCATCTCCCAACTCCAAGAAATGGTAGGAGTGGTATGGTAGAATTGAAAGAAAAGAGCAGAACATGTTTTTTACCTCAGATAAAAGTGAATGCAACGTCACTTATTTAAAACAAAATACCGACTATATATATATGTATAAAAATTAGGGCAGTACTCAAGTCAGATGGAGAGAAAACAAATTTTAAAATCAGCTGGTGCAATGTTTTGGCTCAAAATATAAGAACCTTTCTCAAACTATTGTGAGCCAAAATGTTGCATGGGCTGATTCAAATCAGGTTTCTCACCATCTGAGTTTGGAGTGCTGCCTCACTTCGTATATGTATACAAGAGATTATGGTCATTACTTTGGGGGGTTTGCACCCATTTTTGGATAAAAGTGCTGCTTTTTTCTATTTCTCTTTTTTTCATAATAATTTTTAATTTCTGTTTATCAATTATTCTACATATATTTAATGGATTTTTAGAACAGGGATATGGAAAAAGAGCTTGCTCTGTCCACTCGACGCATTGACTTGGTATTGCAGTACCTCCAGGACCGTTGTACCCCTTTCTTAATCTGGTTTACGAAAACCAGAACTCGGCTCAACACAAACACACACAGTCATGGTTTTACCATGGCAAAGAGGGGCCAGAAGACCACAGCGTCTGATTTCACACACTCCTGCACTGATCAGTCGCACTTCTCCTTCATATTACACAGTGCAGGTTTCTATTAGCAATGCAGGGGTTAATCTGTTTAGTTTAGAATCTCTGTAGCTTTCCAGCTTGGATCTCAGCTGTTCAGTGTTGACCACTCCCCTCTCGTATTTATACTGACCTCAGGCAATCTGGATTGTCGTTGTTAAGTCATGTACTACCTGGTGAAGAGTGGATAAGTAGGTTGTTCCTAGAAGTGTTTTGAAGGTATTTATCTTATAGGCCGGCGTCACACTAGCGAGTTTTACGGACGTATGAGCGCATAAAATACGTCCGTAAAACACGCCTAACAAACGTCCCAATTATTCTCTATGCCCCTGCTCCTATCTGCCGTATTTTACTGATAAGTATTATACGGCTTTCTACAGCCATAGAAAATCGCAGCATGCTGCGTTTGTCACCGTATTGCGCAAAAAAAAGCAAATGAAAGTCTATGGAAGCCCCAAAAATACGGATTACACATGGACCAGCAGTGTGACTTGCGAGAAATACGCAGCGGTGTTAGAGAGAAAAGCCGGCAATTCAGTGCGGTGTACAGTAAAATCACACTGACAGCTTACAATAGAATAGGTAGAATAAATGTGTACACATAAAATAGGTATATATATATATATATATATATATATATACACAGGTCCTTCTCAAAACATTAGCATATAGTGTTAAATTTAATTATTTACCATAATGTAATGATTACAATTAAACTTTCATATATTATATATTCATTATCCACCAACTGAAATTTGTCAGGTCTTTTATTGTTTTAATACTGATGATTTTGGCATACAACTCCTGATAACCCAAAAAACCTGTCTCAATAAATTAGCATATCAAGAAAAGGTTCTCTAAACGACCTATTACCCTAATCTTCTGAATCAACTAATTAACTCTAAACACATGCAAAAGATACCTGAGGCTTTTATAAACTCCCTGCCTGGTTCATTACTCAAAACCCCCATCATGGGTAAGACTAGCGACCTGACAGATGTCAAGAAGGCCATCATTGACACCCTCAAGCAAGAGGGTAAGACCCAGAAAGAAATTTCTCAACAAATAGGCTGTTCCCAGAGTGCTGTATCAAGGCACCTCAATGGTAAGCCTGTTGGAAGGAAACAATGTGGCAGAAAACGCTGTACAACGAGAAGAGGAGACCGGACCCTGAGGAAGATTGTGGAGAAGGACCGATTCCAGACCTTGGGGAACCTGAGGAAGCAGTGGACTGAGTCTGGTGTGGAAACATCCAGAGCCACCGTGCACAGGCGTGTGCAGGAAATGGGCTACAGGTGCCGCATTCCCCAGGTAAAGCCACTTTTGAACCATAAACAGCGGCAGAGGCGCCTGACCTGGGCTACAGAGAAGCAGCACTGGACTGTTGCTAAGTGGTCCCAAGTACTTTTTTCTGAGGAAAGCAAATTTTGCATGTCATTCGGAAATCAAGGTGCCAGAGTCTGGAGGAAGACTGGGGAGAAGGAAATGCCAAAATGCCTGAAGTCCAGTGTCAAGTACCCACAGTCAGTGATGGTGTGGGGTGCCATGTCAGCTGCTGGTGTTGGTCCACTGTGTTTCATCAAGGGCAGGGTCAATGCAGCTAGCTATCAGGAGATTTTGGAGCACTTCATGCTTCCATCGGCTGAAATGCTTTATGGAGATGAAGATTTCATTTTTCAGCACGACCTGGCACCTGCTCACAGTGCCAAAACCACTGGTAAATGGTTTACTGACCATGGTATTACTGTGCTCAATTGGCCTGCCAACTCTCCTGACCTGAACCCCATAGAGAATCTGTGGGATATTGTGAAGAGAAAGTTGAGAGACGCAAGACCCAACACTCTGGATGAGCTTAAGGCCGCTATTGAAGCATCCTGGGCCTCCATAACATCTCAGCAGTGTCACAGGCTGATTGCCTCCATGCCACGCCGCATTGAAGCAGTCATTTCTGCCAAAGGATTCCCGACCAAGTATTGAGTGCATAACTGAACATTATTATTTGATGGTTTTTTTGTTTGCTATTAAAAAACACTTTTATTTGATTGGATGGGTGAAATATGCTAATTTACTGAGACAGTTTTTTTTGGTTATCAGGAGTTGTATGCCAAAATCATCAGTATTAAAACAATAAAAGACCTGACAAATTTCAGTTGGTGGATAATGAATATATAATATATGAAAGTTTAATTGTAATCATTACATTATGGTAAATAATGAAATTTAACACTATATGCTAATTTTTTGAGAAGGACCTGTATATATATATATATATATATATATATATATATATATGTCAGTGAGACACATATATGTATATATATTATTACTTCATACAGCGCGAGATAGCTTTAAAGCCGGTAATTCAATTGCCGGCTTTTGTCATCTCCTTCCTAAACCCGACATGATATGAGACATGGTTACATACAGTAAACCATCTCATATCACCTTTTTTTTGCATATTCCACACTACTGTTAGTAGTGTGTATATGCAAAATTTGGCCGTTCTATTAAAATAAAGGGTTAAATGGCGGAAAAAATTGGCGTGGGCTCCTGCACAATTTTCTCCGCCAGAGTAGTAAAGCCAGTGACTGAGGGCAGATATTAATAGCCTGGAGAGGGTCCACGGTTATTGCCCCCCCCCTGGCTAAAAACATCTGCCCCCAGCCACCCTAGAAAAGGCACATCTGGAAGATGCGCCTATTCTGGCACTTGGCCACTCTCTTCCCATTCCCGTGTAGCGGTGGGATATGGCGTAATGAAGGGTTAATGCCACCTTGCTATTGTAAGGTGACATTAAGCCAAATTAATAATGGAGAGGCGTCAATTATGACACCTATCCATTATTAATCCAATACTAGTAAAGGGTTAAAAAACACACACACATTATTAAAATTTTTTTTAATGAAATAAAAACAAAGGTTGTTGTAATAATTTATTCTACGCTCAATCCATCTGAAGACCCTCGCTCTGTAACAAAGTAAAAATAATAAACCAACAATATACATACCTTCCGAAGATCTGTAAGGTCCCACGATGTAAATCCATCTGAAGGGGTTAAAACATTTTGTAGCCAGGAGCTCTGTTAACCCCTTTACCCCCAAGGGTGGTTTGCACGTTAATGACTGGGCCAATTTTTACAATTCTGACCACTGTCCCTTTATGAGGTTATAACTCTGGAACGCTTCAACGGATCCCAGTGAATCTGACACGGTTTTCTCGTGACATATTGTACTTCATGACAATGGTAAAAATTCTTTGATAGTACCTGTGTTTGTGAAAAAAACGGAAATTTGGCGAAAATTATGAAAATTTCGCAATTTTCCAACTTTGAATTTTTATGCAATTAAATCACAGAGATATGTCACACAAAATACTTAATAAGTAACATTTCCCACATGTCTACTTTACATCAGCACAATTTTGGAACCGAAATTTTTTTTTTGTTAGGGAGTTATAAGGGTGAAAAGTTGACCAGCAATTTCTCATTTCTACAACACCATTTTTTTTAGGGACCACATCTCATTTTAAGTCATTTTGAGGGGTCTATATGATAGAAAATACCCAAGTGTGACACCATTCTAAAAACTGCACCCCTCAAGGTGCTCAAAACCACATTCAAGAAGTTTATTAACCCTTCTGGTGCTTCACAGGAATTTTTTGAATGTTTAAATAAAAATGAACATTTAACTTTTTTTCACAAAAAAATTAATTCAGCTCCAATTTGTTTTATTTTACCAAGGGTAACAGGAGAAAATGGACCCCAAACGTTGTTGTACAATTTGTCCTGAGTACACCGATACCCCATATGTGGGGGTAAACCACTGTTTGGGCGCATGGCACAGCTGGGAAGCGAAGGAGCGCCATTTGACTTTTCAATGCAAAATTGACTGGAATTGAGATGGGACGCCATGTTTCGTTTGGAGAGCCCCTGATGTGCCTAAACATTGAAACCCCCCACAAGTGACACCATTTTGGAAAGTAGACCCCCTAAGAAACTTATCTAGAGGTGTGGTGAGCACTTTGACCCACCCAGTGCTTCACATAAGTTTATAATTCAAAACCGTAAAAATAAAAAATCATATTTTTTCACAAAAATTATCTTTTCACCCACACAATTTCTTATTTTTCCAAGGGTAAGAGAAGAAATTGGACCCCAAAAGTTGTTGTACAATTTGTCCTGAGTACGCGGATACCCCATATGTGGGGGTAAACCACTGTTTGGGCGGATGGGAGAGCTCGGAAAGGAAGGAGCGCCGTTTGACTTTTCAATGCAAAATTGACAGGAATTGAGATGAGACGCCATGTTGCGTTTGCAGAGCCCCTAATGTACCTAAATAGTAGAAACCCCTCACAAGTGACACCATTTTGGAAAGTAGACCCCCTAAAGGAACTTATCTAGATGTGTGGTGAGCGCTTTGAGCCACCAAGGGTTTCACAGAAGTTTATAATGGAGAGCCGTAAAAATAAAACAAAAATTGTTTCCCACAAAAATTATTTTTTAGCCCCCAGTTTTGTATTTTCCCGAGGGTAACAGGAGAAATTGGACCGCAAAATTTGTTGTCCAATTTGTCCTGAGTGCGCTGATACCCCATATGTGGGGGGGAACCACTGTTTGGGCGCATGGGAGGGCTCGGAAGGGAAGGAGCTCCATTTGGAATGCAGACTTAGATGAAATGGTCTGCAGGTGTCACATTGCATCTGCAGAGCCCCTAATGTACCTAAACAATAGAAACCCCCCACAAGTGACACCATTTTGGAAACTAGACCCCCTAAGGAACTCATCTAGATGTGTTGTGAGAGCTTTGAACCCCCAAGTGTTTCACTACAGTTTGTAACGCAGAGCCGTGAAAATTAAAAAAAAAATCTTTCCCCCCAAAATTATTTTTTAGCCCCCAGTTTTGTATTTTCCCGAGGGTGAGAGGAGAAATTCGACCCTAAAAGTTGTTGTCCAATTTGTCCTGAGTACGCTCATACCCCATATGTTGGGGGGAACCACCGTTTGGGCGCATGGGAGGGCTCGGAAGGGAAGGAGTGCCATTTGGAATGCAGACTTAGATGGAATGGTCTGCAGGCGTCACATTGCGTTTGCAGAACCCCTAATGTACCTAAACAGTAGAAACCCCCCACAAGTGACCCCATATTGGAAACTAGACCCCCCAGGGAACTTATCTAGATGTGTTGTGAGAACTTTGAACCCCCAAGTGTTTCACTACAGTTTATAACGCAGAGCCGTAAAAATAAAAAATCTTTTTTTCCCACAAAAATTATTTTTTAGCCCCCAGTTTTGTATTTTCCCAAGGGTAACAGGAGAAATTGGACCCCAACAGTTGTTGTCCTATTTGTCCTGAGTACGCTGATACCCCATATGTTGGGGTAAACCCGTTTGGGCACACGGGCGAGCTCGGAAGGGAAGAAGCACTGTTTTACTTTTTCAACACAGAATTGGCTGGAATTGAGATCGGACGCCATGTCGCTTTTGGAGAGCCCCTGATGTGCCTAAACAGTGGAAACCCCCCAATTATAACAGAAACCCTAATCCAAACACTCCCCTAACCCTAATTCCAACGGTAACCCTAACCACACCTCTAACCCTGACACACCCCTAACCCTAATCCCAACCCTATTCCCAACTGTAAATGTAATCTAAACCCTAACTGTAACTTTAGCCCCAACCCAAACTGTAGCCCTAGCCCTAACCCTAGCCCTAGCCCTAACCTTAGCCCTAACCCTAGCCCTAACCCTAGCCCTAACCCTAGCCCTAACCCTAACCCTAGCCCTAACCCTAATGGGAAAATGGAAATAAATACATTTTTTTAAATTTTCCCTAACTAAGGGGGTGATGAAGGGGGGTTTGATTTACTTTTATAGCGGGTTTTTTAGCGGATTTTTATGATTGGCAGCCGTCACACACTGAAAGACGCTTTTTATTGCAAAAAATATTTTGAGAGCTATAATTTTTCCATATTTTGGTCCACAGAGTTATGTGAGGTCTTGTTTTTTGCGGGACGAGTTGACGTTTTTATTGGTAACATTTTCGGGCACGTGACATTTTTTGATCGCTTTTTATTCCGATTTTTGTGAGACAGAATGACCAAAAACCAGCTATTCATGAATTTCTTTTGGGGGAGGCGTTTATACCGTTCCGCGTTTGGTAAAATTGATAAAGCAGTTTTATTCTTCGGGTCAGTACGATTACAGCGACACCTCATTTATATCATTTTTTTATGTTTTGGCGCTTTTATACGATAAAAACTATTTTATAGAAAAAATAATTATTTTGGCATCGCTTTATTCTCAGGACTATAACTTTTTTATTTTTTTTGCTGATGATGCTGTATGGCGGCTCGTTTTTTGCGGGACAAGATGACGCTTTCAGCGGTACCATGGTTATTTATATCTGTCCTTTTGATCGCGTGTTATTCCACTTTTTGTTCGGCAGTATGATAATAAAGCGTCGTTTTTTGCCTCGTTTTTTTTTTTTTTTCTTACGGTGTTTACTGAAGGGGTTAACTAGTGGGCCAGTTTTATAGGTCGGGCCGTTACGGACGCGGCGATACTAAATATATGTACTTTTATTGTTTTTTTTTAATTTATTTAGATAAAGAAATGTATTTATGGGAATAATATTTTTTTTTTTCATTATTTAGGAATATTTTTTTTAATTTTTTTTTTACACATTTGGAAATTTTTTTTTTTTACTTTTTTACTTTGTCCCAGGGGGGGACATCACAGATCGGTGTCCCAGGGGGGGACATCACAGATCGGTGATCTGACAGTTTGCACAGCACTCTGTCAGATCACCGATCTGATAAGAGTGCAGGCTGCTTCACAGTGCCTGCTCTGAGCAGGCTCTGTGAAGCCACCTCCCTCCCTGCAGGACCCGGATCCGCGGCCATCTTGGATCCGGGCCTGGAACAAGCAGGGAGGGAGGTAAGACCCTCGCAGCAACGTGATCACATCGCGTTGCTGCGGGGGGCTCAGGGAAGCCTGCAGGGAGCCCCCTCCCTGCGAGATGCTTCCCTGCACCGCCGGCACATCGCGATCATCTTTGATCGCGGTGTGCCAGGGGCTAATGTGCCGGGGGCGGTCCGTGACCGCTCCTGGCACATAGTGCCGGATGTCAGCTGCGATAGGCAGCTGACACCCGGCCGCGATCGGCCGCGCTCCCCCCGTGAGTGCCGCCGATCGCGCTGGACGTACTATCCCGTCCGTGGTCATGGGGGCCCATCCCACCTCGACGGGATAGTACGTCACATGTCAGAAAGGGGTTAATGCAGCGCTGCTGCTGGCTGCAAAACCCCGGGGAATGAAGGTAAAGTAGGTCAATGACCTATATTTACCTTCATTTGCGGTGAGGCGCCCTCTGCTGGTTGTTCCTCGAGCGTGGGAACTTTCCTAGAAAGCTCCCAGGCTCGAGTTCATATGAGGAAAACCAGCAGAGGGCGCCTCACCGCGAATGAAGGTAAATATAGGTCTTTGACCTACTTTACCTTCATTCTCCGGGGTTTTGCAGCCAGGAGCAGCGCTGCATTAACAGAGCTCCTGGCTGAAAAATGTTTTAACCCCTTCAGATGGATTTATATCGTGGGACCTTACAGATCTTCGGAAGGTATGTATATTGTTGGTTTATTATTTTTACTTTGTTACAGAGCGAGGGTCTTCAGATGGATTAAGCGTAGAATAAATTATTACAACTACCTAAGAAGTAACTAAGTAATGTAATAGATAAACCATTATTTCTTATTTTTAGGGACTCTATAGCGACAGGGTCTGTTCCGCAGGATTGGCGCATAGCAAATGTGGTGCCAATATTCAAAAAGGGCTCTAAAAGTGAACCTGGAAATTATAGGCCAGTAAGTCTAACCTCTATTGTTGGTAAAATATTTGAAGGGTTTCTGAGGGATGTTATTCTGGATTATCTCAATGAGAATAACTGTTTAACTCCATATCAGCATGGGTTTATGAGAAATCGCTCCTGTCAAACCAATCTAATCAGTTTTTATGAAGAGGTAAGCTATAGGCTGGACCACGGTGAGTCATTGGACGTGGTATATCTCGATTTTTCCAAAGCGTTTGATACCGTGCCGCACAAGAGGTTGGTACACAAAATGAGAATGCTTGGTCTGGGGGAAAATGCGTGTAAATGGGTTAGTAACTGGCTTAGTGATAGAAAGCAGGGGGTGGTTATAAATGGTATAGTCTCTAACTGGGTCGCTGTGACCAGTGGGGTACCGCAGGGGTCGGTATTGGGACCTGTTCTCTTCAGCATATTCATTAATGATCTGGTAGAAGGTTTACACAGTAAAATATCGATATTTGCAGATGATACAAAACTATGTAAAGCAGTTAATACAAGAGAAGATAGTATTCTGCTACAGATGGATCTGGATAAGTTGGAAACTTGGGCTGAAAGGTGGCAGATGAGGTTTAACAATGATAAATGTAAGGTTATACACATGGGAAGAAGGAATCAATATCACCATTACACACTGAATGGGAAACCACTGGGTAAATCTGACAGGGAGAAGGACTTGGGGATCCTAGTTAATGATAAACTTACCTGGAGCAGCCAGTGCCAGGCAGCAGCTGCCAAGGCAAACAGGATCATGGGGTGCATTAAGAGAGGTCTGGATACACATGATGAGAGCATTATACTGCCTCTGTACAAATCCCTAGTTAGACCGCACATGGAGTACTGTGTCCAGTTTTGGGCACCGGTGCTCAGGAAAGATATAATGGAACTAGAGAGAGTACAAAGGAGGGCAACAAAATTAATAAAGGGGATGGGAGAACTACAATACCCAGATAGATTAGCGAAATTAGGATTATTTAGTCTAGAAAAAAGACGACTGAGGGGCGATCTAATAACCATGTATAAGTATATAAGGGGACAATACAAATATCTCGCTGAGGATCTGTTTATACCAAGGAAGGTGACGGGCACAAGGGGGCATTCTTTGCGTCTGGAGGAGAGAAGGTTTTTCCACCAACATAGAAGAGGATTCTTTACTGTTAGGGCAGTGAGAATCTGGAATTGCTTGCCTGAGGAGGTGGTGATGGCGAACTCAGTCGAGGGGTTCAAGAGAGGCCTGGATGTCTTCCTGGAGCAGAACAATATTGTATCATACAATTAGGTTCTGTAGAAGGACGTAGATCTGGGGATTTATTATGATGGAATATAGGCTGAACTGGATGGACAAATGTCTTTTTTCAGCCTTACTAACTATGTTACTATGTTACAACAACCTTTGTTTTTATTTCAATAAAATAATTTTTAATAATGTGTGTGTTTTTTTAACCCTTTACTAGTATTGGATTAATAATGGATAGGTGTCATAATTGACGCCTCTCCATTATTAATTTGGCTTAATGTCACCTTACAATAGCAAGGTGGCATTAACCCTTCATTACCCCATATCCCACCGCTACACGGGAATGGGAAGAGAGTGGCCAAGTGCCAGAATAGGCGCATCTTCCAGATGTGCCTTTTCTGGGGTGGCTGAGGACAGATGTTTTTAGCCAGGGGGGGGAGGGGGGGGGCAATAACCATGGACCCTCTCCAGGCTATTAATATCTGCCCCCAGTCACTGGCTTTACTACTCTGGCGGAGAAAATTGCGCGGGAGCCCACGCCAATTTTTTACGCCATTTAACCCTTTATTTTAATAGCTAGAACGGCCAAATTTTGCATATACACACTACTAACATCAGTAGTGTGGAATATGCAAAAAAAATGGTGATATGAGATGGTTTACTGTATGTAAACCATGTCTCATATCATGTCGGGTTTAGGAAGGAGATAGCAAAAGCCGGCAATTGAATTACCGGCTTTAAAGCTATCTCGCTCTGTATGAAATATTAATATACATACATATATGTGTCTACTGACTATATATATATATATATTTTTTTTTTTTGTTTTTTTTTACACATGGATCCCTTGTATAGCCGTATGTCGGTTTTGCAAGCCTGCGAGAAAAACACGCAGTACGGATGCCATACGGAGGATGCCATGCGCAAAAAACGCAGAAACACTCTGCTTACGGAGGAGCTACGGACGACTATTTTGGGGACTTTTCCGCGTATTACGGCCGTAATATACGGACCGTATTGTCTTACGCTGAGTGTGACGCCGGCCTTACTGTTGCTGGATGTATTGGCTGTATGCTCATCCTCTCCTATTTAGTTTCCCTACCTTTTTACCTGATGTTCCCCACTATTGTCTGTGAGTGCATATTTATATGATTGGAATATTCATTTATCCTTGTTTGTTTGGTTTGTCTACATACATACACTATTCCTCCCCACTTGCCTGGGTGGGGAAGGGGAACAGATATAGGGCTGATTCAAGAGTTCATCAAGGCACAAGGCGCCAGCATCTTCACCATCAAAAGTAATCTGGGGAGCAGGGACAGCTAGGGTGCCCCTAGTGTTAGGACAGGGAAGGAGCACCTGGCTCGGGGTAATCTGAAAACAGAAATGTGACAGTAACACTGACCCAGACTATTTTTTGATCCATCATGGATCTTATTACAGCTCTGGCTGGGTAACTGCAGCAGCACAGTCTAGAGGTGGCTGTGTTGTTTTGCAGCACCAAAAACATCTGGTTTGGGGACTGTGACTCCCCAAAAATCCCTGATAAAGCCCAAGGTCGCTTTGCCTCACAGGTTCTCTAGTGGGAGGTGGGGCAAGACAACTTTGCTGCTTTTAGAGAAGCCTATAAACTTTACATTGCATTCTCACTCTTCTGGAACTGATGAGCAACTACTGGGGATCATAATTTCCCTCCTTCAGGATGACCCTCCACCCCTGTCATTTTCTCTTCCAGCCAACCCTCCGTTGCAGTGGACGGTTCAGAAATTTTTAACATATACGATGACCTCTCCCTGGCCAAGTGTACTTCGGGGATGTGTTTTCCGAACAGAGGTGTCAGGATTGGAACTTTATCCACATTCTCCTTATGATTGTGTCATTATTCTTATTCCTGGGGCCAAGCTTCCAAAGAGCAGGTAATACAATATCTCTGGTGCAGGAAGGCTTAGAGGAACTATATCACTGAAAGTCTGGCAAAGATTCATCAGTCTTGCCTAGACTTTTGCGAACTCAATCAGATCATGGTTTGGGAACCATATCTTCTCCCTCTCATCCCAGACCTCTTCAATCAGATTGTAGAAAGCAAATGGTTTTATCAACTAGATCTCAGGGGGCTTATAATCTCATTTGCAACAAGGAGTGGGATGAGTGGAAGACATCCTTCAATACACCTGAGGGACACAATGAAAACCTTGTGATGCCATTTGGGTTGGCTAACGCTCTCGCCATCTTTCAATACTTTGTTAATTACATTTTTAGTCCCCTTGCAGGTAGGTTTGTTGTGATCTACCTTAACAACATTTTGATTTGTCTGACCTCGACTCACATCAGCTACATGCTTCTGATGCTCAGAGACAATAAATTATTTGTCAAACCAGAGGTTCAGGAGATCCTTTTTTTTTTTTTCTATTGTCCACCGGTTTTGGTACTGTATTGAGTCCTGAGGTACTAAAGGCCTAAAAAAGGTTCTTGGGTTTCACTAACTACTACTGAAAATTCATCAAAAACATTTCGGTTTTGGCCAAACCTTTGACAGATCTGACCAGGGAAGGGATTGACTTTTCAAGTTGGTCCAGTCCAGCCTGGGAGGCTTTTGAAACCTTGAAAAGATGTTTTCCTTCTGCAACAATCTTTATCTAGCCTGAGTACTTGCCTGGGTGGGGAAGTGAGACAGATATAGGGCTGATTCAGGAGTTCAGCAAGGTACGCAGCCCCAGCAACTTCATCACAAGTAATCTGGGGAGCAGGGATCGCTAGGGCACCCCTAGTGTTTGGGACAGGGAAGGAGCCCCTGGCCCCATGTAATCTGACAACAGAAACGTGACACACTCTCACAAAACGACCTGTAAAACCTAAAGGCACCATGCAGGAAAACAAATCAAAGTTTTAGTTCGTGCTGGCTGCTTCTCTTTTGTACTTTTCTGTTGTTACGCCAGAACGTATTCCAATTAATGATAACCAGTGCAGTAGGGCAAGCAATGCTGTAAAGATACTTGACTACAAAAAAAAAAATTGACATACTCACCATTGCCAATTTACATCATCCATAAAATAATGTGGAACGCTTTAAAAGAAATTAAATGGACCTGTGATGTAATGTTGTGCATTCCTTTCTCAAAATAAAAACTGCTGTTACCTTGTCGAGTATACAACAAAGTGGAAGTGTTGGGCTGGAAGGGTCAACTTTGGCCAACCTGCAGCATTCAGCTAGAATGTGGGGAAGAGGAGTCCTTCTTTCTGCCCACTTCGCAAGTGACCATCATTAAATGGAAGAAGATGCCGGAAAAAGGTACCCATCTACCCTGCTGGATCTGAGGAAGGAAGATCTCATGAACTAAGGGAGAGAGCACGGAGGAGGGGAAAAGGAGGTGGAAATATTGGAAGTCAGAATGAAAAGCAAGCTAGGCAAGAAAATAAAGGGTTGCAGAAAAAGAGGTGCCTTGCAGGCCACTTACAAGGTCTTAGGCTACTTTCACATTTCCGTCGGTAGTCGCCCGTCACAAAGCGTCGGCGCGACGTACCGACGGAAGTGTGTCCTTTCACATTTCAGTCTGCAGTCCCGGCCAGGAAAGAGACAGAGAGAGACATTTCCTGCCGGGCATGCGCAGACGGAAAAACTGGATACAATGCACAGAAAAACGTTCCCTTGAACGTTTTTCCCAGACGACGGGCCACCAAAATCCGACGCAACCAGTGCACGACGGATGCAACGTGTGGCCATACGTCGCGATCCATCGGCAATACAAGTCTATGGGAAAAAAAACGTATCCTGCGGGCAAATTTGCAGGATGCGTTTTTTTCCCAAAACGACGCATTGTGACGGGGAGTGCCTGACGGAAATGTGAAAGTAGCCTTAAGGACAGTGGGTTAGATTTGAACTGGCAATCACTGGCATCCAAAAGTACTTCTGTTGCCATTGGTAACCAGCAAACCCATGCATGAAGCTCATATATAGAATACTAGCTGTTTCCAGGCAGCTAACGCTCTGCACGCTCATTGCTATCTAACTAACGCTGCTGGTGATTAAACTGAAGTAAATAATGACAAAATTCAATAGCCTCATGTGGTGATGTGTGGGGACGAAGCCTCGTGTGGTAATGTGGAGGGACGGAGCCTCGTGTGGTAATGTGGGGGAACGGAGCCTCATGTGGTAATGTGTGAGGAAGGAGCCTCGTGTGGTAATGTGGGGGAACGGAGCCTCATGTGGTAATGTGTGGGGACAGAGCCTCGTTTGGTAATGTGGGGACGAAGCATCGTGTGGTAATGAGTGTGGACGGAGCCTCGTGTGGTAGTGTGTGGGGACGGAGCCTCGTGTGGTAATGTGTGGGGACGGAGCCTCGTGTGGTAATGTGTGGGGACGGAGCCTCATGTGGTAATGTGTGGGGAAGGAGCCTCGTGTGGTAATGTGTGGGGACGGAGCCTCGTGTGGTAATGTGTGGGAACGGAGCCTCGTGTGGTAATGTGTGGGGACGGAGCCTCGTGTGGTAATGTGTGGGGACGGAGCCTCGTGTGGTAATGTGTGGGGATGAAGCCTCGTGTGGTAATGTGTGGGGACGGAGCTTCGTGTGGTAATGTGTGGTGACGGAGCCTCATGTGGTAATGTGTGGGGACGGAGCCTCATGTGGTAATGTGAGGGGGTGGGATTATGTGTGGTGAGCGGGCAGGATTATGTGTGGTGATGTGGTGGGGGGGCGGGATTGTGTGTTGTAATGTGTGGGGAAGGAGCCTCGTGTGGTAATGTGGGGGGCGGAATTATGTGTGGTAATGTGGTGGGGGGCGGGATTGTGTGTGGTGATGTGGTGGGGGGGCGGGATTATGTGTGGTGATGTGGTGGGGGGGCGGTATTATGTGTGGTGATGTGGTGGGGGGGCGGATTATGTGTGGTGATGTGGTGGGGGAGCGGGATTATATGTGGTGGGGGCAGGATTATGTGTGGTTATGTGGTGGGGGGTGGGATTATGTGTGGTAATGTAGTGGGGGGTGGGATTATGTGTGGTGATGTGGTGGGGGGGATTATGTGTGGTGATGTGGTGGGAGGAGGGATTATGTGTGATGTGTTGGGGGGCGGGATTATGTGTGGTGATGTGTTGGGGGTGGGATTATGTGGTGTTGGGGGGCGGGATTATGTGTGGTAATATGTTGGGGGGCGGGATTGTGTGTGGTGATGTGGTGCGGATTGTGTGTGGTAATGTGGTGGGGGGGGCGGGATTGTGTGTGGTGATGTGGTGCGGATTGTGTGTGGTAATGTGGTGGGGGAGCGGGATTGTGTGGTGTAATGTGGTGGGGAGGCGGTATTGTGTGTGGTAATGTGGTGGTGGGGTGTTATTGTGTGTGGTAATGTGGTGTGGGGGCGGGATTGTGTGTGGTAATGTGGTGGGGGCGGGATTGTGTGTGGTAATGTGGTGTGGGGGCGGGATTGTGTGTGGTAATGTGGTGGGGGTGGGATTGTGTGTGGTAATGTGGTGGGGGGCGGGATTGTGTGTGGTGATGTGGTGGGGCGGAGCTACTGTGCAGGGGGCAGGGTTAGCAAGTAATCACGATGCCTCTCATATATATATATAGATGCTATAAAATGTCCAAACAAGTAGTTACAAGCAAATGCGTTTTGGACTGGAATGACTAAGGACTGTAGTGCGAAATGTGTTTGCTTCTAACTACTTGGTTTTTGGATTCGCAACTTTTTTTTAATAATATATTCAATAATAATGTGATTTTTGTAATGAAGATCTGGATGCTGGAATTTCTCCTTAACTCAATACTTTTGCAGCACTGCAAGTTTCTTTTACAATCGATCTTCATTGATGGGGGAGTTGACCTTTAATTACATCTTTTTTAACTAACTTTTTTGCCTTGTTTTCGGAGTGCTGTTTATGAAAGTGCTATGTTCTCTGGTGGTATATAATGCTTCAAGTAATCATTGACCATAAATATGCTTCCTTTATTACCACATTTCATATCAGGCTCTTATGTAAGCTATCCATTTCTCTAAACACATTTGCATGATCCTGATGAAATAACCCAGGCTTTATTAAAACTAAGAATTATTGCACTGAGTCTGCCTTATCCCAAAAGTGAACAGATAAGGGGATTTTTATTATATCGAATTGTATACAGTGATATAAAATGTGGTTATAACATTATTAAACATGCAAAAGCAGATTTCCAAGTAAAAGCAGAGATAAGGCTGTAAAATTTGCAGTCCTCATTTAACATTTGCATTTAATGGGTGCTGCAGCATCAACAACCTTTTAGGCTATTATATATTTGCTCTAACATTACAGCTTTGTCCCCTTTTGGGGACGCTTTTTTTTGTTTAACTTCAATCCATATACTTGAGGTTAATAAAAATACAAAATAATTTTTGCAATTGGGTTGCCTTCAATAGTGTAAACTGTGTTCGGCTCTTAATATCAAATGTGCACATCCAACTTTGATGTAGTCTGTGGTCATGAATCAGTTGAAAAGAGCTTAAAAAAAAAAAAAGAGATAAGCCCCTATACACAGACTAATGTGATTTGAACCTGCAGATATCAACAGGTTCTGTCAACGGTCTAAAATGTATGCGGGCATCGGACGACTGATGGTATGGAGAGATGTCGATTGCGCATATCCGATTACAGCCTGACGATCACATTGTTCTCCCTGATATAACCTCCTAGCCGATGTGTCAGTTGCGGCTTTCACAGAGAACACAGCCATCTATTGTGTATGGCCAGCTTTACAAACTCTCCCGTAAAGGTACCGTCACACTGACCAACTTCACAACGATATCGCTAGCGATCCGTGACGTTGCAGCGTCCTGGCTAGCGATATCGTTGTGTTTGACATGCAGCAGCGATCTGGATCCTGCTGTGACATCGTTGGTCGGAGCAAAAAGTCTAGAACTTTATTTCGTCGCTGGATCTCCCGCAGACATCGCTGAATCGGCGTGTGTGACGCCAATCCAGCGGTCTTCACTGGTAACCAGGGTAAATATCGGGTTACTAAGCGCAGGGCCGCGCTTAGTAACCCGATGTTTACCCTGGTTACCAGTGTAAATGTAAAAAAAAAAAAAAACACTACATACTTACATTCCGGTGTTTGTTGCGTCCCCCGGCGTTCTGCTTCCCTGCACTCCTCCTGCATCCTGTGTCAACACCGGCCAGCCGTAAAGCAATTACAGCGGTGACGTCACCGCTCTGCTTTTATGGCCAGCACTTACACAGTGCAGGGAAGCAGAAAGCCGGGGGACGCGACAGGAATGTAAGTATGTACTGTTTTTTTTTTTTTTACATTTACACAGGTAACCAGGGTAAACATAGGGTTACTAAGCGCGGCCCTGCGCTTAGTAACCCGATGTTTACCCTGGTTACCCGGGGACTTCAGGATCGTTGGTCGCTGGAGAGCTGTCTGTGTGACAGCTCTCCAGCGACCACACAGCGACGCTGCAGCGATCGGCATCGTTGTCTGTATCGCTGCAGCGTCGCTAAATGTGACGGTACCTTTAGACAGAGCTCACGCAGATTCTCAGATAACTTTTTCTGCAGCCAGCAATAGACAGTGCAACAAAGAAGATAGAGCAGGCAAACTGCAACATTTTTTATGAAAATTGCAAAAATGATTTTTAGTCACAAATACCAGCATTTATGTAAAAAAAAAAATATATTTACATTATTTCCCTGTTACCTACTAAAGGTCTCCTAATATGTAAAAGCACAAGCAGGCTAATTAAATAAAGCATTTACGGTAATCTCTGATTGCGCCATATGTAAATTACCTTTCAGGAGTCATGGAGGTGGAGCGGCTCAGGTGAAGAGTCAAGAATGGCCATGCCCAAAATTGACCCACACAGCTTTGGTCAATGACCAAGGCAGGTACATCCTGATTTACAGCACATAAGTAGGAACTAGAAGGCAATAGGGCACGTCATCAGGTCGGTTTTGGGCATGGTCATAGGAACTCCAAACTCATCGACACCAATTCGGCTCCTACTCTAAAGACACCTTTAAAAAAAACAAAAGAAGTGGAGTAACCGGCAAAGTTTTTGGAAGAAAAAACAGGTGACAGGTTCTTTTATCAAAAAATGAAGCCCTCACATAATTTCCGCTATAAGACTATTTCCCATTTTACCTTCAACTAATGTTCCATTTAGACTGACAGACCAGTTGCACAATACGACCACCAATTGGTGCAGTAATTTTAATGACTGTTTACACAGGAAAGCCAAAGCAAACGATGCGCATTGATCGATCTATACCAGGCTACCATAGTTCTCGGTGGTGAGAGTCCTGTTTACACAGAATAATGCACCGTTGACAAGGATGTTTTTTATTTTTTATATGCTACATAAAATATTTCTCCCAATGAAAGAGCATTTTGCTCGTTCATTGGGTGATTGGCAGCCACTTTACACGGGAAGATAATCATAAAACAAGCGTTTTTTCACAATTATCTTGCAGTGTAAATACCCCTTTAGTCCTAAATGAACCCTGAGCGTGATAAGACAGCAGGACTGTCTTCTTCATGTCTCTCATTATAGTACATTTCAATGTCTTTGCTGCAGATGAGCATTCTCATGATTTATTTAAGACGTAAACAACAAGTGCTATTTCAGGAGAGAACAACTGTAACATCCGAAAGTGATTGTAATCTGGACTGTGAAATGTATTGCATAATTTGTCATGAACAATCAGTAACCCTTTCAATGCTGGACTGAGCTAACATTTCTTAATTGTAGGAACCTACTTTAAGGCCTAAGTCTTGAATTTTAAAAACCCTGCAGCATATGGGCATGTTGGACTTACTGCGTCCGAGCCAGGGACTCAGGTGTCCAGATTCAGTTGTCCATAATTATACCTGACTTTCCACTTGCCCTGTGTAGCCAACTTCCTGTAGGAAGGACCCTCTGTAGTCACCGCAGACCACCACCATCTTCCATTGACTTCACAGTAACAGCTCACACATTCACTAGTCATAACTACCATAACTGCACTTCCCAGTAGTACACTACGTGGCATCGACCAAAGTGCTGTTGCCTCTTTAGAAAGCTTATTTGTAAGGGTGCCAAGAGTTGGACCCAAACAATCTCATATCGCAAGCCTAAGCTAGGCCATCAATACCGCATGACCTTTTCCCGCATAACCATATCAGCCAACACCCTGGTGCAATACTAACTCTGATATCGGTACCTTAGCACATAAAATTACAGAATCGATAATGACAGCAGCATCACATTACACATCCTCGATCAGGAAAGAAATTTCCTATACAAGGCCATTACACTTGTGACTCTACATATGTCGTCTACCTTATTAAGTGCCCCTGCGGTCTCGGATATGTTGGTGAGACTACCCAACATATCCGAGACCGCATTTCACAGCACAAGTCCACAATACGCTGTGGTCGTACCCTACTTCCTATTCCTGCTCATTTTTTGGAATGCAAACATCAGATTTCTCAATTAAGATATCAAATTATCGATCATGTGCCTACTATGAGAAGAGGAGGTGACCGTATAAAGAAATTAAAAGAACGCGAGTCATTTTGGATATACTCCCTGCAGACCTTATTTCCCTTAGGTCTTAACAGGGAGTATGAGTTTTCACATTGACTGTTTCCCGATTATCCCCTTATTATATATTAGGGTACCTTTTATTAAAAATGTTCTTAGGGTACTACATTTATATTCTATGGTCTTATTTTTGGGTTGCTGTTTCTTTAGATTCCGATAGTATGGTCTTATCGTTATTAGTCATGTATATCGGTATTGGTGTGCCTATTTCCTTGTTATTTTCCTTTCCCTTTTCTTCTTCTCTTCCTTGTTTTTCATCTTTTTTATCTTTTCTCTTTTCATCCCCTTCTTTCCCTTTTTCCAGTTGCTTATCAATTTGCCCACTTATTAATTCCAACTTTTTTTTCTTCTATTCCGCAGTATGCAGGAACAGAGAGCCGATAATTCTGGTCTTCGGATCTTCTTGGACACTTGCGCACTCTCACTTAGCCATCTTCTGTGAATCACAACTTACGCACGTACGCTGGAGCGAAAGGGGTTTCGGACGCATGCGCACTCTTATTCATACCGGCACCATTTCCGCGCCTGCGCATTCCTTATTTTTTCCTGAACTCTTCACCCGGAAGTACCTCGCACCGGCGCGGTCATGATAAAAGGACGCACTCTGTCCCTCTTTTCATTCCCATCTTGGACTACGGCGACTCCCTCGTTCCGGACTTTATCGGGCTCCTACTGCCTCACAGCTCCGTAAGCTGTGCCGCCGGACTATTACCCTCAGGTAGTCTGTTTCATGAGTCAGACTGAGATCTGTTTATTTTTATTTTTCTATTTAGGTGGCGTTTTTGTTTCTTCATGTATATACATATATATTCTTTGCAGGGGGATGTCCTTCCTTTTTTGAGCTATTTCCATATGAGAGTAGCATATGCCTGCAGTGACTTCCCTTACATGTATGTATGCTACATCTCTGAGCGGTTTTCCTTGTCCTGGGTGTGATCTCCTATACCTTTTGGTTGTAGCCATTATTTGCCATTATTGGCTTTTTCTGGTGTTTTCTATATTTCTGACCTGGATGGTCTACTTTTTCCTTTTCTCCCTTTCCCCCCTTTTTTCCCCTTCTTTTTTCCTTTTACCATATCAGCTGTTATAATATATTTTCTGTTTGTATATTTCAGAACACAGACTTAACTTGAAAAAGGCATATAGCCGAAACGTTGTGTATATACTGTCTGTGAAACCAAAATTCTTACGCCCACGTTTTTTATGGCGTTGTATGAAGCTTGCTGAATATGGAATATTGTTCCTGTAATAAGTGTATTTACTGTCTGTGCAACCAAAATTCTTACGCCCACGTTTTTTATGGCGTTGTATGAAGCTTGCTGAATATGGAATATTGTTCCTGTAATAAAGAAATTATATGAACTTGATTTTTGAGTGCCGGAGTTCATCGTTATAGACTACTTATATTTCTCCAGAGCACCTACATTAACTGTGAGCACCCCATTAACTGTGTGAGCAGCATCAAGGGGTTAGACAGAGAGGCTTCATATTACTCTACAGGTACCCCCGCAACGTTCTAGCGGATGCTGACAGGGTGTCATGACAGCCATGTACTTAACAATGGACCCTAGGTCTGCCATGCATATATATATATGATAATATGAAGTTTACCAAAAGAGGAGTTGTCCACTACTCGGACTGCCCCTTCTCAATCACTAAGTTCCCTACTTATAAAATAGCAGCATCTATACTCACCTCTAGTGCAGCCGCCATTAAAACAGAGATGGAGAGCAGCAACACTCTCCCACCTCTTCTGGGTATCAATTTCATCCAAAGGAAGTGAGAGTAAAGCGGCTGCCGATTGGTTGCAAGGCTTGAGTGACATAACAATGTAACACAAACTCCTGGCAGCCAGTGCCAACGCCACTGGAAAAGCACCAGCACATGACGCGAGTACAGCTGTGATTATTTTACATGGGGAAATAGAGTGATTGAAAAGGGGATAACGAGTAGCAGACAACCCCTTCAACATGAATGTATCTTTTACTACTTTGATCACTTCTTTGGGCCACATGGTTAAACTTTTAGAGAATTCAGCTTAAATATTCAAGAGGCAAACACTCATTTGGCCAACAGCTATCTACATTGGTACCCTCTACACCAATGTATGCGTGCTTAAAAACTACATGCTCTTAATAGGGAAAGAGGAGTAAATCACTGCCAGGCTCCTATGTCAGGCACTTAAAACTTGGGGAAACAAAAAGAT
This sequence comes from Ranitomeya imitator, assembly GCF_032444005.1. Taxonomy (NCBI): domain Eukaryota; kingdom Metazoa; phylum Chordata; class Amphibia; order Anura; family Dendrobatidae; genus Ranitomeya; species Ranitomeya imitator. The sequence continues at coordinate 418,794,165 of NC_091283.1, read as the reverse complement.
CAGGCATCGTAATTTAGCATGCTCAATCCTTTTTTTCCCTCAGATCAACTGTGCAGATGTTGTATCATAGTGAAGGACACTTCAATTGATATTAGTGTGGAAGGATAGATTACAGACAAATTTTCTTTTGGCAACGCCTTTAATATCAAACAATTCCCCAGTAAAAAAAAAGTTTACAAACAGTCAAAAGCCCCTCTTGCTCCATACAGAAAGATTTGCATTATCCAGAGAGTATTTGCGACAAAAAGGTAAACTGGTCTCTGGAAATCGTGAAAGATTCTTAGTAGGGATGAGCAGACCCGTGGAAGTTCGAGTACCCGAACGTGACCCTAGACCCGATCCCCATATAAGTCAATGGGAATATGAACTTTGGTGCTGTAAAAAGGTCATAGTAAGGGTTAGGGGGCTGCAAAAGGGGGTTAAGAGCATGACAATTGACCTGCAAACAAATGTGTATAGGAAAAGGACTTAAAATAACATAGAATAAAAATTAATCTTGAACCAGGAGGAGGTCCAAATGGAGAAGTGCCTTGTGTATTTTACTGTGCTTGTTAATAAATAAGTGAAAAAAGAACACGGAGTCCCACCTATCTATAATATAAGGCTGGGAGCGTCACTCTGTCCGAAGCCTTTATAGACTGTGCAAGCGCCAGCGCAGTCTGGACCCCACAGAGTGATGCTCCCAGGAGATCGCGGTATGCGTAAGCACTGAACGCACACCGCAATCTCCAACGGAGAAGCAGGGACGCGCCAGGAGGGTGAGTATAAGCTATATTCACCTGTCTGTCCCATTCCAGCGCTGCCCGCCGCTCTGTCCTCCGTGTCCTCTGCCTGTGACGTTCACAGTTCAGAGGGCGCGCCGCCCTCTGACTGAACAGTCACAGCCAGAGGACCCGGAACACGGAGCGGCACGCAGCGCTGGAACGGGACAGACAGGTGAATATAGCAAGTGTCGGGGGCCTGAGCTAGCGGCGATACCGGCACCTGACCCCCATAGCGCGCCGGTGTCCCCGCCTGCTCAGGCCCCCCAGCACTCGGCGCCCAGCGACGATAGGTGAGTATGTTATTTTTTTTTTTTATATATCGCAGCAGCATACGGGGCATATACTATGGAGCATCTTATGGGCGCCATCAACATTTATGGAGCAGTATATGGGGCATATACTATGGAGCATCTTATGGGACCATCAACCATAATGGAGCAGTGTACGGGGAATATAGTATGGAGCATCTTATGGGGGCCATAAACCTTTATGGAGCAGTGTACGGGGCATATACTATGGAGCATCTTATGGGGGCCATCAACCATAATGGAGCAGTGTATGGGGGCATATACTATGGAGCATCTTATGGGGGCCATGAACCATAATAGAGCAGTGTATGGGGGCATATACTATGGAGCATCTTATGGGGGCCATAAATCTTTATGGAGCAGTGCACGGGGCATATACTATGGAGCATCTTATGGGGGCCATAAACCTTTATGGAGCAGCGTATGGGGCATATGGATGGGAGCAGCAAATTACAGAACGGTGGCGCAGGATGGGAGCAGCACATGACAGAACGGGGGTGCAAGATGGAAGCAGCACATGACAGAACGGGGGCGCAGGATGGCAGCAGCACATGACAGGATGGGGGCGCAGGAAGGAGCAGCTCATGACAGGATGGGGGCGCAGGATGGAGCAGCTCATGACAGGATGGGGACGCAGGATGGAGCAGCACATGACAGGATGGGGACGCAGGATGGAGCAGCACATGACAGGATGGGGGCGCAGGATGGAGCAGCACATGACAGGATGAGGGCGCAGGATGGAGCAGCACATGACAGGATGAGGGCGCAGGAAGGAGCAGCACATACCAGGATGGAGACCAGATACCAATATAAATGCTCGCCACCCGAGCGTAGAACGGGTTCAATAGCTAGTTTTTTAATAACCAGCTAAGGAAGAGCAGACAGCTGGGCTTATGCGGAGAAGGGACCAATATGAATGGACCTCCCCAGTATAGTAATATCAGTCCCCAGCTGTCTGCTTTGCTGGATATTAAAAATGTGGGGACCTTTAAAAAAAACAAACAAAAACAAGACACGGGGTCCCTTCTATTCTTATTAATCAAAATATATATATATTTGCGCTAGGGAACCCCAAAAGCTGAGAAACAATTAGTAACAAAACTATTAGTAACAAAACTATATACCCAAGATGGTATAACTCATAACATGTACCGAAAAGATTACCTATTTGGCATAATTTTTCCTTCATCCATACAATCTACACAATGTGACAGGCGTCCACGTGTGTGCTGCACTTTCCCGAATAGCAGTGACTCTCCAAAAACAAGTGAGGAAAAGGGTGTGAAAAACTGTCCCGGCCAGTGACAGTCACCCCCTACCTCACAGGCGATCTTCCTGGATCTTCAGCGGTGGGACCGCACTTACTCGGGCGAATACCCGGCGATAATCCCAGATCTTCAGCTGCAAAAAGCCGCGCTTCTGTAAACAAGTTTGCCGGCGAGGTGCAGAGAAGCTGCAGGACCTCGCGTGACGTCACATGCACGTGATGATACACGTGATCGGCTGACGAGATGCACCTAGGACCAAAAGACTTATCCAACGCGTTTCGGAGTCTGAAAAAGGAGTCTGCCGACTCCGAAACGCGTTGGATAAGTCTTTTGGTCCTAGGTGCATCTCGTCAGCCGATCACGTGTATCATCACGTGCATGTGACGTCACGCGAGGTCCTGCAGCTTCTCTGCACCTCGCCGGCAAACTTGTTTACAGAAGCGCGGCTTTTTGCAGCTGAAGATCTGGGATTATCGCCGGGTATTCGCCCGAGTAAGTGCGGTCCCACCGCTGAAGATCCAGGAAGATCGCCTGTGAGGTAGGGGGTGACTGTCACCGGCCGGGACAGTTTTTCACACCCTTTTCCTCACTTGTTTTTGGAGAGTCACTGCTATTCGGGAAAGTGCAGCACACACGTGGACGCCTGTCACATTGTGTAGATTGTATGGATGAAGGAAAAATTATGCCAAATAGGTAATCTTTTCGGTACATGTTATGAGTTATACCATCTTGGGTATATAGTTTTGTTACTAATAGTTTTGTTACTAATTGTTTCTCAGCTTTTGGGGTTCCCTAGCGCAAATATATATATATTTTAGTTTTTGTGTTTTTTACATTTTACCTTGGACACTTTTTGGTAGTTGTGTCCTTTTATTTGCAGCAAGGGAGAAATTCTAGCGTAACCCTTTGTGCAGCGCCCTTAGTTGTTTGTATATTTTTATTCTTATTAATCAGCTAAGGAATGTCTCATATGCCCCAATTTCATTATGTTTTATTCCTTATTGCATATTCTAAAGCCCCATATGTTTATCAATTAGGGTTAGACTTCAATATGGTATATCCTGCTTACAGTGGTGTCAGTAAATCCATCATTCTGTCCCTAAGTAATTGCATGAATGGTAGACCAGGAGCATCTAGCCATGGATCCCAGACTTTTTCATATTTAGGCATAGCTTCTCTATTCTTATATATGTTCTTCTCCATTCTAATTATGGAATTCATTCTGTTTTTAAAGTCTGATAACGACGGAGGTGTACTTTGAATCCATCGAATAGTTATGCACTTTCTGGCATGGAATAAGATTCTAGAGATACATATTTGTTTATCATTTGCGGAGAAAAAAATGAAAATGTGGCACTCACTAAGTAGGGTTGCGATAAAAGTCCTTTATTTTCCTATACCATGGGGTGAGGACATTATAATAGGACGGCAGGTACAGTCGAGGGTGCACAGTGACAAAGTTGGACGACGGCTGTTTCGCGCCAGCTGAGCTTCAACGGGTCCAGTTGAAGCGCAGCCGGCGCAAAACGGCCGTCGTCCAACTTTGTCACTGTGCACCCTCAACTGTACCTGCCATCCTATTATGTCCTCACCCCATGGTATGGAAAAATAAAGGACTTTTATCGCAACCCTACTTGGTGAGTGCCACATTTTCATTTTTTTCTCCGCAAATGATAAACACTTCATGACGCATTTTTGTTGAGCACCACGTTTAAAGGGACACTGTCACCTGGATTTGGAGGGAACAATCTTCAGCCATGGAGGCGGGGTTTTGGGGTTTTTGATTCACCCTTTCCTTACCCGCTGGCTGCATGCTGGCTGCAATATTGAATTGAAGTTCATTCTTTGTCCTCCATAGTACACGCCTGCGCAAGGCAAGATTGCACCTTGTGCAGGCATGTACTACGGAGGACAGAGAATGAACTTCAATCCAATATTGCAGTCAGCATGCAGCCAGCGGGTAAGGAATGGGTGAATCAAAAACCCCCAAACCCTGCCTCCATGGCTGAAGATTGTTCCCTCCAAATCCAGGTGACAGTGTCCCTTTAAAGAGTGTGAATCACCACAAACTGGTGGCAAAATAGACGACTTTTACAAGTTATATAAATTGCCATTTAAACCTAGTGCCGCTCTACCTTGTCCCTCTTTTAAAGTAAGATACATATTTGTATTGGGTCAGAATCCATTTAATCCTTTAGCATTCCAAGGATACATAATTTAGGATTTATCTGCACATCAATATTATATACTCTGTGAATTAACCTAAGTATCCTCTTCCAGTAGTTTCCCAGAGCAGGGCATTCCCAGAACATATGAATTAAAAGTGCATTTTCCCTTTTACATCTTGGACATTTGTCATCTGATCTTATTCCTATTTTATTCAAGAATCTAGGAGTTCTATACTTTCTGTGGATGAGATAAAGTTATGACAGCCTTTGCGCTTCACATAATAAGTGTGGAGTAAGTTCCATAATTGTGTTCCATTGTCCTACGTTTAAATGGCCGACATCATCTTCCCATTTGCTAGTCTTAAAGGGAACTATCTCAGAAAGTCACATATTAGGTATTTATATATGCGGGATATCAATTTAGAGGAAGATGTCTCTGTTACGATTAATAAAGGGATTTTTTGTTTATACTTATGGGTTGTGTTTTTATTTGTGTATTAAATGCATGTCTGAATTATAGGTACTTATAAAATTGGTTGCGTGCCAGATTAAAATCTAATTGTTCAAAACTTTTGAGGGTGCCTTCTCTTAAGATGTAATCTATTGTATTAATACCCTTTTGCCCCCACTCAGTAAAATATTGCAGTTTGAGAAGTTGTGGCAACTTATTATTATGCCACAGTGGCAGAAATTTGGTGTACCCTTCAAAATTCAGAATCGGGTTTCCTTTATCCCAAACATTGAATATCATGGGCAGTGTTGGACATACAGACTCATTTATATTCTGACTTCCAGCCTCCACCATACTCATAGGTATTTTCCATGGTGTACTTTCTGTGATCAACTTCCCCACTATGTCATTTTCTGTTTCACACACCCACCCTATTAACTGTTGGAGTTGAGCAGCAAGGAAATAAATCCATGTGTTTGGAATTGCAAGACCTCCCAAAGTTTTTTTTTTCATTTTGTAAGTATTCAAGTCTCATCCTTGCTTGTTTCTTTTTCCACAGAAGTGTTCTAAATTGACCATGTACCCTACTGATGCATCTCATAGGCATCCATAAAGGTGCATTTGAATTATATACAATAGTTGTGGCATCAGTATAATTTTTATTAAGTTACCCCCTATGACAGACATGGGTAACTGCCACCATGCACTGATTTTCATGATTAATTTGTCCAGTAGAGGGTTCAGATGAAGTTAAATATACCGTATATAATAGAGTATAAGCCGACCCGAGTATAAGGCCTCTTTTACATTTCCGTCGGCACGGGGCCGTCGCAAACCGTCGGCCTGACGTACCAACGGACGTTGTGCAAAATTGTGCACAACGTGGGCAGCGGATGCAGTTTTCCGACGCATCCGCTGCCCATTATGAAGTCCGGGGAGGAGGGGGCGGAGTTCCGGCCGCACATGCGCGGTCGGAAATGGCGGATCCGACGGACGAAAAAACGCTACATTGAACGTTTTTCCGTCACGACGGACCGCAAAAACGTTACTTTGAATCTTTTTTCGTCACGACGGACCGCAAAAACACGATGCATCCGTTGCACGACGGATGCGACGTGTGGCCATCCGTCGCAATCCGTCGTCAATAAAAGTCTATGGCAAAAAAACCATCCTGCGGACACATTTGCAGCATCCGTTCTTTTACCAAAACGACGGATTGCGACGGATGGCAAAAAACGGAGGTGTGAAAGAGGCCTAAGCTGAGACCCCTAATTTGGCCACAAAAAAACTGGAAAAACTTAATGACTCGAGTATAAGCCTAGGGTGTGAAATGCAGCACCTACTGATAAATTTCAAAAATAAAAATAGATACCAATAAAATTAATTGAGACATCAGTAGGTTAAGTGTTTTTGAATATCCATATTGAATCAGGAGCCCCATATAATGCTCCATAAAGTTCATGATGGGCTCCATAGAAAATTTTCCCCATATAATGCTGCATATAGGTTGATTATAGCCCTATAAGATGCTCCATAGAAAATTTGCTCCATAAAATGCTGCATATAGGTTGATTATGGCCCCATAAGATGCTTTATAGAAAATTTACTCCATATAATGTTGCATAAAAGTTGATTATAGCCCCATAAGATAATCCGTAGAAAATATTCCACATATAATGCCCATCATATCAGTCTAGTTTATGTGGATATGATTACCGTACTGTATATCTGGAGAGCGGGCTCACCATGCATGTGTTGTGACTGTCACACAGCCGCGACACATGCAGCTGTAGCGCCGAACAGATGATTATTGGGAGCACTTCAGGTATCCACTGCAGTTATTCTCGGTAACCACTATAGCTATTGGGAGAAGCTCTTATCCAAAGCTATTCGATCAACCCTACTCACTTCAAAAAGTCTCTGTGATGAATGAGGACAAGATGAAACAAAATAGTAAAAGTGTACTGACGGCAGTGTGCTTGTCCCCCTCATTTGTTAGAAATGTGGAGGCTATCTAGATAACTGATCCAAATATAATCTAAACGTAATCACTAAACTTTGAAACTGAATGGATAATTGGCTGATAGTGTTTTAGTGGTGAAGACTTTATGGCCTTTTCTTCATTTGAAATGGGAGGGGAAGTCACATAGTACACAACTGACATTTGTCATATGCAAACAGGACCTTGAAAGCAAACAATTGTGATCTTAGAAGGTAGCACCATGAAAGAAAGCCAGAAACTGTTCCTACTGGGTAGGTGTTAGGTTACATCATTGTCATGCAAAACTCTCTCAAAATTCTTGCATACAAATGAAGATATTATCCTTTCCGGCTCTCATCTACATTTTGAAACAGTATTTAGTAGGCGTCATAAATGACTTCATTGTTTGGGGAAGGTCAGAACACAGGTGGTCTAGTTGACCTCATTCAGATGTCTTGATTATTCTTGTACACAAAATAAACTGAACAATTTCTATCAGTGTGCTGGATGAGATTTCCATAAGAGTTTTGTCCCTGTGCCAGTTTCTACTAGCAGTGTGTCATCTATTTTTTGTATGAAAAAAAAAAAAAGATATAGGAATCTAAAGATTCTCCTAGCGATCAGTGCAAAATGAACAGCAGTAGCAGGCAACTTGGATGCCATCAGTTTGCTGTCTGAAGTTTTTCAGAGACCCATAGATCTGCCTTAGTATGATTCATGACTCAGATCAAAGACGGATGTTTCCATTCCCCCCCAGACACTCAGTGTCCAAAAAAACAAGGCCAAGTGAACAAACCCATAGACTAATGGGTGAATGTTATATATGCGGAAAAAGATAGTGAAAAATGTATGTCTGTACGACGCCTTAGGCTAGGTATGAAAATTCTGTTTTCATAAAGGGAAAACGGACAATTTTCCAACTGCGCTGCCAACAATATGTCCGCTTTTATACATCAATAATTAAAAATTACAAAAAGCATATGTTAAGAATTGCTATGAACACGTGAAAAAAAAGATGCTAATCAAAGTGTCCATATGGGATCTGTTTTTCTTGTACACCCTTTGACATGTGTAGAGGGATCTCATCCCCCCAAAAAAGCATAGATCAGATTGGAACCTGCTGAGATTTTTTCAGAAAGATTGTTGGTCTGTTCATGTGAGCAAACACATTGGTTAACATTAGTCAAGGTGTGCTATGTTTTCAACATGGGGACAACACTCGGGCCGAAAACACGTTCATGTGAACTCTATGATAAAAGTAGAATTAGTCTTACCGGTAATTCGGTTTCCAGGAACCTTCCACAACAGCAGTATCGGAGGATGTCTCCCCGCCCTAATAGGGGACAGGAAACAAAGAGGTTAAATACCCCTCCCCTTCCTGCAACCACCAGTGTTTTTCTGGACACAGTAGCATGTATAGTTACCACTTAAGTGCAGGAATCATCTAATAAATACATCAGATAGGGAGGGAAATTAGTGCCGTCGTGGAAGGTTCCTAAAAACCGAATTACCGGTAAGACTAATTCTATTTTCTCCAGTAACCTTCCACGACAGCAGTATCGGAGTGATACCAACAGCCAATTTCTTTTGGGGGGGGGGGGGACAACCGCTTGGAGAACGCGTCTGCCAAGCGATAGGTCCCTATTGAAGTTGAGCCTGTAGTGTCTGGTGAATGTATGGACTGACGACCAGGTGGCGGCTCTGCATATCTGCTTCGATGATGCGTTTCCCCTCTCTGCCCAGGAAGTCGAGACTGAACGGGTGGAGTGGGCTTTTAGTGAAGCTGGAGGTGCAAGCTTCTGGGATGAGTATGCAAGACTAATGGCTTGTTTAATCCAATTAGTGATCGTGTTTTTGGCAGCTTTCTTGCCCTTATTTCGTCCTGACCACTGGACGAACAGGTTTTGGTCCAACCTTCAACTTTCTGTCTGTTCGAGGTAGAAGAGGACCACTCTGCGGACATCCAGGGTATGAAAGGCCTCTTCTTTTGGATTAGAGGGATTTGGACAGAATGAGGGTAAAATGATGTCTTGATTTCTGTGGAAGTCTGAAACTACCTTAGGCATAAAGGAAGGGTCTAATTTGAGGATTATACTATCCATGGTTATGGTCAGGAATGGCTCCTGGACTGATAAGGCCTGTAGTTCCCTTATACGCCTGGCGGTAGTGATAGCTACCAAGAAGACAGTTTTAAGGGTCAGGATTTTTAAGCTGGAGGCTGAAAGGGGTTCAAAGGGGTCACCGGTCAGACCTTTTAGAACAAGGTTCAAGTCCCAAGGAGGAGTGTGGACGTGAAGTCTCGGACGAATTCTAGTTGCCGATGTTATGAATCGTTTGATCCACCGGTGGTTTGCTAGAACTTGGTCAAAGAAAGACCCAAGAGCTGATACCTGAACCTTTAGGGAACTAGGTGAAAGCCTCAGTTCCAAACCCTTCCTGTTGTGAGTTCTGTTTTTGGGCTCCCTCTGGTGGTTACTGATGGTACTGGGTGATTTGTGTTCTGCTGTCTCTGGTGTCCACCTGTTCTATTAGGATTTGGGAGTTTCCTATTTAACCGGGCTTTCATGTCATTTCCCCGCCGGCTATCAAGGTTATCAGAGTGTTTTGTTACCTCAGCTTCTGGCTTCAGTAATCTTCAGGACAAGCTAAGTTTTTGATTTTCTTGTTCCACGTTTTGCTTTATTTTTGTCTTGTCCAGCTTGCATATAATTGTTTCTTTGCTGCTGGTTGCTCTAGTGGGCTGTAATTGCTCCTCATGTTCCATGAGTTGGAACATGAGTTCAAGTAATTGCAGGATGGTTTTTTGAAGGGTTTTTTGCTGACCGCGCAGTTTACTTTTGTATCCTCTGCTATCTAGTTTTAGCGGGCCTCATTTTGCTGAATCTGTTTTCATACTGTGTATGTGCCTTCCTCTCATTTCACCGTCATTATATGTGGGGGGCTGCTATTTCTGTGGGGTATTTCTCTGGAGGCAAGAGAGGTCTGTGTTTCTTCTAATAGGGGAAGTTAGATCTTCGGCTGGTGCGAGACGTCTAGGATCAACGTAGGCACGTTCCCCGGCTATTGTTATTTGTGTGTTCAGGTTTAGGGTCGCGGTCAGCTCAGGTTCCATCACCCTAGAGCTCGTTGGTGCTTGTCCTTTTGTGTTTCCCTGCCATTGGAATCATGACACCTTCCGAAGGAATTGAAGGATCTGTGCAATATTTGGGTTGAATGGATCCGGTCTGTTCGGGGAACACCTGACGAGAATTTTTTCCATATTTTGCCATAGATGGCATTAGTTATTGGCTTCCTACTCTTTTGTAGGGTTTCAATCACTTCCTGTGAGAGTCCTCTGGTTTTCAGGATCTCGGCTTCAGTAACCAGGCTGCCAGCTTTAGCTTATGTAGGTCCGGATGGATCAGGGGATCTTGTTGAAGAAGGTCGCGTCTTTGGGGAAGCAGAATCGGCCTTCTAGACACATGCCTGTTAATGCGCTGAACCAGCTACTCCCTGGCCCCAATGGGGCTACCAGAATCGTTGTAACTTGATCTATCCGGATCTTCTGTAATGTTCTGGGTAGCAATGGGATTGGTGGGAAGGCATATGCCAGGGCAAACTCCCAGGGGTGGGAGAAAGCGTCCAGTCCCTGTGCCTCGTTTGAGGAGGTCAGGGAAAAGGTGTTTGATTTTGTATTCCAATTGTTGGCGAACAGGTCCACATCGGGAGTTCCCCACCTCTGGACTAAGGATAGGAATACATGCCGGTTTAGAGACCACTCTCCTGGATGGAAGTCCCTCCTGCTGAGGTAATCCGCCTGGGAATTGTCCAGTCCCTTTATCTGTACTGCGGAGATGGACAGAAGGTGATTCTCCGCCCAGGAAAAAATCCTTCCAGCAGTTAACTTTAGGCTCGAGTGTCCTGTGCCCCCGGAGATAGGCCACCTTGGTCATATTGTTGGACATCACACGTACATGGTGACCTTGAATGAGGACAGATGCAGCTCTTAGCGCCTCCTCCACTGCTTTCAATTCCCTCAGATTTGAGGAGCTGTGTCTTACATCTGGAGGCCACTACCCCTGAAAGTGGGATCCTTCTATCACGGCACCCCAACCTCTCTGGCTTGCGTCTGTTGTGAGTACTCTGAGAGGAGTCTGATCCCAGTTGACTCCCCGATGTAGGTTTTGGGAGTTCAGCCACCATGAGAGGGAGGATCTCACCCGAGAGGGAAGGGGAATCTTCCTGGTTAAAGCCATCTGGCATCCTCTTGAATACTTCAGGATGTGAGATTGAAGAGTTCTCGTATGGGCTTGGGCCCAGGAGACTGCCTGGATGCATGATGTTAATGAACCCAGGATTGATAGAGTCTCTTAGAGTCGCGTTTTTTTTGGCTTCTGAACCTGGAGATCCTGTGGACAAGATCGATTCGATGGTCCTTGGGTAGAAAGGACATCATTTTCTCCGAGTCCAGAAGAACTCCTAGGAATTTCTTGGGTTGGCCGGAGATCTGATTTTGCCAAATTCGGGATCCACCTGAGTGACCTTAGGATATCGAGGACTTTCGTCACGTCCTGATTGAGGCGAGAAGCGGATGGGGCGATGATGAGAAAGTCGTCCAATTATGGGATGATACAGACCACCTGTTGTCGGATAAAGATTACCGCTTCTGACATGATCTTGGCCAAGACTCGTGGAGCAGACTTGACTCCGAAAGGAAGAACGTTGAATTGGTAATGGCTGACCTGCTTGTTTTGGGAAATTGCGAACCCGAAGAACCTCCTGTAGTCTGGATGTATTGGCACATGGTAGTATGCGTCCCTCAGGTCCAACATCGCCATTACCCAGTCCTGACCAATCAGCGGGATTGCTGATCTGATCGATTCCATTTTGAATCTCCGGTATTTTATTACCTGATTTAGAGGTTTCAGGTTTATGATGATACGGTGTTTCCCAGAGGGTTTTTTCACCAGAAAAAGGTGGGGATAGTGACCATCTCCTATTTTCCGAGTTGGTACCTGGGAAATCACCTCTGCTTGAAGCAGGCTTAGAATATCCAGCATCAGGGATTCTCGAAGTCCTGGAGACTGCAGAGAAGTGATGGTTAGACGGTGAGGAGGAGGACTCTCGAATTCCAATCTTAGGCCCTCCCGTATGGTACGCAGGACCCACTGATCCGTGGTGATGGTCTGCCATTGGGAGAGGAATCCCGAGTCGGCCTCCGACCGGAGAGCAGTAATTGCTTCTCAGAGGTCTGATGAGGTTGGGGGACCAGGATCTTTCTGGTTTTCCCTCCTTATGGGGTATCTTCACCGTCCTGATTTGCCCTTGCCCCTGTAATTTTGTTGGGGAGCTTGGTCACGGCGGGAACGAAAAAAAACCGCTTTCTAGGGTTCTTTTGTTCCGGAAGGACTTTCTTTTTATCTGAGGCTTTGTCCAAGATTTCATCCAGGACTGGCCCAAATACATAATGACCCGGGAAGGGGATAGCACAAAGCTTAGACTTTGAGGTAATATCGCCTCCCCAGGATTTAAGCCACACGGCCCTTCTAGCCGAATTAGTGAGGACAGATGATCTAGCGGCTACTCGTACTGATTCTGCGGAGGCGTCCGCGAGGAATCCAGTCGCCTTCTGAAGCAGAGGGAGAGAATTAAGAATCTCTTCCCTAGACGTACCTTGTACAAGGTGATTCTCCAAGGTAACCAGGCAGAGAAACAAGGATCTGGCTACACATGTTGAGGCCACGTTAGATCTCAATAAATTAGTTGAAGTGTCCCAAGATTTCCTCAATAAGCTCTCAGTTTTCCGATCCATGGGATCATTCAGCTGAGAGGAATCTTCAAAGGGTAGGGCTGTTTTTTTTGGTTACCCTTAACACTTGAAAATCTACTTTGGGCATTTCCAATAGCGAACAGTCTCCCTCAAGGGGGAAATGATTCTTAAAGTCTGATGGGACGTTTAACCCCTTTTCCGGTAGGCCCCACTCATGGAGGATAAGGCTTTCGATATTTTCGTGTATGGGGAATCCCTTCACAGACTTAGGTTTCAAACCCCCAAACATGTCATCATGTACAGAATGGCCCTCTACTTCCTCTTCTACCCCCATGGTGCCCCTCACCACGGAAACTAACTCTTCCATATCCTCGGAGGAGAAGAGATATTTTTTATTGTCAGATTTGGAAGCAGAAGTAGAACCCTCATTCTCCCAAATGTCCTCTGAACCCGAGGTATGTAGCTCGCCTGAGTCAGAAACTACCGGGGCCATCTTCCTTTTTTAGGAGGGGGAGGCTGCGGTGTTGGGGTTTGAGAAAAGGCCGCCATGGAGGACTGAACCTCTTGTCTGATGAGGGTTCTGATGCTGTTCATGAGTGAGGGCTGTTCACTACACAGAACTTCCATCTGTGCATGGTTGACAGAGCTTTTTATATGCGGAGAGAAGCTTGGATGCACATATAGCACACTTGCGGCTGGGCAACTTATCCTTCCTAGGGGCAGGGACCTTGTCTCCCTAAAACGAGAGAGAAAGGCGGACTTAGTCACTTAAATTTAAATGGACAGCAAGGGACATCATCCCACTACTCACAATAGGGGGTGAACGCTGGGCTCCGCAGGAGCAGAATGTAGGGGTTTGTCGCCGTCCATATGGTCAGTGGTCCAGAGAGGGTCAGAGACCGAGGTCTTACCTGGAGGCTTCCCCAGCCAGGAATAAATAATTTACCGAGGCTCCCAGCGAATTTGGTGCTCCTCCTCGTTAGGGTCTGTGGGGGGGGGTGGTCAGAGAAGCCTGTAATGGCTGCCGCTGGATGTCCTAGGAGTAGGGACGCTGGCCGGCGCGCGGGAGCTGCGGCGTGTGGAGCCGAGGAAACCGGAAGTTCGGGTGGGTATCACTTCTGGTGCGCGCGCGCCACCACCAGCAGCAGCGTGGAGGAAGGAGGAAGCCGGAGAGCTGCAAGAGGACCCCGGAGCACCACCCTGCTTTGCCTCCCGAAAAAGGCGCGGGTAGGGCGGGTAAAGGTCCCAAGTAGCGCGGTGGACGCGGAGATGGGAGCAGTCTAAAGGAGGAGGAGAGCGGAGCCCCCGACCTCGACTGCCCGGCTTCAAGGTAACAGCGCTCCCGATCACGGCAGCACTATCAGAGAACCTCTTCATGCCCCATAGGGGACAGATAAAACACTGGTGGTTGCAGGAAGGGCAGGGGTATTTAACCTCTTTGTTTCCTGTCCCCTATTAGGGCGGGGAGACATCCTCCGATACTGCTGTCGTGGAAGGTGACTGGAGAAAAAATCCCTTTAGGTGACGGCGCACCCGCAGAGTTTTCCAAGGTGAAGCCGGCGCCTTTAACCTTATATATTCATTATGAAAGTGGGTGGATTCTCAGTGGAAGCAGCCAGAAGAATGAACATTACTTCTTTCAAGCGCTACATGAAAGAAGCAATAAAATACTAAACATGTGCAATGGGTCATTTTTACACTGCTGTGCATCAGGGCTGTGGAATAGGAGCCCATTTTGGTGGAAGTTTGGCTTACCGACTCCACAGCCCAGTCCATAGCCAATATTAGATCAATGCTCATGTAGTGACTGTGTAAGTAATATACATACATGTACACATAGGACTGTGCAAAAGGTTTAGGCAGATTTGGTAAAATGCTGCAAAAGAGGAATGCTTAAAAAATATCTATATATATAAGAGGCTTCGTGATTACTCGCTAATCCCGCCCCCTGCACAGTAGCTCCGCCCCACCACATAACCACACATAATCCCGCCCCCTCACCACACAATCCCGCCCCCCACCACATCACCACACAATCCCGCCCCCCACCACATCACCACACATAATCCAGCCCCCCACCACACACAATACCGCCCCCCCACCACACAATCCCGCCCCCACATCACCACACACAATCCCGCCCCCCCACCACATACAATCCTGCCCCCCCACCACATTACCACACGTGGCTCCGTCCCCACACATTACCCCACGAGGCTCCGTCCCCACACATTACCACACGAGGCTCCGTCCCCCCACATTACCACACGAGGCTGCGTCCCCACACATTACCACACGATGTTCCGTCCCCCCCACATTACCACACGAGGCTCCGTCCCCGCACATTACCACACGAGGCTCCGTCCCCACACATTACCACATGAGGCTCCGTCCCCCCACATTACCACACAAGGCTGCGTCCCCACACATTACCACACGATGTTCCGTCCCCCCCACATTACCACACGAGGCTCCATCCCCACACGAGGCTCCGTCCCCACACACATTACCACACGAGGCTCCGTCCCCACACATTACCACACGAAGCTCCCTCCCCACACACCATATCCCGTTTAAGTTAATAACAAGAAAACAATTCCACCTTCGTCTGGCTTATTCCATGACAATTACAAAATCGCAAGGACAAACATTCGATAAGATTGGCATTCTCCTACCTGATCCTGTATTCACACATGGTCAATTATACGCTGCATTCTCTAGAGTAAAGGTACCGTCACATTTAGCGACGCTGCAGCGATCTAGACAACGATCCCAATCGCTGCAGCGTCGCTGTGTGGTCGCTGGAGAGCTGTCACACAGACAGCTCTCCAGCGACCAACTATGCGAAGTCCCCTTGTAACCAGGGTAAACATCGGGTTACTAAGCGCAAGGCCGCGCTTAGTAACCCGATGTTTACCCTGGTTACCAGCGTAAACGTAAAAAAAACAAACACTACATACTTACATTCCGGTGTCTGTCCCCCGGCGCCATGGTTCTCTGCACTGACTGTGAGCGCCAGCCGGAAAGCACAGCGGTGACGTCACCGCTGTGCTCTGCTTTCTGGCCGGCCGGCGCTCACAGTGCAGAGAAGCACAGCGCCGGGGGACAGACACCGGAATGTAAGTATGTAGTGTTTGTTTTTTTTACGTTTACGCTGGTAACCAGGGTAAACATCGGGTTACTAAGCGCGGCCCTGCGCTTAGTAACCTGACGTTTACCCTGGTTACCAGTGAAGACATTGCTGAATCGGCGTCACACACGCCGATTCAGCGATGTCTGCGGGAGTCCAGCGACGAAATAAAGTTCTAGACTTTCTGCTCCGACCAACGATGGCACAGGAGGATCCAGATCGCTGCTGCCTGTCAAACTCAACGATATCGCTAGCCTGGACGCTGCAACGTCACGGATCGCTAGCGATATCGTTCAGTGTGACGGTACCATAACAAGTTGTAAAGATCTTTCAGTTCAAATGTACCTGGTAGAAGTCAAGGAAAGATCTTTGAAAATGAGGAAAATAACTATACATTTAATTGTGTTTACAGAGAAATTTTAACTTAAAGGGAACCTGTCACCCCGTTTTTTGAGATTGAGCTATAAATACTGTTAAATAGGGCCTGCACTGTGTGTTCCTATAGTGTATGTAGTGTACCCCGATTCCCCATGTATGCTGAGAAATAACTTACCAAAGTCGCCGTTTTCGCCTGTCAATCAGGCTGGTCAGGTCGGGAGGGCGTGGTGACATCGCTGGTTCTTCCTCAGCTTTACGTTGGTGGCGTAGTGGCGAAGACACAGCGCGCGATCTGCGCTGTCATCCCTTTCGTCGGTGGGGGCGGCCATCTTCCTGGGGCCGCGCGTGCGCAGATCGAGTGCTCTGCTGCACGGGGCTTCAGGAAAATGGCCGCGGGATGCCGCGCGTGCGCATTAGAGATCGCGGCGGCCATTTTCCCAAAGCCGAGTTTGCATCTCGGCTTTGGGAAAATGGCCGCCGCGATCTCTAATGCGCACGCGCGGCATCCCGCGGCCATTTTCCTGAAGCCCCGTGCAGCAGAGCACTCGATCTGCGCACGCGCGGCCCCAGGAAGATGGCCGCCCCCACCGATGCAAGGGATTACAGCGCAGATCGCGCGCTGCTTGTTCACCACTACACCACTACGCCACCAACGTAAAGCTGAGAAAGAACCACCGATGTCACCACGCCCTCCCGACCTGACCAGCCTGATTGACAGGCGAAAACGGCGACTTTGGTAAGTTATTTCTCAGCATACATGGGGAATCGGGGTACACTACATACACTATAGGAACACACAGCGCAGGCCCTATTTAACAGTATTTATAGCTCAATCTCAAAAAACGGGGTGACAGGTTCCCTTTAATTTATGTTTTGTTATGAAATTTGTTTAGATGCTGGAATGAATAAAAAACGCACATCTTACTGAATCCAGTTTGTTTTTGATTTTACACTGTGAATAAAATGTATTATTATTCAAATTTTTAATGATAATTATTATTAACTTCATTTTAAGTTAATTTACCACCTGCGTACGCGCTATTGAATGTTGTCATTATTTACTTTAGTTTAATCACCAGCAGCGTTAACTAGATAACAATGAGCGTGCTGAGCGTTAGCTGGCTGGAAACAGCTAGTTAAACTATATAATTTATATGACTCCGAAAGCACCCCCAATGACCCAGAAAACAGCCGCACCACAATTGACTGACCGCGAAAGCAAGCACCACAAGAGGTGGGTGACCCCCCAAAGCACCCTTCAATGCAGGTGAGCATCCCCTCACCACAGGTGGGTGCTCCATAAAGCACAGGTACGGACTGGGACTGAAATTCAGCCCTGGCATTTGAAATCACACAGGCCCATGCTGTGCCGTCCCCAAGCACCATAGAGGATATATTACCCCGCATGGAAGAAAGCAAGAGGAAAGCAAGATTTACCAGTATTTCTAATGATACCTCCGTCACAACACTTAACAGTATGGGTGTTTTGAGAACACCGATTCTGTTCATGTAGCAGACAAGGTGGCCCACAATCAGACAGGCCCCTCTGGCATTTGCCAGAATTGCCAAATGGCCAGTCCGGCCCTGATAAAGCACCCCCATCACAGGCGAGTGTCCTAATCAACATCCCACTGCACATGAGTGCTCCCCAGAGCAGCCTCCAACCACATTTGAGTGCCCCCACAAAACCCTCCCCCACTGCAGGTGAGTGCCCCACAAAGCATCCTGTACCACAGCCGAGTGCACCCCCAAAGCACGCCCCCCCCACCACACACACAAGTGCTCCACATAAAGCAACCCCCCACCCCAGGTGAGCACCTCCAGGCACTATCCACACACGGCCAGTGTGTGCCCCCCAAGGCGACCCCCACCGCAGGTGTAGCCCTAAATGCCATAGGTGCCCCTCTTTTGCGAAGTGCCCTCACCTAAATAAAAAAAATCATCCACCAAATGCTTCCCAGTCAGTGCTTCGACTTAGTTGTGCCACACTTCACCCCCCAAAAAGTTTGGCAGCCCCTTGCCCCCCATTCCTTTCTGATAACATGGCTCTGACAGAGCAGTGACCTCACTTCAGAGCCAGGACTGATCCTCCCGCTTGCACGTTACGCAACCCCTCACACAACCCCTCACACAACCCCTCACACAACTCCTCACACAACCCCTCACACAGGCAGTTTGTCCCTCGCCGGCCGCCGTTCCCGCAATGCATGTCGGACCCTCCCAATATGGCGGCGTCCGTACCGCTGCGCTGAGGAGCTGTCCGTGCTCGGTTTTCACGGGAGGCAGAGCGTGAGAGGACGAGAATCGAGATGGATCGTGAAAGCCCAGGCTTGGGCCTCGAAGATGAAGAGGAAGGCAGGCTTGTGGACTGGACCCTGCCGGCCGCCTTCATGAAGAAGCGGCACTGCGAGAAGATCGAGGGCTGCAAGTCCCTGGCGCAGAGCTGGAGGATGAAGGATCGGGTAAGGGGTCGTGATGTGCCGTGAGATTGGGGGGCACTTTGTAGTGGTTCTCAGCCCTCTGTGGGGGCTATAACATACTGGAGGGTCTGGCGTCACAGGCCTGCGGGGGATTCAGGGGGAAGGATTTTGGGGGCTTTTACAGGAGAGCTCCATTACTGTTTATTTCCATCCTCTGCCGGATCTAGCATCCAGAAAGCGTTGGCTGTTTGTGCCCTTCTGTTGGGACTAGGCTAGGTTCACATTAGCGTTTCTGTGTGCAGCGTATCGCCTGCGTGCTTACTCCTCCGCATCATCTTGCGCATGACGCAAACAAAAGCGCTGAGTGCATGTGTTTAAATGCGCTTTGGCATGCGTTTGCGTTTTGTATGCGCATGGTGGAGGCGGTGACATCATTTTGTGGTCATGCGCAGTCTAAAGAACGCATGCATACGCGTGTCCTTGCCTACCAATGTGTTCCCATAGACTGTAATGTGTTTTTTATGCAGTCATCCGCATGCGGACGATTGCGCAATATTTGACTCCTAAAAAAATGCAAAATGTTGCGTTTGCCGCGCACCGCGAAACGATACATGCGTACGCATGTGAGCGTATGCAAAAGCATGTCCCTGCTTACACAATGTTAAAGATATGTACGCATACGGATCATACGCCGCGCACAGAAATGCTAATCTGAACCCGGCCTTACTTTGTATGAGGCACCTTATACCAGACCCAAAATTCTGTGGAAGCAGTATATTGGGGGCGCCAGGTAAGGGTATGTTTCCACGTTCAGGAACCGCTGCATTTTTGACACAGCGTTGAGTCGCAGTGTCAAAAACGCAGCGTCCAGATGTTACAGCATAGTGGAGGGGATTTCATGAAATCCCGTCTCCACTATGCATTAAAAGGCGCATGCGGCAGACCCGCTAAAACGCACATGCGGCGCGTCTTTTAACCCCTTTCTGACATCGGACGTACTATCCTGTCCATGTGGGGTGGGCCCCTATGACCATGGACGGGATAGTACGTCCAGCGCGATCGGCGGCGCTCACGGGGGGAGCGCGGCCGATCGCGGCCGGGTGTCAGCTGTTTATCGCAGCTGACATCCGGCACTATGTGCCAGGAGCGGTCACGGACCGCCCCCGGCACATTAACCCCTGGCACACCGCGATCAAAGATGATCGCGATGTGCCGGCGGTGCAGGGAAGCACCGCGCAGGGAGGGGGCTCCCTGCGGGCTTCCCTGAGCCCCCCGCAGCAACGCGATGTGATCGCGTTGCTGCGAGGGTCTTACCTCCCTCCCTCCCTGCTCGAGCCCCGGATCCAAGATGGCCGCGGATCCGGGTCCTGCAGGGAGGGAGGTGGCTTCACAGAGCCTGCTCAGAGCAGGCACTGTGAAGGCTGCAGCGCTGCATGTCAGATCAGTGATCTGACAGAGTGCTGTGCAAACTGTCAGATCACTGATCTGTGATGTCCCCCCCTGGGACAAAGTAAAAAAGTAAAAAAAAAAATTTTCAAATGTGTAAAAATAAAAAATAAAAAAAAATATTCCAAAATAATGAAAAAAAAAAAAAAATATTATTCCCATAAATACATTTCTTTATCTAAATAAAAAAAACAAAACAATAAAAGTACACATATTTAGTATCGCCGCGTCCGTAACGGCCCGACCTATAAAACTGGCCCACTAGTTAACCCCTTCAGTAAACACCGTAAGAAAAAAAAATAAAACGAGGCAAAAAACAACGCTTTATTATCATACCGCCGAACAAAAAGTGGAATAACACGCGATCAAAAAGACAGATATAAATAACCATGGTACCGCTGAAAACGTCATCTTGTCCCGCAAAAAACGAGCCGCCATACAGCATCATCAGCAAAAAAATAAAAAAGTTATAGTCCTGAGAATAAAGCGATGCCAAAATAATTATTTTTTCTATAAAATAGTTTTTATCGTATAAAAGCGCCAAAACATAAAAAAATGATATAAATGAGGTGTCGCTGTAATCGTACTGACCCGAAGAATAAAACTGCTTTATCAATTTTACCAAACGCGGAACGGTATAAACGCCTCCCCCAAAAGAAATTCATGAATAGCTGGTTTTTGGTCATTCTGCCTCACAAAAATCGGAATAAAAAGCGATCAAAAAATGTCACGTGCCCGAAAATGATACCAATAAAAACGTCAACTCGTCCCGCAAAAAACAAGACCTCACATGACTCTGTGAACCAAAATATGGAAAAATTATAGCTCTCAAAATGTGGTAACGCAAAAAATATTTTTTGCAATAAAAAGCGTCTTTCAGTGTGTGACGGCTGCCAATCATAAAAATCCGCTAAAAAACCCGCTATAAAAGTAAATCAAACCCCCCTTCATCACCCCCTTAGTTAGGGAAAAATTAAAAAAATGTATTTATTTCCATTTTCCCATTAGGGCTAGGGTTAGAGTTAGGGCTAGGGTTAGGGCTAGGGTTAGGGTTAGGGCTAGGGTTAGGGCTAGGGCTAGGGTTAGGGCTAGGGCTAGGGTTAGGATTAGG
Organism: Ranitomeya imitator; assembly: GCF_032444005.1. Lineage (NCBI taxonomy): Eukaryota > Metazoa > Chordata > Amphibia > Anura > Dendrobatidae > Ranitomeya > Ranitomeya imitator. The sequence goes on along the minus strand of NC_091283.1, from coordinate 418,772,991 downwards.
GTTAGGGCTAGGGTTAGGGCTAGGGCTACAGTTTGGGTTGGGGCTAAAGTTACAGTTAGGGTTTAGATTACATTTACGGTTGGGAATAGGGTTGGGATTAGGGTTAGGGGTGTGTCTGGGTTAGAGGTGTGGTTAGGGTTACTGTTGGGATTAGGGTTAGGGGTGTGTTTGGATTAGGGTTTCAGTTATAATTCGGGGGTTTCCACTGTTTAGGCACATCAGGGGCTCTCCAAACGCGACATGGCGTCCGATCTCAATTCCAGCCAATTCTGCGTTGAAAAAGTAAAACAGTGCTTCTTCCCTTCCGAGCTCTCCCGTGTGCCCAAACAGGGGTTTACCCCAACATATGGGGTATCAGCGTACTCAGGACAAATAGGACAACAACTTTTGGGGTCCAATTTCTCCTGTTACCCTTGGGAAAATACAAAACTCGGGGCTAAAACATTTTTTTTGTGGGAAAAAAAAGGATTTTTTATTTTCACGGCTCTGCGTTATAAACTGTAGTGAAACACTTGGGGGTTCAAAGTTCTCACAACACATCTAGATTAGTTCCCTGGGGGGTCTAGTTTCCAATATGGGGTCACTTGTGGGGGGTTTCTACTGTTTAGGTACATTAGGGGCTCTGCAAACGCAATGTGACACCTGCAGACCATTCCATCTAAGTCTGCATTCAAATGGCACTCCTTCCCTTCTGAGCCCTCCTACGTGCCCAAACAGTGGTTCCCCCCACATATGGTGTATCATCGCACTCAGGACAAATTGGGCAACAAATTTTGGGGTCCAATTTCTCCTGTTACCCTCAGGAAAATACAAAACTGGGGGCTAAAAAAATAATTTTTGTGGGAAAAAAATTTTGTTTTATTTTTACGGCTCTGCATTATAAACTTTTGTGAAGCACTTGGTGGGTCAAAGTGCTCACCACACCTCTAGATAAGTTCCTTAGGGGGTCTACTTTCCAAAATGGTGTCATTTGTGGGGGGTTTCAATGTTTAGGCACATCAGTGGCTCTTCAAACGCAACATGGCGTTCTATCTCAATTCCTGTCAATTTTGCTTTGAAAAGTCAAACGGCGCTCCTTCCCTTCCGAGCTCTCCCATCCGCCCAAACAGTGGTTTACCCCCACATATGGGCTATCAGCGTACTCAGGACAAATTGTACAACAATGATTGGGGTCCATTTTCTCCTGTTACCCTTGGTAAAATAAAACAAATTGGAGCTGAATTAAATTTTTTGTGAAAAAAAGTTAAATGTTCATTTTTATTTAAACATTCAAAAAATTCCTGTGAAGCACCAGAAGGGTTAATAAACTTCTTGAATGTGGTTTTGAGCACCTTGAGGGGTGTAGTTTTTAGAATGGTGTCACACTTGGGTATTTTCTATCATATAGACCCCTCAAAATGACTTCAAATGAGATGTGGTCCCTAAAATAAAATGGTGTTGTAGAAATGAGAAATTGCTGGTCAACTTTTAACCCTTATAACTCCCTAACAAAAAAAAATTTTGGTTCCAAAATTGTGCTGATGTAAAGTAGACATGTGGGAAATGTTACTTATTAAGTATTTTGTGTGACATATCTCTGTGATTTAATTGCATAAAAATTCAAAGTTGGAAAATTGCGAAATTTTCATAATTTTCGCCAAATTTCCGTTTTTTTCACAAATAAACGCAGGTACTATCAAAGAATTTTTACCATTGTCATGAAGTACAATATGTCACGAGAAAACAATGTCAGAATCACCAGGATCCATTGAAGCGTTCCAGAGTTATAACCTCATAAAGGGACAGTGGTCAGAATTGTAAAAATTGGCCCGGTCATTAACGTGCAAACCACCCTTGGGGGTAAAGGGGTTAAGAACGCAGCATGTCCTTACATTGCAGAAAAAAACGCAAGGACAGTGCAGGTGACCTGCCAGTGACCTCAGGTGCAGATTTGGTCAGGATTTTACCTGCATAAAATCCTGACCAAATCCTGATGCAATCCTTAACGTGGACACATACCCTTACATGACTGTGCAGCGATATTTTTCCACTTTGAGGGTCTATTGTGGTTGTAGCCCCTCTAGATGTCCACAGGGTCAGGTCCTTCCAAACCCAGAGGTAGTGGTGGGCTCTCTGCATGTGAGACGCCAGTTTGAAGGCCTTTTCATATGAGCGTTGTGGCCACGTCTGACTCCCGAGTAGGCGCTCTCCCTTCTGTGGCCGGCCGACTTCCAGCATCCTGTAGGCTCAGCGCCTGCTGCAGGTTAAAGCCCCCGTCACACATAGCGAGATCGCTAGCGAGATCGCTGCTGAGTCACAAGTTTTGTGACGCAACAGCGACCTCAGTAGCGATCTCGCTATGTGTGACACGTAGCAGCGACCAGGCCCCTGCTGTGAGATCACTGGTCGTGTCAGAATGGCCTGGACCGTTTTTTGATCGTTGAGGTCCCGCTGGGTAGCACACATCGCTGTGTTTGACACCTTACCAACGACCTCGTTGACAGGACGTCCCATTGAATCGTCATGAAATAGCATCGTTGTACAGGTCGCTACAGGTCGCCGCATCGCTGCTGCGTCGTTGGGGAGATCGCACTGTGTGACATCTCACCAGCGACCACATAGCGAGGCAGCAACGATCCCTGACAGGTCGTATCGTTGTCGGGATCGCATAAGCGTCGCTATGTGTGACGGGGCCTTAAGGCTTCCTTCATTCCTCCACCCCTGAAAGAGTCCTAAGGGCCGATTTGTCATTTGCGATTTTTTTTTTTTTTTTAAGTCACTTTTTTTTCCTTTTTTTCCCATTTTGATTCACTCACTGGTTTTGCGCCAAATACTTAAAAATGGCGTACGTGATTTGTGAATGTCGTAACAATGCTATTTTGTTTTTAATGGGAATCTTGTCACCTCCTTGGAAGTACCTAAGCTATTAATATGGGCATACAGGTACTAGAACACTTAAAATAGTCATATTATGCCTCATCTTCAGAAATCTTCTTATAATCCTTTTATGTTAATCCATTGTTCCAGGCTCTGGGGGTGCAGTGCCTGGGATGAAACTTGACCCCAGGACTTCATTTGCGCGGCTGTCACTTCCCATCAGCGTCACCGTGGCCTGTGATGTCTAGTAATTGTCTCGGGCCTGCGAACTGCAATTGCGAGAATAATTAAGAAGCCAATGCCCATGGAAGGGCGGAATATCGCAATTGCCGGGCGCAGGCGTGGGACAAACACTAGATGTTATAGGGCACTGTGACGCTGATGGGAGGCGAGAGGCACGCAAATGAAGTCCTGAGGCCAAGTTTCCTTCCAGGCACCCCACGCCCCAAAACCTGGAACAACGGATTCACATAAAGGATTAAAAGCGGATTTCTGAAGAACAAGACCGTAGATATGAGGCAAAAATTGTCCTACTGATCGTCAACCTCTTTAACTGGTTTATGTGATTTCAGCACCACAAGTCACAATTTCTTTTAACCGTTGCTAAAATGTACAAAGTTGGAAACTCCAGAACCCTTAAGGCGCGCGTCCACTGTTCGGATTTACGGCGCTTTGGACGGAGTGGAAAACCCACGCCGCCCCCTTCTGTACACGCGGGGATTCCGAGTGTGTTCATTGCACATATCCGGAAATGCCGCACCTTATACGTAGGACCCTGTTATTTACCTTGCGGCGACGGAGTGTCGGCGCAAGGTAAACAGACATGCTTTTTAAAAAGACGCGCCGCATGTCCAGAAACGCAGGACTGCCGGATGCGTGTTTGCACGCATAGTGGAGACAGGATTTCATAAAATCCTCTCCACTATGCTGTAACATCTGGACGCCTCAGGTTGAACACTGCGGTTATACGCACCGTTCAATCTGCGGCTAAACCGGATGTAATCTGGTCCGTGGACATGTACCCTTACTCCTGAAGGGGGTGGACTGAGCAAAAAATAAATATGCATCATTTGGTAAAAGTTGTATTTCATGAGTCATTTTTCAATCAATGGGGTCTCCAGCCATCGGACCCTCACTGATCGATCTCTGATTTGTCACTTATCCAGTTGACCTTTGTAAGTACACAGTGGACAATACATTGAGACTACAGAATGGCTAAGATATAGTTCATTTGATTGCTGGATCTGATAATTAGGCCGGGATCACACATACGCGAGATATGGCCAAGTCTCGCAGGTGAAAACCCAGCTCTGGCGCCGGCACTCCGGAGCGGAGCATGCAGCTCCATGTATTGCTGTGCGGCTGTACGCTCCGCTCTGGAGTGTCGGCACCAGAGCTCGGTTTTCACCTGCGATACTCGGCCGTATCTCGCGTATGTGTGATCCCGGCCTTATAGAGAGACTATAAGCCAGCGAGCATTAGATTTCTCTAAAAGACAAGGGGTTAATATGGGTTTTGTCGAGGTTTTATGGCAGGATACATGGGGGCTATGTTGGTGTTCTTGTTGTTAGTGATGATGTAACCTCACAAGAAGGCTCATTCACTGTCATAATAGGTTTGTAGGCCATGAGTGTCATGTTGGGTTTGTCTGGTACCAGGCCCAGTGTACGTCACCAGTTTATTTCCATTTCTCCACCAAAGGGGATTGCCTACCCTTCCCCTTTCTCCACGAGGTTACTTTGCTGATTCTGCCAGTAGCTTGTTATGGGTTATTCCAGTTAGGACAAAGCTTTATTGGTTTTTACCCATCCACTGTGGTTGCCACGCTGTCGATGAACAGAATGAATGGCCCAAAGTCTCCTGTGTGAATTAAGTGCTGATCGAGCATTCACTGTGCTATCCCTAATCATCAATGTAATGGAAGCACATCCTTCCAGCTTCCTGCTAAATTGACAGCAAGGACCAGCGTCTGGCTCGAACAATGCTCTATCCACTGCTGCTGTATAAAGGAGCTTTGTCTCTGCAACATCAGAGCAGCGCTCACAAGCTCTATAGAAAAGAGCCTGTAAGTGTGACGCTTCTTGACTAAGAGACCAGCCATCACTGATAGTTTACTGACCACCACAGTAGTCTATGCAGCGAGTAGTAAACAAATTAAAAATACTTCCATTCTTGGACTTTTTAACCCTTTAATGACCCCTGATGTACATTTTCCCATAAGGTCTTGAGGACTTCATGGAGTGAGCTCAGTAACTGAGTCTGCTTCATTCCTGGCAGATGCCAAATGTTTTACATAGCCTGCATCTGACTATTAACAGCTGTAGCTAGCTCATTAACCATTTAATGTCGCAGTCAATGACTGACAGCAGCAATTAACTGGCATGACTACAAGTGTTTGTTTGCTTGCTCTTAACGGCCACCACAAGGTCATCGTCTGGAGCCAATGAATTACCATGGCAGTTGGGGCCTGATCAAGGCCTCCTTTAGAGAATTACAGAAGGCTAGCACTCGACAGTTCTGAAGGTGACGGTGCAAATGAACGGAACCCGTGGTCCTCTCAATCATAGAACGTAAAATCACTGCACTCGTACGATGAAGAGATTCAATTCATGTGGATGCTTTTATTAAGTAAATGTTCAGGTGAGGCGATAAGTACAAAACGTTTCGGCCAGCCCGTGGCCTTGATCACTAAATCGCTGAAACAAATAAAAAATATTTGTTTCAGCGATTTAGTGATCAAGGCCACGGGCTGGCCGAAACGTTTTGTACTTATCGCCTCACCTGAACATTTACTTAATAAAAGCATCCACATGAATTGAATCTCTTCATCGTACGAGTGCAGTGATTTTACGTTCTACAAGGCCTCCTTTAAGTGTCAATCTCAGCAAACGACTGGACTTCATAGGAGTATCGCAATAACACTATATACTGCAGTGCTGTGGTATTGTATAATATGGAATAAGTGACTAAATGATTGCAAATTCAAATTTCCAAGAGGCGGCACAGTGGCTCAGTGATTAGCATTACGGCCTTGCAGCGCTGGAGTCCTGGGTTCAAATCCCACCAAGCACAACATCTGCAAGGAGTTTGTATGTTCTCCTCGTGTTTGTGTGGGTTTCCTATAGGTTCTCCGGTTTCCTCCCACATTCCAAAGACATACTGATAGGGAATTTAGATTGTGAGCCCCATCAGGGACAGCGACGATAATGTAGGCAAACTGTAAAGCGCTGCAGAATATGTTAGCGATATATATATATATATATATATATATATATATATATATATATATATATATATATATATAAAAATAAACATTATTATTAGATTAAGAGGTGAAAAAAAGTTAAATAAGAATTAATTTTTTTTTTAAGTTTAAATCCCTTTAAAAAAAAAAAATTAAACACATTTGGTATACGGTAATTGAGTTCAAAAGTCGGATTTACCCAAATAATATACAAGAATTTAAACTGTACATAGAACAGCTGGAAAAAAAAATCTAATTGCTTGAGTTGGCGTTTTTTGTCTTCCACACATTCTTTTAAGGGAACCTGTCACCTTGGAAATGTTATTTGCCGCAAGGTATTTAAGCATTATGTGACTGCCTTTGGTATGTTATTTACCTGCTGTTGTGGGGTCAATCTGTAGGTAAATAGCGTTTCAATGCTGCCTGTCTGCCTTAGGGTATGTTTCCACGTGCAGGAAACGCTGCGTGTCTGACGCTGCATAGGGCCGCAGCGTCAGACACGCAGTGTCCAGATGTTACAGCATAGTGGAGGGGATTGAATGAAATCCCGTCTCCACTATGCGTGGTAACACGCACGCGGCGGCCCTGCGACTCCGGACATGCTGCGCGTCTTTTCAGATCGCAGCATGTCCGTATATCTTGCGGCGACACTGCGTCGCCGCAAGATATAGCACAGGGCCCTATGCGATGGGTGCGATGATGCCGGATGTGTGCTATGAACACATCCAGCATCATCGCGTCCCAGAAGGGGGCGGGGCTTACCACAGAGCGGCAAAGCCGCTCCGACGATACCTCCTGCCATCCTGAAAGTGGACACATACCCTTACCGTTACACTAAACGACTTACCAACGATCACGACCAGCGATACGACCTGGCCGTGATCGTTGGTAAGTCGTTGTGTGGTCGCTGGGGAGCTGACACACAGACAGCTCTCTCCAGCGACCAACGATCCGGGGAAAGACTTCGGCATCGTTGAAATTGTCTTCAACGATGCCGAAGTCCCCGGGTAACCAGGGTAAACATCGGGTTACTAAGTGCAGGGCCACGCTTAGTAACCCGATATTTACCCTGGTTACCATTGTAAAAGTAAAAAAAAAAAACCAGTACATACTCACATTCCGATGTCTGTCACGTCCCCCGCCGTCAGGTTCCCGCACTGACTGTCAGCGCCGGCCGTAAAACAGAGCCAGAGCACAGCGGTGACGTCACCGCTGTGCTCTGCTTTCCGGCCGGCGCTGACAGTCAGTGCAGGGAAGCTGACGCCGGGGGACGTGACAGACATCAGAATGTGAGTATGTACTGTTTTTTTTAACTTTTACAATGGTAACCAGGGTAAATATCGGGTTAGTAAGCGCGGCCCTGCACTTAGTAACCCGATATTTACCCTGGTTACAAGTGAACGCATCACACACGCCGATCCAGCGATGACAGCGGGTGATCAGCGACCAAAAAAAAGGTCCTGATCATTCCCCACGACCAACGATCTCCCAGCAGGGGCCTGATCGTTGGTCGCTGTCACACATAACGAGATCGTTAGCGGGATCGTTGCTACGTCACAAAAAGCGCGACGTTGCAACGATATCGTTAACGATATCGTTATGTGTGAAGGTACCGTTAATGAAAATGCGGCTAATGGAAGAAAATCAACTTTTATTTCCTCCCGGGAGCTACCAGTTTTCAGTCTTCAGAATGGCTACAGTCAATTGATCGGTGGCTGTAAGCACGGCCCGCACTTTGACAGCCAGCAAGTTGTCAGTCAAAGTGCTGGAGACAGCTGCCGATCACAGTATAGTGATTCATAATTGTAGCCACTTTGTGCATGCACCCATGACTGAAAGCCAGTGGCTCCCGGGAGCAAATAAGTTCATTTTCTCCTGGTAATGGCACCGCCACAGTGCAAAGCGCCAGAATTGGTTTATCTAATAGATGCGCCTTTTCGGGGGTGGCTGCGGGCTGCTATTTTTAAGCTGCGCTGGCTGGGGCAATATCCATGGCCCCTTACCAGCCTGAGAATACCAGCCCCCAGCTGTCTGCTTCAGCTTGGCTGGTTGTGAAAAGTGTGTGTGTGTGTGGGGGGGGGGGGGGAACCCAAGCAGTTTTTTATTAAAATCATTGAAATAATTTAAGAAAAAAAAAAAACGGCCTTGCTAACAGCTGAGGGTTGCCTCTTGCAGCTGTCAGTTTTGCCTGGCTGGTTATCAAAAATACAGGGGAACGCGCGCTGTTTTTTTTACTTATTCTATTTAGAGCACAGGCTGATGAATACTCGCATCAGCCACCGCATGCACCCGCGGTTATTAGCGGCAGCGGGCCTAGTATCTTTGGAGTAGTAGTCCAATCAGCCAACACCTGTGATTGGAGGTAAACTTTTTACCTCCAGTCACAGCTGCGGGCTCACTCTGTCTTCTGACAGCGTGGGAGCTGTAGCTCTCCGAACGGCGGTAATGATCTTACCGCTGATCAGAGACAGTGTTTGCTGCTCTGTCATGCAGATGACAACGTCGCAAACACTGGATGTTCAGGCCCCCCATTCAAGTCAGTGGGGCCCGTGTTTGGGTACTGTTCTCATAACCAAAGCAAACTTCTTTTTTTTTTTTTTTTTTTTAACTATTCACCTGAACCCTCTAGACCCGAACATCCAGGGGTTCGCCCATCAGTAGTTGTGATTTTATTGTTTGGAATCTTTCCATGCTGTATAAAATATTGATCCTGAGAGATTAGAATCTGTAATTATCAGCAGGTATCCAGGCTATATACACTGCTCAAAAAAATAAAGGGAACACTAAGGCTATGTGCACATGTTGCGGATTTTGCTGCGGATCTGCAGCTGCGGGTCCGTAGCAGCTTTCCATGCGTTTACAGTACAATGTAAACCTATGGAAACCGCAATCCGCAGTTCCCATGCTGCAGAAAAAAATGTGCAGAAACGCTGCGGGTTACATTCCGCAGCATATCAATTCTTTGTGCGGATTCCGCTGGGGTTTACACCTGCTCGCAATAGGAATCCGCAGGTGTAAACCGCAGGTGGAATCCGCACAAAATCTGCATAAAAACCGCGGTAAATCCGCAAGTAAAACGCAGTGCCTTTTACCTGCGGATTTCTCAAATCCGCTTCGGAAAAATCCACAGAGCTCCAAAATACGTGTGCACATACCCTTAAACAGAATATAACTCCAAGTAAATCAAACTTCTGTGAAATCAAACTGTCCACTTAGGATGCAACACTGTTTGACAATCAATTTCACATGCTGTTGTACAAATGGAATAGACAACAGATGGAAATTATTGGCAATTATCAAGACACACTCAATAAAGGAGTGGTTCTTCAGGTGGGGCCGCACTTAGTAACCCGATGTTTACCCTGGTTACCATCGTTAAAGTAAAATAAACAACCACTACATACTTACCTACCGCTGTCTGTCCCCGGCGCTGGGCTTCTCTGCACTCCTCCTGCACTGGCTGTGAGCACAGCGGCCGGAAAGCAGAGCGGTGACGTCACCGCTGTGCTTTCCGGCTGCCCGGCGCTCACAGCCAGTGCAGGAGGAGTGCAGAGAAGCTCAGCGCCGGGGACAGACAGCGGTAGGTAAGTATGTAGTGGTTGTTTATTTTACTTTAACGATGGTAACCAGGGTAAACATCGGGTTACTAAGTGCGGCCCTGCGCTTAGTAACCCGATGTTTACCCTGGTTACCAGCGAAGACATCGCTGAATCGGTGTCACACACGCCGATTCAGCGATGTCAGCGGGAGAGCCAGCGACGAAATAAAGTTCTGGCCTTTCTTCCCCGACCAGCGACATCACAGCAGGGGCCTGATCGCTGCTGCGTGTCACACTGGACGATATCGCTAGCGAGGACGCTGCAACGTCACGGATCGCTAGCGATATCGTCCAGTGTGACGGTACCTTTATTCATGCAGGGGATCTCTTCTCCCTGTGCTTGGTTATTTTTGTCTGTACCATAGACTTTGATTTGAGCAGCAGGCTGCATTTTCAGCCAGCGCTCCATTCATCAACTCTTGGTCGCAGTATTGCTGGTTTGAGGGAGGGGGTCACTGGACCTCCGTTCCGGAAATTAGTGGAGTCTCAACTGTTAAACCCTCCTCAGTCTAAGGCTGGAGTCACACTAGTCTGTAATACGGATGAGTGCTGTGCGATAGAAAACCGCATAGCACTCAGACCAGTATTCTGCTGTGGGGCAGCTCACATCCCCATTTTTTTTCCTCGGCCGTTTTCAGTGTGCGAGTGAAATTGCAGCATGCTGCGATTGTCACCGACATTTGGCCGAAAAATGTCTCACTCACCCCATATAAGCCTGTGGGTGCGAATGAGACAACGCACATCACTCGGATATCATCCTAGTGCTGTATGCTAAACGCTGACCCCGGCAAGGGAGGAGATGGAGAAATTCATTTCTCCGCCTCCTCCACAGCTGTGCTCCGATCCTCCCTGTGCGGGAGGCTCGGAGCAGAGACGCATGAAACTCGGCCCCTGCTGACAACAGAGCAGGAGCCGAGGGTCATTAGCATATCGCATCGGATGCAATACGCTAGTGTGACCCCGGCCTTACAGTTATCATTTGACTCGAGAAGCCAGGAAGCTTTGTAGTGACGTAGATTTGGGGAATGTGGGTATAAGAACTCTTTGAGGTAGTGGGCTGCTAGGAAATATGAGGTTGAGGGAGAGGTGTATTGTGACAGAAGCCAGGGCACAGAAGGTCTCCATGCAAGGCCCAGAAGGACACATTTATGGGTTTTGAAGGTCTGGGGGATCTCCTACACCTGGATATGATTTTGATGTGGGGACACAAGGTTGGGATGACATTTTGTATTATTGATGTTCTGTTGACACAAGACTTTCACACACTTTTGGAAATGTGCCACAGTCAGGGCCGTATTTGCCACTAGGCACTTGAGGGCACACGCCTAGGGGCGCCAGGATGCAGGGGGCGGCACCTGAGCAAGGGTTGTCTTTTTTTTTTTTTTTTAAAGTCCAAAGGTGGTCAGCCCGCCCACTCACCAACAATCGTTACTGAACTTTGCAGCCTGACCCCGGACACAGCCCGCTCCTTTGCTGCCCATGTTCCCCAGCCGACAGCTGCTACGTGCCTCTGTGGGCACCGCAGCTACTTACATGTCCGTGACTGGTAAGTTCTTCCCTTCCACTACCCGAATGAAGAGGAAGCTCTGTTTGGCCATGGCTGTGAGGGCCGAGAGTTCAGCAGCCAGCTCCCATCCTTGTCTCCCTCCACATTAGTCCTCCAGGCTCCGGTTAGCAGCCAGTGGCAGAGGAACCCTCGGGGGGCCGGGGCCACAAGTGCTCAGAGCAGGACCTAGTCTCTACCGTTCTCCTGGGAGCTGCTGGAGTTCTGTTACGTCGCAGGGTCGTGACGTAGGGTCAACCTGAGGAGTGAATGAAAGGAATGCTCACTGCTGCTTCTGGGTGCCGAGTCTTATGGCCTTTTATAAGCGAAAGCACTAATTTCTCTCAGTGTAAATGAACATGAGGAAATTACAAGCTGCGCACTTCAGACTAAAGATCTGGTCAGTTCTGCTACCTGTGCATGTTTCATTTGTTACTGTTTGTATGAAATGTGGAGAGCAGAACAAATACAATGTAAGGCAGTTTCCCCCATACAAATCAGTATCCACTCAGCTTTCCTCCATACAAAACAATATCCACCCAGCTTTCCCCCATAAAAAACCGCATCCACCCAGCTTTCCCCCATACAAAACAGTATCCACTCAGCTTTCCTCCATACAAAACAATATCCACCCAGCTTTCCCCCATACAAAACAGTATCTACCTAGCTTTCCCCCATACAAAACAATATCTACCCCACTCTCCCTCATACAAATCACTATTCACTTGGCTTTCCCCTATACAAATCATTATATGCTGTGTGCAGAATTATTAGGCAAGTTGTATTTTGATCACATGATACTTTTTGTACATGTTGTCCTACTCCAAGCTGTTCAGGCTTGAGAGCCAACTACCAATTAAATAAATCAGGTGATGTGCATCCCTGTAATGAGGAGGGGTGTTGTCTTATGACATCACAACCCTATATAAGGTGTGCTTAATTATTAGGCAACTCCCTTTCCTTTGGCAAAATGGGTCAGAAGAGAGATTTGACGGGCTCTGAAAAGTCCAAAATTGTGAGATGTCTTGCAGAGGGATGCAGCAGTGTTGAAATTGCCAAACTTTTGAAGCGTTATCACTGAACAATCAAGCGTTTCATGGCAAATAGCCAACAGGGTCGCAAGAAGCGTGTTGGGCAAAAAAGGTGCAAAATAACTGCGCATGAATTGAGGAAAATCAAGCGTGAAGCTGCCAAGATGCCATTTGACACCAGTTTTGCCATATTTCAGGACTGCAACGTTACTGGAATAACAAAAAGCACAAGGTGTGCGATACTCAGGGACATGGCCAAGGTAAGGAAGGCTCAAAAAAGACCAACTTTGAACAAGAAACATAAGATAAAACGTCAAGACTGGGCCAAGAAATATCTTAAGACAGACATTTCAAAGGTTTTATGGACTGATGAAATGAGAGTGACTCTTGATGGGCCAGAGGCTGGATCAGTAAAGGGCAGAGAGCTCCACTCCACGCCAGCAAGGTGGAGGTGGGATATTGGTATGGGCTGGTATCATCAAAGATGAACTTGTGGGACCTTTTCGGGTTGAGGATGGAGTGAAGCTCAACTCCCAGACCTACTGCCAGTTTCTGGAGACTTCTTCAAGCAGTGGTACAGGAAGAAGTCGGTATCGTTCAAGAAAAACATGATTTTCATGCAGGACAATGCTCCATCACATGCCTCCAACTACTCCACAGCATGGCTGGCCAGTAAAGGTCTCAAAGAAGAAAAAATAATGACATGGCCCCCTGGTTCACCTGATCTGAACCCCATAGAGAACCTGTTGTCCCTCATAAAATGTGAGATCTACAGGGAGGGAAAACAGTCCACCTCTCGGACCAGTGTCTGGGAGGCTGTGGTGGCTGCTGCACGCAATGTTGATCGTAAATAGATCAAGCAACTGACAGAATCTATGGATGGAAGGCTGCTGAGTGTCATCATAAAGAAAGGTGGCTATAATTCTGCACACAGTGTATGTGTATATATATAGAGAGAGAGAAAAAAAAAAATCATGTTGCTTAAATTATGATGCAAGTCATTTGGACCACATCATGAACGTTTTAAAAACAAAAACAAGCCAAGAAATAATGGCAGTATTGCGTTTTTTTTCTTAATTTCACCTTTTTCAGATCCCTCCCCCCCCCCTTACATTATACGGTGAAATAAATTGTCATTGAAAACTTGTCTGGCATAAAAAAGTGAGGACCACAGTGAAAAAATAAGCAGAGGTAGACAAAGGAAGATCAAGCTGAGCTTTCTAACAAGTATTTTACTTCACAGCTGGATTCACATCTATACTGCTCAGTACTACTGTATAAAGTCTTCCTTGCTGCTACTTTTTTACAATAGCGAAAGAATAAAGAGCAGGAATCTCTGTGTCCTGTGTATGGTGGACACTTTAGAAGCTAGTTTCCGCCCACCAGCTCAGTCAAGTGCAAATGAAGAGTTAGGTTCTTCAGAGGAGAGACCTGGTGAAAATGCAGAATAAGAGTCATACGTGTGCCTTGAGTTATTACTAATTTTCACACACGGGACCGCTCTTTCTGAAAAGTTATGTGAAAGCAAAGTTAGTTACCCTTTAAGGACTTGAACTCATAGTCGCCCTGCCTTTATACACGCTCGAGATGCAGCAGCCACTTTCACGGTACGATTTTATAGAAAGTAAATTGTACTTTTGATTTACTGCTATGTGCATTGCGTTTAATGGTGCTTTGCTGTGGGGAAGTTGACACGCTGCGTGAATTACACAGTGCATGCAGGTTATAAATTAGATTTAAAATCACATTCAATGCCGGAAAACATCCTTTGGAAGACTATCATCTCCTCCAGAAGCGATGCCAACCGAGACGTATGTGTAGAGCGCTTTACTGTATTACTCAGTACAAGAGCAGCTAAATAAATTTAATGCATTTTTCTGGGAAATAATATTTATTACTAACCTTTTTATGCAAGTTTTCATTTTTGGTGTAATGGGATTGCACAGCAGTCTAAAGTTACATAGAAAATATTCTGAGATAACTAGCTTAAAAGTGATCTGCTCCACTACGGTCACTGTGAAAATATAGGCAAGCACTCATTAATATATAGAGGTTATACACCGTGTGCAGAATTATTAGGCGAGTTGTATTTTAGAGGATTATTTTTATTATTGATCAACAACTATGTTCTCAATCAACCCAAAAGACTCATAAATATAAAAGACACTGTTCCGAGAGGTGGACTGTTTTCCCTTCCTGTAGATCTCACATTTTATGAGGGACCACAGGTTCTCTATGGGGTTCAGATCAGGTGAACAAGGGGGCCATGTCATTATTTTTTCTTCTTTGAGACCTTTACTTGCCAGCCACACTGTGGAGTAGTTGGAGGCATGTGATGGATTATTGTCCTGCATGAAAATCATGTTTTTCTTGAACGATACTGACTTCTTCCTGTACCACTGCTTGAAGAAGTTGTCTTCCAGAAACTGGCAGTAGGTTTGGGAGTTGAGCTTCACTCCATTCTCAACCCAAAAAGGTCCCACAAGTTCATCTTTGATGATACCAGCCCATAACAGTACCCCACCTCCACCTTGCTAGCGTGGAGTGGAGCTCTCTGCCCTTTACTGATCCAGCCTCTGGCCCATCAAGAGTCGCTCTCATTTCATAAGTCCATAAAACCTTTTAAAAGTCAGTCTTAAGATATTTCTTGGCCCAGTCTTGACGTTTTATCTTATGTTACTTTTTCAAAGGTGGTCTTTTTTCAGCCTTCCTTACCTTGGCCATGTTCCCGAGTATCGCACACCTTGTGCCTTTTGTTACTCCAGTAACGTTGCAGCTCTGAAATATGGCAAAACTGGTGTCAAATGGCATCTTGGCAGCTTCACGCTTGATTTTCCTCAATTCATGGGCAGTTATTTTGCGCCTTTTTTGCCCAACACGCTTCTTGCGACCCTGTTGGCTATTTGCCATGAAATGCTTGATTGTTCAGTGATTACGCTTCAAAAGTTTGGCAATTTTCAAGACTGCTGCATCCATCTGCAAGACATCTCACAATTTTGGACTTTTTAGAGACCGTGAAATTTCTCTTCTGACCCATTTTGCCAAAGGAAATGAAGTTGCCTAATAATTAAGCACACCTTGTATAGGGTTTTGATGTCATTAGGCAACACCCCTCCTCATTACAGGGATGCACATCACCTGATTTACTTAATTGGTAGTTAGCTCTCAAGCCTGAACAGCTTGGAGTAGGACAACATGTATAAAACGTATAATGTGATCAAAATACAACTTGCCTAATAATTCTGCGCACCGTGTATTATAGACCGCTCTGCCATAAAATTAAAACCAACTGTGTTGGTCACCCTTGTGCCTCAGTCACAAATTTGATCTATCAAGGTGAGGAATCCTGTATTCTTGTCATCTCCATCTGTCTCATGTTCCTCAGGCAATTATCAACCAAGATCTGCAGTTTCACACCAATCTATCATGGCTGCACATCGTGGGCGCGCCACCAGACCCGCCGCGTATCGTGGGCGCGCCACCAGACCCGCCGCGTATCGGCAACATCCAACAAGACCTATTTTGGAGATACTCAAGCCCAGTTGTCTGATAACCCTAATTTTGCCCTGGCAAAATTCGTTCAGATCCTTATTCTTGCACATTTACTTCTTCCAAAACATCAATTTCAAGAACAGACTGTTTGTTTTTTTTCCTCCTAATATATCCCACACCTAACAAGCGCCCATTCCTGTTCTTAAACAAATTCTTTAAATCTCCCACAACCCTTTTTAATGAATGGTAGAGCCGAAGACTTGTTGGCAGACCATCTTGGAAATATGCAGCTATCACATATGTTGGTGATTAAGGTCGCCTTTGGTGCAGGTCATTACTTGTTCTTTTTGACCTTGTCATCTTGATGGTTACCTTCCTGCTAAGCTGCCACTTCTGCTAATTAAACGTTAGCGCATGAACACCTCCATGGTGACGAGCAGTAAGGTTTTAATTAGAAGATTTACGGTCGGGTCCTGCTCAAGATGAGGGTCAACACCATGACATTAGTGACAGCAGCTGACGTGTGAGTCTTCAACACGTGGCATTTGTAAGTGTAGAGGCTACATTAGTTAGGACACTTGCAAAGAAAGCCAAAAAAAATTCATCAGCATATCCTATAAAGTGTGGTGGGTGCACATGACATGACATGCCCACCAGTGCCGGTACTTGGAACTGGGTCGGACAGTCATTTGGGGAAATCACGGGGCCGTGACCCGAGTACGTGGCCCTGGCTGTGCCGTAAAAATGGGGAATATGTATATGGGATTTAGCGTGACGCTACCTGTGGTGTTCGGCAACTGATGGCTGATGCTGCTAAAGGAGACCGCTGAGGGCCGATGCTGCTAAAGGAGACCGCTGGGGGCCGATGCTGCTAAAGGAGACCGCTGGGGGCCGATGGTGACACAGCTGGGATGCTTCTGCTCCCCACAGGTGGAGTGGGGTCCCAGGGCTACTGGTCCCGTTTATGTCAGGCTTCGTGTACCTTGTGGTGCAGGACTCGGGACGCAAGAGATCACTGGAGGACACAAGGACTGTAGTTTTCCTTTACTTGATGGTTAATAGTACAGACCAGGGCACTTGTAACAGATCGTGATGGAGAGCCGGGCAGCCTGGAAACAATCTTGGATACACTTGGCCGTGTAGGTACAGAGCCCTTCCTTCTGCGCTGTCCTCCCTTTTTTCCTTGCTGCCTCACCACTCGTCCTCCTGCAGCTGTCTGTCTGTTTTTAAAAACTAACGGTTGCCCGCATGGCAGGCAGATCGAGCCCATCACAGGCGCCGCTCCTTTGTGTCGGCTCCAGGCTCTGGAATGCTGCTGTGCCGCCGGGTATTAGATCGGGCCAGGAGACCTGCAGTCCCCTGCCCTCCAGATTTAGCTGTCGGGACTTCAGTACCCACGCAACCACGGACTCCGGTATCCAGTTCCTAGCGCTCAGCTCTGGGGCTAGTTTAATTATAGCTCCACTCCCCAGGTTCTGCTCTACTTCTCTTGTACTGACACCTGGTAAGGGGACCCCTACTTGCTTCCAGGCATGAAATTACTCCCTGTGAGGGAGGCAAGGCCACTGTGGCAACCGGACTCCTGGGGTGCCACACACATGTTCAGAAAAACCTGCCAAGAATCCATGTACAGATCTGGAATAAAGTACGGGTAGCTAGACGCCGATTAGTCCTGTTCAATGCTCCTGAAGATCAGCTTCAGATTTCTGGCATGGATTCCAGTGCAAATAAATAGAAAAATTAACTTTGTGAATATACCATGGTCTTGTAATTGGATGCTACTGGATTCAACTGTATCCAGTAGTTTTTGGGTGCAATCTACAAAATTATTTCCTAATTTAAATGGGTTTTTGGAAACTATTTTTAGTTCAGTTGATACCGTTTGTTCTTTTAGATTTCCATCATGATCCTTTATGTCCATTTTCGAGTCTGAATGTACAGCACTTAATCGTTGAGTTTGGAAGTGCTGATTTACCTACTGAGCATGTGCAGATAATCTCACCAGTCCGGGGCACTGTTTGCAGTGTTGTCTCTGCTACTCTGAAGCAAACGGTGCTGATCCATTTAAGACTCTGCTTAGCAGCAGCTACTCAGGATACAAAAAATAGATACTAATTTAGGTTTACTTTGATGTATGTTACAATATGTTTCTAGTGCATTTGGCAATTTTTTTTTTATCCCTGGTCAATCCCCTTAATAGATGCGTATCCTCATGACAGGAACTTTAAGGGTTCTGTCGGCCCTATAGCGTCACAGAGCTGTAATCTTCTGTCTGCACTTTGATCTATTATGTATATCTGATGTTTGATACTTTCATTTTTTTTCATTTTGAGGCCCCTAAGACAATTTTGCAAAGGAGCTATAAATTGTGTGTTTTGAGTTAGCAGAAAATGCTGCTAAAATATGAATCATAGAAAGCAAGATTCCCTCCACCCCCTGTCTCTCATAACAGCTTTCTTTCTTCTGTGTCACGCCTCCACAGGTTGTGTGTGGTATTGCTGCTCTGCCCTATTTCCTTCAATACCTGAC
Source organism: Ranitomeya imitator (assembly GCF_032444005.1). Classification (NCBI taxonomy): domain Eukaryota; kingdom Metazoa; phylum Chordata; class Amphibia; order Anura; family Dendrobatidae; genus Ranitomeya; species Ranitomeya imitator. The sequence goes on along the minus strand of NC_091283.1, from coordinate 418,754,698 downwards.
ACAAACTATGGGTCCCCCTACTTTTTATATACCGTAGTCAAACTTGATACTCTCTTCCCTATTTTTCAAGGAGTGAAGAAGATAAATAAGCAGCCAGATGAGTTAAAGGTGTTTTTAAAATGGTGGGAAAGAAATGCGTTGGCTTTTTGCCAGTTTGTGGTTCAATGATGACATTCTCGACCATTGACATGGCTTTTTCACAAAGGTTGAAAATCCACTACAAGTCAACAAACTAATGGTCATGATGCAGATTAGGCATGTCAGAGTATTCCCATATTTGCCTGCAAATATTTACCTCTATGTGCAATTGTTGTGCATGTAATTTTCTGCAAAATTTTGCCATGTTTGGACCCAACCTAACTGCAGATTTGTCCTCGGAGTTCCCACACTGGTGTATTAACAGGAAACCAGTCAGAATGCGGAATAAAGCTTTAGACATGAACAGCGTAGAAAAGATCCTATAAATGGCCCAAAAGAGATCCAGGCCCCTTGAAACTCAAAACCAGGTAGACCATTTTGGTAGAAGCACTGTATACATGACAAAGTTGTGTGCACAGACAAATGCACCTTTAGTTATCGATGGGGGTGTCGGAGCCCCACCGATCTGACATTGATGACCTGTCCTAACGATACTCCAGCAACATCTAAGGCTGGACCTTCAAATAAGCTAGCTAATGCCTAGACGGCTATCCCTCCCAACGCCCCGTGTTTTATTGTGTTTTCACTGGTAAGTGAGAGGAAAACTGCTACCAGACTTCTCTAATAGTGGCTCATGTCCCCTGAAAATAGAAAGACAGCGTTGAAATTCCAACCACCCAATTCGTTTTTCCACTAACCTCATCCGTCAAGAGAAAGCCAAGAGGTCTTCAAGCACAGGTTTCACCTAAATCGATGGGTTTGGCCTACTTTAAAGTGTAAGGGTGTCTTAAAGAGAGCTTGTCAGGCGGTTGATGCTGCCCAAACTGCGGGCAGCATGAACTGTTGCACCCAGGTATATTATTTTCTAAAATTCTTCAACATTTCAGAGAAAATATACCTTCTAGATCCAGCCGGGAACCATAGCTGAGGAGCAGACTAGTCCAGCTCAACCCCTGGCTACTTTAGGTGATTGACAGGTCTGTCTCTGTGTACATGCAAAGGAGAGACCTGTCATTCACATGCTGCAGTCCTGGGAAGAGCCCGCCATGTGTGAAGCCTGAGTAGTCTTCTCTCTGACTGGTCTCCAGGCCGATCTTCAGTGTATATTTTCTCTGAATTACTGGAATGTTTTAGGGTCTAAAATGCCAGGCTGCAGTTAATTCTGGTTTGGGTCTGCAGGTGTCCAGGTCAGTGTAGGCATAGGAAATGGTTTGTGGCATGTATGCTAAACTTACATACCAGATGTAGCATGAATCTACTTTCCACTTACCACTGGAAAAGTCTGAAATGGGTCCTGAAGAAACAACGCCACTCGAAGCTACAGGATGTGTCTGGTATTGCAGCTGAGCATCATTTCTATTGTGCTGCTCAATAGAGAATGTCATATTCTATACAGTAAGTATCTGGATAATTAAAGAGTGCGACTAACATGTGATAAAAGTTCTGTGCGCCCACCTTCTTCTGTGAATCATCCTCCAGATCCTTCTGATCTATTTACTTCCATCTTCCTCCGTCATCTTCATTTCCACCCTCCCACCTCCATCATGGGTCTCTGTTGATAATGAGAACTACAGGTTCAGCTTGCCCAAGATTGGAGATTATTTCCTAATGTTGTCAGTGAGTCAGATCGTTTCACCTTTTCCTTTTGACCGGAGAGGAAATAGGTTTTGATTGAATCTCGTACGATTTCTCCTTTACAACCCTTCATACAATTAAACCCAGACTTCTCATCTTGACAGTCACATACAAGCCCATGAAGATGTTATTTGGCAGAAGAGAAGTTTGTTACGTTTTTTATTTTAGTTGTACAAGTGATTGAAGAAAAATAAATACACAAATAAAATGCTTTAAAATGTTCTGCTTTTTAGAGGGAACCCCCTATTTTATTTAACTTGGATCTTGAATATAGAGATATTGCCCCAGAGCGGCTATACTCCACCGAAAACCAAAGAGCACACCGATTTTATGAAGAGAAGCAGTAACATTAAACATCATCCCATAAAACTGTTCAAACCAGCAATAAAGAGCGTCTTTTATATGTCGTCTATTCATTTACAGATAGATTTTGTAGTCTAGTAATTTGCATATTACTCGAGCGGAAAACAATGAGAAGTCTGTTCTTTATCTGTTCAGCTTCTCGAATGGTCACTGTCATTTAACAAACCTTGCATAACTCAATCGTACAAGCCAATATAATGAACCTCGTCATGTATCTTTATCAGATTAATATGCTTCTTTCTCTACTTATGAGCCACTTCTTCTCCTAAACTCCTCACTCACTTTGTAAAACTGCTAAAATCTGTCTCGGCCAAGACAAAAAGGCTGCCAAAAAACTGTGTGGGATGAGATTACAGCTGCCTATTGAAGTCTATGGAGCAGGGAGGAGCATAGTGAGAGAGGCGGGAACACACAGAAAAATGCTTCTGTTTTTTAGTAAGTTTTTCCAGTGGTGGAGTCACATCTACACTGCTCAGCATTGCTATTTCTGTCGAATATGTGTCAGATAGGTTGTAGAATAGCCGTAATCCGTCATGTCTGCGTTTGAGTATATGAGACCTCATAACAGCTACCCTCTACTCACTAACTTGAAGACATCCAAAAATGAAAGCTCGTAGTTGGAAAAACTGGTGAATGTCAGGTACAAGTCATGTAATGGCCAGAAATAATGTTATTGCTCGTGTTCACAAATGGATACAATCTAGACATGTGACTGATATGCTCAGTTGCTGTCACTCCATGGATCCAGTGGAGACTGCTCCTGGAAGTGATGACTTCACTGTTTCCCTGTCTTGTGACCGCTGTGGCCTGTGATTGACTGCAGCAGTCAGGTGACTTGAATAGGACGTCATAAGAGAAATATCTGATGATGCGATGTTCAAGTCTCCAGACAGAGACTTCAAAAGTCCCGCAACAGGATAAATAATGTCATTGCTTCCTTTCCATCTGCATCAGATCCATGGAGGTGACTGCAGGTGAGTAGCAGAATTTGGCATTTTGACAGACTCCAAAACCACTGTCAAGATTGATTGGTCACAGATTGCTGGCGGGGCCCTGTCGCGTCCCTTTATGTATTAGATCTTATGATATTGCTGAAAATTTTAAATTTTGCTCTTGGATGTGACTTTGGAAAAACCTTTGTTCCAGTTGGGTGGTTCTTGGCCGTTGGAGTGCATTGCTTGCCTATTATGTCTTGCACCGATTGTGTCAGCTACCTCTCCTCTGGATGTAATCTTTGACCTCTTGATGAGTCATATATTTGTCCTTAGCCTTGAATAGCATGTCCCGGTTTTGTCAGACGCTGCCCCATATATCTGATTTCATTCATTCTAATAGATGCGCCAAAGATCGGCTGAGATGCAGTTCTCCCTGTAGAATGAATGGACTGCGCATGATGGATCTCCGTTCAGTTGAGGCATTTCAGAGGTCTGGTTCTCGGGAAAGATGGGGGCCTTGGCAGTCAGAGATAGGAAGGTTATCTCCTATAACTTTTTAAATTCTGAGAACACCCCTTAACCTTTTCCTTATCTTCCACTTTTCTCTAATGTGAATGTGTTGTGCATATCGTAACATGGCTTTTAAGACACGGGGAAGGAGAATGCTGTCATTGGAAAAAAAAAAGTGAATACACCTGACACTGACCAGAAAATGTCTTTAGTAGGACATGTCCTTGAAGTCTTCCAGGTCTGCTCTTCAAAGCACTTGTAATATTCCGTTTTGCTTGGTTGTCATGAGTGTGCAGTACCCATTATTGAGCCCTGCTATTGATCAGCGTTGCTGTATATTTATTGAGCAAATGGAAGTAAAGCAGAGGGGGAGGGGGGCTCCTGTTTAGATTGAATCGTGTATTGTAGATTTGTCCTTGAACTTTTGCTTAGCAACAGTACTGAGCCGCCAGATAAAAGCATGGATGTCGCCATGTTTGAAGCTGTTTGGAATGCTTTTGTTGTCTTTTGGCCAACAATGTAGGTGCAGAGAGAAAAACGTGCAGCTAAATTCTTAGAGGAATAGAAGGACCTGTTTCATGTCAGTTAACTGGTTGCAGCCATTTTGCAGGCTATGTACAATTTTCTTAGGCCACGTGTTCACTTAGTATATACGTATATGTATTAAATCATAAGCAAAGCCTTAGGGTGTATTTAAATGTGTTGTTCTTGGCAAAAGAAAATCACTTGTTTTTTTCCAGATAGTCTCTGCCATTTTAATGAGCTTTACCTGTGCTAGGTAGAGAGGTGGATTCTCTAAGCCGCACGTCTGGATGTACAACATGGACCTGGGAGTACTGCTGCAGCGTAGAAAAGCCAAACTGGCCCGTAAAGCAAATTGTAATAGCAGAGTTGGAAAGGCTGGACCTCTCCAAAGTCATGGTATTTCAGAGCTTAGTGTGCTGGATGACACTTTCGCCATGGGATGGCAGAGCTTAGTATGCTGGGTGGCACCTTAGATGTGGAACTGCAGAGCTGATAATGGTAACTTGGAGCCGAGTATGTGGACAGGCACTTTGGAACAACAGAGCAGAGTGAGCGGGCAAGATGGGATGTGGCCCTGCATAGCTGATAATGGCACCTTGGAACATAAGGGCTGAGTATCCAAACTGGAACAGCAGACCCAAGTATACAAGATATCAGCGTGAAGTACCATATGCAGACTCTTACTGTGGAACAGCAGAGATAAGTATGCAGATTAGTATCTTGGAAAAGCTGAATGTATCTACAAGCACTTTGGAATAGCACAGCTGAGTATTCGGTCAGACACTTTGGAATTGCAGAGCGGGGTACATGGGCAGGTTCTTTGGAACGGCACAGCTGAGTGTGCACTTAGAATCAATCTCACAAACTCATTTCTTCTGTTCCACTTTGTGAATATGCTGAAGAGCCCATTGGTTAACAGGACTGTGTTTGCCTTGAGACATACAGTATTTGTCATGAGACACTGATAACCGAGTCCTGGAACTTGATAGTGGCGTGGACACTGAACCTTCTGAATACGCACAGCCCTGTCCTATATGCACACCATAGTAACCGTGCACGCATCGGAGAAAGGGGGCTGGAATCGGGAAAAGTGAATAGGACCCCATATGACCCTGTGCGATCACAAAGACTCCCTTTAATCACTAGAGTTCAGGTCCCAAGTGGCCTAATACTTATTTCCTACACCCCCTTTCTGTGGAGGTTGAATGGCGTTTTGGACGCACATGCAAGCCGCAGCCAAATTCAGAGCTGCGGGTGGACACAGCTAAGCGTATTGAGCTGTTTGAGTCCCATAACAGAGTTGTAATTGCATTGTGTGTGGCATGAGAAACAGTCTAAATACAAAGTACACCTTTAGCTGAATTACTGCAGAGCTGCATTCTAAATTCTGCTGTATGTCACTAGCAACAATGCACTTCCAGTGCCAAACAATTCAATGTCTACCTGAGATCATGTAATACTATGCTGAATTGCATTTTGGAAGATGTGGTTTGTTTTTCTTATAGACTGTGCCGAAACCGAACATGCAGTGGTCTGACGAGATGTGATTTTGGCAGTGGAAGCGATCTAGCAGAGTTTTATAGGATATGGTGTAGCTTAAGGTCGCCGTGAGCCTTACTGAACATTATATATAGATTATTGCTTGAGCTGCTTTGTCATGTGATGGTTAAAGGTGACCCTTCTTTAAAATCTGCGCGGCATCAACCAATATGAAGTCTAGTAAAAGGGCACCCTTAAAGGGAGATGGTCACCACAAAATGAGTTTTCAAACTATGCACAGTTGCTCTGTGCTCCCTTGGCATGGCTGAGCAACTCTACACGTTCTAATCTAATTGTTTTGCATTTATCTATGCCCCTTTTCCCTTGATTGAAAGCTCCGACTTAGGTAGCGAGAGCCAGAGGAAGACATAGAGATGAAAAACAAGTAGGTGGGAAGTTGCACTGAACTGTTCGGCCATGACAAGGATGCATCGAGCGCTTGTGTACACATTTTATGGTGATAGCCTTCCTTTTAATTAACACTAACAATATAATATATATATATATATATATATGTATATATATATATTATATTAGCTTGTGTTTATTTTTTGGGGTACCTTGTGAAGAGGCTCTCCTCCACAACAAGAAATCTTACTAGTGACATCTCTTGGATGTAACTGAGGTAGTCTATGTCTGACCCTTTAACAAGTCTTGCCATGTGACTACAGATATTGGCCAAGGTTTCCTCCAGAGGAAGAGAAACCCATTCACGGACAGCTGATTTGGGGGTTCTTGTTCCACATCTGTGCGAGTTACTGGTTGAATGGGTGAGAGGCATTTGATGTGGGCCTAGGCAAGTATTCTTTCTCTTTGCGAAGACTTTGGCTATGTGCACACATTGCAGATGTGCCTGCGGTTCCGCAGCAGATTGGCCGCTGTGGATTCACAGCAGTTTTCCATCAGGTTTACAGTACCATGTAAACCTATGGAAAACCAAATCCGCTGTGCCCATGGTGCGGAAAATACCGCGCGGAAACGCTGCATTGTATTTTTCGCAGCATGTCAGGAAATCCGCGGGTAATCCGCAGGTAAAACACAGTGCGTTTTACCTGCGGATTTTTCAAAAACGGTGCAGAAAAATCCGCACACGAATCCGCAACGTGGGCACATAGCCTTATTGTTGTTGGGAGAAATAGTAAGGCCTTTAAGTCTCCGTATACCAGCTAGCAGTTTCCACAAGAGAAAACAGAACCCTTTAGACCCACATCAAAAGCAAGAACTTGGAAACAGAAGTCTGCAGATAGGTGTTTTATGGGGGGGTTTAGCTAACATCCTTGAGGCTTCACAACACACAATTGTTCCAAGAATCGGATCAGTCACGTCCGGTGGAAACATTTTTGTGTGCCGTTTGATTCATCAAGTACACACAGTACGTGTGAGTAATTGCTTGTGGATTTTGCCATTGATTACTAAAGGGGTTTCTTTAATGTACGTGACAGCACACAGACCAAACAATGGTTGTGTGAATTGGCTCTTAGTCATGTTGCACTGGATTGTAGAGAGTCGGGCAATGACATGTAGGTTGCTACCTATGATGGTTCTAGAGAGCCAGATTGCATTCTTCTGTAGGAAAACTGGTCGTGCCTTATTAAACTCCTTATACAAGAAGAGACAGTAATCCCAACCTATAGCTAATACCAACATGTTTTCTTCCATATTAAAGTCAGTCGTGTGTGTCTTTAAAGATGTTTCTACAGGGGGCGTGGCTATGTAAGCCAAGAGAGAAGACGCACCTTTTGGAGGCTCCCATTATCCTGACCTGAATCCGGCCATTTATCCCCCTGAACTGCAGCTGCACCGGCTGAGGCGGTGCTCTGAAAGCTCGGGAGACCGGCGACCCCCCGGGTGGCGGCGGTGGAACGCTGGAGAGCCGATATCTGTGGGGGCCTGGAAGAGCGGCAAAGTCCCTGAGCTGCGGCGGCCATCTTTGAGCGCGGCTCCGACGGGCGGGACGCAGTGCCGGCGGCGGCTGAAGCCGGGTGGATCCCCCGGGGAGCACGGCAGACATTTACATACAGCGGGGACGCTGTGGAACATCGAGGAGCAGGAGACAGGTGCCGGGTCTGGAGCGGCGGGCGGGCCCTGGGAGACGGCGGCCATTACCACAGCGCACTCTCCAGCAGTAAGGAGAGAGGCGCTATATAGCAAGACTGCGGTGCATTCAGGAGGTGAGCTACCGGCCTGAAACACTAAAAGGGGCAGAGCGGTGTGCGCCCTGGAAAATTGGGCCCTGCACTCCCCTTATCAAAACCCCTGCTTGCACCATTACTTTGGAGGGATCGTTCCCCCTCCCTGCTGTTCTTCCTGGGGAGCTGTGGCTGCTCTGGGACACAGTACCTGGGCAAACTCCTAAGTTGATACATTTGCAGAAATCTGAGACTCTTTGCTTGGTTTGCTGCCTCTCTGGGGTGCATCCCGGTGTTTGGCCCTGTCCGGTCTGCTAGTGGAGAATAGACTGCCATAATAATAAATCTGGTCCTTTGGTGGGGATCTTCTGCCAATCACCATGCATCATCCTAAAGGAGCGGGGGCTGCTGACAAGTTGAGGAAATATGCCAGAGAAGATGCCCCAGATAATACACGCTCTCTCAGAAATAATCCCACGCAGAGTCAACGCAAAAATCGTCTTTCTGACAGCAATGAGGAGGGAGAACAAGATGAACTGACTCTTAAACAAGCATCTGAGCAGTTGATGCAGGCTATATCTCTCACCAGGTCCTCTCTCACTGAGAAAATAGAAGACGTGCATACTGAAGTGGGCCGTCTGCGACAAGATATACAAACTATGAGAGGGCGTATTTCAGAGGTTGAAACAAGGGTGTCTCAGATAGAGGACACCATTGCCCCAATGGAGGCTAAGTTATCAAAGGCCACTGGCTCTGTGAATGCCTGGAAGCAAAAGGCAGATGACCTGGAAAACAGGCTGCGCCGTAATAATATCCGAATTATTGGCCTACCAGAACGCTCGGAGGGTCAGCAACCTGAGCAATTTCTAGAGGACTGGCTTAAAACCTCCCTGGGAGACGGATTCTCCTCAACATTTTCTGTGGAAAGGGCCCATAGGGTCCCAACGAGACCTCTTCCTCCTGGAACTCCGCCCCGACCCTTTCTGGCACGTCTCCTTAACTGCAGAGACAGGGATGCAATTCTTCGCTTGGCAAGGCAGAAGGCCCCTATTAAATTCAATAACGCCACTATATCAATCTTCCCGGACTTCTCTATGGAACTTCAAAAGCAGCGAGTTCGATTTATGGAAGTCAAAAAGCAGCTCAGGGATAAAAACATCATTTACTCCATGCTTTATCCAGCTCGACTCCGTATTGTTCATGAAGGCTCCTCCCTGTTCTTTACTGACCCGGCGGAGGCGGTCGAATGGTTACGGTCATACAAGGGGCCTAGTACCCCGGACTCTTGAGTAGCTCTTTCTATCTGATGGCAACATAATCTAGAGCTCTCTATGTGGGTGCTGAGTTTGTCAACTATACCGGACGCTGATTCCAGTGAGGGTATCCCCTATTCTACTCAACTATAGGAGTGTAGGATTACACTCCTCCACTGTTCAAATGTTGTTTGGTTTGGTATTTTACACCAGTTTCAATTGTTTGTTATGTTTATTAGTCGCCAGTGATAACCTTATGCTCTGTATGATGTTCCTGATTCCCGCCCAGGCTGTGGTGTATATTATGCCTTTTCCCGAACGTAGATATGGGATCTGAGATTGTATGTATGACGTGGAACATACGGGGTATTAAGACTCCTCGAAAGAAAATTAAGGTATTTTCACAAATTAAAAGGTATCATCCACATATTGTAGCACTTGTGGAGACGCATTTGACCAGAGACACAGCTAAGTGTACGCAAAAGCCGTGGGTGCAGTGGTCCTTTCACGCATTTCACACCAGTTACTCCAGAGGGGTCTCCCTGTTGGTACATAGGAATGTCAGGTGGGAGGCTAGAGAGTCACGACGCGATCCCGAAGGTCGCTTTGTTTTTGTTCATGCCTTTATTAATATGAAGGAATATGTGATATTATGTGTTTATAACCCACCCCCGGCCGGCATATCGGTTCTCCGCATGGCACTGGGTTTCTCCCTAAATTATCCTAATGCTAGTGTTATCTGTATGGGAGACTTTAATTTAGTCATGGATAATCTTAAAGACAGACTGAGACTAGACGGCGAGACGTCAAGGGGGCCCCTTTCTCAATCTCCCTCTCAATTGGCATCATTTATGAACGATGAAGCTTATAGAAGAAAACACGTGTTTTAATGAACAAATAACAAACTTTATTAAATAGTATAAAAACAGACAGTTTTTAAAAAAATAGCCAACAGTGCTACAAGTGAGCCAAGAGAAACACACAAACAGGCATCACCAATGGATGGGCAGATAAGTCACAAAGTGTGACAAGCTGGACACTACATTCCTCAGTACATAATGATAATATACCGGGGTGTCACTAACCATAACTAATATATAGTTCGTGCAAAAACCCTACTAATCAGGACAATCAGTCCCCAATATAGTAAATACATCAATATCTAAGTAACTGTAGGGTTAAAGTAAAGTGAACAAAGCTCATAGAAGAGTCCTTACACTAAAGCTACGAACAGTCCATGGTAGTACAACCCCTAAAGCTCTAGATGTCATTCTAAGGTAACATAAGTAAGAGAAGAATTGCATAGTATCAAGCTTACCAACATCCACAAGGTGATGCCACGACCCCAATGCGCATTTCGGCGCTGTGCCTTCGTCAGGGGGACGACGAAGGCGAAGGCACAGCGCCGAAATGCCCCTGACGAAGGCACAGCGCCGAAATGCGCATTGGGGTCGTGGCATCACCTTGTGGATGTTGGTAAGCTTGATACTATGCAATTCTTCTCTTACTTATGTTACCTTAGAATGACATCTAGAGCTTTAGGGGTTGTACTACCATGGACTGTTCGTAGCTTTAGTGTAAGGACTCTTCTATGAGCTTTGTTCACTTTACTTTAACCCTACAGTTACTTAGATATTGATGTATTTACTATATTGGGGACTGATTGTCCTGATTAGTAGGGTTTTTGCACGAACTATATATTAGTTATGGTTAGTGACACCCCGGTATATTATCATTATGTACTGAGGAATGTAGTGTCCAGCTTGTCACACTTTGTGACTTATCTGCCCATCCATTGGTGATGCCTGTTTGTGTGTTTCTCTTGGCTCACTTGTAGCACTGTTGGCTATTTTTTTAAAAACTGTCTGTTTTTATACTATTTAATAAAGTTTGTTATTTGTTCATTAAAACACGTGTTTTCTTCTATAAGCTTCATCTGACATTTCACGTAGAACAATAGTTATCCTCTTATATGGACACATTTGGATGTGGTATAATCCTATTATTACTGCATGATATATTTTTGGTGTGTTCATCAGCAGGAATTATCATTTGTTATTGTATCATTTATGAACGGTAGCGGATGGTTAGACCTATGGAGAACACGTCACCCTGAGATAAAGGAATATACTTGTCATTCTTCAACTAGACAGTCTCTATCCCGTATAGATTACATATTTGGATCTAGCGACCTAGCGCTGTGGGTGAATAGTGTCGAACATGGTAACAGGGGGATATCAGATCACAGCCCAATTGTTCTCAAACTTAAATACGGTCAGTCAAATAATAATATACCTTGGAAATTGAATCCCTTCTGGCTGAAACTAATAGATGCTAGTGATAGAACGGTTGATCAGTTAAACTGCTTTGTCTCTACTCACCCAGACCCCTCGAATCTCAATCTGTTCTGGGACACTCTAAAGGCATATTTGAGGGGATGTCTGTCCTCTACAATCTCCTATATAAAGAGGGTGACGGCGGGGGAAGATGACGAGATTGAGCGACGGCTGAAGGACTCGGAAGCCGCCTATGTGGCCAATCAAACTAACGGCAACAGGGTGGAGTGGCTCACTTCCCAAAGATTATACACCCAAAATATAGACACTAAATCAAAACGTAAATTATTTTTTACCCGTCAGTCTTATTTTGAAATGGGGAATCAGGCCAGTAAACTCCTAGCTTTTTTGGTACGTCAGCATAACACCTCCAACACGGTACTACAGATTAGGACACTCGATGGTTCGTTGGTATCCTCCACCGAGGAAATTCTTCAAAGTTTTTGTAATTACTATAAGTCACTGTACAAATCGGGTAGTGGTCTTGGGGTCCCTGAATGTATAGACTATCTATCAGACATGGCATTCCCCTTACTGAGCCCAACCCAGCAAGCTTTTATGGAAGCCGAGTTTACTCTGGAGGAGGTGGAACAGGCTATAATGGATATGGCCACCGGGAAGGCCCCTGGACCTGACGGGTTTCCCGTTGAGTTCTATAAAAAATATCGGGACCACCTGGCACCACTCTTATTGAAGGTGCTTCAGAATATATGGGAGGGAGAAATTATGCCTGAAACATTTTATGATGCAAATATCATTGTACTTAAGAAGGAGGGAAAAGACCCCTTGGAATGTGGATCATATCGCCCCATATCATTGGTGAACGTAGATTATAAAATCTTCACTAAAATATTGGCCACTAGACTAAATACAATCATATTAGATCTTATACACCCAGATCAAACAGGCTTTATGCCTGGGAAAAGTACCTCTATTAATATTCGGCGGGTCCAATCAGTGATTCAATATAGCTCCCTAGAATTGGATAATAACTGGGCTCTGGCATCCCTAGACACAGCTAAAGCGTTTGACTCCCTTGAATGGCCTTTTCTTTCCGCATGTCTGCAGAAATACGGTTTTGGAGATAAATTTATTAGAGGGATAGATACATTATATAGGAATCCTAGGGCACGGGTAATTGTGAATAATTCTATCTCTGATTCCTTTACTTTACATAGGGGAACCCGTCAGGGATGTCCTCTGTCCCCGGCCCTCTTTGCCCTCGCGATAGAAGCCTTGGCAATACGCATAAGGTCCTCCACGGACATCAAAGGAATAAGTATTGCGGATCGTGTGGATACCATCGGTCTATATGCTGATGATATGATCATATTTATGGATAAAACAGAAGAAACACTACCGCGAGTAATAACGACTATAGATAATTTTAGCAAATTCTCTGGTCTCTATATTAATTGGGATAAGTCTGCTCTAATGCCTCTGTCTCATGCGCCGATGCCCCGTCTCGAAAATCTCTCGTCACTACCTGTAGTCTCCAATTTCAAATATCTAGGAATACATATGTCTCAATATAGTCAGCTGGACCTACGACTTAATATTTATCCACTATTGGACCTGGCCAAATCTAAATTTATAACTTGGAGCAAACTCCCTCTCTCCGTTGCAGGTCGCATTAATTTAGTTAAGATGATATTGCTCCCCAAATTTAATTATTGTCTCCAACATAGTGCTGTGCCAATACCCAAATCTTTCTTTGCAAACTTAAACTCCCTGACCACGTCTTTTATATGGGGGAAAACTAGACCCAAACTCAAGCTATCTACTCTACAGAGACCGACAAGGGGGGGAGGGGCAGCCTTACCAGACCTTTATCTATATTATCTTGCCGGGCAGGCTAGGGCGATAAGCAAATGGATGCCTAGCAACTCCCTACCTAATTCAGAAAGCCATATAATCCATTCTGCCCGTATTGACTGTCCACTGGGTTTTTTGGAAATGGAGAAAGTCAGTGCTCCCCGTTTGCTGCCATTGCTTCGACAAGCGAGATTAATATGGAGACAAATTAAAAAAGTTATTAAATATACAGATATAATAGCCGAAATGCCACTGTGGTATAATAGTTATTTTCCAGAATTACTAAACCACCCATCTACCGAGTTCTGGATCTCATGTGGTGTTCTCTCGGTAGGTAATTTGTATAACCAGGATGCTTTTGTGTCCTTTGAACAATTGCGGGATACCTACAATATCCCAAGATCTCAATTCTTCCGTTATTTACAGCTGAGGTCAGCTTTCCAGTCACATATGCGAAATGCAGGTGCAAGTCGAGCAATTTCATCTTTACCCCTTATAGGCATTCTCAAATCACAGGGTCCTCAGGGGCTCATTTCCTCTTTATACACATATCTATTATCCGTGGGAGATGGGCTCACTATTAACACCTTAAAAAAGAAATGGGAGGGACTCCTTCCCGATACACTGGGAGAGGAGTGGGAAGATATTTTGGAATCTCCAACTAAAGTTTCTCCCTCAGTTAACAATAGGATGACCCAGCTATATATAACATATCAAACTTATCTGACTCCGACACGACTTTTTAAAATGGGCCGCCTTCAGACGTCAGACTGCTTACGGTGTCACGCACATGATGCGGATTTTACCCACATGATATGGCGGTGCCCGGTAATCCTTCATTATTGGAAAGAAGTCACGACATTGTTAACGTCTTTATTGTTAATCCCTGTCCCACTTGAACCATTGACTTGCCTATTTGGGGTGTGGGATACAGAGACCTGGGATCACCATACTGGGATCTTCCTTCGAGAAGTGCTCTTCTTAGCACGAAAGGTACTGGCATTAAGGTGGATGGGTAGCTCCTCCCCGTCTCTCAGAGCTTGGATTGACCTGGTGAACTCGGTTATCCCATATGAAAGAACACTGTACCATAATAGAGGATGCCCAGGTAAATTCGAAAAAATTTGGGGTAGATGGAACTCATCTCATCATACTCTGTAGTCTGCGCGGACTAGATATATGCACGGGGGGGAGGGCATGGGGTTTGGGGACATCGTTGCAGAGCAAACTTGAATCTGTTTTCTTTTGGCGACTTATTACTAAAGGTTAAAGTTGTTTAAGTTGTATAGTAGGTATTTTGTAGGTACTAGTGATTCAACATGCACAGTCTATTGCCTCTGAACTTTGGATGCGATGATGTTTGTAATCATTTGTATCTGATGGTATGTTTAATAATGATAAATGTAATATGTGCAATGTTTGTCTATTCTGAAATTAATAAACGAATTTAAAAAAAAAAAAAAAGATGTTTCTACAATTAATTTCAAGAACTGGCACTATAACAAACTCGCCCCTCCCCCTCCATTTTTCTACCTAAATTCTGTTGGACGTCCCTTGAATCTTGAAAGCCCTGGAGATGCTGTTTCCTAGATGTCTGACCAAGCTACTTCATGATGCTTTCCCCGTCCTCTCCCACTAATTCCTATTTGTTTTCTCCATCACTGTTTCATCCTTATAGGTGAATCCTTTTTTGACTTCATGCTACAAGTAGGACTGATTGTTGCCCCAGCTTTTGGTGAAAAGGTGATCATGGATCCTACAATCTCAAAAAAAAAAAGATAGCTCCAGACTTTGTAGGCAGTTTTGTGCCATTTGGACCTTATGGATTGCACAAAAGCTTGTTGTTCTTGGCAGCACATTGTCCTATGTAAGCGGGTTCTGTGCTGCCGAGATCAACTATGTGTTGCAGAGCTATTGCAGGTTGACCAGCACCCATCAGTGTAATGGTCCTTTTAGGAAACGCCTTTATCTCGGGCTAGTGAAGTTGCAGTTTCAAACTCAACTGGCTCAAGTACAGTCTTGGGTCATTTTCTGACTTTTGCTGTAGACAGTGTTCCTTTTAAATCATTTTCTTTTCCAAAATGTTCACAGAAGTGTTTTCTTCTGTGTCATTCAGTACTGTAATTTGAACCTTCATTTTAAGAGACATTTGTTGGGTTGTGATATAAACAGTGTTCGTTCTCTAGTTTTAGGCAGGATCTTTATCCATGCGTTGCATGCTCAACCACTTGCCCTCAGGCAGAAAATGTCTCCGTACATAAGAGCATTCACTAACCGGTCTGCCGAAATCCTGACCCAAGAGCGCTGTGTTAGGCAGATGAAGTTTCCTGAGCTTCTCCGTCACATTTTAAACTTGTGACTCTTCGGAAGAAGCAGAGGGGAAATCCTAACTTTAGTTGTTGACACCAGGGATGAATATTGTAAAATTACTCTTTGTGTAATAGACAAGGTTTTTAATTTTACGATCTAAAGTCTAAGTATGTCTGAGGCTATGTGCACACGTCTGGATTTTTTGCGTTTTTTTTTTGCGGAATTTCGCTATAAAAACGCTATAATTCCGCATCAAAAACGCTAAAAATATGCATCCTATCATTTAGAATGCATTCCGGATTTTTTGTTCAGATGGATGCGTTTTTTACCGCAAAAAAAACGCATTCCGCAAAAAAAATGGACATGCTCATTCTTTTTGCGGATTTTTTGCGGAATTCTAATCCAAAATGACTTTCAGAAAAAAAAAAAAAAAAACGCAAAAATTCCGCAAAAACCGCGAAAAATCCGCGCGGAAAAAAACGCGATTTTCTGCCAGAATTCTCAGGATTTTGTCAGGAAAAAAACCTGACGTGTGCACATACCCTAGTGCCACCAGCGCCAGCCATCCTAGTGGCTACCAAGAACTTTCAGTCACCGAATCTTATAAGTAGATTCTTTCCATCCCCCCACACTCTCCTCTCTCAGATCTGTACGGTATTTCTGCTTCAAGTGAATGGGGCAATATCACACACAACCTATGGCAGGATTAGGATTGGTTTGGGTAGAAAGCATGTTGATCATTAACCTCCTTTTAAATCTTTGGCTACAAGCTGTACTTGGATGGGAAGGCTCAGAAGTGTCACTGTCCGCTGTACCGCAGGCATTAGATAATTGAACATTGGAAAAACAAAACGTCAAAGCTTTATTATTTTTTATCTCACTTGAAATGTTTTCCCCCGTTTTTCATTATATGGTGAAATAAATAGCCATTGAAAACTACAACTCATCCTGCAAAAAAAAACTATTTGTCCAGCGATGGCAATGGAAAAGTATAGTAATGAATCTTGGAATTATATTCCAAGATGGGGGGAAAAAAAAGAAAAGCAAAAAATAAAAATGCTTCCAAGGCATTAAGAGTCATCCAGACAATAAATATTTGTTTGAAAGACACTCCAGAGCCTCTATTCATAAAGTACTTTACATAAGTTTTTTTTTGGCATAGAATTGCTTGAAATGTTGCAAATTATTTTTACAAAATGCCCTAATTTAACAAAGAGGTAGCTTTTTTCTTTTTTTGCTCTTTTCTGCAAGTCCTGCTAGCTCAGCTCTCGCAATTTTTAAAAAAAAGTTAGCAGAAATTAGCTGGGAGGAGTGTAGCCGAACTAGACCGACAAATTCATCATACTTTACCCTACAAAACTTATGTAAATTACAGAAGTCAGACATTTACTTTCCTGGCACACGCCAGCTGGAAGACCAGCCAAATTTGTTAAGATGCGCTCGCCTGTTAATGAGTTTGGCGCATCTTTCTCCTGTGGTGCCTTTGTTAAGATGATTTGGCGTCCAAGAGGTAAATGTAAAAGCAAAAGTAGCACCTGTTGCCTATACAGATGTAGGTTGCTCCCCGGGTATTCACTGCTACTCGGGCATGTTTAACCTGAGCAGTGATCTGAAAAATGTTCATTTGAATAACGGAGAAGGACTTCTGAACTTTTCATATTTGCCTTCATTCGTGCCAATGGCCAAGACCGAGGACTCATACTTTTCTCTTGGAAAAAAGAATAGATTTGTGCAACCTTTTTCTACTGTCGCCTTACCTGTTGTCCTGACATCCTTATCATTTCTCTCCTACGGATCCTGTTTAGTTTTAGTTTACTTGAGTCATCTTGTTAGTTTCAATTCTAGGCTTGTGTAATCTAGTTTAAAGGTACCGTCACACTAGACGATATCGCTAGCGATCCGTGACGTTGCAGCGTCCTCGCTAGCGATATCGTCCAGTGTGACAGGCAGCAGCGATCAGGCCCCTGCTGTGCTGTCGCTGGTCGGGGAAGAAAGTCCAGAACTTTATTTGGTCGCTGGACTCCCCGCAGACATCGCTGAATCGGCGTGTGTGACACCGATTCAGCGATGTCTTCACTGGTAACCAGGGTAAACATCGGGTAACTAAGCGCAGGGCCGCGCTTAGTAACCCGATGTTTACCCTGGTTACCATCCTAAAAGTAAAAAAAACAAACACCACATACTTACCTACAGCCGTCTGTCCTCCAGCGCTGTGCTCTGCACTCCTCCTGTACTGGCTGTGAGCGTCGGACGTCGGTCAGCCGGAAAGCAGAGCGGTGACGTCACCGCTCTGCTTTCCGGCCGCTGTGCTCACACAGACAGTACAGGAGGAGAGCAGAGCACAGCGCTGGAGGACAGACGGCTGTAGGTAAGTATGTACTGTTTGTTTTTTTTACTTTTAGGATGGTAACCAGGGTAAACATCGGGTTACTAAGCGCGGCCCTGCGCTTAGTTACCCGATGTTTACCCTGGTTACCGGCATCGTTGGTCGCTGGAGAGCGGTCTGTGTGACAGCTCTCCAGCGACCAAACAGCGACGCTGCAGCGATCCGGATCGTTGTCGGTATCGCTGCAGCGTCGCTAAGTGTGACGGTACCTTAAGTGATGGCTAAGTGACAACTAATATGGTTCCCATTATACCCACAGATGTTGTCGGCTAACATTTCTAATGTCTAATGTGCAGTGATTACGTTTTATGGCAAAACCTTTACGGTTGTCCCTCATTGTTTTTAAGAAACCACACCAGTAAGAAACTTGTGAAACCTTTCACAAATTAAGATCACATGATCCGAATATGTTGCATTAAAGAAGTTACCCTCCTCTGCACAGCCCCTGCTTAATATCCTCTTATGGAGGAATTTAAATTTTATGGAAACCAGTATTACATGGCACCCATTGGAATTCATATGTAATAGATGGTCACATTGTCTGCTGGAGTGAGATCGGCACTTTATGCTGGCTTTTCCATGGTAGAACTGCTTCTCCAACGTCCAATGAAGTTCTCAGAATTGGCCATTTTTATTGATTCTGCCTGTGTTACCTTCCTCTTTTGCTCTTGTATATTCACCACAAAGAAGTAGAATGCATTTTCGCTCTCCCGTAGAGCATCATTCACCTTGATGCTACTGATGCACTTCTGCTATAGATCCACTGTGAGCCATGTGTCGTTCCCTGTGATGCAACGGGTGGGGTTTTTTTGCTTTCTTTTTTTTAGGATTTGCTTTGTTGCGTGCTGTTCAGCGCTTGTGCCAGTGGAGATACTCAAACATCAGCTCCATAATCAATATGAATTATGTGTCTGCAGTAAATTGGAGATTCACTTAGTTGGTAAAGGAATTGATGTTTTGATAGAGAGGCCTTTGTATGTAATGCAAAAATAGAGAAAAAGGAAAAAATGGGAAGAAAATAAGTCAGCTCACCAATCCCTCAACAGTGCAATTATGTCCATGCACGGAGCCGCCTTGGTGTAATGCACCCAACATCTATCTGTTCACTTTGTGATCCTGAATTATGATGAGTTTCTTCTGATGAGCTATTCTTTTTTTTTTTAATTTATTTATTGTATTTTATCTGTCTTGATTGTATTAACAGCATCAAATGCGCCAATGCGGAAGTCACAAAGTGATGAGATTGGATGTTTATTAAATTTATTAAAGGCTTTTAGTGCAGGTTATAAATGGAAGGTGTGCGCATTGAGCTTTACTGTATGGTATAGGTTACACTTACAGAGAAGTGAGAAACATGAGAACACTACATACTCCATAGTAAAGATTTGTTCTAGATCTCCGGAGGTATAGGCAAATCGGAAATAAATAGTCACGCTTTCCCCCGTTAAATTGTATCATTCTTGTTCTCGGGAAGGGGCTGGAATGGTGGCTAAGCTCCTTCCAGTCCCTGGAATCATTGACCAGCCATTGCCTCCATTCATGGGAAAATGTAGAAGACCATTTTTTTTTCCTGATTGCAGACACATGAAATATAGATACTAAACCATATGCAGGATAAGGCAACAAAATATATAGTATTCTATGGTGCAGAATTCATTATGTAGAAGATTGCAGGAGATGAGGACAGGCTGGGGATATTTCTTCTCAAACCTAGGAAAAGCAGAAGGTATTCATCCATTAGAATCCGTATATGAGGCTGACTGCCATGTTTATTTTTTACCTGGTCATCTCGATGTTGGTAGTTTCAAAGGATTTCTCTGGCTTACCGTAAGTTGGCCATTCTCTTTATGCTCTGAGATCTGACAAAGATCTAATGTGTATTTTGTCTTTTAGTCAACATTTGTCATGGAAAAAGAGATCGGACATGTTTAATTTCAACATGTCTGATTCTTCATTTTCATGGGACGTACCACCAGGGCCACCACCTGCGTGATCACTCATTTAAAACATGCACATTCGACGGAAATTAAGATTGCATGTGCATGGGGAGCATGAGCGGTATAACTGTGTGTCTTTAAGAGCTGTAGACTTGGCTAATGTGGTGTTCCTGAAAGTGAGCAAAGATTGTATTTGTGGTTGAAAGAAAGGGACATCGCAGGCTTTATCTTCTATTTTTAGGTTGGGAAACATATTGGGCAAAGTCCATGCTGCTTTATAGATCATTTAGTGCTTCTTTATTGGCAATTTTGCGATGTGCAGATCAGAGATGGACAAAATACTGTAGATATTTAAAACCATTCATTTAACTACCGTATTTAATACATCTGGGTCAAGATTTTGGATCACATAGATTAGTGGTAAACTTTTGCAGCAAATTTTTAGACACGTTGGCTACTGAGAGTGGTCTTGCCTGGGTGTACGTTTGTAAAGACTGCAATTCTGGATAGCTTCACTTTTGAGATTTGAAGAGAACAAATTATTTGGATGTGTGAAAGCTTTTTTTCCTGTTTAAGCATCTTTTGTCCAACCACTGTCCTGTTGAGGCCTCCATATGCATTAATGTAAGCCAAGGGTATATCATGAAATATTTGTAGGGGCCTTCCAACACAGATGTCAGAAGAAAGAAAGATGGGGCATATAAAATGTACATCCTGATCCTTTTGATTTCCCTGCCTTCACCACAGGATTTTGGTAGTGCGTCCCCATTCCTCATGTGGAACTTATTCACACTTGGCTCAGTTGAGCTTACATCACTATGAGTCGGATATGTTATTTATTTCATGTGACTGATTTCAGCGTTACCTCTTTTAGACCTCTTAATTTGGTTGAAAGTTACATCCATTGGACTTGTTCTATTATAGACGACATTACGGTAATTTTAGTGCCGTCGTCATAGAAGAAAAAAGAAGACCATGGCCAGGGTCACGTCTTCCTTTTTCACTGTCATACTTGCAATCGCTTATCCATCTCATTATTGAATTTGTGAATATTGACTGGAGAATTCAACATGACCTGAAACTGAAGTTGAAGCCACATCACTTGGGATTTCAGGTGTCCAACTAGAAAACACTTTACCAATAGCTGATTGTGCTCTTCACTTTCTGGATATAAAATCCTCTAGGACTTGTCTGCTGAGCGAGCAAACTTCATCATGTTTTTAGCTACGATTCTGCTCACTCCGTTACTGAAGGTCATTGTGACAGTCCATAGCTTGGGGTCTTGTCTATTGGTTGTTTGCCTCGTTGTTCTTGGGGATCTGTCAAGTGAGACTCCTTGTAGGTCTTCACTGGTGGGGAGCAGCTTTGCTTGTTGCTGGGATGCCCGGTGGTGAGCAAGGCAGACTGTGAAGAAAACATAAAATTGTTTCATGCATCATTATGTCAGAAGATTTTAGCATTAAAAATTAATGAGCTTTTGTGGTTTTGTAAGATGTTTGAATGAAACTAACCGGAAGGAAACATGAAATTTTTATCTGCTAGGCTAGCAAAGACCAGCAGAAAATAGAGCTTTCTTATCTGTTCCATTGTTGGACAGCACCCGTTAAAGGGGTCCGTCAATTTAAATTACAAGGAAAGGTCACAAAAAGAAGGGGTGGTTTATTTGAGCAGGAGACTAGAATGTGTTAATTTAGAAAAGATCTTAACTAGAAGGTTGATTAATGACCCTCAGATGTGATTCATCTCTAAAGTTAATCTTAATCCATTTGTTGTACATTGTATTTAGCCATTATCTCATTATAGCAAGGTTTCATTAATTGCCGTAATAAATTCTCCAAGTGACATTGCAATTTACAGCATCTAAACCCCTATTTCTTAAGTACTGACAGATCACGTTTTAAGGATTTCAGGTGAATTAAATAGGATGTGAAACTTAAAAAGTGCTTGTAATACTGCTTAGTAGAAGCTTAGGATAGACTCCCAGGTGGCATAATGTGCTTTTTATATGCTATGATATTTCTACAAATGTCTGCGTCTTTTATAAAGGTCCATGTGTGTTCAGACATCTTGATCTCTTTGATAGATAACGTGATAAATAGACAATCTGGAAATCACTTTTCTTTTTCACTCCAGCGTGCCGACCCCTAGGTGTCTTCCTTCTGTCCAATTTACTGCCTGTTGTCAAGAATAATCCATCTCCAGAAGGAAAGTTACCTGAAGTGGGGCCTCTCTTCTAACCCAATCCTAACACAGCCCTAACCCCAACACACCTCTAACCCTAACCTCAACCCTAACCCCGAAGCCACCACCCTAACCCCAGCCCTAATGAAAAAAATAATACATTTTTATTTTATTATTTTTACCGAACTAAGGGGGTGATAAAGGGGAGTTTGACTTATTATTTTTTTTACTTTGATCACTGTGATAGGGTCTATCACTGTGATCAAAGTGAACCAATAAAAAAAATCTATTGTTGCTGGGTGCTGGCCGGCAGATCTTGGCGCCCACCATTTTCTTCCCGGAAGAAGACGCCGGGGGACAGCACTGGAGGGACCGGGGGATGCCGGGGGTCTCGGGGGGACCCCATTTCTCTCTCCTCTGGTATGCTAGATCTTGAAGACCCCAGAGATTTTCTGTAGCCGGTTTGTTGGAGGGCACGCTATAACCTTATTTCTCTGCGCAGTTAAAAAAACAGAATGAGGATTAAGTACCCCTAACTGCCGACGTTAAAAGGCTTATCAGAGGTCGTTAAGGGGTTATTGATATGCTTGTGCTCTGGGGCGGCCTGTTGGGGGGGGGGGGGGGGAACTTCATGTGGTGGTCTGATTAGGTATTCATAATACAGACTGCTGGCAAGTCACTGATCCCTCAGTGACCTGCCCCCTAGTTTACATACTGAATATTATAGGTATTTTAAAAATAATAAATAACATTCAGCAGGCAGGCATTGCCTGCGCTGCAGCATGATTTCATTTATAATATGCATTTAATTATTTTATTAGCTGATGTAAATTTCTTCCTCAAAATAAAATTTTGTCTCAAAATGACACCAGCAGCGCTGCACAGTTGCATCTATCGGCGATCACATGTGCAGATGCCGCTGATGCCATCTTGCTAGAGGTTAAAAAAATAATAATTTGTCTCCACCAAGATGGCGCCGGTGGTGCCTGCACAGTAGCATCTATTGAATTGCGCGGCTGGCGCCATTTTGAGACTTTTTTTCCTGAATAAATTTGGCAGCAAATAAAATAAATAAAACACACAGCAAGTCAGCAGGATCTAGGAGCAACATGGCAGATGTGACAACCTACATGGTGAGCTGCAGCATGTGCTACATGTTCACAGACCGACCAGAAGAAGAATCAAATTTCACCTGTCAGAAGTGTAGACTAGTGGCCCTTAAAGAAGAAAAGGTGCGGGGTCTGGAAGAAAGAATAGCAACTTTGAAACTCATCAAAGAGAATGAAGACTTTCTAGACAGAACAGAAGCATCTCTACTGGTCACAGAAGGTGAAAAAAGTGTCAGAGAACCTCCAAAAGCAGATGAGTGGAAGCATGTGACCAAAAGAAGCAAGAAGACCATGGAGAAATCACCAACCACACAACTGAAGAACCGATATCAAATCTTTGTAGAGGATGAAGATGGCACACCTAAGGATGAAGCAATACCAGCAAGCAAAAAAGAAAAGGGCACACAGCAACAAGTGACAGCAAAAAGTACAGCCAAGAAGCAACGAAGAGTGGTGGTGGTGGGAGACTCACTACTGAGAGGCACAGAAGCAGCCATCTGCAGACCGGACATAACTGCAAGAGAAGTATGCTGCCTTCCAGGTGCGATGATCAAGGATGTGACCGATAGGATACCAAAGCTCTTCAGCTCCAAGGACGTCCACCCATTTCTTCTGATACATGTTGGCACCAATGACACGGCAAGGAAAGACCTACCGACAATCTGCAAAGACTTTGAAGAGTTGGGGAAGAAAGTAAAGGAACTGGATGCACAGGGAGTTTTTTCTTCTATCCTTCCAGTAGACGGGCATGGCATCAGGAGATGGAACAGGATCCTTGATGCAAACAACTGGCTAAGACGATGGTGCAGACAACAAGGATTCGGATTCCTGGACCACGGTGTGAATTACTGGTACGATGGACTCCTCGCCAGAGATGGACTACACCTCAACAAACCTGGGAAACACACATTCGCCAGAAGACTCGCTACACTCATCAGGAGGGCGTTAAACTAGAAGAAGAGGGGACGGGAAGAAAAACATTAGACTTGAACAAAGAAGACCCAGGAAAACATACTCAGATGGGAGGTAAGAACATTTCTAAAACAATCCACAGCGAAGATATTGGAACAAAACAAAATCCTCTAAACTGCATGCTCGCAAACGCCAGAAGCCTGACAAACAAGATGGAAGAACTAGAAGCAGAAATATCTACAGGTAACTTTGACATAGTGGGAATAACCGAGACATGGTTAGATGAAAGCTATGACTGGGCAGTTAACTTACAGGGTTACAGTCTGTTTAGAAAGGATCGTAAAAATCGGAGAGGAGGAGGGGTTTGTCTCTATGTAAAGTCTTGTCTAAAGTCCACTTTAAGGGAGGATATTAGCGAAGGAAATGAGGATGTCGAGTCCATATGGGTCGAAATTCATGGAGGGAAAAATGGTAACAAAATTCTCATTGGGGTCTGTTACAAACCCCCAAATATAACAGAAACCATGGAAAGTCTACTTCTAAAGCAGATAGATGAAGCTGCAACCCATAATGAGGTCCTGGTTATGGGGGACTTTAACTACCCGGATATTAACCGGGAAAGTGAAACCTGTGAAACCCATAAAGGCAACAGGTTTCTGCTAATAACCAAGAAAAATTATCTTTCACAATTGGTGCAGAATCCAACCAGAGGAGCAGCACTTTTAGACCTAATACTATCTAATAGACCTGACAGAATAACAAATCTGCAGGTGGTTGGGCATCTAGGAAATAGCGACCACAATATTGTACAGTTTCACCTGTCTTTCACTAGGGGGACTTGTCAGGGAGTCACAAAAACACTGAACTTTAGGAAGGCAAAGTTTGACCAGCTTAGAGATGCCCTTAATCTGGTAGACTGGGACAATATCCTCAGAAATAAGAATACAGATAATAAATGGAAAATGTTTAAGAACATCCTAAATAGGCAGTGTAAGCGGTTTATACCTTGTGGGAATAAAAGGACTAGAAATAGGAAAAACCCAATGTGGCTAAACAAAGAAGTAAGACAGGCAATTAACAGTAAAAAGAAAGCATTTGCACTACTAAAGCAGGATGGCACCATTGAAGCTCTAAAAAACTATAGGGAGAAAAATACTTTATCTAAAAAACTAATTAAAGCTGCCAAAAAGGAAACAGAGAAGCACATTGCTAAGGAGAGTAAAACTAATCCCAAACTGTTCTTCAACTATATCAATAGTAAAAGAATAAAAACTGAAAATGTAGGCCCCTTAAAAAATAGTGAGGAAAGAATGGTTGTAGATGACGAGGAAAAAGCTAACATATTAAACACCTTCTTCTCCACGGTATTCACGGTGGAAAATGAAATGCTAGGTGAAATCCCAAGAAACAATGAAAACCCTATATTAAGGGTCACCAATCTAACCCAAGAAGAGGTGCGAAATCGGCTAAATAAGATTAAAATAGATAAATCTCCGGGTCCGGATGGCATACACCCACGAGTACTAAGGGAACTAAGTAAGTAATGTAATAGATAAACCATTATTTCTTCTTTTTAGGGACTCTATAGCGACAGGATCTGTTCTGCAGGACTGGCGCATAGCAAATGTGGTGCCAATATTCAAAAAGGGCTCTAAAAGTGAACCTGGAAATTATAGGCCAGTAAGTCTAACCTCTATTGTTGGTAAAATATTTGAAGGGTTTCTGAGGGATGTTATTCTGGATTATCTCAATGAGAATAACTGTTTAACTCCATATCAGCATGGGTTTATGAGAAATCGCTCCTGTCAAACCAATCTAATCAGTTTTTATGAAGAGGTAAGCTATAGGCTGGACCACGGTGAGTCATTGGACGTGGTATATCTCGATTTTTCCAAAGCGTTTGATACCGTGCCGCACAAGAGGTTGGTACACAAAATGAGAATGCTTGGTCTGGGGGAAAATGTGTGTAAATGGGTTAGTAACTGGCTTAGTGATAGAAAGCAGAGGGTGGTTATAAATGGTATAGTCTCTAACTGGGTCGCTGTGACCAGTGGGGTACCGCAGGGGTCAGTATTGGGACCTGTTCTCTTCAACATATTCATTAATGATCTGGTAGAAGGTTTACACAGTAAAATATCGATATTTGCAGATGATACAAAACTATGTAAAGCAGTTAATACAAGAGAAGATAGTATTCTGCTACAGATGGATCTGGATAAGTTGGAAACTTGGGCTGAAAGGTGGCAGATGAGGTTTAACAATGATAAATGTAAGGTTATACACATGGGAAGAAGGAATCAATATCACCATTACACACTGAATGGGAAACCACTGGGTAAATCTGACAGGGAGAAGGACTTGGGGATCCTAGTTAATGATAAACTTACCTGGAGCAGCCAGTGCCAGGCAGCAGCTGCCAAGGCAAACAGGATCATGGGGTGCATTAAAAGAGGTCTGGATACACATGATGAGAGCATTATACTGCCTCTGTACAAATCCCTAGTTAGACCGCACATGGAGTACTGTGTCCAGTTTTGGGCACCGGTGCTCATGAAGGATATAATGGAACTAGAGAGAGTACAAAGGAGGGCAACAAAATTAATAAAGGGGATGGGAGAACTACAATACCCAGATAGATTAGCGAAATTAGGATTATTTAGTCTAGAAAAAAGACGACTGAGGGGCGATCTAATAACCATGTATAAGTATATAAGGGGACAATACAAATATCTCGCTGAGGATCTGTTTATACCAAGGAAGGTGACGGGCACAAGGGGGCATTCTTTGCGTCTGGAGGAGAGAAGGTTTTTCCACCAACATAGAAGAGGATTCTTTACTGTTAGGGCAGTGAGAATCTGGAATTGCTTGCCTGAGGAGGTGGTGATGGCGAACTCAGTCGAGGGGTTCAAGAGAGGCCTGGATGTCTTCCTGGAGCAGAACTTATTAGGTTCTGTAGAAGGACGTAGATCTGGGGATTTATTATGATGGAATATAGGCTGAACTGGATGGACAAATGTCTTTTTTCGGCCTTACTAATTATGTTTCTATGTTACTATGTTACTATGTGTTATACATGCGATCATGCTGCAGCACAGTGTTTATTTTTCTATTCATATAATATTCAGTATGTAAAATGTGGGCAGGTCACTGAAGGATCAGTGACCTGCCATAAGCCATCAGTATGAATGGCTAAGCTGAGCACCACATGAAGACCCTCCCCACACAGGCTGTCCCGAAGCACGGACATATTATTGACTGAAAACTGAAAATCAAGATTAAACAACAACCACAAGACGGATTTCATCAACCAAGGTGCCATTTTATTCAGTTTAACGTCGCCAACTGCTGACATGTTCCATTTATGACCTACTGCATCCAGATTACACAGAACCCTACATATAATCTGATACTGCTGTTCTTTGTTTTGTGCATTATATATATACGGTATATTATCTAATATAAAACTTTACTGTATTTATTATCTTTTGCAGCCTCCATGTATTGTACTACATTGCAAGCTGCTTAATTACATTCAGTTTCTCTCTTGACTCCCAGCTCCATTTCCAGCCATTCTCTCTCCTCTCCTGAAAGTTGCTCAAACTCAACTTCATTAAAATATTCTGAAATCAATTTGGTCATCTAACCCCTTATTTTGCTTCCCTGCAGAAAGCAGCCTGTTGATAGGGTGTGGGTAATACATTGCGTTGGGTATGGAGGTGCTGTTGGGATATTGAATATGTGCTCAACTTTGTGATCAGCTTTAAATTCTAGAACCCTTGAAGCAAAAATACATTTTCCGAAGCAGTGAACACATTTGCGACACTCCGGTGAGTGCTGTTTGACATTTATTGTCTACACATGCAATGTGGCTAGTTGGTTTATCCATCCAAAGGCTGTGACCGGTAGTGCATCACAGTGCTGTTCTTGTGACTGGGACTGAGCTGCAGTACTAATTGTATACTTGGTGCTGTGTATTTGTAAACCGTGACTTGGCAGTAACTGGAGCATCGGAGACCATTTTATTATGCAAATCATGCGGAACCCTGAAAAGTAAATGAAAAATTTAACACCTGCAAAACCCCTTTGTATAAGGCTAGCTGAACTCTAATTACGTCACATGCAGCTTATCTGCGCTTTGTCCATATTTTTTACAGCAAAATCACAGTTCTGAAATAGTCGCAAAACGTTTTTGGTCACTCGGCTTGTCTGAGAATTACTGTCGCTGTGTAACCCTAGCCATAATCTGACTTGTTTGTTAGAAGGGTCTTTTACCATAATCAAAAACTGACCCCAACCATCCACAGATCCCAGCGAACAACTGTGATTTATGAAGAAGCCTGGCAGAAAGTGTTCTGTTTCCTTATAGCACCTCCGCAGGCAAAAATAAATATTACACCTGAGTTTTTCATATCAGGGGGCTTTCTTTGTAATTTAGCTCTGGGTGCTCTTTAATTACCCTTGGGTGTATTACAATTGGCTTTCTAAACTAGACTACCCCCTTTTTAGTTTTCCACATCCTGCACCGAACATCTTGGGTTAATGGTTGCAGTGACACCAATTAGAAGTGTAAACGCTGAGTGTAGGAAAATCCAGACAGAATTTACTTCCCAGCCACCCCATTACTTAATGCTGTTCCATCCCCACAAATTGCAGCATCTGCTAAATATTTAGTTGTCAAGTAAGCACAGAGGTGAGGAGAATTATAAATGAGCTACAATTTCATAAGACCTCGTAGGAAGCCTTGTTTAATGGTAGTCATCGGAACCATGCATTCACCCCACATGTGCAGACCCGCTGCTCTCCTCGTATAGTGCAAAGATTAGTCTCTATGTGGCTGACTTTGTCCACCACACACGTCGCGCGGCCACAGGTCTCACAACATTGCAGCGTAACATAAGTCAAATTGCACCCTACAAGTTGCCATGACACATTAGCCACCAAAAAAACCCCTATTTGGACCTTTTGCAACATGTTTTGGTGCCAAAGTCACAAGTAGCTTCAGCCTATATCTTCCTTAAAACTTCTAAAGGTAATCTTTCAACAGGATTTCACCTCCAACACTATTTAAATGCGCACGTAGCTCTTTAAAAAAAAAAAAAAAAAAGCAACACCCTCACATGGCCAGTCTGTTCCTTTATTAATGAGAAATCAGCAATTGAATTGATAAGCAATGAAGCTGAAGATCTATTTGTTTATTAAAGGCTCTGTCACTCCAGCTCTACTCCCAGTCCATCGCCGCCTCCTCCTTCTTGACGGACTTCTTACCTGAAGTGACATAGCATGGAGGCTGTTAGTCAAGCAGGAGGAGGTGATAAGCGGGGACTAGAGTGGTGGGGCGCTAATGCTACCAGCCGCTCCACTCCTCCTGGTGTGGTCTTGCAGACATGAGAACAGGCACACCGCATTCTGGCGATTTGGTCTGTTCCAGTGACCCGACACACACCGATCTATCAATTTTATCTTCTATTCAGTGAGGTGATAATTTGTGATGTGTAATGCCCTTTTAAGGAAGAATATTTGCAAAATTGCCTCTTTTCATTGTTGTTCAACATGCATGTCGTGCTTTGTAAACATGCAAGTCAATCAAGGTATTGACGATCGCGATCCGTGACAGCATAGTCCTCATCTTGTAATACCTTCCATTGCTAATGACCGATGACTTCCCCATCTTAGTGGCCTTTCTTCCTAGATGCCTTCGACCCATAATCTCTGTATTTTGCTGCGAGATGTTGCAGCCGCCTCTGCAGCCCACACTCTCTGCTCCGTGATCCCAATTTCTCTAGGTCGTCTCTTCTTAGATGATTCATACTTCGTAAGCCTCGTTATTTATATATATATTTTTTTCTTATTCTCTATGAATTGTCTGATTTGAATGATGTGCCTTTTAATTAAAAAGTGATTATGCAGAAATGCTGAGATCTGTCTTCTTGGTGCAGGTTTTAATTGCTTTTAATTAACCTGTTCCTGCACAGTATTTTCAGGTACATTACTCTGGGCCACTCGTCCTTACTTCTTATGCGGGTACATCCCGCTGTGTTGACTGTGAATGATGGATATCGCATCGGTAGGACTCGTCAGGCACGGCGGAACAATTATTATATTGTGATAAAGCATGTCAAAAGCCTGATGGGGAAGAACGCAAGTAGGAAAGTGAAATAAAAAGTACTCAACGCATATGTAGTCTGAAAAGGGGTTCTTTAGGATGGTAACGCGGATGACCTGCATTATTTGATCAGCAATGGTCCAATCTCCTCGATCTCAACTGATCAACACACTAAAAGGGGTTGGGAAAGAGAATGACTTCTTAATTCTTTAGGTAGGGGCTCTCCTGTTCAAGCACATTCAGATTTCTCTGGAGGGCAGCCATGGTATTATTTGATAAGATCTGATCTCGATCACTGCTGATCAACTCATTTTAATGGGACCTTGGCAAGGTTTAGTTAAGTATACTTCTCTCATACAATCCCATACAAATTCTCCTGGGGGCAACAGTGATGGAGACACAAACTTGAGGATGGAAACCATGATGACCTACAGTGTTTTTTCATAAACGTCTGATTACCTCGATCCCTGCTGATCAACACACTACAAGTCCTTTTTATTTTTTTGGTAGGCATAATGTCTTTTTCTATATAAGCACATTCAAAATTCTCTGGGTGCAGCTATATCTGATGCACAATCTACAGGATGGTAAAACCTTGTTAACCTAAATTATTTGGTCAGTAATTGGGTGATCTCCTCAATCCCCACTGATCAACTCACTTAAAGGATGGTGGCAATAGAACGAGTCCTCCTCATTGTTTAGATGGGCATAGCGGGTCTTCTGTTTAATCACATGCAAATTCTCTGTGGGCAGCCATTTTTGAGGTACAGACTTGATGGTGACACTGTTGACTTATTCTATTTTTTTGGGCAAGGGTCCAAGCTTCTCGATCTTAACTGATCAACACACCTTTTAGTGAGGACCAGGGAAAGAGAATGAGTCCTCTTTATTTGTTAAATACTGGCTCTCTATGTACAAGCACATTCATATTTTTTTTGAAGGCAGTCATACTGGATGCTCAAACTTTAGGATGGTGAAGCTTTGTTTACCAGAATTATTACATCAGTAAGGGTTTGATCCAGGGACGGACTGGGGCTGAAATTCAGTCCTGGCATTTGAAATCACATAGGCCCATGTTGTCCCCGTCCCATGAGCCAGATGGGACATATTACTCTGGATGGAGGAACGGAAGATTTTCTACAAGACCAATATTTCTAATGATACCTGTGGCCTGCTGGGGTATGTGATGGAGTCAGCAACTTTGTGCTCCATCACCACTCTTAACAGTATGGGTGTCTAGAGAACACTCATTCTGTTAACCCTGCTGTTCTGTTGGTCAAAAATGACCGACTTTGAACTTCAATATTCTTTAAAATATTCAAGATGCGGCTCTGAAACCCGTGGCCAACCGACCCATCCTCATTTAAGTCAATCAACCACAAGTTTCAGAACCGCATCTTGAACACCCCAAAAAATACCAAAGTTCAAAATAGGTGTCCCCAGACCGAACAGAACAGCAGGGTTAATAACGTAGCAGACAAGGCATCCCATGACCAGACAGGCCCTTCTGGCATTTGCCAGATGGCCAGTCCGGCCCTGGTCTGATCCTCTGGATCACCACTGATCAACACCTTTTAAAGGGACTGTAGGAAGAGTGCAAGTCGTCTTCAATTTTTTTTTTTTTTTTCAGTTGTGAATAATGCGTCTTTTGTACAAGCCCACACACACAATTTCCTGGGGGCTTCTAAATTGGAGACACAAACTTGAGCAATGAATAACCATGATGATCTATACAGCTTGATCTGTAAGAATCTGATCTCCGAACTCTGCTTCAGAAAAATGGCCGCCGCGATCTCCATCTGTGCACGTGCGGCATTCCGCGGCCATTTTCCTGAAACCCCCGGGCAGCAGAGCACTCCATCTGCGCACGCACGGCCTCAGGAAGATGGCCGCGCCCACCGATAACCAGGGGAATAGCGCAGATCGGGCTCTCTTTCTTCACCTGCGCAGTGGATTCGGCAGTTGGACATGCGCAAACCACTACGCCACCAACGGAAAGCTAAGCAAGATCTGGGGGAAGAAACAGCGATGTCACCACGCCCATCTGACCAGACCAGCCTGATTGACAGGCGAAAACGGCGACTTTGGTAACGTATTTCGGCAGCATAGGTAGGGAATCGGGGTACACAAAACACACTATTGTAACGCACAGCTCAGGCCCTATTTAACGGTATTTTTATCTCAAACTGAAAAAACGGGGTGACAGGTTCCCTTTAAGGACCTTCCACCTACCTCTAACTTTGTCATTTATGCCAATGTGCACCATGACCGCTGGGTCCTCACCAGCCCCTCCCAGTAATCTGTCCACCCGATCATCGATGTGTCGGACTCGAGCGCCAGGTAGACAGCACACTGCTCGATGATCCCTGTCTTTGTGACAGATTGCCCTATCTGTTCCCCTAATAATTGAATCCCCCACTACCAGCACCTGTCTGGCCTACCCTGCTCTCCTATTTCCCCCCTTACTGGAGCAGTCACTCCTCCGGCTTTCAGAGGACATGCCTGGCTGCAGCAGTGCTAGCCCTGCACTGTGTATATATGTCCTGTCTGAAGTCAGGATGGATGGGTAGCATCGGAGTCATCGTGGGTACATTCCGTGCACTGTGGTGCCATTTTATTGAAGACACTGCATGCATATTTGTAGACACAGTGTCTTCAACAAAATGGCGCCCGATATCTTGGGATGCTCACGCGATGACTCGGCACCATTTTATTGAAGAATTGTACTAAAATGTCAACATAGCAGTGCGCGTGCCGGCCGTTGCCATTATCCCTATGGCCGGCACGTGAGCACTGCTATTTTACCTGTGCAGTATGGTGCCGGAGACCACTCATGCACCTACCGCCCTGTGGTGCCATTTTATTGAATACACTATGTATGCAAATCCGCAGACACAGTGTCTTTAACAAAATGGTGCTGGACATCGTGGGATGCGCACACGTTGATCAATTCTGGCACCATTTTGTTGTAGAATTCTACTACAACGTTACCATAGCAATGATTACACCCAGGCCATTGCCACTATCCCTATGGCCAGCGCGTGCGCACTGCTATTTTGACATTGTAGCACATTAATTCAATAAAATGGCTCCAGAGTTAGCCATGCGCATACCGTAATCTCCAGCATCATTTTATTGAAGGCACTGTATAACTAAAAATGCTTGCCACCCAGGTGTAGAACGGGTTCAATAGCATGCGTGTGTGTGTCTTGTGTATGTATGTATGTATTTATGTATGTATGTACGTACGTACGTACGTACGTACGTACGTACGTACGTACGTACGTACGTACGTACGTATATTATATGGAGAATGTATTGAAAGCGTTGAGTGAAAAACATCTTAATTTTGGTGCTGTAGTCTGTTCTATAGAGCTGCTTTTCCTTCTATAAGCTGGGACAGGGAGTAGTTGCCATAGCCAGCCACTTTGGAAGTGAGTAGGTAGGAGCTCTGGTCACACGGTCACCCACCGCCAGTGAATCTCCATGAGTTTGACTCTAATATTTTGGTCCGGGTTTACATTAAATGCGATAGCTGTATCCTTTAACTGCTATTAAAGAAGGCATGAGGAATAAGAAGATTCGCTATACACTTTGGAGCTTTCATATTCGCGTTTCCTTGGGAGAAAAAGGGATGCTACTGATGTCTGCCACATTAAAGGGAGGAAGTGAGAAGATGTCCAATTGTTTCCCTAGCTGGGACATCTACCTGCTCATCCCTGATATCCCTGACAGATCTGGTTTACAGCAATAGTTGTACGTGCGCAGCTCTCATCTCCACTGAGCAGATGATCTCCCTACATACATGAAGCCACAGAAGAGTTGCCTGTGTGATCTAAAACCCCACAGGTCTCATTTTCGTACCTAATCAGCAGGCGATCAATATCTGCCGCGATTATCGATTAGGGTTGATTGTGATTCATTGCTTAAAAAAACATCAGCTATCGATGCTTGACTTCCTCTCTCTTGCTAGCTTTGCGCTCAGGAATTGATTACTGGATAATGGATGGAATTACCTGCCTATAATAACATTTCAGTCCACAGATGTCCCGTGAGACCCGGCAGATGCATTTAATATAGATGAAATTGCCTACTGGGTAGGAAGGGGTTACATTGTGTTAGCATCAAATGTGCTTGCATTAAACTCATTGACCTAGTGAGATGGTTTAAAAATAAATGGCATTCGTTCCTAGCAGGTGGGCTGCTTATCATCCCACTCCTCATGTGCCTCTGTTTCTGGAGATTTAAGCAAATGTTTTCATAAATTAAACAGATCCGTCTAATAAGTCAACTTTTTGCATCAATTTCACAAAATCAAGGCACTTTGGGTCAAGGGATTTGACCAATCTTGACTTGGATGCAAGACCCCTGAACTGTTGGAAATGTTTAACATACAGTCTAAATTTTTTAGTTTTAGTACATCTCCTGTGGGCCTGTTACATCCTCTAACACCCATAACTCTTGACATACAGGAGATCTTCTCTCTTATATCTTCATCAAATGAAGTAGTGGGTTTTGGCACAAGGAAAGCATATTTCTTAGGTCAAGATTCGATCCTACTTTTAATAAAGCCATACAGGAGAGCAGAAATTCGGAATATAATGTTCAAAGTGTCTCAAGTCCTACCCAGATCATAACTGGCACATAAAAGGGCTCGCCATCGTGTGCCGTTTGGGCTCGCTTTGGTGCTCGCCATCTCCAGCCTGGCTTCCCAGTCACTAGCCCAGCTCTTTATCTGCTAAACTGCCTCTCCTGTGCTTTTAACTTGGATGCTTTGTAGTATATAGCGATGATAGTCCTGCAGGACACATACTGATGAGTTACAACCTACTTAGATGTTCTCCATACCCTATCATTCCTAAAAAACAGAAATTCCACGGCCATGCAGGTTAGCAGTTGCACCTCAGCCCTTTGACTTGAGGAGACCTAAAGGCCCCTCTGCCAAATGAGAAGTGACCAGTGCAATAAATGATGTATGTTTGGTGGGGAACCTGTCATCGATATTGCATTGGGGCGTGGAAGTTTCAAGTTTAATATTTTATTTTTTGGTTTGTCTTTTGAATGCTCCGTGTTTGGTCTAATTACACTTGATATAGACCTGCTAACCAACCGCTCAAATAAAGAAAAAAAATATTGTTTTATAATCCTTTTAATATGCATGACATTGTAGGTCTCTCCACTGGTATTCAGAGACCCATTTACTTTATACAAGACGATGACTGAACTGTCAATTATCAATTACCAGGATTTATTACCAGCAGCAGTGACACCTCATGTCATCATTAGCTCTAATAAATCTTTCTAATAATTAACATCTGCAGAGTCTGTTCCCTTTACAGGGAAGACCGACACAATCCACAATGTCACTCAGCCTTCATTATTTTTAATTTAGAAAGGAGCACAGGTCGGCTTGCCTTATGTTTGGTCTGTACCACTAGCCATACAGATCTGGACTTCTTTACTGTGCAGTGGTTTTGATAATGTAATGCTGAGACATCATGACAATTCATTTTACAACTGAAACCAGCCATATTCACTAGATAAGTTAGCCAATCTCTGGATGTACAGGACTTCAATGGGTTCAGCCGACAAAAGGTCCTTATGCACATTAGATGGCTGTTGACCAAATGATGCTTCAGACGATCATTCAGCGGACGTCCTTCTTGGCCGGCACTCCTATACACAAGATTGTTCGTTCACCTGTGTTCTACATGAGAATGCCCCCAACAGACATCTCTGCCAGTGGCTTACCTCCACGAAATTGGACATTCCCGAACAACGTCTCGCACAACAGTCAGATGGCCAGTCCCCCCATTAGAGTGTCGGATGAACCTGGCTATATCACTGTGTGCGGGTGGCACTAGTCCATGATTGTGAAAGTCGGTCACTGCCAGCCTGTGGGGTGTGTGCGGCTCTTTCTCTCTCCATAATGAAACTACACATGGATTCTCAGGAAAACATGCATACAAGTATATACAGTATATTCGTAATGGAGTCAGGAGAAACCCCGTGTGTATGGCCAGCATGGCCAAAACATTCATATAGACTTGAATATTCCTTTTCCGGAGACCCTTGCTTTCCCTTACCACGGAAAAAAACATTTCCCCAAGGAATTGTTTGTTAAAATGGATTACTTGTTTTCCTCATTTATGCCTCATTGGAAAATGATGAAATAATTTAGGGTTTCCCACCCTTTGTACCTTCTGTTATCTATCCTCCATGTCTTTCCATCTTTACTACGCCTTCTGTTATCCTTTCACCTTGTCTTTCCACTATTAGTACTACTTCTGTTATTTGTCTACCACGTCTTTCCACTATTAATACCTCTTCTGTTCTTTGTCCACCACATCTCTCCACCATTAATACCTCTTCTGTTCTCTGTCCACCACATCTTTCCACCATTAATATCTCTTCTGTTCTCTGTCCATCTCGTCTTTTCACTGAGTACCTCTTCTGTGTGTCAACCTTGTCTTTAAACCATTAGTATTTCTTCTGTTATCGCCACCACATCTTTCCACCATTAGTGCCTCCTCTATCTGTCCACCATGTTTTTTCACCATTAGTATGTCTACTGTTATCTATCTACCATGTCTCTCCACCACATATTTCCATCATTCATCAGCTTCTTAGCACCATCAATACTTCCGTTATTTGTTCATCACGTCTTTCTACCAAAGATCGTAATGTAGGAAGACTGGCGTGCTGTTCCAGTCACGACGGCATACGTAATTTCATCCTATATTTTGCATTATGACTGTGTAACGATCATCTTCAGCAGACTCATTTGAAGTGAAGAGTCTGAATCCTATCCTTAAATAATGACTGAAATATTATATACTCAGAAAACCAATTTTCAAAGCTCATCTCCATTTGGCATCCCACTCCACAGAGCTATGCGGTAGAAAAGGGTCCACCGTAGACTTAAGCTGAAATAAAATGTAATGAGGTTACGCTCTTAGGGTTTTAAAACGTAAAAGATTTGGGAATAGATGAAGCAAAAGGCTTTAGAAAACCGGGAAATCGGCATTGAAGTTTAAACACTTCATGATTGATATTCCGTATAGGTATAGTTCGCTCGGATGACCACGTGCGGCTGGCTGCAGAGTGAGAATAGCGAGTGTTATAAAAAGTTTAGCAGGGCAAAGGCAGAAATTTAAGTGTGGCTATGCCAAGCCTTTTTTAGGGATGTGACTGCTAGAATGTTCTGGTGAGAAGGTTATTTATTATGTAATGAAAAGTTGTTCAATTGTCCAATTATACATTGTCTCTATTCCTATTCAAGATCTCTGATTTCAACGGCACTGGTCCGGTGCTGGCCATACTGGACTGTAACAAGCAGTGAGCCCATGTGTCCATCACACAACCAAACTATTAGGGTTTCAAATTTATCACTTTTTATAATACTAAGATTTTTTGTTGTTGTGAAACCAAATGACCTCCCCGCCTCTTTTTTAATTTTTTTATTTTTAAAAGCTAGTATGCTGTCAATAAATTCTATCTGGGCAAGAAAAACCTTATTTACCAGAAGACAAAGGGTTAATCTGCAGGTAACTAGTGATACAGTACTGCCTGGCCATCTTATTGAAAGTGCAGCTACTGTGAGAAAGTGTAATTTTATTTCTTCCCAGGAGCCGCTGGATTTCAGTCATGGGGCGTGCATGGAGTGATAACAGTGACAGCACTGTGAGCCGTGGCAGCAAGCACACCCCAGGACTTTGATGGACAGCTCGCTCTGCACAATAACGCAGCAAAAGCTACTGTCAACTGAAATGGCAGGGCGTGCTGGGAGTAGTAATTATAGCTACTCCATGCACCCCCCTATGACTGAAATCCAGCGGCTCAAGTGAAGAAATAAGTTAATTTTCTAACGGTAGCTGCACTTTCAGGCAGCATTGTAACACTATTTACGTACATATTAATACTACATCTGCAGATAGTGTTTTCTGAGGTGACAAATTCCCTTTAAGAATTCACTTAGACTCAAAACTGATCTCAGATCTTTACTGTAGCCCATACATTAAATTCTATAAAATCTCTGGAGCCATGTGTCTTGGGTGCCTAAAAATTATCTAATGGACTTCCGACTTTTTGACTTTCTTGGACCCATGCCAATATTTAGAATTTAGATTGGCTTTAACCTCCTACTGTCATGTATATTTTCTGCAGCTTTCCGCAGGCACTGTGGCCGTCTGTTCTGTGGAAGTATCGGATTAGGTGGATACTTTTCTTTAGGATCACGCAACCTAAATGTTGTTCCTAGTCAACCTTCTAGGGCCATTGTTCAAGTTCCTGGAGTAGTCATGGGTAGTATCGGGGTCCTACCAAGAATTTTTCTTGACTTCAGATGCTTCTTATGGTTTCTTGGTTTGGATCCAATTGAGTATCCTTAACCCCTTTCTGACCTCGGACGGGATAGTACGTCCGAGGTCAGATCCCCTGCTTTGATGCAGGGCTCTGCGGTGAGCCCGCACTAAAGCCGGGACATGTCAGCTGTTTTGAACAGCTGACATGTGCCCGTAATAGGCGCGGGCAGAATCGCGATCTGCCCGCACCTATTAACTAGTTAAATGCCGTTGTCAAACACAGACAGCGGCATTTAACCCCTTAGTGACGGAGCCAAATTTTTTAAATCTGACCAGTGTCACTTTATGGGGTAATAACTCTGCAACACTTTAACAAATCCCAGTGATTTTGAGACTGTTTTTTCGTGACACATTATACTTTATGATAATGGTAAATTAAGGTCAATATGTTTTGTGTTTATTTATAAAAAATATCTAAAATTTGAGAAAAATGTTAAAAAATTAGCAATTTTCAAAATTTGAATGATTATTCCTTTAATCCAGATGGTCATACCACAGCAAACCATTAATAAATAACGTTTTGCACATGTCAGCTTTACATCAGTATCATTTGTAAAATGTTATTTTATTTATTTAGCATTTTAGGAGGTTAAAAAATGTAGCAGCAATTTTTCATTTTTTCAAGGAAATTTACTAAATTTATTTTTTTAGGGACTTATCCATGTTTGAAGTGACTTTAGGGGTCTCATATACTTGGAAACCCCCAAACGTGATACCATTTTAAAAACAGCACCCCCTGACATATCGAAAAATGCTGTCAGGTAGTTTATTAACCCTTCAGGTGCTTTACAGGAATTAATGCAAAGTGGTATGACAGAAATGAAAATGTGTATTTTTACCACCTAAATGCCTCTAACTTCTGAACAGATTACTACAGCCGTCAGACTCTAAGGCCACTATCTGGTCATGAATTTCCACGGCAAACATCAGGACCACACAATTATGATCTGAGGGCACCAATTGGGATAAAGAGGAAGCCCCCACACTCAGTTAACCATATATAATGATGTAGTCACTATTTACAGCAGCATCTAGGGGGTTAAACAGATTTGGATGGCGCAAACACTGATCGTGGCTGATGTAGAAAGTTGTCAGCTATAGTGTACAGCCAACAGATGCTAGACTGTTACCTGTATGAGGATACTATTCTCTTATATGTCAGGTCAGTTAAAAGGCGTATTGGCTGTCATTAAGGGGTTAACTACTGCTTCCGGCCGGGCGGCCGGAAATGACGTCATCGCCGACCCCCGTCACATGATCGGGGGTCGGCGATGCGTCTCCATTGTAACCATAGAGGTCCTTGAGACCTCTATGGTTACTGATCGCCGGTGGCTGTGAGCGCCACCCTGTGGTCGGCGCTCACAGCACACCTCCATTTCTGCTACATAGCAGCGATCAGCAGATTGCTGCTATGTAGCAGAGGCGATCGAGTTGTGCCTGCTTCTAGCCTCCCATGGAGGCTATTAAAGCATGGCAAAAGTAA
Source organism: Ranitomeya imitator (assembly GCF_032444005.1). Taxonomy (NCBI): domain Eukaryota; kingdom Metazoa; phylum Chordata; class Amphibia; order Anura; family Dendrobatidae; genus Ranitomeya; species Ranitomeya imitator. The sequence goes on along the minus strand of NC_091283.1, from coordinate 418,714,736 downwards.
AAAAAAAAAAGTTGAAAAAAATGTAAAAAAAAAAAAAAAAATATAAAAGTTTAAATCACCCCCTTTCGCCCCAATCAAAATAAATCAATAAAAAAAAATATAAAATCGACGCATATTTGGTATCGCCGCGCTCAGAATTGCCCGATCTATCAACTAAAAAAAAGCATTAACCTGATCGCTAAACAACGTAGCGGGAAAAAAATTCGAAACGCCAGAATTACGTTTTTTTGGTCGCCGCGACATTGCATTAAAATGCAATAATGGGCGATCAAAAGAACGTATCTGCACCAAAATGCTATCATTAAAAACGTCATCTCGGCACGCAAAAAATAAGCCCTCAACTGACCCCAGATCATGAAAAATGGAGACGCTACGGGTATCGGAAAATGGCGCAATTTTTTTTTTTTTTTTTTTTTTTTTTTTAGCAAAGTTTGGAATTTTTTTTCACCACTTAGGTAAAAAATAACCTAGTCATGTTAGGTGTCTATGAACTCGTACTGACCTGGATAATCACAATGGCAGGTCATTTTAAGCATTTAGTGAACCTAGCAAAAAAGCCAAACAAAAAACAAGTGTGGGACTGCACTTTTTTTTGCAATTTCACCGCACTTGGAATTTTTTTCCCGTTTTCTAGTACACGACATGGTAAAACCAATGATGTCGTTCAAAAGTACAACTCATCCTGCAAAAAATAAGCCCTCACATGGCCAAATTGACGGAAAAATAAAAAAAGTTATGGCTCTGGGAAGGAGGGGAGCGAAAAACGAACACGGAAACACAAAAAATCCCAAGGTCATGAAGGGGTTAAAGTAAGGTGGAATGGGATGTGGGTGGAACAGTTGGACAATAAATAACTCTAAACACTCCTTGTGGTGCGTATGTGTAAAATCCGGAACCATTGTGCATTTTTTTCCAACTTGGCGCTGTGCTTATAGTTCCTCCGGATTATCATCCGATGTGGCCATCTGGATGCATTTGTTGCCACTGATAATAAAGGCTGCAAAAATATGTATTGTGTTTAACTGACAGCGTCCCGCGCAATCTCGATGGTGCATGCTTGAAAACCGTAGTGGAACAATACAGCATGTGTTCAGCTTGAAATATTTCCAGCATCGTTCGTTAATGCTTTCGGAACTATGTAATTTTTGGGAAAACAGAGACTTTATGTAGTTGTAAACATTTAAGATGACATTGTTCTTGTATTCGTGTTACTCAAGAAAGGGCCCCAAATGTCCTGAAATGTGTTGTTACAAGAGCCTTTCGATGCCATGAATTATATGGACCAGTCATAAAAAAACAAGATACCAATATGCCAGTATTGGTATGCTTGGTGCTTAACTTAAAGGGGTTGTCCAACAAACAAAGAACATTTTATTCAATAGATCTTGGAATAATAATGAGTTCCACAATTTGATGTGTTAAAAAAAATGTTCCAGTGCTGACATTTTTATAAATGTGTCCCTGTTATGTTCTATGTAATGACTGCATCCAATCATGAAGAACTTCTCCAGTTTATGGTTGGCGCATACTACAGCTTGCTTATGATAAGTAAGCATACAAAAGAAACAATGGAGCTTTGCAGCTGTTTCTTTCTGAAGTAACACATTTCCTTCTTTGTTTTATCACAGGAGTGAGTATTTCTGCTGTGTTTATAGCCCTCTGAGCTTATCCTAATTCAAGTCCATGACATAGGACTTCCACTGGCTGCTGACCTTATATTCTATAGTATATAAACACATTTCCACATGGTGGGTACCAGGAGAAAAAAGAAGTGAAGATGAGGATACTTTTAAAACCAATAAATGTATTTAGATCTTCTTCTAAAAGTGTATAACACATAAAATAAATGTAGACATAGAGGGGGGGAACGGAAACCTCCAAATACCTGGGAGGCACACCACAACACTAGAATATGAACTGGGAATCCAAAAAGTAATAGCTAAATGAGTCTCTCACATACGTGTCAAATATTAGAGAACGGAGCTGAAAGGATCCCAGATGTAAAAAGAATGATAATAATGGAGAACAGCGCACAGAGATATATGCAGAGTAATGGTATATAGAACTGGAGAAAGGGTGTATAGTGGCTGAATGAAGGCAACAGAAGCCCCTAGAGTGAGAGCATGCGAATCCGCTAAAGCAATAAATCTGGGGAGTGAGGATATCACTATGTATGCCAAGAAGTAGTTGTCATATAACACCTAATCGCAGTTCAAAGGCCAAGTGGTTACCTGAGGTCTTAGTATCCAAAATCTGTGCGCCCGGGTAAAGATCAGGATAGAGTGGTGTGGATGCCGCCCGCGCCCAACAAGCGCCGTTTCGCTGTGTAGCTTCTTCAAAATAGGGCGTGGATGCCTAGATGAATGGTGGCTGTGTTTTTATCCTATAGGTGAAGGAGGGGGAGGTCCGTAGATCCTTCGGTTTGCGCGCGTCAGCAGTGCCGCTCCCCCTGAGGCCAAGGGGACTTCCGGACCGGCGCACCATGACACGCAGTGGAACGCACTGCGGTCATGTGGGTCGGCGCCTCCGGAAGTCAGAGGAGGTTAGCGGCATCCGCGCGTGCGCAGGAGAGTCACGGACCCGGGGATGAAACAATACCGGGCATGCGTATAGGTAGGCTGGTTGCTATGGATAGGGAAGGCGTGGTTTGGTGGGCCGGGCAGGGAAGAGGCCGGGTGGGATATATGAAGTAATGATTTGCGGCCAGAATGGATAGGGACTGGGCGGGGCTACGGAGTACAAAAGAAAGGGGCAGGGCATAGGGGCTGCTGAATGAAAAAAGAAAAGAAAAAAGAAGAATAAAGCTTGTAAAGCTTATCAAGCCATGATCACAGCGGAACGGAGCAGCAGAGTATAGGGAGGGAAGGAGACTATGGCATGGGAGATCTGTATAGGTGCGGGGATGAGTGGGGCTGAGGACGTGGAGGTGACATGCCTAAACGGGGACGTGTGTGCTGAGGTGTCCCGATATACGGGAAATAAGTGCTGTGTTGCAGGGCCATAGATTCGCACAAATAGAGCCCAGCTTGAAATAAAGCAAGTGAAGGCGCTGAGAAAAAGTGCAAAGCGCTGGAAGGGAGAGTGGGAGTAGCGCCACACAATAAGTGGACATGATATAGAGTTATGTAGGTAAAATAGTGACGGTGGCTATACAATAGGGCAAAAGTGAAAAAAGAGCTGGAAGGGAATACTAGTGGCGCCACCAAAGGTGGCAGTGAAAAGAATATTGTATATGTAACCGCGAGGTATAAAAACCGTATTAGTCCAGAAGGGAGAAGGAAGCCCCCACCCTCTGAATAGGGGGTGAAAAGTGTAAAATGTTGCTGAAACAGTAAAAAGAGGAGAATAAAAAAGGGGGGAATAAAAAAGGGGGAATTAAAAGGTAAGAAAGGATGACATAAAAGATAAATAAGGTAAAAGCTATACAAAGTAATAAATAATAGAATGAAATGATCTTATTGCTAAATACCTATATACTACAATGGGCCTGAGTGAGACATGTGTCCGTTACAGATACATATACCATATACCATATAGAACCCTCTCCCCCCCCCCCGGACCACCCCACCCACACATTCTTATCCCCCAAGAGTCCAGCCATTTTTATAGATAATCTTTAAAAGTCCAAAAAAGTCCAAAAAGGTGTTCTTGTAAATACGAGGGCTGGATCCTACACTCGGTGGGGCTTTCCATTACGGCCCTGGTCAGTCCACAAGATCCCGGGACCTGGCGGGGACCCTTCATATTTGAAAAATTCCGGCATCATAGTCACGGATCACCTCCCAAGCATTCTACGCAGCACCATCCTAGGGAAAATGAAAAAGGATGATTAAAAACACGTAAAAACACAAGAAAGCAATAAAAACACCTAAAAACAATCCAAGGGAGGAGACTGTTACAAAAAGGAAATAAAACCAAAGTTTTCAGACCATGGGGGGTGACCGTACCCAGGCGATATATCCACTTGCTTTCTAGCTGTGCCAGGGATTTGGCCAGGTCCACCCCACGAGTGCCTAGATTGATTTGATCGATAGCTTTAAAAAGGAAGCTTTTGGGGTTACAATCGTGAAGAGTTTTAAAATGCCGGGGTATCGTTTTTAGAAGAGACATATCAGTGGTATTTTTTGCTTTTTCGATATCTCGGATGTGTTCCCGAACGCGAATTTTCATCTCTCGTGTGGTTAGTCCAATATATATAAGTTTACAAGAACATGTGGCATGGTATATTACCAATTGGGAAGAGCAAGTAAGGTGTTTTCTTATGTCAAAATTTTTGAGCCATCCGAGTTCCTAAAAAAGGAAGCTTTCTTCATATTGAGGCATGCTTTGCATCCCCCACAGGGGAAAAAACCGTTCTTAAGGGGCTGCGTTATGGATGTGGCGGTTGGGTTATAATGGCTCTGCACTAGTAAATCTCTTAAATTGCGACTTCTTTTAGCTACCAACGAAGGGGAGGGAGGCAGGATTTTCCGTAGTACTGGGTCCGTCATAAGGATATTCCAGTGTTTATTGAAGGCGGATCTTAACCCCTTCATGACCCAGCCTATTTTGACCTTAAAGATCTTGCCGTTTTTTGCAATTCTGACCAGTGTCCCTTTATGAGGTAATAACTCAGGAACGCTTCAACGGATCCTAGCGGTTCTGAGATTGTGTTTTCGTGACATATTGGGCTTCATGTTAGTGGTAAATTTAGGTCAATAAATTCTGCGTTTATTTGTGATAAAAACGGAAATTTGGCGAAAATTTTGAAAATTTCGCAATTTTCACATTTTGAATTTTTATTCTGTTAAACCAGAGAGATATGTGACACAAAAGTTAATAAATAACATTTCCCACATGTTTACTTTACATCAGCACAATTTTGGAAACAAAATTTTTTTTTGTTAGGAAGTTATAAGGGTTAAAATTTGACCAGCGATTTCTCATTTTTACAACGAAATTTACAAAACCATTTTTTTTTAGGGACCACCTCACATTTGAAGTCAGTTTGAGGGGTCTATATGGCTGAAAATACCCAAAAGTGACACCATTCTAAAAACTGCACCCCTCAAGGTACTCAAAACCACATTCAAGAAGTTTATTAACCCTTCAGGTGCTTCACAGCAGCAGAAGCAACATGGAAGGAAAAAATGAACATTTAACTTTTTAGTCACAAAAATTATCTTTTAGCAACAATTTTTTTATTTTCCCAATGGTGAAAGGAGAAACTGAACCACGAAAGTTGTTGTCCAATTTGTCCTGAGTACGCTGATACCTCATATGTGGGGGTAAACCACTGTTTGGGCGCACGGCAGGGCTTGGAAGGGAAGGAGCGCCATTTGACTTTTTGAATCAAAAATTGGCTCCACTCTTTAGCGGACACCATGTCACGTTTGGAGAGCCCCACGTTTGAAGAGTGTGCCTAAAAATTGGAGCTCCCCCACAAGTGACCCCATTTTGGAAACTAGACGCCCCAAGGAACTTATCTAGATGCATAGTGAGCACTTTGAACCCCCAGGTGCTTCACAAATTGATCCGTAAAAATGAAAAAGTACTTTTTTTTCACAAAAAAATTATTTTAGCCTCAATTTTTTCATTTTCACATGGGCAACAGGATAAAATGGATCCTAAAATGTGTTGGGCAATTTCTCCTGAGTACACCAATACCTCACATGTGGGGGTAAACCACTGTTTGGGCACATGGTAAGGCTCGGAAGGGAAGGAGCGCCATTTGACTTTTTGAATGAAAAATTATTTCCATCGTTAGCGGACACCATGTCGCGTTTGGATAGCTCCTGTGTGCCTAAACATTGGCGCTCCCCCACAAGTGACCCCATTTTGGAAACTAGACCCCCCAAGGAACTTATTTAGATGCCTAGTGAGCACTTTAAACCCTCAGGCGCTTCACAAATTGATCTGTAAAAATGAAAAAGTACTTTTTTTTCACAAAAAAATTCTTTTCGCCTCAATTTTTTCATTTTCACATGGGCAGTAGGATAAAATGGATCATAAAATTTGTTGGGCAATTTCTCCCGAGTACGCCGATACCTCATATGTGGGGGTAAACCACTGTTTGGGCACTCGGCAGGGCTCGGAAGGGAAGGCGCGCCATTTGACTTTTTGAATGGAAAATTAGCTCCAATTGTTAGCGGACACCATGTCGCGTTTGGAGAGCCCCTGTGTGCCTAAACATTGGAGCTCCCCCACAAGTGACCCCATTTTGGAAACTAGACCCCCCAAGGAACTTATCTAGATGCATATTGAGCACTTTAAACCCCCAGGTGCTTCACAGAAGTTTATAACGCAGAGCCATGAAAATAATAAATAATTTTTCTTTCCTCAAAAATGATTTTTTAGCCTGGAATTTCCTATTTTGCCAAGGATAATAGGAGAAATTGGACCCCAAATATTGTTGTCCAGTTTGTCCTGAGTACGCTGATACCCCATATGTGGGGGCAAACCACTGTTTGGGCGCACGGCAGGGCTCGGAAGGGATGGCACGCCATTTAGCTTTTTAAATGGAAAATTAGGCTACGTTCACACTAGCGTTGCGCCGCCCTGCACGTTTTTGCGTGCGTTTGTGCGCGTTTTGCGACGCGTGCGTCGTTTTTTGACGAGAATCGGACGCACAGAAAATGCAACTTGTTGCATTTTCTTGCGTCCGACGCTAGCGTCGTAAACGACGCAAGTGTCAGAAAACGCCACCCAAAAAACGCACGCGTCCCCTATGTTAAACATAGGGGCGCGTCGCCGCTGCGTCGCCGCTGCAACAGCGACGCACATTGGCGGAACGCCAATGTGAACGTAGCCTTAGCTCCAATCATTAGCGGACACCATGTCACGTTTGGAGAGCCCCTGTGTGCCTAAACATTGGAGATCCCCCAGAAATGACCCCATTTTGGAAACTAGACCCCCAAAGGAACTAATCTAGATGTGTGGTGAGCACTTTGAACCCCCAAGTGCTTCATAGAAGTTTATAATGCAGAGCCGTGAAAACAATAAATACGTTTTCTTTCCTCAAAAATAATTATTTAGCCCAGAATTTTTTATTTTCCCAAGGGTTACAGGAGAAATTGGACCCCATAAGTTGTTGTCCAGTTTCTCCTGAGTACGCTGATACCCCATATGTGGGGGTAAACCACTGTTTGGGCACATGCCGAGGCTCGGAAGTGAAGTAGTGACGTTTTGAAATGCAGACTTTGATGGAATGCTCTGTGGGCGTCACGTTGCGTTTGCAGAGCCCCTGATGTGGCTTAACAGTAGAAACTCCCCACAAGTGACCCCATTTTTGAAACTAGACCCCGAAAGGAACTTATCTAGATGTGTGGTGAGCACTTTGAACCCCCAAGTGCTTCATAGAAGTTTATAATGCAGAGCCGTGAAAATAATAAATACGTTTTCTTTCCTCAAAAATAATTATTTAGCCCAGAATTTTTTAATTTTCCCAAGGGTAACAGGAGAAATTTGACCCCAATATTTGTTGTCCAGTTTCTCCGGAGTACGGTGATACTCCATATGTGGGGGTAAACCACTGTTTGGGCACACGTTGGGGCTCAGAAGTGAAGTAGTGACGTTTTGAAATGCAGACTTTGATGGAATGCTCTGCGGGCGTCAAGTTGCGTTTGCAGAGCCCCTGATGTGCCTAAACAGTAGAAACCCCCCACAAGTGACCCCATTTTGGAAACTAGACCCCGAAAGGAACTTATCTAGATGTGTGGTGAGCACTTTGTACCCCCAAGTGCTTCATAGAACTTTATAATGCAGAGCCGTGAAAATAATAAATACGTTTTCTTTCCTCAAAAATAATTATTTAGCCCAGAATTTTTTATTTTCCCAAGGGTAATAGGAGAAATTGGACCCCAATAGTTGTTGTCCAGTTTCTCCTGAGTACGCTGATACCCCATGTGTGGGGGTAAACCACTGTTTGGGCACACGTCAGGGCTCGGAAGTGAGGGAGCACCATTTGACTTTTTGAATACGAGATTGGCTGGAATCAATGGTGGCACCATGTTGCGTTTGGAGACCCCTGATGTGCCTAAACAGTGGTAACCCCTCAATTCTACCTCCAACACTAACCCCAACACACCCCTAACCCTAATCCCAACTGTAGCCATAACCCTAATCACAACCCTAACCACAACCCTAATTCCAACCCTAACCCTAAGGCTATGTGCCCACGTTGCGGATTCGTGTGAGATATTTCCGCACCATTTTTGATAAATCCGCGGGTAAAAGGCACTGCGTTTTACCTGCGGATTTTCCGCGGATTTCCAGTGTTTTTTGTGCGGATTTCACCTGCGGATTCCTATTGAGGAACAGGTGTAAAACGCCGCGGAATCCGCACAAAGAATTGACATGCTGCGGAAAATACAACGCAGCGTTTCCGCGCGGTATTTTCTGCACCATGGGCACAACGGATTTGGTTTTCCATAGGTTTACATGGTACTGTAAACCTGATGGAACACTGCAGCGAAGCCGCAGCGGCCAATCCGCTGCGGATCCGCAGCCAAATCCGCACCGTGTGCACATAGCCTAATTCTAAAGGTATGTGCACACTGCGGAAAACGCTGCAGATCCGCAGCAGTTTCCCATGAGTTTACAGTTCAATGTAGACCTATGGGAAACAAAAATCGCTGTACACATGCTGCAGAAAAACTGCACGGAAACGCAGCGGTTTACATTCCGCAGCATGTCACTTCTTTGTGCGGATTCCGCAGCGGTTTTACAACTGCTCAAATAGAAAATCGCAATTGTAAAACCGCAGTGAAATGCGCAGAAAAAAACGCGGTAAATCCGCAGCGGTTTAGCACTGCGGATTTATCAAATCCGCAGAGGACCAGAATACGTGTGCACATACCAAAACCCTAACCCTAGCCCTAACCCTACCCCTAACCCTACCCCTAACCCTAGCCCTACCCCTAACCCTACCCCTATCCCTACCCCTAACCCTAGCCCTAACCCTAACCCTAACCCTACCCCTACCCCTAACCCTAACCCTAACCCTATTCTAACATTAGTGGAAAAAAAAAATTTCTTTATTTTTTTTATTGTCCCTACCTATGGGGGTGACAAAGGGGGGGGGGGGTGTCATTTATTATTTTTCTTATTTTGATCACTGAGATAGATTATATCTCAGTGATCAAAATGCACTTTGGAACGAACCTGCCGGCCGGCAGATTCGGCGGGCGCACTGCGCATGCGCCCGCCATTTTGGAAGATGGCGGCGCCCAGGGAGAAGACGGACGGGACCCCGGCAGGATCGGTAAGTATGATGGGGTGAGGGGGAAACCACGGGGGGGGGGGGGGGGAGGGAATCGGAGCGCGGCAGGTGTGGAACGGAGCAAGGGGGGCGTGGAACGGAGAACGGGGGGTGGAACGGAGCACGGGGGGGGATCGGAATGCAGGGGGGGGTGATTGGAGCACGGGGGGGTGATTGGAGCACGGGGGGAGCGGACAAGAGCACGGGGGGAGGGAGCGGAGCACTGGATGGAGGGGAGCCGGAGCAGTGTGCCGGCCAGATCGGGGGGGCTGGGGGGGCGATCGGTGGGGTGGGGTGGGGGCACATTAGTATTTCCAGCCATGGCCGATGATATTGCAGCATCGGCCATGGCTGGATTGTAATATTTCACCCGTTATAATAGGTGAAATATTACAAATCGCTCTGATTGGCAGTTTCACTTTCAACAGCCAATCAGAGCGATCGTAGCCACGAGGGGGTGAAGCCACCCCCCTGGGCTAAACTACCACTCCCCCTGTGCCTGCAGATCGGGTGAAATGGGAGTTAACCCTTTCACCCGATCTGCAGGGACGCGATCATTCTGTGACACAGCATATGCGTCACAGGTCGGATTGGCACAGACTTTCATGACGCATACGCTGTGTCACAGGTCGGGAAGGGGTTAAATCTTTCCATCGGTTGTTATATGTGGAGATAAACCTTACCTGATCATTATTTTCCTGGGGTTTCTTGGAAGAATAAAGGAGTTGTTCCCTAGCAGTATTTTTTGCTTTACGATAGCCATGTTTGATGCTCCGTTTACTGTATCCTCGATTTAAGAATCTTTGGGTGAGATCAGCTGCCTGGTCCTCGAAGTTAGAGGTTTCCGAGCATATTCTTTTAGCTCGGAGGAATTGGCCAACTGGTATGCCTTTGATAGTGGCCGGTGGGTGGGAGGAAGTGGCGTGTAATAGAGAGTTTGTAGCCGTGGGTTTTCTGTATAAATTGGTGTTAATTATGCCCTCTGCTGAGACTTTAATGTTAATGTCTAGAAAATCTAGCTCCCTTCCGTATTTGTACATTAGAAAAATGTTCAATTTGTTGTTATTGAGCCTAGCCATGAGTCTGTGGAGATCCTCCACACTTCCCTCCCAAACAAACCACACATCGTCGATATACCTCATCCAATCCTGTATGCCCTGTATTTCGGGAATGGTGTCCCCCTGAAATATTTCTCTTTCCCAAGCTCCTAGAAAAAGGTTAGCGTACGAGGGGGCACATGAGGCCCCCATAGCTGTACCCTGTGTCTGTAAGTAGATGTTTTTATTGAATATGAAGGTGTTATGGGTGAGGACTAACTCCAAGAGGGTGAGAATTAATTGTGTTAGTTCAGGGTCCAGGTTGCTGGTTTGTAAGTACCATGCTACGGCTTTAAGGCCGTCCTCATGTTTAATGGAGGTGTACAGGGCCTCCACATCTGCGGTCACCATGAACATGTGATTTTCCAGGCATAGATTGTTTAGTTTTTGGAGGGCCGATGTAGTGTCTTGGATCTAGGAGGGTAAGGTAAAAACAAGAGGTTTAAGATAATAGTCAATGAAGTCTGAAATTATTTCGCATAGGCCGCCATTGACCGAGATGATGGGTCTTCCAGGTGGATCCAGAGTGTCCTTATGTAATTTGGGAATTAGGTACAAGGTAGGGAGTTTGGGCTGAATTCTTTTAACAGTTTCCACCATTTTTTTGGTAATGATACCTTTCTCAAACGCTTTTTCTATTATGTCCACAAGCTCCGTCTGATATTTTGTAAGGGGGTTGAAGACCAATTTTTTATAGCAGAGGGGGGCATTTAGTAATTTATGTGCTTGTTTTTCGTACATATTAGTTGGCCAGATGACCAAATTACCCCCCTTATCCGCTGGTTTGAAGACTACGTCATTGAGGGATTGTAAACGGATTAAAGCAAATTTCTCTTCTTTTTTGAGATTGGAGGTCCAACAAGGTTTTTGGGCCATAGTTTCAATCTCCGTGGTAAGTACCTTGGTAAATACCTCAATGGCTGGGCATGTGTTTATGGGAGGGAATTTTTTGGATTTGTTGAATAATTTGTGTGGAAAATTACTTACATGTACTGATGCATTTTCTTCCAAGAGCTCCTCCAAGTTTCTTAAGGTACCGTCACACTTAGCGACGCTGCAGCGATACCGACGACGATCCGGATCGCTGCAGCGTCGCTGTTTGGTCGCTGGAGAGCTGTCACACAGACCGCTCTCCAGCGACCAACGATGCCGGTAACCAGGGTAAACATCGGGTAACTAAGCGCAGGGCTGCGCTTAGTAACCCGATGTTTACCCTGGTTACCATCCTAAAAGTAAAAAAAAACAAACACTACATACTTACCTACAGCCGTCTGTCCTCCAGCGCTGTGCTCTGCACTCCTCCTGTACTGTCTGTGTGAGCACAGCGGCCGGAAAGCAGAGCGGTGACGTCACCGCTCTGCTTTCCGGCTGACCGACGCTCACAGCCAGTACAGGAGGAGTGCAGAGCACAGCGCTGGAGGACAGACGGCTGTAGGTAAGTATGTAGTGTTTGGTTTTTTTTACTTTTAGGATGGTAACCAGGGTAAACATCGGGTTACTAAGCGCGGCCCTGCGCTTAGTTACCCGATGTTTACCCTGGTTACCAGTGAAGACATCGCTGAATCGGTGTCACACACGCCGATTCAGCGATGTCTGCGGGGAGTCCAGCGACCAAATAAAGTTCTGGACTTTCTTCCCCGACCAGCGACAGCACAGCAGGGGCCTGATCGCTGCTGCCTGTCACACTGGACGATATCGCTAGCGAGGACGCTGCAACGTCACGGATCGCTAGCGATATCGTCTAGTGTGACGGTACCTTTAGCGTTTCCCCTTCTTCCACTGTGGAGAAGGTGTCATTTGTGTCATTCTTGAAGTGTAGTTTCTTGAGGATAAGCTTCCTGGAGAAAAAGTGTAAGTCCTTCACAGCCGTGAAGGTGTCTAGCCGACAAGTGGGAGAAAATGTTAGACCCTTCTCCAGGAGGCTCTCCTCCGCCGTAGATAATGTGTGTTTGGATAGGTTAATTACCTTTAATTGGTCCCCCTGTGTACGCAGGGCTTTAGACCTGGTGAAGATGTCTGGTAATCTTCGTGAGGTCTCGCCTGTGGTGGTCTCAACCTCGCTGAGGGAGGTATTATTTTCCGAGCTTGAAATTGCTGAGCTTGCAGAGGGACTCCTCTCGCGGGTAGTTGTTGTCTTTTTCCGGTCGGTTCCTTTACCCCTGCCAGGGGGATTATGTCTCTTGATTTGCCACCGGTAGATTTTATCCGTATCGTAATCGTTGGTATCTCTCTGGAATTTCTTGATTTTGCTCTGGCAAATCTCGTTCTCCCATTTATCCACATCTTTATTGATTTCCGTCATGATTTTGTCCAGATTGTCGACTGGGACATCCTTCACAAGTTGTTTCGCATAGTCTTCAATCTGAGAGTCTATTGTCTGTAAAGGCATGGTGTTTTTATCTATAATGATCTGGATGAAATCCAGAGAGCAGGTAGTGGCTGCTGAGGTCCATCTCTTGAGGAGAACATCATCTTCCAATTCAAAAGAAGGATATAGCTGGACCCTCAGTCCTCTTGGGATTATTTGTTTATCCATGTAGTTTTCCAGAGTGACTCTGTTCCACCAGAGTCTTGTTTTTTTTATATAGAGCATTCCTGTATACTTTGATCAAATCTTTGTTATGTGTAACCGCTTCACCAGCGGTATTGGAGGCCCCCTGTCTAAATATGTTAGATGCCTTATTCAGCCAGGTCTTTTCCCTGGCTTTAAAGTCCATTATAGTGAATGGGCGGACAAGCTATAGATAGTAAGCTTACGAGCAGGGCTCACACTCCTCTGGTAACTGTTTAATTGTAAAGTGCTGCAGAATGAGTTAGCATTGTATAAATAAAAATTATGTCACTGACTTGATTTATCATGAGCTCATAGGACTGGCAAACCAGCAGAAACACCTCACTCCTGTGATAAAACAGGCTGGGAAATGTTACCTCGGAAAGCAACAGTGGTGATCCCCAGCTGATTTGTCCATGTTCTCATTATAAGTGACTTCTGTTTGCCTTACCCCTTGGCCAAGAGCTGAGGTATGTGCCTGCCATGAACCATGGTACGTACCTACCATGCCCTGTACGTAGCAAGGGTACATTTAGAAGATTATTTCAGCACATGAATATTTTTGCTTAACACATCTTCATTGTGCAAAGTTATTTTTCCAGTGTTTGTTTGTCAGCCTCTTTTAAGTACCTTTTTGATGCCATACTTTGGCGGGTCAATTCTGGTAATTGGACCAGACCTCTACACTCCCTGACAGAAGTTATGTCGCTTAGCCATGTTATGTAAATAAAAGTTTATAACCTGACATTAAATTCATCCATTGGTTGTATAAATTATTCTTTTGAAAGCTGAAACCCTCCGAAATGTGGTTTAGGTTAAGAAAATAAATTGGCATCAATGCAGAGATATTGCTCAGTTAATGGACACAGAATGGTCAGCTTTTGGCAAGACAAGTTTTGTCGCCCACAGAAAGTAATGTGATATTCAAACAAATAACTTAAAATACAAATATATGTTGCATAACATTGGTGAATGAAGTTGTGGTGCTATTGGTCATATTTAATATTTTGTGCGACTTCCATGAGCTTGAAGGACTGCATCCATGCGGTTCAACAATGATTCATACAATTTATTAATGAAGTCATCAGGAATAGCAAAGAATGCGGTCTTGCATGCCTCCCAGAGTTCATCTAGATTCTTTGGTTTTGTCTTCCAAGCTTCCTCTTTCATCCTACCCCAAACATGCTCAATGATCATGTCTGGTGACTGGGCTGGCCAGTCCTTGAGCACCTTGATCTTATTTTGCCTGGAGGAACTTTGTTGTTGAGATGGATGTATGAGATGGAGCACCATCCTGCTGCAGAATTTGACCTTTTATGATTTGGAATATAAGAGGTAACTAATACTTCTTGATATTTTAGGCTATTGATATTGCCTTCCACTTTGCAAATGTTTCGCACACCCCCATACTGAATGTAACCCCAGATCATGATCTTTCCACCACCAAATGTAACTGTTTTCTGGGTGTATTTTGGATCCATACGGGCTACAGTAGGTCTCCTGCAGTATTTGCGGCAGCTGTGGTGTAATTCTACTGAAGATTCATCAGAGAAATCCACCTTCTGACACTTTTTCAGTGTCCATCTATTTAGCAGGCTGTGGGACTTTGCAAATGCCACACAGTATTTTATTTGCCTTTTGTTTAGCGCTAGCTTCTGGGCACCGATTCAACCATGGAGGCCATTTCGAGACAGAATCCTACAAACTGTTCTAGTTGACACAGGGACTTGAGGTGACCAGGCCTGTTGGAGCTCTGCTGCAGTGGAAGAGGGGCTTGCTTTGAATAATCTATAAAACAAACGTTCCTCCTGAGCAGTTGTCTTGCGGGGTCTGCCGGACCTGGGCTTGTCAAACACATCTCCAGTCTCTTCAAATCTTTTTTTAATTCTTTGTACTTGACGCTGAGACACATTAAAGGTGTCAGCCACCTCTGCAGTGGATCTGGTCTTCAGCCTCTTGATAATCCAGGCTTTGGTCACAGGGTGGATTTTTGGCATGTTGTCAGAGCTCAAGTTGCAGTTGAAGTGAATGTCTGGGGTGCTGGGTTTCTTTTTATACACACACTAATTAACTGATCATTTACTGAGCACAGGTGAGGATGTAAACTAGGATTGGGTGCATTATATGACCAAGCGACAAAACTTTTGTCTTACCAAAATCTGACCATTCTTTGCCCATTAGCTGAACAATATGTCTGCATTGATGCCAATTTATTTTCTTAACCTAAACCACATTTCGGAGGGTTTCAGCTTTCAAAAGAATAATTTATACAACCAATGGATAAATTTAACGTCAGGTTATAAGCTTTTATTTACATAACATGGATAAGCGACATAACTTCTGTCAGGGAAGCGTACTAAGTTGATGTATTTGTATGCCTGAAGTATATGTTGTGTAGAGTGTATCGTCTTGTTTAATGGTCCTTACATTATGCCATCCTCCTATCCAATCTGCTGCTTAATTGTGCTTACTTAGTTTGCTTGATTCAACAGTAAATTACGCTGTGGTAAATACAACTTTCGATTAATGGGGGCGTCTGTTCTGCTTTCACCTAAGTGTTCCTTGTCCTCAGGCATGCACAGCATAGCCCAGCTGCCTGAGGCACCAAATTGATATATCGAACCAGAGGCGTGAAACTGATTTACAAGCTCTGGGTCATTGACAGCTGTGTCATGGAAGGGAAAGGTTTATTGCATTAGTTTGCACCTTCTTTATCTCTTTCTGGAGAGAAAAAAAAAGTTGTTCTGCACAATGATGTGTGGCTCTTATTTATCATGGAGTAAATGAGCCATAAGGTTGTTGAAGAAGCCCAAAGTTATGTTTTAAGAAAATATTGGTGCCGGTATTGGAATCCATAGCTCACGGGGAGAGTTAGCAGCACATCTTAAGTTGTTTGGTGTGGACATTTCTTAAGAGGTGGATATGTCTTTTTGTTATAAACATTAGCCATCGAGTCAGTGCCAAAGATGTCGGTGTAATGCAATAAGCCTCTCCTGTCGCGAAGACTGTTCCGTGACTAAGTTATAGAAATTCTGAACTACAGAATTCTGGTGTTAAAGCTTTAAAGAGTCTTTTCCCCAGATTCCCCCAGCTCCACCGAAAAGGATAGAGCTGGAGAGGGACAGGGTTGTGGTGACCGCCGCATGTCCGATGTGTGATTAGCAGCGGAGCTTGCTACGTCACAGATCTTATTCCAGCAGCGGCTTGAGTAGGTTTTTTTGGCGAGATGTACACAGAGGTGAACACCGCTTGCCTGATGCTCCTGATTCATGTTCAGATCATGGACAGATCGTAAAGGACCCTCATACATATTAGACTAATGTTTACGGGAGGCAAGGACAACTGATTGTCACGGGGAGATGTCGATCAGGCTTGTCCAATTTTTTTGGACTGCGAATCGCTTTATTCTCCCAAGGGCTGTGAAGTCGGCAAGCCAAACCTCCGACTTGGACTCCTTAGTACTGCCTCACTACTGATAATGTACATAAAGTGCAGCACAGATTCATCTCAACAGAAAGCTTAGATCAGGAATAGAACAGACATTTATAGGACATTTCCTAACCTTTCCAAATTCTTATGAACAAATTTACAGCACAATCTGCATTCTACTGTATCCAATTTATGATATATTTTCGGAATCGCTCCTTTTTTTATACTGACTCCACCAAAATGGACACGGACTCCACTGCTTGAGTTCTCCCCATTGTAAGCCACCGTCGGAGATGTCAGCCCTCAAAGAACATAGAATCACTTGGCTGAACAAGCACTCCTGTGTATGGGAGAGACTGCCAAGAGGGCAACAGGCTGAACGGTGGGTTGACAAACCGCTATCTATGTATGATGGTCTTTAGGGTGCACACATACACGGCGCTTCTCTAGTGGAAGATTCACTGCATATTTTATTATAGATTTGTCTGCGAAAATACTGCTTACTGTATTTACTGTTGTGAATTCTGTGGTCAAGCTCCCTCCTGTGGTCATGAGTGGTACTTCGGCTGGTTCTGTCTATGAGCTTCCGCTGGTGGATGTGAGTGGGGCTGCGGCTTCTGAGTTTCCTTCCTCAGGTGACGAGGTTAAGTCGTTAGGTGCTGCTCTATTTAACTCCACCTAGTTCTTTGTTCCTGGCCTCCAGTCAATGTTCCAGTATTGGTCTTGCTTTCTCCTGGATCGTTCTTATGGCCTGTCTGCCCTGCATAAGCTAAGTTTTGCTTGTGTTACTTTTGTTTGCTATATTTTCTGTCCAGCTTGCTATATTGGTTTTTCTTGCTTGCTGGAAGCTCTGAGACGCAGAGGAAGCACCTCCGTACCGTTAGTCGGTGCGGAAGGTCTTTTTGCCCCTCTGCGTGGTTGTTTGTAGGTTTTTGTGTTGACCGCAAAGCTATCTTTCCTATCCTCGGTCTATTCAGTAAGTCGGGCCTCACTTTGCTAAATCTATTTCATCTCTGTGTTTGTATTTTCATCTTAATTCACAGTCATTATTTGTGGGGGGCTGCCTTTTCCTTTGGGGAATTTCTCTGAGGCAAGGTAGGCTTATTTTTCTATCTTCAGGGCTAGTTAGTTTCTCAGGCTGTGCCGAGTTGCATAGGGAGCGTTAGGCGCAATCCACGGCTACCTCTAGTGTGGTATGATAGGATTAGGGATTGCGGTCAGCAGAGTTCCCACGTCTCAGAGCTCGTCCTATGTTAGTAACTATCAGGTCACTTTGTGTGCTCTTAACCACTAGGTCCATTGTGGTTCTGAATCACCTGTCCATAACAATTTACTTAATATTTTATCCTTTTGCACTCCCAACATACTACTGTAATATGCAGCAGATGCGAACATACGCTACTGACATGAGATCCATTTCTGTAGATCAGTGCCCTGTTTCACACTGCATTACGAGATACGTGATGATGCGTACAGTAAATTCATAGGAAAATGCCCCCTATTAAATACTTTTCTCACTTTTTTTCACTGGAGACTGTTGGGGACAGCGGCACTGTGAGTTTGGATTATGGATTATGTGGCCTAATGGGGGGTTTGCTGCAGCTCAAAACGCGTTGCTACATGGATATTTTCTGTGTTTGTACTTTCATTGAAAATAATAGAAAGAGCACATGATGCAATGATAAAACAATCGAAAAAAATCTTGAGATGTAGATAAAAAAAAAAAAAAAAGAAAAAAAAAAGGTCCTTCAGTGTGTGACCTGTACTTTACTGTGCTAAAATACAGTGCGCGTAGTCCTAGACGCAGAATGGAAGCATTGGGCGAGCAGACGGCACTACTGTTAATGTTATAGATCTTTTTCTCTGCATTGCAGCTGCCGGTGCTGCACGTGCACACGCCTTGTGTCAGGACTTAAAAAAAAAAAAAAGAATTGTATTTGTGACTTGCAAGCGGCAGAGTACTTCTGACATAATTGCTTTTTATTTTTAAAGAAGAACCCTGGCAGTGAAGCAAAATTGTCTGTCGAATCTCAACTCCCCATTGCTTCTAGTTAAAAAATAAATAAATACCTTCAAACAAGTCAGCACTTATTTTTCTTTTAAAGGCTTTATTTTCCTTTTTTTTTTTTTTTTTTCAAAGACAATGAAAATATTAACAATATACTCTTAGTACATGCAAACTGATACACAACACCCAATCCTACCGTTCCTGATTCCCATCCACCCTCCTCAGACATGTCATTAATTTAATACTTTATGCAGACATATGATAGAGCTAAATATCAGAATGCATTTTATTCACATCAGTGCATTGCTGAGGGCTAAATTCCAAATTTTCATTGTGATAATGATCGGTAGCAGTGGTACCAACGCGTTTCGAGTGACGCAGCAATCTTAGTCATTTTTCTTCACTTTGATTGCCTCCACGCTGTGACAGAGTGGTTTTCAGGCTCCGAGCTATCAAGGTATGACCAATGGTGAGCTGGATAATTCTTCACTAGAACTAAATATACAGAAGGCTCTGCTAGGAAGGCTATTGGACAGTGTCTGGTTTTGCTAACCACCGTCCCCATACGTTATCAAACTTGTAAGCACATCTCTTATTTGTATACAGGACTTTATATAGTAGAATTCATTTATTGACTAATTTCAGCCAATGCTGCATTCCGGGGATTTCCATGCCATTCTAATTCTTTTTCTAGCACAGAAAAATACCAATCTAAAAAACAGTATATCCTAAGACCCATCAATAAGCTCACCTGTAATACCCAGCAGGCACACTTTAGGGGACAACACCCTAGGGAGTTCAAAGTGTTCATGAATTAACAGAAGTAGCTCGGACCATAGTGGAAGAATTTTTGGACAGGACCAAATTTAGTGCAGAAAGGAGCCCACCGCTGCTTGACAATGCAAGCACAAATAATCCAGAGCCATCCCAAACTTTTCCGGAGTGTACTAAACAAATTTTGTCTGGATCAAACACTCCCTAGCACTTGCCACTGAATAATATATTATATCTTGTACCTCTCCCCATTTCTCCATAGTCACGTCTGGGATATCAACCACCATTTCACATAAGTTTTATCATAAGACCTGACAACAGATGGCTGGAGAAGAGAATATGGTTGTGTTAGGGGTGAAGGTCAATCTTATGTTCCCAAGAACCCCTCAAATTTTGAAAAGTCTAGGGACGCTGACGCTTTCCCAAATTTGTGCGCACACTGCTTGGCAAAGTTGTATGTATAGGAACTTGGCGGTGTCAAGAATCCCATATCTGACTTGGAAATCGTCAAAGGTATGCAATTTGGAGGTATCTAAGAAAATATGAGGGACAAATTTGACACCATACCTCAACCAGAGGACCTTATCAGGCAAATAATATAAATGAAAGGTGAGGATTAAACCAAAGCAGCACCAAGAACGACACCTGTGGCGTTTGAGCCCCTCAGTATATCCTGTGCTGTTGCCCATAAGTCAGCACTTATTATAATTATCCATGTTCAAGCTCCGGCTAGCACTGACATCTTCCTCCCTTTTATCTTCTGCGAGTATTGCTGGACAATGCTGTCACACAAGAGACTCCCATGGCGATCTCTTTACCTTGTTGTACACAGTCTTTGCATTTTGTAAGACCTACTATTATGTTTTGGGGTGTCCTTATATTCCCGCATCTGCAAAAATCAAGGGAGTTGATGGCTCAGCATGTTGGATTTCAACATACCGACTCCTTTTGTTCTTAAGTGGAATGCGCCTGCTTAATTCATAGTGTCAATCACAGATGGTGCTGCATAGGTCAGTGTGGCACCATACCAACCATATCTCTTTAGTCTGGATCT
Organism: Ranitomeya imitator; assembly: GCF_032444005.1. Taxonomy (NCBI): domain Eukaryota; kingdom Metazoa; phylum Chordata; class Amphibia; order Anura; family Dendrobatidae; genus Ranitomeya; species Ranitomeya imitator. The sequence goes on along the minus strand of NC_091283.1, from coordinate 418,694,585 downwards.
GTTGTGCCATTGTTGAAAAATCTTGATTAGACTCCACGTGCACTGGTTGTGCATATTTCTGCACTTGCTGTTTATGTCTCGTCTTTGGTTTCCTCCTACCAATTCACTTGCCTCAGCGGCCAGAGATTTCTGGGTCCACCACTGCCAGACGCTACCCGGGCCTCCATGGCCATAGACTTCCTTATTTGACTGAAGACAAAGGCAGAGGCTTTGGCATGTGACATCACCTGTGTGCTCGCACATGCGCCCCTCCAGCCCAAAATAAGAGATTCCGAATGAGCAAGGTTTCAGGACTGGTAAAAGGTGACGTCACTCTAGTTCTCCTATTAGTCAAACAACTGAAGATGGCTGCTGATGGGGGGGGAAAAACAAAAATGGAGACAATAACTGCAAGTTCGCCAATGCTCCCCAAGTGCGCCTGCAGTCTAATTTGCATAAATATAAATTGTAGCACTTCTCAACAATGGTGCAATATATCTGTACCAAAGAGGTGTCCTTGAAATGGTGGCATACTGACCCTATATTGATACCACTGGTTGATACAATAAAATGAAGCTGACATGATCCTTTTAAAGTAGAAAATCTGCTGTGAGCGATGTCTGACATCCACCTATTACCCTCTCCTTGTTGAAAACACATGTATGGCGGGAATGTTTGGAAGAAATGGCCATCGGCGGAGAAGTGTTCATCGGATGTTGTGTGAACTCATTCAGACATAACTTACCAGTACATTTATTCTTTGACCTTCCACCACCTTCTGGCTTGCCCCACTATCTATGAAGGTTTATGTTCTTGATGAAGACTCCAAATTAGTGGCCAAATAGTGGTTTGATAATCTGGTGTTCCTCACAGCCAGTAGACTTTAATGTTTGGCATCCAGACTCTTTTTATGTTGGCTTCTACATAAAGTGATCCTACGCGTTCTCTTCAAGAAAACCACTGCCGAACAAAAGAATCGGCAGTCAGAATTTTCACATCCCAGATCCTTCTTTCCGTTGAAATTTGTCCCTTATACACATTTGACCAATTGTTTAATTTCCTGTGCATTTATCTCCTTTTGGTCTTTAATCCTAGAACCTGGCCATGATGGATAAGATCCAAACCTTCACGGTGCAGCAAATAACCTAGTGAGCTGCAGAATAAGATGTGCACCTCTGAGTGCCTGCTCAGTTTAAGGGGATATTGATCTTTACAGGCAAGAATTAGATTTTGCAGCTAACACGGGTTCCTCTGCCAGGTTGCCAAAGATATAATTAGTGTGCTCAACACTGAGGATGTTGGACATCCGTGACTGTGAGCGATGGAGCAGAGTTCAGTGTCTTCTCCGATATCGTTAATCTAACTGCATTGAGAGAAGGAAATCTAAAAAACTTTCCTGAAAGTAGTAAGGAAAACCATTAATGCATAATTGGGGCACCAAAAAACTTTAAAAATTCTTGGAAAGGAGGTTAATAATTGGTTATCCTGGAAACTCAAAATGTCATATCTTTTATAAACAGAAAAACAATATTGTGCATAATTGTCGGCTCCATACTTTTCCAGTTTGTTGCATTAGGTCATGTATGGGAAGTCTCTGGCCACCGGGGGGGTCTCTGGAAGTCTCTGGCCGCCGGGAGAATCTCTGGTGGTCTCTGGCCTGCAACTTCATATAGGTTTTGTTCGGGCCCATGTTGATTTTTTTTTTTTTGTGGAACCCTGCATTGTATTTGCAGAGTATTTCCCCACTGTCAGACCATATCGTACAGCGCAGCTCCTTAGTATGTTTTCATTCTCGCCGCTGTAAATTCCTGCTCTGGAAATTGAATCTGTAAATCTAATGTGTACAATTTGATTTATGCCCACATGCCATAGTACTGTCCCTGTATTTTGCCCCCGCCTTCCTAGTAAATACTCCATTACTGGTGTTTTTATAATGAGGCCGCTGTTTGTTACGGGCTCCCAGTTCTTCGTATCTGCCGTGCGTTCTAGTTTTCTTGCCTTCCTTATAAATTATACATTTGTGATGGCTGCGGCTTTGCTGCAAGTGTTTTCCTCCTCCTGCTTAGAATCCTAATGAAGACCCGGGGGAGGCCAGGAGCGGATGGCTCTGTGACTTCTCATGACATGGACTGAACTTTTATGATATGTATGTACTTAAATGTCCACCCGAAGCTTCACGTCTAAAGCACCGGTTTCCTAGTGTCGGCCATGTTGCTTTCATTAGGTCAATATAGCGCAAAACCATAATTTCATGTACCGTATATGCTCATCGGAGCTGGTATTTTTTTTTATCACATGACAGTTCATATTCTATAGTAGTTTAGTAGGTGTTTACACTTATGCAAAAGAATTTCTCTTACCGTTTTGTGCATACACCTGCTTTGCTGACCTATGCACCTCCATAGTTATTGACTGCAAACAGCATATTGCGGGTTGCTTAATTCTTTCTATACCCCTGACCAGGGTGGATTTGATTTAAATCCAACTGATTTAAATCACGATTTAAATCACTAGTCAGTAAGGCTTGATTTAAATCAGTGATTTAAATCAAAGTTTCTACCTAACTGAATTTGACTCCGCAGAGGTCCCAGCCTCTTCTTCACAGCAAAAATGTTACAACATGAACAGAGTTGAGAAAAAGACCTTAATCCTATTGTTCTACAAACCTATGAATACAGAATCAACCCCTTCAGTGCCAAGTCCAAGATATTAGACAATATGTTTCTGATTGTTTGGAGTGGAATAGATCTGCACAACACAAGAAGAATGTGAATCTAAGGGCCCCTTCACATTAAGCGACGCTGCAGCGATACCGACAACGATCCGGATCGCTGCAGCGTCGCTGTTTGGTCGCTGGAGAGCTGTCACACAGACCGCTCTCCAGCGACCAACGATGCCGGTAACCAGGGTAAACATCGGGTAACTATGCGCAGGGCCGCGCTTAGTAACCCGATGTTTACCCTGGTTACCTTCCTAAAAGTAAAAAAAACAAACAGTACATACTTACCTACCGCTTTCTGTCCTCCAGCGCTGTGCTCTGCACTCCTCCTGTACTGTCTGTGTGAGCACAGCGGCCGGAAAGCAGAGCGGTGACGTCACCGCTCTGCTTTCCGGCTGACCGACGCTCACAGCCAGTACAGGAGGAGAGCAGAGCACAGCGCCGGGGACAGACAGCGGTAGGTAAGTATGTACTGTTTGTTTTTTTTTCCTTTTAGGATGGTAACCAGGGTAAACATCGGGTAACTAAGCGCGGCCCTGCGCTTAGTTACCCGATGTTTACCCTGGTTACCAGTGAAGACATCGCTGGATCGGTGTCACACACGCCGATCCAGCGATGTCAGCAGGAGTCCAGCGACGAAATAAAGTTCTGGACTTTGTTCAGCGACCAACGATCTCCCAGCAGGGGCCTGATCGTTGGTCGCTGTCACACATAACGATTTTATTAACGATATCGCTGCTACATCACAAAAAGCAACGATATCGTTAACAATATCGTTATGTGTGAAGGTACCTTAAGTGTGAGGAGGAGGATGACTCATCTTCATCACCGCACTTCTCATGATCTTGCCTCATTCGCGCCACCAGGCCTTGCATCTCTTTGTTGCATCGTTTGCATTTTGCACGCATGCCTGCCTTACCGATAGGCGAAGGAGCTTCATTAAAATATTCCCAAACTGGGTCTCTTTTACGGCCTGCTGCCATTATAAGGAAAGAATGTAATAAACCTCAGATCGTACACACAAACAGATCCAGACTTGTCTGTCTGTGGCTATGCTGCAGTATTGTGCTCAAAGTTTCACTTTCATTTTCTTGTCTGCTTGCCCTTCCTCCTCCTTAATCCTAGAACAATAGGATTAAGGTCTTTTTCTCAACTCTGTTCATGTTGTAACATTTTTGCTGAGAAGAAGAGGCTGGGACCTCTACGGAGTCAAATTCAGTTTTGAGAACTGCGTAAGTAAAGCGAGGGTCTGTGATAGTATAGGAGAGAAACTGCCCACTAATCCTACAGAAACCTCTGGAAGAGCATGGCATTGTGAATGTTACACATATACAGCCTTTATTCTACTGAGTTAAACAACTCCGCTTTATCTCATGATGGAAGAATCTTTGGATGGTAAAATATTTTCCTCAAAAAGCAGTTTATTAAAAAAAATCCGATTTAAATAAAAAAAATCCGATTTTTTTTATTTAAAAAAAAAAAAACCATTGATTTTTATCCACCCTGCCCCTGACTCTTGCTAATGTACAGACAGTAGTAGTTGTATGTAAAATTTGTGCCGATGACCCAAGTTGGCGCAAAGGCAAAAATCTTAGGTGATTGGATCGTTCATGCGGGCAATTAACTCACCTGTGCGAATGACCAATCTGTCCCTATACAGTTGTCAGTCCTTTTGCACAGGCCATTTAGCGAGCAATGATGGACTTGCATATACGGTAGTTCATCTGAGCTCAATCTTCCTGCGTAAATAGGTTTTGCATTAAGTGCCCATGGCGTGTCTAAGATGTTGTGGCGATAACGCCAGCAGTCGTTTCCCTGAAATGACTTCACCATCGGTTTTGCCGTTGTTTTTACAAAATCCACCTGAAAAAGACATTGCACATAGCCTTCAAAGGTTAACCCTACTCTGCTGGCTTCGAGAGGTGACCAGGACAGGTGATGTCACACCTACTGATACCTGCCGGACTCGTGAACTGTCACCAGGTATCAGTAGACATGATGCCATCTGCCCCACTCGCCTCTAGATGCAGAAGTCAATGGACAAGGACTAACTTTTTAGGGCAATTTCCAAGGGTGTGCCTTTGACTAGATGGAAGTACGAACGTCTGCAATGTCTATGGATAGGCTTTCTGATGGGGGAAATGAAAGCGGTTTTCCAAGATTGAAAAAAACAAAACAAAACATTGGTCTTGGGAGGGGATGGCATTTAATGTTAAAGGTACCTTCACACATAACGATATTGTTAACGATATCGTTGCTTTTTGTGACGTAGCAACGATATCGTTAATAAAATCGTTGTGTGACAGCGACCAACGATCAGGCCCCTGCTGGGAGATCGTTGGTCGCTGAAGAAAGTCCAGAACTTTATTTCGTCGCTGGACTCCCTGGAGACATCGCTGGATCGGCGTGTGTGACACCGATCCAGCGATGTCTTCGCTGGTAACCAGGGTAAACATCGGGTAACTAAGCGCAGGGCCGCGCTTAGTAACCCGATGTTTACCCTGGTTACCTTCCTAAAAGTAAAAAAAACAAACAGTACATACTTACCTACCGCTGTCTGTCCCCGGCGCTGTGCTCTGCACTCCTCCTGCACTGGCTGTGAGCGTCGGTCAGCCGGAAAGCAGAGCGGTGACGTCACCGCTCTGCTTTCCGGCCGCTGTGCTCACACAGCCAGTACAGGAGGAGTGCAGAGCACAGCGCTGGAGGACAGACAGCGTTAGGTAAGTATGTACTGTTTGTTTTTTTTACTTTTAGGAAGGTAACCAGGGTAAACATCGGGTTACTAAGCGCGGCCCTGCGCTTAGTTACCCGATGTTTACCCTGGTTACCGGCATGGTTGGTCGCTGGAGAGCGGTCTGTGTGACAGCTCTCCAGCGACCAAACAGCGACGCTGCAGCGATCCGGATCGTTGTCGGTATCGCTGCAGCGTCGCTTAATGTGAAGGGGCCTTAAGATCTGTGTGTTTCGGCATCACCATTCTCTGCAAGTATCTATTTGACCTCTGCAGCCAATCACTGGCCTTAATGGTCACGTGGACATCATTGCTGCTGCTCTAGTCTTTGACATACCTGACTACCCACGTCATCATGCTAAACAAGGCCAACCAGGGAGAAGCTGGAAATTTTATCCATCTTTTTCATTTGTAGATGAAGTGATGATGTAGGTTTTCTCCGCACACGTCAATGTGTTTTGTATTGTTGACACAAGTGGCCTCATGCGGTGAGGTACAGTCTATGTTACTATTGTGCTATATTCCTCATCTCTGGAGGCTGACCACGCTCTTTGTGAGGATATTAAAGCGTGTCTGATCTCCAGATGTACTCATAACTTTCACTTTTCTTCTGTAATTCGGTTGAAGTATTTCTCGCCGCGCCTCAAACAGACAGTGCCGTGCACTCTCCACTTATTGTGTGAAACCTGTGTCTCTCACGTTTTCCTATCAGCCTCATAGCATGACCTCCTCTAACAAGCTCTCTCCTCCCTGAGAACTTTTCTTTTGCGTATCCACAAACTCATGTTCATAACGGCTGTGGTTTGGCAAATTGGCGGAATTGCGGGTTTTAAAGTTTGAGAAAAAATTTGAATCTGAGAATTAAGCTAAAAAAGTGAAAAAGTAGAATAAACTAAACTGCGTTTACATTTTTTTTTTTTTATAACTACACTAAGTTTAATTGTAAAGGGCTGTGGAATATGATGGCGCTATATAAAATTATTATTATTATTAAGTAGTATTAAGTTTTTCGAACTTCATAAAGTTACTTTGGCTAGGCCACCAATGTGTGATCGGTGGGGAGTTAAACGCAGGGTAGCCAATCTTCACTGAAGCCATGGAGCCTTCATTGTTAATGCAGACACAGCCATACGATTTATGTATTTCTGTAGATAAACAATTAAAGGGATTTTCCACTTTTAGACAAGTGGAGCTCATATACTCTAAAATAACAAACGGAGCAGGTAGCTCACGTTCCCCAGTTCTAGTTCAGACTCCCTGCCACTGCACTGCTGTCTTGCATCCTCCTTGGCACAGCTGCTTAGCAAAGTGATTGTCTACAGTGGTGAGACCCGAGCAGCTGCTAAAATCTGGTGCTAGGCTCACGGAGGGGAAAATACTTGCTGTTTTTTTTTTTTTTTCTTTTCTTTTTTTAGGAGGGGGGGGGGGGGGCACTTTTATATCATGGCTACAGCACTTGACATCCCAGTAGCTGTTACATTCTGCTGGGGGGGGGGTTGGGGGTTCTCGGAGATCATTTGGGTTTTTCAATGATCATACATGAATGTTCACTAGTAATGGGTTCAGATTCCCGATTTTAAAGGGTTTTGTTTTTTTTTAACGTCGACTCCAGCTAAAGTGGTTCAATAATCCTGACTTGTTTATCTTCTTTTTTCTGTTGGAATTGGGGAAGGTTTCCAACATGGTGGAAGGCTTGTGTATACAATACTGAGCATCTCTGATCAACAGTTCTTCTTGTGTCTCTAGGGGTCTAAATGGTAATGACTCTTTTTGTGGAGAGTGACATGCCAGTGTAAGACGATTTCTAGGCCATGCAATGCATATGTCTCTTTACATGGTGCAATTAAGTCTGACCGTCCCTTCCAAATATATGAATATATAAAATTGCCTTACTGCTCTAGAAAGTAGGAAAAAATTGAGAATACTTGACTCATAAAATGGCCAATTCATGTGTACCCAACAGCCACGATAAGGCGATTCTTGTTGCTGGGAACCTATCTAATTTTGAAGCCTCTCCTAGGCTGAAGCCTGCATTTATGTGGGTAGATAGGATCCTGCTATGATTAAAGCTGCCAGAGGTGGTTGGATGGAGTGCTTAGTCAGCTAGCCTATGTATACAAATAACATTATACTGACTGTCACTTACAAACAGTAGACAGGTTTTGGAACTTGTACACACCTGTCTTCTGTTTGGAAGTGACCGTTTTGTTTGGAAGTGACTGAGCACTCCACCCATCAGCCTCTGGTGGTTCTAATCATAGCAGGATCCTATTAGGAGAGGATTCACATTAGATAGGTTCCCAGCAAAGAGAATTTCCTTATCGCAGCTGCTGGGTATACATGAATTGGCCAATTAATGCACTAAGTATTCTCAATTTTTCCTATTTTCTAGAGCAGTTATTCAATTCAGATTTCATATATTTAATGTTTTCATGCTATAGCGCTACAGAGTGCAAATTTGTTGCCTACACATTGTACAATGTCTCATCCCATGAACCAATAATATGGCACAAATGATTGACCACCTTTAAGGTTACCCTCATTAGAAATTGGAGATGTCCCATGACATCTGCTGTCCACAATGGATGTCATTGTTCACCTTTTTTATTCTTATTTCATCTTACCATTTGTCAAACATGTAAGGAAATTGTACTGATGGATATCTTCCTGGTAGAGCGATCAATGAAGATCTCATTAAATGCTCTTGACCACCCCAGTACTTTTCTTCAGCTGATTTTCGCTGGAAGGGCACTTATTTATATTAGGGTGCAGCCAGTTGCCTCATGCTAGGTGGATGGGTGTGAACAAGGAGCGTCAACATGTTGCAGTTGTGATTTCAATTCTTCTTTTTGCTTTTATTCTCCTCTCTTAGATGAAAACAGTCAGTGTGGCCCTCGTGTTGTGTCTCAACGTTGGCGTTGATCCACCAGATGTAGTGAAGACCACCCCATGTGCTCGTCTAGAGTGTTGGATTGGTAAGTGCCAGTTAGTCATTGGTAGATTGGGCTATATGGTCATGATCAAGCGTATTCTGGTTTCTGGAAATGGAGGTTTTGGGTTATCACACTGTCAAAGGTTAGAACATTTTTACTTTTTTTTTTTTAAATCAATTTCTTGTTATTTTTTTAAATTAACCCGTTTTGGATGATTATACTACTGAAATTAGTGCTTATGGCTGTGTAGGTCCTACAACAGCAATTACCGTAAATGATGCCTGTCTTATAATGCATTGTGGTGGTGCAGACTTTAAAGGGGTTATCCAGTGAAAACAAGTTCTGCAGGATAGGTGATAACTTGCTGGTCAGTGACAATCTGCAGAACAGGGAGTTTTTATCCTAGTCACAAACTGGGTTGGCAGGTCAGATGGACCACTGCGCCAATCATTCTCAGTGGGGTTGCCGGAAAAAGCGGAGCACAGCGCATGCAGGCACGTTAGGAATTAATAGAGCGGCGGTGGAGCATGCACACTACTGCTCCATACTAACTTTGATAGTAGTGCCTCGTTCTGAAGAGAAGGAATATAAACCAACTCACCCGTGATGCATAAGCTGAGTTTCGGGAGCACGGACCCGCTGTGCCAAGGCGTGTAGAATCCAAAAGAAGAAAATGTCCAACTTCACCGAATCCGTGAAAGAAAAGGTTTTTCTTTATTCACAAACTTAAACATCGAGGATACAAACTTCAGCACAAATCATATGGGTAAGAATCTCAACACGTTTCTGGAGACTAAGCGCCCTTAATCATGACCATGAGACTCCTTACCCATATGGTTTGTGCTGAAGTTTGTATCCTCCATATTTGTTTGTGAATAAAGAAAACTTTTTTCACGGATTCGGTGAAGCTGGACATTTTCTTCTTTTAGTGCCTCGTTCTGCCAATCTGAGCGAGTCCCAGCAGTCAGACCAACACTGATCAATGTTATCTTCTGTCCTTGAAATGCCCTGGTTCATGTCGTTGCGTGCAGAGTACACGTCCACACAGCACTTTTAAACAAATCTGCATGTGGTTTTAAAGCTTAATTTCTGCAGCATTATAGAGAGATTAGTCTCTGTCCCCAAAGGGCTTTTATACATGCAAACTTTGTAAAAATATCTTTTGGTTGGATATGAGCCCAAGGCCTTAGTGCTAACCACTGAGTCCACCATGTTGCCAAACTCATCTGCAGGGAAATAATGGGCCACCTTGTAGATAGATAATCTTGCTTAAAAAGCTTCTATCGTTTTGAGTGGAGTTGGGCTGATTGATTCTCAGGACTCTGGTTTATTGGCGCGGACAGTAGTCTCTGGGCGCTTTACCGGAGGGTCCCGAATCGCTTACCTTCCAGGAACCCCGACACAAGCATTCATGGCTCAATGATGACATTGTGGCAGCTCCACTAATCAAACGCCATGCTCAAGATACCAGAAAGTATATGATTTGCAAGCTTCACATCTAGAGACCCTGAAACTACTCTCCTGGCCAATAGATTAAAGAGCCGCGAATCTGTCCAACTCTAGATTTGAGCCTACAGCTCCAATGCAGACCTATTTGTTTCCAGGGTATCAGACTGCATTTGATTGTGGAGTCATTTTTTACTGCTATACCCTATATTTGCAGGATCAGTAGAAATTAAAATGGTGATGGAAGGTATTGTAGACTCAGACTACATAGTTTTTAGTAGTCTGTTACCATGGAGATCTATAGTTCTGCATACGGACTGTATACACAAAGCCTATTAACAAAGTCGCTTTACTTTTTCATTTAAACTGCCTTGAAGCATTAAAAAAATATGGTGAACATGTGCTTTATTATGATGGAGGACGATATAACAGCCTCCTGTGTACAGTATTTAGCTTCCAGATGTAATCCTTGAAGATCCCAGGTCTCCGATTTTTCACAATAATTTCTGTTGCCTGTTAAAGGTTAGTCCTTAATGAGCCAAATACATTACTTCTGTAAATTGTGGATTCTACCATGCGGGCTGATTTATCAAACGGGACATCCGCCAGACACTGACAAATTAGCTGTGTCTCATAATGCAGAATTTGGGGCTGTTTATCCCTGTGGTGATATTCTCTTTACATAGATCAGTGTCACAGCTCCATTATGTTGGTGTTTTCCACGTTATTCATCTTGTTTTAACCAGTAACTAAATAACTGCGTAAAGAACATCTGAAACTCTGACATATTGTAATAAGATTCTGCAGCAATAAAATAGTATCTACTTCGAAACCCGCCCCTGCAATAAGCAACGCTGGAACAGCAGCATCAGAGAGGCTTTATCCTGTGCTCATTAGTGATGAGGGAAGTGACCACAGGCATCCAACACTTGGGGTATGAGCCTACCCCTGCAAGCCCAAAACCCAAGAACGTCCTGCAAGCAGCAACAAGGTCAGACTATGAAAGTCAATAGTTCACGAACATTTGCACTAGATACATTGTTATCTGAATCTTCAATCTTTTCTTCCCAAGAAAGCATTTTGGTTTTATTCACACTACCACCAGTGTACTGGTACAGGTATTTTGTGTTTCACCACCACTGCGCATTCATCCTCACCCAATGTCATTTTACCCTTGACGCCTTGCAGCAAAGGAGGAAAAGGATCGTGTCCTCCAATATTGATCCTCCTTGTGACCCAGTTATCGCCCAAGGATTTTATTTTAATCACATAATTGACTCTTTCAACTGTACATGTAAAATTGTATCAAAGTCATCTGTCTGACTCAGGGTTTCACCATTATCCTTCATCTGGGGCACATGTCCCAGGAAGAAGTTACAAGGCAAAACTTTTATTCAGGGAGATGATGTCGCTAAAAGTGGTTATACATGTACTGATGAATGAGTCGATCGTGTCATTAAGATAAAACTTTTGACTGTAATTAGATTCCACTGTGTATCACTATTGGAGGACATGTTTCTCTTTCTTTGCTGCTGTAGGATGTGGAGGATAAAGGGACACTTGGCAAGTGGTGAAATATATACCGTACATACTCATCTATAAGCCGAGTTTTTCAGCACTTTTTTTTTTTGTTGCTGAAAACGCCCAACCACCCTCCTCCTTCTTCCGTCCCCCGCCCCCCTCCCCCCCCCCCCCTCGGCTTATACACGAGTCAAGTGGCCCAGAGAGATGGCGGGAGAGGGCGAGCGACAGAGCTTCGGGTCACAGAGGCAGGTGGCTAAAACCTGTGCCACTGCTAAAGAGAAATTAATATTCATTACCTTTAATGAGCGGGTCCACATGGTCGTTCGACCGGAAGAGCTGCTGGTGCTGGAACGAGATGTAGCGAGGGCAGGCAGGCGAGGTAAGTAGGATGTTTTTTTTTTATGGGAACCATGCATACAAACATAGGGAATAAGGAGCCATGCATGCAAGGACGAGGATAAGGAGCCATGCATACAAGGACAGCCATGAGGGAACCATGCATACAAGGACAGGGATGGGGAGCCATGCAGACAGGGACTGGGGAGCCATGCATAGCAGGATAGGGACAATGCATACCTGGCTTATACTCGAGTCAATACGTTTACACAGTTTTTCGTGGCAAAATTACTGTATTTTTTGGACTATTAGATGCATCGGACTATAAGACAAACCTAGATTTTAGAGGTGGAAAATAGGGAAAAAATATTTGGAGCAAAAAATTGTGGTAAAATATTTAATAACGTAAATAACATGATGTGTTGTATTGACTAACCTTTTAATTAATTCTTACTTGTTCAGGCTGTGCAGGTCCCGCAGCCAGCCACGTTGTGGTGAAGTAAAGAAGAGCTGGAGCATCCCATGCCCGCACAGAGCCCTCCCTCTTATTGCCTCTCCACAGGTCATAAAAGGAATCTTGCAGATTCTAGTGCCATGTCTGAAGGACCTGTGATGACATCATGAAGAGGGAGGGCTCTGTGCTGTCATGTGATACTCCAGCCTGCCCTCTTCATGACCTCACCACAGGTCCTATACCGGAGCACTCAGCAGAGCAGGTATGTGGCCATCTTGTCTTCTCTGGCACCCTGCTCCTGCCGCCTCCTCCACCAGACACATGATCTCCCCAGCCGCTGCTGGAATCCGGCGCTGGGGAAACCATGTGTGTCAGCTTTTTAAGTGAAGGAATATTCATTTGCTGCTCTGCGCTGACAGGTGGGCGGGGAAGCGGCTAATGAATATTCCTTCACTTTAAGCATCGGGACCACGTGGTTTCCCCAGCGCCGGATTACTGCAGCAGGGACATTTTCCTGCCTCCTGCGAGTGCGATCCCACTAGCCGATGCCCCCTCACCACATGTTACATTTGGACCATAAGACGCACCCCACACTTCCCTCCCAAATTTGGAGGAAAAAAAGTGCTTCTTATGGTCCGAAAAATATGGTAGGTGCCTCGGCCTATACTCAGGTCGGCTTATACTTGAGTATATACGGTAATACTTGTGCCAGTGTGAATAGGACAATGAATGTAGAAGTCAAATAAGTCTGCAGTTTGCCCACATTTTTGTGGACTCTAATATTCTGAAAGTTGCATTTTTGCAACAGCTGGAAAGCAGCATGTTGTCTAGATGCAGAATAAAAGGAGGATATTTTTTAATGTCTTTCTCCAAAACAGTGTCACACCTAAAATTGGATGTTGGATAACGTGTAATAGCTTGGGAATGTTTTTCCATTTGAGGCAGTCCAGACATAAGTCCATCTTGTAGCTGGTGCATGAGCACATGGTTGTCAGACCTCATCCAGCAGATCAAATATGGTTGTCTGAGTTTATCCTACATACTGTGCAGGGTGCAGAAATGTCTTCTGTAATCATCTGGACGTAGTGGTAACACATATCCGGAGCAGGGACATCAGACAACCTCTTTTAGGAAATCTGTGCAGTGGAGTTAATGGAGACCTGCGACAGTAGGATTGTGACCGTTATCTGCCATCTCTGCTGATGCTGCAGTGCCAGGGACCTGTATAATATGATGGATCTCCCCTCTGTCAGGCTTTTTGCAATTAGCATTGTAGGAGTATGTGCAACATGTTGTCGAAATCTGTTATCCTGACACATAGGAACTGGGGGATCCAGATGGGTATTCTAGGTGATGATTTCCATTTATATACCGTCACCCACTCTCGGAATGACAGGTGTCTCTCCCCCTTAATATGTTATGGTCAGGCATTATTCGCTAGTTGGAAAGCATTTAAAAAAAAAAACATTTTAGTAGTTATATTTGCTTTCATGCAAGAAAGAAAGGGTTTTCTTTCAGGATGGGGGATGGGGAGAATAGGCTGCGAGGTGTGCGCTGCCATGCAGCGTTCACATTGTGCATAATGGACATCATGCGGGCAGGTTAAAGGGATTTCAGTTTCAAAGCACAAGTTATGTAGCACAACTGAAAATGAGGAACGTAAATCCATCTCCCAAGGAGAGGAACATGCCTGTCACACTGCGCTTCGCTTTTCTTATTATTTTCATGCAGGGCAAGTTTTTATATTAAAAAAAAAAAAACCGCGCAAGCCTGGAATAAATGTTACTTATTTGTGAATGACTGGGAAGCGTCATTACTTTTTTTCCTGCTGTTAAGAATCTGATGAAAGCAGCATTATAGCTTGTGCACACAGTAGTCTGTGGGTCCATATACCTGCTCTCTGTGCGCAAACATGCCAGAACGTAGCGCTTCTGCCAGATGAGCTGTGCGCGTCGGAGCAGCTTTTTGAACGATCAGTGGGGGTCTTAGGACCCCGACAGCCACTAGAAAGCAACATGTTTAAAGGTCCTCCAAGGAAGCCCACGCGAAACGCGCGTCGGGGCTGCCACTAGACACATACTGACAGACTCTCTATGGATGAGTCTAGCATTCCTTCAATGGGTATCTCACCACACGTTGTAGCGACTATGTAGTTTGGAGTCATATGCACTAGAGATCCCCCTTTTATATTTACTTTTTCTTGCACTGTGCAATTTTTTGAGAAAATGCCATCTAAATACCTTAAAGGTGCAATGTTTATGTAGGTCTGCTAGCAAGCCCTTTCTGTTACTACAGTATATGGGTCCTTTCACACATGAGTTTGGTATGTGCCTTGTTGTTATCGTCTACCTATTTGATGTATGTTAATAATTTGGTAATAAAAATATATTGATTTTATAACTTGGTTTGGTTTGTGTAGAATTTATCATGTTTAAAGGGGTATAAAATATCAAAGTAAAGGTGAAATAAGTACAAATTAGTGTGTGTGTTGGACTTCACAGAAGCAAGAGCTAGTAAAAATAATATTCTGTAAACTCGCCTGCATGAACGCTTTTGGCTCAAGCACACGCCACCAGTGGACAGAATATGATGTTGGCGATGGGCTGCTTAGAGCGCCACGTCATCTGATGATGCGTCATTCTGCGCCATTCCAGTCACCTGACTGATGCAGCCATTTCCAGGTGCCGGACGATCAGAACATGATTGCTTCCTGTTGTGCCAAAAACCATTGGAGTGGTCTGCACGGAAACCATATAGGTTAGTGACAGTGAGAATATGTGATTTTATTTTTTACCCTTAATGGAAATAGGTGGAACTCCTTCATGTTGGCATTTATGGCATATCCTCACGCTTAAAGTGGGTATACATAAAGATGTAGTAAGAAATGACATAAATAAAGAAGAAAAAAAAAGTAAACTCATCAATTTTAATCCTCTACCACTTCACTGGTCCCTGCCACTTTGTGCCTGCGGCAGTCAAATACTGTACATGATTCACATGATGACTGCTGCAGCTAGTCACTGGCCCCAGCACTTATGCTGACATTTACAGTGATTGGCTGCAGAGGTTGCGCGATCATTGCAGGAAGAAACCAACGGAGACTTCTGAAGTGGCAGGAAATGAGTTGGCCATATTTAGTGAAATTAAAAATGTCTGCTTTCTTCCCAAAACAGTGCCATTCCTGTCCACATATGATGTTTAGTCTCATGCACCCAAAGTGTCAATACCATACACAACCCATGGGCAAGTGTCGCCCTGTTATCAAATAAAGTTTTACATATTCTCGAGAATCCCTTTTAATTCAAAGGGCTTCTGACATTTTGGATAGATTTTGCCAGTAGCAAAGGAAGTATATGGAGAAGTTCACCACACACTCTATGTTGAAGGATGTAAACGCTTAATATTTTATTCCAAATTCAGACGTGTGGTGGATACGGACATAGTCATCAAGGTGCAGCAAAAATGCCATAATAATAGCAACGTTTCAACACTATATGGGTTTCTGGGGGAGAAGAAAACCTAAATTAAGTGCTGTATGTCCAAATATTTATGGGATCCCACATCCCGTCTCCCACCACGTCCCTTGGCTGACTGAGTGCACGCCAGCTTTCCCTCTGCTTGGTAGTAAGTCCAAGTAGAGGCACCAAGCAGTTAACACCCTGTTCACACATCCGTCAGTGCCACACTGCACAAGACTGAATTAAGCCTCTAATCCTCCTCTCACGAGGACTCAACGGGCCGTGCAGATCCGGGATCATTCTTTGTGAATTGTAATGAAGCTGCGCTCATTAGGATCTTCTTATTAGTGGCTTGTCCCCATGTTCAGCCTAATGCTTTCCAGGAAGAGGCGGGTTCTTAATAACCCTTTACTCAATTTAATGAGTTCCCCTCCCTCCAATAAGATGAATGCAGAATTCAGATCAGATTTTATGTACCCACAGGCCCGATTCATCTAGCAGTTTTTCAACAGTCTTCTGGCGTAAAACTGCTTGAAATGTAGCAAAATTCTTGTGGAACTCTCTTTTAAAAACAATTGTTTTGTGTCTTTTTACAGCAGTCCGTGACGGCTCTGTCCAGTTTCTGAAAAGTGAGCAGAGCTCGGACGGAGCATGACCAAGCACGTTTGACAAATTCATCATAATTTACACCACGGAGGGGTTGTAGGTTCCTATAGAAATGTATGTCAGCCCCCGACTGTTGTACATTTCGGTCTCTGGAGCATGGTAGCTGAAAGATTCACCAAATCCTTTCATTCATTTTCATTCTCCTTAATGAATTTGGCGCACCTTACTCCAACGAATTGGGGACCATAGTGTTTATATTGCTCTTTGGCCTGTTATGTTCTCCAGAAACTTTATACTAAGGCGACATTCTTCAAAGGATTACTTATCCCTTTCAGAGCCAACCACCATCTGTTTTTTCTTACATTTTAGTCGTCATTTCCAGCTCATAGAGAGAGGTTTCTTTGACATTGCCTGATTTGCATGGATTTAAAGGGATCGTGTCAAGACTATTTTCTGATTGAAACAAGTAGTATGGCTTTAAAGGTCCTAGAACTGCAATAAAAATGCTACCCGTCTTGTAGAGATCCGATGTACCAGCTCTGAGAATTTGTGCTTTGAAACCACATGCAAGCTAGCGTGACAATGCAGTGGGGGGCGTGGCTAACACCCTGAGGTCATTGTCCTGCCCCCAAATGGGAGTGCACTTCTAGACAAATTTGCACAGGCTTCAAAGCTTCATTTCTCAGCCCGGTCTCATCAGAATTCTACGAGACAGGTATCGTTTTGATTGTTGTGCTGCAATCTAGACAGCTATGCCATAAGTTTCAGTAGTAAAATTGTCCTGGTAGGTTCCTTTAAAAGGGTTTGTCCCCTTCCTGTTTCTCCTGCCCCACACTAATGACTAATTTTGATTTTTCTCTTATGCCTTGTTTCTTGACAGGCATACAAATGATTTGTCCTTTTAAGACGTACCTTTCTTAGAGGTCTCCTCATCTAAGAATTTAGCCCTTATACTATTGGATGATGGATTAATATAAATAATATAATATTTTTCCCCTTCAGGTTCTTATATTTTTGTCATAAAGTAAAAAAAAAAAAAGCTGCATTTGGTGACTGATACAATCCAGCCTTTTACTGAAATCTCATTTTCTTTGAAGGCTTCATCACGAATGACATCTGTAGTAGCAGCTAATACATTACCCAGTATCAAATTAATGAACGCACTCTCCAGATATGAAGGGCGCCTGCTTTTAACGTACAACCCTCTTGGAAATGTATTAGTGGAACACATGGCATCCCGTAAAGGGTATTCGTCGTTCCGTAGCACCTTGCAAGAAATTTACGGCTTGGCCTCTTGATGTTTATATTCGAGAAAGCAGTCGTGCGAGGAAGTGAAAACCTTTTCCCCATTGTGATTTAGATGATTAAATACCTAATTCTGTTTCCCTGGATTCGGTTGGACGTCAGTGTGGAGGGGAGCTCGGATTCAGACGGAGAATTAAGTCGTCTGTAATGGCTGTGATTTCCAGCTCATTAAACCAAGAAACGATCGCTTCACTCTTAAATTGAGAGACGAGAGAAGCATGTAACAGGGTAAATTCTAAGTGACATGAAATACTTCACCATTTCCTGTCCTCTCAGCTTCACTTTGATCAGTGGTTTAAGGACAGCTTCATAAGTGGCAAAAACCTGGTTCTCCGGAAAAAAATTATAGAACAAGTTGGAAGACAAACACCAACAAAAAAGAATCTAGGGGGTGTTATCCTTAAAAAAAAAAATGAAAAAAATCACAGATTAATTGCCTTTTAAAGCTACTTATCAGCAGAAAATTACTGCTAAACCCAAGCCCAGGTGCTCACTGCACCCTTAGCATGGCCAAACTGTTGAGTCCACCTTTCCACTGACTTGTCGTCCATTTTTTTTCTACCCACTTTTGACTAGAGCTGTTAATCAAGGAAGAGGTGGGGTTTCGATAGACGCGAAACAGTTAGAAGAGATGGTATAATTGACCTGTTTGGCCCAGGGCTGTAGAGTCTGTAAGCCAAACCTCTGGCTCCAAATCCTCAGTTATCCTGACTCAGACTCCCGAATCCAACGCCGACTCCACATCACTCCCTCACTACTGAGCATGTACATAAAGTGCAGCACAGATTCATCTCAACTAAAAGCCTACATCCTTAGATCAGGAACAGAACATATATTTACAGGACATCTCATTACTTTCCCATATTATGAAAACATTTATAGCACATCTTGCACTGAACCCAATTTATTATGTTTTAGGAATTGTAGTCTGTCCAGTGTATGTATATGTATATGTGTATATATATATATATACAGTGGGGCAAAAAAGTATTTAGTCAGTCAGCAATAGTGCAAGTTCCACCACTTAAAAAGATGAGAGGCGTCTGTAATTTACATCATAGGTAGACCTCAACTATGGGAGACAAACTGAAAAAAAAAATCCAGAAAATCACATTGTCTGTTTTTTTTAACAATTTATTTGCATATTATGGTGGAAAATAAGTATTTGGTCAGAAACAAACAATCAAGATTTCTGGCTCTCACAGACCTGTAACTTCTTCTTTAAGAGTCTCCTCTTTCCTCCACTCATTACCTGTAGTAATGGCACCTGTTTAAACTTGTTATCGGTATAAAAAGACACCTGTGCACACCCTCAAACAGTCTGACTCCAAACTCCACTATGGTGAAGCACAAAGAGCTGTCAAAGGACACCAGAAACAAAATTGTAGCCCTGCACCAGGCTGGGAAGACTGAATCTGCAATAGCCAACCAGCTTGGAGTGAAGAAATCAACAGTGGGAGCAATAATTAGAAAATGGAAGACATACAAGACAACTGATAATCTCCCTCGATCTGGGGCTCCACGCAAAATCCCACCCTGTGGGGTCAGAATGATCACAAGAACGGTGAGCAAAAATCCCAGAACCACGCGGGGGGACCTAGTGAATGAACTGCAGAGAGCTTGGGACCAATGTAACAAGGCCTACCATAAGTAACACACTACGCCACAATGGACTCAGATCCTGCAGTGCCAGACGTGTCCCACTGCTTAAGCCAGTACATGTCCGGGCCCATCTGAAGTTTGCTAGAGAGCATTTGGATGATCCAGAGGAGTTTTGGGAGAATGTCCTATCGTCTGATGAAACCAAACTGGAACTGTTTGGTAGAAACACAACTTGTCGTGTTTGGAGGAAAAAGAATACTGAGTTGCATCCATCAAACACCATACCTACTGTAAAGCATGGTGGTGGAAACATCATGCTTTGGGGCTGTTTCTCTGCAAAGGGGCCAGGACGACTGATCCGGGTACATGAAAGAATGAATGGGGCCATGTATCGTGAGATTTTGAGTGCAAACCTCCTTCCATCAGCAAGGGCATTGAAGATGAAACGTGGCTGGGTCTTTCAACATGACAATGATCCAATGCACACCGCCAGGGCAACGAATGAGTGGCTTCGTAAGAAGCATTTCAAGGTCCTGGAGTGGCCTAGCCAGTCTCCAGATCTCAACCCTATAGAAAACCTTTGGAGGGAGTTGAAAGTCTGTGTTGCCAAGCGAAAAGCCAAAAACATCACTGCTCTAGAGGAGATCTGCATGGAGGAATGGGCCAACATACCAACAACAGTGTGTGGCAACCCTGTGAAGACTTACAGAAAACGTTTGACCTCTGTCATTGCCAACAAAGGATATATTACAAAGTATTGAGATGAAATTTTGTTTCTGACCAAATACTTATTTTCCACCATAATATGCAAATAAAATGTTAAAAAAACAGACAATGTGATTTTCTTGATTTTTTTTTCTCAGTTTGTCTCCCATAGTTGAGGTCTACCTATGATGTAAATTACAGACGCCTCTCATCTTTTTAAGTGGTGGAACTTGCACTATTGCTGACTGACTAAATACTTTTTTGCCCCACTGTATATATATATATATATATATATATATATATATATATATATATATATATATATATATATATATATATATATATATACACACAGACACAGACACAGACACACACACACACACACACACACACACACACACACTAGATGGTGGCCCGATTCTAACGCATTGGGTATTCTAGAATATGCATGTCCACATAGTATATTGCCCAGTTACGTAGTATATTGCCCAGTGACATAGTATACAGCACAGAGCCACGTAGTATATTGCCCAGCCACGTAGTATATTGGCCAGTCACGTAGTATCTTGGCCAGTCACATAGTATATTGGCCAGTCACGTAGTATATTGCCCAGCCACGTAGTATATTGCCCAGCCACGTATGTCACAGGTTAAAAAATTTAAAATAAACCTATACTCACCTTCCGAGGGCCCCTTGTTTCGGTCACATGACCGTGACGTCATGGCAGGTCCTTCTCGCGCAGGACCTGTGATGACGTTGCGGTCACATGACTGTGACGTCATGGCAGGTCCTTCTCGCGCAGGAGCGCAGGGTCTGTGATGACGTCGCGGTCCTTCTCCCATACCATCCTTGGCACCGGAACCTGCTGCTTGCATGGAGTGGTCACCGGAGCATTGCGAAAGGTGAGTATATAATGATTTTTTATTTTTTTATTATTTTTAACATTATATGTTTTTACTATTGACGCTGCATAGGCCACGTAGGTCACACAGGGTTAATAGCGGCGGTAGCAGAGTGAGTTACCTGCGGCATAACACGGTCCGTTACCGCTGGCATTAACCCTGTGTGAGCGGTGACTGCGGGGAGTATGAAGCGGGCGCCAGGCAGTGAGTGCAGGGGAGTAGGGAGGGACTAATCGGACTGTGGCCGTCGCTGATTGGTCGCGGCAGCCATGACAGGCAGCTGGCGAGACCAATCAGCGACTTGGATTCCATGATAGACATAGGCCGCGACCAATGAATATTCGTGACAGAGAGAAAGACAAAGAAGTAAGACAGGCAATTAACAGTAAAAAGAAAGCGTTTGTACTACTAAAGCAGGATGGCACCATTGAAGCTCTAAAAAACTATAGGGAGAAAAATACTTTATCTAAAAAACTAATTAAAGCTGCCAAAAAGGAAACAGAGAAGCACATTGCTAAGGAGAGTAAAACTAATCACAAACTGTTCTTCAACTATATCAATAGTAAAAGAATAAAAACTGAAAATGTAGGCCCCTTAAAAAATAGTGAGGAAAGAATGGTTGTAGATGACGAGGAAAAAGCTAACATATTAAACACCTTCTTCTCCACGGTATTCACGGTGGAAAATGAAATGCTAGGTGAAATCCCAAGAAACAATGAAAACCCTATATTAAGGGTCACCAATCTAACCCAAGAAGAGGTGCGGAACCGGCTAAATAAGATTAAAATAGATAAATCTCCGGGTCCGGATGGCATACACCCACGAGTACTAAGAGAACTAAGTAATGTAATAGATAAACCATTATTTCTTCTTTTTAGGGACTCTATAGCGACAGGGTCTGTTCCGAAGGACTGGCGCATAGCAAATGTGGTGCCAATATTCAAAAAGGGCTCTAAAAGTGAACCTGGAAATTATAGGCCAGTAAGTCTAACCTCTATTGTTGGTAAAATATTTGAAGGGTTTCTGAGGGATGTTATTCTGGATTATCTCAATGAGAATAACTGTTTAACTCCATATCAGCATGGGTTTATGAGAAATCGCTCCTGTCAAACCAATCTAATCAGTTTTTATGAAGAGGTAAGCTATAGGCTGGACCACGGTGAGTCATTGGACGTGGTATATCTCGATTTTTCCAAAGCGTTTGATACCGTGCCGCACAAGAGGTTGGTGCACAAAATGAGAATGCTTGGTCTGGGGGAAAATGTGTGTAAATGGGTTAGTAACTGGCTTAGTGATAGAAAGCAGAGGGTGGTTATAAGTGGTATAGTCTCTAACTGGGTCGCTGTGACCAGTGGGGTACCGCAGGGGTCAGTATTGGGACCTGTTCTCTTCAACATATTCATTAATGATCTGGTAGAAGGTTTACACAGTAAAATATCGATATTTGCAGATGATACAAAACTATGTAAAGCAGTTAATACAAGAGAAGATAGTATTCTGCTACAGATGGATCTGGATAAGTTGGAAACTTGGGCTGAAAGGTGGCAGATGAGGTTTAACAATGATAAATGTAAGGTTATACACATGGGAAGAAGGAATCAATATCACCATTACACACTGAATGGGAAACCACTGGGTAAATCTGACAGGGAGAAGGACTTGGGGATCCTAGTTAATGATAAACTTACCTGGAGCAGCCAGTGCCAGGCAGCAGCTGCCAAGGCAAACAGGATCATGGGGTGCATTAAAAGAGGTCTGGATACACATGATGAGAGCATTATACTGCCTCTGTACAAATCCCTAGTTAGACCGCACATGGAGTACTGTGTCCAGTTTTGGGCACCGGTGCTCAGGAAGGATATAATGGAACTAGAGAGAGTACAAAGGAGGGCAACAAAATTAATAAAGGGGATGGGAGAACTACAATACCCAGATAGATTAGAGAAATTAGGATTATTTAGTCTAGAAAAAAGACGACTGAGGGGCGATCTAATAACTATGTATAAGTATATAAGGGGACAATACAAATATCTCGCTGAGGATCTGTTTATACCAAGGAATGTGACGGGCACAAGGGGGCATTTTTTGCGTCTGGAGGAGAGAAGGTTTTTCCACCAACATAGAAGAGGATTCTTTACTGTTAGGGCAGTGAGAATCTGGAATTGCTTGCCTGAGGAGGTGGTGATGGCGAACTCAGTCGAGGGATCCAAGAGAGGCATGGATGTCTTCCTGGAGCAGAATAATATTGTATCATACAATTATTAGGTTCTGTAGAAGGACGTAGATCTGGGGATTTATTATGATGGAATATAGGCTGAACTGGATGGACAAATGTCTTTTTTCGGCCTTACTAACTATATATGTTACTATGACAGAAGGACAGAAAGACGGAATGGAACCTTAGACAAATATATAGTAGATATAATAATATATGTACAGACCAAAAGTTTGGACACACCTTCTCATTTAAAGATTTTTCTGTATTTTCATGACTATGAAAACTACATTCATACTGAAGGCATCAAAGCTATGAATTAACACATGTGGAATTATATACTTAACAAAAAAGTGTGAAACAACTGAAATGATGTCTTTAATTCTAGGTTCTTCAAAGTGGCCACCTTTTGTTTTGATGACTGCTTTGCACACTCTTGGCATTCTCTTGATGAGCTTCATGAGGTAGTCACCGGGAATGGTCTTCCAACAATCTTGAAGGAGTTTTCAGAGATGCTTAGCACTGTTGGCCCTTTTGCCTTCACTCTGCGGTCCAGCTCATCCCGAACCATCACGATTGGGTTCAGGTCTGGTGACTGTGGAGGCCAGGTCATCTGGCGTAGCAGCACCCCATCACTCTCCTTCTTGGTCAAATAGCCCTTACACAGCCTGGAAGTGTGTTTGGGGTCATTGTCCTGTTGAAAAATACATGATGGTCCAACTAAACGCAAACCGGATGGAATAGCATGCCGCTGCAAGATGCTGTGGTAGATATGCTGGTTCAGTATCCCTTCAGTTTTGAATAAATCCCCAACAGTGTCACCAGCAAAGCATCCCCACACCATCACACCTCCTCATCCATGCTTCATGGTGGGAACCAGGCATGTAGAGTCCATCTGTTCACCTTTTCTGTGTCGCTCAAAGACACGGTGGTTGGAACCAAAGATCTCGAATTTGGACTCATCAGATCAAAGCACAGATTTCCACTGGTCTAATGTCCATTCCTTGTGTTCTTTTGCCCAAACAAGTCTCTTCTGCTTGTTGCCTGTCCTTAGCAGTGGTTTCCTATCAGCTATTTTACTATGAAGGCCTGCTGCACAAAGTCTCCTCTTAACAGTTGTTGTAGAGATGTGTCTGCTGCTAAAACTCTGTGTGGCATTGACCTGGTCTCTAATCTGAGCTGCTGTTAACCTGCGATTTCTGAGGCTGGTGACTCGGATAAACTTATCCTCAGAAGCAGAGGTGACTCTTGGTCTTCCTTTCCTGGGGTGGTACTCAGGTGAGCCAGTTTCTTTGTAGCACTTGATGGTTTTTGCCACTGCACTTGGGGATACTTTCAAAGTTTTCCCAGGTTTTCGGACTGACTGACCTTCATTTCTTAAAGTAATGATGGCCACTCATTTTTCTTTATTTAGCTGCTTTTTTATTGCTATAATGCAAGTAGGACTATTAGCTCTGTATCCACTAGACTGCACAACATAAGGCAAGAAATCCCTCTTATTAAACCTGGCAGGGCACACCTGTGAAGTGAAAACCATTCCTGGTGACTGCATCTTGAAGCTCATCAAGAGAATGCGAAGAGTGCAAAGCAGTCATCAAAACAAAAGGTGGCTACTTTGAAGAACCTAGAATATAACATATTTCAGTTGTTTCACACTTTTTTGTTAAGCATATAATTCCACACGTGTTAATTCATAGTTTTGATGCCTTCAGCGTGAATGTACAATTTTCATAGTCATTAAAATACAGAAAAATCTCTGTATTCCCAGGGAAGTGTGGCTGGATCCTGTTCTACAGATTAGTTTGTGTCCCTGAGGTATTTGGCATATTATGTCTCTCCAGGTGAGGTGGATCGCAGAGTATCTGGAAGAGCAGATATTAAAGGGGGTTGTCCTCTAATGGACAAACCCCCATTCAGGACCTTGCTACATCATATGAGTCATGCAAATAGATGCAGAATAGCTAAGCAGCAAAATTAATGTGGTGGAGACCTGGATGTAACAGAGCTGAGTAGCAAAACGGAAGTGGCAGAGATGTTGCAAAAATGCCAGCCACCTGAATACTCAGGCAACATCTAGCTGCTTGAGCCTGGTTTAATTGACCCAGCAGCATGACATCATTGGGACATTCCTGGTTTGCCAGTAGAAGCCGGGAGGGGGCGCAATGCAACTCTCCTTGCTGGAACCGTAACAAGTGATGCAATATGTTCTGTGAAAATGTCATTAATGTCCAAGATGGAATACTCTTTGGTCTCCCTACCAGCTGCATTTCTTTAAGTAGAATCTGTACCTTCTATGAGCATTTTAGCCATTATTTCAAAGATGACGATGATTTTATATACCGGTAAAAAAAATTTTGGGAGGTGGGAGGGAGTGCTGCTCAAATATTTGTTTGTCACCTGCAGTGATATATAGTTATTGTGTTTGTCAAATACCTTCTGTATGTAGGGGGGGGGTAGTGGCTTTTCTGTTCCTTCTAGATGGATGGCGGGTGATTTCGTCAAGCAGCGTGCTATGCCTAAGGGCCACCTGAAAAATGCTTGT
Source organism: Ranitomeya imitator (assembly GCF_032444005.1). Taxonomy (NCBI): domain Eukaryota; kingdom Metazoa; phylum Chordata; class Amphibia; order Anura; family Dendrobatidae; genus Ranitomeya; species Ranitomeya imitator. The sequence continues at coordinate 418,669,127 of NC_091283.1, read as the reverse complement.
AACGTTATGATCGGTCTCCAATCACTTTAGCTGGAAGCAGTTTCCAGCATTTGAGTTAAAAGAAACATTTTTGTCTGTGATTTGAAGCCACATGTGAGACGTAAAACATAGATTCATCGAGTTACATGTTCGCTCACTCGAATGAAACTATTTGTTAACGTCCTAATGTTCCTTCAGTGCATCACCGCTGGTAGGCTGCAAGCATTAAGACTTCTTTTTGGTCCTCAGGGTAACTGAATCCATGTTGACTGTTATACTGTGACTTTTGGAATAAAACTATAAGTCTTTACGTGATAGAATAAATTAGTGGAGCTAAAGGGGTTCAGACCCAGTTCCAAAAACCCTGTCAAACAACTTATTTTGTCAGTTTTTTCTGTGAATCGATCGAGTGTACATGTCCTATTGGGGCAAATAAATATGTGGGTTGTCTTCATGAGACAATCCCTTCATTGATAATGCTGTAAAGGTTCTGCCATGCTGGGGACCATTCTGTCAAACGATGGACATAAACAGCTTTTGTCTGACCACATTGACTATAATGGTGGTCCTTCGAGTTTCCGTCATTGTGATTACGATCAATGACAGATCATTATGAAAGTTAGGAAATGTCCTCAACATGTCTGTGCTATTCCTAACCTAAGGATCTAGGCTTTTAGCTGAGATTAATATGTGCTGCACTTTATGTACATGCTCGGTAGTGACCAGTGCTGTGGAGTCGGAGTTAGGGAAATTGCGGAGTCGGAGGTTTGGGTTACCTACTCCACAACCCTGGGAATAACACAATGTTCTTTGACATTTTTTTCTCCCTTCTCTGGGCTTCATGTAGGGATTATCGGAATAGGTTAGCTTATTAGGATCTAAAATTACTACCAGAGTGAAGAGCTGGGTATTTGCTATGTACGGCACCTCTCCCAACCAGATTCTGGTTAAAGGGGCTACTGATCAAGCACCCAGTTGGAGCTGAGGCTGTGTACCAAACTTCAGAATCAGTGAATCATCTCATTATTGTGAAGGTCTCCTTCATCTAATATCCACCAGTCATCACTCTTGCGTCTACAAGGCCATAAATGTAATTTTGGTGTTGACCCGACCCATAGGACAACCAACCAGAGAACTGCAAAGTCTCTCCGCTGATACGAGCTAACCTCTTTCATTTCTGGGAATTTATACTTGCAAATTGAAATTAAATTAAACTAATTGTGTTTTCGACTTCTCCGGTAAGAGCGTTTTACATTATTAACATTCCCGTCATTCTTCCAGCCAGCGCTTGTGCTTGTTCTGTTATACAATGTCCTCCTCTTATCTGCTTTGACTGATGATCCAACAGCTTCTTATTTATTTCTAATTTTTTTTTACCGTCCGGCTGTCTTTTAGTAAAACATTAGGCAAGACGTCCACCCAAACTCCTTCACTTTTCCAGCATAAATTATAAAATGGGGGAGGACTCCATTATTTACTGATGATCTCCCACCCTGATTGTTGGCCAGTTATGGTGAAGTAAAGACACTTTCCAGGGCAAAATCCACTAAAATATGAAATATGGATGGCCAATGAAGGCTGTGAATCCCCCAAGGTTGTCAGAGCAAACCAGAGTTATAAAAGCTCAAGAAGGGAGGTCTAGCAGTGACATCAGAGAATAAGCTTGTCCAAGCTGGCTGTACTGTTGAGCAGCGGTCACCATAGCTATATTCCAAGTGTTTTTATAAATACAGAAGGCCCCTGTCTTATCCAAGAAGTTAACATGTTTTATGAATTAGCCCCTGAAACACATAGCTATGTTCATTAACCCTGCATTTATTTATAAAAGGTTTTATTGCACACACCCAATAGATTGATTAAAGGTTTGATGGGTTGGATTTTTGAGCAATCACCATCCCTCGCCTCTCACCAGATCCGTGTCTTTCCATTAGGGCGTATTTTTGTCACCTCCTTTTCTAGGGTATGTGCTGGACTGTTTTTTTTTTTTTGTGTTGAGCTGTTTGCAGCTGGATTTTTATCTATTATGTGTTTATTTCCACAGATCCTCTGGCGATGGGTCCCCAGAAAGCTTTGGAAACCATCGGGGCCAACCTGCAGAAGCAATATGAAAACTGGCAGCCACGGGTGAGTTTAATACAACTGCATCATCCGGCAAATGAATTAAGTTTAATCGTCTTTTTTTCTGAAAAAGAAAGCTTGTGTCTTTACATCATGAAATCTAGCACCCGTTACGCATTCACAGTTCTTTGGGGGATTGTTCAATATATTGGTGGCAATGCTATAGTATGGAATTGCATGAATGGATTCTATTGCCAATTTGATAGAAAATATTAGAAATCGATATGTTGATTGGGGAGTTAAAAGAAAGCTTAAAGGCTTGAGGAAACCTTTGAAGGATAAGGAGGGGAAGATAACTTGCAGAAGGTACCCTGTTTCCCAACCGAAAATATTCCAGTACCATGAGATGGATGCAGTCGTCACATGGTGCCAGGAGCTCAGTGTGCGGAGACACAGTACAGAGTACAGAAGACCACTGTTCAAGTGGTGTGTATAGTTTTTTGTTTGTTTGTTTTTTTACGCCGCCCTGGGCCAATTAAGACCTACTTTTCTATTCGTGGAGAAACCCCTTTAAGATCAATGGTCAGGTGTGGGTTTTATATTGAGAAGTATACAGCATTTTCTGAATATATGGCCGCCACTCGGATTTGTGCCATTATAAGCAGGTACTTCTGATATATCAAATTCCCTGCAGTTCCCCAATCAGCCTGCAGGCCGGCGGCTTTTTAAATCACCCTGCATCTGCTACATTATAAAAAAAAAGAAAAAAAGCCCTTTAAATTGATGTATATGCATCATAATAATATATATAAAGGTGGACATACATATTAGATCAATGGTGGCCATATCCCACTCTATTAGGCAGGAGTGTCTGACCATCTTGGAGTGCCCAGACTCTTCTTCTCCTAAAGTCCGGGAACTTGTTGAATTTTAACATGCCCTATTCTTTGTTAATGGTTGCAGAACCCTTATTTCTATGCACTGGGGACGTCACTAATGATAAAGCGACAAGACTTGGGGCAGAAGCTGTCTGCACCAGGGTGGTCTGTCTGACAGAAGCGCGATTCAGCGCATCCGATCCCGAGGTTGGATGCCACTTAGGTGGTGTGTGGTTTGAGTAGGATGAATTAGTCATTTGTGCAGGACATCTCAAAACTGTAGCTGGCAGCAGCTCGCCCCATCCTGCCTGATGAAGGTACTTTAAAGGCAATTAGTGACTGCTGCCAAGTGCTGTATGGCCGGCTTAGCAGGGCGGTGCTCTTAAATTCATCAAGTGCGGCTGATGCTGTCAGGATTGTGAGCACCTTTGTCTCTTTTCATACAAAACACGTATTGTCTGAAGGCAGCCACAACCTTACTCAAAAAGAATATTCTTGAACCCGCCAGAAAAATTCCAGGCCTGGATAAAGGAGGATTGATGTCCTCGTCTTGGGTGGAGCAAGGACTCCACCGACAGATCCAGAAACGTCCTTCATCAAGGCCTGATGTACATAAAGCAGGACCAGACTGGAAAATCGGGAGGTGAAAGTGTAACCTGGAGACATTGGTTGTGAGTATGGGTGCCGAGACCTCTACCCATCCGTAAACTGTCGTAGCAGAAGTGCTGATGCTCCTCTTGTGAAGCTGAAGATCAACTCCACAGAAAATCTTTGAGACCTTCTTTTTTTAGAATTCAGTGGAGTTCTCGGCTCCTGGACCTCCCGGCCATCAAAATTTTACCAGTGACAGTGACATGTCCATATTTTCTGAAAAGTGAAATTGTGACTTATTGTGTATCTTCACAGAGATTGGAGCATTGTTTTCTTGACATTGAGCTCAAAATCTCCTTAACCAGTCAAAGAGTTTTTTTCAAGACTTTTATATTTATGGCTTATCCTTTCATTTTAGATAGTAGTCGATAGGTCTAATGGCCGAGTATTGCAGCCGCTGTAGCCACACACCTATGGCAGTGGCAGACCTTCCATGTCAACAGAAGCATCAAGTAAAAGTCTGGACACCTCCACAAACATTATGTGGTTGCCGCTCCTGTCGATATTGTCAATTTTGACATTTATTTGTGTATGGCTACATTTACGGTTTGTCATCATGTAGATCTAGTGAGGGTCCGACACTGGTCTTTCCTCTAAATGAAGGTGCGTTATTGCTCCACCAAATAATGATGGCATATTTGAAGCACAGGCCGTCCATATTGAATCCTTGCACTCTGTTCAATCAGGGTTTCTTCACATTTTTTAGCAAAGTTTTATTTTTTGAGTGATTTTGCTGCCTTTTTTTGGTCTATAACATTTACAACCTGTTTTTAAGCATTTTTTTTTAAGAAAAAAAATAGCTTTACATAAATCCAGCTTTAAATAGTAATGCGGTCTGCTTGCTGCAGTGACTAGGGGTAGCTGAGGAGCTTAGTGTTACTATTTCTCTATAGAATCCAACTGCAGTACCAGGCACTGCCTGAGTGTCCGAGTGACACTGTTTTTCGTAAAAAGAGAAGCAACCTTTGTTTTCTTCTGTCCAACCCCACTTAATTTCCCTTTAAATGCTAATGAAGCTTAAGAAAAAATAGATCCACATTTATTTTTGGGCGGACCGGTCCTAATTACGTTTTTCACTTTAAGTGGGAAAACACCTGTCTGTGCTGTATCAGAGCAGTAATCAGATTTTGGTCGTCTCAGCAGGTGCCCAGCGAGCTTGTGACCCCATGCTGAGAATACACCAAGGAGATGTTCCGCCCGCCTCTCTGCGTACGCATCCTCCGCTGCCCCGGGACTTAACCAGAGCCTTTTGATCGTTGGTTTCACATTTTTATTTAATTGCTCCCTGAGATTCTTTCATCAGCTGCTGAGCCGGGCTGTGAATGCCTCCCAGGGCAAGCAGTGGGTTAAGCAGAGAGTCCACTTCTGCCGTTGCCTCTGATCACTCGGGGAAGGGGCATCATTACAAAGCACAGCACGTACGTCTTTATTGCACTCCATGGCGCTCTCAAGTTTTTGTTTTTTTTTTCTCCTGCAGTAATAAACTGAAGTTGATGTGCCAAACGCAATAAAACAATGCAGACCGTATGGAGATCTTGCTGTAAATGTTTTAAGCAAAGCAATATGGCCACTCGCTGTGGACGAGACTCCGAGATGTATGGCACAGGACTGGACGGTCCCAGGTTGTTGCAGGCTCTGCAGTATTACAGCTGTTATGTCTGGTCTGCATTGTCAGATGTTGCTTAGCAATGCACATAGATGTACATCGCCTTTCACTAGCTGTGCTGCAGGCCCTTCCAACCCGCGGAAATGTCCTCACGCATATGTTTGTGGAGCGTTGACGAGCTCATGTAATCAGGTTCTTGCTCTGTTATCTATATTGTTCTACTGCGGCTCTTTATATGGCTGGTGTAGTGAGATTTAAAGGGACCCTCGCAGCGTAAAATGTTTCTTGTAGGGATAGACTCTAAAGCCCATAACTTGGGTGGGGATCTCTTCATTGATGGTTTTGTAATTCACATCTGATATGGGTCTTCTTTTCAGGGTCAAGCCTTATAGGGATTGTTTGAGTACACGTAAACCTCATGTGAGCCAATGCAGTGAGACTCTCTGGTCATTTTTTGAGAAACGGTTGACGTTGGAGACATTTGTGGTCAGTAGAGATGAGCGGATCAATTCGCGAGACACTGATCCAGATCAGTGGTTTCTGGCAGCTAGACGGTAGGCCCACAAATCTTTCTACCTTTGACTGGCGCAACATCTGTGAGGCATGAAGTACAGATGACGTTGCACCAGCCCTGGCTAGTCAATAGCCGCCCTGGAATTGTCGGAAGGTAAGAGATTTGCCGGCCGCCTGTCTAGCAGCCAGGTACCACTGACCTGGACCGGAGTCCCTCGAATCAATCCATTCATGTCCACTGGCCTGACACAGCTTCCACTGCTTTTAATGGCTGACAATAAAAGGCAATGTAACCCAGCACATAGAGTTGTCATCACTTTGAATGGTAGGGGTCCCTAAAACAAGAGTGGAGTGCTGGTGGAGCGCTGTATCTCCTTCTAATTTTTTGTTTCCTGTGGAGCCCACTCTATTCACTTGAAGAGGATTCTGCACTACACCTTTTTTTTTAATTCTCAGGACGTATTTAGGTCACTGAAGACTGACCCCCACCACCTATCACGATGTGATCACATATCCTAATGAGAACCCCTCACTATTTGGGGCTCACGCACACAGTTGTGTAATGCTGCATGCAAGGTATGAGTTGTACGCAGCTGTAACAAGGTGACCACTGAGACAGGGGCCCTCCTACACTTGTGCCTCTATACAAAGGTTTTTGTTATGATCCATTGGATACTGTACATTGCTTCCTGGTGAAAATACCTCTGCGGTACAGTGGTGGGATATTATGCAACCGTTGGGGTTCTCGGCTTGATACCATATGGGCGTTGTGACCATGCCAAGTCTATGACTATATTTGATAAAAGGCCAAAAAATCCAATATGCTCTCTACAGAGCCATTATTCTGATAACTTCTAGGTTCCCCAGACAGTCATCTAAAGCAGCTCACCAGCAACTACGTCTACACAACAGCAGCATAAATCTTAGCTTCCAGGTCCACTAAGTTTTATGCCAGCTACAGTCTTATCCAACATATAGATTTGTGAATCAGTACCGAGAATTTAATCTATAAGCTGGAAAGCAGGATAATAAAGTGGTGATACCCTTTGTCTTTTGAGCTTTGAGTTTGTTGTGCTGCTCACTGTAAATTAATGAGTGAGCACCCCCCGTACACCCAGGATTGTCATTCTGCAGGGGCCGTGTGATGCAGAGGGTGGATGGTCTGGGAATTTAAGATTTACTAACTAGGACACAGTCATAAGGCTTTGTATTGATTTTGCAGTTTTTAGTTTTCAGTATATTTTTCCCATTTATATTCTCTTCTAATTCCAATGTTTCTGAGGCTTTCCCCAGCCCAAGCAGATATATTTCATCTTGGCGTGAAGCGTAATAAAGTTGTGATGTTGTTGGGAAAGGAGGAAATAAAGCAGTTCAAAATATGGGAAATATGTTTTTTTCCTTGTCGCCTTTCTCTTTCACTTGGTTGTTTGCAAAACCTTACTATTGCTCCTCTACTCTGCCTACACCTCCCTCTGTTTCATCAACACAACGCTCATCTGGCTTTTGCACCTCTGCCTAGGCTGGCTTTTTTTTTTTCGAGCCGTCCAGCCTCTAACTTCTGTTTTTAGCCTACCTTTTACCCATCCATCCTCTTGTTCATCTACCCAGCTTATTTTTTAATCATCCGACCTTTTGCTCTTCTTGTCAATCTACTTTTTGCCCATCCGGCCTCTTACATCTCAAAGACACAAAAGAGCATCGTAGAACCAAAAACACTCAGTTTCAAAAAATCACAGTAATCCGCAAGTGCTAGTAAAAAAGATGTAAAAAACAGGGTATTTGGTTGATACGTTTTTTGCAAACAATGTATACTAAGCTGCTCCACCAAACGACAAGGTATACCCATATCAGAGCAGTCCTAACTGATGTATGCAATCCCTGTCTGATGTATTTAAAAACCTGATCATCTGTATATTACCTGTGTAAACAGGGTTCAGAGAGGAAAAATCCATCTGGACATGCTAAGTGGCACAGCTTTTGTGCAGATAGCCCAAGAGGAGTGGTGCGTAACTCCCGAGTCTTGTAGTATACATTTTTTGCAAAAAACGTATCAACCAAATACCCTGTTTTTTTTTTTACATCTTTTTGCTATCACTTGCGGATTACTGTGATTTTTTTTTAAACTGAGTGTTTTTGGTTCTACTATGCTCTTTTGTGTCTTCAAGTTTCTTGATGGTGTGGGAACATTTTCCTACAGACTTGTTCACTGTGCAAGTAGCCCATGTGTTCCTGTTTCTATAATTGTTCTCTTGTGTCTACAAGACTAGGGAGTTACCCACCACTCCCCTTGGGCTATCTGCATAAAAGCTGTTCCACTCAGCATGTCCACATGGATTTTTCCTCTCTGAACCCTGTTCACACAGGTAATATACAGATGATCAGGTTTTTAAATACATCAGACAGGGATTGCATACATCAGTTAGGACTGCTCTGATCTGGGTATACCTTGACGTTTGGTGGAGCAGCTTAGCATACATTTTTTTTGTTGTTGCAAGAAACGTATCAACCAAATACCCTGTTTTTTTTTACATCTTTTTACTAGCACTTCCGGATTACCGTGATTTTTTTTTAAACTGAGTGTTTTTGGTTCTACTATTCTCTTTTGTATCTTCAAGTTTCTTGGTGGTGTGTGAACATTTTCCTACAGACTTGTTCACTGTGCAAGTAGCCCATGTGTTCCTGTCTCTTACATCTCAGCCTAGGCTGCCCTTTTAGCTATCTGGCTTTTTACCTCCCTGTCTAGCCTACCTTTTAGGTTTGTAGTCTCTTGCTCTTCTGCCTATCCTACTTTTTACCCATCCGCCCAGCCTACTTGTTACCCATCCGGACTTTTGCCCTTCTGCCTAGGTTGCTTTTTACCCCTCTGGCCTCTATTCAAAGTTTTCCTTGTACAGCGAGTTAGCCCAGTGCCCAGCCAGCCTCTCATGTTGCCGGCCACTTGTCTATCTAACCTGACGGCCTGTTGTTGCTCTGCCCAGCCAACCTCTTACTTTACCTCTTATCCTTCCAGTCTCTTGTCCACTTGCCTATCCATTGTTTTATCCATTTGGCTACTTGGCCCACTTTGTGGTGAATTCTTGTCTGAAGATTCTATTGTCCCTCTAATCAGCTTAACAGACTCCCTCCCTCTTGTCGCTCTGCCTTGCCCACCTGGTCACTCGACATAGCCAGCCTCTTACCCAACTGGCCGCTTGCCCATCATCTTAATATGCATACCCTCTGCTCCTGGTTTTATCTCCCTTCGACATCTGACATTGAATCTCACTTGTCTCATAGCCTCCACATCCATCTCCACCACCTTTTATTGTAGTTGAGTCACCTAGGTTGTAATATTTCATTACAGGGTCTGATAAGTAATTGCAGTCCTCTGTATCTTCAGCACTGACTTTCTTCTGGGCTGCTTGTTTATTCCTTAATTTCTTGTTGTTATACGATGGTTTATATGCTCTTGTTACAGAGAAGAAAATGTTTTCTTATTTTCCTTTTATAAAGACTTCATTAGGATCCTGAACATTGTAATATGCACTTGGCTCCGGGGTGTTCTCAGCTTTTATTATACCACTATTAACCATTTGTGCCCTCCACTCGGCTCCCTCCCCACTTCCACCAGTGTTTTTCTTGTGCTTTACAGCTGCTTGTACACCAGATGACATACTGTAAATGAGCATTTGTAGCCAGCGGCTCCCAAGACCTGGTCGCCGCTGTCATCCCATAACTCAGACCTTGGCTTTCGCTCTCCGTGGTGTAGCGTATGCTGATTAAATTTGCATGAACTGACTCTGTTGCAATTTTCTGCTCTTATTTATTTATTTGGTCACTTATTTCATTCCTGACCTTTTCCAGAAGGTTTATTTATGCTCCTGCCAGCACGTTATGGCAGCAGAGATTGGATTGCCGATTTGAGGTAGGACGTCTCTCTGTGAGTCCCAACATATGGACATAAGTCATGTTTTATGAGTCTAGCAGGCAATATGGTTCTTTAGGCTGTAGGATCCATTCTTAGGTTTTTCTCTGACACTTGGACCATAAAAAGCCCCATGATGAATCGTGGTCATGTATGCTTGCCTAGGGTAGAGTAGTACACTGTATTATGGTACAATATCCTGTGTATATAATGGGCTTGCAAGTTTAGGGCATGTCAAGAGGAAACCTTGTAGATTTACACAACGGCAGAAATTAACTTTCTAAACTCAATGTGCAGAACATATCTCTGGTTAGACATTAATGAAGCCACCCAAGAAACCTCTTCTCTCAAGCATTCAGTCCTACAGTGAACGTCTGGTGAGGATCTCTTTCACCGGTGGACTTAAGGTATCGTCACACTAGACGATATCACTAGCGATCCGTGACGTTGCAGCGTCCTCGCTAGCGATATTGTCCAGTGTGACAGGCAGCAGCGATCAAGCCCCTGCTGTGATGTCGCTGGTCGGGGAAGAAAGTCCAGAACTTTGTTTCGTCGCTGGACTCCCCGCAGACATCGCTGAATCGGCGTGTGTGACACCGATTCAGCGATGTCTTCGCTGGTAACCAGGGTAAACATCGGGTTACTAAGCGCAGGGCCGCACTTAGTAACCCGATGTTTACCCTGGTTACCATCGTTAAAGTAAAAAAAACAACCGCTACATACTTACCTACCGCTGTCTGTCCTCGGCGCTCTGCTTCTCTGGTCTGGCTGTGAGCACAGCGGCCGGAAAGCATAGCGGTGACGTCACCGCTCTGCTTTCCGGCTGCCCGGCGCTCACAGCCAGAGCAGAGAAGCAGAGCGCCGGGGACAGACAGCGGTAGGTAAGTATGTAGCGGTTGTTTTTTTTACTTTAACGATGGTAACCAGGGTAAACATCGGGTTACTAAGCGCGGCCCTGCGCTTAGTAACCCGATGTTTACCCTGGTTACCGGGGACCTCTGGATCGTTGGTCGCTGGAGAGCTGTCTGTGTGACAGCTCTCCAGCGACCAAACAGCGACGCCTCAGCGATCCAGATCGTTGTCGGTATCGCTGCAGCGTCGCTTAGTGTGACGGTACCTTTAATCATGTTGGTACAACACCATCCCACTGGAGGATTCTCCTACCTGGTAGTGGGGATAAACCACTGTGCACATTTTGCCATGAGATCTAGCTCCTTTGTTTGTTTTTTTGGTGTGGAAGGTCTTGATGATCAGCAGTAAAAAAAAAACACAAAACAATTTGACAACTGGATGTCGTATTGAAGCATTATGTTTTCTTAGCCTTGGAGACACTTTGAGGGTTAAGCAGCGAAAGACTGAGGAACTTTGGACCATACTAAGTAAATTAACTTAGTGATATACCACTTTGTAAATTCAGATTTTTTTTCTTGAATAAAGAGAGACAAATATTATAAACAAGCAATAGGACATTGATAAATTTGCTTAATTAAAGGGTAGACCCCAACAGTGAACATTCAGTCCCTCAGTCAACTTCAGTTGAGGTTGTCATCTGCTGGTGGGCCTTGTCATTATTCTCAAACATCATCTCATAGCCCCGTGGTTTGATGAGAAGTCAAAATAATCAGTGCTTTTTTTGTTGTTGCAAGTGTGGCTTTGGGGGTAAGGGTGAAGATCAGCATGAAACACGGCTGGTTTTACTGACTCAACATAAACCTGATGATTTCATCCCCCAAGTCATGCTGTAACCTCACAGTTTTTACTAACTTTTTAACTTGTTTGATAATGTTCAAGTGTTGTCTTTTATCTATCAAGTCATACTGACCCTTGTATGGTGCAGTTAGCTCCAAATCTTCAGTATTGTGTCTATCCCCCAAACAAATTCTATAAAGTTGCCATTTTTATAGCTGGATCTTTATAATTATGAGAAATTGAGTAATTGTTGGGGTAATTGCCTACTGAGCTAATCAGCCAAATTGTTAGTGTCAAGTGGTGATTCCCAACCAATATTCGTAATATGGGAATCCCCAGGTGTTGTTTTTTTTACCACTAGGGAAGCAGTAGATTATATAAAATTGGTGAAGGTCAGATGTCCCCCCCCCCCCTCAAAAGAGCACCACTTTTGCAAATAGGTTGTCTAGCATTGCACCTTGGCCTCATATGAATGGGGTTGACCTGCAATGCTGCAGCTGACCCATTGACTAGAGCGGCAATATTCCTAGACAAAAAATATGCCATAGTTTAATTTTGGACCTCATGAAACCTTTTTCATTCTTCCATGTTGCTTACACTTTTATCAGGCAGAGCCACATTGCATTGATTCTCTATGGAAAGTAATTCTATCCACCAAGCAAATAACTCTAAAATTTGATCACAGCAATCGAGTTGGCTAATAATTCTAATTTGATGTTGTGCAACTGTCAGGACAGGAAATATTGTCATAGGGACATTGGCCCTGAATTGCGGACATCAGTCGATGACTGATTATAATTTCCATTTTTTTAATATTCAGAAAAGGGTCATGTCAAGCTCTGAATTTCTTTACGCGTTTCACAACCTCCAATGCAATTATTTTATCCGGAGCCGTGGATGTGATATTTAGATGATGGCAGTTTTCATTGTAGTCATCACCGTGTCCAATCAGGCCAGGGCCACTTAGCCACCTTGTTTACCTCTGTTCAAAACTTTACAAGACACTTTACAAGTGCACAACCTTCTGCTTTAGTAATGTAAACTGTGCTCAAGAATTGTAATGCATTGCGGTCGTGGTATAATGAACCGTGCACTGTATTGAAATGCAATCTTCAGAGTGTCAATGCAAAGAGTTTAGTACAGCGGAGACTGACGGTGTAAGAAACCTTTGTGTAATGTAGTTGTCCCAATTCTTATATTTTGGAGGCTTCAGTTTTGGCTTCTGTGAGGATAATGTATAATATAAGTTTTAGTCTCTCATTGGCAGCACCTATAGGGTGGGTGTTGACCCCCCTTTACTTCAGGGTTTAGCTTTTCTTTTCAATGGCTGTAGAAGAGCTTTTATTGCTTCTTGCTGCAAATTCCAGGTTTGGAGCGACTTACACCTCTTCTCCCACCAAAGGAATTTATACGACCGCTGTAGTTGCAATAGACAATTGTACCAGCTGAAACTGGTGTGATCTCTCTTTTAAAACATGAGGCTCTTTGTCCTAATCTTGTAAGATTCTGGGCCACCGATTTGGGCTAGAAAAATAATAAGTATATCTTGCTTAACCTCCATCGGCGGATCTATCCGCCACGGTAAACGCAGGCTTCTAGTTCCAACAGGGACAGAGTATGGATTTCTCTGGAACTATGCATCCCATCAAGCCCAAATTTGATCTCATTAGAACGCCAATGTTAATAAAAGATGAATGTTGGGTGTGTTATGATTCTGACATGTTCTGTAGCGGAGATACAGGCATTAGACAAACTTGTGTTAAATTTAGTAAGACTGAAGAGATAGGAGGGTCTGAGGAAACCAGCCCTGTTAGTGATGTCACAAGGCTGTGGTTATTTAAGTGACTCCACTTTACCCAGCCTTCAGAGTCAGTCTGAGTTTTTTACTCGAGGAGCTGTTTCTATCCCGACCTCCTGATGCATTGGGACATTTGGGGTCCCGCCTACCAGCATGGTTTTGCCTGAAATGAACTGAGAACATGTGAGTTTTACCTATTCTCATTTAATCCCTTTATTTTATAATTACTTGTACATATTTTCAATTGTCTCATATTGTAACATATTTATATAACTGTTTATAAACACTGCCTTAAATCTTTTATGGAGTATAATATTTAACATACTAGATTTGTTCTTCTGCTCTAAAATGTACCCTAAGTCTTCTGAAGGGAATTACGCTACTGTTTTGGGTTAGCTTCGGGCCTGTTTAAACGAAGCTGGTGGCAGCATACCATGTGCTGTGCCTTTGGGAGTCGTTGTAGCGACTGCGGCGTTGATAATTATTGTACCTGCCTGAGTGGGAGTAGTTATTTCGCCTCGCTGCAGCGTGCCCAATAGCCAGTACATAGCAGGCAGCCTTTCTGGAGACTGATTACCCTAGGTGCAGTACCTAATCTGACCTGAGGGCAAGGGGGGCGCCAGAGAGCTGCAAGTTCAAGCAGACCTGTAAAGCGGGATATACATAAATCCCTGCAGTTCGTGGTATATTGAAGAGCAGTGGGATAACTAGAATAAGCCCCTGCTGTAAACTAAGAGGTTCATAGACTTGTGTTTTTTTTTCATCACATTGTAGCAGTGGAGGGATAACTAAGATAAGCCCCCCTGCACATGTGATAGTCGTCTTTTGGCCTAAAGTCACCCCGATCCGTGACGTGGGGGTGACGGTCACGGTGTGAATCGTGACATATTGGTGGCAGCGGTGAGATAACTAGAATAAGCCCCTGCTGTAAATTAAGAGGTCCATAAACTTGTGTGTGTTTTTTTTCATCACATTGTAGCAGTGGAGGGATAACTAAGATAAGCACATGTGATAGCCGTCTGTTGGCCTAAAGACACCCCGATCCGTGTCGTGGGGGTGACGGTCACGGTGTGAATCGTGACAGCTTCCCTAAAGGAATGACGATCTTGGGTGCACTAGGGTCCTATCTCAGTCTGAATTCCAACTTCTATCTTATTAGAGATTGATTGGCATGAATTGGTGGTGGAAATCCGTCTCCCTCATCTGCCCTTATTTATTTAGAAGCGCGGAACTGGAAGATGGTCAGAGCACCCTTGTACCCAGGACTGTGGCGTCAGTAAGCCAAACCTCCGACTTCTCAATTTCCCTGACTCCCGACTCCAATTCCTCAGCACTGCCTCAATACTGAGCACGTACATAAAGTACAGCACAGAGTCATCCCAACTAAAAGCCTATATCTTTAGATCAGGAATAGAACAGACATTTATAGTACATTTCATAACTTTCCCATATTCTTATGTAAAAATTTACAGCACATGCTGTATTGAAGTACTGTACCCAATTTATTACATATTTAAGGAGTTTGTCGGTCCATTTTAGTCAGACTCCACCAAAATGGACATACGCCACAGCCCTGTTTGTACCCACCACTGAACTTACGGAGACTTGTTATTACTACTGACCAACCCCCCTTGAGCAATGGCTGTTTTACTTGCTCCTATGGGTCTAGACCAGGGGTGCACAACCGTTTTTGGTCCAAGGGCCACATTGTCATACTAAGCCAATCCCAAAAACCGCAAACAAATGCATGAATACATCACTAGAACCACCATCAGTACATTAATACTTCACCAGAACCAAGTTTTCTGTATTTGATGAGGATTTCGAGAGTTTCTGCTCCAAAAAAAGAAACACTGCAGTATCCATACCCACTAACAAACTGAGTTTTGCAGCAGATACTTGCTAAATCCTCCTCATAATCTCAAATCTCTAAGTTTTGAGATTTTTTTGAATAGCCATGAAGCACAATATGGATTGCTACGTGTATAAAATCAGAACCTCTGTCAGCACATGTATGCAGTGCCAGAACCACCATCAGTACATGAATACAGCATCAGACCCACAATCCGTACATGAATGCAGCGCCAGAACCACTCTCTGTAAATTTATACAGCACCAATTGGAATGTCAGGTCAGCCCCATATATAATTGTATTGCTTGAACTTACAATTCCCAGTGTGTACTTAACAATGGCAAGGAAATGCTGGGAGTTGTTACCAGCCATCATCAGAATGCCGACCGTACAGGATCGACAGCACTGAAGATACTTAGTCAGTATAACTAATAATTGTTTGCATCCTGGTACGTTATAGATGACGTTCTCTCTGATTCAAGTCATAGTAACATAGTAACATAGTTAGTAAGGCCGAAAAAAGACATTTGTCCATCCAGTTCAGCCTATATTCCATCATAATAAATACCCAGATCTACGTCCTTCTACAGAACCTCATAATTGTATGATACAATATTGTTCTGCTCCAGGAAGACATCCAGGCCTCTCTTGAACCCCTCGACTGAGTTCGCCATCACCACCTCCTCAGGCAAGCAATTCCAGATTCTCACTGCCCTAACAGTAAAGAATCCTCTTCTATGTTGGTGGAAAAACCTTCTCTCCTCCAGACGCAAAGAATGCCCCCTTGTGCCTGTCACCTTCCTTGGTATAAACAGATCCTCAGCGAGATATTTGTATTGTCCCCTTATATACTTATACATGGTTATTAGATCGCCCCTCAGTCGTCTTTTTTCTAGACTAAATAATCCTAATTTCGCTAATCTATCTGGGTATTGTAGTTCTCCCATCCCCTTTATTAATTTTGTTGCCCTCCTTTGTACTCTCTCTAGTTCCATTATATCCTTCCTGAGCACCGGTGCCCAAAACTGGACACAGTACTCCATGTGCGGTCTAACTAGGGATTTGTACAGAGGCAGTATAATGCTCTCATCATGTGTATCCAGACCTCTTTTAATGCACCCCATGATCCTGTTTGCCTTGGCAGCTGCTGCCTGGCACTGGCTGCTCCAGGTAAGTTTATCATTAACTAGGATCCCCAAGTCCTTCTCCCTGTCAGATTTACCCAGTGGTTTCCCGTTCAGTGTGTAATGGTGATATTGATTCCCTCTTCCCATGTGTATAACCTTACATTTATCATTGTTAAACCTCATCTGCCACCTTTCAGCCCAAGTCATTCCCATCCCTTTTGTCTCTGTGTATTACAGACATCAGGATGCGATTTTACACCCAGAGCATGTCTCTGCAGACTTCCCTCTTCGCCATCTTCGGCAGCACATCCCCACACTGTGCTCTTAGAAATAAAAGTATCATTATACTGCCCCAGAAATATAAATATCTCCCATGCTGCACCTCTGAATAAATATTTGCCCCTCACTGAGTTTCCTGTACAAAATATCCCCTCACACTGCCCTTGTGTATAGTATAGCCCCATACTACCCCTCTCTATAATGTTCTCCCAAATTGCACTGTAGGAAGATCCCATTCACAACCCCCCTAATTGCCCCATAATGTCACAAATTGCCCCATAATATCCCTCATAGCTCCTTAATGTCCCCAATAGTGTCCCCCATTGTCCCACATTGCCCTATAATGTTCCCAATTGCTCCATAATAGCCCATAGTGTCTTCCACTGCTCCATAATGTCCCCATTGCTCCATAAGGTTCCCCATTATCTCATAATGTCCCCATTGCTCTATAATGGCCCCTGGAAAGTAACACCAAGCACAAAACAAACATTTCATCTTCAGCTACCTGTGCCCGCCGTGTCCTCAACACCTCTGCGGCCCAGCGTCAGACAAAGAATAATCTACAGGCCTATTACCGTAATTAGATTTTTTTTTTTATTTTAAACCTTTGTATGATAACCTAGTCCAATGTAAGCAATGCCCTAAAAGACTGCTCCCAGACTGACCTATAAGGCTATGTGCACACGTTCAGGATTTCTTGCAGAAAATTCCTGAGAATTCCGGACATTTTCTGCAAGAAATCCGCAAGAAAACCGCATGCGTTTTTGCCGCGGTTTTGACGCGTTTTTGCCGCGGTTTTGCCGCGGTTTTTTCCGGACACTTCCCAATGCATTTTGGAGTAGGAAATCCGCAAAAAAAAACGGAAAATTAATGAACATGCTACGTTTTTTGCCGTGATGCGTTTTTTTCGCATAATGTGCACAAAACATGCGGAATTCATTCTAAATGATGGGATGCTTATTGTATGTGTTTTTTTTGCGGTTTTATAGCGTTTTTATCGGGAAAAACCGCGAAAAAAACGCAACGTGTGCACACAGCCTTAATCAGATTTTTATAAAAGTCTGATGAATAAATGGGCGGACCCTTAGGCTGGGATGATGAGTTGTTTCAGATATGAGTTGGATGCCTGTATGATGTAGAAGTACGTCTGTAAATACTCTCTGTAGTCTCTGCAGTTTTGTCGCTCTCACACGTCCCATAAAGAATCGGCAGTTGTATTTGTTTGTCGGGTTAATTCTTCTGATGCACCATCAGCACCCACATTCTGCGCTCTCAAAACTGCAGACAATGCAGCGCTAACACGGCACCAAGGAATCCTTATTGACAGTCTGTTTGGTTTATTGCACCAATTACAACTCTCATTTACATCAATGTAGTGAAACTGAGCAGTGCCAACAAGATGACTGTGCCAAGATTGTTTCTGAAAGCGATCGCTTCTTGGAATGGCTGAGTGAGATTTGCTGATCCGTTGGAGAAAATATCTGGCCGGGAAAAGGGGCCGAAGGTCTGTCCGATTCTATTCAGTATAGGTTTGCATAACTCGGGCACCTCATATGAGCCATGTCAGAGCTGTCACTGCTATGTGGCACATAGAAAATGTCAGCGACATTGGCTTAGTTGCTGTTGTTACTTCGCCATTACATCTGGATAATGTGAAAATCCCATTTGCTCCTTGTCAAATTTTATTTCGGATATTCACCATACAATTCAATGGTGGTTCTCATAGGGGCATTTATGGACAGGGGCATATTTTGACCTCAGAAAATGCAATCTAAAACATCCTGATTCCCTTTAAGATCATGGTAGGTGCCAAATAATACAATATAGCTTGGTGCATTTTTGTATTTCCATGACCATTGTGTCTATTTGCCTTTGAAACTGCAAAATTCTTACCATCGCTTTTACTCATTCTCGTCTGGACTACTGCAACTCTCTACTGAATGATCTCCCTCTAGCCAAACTATCTCCTCCCCAATCCATCCTGAATGGAGCAGCCAGGGTCTTATTTCTGTCCAGCCGCTTCACTAATGCCTCCAACTTGTTCCAGTCATTGCACTGGTTGCTCATTTGCTACAGAGTGCATTAAAAACTTAAAGGGGTTGCCCACTACATTTTATAAGTTCTCCATCGATTTAAACCTTGGAAATAAGTCTTTTTGTAAATGCCTTCTGCTGCCATATGTGCCTCTGAGCAGTGCTATCGCTGACCGTTTAGTCAGCATCACGTAACCCCGGCATCCGCTGATGTCACGTCAAGTTCCAAAATCCTTTGCATCAGGCGTGACCCAGTTGCAGGCACCCCCCTAGTTGACTAGGCTGTGGGCAGAGTTTCACCGCACGTCACAGTCCAGTATCCAACTGGCGCTTGTGGCCAATGAAAGCCGAGGACAGAGGGAAAGCGTGTTCAATACTAGGCTGTGACGTTCCGTTAAACTCCACCCACAGCCCAGTCAATCAGGGGGGCTGCCTGAGACTAAGTCATGCATGGGTGATGCAATGGGTACTGGATATTTACGTGACATCAGTGGCAGCTGCAGCCGGGTTCACGTGATGTGAACTGAGCGGTCAACGATAGCGCTGCTCAGAGGCACATATTGCAGCAGTATGTATTTACAAAAATACTTTATTTACAAGGTTTAAATCGATGGAGGAATTGTAAAATGTAGTGAACAACCTAACACTCACCCACAAAGCTCTCCATAGAAACCTCATATCTGTCTATCACCCTTCCCCTGCCCTCTGTTCCGTAACTGATATAAGACTAACATCTTCTATAATCCGAACTTCCCAGTTCTGATTCCATAACTTCTCTCGTGCTGCGAGTTTTCTGGAATGCACTACCCGGGCGAGCCAACTAATACCTAGCTCCCACGTTAGTAAGCCTTTTCCTATCGCCACGACAGCACCCCTACGAGAGAGGGGATCCGCCCACCATCTGGACAGGAACCTACAGGATTTAAAGGGGCAGTCCCCCTCACCACTCCAGTTTGGGTTCCTGTCCGGACGGCGGGAGCCTGCAGGATGGACTTACTCGGGTCCACCATGCCTCTGTGCGGTATCCGTTTGGGAACGGCAAAATCGGGGGCCCGGAAGCAGCGTCGGGGGTGTCCTGCGTGCAGACCCCCCCTCGTCTGGCCATGTGGAGCGCGTCCCAGGAGTCGGGCAGTGCCGTCCTGGTCCGCAGTTCGAGCGCGCGGTTCAGCGTTCTCACCGGCGCTGGTGAACCCGGAAGTAGTTGTAACACTTCCGGGGTAAGCCGGGGGAGGAGCGCTGCTGCAGATATGAAAGAGCGGCGGCTATGGAATGAATTGTGCAGCAAAATGTCCTCAGTAGGGGACGCGGAGCACCCTCAGGGAGAGGGACCGGAGCAGCGCAGCAAGAGCGGTAGCGGCCGCTCAAGAAGTAGCAGCACAGTAGTACAGGGGCAGCAGCATGCGAGCGCCCCAGCGTCACAGAGGGATTCTTCTCCTCCAAAGCCGGTATTGACAGAATCAGCCTTATGGTGAGTGTTAACAATACACCTGGTGCTGATATGGTCAGTTATTTTGTGCTTTGTTTTAGGTAAAAAAAGACATCTAAATCTAAACATAAGCAATGTGCTTAATACACGACTCCAATGCCTGACAGTTATACTAAAAGGCTTTGCCAGGCTTGCATCTGGCAGACCTTAGAAGAGGAAGCTCCCCTTCGTTCATCAGACCTCAGAGTGGTCATTAGGGAGGAAATAAACTATTCCCTTAGAGGCAGCCGCCATGAAAGGTCGGTCAGAGACATATCTCCTGGATCCAGCCCGTCCCTGCAAGAAGGTGAATGTTCCCGCTCCTCCTCATCACCATCCTCCTCAGATGAAGAGGGAAGGCCATGTTTTTCGGTTGATAACATGGATATGTTAGTTAAAGGAGTCCGAGCAACCATGGGCGTTGCAGAGAACAGGGAACCAAGATCTGCGCAAGACATGATGTTTGCGGGCTTGTGCCAGAAGAGTCGTAAGTCATTCCCGGTAGTGGATACAGTTAAGACCCTTATTAAACGGGAATGGGATAAACAGGACAAAGGTTTCCTGCCGTCATCGGCAAAGAGAAGGTATCCCTTTGACGATAATGACGTGGCGGAATGGATGAAAGTCCCAAAAGGGGACGCGGCGGTGGCTTCTACATCTAATGCTGGTTCCTTGCCTCTGGAGGATGTAGGCCTTCTGAAAAATCCGTCAGATAGAAAGGCGGATATGTTTTTGAAGAAAGTGTGGGAGTCATCGGCTGGAGCATTCATACCGGCGATCTCTAGCACTTGTACAGCTAGATACGTCATGGTCTGGATAACCCAGCTGGAGGAACAGCTAAAATCCAAAGTGCCTAGAGACAAGATACTGAACTCCCTATCGCAAATACGTGAGGGTGTGGCGTATTTGGCGGATGCACCAGTGGATTCTCTGAAACTGGCAGCCAGATCAGCAGGTCTCTCGAACGCTGCTCGCCGAGCTCTATGGCTTAAGACCTGGAAAGGGGATGCTCAGGCAAGAGCTAAACTGTGTACAATTCCGTGTAGGGGTGAGTACCTGTTTGGCCCGGTACTGGATGACATCCTAAGCTAAAGATGAGGATAGGAAAAAGGGTTTTCCAAAAGTATTCAATCCTACCTTTAGGAATACCTTCAGGAGACGCTTCCCATACCGAAGACTTTACCAAAACCGAGACTGGGAGTCAACGGAGCCGAAAAAGAAAGGTTCGGACTTTAATGCCTCATCATCTTCCTCAAGACGCAGAAGAAATTATCGTTAATAAAGATCTCCCAGTAGGGGGCAGGTTAAAGCACTTCTATGCTCAGTGGGCTAGAATAACTTCGAGCAATTGGGTTCTGGGTATAGTTAAGTCGGGTTTAAGATTAGAATTCCGGGAAAGACCTTCTAATTTTTATATTTTGACTGCCCCTGATTCCTTAGACCAACAAAATGCCCTGGAAAAAGAGGTTCAGATGTTAAGACAGAAGGAGGTTATAGTAGAGGTTCCAAAACATCAGCAGGGGGAAGGCTTCTATTCCCCTTTATTTTTGATCACCAAACCAGATGGATCCTTCCGAACCATCATAAATTTACGGAGATTGAACAAGTATCTACAATACCATGCCTTTAAAATGGAATCTATTAAAACGGCGACTAAACTTCTTTTTCCCAGATGTTATATGACAGTCCTGGATTTAAAGGATGCATATTACCATCTGCCCATTCACAAAGATCATCAACAATTCCTCAGAATGGCGGTGCACTTAAACGACCAGGTCAGACACTTTCAGTTTACTGCAATGCCATTTGGTCTATCTATGGCACCGAGGATGTTTAGTAAGGTCATTGCGGAAGTGATGGCCTATGTCAGAGAACAAGATACATTAATTATACCCTACTTGGATGACTTCCTGGTAGTGGGAAATTCGTTTTTTCAGTGTAGGAGTCGCCTAAAGCATGTAATATCTTCCTTACAGGACTTGGGTTGGCTAGTCAATATGGAAAAATCAAGATTTGAACCATCAACGACTCAGACTTTCCTGGGTATTCTGCTAAGTTCGGAAGATCAACTATGTTTCCTTCCGGAAGAAAAGAAGCAGAGGATTGTGCACAAAGTAAGTACTGTAACAAAAAAAACAGATCTGACTTTGAGAGACGCTATGTCCCTTCTGGGATCACTAACATCTTGCATACCGGCCGTCCAGTGGGCTCAATTCCACACTCGAGTATTGCAGGCCCAGGTCTTGGATGCAGAGAGGAGTCTTCAAGGTCAATTAGGCGGAAGACTCAGGCTATCCACCACCACTCTACACAGTCTGAGATGGTGGCTAAATATGAAACATTTAGGAAAAGGGGTACGCTGTAGTATAGTACCAGACAACACGGTCACAACCGATGCCAGTCCGATAGGATGGGGAGCTCATATAGGAGATGTTTGGACTCAAGGGAAATGGTTTCTCTTAGAGGCTCAAGAGTCCTCGAATTGGAAAGAGCTTACGGCAGTGAAAAAAGCCCTACTCAGGTGGCTACCTTCTCTGTGGGATTCACGTGTAAGGGTCCAGTCAGACAACACAACAGTAGTAGCATATCTCAACCATCAAGGAGGGACAAGGTCAAGATCTTTAATGAACACCACCACAGACATACTCGACATAGCCGAAGCACACTTTCGCTCTCTTTCAGCCGTTCACATTCGGGGAGAGCTCAACCCGGAGGCAGATTACCTCAGCCGTCATTCTCTACGTCAGGGAGAATGGGTTCTAAGTCGACGGGTGTTCAAACAGATAGTAGACCTATGGGGGTTGCCCGTGTTAGACCTATTTGCAACGAGAGAGAACAGACAGATCAGGAAGTTTGCTTCTCTTCGGGTGGCGGACAAGCCCTGTATAATAGACTCCCTTCAGATTCACTGGGATTTCCCTCTGGCATATGCGTTTTCCCCAATGTGTCTGATCCCTATAGTCCTCAGAAAGATCAGGGAGGAGAGGGCGAGAGTGATCCTGATAGCCCCCTTTTGGCCCAGGAGGGCATGGTTCTTGTTACTCAGGGCAATGTCTGTGACCGACTCCTGGGTATTGCCGGTCAGTCCGGAGCTTCTTTCACAGGGTCCATTCCGTTACCCCAATGTGGAATCCCTGCATCTGACGGCGTGGAATTTGAGAGGGAGTTATTGAGGAGGAAAGGGTTTTCAGAGCCTCTGATATCTACCCTTTTAAATAGCCGGAAAGAAGTTACCACTAAGATCTATTCTAAAACTTGGAAAAAGTTCCTTGCCTTCTACCAACATCCCTTTTCAGGCAAGGTTCCAATTCCGGCTATTCTGGAGTTCATACAGAAAGGCCGAGAATTGGGCTTGGCGGTAAATACCCTTAGAGTCCAAGTATCAGCTTTGGGGGCATTATATAACAGCGATGTGGCGGGAAATATATGGGTATCCAGATTTATTAAGGCCACCGAACGTAGTAACCCAGTGTATGTTCCTAAATTACCACCATGGGATTTGAATTTGGTTTTAGGCGCTTTAACAGAACACCCCTTTGAGCCGTTAGATTCTGTTTCCATTAAAAATTTAACTTTGAAAATAGCCTTCCTAGTGGCCCTGACTTCCGCTAGGAGAGTGAGTGATTTACAAGCATTGTCAATAGACCCCCCTTATTTAATGGTCTTTCAGGATAGGGTAGTGTTAAAACCAGATCCAGCATACCTACCAAAAGTAGCTTCCAAATTTCACAGAAATCAGGAAATAATTTTACTATCCTTCTGTGACAATCCGGTTTCAGCTGAAAAGCAGAAATATCATATGCTAGATGTTAGAAGAACACTGTTAGAGTACCTGCACAAAACAGAACCATGGAGGCAGAGTAGGGCTCTGTTTGTTGCCTTTCAGAACCCAAGGAAAGGGGCGAGTGTAACAAAAGCGTCTATCGCCAGATGGATAAGAGATGCCATATATCTTGCTTATACTGCCAAAGGCCAGACACCACCAGATGGCATCAGGGTCCACTCCACTCGAGCCATGGCCTCATCCTGGGCGGAAAGAGCGGACGTCTCCATAGACGTAATATGTAAGGTGGCAACGTGGTCATCTCCTTCCACCTTTTATAGACATTACCGTCTTGATTTATTATCAAAGGCCAATTTAGTTTTTGGCCGTACAGTACTTAGTGCTGTAGTCCCTCCCAGTTGATTGGTCTTTGAAAATCTCTCGTAGGGGTGCTGTTGTGGCGATAGGAAAACCGTTTTTTACGTACCGGTAATAGGATTTTACAGAGTCCACGACAGCACCCGCACATTCCCCCCCGTAGTTAATCACTGGTTTCTGCACCCTTTTGGAAAGTGTGCTGTTAAATATCACTCTTTAGAAGGTGATGGTATTTAGTAATGTTTAAGTGTATATGTTTATGTACTAACTCAATGGCGGTGTCCCTTATACTCTGAAACACAAACTGGAGTGGTGAGGGGGACCGCCCCTTTAAATCCTGTAGGTTCCTGTCCAGATGGTGGGCGGATCCCCTCTCGTCGGGGTGCTGTCGTGGACTCTGTAAAATACTATTACTGGTACGTAAAAACCGGTATCACCTCCGTTCACGAACCTAACTCACATCTGTTCCTGCTTTTGAAATTTTTTCTCCGAACCTGGTCTCTCCTTTTCAGTTGTGTCCACACCCTCCATGCACCCAATAGTACTGGGCAACTGTTCCTAGACAGATCCTGGGTGGTGATCGGATCATGCAGCTTATTTGTAACGTCCTCTTTATTATAATGATGGCTGAACCATACATGACGAGCACTTTTTATCTATTGTGTCCCCAATTTCCATATAGATTGTAAGCCTGTGAGCAGGAACTTCGCTCCTCCAGTAACTGGGGAACTATGTGTTGCTTTGTGATGTCTTTGTTTGGACATGTCCCCACTTAATTGTAAAGTGCTGTGGAATGTGTTGGCGCTGTAGATATAAACTTTTTAATTACCCCTCCTTGATTTGCTCTCATCACAGTGCCTATGAAGAAGGGAGACCTTCAGAGGCTTCATAGAGAATAAGGCAAGACTTGAGTAGACCCTCTCCCAAGAGACCCTCAAACATACCATATAATAACTTTACCCCTTGCTCTAGGAGCATTTCCAAGATTTAGCGGCCAATGCCAGCTTTCTGTGGCCAACTAGGAGCTGATAGTGAGGGGAGTAAGTAGCGAGATCTCAACTTGTATGGTCTTGGTTCTGGAATAAATTTGGGATGTAATTGAATCGTTGAAATTTTAAAGTGGTGTTTCTCATAAATTGCTAGAATAATCCATCACTGGTAAGGATCTGACCAATTACAATAAAGCAGTGGACTTGGTTCTGTGGTAGGGCTGTGTCACCTAATTTTTCTATGCACTGTGATGCCTGCCCGCCACTGGGTTGTGAATCAAAGTTCAACGAGTATCATTCACTTCCATGGGACTGGCCTACCGCCTCAATGCATTAACCTAACGATCCCTGTGTGGCCTATTTATAAAAAAAACAAAAAAAAAAAACAATCAGGTTCCTCGCATCATGTTCTCATTCACTTTATGCAGTTAATAGCCCTCTGTGTCTGTACTGCTACATACTTAGGCAGTTAACTGGTTCATGCAGCTTTACATGAACACCCGAGCCTTACATTATGGCCGGTCCGAATAACTAAAGCAATTGTTACCATCCACCTCTCGTGTCTCCCCTTTTCCTCATAGTTTGTAAGCTTGCGAGCAGGGCCCTCATTCCTCCTGGTATCTGTTTTGAACTGTATTTCTGTTATGCTGTAATGTCTATTGTCTGTACAAGTCCCCTCTATAATTTGTAAAGCGCTGCGGAATATGTTGGCGCTATATAAATAAAAATTATTATTATTATGGGACTGGGCCGCATTTCTCTGTCCAGCTGGTGGACCATAGCGCAGCTGAGAAGGGGATGGGGAACTACTCAAGGTCTGCAGAATCTGTGGCGGTCTAAACTCGCTTTGTTTGGAAAATCCTTTTACCTCACAATTGCTATCTGAAATTACTGATGCGGCCATTGCTCTCCATCTATACTGTCTTCACTACATGGTCTCACTCCACGCTACAACAAACATTGCCCTCACAAAGCCTAAGGATCACTAGAAAATGGTTTCTAACGTTGACATGGCGTCCTGGGAATCATGTAGTTTTGCAGCGGCTGGTTGGACATCGCTGGTCCACCTAGAGTGTGTATGGACTCCGCGAGGTCAGTGGTTCAGATGCAACGTTTATCCTAGGGACCATCCAGCAGAATCTAGAAATTACCCACCGAGTCCATCTAAAGCGCTCACCTGTCCGGAAGCTCTAGAGAAGCGTCATGGTGGTCCAGTTTTGCTTTTGAAGGGAATTTTCTGAAACCACAGTAAGATGACATTTTGCATACCCAGAAACTCGTCACATCTCTTCTCTTCCCTCACCGTGACGGCCCTGCACAAACGTACACGCTACCTACGACTTCTTTCTGTGCGTCCCCTTTTCTTTTTTTTAATTAACTACTGAAGTGTCCACAGTACATCAAAGCAAGTGCGGATGTGACAGCGCATGGAGAGGGGCATGAAAGCGTGCCGAACACTAAACCTAATTACTGGGTAACCTGTTACCCATCACTCCTGCTTTTTCTGTGCCTTTTGTACTCTGCCTCTGACAGCTTAGAAGCGGTGGTATTGATTTTCTGTTTGTGGCTAGCAGGGCTTACAAGAGAAAACGCCTTATGGTACTGGGCTTTTACAGGACTGGGGACAACTAGCTGAATATATTGCCATTTAGAGCTATAGAAAAAATATATGTCCTTGAGTCGTCCACTGTGTGTACCTGACAGAGCTGAGCAGCCACCATAGATGGGCCAAGCTACCATTCAGCAGTCGGGAAATGAGGCATACAGCTTAGCTTTATGCTCCAGCAACTTTGGTAATGGCCTGGCTTCACGTTGTTGCTCCAGATGCTTTATCACTGCATAAATAGGAAGGTTTGGCCTTCATGAGTCCAACCGTGCAGTATGGCGAACCGTATGCGATTGGAAAGTCTACAGTGTGCAAGTAACACTTCTGCGCTACGTGTCCAAGTACACCAGGTGGCCGGCAGGTGGCTGCAGTGCGAGTGACGCTAGTGTAAGCAGCTTACGGGATGCAGTGACGGAGAGGAAGCAGACCAAGGGTTAACAAGGGGTTTAATAATCAGTAGTTACTCCTCGCAGGGAGATATGTACACAAGGAGCCAGGTTATTTCCAATACAGAGAGAACTAATAGGGGGGAAGGTTTTACAACGAACAGGGGAGAATAATACAAAGAATACTCTTAACACTTTGGGCATCCGCCATGGGTGTGTTCCTGCCTGTGACTGGGGAAGTTTAGATTACGTGATCAGAAAAGAATCTGTCACATTTCTGTGGAGAAAATGGGGGAAACTTCCCTGGCGTTAACTATGTCCTCTGGTGAACCTGCGATGGCTGTGATAGCCTGTGGTATCATGGGCACTGGCCCCAACGGATGAAGGGAGGAAGGAGGAATAGTCTCTTCCCTCAGCAGTTAGAGTCCCTACACTGCCGGACCCTGTGACAATGTCCCGACACTCTATAATGGCCAGCTCGGTCCACTGTGCTGTACCGATGAGCACCTGTATCCTGTACACAGATCTTGCCTCTCGTGGTCATTACTTCCGGCTGGAGCGGTATTGTCAGCGTCGTCAGTTGAGTCAGCAGTCTCTTAAAGGTCCTCAATGTAAGCGGGGACAGCGGTGTTATCGAGGACCGCGTTATCTGTGGTGTCTCAGCAGTGCCCCCTCGGTCGTTTCCTGTCAGCGCTTCCACTCGTCCCCGGCTCCAGTCAGCGTCGCCTCACAGCTGATCTACTCTGACAGGACTCTCGCGTGCGCGGCGTTCCCGCCTGTACTGTTTGAATTTCTGCACAGGCATTAACTGTCTGCTTAGCCATGCCCCCTTCTCTCGAGCACACGGACACCCCAAGCTCTCCCCCCCTGTATCCTAGGTGACAGACCCGATGGTTCTGGACCTGTTACGATTGACGCAAATCTGGTAGTTTCTCCCCCTTACACTTGTACGGCAGGTGGCCGGTGTGCAAGGGGCACTTGTGGGGCGCTTGTGCACCGCGAGGACAGTGTGACAGTGATGCTGTTACGCTTGTGCTTGTGCGTTAAGTGGCCGGCAGGCGATGGGCGCCTGCACGTTATGTGACCCCGGGGGCGAGTGACCCTTATGCACTATTTTTCACGGCTGTAAGTGGCACTTGTGCGTCATGAGACCACTGTGTGAGTGGACATTTTGAGTGATGCATTAGAATGGCCCCTCACGCTTTTTGCCGTTGATTAGGTTGGTAGGCTGCTGACTAACCTGCGCTTTGTATATGTAGACAATAGACCAGGATTTATTACATTGACAATATCTTATCTTGACTTATAGTAAGAATATTTGTTTTGCGAATCCTCCCTTAAAAGAAAAAAAAATATCTTAACAAATGGCTTCAGGAAAGCTTTTACTCACTGCAGAGAGTGAAATCAATGCACCTCTGTCCTGATAAGATCCCGTCACACTTAATCACCGCTGTCATGGCCGCTTGTCTTCTCTATATTTTTTGCTCTTGATCTGCACAATCAAGTGTCGTCTCTGTAGAAAATGTCATTTTTCTTTAATTCCACTGTGTCTGTGTCTGGCACAAAGCACAAGAAGTTTCACTCCCATTTCTTGCTCGTTCCTTTTACCGTTGTCACCAGTTGACTCTTAAGAATAGTCTCTAGATTAGACAAATGTCATGTCTTGTCGTTGAAGACTTAACTAGTTCCTTTAAAACCAGCAATAAGTTCCTATAAAACTCATTTGCTGCGTTGTTGTCCTTAGTATACGGACTGCTCCTTCTGTAATTCTATCATCTGAGTGTCGAGGTAGTGACGTCCTATACCCAACCTATAGGGGGTAGGAGAGCACATTTAACGCCTACCTTCTTTGGGCTAAGTTGAGCAAGTTGCAAAAAGGTCGTCTCGTAAAGATGCAACCTGTCCATATGTCTTGTTAGGGCATATAGAGTGGGTTACCACAGTGAGAACCACTTCATTGTGCCAGATTTGAGGGGTTCTGCCATGACCCCATCCTTAAAAAGTTAAACCCTAGACAGCCCCTTTAACTCTATAGTGCTCAGCTGCTCTTTACAACATTATACCTTTATCTCTGCAGTCCAGGGGCTTTGATTACTTTGCGGAAAACGCACTGAACATTTATTTAGCATTTTGCTCTCCGCTTCCTGCAGTCCTCTCCATGCCACCAAATGAATATTTGTCGTCTAATAGGCTTCTTGATGACACATTCACCCTTCCTATACGGCACTGCAGGATCTTTAGTGCTACCTGGCTCACGGTAATAATGGTTTAATGCTGCTGTTTAAATGCATTGTTCACTAGACTGGAGTTTCTCAAAGACCCGTAGGCGGCTGAGTGTTCTGCGGCAAGTATTAATTATGGAGCCTAGAGGCAGGTTTGAATAATTGTAATTGATGCTTCGACATAATCTGATGACACATAAGCTTGCCAGTGGTGCTGGGATCATGTTGTGTGACAAATGGCAGGAGACCGGTAACCAAACCACCTCAAGGTTTGCTACCAGTGATTAAATGTCGCCTGGCCACTCAAAGTGGCTCGTAATCGGGTCCCTCTGACTCCTAAAGTCTTTAGTTTGCTGTCAGGGCTGGCATCGGCAGAAGCAAGCCTAAACCAACTAGACTAGAGAGGGGATGGGGGGGGCACTAGTCAAGTTAAAGGTTGAACCTGCTGCGTCATCCAAGCATCACCATGCATCTACTGCTAGCACATGGTCACCTAAATGACGATAATCCCTTCTGGAGGAGATGTAAAAGATATTGTGTCTTCTGTAGAAGTAGTCAAGTGATCTGGATCCATCACATTCTAGACCAGTGGTCTCTAAACAGTGGCTCTCAAACTACAACTCCTGGCATGCCCTGACCGACTACAGGCTGAAAAGGAAGTGCCCCTTGTCCTTATTCTAACATCACATGAATGATGTATGGTAGATGATTGCTTCTGGACTGTCGAGGACCTCCAAAGTGGCAGCAGCACTGGATCGGCAGGTTATTCAATGGGTAATTAATGGTTATTTCTTTATTAGCTAACATTTCCTACTCTCGGGCAACACCTTTTAACGTTCTTTTAGGTTCATCAAGGAGTTTTTAATATATCAACAGATAGATCCACTAAGAAATGCATAGAATCAAAGGTATTTATGTGTAACAATATATGCTTTAATTAGCATTACATACAATTTGAGCATCACTCACTGGTGTTGTGACTGGTCTACTATTGTTGCTTTTGTCTGATGTCCCCCACACTGAGGCACTTTGTTTCTGCATCTTTTTTAACTACTTTTCTAATGACATACTGTCTTAAAACCTATTTGATTGTCACGTATATCCCTACTATCACATGAGTGATCTGTTGGTGGTTGTACCTTTGATTCTATGATGAGTTTTTAATGTAGTAGGGACAAGACACCATGGGATGTGGACCATCGGCAAGGAGTTCCATATCAATAACTGCAGTTTAATCGCTCAACTATTAACCTTCACCCAAGTCATTTTTCAGAAGCCGAGATAATGGTTGGACTTCAGCCGGATCCTCATATCCACTTGATTGGTTTGTAGTTTTAATAATAATAATAATCTTTATTTATATAGCGCCAACATATTCCGCAGCGCTTTACAGTTTAACAGTTTCAAACACAAAAGTCATAAGTAACAACGTTAACAATACAATAATTAAAGCAAAATAAGCCGCCCCTGCTCGTGAGAGCTTACACTCTACAATGAGGAGGGGGAGATACAAAGCACAGGTGTGTATTTACAATGATGTATTTACAATCATGGTCCAGCCATCTTCAGGGGGTGGGGAATAGATGGGGATAGTGAATGGGCTACACACACACAAACATAACATAGTTTTGGTGGGAATACATTGTGCTTTTTTTATGCAGAACAATGCGGTCAACTAAACCTCTTCCCCAGTATATTGACCCTGAAGGACCCCAGATCTGGAATTTTTTTTCCACTTTGAATGTCACTAGTACTTTTGGTTATTTTCCTTCGGAATTCTATCCCTTTATTAAACAGATTTTCATTTCCATCCTGTACTGGACATCTTTTTTGAAATAATCACTGTCTTTAATATGATGTTGGGTGGTCTTTTAAGAGTTTTATTCTTCTTCCAGTCATCTCAATCTTTGTTCTGTTGGATCTCTGGTCCAAGGCTCTGGCTTTCAGGAGCAATTTTGGGGTATTACATGAACGGGGAACACTGATCTTTATATCAGATAATCAAGCAGAATGTTTCTGGTCACATCAGCTTTTATAAACTCATATTTTTTTTTCCTCCTCTGTCCCCGGTTAGTGTGTAGAGTAGTAGGTACATGATAGCATAGCGTATGAACCCATCTGCAGTGAGTTCTGTGTGAAACACTGAGGTTTGATCACCCAACTATTAACCTTCACCGAAGTCATTTCTACAAAAGGTTTCTGGAAGCAAAGATTATGGTCGCACTTCACACAGGTCCTAACAACTCTCTTTGGTCAATTCTTGTTTTCATTGGGAGCACCCTGGACTTTTGACCTTGCAGAACCACACAGTTAACTAATACAATTATCGAGTATGTGGACCCTCATTAACCCCAGATCTGTAGGTTTTTCTACTTTGAAGAGCACTACATATTGCTATGTATTTTTAACCCTCTCCTCTGTCCTTGAGAAAACCACCCATTGATGCATTTTCACTTTCACCCTATTCTGGTCATTTTTTAGCATTGTATTCTTCGTAATCTGATCTTTGGTCT
This sequence comes from Ranitomeya imitator, assembly GCF_032444005.1. NCBI lineage: Eukaryota > Metazoa > Chordata > Amphibia > Anura > Dendrobatidae > Ranitomeya > Ranitomeya imitator. The sequence goes on along the minus strand of NC_091283.1, from coordinate 418,637,438 downwards.
TATTGTTTTGTGTCATCTCTTGTCCAAGGCTTCGGATTTGTATGGAAAAGGTTGAAAGGATTGACATGCTGCAGATTTAAAAAAAAAAAAAAAAAAAAAAGCTTTGGTTTAATTCTGCTGAAAAAAATGCAGCATGTGAACAAGCTTTAAGGCTTATTGTTGTACTCTTACACTGATTAGGAGGATGGGTAGAACTGAGGTTTTCTTACTAGATAATTGAGCAGCATTTTTCTGGTCACATCGAATTTTGTAAACTCTTCGGTATTCTTCTCATTTGTCCTCTGAGTGGGAGAAAATGTGAGACACGCACGGTTATTTTGTGGAAGATGGAAGTTTTGATTGAGAGTCCTCCTGTGCACTGCAGAGAGTCTAAGCAATAAAGGTGAGATTAAATGGCGTTTTGTGTCCTGGCATTCTGGAGATTATACACTATATTACAATTTTTATTAATCATATTTCCTGGGTGTCTGGGGGGAAATTTGTGTGCTGCACTTGCTTTTTCACCTCCCATGGAGCCTATAGTTCAGAGCATGTTGTGATATGGGCTGTAGGTAATGTCTGATAATGAGAAAACGCACATAGCATCTTACAGTTAAGTCTATATATATTTGGACAGAGACAACATTTTTCTAATTTTGGTTATAGACATTACCCCAATGAATTTTAAACAAAACAATTCAGATGCAGTTGAAGATCAGACTTTCAGATTTCATTTGAGGGTATCCGCATTAAAATTGGATGAAGGGTTTAGGAGTTTCAGCTCCTTAACATGTGCCACCCTGTTTTTAAAGGGACCAAAAGTAATTGGACAATTGACTCCAAGGCTATTTCATGGACAGGTGTGGGCAATCCCTTCGTTATATCATCCTCAATTAAGCAGATAAAAGGCCTAGAGTTGATTTGAGGTGTGGTGCTTGCATTTAGGCTGTGTGCACACGTTGCGGTCTTTTCGCGTTTTTTTTTGCGTTTTTCCCGATAAAAACGCTATAAAACCGCAAAAAAACGCATACAATAAGCATCCCATCATTTAGAATGAATTCCGCATGTTTTGTGCACATGATGCGTTTTTTTCCGCGAAAAAAACGCATCGCGGCAAAAAACGCAGCATGTTCATTAATTTTCCGTTTTTTTTGCGGATTTCCCACTCCAAAATGCATTGGGAAGTGTCTGGAAAAAACCGCGGCAAAACCGTGGTAAAATCGCGGCAAAAACGCATGCGGTTTTCTTGCGGATTTCTTGCAGAAAATGTCCGGAATTCTCAGGAATTTTCTGCGAGAAATCCTGAACGTGTGCACATAGCCTTAGAAGGTTTTGCTGTGAAGTAAACATGTTGTCTCTGTCCAAATATATATGGACTTAACTGTATATGTGCGGTCTACTGAAAGCCACGCAGAAGCCAATGCATGGATTTTGCTTTGAATCTTGATTCTTGGTCTTTGATGGAAGTTTCACCGAAAACCATATTGGTTGCCTTGTTTTTCATCTTCCACCTTGATCAGTATTGATCGTAAATTCTGGAATTCAGTAATTAATCTACAACATATTGGCATTTAGAGAAATAACTTTTTCACCAATTATAAAGTTTTTGCCAAAATATCTTTTTTTTTTTTAATGTAGGGTTTTCTAGTTGATTGATGGCCCTGAATGTGGAGTCAATGCCATCTTCTTTCAAAGGGCAACCCTTTTGATGTGTTGTATCCACCATATATTTTGATTGATCCTGTGTTATCAGGGACATATAGAAGGGTTACCTGTCATTGTAATCCTGCCTCTGATGATAATGGGACTGCTGAAAATTATTCCTGAAGCAACAGGAAGTGGAAGTCTAAAAAAGAAATCCGTAATGTCCAGTGTGAAAAATGCAGGATTACAGTTTATTTTTTCTATTTTACTGTTTTTTGCTCTGTAGAGAGATTATTTAGGCTAGATGGTTAGTGAAAGATGTACTTGTGTGTGTAGTAAGATATTGGTACATACAGATACAACACTTTCCTCTCTGGATTTAGTATGGGCCTCCGTCATTATTGCAGTCCTTTAATCGGTTATTGATTGATTTTTTTCTTGATCTTGGAAAGTGACATGCCCCTCGCACCCCAATCATATGTGCCTGCTGGGTAATATTAGCCCCCTAGATAACGCACTTGTGACATAAGCCAGGTCACAATTACAGCGTATTTTCCTCACCCAAGACGTAAGCGACACTTTGCTCCAGAACCTAATTTATCCAGTATTGATCTGGCTGTGTTTGACATTTTTTTAATATGTTCCCCCTGTTCCTTACACCCCTGTGAGCCCGTGCGTCCATGTACATGTAAGAGCGTCTCCAGTTACGCAGTTGTCGCCACGAATTGATGCCCTCGCAGGCGAATGAGATGCGATTTGCCACTTAGACACAAGAGTTAATCCGCTCGCTCCTGAATGAAACACCAGGTTTAAAATGCCGGCGATAACGCTCGTTATTGTATTATACCGGACTAAAGCGCCTGATAATCTGGTTGCCTGTGATGAGCCGCTGTTTGCAGGTAATTGGATCCCTGCGGTGGGAAAGCGGGGACTCGCTGGAGGAGATACAACTCCTGAAGCCTAATTAAGTTATGTCAGGCTGGATTCTTTACAGTCACAGGTCAGACTTGTTTGCTTAATAATAGGCGTGTGAGTGGGACATATTGAAGGTTTTTCCAAGGCCCTCTGCCCCATATTAAAAAAAAAAAGGAAAAGTTCTGACGGCATGTTTGACAATGCTGGAGGAGGCATTTAAGGATTTTCTGCATAATTAAAGGGAGTATAGCCAAACTTTTTTTTCTCTAATTTTCCTGTGTTGTTTGGGCAATTAGGGGCGCTATGACAATATTGATATAGTCTTGTATGCGCCATAATAAGATATATATGCTGAGAAATTACATATGATAATTTGATGGCTAACTTTAGCCTTGGGTGATCTTGTGCTGCAACTAACCGTTTCTCTACTAGCTTAGTACATTAGCGTGAGGAGGATTGCTGGTGGGTGACGTCACCCCATTCTCAGGACTTTTTTCTCCCCCATCCATGAAAAAGTCTGCTCAAACTCTGACAGGCTGATAAAAATCACTGATAATCCAAAAATACTGACATCTAAATGAGGCCTTAGCATTCAGCTGTCTCCTCCCTGTTGTCATCCCTATTAGTGTGCCGCTGTCTCCTCCTTGTTAGTAATGCTATCCCCGTTAGCGTGCTGCTTTCTCCTCCTCGTTGTTATCACCCCTCTTAATGTCCGACTGTCTTCTCCTTATTGGTGATATCACCCACCCTTAGCAGGCAACTGTCTTCTCCTTTTTGATATCTCCTGCCTCAGCATGCGGCTGCTCTTCCTTTTGGTGATGTCAACCCCCTTTAGTGTGCCGCTGTCTCCTCCTTGTTGGAAAGGTCATCCCACTCAGTGTGTTGCTGTCTCCTCCTTGTTGGAAAGGTCATCCCACTCAGGGTGCGGCTGTCTCCTCCTTGTTGGAAAGGTCATCCCACTCAGTGTGCTGCTGTCTCCTCCTTGTTGGAAAGGTCATCCCACTCAGGGTGCGGCTGTCTCCTCCTTGTTGGAAAGGTCATCCCACTCAGTGTGCTGCTGTCTCCTCCTTGTTGGAAAGGTCATCCCACTCAGTGTGCTGCTGTCTCCTCCTTGTTGGAAAGGTCATCCCACTCAGGGTGCGGCTGTCTCCTCCTTGTTGGAAAGGTCATCCCACTCAGTGTGCTGCTGTCTCCTCCTTGTTGGAAAGGTCATCCCACTCAGGGTGCGGCTGTCTCCTCCTTGTTGGAAAGGTCATCCCACTCAGGGTGCGACTGTCTCCTCGTTGGAAAGGTCATCCCACTCAGTGTGCTGCTGTCTCCTCCTTGTTGGAAAGGTCATCCCACTCAGGGTGCGGCTGTCTCCTCCTTGTTGGAAAGGTCATCCCACTCAGTGTGCTGCTGTCTCCTCCTTGTTGGAAAGGTCATCCCACTCAGGGTGCGGCTGTCTCCTCCTTGTTGGAAAGGTCATCCCACTCAGTGTGCTGCTGTCTCCTCCTTGTTGGAAAGGTCATCCCACTCAGGGTGCGGCTGTCACCTTGTTGGAAAGGTCATCCCACTCGGTGCTGCTGTCTCCTCCTGGTTGGTGATGTCACCTACCCTTACTATATGGCTGTCTCCTCCTTGTTGGTGATGTCACCCGCTCTTACAGTGTGGCTGTATCCTACTTATTGGTGATGTCACGCACCCTCGGTGCATGGTGATGCCAACCCCCCACGTGTCCGATTGTCTCCTCTTGGTTGGTGATGTCACCTACTCTTACTGTATGGCTGTCTCCTCCTTGTTGGTGATGTCAGCCCCCTTTGCATGCTTCCTAGATTGTTCCGCGCCATCATCAGAGCTGCATGTTCCTTGGCCTCTTCCAGGTTTCCTGCTCCCAACTGCGTAGTCCTCTGCTCCTAGGTATTCACCTACACGGCTCACCATTGCTTTCCCCAAACATATACTTACACATTTTTTTTCTCCAGCAATAGTTAATTGCAGCTCAGAAGAATGCTCATTTTACATAAATATAGTTAATTGGAAGGTAAGTGGTTCATCACTTCCACAGATACCTACTGGGACGCGTGTCGCCTGGCAGCTATTGTGCACTTGTCCTATCTACTGATGACGCCTTTCTTTCCGACAGTTATCTGTAAATGTGACCAGCACTGCTCTTCTCCCAATACGGAAGTGAACAGAGCTGGAATAATCCTATTGAACATGAATCTGCATTTATCATAAGTTTCGTGCCATTTGGACCATCCTTATGGATTATCCAGCTCCACTCATTTCTGTATCTGGGAGACGAGCATCGCCGGTGACTTCACATCTGCAGATTCCTGCATGGGACGTGTGTGTGTAAGACATGACGATATTACGAGCAGAGCAAGATAAAGCATTGTTCACATTGATGTGGGACAAATCTGCATCAAAATCCCCGTATTATACATGCAGATATACGGCATATCCACCATGGAATTAGTTTTGGAAATTGTGCCTTCTGTGCATGTCCAGTTCATTGGGGTCTCCCACCTGCAAACAAATGCTCACTTTAGGGGAAGAGCCTGTGGGTAGCCCCTATATCTCCCACAACACCCCCTCTTCTATTTAGATGCATCCATTTTCCTTGCTTGTAGCATTGTAAAGAGCAGATACCCTGTCTTTACCATCCAGTTGTATTTATATGCAATCGATGCACTTAATACACAGTGCCATGAAAAACCCCATTCACGGCCTTCCTTGCCAACTTGTGCATTTAGCTCTGGGGATACCCACCTGCTAATGGAGACACAATGGCTTCGCTCAGCATCTACTAAATGCATTCCCGTCCCGCATTTAACTCCTCCAGCACCACTGCTCTAAAATAGGCTGTCGTGTATTGGAACGAAAAGCACGACACGTCCTGATTTGCCCCAAGGATATCAGACCGTGCCGACGGCAGCATATGCAATGTCACCGCCTGAGCGTAGCAGATTAACCGAGGAAGTGTCAGCAGTCCGAGACTGCCGGGAATTAAGAGCAAATCTTTATTTGTATAATTAGAACTTGTGCCAGATGGTCCCTGACGCATTTTAGTACAGATAAGAACCGGCGATGGTCAGGATTACTTGGTGCCTGTGCATTAAAACCTCTTTCCCAAAATAATAATAATAAAAAATAAAATAATAGCTCAAAACCCATAGCCTAAATATTTACCATATATTTTTTTATATTTTTTTTATATATTACATATTCAATGCTCAGTATTGTAACTGGACAGGTAGAACAAAAAAAAATTAGGTGACGCGTTTTATAATGTTTTGAGCCACTAATAAAATAATAAAACCGAAGTAGAAAAAATATATATAAATATAACATAACTAAAAAGACCCTGTTCAATAATTACTGATATAAGTTACCTTAAAGTGGATGTGTAATTCAACAAAATTAACAGCACGGGGTGACTGGCAAAATGTTGGCACTTGAGTATGCTGCAATACCTGAACTGGGCACTACACAATGGACGGCGCTGTGCTGTTAAGGCTTTATACACTTTTTATATCCGGCTACTTGCAGAACTGATAACAGCTGATCAGTGGGAGTGTCAAGTATCGGACAGTCCTGGACAAACCCTGTAAGGGGAGAATGGCAAACTAAACATACATTAAATGTTACAGTAAATTGTTGCAGTAACATCCTGCATCTGCGTCAGCCCCAGGGCAGCAAGTTCTAATAGGGAGCTCATATTGACTTCACCACAACCTTACTCAAGCTATATTTTATTTGCATGTCGCCTGGAAATCAATATCGTTCTTGTGGAACAAGTCCATTGTAGTGAGTGATAACAGCGGCCTGTGGATACAGGTGACGGGAAGGGTTACTCATCAATACCACCCTAATGTATTTTTATAAAGTCATTATACGTAACCTGGTGGCCTGGGAATCGGATTGACAAGTATCTGCAGGCAACCTGGCGCTTTCCCATTTTTCTGATTTATTATCATGCGATTTTCCAATATTTTTCTGCATTTTTATTTAAAAAAAGCCCTAAAACCAAATAATGAAAATAAACTCTTATGTAATATTGGATATTTTGTACTTTTCGTAAAGTTTACATTCGGTACTTTGAGCACAGAAGTGGAAGTTAAATGCAACATCAACATATAAGAATTATGAATCGATATGTTGCTGACAAAACTTTATTATTAAATATTTATTGCCTATAAAATTTTGCAATATCAGAGGGGTTTAGTGGTTTGAATTGATCTGTCCATTGGTTATTCCTGGAAATTTTAAATCTTTTATCGAACATTTCTACGGTTGCTGGAGTATGGTTATAAGCATTTAATAAGTTTTTACACTTTTTTTTGACAAACGTCAAGTTTATGGAAAGTCTCAATATTTACAGTGTTGTCGGTTATATTTCACGACTTCTGCCCTTTGCCCCAGTGGCTGGATAACCGCTTCTGAGGCAAACCTGACTCCTGACTTATTTTTGTCTAAAAAGTGCTTGGAATTTATCACAAATTTGTGTTTTTGTTTGTTGAGGATTGACCAGAGGTTCTCAATGGGATTTAGACCTGGGATGTTTCCTGGCCATGGCCCCAAAATGTCAATATTTTGTTCTCTGAGCCACTTGGTTATCACTTTTACCCTTTGGCACAGTCTCCATCATGCTAGAAAAAGCATCATTGCTCTTGGATGGTTGGGAGAAGTTGCTCTTGGAGGATGTTAGGTCCAATTCTTTATTTATGGCCGTGTTCTTAGGCAAAATTGTGAGTGAGCCCGTTCCATAAATGAAAAGCCTCCACACATGAATGGTCTCTAGATGCTTTACTGTCGGCAGACACAGGACTCATGGCAGTGCTCACCTTTTCTTCTCCTGACAATCATTCTTCCAGACATCTCAGTCTGAAGGGGCTTCATCAGGGAAAATAACTTTTTGCTAGGAGTACTGGTATCGGACTGCAGAGGACAGGGGTAAAGTTATTTTCTGTTGTGAAGCCTCCTTCAGAGTGTTTGGGACATCTTGAAGAATGATTGTCCGAAGAAGTAAAGGTGAGCTCTACCATGAATTCTGTCTGCCAACAATAAAGCATCCTGAGACCATTCATATGTGGGGGCTTTCCATTCATAGAGGGGGCTCATTCATAGTTTTGACCAAGAACACTGCCATGAACAAAGAATGGGATCTAACATCTTCAGGCACATTGCACAGATGAAACCGAGGAGAGGACCCCGCTTTGCGCATGCTCAGACCCCTTTCCGAGACCTTTCTCGGTAATGTATAAATCCTGTTACTTCTTTTGACATATACATCATTGAAATGCTAGACTCTAATCTGCTGACGGTTTAGTGGCTCCATACCTAGTGACCGCTTCTTGGCAAGTTTTCCTACCCCCCATAACCCATCCTGATAAACACAAAAACTAAATCGCCGTAGGACCGCATAGTGCCGCTACCACTATATGTGTGTTCAGCCTTGCAAATCTAAAATATATATTTAAAAAGTCTTGTCCTTGGTTAGAGGCTGATTGAGGCGGTGTGGGTAGACCCGGAGAAATGCTCTGCAGGATGTGAAATAATTGCTAGATATTTTCTGTGTGAGCGCAATCTTCTATTCCGAATGTTAATGATTCTGCCGTTCTTTAGGGAGCCCCCATTCCAATACGATCTCCCGACTTGCATCACTGAGTGTATTGATAAGTAATTTTTCCATCCTGAAAAATGCAGTTTTATTACAAGTCAAGCGTTTCTCGTTTCCAGCAACGTGAAGAGGAAAGAAAACCCCTCCAGAGCAATATCTGCGGCACAGAACAAACTGAACGTAACCAGAAGAGAAAACACTCCTGAATAAACATAATGAGCTGTAATAGAGTTATCGTGTTTGCTGAAAAGACTTTCAGGGTTTTATTGCTCTGGTCGGGAGGCGGTTGCGGTGTCAGTGCGCAGCCAATATTTGGTTTAGTAGATGTCATGAGATGATGTGTTGTGACATTGATCCTATTACCAATATGTATAGTCATAGATTTCTGGTGGCTCGATAAAGATATAACACTGAGAGACTTTCATGAGTGCTGCTTATACAGCTTGAAGAGATTCGCATACTGTTTTAAAGGGGTTTTCTCGTCATCTTAAATAGGTAAAATTGCAAAGTGCCTGTAAAATGAAACAACTTTGCAATATACTTGTTATTAAAAATCCCCTCTGTTACCAGGAATGGAGTCATTTTAGTTGTGTACTGCTCATTGCCTAGGTTATTGGTTACCACTGAGGTCTATCAGAGGTGGCAGGTCTTTTAGCCAACTCTTTGGTATAGAACTTATAAGTGCAGTTCTGAAGGCGCCCAGATTGCCCTCATATGATGCAGTAGAAGACATAGCTGCATTGGTTTGCTTCATGGTAGAGAACACCGTGCCGCCAGCCCGAACTGTCATTCAGAAGAGCATACTGCCTCCCAGCAAGCAGGGAGCAGTGCGCTCCTGTTCAAGAACGTGAGACATACCCTTTTATGGGGAATTCCAGGATTAGATGCTTTCTACCATAAACTGCTCCACAGCTGTCTTTAGGTTGTGTGTGTTTTTGCAATTTGGCCTCAATCAAAAATGAAACTGAATGGTTCTAATTTTGTATGAATGTAGACATGTTTTTCTAATTTTGTACAGTCCCGTTAAAGGGGACATGTCACTGGGATTTTTAATTTAAACTGAGTAACTCCTCAAAGTGACGCAGTTTCACTGAATCTGGAACAGTTTTTCTTTTTCTTCTATGCCTTTCTGTTCCAAAGTTATGCCTCTGGAAAAAAAGAAGCATATTTTCCCGTTAAGCAGCTGGGCATATACTGCAGAGCTTCAGTGGGCGCAGTTGGGTTTTGATTGGCGACAAAAATCAAATCTCCACAAAGAAACTCTGTGCTATAAGGCTATTTGATTGAAGAGAAAATTTGCACCATTACTACCACGGGACATAACTTTCAATCGGAGGAACACAGAAGGAAAATGGAAACTGTTCCAGTATCAGAGGGGTGGTGATAATGGAAGGGAGCTACCCAGTTTAAATAAAAAAAATAAAAAAAAAATACAGTGATACATCCTCTTAAATGGGATTATTGTGCTTAGAAACGCTGAAATATTCTGCTAGGTAATTCTTAATTAAAGGGCTATTTCCATTTCAGCCAGTTGTGGCTGAGATGGGAATTCGTAGCCCTTCTGTAGCTATCTGTTGTGAATTCTGCTTTTGGGCTCCCTCCGGTGGTTGTAGGTGGTAATGCAGTTGTCCCTGGGTTGCAGTCCTGGACAGGTGTTTCTGCTAATTGCAGTTCTGACTGGGGTATTTAGGTGTGCAGGATTCATTAGTCCTTGCCAGTTGTCCATGGTTGTTGGGAGGTGTTAGACCTCTGTCTGGTTCCTCCTGCCTTGCTGCCAAATCAGCAAAGATAAGTGTCTGGTTTTGTTTCTGTGGCACACATGCTGTGTGCTTGATAATTCAGTGCTATTCATTTGTTTTTTTTTGTCCAGCTTAGATTGTGTCAGTATTTTCTCAGTCTGGTTGGATTCTCAGGAGTTGCAGATATACGTTCCACGTCTTTAGTTAGATGGTGGAATTTTTTGTATTATCTGCTGTGGATATTTTTGGAAGGGTTTTAATACTGACCGCTTAGTATTCTGTCCTATCCTTTCCTATTTAGCTAGAGTGGCCTCTTTTGCTAAATCCTGTTTTTTGCCTGCGTGTGTCTTTCCTCTCCTACTCACAGTCAATATTCGTGGGGGGCTGCCTATCCTTTGGGGTTCTGCTCTGAGGCAAGGTAGAATTCCTATTTCCATCTATAGGGGTATTTAGTCCTCCGGCTGTGTCGAGGTGTCTAGGGTTTGTTAGGCACACCCCACGGCTACTTCTAGGTGCGGTGTTAGTTCAGGATTTGCGGTCAGTACAGTTTCCACCTACTCCAGAGAAAGTTTCATGCGGCTCCAAGGTCACCGGATCATAACAGCTATCCCATGAACAGTAGTTGATGTCTTGGACATGAATGACCAAAATGTGTATAACTTTTTGAAGACTTTTTCCTAGAACCTAAATTAGAAGTGGGTCAACTCCCAACACCACCAGTTTTAAGTTGACTGAAGAGACCCCATGTGTGGCTGCCGTCCTAGTATTGCTACTCCTCCCCCCTTTAGGGTGTGGTTCTCTACCAGTTATAGTGACTACTAAAAGTATGGACCTGTGCCTGCTAAGCAGTGAAGGAGAAGAACCAATGCCGCCTCTCCAGTCAGCTAATTGATGAATATTCTTGGGATAAGTCATCAGTTCTTATTGAAAGCCCATTTAATTAGGCCATTTAATGATGTCTGTGAAGTGCTATGGAATTAATAGTGCTATATAAGTGAGTAAAAAAAATAAATTTAGTATCCTCCACTGGTAGCCAGAGCAGAGAGCAGTGACAATGAGAATCTCTAGTTATGATCAATGACGATTTTGCAGTTCCTTATTTCCCCTGTGGAGGCACTGTTTGGAAACCAAACACTTGCAATCAGGTTCCCTCTAGATTACTGATGGCTTGCAGTTATAATACCTGGTATGCTCGTTAACATCAATTTCAGAGAACCTTTAACATAATTGACTTAATCACTTAATGAACAAGTTTAACTTCTAAGTCACCCAGCCACTGAAAGGCCATTAATAGTTGTCAGTGAAAAGCAGCTAAAAACTTGGGCAGCAGTAAAAAATATATAGGTCCGTTGACTACCATTGACATTGTATACATTGGGTGAGGGTACAAAAGATTAGAATGCTCTTTGGTAGGTGCTGGTTCTCCCGACATTCTCATTACACTAAAATAATCTAACTATACATATATTATGTTTTCTGTCTAAGCTGTAGTCTAGACAGGCAAAGGAGGGTAGAGGATTCTCTCTTCCAACCAGATTATGGCACGGATCTTGATGACTGAGCTGGTTGCTGGTTCTGGCCCCGGCTCACCTTGTTAAGATCAATCCATTCTTAAGTGCTAAAAAGTATTGACATGTTCTGGCAGAAATCCTTGTTGTCTTTGCCAGAAAACCACGATTTGGACGCAGCTATGTTTATTAACTTGAAAATTGCCTCAAATACATTTCAAATAAAAAGAAACTCAAGATGAACACTCGGCCATGGCCATATTTGCCAAAGTAGTTTTAGATATTGAAGATTTTCATATGGAGAACTACGCCTATATCATTTCGGCCAAAGCGTTTACAGATAATAGGCTTCACAAGCCCAACTTGTCTAGATTGTGTCACATCCGTGTCTGAACATGCTTGCCCTGGTCGTTAGGCGGTGTCACACTAATACCATAGACACTTCTGGACCCCGACAGCATGTGGGAGTTTAGATTGCTGAGACTAGTTGTCCCTTTACTGTTTACCTGTTACAGAGCTGCTGCCGGCGCCCCTGCATGGTGTTTCCTTCTCCCTCCATGCAAGGAACCTGGCTTTCTCACCCTCAGCGCAGCTCCGGATTTCTGTGCTTGCATCGCAGTCTTGGCGGCGTGCCCTCTCCTGCTATTAAAGGGGCAGCATGTTCATATACTAAATGCTCTCAGCTTGCAACTGAGAAGCATTTAATATAATCTGTACACCTGCAAGATGGCTCCCAGCCATTTGCTGGGAGTCAACCTATGTAAAAGGCTTCCCTCTTCCCTTGGGAGTAGAATCATTAGTCAGTAAGGTGTACTACTAGTTAGTAGTTAGGTCCGCTAGTCCCAGTGCAGAAAGTGTCGTCAACCTGTATCCTTGGTCCCAGTGTGGTCAGTCCTGTATCCTGGTCCCAGTGTGGCCAGTCCTGTATCTGTAGTCCCCTGGTCCCAGTGTGGTCAGTCGTGTAATCGAAGTCCCCTGGTCCCAGAGCGGCCAGTGCCTAAACCTCGTCCCCTGATGCCAGGGGGGCCAGTGCCTGAACGCCACACACTGCTGCAGCAGGTCCTGCTGATCCTGAGCGCTTGTTTCTGCCTGAAACCCTTCTGCGCACTGCAATCTGACTGATGAAGGTCATCGTAAAGGTACCTTCACACTAAACAACTTCACAACGATATCGCTAGCGATCCGTGACGCTGCAGCATCCTGGCTAGCGATATCGTTGTGTTTGACACGCAGCAGCCATCAGGATCCTGCTGTGATGTCGTTGGTCGCTGCAGAAAGTCCAGAACTTTATTTCGTTGCTGGACTCCCTGCAGACATCTCTGAATCGGCGTGTGTGACGCCGATTCAGCGATGTCTTCACTGGTAACCAGGGTAAACATTGGGTTACTAAGCGCAGGGCCGCGCTTAGTAACCCGATGTTTACCCTGGTTACCAGCGTAAAAGTAAAAAAAACATACACTACATACTTACCTTCTGCTGTCTGTCCCCGGCGCTCTGCTTCTCTGCACTCCTCCTGCATCCTGTGTCAGCGTCGGGCAGCCGGAAAGCAGAGCGGTGACGTCACCGCTCTGCTTTCCGGCCGCTGTGCTCACAGTCAGTGCAGGAAGCAGAGCGCCGGGGACAGACAGCAGAAGGTAAGTATGTAGTGTTTGTTTTTTTTACTTTTACGATGGTAACCGTGGTAAACATCTGGTTACTAAGCGCGGCCCTGCGCTTAGTAACCCGATATTTACCCTGGTTACCGGCATCGTTGGTCGCTGGAGAGCGGTCTGTGTGACAGCTCTCCAGCGACCAAACAGCGACGCTGCAGCGATCGACATCGTTGTCGGTATCGCTGCAGCGTCGCTTAGTGTGAAGGTACCTTAAGACTGAAACGTCTTCATTATTTTTGGATTGCCTGCACACAATAAAATTATCTGCTTACAACATTTACATGAGTGCAAAGTTTTCCAAATGAAATTGTGCTATACATAGCTTAAATAAAAACATGCCTCAAATCCGAGGGATGCATCTGGCTAGGGACCTTGTTATACATCTATAGGTAAGACGATGATTACCGTTCCAAATTTTGGGGTCACGCAGACAATTTTGTGTTTTCCATGAAAACTCATACTTTTATTAATCAAATGAGTTGCCAGATGAATTGAAAATCTAGTCCAGACATTGACAAGGTTCGAGAAAAAGATTTTTATTTGAAATAATAATTTTCTCCTTCAAACTTTGCTTTTGTTAAAGAATGCTCCTTTTGCAGCAATTACAGCATTGCAGACCTTTGGCATTCTCGCAGTTGATTTGCTGAGATAATCTGGAGAAATTTCCCCCCATGCTTCCAGAAGCCTCTCCCACAAGTTGGTTTGGCTTGATGGGCACTTTCTGTGTACCATACGGTCAAGCTGCTCCCACAACAGCTCAATGGGGTTGAGATCTGGTGACTGCGCTGGCCACTCCATTACAGATAGAAAACCAGCTGCCTGCTTCTCCCCTAAATAGCTATTGCATCATTTGGAGGTGTGCTTTGGGTCATTGTACTGTTGTAGGATGAAATTGGCTCCAATCAAGCGCTGTCCACAGGGTATGGCATGGCATTACAAAATGGAGTGATAGTCTACCTTTTTCAAAATCCCTTTTACCTTGTACAAATCTCCCACTTTACCAGCACCAAAGCAAACCCAGACCATCACATTACCTCCACCATGATTGACAAGTGGCGTCAGGCACTGTTCGAGCTTCTTTTCAGTTTTTCTGAGTCTCACAAATGTTCTTTTGTGTGATCCAAACACCTCAAACTTGGATTTGTCTAACCATAACACTTTTTTCAGTCTTCCTCTATCCAATGTCTGTGTTCTTTTGCCCATATTAATCTTTTCCATTTATTAGCCAGTCTCAGATATAGCTTTTTCTTTGCCAATCTGCCCTGAAGACCAGCATCTCGGAGTCGCCTCTTCACTGTACATGTTGACGCCAGGCGTTTTGCGTGTACTATTTAATGAAGCTGCCAGTTGAGGATCTGTGAGGCGCCGATTTCTCAAACTACATACTCTAATGTACTTGTCTTGTTGCTCAGTTGTACAGCGGGGCCTCCCACTTCTCTTTCTACTCTGGTTAGAGCCTGTTTTTGCTCTCTTCTGAAGATATTAGTACACACTTTTGTGTTTCGCATGGAATAGCCTTCATTTCTAAGAACAAGAATAGACTGTCGAGTTTCACATGAAAGTTCCTTTTTTCTGGCCATTTTGAGATTTTAATGGAACCAACAAATGTAATGCTCCATCCAGGTTCTCAACTAGCTCAAAGGAAGGTCAGGTTTATAGGTTCTCTAATCAGCCAAACTGTTTTGAGCTGTGCCAACATACTTGCACAAGTGTTTTCAAGGGTATTCTAACCATCCATTAGCCTTCTTCCACAGTTAGCAAACACAAAGTACCATAAGAACACTGGAGTGATGGCTGTTGGAAATGGGCCTCTATACACCTATGAAGATACTGCATTACAAACCAGACATTTGCAGCTCGAATAGTGATTTACCACATTAACAATGTATAGAGTGTATTTCTGAATCATTTAATGTTAGCTTCATTGGAAAAAACTGTGCTTTTCTTTAAAAAATAAGTAAATTTCTAAGTGATCCTAAACTTTTACACAGTAGTGTATACTCGTGTATGAGCTGAGTTTTTCAGCACATTTTTTTGTGCTTAAAATGCCCCCCTCGGCTTATACATGAGTCAATTGTCCAAGAGGGTCGGCGGGGAAGGGGGAGCGGCAGAGCAGCGGGTCACAGAGGCAGGAGCTTGCGGCTTCGGCTGTAACTGTGCCTGCTGCTAAAGAGAAATGAATATTCATTTCTCTTATAGCGCGCACAGTGACAACTGCAGCCGCTGGCTTCCAGAAGACGTCCTACTCACCTTCCTGCGCGCCCTTTCTGCATCTTGTTGGTTCCGGCGCCAGCAGCATTTCCGGCCCTAGGAATCACGTGACCCCACTCATTAAGGTAATGAATATGCATGCATCTCCACTCCCATAGGCGTAGAGTGAATATTCATTACCTTAATGAGCGGGGCCACGTGATCGCTCGGCAGGAAGAGCTGCTGGTGCCGGAACGAGATGCATCCGGGCGCACAGGATGGTGAGTAAAATGTTTTGTTTTTTTTTAATAGGAAACATGCATACAAGGATAGGGAAGCCATGCTTATAAGGACAGGCTTCGGGGAGCCATGCAAACAATGAAAGGGGATAAGGAGCCATGCATACCAGGACAGCGGTGGGGGAGCCATGCATACCAGGACAGCGGTGGGGGAGCCATGCATACCAGGACAGCGATGGGGGAGACATGCATACCAGGACAGCGATGGGGGAGACATGCATACAAGGACAAGGATGGGGGAGCCATGCATACCAGGACAAGCCCCGTACTAGTACCTAGCATTGGGCGCACTGAGTAATCGAGATAAAATTAATGCAGCAGCACTCACCAGATAGCGTAGATCAAACCTTTATTGAAGGTAAAAAATCCATCATGACGTGTTCACGGCTCGGGGGAGTGCGGACATAGCGGAAGTGAGCAGGGGAAGACAACAGCTGTTTCGCGCTCTACCAGCGCTTCTACAGGTCGTCTAGGCACTCCCCCGAGCCGTGAACACGTCATGATGGATTTTTTACCTTCAATAAAGGTTTGATCTACGCTATCTGGTGAGTGCTGCCGCAGTTTTTCTTTTTTCATATTTATACTGGATTGTTTGTTTTTTCGTATGCGAGCACCTCCAGTTACTGAAGCCTTACACCCACAAGTGACTGTGTTCTTACCAGTACGTTACATTCAGGCTGTGCAGCAATACCTTTTTTTCTCTCTTCATTAATAGAGATAAAATTAATGCCATCAACACTGACTATGGGTACAGATAGGCATGTGCAAAAATCCCTAAGAGGATAACTTACAAGATAAGATGCAGGGTCTGTGCCACGTCCCTCAACCCCAACACGCGTTTCATACACATTTCTTCAGGGACGAAGCGTGGACGAAATGAAGCAGGAGATTCTCCACCTGATCCGTCAGATCATCGGCAGGTAGGTAATTAGCAACTTCCTGCCGGTAAGTTCTGGCCCCATAGGTAAAAGTAAGCAAAGTCCAGAATATCCCCTTTAATGCAAGAAGTGAGAATATTTTATTAGTTGGGGTCTGTGAGTTTAGACCTCTTTAGTGACCCTTTTGCTCCTTCATTTCCTGTTAAATGGGATGGGCGGTGCAGTGAGTGCCATTTACTTTATAGGGGGCTTAATTGGCTTTTATGGAAGTGTAGTAAAATCAAGTGTAGTTTATGTAGCCACATTATTTGTGTTTACCTGGAAGCCTCTTTTTTTTTTTTTTTTTTTTTAAGTGATTGGTGGGGATTCTGCTCCTACACTTTAACCAACCATGATCGGTTGGTGCTAGTGACACTTCTCTCATATTTTCATGTGTTGTAATAAAGATGGGATGCCTGTGATATTGGATCCAAAACGATTGGTGGCCAGCTGAGCTCAGAAATGAATGTGTATGTAAGATGACTAGAGAGAGACTCAACGAAAAGAAAACTCATCCTGCAGTAACAGAATCCAAGGTTGACGTCTTACATTCCACCCCCCTTCTGCCCAAACTCATCTCTCTGCAACTCCAGGGTACTAATACACGGCCACCCACACACTACACCTTATTGCTCACCTCTTTAAATTGATAGATTAACCTCGGGCACTCCAAAACCTCATTACACGGCAGTCACCAGACTTTAAGCCTGCAATCTTAGCGCCTATATATATTTGTGTTCTCTACGCTTCCTTCATGCATGGGAATTTATGTAATACTTTGTGAATGAAAGGTACTAGAATGCAATTATCAGCAATATTTCCTTTACAACACCCACTTATAGCCCTTGCTGAACCCCTGTTCTCTGCCATTGAAAGACATTAACCATTGATGTGAGAATACAATTTGATTTTCAAGGAAATGTTGATGCAATTGTTTTTGCTTAAACGTCAAAACCTGTGGCGATAGAAGAATTGAAATTCCTGGAGAACGTCCGTAGGGCACAGTGTTATGGTAGTTTGTGTTACAAAGATACCCCTTTTTAACTCCGAATCGTAATAGTGCAGCAAGTGGATAGAGTTAATCCTCCAAAATGATTTTGGGACCACTGGCAGGAGGATGACTTGTACTATACAATAGAGCTCCCACCACATCTGCTTATATTGGAAACCCTCAGTCCCCAGTATCGGGGAAAACCCTTTGTATCATTTATCGCTTGTTCCAGCAACATGTTTCCTAGCCTAGGCATCGGTGAAGACAACCTGGGACCAGTGTAAGGGGTTGCAAGGACCTAGACATTGCTGACTTATCCTTAGATCATCAGTATCCGTTTGGTGGCCACCTGGCACCCTCCTCGAAGGAAATGGGATCTGTGCTGCAGTAAGCTAGAATGACCACTGAACAGCATAGACAGCGGGTGCTGCAAACAGCTGATTAGTGAGGGTGTAAAGTGATTAACACTTAAACTGATATTAAATGACATTTCCTGGGTGGTAGGTCTTCAACATCTAAAAATCAGCGTAGCCAGCTGACCACAATAGTCCGCAATTCTTTGGAGCTCGAAACGACTCCACTCCTCAGGCAGGAAGACAAGTAAATGTGGTGGAGATGGATCAAAGCTACACAGATAAAAAAAGTTTTATTCATATTAAAAATTCCACAAAACATCAATAACAGACCAAAAGCAAAGCACCACCAACGCAATTCTGGTGCATGCATGTAATTTTATATGAACGAATAAAACTTAAAGGAATTTTTATCCTTGTAGTTGGATCCATAGGTCATCAATACTTAAAGGCACCAATACAAATTAGGTAGGGCTTTGATCTGCCAATAACTGTCTCTATCTCTTTGTTGTCTCTAGAAGTTTGGGGCTGGCCTTGTCTCTATAGGAAGTTGTGTCAGTCCCTTGTCTTTAAAGAAAGTTGGGGGGGTTGGCTTTGTCCAAACCGGAAGTTGGGGGGAGGGAAGGGCTTTGACCCAACAGAAAGTGTGTGGGGAGGAGGAGGGTGGCTTTGTCCCAACAGGAAGTGTGGGAGGGGGCTTTGTCCCAACAGAAAGGGGGTGTCTTTGTCCCATCAGTAAGGGGGGAACGGTCCTTTGTCCCCCCAAAAAAAATTGGTTGGGGGAGTTTGTCCTTACAGGAAGTGGGGGTGGGCCTTTGTCCCAACCGAAAGTGGGGACTGGCATTTTCCTCTCTAGTTTTACTTCCAGTTTTCAGAGTGCATACAGTTAGAACAGAGAGGTGGACTTTTAGTTTGTGACATGCAAACTAATAGACAGCCTAGAACTGAGCTAATAAATTTGCCTGTCGGATGAAAGACTTTTGAAGCGCCTCCTACCTGCAGGCTACTTTTTTAATTAGCCTGTCTAGCGTGAGATCATCAATGTGTAACCCACACACAATGTCACGCCAGGTCAGCTCATCAACATATGTACCATGGATGCTGGCAGGTAGGTGGACGTTTGCAGAGCTCAGGGACATGGAATACCAGTATGGCCAATGGACTAGGGTCTTGCAAAACATTTTGCTTATCTCTTAGAAAGATGGCACCTATAGTGTCAGCAGATGATAAAGAACCAACCAAAGTAGAGTGTATGACAAATTAGAGTATGAGAATATGGGCTATTCTTAGAATTTTGCCTGTTATGGCCTGTAAAGAAAGTGTTACCCTATTGTGGGAGATAGTACAGTGCTTAATAATGTGTGTTTTTGTAACATATGGTCATGTGTACAATGCCTAAATTACATACTTGCTTTTCCTTGACTAATCTTACACTTTGAGGCGGCAAAGAAAATAACCTCCACCCTCATGAACTTGAATGTATGGAAGGAATAAAAGGCTTTTTTTTTTAGTTTAGATGTTTTTACTTCATAATTTTAATGGGAATCATTGGTGAGTGGAGTTTCCCTTTAATTTTCCCGCCTCTGCGGTGCCCAGTGGTGGAGTATTACGCCTGCCTCTCTTCCCGCTGTGACCTTGGTTGCTGAGCCCTTGACACGTTTTGCAGATTCCTAAAGCCTGTGCTTTTGGTCACGCCTGTCTTGCAGCGCGCCCTCTCTAGATTAATTTGGAAATTTTACTCTGTTACAAATCTCTTAGCTGTAAAATAATTGAAAAAAAAAAAAAGGAAGCGAGGAGGGTGAGGCGGTGCTGTAATTAGGCGCAGACACCGCTGATTAACGTGCTGTACCTAATTGCACAGCAAGCTCTTACGGTGTTTGTTTTTGCAACCTTGTGGCGCAGCGTAACGTGTGCCTGATTGAGACGGGAAGATAGAAAAGTCAAGGTGTAAGACGCCGGATGGCAAGCCGCTATATTCTATTATTTTCCTGCGTCATGCAAAGCAAAACTGGCACAGAGCGCTCTGCTCTTTATCAACACTCCGTGACGCTCGCCCATCTATACTTGTCACATGCATTCTTTCACTTCCAGATCTCACGGCCGGCAATGACTCGTCTTAATGGATGACATTGGGCATATTCCTCCGAGGGGGATATATCTATTTAATATAAAACGTGCTGGACAAAGAGTACCATGGCATTGTCTGTGCCAGAGATGATATATTTCCTTATATAAATGACTGGTAGGAGAAGATGGAGAAGGGAAGGGTGGATGGAAGGAGATTGATTAGACTTAACGTACTCTCTTTAGAAATGCCTTTTACAAATCATGAAGTTTTTTTGTCAGTCTCCAATAGGATAGATAATCCTAAAGTGGTTGACTGGTCTACAAAATCCATTTATAAATATTCCATGTGCAGATCTTAGGTTGTTCTCCACTTAGTTGATGACCCTCACCTATTTTAAAGGGGTTGTCCACAGAGGATGCCTGGTGAAAATAGCAGCCCCTCTGTCTGACCCCCACACATGAATAAGTTATCTATTACATGGATGGGCAACAAAAGGGTTTCCAAGTGAAAATGTATTACTTGTCAAAGAGATATGTGATAATTATTGAGAAATTGGGGTGTGACTGCTGGTAACTCCACCGGTGAGCAGAGTGGGTCACTTATATCCGACCTCTCCTTTAACAGCGGCAGTTAAGAGAACTTATTCCTCAGTGCCGCTTCTTAACGGCGCTGAGAAATAGGTGTATAGCCCCCCCCCCCCCCGCATCTGAAAATCTCCGGGGTTTCCGCTATCAGGGGTAGCTGAGACCTCAGAGAACATAATTCGGGTTGGTTTTTACCATCCCCGGTCTTTTGATCACTGTTATTCACCAAATAACGGCGATCACAAAAAGTCAGCTTTCCCATCCATTTATCATATTTGATGATCTAGCATACCAGAGGAGAGATAAATGGGGTCCCCCGAGCCCCCCCTCGATACCTCCAGTGTCCCTGGACCCTTCAGCTCTGGCCCTCGACGTTGTCTTCCAGGAAGAAAATGGCTCTGCCAACTGGCACCCGGCAACAATAGGAGATTTTTCCTATTGGTTCATTTTAATCACTCTGACGCGGGCTGCAGCGTTTCCGGGTCCGTCACCGCTAGAGCAGATAGAGCTAGCAGATGCTCTATCTGTGCTAGCGAGCTGCAAAACCGGCACTTGCGTTAGCAGCCCGTTAACAGCAGCACGTTAACGTATGTGTTGAACGGGCTGCTGTTAACACAATGTGAACCCAGCCTTAGGATAAAAGCCAAATCAGTATCTCAATTCGCAGAAACAGTGTTTGGGGCTCTTGGCCCTCGTCAGTGCGAAGCATGAGAACTGATTAGTCTAGGTGAGAGGCTTTAGACTGGGGTCTAAGGTGCAACGTTTCTCCTTGTGGAGAGTGACATACCAGCTCTGGCTTGTCAAGGTAAGGAGGCTTATTCGCCATGCAATGCTTCTCTGGGAAATATAATATGCAAATTGCCTCTTCAGAGAGAAAGAGGACTTAAACTCTCTGGCGCCACCTGTTGGAAGTAGCGATCCTTCAAGTCACAATCAACCCTTTAACGAGTCGTGCAATATGACTTAGGATAAAGGCGAAATCAGTATCTCAATTCGCAGACACGGTGTTTCGGGCTGTTGGCCCTCGTCAGTGCAAAGGGGTTTGTTGCAGGATTTCAGACCCACCACTGTCACACACCGAAGTACAGGCCGGGGCTTGCTGGGTACATCCCTGAAGTTCTAGAACTCCTTCATTGTGACTATATTTTTTCCAAATTTGCGAGAATATTGAACAAGTTACATTGGTAATTTAAGGATTTCTTTATTTCTTCCTCTTTGAGCCAGTGCCAAGGTAGTTTTGCCCCCCACAGCTATAATTCATACTGCCTTAGGGTACCGTCACACTATACGATTTACCTACGATCACGACCAGCGATATGACCTGGCCGTGATCGTAGGTAAATCGTAGTGTGGTCGCTGGGGAGCTGTCACACAGACAGCTCTCCAGCGACCAACGATGCCGAGGTCCCTGGGTAACCAGGGTAAACATCGGGTAACTAAGCGCAGGACCGCGCTTAGTTACCCAATGTTTACCCTGGTTACAAGCGTTAAACTAAAAAAAAACAAACAGCACATACTTACATTCTGGTGTCCGTCAGGTCCCTTGCAGTCTGCTTCCCGCACTCAGTGACTG
This sequence comes from Ranitomeya imitator, assembly GCF_032444005.1. Lineage (NCBI taxonomy): Eukaryota > Metazoa > Chordata > Amphibia > Anura > Dendrobatidae > Ranitomeya > Ranitomeya imitator. Next base: position 418,615,421 of record NC_091283.1, on the reverse strand, counting down.
CCGGCCGTAAAGTGAAAGTGAAAGCACAGCCGCTGTGCTCTGCTTTCACTTTACGGCCGGCAGTCACAGTGCGGGAAGCAGAGACGGCAAGGGACCTGACGGACACCAGAATGTAAGTATGTGCTGTTTGTTTTTTTTTTTAGTTTAACGCTTGTAACCAGGGTAAACATCGGGTAACTAAGCGCGGCCCTGCGCTTAGTTACCCGATGTTTACCCTGGTTACAAGCGAACGCATCGCTGGATCGCATCGCTAGATCGCTAGATCGGTGTCACACACACCGATCTAGCGATGACAGCGGGAGATCCAGCGATGAAAGAAAGTTCCATACGATCTGCTACGACGTACGATTCTCAGCAGGATCCCTGATCGCTGCTGCATGTCAGACACAGCGATATCGTAACGATATCGCTGGAACGTCACGAATCGTACCGTCGTAGCGATCGAAATGATATAGTGTGACGGTACTCTTAGTCTGATTGGCATTCCTAATGAGGTCTCAGCTGACCTGGCATGAGGTGGGATTTCTCGAGGCTCCTTCTTCACAGCTTTCCTCGCCTGATAAATACCTTATCAACCCCGGCATCATTTGTAGGCAGGGTGGATTCCTATCTCGCCCATCAGATGGATAGACTGGGACCTGCCTCGATGTCTCTTCCACATACCGCATCATACCACCAGGCTAAATCCTTTCCTCTCACGGCTTCGACCAGACTCTGATCTACTTTAATGAGGCTCATTACCCTGAATAGGTCCAGATAAAATTTTAAGATTTCATGTAGGCGTCTCGCATGCATTTTCATCACGTTCTTTTGACTTTTGCCCCGGTAGACTTAAAGAAATCTTGCCTGCTTTGTGCCCTATAGGGTTAATATGATGAGATCTGGTGGCCGGGTGCTTTGGCTGCCGCATACGAAATTGAGAAAGCATTTTAGTATAAGTTCCTACATTTCTCGACAAATGCTGTATTCTGAAAATTAGTCATAGATGAGACGAAGTTCCTCCAACAGTCATTGAAACTTGTCCATGTACCACCTCAATGCAAGAATGGAGGTGGAGAGTGATTACACAGTTGGAGTTTCAAGAGGTTCTCCTCCTTCATTTACTTCTATCAAACATATGATTTTGGTATATAAAATAGCCCCCAGAAGCAAGCTCATTACACAGAGTCTGGCTGCGAAGATCCTGAGCGATCCGCTGTGATTTGTGAGGGAACCAGACAATAAGTGTTCAGTTTCACCACAGTGCCCCCTCTGGGAAAATGAGGCATTACACTGTTAGGTAAGATTATTGTATACCTCTACTGAGTCCTCCAAAGAGAGGAATGAGTTAATAAAGTGCAACCTTGTTCTTTCTCCAACCTCCTATCAGTAGCAACTCTGTCTAAAGGTTTCTTGTAACTAAGGCCAGCTGCATTTTACAATACCAGCAAAAGTTATGAGATTTAACATTTTTTTTTTCTTTTTTTCCCTGACAATTTTAGCACTGCAGAATTTTGAAAATCTGCAGCATGTCAATTTTTTCAATGTTTTAGACCCTCAGAAAGCGAATTTTTGATGAACCAGCATTTTTAAACGTGTACGATAGATAAATCACACATGTAATTTGCACAAAATAAACAAACGGCAAAAACTTTTACTTGATTTTGAAAGTCTGATCTGCTATAATATCTCACATACATGAGGATCTATATTTTGAATGGACTGAGCAGACCTTAATCAATAATTTCCAAGAAACTTGGGTTTTCTGAAGAATTCTTTGTATTATTTGAAGTCTATTGATCACTCATCAACTTGCAAAGATTTCACACGTTTCCTTATTGTCCGGCCACATTGCCTTTTTCTTAATGAGTAGACACTTGGAGGCAGTGTCCTTTATTGAGTTTATTCCTGCCTTTTCGTTTTCTTTTATTTTCTCTATAAGATTAAAAACAGACTTGCCTGACCGTGTTGACTGGACTTTCCAACTATATAACATGTAGATACCCAGTCTCTCCCAGTGACAGAAAGAACTATGGATTGGACGTGTTGCTTTTCAACATTCCCTATCCTTTGTTTTCTCTTTTGCTGTAACACAATAATAATAATCTTTATTTTTATATAGCACTAACATATTCCGCATCGTTTTACAGTTTGCACACATTATCATCGCTGTCCCTGATGGGGCTCACAATCTAAATTCCCTATCAGTATGTCTTTGGAATGTGGGAGGAAACCGGAGTGCCCGGAGGAAACCCATGCAGACATGGGGAGAACATACAAACTCCTTGCAGATGTTGTCCTTGGTGGGATTTGAACCCAGGACTCCAGCGCTGCAAGGCTGCAGTGCTAACCACTGCGCCACCGTGGTCAAAGATGTTTAGTAACAACCTTTTCCCATTGAATGCATTCATCCTCATGCAGGGGGAGTCAGGAGGAAAAACTGTCTACCAAACAGTTGATCATCCTAATCTAAATTGCTCTTCGCATGGGGCAATATTGAGCTTTTAAACATTTTTGACACTTTCTTTTTTTCCATGTCACAATGTTAATTAAAAATAAAAATTTAGTAAACTTGCAATTTTCACACTGGCCGCTGGGGCCTTTTTTTTTAGACTTTAACTTCCTGTAGTTTCAGGAAATGATACAAGTACATTGCTGCTAAATCCCCTTTCACACATCAGTTTTTTGCCATCAGTTACAATCCGTCGAATTTCGAAAAAAAACGGATCCCTCGCAGATTGTGAAAAACTCATGCGACGGATCCATTTTTTCACTTTATACCGACTAGGTGATCCAGTTAATTGGATCCTAAAAAATGTAAAAAATTCGGAGCATGCCCAGTTAAAAAAAAAAAAAAAAAAAAAAGGAATCCGTCGCCGGCTTCCGTCATTTGACGGATCCGGCACCATAGGCTTCCATTCTAGCAAACAACGGACAGCGACAGATCCGTTTTTTCGACGGACACGTCTGGTTTTTTCCGACGGACACAAAAAAATTACTATGTCCGTTTTCTCTGGCCGCCGGATAAACAATTTTCGGCGAAAAACAGATGAAACGTGAGGCCATCTGTCGCTAATAAAAGTCTATGAGAAAAAATGATGCCACCGGATCAGTTTTTTTCAAAATTCGACGGATTTTGACTGATGGCAAAAAACTGATGTGTGAAAGGGGCCTAATGTACAGACTCTGACCCTAATAAAGTATCTAATGAGCATGTGCTAAGGTCGTCGTGAAGGGGTTCAGGGTGAGCTGTGATATAGCCTCGTAAAGAGGTGATATCTGCCATTATAATCTTGCCTCTGATGATGAGGACCCTTGCTGTAAACCTTCTGAAAGGAAATATGAGTCTAAACGAAAAATGTAAAATTTTGAATGAAGTTGAACCCCGCGGTCAGATCCTCGATGATCAGTAACTTTCCACCTATCTTAAGGTACCTTCACACACAACGATATTGTTAACGATATCGTTGCAACGTCACACTTTTTTGTGACGTAGCAACGATCTCGCTAACGATCTCCTTATGTGTAACAGCGACCAACGATCAGGCCCCTGCTGGGAGATCGTTGGTCGTGGGGAATGATCAGGACCTTTTTTTGGTCGCTGATCACCCAGTGTCATCGCAGGATCGGCGTGTGTGACGCCGATCCAGCGATGTGTTCACTTGTAACCAGGGTAAACATCGGGTTACTAAGTGCAGGGCCGCGCTTAGTAACCCGATATTTACCCTGGTTACCATTGTAAAAGTTAAAAAAAAAAAAAAAAAAACAGTACATACTTACATTCCGATGTCTGTCACGTCCCCCGCCGTCGGCTTCCCTTCACTGACTGTGTCAGCGCCACCGGTCGTAAAGCAGAGCACAGCGGTGACGTCACCGCTGTGCTCTGCTTTACGGCCGGCACTGACACAGTCAGTGCGGGAAGCTGACGGCGGGGGACGTGACAGACATCGGAATGTAAGTATGTAGTGGGTTTTTTTTGTTTTTTTTTAACTTTTACAATGGTAACCAGGGTTAATATCGGGTTACTGAGCACGGCCCTGCGCTTAGTAACCCGATGTTTACCCTGGTTATCCGGGGATTTCGGCATCGTTGAAGACAGTTTCAACGATGCCGAAGTCTTTCCCCGGATCGTTGGTCGCTGGAGAGAGCTGTCTGTGTGACAGCTCCCCAGCGACCACACAACGACTTACCAACGATCACGGCCAGGTCGTATTGCTGGTCGTGATCGTTGGTAAGTCGTTTAGTGTAACGGTACCCTTACACGTCCGATTATTGAATCCGTGGAGGCTCCATTGTTTGGACCTCTGCCAAACCCCTGTGAGGATGTCTCCAGGTTGCCTCTATTTTTTTTTTTTGTTTTTGTTTTGCTTTTTGTACTATTGGGTTTTCCACTGAAATGTTAGTTTAGGTTGACGTCTACCAAATAAGTGGCCAGTACCTCTTTTCGTCTAGCGGTTTAGTGAAATGTGATTTGTTTGTTTGTTTGTTTTAACCTTCTAAATTTTTGTTGCCTTTATTTTAAAGGAAAAACTTGAAAAAAAAATGATTCCCCATCGTAACATTCATTAGGAAGTCCCTTCAGGCTCTCTAATGATCAATTTTTCCGCTGTCGCTGCTTGCCACACAGGGGTCTAAATAGGTTTAGGCCGTTTCTTAGTAACAGAGGATGAAGCCGGTGGGGGACACTGCTGGTTCTATACACTCCTGCGGAGACCGACGGTGTCCCTTCACAAGGTCCTTAAATTGGTTCTTACTGTGCAATATGCATTTTCGATTTTGGTGGCTGGGCAGGGTTCTCTGCTTTTGTTTATTACGTGTAGTTTATGGCTCGGTTTATGCTTACAGTATTTTTATTGTTGGATGTAAAGTTCTTGAATATGTCGGTGCAATATTAATAAAAGTTATGTATTATGAGCTTTTTTGCAAATGTTAGTTCAGAAGCAACCATGAGACTCTCATCAGACTATGGTATGTTGGGGGACAGCATATATTACCTTTGTGACCTGCTTTAGTGCTTAAAAGCATTTGTTACGGAGGTAAGTACATTTCCTACATTAACAAGAGCAATAAAGTAATATTTTACATTTCAATAAAGAGCATGGTCTATGCTTCAAGGCTTTTTCATTCTTTTCCCAGTGTACTTTTACCCTTGATTGACCCTGTGATTGTGGGTTGCAACTGACGAAGTTACCTAATATGAGTCTATTATCAGTCTTCTCCTTTTCTTGGCAACAGATTTTTGTATTTTTCAAGGGGAAAAACAAACATTTTTCAATAACCCAATTTTATGATCAGATGATCGCAGACGTTCTTACTTCTGAAGCCCAAATGTACAGCACAACTGCTGGAGAGAAGTGGTATTACACGCCTGCCATTCAAATGAATAGTTAACAATGGTATGTAATAGGTGGCAGGTTAGAACTTGCCGGAATGTGGGCTTTTCTGTGTTAGGGCCAAAAAGATGGGAGTCTCCTTTCACGATATTGATATGCCCTCCAACGTAAAATAAGAAAGAAGTTTCTAGGTTACCACCTATGAAATTTATGACGTATCCACTAGATACTTAATCTACTGCTCGTGAGAAAAGTGGTCCCAATACCCATTATTCCTAAATTCAGTGAGTGAGTCTAGCGCAATGCCACTCCATTTTTGGTCTACAGGACTGACTGAGATGGCCACGCGTTGAATTTGATGTTCTATCTGTCCCCTACACAATTAATGGACCAGCTTTGTGCCGGCTTGTAAATGTTGCTACATTCATCCGCGGAGGAAGTGAGTGCGAACTGTGGATCTGGACCCCCAATGATCAGACGTTTATCTTATCCCTCTAATGTTTAGTGTTTTATTTAGGGAGACCCCAATTGTGATTAAAAAATTAAATGCATATATTAAATATACCACCTTACCTTAAAGCGTAACCATCGTTTTAATTTTTATTTCAGAAATCCATAGTACAGAGGAAAATAATCAACTTTCTAATATATCTTGTCAGAGAAATCTGCTTCTTTCTCTGCCAAGATTGATCAGTCATTCTCAAAATTCTTCACTATCTTAGATGTATAGGTACGTCCAAGGTCGTATCCTTGCATTTGATGCAGGCTCCAGTGCTGAGCCCGCAGCTTTCCCTGCACATGACAGCTGATCTGAAAATTTTTTTTTTTTGGTCACCACAACATTTCAATAACATGCAATAACAGGCGATCAAAACATCCTATCTACCCCAAAATGGTGTCAATAAAAACGTTAGCTAGGAGAACATAAAATATGTTGTCACCCAGACCAAGATCGTGAAAAATGGAGACTCTACGTGTCCCTGAAAATGGCGACCTTTGACAATTTTTTTTTCCACCACTTAAATAAAATAGAACCTATACATGTTTGGTACCTGCATACTCGTACTGAACTGGAGAATCTAATTGTCAGGTCAGTTTTAGCAATAATGAACATTGTAAATAAAAAACACAAAAACAATTGCGGAATTGCACTTTTTTTTTTTTTTTTTGCAATTTCACTTGGAATTTTTTCCCCGTTTCCAGTACATTATATGGTAAAATCAATGGTGTCATTCAAAAGTACAACTCGTCCTGCAGAAAACAAGCCCTCATGCGGCCATATTGACGGAAAAATTAAAAAAAAAGTTATGGCGCTGTGAAGAAGGGGAGCAGAAAACGGAAAATCGCAAGGTACTGAAGGGGTTAAACCGGGACCTGTCATTTTCCAAAAATATGGATATATTTTAGATTATATAAATGGCGCTTTCTCCTGAATCCGGCACTGTTTTTCTTTGGTTTTCTGCACCTCTCTGTTCCTGAGATATGACCACTTCCTTCTTGTATGTAAATCTAGGCTTGGTAATCAAGTGGGCCTGGTTCTAAGAACTTCACTGTCACATCTTCTTGGGAACCACGGCCAGTTGGCTAAAAATACTTGATTTATATTCAGGGAAAAGAGAGCTATATCTCTGAAACAGAAAGGCGCAGGAAATAAGGAAAACAACACCAGATTCAGGAGAACAGTGGCATTTACACTAGATAAAATTACATATTAATGCCAAGTGACAGGTCCTCATTAATGTCACCCTAGGCAATGGCCTACTCTGCCTATCCCCTATTCTGCCCCTCTTTCAAAATGTTCCAAATCCCTATCCTTTTCTGGAGGAAAGAAAATACATTTTATTCTCCGGTCTGAGCTGTCAGTCCGTGTGCATATCACAGTATAATAGAGGAGATGCTGAAGGGGTGTATTCATTGTAATCCTCATTGTTCTTCTGGAAATGTAAAAATTCAGCTACAGGAGTTTTCCCCAAATTCTCCGCAACTATGCAGTGCTGGATGGCTCTGTGGGAGCAGGTGGTCTTTCCAAGTCCTGGTCTACAGAAGAGATTTGATGAATATATGCAGGACTTCAGTTGTTGTAATTCAGATGCTATTTCCTCGTGGGTGCCCAAAGGAGAGGAGTCACTTACAATGCTTGAAATTTAAGGTTATTAATTGCTTGTATGAGATTAGCCATAATTTGTGGCTGATATTGCAGTTTAGCTGCTCTCAGGTGATCGGGACTTGCTTGTAATACCAAACACCACTTTTGGGCTAGAGTGGCGTGGTTTCTGATGAAAAAAAAAAATATATAGCTTTTTTTCAAATGCTATTCATCCTTGTTTACCAAAGAACTTTATTACAATAATATGCAAAATGGTCAAATTCTTTAAAAAGGACGTTTTGCCAAATATTTCATGTTAAACTGGACGTACAATGTAATAATGGCTGCAGAGCGGAATCCACGTTTGTTTTTATTTTTTTTAAATTCACATCTCCAATGTGGCGGTATTCGCATCCAAAGAGTGTGGCACCTAATGAGTTAAATTATGTTAAGTCCAAGTGAGTGTTATCAGATAATTTTCATTGGGGGCGTGATCTTCTTTACCACTGTATGAAACTGACTAGTCAAAAGCAAGCAGCAACACCATGGAGAAAGAACACCCCCCTCCAATAGCTAAGAGCAGGTTTTTTATTGTGTGAGCTGTAATCACACTTATGTCTGTAGTGCAACTTGTACCTGCTCTGCAGTGAGAGAGCAGGGTTTTATTACATCTCACACAAGAGCAGTCTGTTGTGGGTTACACGTGTGTAAGATATATTGAGACCCTGCTCTGATCTCACTAGACAGCGATAACAACTTTCCCTCAGTACAACAGATAAATGTGATCACTGACATATCCCCAGACAGGCAGTACAGCAGAAGTGACAATGCTATGAGACAAGGAGACCTGATTAAAGGGTTTGTAATGTGACGCAGCTATACTCAGCTGCGCTGCATTTCCCCATATAGGGAGCTTATTTTAACAATTGTAAAGTCCCCCCTACACATTAGACTAATGTTGGCTGAACACACGAATACCAACAGGCTCGACCAACAGTATAATGTATATGGAGGTGCAGCCGACTGATCAGGAGAGATGTCGATAGCACATGTCCCATTTTAGACTGACTATCGCATTTTTCTCACTGCAACAAGCAGCCAATTGACATGTCAGTTGGCAGCTTTCTCGTACAAAACACAGGAGCACTCCTGTGTAAACGAATGTCAGCTGAGATGGCTTTCAGCCGCACGATCAGCTGAAGCATCGTACTGCCAATAGCCACTGAATGTGCATGACCAACTTTAGTCATCTGTGCTCTACTTCCAGCGCCTTCTAATTATACCCTTCTGCACTAGGTTAGACCAGTAGATCAGTATTCGGGTCTTTGCCGGATTTCTCGTTTCATAAATCACAAAATGTTTTCTACTGGTGAAAGGTCTGGACTGCAAGATTCCAATTACCCGAACTCTTCTTCTGCAACACCATACTGTTGTGATGGATGCAGTATGTGATCTAGCATTGTCTTGCTGAAATATGCAAGACCTTCCCTGAAATAGACATTGTCCGGATGGAGAATATGTCGTTCTAAAACCTCCAGCACTAATAGTGACTTCCAAGATATGTAAGCTGCCTGTGCCATAGACAAAAATGTAACCCCTTAGCATCAGAGATGCAGGAACTGTGTGCTGATAACAAGCTGGATGGTCCTTCTCCTCTTGAGTCTGCCAGTCCCATGTCTGTGATTTTCATAAAAAAATTATCATTTTAATTCTTCTGAACAGATTTCCATTTTACTTCAATCCATTTTAAATTCGCTTTAGCCCAAAAAATACGGCAACATTTCTGGATTGTGTTGATATGTGGCTTCTTCTTTGCATGATTGAGCGCTCACTTACATTTCTGGATTGCACGGCAGTCAGTGTGCACAGACAATGATTTCTGGAAGTATTCCTGAGCTGCTCATGCAGTGATTAGCACCACCAGTTCCTGCCTGTTTATAATGAAGTTATGAGGGTTTGTAGATCACGAGCATCCGATATTGACCGTCGGCCTTGTGCACATGGGTTTCTCCAGAATCTCAGAATGTTTTGATATTATGTACTGTAAATGGTAGGATGTTCAACATCTTTGCAATCTTACGTTTTTCTGAAATTATTCCACAATTTTTAAACCCAGTTGTTTATAGATTAGACAACCACCAACCATCTTTGCTATTGAGAGACTCTGCCTATCTAATTTCTTCTTTTTAAACAGTCATATGATTTAGTTGAAAATTGACCCTCCATCTGTTTTCATTAGTACCACTTACATTACAGCCTTTTGTTAATCCTGTCCCAACTTTTTTGAGATGTGTTTCTGCCATCAATTTGTAAATGAGTTAATTTTTTCATATAACATCAAAAAGTGTCCAACGTTCAGTTTCTGATGTTCTGTTGGGAAAAATATGGCTATAAGAGATTTCCAAATTATTGCATTCTTGTTTTCTTTGCATTTATCAAAGAGTCCCAATATTTGGGGACTTGGGGTTGTACTTCTACTTGTTTGGGCATTATAACGGTGCTATGGGCTTTGTCATTGTCAGCTGAACTCTGCCCAATAGGAGACAGCCAAAGGGAGTTGTCCAATATCAGGAAAAAAGAGAGGTGAATTTTCCTTCCCCCTCAAAATCCGCTTCACTTCTATGTAGAAGTCATGTCTGGTATGGCCTTTCATCCCTAATCAAGGTAATTCTATGGAACTAAAGTGCCAGATATGAGCAATAGATATAAATGGTATTTTTTCCGGGGAGAAAAAGTTTTTATAATTTTTGAACTCCAACACCATGAAAAATAAGTTCCCTTAAGGCAAATGTTTACTGTATCTGCGTATAGGTATCTAGCGGACGGTTGGGTTCTTCAACAGGGTAGATCCATTTTCTCTTGAAGTAGTGAGCCTATTAAAATGCTGCAATAACTGCAAGCTCCAGGGTTTACAGCTTGTGATGTGGTAAGCAGTTACATTGTTATCAGGAGATAGTCTTTTGATTGACCAGAAAGTTTAACCAATACAAGAATTGCCGTCTCAGGTGCTTTTCGAGGCTTCTCCACTCGTGAAGACGGTTGCACGTCAGCAAATTGTCCGCTTCCCGCCGAAGACCGATGGAAACTCGGCACATTTCAAGCTCTAGATTTACATTTCTTTGGCAGCACAAGCTTGTTGACCTTAACAAACATCTTCTCCATCGTGTCCCTGCTGGATTTGTCTCATCGATTGTTTTACTCACTTTGTTCTCTGCCACTAGCTAATAAATGCACATTTTCCCTGGGAACGTGTGCTGTTTGTGCAAGCGGGTTTTGCGTATGGCCCCTATTATACCCTTGAAATAATCACTGTAGCCCGGAAAGATAACAAATACTTGATTACTTGGAGAAAGGTTCCCACTTAATGGTGTGGTTCCAATTTCTACAAATACGAGTACATGTTGGTGTCATTCTCCAGTTCCTGTGTAGAGAATCAAACTGTACTTAGAAATGCTGGAAAAAGACCACAAAGGTTTAGATGGGCTTATTTGCCTTCAGTCATATTCCACAGAAAGGCTCTTCCATAAGGAAAAAGTCAATTTTCTTAGAGCTACCCATACATTTATGTAATCATTTGACTGAAGGGTATTCCAAGGTGGCCGCCTTCATACATTTGTACACTAGGTTGGGTAAAATTTCCATGTGTTATCAATGGGGAGAGCAGTCAGATAGCAGCTTAAAAGGGTTTTTCCTATTATGAAAAGTTATCACCTGTGCCAGCAGTCAAACCTTCTCTGGTCCTAAAAATTTGGCTCTGAAATTGCTCTTTGAGAATGGTGCTCTCATTTCCTCCATTCATTTTCTATGGGACTGCCAGAAGGTACAGCAAACAGCGGTCTTCAGCATTTCCATGGAGAATAAATGGAGTGGTGGTGCACAGGGTATTTTGGAACCCATTCTCTGGATCATTAGGAAGCGTCTAACATAAATTTCTACCCTATAGTTTGCATAAGGTATAACTTAGAAGAAATAAAAGGAGCAAGCGTTGAAATTCAGCATGAATAATATAGTTGAGCGAGAATCGCATTGGACCTATAAACCTATACTGAAATAATTGGGCACCTCGGCTCCGCTTAATTTTTCTCTGCAGAGAGCTTGGGCTGACCAGGAGATGTTTGTGCTACAACTTAGCCCAATATGCCCGTGAATGGAGCTATGGTGCTGTACTCTGAACAGCACTAGACCAGAAGCAGCTCTGTGTAGAGAAGTGGACAAAGGGGATGTGACTCCTTTTTGGTTGGTGATATTCACAGATTAGCAAATGACTGAATGTCCTACAGATATGCAGTTTCCAGCTTTCCCAAAATACCCCCTTAAGTTCAATATCTTAACTTGGTTTAAAATTCACTAGGTAACTTTATTTAACAACAAGCAAGATGAAGCATTTGCTGGTTTCTAATTATTAATTATTTGTGTTTTTACACAAAGGAATAAGGTAAAAAGGAATATCCAACTCCAGAGCAGATCTTACTACAGATTGCTGCCTCCAACTGGTTGGGATCAAAGTGAAAATGTTTCATGGCTCTTTGCAGGGTTAGATATTGACTTATTGGGTTGCCACCTACGAGGGGCGTTCATTAAAGATTTCCCATGACTCACTGCCTGTGGACTGAGGGCAGTGAAACTTGGGACAGTTATTAGTCCTTCGCTACATAGGTGCCACCTTGGGGCACACACTTCTCCCATCTCTTTAAGCAACTGTAAACACCTCACTTGTAGAAGTCGACAGGTTGCTCCAAAAGCCTTGTTGTGACTTCAGAAATCAGTCTCATTATCTGGAAAATGCTTGCCTTTTAGAATAACTTCATTGTTGGAAAGAGGTGGAAGTCTGATGGTGCGAGGTCAGGTGAATAAGGGGGATGCGGTAGAATTTCACTGCCACAGGAGCATGCTTCTATTTGGGCAACATGTGAGTTGTGAACTGGTACATTGTCTTGCAGAAGGTGGACACCTTTGGTGAGCATGTCACGCGCTCTTGGTTTTGATGGCCTCCCGCAAATTCTGCAGCAGTTTAGCATAGCAATATGTCCCAGTGATCATGGTACCCATTGCTAGGAAATCCATCAATACTTCTCTGTGCTGGTCCCAAAATAGTGTGAGCATGACTTTGCCTGTCGAGGGCTGGGTACGTGCCTTCTTTGGAGGCGGTGAGTCATGATTCTTCCATTGCATCGACTGGACTTTAGTCTCAGGGTCATAGTGATGGACCCATCTTTCATCTTGTGTGAATAGTCTGTTGAAAACTCCGTCCTCCTGGTTTCTATTGCACAATAGAGCCTGAGTGCATTTGACTCATTCCTGCTTTTGGAAAAATGTGAGTAGCCGGGGAACCCAGCGAGCTGATACCTTCTGCATGTGAACATGGTCTTGGTTGATTTTTTCCAATGACCCCACACTAATCTTGAAATATTGGGCCCTGGAATTGGAGCTGTTTACACTGAAGTCCGACCACATTTGATTTGACAATGCCAGTTCTTGACTACATCATATAATGGGGAATCGTCACCATAAACCTGTTTCATCTCATTGAATGTCTCCTTTGGTGTGCGGCCTTTCGAGTAAAGGAACTTGATGACTTCTCTGTATTCCACTGGGTCAATTATCAAACCTCACACCACTTGAGCACCTGTAAAAATCAAGGCTGTTATCAGTTCTAAGTTGAAAATTGGCATATAACCTATATAGACTTATATCTTTACACATGTGCAGTTAAAGCGTCCTGTGATAAATAGAAGTGGGCCAGGGGAAATCTTTAATGAGCGTATATGTGGCACTAAAATATTTCTCTTGATTCTAGAAGAAAGCAATTTTTCACAATCTTTTTTTGCCCGGGCAACATTGCTTTAAAGGCTCCCTACTAGCTTGACTAACACAAGAAGAATCTGTACCTCCCGAGGAGGCAGTTTTCAATGCTCCATGAAGGGTTACATCTTTAGCACCTTTAACAATTGAGAATTTGCCAATTCTTTTGATTGAGGTACAATAATTTGGAACCTTCATCAGCCTTTGGTTAATCAACTTTAAGCCTCATGACGTTGTTTGCTCAATTGTAGAAAATCTTGCACACAATAAGATGAAAGATGAGGATAAATGTGGGCTGAAGCCATGCACAGTAAGCTGTCGTTTTACTGCAGAGTATTTAGGTCAAGTACTTGTTCTGTGAATGATTGTTTAGAGACGCGAATTACCGGAGATGTTTGCTTCTTTCATCTAAGTCACAAACATGGCACTTTTTGGGCACACTGCGGGTGACTCATCTGCCAATTTTTTCTCAAAAACCCTGGGTTAGTTGATGCATACAGTATGCTCATCAAAATCAGGAGCAAAGCTCTAGGAGCTGTACTTATTAGTCTCCGGTATACAGAAAGCGTACCAATGTACATACCGTATATACTCGAGTATAAGCCGACCCGAGTATAAGCCGACCCCCCTAATTTTGCCACAAAAAACTGGGATAACTTATTGACTCGAGTATAAGCCTAGGGTAGAAAATGCAGCATTTACCGGTGAATTTCAAAAATAAAAATAGATGCTCCATACCGTTCATTATTGCCCCATAGATGCTCCATATACAACTGTGCTATATAGAATGCTCTGCACCGTTGATTATGGCCCCATAGATGCTCCTTATAATGCTGTGCCATATATGCTCTGCACCTTTGATTATGGCCCCATAGATGATCCTTATAATGCTGTGCCATATATGCTCTGCACCTTTGATTATGGCCCCATAGATGCTCCTTATAATGCTGTGCCCCATATATGCTCTGCACCTTTATGGCCCCATAGGTGCTCCTTATAATGCTGTGCCCCATATATGCTCTGCACCTTTATGGCCCCATAGGTGCTCCTTATAATGCTGTGCCCCATTTATGCTCTGCACCTTTATGGCCCCATAGGTGCTCCTTATAATGCTGTGCCCCATATATGCTCTGCACCTTTATGGCCCCATAGGTGCTCCTTATAATGCTGTGCCCCATATATGCTCTGCACCTTTATGGCCCCATAGGTGCTCCTTATAATGCTGTGCCCCATATATGCTCTGCACCTTTATGGCCCCATAGGTGCTCCTTATAATGCTGTGCCCCTTATATGCTCTGCACCTTTATGGCCCCATAGGTGCTCCTTAGAATGCTGCTGGTGCTGCCATAAAAAAAAAAAAAAAATCACATACTCACCTCTCTTCTCAGGACGCCGGCGCTTTCAATAATTACCTGCTCCTCGTGTGGCTCCGTCTCCAGCACTGACGCTCAGCAGAGGGCGCGCACTGACTACGTCACAGCGCCCTCTAACCTGAGCGTCACTGCTAGAGGACGCTGCAGACGGAGCCGGAGCGAGGAGCAGGTAATTATAGCGCTGCGCTCCCCTTACCTGCTGCGGCGCGGTCCCTGCAGTCCCTGGCTTCTCCGGCGCTGCAGCTTCTTCCTGTAATTGAGCGGTCACATGGCACCGATCATTTACAGCAATGAATATGCGGCTCCTCCCCTATGGGGGTGGAGCTGCCTATTCATTTCTGTAATGAGCGGTGCCATGTGACCGCTCAGTGCAGGAAGAATCTGCAGCGCCGGAGAAGCCAGGTACTCCAGGGACCGCGCTGGGAGCAGGTAAGTATGATTACACAGCCCCCGCTCCCCCTCCCCTGCTGACACCCGGGTATATGACTCGAGTATAAGCCGAGAGGGGGACTTTCAGCCCAAAAAAATGGGCTGAAAATCTCGGCTTATACTCGAGTATATACGGTAGTTATAAAATTGGTATTTTT
The DNA here is from genome assembly GCF_032444005.1 of Ranitomeya imitator. Taxonomy (NCBI): domain Eukaryota; kingdom Metazoa; phylum Chordata; class Amphibia; order Anura; family Dendrobatidae; genus Ranitomeya; species Ranitomeya imitator. The sequence continues at coordinate 418,600,261 of NC_091283.1, read as the reverse complement.
ATCTATTGACCTTTAAATGGAAATTGTACATTAAACAAACTGCATATGCTTTCACTGAAATGTGCTTCTTTCTCCAATTATGCACCACTTCTTAAACTCTTGAAAAAAATCATTCTTGAAAAAGAGTTCAAATCTATCTTTTTCAAGACATGAGGGACTACGACCACAGTGAGATATCAGGTTGAAACTTCTAAGTAAGAGAGAGTAGGACTGAGGAGCAGGGTGAGAAAAAAAGTAGAGACAGACACACACACACACACCTCATGAAGAGCTTTCAAACAAGTAACATAGTAACATAGTAACATAGTTAGTAAGGCCGAAAAAAGACATTTGTCCATCCGGTTCAGCCTATATTCCATCATAATAAATCCCCAGATCTACGTCCTTCTACAGAACCTAATTGTATGATACAATATTGTTCTGCTCCAGGAAGACATCCAGGCCTCTCTTGAACCCCTCAACTGAGTTCGCCATCACCACCTCCTCAGGCAAGCAATTCCAGATTCTCACTGCCCTAACAGTAAAGAATCCTCTTCTATGTTGGTGGAAAAACCTTCTCTCCTCCAGACGCAAAGAATGCCCCCTTGTGCCCGTCACCTTCCTTGGTATAAACAGATCCTCAGCGAGATATTTGTATTGTCCCCTTATATACTTATACATGGTTATTAGATCGCCCCTCAGTCGTCTTTTTTCTAGACTAAATAATCCTAATTTCGCTAATCTATCTGGGTATTGTAGTTCTCCCATCCCCTTTATTAATTTTGTTGCCCTCCTTTGTACTCTCTCTAGTTCCATTATATCCTTCCTGAGCACCGGTGCCCAAAACTGGACACAGTACTCCATGTGCGGTCTAACTAGGGATTTGTACAGAGGCAGTATAATGCTCTCATCATGTGTTTCCAGACCTCTTTTAATGCACCCCATGATCCTGTTTGCCTTGGCAGCTGCTGCCTGGCACTGGCTGCTCCAGGTAAGTTTATCATTAACTAGGATCCCCAAGTCCTTCTCCCTGTCAGATTTACCCAGTGGTTTCCCATTCAGTGTGTAATGGTGATATTGATTCCTTCTTCCCATGTGTATAACCTTACATTTATCATTGTTAAATCTCATCTGCCACCTTTCAGCCCAAGTTTCCAACTTATCCAGATCCATCTGTAGCAGAATACTATCTTCTCTTGTATTAACTGCTTTACATAGTTTTGTATCATCTGCAAATATCGATATTTTACTGTGTAAACCTTCTACCAGATCATTAATGAATATGTTAAAGAGAACAGGTCCCAATACTGACCCCTGCGGTACCCCACTGGTCACAGCGACCCAGTTAGAGACTATACCATTTATAACCACCCTCTGCTTTCTATCACTAAGCCAGTTACTAACCCATTTACACACATTTTCCCCCAGACCAAGCATTCTCATTTTGTGTACCAACCTCTTGTGCGGCACGGTATCAAACGCTTTGGAAAAATCGGGATATACCACGTCCAATGACTCACCGTGGTCCAGCCTATAGCTTACCTCTTCATAAAAACTGATTAGATTGGTTTGACAGGAGCGATTTCTCATAAACCCATGCTGATATGGAGTTAAACAGTTATTCTCATTGAGATAATCCAGAATAACATCCCTCAGAAACCCTTCAAATATTTTACCAACAATAGAGGTTAGACTTACTGGCCTATAATTTCCAGGTTCACTTTTAGAGCCCTTTTTGAATATTGGCACCACATTTGCTATGCGCCAATCCTGCGGAACAGACCCTGTCGCTATAGAGTCCCTAAAAATAAGAAATAATGGTTTATCTATTACATTACTTAGTTCTCTTAGTACTCGTGGGTGTATGCCATCCGGACCCGGAGATTTATCTATTTTAATCTTATTTAGCCGGTTTCGCACCTCTTCTTGGGTTAGATTGGTGACCCTTAATATAGGATTTTCATTGTTTCTTGGGATTTCACCTAGCATTTCATTTTCCACCGTGAATACCGTGGAGAAGAAGGTGTTTAATATGTTAGCTTTTTCCTCGTCATCTACAACCATTCTTTCCTCACTATTTTTTAAGGGGCCTACATTTTCAGTTTTTATTCTTTTACTATTGATATAGTTGAAGAACAGTTTGGGATTAGTTTTACTCTCCTTAGCAATGTGCTTCTCTGTTTCCTTTTTGGCAGCTTTAATTAGTTTTTTAGATAAAGTATTTTTCTCCCTATAGTTTTTTAGAGCTTCAATGGTGCCATCCTGCTTTAGTAGTGCAAATGCTTTCTTTTTACTGTTAATTGCCTGTCTTACTTCTTTGTTTAGCCACATTGGGTTTTTCCTATTTCTAGTCCTTTTATTCCCACAAGGTATAAACCCAGAACTGGATTCACAGTTACACTGCTCAATACTCCTGTATAGTTCCCTTCATGCTGCTGCTGCTGCTTCTTCTCAGTGTGCTAACTAAGGAATGAAGAGCAGGAATCCCCCTGTTATTTTTATGGTAGACAACATAGTAGCTAGTCTCCAACAGCTTATAGTTAATTGCAGATTAAAATATAAGGCCTGTAGTGTGTAAAACCGGTGAAAATATGGGCTACAAGTCATGTAATGACCTGACAGTGTTTTTTTTTTTTTTTTTTTTTTTACGCACAAAGACGGTAAGACCATTGATCTGGTCTTTTTCTGACTCTGTTCAATCTCCTACCTAGATAACTCACCTCTTCCCCTCTCTGACCACAATATCCTCTCCTTCACACTCACAAATCCTTGCTCACCACAGCACACTCCTACCTACCACACGTGAAGAAATTTGCCAGCCGTTAACACTCAACTAACACTTGCAGACTCCCTACACTCATCACTGTCCCCGATCTCCTCTTTTGTCAGTCCTGATCTGGCAAACTACATTGCTACACCACTACACTGTACAGTTTCACCTGTCTTTCACTAGGGGGACTTGTCAGGGAGTCACAAAAACACTGAACTTTAGGAAGGCAAAGTTTGACCAGCTTAGAGATGCCCTTAATCTGGTAGACTGGGACAATATCCTCAGAAATAAGAATACAGATAATAAATGGAAAATGTTTAAGAACATCCTAAATAGGCACTGTAAGCGGTTTATACCTTGTGGGAATAAAAGGACTAGAAATAGGAAAAACCCAATGTGGCTAAACAAAGAAGTAAGACAGGCAATTAACAGTAAAAAGAAAGCATTTGCACTACTAAAGCAGGATGGCACCATTGAAGCTCTAAAAAACTATAGGGAGAAAAATACTTTATCTAAAAAACTAATTAAAGCTGCCAAAAAGGAAACAGAGAAGCACATTGCTAAGGAGAGTAAAACTAATCCCAAACTGTTCTTCAACTATATCAATAGTAAAAGAATAAAAACTGAAAATGTAGGCCCCTTAAAAAATAGTGAGGAAAGAATGGTTGTAGATGACGAGGAAAAAGCTAACATATTAAACACCTTCTTCTCCACGGTATTCACGGTGGAAAATGAAATGCTAGGGGAAATCCCAAGAAACAATGAAAACCCTATATTAACCCCTTCACGACATGCGCCGTACTAGTACTGCGCATGCCGTGAATCCCCCTTTGATGTGGGCTCCGGCGGTGAGCCCACATCAAAGTCGCGACATGTCAGCTGTTTTGTACAGCTGACATGTGCGCGCAATAGCGGCGGGTGAAATCGCTATTCACCCGCCGCTATTAATCTGTTAAATGCTCTCAAACACAGACAGCGGCATTTAACAACCGCATCCGGCCGGGCGGCCGGATATGACGTCATCGCCGACCCCCGTCACATGATCGGGGGTCGGCGATGCATCAGGAAGGTAACCATAGAGGTCCTTGAGACCTCTATGGTTACTGATGCAGGTCTGCTGTGAGCGCCCCCCTGTGGTCGGCGCTCACAGCACACCTGCATTTCTGCTACATAGCAGCGATCTGATGATCGCTGCTATGTAGCAGAGCCGATCAGGCTATGCCAGCTTCTAGCCTCCCATGGAGGCTATTGAAGCATGGCACAAGTAAAAAAAAAAATGTTTTTAAAAATATGAAAAAAATATAAAAAATATAAAAGTTTAAATCACCCCCCTTTCGCCCCATCCTAAATAAAACAATAAAAAAAAAAAACCTACACGTATTTGGTATCGCCGTGTTCAGAATCGCCCGATCTATCAATTAAAAAAAGCATTAACCTGATCGCTAAACGGCGTAGCGAGAAAAAAAATCCAAAACGCCAGAATTAAGTTTTTTTGGTCGCCGTGACATTGCATTAAAATGCAATAACGGGCGATCAAAAGAACGTATCTGCGCAAAAATGGTATCATTAAAAACATCAGCTCGGCACGCAAAAAAATACTCATCCGACCCCAGATCACGAAAAATGGAGACGCTACGGGTATCGGAAAATGGCACTTTTTTTTTTTTTTTTTTTTATGGAAAGTTTGGAATTTTTTTTCACCACTTAGATAAAAAATAACCTAGTCATGTTAGGTGTCTATGAACTCGTAATGACCTAGAGAATCATAATGGCAGGTTAGTTTTAGCATTTAGTGAACCTAGCAAAAAAGCCAAACAAAAAACAAGTGTGGGATTGCACTTTTTTTGCAATTTCACCGCACTTGGAATTTTTTTCCCGTTTTCTAGTAAAAGACATGGTAAAACCAATGGTGTCGTTCAAAAGTACAACTTGTCCCGCAAAAAATAAGCCCTCACATGACCATATTGACGGAAAAATAAAAAAGTTATGGCTCAGGGAAGGAGGGAAGTGAAAAACGAAAACGTAAAAATGAAAAAGGGCCGCGACTTGAAGGGGTTAAGGGTCACCAATCTAACCCAAGAAGAGGTGCGAAACCGGCTAAATAAGATTAAAATAGATAAATCTCCAGGTCCGGATGGCATACACCCACGAGTACTAAGAGAACTAAGTAATATAATAGATAAACCATTATTTCTTATTTTTAGGGACTCTATAGCGACGGGGTCTGTTCCGCAGGACTGGCGCATAGCAAATGTGGTGCCAATATTCAAAAAGGGCTCTAAAAGTGAACCTGGAAATTATAGGCCAGTAAGTCTAACCTCTATTGTTGGTAAAATATTTGAAGGGTTTCTGAGGGATGTTATTCTGGATTATCTCTATGAGAATAACTGTTTAACTCCATATCAGCATGGGTTTATGAGAAATCGCTCCTGTCAAACCAGTCTAATCAGTTTTTATGAAGAGGTAAGCTATAGGCTGGACCACGGTGAGTCATTGGACGTGGTATATCTCGATTTTTCCAAAGCGTTTGATACCGTGCCGCACAAGAGGTTGGTACACAAAATGAGAATGCTTGGTCTGGGGGAAAATGTGTGTAAATGGGTTAGTAACTGGCTTAGTGATAGAAAGCAGAGGGTGGTTATAAATGGTATAGTCTCTGACTGGGTCGCTGCGACCAGTGGGGTACCACAGGGGTCGGTATTGGGACCTGTTCTCTTCAACATATTTATTAATGATCTGGTAGAAGGTTTACACAGTAAAATATCGATATTTGCAGATGATACAAAACTATGTAAAGCAGTTAATACAAGAGAAGATAGTATTCTGCTACAGATGGATCTGGATAAGTTGGAAACTTGGGCTGAAAGGTGGCAGATGAGATTTAACAATGATAAATGTAAGGTTATACACATGGGAAGAAGGAATCAATATCACCATTACACACTGAACGGGAAACCACTGGGTACATCTGACATAGGAGAAGGACTTGGGGATCCTAGTTAATGATAAACTTACCTGGAGCAGCCAGTGCCAGGCAGCAGCTGCCAAGGCAAACAGGATCATGGGGTGCATTAAAAGAGGTCTGGATACACATGATGAGAGCATTATACTGCCTCTGTACAAATCCCTAGTTACACCGCACATGGAGTACTGTGTCCAGTTTTGGGCACCGGTGCTCAGGAAGGATATAATGGAACTAGAGAGTGTACAAAGGAGGGCAACAAAATAAATAAAGGGGATGGGAGAACTACAATACCCAGATAGATTAGCGAAATTAGGATTATTTAGTCTAGAAAAAAGACGACTGAGGGGCGATCTAATAACCATGTATAAGTATATAAGGGGACAATACAAATATCTCGCTGAGGATCTGTTTATACCAAGGAAGGTGACGGGCACAAGGGGGCATTTTTTGCGTCTGGAGGAGAGAAGGTTTTTCCACCAACATAGAAGAGGATTCTTTACTGTTAGGGCAGTGAGAATCTGGAATTGCTTGCCTGAGGAGGTGGTGATGGCGAACTCAGTCGAGGGGTTCAAGAGAGGCCTGGATGTCTTCCTGGAGCAGAACAATATTGTATCATACAATTATTAGGTTCTGTAGAAGGACGTAGATCTGGGGATTTATGATGATGGAATATAGGCTGAACCTATGGACAAATGTCTTTTTTCGGCCTTACTAACTATGTTACTATGTTACACTGACACTCTCGGATGCATCCTTGACCATGTAGCGCCCCTCATCCTCAGAACCTCCAAACACAAAGTAAAACATCCCTGGCTCACAACGCAAACTCGATTTCTCCAGCGATGCTCTAGGAGTGCTGAACGCCTATGGAGGAAAACTCGCACAAAAACTTCATCCACTACAAATTTATGCTAAGGACCTATACAGTGAAGGAAATAAATATTTGATCCTTTGCTGATTTTGCAAGTTTGTCCACTGACAAAGACATGGACAGTCTATTATTTTATGGATAGGTTAATTTTAACATTCAGAGATAGAATGTATGGGCATGCAGGTAATAGAAATGTTACCATAGTCCGACCTGTATGCCTCATATTAATGGTCTTATTGTGGAGAAATGTTATATTCTGTCTTTATGTTAATGATTTATTCCAGGAGCTAGGCCGTGCAGTGCCTGGAAGAAATCACTAACCCCTATCATCATTATAATACTACCCCCTCTCCCATGCAAGTCAGTTATGGCCCCAGAATCCCGCGCCTGCACTTGCTCAGGTATACATACCTCATCCTCCCTTCTGTGGGCACTTCTGCGCAGACGTCGGCAACTTCCGCTCCAGTAACCTCTGGTGTATGTGCCGATAAAGTGCTTGCCCCACTTCCTCCCTCCTACACATGGTTCCTAGCGATGACTGTGCATTGAGGAAGTGGGGAGAGCATCTTATTTGCGTACACGCAGGAGGTCACAGTGACTCGCCGGCAAATGCGGAGAAGATCCCTGAATACAGCGGCCACAGAAGAGAAGATGAGGTATGTATTTCTGAGGGAGTGCAGGATTCTTGGGCCATAACTGACGTGCATGGGAGGGGGGGTAGTATTGTAATGAGGACAGGAGGCAAGCATTTCTTCCAGGCATCGTACGCCCCAGAGCCTGGAAGAAATCATTAGCATGAAGACAGAATATAACATTACTCCGCAGCATGACCATTAATATGAGGCATACAGGTAGGACTAGTGTAGCATTTCTATTACCTGTATGCCCATATTAATAGGTCATATACATCCCTTTAAGAAGCTCTGTTCCCTACTACGATTTGTCCAAACCTGGGGATTTCCAGACGATGAAAACAGTACTTAAAGGTCTCAGACCAGTTAAAAAGTATACAATAATTACCTTGGCGATTCTCCACAATTTGCTCCTGGGCTTCCTGGTGTTGTACGGGACACATTGATAATGGGTGGAAATGCCTGCTCAGCCAGTCGCTGGCAGTAGCATGGACCAGCCTCAATCATTGATTGACTGGACCACATTTCCTGTTATTTTCTGGTGTTTTGAGAACGAGACCATGAAGTAAGGGGCAACAGAGGCTACATAATTGGAATATGACCTGCAGGGGGACATGTAAAAGTGAGTACAGTTTTTATTTCATTTTTTTTTTAAATTTTGGAATCAGTTGACGTTCTCTTAATTATCGATTCATTCAGCTGTAAAACCCCTTTAAGTTTCTGAATTGTCGTTAGATCCTGTTGTTGGAATACCCTGGTCACTTACATCATATCAGTTGTACAAAGAATTAATAATTCCTAATACATTTTCCTCATGTATTAATGTCCTTTTCTGAAAGGTTTTCATCAATCCAATAAAATATTTCTCCTCATCTATTGTTTGTTCTGAAGCCGCACAATCGAGATGAAGAGGAATACCTCATTTCAAGATGAGCATCTGCAGAAAGAATTAATGATTATTCCTACACCATTTTACTAATTAGTAGGATTAATTGGAGAAACGTAAATAATTGTTTTTTCATCATTGTGGAGAAGTAGTGTACATGCTCATCATCCACCTCTTTTCTGACACACTAGGATGGAGAGTGGAAAAACACCCACCAAATGTGAATAATGTTTTGTTACGAAGACTCCTTTACACAAAACTATTTTGTAAGCCACTTATGGGTGGTATGTTGTGTGAGAAATTGTGGTTATGGAGTGGATGGAAATAATTTCCATCCTACTCCTGCTGACCCTGTTTCTTCCTGTCTGAGTGAGGACCACCATATTGTTTCCTAGCAAGTAATTCAAGCTGATAGTTGGCCAGAGCAAGCGTTAAGAGTTTTCTCCACTAGAGCAACCTCTGCCTTGGAAGAAGCCAGCCAAGCCTTCACTTGATCAATGCATGTCCAGCATTCTTCTACCTCGGTGGATCAGCTCTGGTCATTGAAAGAACTTGGGGGCCAGCTTAAATGAGTGGCTCGATCCTCATTCTCTGCTCTTCCACCCTTTTGGATATGCCATCCCTTTGTGATACACCTATTCTGAGAATGGAGAACATGCAGCGCTGGTCTAGCTTTGTGTCCCTTTCTGTTTTTTTGTTTCCCTGCACTGTAGCGCACACGACTTCCAGGCTGTGCAGGGTACTTCAGCTGGCCCCTTTTACTTAAAGCAAATCTGTCAGCAGTGTTTTGCTCATTAACCCCTTAGTGATCACAAATGTCTTTTTACTAACCTGCAATATAAGAATATCCTACCCCTACGGCTGACAATCTAGCAGCTGTCGGCAGTACTCTATAGCTGACAACTTGCTGCATCAGCCACGATCAGTGTTGGTACCAACTATAGTTGTTTAACCCCCTTAAATGCTGCTGTCAATAGTGACTACAGCATCTAGCTGGTTAACAGAGTGTGGTGGCTCCCTCGTTAACCCCATCGGCATCCTGAGATTTTGATCCTGATGTTGGCCATGGCAGTTCTTGGCCAAATAATGGCCTTAAAGTCTGCCGGCTACAATGGCCTACATTTCTTCATTCCTGTTATGCCGCTTTGTAAACATCCACGAAAAAATAGAGTATTATTATTATTCTGCAATAAAAAGGCACATTCATTTCAAAGACATCTATATCAAAAGGTAGTCTCAATCAATGAGAAACAGGTGTAATTCAAGTACAACACCAAGGGTGCAGCAAATTTAGAAAGCTCAGTATTCACATCCATATTGAATATAAAGTGACAGTGCAGTAATCGATTACAAAGACCAATGTGACTACATCAGTCATATAGGCATATTAGGCATGTATAATGCTACAGCGCAGGCACCGCCGCCATTTTTATGAATGTGAATTTATTTTTTTGTAACCCCACAATAGTATATGCAGTATGTAAAATAGGGGGCAGGTCTGTAACTGATCAGTGACCTGACATAAGCCATACAGATGCATACCATGGAATAAATGGCGCTATAATAATAAATAATAATATTTAAGCAGAGCAGCACATAAAGACCCCTCCACACAGTCCCTCCCCGGAGAACGGGCATATCATTAACTGAAAACTACAAATACAGATTAAACAATAACCACAAGACGGGTTTCATTAACCAAGGTATCATTTTAATCAGTGTAACGGCTCCATCCTGACAGTGTCTGTAGTTTACTGAGCACTATCCTGATGACCGTTTCGCTTAAATAGTCCAATGTTGCACTTTCCTGCACATGTGAAGGGAAAAGCACTAGGGTGAACTCTGATTTCTACAGTACACTATTTGGAGTCCTTAGTCTTGGAACAACCTTTAATTGCTTGAAGAGTGTGGCAATTAAATGTCTTTGCCATACTCATGCACCACTTTAGCTTTGATATCAAGTAGGCTTTTCGATCTTCAATGGAAATCCGTACCACCAAAAACCGTCATGCAGGATAGGTCTTCATTACTAAATGGCCTTGCTCGTAACATCTAATGGTGATAGTCTGTTCTACTGGTTGTCCGTCTGAAAAAGCAGACTATTTTTAAGAGAATGATGTGTGGTTAGGAGTGTGGCCTAGCCTTACCATTGGATCTAAATGAGAGGACCTTCATCAAACATCTAGCTCAAGAATGGGATCCTGACTGGCATCTCTGTCACTGAAGAGGTGGTCGGACATGTATGGAAATTGTGACAGTCTCTTCGCTGTCAGCGGAGCACAATGGGGCTCCATTCTGGAGAAATGTGCAGGTCCCATTGGTGGGATGTGCCGCTACAATACATTACTTACAATGTGTATGGGCGAGAAACGAACAAATGTCAATACACCTTTAAAGCTACAAAGAGAGTATATTGTCAGTCATTCTAGGTTCCCAATGGATGACCGGTGAGGTACCGCCGAGCAGGATGTCGGACAAGCCTGGGTTGGCATGGAAAGCTCTCTGAAGGCACTACTGAATAACTTACATCTACGGTAATTAGGGAAGTTAGGAACTTGGTCTGGTTGATGAAGCAGGATATGGGAGCAGGACACAATAGGGACTGGTTAGATGCTGGTGATTGTGTGTCTTGTGAAGTTCTGAAACCATCTTGAATTTCTGTGCCTTTTTTTTTTTTTTTGCAGTCAGAAAAAAAAAATCTGAGTGGTAATGAATTCCTTTAGAAATATGATGGTCATTGCAGCATCTTTCCAGCTCTTTGGCTTTCCTGCCGTTCTAGCCATCTTTTCATCCCGCTGAGCTAATGTTTACTGCACGTGTGTATTTGTCTTCATCCTTCTCCGCCGTCTTTTGTGCTCCGCTGTTCCAGCGCAGCGTTTTCTTATCTGCTTTTTAATTTGTAAAGAGCAGCTCCTGTAATGAGTTTGAGCCAGAGGGATAATACATTTCTTCTTTTGCACACAGCTGCGAATGAGAGTTGTAAGCGTGCAGTCGAGTAGCTGCGAAAGCTCTATATTATGTGAATTCAGTTACTCAATAACATTTTATATCAGCCAATTTGCACAGATCCTTCACATATTGCCCCCCACAGCGAGACTGTGCCTTCAACACGTGGCGCTTTAATTCAGCAAATTTTTCCAACGCTGGAAAGAGCAGTTGTATAACTGCTTGTGCAAATGTGTGTTTATACATGTACCAGGCCCTCAGTGTATGTTACAGCAGACACATAACAAGGATGTAATTAATTTAATTACTCAACATCATCATCGTGGATCGCTGAAACATGGACTTATTTGCTGATGGAAAATGCAGTACGTAGAAATGAGAAAAAATAGATTTGGATAGTTTCCACACAAATAAAACTAAAAAAAAAAACTTTTACACAACTTGGGACCTCCTCCTCTGATCAAATCTCTTTAGACTAGGTTCATATTGCGTTAATGTGACCGCGCTAACGGACAGCGTTGCACGGCGAAATTAACGGGACGCGCATCACTAGCGCATGCCATTTTTGGCACACGCTAGCGATGTGCCGGTGTTAGCGTCCGCGGCGCGCCCGAGGTCCGTTCCCCGCTCTCGCAGATCGGAGAGCGGGGACGTTTAACGCGACCCCATAAAACAACATTGCGTTAGCGCAATCTGCTAGGCGCTAAACGGATTGCACTAACGCAATATGAACCTAGCCTTATAATGACCTGACTAACAGAAGTGCACTGTTTCCCAGCGTCGGAGCTGAGAGGTCCTGCAAGAGTCTGGCATAAGTGGCCTTTCTTCACCAACGCAATTGGTTACAGAAAGCATTGTGTAATGCCTTATTTCTCCTGAGGGAGCACTGCAGCAAAATTGAGCAGTAGCTTCCAGAATTCCTTGTAGAAGCTCGTGATCATGCGCAGCAGTGAGACACCTTGTGATCCGCTTATCTTCTGGGAAACGTTGTAACTATAACGAGGCATCTAAACCTCTTTCATTGCCTCCAGAAACATGGGTCCTGCCTGTTGATACTCCTGTTTCATTGATTAGTTTCCTTACCGTTTTGTTTTCCTCCAGATTCCTTTTCCCCATTCTCATCCTATAATTTTTATTTTCAACAATTGTAAAGTGCAGTGTCCTCCCTTAGTAGGCGATAATTGAAATCAGGCAATGTAATATTGGGTACTGTACTAGGTTCTTTGAAACTACTTATGAATTGAAGGTTTTTCTTAAATGTCCCGTTACCTAACACTAGAATCTTTTTCTGACTTCAGTCCTGTAACCCTTTTTAATGGTTGTGCTATATTGAAACTTTTAAATACAGTTAAATGCTTGAACTCAGATAGTCAATATCGGATTGGTGGAGTTTTGACTTTCTGTATCCCTTTCTGGACCTTCTTGGCTAGAGAACAATAGAAAGAGGATAAAAAGTTTAATGTAGATTTTTGTTTTGTCTCGTGGTGCTGAAGGGAGTTTAAGTAATTTTATCCTAAAATTTTGTTAAAGTTTTGTCTCATTATTATAATTTTTTTTTTTTTATTATTTTAAATTCAGGCTCGGTACAAGCAGAGTCTAGATCCCACCGTAGATGAAGTTAAGAAGCTTTGCACTTCCCTGCGAAGAAATGCCAAGGAAGAGCGGGTCCTGTTCCACTACAATGGACATGGAGTCCCACGCCCAACAGTCAATGGAGAGATATGGGTGTTCAATAAGGTGAGTGATTCTCAAGATTATTCTAACAGTCTATCAAGAATGCCTCACATTGCTTTTTTGTGTGCCACCCCTTGAAGGTGTTGGAAATATTGATGATCACAAGGTAGACTATAAAGAACTTAGGGTTTGTAGAGTAAGATGGTTTGCAGACTAGAAAATCCTCTTGGACCATAGCCTTCAAAACTGTCAGGAGATGAAAGGACCTGCATGGAAAAAAAATTTTTTTCATTTCACCTTTGCAGAATGTATATCTTGCTTTTTTTCATATCATCTGTCGATCAGAACAAACAGACTATAAGATAGGAGACTTTCACGCTATGTAAGCACCACATGATGTCGTCATTCAAGGAGCCGGGACCCAGTGTGACATCTTTGCCTTGGGCATCAAAACATTCTGTCCTGACACCGTGCATGGCTGAAGTGTCTGGAACAAGATGTCCGTGTGAAAATTAATCTCGAGTTTTATTTCCTACTCTATAAACTATACGAATGATGCACAAACTGGATTTTTGTAATAAAAAAGTAGTTCTATTTAAAAATAATAAAAATGTATCAACCGCCATCATATGTTCTTTCTCAGTGACTCTGGAAAACCAAGCAATGGTAAGTTAATGCTTATTTTGTAAATGTGCAACAGCATGCCAACATCTTAAAATGGCTGTAAACATTTGATTCGACTTGATTTGCAGAGATGCGACTGCTCTCCTTTCCCCCTTCCCCTTCCAGCAGAGCCACATGGATCTGACCCCCAACCCAGCAGGGCCACATGGATTCGACCCCCTCCAGCGGAACCACATGGTTCACACGTGACATGACCCCTCCTTCGGTATCACATGGATGTGACAGCCCCCCCTATCCCAGTGGAGCTGCATGGATCAAACCCTCCAGTGGGGCCGCATGGATTCGGCCCCTCAATGGGGCATTATGATCCGACCCACCCCCAATGCCGGTCTGCATTGATTTAATCCCCTTCCCTCCCCAAATGAGGCTGCATGGATCCGACCATCAATTGTGTGCCATAAATGATTCTGCAGAACTCCCCATAATTGCCAGCATTTGTAAAACCGTCAATTTTCTGTACCCATTTCCATATTGAACTTGTAAGTACCTTTAAAACATTAATACAACAGCCCCATTGCTTGCTATGACAATTCCGACACCCAAATGCTGATTTTAGGGGCCAACCTCGAAGCAGAATGGACCTAGATAACAGTAATCCTATTTAGTCCTGCTCCGGTAAATGTGTTTTCACACAAGCTTTTTCTTTTCCCTACCACCATTGTACAGACTGTCCTTGCAGTTGTATCAGCATTCATAAAACTGAATAGTTCTCTTTAGCATCTGCTGTGCTCCTGACGCTTGAGGAGCAGAACAAAGGAGCTTCAACTGATGTAGATTTTCTGCATAAAGAAAGTGAGCCGTAGTCATATAATGCCCAACTATGTATTCTTTCTCCTGCTGACTAAGTACACAGCAGATAATTGGGGAGCTCAATGCTCACAACCTAGGTGCAGCCAAATCTGGCCTTCAAGTTCAGAGAGCAAAAGATGAAGTGGAGAGGTGCCTGTGCATGAATCTGATCCTCTCCATTGGTTTTCTTGAAAGCTGTGAAACCTTCAGTCGTTCCTTAGCTCTTGTAAAGTACAATATAGGTAACCCCCCTACTGGGCTTAAGAGCAGGGGGACCCTCCTTTTCTGTAAGATTAAAAAAATGGATAACCATTAAAAATATAAAAATATGTATGGTATATAATGTCAATATGGCCAAGTTTTATTATGGCCTTTTAGGAGGTACAATGGACCAGTGTGGCCCCTCAAAACATAATATGCATCTCCTGCACTAGACATTACATAATGGCCTCTTGTAGCCCCCAGTGTACATGCATAGAGCTGAAGGTTGTTGACCACAGCTTTAAGCTTGGCGTAAACCTAAAAATATACTCTGCTCAATAAGTGAACAGTAATGTTTCTCTACTTTGGAGACAAGGAGGAGCAGATGTGTTCACCTGTCAGAAGTCTTTTTTAAGACCATTTTTGGGTAGGCGTGACCTTCTTACTATAAAGTCAGGTGGTATACACTAATTTGGAAATACCCATGAATATAAATTGTAGGAGCTTTTTGACATTGGTTAAAGTTAATTTGTTTGGAAACTTCCTTTAGTACAATTACCCATAGCTCCTCAATCTTGTACTCTGGCCTCACTAATGAACAAATACCAGAGCACAGCACCAGACAAATACCACTGTACTGCACCATACTACCCTCAGCAGCACCAAACAATACCACTGTACTGCACCATACTACCCTCAGCAGCACCAAACAATACCACTGTACTGCACCATACTACCCTCAGCAGCACCAAACAATACCACTGTACTGCACCATACTACCCTCAGCAACACCAAACAATACCACTGGTACTGCACCATACTACCCTCGGCAGCACCAGACAATACCACTGTGCTGCTCCATACTACCCTCAGCAGCACCAAACAGTACCAGTGTTCTGCACCATACTACCCTCAGCAGCACCAAACAATACCACTGTACTGTACCATACTACCCTGAGCAGCACCAGACAATACCACTGTACTGCACCATACTACCCTCAACAGCACCAGACAATACCACTGTACTGCACCATACTACCCTCAGCAGCACCAAACAATACCACTATGCTGCACCAGACTACCCTCAGCAGCACCAGACAAATACCACTGTGCTGCACCATACTACCCTCAGCAGCACCAATCAGTACCACTGTACTGCACCATACTACCCTCAGCAGCACCGAACAATACCACTGTATTGCACCATACTACCCTCAGCAGCACCAAACAATACCACTATGCTGCACCATACTACCCTCAGCAGCACCAAACAATATCACTATGCTGCACCATACTACCCTCAGCAGCACCAAATACCACTGTGCTGCACCATACTACCCTCAGCAGCACCAAATACCACTGTGCTGCACCATACTACCCTCAGCAGCACCAAATACCACTGTACTGCACCATACTACCCTCGGCAGCACCAGACAATACCACTGTGCTGCACCATGCTACCCTCAGCAGCACCAGACAATACCACTGTACTGCACCATACTACCATCAGCAGCACCAGACAATACCACTGTACTGCACCATACTACCCTCAACAGCACCAAACAATACCACTGTACTGCACCATACTACCCTCAGCAGCACCAAACAAATTCCATAGTGCAGTACTCATATGATCCTTAGCAGCACCAATCAAACACGATGGTGCAGTACCCCATATGACCCTCAGCACTGCCACTATGCATCGCACATGAACCCCCCTAGCAGCCCCAAACACTACAGTACAGCACAACATATGTCTCCAGCAGCTTCAGAAAAATGCCACAATTCAGAAATGGCTACCTCCCCAGAAACGTCAAACCTCAAATGCCTCCACTATTTTATTTGGCAAGCTTCAACACCAAGCTGTAAATACATGCTGTTAGTTTCCTAAAACGATCAATGAGGGCCATCGGTACCTTTGCAGAGCAAGCAAAGGGGCAGGAACACAGAAGAGGCCACCATTTGCCCAGCACCAGTTCTACGGACTCAAGACATGGATAAGTAATTGGGTGATGTGTGCACCATGGCCATGGCATTCACTTCCCTCCTGAAATCTCAGGGATTAGGTCAGGATTGGGCTCTCCTTTCATGACCGGTAACTTCTTCCCTAACCCTCTAGCCCATCAAAGTCGCTCCTTTTTTCCTGCTTCCTATTTTTTTTTATTCAGCCATATAAACCACCACCTACATGCCATCCTGAAAAAGATGCTCTTTATTGTCTCATGCTCCCATAGCTCCTTCGGTCTGCTGCTGACACCCACCTTCTTCCCCTGTTGTGTCCTTTCCTTGCTGTCCACCCGGACTGCTGTGACACTTGCCATTACCTGAATATTTGCCTCATGAGGTAGAAGCCATGGCCCAAGTGGCTGGTTTATTAGCTTTGCTTTTTGAGGCCCCCTTACACATTAGACTAATGTCAGCTGATTCCTCTGATATTGGTGGGACCAATTGACAGTCTAATGTGTATGGGTGCCTTCCAACTTCCCCGACACATGATGTTGGGGGAAAGAAGCATTCAGCACTTTGGATTTCAAAAGGGTACTCCCTTTGTCATCTGACAGAAAAGCCGCTGCCAGAGGAGTCTTTCAGGTGCTCTCCCATAGTGAATATTGTAGCGCTGCGCCATGCCGAGGTTTCCTGTGTATGGGGGACTCGAGAGCGAGCTGTCGAATGACAGCTGACTATGGTGTATAAGGGACTTTGGTTCTGCAGCTTGAGTTATTGACCTCATCTTAACAATTTAGGATAGTGAAGTCCTCTGTACCTAAGTCCCCCCATGCACATTAGACTAATATCGTCCATACTCGCCAATATCGACAGGTTCAGCCAACAGCCTACTTTGTATGGGAGCCCTCACAAATGGGGGAGAGGCATATGGATCCAACATGTCCGATTTTTGACTTCCGATCGTTTTGTCTCCCGGAGACATGTCAATCAGAACACCAGGGCTCTTGGCTGAACAAGGACTCTTGTGTATGGAAGAGATGGCTGCCGGCCGAACAGTCGGCCTGAGAATGGTTGAGCCAACAGCAGTCCAATGTGTATGATGGCCTTGAGGATTCTTACCTACAGTAAAGTATTGGCAAGATGGGGGAAAGATTGAGGGACGTCCAACCTTCTGAGTAAAAACAAGTCCTTTTTTTATGAATCCGAAGAGCAGATGTACAGGCGATGAACAAATAAGAGTTCAGCCTCCGAATACATATGGTTCAGCCGTTCTCAGTAACAAGATGGCCCCTCTCCCGTCTGTTGTACGAGAGGCCGAAGAAAGTGTTGAGAGATTGCCGATCACGGTTGATTCATCTGCAGCATCTGTTAAGTCATTAATAATGGAGGATTTCCAGCCCAGAGTACTGCAAGAGAGTTTTTGGCAAACCTTCTACCTGTGAGCAGTAGCCGGGCAGTGAACCGCAGCGGCGCTTTTCATTAATGATTGCTAGGAACACCTGCCATCATCTCTCCTTTTAATCAGTGTTTTAATCAGGTCTGTGAATGTTTTAACCCTTGTAATGCCCCATGCGGCATTAAATACATAACCCAAGCAGAACTTTCTCTCCAAATGATAAACCAATGTAAGAACCCAGCTGATGGTCAATGATCTCTTACGGTGATGGGCATGTAAGTTATGGTTACTGGTGACCCAAACCATTAAATCTTAGCTGAAGACATAAACAACAGAGAATCATAGTCACTCGTCACGTGTATGATCACCTTGTAAGGTTCTTGTATAAAGCAATAGTAACGAACACGTCGCATCTCGCTAATCGCCCCATCGTCATATTTGATACTGACTTGCCATATTTTCTCACGTTCTGTTAAATAGTCACTGCCACTTTAAAAAAACTTTGCATGAATTGGTACTATAAGTGAATATAATTCACTTAGCGGAGAAATAGGCTTCTTTTCGCAGATGGTAATATTCACTTTCCCTCTGCCTTCTGATCTCCTCATTCACTCTGAAAATCGGCTAAAATCAGTCTTGGTCAAAAGAAAAGCGAGTGCCACTGAGGTCTCAAATCCCAGCTGGCTATTGAGGCTTATTGAAAGGCGTGAGAGAAGCAGAGACACCCTCGGAAGTTGCTTTTCAGTAAGGGTTTTATCTCACCCTGGTGCTGGATTCATAGTTACAGTATAGAATGTCCGTTATGCTTCTTCTGAACATGTGCTACATAGAGAAAGGGTAGCATGAAACGCTGATGTCTGTGTGTGCTGTGTTTAGGAGACAACAGGGGCTGGTTTCCTCCCACTATCTCCGAGACAACTGAAAATTAGGTAGAAAACTGGTAAAAAATGCAGCATACAAGTCATAATGGCCAGAATGTGTTACTCTTCATGTGCACACACACTATAAGGACTTGTGACCATGATGAAGAACAGTGAGCTAGCCAAAAGATGAGCTTCCCCGTTCCTTCAGTCCATTTAGTCCATTTTCTTCTAAGGGCTTCTCTGTAGGTGTCTATTCTGAAAGTGCATGTTTCTGCACTCGATTCTGCGATTTTCAGATATGATTCATGTCTTTGTTCTCTTATTTAATGGATGCCCAGTCATAGTGACTTTTCCATTCTGCATAAAAATGTATAAACACTGGTGGCCTTCCTTTAAGATGATGTGATATAAACGGAAACCGCTAATAGAGGACCTGTACAATATCCTGAAATGATTGCTGCACTTGTGAATGACTTTCATCTCTTGTAGAGTATCCCATAGGAGTAGGCGCAATGTGTCACAGCTAGAGGGCCCTCAATGTCAGGTACAAGAGACCTTTCCTTGCCAAAAGTTTCAAAAATGTCTGTCTTTGCATTTGGCTTCCACCACCTTAGTGGGAAAATTTCACACTGCATTTTTGACACTGGCCTTTGTGGCTTTTATTTTTGACTACTCACATTCCGATGTCTGTCACGTCCCCCGCCGTCAGCTTCCCTGCACTGACTGTCAGCGCCGGCCGTAAAGCAGAGCACAGCGGTGACGTCACCGCTGTGCTCTGCTTTACAGCTGGCGCTTACACAGTTAGTACTTTTTTTTTTTTACTTTTACAATGGTAACCAGGGTGAATATCGGGTTACTAAGTGCGGCCCTGCGCTTAGTAACCCAATATTTACCCTGGTTACCAGTGAACACATCGCTGGATCAGCGTCACACACGCCGATCCAGCGATGACAGCGGGTGATCAGCGACCAAAAAAAGGTCCTGATCATTCCCCAGCGACCAACGATCTCCCAGCAGGGGCCTGATCGTTGGGCGCTGTCACACATAACGAGATTGTTAGCGGGATCGTTGCTACGTCACAAAAAGCGTGACATTGCAACGATATCGTTAACGAAATCGTTATGTGTGAAGGTACCTTTAGTTCTTACTTTGCCTAGTGTAATTGGTGAATCCTGTTATCCGTTGTGTATGGAGGCGTTACCTCTCATTGTAATCCTGCCTCTAATGATAATGGGACTGAAAAGATGAAGCATGAATCTAAAAAAAGACACGGTGGCCAGTGTGAAAATTGCAAGATTACTAATTTTGTATATTTATTTAATTTTTTTTTATTTATTTTTTTAATAAGGATCATGATATAAAGAAAACTGTGCCCCAACTTTTTTAAAAAATATATACATAACACAATAAAACAGATTTAAAGGGAAACAATCATCAGAATGTGACCTATTGTGTAACATCCATGAGAGCTGAGGGAGCTAAGAAGCAGGAGGGGGGAGGAAAGCTACTTTCCCCAAGTGAGACACCAGCCATAAGGGCACTGTACTTTGACAAAAGCATAAGAAAAAAAGAATTAACCAAAAAAAATCAAAAACTGCCCATTTTTGAGCTGACGACATTTAAACCCTGCCTGCGAACATCCCTATCTACAGTAGAGTACCTTAGCCGTGAGCTTGCTACCTTACCCAGACTTCTATCCACTACTATACGCCATGCCCATCATAATTCATCTACATTTTCGCGTCTGACTCTTCAAGGCGTTGCGTTCACCCCTCCCGCGCTTGGTACTTCCAGATCCAGATGCTTCTAGCACAACTCCTTGGATAATTTTGTTTTATTTAATGTAAATTGTTTTTCACTTCGGGGAGCTTTCCAGTCGCCAGCTCTTCTCCTCCTCCTGCCTTCACTTCCTTAATATAATACAAGAAGCAATTTGTCTGCGAGTGTGTTCCAGTGTTTGCATTTCTTGTGTCTGTAAATCCCACTTTATCCAGCTCTCTCCCGCTCCTCCAGCCTCCTTCCTGATCGCAGCCCCTCTCTCTCCTCCTCTGTGATTTCCCGGGTGACATGAAGGCTGTGCCATACAACGTCTTCAACTCTTTGAAAGTCACAGCAAATGTTGCTACAGGGTCTCTTAAGAGATTGGTTATTGCACACTAATCCTCACCCTGCCTGGAAGAGGCATCAGGAGGGGTAATCCGATTATGTTCTTGTTTATTACACAACGTGTAGTATGTTAACCCCTCTGGGTTGTCGGAGTCTTCCCATCAAAAAAATGTCATGAGCTTAACCTTACATGGTTGACATTATTTTGTAATCGGCCTAGACATCCATTATGGGCGTTCTCTCATTTGATCCATTGGTTTTTTTGCGGACTCTGTCCATATACATTAGATGAAGGTTGGCCAAGCCCACTGATTTGGAAAAGACTAGATGACCATCTCATCTGTATTGGATGATTGACTGATGTTCTTTTGGGAATTGACGGCAAAGTAAAATTGCTCTTGTTGAATATTAACATGCCCAATTTGTTATTTTTGAAGCAGGAAATCATCTGATTCCATAAGTGTACATGTGCTGCTTCATTCCCTTCCTATTAAGAACACGTACTTTTCTTGTGAGGATGGAAGGAATAGCTATGCGCCAATCATTCAGCTATTGAAGGTCTATAACCACATTAAAGCGGTTTGTTCAACTGACAGCTATTCCTCCTCATCCCCATACACAGTCACATATTAGCCAGCACCTAAATTTTCTTGGGAACAAAAGGATCGGCTTTGTAAAGTCCAACTACCCAACCCTTCAATCCATAACATATGCCGGGGAAGAGAAATTCAGGCCATCCCCACACACATCAGACGGTCGAAAAATTGCGGTTTTGGTCAACTTACAAGCTCCTATGCGCATCAAATGGGCCCTACTCTCCCATATATAGGTAACCGCAGCCTAGCAGTGGCTTGTTTCCCATCTGATCATTCTTTCCTTCAAGCCTCATCCAGCTATCCATTTAGACTCCTACTGCCCATCCTTTCAGGAAGAGTTTGCAGGAGTTTTGTTATCAGAGACAGGATTACAGTGGCAGGTAACACCTATACCCAGTGGATAACATAGGATCCACCAATCGCAATGGGCGTTGTCACAGCTGACCTTGCTTCACCTCCACAATGACCCTTGCACATGCTCAATACACATACAAAAGCTGGAGTCAGGATCTGACCATTGTGTCTAATGTACATGTGTTGTTTCCTGAAACAAAACACTGCCAACATTTAAAAAAAAAAAAATACATTTCACACAATAGCCTGATTTAATCATAAGGTCGTTTTCTGATCCTAGCTCCCTTATAAAGCGATTTTTCGATGTGTTGTTAAATTACTATTATTCGAAAATCAAAGCAAAATTTCGATGGAAATAGTTTTTAAAGAGAACTTATTTTTAGGGATCTTCTGTCTCTGCATACTGACAAATGGGTGGTGCTATTTTAGGTCATGTCTGTAAATTGTTATCTTGTCTAATCGGTGCTGGCACCCAGTTGTCCCAGGAGGAATAGTGAAAGAAAGGCACAATGCGGAATTCTAAAAGTAGATGTCTAGTTTCAATATTGTCGCTTTAGACGTCTCTCTGCTTGCTGTCATTGGGTGGAAACATTCTCATTTGCGTCCATTCCCATTTTTTCCTACTGACAGACATGGATGGTTTGTTAGAAAAAAGAAAGCGCTTTAAAGAGCACTCCTCCTGTGTCCGTTATATATCAGATTTTACTACAGCTCCCACCAGATGATTTCTACCTGGACCCATATAGGCTATGACGTATGTGGCACAGCCGGCCCGTGCTTCCGCATCACTCTGGGGGTCGGCCTGTAACCCCTGGACGACGTAGTAAGTGTTTACAAGCCCAGTGCGTAGGCTAGAAGTATCTTAATGTATTTGTGTTTTATGCCATTCACGCCATCGATTCTGGTGTGTATAGTGTGTGGGAAGCTCAGCTTGATTAATCAAAAGTTGTAGCTGCTCACAGCCCAGTGCTAGTCATTTCATCTTATGCAAGCTATGAAAGGTTGTTGTTTTTTGTTTGTTATACTTTAGCTATTGCTGAACTACAACCCTCAGCAACGTGCCACACAAAACATTGCAAGGCCTTTCCAAAAGAAAAACGTACTTGGCAAAAAAAGGACATAGCAAGGGGAGAGCCATTTTTGTCTCTGCTTCTATCCTGTCGGCTGAGATTCTGAGTCTAGATCTGTCCTATCCCCAGTAGAAGACAAGAGGTCACAGATGGGTACGGAACCTGATGGCCAAATACGCTGGAGAAGACCACATGAGGAAAATCCCGTAAGAAAACATCCTGTAAGAAAACATCCTGCTCAAAAATGGAATGTGAACAAAGCGGGACCATAAAAAAAAACTTGGAGAGATGTTCACCATGACCATGACTCGTGCATCGGTGCAGAATTAAGAAAAGATATTCCTCGTATTCACTAGCCAGGAGATCAGACAAATAAAGATTTGTGTGCTGAAAATGTGAGAACGTGCTGGTTTTCACACCCACAGTTGTTGCACCCCGGGGTCACCTTTCTTGGGGCACTACTACACCTCAAGTTTTCGAACACTTCCCAAAGTCCTTCTGGTATCTGCATATACCCTTTGCAGCCAAAGTGAAGTGGCCCTAAGTGACGATCAGCAGATTGAACCAGACCCCCAGGATCTATGTGTAATAGATCCTGGGGGTCTGGTTCAATCTGCTGATCGTCACTTAGGGCCACTTCACTTTGGCTGCAAAGGGTATATGCAGATACCAGAAGGACTTTGTGCTAGATAAATATGTAGGGTCCTTGCTTGGGAGGTCTTTGCTCTCCCAAGAGCTGAGTTTCCCAATGGTGAATAATTAACCGTTACCAGTGTATGACCCGCCACTATTCAACATGTTAGGGCATGTTAGGTTAGGCTATGGGTTGAACTAGATGGACTTAAAGTCTTCCTTCAACCTTTATAACTATGTTACTATGTAATCCGTAAGTGATTGCAAATCCTTGTGTGAAAACCCCTTAAGGCATGCTTACCCAATGAACAGTTCAAGAGAATTTCGATGTATTCCAAAATTTTATTAAATGAGGTGATCTGCCAATACATGCAGTTTAATCATGTGCAGGAGTCTAGTTGTAACGAGACTGAAGGGGGAAGATGAAGTTATAAGGACAACATCTGCAATCAGTCTGTATGTTCTCCCCGTGTTTGCGTGGGTTTTCCCTGGGTTCTCCGGTTTCCTCCCACACTCCAAGGACATAATGATAGGGATTCTAGATTGTGAGCCCCAATGGGGACAGCGCCCATAATGTTTGTAAAGCGCTGTGGAATTAATGGCGCTATAGAAGTTAGTAAAATAAATATTCTCTTCAGCCGCTGTCTTCTAGTCTTACAGGCATCGCTTATTACACAGTGAGCGCACTGCAATCCTTCCCGCCGCTCCATCACAGGATGAGGGGTGTGACTACTGAGCACTGACTGTCCTTAGCCCCTGTGCCGCCCCAACACTGGAAACAGCGACGGCATGAAGATGACGACTTAAAGGGATTATCCAGAACTTTTTTTGTTTCACTATGTGACTGAGCATCTGCCTGTGCTGCCCTGCGACGATCTCTCCTGGCTTAGAGTGGTCATGGAGGGCACCTGCCAACGATTCTCCCACTTTCTGTGATGGGCAGAGCAGAGTCTTCTCTTCTACTCCACTCTGATGATGGGGTGCGATTGCCAATGTCTTGTTGATTGACAGCCAGCACCCTGCTGTGGTAGGTTGAGCTGACTGTCAATCAACGTCAGCAGAAATGAATAGAAGGAACTGCTCTGTCACATGACTTCACAGGGAGCGGGAGAATCGCCGGCAGGAGCGCTATGTGACCACACTGAGACAGTAGAGATCGTTGAAGGGTTACACAGGAAGCTAGTAAGCAACTACCTCCCTATAAGTGCTTTCCCCTACAGAGAAAGAATAAAGTTCTGGATAACCCCTTTAATATTCTTTGGCTACATTTCCAATTAGACTACTGCACACGATTAAAACACAATTAACCTACAGAATTCCACTAGGTCTGCTTAGAAATACGGGTCCAGCTGGACACGTTGAAGCGTATACCACGCGAAACTGCAGTAGTCCTTTAATCTAACCAGTTCGTCTTGCAATTATCCTGCCCTCTGTAACCATGTCCACAGCACGTTGTTAAAATAAAGGACAAAGGTTTTTCTTTTACTGGACGACTTGTGTGGTGCTGCTATTTTCTTCCTGTTTGGACTACTCCAGGTGTGTTCTGCGTCCGCTGCTTCCATTCAACTTTAGTTGTAGTCTATGCTATATCCATTGTTTACAGCCATCAATGAGCAGAAGTCCAAAGCCCTCAGAGAACGTGCTGTCTGCGAGTCCCCTAAGCTGCTAATCGTGTAAGATTTGCCTTGTTTAGTCAGCCGTACTAAAGCTCGGGCCAGACATGTCCACAAATTGCCCGCCATAGCTGAAAGACCATTTTTCAAACCTTGATCAGATGAATTAGTCAAAATTGGCCATTTTTGGACACTTAAGTCTCCATGTACCATCAATCCAATTGATACCCCAGCTGCGGGTGCATGACACATTGATAAGGTGTCATCTGGACTAGATTTGAATTCGGCTCTTGGTTTCTGGGACCTTTGGTGCCTATATGGTTCAATAATTTGTAGCATATCCATATAGTGACACATGCACAGTTGGTTTCTCGACAGGAATGATTTGTGCCTTGAAGCTGCCATATATGATCACCACTCTTATAGAATCCCGTGTCTACTATTCCTCTTCTCCGCTATGTGAGCCTACCAATTATATGATATGTAATGAGCTGACTTCATATCGACTTAATGTGTCGTATTGATTGACAGCTTCCACAGCCTCCTCAGATTGTGTGCACCAGCCTTTACCTGTCCTTGATTATATTGGCTGTCATTTGTCAGAGTCATGAAAACTCTTTCTACAGATCTGCAGCTACACTGATATAATGACCCGGATCATGTTATGAAATCTCTGTCGATACATCTTCGCCAGGTCCACTCTGCTAGCACTGTGAGGAGCTTTGATTCTTTTTATGGATCTTCTTAAACTAGAGATGACAACCGAGATGACAGCAAACATGGAGGAGAGAGTTTTTAGTTTTCTCGGTATTATGAGCTGGCTACATGCCAGGGGCAAAGAGCCCCTGAACGTGATGTCATTTAGGCAACCTCCGCAGTACAACCTGATAATGTGCAGCAGTAGTTCTTATCGCTAATGACCTATGGAGTAGAGAGCATATTGGAGGGTACATTTAAGGAAACCACAGTGAATTACAGGGTTTTTCGGCTTCTGAAAAACCTCTGTCCTTTGGCTGTAGTATTTTTTTTATAAAAGCTGTTCTTTTCTTGCCCTCCCCAGGTCCAGCTTCGCCACTGCGTCCAGTGTCTGTTATTGTCGGCGGCGCTGACTTCGCGTTGACAGTACTGCAGCCAATCAGTGAGCTCTTGCCGCTCATGCCATTAATTTGCTAGAGCAGAGCTGCTCACTTCACTTCTCTGTTGTGACATCAGCGCTGCAGACAATAACAAGAGCAGCGGTGGAAATTCAGTGCTAGAGTTGAGTAAAGCAGTATAAAAATAAAAGCTGCAGCCAGGGGAGATGGTTTTTCGTAAGGCTGTGGAGTCTGTAAGCCAAACCACGGACTCAATTTCTGACTTACAACTCTACAACACTGCCTCACTACAGAGCATGTGCGTAAAGTGCAGCACAGGTTCATTCCAACTAAAAGCCGAGATCCTTAGATCAGGAACAGAACAGACATTTAGAGGACATTTCATAACTTTCCCAAATTCTTCTGAAAACATTTACAGCACATCCTGCACTGAACTACTGAACCCAATTTATATATTTTAGTTGTTGGAGTTGGTCCGTTTTATACTGACTCCCACTCCACCTCCACCAAAATGGACACCGACTCTGACTCCACAGCCCTTGTTTTTCAAAACCCTAAATTCACTTTATGGGCCTTATTATGTCATGTGCAGGGACTAGACGCCATCATGTGGCACTTGACAATTGCTACTTTATTTACTATAGCAAACATTTCTTTTTTTTTTCCCCCTGGATCACTAGGATCAACCTCATTACTATTGTGAGTAGTCTTGTCCAAATAAGAAAAGCAGCTGTTTTCTTCCAAAAACAGCACCACCCTTGTTCCATAGGTTATGTTTGGTATTGCAGCTCAGTTCCATTAACTTTGATTGCAGTACCAGATACAACCTGTGGGCAAATGTGGCACTATTTTTTGGAAAGCAAAAAAAAAATGCCTGTTTTATTCTTTTCATTCCTGGAGCACTCATGGTCTCTTTATCAATTCTAATACAGGCCATTTTGTTTGTCTCCCCAGAATTACACACAGTACATCCCACTCTCAATCTATGACCTGCAGACCTGGATGGGGAGCCCCTCCATATTCGTATATGACTGCTCCAATGCCGGACTCATCGTCAAGTCCTTCAAGCAATTTGCTCTGCAGAGGGAACAGGAGTTGGAGGTAAGAATGAAAACTATCCCAGTGGTGTAGACTCAGGACACAGATATGGCATCCCACCCCGTCCTCTGTCCTCGTCCCCCCGGCTCCTGTATTACTACTTGTTATAATACACAGCTGGTGTCTCTAACAAGTCCTAATAACCACGCTTTTATTAAGACCTCGCTTGAGAATTTTCCTAGCAGATGTTGTACACAAGCAGTTTAACTCTATATTGCTTTGTAAATCCAATCAGGAAACCACAGATCCTCCACCACACCGCCAGAGGGAATACTACCAATTATTTAATTATCCATGCGGCCCTCGTGCTGGCGCATATCATAAAGGGGGACATGTCGGGCCACAATCCATACTATAATGTATTATAGTATATGAACAATAGATCAGATGTAAAGTAGAAATTTACTTTGAGACACTTTTTACATTTCTTATTGTGTTTCAGATATTACTGATTTTCTGTTAGCTCTCAGGCTGAACTCCATGGTGTTTGTAAGAGGCCTTCTTTACTTACAGCATTGTTTTGGTGGGATCTGGCAGTCTCGTGTCTTTCGGACCATCGGTGATTGTCCAGCCACCTTCTGTAGAATTAATGAGCACAATCAGCTGAGCCGGATTGACCGTGTTAGACTATGTTCACAAGTAACTGTGTTTTTTTTTTTTTTCCAGCTTCCATAATCTGCTCTCTTTGCTGTAAAAACGCGGAGTTTTAAGCAATATTTTTGTCTACAGTGTTTGTTTAATATTATTAAGTTTTATTCCCCAAAATACATTAAAACCTGATTGCTGCGTTTTTTCCTTTGCTTTTTATGGGTGAAAAAAACGCTGCAAAAGCTTTGAAAGAATTGAGATGCCACAGATTACAAAAAAATGTGGCAGTGCTGAAGTTGTCAGGAAAAAATAATCAAGCGTGTTTATGAGATTTCTGAAATCTCATAGCTGCAGTTTCTTTTCTGCAGACACAAAACGCCAAGTGGGAACATAGCCTTAGAATGCGATGTCCTTGACTTAGCATCATGGGTATTCCCCTTTAAAGGGGTTGTCTGTTTTTAAGCTACAAGTCTGCAGTCAATATATGCATATTGCGCACTGTAAGAATTTTTTTGTCTCCAGGAGCAGGTGGTCGTGTGATCGCAAGTATGCTATTTGCATTGTTCTGTCCACACTCTGAAGTAAATGTGCCGGGCCTCGATCAATTCACTTCTTCCATTGAGTGAGGCTGCACCATTGTAGTCAGCGCGAGACCAAGTGTATGCAAATCGCATACTTGCACCTGAGAATCACAGCGTGCAATGTGAAGATTCACAAGTCTGCAGTCACACAGAGTGTCACGTCTCTTGCAGGCTCCTTTTCGTGTACTGAACATGTGTATACCTTAAGCGAGTACTACACATACACCAGGCACAAAGGGCGCATGTGCAAGATTTTAAGGCTGCATTCCCATGATGTAGTGGCGATATCACCTCCGTTTTTAGCACTATCTATGTAGCTCGGCTTAATGGGTATATTATTTCTGTAGAGGGTGGCTATACAATCCTCACTACATCATTGGTATACCCCTTAACATCTTACATATGCACCATTTTTGCCCGGTGAATGTGCAGCACTCTTTTTTGGAGCATGCCTCCGCTCTTGCAGCCTTCTCTGGATGACGCATGCATATTTCATCCTATTAGCAACACATGACCCATATAATAACCATACTAGAGGGCTAAAGTCATTGAGTACTGAGCAACACAAGGTAGAAGGAAAAACACCTACAGAGTGTATTTGCCCATTAAAACATGTCGACGAAACGTACGTTGGGGCGACGGGAACGTTGCAGGCAATTAGTGACATCCACATGTAAGTTCTAATACTGTTAATCTCAAGCTCCCCCTTTGCTGGATACATATATTGGAAAGTGAACCAGTTAATACCAGCATCTATAGAGGACTATGTCCCATTAATGCTACATTGTTAATGTTTTTTTACCTCCTGCATGTTCCCTTGTTTGTGTGCCTAGCAGCCTCCGTTTTTTTAAGGTGTTTCCATGTATGTCCTATGACCTGTGAATCAAGCACTTAGGGGTGGCACTAGTTACTTAACTCTTAAAATTTTATCCAGTTTGGGAAAAAAAAAATGTCTGCTTTCTGTCAGCGCCAAACCCTGTACATGGGTTGTATTTACTATTGCTGCTCTACACCAGTGAAGTGAATGGAGCTGAGCTGTAATACCGCACACAACCTGTGGACAGGCATGGCGCTATTTTTAGAAGAAATCAGCCATGTTTTTATAATCATAGACTAAAACCCTTCAAGCTCCTTTGTCTGTTTCCTTCTTGTCCTTCTATGCAGAGCATATGCCCCGGTACTTCTGTGCGATGATTCGGCCCATTTCTCATGCATCCGTCTTCCATGCTCCCTCCTCTCCTATTGCATCATGTTGGAATCTTCCCATAAATATGCATGGAGTAGCGAGCGTTTTGCCGGGCGCTTTCTAATTATGAGCTCTGAGACTTTAAAGGACATCTCATTTATTTCTCAGCTGCTAAGAGCAGCATTTCCAAAGACCTAAATTGCATTCAGCGCTATGCTCAGCTATAATTGGCACCCAAAGCATCCAAATGATTGTAATCTTGCACACTTTCAAAACAAACATCTAATTTCAGAAGAAGATATTAATAAGGTCAAGAGAAAAAAAAAATCAACGTGTTCCTGTTGTGGAAGCTTGAGGAATCCAACGAAAGAGGCAGGAGTGGGGTAGCCAGATGTGTGCTGACCTGCTTAGGCCTCGTGGTCCCAGTATTTCCAGGACTCCCTTGAGTGATGTATAACCCTATGGCAGTGATATGAAGTTTGTGGATCTTAATGAAGTGCCAAACTACCGTTCTTAGGGAATGCTTACAATTGTTGTTTTGTAACAGCTGGTAAGCCACAAATTTTTGACCATGGCCCTAGGGCTATTTTTTTTTTTCATTTTTGCTTGATGCCTATTAGCAGAGCAGTCAACCGGGGTGTGCTAGAAGTTATAGTCTTGCAATAGCCGACCACAGTCCTAGGGGATAATACCGTAAATTCCTTTACCCTTGTGTGTTTTGGAGCCCATTTCTTCGTTATTTTTCCACTTACTGCTCTCTGCTTTTTAGCATTTGATTTACTGTTTTGCCTTTGAGCTGTGTACACATAATACAATGATGGATTACTTCAAAGAGGAATGTTCATTAGGATATATTTATGCAAAAAGAAAAAACACCAGTGACAGATGAATCCATATTCCCCGGTTTCTTTTCGAATAGTCAACGACCAGCAGAACATTATTCCTGGAATTGCACATTGCGGCTTCCACGCTTGGTGTTGATTCAAACACTTGAGTTATTGGAATGTGGATGAAAGCAAGGAAAAGAATGGGCAGAGTTATGTTCTAGTTAATTGAAATGGAAAACAAACATGAAAAGGACATGTAAAATGACCAATGACGAGTCCGTGATATAGACTTCATTTTTGTAATTGTAGGTTCTGGTGAAGGGACAAACAATAGTTGCAAGCGCCACCTTCAACAAATTATACTATGTGCTACACTTTCAGCAATGTCTCTTAATTATTAATGGATTGGAATACCAGTGAGGGATTTTTCAAAGATCTACAATCCAGATGGTTTCTGAGTAGCACTCAGTTGCCATCAAGAAGGAGGCTAAATAATGCTGTGTTTGGCATAGCAAGGTTGGTCTAGCTGACCAGATACATCATCTGTGCTCCTTCAAGGCAAAAAGCTCTTCTTCTAATCCAGAAGGTTTCAATCTTGGAGTACATATGGATGCAAATGGATTTTTCTGAATGATGGTGACCGAACATTTGTGAACTTTTGAAAAATGTTCATGTTTGGCTTGTCCACGTTGGTCATCTACATTTATGATAAATTATTCTGTGGCCTACACTGTTATTAGTATTTGACAAATAATGGTGGACCAAAACACCGGTGAGGGGTTTTCTGAAGATTCATGATCGAGGTGGTCTATGACCAACAGCCTAATATCATCAACACATATACGGTTCTTCATGAAGTACGAAGGAAGTTCTAGCTGATCAGCTATATTGTGTGTCCTACAGCAAGGCAAATCGCAGCTCTTCTAATCCCAAAGGTTTCAATTTTGGAGTATAGATGGAGATAAATGGAATCTTTTAAGGGAAAATGACCAAGTATTGTTGAAATTTTGAAAAATGTTCATCTTTGGCTTCCCTTGGTTGTCCACTTTGGTCATCAACATTTATGATAATTTATAATATGGCCTATGGTCTCATCAGCATCTGATAATTAATGGTCGACTGAAACTCCAGTGAGGGGTTTTCTTAAGATCCATGATTGAGATGTTCTATGGCTAACAGCCTACTGTCACCATCAGAGTCCATATACTGTTCTTCGTGAAGTATCAAAGGAAGTTCTAGCTTACACAGCTCCAGCTGTGTGTGCTACATTAAGGCAAATCGCGCCTCTTCAGATCTCAAATGCTTCAATTATGGCTTTATAGATGGACGTACATGGAATTTTTTGAGGGAAGGTTGATAATGACCCAACATTTTTGGATTTTTGACAAATGGAGAGGATATAAAATAATGGAAAACTGTTCATTTTTAGTTTCCCTTGGTTGTCCTCTTTAGTTGTCGTCATTTTCTTTCTCCTTGATGTCTTCAGTATTTTAGCGCTTTTGTTTGTGAGACGGAAGGATTACTGAATATGTGAACCTATAGGTTTTCCCTAATTATAAATGAAGGTATACTTTGCTCATGTCAAAGATGTTCGGTGTCTTTCCTATTTATATCAAGCGCAGTGCTCTCCACGACGGCTTTCATTAAAGTGCATTGACGCAGAGAAGAAGCCACTTGGGATACAGCACACTAATATAACATGTTCGACTGTCGCTATACTCTGTGGTCACTAGCCTTGCTCTGTACGTCACTGTACTGTGAAAGGAAATTCTTTACAAAAGATTGTACAGTACTCAGGATAAATTGCACTTTCCAAGATAAACCTACTGTAGTTCTCTGTTTGGTTGGGGTGATGGAGGGGGACTATAGATCAAATGTTGACCTTACACTGTAGTATCCATTTGTCATTGTATCTGTGATGTATTCATCTTTGCACTCAGACATGTAAACCCATTGTTAGTTGCAGTTTGCCACAGAGGCGTCATCTGCACCATCTTAAAGTGTGTATGTATTGTCCATCACATCAAGAATAAGTGTGGAGCTTGTGTCCTCACTGAGCGAAATAATTGTGGTTTTCATGCCGTACACAGTAAACCTCTTACACAATACACCCTTAACTTCTACTTCGGCCCTAGCTTTGCACCCTCATAGCCATTTGCACTGTGCCCTCTAGTGTTGCGTCCCCTAGCGCCGCGACCCGTCTCCCATAGAACCGCGCCCCCTTATCCCATAGCACCGTGCCCCCTTGTCCCTTAGCACTGCGTCTCCTAGTGTCGCGCCTCCTTGTCTCCTAGTGTCGCGCCCCCTTGTCTCCTAGTGTCGCGCCCCCTTGTCTCCTAGCGTCGCGCCCCCTTGTCTCCTAGCGTCGCGCCCCCTTGTCTCCTAGCGTCGCGCCCCCTTGTCTCCTAGCATCGCACCCTCTAGTCTCCTAGCGTCGCGCCTCCCTTGTCTCCTAGCGTCGTGCCCCCTCGTCTCCTAGTGTCGCGCCCCCTTGTCTCCTAGCGTCGCGCCCCCTTGTCTCTTAGCGTCGCGCCCCCTTGTCTCCTAGCGTCGCGCCCCCTTGTCTCCTAGCGTCGCGCCCCCTTGTCTCCTAGCGTCGCGCCCCCTTGCTTTGCACTCCCTTAGCCCCTGTCACCACGACCCTTTAGCCTCATGTCAATCTCTGGAGAGATGCTGTCTGTACACACATTCTCCACCTCTATTATGTTGTACCGCTGATTCTTTTTCGTCTTTGTCACGTCTTCCCCACATAATAATCAGTTGTTCCGTAGATAGACTTTTAAGTAAAATTCACATATCCCTTTGGTGTGTGTAACTCCTTCGCTGAGCCAACCACCTTTCTCCTCTGCTCTTCTTCGTCCTTCTTTTCCTCATCATCCTGACCTATTAATATGTTCCATTGCTCTCGGCTGGATTGCCTTGTTTCTCCTCACGTTCCCACAGGACCCCCCACTCATGGTGTGTTATTGCCACTCTGTGAAGGGCGACAGGCTGAATGAAATTTACAGAGCTGGGAAGTTGACTCGTCTCCAAGAGGAACGGATAATGTCTCAGTGTACTAATATCCTGCCACATATTGGTGTCTGGGGGCATATGGCACCGGAGGTGATAAATAGATATTTCTCATTTAATGCTCTTCCTATTTTTGACCTAGCGGGGCATCCCAATTTTTTTTAATATACTTTCATTAAAAAAAATAGTTCATCTCAATCTCATCTCTTTCCACCCAGTGAACCCAATATTCTGTACCTACGATGTATTGAGGAATGGTATATCCCATTTAATGAGTTTTTACGATTTTTTTTAAATACCCCATTCACCTGTATTGTGGTGGAAACTGTTGTGGATTTGTGCGGAAATTGCACTGCAAACCCTGAAGCTTGTGAAACATGGTCTTGGGGGTTCAGCTGTTAGGATTACTGGAGTTGGAGAGCCTGATCCCCATTTATTGCCAAAAATTTTTCCTTCAAAGTGATTGTTAGTTGGGAGCCAGTGATTACGAGGGCAGACTGCCAATCCATACCCTTCCATGGCAATTGGAAACAGCAAGGTTACCACTCAAATTCTCCTCCAACTGCTGGCATTAGGGAGCAATAGTAGAGAGATTCACAAAAGGTTAAAAAAAAATCTGTTGGCCAACATCTGTTGGCCCAAAGTTATTTCCTCGCACAACTTTCATCTTCATAGCAACTCGCCCTCCTTAATACTTGTGTTGACTAAACATGTCTTTTTTGCAACCAATATTAAAAAAAAAACAACATATAACAATTTTAAAACTTTAATAGCCCCTGGATTAATTCCCATTCTACGTTGTCAAATTTTACAGAGCTTTCACTTAATAAATTGGACACTCTCTTCTGCCCCCCTTTTTTATCGTTCCACACTAGCATCATTGATTCGGATTTACCAGAGCCCTCACAATGGATCCCATTGACATAACGGATCCATCAAGCGCTTCATGGATCCATAAAGTACTTAAAAGTGAGATATAGTTAGGAGCGTGAGCCATGCGTACTTGGAAACAAGTGGCGGGGCGAGCGTAATTTAGAACTAGTAAGCAAGCGTAGTTGAGAACCAGTGGCGGAGTGAGCGTAGTTGAAAACCATTGGTGGAGCGAGAGTAGTTGAGAACCAGCGGTGGAGCGAGCGTAGTTGAGAACCAGTGGTGAAGTGAGCGTAGTTGAGAACCAGTGGCAGAGCGAGCATAGTCTGGAACCAGTGGCGGAGCGTGCATAGTGGGGAATCAGTGACTGAGTGTGCGTAGTTGGGAACCAGTGGCAGAGCGTGCGTAGTTTGGAGCCTGCGTAGTTGGGAACCAGTGGCGGAAAAAAATGAAAAACTTTTATTTGGTTCAATAGTACATGAAAAAACACATGGCTCCTAGTCACCACAACCTGGGATGAACAACCAACGTGTTTCAGCTAAGAGCCTTAATCATGGTGGTTGTTCATCCCAGGTTGTGGTGACCAGGAGCCATGTCTTTTTTAATATACTATTGAAACAAATAAAAGTTTTTCATTTTTTTACAAAAAGATTTTCCTTTTTTATTTAATCGCTGGAGGTTCTCTTCCCCCACTCTTTTCTATTTGCTGTACATAGTTGGGAACCATTGGAGGAGCGAACGTAGTTAGGAACCAGGGGCTGATCATAGGCTACGTTCACATTAGCGTTACGCTAATGTGTGTCGCTGTTGCGTCGGCGACGCGCCCCTATGTTTAACATAGGGGACGCGTGCTTTTTTTGTTAGCGTTTTTCAACACGTGCGTCGTTTCCGACGCTAGCGTCGGACGCAAGAAAATGCAACAAGTTGCATTTTTCGTGCGTCCGATTTTCGTCAAAAAAACGACGCACGCATCGCAAAACGCAGCGTTTTTGCACGCGTTTTTTGTGCGTCGTGCGTTGCGTCGCCGGCGCGCAACGCTAATGTGAACGTAGCCATAAGTAGTTGGGAACCAGTGGCAGAGTGTGTATATTTGGGATCCAGTGGCAGAGTGAGCGTAGTTGGGAATGAGTGGTGGAACGTGCGTAGTTGGGAATGAGTGGCGGAGCGTGTGTAGTTGAGAACCAGTGGCAGAGCAAGCGTAGTTGAGAACTAGTGGCAGAGCGAGCGTAGTTGGGAATGAGTGACGGAATGTACGTAGTTGGGAATGAGTGGCAGAGCAAGCGTAATTGGGAACCAGTGGTGAAGTGTGCTGTCTCTCAATGGCAGATTTAGGTATGGAAACTTTCATGTTGCTACTCAAATCATCTTGGCGTCCTGGAAGAAGAGTTAGGAGACAGAAATAAGTCTGATCAGATGCATCCAATTCTGGCAAGACAGAAAAAAATTAACAAAGTGTTTCAAAAATGTCTTCGTATGTCTTCGCTTAGTGTCCCACAACTTACACCTTCTTCATAACATCTCTCCCTCCTTATTACTTGTATTGACCAAACTCGTGGTTTCTTTGTTTGGGTTGCAAAAAGACCCAGTGGTTCCACCAACGTGACCAAATTTTGACAAGGGAAAATACAGTTTGTAGCTGAGAAACCTAGTCACATAAAACGTTTTTAAAACTTTGCAGCCCATTGGATTAAAGAGTGATTCCTAATTTAGCAAGTTATTTCTTATACACGTGATTGTGCAAAAGGTCCTGAATGAAGGAGGGTCCCTGCAATCTCTAGAACAGAGCTCTTAAGTGCCAAGTTAGAATGTTTCAGTGGCCACTGACAGAAGCCACCTCTGTGGGACAGTCAGAGAGAGCAAAGTGCTGTTCTCATGGTTGGTGGAGAGGATCGCTAAGTTTTCATTTTTTATTGCGGAGTTCTCCAGTCCTTCCACTTTATAGACCAGGCTTACTACACCCGTAGTGTTTCACGCCCAGGCTCTGTTTCCACTGGCGGCATGGCTTCCTGCTTAACGGCAGTCGATCCCATTCACGTAAGATGGTGCCATCTGATCTTCCTTAAAGCCGATCTGTCACCTGATTTGAAAATACAAAATGGAAAAATTGTTGAATAGATCAAAGACCTGATGAGGCTGCTGTAATTACCGTACTGTAAAAATCCATGTCAAAATGGCTGTGTAATCCTTGTTTTTAAGTTTTCAAATCCATTTCTTTCTACAATATATATAGTTTTACGAAGGAGGTAATTCTATGGTTTCCTAATAAGTATTTTGTATGAGTAAAGAGTTTATTTGTAGAGGAGATTTCCACTTTAAAAAAAAAAAAAAAGTGGACCCCAAACATGTTTGTAACATAAAATAACAAAACCAGATGATACTCTCCCTTCCATGGTTCAGAGACCGTTTTCTGCCATTCTTTCAAGCTCATTTTTTCATGATGATGTCACGCTGACATCTCACATCACCACTGCAAACAATCACTGAGCTCTGCAGCTCCTCGTCAACACAGTCTGGGGTACTAGTCAGCTCTTAGAAGGTACCCTCTTTGCAGACATCAAATAAGTTGTCGCCTCCTCTAAGAAGTACAAAGAAGTGAATGAGGAGTGCCTCCCTCAAGGGCCCTGTTGTGTCCAGTTAATTGGGGGTCTCCCGTTAATTGGGGTCCAGGTAATTTACTGCCTGAACTTGAACTCTTGCGCAGGAGGGTTAGATAGATGCAGTGATTATACACATGCGGTAATTTTTAATTCTGATTTAACTTTTTTTTTTTCTGTAAATTCAGCTTTAGTCCCTGGAACTTGTATATCTTTAAAGGGTAACAATAATTATATGTGTGTGTGTCACTGGAACTTGTGTATCTTTAAAGGGTAACATATAGCGTTTTTTTCGGATTATAAAACGCACTTTTATGATCCCCAAAATTAGGGGGAAAGGAGGGGTGCATCTTATAAACTGAACACTGTTTCTACTGAGGGGTCAATGCTACGGGTCCGGAGCTGGGGGTGTTGTGGTGGTTTTGCGGTGGTGGTACGGTGGTAAACAGTGCTGTGGCTCTAGGCTTTCAGAAAATGACGGCCGTGCCACCGAACACTCGCAGCGCCACTCTTGCCTCTTCCAGCAGTGACCCTGGGACCCAGCTCCACTGGGGCCTGCACCACCGAACATCCACAGCGTCGCACATCCAAACACCCCCTTCTCCCAGTCTGGGGTCCGCAGAATCGCCCCACTCCTGCCTCCATCAGCAGCGACCCTGGTACTCTGCTTCACTGCAGCCACCACCAACGGTAAGCAATAAGACACTTGGATTGTAAGAAGCACCACCATTTTATTAAAAAAAAGTTATTTTTCTCCTCAAAACTTGGGGTGCGTCTTATAATCCAGTGCGTCTTACAAACCGCAAAATACGGTGTGTATGTGTATTATATATATATATATATATATATATATATATATATATATATATATATATATATATATACATACACACACACACACACAATGATTGTTACTCTTTAAAGATATATACGAGTTCCAGTGACTAAATCTGAATATGTATATATAATTTTTTTTTTTTTTACTTTTATAAACCAATAGTTCACATGAAAATAAGAAGTTATACTAATATGATTAATAATAATTCTTATCAGGGAAATCTGCTTCTTCTCCTAGACTGATCGTTTACTCTCAATTGTACATTGAGAGTAAACGATCAGTCTAGGAGAAGAAGCAGATGTCTTCATCAGATGCTTCATCAGAGCATCTGTCTTCAGAGAATACACACTTTCCAGTTACTGAGCGAGATGACAGTTGGTGCTCATAAAGTACTATGGAACGTGCAGTGGAATGTCAATCGGCCCATAGTTCCTCCCCTTCATAGAATCTTATAAGCACCAACTATCCGCTCTCATCTTTGTAATGGGGAAATCTGTCTGCACTGGTTACATACACTGTGTGCAGAATTATTAGGCAAGTTGTATTTTGATCACATGATACTTTTTATACATGTTGTCCTACTCCAAGCTGTTCAGGCTTGAGAGCCAACTACCAAGTAAGTAAATCAGGTGATGTGCATCTCTGTAATGAGGAGGGGTGTTGTCTAATGACATCAAAATCCTATATAAAGTGTGCTTAATTATTAGGCAACTTCCTTTCCTTTGGCAAAATGGGTCAGAAGAGAGATTTGACGGGCTCTGAAAAGTCCAAAATTGTGTAATGACTTGCAGAGGGATGCAGCAGTCTTGAAATTGCCAAACTTTTGAAGCGTGATCACCGAACAATCAAGCGTTTCATGGCAAATAGCCAACAGGATCGCAAAAAGCGTGTTGGGCAAAAAAGGCGCAAAATAACTGCACATGAATTGAGGAAAATCAAGCGTGAAACTGCCACGATGCCATTTGCCACCAGTTTTGCCTAATATCAGAGCTGCAACTGATTTTTCAAAGGTTTTATGGACTGATGAAATAAGAGTGACTCTTGATGGGCCAGAGGCTGGATCAGTAAAGGGCAGAGAGCTCCACTCTGACTCAGACGCCAGCAAGGTGGAGGTGAGGTTCTGGTATGGGCTGGTATCATCAAAGATGAACTTGTGGGACCTTTTTGGCTTGAGATTGGAGTGAAGCTCAACTCCCAGACCTACTGCCAGTTTCTGGAAGACTTCTTCAAGCAGTGGTACAGGAAGAAGTCGGTATCGTTCAATAAAAACATGATTTTCATGCAGGACAATGCTCCATTACATGCCTCCAACTACACCACAGCGTGGCTGGCCAGTAAAGGTCTCAAAGAAAAAAAATAATGACATGGCCCCTTGTTCACCTGATCTGAACCCCATAGAGAACCTGTGGTCCCTCATAAAATGTGAGATCTACAGGGAGGGAAAACAGTACACCTCTCGGAACAGTGTCTGGGAGGCTGTGGTGGCTTCTGCACGC
Source organism: Ranitomeya imitator (assembly GCF_032444005.1). Classification (NCBI taxonomy): domain Eukaryota; kingdom Metazoa; phylum Chordata; class Amphibia; order Anura; family Dendrobatidae; genus Ranitomeya; species Ranitomeya imitator. The sequence continues at coordinate 418,561,102 of NC_091283.1, read as the reverse complement.
AATGTTGATCGTAAAGAGATCAAGCAACTCACAGAATCTATGGATGGAAGGCTGCTGAGTGGCATCATAAAGAAAGGTGGCTATATTGGTCACTCGTTTTTGGGAGGTTTTGTTTTTGCTTGTCAGAAATGTTTATTTCTAAATTTTGTGAAGTTATATTGGTTTACCTGGTGAAAATAAACAAGTGAGAATAAACAAGTGAGATGGGAATATATTTGTTTTTTATTAAGTTGCCTAATAATTCTGCACAGTAATAGTTACCTGCACAAACAGATATCCTCCTAAGATAGCCAAATCTAAAAAAACCACTCTAACTTCCAAAAATATTAATCTTTGATATTTGAGTCTTTTGGGTTCATTGAGAACATAGTTATTGATAAATAATAAAAATAATCCTCTAAAATACGACTTGCCTAATAATTCTGCACACAGTGTATTTTATCCATGAATTCTGAATGAATACTCAATCCATGGGGAGAAAGAAACAGATTTATTTATTTATGATATATTGCAAAGTTGCTGACTTCCACGTGTACGTGGTTTTATGAAATTAAAATTAAGACGAGAGTTACTGTGTAGGGCCTAACGTGCATGCCCGCACACTGATGCCTACTAGTACTCCATATTGGTTATTAGTGAACACTAATTGGCTCTTTTAATTACAGGTCGCTGCCATTAATCCCAGTCACCCCCTGGCACAGATGCCTTTGCCGCCTTCCATGAAGAATTGCATCCAGTTGGCTGCCTGCGACGCCGATGAGTTGTTACCCATGAACCCAGACCTTCCTGCTGATCTCTTCACCTCCTGCCTCACTACGCCAATAAAAATAGCACTACGATGGTGAGTGTCACAGGGTCCTTCTCCGGTACCACACAATCAACAGAGCCAGCAAAGAGTGAACAATCCCAAGACCTTTATTTAGGCAAAAATACGAAAGGTTCATATACGATCCACCACACAAAGGATAAAATAGTCCAGAACACGAATGCAGTTCAGTAACAGGATAAAAGTCCAACAATCCAGCAGACAGAGGATAGCATTGTCCATATACTCTTCTTTCTCTCTGAGGTGCTGTGTTCACATCACCATTCCACACAGGACTGATCTGTCTCTCACCTCCCTGATATTTTTTAAGTCCCCCTCCTCATTCACAGGTCAGGAGGGGGAAGGTCTCAGGGGCTCATTGTTTCAACAAGCTAGGTCAATATGTCATTAGCATATTAGCAAACAATACAGTGCTGTGGGGGCTGATTTCAGATGGCAGCAACAGCCATTCATCAATTAGCAAATAACTCCTTCTACAAGAGAACACCATGAAAAGAAGTAAAATAGAAATATACACAAAAATGATACCCCCATAGCATATCACACCATCACAGTGAGTATAACAATATTTTACTAGAAAATGCAGAAAATCCTGAACCACATTAACGACTACTCTAAAACCCTACCGGAAGGGATAGTGACCCATTACGAAGAGTATATCTCTGCTCATCCATATATTTTAGGATGGTCGCCCAGTAAGGTCAATGACCACCCTGTATACCAATCAACTCAGTGTGTTGGAGACCTGAAAGTAAATGTTCAGTTAAAATGCAGCACCTCCACGGGAGAAGTAAAGCATTTCACAAATTCTTGGGTAATCTGTGTAACAGAGGGCAGACTAAGTCCTCCAGCTGGAAAGGTGCTTTTTATATCTGCTCTGGCCAATAAATGAGAATCCTGAATAGATAACGTCCTTTAAACTCATCATTTACTAATGTATGAGAATAGATTTTGGATAGGATATGCCATAAGTATCTGTCCGCATGTCCGCCCTCTGGGTCCTGACCTATACCGAGGATTGGTCCCCATCAAGCCTCAAATGGAATAGAGAGGTACCAGGCTAGGAAAAATTTCCACTATCTCTCAATGACAGTGGTGGGAGATTGGCCCTTTCTAAAGATAGATGAGAGTCCCAAAGATAGGGCACACATATATCAAATCTCTTACGTCCCGTTCCTTTTATAATATGACAATAGGAGCTGATAGTACCCCTTTAAGACCTGTAACAGCAACCAGTTGGCTCCTGAAAGTTTTGGAAACTTTTTTTTTTTTTTTTTTTTACGGTCTTGAGGGACATTTTCACAGAGTTTTGAAGGTTGATGTGACTCCTGCTGACTGAGCTCTGGGGTAATTATCCCCTCGCATTTGAGCTGCTTTGATCATCTCCTTGGTAATTTTGCAGGTCGCTGCCCTTTCGGGCCCGGTGGATGGCACTGAACTTTGTGCTGTAGATTGGCTGATAATTCATTTGTGTTATCCGTTAATTTGCATGATAATGAACAGCTGCGGTGGAAGCGCTCGCGTCTGACAGTGATCAATTAGTCTGCAGCGCGTCATTCGTGCGCTCAGGAACCGCCAGGCGCTGCCTGCTCAGGGGATCTGCGGTCCGCCATGGTTTTCCGCATCACGCAGGCTCATTTATAGTATATAGCGGTTTCTGCATAATGTGGAGGCAGCGCTTTTATGTTTCCAGCTGCAGGCTCCTAATATATCCTGAGGCGGCATTAACACACGGGGCTCTCAGCCTTCACGGACATGAAGGAATAAAGAGGAGCAAACAAGTATTAACAGCACCAAGCGTTTCCCAGCTGAGGTATAGCAGGATCCACGGGGTATAAGCGATCGGGATGGCTTTCTAGAAGCACTCCTATAGATCTAGTAATATCACAGCCTTGGACCATTATATATTGCCGGCGGGTAATGTTAATCCCTGCTGTCTATCACATTAACCTGTCGTCGCCTGGAAATTGTGCATCACACAGGTGATTAAGCAATTCACTAACAGTGGGTCTGTGTTTTGGTACCACCCTTTGTATCACAAGAGGAGATTTAAAGGGGAGCTTGCACTGTATTTCTCTTTTTTATTTAAACTGAGAACCTCCTCCAATTGGTGCTGCTCCTCTGATTCTGGGACAGGTCTTGTTTTTCTTTGGTGCCCCTCCATTCTAAAGTTATGCCCCCTTGTAAGAAAAAAGCGAATTTTGCCTCCAGGCATCTGGCCATAAACCACAGGACTTATTTGTGGGCATGGCCATGTTTTGATTGGTCAGCATCGGAAGACAAATCAAACTCCCACAGAGACGTCCTCGTTGCTTGGAGGCAAAATTTGCTTCTTTAATAAGAGGGAATATAATTTGAACTGAGGCGCACAGAAGAATAATAAAAATGGTTCCTCAGTCACAGGATCAGCAGCAATTAGAGCCAAACGTTTTAGTTAAATTAAAAAAATATATTGAAAGTTCCCCTTTAAGTCTCTTGTGGCGATAGTATAATGGGTGGTGCCCATTGGCACTGTCCTCACGAATCACAAAGTCCCTTTCACAAGTGTTGGTTGACTACAGTTGGGCACCACGAAACATCCCTGCTGATTAGTTGTCTGACGGGACGTGAGGCGCCATGGCACCGTAGCGTAAACCAGGCAGTAATCTACTAATTAGAGGGGCTGTCACAGGGAGAAGGGGATCCTCACTGCTCTGGTACAGCATCCAAGGACTAATGACCAGGTTCGTTGCCCAACTCTAGTGTCCATAGTTTTCAATTTGTCAAATGTTTCCAGTAGGAATAACATAGGGATGACACAATCTAGGGCTCTAAAAGAAGAGAATGCTAAAAAAAAAATTTCCAAACCGAGCCCTGGTCATGTATGGCAAATGGATCATACCATCAGCTGGCCCATTAAGGATCTGGGAGAGATTGATAGCGCCTCCAGTGGTGGACTAGCAGAACTGTGGGAGATAGAAGACTCTATCATTGGCCTAATCAAAGAACAGCAATAGCGTACGGCCAAATAAGAGACCGATCCGGTAGACCACCGCTGTGTTTCCCAATGTGCCCACCTGCTAGAAGCGAGCGGCTGCATTGCCATGCTGGAGGAGGCCCCTCGGTTCTTGATAAAAGATCTTCGCTTCTGATGATGAAGGGTTAATAATCTCCTCTCACAAGCAGAGAGAATGAAAGATGCATGTCGGCCGGAGCGGTGAGGAAGCGGCTGTGCGTCTGCGCTCAAAGTCCCATCTCCAGTAATGGAGATACACTGCAGCCTTAATCAAATATCCATCAGCTCAAGCAAACATCTCGGCTCACCTCAGGGGCTGATTTATATGGAGACTCATGTACATCACACTCAGTAACACTTCTGCTTTCCAAAGTATTAGTCAACCGTATGAGAAACCTACAGGAATCCATTGATCAAAATGTATGCCGAGCGCCTGGTAATGAGCCGGAGATCAGCCCTGCGCCGCACACACTGCTTCCTCCATCACTCATTTCCATATGTGTCCCCCACCTCCCAGGAATATAACATGGGCTATGTACGGACAAATACCACAGCTTTCTGTTTCACTCCCTCCGCTTGCTGTCAGTGAATTGGAAATCCTGTCCTGCCCACACTGGTACCCATTTCATTAAAATACCGATCTCCGAACTGTAATTGGACAAGATCAGAACACGCTTTAAACGTCTGAATGAGAATATTGTTTCCAATCATTGACTTCTACAGAGGTCATGAATTAAAATAAGATAAATATTGCATCTTATTAAACACTCTGATACGATGAATGAGCCATCCAGTTATCCTAAATCTGATGTGAACAATATGTTTCCCTCTCCTAGTGTATCCTCACCCACCCCCTGCAGACTGTGAGCCCTCGCGTGCAGGGTCCTCCCTCCTTATGTACTCGTGTGCCTTGTTATCTGCTCATGTTTAATGTATTTGTCTATATTTGCCCCGTATTCACATGTAAAGCGCCATGGAATAAATGGCGCTATAAAAATGTATAATAATAATAATTATTGCCAGCAAGCAGAGTTCTTGAATAAGCTGTATGTGAAGTTTATTATTTTGATAGAAGTTTGATCTTTGTACAGCGTAAAGTTCCACACGTTTATCCATCCTAAAGGGTTTTTTGTTCTGTAAGTCATGAGTACTTTTGAATACATGTAACTTTGTATTCTCCCTTGCCATCCAGCATAACGTGGCTACCTTATCCTGTGTCTCAGTGTTTCGTAGCCTCCTCGGCTGTCAAAAAAATCCATCTAGTGTAAGACAGTAAATAGTACACAAGAAATAGGGGAGAGGAGGGGGATGTAGCTGCAGCTCTAAGAAGTATAACTGTATTGCAGTAGGGGTGAAAACCCAGCACGAGGGTAGATGAGGGGGATGCAGCTGCAGCTTTACATAGTATAACTGCATGTTAGGGAGAGGTGAAAGCACAGCACGAGGGGAGATGATGGGGATGCAGCTTTAACCCCTTGCCGACCCATGACGCCATGTAGGCGTCATGAAAGTCGGTGCCAATCCGACCCATGACGCCTATGTGGCGTCATGGAAAGATCGCGTCCCTGCAGATCCGGTGAAAGGGTTAACTCCCATATCACCCGATCTGCAGGGACATGGGGAGTGGTAGTTTAGCCCAGGGGGCCACCCCACCAATCGCCCCCCCCCCAGCCCTCCGAACTGTCCGGTACACTGCTCCGGCTCCCCTCCGTCCTGTGCTCCGCTCCCCCCGTGCTCTTGTCCGCTCCCCCCGTGCTCCAATCACCCCCCCCCCCCCCGTGCTCCAATCACCTCCCCTGCACTCCGATCCACCCCCCGTGCTCCGTTCCACCCCCCCGTGCTCCGTTCCACCCCCCGTGCTTCGTTCCACCCCCCCGTGCTCCGTTCCACCCCTCCTGCGCTCCGATCCACCCCCCGTGATCCGATCCCCTTCCCCCCCCTTCCCCCCCCCACCCCCCCCGTGCTCCCCCCCACCCCATCATACTTACCGATCCTGCCGGGGTCCGTCCGTCTTCTCCCTGGGCGCCGCCATCTTCCAAAATGGCGGGCGCATGCGCAGTGCGCCCGCCGAATCTGCCGGCCGGCAGATTCGTTCCAAAGTGCATTTTGATCACTGAGATAGATTATATCTCAGTGATCAAAATTAAAAAAATAATAAATGCCCCCCCCTGTCACCCCCATAGGTAGGGACAATAAAAAAATAAAGAATTTTTTTTTTTCCACTAAGGTTAGAATAGGGTTAGGGGTAGGGTTAGGGCTAGGGTTAGGGTTTCGGTATGTGCACACGTATTCTGGTCCTCTGCGGATTTTTCCGCTGCGGATTTGATAAATCCGCAGTGCTAAACCGCTGCGGATTTATGGCGGATTTACCGCATTTTTTCTGCGCATTTCACTGCGGTTTTACAACTGCGATTTTCTATTTGATCCAACAAGATGCAAACACGGAAGCAATAGTCATAAATCTAATACAAAAAATTCTTTATTTATAGACAATAGTTCTCTTAAATACATTTAGTAGAAACATTAATTAAAAGATGGAGATACACATGCAAAACCACAGCATGTGCAGGTACGATACCACATCAAGTTGTAACTCTTAAATGTGCATACATGGATAGATTATAAATATTGGGCTATTATACTGATAATTCAGAGGGACAGCTGTACTAGATTGATGGCTAGTAGTAAGAAATATATATATATATATATATATACCAACTAGATTATATTTAGAGGGGGCCAGAGCAATGCTTAAAGCCCTATATTTAAATGCCAGTGCAAAAAATAGTATAGTCCTAATAAATAATACTCACACTAGTAGCCGTATAGTACTCAATGCAGAGTGCTGCTGTATATTCAATATATGTCTGAGTCTAGCACTAATTGCCTAGCACCTGCTGTGCCCAACTAGAGCTGTCCTCACATAGATAGCCGTGTACTCCTCAATACAAATTGCTGCTGCATATATTACACATGTCTAAGCCCGACTCCATGTTGCATCCAAATAATAATGAATAAAGGTGATACGTGACCTGTGCGTGCCGTGCTGAGCCCCAACGCGCGTTTCGCGTTAGCTTCGTCCGGGGTTTGCTAGCGTTAGTGTCAAAATGTGGGGTTTTTATAATCCTACCTTCATTGGTGGGTGCGGCGTGGTAATGGCGCTCGCTCGCTGAATCGAGCCCCGGCGCATGCGCAGGTCGGCGTCCCCGTCACTGTTCCACTTCCCCGTCTGACGCGTCAAGACGGGGGGCGGAGTCAGCAACGTAACAATCCGCACAAAGAAGTGACATGCTGCAGAATGTAAACCGCTGCGTTTCCGTGCAGTTTTTCCGCAGCATGTGTACAGCGATTTTTGTTTCCCATAGGTTTACATTGAACTGTAAACTCATGGGAAACTGCTGCGGATCCGCAGCGTTTTCCGCAGCGTTTTCCGCAGCGTGTGCACATACCTTTAGAATTAGGCTATGTGCACACGGTGCGGATTTGGCTGCGGATCCGCAGTGGATTGGCCGCTGCGGATTCGCAGCAGTGTTCCATCAGGTTTACAGTACCATGTAAACCTATGGAAAACCAAATCCGCTGTGCCCATGGTGCGGAAAATACCGCGCGGAAACGCTGCGTTGTATTTTCCGCAGCATGTCAATTCTTTGTGCGGATTCCGCAGCGTTTTACACCTGTTCCTCAATAGGAATCCGCAGGTGAAATCCGCACAAAAAACACTGGAAATCCGCGGTAAATCCGCAGGTAAAACGCAGTGCCTTTTACCCGCGGATTTTTCAAAAATGATGCTGAAAAATCTCACACAAATCCGCAACGTGGGCACATAGCCTTAGGGTTAGGGTTGGAATTAGGGTTGTGGTTAGGGGTGTGATTAGGGTTATGGCTACAGTTGGGATTAGAGTTAGGGGTGTGTTGGGGTTAGTGTTGGAGGTAGAATTGAGGGGTTACCACTGTTTAGGCACATCAGGGGTCTCCAAACGCAACATGGCACCACCATTGATTCCAGCCAATCTCGTATTCAAAAAGTCAAATGGTGCTCCCTCAATTCCGAGCCCCGACGTGCACCCAAACAGTGGTTTACCCCCACATATGGGGTACCAGCATACTCAGGATAAACTGCGCAACAATTACTGGGGTCCAATTTCTCCTGTTACCCTTGTGAAAATAAAAAAATGCTTGCTAAAACATCATTTTTGAGGAAAGAAAAATGATTTTTTATTTTCACGGCTCTGCGTTGTAAACGTCTGTGAAGCACTTGAGGGTTCAAAGTGCTCACCACATATCTAGATAAGTTCCTTTGGGGGTCTAGTTTCTAAAATGGGGTCACTTGTGGGGGGTTTCTACTGTTTAGGCACACCAGGGGCTCTGCAAACGCAACGTGACGCCCGCAGACCATTCCATCAAAGTCTGCATTTCAAAAGTCACTACTTTCCTTCTGAGCCCCGACGTGTGCCCAAACAGTGGTTTACCCCCACACATGGGGTATCAGCGTACTCAGGAGAAACTGGACAACAACTTTTGGGGTCCAATTTCTCCTGTAACCCTTGGGAAAATAAAAAATTCTGGGCTAAATAATTATTTTTGAGGAAAGAAAACGTATTTATTATTTTCACGGCTCTGCATTATAAACTTCTATGAAGCACTTGGGGGTTCAAAGTGCTCACCACACATCTAGATAAGTTCCTTTCGGGGTCTAGTTTCCAAAATGGGGTCACTTGTGGGGGGTGTCTACTGTTTAGCCACATCAGGGGCTCTGCAAACGCAACGTGACGCCCGCAGAGCATTCCATCAAAGTCTGCATTTCAAAAGTCACTACTTCCCTTCTGAGCCCCGACGTGTGCCCAAACAGTGGTTTACCCCCACACATGGGGTATCAGCGTACTCAGGAGAAACTGGACAACAACTTTTGGAGTCCAATTTCTCCTGTAACCCTTGGGAAAATAAAAAATTCTGGGCTAAATTATTATTTTTGAGGAAAGAAAACGTATTTATTATTTTCACGGCTCTGCATTATAAACTTCTGTGAAGCATTTGGGGGCTCAAAGTGCTCACCACACATCTAGATAAGTTCCTTTCGGGGTCTAGTTTCCAAAATGGTGTCACTTGTGGGGGGTTTCTACTGTTAAGCCACATCAGGGGCTCTGCAAACGCAACGTGACGCCCACAGAGCATTCCATCAAAGTCTGCATTTCAAAACGTCACTACTTCACTTCCAAGCCCCGGCATGTGCCCAAACAGTGGTTTACCCCCACATATGGGGTATGAGCGTACTCAGGAGAAACTGGACAACAACTTTTGGGGTCAAATTTCTCCTGTTACCCTTTTGAAAATAAAAAATTGCAGGCTAAAAGATCATTTTTGAGAAAATATTTTTTTTTTTTTTTTTTCATGGCTCTGCGTTATAAACTTCTGTGAAGCACTTTGGGGTTCAAAGTCCTCACCACACATCTAGATTAGTTCCTTTGGGGGTCTAGTTTTCAAAATGGGGTCATTTCTGGGGGATCTCCAATGTTTAGGCACACAGGGGCTCTCCAAACGTGACATGGTGTCCGCTAATGATTGGAGCTAATTTTCCATTTAAAAAGCCAAATGGCGTGCCTTCCCTTCCGAGCCCTGCCGTGCGCCCAAACAGTGGTTTACCCCCACATATGGGGTATCAGCGTACTCAGAACAAACTGGACAACAACATTTGGGGTCCAATTTCTCCTATTACCCTTGGCAAAATAGGAAATTCCAGGCTAAAAAATCATTTTTGAGGAAAGAAAAATTATTTTTTATTTCCATGGCTCTGCGTTATAAACTTCTGTGAAGCACCTGGGGGTTTAAAGTGCTCAATATGCATCTAGATAAGTTCCTTGGGGGGTCTAGTTTCCAAAATGGGGTCACTTGTGGGGGAGCTCCAATGTTTAGGCACACAGGGGCTCTCCAAACGCGACATGGTGTCCGCTAACGATGGAGATAATTTTTCATTCAAAAAGTCAAATGGCGCTCCTTCCCTTCCAAGCCTTACCATGTGCCCAAACAGTGGTTTACCCCCACATGTGAGGTATTGGTGTACTCAGGAGAAATTGCCCAACAAATTTTAGGATCCATTTTATCCTGTTGCCCATGTGAAAATGGAAAAATTGAGGCTAAAAGAATTTTTTTGTGAAAAAAAAGTACTTTTTCATTTTTACGGATCAATTTGTGAAGCACCTGGGGGTTCAAAGTGCTCACTATGCATCTAGATAAGTTCCTTGGGGCGTCTAGCTTCCAAAATGGGGTCACTTGTGGGGGAGCTCCAATTTTTAGGCACACGGGGGCTCTCCAAACGTGACATGGTGTCCGCTAAAGAGTGGAGCCAATTTTTCATTCAAAAAGTCAAATGGCGCTCCTTCCCTTCCAAGCCCTGCCGTGCGCCCAAACAGTGGTTTACCCCCACATATGAGGTATCAGCGTACTCAGGACAAATTGGACAACAACTTTCGTGGTTCAGTTTCTCCTTTTACCATTGGGAAAATAAAAAAATTGTTGCTAAAAGATAATTTTTGTGACTAAAAAGTTAAATGTTCATTTTTTCCTTCCATGTTGCTTCTGCTGCTGTGAAGCACCTGAAGGGTTAATAAACTTCTTGAATGTGGTTTTGAGTACCTTGAGGGGTGTAGTTTTTAGAATGGTGTCACTTTTGGGTATTTTCAGCCATATAGACCCCTCAAACTGACTTCAAATGTGAGGTGGTCCCTAAAAAAAATGGTTTTGTAAATTCCGTTGTAAAAATGAGAAATCGCTGGTCAAATTTTAACCCTTATAACTTCCTAGCAAAAAAAAATTTTGTTTCCAAAATTGTGCTGATGTAAAGTATACATGTGGGAAATGTTATTTATTAACTATTTTGTGTCACATAACTCTCTGGTTTAACAGAATAAAAATTCAAAATGTGAAAATTGTGAAATTTTAAAAATTTTGGCCAAATTTCCGTTTTTATCACAAATGCAGAATTTATTGACCTAAATTTACCACTAACATGAAGCCCAATATGTCACGAAAAAACAATCTCAGAACCGCTAGGATCCGTTGAAGCGTTCCTGAGTTATTACCTCATAAAGGGACACTGGTCAGAATTGCAAAAAACGGCAAGGTCTTTAAGGTCAAAATAGGCTGGGTCATGAAGGGGTTAAGCAGTAAACCCATATGATAGGAGAGGTGAAAAATCAGCATGAGGGGGTGCAGCTTTTTGCAATATACCCATATGATAGGAGAGGTGAAAGCGTCACATGAGGAGGGGGATGCAGCTGCAGCTTTTATGCCGTATGATAGAGGTTAAAACACAAAGGGGAGAATGCAGCTGCACACAAAAGACAGCCTAAAGTGGATGTAGCTGTTCTCTAAGCGAGTTTGTTAAATATCTTGAGGGGAAATAATGGTGAAGTGGGTGCAGATTTTCTGTTTAGAAATTAATAAAACATAATGATTGTGGAAAAGGGGGATGGAGCTGCAGCAATTCTTTTTCTGAGTTCACGAACTAGCAGTCAGAAGAGAAATGGGGATGATGCTGCTGCAACAACTTTTCACTCTTTTCACACTTGATTTTGTGAAACTGAACAAGGGAATAGCGCGGGGATGCAGCTGCAGATTTCCTCTCTGATTTTCATGAAACAAGAGGAGAAGAGGGATTGAGTTACAGATATTCTCTGCGATTTACAGTGGCATGTAAAATTGTGTGTACCCCTGGTGAAAATTACTGTTATTATGAAAAGGTAAGCAAGTTGAAGAAGAAATTACCTCCAAAAGGCATATATATATATATATATATATATATATATATATATATATATATATATATATATATATATATATATATATATGTGTATATATATATATATATATATATATATGTGTGTGTGTGTGTCATTTATATATTTTAAAAAGTAAAATGGGCCTATGCAAAAGTTAAGGCACCCTTGGAGATTGGTGTGCTCCGATAACTTTGACTACTGTTTCAGACCTTAATTAGCCTTTTACAGTTAAGGCTTGTTCACCACCATCATTAGGTAAGGCCAGGTGATGCAAATTTCCCAAATTTATAAAAATTTAGCCTCTTTAACTATTTCCAAAAAACAGCAGCCATGGGTTATTTTAAACAGCTGCCTAGCGCTCTAAAAATGAAAATGGTAGAGGCCCAGAAAGCAGGAGGAGGCTATAAGAAGATAGCACTGCATTTTCAAGTTGCCCTCCCCTAAGATCAAAATGTAATTAAGAAATGGCAGCAGTTAACAGGAACAGTGGAGGTCAATATAAGGTCTGGAAGAACAAGCAAAATGTCAGTGAGAGCTGCTCATATGATTGCTAGAGAGGCAATTCAGAACCCCCACTTGAGTGCAAAAGACCTTCAGAAAGATTTAAACTCTTGGGTTGTGGTACATTGTTCTTCTGTTCAGAGTCATTAGAAGAAAACCTTTTCTGTATCTCCACCATAAAATTCATGGACGGAAGTATGTAAAAGAACATCTAAGCAAGCTTGATGCTTTTTGAAAACAAGTCCTGTGGACCGATGAGGTTAAAATAGAACTCTTTGTCCACAATGATCAAGTATGCGTGGAGAAAAAAGGGCACAGAATTTCAGGAAAAAACATCTCGCCAACCATTAAACATGGGGGTGGAGCATTCATGCTTTGGGGCTGTGTTGCAGCCAATGGCACAGGAACATTTCATGGGTAGCGGGAAGAATGGATTGAATGAAATTTCAACAAATTTTTGAAGCCAAGAGAACACCATCTGTAAAAAAAAAAAAAAAAAAAAGCTGAAAATGAGAAAAGGATGGCTTCTACTAATGGATAATGATCATGAATACATGTCAAAAACTAGAATAGACTTCCTCAACAGACGCCCTCAAAGTCCCCTGATCTGAACATCATTGAAACTCTGTGGCTAGACCTCAAAATAGCAGTGCATGCAAGACGACCCAGGAATCTCACAGAGCTGGAAGAATTTTCCAAGGAAGAATGGATGAAAATCCCTCAAATAAGAATTGAAAGACTCTTGTCTGGCTACAAAAAGCGTTTACAAGCTGTGATACTTTCAAAAGGGAGTGCTACTAGATACTAACCATGCATGGTTTTCATTACCCCATTTTCCTTTTTGTAATTGTTAAAAAGTATAAGATGAGTGAATATATAGATAGATATGGCTTTTCATCTAGTGTCTTATTGAAACGGCATGCGTCCAAAAATAGAGGGATCAGTTTTTTTGTCAGTGATTTTTAGTGAAAATGCATTAGGGGAGAGGAGGGGGATGCAGCTGCAGCTTTTCCCATTTTTCTTACTACTTTTTTATCTTCAAAACTATATGGATGAGGTAGGAAGAGAACATCCACCAGGGATCATCTGCCATATCCATAGCACACAGCTCAAAACTGTCGTGAATGAGATGTTTACCCGCTCCTGTGAGAATGGGGTTCAATAATATCCCAAATCTTCTTCCGGCTGCACTACATCTAATAGACCTCTGCAGACCCCGGGGAGCATTGTGATTAACTTTACAGTGTTAATGACATTTCTTTCTATTTTTCTTGCCTTAAATATTTTTCACTTTAAATCCTTTATAATGTACCAGTAATACTTTTTTTTCCTCGCGCAGTGGCCTCACATGTACCGAAATTTTCACTTGTACGTTTTCCATCTCCCTTTTAATGAAACAGAATTTGGATCTCTAATTCGAGTAATTGAATCTCATGGAAACGCTGATTGAATATCGCCGGTTAATTGTACAACGGCGTATCCGCTCCTGATCCCTATGTTTAACAATTAATCAGATATTATACTGTTCCATCATCCCAATTAGTCATGCGCTTTGGTATATCACATGGTAACGGATCGCAGCCGTCTGCACGAGTCCCCACATAATAAGTAACATGCTATTCTTAATCCTTTCCAAAAAGAACAGATAATCTGGGGAGACGTGCTCTTCATTGCCAGGATTATAGGACAAATACACAAAATGAATATTCATACGTGGCTGCTCGTTGGATATTACAGGGATAGTATCCATATTCCCGGGTGTACGAGGCTGTGTGCTTTTACTGAACAGAAAAAGTTGAATGAAGGATGCTTTCTTACTAAAGCAGTGCCACCCCTGTCCACAGGTTGTGTCTGGTATTGCAGCCCAGCTCTATTGAAATTAATCGTGATGAACTGCAATGCCACAGAAAACCTGTAAACCGGTGTGGCGCTGATTTTTCAAGAAAGTAGTTTTTTGTTTTTTTAAAAGAACCCTTGTAAAGATACTCGCATGTATTGCTTTTTTATTTAGTTTGTTTCTAAATAATTAATTCTGTGTTTCCTGTTGTAGGTTTTGTATGCAGAAAAGTGTTAAACTTGTGCCTGGTGTCACCCTGGATCTCATTGAGAAGTAAGTAAAAGTTTAAAAATCAAAGATTTTTTGTTGTTGAAGGCATTTTTAGGGTACGTTCACACGACCGTATTTTCAGTCCGAGTGCTGACCGTGACAAATAACGGCTAGTACACGGACCAATGTTATTCAATAGTGCAATGCAGAAGAACCTTTTTTTTTTCATTGTGAAAAACTCTCAGCATGCACTAGTTTCTATTTTAGATCTGATGAAGCTCACCCATTCAAGTCTACAGGTGTGCCAAAAAATTAAAAAAATCGGATGCCGTATGGAACCACAGTAAGCATCCGAATTTTACGGATGCATTGCAGTTCTGTAACATAGGAAATCGTAAATGATTAGTAGATGCTGCAGTAAAAAACGGTTTGCACTCGGACGACAAGAGGGATAAAAAATCATCCGACTTTTCTGGATGAAAATATTTTTCATATGCTCGTGTGAACCTGCCCTTACATGACTCTAGGTCAAATGATTGTACCAGAGCATAGCTCTGAGCGTGGCTGATCGTGGGATGGACTTTTGTAAAAGGAATTTTCATGGGCTCTTTAATAATGACTGCAAGTCTCAGCTCTTAGTAGGGTTAATAGTGTAGGATGAAATTAATAGGTATTGCAGTCTTCTACATTTATGGTATAAATGTCTGTTAGATGTGTGTCCAACAACTTTCTTGTGAATGCCCGCGTTGTGTTCTGATATCAGTGGAAAAGTGGCTGCACATTCATTGCGCTCTTATCAGTGGAGAGGTGGCCGCACGTTGCTTGGCTCTTATTAGTGGAGAGGTGGCAGCGCATAACATTACGCTCTTATCAGTGGAGAGGTGGCCACACGTTGCGTGGTTCTTATTAGTGGAGAGGTGGCAGCGCATAACATTACGCTCATATCAGTGGAGAGGTGGCCGCACGTTGCGTGGCTCTTATTAGTGGACAGGTGGCAGCGCATACATTATGCTCTTTTCAGTGGAGAGTTGGCCGCACATTGCGTGGCTCTTATTAGTGGAGAGGTGGCAGCGCATACATTACGCTCTTATCAGTGGAGAGGTGGCCACACGTGTTGAGCTCTTGTCAGTGAAGAGATGGCCGCCAGTTGCGTGGCTGTTATTAGTGGAGAGGTGGCAGCGCATGCATTATGCTCTTATCAGTGGAAAGGTGGCCACGCATGTGTTGCACTCTTGTTAGTGAAGAGATGGCCGCATGTTTCGTGGCTCTTATTAGTGGAGAGGTGGCAGCGCATGCATTATGCTCTTATCAGTGGAAAGGTGGCCACGCATGTGTTGCACTCTTGTCGGTGGAGAGATGGTTATGCATACTTTGCTCTAATCAATGGAGAGGTACCTGCTCATACGTCTGTCTCTTGTCAGTGGAAAGGTGGCCACACATGCATTGCGGTCTAGTCAGTGAAGGAGTGGCCGTACATCAGTGAAAAGGTGGCCATGCATGTGTAGCACTCTCACCCATGAAGTGGTAGCTGTGCATATGTGGTGATCGCATCATTGGAGAGATTTCCTGCGCACGCTTTCGATTGATTTTGTATGGGAGTTCCAAAAAATTTGCCAACCGCCCTTTTTAGTGTGTATCCCTACATAGTTATCTATGGAAAACCAAGATCTGAACTTGGTTTTGCAATGCTAGATTCTTCACCAACGACATGTGGTTGTTGACTCCATGCCCTGTTCGATCCCATGCTTCCTATCAGCGGTACATATACCCCTGATAGTGCCCTCCATATTTTTATAGGGGGTACCTGCAGTCTGCTTATGTTGTGATGGTGTAACGTACAATGAATGGGCGAAACCTTGAGGGGAACGTACGTGTAATTTACCTAAAGAGGCCACACTTGGCTTTGATACAGCTGTACAGTTTAGACACAGTTAAATTGCAGGCTCTAGTAATCTAGTTTAGACGATACTAATGGAAGTAAGGAAAAAAAATGAGAAAACTAAAGACAACGGACAAACTCCATTGTATAGTCCGGCACGTATCCACCACCTCTTATTTTTGACTTTTTATCATGTCTACACCGTGTCATCATACCAGTAAGTGGTGAGACCTCCCAGTTTGCCAGTGCACAGTCCCAGTGTTCAGGACAAGCTCACCTTGACTTCAAAAGAGAATCTCTTATTGTCCAATGCCCAGGAGCAACCAGGAAAAGATACCATAATTGGTTTTAGAGGATTCCGTCTCAGGAGACCGAACTGGTTCAGATTAATTGGAAACGTCCATGGACAGAGGGGCTGGAGGTAATTATTCACAGTCCAAGTAGGGCAGTGATCCAAAATCTGCTAACTCTTCCATTCCTGAATTGGTTGACACCTGAGTTTTTAACCTTTGCCTACCCTACTTCTGTAGAAATCTGAACAATTTCTTTTGGGTTCCTACATCTTTGTCGACAGTGGGCTTATGGCACTCGAGTCCCACTAGTATTGGAATAATGGTCCCATTTTCCGTTATCTAAACCAACTTTATCCAAAGTGAATACAAACATTGGTGGACTCCAAGATCAGTAATAAAATTTCACCCTACGACCTAACATAGAAACTTCTCATGGCTAGTGTTGAGCGATACCTTCCGATATCGGAAAGTATCGGTATCGGATAGGATCGGCCGATATTCAAAAAATATCAGATATCGCCGATACCGATACCCGATCCCAATGCAAGTCAATGGGACCAAAATATCGGAATTAAAATAAACCCTTTCTTGCCTTGTAGGTTCATTCTACATGAAGGAAAACAACTAAGAATAATGTAGGATGTATTGTGGGAGGTGGCGGAGACATTAAAGGCAATGAGGTTTAGCCCAATCAAATAGAATAGCATGTTTTTTTTTTTTTTAAGACGTTCGGAGTGAAAAAGATATTGAGTATGTAAATTTTTTTTTATTTTGTCAGATATTGATGTTTCACTATTCCACGCCCTTCCCCTTCTTTTTTTTTCTTTTTTTTTTTTTACTTTTCCCACACTTTCATCTTCATCATCATCAGCATCTTTGACATCAACTTCTTCTTCACCTTATTCATCTTCTTCTTCATCTTCTACCTATTTTTTTTTTTTATTACATTCTTCATATTCATTTTATTCAACTATTATTATTCTTCCTATTCTACATATTCTTTTTATTCCACTGTTATTATTCTTCCTATTCTACTTCTTCATCATATTCTCATTTGTGACAGGCATTCCCGTAGTTGTTATCTATAAAAGTTGGAAGATTACACCTTCCGTTCTGCCAGTCACAAAAGTTACATTTGTCCGCGTTCAGTTTGGCCTGCAGCATCAGGCTTTATCCAGGGGCACCACGAGGAGGAACGGACTCACCCCCATACACTGCTTAGTCTTCTTCTGCATATAATTTAGATAATATCTTTTGCTCTGATATTAAGTCTTATGCTTAATGTTCTTCTGCTCTTTGTTCTGCAGCCTCTTGTTCTTCTGCTTCTCGGTCTTCCATGTCGTCGTCTCCAGGGTCGTCGTCTCCAGTGTCGTCATCTCCGCCGTCGTCGTCTCAGCCGTCGTCGTCATCGGGGTGGTCTTCCGGGTCGTCGTCGTCGTCATCGGGGTGGTCTTCCGGGTCGTCGACTTTAGGGTCTTCAACTTGGAAATGTAGCAGAAGGTACAAGAAGGCTGAGAAAATTCCAAGAACCAGCTGATGGAACTGGAACTCGGATGGCTACCCGAAGGTTCAAGAGCCTATGGAACTACCGAGGACCAGCTGACGTTACTGGAACCCGGTTACTAAGCAGGAGGTACCCGTGCTAAAAAGCACTACCAAGGACCGCCTGACGTTGGCGGAACTCGGATACCCAGAAGGAGGCACCTAAGCCAAAGGCTCTGCCCGGAACCAGCTGACGGTACTGGAACCAGGATGGGGAGCAGAAGGTACAAGAGCAAAAGACACTGCCGAGAACCAGCTGACGGTGCTGGAACCAGGTGGTGGACCTGAAGGTCCACAGGAGAGGAGAGAACAGGTAGGCCGCGAGGCAGCCGCAGTTACCGAACCCCAACAGTCCTACAGGGGGAGCTGGGCCTACTGGCACTACAGAACCAGCCTTGACTACCAGTTCACGCAGCCCACATAGGAAGCTCCTAAACTGGAGGCACCCTGGAGTTGGCTAACCCGACCGCACCACGACGAGGCAAGCATAGGCGTCTCACTGAGCTTGACACAACCCGGAAACAGCTGACGGTGCTGAAACCAGGCTTGGCACGAGGGAGTACCTGTGACAAGAACACTGCCGAGAACCAGCTGGCGGTGCTGGAACCCAGATGCGTTGCCCCAGTGTGCAAGAGCCAATGGCACGACCGAGGACCAGCTGGGGGTGCTGGAACCCGGTTACTAAGCTGTAGGTGCCCGCGCTTAAAAGCACTACCAAGGACCGCCTGACGTTGGCGGAACTCGGATACCCAGGAGGAGGCACCTAAGCCAAAGGCTCGGCCTGGAACCAGCTGACGGTGCTGGAACCAGGTGGTGGACCCCAAGGCCCACAGGAGAGGAGAGAACAGCTAGGCCGTGAGGCAGCCGCAGTTACCGAACCCCAACAGTCCTACAGGGGGAGCTGGGCCTACTGGCACTACAGAACCAGCCTTGACTACCAGTTCACGCAGCCCACATAGGAAGCTCCTAAACTGGAGGCACCCTGGAGTTGGCTAACCCGACCGCACCACGACGGGGCAAGCATAGGCGTCTCAGTGAGCTTGACACAACCCGGAAACAGCTGACGGTGCTGAAACCAGGCTTGGCACGAGGGAGTACCTGTGACAAGAACACTGCCGAGAACCAGCTGGCGGTGCTGGAACCCAGATGCGTTGCCCCAGTGTGCAAGAGCCAATGGCACGACCGAGGACCAGCTGACGGTGCTGGAACCCGGTTACTAAGCTGTAGGTGCCCGCGCTTAAAAGCACTACCAAGGACCGCCTGACGTTGGCGGAACTCGGATACCCAGGAGGAGGCACCTAAGCCAAAGGCTCTGCCCGGAACCAGCTGACGGTACTGGAACCAGGATGGGGAGCAGAAGGTACAAGAGCAAAAGACACTGCCGAGAACCAGCTGACGGTGCTGGAACCAGGTGGTGGACCTGAAGGTCCACAGGAGAGGAGAGAACAGCTAGGCCGCGAGGCAGCCGCAGTTACCGAACCCCAACAGTCCTACAGGGGGAGCTGGGCCTACTGGCACTACAGAACCAGCCTTGACTACCAGTTCACGCAGCCCACATAGGAAGCTCCTAAACTGGAGGCACCCTGGAGTTGGCTAACCCGACCGCACCACGACGGGGCAAGCATAGGCGTCTCAGTGAGCTTGACACAACCCGGAAACAGCTGGCGGTGCTGAAACCAGGCTTGGCACGAGGGAGTACCTGTGTCAAGAACACTGCCAAGAACCAGCTGGCGGTGCTGGAACCCAGATGCGTTGCCCCAGTGTGCAAGAGCCAATGGCACGACCGAGGACCAGCTGACGGTGCTGGAACACGGTTACTAAGCTGTAGGTGCCCGCGCTTAAAAGCACTACCAAGGACCGCCTGACGTTGGCGGAACTCGGATACCCAGGAGGAGGCACCTAAGCCAAAGGCTCGGCCCGGAACCAGCTGACGGTGCTGGAACCAGGTGGTGGACCCCAAGGCCCACAGGAGAGGAGAGAACAGCTAGGCCGCGAGGCAGCCGCAGTTACCGAACCCCAACAGTCCTACAGGGGGAGCTGGGCCTACTGGCACTACAGAACCAGCCTTGACTACCAGTTCACGCAGCCCACATAGGAAGCTCCTAAACTGGAGGCACCCTGGAGTTGGCTAACCCGACCGCACCACGACGGGGCAAGCATAGGCGTCTCAGTGAGCTTGACACAACCCGGAAACAGCTGGCGGTGCTGAAACCAGGCTTGGCACGAGGGAGTACCTGTGTCAAGAACACTGCCGAGAACCAGCTGGCGGTGCTGGAACCCAGATGCGTTGCCTATTAAAGATTGTCTTCCTAGAGCCCCAACTAGCGGTGTTGGAGCTAAGGGTAAGCAGGGGGAGCAGAGTGTAGGCCGAAGCCTGCACTGGAGGCAGCTTTGTGTCTGCGTTGCGTTTGCAGGACACTTTGCCGGCTACACAGTGGGGGAACAGCTGGCGTTGCTGAACCCCACTAACACAATGGCGTGTGTTTTTCTCTTTGCAGCTAGCACTTGCGGTCAAAAACTAGCGATGTTAGAGCCCGTGTTGAAGCAGGAGGAGGAGGAGAGGAGCAGAGTGTAGGCCGAAGCCTATTTGAACCAATTTCAAAGGAAACCTTTAACCCCCCCTCAGGTGTTACAAAGTACAAGAGACACACCTTGTGCAGTATTAATGCTGCACAAGTGAAAGGTTGCTCTATTAATTTGTCTACTTGCACACGCTGAATGAAAGACGTACACAATTTAGCCCATTCTACAGTCAAACTGTAGTGGATGCGTGACTTGGCTTTTTAAGGAGACGCAGCACAGGTGTCCCAAATAACGCCTTGGTGCTTGGCGCAGCTTCCTGAGCGTTGTTATTTGCTGTACAGGAGTCTGCGCTCTTGTGTTATCCCTTGGCAATGCCCTGTTAGAGCTGCCCGTCTTATGACCTCATTTCATGTTGGCCGGTGCGGTTAACGATGGCGATAAATCCCAGACCCACAGTGCCTTTTCATAAAGTCACACTGCGGTGCTGTGATTCGTGGCCTTGAGCAGTAAATATTTTGGCCGCTCACACACGTCCTTACACCTGCTTCAGACTGGGCGGCCTCTGCTGATCCCTTCTCGCATGCCGCGGCCATGAGGCTGCACAGTCTGAAGAAGGCGGAAGGAGATGAGTTAAGACAGGTGAAGATATGCACTGCTCGTGCCCATCAATCACACCCTTGCAGTCAAAATAAGACAACGAGGAGCATTGTTTCAGGCAGGGCGGACGCACAGGCGCAACAAGCCAACCAATGATGTCAGAAGACGGGAAGCGCTACCAAGGGGGGTGCTGCGTATCATTAGAAAGGAAAGTCACACCTCAGGGACAGTGGAATGGTCTCAATGAGACACATTTTGTACGTTTTGAGTTCCACGTGGGCAAGGACAAAAAGTCAGCCACCTTGTACAAATGCAGCAGTACTGCTGTACAAGGTGGCTGTTATACATAGAAACACCTGGGGGTGGGGGGCAGGCTCCCTTCAATTTCAGTTCATGTGCCTGCGTGGCGTTTGCAGGACACGTTGCCAGCTACACAGCAGGGGAACAGCTGGCGGTGCTGAACCCCACTAACACATTGGCTGGTGTTTTCTCTGTGCAGCTAGCATGTCCGGGCAGAAACTGGCGTTGTTTGAGCCCAGGGTCAGCAGGAGGAGGAGAGGAGCAAAGTGTAGGCCGAAGCCTGCACTGGTGGCAGCTTTTGTTCAGTTGTGCCAGCGTGGCTTGTGCTGGACACGATGCCGACTACACAGCAGGGGAACAGCTGGCGGTGCTGAACCCCACTAACACATTGGCTGGTGTTTTTCTCTGTGCAGCTAGCATGTCCGGGCAGAAACTGGCGTTGTTTGAGCCCAGGGTCAGCAGGAGGAGGAGAGGAGCAAAGTGTAGGCCGAAGCCTGCACTGGTGGCAGCTTTTGTTCTGTTGTGCCAGCGTGGCTTGTGCTGGACACGTTGCCGACTACACAGCAGGGGAACAGCTGGCGTTGCTGAACCCCATTAACACATTGACTGGTGTTTTTCTCTGTGCAGCTAGCAGTTCCGGGCAAAAACTAGCGGTGTTTGAGCCCAGGGTCAGCAGGAGGAGTAGAGGAGCAGAGTGTAGGCCGAAGCCTAGTTGAACCAATTTCAAAGGTTACCTTTAACCCCCCCCTCAGGTGTTGCAAGGTACAAGAGCCACACCTTGAACAGCATTAATGATGCACAAGTCAAAGGTTGCTCTATTTAATTTTGCTCCTTGCACACGCTGAATTAAACACGTACACTATTTAGCCCATTATACTGTCAAACAGTAGTGGAGGCGTGACTAGTCTACTAGTCTTTTTAAGGAGACGCAGCACAGGTGTACAAATTTACACCTAGGTGCTGTGCGCAGATTCCTTACCGTTGTTATTTGCAGTACAGGAAACTGCGCTCTTGTGTTATCCCTTGGCAATACCCTGTTAGTGCAGGCCGTCTCATGACCTCATTTCATGTTGGCCGTTGCGGTTAACGATGGCCATAAATCCCAGACCCACAGTGGCTTTTCCTAAAGTCACACTGCGGTGCTGGGATTCGTGGCCTTGTGCAGTAAATATGTTCGCCGCTCACACATGTCCTTACACCTGCTTCAGACTGGGCGGCCTCAGCTGATCCCTTATCGCATGCCGCGGCCATGAGGCCGCACAGTCAGAAGAAGGCGGAAGGAGGGGAGTGAAGACAGGGGAACATATGCACTGCTCGTGCCCATCAATCACACCCTCGCAGTCAAAATATATGAGACAACGGGGGGCGTTGTGTCGGGCAGGGGGGACGCACAGGCACAGCCAGCCAACCAATGATGTCAGGAGACGGGCAGCGCTAACAATGGGGGTGCTGCGTGTCATTAAAAAGGAAAGTCACACCTCAGGGACATTGTAATGGTCTGTAATGAGACACATTTTGTACTTGTTGAGTTCCACGTGTGCAAGGAGAAAAAGTCAGCCACCTTGTACAAATGCAGCAGTACTGCTGTACAAGGTGGCTGTTATACATAGAAACACCTGGGGGGGTGGGGGGCAGGCTCCCTTCAATTTCAGTTCATGTGCCTGCGTGGCGTTTGCAGGACACGTTGCCAGCTACACAGCAGGGGAACAGCTGGCGGTGCT
This sequence comes from Ranitomeya imitator, assembly GCF_032444005.1. Lineage (NCBI taxonomy): Eukaryota > Metazoa > Chordata > Amphibia > Anura > Dendrobatidae > Ranitomeya > Ranitomeya imitator. The sequence goes on along the minus strand of NC_091283.1, from coordinate 418,538,103 downwards.
GAACCCCACTAACACATTGGCTGGTGTTTTTCTCTGTGCAGCTAGCATGTCCGGGCAGAAACTGGCGTTGTTTGAGCCCAGGGTCAGCAGGAGGAGGAGAGGAGCAAAGTGTAGGCCGAAGCTTGCACTGGTGGCAGCTTTTGGTCAGTTGTGCCAGCGTGGCTTGTGCTGGACACGATGCCGACTACACAGCAGGGGAACAGCTGGCGGTGCTGAACCCCACTAACACATTGACTGGTGTTTTTCTCTGTGCAGCTAGCATGTCCGGGCAGAAACTGGCGGTGTTTGAGCCCGGGGTCAGCAGGAGGAGGAGAGGAGCAGAGTGTAGGCCGAAGCCTGCACTGGTGGCAGCTTTTGGTCGGTTGTGCCAGCGTGGCTTGTGCTGGACACGATGCCAACTACACAGCAGGGGAACAGCTGGCGGTGCTGAACCCCACGAACACATTGACTGGTGTTTTTCTCTGTGCAGCTAGCAGTTCCGGGCAGAAACTAGCGGTGTTTGAGCCCAGGGTCAGCAGGAGGAGTAGAGGAGCAGAGTGTAGGCCGAAGCCTAGTTGAACCAATTTCAAAGGTTACCTTTAACCCCCCCCTCAGGTGTTGCAAGGTACAAGAGCCACACCTTGAACAGCATTAATGATGCACAAGTCAAAGGTTGCTCTATTTAATTTTGCTCCTTGCACACGCTGAATTAAACACGTACACTATTTAGCCCATTATACTGTCAAACAGTAGTGGAGGCGTGACTAGTCTACTAGTCTTTTTAAGGAGACGCAGCACAGGTGTACAAATTTACACCTAGGTGCTGTGCGCAGATTCCTTACCGTTGTTATTTGCAGTACAGGAAACTGCGCTCTTGTGTTATCCCTTGGCAATACCCTGTTAGTGCAGGCCGTCTCATGACCTCATTTCATGTTGGCCGTTGCGGTTAACGATGGCCATAAATCCCAGACCCACAGTGGCTTTTCCTAAAGTCACACTGCGGTGCTGGGATTCGTGGCCTTGTGCAGTAAATATGTTCGCCGCTCACACATGTCCTTACACCTGCTTCAGACTGGGCGGCCTCAGCTGATCCCTTATCGCATGCCGCGGCCATGAGGCCGCACAGTCAGAAGAAGGCGGAAGGAGGGGAGTGAAGACAGGGGAACATATGCACTGCTCGTGCCCATCAATCACACCCTCGCAGTCAAAATATATGAGACAACGGGGGGCGTTGTGTCGGGCAGGGGGGACGCACAGGCACAGCCAGCCAACCAATGATGTCAGGAGACGGGCAGCGCTAACAATGGGGGTGCTGCGTGTCATTAAAAAGGAAAGTCACACCTCAGGGACATTGTAATGGTCTGTAATGAGACACATTTTGTACTTGTTGAGTTCCACGTGTGCAAGGAGAAAAAGTCAGCCACCTTGTACAAATGCAGCAGTACTGCTGTACAAGGTGGCTGTTATACATAGAAACACCTGGGGGGGTGGGGGGCAGGCTCCCTTTAATTTCAGTTCATGTGCCTGCGTGGCGTTTGCAGGTCACGTTGCCGGCTACACAGCAGGGGAACAGCTGGCGTTGCTGAACCCCACTAACACATTGGCTGGTGTTTTTCTCTGTGCAGCTAGCACTTCCGGGCAAAAACTAGCGGTGTTTGAGCCCAGGGTCAGCAGGAGGTGGAGAGGAGCAGAGTGTAGGCCGAAGCCTGCACTGGTGGCAGCTTTTGTTCTGTTGTGCCAGCGTGGCTTGTGCTGGACACGTTGCCGACTACACAGCAGGGGAACAGCTGGCGGTGCTGAACCCCACTGACACATCACCTAGTGTTTTTTCTGTGTAGACAACACTTCCAGGTGGCAACTGACAGTGTTGAAACCCAGGGAATCAAAGAGGAGCAGAGTGTAGGCCGAAGCCTGCAGTGGAGCAAGTTGAAAGGGAACCTTTAACACCCCCCCCCCCCCCCCAGGCATTTGTTGCTGAAAGAGCCATCTTGTACAGCAGTAATACTGCACATGGAAAATGGTGGCTCCGAAATTTATGCTCCTTGCAAACGCTGAAGTACACACTCATATAATGTGTCCCCTCACACCGTCAAACCATCCCGGAAGTGGGACTTTCCTTTGTAATGTGACACAGCACAGCCGTCATTCCAACCCCCTTGGTGCCGGGCGCCACCTCCTCAACGTTGTTTGGTTCTGTCACGGAGCCCGCGCTGTACTGTTATCCCTTGGCCATGCACAGTTAGCGGTGCCCGTCTTCTGACATCATGTAGGTGTCAGGCTGGCAGTGCCTGTGCGTCCAAGCTGCCCGAGATCCAACCTTGCAGTGTCATCTAATGTAGTCCCACTGCGGGCCAGGGATCCATGGGCATGCGCAGTGCATATCATCGCCTCTCACTCACCTCCTTCCTGCTTCTTCAGACTGTGCGGCGTCACGGCCGTGGCATGCTATTAGGGATCAGCTGACGCCGCCTAGTCTGAAGAAGCGTGAAGAAGGGGAGTGAGAGGCTAGTATATGCACTGCGCATGGCCATGGATACCAGGCCCACTGTGGGATCACATTAGACGACACTGCGAGGTGTGATTTCGGGCAGCGTGGACGCACAGGCGCAGCCAGGACGACAACAAATGATGTCAGAGGACGGGCAGCGCAAACTGTGCATGGCCAAGGGATAACATAACAGCGCAGGGTCCATGACGGAATCAAACAACGCTAAGGAGGCAGCGCACGGTGCCAAGGGGGTAGCAATGACGGCTGTGCTGCGTCACATTACAAAGGAAAGTCCCACCTCCGGGACGGTTGGACGGTGTGAGGGGACACATTACATGAGTGTGTAGTTCAGCGTTTGCAAGGAGCATAATTTCAAGAGCGACCTTTCCCTTGTGCAGTATTAGTGCTGCACATGGTGGCTCTTTCAGTAACAAACGCCTAGGGGGGGGGGGGGACAGGTCCCCTTACATTTTAGTTGTGCCAGCGTGGCGGTCGCATGACACGTTGCCGGATACACAGCTGGGGATCAGCTGACGTTACTAAACCCCAATAACAGAGGAGCGACTGTTGACTGTGCACACAGCACTTCCAGGCACCAACTGGCGGTGTTAGAGCCCAGGGACAGCAGGAGGAGCAGATTGGAGGTATTGCCGCACACACAGCTGGGGATCAGCTGACGTTACTGAACCCCAATAACAGAGGAGCGACTGTTGACTGTGCACACAGCACTTCCAGGCACCAACTGGCGGTGTTAGAGCCCAGGGACAGCAGGAGGAGCAGAGGAACAGAGTGTAGGCCGAAGCCTGATTGGAGCAAGTTGAAAGGAAACCTTTAACCCCCCCCCCAAGACGTTTGTAGCTGAAAGAGCCATCTTGTGCAGCACTAAGGATGCAAAAGGAAAAGGTTGCTCTTTTAATTATGCTCCTTGCAAACACCGAAGTAAACACTAAAAATGTGTCCCTTTATACCGTTAAACCGTTCCGGAGGTGCGAATTTCCTTCGTAATGGGACACAGCACAGCTGTCATTCCTATCCCCTTGATGCCGTGCGCTGCCTCCTCAGCGTTGTTTTAAGCTGTCACGGAGCCTGCGCTGTTCTGTTAGCCCTTGGCCATGCCCAATTAGCGCTGCCTGTCTTCTGACCTAATTTGGTGTCAGGCTGTCAGTGCCTGTGCGTCCACGCTGCTCCAGATCCCACCTCGCAGTCTCGTCTAACGTAATCCCACTGCGGGCCTTGGAACCATGGGCATGCACAGTGCATAACCTCGACTCTCACTCCCCTCCTTCCCTCTTCTTCAGACTGTGCGGTGTCACGGCCGTGGCATGCTAGGGATCAGCTGACGGCGCACAGTCTAAAGAAGGCGGAGGGAAATGAGCGAGAGCCCGAGGGGAAGATATGCACTGCGCATGCCCATGGATCCCAGGCCCGCAGTGTGACTCAATCAGAAGACACTGCGAGGCGGGATCTCGGGCAGCGCGGCCGCACAGGCGCAGCCAGCCTGACACCAAATTATGTCAGAAGACAGGCAGCGCAAATAGGGCATGCCCAAGGGATAACAGAACAGCGCAGGCTCCGTGACAGCTTAAAACAACGCTGAGGAGGCAGCGCATGGCACCAAGGGGGTAGGAATGACGGCTGTGCTGCGTCACATTACGAAGGAAAGTCCCAGCTCCGGGACGGTATAACGGTATCAGTGAACACATTTTATAAGTGTTAAGTTCTGCGTGTGCAAGGAGCTAAAAAAAAAGAGCTACCTTTTCCTTGTGCAGCATTACTGCTGCACAAGATGGCTCTTTCAGTAACAAACGACGGGGGGGGGGGGGGGAGAGACAGGTTCCCTTACATTTAGGTTGTTGTGCCAGCGTGGCGGTCGCAGGACACATTGCCGGCTACACAGCTGGGGATCAGCTGATGTTACTGAAACCCAATAACACTGGGTCGTATGTTTTTACTGTGCAGCCTGCACTTCTGAGCCGCAACTGGCGGTGTTGGAGCCCAGGAATAGCAGTTCAGGTGGTAGAAAGATGAACACAGCAGGAGACCTGGATGACACCCAATTACTTAATCAGGCAGAGGAGTGGCAAATTCCTGCGAGATCCAGGCCTGGTTCATTTTCAGGAAAGTAAGCCGGTCAACGTTATCGGAGGATAGTCGCATGCGACGGTCTGTTAGTACACCACCTGTGGCACTAAAGACACGTTCCGATAAGACATTAGCCGCAGGGCAAGCCAGCACCTCCAATGCATACTGGCTTAGCTCTGGCCATGTATCCAGCTTAGAGACCCAAAACTTGAACGGGGAAGAGCCGTCTGGGAGTACAGTAAGAGGGCAAGCCATGTAGTCTGTCACCATCTGACGGAACCGTTGCCTCCTGCTGACTGGAGCCGCCGGTGATGGTGTAGACATTTGGGGCGGGCACACAAAAGTGTGCCAGAGTTGTGCCATACTGGGCTTGCCTTGGGCAGAGGCACTGCTTCTGCTCCCTCTTTGGGCAGAGCCTCCCCCACTGCCTCGACGCACTGAGCTGCTTTGTAAAGCACTAGCAGCACTCCTCTCAGTTGGACAGGAGAAGATGATGGAATTCACCAGTGTGTCGTGGTACTCCCGCAATTTACGCTCCCGGGTCAACGCAGGGATGAGGTTTTGGACGTTGTCCCGGTAGCGAGGATCGAGGAGGGTGAACACCCAATAATCAAGCATGTTGAGAATGTGGTCGATGCGGCGGTCGTTTCTCAGGCACTGCAGCATGAAATCCACCATGTGCTGCAGAGTGCCAACTGGCCCAGAAACGCTGTCCCTTGCTTGAGACATGATCTCTGCCCGCTCGTGATCACCCCACCCTCGCTGTACACACTGACCACTGGACAATTGTGTCGCTCCCTCCTCTGGACGGAGCTCTTCCTCCTCCATTGACTCCTCCTCATCCTCCTCACAAATTGGCCCCTGCGTACCCCTTTGTGAGGAACCACGTGGCGCTGACTCTCCAGAAGCTGATGGAAAAGGTGACTCCTCATCCTCCACCTCTTCCACCACATCATCCCTTAACCCTTGCAAAGTTTGCTGAAGCAGGCAGATAAGGGGGACAGTCATGCTGACTAGTGCATCATCTGCACTTGCCATCCGCGTGGAATAATCAAAAGGACGCAAAACCTGGCAGACGTCCTTCATAGTGGCCCACTCTGTGGTTGTGAAGTCTGATCGGCGCTGACTGCGACTTCTTTGCGCCTGATGCAGCTGGTACTCCATAACTGCTTGCTGCTGCTCACACAACCGCTCCAACATATGTAACGTGGAATTCCACCGGGTAGGTAGGTCACATATGATGCGGTGTTCCGGAAGGCGGAATCGGCGCTGCAGAGCAGCAATGCGGGATCTGGCCAAGCTGGAACGCCGCAAGTGAGCACACTCTAGGCGGACCTTGTGCAGCAGGGCATCAAGATCCGGATAGTCCCTCAGAAAACTCTGCACAACCAAATTGAGCACATGTGCCAGACATGGGATGTGAGTGAGGTTGCCAAGGGCCAAAGCTGCCACCAGATTTCGGCCATTGTCACACACTACCATGCCTGGCTGGAGATTCGCTGGCAGTAACCACACATCGCTCTCCTGCTTGATGGCATTCCAGAGCTCCTGCGCTGTGTGGCTTCGATGCCCCAATGAAACTAGTTTCAAGACGGCCTGCTGACGTTTGGCCACGGCTGTGCTCATGTCGGTCATAGGTAAACGTTCACGGGTCCATGTGGAGGTGGACTGTGACGGATCCTGCAGAGAGGAATCAGAGGAACTGGTGTAAGAGGAGGAGTCGATGCGTACAGACTGGATTCCTGCAATCCTTGGAGTGGGCAGGACACGTCCTGCGCCACTCGCACGATCTGTACCTGGCTCAACAACATTAACCCAATGGGCAGTGAGGGAAACATATCGCCCCTGTCCATGCTGACTGGTCCACGCATCGGTGGTGAGGTGGACCTTGCTACTGACGGCGTTCAGTAGCGCATGTTTTATGTTTGCCTCAACATGCCTGGGCAGGGACAGCCTGCCTGCTGAAGTAAAAGCGGCTGGGCACCTTGTACTGTGGGACTGCCAATGCCATCAAGTCACGGAAGCTGTCAGTCTCCACCAGCCTGAACGAGAGCATTTCCAGGGACAACAGTTTGGCAATGCCTGCATTCAGAGCCTGTGCTCGGGGGTGGTTGGCCGAGAATGCCCGCCTTTTCTCCCATGCCTGGACTACCGATGGCTGTAGAGTAGACTGGGAGTGTGAGGATGACTGGGAAGGTGGTGCTGTGGGTGGAATTACACTAGGTCTCTGGACAACAGTGGAGGAAGAGGCAACACGAGATGAAGAGGTGGTAGCTGCCGCTGTTGGTTGGCCTACGTCTTCACTGTGTTTCTGTAACTCCACCGCGTGCCTGTTCCGCACATGTTTCCACATATTTGTGGTATTGAGGTTGCTGACACTTTTACCTCTTTTTACTTTCTGATGACACAGCTTGCATTTGACAAAACAAATGTCATCTGCAACTGTGTCAAAAAAGGACCAGGCACTGCAAGTCTTGGGAGCGCCCTTTTTGGCTTTGGAAAGAGACAGGCTCCTAACGGGTGCCAAAGTGGAGGCTACAGGCTCCGCAGTCTTCCCCCTCCCTCTCCCTCTTTGGCCCGTAAGGGGAAGCTCTTCCTCAGAGCTGCTCCCACCACCTTCCTGTTCCTCACGCCACGATGGGTCAAGGACCTTATCATCTCCACTACCCTCTGCCACCAACTGCTCCTCCTGGGTAGTCTCGGCAGCACAGTACGCATCAGAAAGCGGCACCTGAGTTTCATCATCAGATGCGTACTGCGCTGTGGTCACCGGAGGCACTGGCCCACCTGCCTCTTCAGAGTCAGAGAGATAAAGTTTTTGGGCATCACTGCACACTGCCTCTTCTTCCATTTCTCCAATGCTGCTTGGCTGGCCCCCTGTTTCCAAGCCAAGAGATTCAGAGAACAGAAGTAGAGACGGCTCCTGTCCTGGGCTCTCTGACTGCCTGGCCAATTTGGCAGGTGGTGAAGAGACAGATGGCTGCTCTCCAGTGCTCTGTGCCTGAGAGGATGTGGCACTAACTGAAGTCGATGCCGAGGCGTTAGCTGCCATCCACCCGACAACGGCTTCAATTTGGTCTTCACGTAGCAGCGGTGCACGGCGCTCTCCGACAAAGCTGCGCATGAAGGACTGTTCCCTGCTGAAACTGAGTGACGACGAGTCACCGGCGCCCGCAGCAGGCACAGAATCACCACGTCCTCTCCCTGCTCCTCTCCCTGCTCCGCGCCCACGCCCACGTGCCTTACTCCCTGCCCTCTTCATCTTGGTTGACAGATAAAGATAAGCAGAAAAGTACTAAGGCCTTAGTGTGCTTATTCCTGAAATGCTCCTCCTAACAGGTGTAAGAAACACTAATGTTGTAAATTGTGGACTAAACTTTATTATTTTTCAAATGTGGCCTACACAAGTGTTAAGTTGTGTTTGGTGAACTTAACTTTTTTTTTGGTGCAGATCGGGCTACAGAGCTAGTTTAAATCACACGGAGACCGTGCAGACAGCCGTAAACGGCGCTGCAAGGCCAAAAAACCCTCCTCTCGGTTATCCTATATAGTGTTTTTCCACTATTTAGCTGGATACGAGTGGAAAGACACTAATAGGAATTTTTTTTTTCAAATTTTAAACTGGCTGCACTATTTGAAAAAAAGGAAATTGTTTTTCAAGGTATGAGGCAGTAACGCACCCTGAGCTGAATCCAACCGGCTATGGCTGCACACAGACTACAGGGCGAGCTGCGCTCACACAGAGACCGTGCAGACAGCCGTAAACGGCGCTGCAAGGCCAACAAACCCTCCTCTAGGTTATCCTATATAGTGTTTTTCCACTATTTAGCTGGATACGAGTGGAAAGACACTAATAGGAATTTTTTTTTTTCAAATTTTAAACAGGCTGCACTATTTGAAAAAAAGTAAAATTTTTCTCAAGGTATGAGGCAGTAACGAACCCTGAGCTGAATCCAACCGGCAATGGCTGCACACAGACTACAGGGCGAGCTGGGCTCACACGGAGACCGTGCAGACAGCCGTAAACGGCGCTGCAAGGCCAAAAAAACCTCCTCTAGGTTATCCTATATATTTAGCTGGATACGAGTGGAAAGACACTAATAGGAATTTTTTTTTTCAAATTTTAAACTGGCTGCACTATTTGAAAAAAAGGAAATTGTTTTTCAAGGTATGAGGCAGTAACGCACCCTGAGCTGAATCCAACCGGCTATGGCTGCACACAGACTACAGGGCGAGCTGCGCTCACACAGAGACCGTGCAGACAGCCGTAAACGGCGCTGCAAGGCCAACAAACCCTCCTCTAGGTTATCCTATATAGTGTTTTTCCACTATTTAGCTGGATACGAGTGGAAAGACACTAATAGGAATTTTTGTTTTTCAAATTTTAAACTGGCTGCACTATTTGAAAAAAAGGAAATTGTTTTTCAAGGTATGAGGCAGTAACGCACCCTGAGCTGAATCCAACCGGCTATGGCTGCACACAGACTACAGGGCGAGCTGCGCTCACACAGAGACCGTGCAGACAGCCGTAAACGGCGCTGCAAGGCCAAAAAACCCTCCTCTAGGTTATCCTATATAGTGTTTTTCCACTATTTAGCTGGATACGAGTGGAAAGACACTAATAGGAATTTTTTTTTTTTCAAATTTTAAACAGGCTGCACTATTTGAAAAAAAGTAAAATTTTTCTCAAGGTATGAGCCAGTAACGAACCCTGAGCTGAATCCAACCGGCTATGGCTGCACACAGACTACAGGGCGAGCTGGGCTCACACGGAGACCGTGCAGACAGCCGTAAACGGCGCTGCAAGGCCCAAAAAAACCCCTCTAGGTTATCCTATGTAGTGTTTTTCCACAATAGAGCTGGAGACTGGTGGAAAAACACTAATAGGAAATTTGAGAAAAAATGTGCAGCAGGCTGCACTAAGAGCAAAAAAGGACAACTGTGTGAGGCAGTGTGAACCCCCCCTGAGCTGAATACAACCGGGTATATGGCTGCACACAGACTACAGAGTGAGCTGCACAAACACACACACACACAGAGACCTTGCAGAACGCTGTTAAAACAGCGCTGCAAGGCAAGAGCAAGGTGAACAGTGAAGAACACACAGCGTTTTGCTAAATTAGCCTTTGGAAAGGAAAATAAAGCAATTAGCTAGCTCGACTGGCCCTCAGTTAGAACACAGCGTCCTGTCCCTAACTGAAATCACAGCAGAGTGAGCGCAAAATGGCGGCAGCGTTTTTTATAGTGCAGAGTGACATCATTTCAGCAGCCAATCCAAGCCTTGCCAGTACTTACATGCCCACCATGCTAAACAGGATGTGCCCACACTTCCAATCATTCCTCATTGGCTGCTGCGTTCAGTTTGAATTCTGGGAACTTCCGATTCCGGTATCCGATACGCGGGAAGTATCGGAATTCGGTATCGGAATTCCGATACCGCAAATATCGGCCGATACCCGATACTTGCGGTATCGGAATGCTCAACACTACTCATGGCACATGCACAGAGCTCATCCAGCAAGGGCTGTGGAGTCGGAGTTGGAGTCAGTATAAAATGGACCAACTGTGACTCCTAAAATATATAATAAATTGGATACAGCAATTCAAAGCAATATGCGCTGTATATTTTTTCAGAAGAATTTGAGAAAGTTATTAATGTTCTATACATGTCTGCTCTATTCCTGCTCTATGGATATAGGCTTTTAGTTGAGATGAATCTGTGCTGCACTTTATGTACATGCTTAGTAGTGAGGCAGTGCTGAGGAGTCGGGAGTTGGAGGTTTGGCTTGCCGACTACACAGCCCTGCTCCACAGGACTAGTAAACATGCCCAGTGATATCTGACTGTAGATCCTTTCAGTCCTGTAAGATTCTCTATGCGGCCTCCATGGATCGAACTTGATTTTCCAGAACATCCTACAGATGATCGTTCAGATTGAGATCTGGGAATTTCTCCTTCGCCTCATTGGGGGACGCAGACCGTGGGTGTATGCTGCTGCCAATAGGAGGCTGACACTAAGTGATACAAAAAAAGTTAGCTCCTCCCCTGCAGTATACACCCTCCTGCTGGCTCTCAGCTAACCAGTTCTTGCTTAGTGTCTGTAGGAGGCACATGGGTCTGTTTCAGACCCCAACGTTTTTATTTTATTGTTTACTTTTCTGTAAATTTTTATTTTTTAATTAACGGAGTGAAGGGGGCGACGGTTCCTTTCAAGGTTCCGATCTCCCCCGAACCATCAACAGGCGAGCACGGCGAGTATACCTCCCCGTACCCTCTCCTGCGACGTGGGAAGCCATGCCTGAGCTCACTTCAGGGGCGACGGTTCCTTTCATGGTCCCGATCTCCCCACACCAGCAGCAGGCGAGCACATGGAGTGTCGCCTCCATGTATCCTCTCCTGGAGCCAGGCCTAATGCCGGACAACTGGCCCTGTCCACCCGGACTGAACTCCGTGGATGTACAGAGGCCCCTCTCTATGGCGTCCGAGCAGCCCCCACTGTCCCACCACTGTGAAAGCGGATGGCACAAGGAGGCGGACGGTTCCTCTCCACCGCCCTAACAAACGGATGATGGATTGAGGTTTCTCCCTGCACCGTCCACGCTGCTCAGAACAGCGCTGAAACCCCCATCCGCGGCGGATCCATGCCGGGACGCGCATCAATGGTGAGTGGATCCATCTTCAGAGGGATATTCACATGCTGACAGGCAGCCTCAGCCACTTCCCTGTGGCCCACCTCTCTGAGGTAACGCTCTGGATGGCTGCAAAAATTTAGTCCCCGGCTTCGGCCGATTTGTAGGCCGCATCCTGGAAGTTTTGCCTGGAACGCCCCGCTGGTGTCGCCCGCCGGCTACAGAAATTTAGGCCCCGGCTTGGGCCTATTCAACATCGTGTCTGTGGCTCCGCCCCCCAAATTGGCGCTTCTCGCTCTCTGCGAGATTTTATCAACTCTGCAGCTCCCGGTGGTCATCTTGGTCCACCCGGCCAGCTCACACTGGGGTGACAGTATTTTTGCATTAAAGGGGCACATCGACTCTACATCAGTACCCGGGTAAGGAAGTACCTGGCCTGGTCTTAAAGGCATATGGCCAGTATTCCCAGTCTTAAAGGCGCATGACCAGTATTCTCTGGTCTTAAAGGTGCATGACCAGTATTCTCTGGTCTTAAAGGTGCATGACCAGTATTCTCTGGTCTTAAAGGTGCATGACCAGTATTCTCTGGTCTTAAAGGTGCATGACCAGTATTCTCTGGTCTTAAAGGTGCATGACCAGTATTCTCTGGTCTTAAAGGTGCATGACCAGTATTCTTTGGTCTTAAAGGTGCATGACCAGTATTCTCTGGTCTTAAAGGTGCATGACCAGTTTTCTCTGGTCTTAAAGGTGCATGACCAGTATTCCCTGGTCTTAAAGGCGCATGACCAGTATTCTCTGGTCTTAAAGGCGCATGACCAGTATTCTCTGGTCTTAAAGGTGCATGACCAGTATTCTCTGGTCTTAAAGGTGCATGACCAGTATTCTTTGGTCTTAAAGGTGCATGACCAGTATTCTCTGGTCTTAAAGGTGCATGACCAGTTTTCTCTGGTCTTAAAGGTGCATGACCAGTATTCCCTGGTCTTAAAGGCGCATGACCAGTATTCTCTGGTCTTAAAGGCGCATGACCAGTATTCTCTGGTCTTAAAGGCGCATGACCAGTATTCTCTGGTCTTAAAGGCGCATCACCAGTATTCTCTGGTCTTAAAGGCGCATGACCAGTATGCTCTGGTCTTAAAGGCGCATGACCAGTATTCCCTGGTCTTAAAGGCGCATGGCCGGTATTCCCCGATCTTAAAGGCGCATGGCCAGTATTTCCTGGTCTTAAAGGCGCATGACCAGTATTCTCTGTTCTTAAAGGTGCATGAACAGTATTCCCTGGTCTTAAAGGCGTATGACCAATATTTCCTGGTCTTAAAGGCGCTTGATCAGTCCGAGGAGCCCTCCGCCGCCGACCCCAGCTTTATCCTCTAGTTCCCCTCAGTGGACTTCTTCACTGACCAATCCATGGTTCTCTGACCAAGAGATTGAATCCCTCTGTGTACCCTCTGTGTTTGGAGTGCTCGCAGGACCAATATACATGGTCCCTATCCTACATGGGAGCCGTCGGCTAGCAGGGGCCGCAAGTATTCTAGAAACGTGCAGGCATCTAGAAACATACAGGCATCTAGAAAACGGAAGTTTTTCGTTTCCTGCTCCCTCACCAATGATTTGATGACAACAAGGCTCTGAATATGGATTGGATATTGCCTGAGCTTGCCAGAGCTTCAGAGACTAAACTCCCTCGAGAGCATTTGCCATTCAATTCGGATAAGCGATTCACTGGACAGAAGCCTCTATGTGGGATGCCATGCCTGGCCTGTTTTTTAAGGGCGACGGGTCCTTTAAAGGGCACCGATCTCCCCACACCATCAACAGACGAGCACACGGAGTGTCGTCTCCATGTTTCCTCTTCTGCATCCAGGCCTAACGCCAGACAACCTGTCCTGTCCACCTGGAGACCTGTACTCTGTGGACATATAGAGGCACCCTTTTTGGCGTACGAGCTCCCCCCTCTGCATCACCACTATTTAGTGGATGATGCAAGAGGGCGGACAATTCCTCTCCACTTCCCTGTTAAGAGGTTGATGGATCGAGGGTGCCTAATTTTTATCTCTGCACCGTGAAAAGAGGAGATGGCAAGAGACTATGCCCTGCTGGATGCAGCCGCACATTCTGCCATGGGTCAGATTAACCGGGTAGAATCTCCTGTGGTATTCCTACCAGTACCTGATGGGTCATCAATTAAAAATACCACGGACTGTCAGATAGCAAATCTGGTTCGTTCCGTCTTGCGGCTTCGAGTCCAGCGCTCTATCCTCCCTAGCGGCTGCATGGATTGCTAGAGCAATGGTCTCCTGGCTGGAGACCTTAACTACCTTGATTCACACCAGCAACAACTGGCCAATCAAATCCTTTGAGCGGGAGACTGACAAAGGATTGTATAAGGATTGTCCAGCACAGTCTAGATCTAAGGGATCTTAGTTCCAAACAGGGGAACGAAAAGTAAGATCGACCCTGGACCTCAAACTTCTAACAACCTTTGATATGGTCCTCCTTCTTTGGATGGAGTTCCTCCGCTCAGCCATTACTTCAACAGAAAAAGGTGCAGTTTCCGGCATCCATCGACATTCGGGTTGCTTGCCCTCTGCAAAAATTCCTTCGCCTTTCCATTCGTCAACAGCATTTTCATGTCACAACCTTGTCCTTTGGCCTTGCTTCCGCACCCAGAGTGTTCGCTCGGGTCATGGCGGATGTCATGTTTCTCTTGCTCTCTAGAGGCGTGCTCGTCCTGCCCTGTTTGGTCTGTCTAGCCGCCCTTCCAGGACTACGCTGAGTTGTCTATATCTCTTGCGATACCTTCTCTCCTGGGCTGGCAGCTACACTTAGACAAGTTCTCCTCATTTCCAGCCCAGCAGATATCCTTTTTGAGGATGATCCTGCACACTTCTAGAAGGATGGTAATTCTTCCTCGAGACAAGGTCATGGCCCTTCAACAGGGAGCTCGCGCAAGGAGAGTTCTGAGGACTTGATTACTCACCCCTCATTTCATTCGATTTGCTAAGAGAGTTCTGAGGAAAAATGGTGACAACAATGGAAGCGGTTTCCTTCGCTCCGCTCGTTTTCAGCAAGTCAAATAGACTTTCAGACAATAGTCTCTGAGCTCCTTCTTTATCCAGGGCCTTTCTCCCGGTTCAATGGTTATTAGTAACTACCAATGCCAGTCTTCTTCTCCCCATCATTGTTCTGGAGATCCGAACGGTAGTCTTACATCAGGTCCACTGCCTTCTGGCGGGTCACCCTATCCGAATTCAATTGGATAATGCCACGGCGGTGCCTTACGTCAGTCATCTAGCAGGTACCCACGATCAGGCGCCATGACCGAGGTACCTCACTTTCTCTGATGGGCCGAAGTCTATTATTCGGTGATCTCGGCAGTATATATCCCAGAAGTAGAACTCTGAACGGCAAACAAATTCAGCCATCAGGGTTCCGCCTCAAGTCAGAGGGAACTTCACCCCGAAGTCTTCCATCAGATCTGTCCTTACTGGAGCTCTCCAGTTGTAGGTGGGATGACATCCAGACTGAAGGCCAATCTACTCGAGTTCGTGGTTCGGCCTCGAGATCCAAGAGCCATCGCTCTGCATGCTCTGGTTCTGCCGTGGTACCAGTTTCCATAACTCCCCTTCCACTGCTTCCGAAAGCCTTTCGGAAGCAGAAAGGGGCCCCAGTGATCCTCAGAGATCCGCACTGACCACGTCCGTTTTTTGTTTGCGAAGCTAGTATCTTCTCGCCTTATCGCAGCACAACTGCAAGTAGGGACTTTCTCACAGGGAGTTTTCACACGTAGTTCTTCCCTATCGCATACCGTTAGATCATTGGGACCTTATTATTCCTAGGAGCCTTACAGTAGGCTCCTTTTTCATCCGGGCAGACTTTACTATCAGGGAAAGTCGTCCCGTTCTCCTCTGCGATATTCTCACTCTGACGAGTCTTCGGAGCTAGCTTCTCTGCTCTTTCAGACTTTTTTCCCTTATTACCTTCGAGGCAAGGTTGTCCTCAGGCCATCTCCATCCCTTGTTACCAAGGTGGTACTGTATTACCACTGTTATGAGGGCATAGTTCTTCCCTCATCTCTTTTGGCTCCAGTCCACAAAATGGAATAAGATCCCCCATATTCTGGACGTAGTGAGTGCTCTGAGTAGGTACGTCTTGAGGACAGCGTCCTTCTGAAGGTTGGACATTTTATTTGGGCTTCCTGACGGTAGAGGAAGGCTTCCTGACATTTTCAGGAAGGGTTTAGCCGTTTCATCGACCATGATAACATGGTGAATTCTTTTCACCATCCAGGAGTCCTTCCGTGCTAGATGTCAGCCTATCTCCCTGTCTATCAAGGGTTCTAGGCACCAGGCGTCAGCAAGGCACGCCTGCAAGCTTGCGGATTCGTCCAGTCCGCATGCATTCTTGAAGCACTATAATTCCCACACTTCCACAGATGTGAGTCTGGGCAGGCGGACTCTGCAGGCCGCGGTGGCGCACTTGTAAGTAGCGGTTACACAGGGCCTGATCTATTGTTGTCCCCACCCAGGGACTGCTTTGGGACGTCCCACTGTCTGTGTCTCTCAATGAGGCGAAGGAGAAATAGGGATTTTTGTGTACTCACCGTAAAATCCTTTTCTCCGAGCCATTCATTGGGGGACACAGCTCCCACCCTGTTATTAGCTTATGCTTGTTTTTTAGAATATGACATGCTATACGCTCATATATTGTTATTGATCTCCTACTGCTTTTGCACCGAACTGGTTAGCTGAGAGCCAGCAGGAGGGTATATACTGCAGGGGAGGAGCTAACTTTTTTTGTATCACTTAGTGTCAGCCTCCTATTGGCAGCAGCATACACCCACGGTCTGTGTCCCCCAATGAATGGCTCGGAGAAAAGGATTTTACGGTGAGTACACAAAAATCCCTATTTTAGAGGCAAGTTGTCATCTTGATCTTTCTCGTGTTCATGTTTCTCAAACCATCCCTGAAGCATTTTGGGAGTTTTGCAGGAGCATTATCCTGTTGACAGAGACATCGTCTTTAGGAAATATTACTGCCCTGAAGGGGTTACTTGATATGTACAATGTTTAGATCAGTGGTACTTGTCACATCTACATCAATGCCAAGACCCAAGGTTTTACTGCACAATATTGCCCCATCGCAGTGGCTCCAGTGACTTGTGTTCTCAGAGTGCATCCAGATGACACACAACCATCACGTCTTTATCGAGACACATGTTTTTGTAACGGGCCTCCTGATGAGCCAGAGGGGCGAAACGCGTTCAGGCGGAGCTGGTGGGTGGCATTCTGATGAGTACCATGGTTACTTTCATGCCATGACCAATGATGGCAGGCATCATCTCTGCATTTATGTATATCGGCATGATCTAATATAGACAATCACTGTGGTCGCTTGGTGCTCTTGTTTTTAGAGGAGCAATTATATTAATCACAATAAAAGGGGGTTTTTCACCTCTATTATTTTACTCCCCAGTTAGGACCATTACTAATATAATCATTCAGGATTGCCACAAACGCTGTATGTGTTCTCTATTGTTTTTAATTATATTCTTTTGGGGGGCTAGGGTCTCCTTAGATACAGGAGTGATATATGTTTAGCTTCAGGGGTCCCCTTAAATACACATATCCTGGACGGGGACACTCGGATGACTGCAGGATATTTAGGGACCTCAGGGGCAGTCATCATTGAGCGGGGGCGCCAATACGTTCCCCATAGCGTGCCAGCCTCCGCAGCTAGAAAGGTGTAAGTCTAGGCACCAGACAAGGTACTCCTAGCAACCCCCAATTGGTTGGTTTTGTTTTTTCACAGTGTTGTTTTTGTGGTGTGAACCACTGGTTGGTGGTGTTTTAAATAGAACTAATAAATTTAAATTTTATGGGGTATGCTTATTATTTATCACCTGGTAAACAGTCAGGATCAGAGTTGACTCTGATCCCGACTATTGTAGCAGGGAGTTGGCTGTATGACACAGCTGACACCATCTGCAGCTAGCACAGACACAGCTCCTGATTTTTTTTCTCTTCCCATCCCACTAATTGGAGAGACTTCCATTAGTGGAACCTCTCGATCGCTTCTACGAGGACGGTCTTATCAGAAAACAAGGGAGGCTAGAATTTTTCATGTTGTCGTTTTTGGTTCACTGTATACAGTGTGTACGGAAAGTATTCAGATCCCTTTAAATTTTTCACTCTTTGTTTCATTGCAGCCATTTGGTAAATTCAAAAAGTGACTTGAATGTGCTCTAAATAAGACACCAACGGCTTGAAAATTGAAGCTGTGCTTGTCCATAGGAAAAGACCTTTATTTTTCTCCAAAACAGATATAGTGGCATATGGAGGGTCCAAGGGGGGTACAGTGGTTACAGAAAGTATTCAGACCCCATTACATTTTTTCCCCTCTTTGTTTCATTGCAGCCATTTGTTAAATTCAAAAAAAGTTCAGTTTTTTCCTCATTAATGTACAATCTGCACTCCATCTTGACTGAAAAAAAACAGAAATGTTGAGATTTTTGCAAATTTATAAAAAAAAAAGAAAAAGTGAAAAATCACATGGTCATAAGTAGGGTTGAGCGAAACGGATCGTTCATTTTCAGAAGTCGCCGACTTTTGGCAAAGTCGGGTTTCATGAAACCCGACCCGATCCCTGTGTGGGGTCGGCCATGCGGTACGCGACTTTCGCGCCAAAGTCGCGTTTCGTATGACGCGCTTGGCGCCATTTTTTTCAGCCAATGAAGGGGCGTGGGCAGAGTGATGACATAGGTCTTAGGGGCGTGGACGCCTATCGCCATGTTGTCGCTTGTGCGCTGTAGCGATTTGCACTGTGTAACACCAGCTTTTCAGTTCAGGGACAGACGGAGGGGAGAGAGAGAGAGAGAAAAAAAAAAAATCCCATTGCCTTTGCATTGGGTTTCGTGTTTCGGTCGATCCTCGACTTTTCGCCATAATCGGCCGATTTCACTCGACTCGACTTTTGAGATAGTCGGGTTTCGCGAAACCCGGCTCGACCCTAAAAAAGTCAAGGTCGCTCAACCCTAGTCATAAGTATTCAGACCCTTTGCTCAGTATTGAGCAGAAGCACCTTTTGAGCTAGTACAGCCATGAGTCTTCTTGGGAATGATGCAACAAGTTTTAAACACCTGGATTAGGGGATCCTCTGCCATTCTTCCTTGCAGATTCTCTCCAGTTCCATCAGGTTGGTGGACAGTCATTTTCAGGTCTCTCCAGAGATGCTCAATTGGGTTTAGGTCATGGCTCTGGTTGGGCCAGTTAAGAATGGTCACAGAGTTGTTCTGAAGCCACTCCTTTGTCATTTTAGCTGTTTGCTTAGGGTCATTGTCTTGTTGGAAGGTGAACCTTTGGCCAAGACTGAGGTCCAGAGCACTCTGGAAAAGGTTTTCATCCAGGATATCTCTGTTGTTGGCCGCATTCATGTTTCCTTCAATGGCAACCAGTCGTCCTGCCCCTGCAGCTGAAAAACACCCCAATAGCATGATGCTGCCACCACCATGTTTCACTGTTGGGATTGTATTGGGCAGGTGATGAGCAGTGCCTGGTTTTCTCCACACACACCGCTTAGAATTATCACCAAAAAGGTCTATCTTCATCTCATCAGACCAGAGAATCTTATTTCTCATAGTCTGGGAGTCCTTCGTGTGTTTTTTAGCAAACTCTATGCAGGCTTTCATATGTCTTGCACTGAGGAGAGGCTTCCATCGGGCCACTCTGCCATAAAGGCATGACTGGTGGAGGGCTGCAGTGATAGTTGGCTTTGTGGAACTTTCTCCCATCTCCCTATTGCATATCTGGAGCTCAGCCACAGAGATCTTGGGGTTCTTCTTTACCTCTCTCACCAAGGCTATTCTCCCACGATTGCTCAGTTTGACTGGGTGGCCAGGCAGGGCTGTGGAGTCGGTAAGCCAAACCTTTGACTTCTTAATTTCCATGACTCTGACTCCACCAAAATGGGCTCTGACTCCACAGTCCTGCGGCCAGGTCCAAGAAGACTTCTGGTGGTCCTAAACTTCTTCCATGTAAGGATTATGGAGGCCACTGTGCTCTTAGGAACCTTGACTACTGCAGAAATTCTTTTGTAACCTTGGCCAGATCTGTGCCTTGCCACAATTGTCTCTAAGCTCCTTGGCCAGTTCCTTTGACCTCATGATTCTCATTTGGTCTGACATGCAGTGTGAGCTTTGGGGTCTTAGATAGACAGGTGTGTGCCTTTCCAAATCAAGTCCTATCAGTTTAATTAAACACATGCATATAGAAAATAAGGCTATAAGCCACAGCCAGCTCACCGACAGACCGAAGGAGCACGGAGAATTCGTCCCGGACAAGACGTGCAGCAATGGAGGATGAGGAAAAGGCGTGTACTCCAGCTCCTAAAATCTTGAAATTCTTTATTTGCGCATATAAATATAGCGTGATAAAAATCGTTGCCCACAGATGGATGCAGTCATGAAGATAGACAATGCGTTTCGATCTATGCGATCTTAATCATGTCAGAAACGTGTTGTCTATCTTCATGACTGCATCCATCTGTGTGCAAGGATTTTTATCACACTATATATTTATATGCGCAAATAAAGAATTTCAAGATTTTAGTTGCAGGAGTACACGCCTTTTCCTCATCCTTAATTAAACACAGCTGGACTCCAATGAAGGAGTAGAACCCTCTCAAGGAGGATCACAAGGAAATGGACAGCAACAACATATGAGTGTCTGAGCAAAGGGTCTGAATACTTATGACCATGTGATATTTCAGTTTTTCTTTTTTAATAAATTTGCAAAAATTTCTACATTTCTGTTTTTTTCAGTCAAGATGGGGTGCAGAGTGTACATTAATGATAAAAAAATGAACTTTTTTTGAATTTACCAAATGGCTGCAATGAAACAAAGAGTGAAAAATGTAATGGGGTCTGAATACTTTCCGTACCCACTGTAATTTTAGCATTGCAGCGTTTCTTGAACTACACCGAAGATTACCAGAACATCTTGTAGGAAAAGATGTGGCACTTCTAACCCTTAACAAATTCCCTTTAATCTAAAGAAATCTCCATAAGTCACCACGCGCATCGGACTCTGAGCCGCTGCCGCAATGGCTTCTGATCACACCAGCCGTTCTGCAGCTCCGAGCTTTGTTCTACCTCCTGATTATTTGGGGAATTTGAGGAACGCTGAACTCAGCAATGTTAATTCTTTCCATTAATGACATTACGTCGATGAGGGGAGAAGGCAGCGAGCTTCTTGTTTGGCTTCAATAACCTCTGCTAATATTGGTTTGTTTCATTCCCCGCAACTCTTAATTGCTCAGCGCTGCAGAACGAGTCTGCGAGCGGCCGAGACGCTGCTTAAGGAAGCACATTAGCAACATTGGCAGCGTTACGTGTCATTGAGTGAAGTTTCCTGTAGGGGCTCTTGGTTTTACTCCGTCTCGCTACCCTTAGGCTACGTTCAGACTAGCGTTGCGCGCCACTGCGTCAGCGACGCAACGCACGACGCACACAAAAACGCGGCAAAACGCACGCAAAAACGCTGCGTTTTGCGACGCGTGCGTCGTTTTTTGCCGAAAATCGGACGCAAGAAAAATGCAACTTGCTGCGTTTTCTTGGTCCGACGCTAGCGGCAAAAAAGACGCAAGTGTTGCAAAACGCAACACACAAAAACGCATGCGTCCCCCATGTTAAACATAGGGGCGCATGACGCGTGCGTCGCCGCTGCGTCGCCCGACGCTAAGGCGACGCACACTAGCAGAACGCTAGTGTGAACGTAGCCTAACTGCATAAATCCATCTCCTATTCCAGCAAGTACAATCTCCACCACATTCCTTACCACGAATGGGCTTCAAAACTCAAATGTAAAAACTGGAAAATGTCCGTTAATCCAGCACCATGATACTTTCTCCCGCTTCATCAGATCTCTTAACCTCAATGATCATTCAATCCTTTCTAGCATAGACTGTCAATTTGTGATCAGTGGTGTCCGACCTCTGCTGATCATGGGATTGCGGCACCTGCACCATTGATCCTTAGCTTCTAGCGCATCCGTACATGTGCTGGTATTGCTGCTCAGTAGGGGGCAGAGCTACGTATTGAAGAGGTGAGACTCTAGGGGTCAGTCTTTCGACTATTGAATAAGGGAGTATGGGATGAGGCCGTTAGATTTCAGCATGCCCCATCATTTTTGTTCTCAGGAGAGAGAACCCTACCTCGGAGGTGTTTGGCAGCTGCGTACTCCTTTCTTTATAAACCGCCCACAAACTAGTGCTTTAGCCCAAATTCTAAAAAAAAATTCTGAAAACCTGTGGAGTTGGGGGTCTAACCTTGGAGTGGTCAAACTCCCACGATCGTATGTTGATGGCCTTTCCTGTAACTTTCCATACACATTTGATGTCAAAGTCAACAATTTTTGATCCTCTCCCCTAAGGACAGATGTTGGGTGAGAGGGGGGATCAGGTAGTTGAATTTCAACATGCCCCATCCTTCATAAGAGAAAAGTCCATTTTGGTGGTGTCCGACAGCGGCTTACTCCTCTCCTTCCATGCAGAACACAAACCGAACATTCAATCTACCGTTCTAAGGTGTATGGATAAGGCAATAAATGGAATTTCCTGGAAATCCTCCTTAGTTGCTTCTTAAAGGGATTGTCTACTGATCACCACCAGTTATTTCCAGGTAAACCTGCGTTTTTATGCTTTGAGTCTTACATAAGTGCATGAAGTACAGTGTGCTTTCCACATCACCCAGTTCCCTATGTGACAATGGCAGGTTCTTTAGAAGCCTCAAGATGAAGGACACGTCTAGTTAAAACGCAGTTGACTAAAAGCTTCTGAAGAAACCAAGCTCATAGTGTGGCCACAATTAAATGAAAGTCAGCCAGCATGCCCACATCCCCCGTCACGTATGCAGATTGCCAGGAGGAGCTCTGAATTCGGCGCAGCTTTCCAGATATAATGATAGAAATATCTGCATAAGATTTCCTCCGGGCTGTGACCCATGCTGCTAGAATTTACTCATTGTCCATTTTAACTAATTACACATACATTAAAGGCATTATTCATCTTTCCTTACATCCGTGTGTGTCACAATGTACCGTGGAATGATAGAAAATAATGTAACCTTTGAATAATTTGTCTGTTCCCAACCTATAATTCCGCAACGAGTGTTGTCCAAGAATTTAAATGTCACTTACAATCACTGCCATCAATAAGCTGAATTGGACGGTTACTGTTCCTTAGTTTAGTGGTGAAGGTCTTTTTAAGAAATGGTTTGCATTTTACAAACTCCTCCTATTCTTTTGAATTTTACTCCCATGATGCTCCAGGATAGATCGTAGGTTTTATATTCTTTGTATTCTGGGTGGAGCTTTCTCTTGCTCTCTGTCGCCCTCTACTGGGTAATGCACTTTTTAACAGCTGACAAGTGACGTCAACTGTTTTTTGACAAATGGAAAACCATCTAAAGGTCCCTGAAATGGTCATCTAATGAAAGTTATGTATAAGTCCTGCTAGTTTTAACCTTCCGACGACAAATCTATCTTCAAATGGCCAACTTCTTCCATTGCTCAGTGGTCCAGTTCTGAAAGATTGAACTTGATGTACCCAAGTCTTTTTTCAACCTACGTAACTATGTACAGTTGGTGGAGAAAGGTTGACCTTGATGGACCTAGCTCTTTTGGCAACCTATGTGACTAATGCACATGTGGTGGACAGGGGTCGGCATGGGCTTTCTGAGCGGACTACATCTGTCATAGCTCCAGTAGGTATTCTGTGGGATCTGACCAGGTGGGCTAGCCTTTACTCCTCATGTTCATCCATATGACATGTGTGCCCATTAACCTTGCACAGGATGTCCAAATACACAAGGACCATTGTTAGGCCCCTAATTGACATAACCCATTTACTCGCAGAGAGAGCTGTTGAACTCCCTGGATGCCGCGGTTGCTATTCACAGCGGCATCTGAGGAGTTTTTATGGTCAGGATCAGAGTTCTCAGTGATCCGGACTATTGCAGCAGAGTGATTGCACCCCTCAGCTCCCGGAGCCGAGGGGGAGCATTCTTCCTTGTGTTGGCTCTCCACATTGGCTAAAGATTATCTTGAAGACTTTAGCTAGCAAAGAGAGCCATCTGGACTTCAAGTTAAAAATTCTGACATTAATCAAAAATGTATCGACAGTTATAGAAAAGGCCATCAATGTGTGATTGTGGGTGTCTGACCACTGGAAGGTTAGAACCCCCTCCCTGTAGAGGTTTTCCAGAAAATTCCAATCGAATTTGGATGAACCCTTGGTTTGTGCGCTGTATAGAAGATGAGTAAGTAGCTGCCATTCACCTCTGGCATCGGCTTTTCTCTCCTGAAAGCAAAAAGATTGGGCATGCTGAAATCTAACTGCCTCATCCTGCTTCCTGCTTTTCAATAGTTAAAAGGCTTAACCCTATAATCTCATCTCTTCTATATGTAGCTCTGCCTTATTTACTGAGCAGCAATATCAGGCCCAGCCGCATGTACAGATTATTATTATTATAGTTCCATTTATTCCATGGCGCTTTACATGCAAGGAGGGGTATACATAATAAAAACAAGTACAGTAATCTTAAACAATACAAGTCATGAGACTCATGACTGGTACAGAAGGAGAGAGGACCCTGCCCGCGAGGGCTCCCAATCTAGAAACAGATGCGCTAGAAGGTAAGGATCAACAGTGCATTGAAATCTTGCGCATGCGCTGTATTTTCCCAGCACAGGGCATGTGCAGTAATCTCATTGTTACTGCCAGACAGACATCTACTGCTGGCATCACTGAGCCCATCGCCAACAGTGGGGGGGTGTCGAAAACGCACAGCACATGCGCGAGATGTTGGTGCCATCGCAGAAGAGTAGAGCCCTCAATCGAAGCTATGGAGGGGAGGCTTTGGGCAGGGGCTACTGCTGAATATCGGGGTACCCCCGGCTCATTTGTATAATGGATAAATGTTCGCGCTTTTTTTTCCCCAAATACCAAATTCATCTGCTTTCAAGAATTGCTAATCTGTGAATGCCACTGTTTCTGCGGTGATTGAAACGCCATACCCTTCCAATAATGTTATAGCTTGAGGCGCCCCCATAGCAAAACTGTATCCAGAGGGTAGAAATGTCTGGCTGGCACAAAGGCTACTGTTCACATCTCAGTGGAGACTCTGGTAATGGCCTAGTAATAAGACTCTTGGGTCGGGGTGTGTGTGAGATTAGATAAGGGCACTATAAGAGCGGGCACGTGTTGCAGGTGGTGAGAGCAGATTGTGAGCCGGGCATCAGCGTCTGGACTTGTTCAGCAGCAGCTCTGCGGCTTTATAATAATAGGAACCGTGATCTCCTGACTCCGCAGTCTGCAGCGGTGCTGGCATATATGTCATGTTGATTTACACAGCAGGAGAGGCTATGTGGCGGTGGAAGAGTCGGCGAAGATGAGGTTGTGGCCGGCCGCCCTGTGCGTGGTGTTATATAGACAGTATGTAAGCATATAGCTAGAATTAGGTGATGTATGGCAGATTAGTAGAACTGCGAGATAGGACTTCACCACTCTTGTTGGCTTTATTTGCTATTGCAGCATTTGCATGAATGTGGCTGCAGCATCAGACGCAGCCTGTAGTTATGGGTGGCACTGTTTTTGGAGGAAGAAAAAAACAGGCCTTTCTTCTACTAAGGCTACATTCACACACCCATGTGACATGTCCTAGAACTGTTTTTCTTTTCTTGGACACCACACTGACCTGTACAGTTTCATCCATCCATCCATACACATCAGTTCTGTGTCTCCGGTCCGTGACACTCAGACCAGGTCCTATTCTCATCTGTTTTGCAGATCAGACTTTAGTGGTAAAGTCTATGGGGATCCGTGTAAAACTAATGGAACTCAGACTGTACTGTGGAGATCCATCCGATTTCCTATCTCGCGCTCAATCCCCTTCTTGGCTTCTCGTCCTCGCGCCCTGTCCACCCTTCCCACACACCCATCTCGGCTTGTTCGCCCTTGCACCCAGTCCACCCATCACCCCTCTCGGCTTGTTCGCCCACGCACTCAATCCCCCCTCCTCTCCCCCTCGGCTCATTCGCCCTCGCTCTCAGTCCCCCCTCCTCTCCCTCTCGGCTTGTTCACCATCGCGCTCAGTCCTCCCTCATCTCCCCCTCGTCTTGTTCGCCCTCCCCGTTGGCTTGTTCGCCCTTGCGCTCAGTCCCCCCTCTCCTCTCCCCCTCGGCTTGTTCGCCCTCGCGCTCTGTCCCCCCTTGGCTCATTCGCCCTCACGCTCAGTCCTCCCTCCTCTCCCCCTCAGCTTGTTCGCCCTCGCGCTCAGTCCTCCCTCTCCCCCTTGGCTCATTCGCCCTCGCGCTCAGTCCACCCCTCCTCTCCCACTCGGCTCGTTCGCCCTCGCGCTCAGTTCCCCCCTCCTCTCCCCCTTGGCTCGTTCGCCCTCATGCTCAGTCCCCCCCTCCTCTCCCCCTTTGCTCATTCGCCCTCACGCTCAGTCCCCCTCCTCTCCCTATCGGCTCATTCGCCCTCGCTCTCAGTCCCCCCTCCTCTCCCTCTCGGCTTGTTCACCATCGCGCTCAGTCCTCCCTCCTCTCCCCCTCGTCTTGTCCGCCCTCCCCGTTGGCTTGTTCGCCCTCGTGCTCAGTCCCCCCTCTCCTCTCCCCCTTGGCTTGTTCGCCCTTGCGCTCAGTCCCCCCCTCGGCTTGTTCGCCCTCATGCTCAGTCCCCCCCTCCTCTCCCCCTTGGCTTGTTCGCCCTCGCGCTCAGTCCCCTGTTGTGAATTCTGTGGCTGAGTTCACTTCTGTGGTCACAAGTGGTATTGCAGTCTCTGGGCTTCCTCCCTCAGGTGTTTTGGTGAGCTCGTTGGCTGCCTTGCTATTTAGCTCCACCTGAGTCTGTCTTCCTTGCTCCTTGTCAATGTTCCAGTGTTGGATCTGAGCTACTGCATCTTTCCTTGGGCCTGCTGCTCTGTTAGATAAGTGCTTCTAGTTTGTTTTCTGTTTTTTCTGTCCAGCTTGCTATTAACTTTTGCTGGAAGCTCTGAGAAGCAAAGGGGTGCACTGCCGTGCTGTTAGTTCGGCACGGTGGGTCTTTTTGCCCCTTTGCGTGGTTTTCGTTTTAGGGTTTTTTGTAGACTGCATAGTTCTCTTTGCTATCCTCGCTCTGTCTAGAATATCGGGCCTCACTTTGCTGAATCTATTTCATTCCTACGTTTGTCTTTTCATCTTGCTAACAGTCATTATATGTGGGGGGCTGCCTATTCCTTTGGGGTATTTCTCTGAGGTAAGTCAGGCTTGTATTTCTATCTTCAGGCTAGTCAGCTCCTCGGGCAGTGCCGAGTTGCATAGGTAGTGATAGGCGCAATCCACTGCTGCTTATAGTTGTGTGAGGATAGATCAGGTACTGCAGTCTACAGAGATTCCACGTCTCAGAGCTCGTCCTATTGTTTTTGGTTATTGCCAGATCTCTGTATGTGCGCTGATTACTGCACGCTGTGTTGCCTGATTGCCAGCCATAACAGTCCCCCCCCTCCTCTCCCCCTCAGCTTGTTCGCCCTCGTTCTCAGTCCCCCCCCTCCTCTCCCCCTTGGCTTGTTCGCCCTCGCTCTCAGTCGTCCCCTCCTCTCCCCCTTGGCTTGTTCACCCTCACGCTCATTCCCCCTCCTCTCCCCCTCGGCTTCTTCGCCCTCGCGTTCAGTCCCCTTCTTGGCTTGTTCGCCCTCGCGCCCAGTCCACCCCCCACCCCCCCACTACTCTTGGTTTGTTCATCCTTGCGCCAAGTCCACCCCGCACCCTTCTCGGCTTGTTTGCCCTCGCACCAAGTCCACCCCCGGCTTGTTCACCCTCCATTTCCCCCTGCTTGCTTATTCTTGTGCTCTCGCCCCTCACGATGCTTGTTCACCCTCCATTTCCCCCTGCTTGATTGCTTGCTTGTTCTTTCGCTCACGCTGCTTGTTCACCCTCCATTTCCCCCTGCTTGCTTGCTTGTTCTTTCACTCATGCCGCTTGCTCGTCCTCCATTTCCCCTTGCTTGCTTGTTCTTTCGCTCACGCCGCTTGCTCGTCCTCCATTTCCCCCTGCTTGCTTGCTTGTTCTTTCGCTCACGCCGCTTGCTCGTCCTCCATTTCCCTCTGCTTGCTTGCTTGTTCTTTCGCTCACGCCGCTTGCTCGTCCTCCATTTCCCTCTGCTTGCTTGCTTGCTTGTTCTTTCCCTCATGCCGCTTGCTTGTTCTTGTGCTCTCACTTCCGGTGTGGAGAGTAATAGTCACCAGAGAATCTCTGTCTAACACTATTGTGACCAAGCAGGGCTGAATACTCTGGTAGATCCATTTCTTGGCGAGTTTCCTGCTTCTCTCATATAGTAGTATAACTTAAAGTGAATGTGGAAAGTGCATCATGGTGTTAATGACCTGGTGAAGGTGGTCCTCAAGATTATGGCTACCTAAACCGATAGCCGAACATTGGTTATCAGAGCAGGCACACACAGTAACGGAATTTATAAAGTTAATTTGTTTTTAAATCTGGAACCAAGCATATATTTGAAAAGGAAAACTATTGCTAAATTTGAAAAAAATATGGGTTCCATGGATTGACCGCTCCGGCCTAGCATCCAGAGAACTGCAAAAATTTTGACTAGGTGTGTTTTGATGTATGAATGGGTTTAAATTTAAAGACATGATAGGTGTCTTATTCCACATTGGGCAGCAGTTCTTGTTTCCCCATTAATATTGTTATGATAGTGGTTATAAGACTTCTATTCTTCTGTGGACAGAACTGTGAAATATTTATCCCTCTCGGGCAGGGTCCTCTCTCCTCCTGTACCAGTTGTGACTTGTATCGTTCAAGATTATTGTACTTGTTTTTATTATGTATACCCCTCCTTACATGTAAAGTGCCATGGAATAAATGGCGCTATAATAATAAATAATAATAATAATAATTATGTTTAAAAGGGTGACATGTTGTGGGGGGGGGGATAGAAGAGAGACTGGGTCCCTTTCATGGTTGAGCTGTTTTCTACTATTGTGTTACAAAAAAGAATTTTAATAATAAAAAATATTTGGTAAAAAAAAAAGATTATGGTTACCTGTCCTTGAGACGTGGAAGTAACACAGTAAACTTGACACTATATATTTGTAGGCAGTAAATGGATTGTCATTACATGCCCCGCTCTACTTATGGGGCTGCGTATTGATCACAAAGACGGAGGCGGCCAGGAGCGGCCTTTCCCATTAATCAGCCTTTCTGACTTGGTCCCAATGAATCTAGTTCGGTTAACTCAGACTGAAGGTCACAATGGCTGAGTACAAGGAGACACGTAAAGTGTGTGGACCATATGTGGAGATATAACGTATGACTTGATCAGAAGTCCAAGGGCACATACATAATATCTTAATGGTGAATAGAGCTTCATTTGGCCTATTGCTTTTCTAATTTGAAATTTTTTTACCGAAATGGAACCACACTGGTCCTCAGGTTGTGTGTGGTATTGCACCTCTATTCTAGTCACTTCAATAGAGCTGATCTGTAATGCCAAATACAGCCTGTAAATAGGTGTGGCACTGTTTCGGGAAGAAAGCCGCCATGTTTTTCTAATACTATACAATTCCTGGGTATTGGGATTGCAGTACCAGGATCAAGGGGTTATTCCATATTTCCTAGATTTGTTGTTTTCTTCCAGTCTCCACAATAGATATTTTTCCCGGCTCCTCATTTTATCGGTAACTTTCCGCCGTTCCCGTCCTCCTCTTTTTGCTGGCCCCTTGCTCCAGAGTTCATTAGCTTCTCAGAGACATACAATGACTTTTATTCATAAGAATGTTTTGAATATTTATGACCTCAAATGAGATCATTATATTAAGTTCTATTATCGGTGTCACTGATGAGACCCTCCACACATAGCTCTAGTCATATCAACCTTTTACATTGCGACGTTCTCCTCTTACACATCTTATGGCCTACCCAGGTTTTAAGAGTATTCGCTTTGTTAGCGCTAATTGGGCTCGTTCATTGCAGAACTGCTCAGGACATTTAAAAGGGATATCCAAAATGAGAAACTAAGAAATAGCGCCACATCTGGGCAGTGGCTGTTTATTGTATTGCAGTGCAACTCTTGAATTGTCTACCAACGTTCGGCCCAGCTGAACGTGAGCGTGTTCTCAATGGCAGTGAGCGAATGACAGGAATCTGTTGGATTCCTATCTTCCGTAAGAACAAAAGACTGGGCATATTGAAATTCAGAGACTTTGCTAAGGATAGGAGTTGTGACGCTCGGCCAATGTTTCTGAAATTGGAAGATCTTACCCTTACATCTCTGGGCACCTTCTCTTAGCAGTCTCTTGGAATCTGGGTGATTTATCTGTCGTCTGGGATCAGTCTGCGGAGATTTCTCCATGTCAAGAATTCTTTATATCGATGATGCGCTCTTTGTATCGGGAGTGCGCACTCTATGTGACAAGACAACTGTGTTTCTCTCCGTTCAGATTGCACACATTCTCTCGGGGGCTATTTCTCTTTTTTTGCTGACAATATATCTTTTCTTCAAGATTGCTGTGTTGATTTTGCTTTCTCCTCTCTCCTTTGTTGTTCTTTGCCGACAATGCACTCTCGCTCTCCCTCGATTGATTGCTTTCTCTCTTGGTTGCACTATCCTTCTTGAAATTGTTTGTTCTCGCTCTGTAATGGCTACTTTTTAAGTCGCGCTCTCTTTTGCTCTCGGTCGCCCTTGATTACATTCTCCTTTACACTCATTCTTTGACTTTTTACCTTTTGAACTTAATGCGCCCAATAAACATTAGACCAATGTAATCCGAACCCACCAATATTGACTGGTTTGGCCAACATTTGACTGTTTATTGGGCGCAGGTTGACTGATGGTCGCTTTGGGTTCTGTCGACTGATGGTCGCTCTGGGTTCTGTCGACTGATGGTTGCTCTGGGCTCTGTTGACTGATGGTCGCTCTGGGCTCTGTCGACTGATGGTCGCTCTGGGCTCTGTCGACTGATGGTCGCTCTGGGTTCTGTCGACTGATGGTCGCTCTGGGCTCTGTCGACTGATGGTCGCTCTGGGTTCTGTCGACTGATGGTCGCTCTGGCCTCTGTCGACTGATGGTCGCTCTGGGCTCTGTCGACTAGTGGTCGCTCTGGGTTCTGTCGACTGATGGTCGCTCTGGGTTCTGTCGACTGATGGTCGCTCTGGGTTCTGTCGACTGATGGTCGCTCTGGGTTCTGTCGACTGATGGTCGCTCTGGGTTCTGTCGACTGATGGTCGCTCTGGGTTCTGTTGACTGATGGTCGCTCTGGGTTCTGTCGACTGATGGTCGCTCTGGGCTCTGTCGACTGATGGTCACTCTGGCTTCTATCAACAGTGCTCTCGTTTTTTTTTGTGCTTCTCACTTTTCTCTTGGTTGTGCTCTCTGTTAAAGGTTGATTTCTTCTATGAGGATGTACTCACTTCTCTCTCAGTTGCTAGCTCTGTCTCTCTCTTTCTGCCTTGTTGAGGTTCCTTTTTCTTCACTCTCTCAATTGTTCTCTCTTCGGCTTGTGTTCACACCACACTCACATTTCGCTCACATTTCTTTATATTTGCCCCTCACCCGCTGCCCAATGTAGATTACTGGAATTATGTACAGACCATGTCCTGATTGTCGAATTCTTTGTTCCTATACACAATGATCCGCTCTCTGGTACGAGATTTCTTGCCCTGACATTTACTGAACGTCACCTGTATATTTATTTGGGTTATCTCCCCAGTGCAGCCCGCATCACTGCACAACTCATGTCAGCAACTGCATTATTCCACCTGCCGATCTCCGCACATGCTATTGTTACTGATTACACAAGACCACGAGCAGCGAAGAGAGTCAGATGACGGCTGTCGTTCAAGATCTCCCAGCCAGAAGGATGACATTAACGGGAACATCTGTATAGCTCCTAATCTCTGGCCTAAGCTCTGCTGCTCTTTTTTATATAGTTGCGTGAAAGAGTGTTTGTCCCCTTCCTGATTGCCTATTCTTTTGCATATTTGTCACACTTAAATTTTTTAGATCACCAAAAAAATTTAAATACTAAGCAAGGATAACACACGTAAACACAAAATGCAGTTTTTAAATGAAGGTCTTTATTATTAAGGGAAAAAGAAATCCAAACCTACAGGGCCTTCTGAAAAAGTGACATCCCCCTTTAAAACCTAAATTAATTGTGATAAGTTGAATTGAAATTCCCTAGCCACACCCAAGCCTGATTACTGCCACACTTGTTCTCAATCAAGAAAACACTTAAATGGCATCTGCCTGACAAAGTGAAGTAGAGCAAAAGTTCCTCAAAAGTTAGACATCACGCTGCGATCTAAAGAAATTCTGGAATAAATGATAGACAAAGTAACTGAGATCTATCAGTCTGGAAAAGGTTATAAAGCCATTCCTAAAGCTTTGGGACTCCAGTGAACCACTGGGAGAGCCATTATCCACAAATGGCAAAAACATGGAACAGTAGTGAACCTTCCCAGTAGTGGTTGGCCGACCAAAATTACCCCAAGAGCGCAACGACAACTCATCCAAGAGGTCACAAAAGACCCCACAGCAACATCCGAAGAACTGCAGGCCTCACTTGCCTCAGTTAAAGTCGGTGTTCATGACTCCACCATAAGAAAGAGATTGGGCAAAAATGGCCTGCATGGCAGAATTCTAAGACGAAAACCACTGCTGAGCAATAAGAACATAAAGGCTTGTCTTAGTTTTGCCAGAAAACATCTTAATGATACCCAAGACTTTTAGGAGAATACTCTTTAGACTGACGAAACAAAAGTTGATCATTTTGGAAGGTGTATGTCCCATTATATATGTTGTAGAAGTAACATAGCTTTTCAGAAAAGGAAAATCATGCAAACAGTAGAACATGGTGCTTGTGTGATAGGGAACCATGAATTCTGCAGTCTACCAAAAAATCCTGAAGGCGAATGTCCGGCCATGTGTTCGTGACCTCAAGCTGAAGTGCACTTGGGTTATGTAGCATGACAATGATCCAAAACATACCAGCAAGTCCACCTCTGAATGGCTCAAGAAAAACAAGACTTTGGAGTGGCCTAGTCAAAGTCCTGAACTTAAACCGATTTAGATGCCGTATCATGACCTTAAAAAGGCTGATCATGCTGGGAAACCCTCGATTGTGGCTGAATTAAAACAAATCTGCAAAGATGAGTGGGACAAAAGTCCTCCAAAGCGTTGTAAAAGACTCATTGCCAGTTATGGCCCCCGCTTCATTGCAGTTCTTGCTTCTAAGAGTGGGCCAACCAGTTATTAAGTTTAGGGTGCAATCACTTTTTCACACAGGACCCTGTAGGTTTGGATTTCTATTTCCCTTAACAATAAAGAGCCTCATTTAAAATCTCCATTTTGCATTTACTTGTGCTTTCTTTGTCTAATATGTATATTTGTTTGGTGATCTAAAACATTTAAGTGTGACAAACCTTCACAAGAATAGGAAATCAGGAAGGGGCAAACACTTTTCCACACAAACGTATAAACTTTCTGCAGTTCAAGCCCTTGATATAAATTAATTCAGTTTATGAGGGGTTAATCACCACGTCTTTCTTTAATAAGCGGTGATGTTCATCACATTGCAGCTTTCACCTGACACGCCGGCGGGAGTTAATGCATCCCCGAGTCCAATAGTTCAGCGTGTTCCCATCACCGAGCTGTGGGTTAATAAATCTTTGTAGCAGCGCTGGGAAATGACTGGCTAGAGCGATGGCTAGATCAGTTTCCCTGCAATCTGCAGGGTAAATCACACACTGTTCAGGAAAATCCCCCCAACCTTATTAAACAGCCATTGTTTTCCCCGGCACGTGTCTCTAATATCAATTAACAAAACCCCACTCCATCCACGCCGCTGCCCGGGCACTGGGGATCCTTAATTCACCATCTCGGATGACTTCTAGAGCACGGAAAGCAGTTTGTTTCAGTAATTAGGCGGCAAACGCGACAAGGAAATTGCCCGTAGCCGACACTTAACCTCTTCAGAAGGAAAAGGCGTGGGGTGAGAGGATGGCGAGTCTGCAAGCGCTCATAGGTGAATAGTAATAGGCTTCCCACAATGGGACTTGATTACTCGGATATTAGGGGCTGGGGTATTAACAGCTGGGGGCTTCGGGGTCAGGCACGCTGGAAGTGGTCTGAAAATGGGTTTCTGTGAGTAGGTCAGACGAGATGATTGGCAATAGAAGGATTGGGGGGCGCTCCTCAGATGTCGGCCATTCTCCTTCCTACACAACCGAGCTCAGTTTCCAGGGGATCAGTTGATTGAAATCAAAAGGCTAATGTGACTAATTGAGTCTCCTTCTGCGTAAAGCAGGTCCCTTAGGGCAATCAATGAGGATAAGCTGGTGGTCACGGCCAGTGTTATAGTTAATGGGAGTCTGTGTTATTAGTGGGTGCTGTTCGGTATAGCCATGTATTTGTCATTATTATTGGGGTACAGAGGTGGGGGGAACTCTGCTGCAGATTTTGCAATGGGGTCTGGGAGCCTCAATTTACTCCGCCATGATGATATTACAACCACTCTGAGGACCCCACCAATTGTCTGAAGGAAGGAAGAGTTCCGGACATTTACTAAAGGCTGTACCAAGCTGTAATACCTAACACTGCCCGTAAAAAATGGATGTCACTGCGCCTTCAACCAGTAGATTAGTGGGGGTGTCAGAAGTCAGACCTACACCAACCTAATATAAGTATATGGAGAAAAGTATCAGGACACGTCTTAATGAATTCAGGCTTTTCACCCAGTCCCTTTGCCTCGGTATATAACATCTGACCCCCTCGCCCCCCGCTGATGTATAACATCTGGCTCCTCGCCTCATCCCCCTGGGGTATACCTTCGGCCCCCACTATGCCACCTGCCTTTAACATGTGATTGAATGGTTGGTGGTAAAGAGCTCTTTGATACCAATGCAGTCCTGTTATAGCCACCCGAGTAACAATCCTTCATCACATTTCTAACATCTGCCATCTTCCCCCATCATCTGTGAGAGATATTACTGAGAAATGGAAGGAACCGCAGCAACTCAGCCACGAAGTGG
Organism: Ranitomeya imitator; assembly: GCF_032444005.1. Lineage (NCBI taxonomy): Eukaryota > Metazoa > Chordata > Amphibia > Anura > Dendrobatidae > Ranitomeya > Ranitomeya imitator. Next base: position 418,503,848 of record NC_091283.1, on the reverse strand, counting down.
AGACCCCGTAACGTTACAGAGCGGGGTCACCGAGTGCTGAGGAAGCAGAGCACAGAAAAGTCACTAATTCCCTGCTGACTCCATATTTGCAGATACCAGACCTCCGTTGGCATAACATCAGCACAAACACTGTGCCCGGCCGGGAGCTTCAAGGCCGAGCAACTGCAAGCAGCCTTACATCACCAAGCACAATGCTGAGCTTCAGATGAAGTGGTGTAAAGTGCCTCCATTGTTCTCTGGAGGACACATGTTCTGTGCAGTGATGGTTCACACTTCTACTTCTGGCGTCTGATGGACCGGTCTGGGTTTGGTGAATGCCAAGAGGACAATATCCTCCTGACTGCATTGTACCCGCTGCACAGTTTGGTGGATTAGAATAATGCTATGAGATTTTTTTCAGAGCTCAGCTTCAGCTTTTTAGTTTGTCAAGGGAAATGTTTACTTTAGCACGAAACTTTGTGGAGATTTGCAGCTTCCATCAGTTTGTAGAAGACCCATTTTTGTTCCCTGTGACTGTGCCCAGTGAACCTTTGGTCATACAGACATCGTTGGGGGAATTAGGTAGGAAAACCATGACCGGCCACACAGAGCCCGGACCCCATCCAACAGTTTTGGGAGGTGCTACATTGGACATTGTGAGCCCGGCTTCTCCGCAAGATCAGTGCGTGACCTCACACATCCGTTGGATCTGTTAGATCTGCGGGGGCCAACGCCATATTAATGGCTGTAGATACAGAATGGGAGGTCGGAGGAGTCCCTGATGGTGTGAAGTTTAGTGTCCCATTACTTGTGTCCTTATAGTGTATGTGATAGTAATGAGGCCGAGACCAATATGAGCAGTATGATCATGATCCATAGTAGTAGTCCAGGCAGGCTATACTAGATGTAGATGGATGATGAGAGCTGGCAATGTACTGCCACCTACAGGCCGCTGAGACCCCACCGCAATGATGAGATTAATGCACACATATGGCGGAGGTGCGGATTGTCCCAGCCTCGTCCAGATGTTGTCGGTATTATTCCGTAAGCGCAGGGAAACATGAAATTATCCGTGTATCCAATCATGTGGTGAGGTTAGTAGGACATACGAGGGATCAGAGCTGAAGCCCCCGCTGCACGTACTACAGTCTTTGGATCCTACTGCACTTTTCTCTAACCGCAGCAACTAAGAATATATCGGGGCACGACTTAGAGATTTCAGCTTCCGACAACCCCTTTAAATTGTTGAGGGCCAGCAGTCAGTGCAGCTGCCCCCTCTGGTGGTCCTCCAGCATCCATTGAAATCTGTGAAAATGTATTGATTTTAACCGGTGCCATGTCTTTTAAAGAGCCCCCAGGTGTATTACTTCATTTCTCCTGTAGTGGCACTGCAGTAAAGAAATGAACGAGGTTTTCCCGCAGATCACCGCTGATCACTGACCATTTCAGCACAAGGACACTTTGTGATTTTCAGAGCACAATTTGGGATGGCTAAACTGGAAAAACCAAAAGTGTTTAATCATCCTGCTTCACATGGTCCCATTTTCTGAAATACTCTGCGCTGCGGTGAGCAGTAATTTTCTGTTCACACGAAGATGCAAGCCATCCTCTTCAAACGTACTTAAATTAACTATTCATTAGAAATAGAAAAAAAAACCTTTCCAATTTTAGAGCACTCTGTTGTCTGAAATACTCTGCACTGCTGTGAACATTCTAATTATCCCTCAGGCAGATTGCTGTGTGATATTATTTCCCTGCTACATTTACATCTCATTATTGACTTCTGCAGGATCCCTGGCCGCTTGAATGACAGGAGGACACCACTTGGGGAACTGAACTGGATCTTCACAGCAATTACTGACACTATAGCATGGAACGTTCTGCCACGAGGTATGTCATCCTGCTGACGCAGACATGGCTGCCTGTGTGCACCCCCGGTTATTCCAGGGAGACTGAGCCGCACAGATCTGCATCTGACATGTGCCTCGCTCCTAATGCACTCTGTGCTGTTCAAGGGCACGCAGGCTTATCTCCACAATCCCATCACTCTGCCACTCACTCCTGCCATGCAGCGATGTGCTCCATTAGGGCCACTGAGCACGTGTCGCATGTCCAGCACTGGGCAAATGCCTACACTGCATCTCCATAAAGCTTTACCCATTAATCTTCTTGGAAAAATATATAGCCCTCCAAAAATAAAACACAAGGTACAGTATATGACTAATAGTAAAGAAAAAAAGAATGTATTATAGCATACATGTTAAATAACTGTATATTTTTATTCAATTACTTTTCCTGTATTTTAACTTACCTCCTGTACTCACTGTGTGCATACAATACTGATCCTGAGTTACATCCTGTATTATACTCCAGAGCTGCACTCACTATTCTGCTGGTGCAGTCACTGTGTACATACATTACATTACTTATCCTGTACTGATCCTGAGGTACATCCTGTATTATACTCCAGAGCTGCACTCACTATTCTGCTGGTGCAGTCACGGTGTACATACATTACATTACTGATCCTGTACTGATCCTGACTTACATCCTGTATTATACTCCAGAGCTGCACTCACTATTCTGCTGGTGCAGTCACTGTGTACATACATGACATTACTTATCCTGTACTGATCCTGAGGTACATCCTGTATTATACTCCAGAGCTGCCCTCACTATTCTGCTGGTGCAGTCACTGTGTACATACATTACATTACTTATCCTGTACTGATCCTGAGTTACATCCTGTATTATACTCCAGAGCTGCACTCACTATTCTGCTGGTGCAGTCAATGTGTACATACATTACATTACTTATCCTGTACTGATCCTGAGGTACATCCTGTATTATACTCCAGAGCTGCACTCACTATTCTGCTGGTGCAGTCACTGTGTACATACATTACATTACTTATCCTGTACTGATCCTGAGTTACATCCTGTATTATACTCCAGAGCTGCACTCACTATTCTGCTGGTGCAGTCAATGTGTACATACATTACATTACTTATCCTGTACTGATCCTGAGGTACATCCTGTATTATACTCCAGAGCTGCACTCACTATTCTGCTGGTGCAGTCACTGTGTACATACATTACATTACTTATCCTGTACTGATCCTGAGTTACATCCTATATTATACTCCAGAGCTGCACTCACTATTCTGCTGGTGCAGTCACTGTGTACATACATTACATTACTTATCCTGTACTGATCCTGAGTTACATCCTGTATTATACTCCAGAGCTGCACTCGCTATTCTGCTGGTGCAGTCACTGTGTACATACATTACTTATCCTGTACTGACCCTGAGTTACATCCTGTATTATACCCCAGAGCTGCACTCACTATTCTGCTGGTGCAGTCACTGTGTACATACATTACATTACTTATCCTGTACTGATCCTGAGTTACATCCTGTATTATACCCCAGAGCTGCACTCGCTATTCTGCTGGTGCAGTCACTGTGTACATACATTACATTACTTATCCTGTACTGATCCTGAGTTACATCCTGTATTATACTCCAGAGCTGCACTCGCTATTCTGCTGGTGCAGTCACTGTGTACATACATTACATTACTTATCCTGTACTGACCCTGAGTTACATCCTGTATTATACCCCAGAGCTGCACTCACTATTCTGCTGGTGCAGTCACTGTGTACATACATTACATTACTTATCCTGTACTGACCCTGAGTTACATCCTGTATTATACCCCAGAGCTGCACTCACTATTCTGCTGGTGCAGTCACTGTGTACATATATTACATTACTGATCCTGAGTTGCATCCTGTATTATACTCCAGAGCTGCGCTCACTTTTCACATGTTAGGTGCAGACATATGATATCGTTTTGTATTCCCAGACTTGTTCCAGAAGTTATTCCGACAAGACCTCCTGGTGGCGAGCCTGTTCCGCAACTTTCTGTTGGCAGAGAGGATAATGAGGTCGTATAACTGCACCCCGGTGAGCAGCCCCAGGTTGCCCCCTACGTACATGCACGCCATGTGGTAAGTCCGCTCTGCATAGCCGATCTGTGAATGGCGCCTCCTATCGTAGCCAGGATAACACGATCTCACGGTGTCAGGCCTGATAATGATTTTGGGGGCATCTCTGCGGAGAGTATCCTCTTCCTCTGGTTGGAGATTACAATCATTTGGACGCGGCTCCATTGATTTTTGATCATTTTTTCTTAGAAGTCTTAAAAGGAGATTTACCTTTAATCTAGCCAAGAGAAACGCAATCCGCTGTCACTCACTGTCCTCCGGAGCTCAGCGCGGTGACCTTGACTTGTTGGAGCGCGCACGGTGACCTAAATAGCTGAGCCGATCATACGGCAGGACAGTGCTCCCCTGGTGTATGGGGCACTCCCGGCAGCAGAGCCGCTTGTACTCTGTGGTTGCCGAAGTAATGATACTGACTGCAGCAAAGCTGATTATGCATTGAATTATGGAAGTTGTGGATGTAGCAGAGCCAAGCTGCCTGACTACATTGCATGGAAATAACTCCCAGCAGTGCAGAGGATTTCATGGGGCAATACGGCAGTAACGTGTGTGCTATTCTGCAGCAGTGCTAGTCAATGGTGTTAGACTGGGGCAGGAAAGACGTGTCACTGTCAGTATGACCCCATATTCATCTCCCAATATAGCAGAGCTGAGCCTGCTGCTCACAGTAACTACATTCTCAGAAACATGGATGACGTAATTGGTCTTGTTCAGCTCCACAATCCTGAGAATGGGACCCCCAGCAATCAGCATTTTTCTTTTTTTTTTTGTGGGAGGGGGGGGGATTCAAATATTATTGATTTTTTTCACAGTTCTCCTGATTTGTATTTGTTGATGAAAAGGCTAGGTGACCACTCACAAGGCCACTAAAGCGTTTGTCCCATGACGACAAATGTATGATCAGTGTGGTCTGACCACTGGACCCCTTACTGATCTCGAGGATGAGGGTCCCGAACAATGTCCCAACAATGTGAATCTATCAGTAGGGCACATATACAACTACCCCATTCATCTTTTTGGGAGCAGTAGTGCGCATGCTTAACCAGCCACTCTTCCTTTGTATGGGAGCAATAGTGCACATGCTTATTCACCACTTTTATGGGAGCAAGTTACTGATCCAGAGAATGAGGGTACAATGTCCCATGTGAATGTGATGGTAGCACACATGCCCAACTACCCCTCCATTCACTTCTATGGGAGCAGTGATACTCATGGTTAAACTCTACTCTTCACTTCTATAGGCAGTAGTGCGCATGCGAAACCTCCATGCTGTTAATTTCTATAAGAGCATGATACTGATCCTGAGAACGAGGGTCTTTGTGATAGTACACATGCTCAACTACTTCTCTATTCATTTCTATGGGAACAGTAGTGCACATGCTTAACCATTACTTTATTCACTTTTATAGGATGATAATGCACATGTGCCACTATCACTCCATTAACTTCTATAGGATCAATAGTACACATGCTTATCATCCACTCTATTCATTTCTATGGGAGCAGTAGGGCGCACGCTTAACCACTCCTTTATTCACTTCCATAGGAGTAGTAGTGTGCATGCTTAACCACTATTATATTAACTTCTGTAGGAGCAGTAGTGCGCCGGCTTAAACACAACTTTATTCACTTCTACAGGATCAGTAGTGAGCATTCATAACCACCACTATTCATTTCTATGGAAGCTGAAGTGTGCATGCTTAACCATCAATTCATTTACTTAAATGAGAGCAATAATGCTCATGCTTAACAAGCACTCTAGTCAGTATTATTAAAGTAGTAATGCACATGCTTAACAATTACTCTAGTCAGTATTATGGGAGTAGTAGTACACATGCTTAACAAGCACTCTAGCCAGTATTATGGGAGTAGTAGTGCACATGCTTAAAGGGAACCTGTCACCTGAATTTGGCGGGTCTGGTTTTGGGTCATATGGGCGGAGTTTTCGGGTATTTGATTCACCCTTTCCTTACCCACTGGCTGCATGCTGGCTGCAATATTGGATTGAAGTTCATTCTCTGTCCTCCGTAGTACATGCCTGCACAAGGCATGATTGCTTTGCGCAGGCGTGTACTATGGAGGACAGAGAAGGGACTTCAATCCAATATTGCAGCCAGCATGCAGCCAGTGGGTAAGGAAAGGGTGAATCAAACACCCGAAAACTCCGCCCATATGACCCAAAACCAGACCCGCCAAATTCAGGTGACAGAGTCCCTTTAACAAGCACTCTAGCCAGTATTATGGGAGTAGTAAGCACTCTAGCCAGTATTATGGGAGTAGTAATGCACATGCTTAACAAGCACTCTAGCCAGTATTATGGGAGTAGTAGTGCACATGCTTAACAAGCACTCTAGCCAGTATTATGGGAGTAGTAAGCACTCTAGCCAGTATTATGGGAGTAGTAAGCACTCTAGCCAGTATTATGGGAGTAGTAATGCACATGCTTAACAAGCACTCTAGCCAGTATTATGGGAGTAGTAAGCACTCTAGCCAGTATTATGGGAGTAGTAATGCACATGCTTAACAAGCACTCTAGCCAGTATTATGGGAGTAGTAGTGCACATGCTTAACAAGCACTCTAGCCAGTATTATGGGAGTAGTAAGCACTCTAGCCAGTATTATGGGAGTAGTATTGCACATGCTTAACAAGCACTCTAGCCAGTATTATGGGAGTAGTAAGCACTCTAGCCAGTATTATGGGAGTAGTAATGCACATGCTTAACAAGCACTCTAGCCAGTATTATGGGAGTAGTAAGCACTCTAGCCAGTATTATGGGAGTAGTAATGCACATGCTTAACAAGCACTCTAGCCAGTATTATGGGAGTAGTAGTGCACATGCTTAACAAGCACTCTAGCCAGTATTATGGGAGTAGTAAGCACTCTAGCCAGTATTATGGGAGTAGTATTGCACATGCTTAACAAGCACTCTAGCCAGTATTATGGGAGTAGTAGTGCACATGCTTAACAAGCACTCTAGCCAGTATTATGGGAGTAGTAGTGCACATGCTTAACAAGCACTCTAGCCAGTATTATGGGAGTAGTATTGCACATGCTTAGCCACCACCACTCTGTTTACTGCACATTCGTGACCACTACTCTCATAGATAATGTATGGGGCGGTGGTCACACACTACTCACACAAGAGGTTTTTAGCCCCCTGTTCTTGCCACAATCGGGGGTCTCAGTGGCCGGACCACCTCAGAACATATATTAATCATGTTTCCGGTGAATCAGTGATTAATGTTATTGGTGGTAGTAGCCCCTTTAGCGGGGTGGTCACCCAATTTCATCTGACACCTTAATATAAATGGTAATGGTTGTCATCCAGCTTTCACAGGAGCAAACATGGTGGTGAGGCAAAAGAGTATAACTTCATATGCTGGCAACCACTGAAGGCCTAGGACCAGCACAACCCTCATTATTGGTAGTCTGCTGTGCCGCACTACCGTAGTCTCTCTCCTCCGGAGGAATCTGATGATATTTTTCATCTTTTCCCAGCACCAGCAACACAAAGAAGTAAATCAAAGTCAAATGTTTATAACTGAACTATAAAAAGATCATTCCGGCCTGTCGGACATATTCTATTGATTTGTCTTCATGGTTATTAAATAGTGCAGCTTCCTAGAGGGGCATCATTAACCCTTTGGGTTGAAGAAGTGGTCACTGTCCATCTTAAACCGCCCTCTTTTTTTTTTTTTTTTTGCACCCCATGTGGGGCTGGAGGGGATAGAGCCTGACATGGCTGCCCTGATCTGAGATTGCTTAGGACAAGCTCCAATAGGGGGGTGGACTTTTTGCAACGGTGAGCAAAATTGTTGGAATCCTTGTAGAGATCGACATCTGAAGAACACTGGAAAACGAAGTCACCCACTGGCCGCCAGACCTATTGATCGACAGCAGCCAGCATGTATTTGGTTGGTGCTTAAAGGGCTTGTCTATCTTAGAAAACCTATTTTCATGCACCCTATTGGCTAAGGCAGAGAACGGTTAAGAAGAACGTCTCTTGCTCTGGAGGACCCGTCCAGCATTACACAGACCACCCATTGATGTCGATGGACGTTGTGCAATGCTTTTTCACCACCAGGGGTGCTGCACGAAATGCGATCACTTATTGCTAGATTTTCCCATTGATTACTGCTGATTGTTAATAAGCTGATCACTTGTAGTCCGCTTATATCAAGGGACCCTTGAGATCGTCCAAGTTCTGAGTTGTTGTTTTTTTTTAAGGGGGGTGCAAAGTCAGTTGCCGTCCACAACTCCCTGCAAAATGTGGACTCCGCACTGGGTTTTTGGGTAAGGTCCTGAACTAGGCACACCCATGAGACGAGTGTAGTTAACATGCGTTAATTTTTCATCATATCTGAGGCAGTTACTGATGGATGGGGAGAGGGGCTGCTGCAGATTCATATAATTCTGTAGTGTTCCCTTCTGCACCTTCTTACTTCTCCCCTATTGTTTCTGCCCCACAGGCAGGCATGGGACCTCGCTGTTGACATCTGTCTTTCCCAGTTGCCCACCATCATTGAGGAGGACACTGCATTCCGCGTAAGTGAACCATATACCGGTGGGGTAGCGTGTACTTGTAGCGCCCCTCCGTAATGACGCTCCTGACGTCTCCTGCTCTTATCTTACAGCACAGCCCTTTCTTTGCCGAGCAGCTGACGGCGTTTCAGGTCTGGTTGACTATGGGGGTGGAGAACAGGAATCCTCCGGAGCAGCTGCCCATCGTACTTCAGGTGAGGAACACATAATCATTCCAATAATCCGGCATCTGTGGGACTTAGATAATCTGATGTTCCAGATTATTCAGCAGTCAGCAAATGAGCACAGTCGTGGAAAAGATCACTCAGTGATCCTGCAGAGATGGTCTCTCCCCACTCTCTGCCATTCCCTTCTAGATTATCAGACATTACAGATTATTGAATACCATGAAATCTATTGTTCATAATCATTGGGATCAGGACTGTGTGGGACGTTCTGATACCAACCACGTACCCCATAGGGTAGACCTTATTTTTGCAGGGTATTACGCTTTCATCCATCCATTAATCTGGAACCTTGCAGCGATCTGTCTCTAAGCCAGCCCTAATGCCATGTATCATGCCCTCTTCTGCTTGTGACATTGGCAGGTGCTATGCACAAGTGCCACCCTCGGCCTCCTGGCACAGAGTGCTCCCTCCCTCCCTTGCCAGCTGCCGCTACGGGCTCATAAATTACCAGCGCTCCGTCTTGAGGAGTTGGAGGTGCTGCTGTAAGTCTTAGTAATGAAGACATTCTGTGCCGTGTTGGACGTGGGCTCATTTGCAATTCCTGATTCTCGTGAGGCAGTGCGGCAGCTTCTTCTGGTCCATCCGTACTGCAGAACCACGTACCCCCTGAGATCAGATATTTCTTCATTATCTGTCTAGTAATCCGGCCACATCACCCTCTATCTGACTGTGATGGAAAACTGTGCTCATCCTGAGCCCCTGCTTCATAAATAGCTGTAATACCTACGCAACCAGTGAACTAGAGGGGTCAGGAAGATATAAAGCTGATGACTGGAATGGCCGCCGTTACCAAAATCCAACATAAACTCTGTAATCTGTGCTATTCTATTATAGATCTACAGCGCCGCTCATCATGTGCCTCCTGGTTCATCTGTCATTTTATGTTAGACCAAGAAAACACGAATTTCAGTTTGTCCATAGACCTCTATGGTTGTTCATCTGTCTCCCTGCTCAGAGACAATTCCTGTTCTGGTACCATTTAGGGGACTTAGGTAATTACGGTACCACCGCAAGAGCTGTAATGGCGGCTATATCTAAAGGTATTGTTGGCTTAAAAGGGGGTTTCACTTCTGCATCATGAGGTGGTAGTCACGACTGACCATACATCAGGTATAGGCAGGTATGGCGCATCTGTCCTATTAACTGGGGTAAGATGTAGGTATGATGCCTAGCAAGGGGCCAGTGACCTGACACGGAAGTGAGAAACCCCGGATAACCCCTTTAAGTCATTCTTCTCGCAAACGTATTACTGCTATAATGTCGCCCCCTATAGTCGTAAGAGGTGGAAACGCTTGTACCAGTCATGTATGATAATGATGGTTTGTCTTCTAGGTGCTACTCAGTCAAGTCCATCGTCTCAGAGCCTTGGACTTACTGGGAAGATTTTTGGACCTGGGGCCATGGGCAGTGAGCCTGGTGAGTATCGTGCTGCCAGTAAGTGCACATCCTAGACCTCAGCAAAATGGGGGAAGAATTCCTGCAGTTCTTCCTCATGTCATCACAGCAGCAGGATCTGAAACCCTGAAGGTCCAAATCCATGTAATGAAGGAACTCGGACCCATGTGTCACTGTCAGTTTCGTACTCAAGAAGCGGGATCTGTAACACTGCACATTATAGGGAGTAGTAACACACAAAGATGGCAGCTGAAGGGCTTCATATTACCTGCAGCTTCTCTCCCAGCCTTGTTTATGGAGGGGAGGCAGCATTCATGGTAAAGAAAGCCATGGAATAGTCCGTATGGATTCTACTTCCCTCACTGCAGCATTGTACTCTATAGCGCCCCACATGGAGGATGGAGATAATGCAGCCTTGTGAGATGAGCCTTCATAGTAATATTCGCACTGCCAAGTGACGCACCTTTGTCTCTGCCTTCTATAATGGGGAATCCGGTAGATGGGGGGCTCATCTTTGCAACCTAATTGCATCTGGTTTCCCATGGATCACTAGGCAAACCTGTTAGCAAATACCAGCTATTAAAAAAAGCTACAACTCACAGCAGCCATATGTTACCCTATTCCAGGGAGAGATTACACCTCCTTAAACCAACAATGGCTGAGGAAATATGTAAAATAGCTATCCCTGTCATTGATTGGCTGAGTGGGGTCACCTGATCGGCTCGCTGACACTCTCCCTGTAATACAGTCAGTAAGTTGCTTTGGTGTTTAGAGTCTGAGGTGGGGGGCTGGTACAATACTCACTAGCGTGTGATATTGGGGTACAATAACCCGGATTCTTCTCCTTCAGGCCCTGTCAGTTGGGATCTTTCCCTATGTACTGAAACTGCTGCAGAGCTCAGCACGTGAGCTACGGCCGCTGCTCGTCTTCATCTGGGCCAAAATCCTGGCAGTGGACAGCGTAAGTAAAGGTGTAAAACGTGGCGCTAAAGAGCAGCCTTGGTCTGCAGAAGCTGGGACTGGGCGCCAACACTTCAGATGCAAGCTCATTTCTAATGCATCTCTCTCTTTTACCATATTAACCCCTTAGTCCTGCCAAGCAGACTTGGTAAAAGATAATGGGCACAAGTATTTCCTTTCTGTTCTGGCGGACCCTTACATGCCGGTAAGACCACCATCAAGTACATTTTATTATCTACGATTGTTTTATTTTTACTTATAATAAACCTTTAGCTCTGATCTGGGGATAGCTGGGTGCGATTCCCACTTTACCCCTTTTATGTTCTCCGCAGGCGGAGCACCGCACAATGACCGCCTTCATACTCGCTGTGATAGTGAACAACTACACCACCGGACAGGTACTTACTCACTTTGTTCAATCCTGCCCCAAAAATCCCAGGGGATAAGCAGCTTTCAGATATCCCCAACACTGCTTATCTCAGGCGTAAAGGGAAGATCATTTATGTAAGTTGTAGACAATAAATGGCCGAAAAATTGTTTAGTTGACCACTATTTCCCCTGATTCTCCAATACACGGGAACACTCAGCCCATTCAAGCGCTCTTGAGCTCTATATCAGAGGTCCCCAACTCCAGTCCTCAAGGCCCACCAACATGTCATGTTTTCAGGATTTCCTTAGTTTTGCCCAGGTAATAATTGCATCACCTGTGCAATACAAAGGAAATCCTGAAAACATGACCTGTTGGTGGGCCTTGAGGACTGGAGTTGGGGACCTCTGCTCTATATGACAGAGCTGCTGCTGGCCTCCTCTGACCCCCCTGTAGCCTCCTCTGACCCCCCTGTAGCCTCCTCTGACCCCCCTGTAGCCTCATCTGACCCCCCTGTAGCCTCATCTGAACCCCCTGTAGCCTCCTCTGAACCCCCTGTAGCCTCCTCTGACCCCCCCTGTAGCCTGCTCTGAACCCCCTTGTAGCCTCCTCTGAGTCCCCAATGTAGCCTCCTCTGAACCCCCTGTAGCCTCCTCTGACTTCCCCCAACGTAGCCTCCTCTGAACCCCCTGTAGCCTCCTCTGGCCCCCTCATTGTAGCCTCCTCTGACCCCCTTGTAGCCTCCTCTGACCCCCTTGTAGCCTCCTCTGACCCCCGTAGCCTCTTCTGCCCCCCACCCCCACCCCACGTGGCCTCCTCTGAATTCCCCATAGCATCCTCTGACGCCCCCCTTTAGGCTTCTCTGACGCCCCCCTCTAGGCTTCTCTGACACCCCCCTCTAGGCTTCTCTGACACCCTCTTTAGGCTTCTCTGACACCCCCCTCTAGGCTTCTCTGACACCCCCCTCTAGGCTTCTCTGACACCCCCCTCTAGGCTTCTCTGACACCCCCTCTAGTTTTCTCTGACACCCCCCTTTAGGCTTCTGACACCCCCATCTAGGTTTCTCTGACACCCCCTCTAGGTTTCTCTGACACCCTCCTTTAGGCTTCTGACACTCCCCCTCTAGGTTTCTCTGACACCCCCCTCTAGGTTTCTCTGACACCCCCCTCTAGGCTTCTCTGACACCCCCCTCTAGGCTTCTCTGACACCCCCCTCTAGGCTTCTCTGACACCCCCCTCTAGGCTTCTCTGATACCCCCCTCTAGGTTTCTCTGACCCCCCCCCAGTAGCCTCAACTGAATTCCCCCATAGGGTCCTCTGACGCCCCACTCTAGGCTTCTCTGACACCCCCCTCTCGGCTTCTCTGACACCCCCCTCTCGGCTTCTCTGACACCCCCCCTCTCGGCTTCTGACACCCTCTTTAGGATTCTGACACCCCCCTCTAGGTTTCTCTGACACCCCCCTCTCGGCTTCTCTGACACCCCCCTCTCGGCTTCTCTGACACCCCCCTCTCAGCTTCTCTGACACCCCCCTCTCGGCTTCTCTGACACCCCCCTCTCGGCTTCTCTGACACCCCCCTCTCGGCTTCTCTGACGCCCCCCTCTCGGCTTCTCTGACGCCCCCCTCTCGGCTTCTCTGACGCCCCCCTCTCGGCTTCTCTGACGCCCCCCTCTCGGCTTCTCTGACGCCCCCCTCTCGGCTTCTCTGACACCCCCCGTAGCCTCCTCTGACAGCCCCCCTTAGCCTCCTCTGAATTCCCCCGTAGTGTCCTCTGACACCCCCCTCTAGGCTCCTCTGAACCCCCTTGACTGACTATTATCTAAGGTGTTTACAGCTGAAGTTTTGCCACAGCTGCATCTATTCTGAACAATCCTTTGATTTAATTCAAGTGTTTCTAAATGTTTTCAAGCCAAGTACCACTTAAATATGATATGAAAGTAACCGTAGGGCTAGGATCATAAACTGTACAGCAAATCTGTAATTACCCCTATGGACACGGCATATATCTATTGCGGCACACGTAGTAGTTAAACAACAAAAAGGATGATACATTTTACCTACACCGATACATTGAGGCAAACAATCGGCAAAGTACTGCCAATGTATTGGTGTAAATGAGAAGCCCCCATTCTCAAGTACACATATTGAAAACCATGAGGAATTAAAACCTAAAATATGTGCAGACTTTGCTTAACATATATTCTGATCGTCCAGGATGAGCTGAACACAAGGTGTTTGTTTTCCCTATAGCACCACCACAGGGGGAATTAGGCATTACATGCGAACCTTTGAACAGAGGGGACTGTCAATATAATATATTGATGTGTCGGAGTCCCCCAGGTCGAGAGGCGCTCTATGTAGTTAGTCTGCTCTAGCTAATATGGTCATGAATGGGGGTGGAGACTTCTATAAGGCTACATTTTAGATATGAGCAAAACAATTCCCAGGACCCAGGTTCAGCGGCCATGTGGTTGTTGCGTGGAGCCCGACTGGGACATTGCGAACTTCCTGGGTGCCTGTTTTGATTTGGGGCGCCTATCTATGCCTCAACTGTACACCATGAGGTGCAACATCATGACATCATGGGGCCTACTGACCAGAGGTGGAAGCCGACGGGTAGTAGGAAGTTTATACTGCTTTAGTCCTGCTGCTACGGAGTACCAACATGGCTGCTGAAGTGAGGTTCTGAGAATAGTTTTACTCAAATCTACTAGGGCTTAATGTGCCCGAATCCTGTGGTGCCCACCAGAGGTCCAGACTATATAGCCCATTTCACACTGAGCGATCGTGCGGCTACATAGAGTATTTCCCAGTGTGCAGAAACCAGCACATCCACAAATAGCATATTATTTCTTACAGTGCAATGCTTCTTTTCTCCTGTGGTGGTGCTGTAGGTAAACTGAACACATTCTGCTGAGATGATTATTGGGGGGCTATACGGAGTGACACCCTGTGATTGCCTTTAAATTAGTAAAACGCGAGTTTATGGGCATTAGATTCTGTAACTTTCATACTGTGAGTTCACACTACAACCAAGCACCACTATGAGGATCTTCTACCAGGGTAGTAAATCTAGTCGCATGGACATTGGTTATTGATGAACACATCGTAAATGTCTCCGTAAAGCCCTCATGCATGTCCTATGAAACCATCGGGGCCGCTCTTTATCTTACTGCTTACAGGAAGCCTGTCTACAAGGAAACCTGATTGCTATCTGCCTCGAGCAACTTAATGACCCGCACCCGCTGCTCCGCCAGTGGCTCGCTATTTGCCTAGGCCGGATCTGGCAGAACTTTGACGATGCCCGCTGGTGCGGTGTGAGAGACAGCGCCCATGAAAAGCTTTACAGCCTCCTGTCTGACTCCATACCTGAGGTAAGGGGGGAAAAGTCCGTGTGTCAGACCCAACTTATCCCTCATTTCGAGAGGTCACTAACCTACTTTGTAATACTCAGGTCCGCTGTGCCGCTGTTTTCGCTCTTGGGACCTTTGTCGGGAACTCTGCCGAGAGGACCGATCACTCCACGACTATTGATCACAATGTGGCCATGATGTTGGCACAGCTCATCAATGATGGCAGCGCAATGGTGCGCAAGGTAGGTGGGGTTTCTCTTGGTGGGTATGAAATGTATTGAGATTAGAGATTGTCCATGAGGATAAGCTGGATTATAAATGTGGATGTATTAGAATAGTAGCCCTCAGCCAGAAGTGTCCATTAGGCCGGTATATGTTGGTGAGCCTCTATATTCTAACTGCTCCACTACCCCGTACATTAGCACTCCACAAAACATGTATATTGTGTATTCCCATTACTACTAGTTCTGGCCTATCCAACAGATCGGTGATGGTCTGACAGGTGAATTCCTGGTTGGAGGCGAGTTCTCTTCTTTCTGTATGGGACCCTCGGAGATGGTCTAATGCAGTCCCACAAAGAATAAATCGTTCCATTCAGATGGGGTATTTCGGGGCCCCATTGACAGAATTAGTGTGTCCCTGCAATCGTACCCCCCACCAAATCTACACTTTATCACCTATCCCTTAGGAATATCCTTTATCATGGCTATCAGATGCCACTGTATTGTTAAATAGTGACCTGAATCATTTATACAAGTGAGTCTCCTCAGTGTATACCTCGGCCATATTCTGCAGACCCCCCATATACATACAAGTTGTCAGAATTGCCCAGCACTATCGTGTTTGGGGGGGGACACCCAACTCTCCCCCGACATATGATGTCAGGCAGTTTGATTTTTAATGCCCGACCCTTTTGTTGTTGTTGTTCTCCGGTTTCTGCACTGTCCTCTTTCAAAACGCATGAACATCGAGCCAAATGTTAATGTGTGTACACTTATATCTAGAGTTGGTGCGAATCCCGGAAGATCCCGGCCATCAGCCAAGTCAGTAATCTGTGGCCACTGGACGGGATCCATCAGAACTGTCTCTATCTGGATCTTCTTTTGATAAGCAAACATGTTGCAATATCATCGTTGCAGCGTGAAGCACATGTGATGCCACACAAAGTGGATTAATCAAAAGGAGACCCACTCGCACCGTAAGGTAGGAGGTGGTCCTCAGAGCTTCCCATCCAGCGACTATAGATTTTTGACCGAGTCCTGCGAATCGATTAGCACCAACTCTAGTTGTAAACGAATGAGCACTCGACCATCGGTTATCGTATGTGTGTAAGGTCCTCATGGGCCGGCTTAACTCTGGGAATATAGCTGTGATCTATGCCTCATGTGTCCCACTTTCTCTCTGGCAGGAGCTGGTTGTTGCCCTCAGTCACTTTGTTGTACAGTATGAAAGTAATTTCTGCACAGTCGCTCTTCAGTTTATAGAAGAGGAGAAAAATTATCACCTGCCCTCTCCGGCAGCCACGGGTGAGTGTCGTCATCAGTTATGTATGCTATGTTGTCACTTTCTGGGCTATTAGTGGGGGCATTTAATCTTTTAGCTGGAGAGGAAAAGGACTCTCAAGAGCGTCTCACACTCTGGAGGACCTGACGCATCCATGCATTATATGAACAGCCCATTGATTTAACTGGGATGTGTATTATGCTTTTTTTTTCCCCTGTGGTGGCGCTGCAGGGAAATTGAACCATAGTTAATTGCTGGGAGACAATATTTGCTAGGCCTCTCTTAAAGGGATTAAGAGGCTGGTAACACTCCCTTAGGATAGCTGTGGGTCTCACAACCTGCTCCCCCGACCGATCAGATGGTAGCAGATTTCCGGGGGTCACCAGAAATAAACGTATACTGAGCCGAGGACACCACAGCTGACACCATTGTGGTACTTCTCGGGTAATGCAACGTACAATATAATAGGATAGGCAATCTAACCTGATCGTGATGTTTTCAGAGGCGGGAAACCTGACTCCGGTGCGGGAAGCGCCTAGCACCCCTCGCCTGAGATCCGTCAGTTCCTACGGGAACATCCGGGCAGTCACGACCCCTCGAAACTTAAATAAGTCATTACAAAACCTCAGTCTGACTGAAGAAGGTAAGATGACAGCAAGATGGTGGGTGATGTGGGACCCCCTAGTCCTCACATCTTTATATACGTAGTTAATTAGTAATGAGGTGTTTCTACTCTCAGGCGGGGCACCTGTTGCTTTCTCTCCGGGGAACCTCAGCACCAGCAGCAGCGCCAGCAGCACCCTGGGGAGCCCCGACAACGAGGAGTACATTTTGTCTTTCGAGACCATCGACAAGATGAGACGCGTCAGCTCTTACTCCTCACTCAATTCTCTAATAGGTGAGTTCTGAGGGTCCCAAGGCCCCCCAGTATCTATTGAAGTGTAGAAAGCCAGAAGTTTTGTGCTCGGCCTCCCTCCCACGCACATCTCCCGACATGGGATTCCCTCCCTGCCTCTTTCATGTTGTGAAGTTCTGCTCCCTGAAGCTTGCTCTGTCTCACGTCTCCTGTCACAGCTCCTGCATCATTTTCCTTTATTTTTTCCACCTCATTCATTAGGCTTTTGTTTTTCTCAGCTCTTTCGTCCTCTTACATCCCCCTCCACACTTGGTTTTGATCCCCCCCTTTGCTGGAGTCGGTCCTCCAGAGTTTCCTGGCGATCATTAATCGCTGCCTCCATTTGCAAATCACAGATTCAAGGAAAGCATTTTCATCAAAGTGAAAAAAAAGGAAAAACTCTGTGAAATTAGCCTTCAGGAAGGAGAAGGGCGTATGTCAGGAGAGACAGGAGCGCCAACCTTTCCAGCGCTCCCCGGGGCTCAGCGCTGTGTATTGGATCTCTCGCTAGTCCTCTCGGGTGTCAACAAGTACAAGTAATTTAGAGGCCTGAGTGACAGCGGAGGGGCAGATGCTTCCCAGCCGCAACTTGAGGAGCAGGCATAAAGGCGGATCGGAGGTTTTAAGCACTGATTCAATTAACCCAATGTGGTATTGAATCTGCCTGAAAATAGTCCCGTTGCCATACACTTGCCACTCTTTAATATGCCATTTTTCCTCACGAGCTGATAGTTGTCTGGTCTAACTAGCGTGTCATGGTGAGGGTCCTTCTTCCAGCGCAGGGTCGGGTAATTAGGCACTTAAAAGGGGCAGTGTACTGGCTTGGCACCCCTGTGGCTTCCTGCTTGCCCAATCCAATTTCATAGGGTACCCAGGGGCCACCATGTCTGTTCAGGATAGTTCTTATTTTCTTATCTTTATATGTGTATTTCCAACATGTAGATCACATTTTGGGCGCTGGTGTAAAGAAGCAGGCTCAGGAGCTGAGCTTGCCCCACAGCATGGAAGGCGCCGGCTGTGTTGCAGAGCTGGCGTCCAAAGATAGACAACAATGGTGAAATTGTGGGGGTTTTCTCCACTTTTGGATTTTTTTTTCTTGTTTTTCATACCCGGTATGTTAAAGTGATTGATGTCATTAACAAACAAACAAACAAGGTTATGTCTCTTGGAAAAGCGGAAGGTAAAATTGAACACTCAAACTGAAAATCACCCCATCATTAAGGGGTTAATTCTTGGACCCTCACCTTTTAAAGGGGTTGTGCAGGTTTGGCATGAAAGTCTGCAATCACTCTGTGGGGCTGCAGACTTCTGAATTTTCACAACGCACGGTCAGGATTCTCCTGTGTTGGCAGCGAGAGTAGGTGGTCAAGTGACCGGAAGTATGCAGATTATGTACTTCCGGCCACACTCCAACTAGAGGTGTTTGGCCCTGCTCAATGCAAGTGAATTGAGCTAGGTCGAACACATCTAGTCAGCACGTGACCACCACTCTCTCACTACTGGCACCGTAGAATCCTGACAACGCAGTGTGCGGATTCAGAAGGATCAGTCCCATAGGGTGACTGCTGACTTTCATCCCAAATTTGGACACCCCATTTAAGTAAAACATGGGTCTTTTCACATAATCTTCAGTGGAGAGGGACACATGCACACATGGGCGCTGCTTTTGTATGTAGCTACTGGAAGGGGTCATTAGGGTCTGAGTTGCAGAGCGGAGATGAAGGAATCCTCCTTTTTTGCCCAGTAGCGTTAAAGGGAGTTGTCAAGATTAGACAGACATGGTTTTTTATTAGCATTATTATATATAAAAACAGCGCCACCCTTGTCCTCTGGTTGTATGTGGTATTACAGCTCTGTCCTATTCACTTCAGTAGACTATCAGCTGTAAAGAAAAACATGTGGGGGAAGGGAAGTGACAAAAATATCTCTGTTCAAATATCTGACTAATTAAAATATAAGTGGTTGTCACTTGTCGTACCATGCAGCATATCTTTATCAAGACTCATCGCGTCTGATCCTCTCACCCCTCTCTACTGGTTTCTTACAGGCGTGTCTTTCAATAGTGTGTATACCCAGATATGGAGGGTTCTCCTTCACCTCGCTGCTGACCCGTACCCTGAGGCTTCAGACCTGGCCATGAGAGTGCTGAACAGCATTGCGTACAAGGTAGGAGTTAGTGTGTGGGGGTCACATATGTACGGTAGCCCATCTCTCAGGCTTCACGCATGGGATGGATTAGCTGTGAATATTCAGCGAGTTTAACATGCAGTAAATTGCAAAAGTGCTTGGTTTTTAATATCATTCTATGACGATAAGGCTATGTGCACACGTTCAGGATTTCTTGCAGAAAATTCCTGAGAAAAAACGGAAATTTTCTGCAAGAAATCTGCATGCGTTTTTTTTTTCGCGTTTTTGACGCGTTTATGATGTGGGTTTTTCTGGACATTTCCCAATGCATTTTATAGTGGGAAATCCGCAAAAAAAACGCAAAGTTAATGAACATGCTGCGTTTTTTACCGCGATGCGTTTTTTTGCGGGAAAAAACGCATCATGTGCACAAGACATGAGGAATTCATTCTAAATGATGGGATGCTTATTGTATGCTGTTTTTTTGCGGTTTTATAGCGTTTTTATCGCGAAAAATCAGCAACGTGTGGACACAGCCTAAGAGTAAGCTTTTTAAGTCTTTCCACGGATTTGCATGGCTAATATCTTTTTCTCCTTCGCCTCATTGGGGGACACAGATCATGGGTGTATGCTGCTGCCACTAGGAGGCTGACACTAAGGGTACCATCACACTAAGCGACGCTGCAGCGATACCGACAACGATGTCGATCGCTGCAGCGTCGCTGTTTGGTCGCTGGAGAGCTGTCACACAGACAGCTGTCCAGCGACCAACGATCCCGAGGTCCCCGGTAACCAGGGCGCAGGGCCGCGCTTAGTAACCCGATGTTTACCCTGGTTACCAGCGTAAACGTTAAAAAAACAAACACTACATACTTACCTTCAGCTGTCTGTCCTCCGGCGCTCTGCTTTCCTCTGCACTGTCAGCGCCGGTCAGCCGGAAAGCAGAGCGGTGACGTCACCGCTCTGCTTTCCGGCTGGCTGGCGCTGACACAGGATGCAGGAGGAGTGCAGAGAAGCACAGCGCCGGGGACAGACAGCTGAAGGTAAGTATGTAGTGTTTGTTTTTTTAACGTTTACGCTGGTAACCAGGGTAAACATCGGGTTACTAAGCGTGGCCCTGCGCTTAGTAACCCAATGTTTACCCTGGTTACCAGTGAAGACATCGCTGGATCGGTGTCACACACGCTGATCCAGCGATGTCAGCGGGAAGTCCAGCGACAAAATAAAGTTCTGGACTTTCCTCAGCGACCAACGATCTCCCAGCAGGGGCCTGATCGTTGGTCACTGTCACACATAACGATTTCCTTAACGATATCGTTGCTACGTCGCAAAAAGCAACGATATCGTTAACGATATCGTTATGTGTGACGATACCTTAAGTGATACAAAGAAAGTGATCTCCTCCCCTGCAGTATACACCCTCCTGCTGGCCCTCGGCTAACCAATTCTTGCTTAGTGTCCGTAGGAGGCACACGGACGGGTCTGCTATTCAGACCCAAAACTCTTATTATTTTTCAACTTTTACCTTTTTTGATTTTTAACTTTTCCACGGACGAATTGGGCGAAGGATCCTTTCGAGGCTCCGATCTCCCCAAACCATCAACAGGCGAGCACGGAGAGTGTCGCCTCTCCATATCCTCTCCTGCGACGTGCCTCGTCTGAGCTGATTCTTAGGGGCGACGGGCCCCTTCAAGGGCACCGATCTCCCCGCACCTTCAACGGACGAGCATATGGAGTGTCACCTCCATGTATCCTCTTCTGCAGCCAGGCCTAATGCCGGACAACTGGCCCTGTCCACCCGGTGAACTCCGTGGATGTACAGAGACCCCTCTCTTCAGCGTCCGAGCAGCCCCCACTGTCCCACCACTGTTAAGGCGGATGGCACAAGGAGGCAGACGGTTCCTCTCCATCTCCCTAACAAAGGGATGGTGGATTGAGGTTTACCCCTCTATCCCTGCACTGTCCACGCTGCAATACCTGACCTGCAGCAGAACAATAGATGGCTGAAACCCATTCATCGCGACCGCTCCATGCCGGGACACCCACCGATGGTGAGTGGATCCAGTCAGCGGTGGGCCTCTGCAGTGAGATATTCACATGCTGACAGGCAGCCTCAGCCATGGCTTCCCTGTGGTCCACCTCTCTGAGGTAACGCTCCGGCCGGCTGCAAAAATTTAGCTCTCGGCTTCGGCCGATGTGTAGGCCGCATCCTGGAAGCCACACCCACACTATAACGCGCTAAGGAGGCCCCGCCCACTTATCTGGTGCTTCTCGCTTGGCACGGGACTGCTCGCTTTTCTCGGCCATTCCAACGGCCCCTCACTTCTACCATTGGTATTTCTCCCGCCATCTGCAGAAATTTAGGCCCCGACTTGAGCCTATTCATGGAAGTCTTGAGGCTTCGCCCACATCGCGTCTGTGGCTTCGCCCCCGAATTGGCGTCTCTCACTCTCTGCAATACTTTACCACCTCTGCAACTCTCGGTTGGCATCTTGGTCCACCCAGCCGGCTCACACAGGGGTGACGGTTTTGCATTAAAGGGGCACAACGATGCTGCAACATCAGTACCCAGGTAAGGAAGTACTGCTCTCTCCCCCCTGTACTTAAAGGCGCATGACTAGCATTCCCTGGTCTTAAAGGCAGATGACCTGTATTCCCTGGTCTTAAAGGCACATGATCAGCATTCCCTGGTCTTAAAGGCACTTGACCAACATTCCCTGGTCTTAAAGGCACTTGACCAACATTCCCTGGTCTTAAAGGCACTTGACCAATATTCCCTGGTCTTAAAGGTACATGACCAGTATTCCCTTGTCTTAAAGGCACATGACCAGTATTCCCTTGTCTTAAAGGCACATGACCAGTCCATAGCCGGTCATCCTAAATGAGCTCAGAAGCCCTCCGCCGCTGATCCCATCTTATCCCAGAGTACCTAGTTCCTCTGAGTGGGCTTCATCACTGACCACACTCCATGGCTTCTCTGACCAAGAAATTGAATCCCTCCGTCAACCCTCTGTGGCTCGGAGTGCTCGCAGGACCGATATAGATGGTCCCTCTCCTACATGGGAGCCGTTAGCTAGCAGGGGCCGCAAGTATTCTAGAAACTTACAGGCGTCTATAAATGTACAGGCGTCTAGCAAACGGAAGCTTCATTTCCTAATCTCCCTCACCAATGATTTGCTGAGAACAAGTCTCTGAATATGGATCGGATATTGCCTTGGATCTGGACTCTCCAGAGCTTCAGAAAAGGATGGATTCGACTATTTATATCATCAACCAATCTCTGTAGATTGACGAGGACTCTGGTTCTGCTCTAGATCACGCAGTGTCCCTCATAAGGAGAATATACTCCCTCGTAGAGCATTTGGCATTCTCCTGGACAGGGAGCGTCTGGATAAGCAATTCACTGGACAGAAGCCTCTTCAAGCGCGGTATCCTTTTTCAGCCAGTATGCAAACACGTGGGGTGTCCCCTCCACGTATACCCCCTATGACGTGGAATGCCATGCCTGGTCTAATTTTTAGGGGCGACGGGTCCTTTAAAGGGCACCGATATCCCCACACCTCAACAGACGAGCACACAGAGTGTCGCCTTCATGTATCCTCTTCTGCAGCCAGGCCTAACGCCGGACAGCCAGCCCTGTCCACCCGGGAACCTGAACTCTGTGGATGTACAGAGGCACCCTTTTTGGCATCCGAGCACCCCCCTCTGCATCACCACTATTTAGCAGATGATGCGATAGCAAGCGACGTCTTTTTCCTGACCTGCCGGATGCTGCCGCGCATTCTGCCACTTGGCAGATTAACAGAGTAAAATCTCCTGTGGTATACCTACCAGTATCCCTGCCCGATGGGTCATCAGTTAAAAATACCACGGACTGTCAGATAGCAAATCTATTAAGCGAGAAAACAGCCGCACTCTCTTGGGTTATAGCTTGCAAAGTGGTGTATTTATTCACATGTGTTTGACATTCAAATATATGTACACATACAGCAGGATAAGAAAAAAAGTGATGTTTCGACCCAATTCCGGGTCTTTCTCAAACTGAGTAGCTGATTCTGTTTAAAAGTGTGGCGCTGGGGTATCCTGCTTCCTGGAAGTGTGTCAAGCAGGATACCCCAGCGCCACACCTAGAGGAGCCCTTTTTGGGACCTAATTTCAAACTTTCAAACAGTATCAGCTACTCAGTTTGAGAAAGACCCGGAATTGGGTCGAAACGTCACTTTTTTTCTTATCCTGCTGTATGTGTACATATATTTGAATGTCAAACACATGTGAATAAATACACCACTTTGCAAGCTATAACCCAAGAGAGTGCGGCTGTTTTCTCGCTTATTTGACTGGTATTGGGTTCTTCCCAAGTACAGCCTGCACCACCTGATTTGCTGAGTGTGCTCCATTCCCTTGAAGATAGCAAATCTAGTTTGTTCTCTGTTGCGGCCTCTGGATAAGCGCTCTACCCTCCCTTAGCTGCTGAATGGGTTGCTAGAGCAATGGTCTCCTGGTCGGAGACCTAACTACTTTGATTCACAACAGTAACCTTTTCCCGTAGACAATACAGCTGGCCATTCAAATCTCTTGAGCGGGACACTATGTGGTTCACGCTTCTTGGATGCGGCTAGTTGCCTGGCTCTGCGCTGTCAGCAGCAAATGCCATTACACTCAGTAGGGCATTAAAGCTCAGAGAATGGAAGCCTACTCTGCGTTCAAAAAGCCTCTGACATCACTCCCTTACCAGAGTGGTCGGTTCTTCCGTGAGAAGTTGGGAGCGTTCCCCACGCAGGAACGAAGGATCACATGTTTCCTATAGACCCAACCAGCAGTGGAAGGGATATCCAGGACAGTCTAGATCTAAGGAATCTTGGTTCCAAAAAAGGGGACCGAAAAGTAAGACCGATCCTGGACCTCAAACTTCTTACAAGCTCCTTCTTCGGATGGAGTTCCTTCGCTCAGCCATTACTTCAACGGAAAAAGGTGGAGTTTCTGGCATCCATCGACATTCGGGATGCTTACCTTCACATTCCTATTTTTCTCCTCTTCAAAAATTCCTTTGCTTTTCCATTCGCGAACAGCATTTTCAAGTCACCACCTTGCCCTTCGGCCTTGCTGCCGCACCTAGAGTGTTCGCAAGGGTCATAGCGGCTGTCATGTTCCTCTTGCACCCTAGAGGTGTGGTAATCCAGCCCTATCTGGTCGACTTTCTAGCCTCTCTTCCAGGACTGCGCTGAGTCATCTATATCTCTTGCGATACCCTCTCTTTCCTGGGTTGGCAGCTAAACTTAGCCAAGTGTTCCTCATTTCCAGCCCAGCAGATATCCCTTTTGAGGATGATCCTAGACACTTCCAGAAGGTTGGTAATTTTTACCTTGAGACAAGGCCATGGCCCTTCAGCAGGGATGTCGCACACTTGATCACTCATCTCCTCATTCCATTCGATTTGCTAGGAGGATTCTGAGGAAAAATGGTGATGGCAATGGAAGCGTTTTCCTTTGCTTCTCTCGTTTTCTGCAGGTCAAACAGGCTTTCAGAGGGTACTCTCTGAACTCCTTCCTCATCCCAGGGGAGATCCTTTCTCCCTGTTCAATGGTTATTAGTGACTACCGATGCCAGTCTTCTTCCCCTGATTTATTGTTCTGATGATCCGAACGGTACGGCTAGTCCTACAGCAGGTTGGGCCAAGATTAGTGATAAGCGAATATATTCTTTACTCGAGATTTCCCGAGCACGCTCAGGTGTCCTCCGAGTATTTTTTTAGTGCTCGGAGATTGGTTTTTTTTTCGCCGCAGCTGGATGATTTACAGATACTTGCCAGCTTGATTACATGTGGGGATTCCCAAGCAACCAGGCAACCCCCACATGTACTTATGCTGGCTAAAAGCTGTAAATCATTCAGCTGAGGCGATGAAAACTAAATCTCCCAAGCACTAAAAAATACTCGGAGGACACCCGAGCATACTCGGGAAATCTCGAGTACGAGTATATTCGCTCATCACTAGCCAAGATCTATCATTCGGTGATCTCAGCACTACACATCCCAGGAGTAGAATTCTGGGCGGCAGATGCCGTCAGGCTCCCGCTTCAAGTGAGTGGGTACTTCACTCGGAAGTCTTCCATCAGATCTGCCTTCACTGGAGCATTCCAGATGTAGGTCAGATGGCGTCCAGACTGAACGCCAATGTACTCTTGTTCATGGTTTGGCCTCGAGATCCAAAAGCCATCGCAGTGCATGCTCTGGTTCTTCCGTGGTACCAGTTTCCATAACCCCTCTTCCACTACTTCCGAGAGCCTTTCGGAAGCAGGAATGACCCCAGTGATCCTGGGAGATCCGTACTGACCATGTCAGGTTTTTCATTTGCGGAACTAGTATTTTTCCGTCTTATTGCAACAAAACTGGAAGTAGGGACTTCCTCGCAGGGAGTTCTCACATGTGGTTCTTTTTCGTTATCGCATACCGTTAGATCTTTGTGACCTTAATGGTTCTGGGAGTCTTACAGTAGACTCCTTTTGATCTGGACAGACTTTACTATTAGGGAAGGTCACCCATTTTTTTTTCTATGCGATCTAGTCATCGTGATGAGTCTTCGGAGCTGGCCGCTCTGTTGCTTCAGACTTTTTTCCTTATTACCATCAAGGAAAGGTTGTCCTCAGGCCATCCCTGTCCCTTGTTACCAAGGTGGTATTGTATTCCCACTGTTATGAGGGCATCGTTCTTCCCTCAGCCCTTTCGGCACCTGTCTACAAAACGGAATGGGTTCCCCATATTCAGGACGAGGTGAGTGCTCTGAGTAGGTACGTATCGAGGATGGCGTCCTTCCTAAGGTTGGACACTTTATTCGGGCTTCCTGACTGTAAGAAGAAGGTTTCCTGAAGGATACAGGAAGGGTTTAGCCATTTCATTGGCCATGATAGCCTGGTGGATTCGTTCCACCATCCAGGAGTCCTTCCGTGTTAGATGTCAGCCTATTTCCCTGTCTATCGAGGTTTCTTGGGCCCTAGGCACCAGGCATTGGCAAAGCATACCTGCAAGCTTGCGGGTTCATCCAGTCTGCATGCGTTCTTGAAGCACTACAATTCCCAGACTTCTGCAGATGTGAGTCTGGGCAGGGGGACTCTGCAGGCCGCGGAGGCGTACTTGTAAGTAGCGGTTACACAGAGCCTGATCTGATGATGTCCCCACCCAGGGACTGTTTGGGACGTCCCACGGTCTGTGTCTCCCAATGTGGCGAAGGAGAAATGGGGATTTTTGTGTACTCACCGTAAAATTATTTTCTCCAAGCCATTCATTGGGGGACACAGCTCCCACCCTGTTGTTAGCTTGTACTTGTTTTATAATTTGACATGCTATACTCTCATATGTTGATCTCCTACTGCTTTTGCACTGAACTGGTTAGCTGAGAGCCAGCAGGAGGGTGTATACTGCAGAGGAGGAGCTAACTTTCTTTGTATCACTTAGTGTCAGCCTCCTAGTGGCAGCAGCATACACCCACAGTCTGTGTACCCCAATGAATGCCTAGGAGAAAAGGATTTTACGATGAGTACACAAAAATCTCTATTTTTTCAGTGTAGAGATGTGAAATCAGCGTCATATCTGCTGCAAAATGCACTTGCAGATTTTGTAACTGATTTGCTGCTTATTGAACCCCATTGAAATGGGAGAAGTCCTTAATGCCAGTCCACAGAAACTATTGACATTCTGCCCTTATGTGAACGTAACCATTAAGGATAAGTTTTCACAGGCCTAAAATGAAGCGGATTATACATGCAGATTTGTACGGGTAAAATCCACAGCAGAAGGCCGGTGCAAGCGACCTCTGTTCCATACAGAAAATTTACCTGCTTTGTGGATTTATATATCTGCAGCCTGTCGAGCCTGTAGCGGGCCGAGCATGGATTCATTGAAGATACCCCCCATTTACTTTCCTGTCAAATCAGAAAGAAATGGAGCAAATTCACTGGGAAATCCGCAGATGCAGATTTGAAACCATTTTTATTCCCCAAATGAAAATCCGATGCTAATCTGCACAATTCTGTGGATTTACCTACAGATTTCCTGCAAAAATAATCATCTGCAGCAAATCCAACCTGTGTGCACATGGCCTGATGCTTTTGATTATTCAGATTTCCGACACCAAGGGAAACGCTGCCCTGATGATTCTAAGAGGACACCGTTGAGAGGGGTACATTCAGGAGACCACCATATGTAGACCTCATGGCGGTTCATTGCAACCTGTATGTATTGGTGCCACATGTGATAGCTTCCAAGTGCTGAAAATCCCAAACAGCAGGGGCGAGTGTGGGAGTCGCTGATGGTTGTAGATCATGGACCTTCTCTGGCATGTCCGTGCTGCCACCGGACACAATGTTATAATCGGTCCGGTATGCATAGAGGACGGTGCAGCATGGCGGGGATTCCCATTGTTCTGCATCTCCCTCCTATATACTGCACGCAGTGGCGCAGAGCTCGCCCCCAGGGACCAGCATTGATATTCAGTAGGAATATAGCTCTGTCAAACCGTGTCAGCGAGAGTGAATCCTGCGGGGGGATTCCTGGGCTTCCTCTGCCCACACGCTCCTCTGTTCACCTCTGCAGCAGCTTCCCTGCATTGGAGGGGTTGCCTTGTTTTTTAACCGTTGAAATTCCAGTTGGACCTGATTCCCTATTTTTATCTCCCTATCATGCACACCCTGATAATGACTCCCTGGTCTTCCTGCCATTTGTATGGATTCCAGTAATTAAACTGTTAATGAAGACCGGCTTCTAATTGGCTGAAAATTCTCCATTCATTAAAGCGCCGTTGACTGCCACAGTTCTCTGAGTAATAAAAGCGAGAGTCGTGTGCAATGCTGTTATCGAAGCCGCTCGTTAGGGACAATCCTCATGAGATATTAAAAAGCAATTTTAGAATCAGGGTCCGGTTGGTTATTGAAATGTTATCGTAGCATCTCACTTACTGCAGTGGTGTTGTAGGGTATCTCTGATCTCTCAGCCTTATTTCTTATAGTTGAGCTGCTGCCAAAAACTGCCTGCCAGCGTGTCATTCCATAATGTCCCCATATTCTGCCAGCCCCAGCACCTCCATCAGTGCCTGTTACATGGTGTCATCTACAAATGTACCTACAAATTGGCAGGACCAACCAAAATGACAACTTCAGTGCCGCCCTATCTTTTTCCAGCCGCAGTGACTTTGTAAAAAAAACGTGGGTGCCTTAATAGCTGTATGGCTGGCAGGTTGCCCATTTACTAATGTAGTTGGATGCCTAAGTGGCAGCACTGGGGATTAGGTGCATGCGGCAGCGTGGATGGTTAGATTCCTGGGTGGTCACGTGGGCGGATGGATTCCCGGGTGGTGGCGTGGGCGGGATAGATTCCCAGGTGGCGGAGTGGGCGGGATGGATTCCCGGGTGGTGGCGTGGGCGGGATAGATTCCCAGGTGGCGGGTGGGCGGGATGGATTCCTGGGTGATGGTATGGGCGGAATGGATTCCCGGATGACGGCATGGGTGGGATGGATTCCCGGGTGGCAGCGTATTATCAGGCTACATGGATGACTCTAATGATTTTCTCATGCTCACCTGTTTTGCTCTTTCAGGCCACCATGAGCACCCGCCCACAGCGCATTTTGGACGCTGCCTCCCTCACACAGTCTGCTCCGGCTAGCCCTACTAATAAGGGGATGCACATCCACCAAGTTGGGTAAGATGTTGTGCAGCTTCTGCCAGTTGTCACCCCTTCTTCATATTTTCGAGTGCAGGTGATTAACTTTTCCAACAGGAATAATTAATGTGGCGTTTCTGATTGCTACTTTAGGGGGTCACCTCCAACTCCAAGCGCCAGCAGCTCAAGTCTTACCAATGATGTTCCTAAACCAACAGTCAACAGGGAGTTACCTTCTACCCGGCCTGCCAACGTTGGGGGAAATGTCAGTGTCCAATACACCCCACATTCTCATCAGTTCCCCCGAACCCGCAAGATGTTTGACAAAGGCCCAGAACAGGTAATGCACTTCGATTCTGTTTTTGGAAACGTTACATCTTTCCACATAACAGGACAACCTGGTCCTGGTCCTGGTCAGGGCAAATCAATATCATGGAGAAAGTGTCAGAGCAGCTGTTGATCTGGGGTCACAATCATGCATTGCATTGGAGGCCATGGATGCCTGATGACGCCACTATGATGCTGCCCGGTAAATGTGCCCATAGCACTTGGGGATGCCCTGATGGGAGCATTATCTAATACACATGTCTGTACATACATATGTGAGATGGAGCCTCAAAGCAGCTCATCTCTCTTTCACATGACGCATCCGTTCTTCTCACTTACTCATCTCCACATGCTGGGCTGACGGCTCCCTGGGCTTCTGTAAAGCCGGCTGATGCTCATGAATATTTGATGCGCGGCCTGCTCTGTAAGTATTTGCATTGTATGCACACATCGCATTGGTTCTGACTTTTAGAGCTGAAAAACAGCATGTGCGTATTACCTATTACCGGAGCACATCCAACGTCATGTGCAAAGCTGGGGTCACATCTGGCTCATCTGAGAAGGGATCAGATGCCCCCTGAATGCATGTGCCCTAATCATAGGACTTATGTCTGCTAACATCATGTTGTACATATTGAGTGTGCATCCATCACAGCTTCCGACAGCTTTCATCAAGCCCTGAAATTGTGCTGCGGCCTGGCTCTGAAGTCACTAGTGATGTCACAGGGTGGTCACATGCATTGCAAAATGGATGACCTAGACTTACAAAGGCAACGCTGAAGAATTTTAATAACCACAGCATGCCATAAATGCTGTGCCCGCTTAACAAATGAGTGGGTGGAAGTCGTGAAAGATGAACGTTACTACTAGTGACAGCTCCTGGTGCTGCTGTTTGGCATAGAGCAGATATCGCAGCTCTTTCTGCCCTCCCAGAAGTGCAGATTTTGTAGCCTCTGAGTAGTAGAGACTGTGATTGCCGAGAAAAACATCAAATAAAGTACTTTCCAAAATGACGTAAGATCTGTCCTAGGGGCGTCCATAACGCTGACCTCTTTTCCAGACTGCTGAAGACGGAGATGACGTCATTGTCCACAAGGGCTTCCTTTCAGGATCGCTGCAGACTGGCTTCTGTGACTGGAACGCCAAGTATTTTGCTCAGCCAGTTATGAAGGTAATGGATACAGTTATATCTTTGGTTCATCACCAGATGCAGTGTCCATCAGTCGTATCCATCAGGATTGCTGGATGTAGATTTCCGATGTATACAAACTAATTTTTAAAATAAAAACCAAAGGGACACTATCTTTTATTTTTTTTTTTATATATAGCGCTAACATATTCCGCAGCGCTTTACAGTTTTGCACACATTATCACACTACTTTGTCCTCCGTGAGCTGAAACTTGTGAACGAAGATGAGCCTAGTAGGAAATAGTGCGAGGGAGCCGACCAGTGGACTCCTTTTAGCCTGCGGGCGCCCTTGTGTGTCCCCCCCCATGCTGGCACCCTTGTGTGACCCCTCCATTCCGGTGCCCATCTTTATCCCCTGCATACTACTAAGATGAGTAGCATGAGATGACCATTATAAAAGAAACCTTACTTGTAAGACGCTTTGTCGGGAGATGTTCATGTTGTGTGTGCCCCCTCCCCCCAGTAGTGCTTACATGGTTTGCAGCTTGTCAGCGGTTTTGCTTGCATGTTCCAATAATATTGAATTGAAATTTGAGTCCATAACAGAATTAGGAGCAGGGTAATGATGGACTCGTCTGTGCTAATTGGGTATAGACCCTGCTGCTGTGACTCTGGAGGCTTTGGACTGACTTTTGCTGTTACGCAGGTGCCTGAAGAACATGATGAGGAGAGCCAGGTCCGTAAAGAGCGCGAATGGCGATTCCTGAGGAATGCCAGGGTCCGGAATGAAGCACATTGCCTCATACAGAAAGGTGCGTACCCCGACATCCTGAACAGCACTCTCTTCCTGCTGTCTGACGGCCATGAACAGTCTCCTGCACCTCCCTCCTGTCTCTCTGCCTTCCTGGATTCCTGGCCATGAGGACTGGATTACTCCCGCAGTATTAGATTCTTCTTTCCTGTGTGTCGAGATGAGATTTTAAGTGTCTGTGACTGTCTTAACACGGCGCCTGTCCTGCCGAGCGCAGTTAATCTGAGCTGACAAGTGTCCACTCCCAGATCAATATCCATCCTCCCCAGCCAGCTCCATTTATTAATATGTGTGTGATGGAGAGATGCAGCCGGCGGGGGCAGTTCCGGCCTTGGGTCTGTGCGGAGCCGGAGAGTCCCAGTAGATGATGGCAGGAAGGAGTTTTCCT
Organism: Ranitomeya imitator; assembly: GCF_032444005.1. Taxonomy (NCBI): domain Eukaryota; kingdom Metazoa; phylum Chordata; class Amphibia; order Anura; family Dendrobatidae; genus Ranitomeya; species Ranitomeya imitator. Next base: position 418,472,184 of record NC_091283.1, on the reverse strand, counting down.
TCAGGAAATTAACTTTTTGTAATCATTTAGTTTTCTCTTATTTATCAGGCATCACTAAGATGGATGAACAGATCTTCATTAACCGCAATCCGGGAGTTCCCTCCGTGGTGAAGTTTCATCCGTTTACGTCCTGCATCGCAGTTGCGGACAAAGACAGTATCTGGTAAGACAATATACGGGACGAATGGGTCCACGTGGTGGAACACAGCGAGGTCTCAGGACATACATGTTCAAAGATGTCCGATATTGTTTGGCAGGTATCGTGCGCATCCTGGCAGGTTATTGCATCAGTGCCATTCACATCCCAATACAGAAATGTGCAGCACAAGACCAATTGTCAAGCGCATCTATGCCCTGCTCACCCTCCGAGAAATCATAGATTTTAGTTCTAAAATAGAAGATACATTTCAAGAAAACCTCCTTTAAAGGTTTATGCAAATTACCGTAGTTGCTTGGTGGACAGGGCCATGTGCCTTAGGACAGCTACTGTCAGTCAGTCCGGCCTGCTCCGTCTCCCACTTCCTAAATTGGCACGTTCCCTTCAATTACTGAAATCACACTCATGCGCATATTGTCACAGTGGTAGTTCCTGTTTTCATCTTTACTGTGTTGGCACATGCGCGCATCACCACAGTGGTGGCGCTTTTCGCTCGCTGCCCCAGTGTTGTTGCATTTCACTCATCATTGCTGTGTTGGCGCATGTGCACGTTATCACAGTGTTGGCACATACGCTCGCCACTCCAGAGTTGGCGCAATTTTCTTGCTGCCCCAGAGTTGGCGCAATTTGTTTACCGCTCCAGTGCTGGCGCATTTTGCTTGCTGCCCCAGTGCTGGTGTGTGCGCAGAACAACCTTTCTCCTTGAGCTTCCATCTCACTTTTCTGCACATACGCTGTTACTCTGGCATTGTGCACATGCATGGTACCTCATTCGGGGCAGCACTTGTCCAACACAAGTGAAACCAAAGCTTCCAATTGAGCAAGCTGTTGCAGAGCTGGTATGACTGACTAATAAAAGGGGCTCTGAACCACACGGCCACCTGTCCAAGGTGTACTGAAGCCACAATCTGCATGATGCTTTATGGAAGGTTTTATTGGAATCTAGCCCATGGATTTTTGAATGAAAAGCATGATTCTTCTTGGCTGCCCTACACGGGGATATACTTGCATTTCAACAACATTTTGCTCTGACAGACGGCCCTTAAAGGAGGTCATTAGTCAGTCCTACATATGAGTTTTTCTCCTGTCTTGATGCTTATTATCAATGGATTGGTTGCAGCTTCTGGGATTGGGAGAAAAATGAGAAGCTGGATTACTTCCACAATGGTAACCCGCGCTACACCCGGATTACAGCTATGGAGTATCTGAATGGCCAGGACTGCTCGCTGCTGCTGACCGCCACAGGTAAGGAGGAGCCAGGAGATTATCATCTGTGCTGGCTCCTGATCCAGGCCCCGCCGTCTTGAGCGTTCATGAGTCTGCCTCTATGGAGGAAGCCATAACAATTCACTTGTGCTAACAGATGATGGCGCCATAAGAGTATGGAAAAACTTTGCTGATCAAGAGAAGAATCCTGAGATGGTCACTGCTTGGCAGGGGCTGTCCGACATGCTGCCAAGTACCCGAGGTAACACCCAGATGGCACGACACTTAGGGTGGGAAGGAGCCTGGTGTAGGAATTGTATGATGCATAAATAACATTTTTTTTTTTCCCTAAAAAAAGGAGGCCTTGCTCGACGAGTCTCCATATACCTTGACCGTAGTAAGCAAGGAGGTAAGGAGAACGGGGGGAAAATGAACTTGGTAGGAATATTGTGTGTTCATTTTTTCCTGCTTGTATATGGAAACCATCAGTATGCAGACTTGTTGCTGCTGTTGGATATTATTGCAATATTTGGACAGATCATGAACGTATAAACACGTAATTTGTACACTTGCAAAAATAGGTAAGTCAATCCACCAAAAATGGTTAAAGGATAAGTATTTTTATTTGACTAACTATATAAAAAAGGCACTTAAACAACAGTTACAACCATATCAAAGACAGAGTTCTTATGAGCAAAGGAACAGGTGCAACAAGAAAAAATCAAGTGCAACACCACAGGTATAGCATAGCGGATCAGAGCTTAGTAGCCAACCCCATAAAATAAGTAAAGTGATAGTGTATTTAATTTATCAAAAAAGAACTCTGTCTTTGATATGGTTGTAACTCTGGTTTAAGTGCCTTTTTATATAATTAGTTAAGTTAAACTAGAAGAAGAGGGGACGGGAAGAAAAACATTAGACTCGAACAAAGACGACCCAGGAAAACATACTCAGAAGGGAGGTAAGAACATTTCTAAAACAATCCACAGTGAGGAGATTGGAACAAAACAAAATCCTCTAAACTGCATGCTCGCAAACGCCAGAAGCCTGACAAACAAGATGGAAGAACTAGAAGCAGAAATATCTACAGGTAACTTTGACATAGTGGGAATAACCGAGACATGGTTAGATGAAAGCTATGACTGGGCAGTTAACTTACAGGGTTACAGTCTGTTTAGAAAGGATCGTAAAAATCGGAGAGGAGGAGGGGTTTGTCTCTATGTAAAGTCTTGTCTAAAGTCCACTTTAAGGGAGGATATTAGCGAAGGGAATGAGGATGTCGAGTCCATATGGGTTGAAATTCATGGAGGGAAAAATGGTAACAAAATTCTCATTGGGGTCTGTTACAAACCCCCAAATATAACAGAAAGCATGGAAAGTCTACTTCTAAAGCAGATAGATGAAGCTGCAACCCATAATGAGGTCCTGGTTATGGGGGACTTTAACTACCCGGATATTAACTGGGAAACAGAAACCTGTGAAACCCATAAAGGCAACAGGTTTCTGCTAATAACCAAGAAAAATTATCTTTCACAATTGGTGCAGAATCCAACCAGAGGAGCAGCACTTTTAGACCTAATACTATCTAATAGACCTGACAGAATAACAAATCTGCAGGTGGTCGGGCATCTAGGAAATAGCGACCACAATATTGTGCAGTTTCACCTGTCTTTCACTAGGGGGACTTGTCAGGGAGTCACAAAAACATTGAACTTTAGGAAGGCAAAGTTTGACCAGCTTAGAGATGCCCTTAATCTGGTAGACTGGGACAATATCCTCAGAAATGAGAATACAGATAATAAATGGGAAATGTTTAAGAACATCCTAAATAGGCAGTGTAAGCGGTTTATACCTTGTGGGAATAAAAGGACTAGAAATAGGAAAAACCCAATGTGGCTAAACAAAGAAGTAAGACAGGCAATTAACAGTAAAAAGAAAGCATTTGCACTACTAAAGCAGGATGGCACCATTGAAGCTCTAAAAAACTATAGGGAGAAAAATACTTTATCTAAAAAACTAATTAAAGCTGCCAAAAAGGAAACAGAGAAGCACATTGCTAAGGAGAGTAAAACTAATCCCAAACTGTTCTTCAACTATATCAATAGTAAAAGAATAAAAACTGAAAATGTAGGCCCCTTAAAAAATAGTGAGGAAAGAATGGTTGTAGATGACGAGGAAAAAGCTAACATATTAAACACCTTCTTCTCCACGGTAAGAAACAATGAAAACCCTATATTAAGGGTCACCAATCTAACCCAAGAAGAGGTGCAAAACCGGCTAAATAAGATTAAAATAGATAAATCTCCGGGTCCGGATGGCATACACCCACGAGTACTAAGAGAACTAAGTAATGTAATAGATAAACCATTATTTCTTATTTTTAGTGACTCTATAGCGACAGGGTCTGTTCCGCAGGACTGGCGCATAGCAAATGTGGTGCCAATATTCAAAAAGGGCTCTAAAAGTGAACCTGGAAATTATAGGCCAGTAAGTCTAACCTCCATTGTTGGTAAAATATTTGAAGGGTTTCTGAGGGATGTTATTCTGGATTATCTCAATGAGAATAACTGTTTAACTCCATATCAGCATGGGTTTATGAGAAATCGCTCCTGTCAAACCAATCTAATCAGTTTTTATGAAGAGGTAAGCTATAGGCTAGACCACGGTGAGTCATTGGACGTGGTATATCTCGATTTTTCCAAAGCGTTTGATACCGTGCCGCACAAGAGGTTGGTACACAAAATGAGAATGCTTGGTCTGGGGGAAAATGTGTGTAAATGGGTTAGTAACTGGCTTAGTGATAGAAAGCAGAGGGTGGTTATAAATGGTATAGTCTCTAACTGGGTCGCTGTGACCAGTGGGGTACCGCAGGGGTCAGTATTGGGACCTGTTCTCTTCAACATATTCATTAATGATCTGGTAGAAGGTTTACACAGTAAAATATCGATATTTGCAGATGATACAAAACTATGTAAAGCAGTTAATACAAGAGAAGATAGTATTCTGCTACAGATGGATCTGGATAAGTTGGAAACTTGGGCTGAAAGGTGGCAGATGAGGTTTAACAATGATAAATGTAAGGTTATACACATGGGAAGAGGGAATCAATATCACCATTACACACTGAACGGGAAACCACTGGGTAAATCTGACAGGGAGAAGGACTTGGGGATCCTAGTTAATGATAAACTTACCTGGAGCAGCCAGTGCCAGGCAGCAGCTGCCAAGGCAAACAGGATCATGGGGTGCATTAAAAGAGGTCTGGATACACATGATGAGAGCATTATACTGCCTCTGTACAAATCCCTAGTTAGACCGCACATGGAGTACTGTGTCCAGTTTTGGGCACCGGTGCTCAGGAAGGATATAATGGAACTAGAGAGAGTACAAAGGAGGGCAACAAAATTAATAAAGGGGATGGGAGAACTACAATACCCAGATAGATTAGCGAAGTTAGGATTATTTAGTCTAGAAAAAAGACGACTGAGGGGCGATCTAATAACCATGTATAAGTATATAAGGGGACAATACAAATATCTCGCTGAGGATCTGTTTATACCAAGGAAGGTGACGGGCACAAGGGGGCATTCTTTGCGTCTGGAGGAGAGAAGGTTTTTCCACCAACATAGAAGAGGATTCTTTACTGTTAGGGCAGTGAGAATCTGGAATTGCTTGCCTGAGGAGGTGGTGATGGCGAACTCAGTCGAGGGGTTCAAGAGAGGCCTGGATGTCTTCCTGGAGCAGAACAATATTGTATCATACAATTATTAGGTTCTGTAGAAGGACGTAGATCTGGGTATTTATTATGATGGAATATAGGCTGAACTGGATGGACAAATGTCTTTTTTCGGCCTTACTAACTATGTTACTATGTTACTATGTAAGTAAAAATACTTATCCTTTTACCCTTTTTGGTGGATTGTCTTACTCCATTTTTGCATGTGTACAATTTGGTGGGAGTATTTCCATGGCTACTGCCTTCGGTGGTTGGTGATAGGGGCCTAGGACCACATCTATAATATAACACTGGGAGCATCACTCTGTCCGACCCCTTTATAGACTGCGCAAACGCCTGCGCAGTCTGGACCCCACAGAGTGACTCAGCCCAGGAGATTGCGGTGTTCGTAAGCACTGAGGAAAAGAGGGGAGAAGCCAGCGCTGCCTAAGGTTAAGACACAATACATAAAGTGCAAATGCACATATTGATTTCTAACTGTATTTTCAAAATGAGACATTTAGCAAACAATTGATCAATTCTTTGAGCCACCCCGCCCCTCTTTTGCTTCGTAAGCACTGAACGCATACCGCGATCTCCGACGGAGAAGCAGGGACGTGCCAGGAGGGCGAGTATGCTATATTCACCTGTCCCAGTTCCACCGCTGCGCGCCGCTCTGTCTTCTGCGTCCTCTGCCTGTGACGTTCAGGTCAGAGGGCGCGATGATGTGCTTAGTGCGCGCCGCAGTGGTGGAATAGCAAGTGACGGGGGCCTGAGCCAGCGGCGACTCCAGCACCTGACCCCCATAGCGCATTGGTGTCCCCGCCTGTTCAGGCCCCCGGCACTCGGCGCCCAGCGACAATAGGCATGTCATTTTTTTTTAATCGCAGCAGCATACAGGGCATATTATGCTATGGAGCATCTTATGGGGGCCATCAACCTTTATGGAGCAGCGTACGGGGCATATGGATGGGAGCAGCACATGACAGAATGGGGTGCAGGATGGGAGCAGCACATTACAGAATGGGGGGCAGGATGGGAGCAGCACATTACAGAATGGGGGCTCAGGATGGGAGCAGCACATTACAGAATGGGGGCGCAGGATGGGAGCAGTACATTACAGGATGGTGGCGCAGAATGAGTGCAGTACATTACAGAATGGGGGTGCAGGATGGGAGCAGCTCATGACAGGATGGGGGAGCAGGATGGGAGCAGCACATGACAGAATGAGGGCGCAGGATGGGAGCAGCACATGACAGGATGGGAGCAGCACATTACAGGATGGGGGCGCAAGATGGGAGCAGCACATTACAGGATGGGGGCGCAGGATGGGAGCAGCACATTACAGGATGGGGGCGCAGGATGGGAGCAGCACATGACAGGATGGAGCGCAGGATAGGAGCAGCACATTACAGGATGGGGCACAGGATGGGAGCAGCACATTACAGGATGGGGGGCGCAGGATGGGAGCAGCACATGACAGGATAAGGGCGCAGGATAGGAGCAGCACATGACAGGATGGGGACGCAGGATGAGAGCAGCACATGACAGGATGGGGGCGCAGGATGGGAGCAGTACATGACAGGATGGGGGCTCAGGATGGGAGCAGCACATGACAGGATGGGGCGTAGGATGGGAGCAGCACATGACAGGATGAGGGCTCAGGAAGAGAGTAGCACATGACAAGATGGAGGCGCACAAAACAGGATGAGGCTGCACATGGCAGGATGGGGGTGCAAGATGGTAGCAGCACATACCAGGATGGAGCCCATATACCAATATTAATGCTCGCCACCCGGGCGTAGAACGGGTTCAATAACTAGTGGTGTATAATGTGTTCTGTCCTAAAGATGTTGTATTGTCTAAACACGTAATGTATGAATGTCAAAGATGCAGAGTGCATAATTGCACGAACGAGAAAAGCTCCGAATACAAAATACAGTACAGAGCAAAAGTTTGGACACACCTTCTCATTTAAAGATTTTTCTGTATTTTCATGACTATGAAAATTGTATATTCACACTGAAGGCATCAAAACAATTAACACATGTGGAATTATATAATTAAACAAAAAAAAGTGTGAAACAACTGAAATTATGTATTATATTCTAAGTTCTTCAAAGTAGCCACCTTTTTCTTTGATGACTGTTTTGCAGACTCTTGGCATTCTCTTGATGATCTTCAAGAGGTAGTCACCGGGAATGGTTTTCAATTCACAAGTGTGCCCTGTCAGGTTTAATAAGTGGGATTTCTTGCCTTATAAATGGTGTTGGGCCCATCAGTTGTGTTGTGCAGAAGTCTGGTGGATACACAGCTGATAGTCCTACTGAATAGACTGTTAGAATTTGTATTATGGCAAGAAAAAAGCAGCTAAGTAAAGAAAAACGAGTGGCCATCATTACTTTAAGAAATGAAGGTCAGTCTGAAAAATTGGGAAAACTTTGAAAGTGTCCCCAAGTGCAGTGGCAAAAATCATCAAGCGCTACAAAAACTGGCTCACATGAGGATCGCCCCAGGAAAGGAAGACCAAGAGTCACCTCTGCTTCTGAGGATAAGTTTATCCGAGTCACCAGCCTCAGAAATCGCAGGTTAACAGCAGCTCAGATTAGAGACCAGGTCAATGCCACACAGAGTTCTAGCAGCAGACACATCTCTACAACAACTGTTAAGACGAGACTTTGTGCAGCAGGCCTTCATGGTAAAATAGCTGCTAGGAAACTACTGCTAAGGACAGGCAACAAGCAGAAGAGACTTGTTTGGGCTAAAGAACACAAGGAATCGACATTAGACCAGTGGAAATCTGTGCTTTGGTCTGATGAGTCCAAATTTTAAATCTTTGGTTCCAACCACTGTGTTTTGTGCGATGCAGAAAAGGTGAACGGATGGACTCTACGTGCCTGGTTCCCACCGTGAAGCATGGAGGAGGATGTGTGATGGTGTGGGGGTGCTTTGCTGGTGACACTGTTGGGGATTTATTCAAAATTGAAGGCATACTGGACCAGCATGGCTACCACAGCATCTTGCAGCGGCATGTTATTCCATCCGGTTTGCGTTTAGTTGGACCATCATGTATTTTTCAACAGGACAATGACCCAAAACACACCTCCATGCTGTGTAAGGGCTATTTGACCAAGAAGGAGAGTGATGGGTGCTACGTCAGGTGACCTGGCCTCCACAGTCACCAGACCTGAACCCAATCAAGATGGTTTGGGGTGAGCTGAACCGCAGAGTGAAGGCAAAAGGGCCAAGCATCTCTGGGAACTCCTTCAAGATTGTTGGAAGACCATTTCTGGTGATTACCTCGTGAAGCTCATCAAGAGAATGCCAAGAGTGTGCAAAGCAGTCATCAAAGCAAAAGGTGGCTGCTTTGAAGAACCTAGAATATAAGACATAATTTCAGTTGTTTCACACTTTTTTGTTAAGTATATAATTCCTCATGTGTTGATTCATAGTTTTGATGCCTTCAGTGTGAATATACAATTTTCATAGTCATGAAAATACATAAAAATCTTTAAATGAGATGTGTCCAAACTTTTGGTCTGTACTGTACATCAACAGCATCTTACTGATGGTTTCCAGATATAACCAACCTGTTTTCAGCTTATTACATATTAAATTATGGATGAAAAGTTTATTTTTTGTATTTCCTGGATTAAGCCTTTGCTCACCAGTCTCCTATAAACCCCTCAACAAACTTTTCACCTCCGTTTTGAAGTGCTGTAAGAAAGTCGGAAGTTGGCATTAGCAAACATTTTTCTCTGGAGGATCCAGTGCGAATCCATTGATGACCCTCATTTTTAATGGGTGCCATGTAATGACCCTTGTACTTTATTACTGGGTCACTATATCCTTGTACACTAGAGGGATCTGCTGTCTGCATTTAATCTGTGCATCAGATACAATGTACCATGTTAATGTCCTGTCTTCTCAGGGGCCGGAATGGTAGTAGACTGGGAGCAAGAGACCGGATTACTCGTCGCCTCCGGGGATGTCCGCATCATCCGAATATGGGACACTGACCAAGAGATGAAAGTGCAGGTGAGTGACAGTGCTGAAAAAAAAAGTGTTTCCATAATTCCTTTAATCCAGTCCCCAATAATCCACAAATTCCATTGACCGATAGCATTGTTTTACATATTGTTCCCAAAGCTGAAGGTGTGGAAGTATAAAGTATGTGGCAGCTGAAAAGGAGAAGCTGTGGAGATGCAAATATAGAGTCATCTGAGTTTAATTCTTCCAGATGATGATTTTTACAATATAGGGCTGATATTGTGATTACTTTATATACCATCCATCCTGACTGTATATAATCTCTCTTCAGGATATTCCCACCGGAGCGGATAGCTGCGTGACCAGCTTGTCGTGTGCCTCCAATCGCTCCCTCATTGTGGCCGGCCTCGGGGACGGCACGGTTCGGATCTTTGATCGCAGGATGTCACAGAACGATTGGTACTGTCCTTTAGAAGTCAAAATAAATGCTCCCATGATGGAAATATAGATGATAGCACCCTGTTAACTCTTTCCTGACCAAAAACCTGATGGGTTCTCTGTAAGGCCGGCGTCACACTCAGCTTATGAAAATACGGTCTGTTATTTACGGCCGTAATACGCAGAAAAGTCCCCAAAATAGTGATCCATATGTCATCTGTAGGCAGGGTGTGTCAGCATATTTTGCGCATGGCATCCTCCATATGTAATCCGTATGGCAACCGTACTGCGAGATTTTCTTGCAGGCTTGTAACACGGACATACAATGGATCCATGGGCTCAAATAATCGTAAAAACATATATACTGTCTGTGTGTGTGTATATATATATATATGTATATATATACACACACAGACAGTGTATATATACACACACACTAGATGGTGGCCCGATTCTAACGCATCAGGTATTCTAGAATATGCATGTCCTCGTAGTATATTGCCCAGTCACATAGTATATTGCCCAGCCACGTAGTATATTGCCCAGCCGCGTAGTATATTACCCAGCCGCGTAGAATATTGCCCAGCCGCGTAGAATATTGTCCAGCCGCGTAGTATATTTCCCAGCCACGTAGTATGTTGCCCAGCCACGTAGTATGTTGCCCAGCCACGTAGTATGTTGCCCAGCCACGTAGTATATTGCCCAGCCACGTAGCATATTGCCCAGCCACGTAGCATATTGCCCAGCCACGTAGCATATTGCCCAGCCACGTAGCATATTGCCCAGCCACGTAGCATATTGCCCAGTCACGTAGCATATTGCCCAGTCACGTAGCATATTGCCCAGTCACGTAGCATATTGCCCAGTCACGTAGCATATTGCCCAGTCACGTAGCATATTGCCCAGTCACGTAGCATATTGCCCAGTCACGTAGTATACAGCACAGACACGTAGTATATTGCCCAGTCACGTATGTAACAGTTTAAAAAATAAACATACTCCCCATCCGAAGAGCCCGTTGTAGTTCTGGCGCTTGTGAGCGGTGTCCGGTCCCAGGATTGGTATGAGCGCAAGACCTTCCATGACGTCACGGTCACATGACCGTGACGTCATGGAAGGTCCTTCTCCCATAGCATCTTTGGAAGCGGAACCTGCCGCTTGCAGTGCTGAGGAGAGGACGCGACGGCGGAAGGTGAGAATAAGGGTTTTTTTTTTTATTATTATTATTTTTAACATTAGATCGTTTTACTATTGATACTGCCGAGACCAATCAGCGAATGAATAACCGTGACAGAAGGACAGACAGACAGACAGACGGATATTAATATATCATACAGCGCTAGATAGCTTAAAAGCCGGTAATTCAATTGCCGACTTTTCCTATCTCCTTCACAAACCCGACATGATATGAGACATGGTTTACATACAGTAAACCATCTCATATCCCTTTTTTTTTTGCATTTTCCACACTACTAATGTTAGTAGTGTGTGTGTGCAAAATTTGGGCGCTCTAGCTATTAAATTAAAGGGTTAAATCGCGGAAAAAATTGGCGTGGGCTCCCGCGCAATTTTCTCCGCCAGAGTGGTAAAGCCAGTTACTGAGGGCAGATAATAGCCTGGAGAGGGACCATGGTTATTCCCACCCCCCACGGCTAAAAACATCTGCCCCCAGCCACCCCAGAAAAGGCACATCTGGAAGATGCACCTATTCTGGCACTTGGCCACTCTCTTCCCATTCCCATGTAGCGGTGGGATATGGGGTAATGAAGGGTTAATGTCACCTTCCTATTGTAAGGTGACAGTAAGCCAGATTAATAATGGAGAGGCGTCAATTATGACACCTATCCATTATTAATCCAATAGTATGAAATGGTTAAAAAAACACACACATTATTACAAAGTATTTTAATGAAAAAAATACAAAGCTTGTAATATTATTCTGGTAATCCACCTGAAGACCCTTGTCACCTGAAACAAATGTAAACAAAACAAACAAGAATATTCCATACCTTCCGACGATCAGTCTCATCCCACGCTGTAAATCCATCTGAAAGGGTTAACTAATTTTACAAGCAGAAGCTTGCTAATGCAGGTGAATGTCCTGTAGTTACCTCGAGTTGCGATGAGGCGCCCTCTGCTGGATGTCCTCATATGACCTCGAGCCTGGGAAAATATTCTGAAAAGTTCCCATTGTGGAATTTTTTTATTTTTTTTTTTAAACCCCCATTTGGAATTTTTCCCATTTTTTTTTTTGTAAATTATTTGGTGAAATTAAGTCATTCAAAACTACAACTTGTCCCGCAAAAAATAGTCAGGTCAATGGGAAATAATTTTTTTAAGTTCTTGGGAAAGGGTATTACAACAGAAAACTGTCTGGTCATGAAAGTGTTAGCATGGAGATAAGTGGCACCATAACTAATTGACAGCTAATTATTCCTTTTGCCATACATAATTGTCTGATCCAAGCAAACATGGGAATGGTGACTAGATGCGGTAACTTAAACTAGATACTAGACTTAATCCACCTTGGACTAAGTTGTAATACCAGCCACAGCCTACGGTGCAGTGTGGCGCTGTTTCTGGGGAAAAATTTATCTGATCTTTTTATTTTTTCTAACTGCTTACTATGACTTTACTGTCGCAGTTATCTGACATCGCTTTTCTCTGTGTTTTCAGTCGTGTCATGACCTATCGTGAGCATACTTCTTGGGTAATAAAAACTCATATCGAAACACATGCGAAAGGAAACGTTTTGAGCGTCAGGTACAAGATCCGTTTTTTTTTTGTTTCCTTTGACAGTCGCACGTTTTTCAATGTCTTATATTTTACGGTATAAAACCCAATCTTGTCCATATCCAGCGTCAATGGCGACGTGCGAAGTTTTGACCCCAGGCTAACGGAATCTGTAAACACGCTACAGATCGTCAAAGGACTGACAGCTCTTGACTACCATCCACTGGCCAACCTGTTTGCTGGGTAAGTCATGTCTCTGCCAATCCATAACCTGTCGTGTGCATGCTGTGTTATATGCCAGTCCTGTATACCAGGTTTACACTTTCCTCTCTTCTTTCAGTGGTTCTATGAATCAGTTTATTGCCATCTATAACGGTGGCGGTGAACAGATTAGTAACATCAAATACTATGATGGATTCATGGGCCAAAGAATTGGGGCAATCAGCTGCTTGGCTTTCCATCCCTACTGGGTAAGTGTCTCCAGCAATGGTCTGCTTGTGACTAAATGTGGCCTAGGTTTGAGGAAACTTCTAACATTCACTCTTAAATTATTTCTTCTAGTCATAATCTATATATTCATAATACAAACATTTTACACCTTCATGAATCGGCAAGCTGCTATTCCTCCATACATATGAGCACCCAGTTTGACTGAGCTTGGAGATGTTCTTGCAGGAAGAGTCTTGGTTTGGGTAGAATGCCGAGATTCAATCCAAAAAAAATCAACTATTTATTGATCATCACATGAATAGCATCAACTTCACTTACGGAGTTAGGAACAGCCTTCACAGCTTTTCTGTGGTATAGATATTATAAAAAAAAATCCTCAAAAGAACTCAATAGTAAAGTTCTGCTAAATTAGTATGCTTCCACACAAATACTTTTATTCTTCTCACAAAACATCAGTTAAAATCCATCTTATGATTTTGCATATCCAGCCAGACTCAAGTTTCACCAGCTTTGGCTTCTTAACGGGATTGCACACTGATTTGGCAGTTCTACGCTAATGTGTCCTTTTTTACGACGTTTTGTACAGGAAAGAGGTAGTGAAGACTATTCCCAGTTCCACAGGTGAACATATAGTGGATGTATTTTGAGAGATTGTGTTTGAAGATTCTCTGGCACATAAAGTGCCTAAAGGAGTTAAGTGTTCACCAGATCCAGAATCTCATCTCTCTCCAGTGGCCATACTGCTGCCTGCGTTGGCTGCAAATCGGCACCAGCGCCAAACCAGGCTCTGATGATGCACCCACATTTCTGGGCATTTGGTGAGATGGTGTAGTTAGTCAGGGAGAGACTGGCTTTCAGAAAGGGTCCAAAATCATAGAACCACTATATCACAAAGAACATAACTGAACTTGGCTTTGTTGTCCTCAGCGTTGTTTAGTCTTATGTAATTGGCAATATCTAATCTTTTCTTTTTTTTTCTCCCCCCCTCACCCTAGCCTCACTTAGCTGTCGGCAGTAACGATTACTACATGTCTATATATTCGGTGGAGAAAAGAGTGAGATAGCCACCGGAAGAGAGACGCAGAGAAGGCCTCTTGGCTTCCTTTCCTAATCTTCCTGTTTTTTTTGGACAAGACTCTTGACCTTACTTGGTGATTGATGATGACATTCGAATGCTGCTTCTTAGAACCTGAAGACCTCTCTGAATGGAATAAGTTAATGAACCAATGACAGAACTATATGAAGATTCCCCGTCTCCTGCCATCTAATTCTTATACTTATTTTGTGTTTGATTTTTATTTTAAACATTCAATCAGAGGGGAATGGGGGGGCGGACTTGGTATATGACGTATACGTCGACCAGAAATTTGACGTAGTGGGCAGGATTATTTTAAGTGATGCCTGGTTTGAATCCTTATTTGTGCTACTGATGATTTGGGCTTGTTCACACGCAGCGTTGTTTTTCATGAGGGAAAAAACTTTATATATGAATGAGATTTTTTAGAATCTCAGTCACAGTGCGTTTCTTTCCTTGCATTTCTTTGACCTGTTTTTTTTATATATATATATAAAAAAAAGCTTTGCATTTCAATTCTTTCAACGTTTTTCCCCGTTGAGATCAAAATGGCTTAGCACCAAAAAAAATGCATAAGAAATGCAAGAAATTTCCTCTGCGTTTTTTTGGCCATAGTCTGTGTTTTTGACGCAAAAAAAAAAAAAAGCAACTACTTGTGAACATACTCATATTCCTGCCGTTGATCTTTGGCATGCTGTGGAGGCACTCAGGTGATTCTTGGGTTAATGATTCCAGTAACAGTGCGCCTCTCAGAAGAATCACTAAAGGGTTTGATAAAGTTGCCTCGCAGCCTCCGCACCTACAACCTCCACCTCGATGATTGAGGAGGCTTTAATCAAACCAGCAGTTTCTTATTCATGAGGCTGTCATAGCTCATCTTCAAGTTCCCTTTTATCCTTGTAATTCATTTTTTTCAGGGGAACGGGGAGGGATCCTTAGTATGAGGAAGAAGTTTTATCACTGCGTACACATAGCAGCCCCATTTTCATTTGTGGGAGTAATAGGATGGGGGGGGTCCATCCATGGGGCTTCAGTTATAATAATGGGAGCATTGACCAGTAAGATACATTTTATGACAACTGGTGTTATATTAACACGGGTCGTCTCAGACTAGAAAGTGTCCTCGGCCAGGCAACGGAGCTTCCTCGGCCAGGCAACGGAGCTTCCTCGGCCAGGCAACGGAGCTTCCTCGGCCAAGCAACGGAGCCTCCTCGGCCAGGCAACTGAGCCTCCTCGGCCAGGCAACGGAGCCTCCTCGGCCAGGCAACGGAGCTTCCTCGGCCAAGCAACGGAGCCTCCTCGGCCAGGCAACTGAGCCTCCACGGCCAGGCCGCTGAGCCTCCTCGGCCTGGCCGCTGAGCGTCCTCGGCCTGGCCGCTGAGCGTCCTCGGCCTGGCCGCTGAGCGTCCTCGGCCAGGCCGCTGAGCGTCCTCGGCCAGGCCGCTGAGCGTCCTCGGCCAGGCCGCTGAGCGTCCTCGGCCAGGCCGCTGAGCGTCCTCGGCCAGGCCGCTGAGCGTCCTCGGCCAGGCCGCTGAGCGTCCTCGGCCAGGCCCCTGAGCGTCCTCGGCCAGGCCCCTGAGCGTCCTCGGCCAGGCCCCTGAGCGTCCTCGGCCAGGCCCCTGAGCGTCCTCGGCCAGGCCACTGAGCGTCCTCGGCCAATTAGTCCATTTTACCTACAGATCTTTCTATACAGCTGGGGGTGAGTGTTTTAAAGCTCCAAGGATCACTAACGGATGACCATGCAATATCTGAGCCCAGTATCGGACATGTTATCCCTATTTTGGTGATGTCAATTTTTTTTAACCTCCTGTGTACCATAACTATCTGTCAGAGCTTTGGCTGAGTCACCTATTCATTCAGTACAGCCAGAGACTCAGTCACTTTGCACTATGTCACCAAATCCTCTTTTTTTTTTTTATTCTTTCTAGACTGGGCTTTTTGTTGTTTACACTATTTTAACTAAAATCTGGTTTTTAAAAAAATAAGAAAAACAAAAAAAGAGAAGACTGTGCGGTTCTCCAGCGTCCACAAGAAAAGATAGATGATTTCAACCAAACGGCGACATGCTCCCGGCATCTGGAAGGAGTTTGCAGTGGCACTCTGACTTTGGAATGACCTATATAATATATACACATGTATATTTTTTTTTCTTCACACTTTGCATTGTGAGTAGGACAATACAACATTTTCACCTATTTATTTTAACACCACGAGACGAGGAGGAGGGTGCGTCCTGTAGGAATGTATGGGGATTATTGGAGGAACAATCATTAAATATTAATAAAACCAGGGAAACGTGTTTCTGTGTCTTTTGTTGGAGGAAAACTCTTTGGGAGATGAGCTTAGAATGGCAAAATTAAGTATTTTTAATCCTGCAGTATGTAGATGAGCCGGGCGGCCCCCCACACTCGAGGACGGGCAGGCGAGGAGGGGTGCAATGTGTGTTGTATTCTACGCAAAGATCTGAGGACTTGTTGCCAAGGAGATCTGTGGATTTTCATAAGAAAAACTTTGTACAAAAACTCTTCCTTCATTGTTAAAATTCCATTTGCATGGATGGATTATTGGCAGCTGAGTGTTGCTTATTAATAGGGATGTTGATGTTTAGATAAAATGTTTGTTTTTTCCCACCACATCCTGGTGAAGGCGCTCTTGCTCGTATTAGGACAATGCAGACTGTTGAATGTGAATGGAGAAGAATTGCATTTCCTCTCAGGGATGAAGAGGACATACCTGTTCATGCAATGGTTTTTGTTGTTCTAATTGGAATGTGCACATAGTAGATTCAAACTGAAGGCAACAAAACCACAATATGAGCTATATGGCAACAAAGAGTACAGGAACACTTGTGAAACAAACTGGAATATGTTTTAAACTTTAGATACCTCAACGTACTTCCGTTTTACTCTGATGATTGCTTTATAGCCTCTTGACAGTCTCTCAAGCTGCTTCATCAGTTTGTCATCTGGAATGGCTTCCATTGTGTGCCTTGTCAAGAGTTGTGGAATCACCGACCTTCAAAAAGTGTTTGCGAGTATCAGGCGTGTTTTGCAGTGTTGATACACCGCTCCATACAGTGCTGAGACCTATCCCACAACTGTTATAAACCAGAATATGGTAAAAACCACTCAACTAAATATTCCATCAATCATTATTATGAATGGAAGACCAAGAATGACCTCTGCTACAGAGGATAATTTCATCAGCGTTACCAGCCTCAGAAAATGAAAGCAGTTCAGATAACAGCCCATATAAATTATACACAGACATTAATTAGCAGATACATGTGAACATCAACTGTCAAGAGAAGACTGAGAAGCGGCCTATATGGCCAAATTGCTGCAAATAAACCACTACTGAGGACCGCAAGCAAGAGGAAACTCTTGCACCCCTTCAATCTATTCTAAACTCTGCTGCCTGACTAATCCACCTGTCCTCCAACTATTCCCCGGCGTCTCCCCTCTGTCAATCCCTGCACTGGCTCCCCATTACCCAAAAACTCCAGTTCAAAACCCTAACCATGACATACAAAGCCATCCACAACCTGTGTCCTCCGTATATCTGTGACCTCGTCTCCTGGTACTTAACTACACGCATCCTCCGATCCTCACAAGATCTCCTTCTCTACTCCCCTCTTATCTCCTCTTCCCACAATCACATACAAGATTTCTCTCGCGCATGACCCCTACTCTGGAACCCTCTACCACAACATATCAGACTCTCACCTACCATCGAAACCTTCAAAAAGAACCTGAAGACCTACCTCTTCCGACAAGCCTACAACCTGCAGTAACCACTGATCCACCAAACCGCTGCACGACCAGCTCTACCCTCCCCTACTGTATTCTCACCCATCCCTTGTAGATTGTGGGCCCTCGCGGGCAGGGTCCTCTCTCCTCCTGTACCAGTAGTAACATGTATTGTTTAAGATTATTATACATCTACTTGTTTTTACTATGTATACCCCTTCTCACATGTAAAGCGCAATGGAATAAATGGTGCTATAATAATAATAATAACTTATTTGGGCCAAGCAAGGTAAGTGCTGGATATTAGATCAGAAATGTTTACTTTGGTCTGAAGTAGAGTTGAGCTATTTCTTCACGTCCCTGCTTATACAGCAAGCTATAGCGCTTGCCGAATAAGCTGTAGAGGGAACCCGGCTTCTTGGATCACTCACCGGCTGATCGGCGCCACAGCTACATGTGTCGCGGCTGTGTCCCTGTCACAGCACATGCATGACATATCAATATAAATTTTACTACTAACATGAAGTACAATATGTCTCGAAAAAATAGTCTCAATCAGTGGGATCCGTTGAAGCGTTCCAGAGTTATTACCACATAAAGTGACACTGGTCAGAATTGTAAATATTGGCTTGGTCATTAAAGACAGAATTGGCTCTGTCACTAAGGGGTTAATACCTAATCCTTTTGTTGTCATGGGAAATGAGATCCTGCTATATATCTGAATCCATTGAGTAGATACATGCTCAGCGAGCCTGAGTGTACATGTGTCTAGGGGTTGGATGAGAGGGGCAAGAGACTGGACAGCTATCTGATGTGTATGATCACAAAAAAATTGTGATTTAGCTCATTGCGACACTCAAACTTGCTAACTCTATTGCCTCTTGGCTGTGTGCTGCAGAAGGTGATGTGTCACAAAGGCTGCGTTACAACACATTTCATATTTATTCATGTCAGTCTGTAGCTCTGCTGACTGATGGGGATATGATACAGCAAGACTGGCATGCTAATTAGCTTGATTATTATGGTAATCAGGCACCTGGGTGGGGCCATGCCTCTCCGACACCTCTTTGTGACAGTAATGCAATGAAGAAAAAGATACTAAGTGAAGGTGGCAAAGGGATTAATGGATTTACGTATGTGTGTACAATATATACATATATGTTGTGTTTTATGTATTTTATAATTTAATGCCAAGCTTTGGGGGGGGGGGCAAGTTCTAGAAAGGAAACACTTCACACATACAGAATTTAGCATATATAGACATACAATGCCTCGTGAAATACAGTGATCCAATTACGGACAGGTTACCGCTAGGGCTACATGGCATATTTGTCCATGACAGCTATTGCTACATCACAGTCCCATAGATGTGAATGAAGTTGCATTGCAACACCTACACGGCAACTTCCATATAGCTGTAAAAAATATGACTCGGATTTTTTGAGACTTGCATGTCGGGGTACTGTAGCGCCATGATGCAGCAGCGCCATCGAGCAAAATTTGGTTTCATGTATGCTCTGGCGCAGGCGTACTTTGTCTGCCCTGTTGAGGGCAGAGCAAAGTACTGCAGTGCGCAGGTGCCGGGAAAGGTCAGAGAGGCCTGGCGCCTGCGCACTGCAGTACTTTGCTCTGCCCTCAACAGGGCAGACAAAGTGAAGACAAGAAGACGTCATTGTAAGAAGATGGGAGGCTCCGGACCGCGACGCTCATCAGATCAGACCGCCCCCGAGGTGAGTATAATCTAACCTCTTTTTCTCATCTTTCAGGATACATCGGGGGCTTATCTACAGCATTCCAGAATGCTGTAGACAAGCCCCTGATGCCGGTGGGCTTAGCTCATCTTCGATTTTGGGGGTAACAGGTTCCCAATAATAATCTGTCATAAATCTTCAGTTTCTTGGCAATTTCTCGCATGGAATAGCCTTCATTTCTAAGAACAAGAATAGACTGTCGAGTTTCACATAAAAGTTCTTTTTTTCTATCCATTTTGAGAGTTTAATGGAACCAACAAATGTAATGCTTCAGATTCTCAACTAGCTCAAAGGAAGGTCAGGCTTATAGGTTCTCTAATCAGCCAAACTGTTTTTAAACTGTGCTAACATACTTGCACAAGGGTATTCTAACCATCCATTAGCCTTCTTACACAGTTAGCAAACACAAAGTACCATAAGAACACTGGAGTGATTGTTGTTGGAAATGGAGCTCTATACCCCTATGAAGATATTGCATTACAAACCAGACGTTTGCAGCTCGAATAGTGATTTACCACATTAACAATGTATAGAGTGTATTTCTGAATCATTTAATGTTAGCTTCATTGAAAAAAACTGTGCTTTTCTTTCAAAAATAAGGAAATTTCTAAGTGACCCTAAACTTTTGAACGGTAGTGTGTGTATGTATATATATGTGTGTATATATATATATGTATATATATGTACACACATTATATATATATATGTACACATATATACATATATGTACACATGTATATCCTTTTTATTAAATCCTCTATAACGAATGGCAACAAGCCCAAAATACCCGAGAGTGTCAATCATATAATGCGATTCAATATGTATCCTATGAACTACAATGGCTTGAATCACCATGTAGGGTAATAGCTGCAATAAGGATATCTATACCTTTACGGCTAAATGCAAGGGGGAAAAGGCCCATGCTGTGTAACTTAAATGCAAGGTCCGTGCCGTGTCCCTCAACCCCAACATGCGTTTTATCCACACTTCAGGGGGGGGTGTCAGAGAAGAGGGACACCGGACCTTTTAAATGTGTGATGTGCAAATGAGCCGAGCGTTTTCGTCTCGCGTGTGCGGGTAGAGCTGCTGGAAGTAAGATGCAGTGCGCTATGTAATAGGACCGCCCTCACCAGAAGTGGACTCGTCATCTTCGGTGGTTGGACCGCAAGCACGCAGGCGGCTATGGTGACTGCCGCTATGCATGTCAGCTGGGCCATAGTTACTGGAGACGAGCACAGACCGAAGGCAGATGAACAAGTGTGCTCATTAACAGCGGTGCAACTTGTGTATAGGATGGGAAAAATACCTGGGATAAATATATAGATTGCCAGTCTCGTGTATGACTAAGAGAAAAGAGTCTAAATTGTTTTCTATTCTGCATTATGCAATTATTGAAAAATATAATAAGATATATAATAGTGAATGAATAAAAATAGTGATAATGGGTAATAGTAATGATGGGTAATTATGTGAAAGATAGGAGTATGTATAAATGAGATGCTAAATAGATGTTAAAGTGCTAGAGTACAACTTGGATCATAATATAAGCATATAAGAAAATATATACAAGAGAAAAAATTCCGCAATGGAACAGACACAAAGCACATTATAAACAGCATGAATTGTAAAATAGCAAAGGGTATTCTCCATGATTCATGCATGTTAATGCAATCTATGAAGTATTTCATATAGATTCAGTTCCTACACTTGGCGACCAGGAAACCCAAGGTGACCGAGACGATCGGCTCTCTCATGGCATCAAAGACGTCAGAAAATGCTGGATACGAAGACAAAGAACCCAGTGGAATGGAGACAAACGGTAACTATGAAATAACATACATAGAATTATGATAATTGTACAGAACAGATCTAAAAACCATGTATATCCCTGAATCTAACCCTATTCCCCTAAAAACACTAAAATAATATCAAGATACCACATTAAAGAAAGGCACTAAAACCAAAGTTTTCATTAAGCCCATAAGGGGTTATGCTTCCTAACCTGTAGATCCACTTTCCATCTTTGCCAGGGTTTTGGCCAGATTCCCCATTCATTAGACTCAAATCACTTTTTTGATGTGACAAAAAATGTCTGGGCAATGTTTTGAGCAGGGATGATCCTCGGCCGTCAGTCCCTTCTCAATGTCTTTTATATGTTCTCTTGTTCGAATTCTGAGTTCTCGAGTTGTGAGCCCGACAAACTTTCCCACAGAGACGCTTGGCACAATAGATTATTCCTTTCGAGGGGTATGTTGGAAAATGTCTAATAGAGAAGGTACGATTTTTAGCCACATTCTGGAAAGTCTGGCTTTTAGTCATGTTTGTGGAGGCCTTGCAATGGCCACAACGATAAAAGCCTTTCATATCCAGCCAAGTTCTGGTTTGAGTTTGAGAAGGTTCGTAGTGACTATGCATAACTATGTCTTCTGGCCGTGATCAAAGGACTGGATGGAAGGCATTTCTTCAAAGTGGGATCTGCAAGGAGTATCTGCCAGTGTCTGATGATAATTTGACAAAATTATGTCCATTGACTACTATATATTGCAATGAGACAAACATGATAGAGACCTTGTTGGGAACCTTGTTGTTGTAGAGGAGTTCATTTCTCTGAGTATGTTTGGCCCTTTGGTAACTGTTGCTTATCATTTTGTGACTGTAGCCCATATTTTTGAACCTCCTGCTTAAATATCGGGATTGTTCTTCAAAGAACTGTTGATCAGAGGAGATGCGTTTGACTCTCAAGAATTGTCCAGTACTTATTCCTCTTATAATAATAATAATAATAATTTTATTTATATAGCGCCAACATATTCCGCAGCGCTTTACAAATTATAGAGGGGACTTGTACAGACAATAGACATTACAGCATAACAGAAATACAGTTCAAAACAGATACCAGGAGGAGTGAGGGCCCTGCTCGCAAGCTTACAAACTATGGGTAATAATAATCTTTATTTTTATATAGCGCTAACATATTCCACAGCGCTTTACAGTTTGCACACATTATCATCGCTGTCCCCGATGGGGCTCACAATCTAAATTCGCTATCAGTATGTCTTTGGAATGTGGGAGGAAACTGGAGTGCCAGGAGGAAACCCACGCAAACACTGAGAGAACATACAAACTCTTTGCAGATGTTGTCCTTGGTGGGGTTTGAACCCTGGACTCCAGCGCTGAAAGGCTGCTGCGCCACCATACACCGTATTATGGTGTAATATAGTGAATCAGACAGGTTTAATATCTACTATATAATTGTCTAAGGGTCACTTTCGTCTTTCTGTCTTTTCTTCTTTCTGTCACGGATATTCATTGGTCGCGGCCTCTGTCTGTCATGGAAATCCAAGTCGCTGATTGGTCGCGGCAAAACAGCCACGAACAATCAGCGACGGGCACAGTCCGGAAGAAAATGGCCGCTCCTTACTCCCCGCAGTCAGTGCCCGGCGCTGCATACTCCCCTCCAGTCACCGCTCATACAGGGTTAATGCCGGTGGTAACTGACCACGTTATGCCGCGGGTAACGCATTCCATAACTGCTGCTATTAACCCTGTGTGACCAACTTTTTTACTATTGATGCTGCCTATGCGGCATCAATAGTAAAAAAAATGTAATGCTAAAAATGATTAAAAAAACAAAACCTGCTATTCTCACCCTCTGTAGTCCGCCGAGCCGCACGCGCGTGCCGCTATCTTACGTTCTCGGCGATGCATTGCGAAATTACCCAGAAGACTTAGCGGTCTTGCGAGACTGCTAAGTCATCTGGGTAATTTCACAATGCATCCTGGGAACGGAAGATGGCGGCAGCCGCGCGCGTATCGCCGGAGCTTCGCTGGATCCCAGGGGTGAGTATATAACTATTTTTTATTTTAATTATTTTTTTTTAACAGGAGGGATATGGTGCCCACACTGCTGCATACTACGTGGGCTGTGTTCTATACCGCGTGGCTGCTATATACTACATAGGCAGTGTTATATACTATGTGGGCTGTGTGATATACTCCGTGGGCTGTACTATATACTGCGCGGGCTGTGCTATATATTACGTGGCTACTGTTATACTGCGTGGGCAGTGTTATATACTACGTGGCTGCTATATACTGTGTGGGCAGTGTTATATACTACGTGGCTGCTATATACTACGTGGCTGCTATATACTACGTGGGCTGTGCTATATATTACGTGGCCAGTGTTATATACTGCGTGGCCTGTGTTATATACTATGTCGCCTGTGTTATATACTGCTGGCTGCTATATACTGCATGGGCTGTGTTATATAGTACGTGGCTGTGTTATATACTGCGTGGCCACTGTTATATATTGCGTGGCCTGTATTAACGCATCAGGTATTCTACAATATGTATGTATATAGCAGCCACATAGTATATAGCACAGGTCATGTAGTATTTGCTATATACTACATGGCTCCTATATACTACGTGGCCTGTGCTATATACTATGTGGCTGCTATATACATACATAAATACATTTTCTAGAATACCCGATGCGTTAGAATCGGGCCACCATCTAGTCTACTATATAATTGTCTAAGGGTCACTTCCGTCTTTCTGTCTGTCCTTCTGTCTGTCCTTTCTGTCACGGATATTCATTGGTCGCGGCCTCTGTCTGTCATGGAATCCAAGTCGCTGATTGGTCTCCTGCCAGCTGCCTGTCATGGCTGCCATGACCAATCAGCGACGGCCACAGTCCGATTAGCCCCCCCTACTCCCCTGCAGTCAGTGCCCGGCGCCCGCTCCATACTCCCCGCAGTCACCGCTCACACAGGGTTAATGCCAGCGGTAACGGACCGCGTTATGCCGCGGGTAACTCACTCCGATACCGCCGCTATTAACCCTGTGTGACCAAGTTTTTACTATTGATGCTGCCTATGCAGCGTCAATAGTAAAAGGATCTAATGTTAAAAATAATTTAAAAAACTAAAAAATCATTATATACTCACCTTCCACCGCCTTTCCCGCTCCTCACGACGCTCCGGTAACCGCTCCATGCAAGCGGCAGGTTCCGGTGGCAAGGAAATTTGTCAGGAATCCCTGACCGCTGCCACCAATTTGTCACGATTCACACCGTGACCGTCACCCCTACGTCACGGATCGGGGTGACTTTAGGCCAACAGATGGATATCACATGTGCAGGGGGGCTTATCTTAGTTATCCCTCCACTCCACAATGTGATGAAAAAACACACACAAGGTTATTGACCTCTTAGTTTACAGCAGGGGCTTATTCTAGGTATCCCACTGCTCTTCAATATACCACGAACTGCAGGGATTTATGTATATCCCGCTTACAGTTCCACTTAACACTTGCAGCTCTCTGGCGCCCCCTTACTCTCAGGTCAGATTAGGTACTGCACCCTGGGTAATTAGTCGCCAGAAAGGCTGCCTGCTATGTACTGGCTAATGGGCACGCTGCAGCAACGCGATAAACTACTCCCGCTCAGGCAGGAACAATAATTATCAACGCCGCAGTCGCTACAACACCCAACTACCCAGTACAAAACGTATGCTGCCACCAGCTTCGATTAAACGGGTCCGAAGCTAACCCAAAACAGTTGCGTAATTCCCTTCAGGAGACTTAGGGTACGTTTTTAGAGCATGGAGAGAAATAGTATTAAATAATATACCCTGTTGTGAGATCTGTTGTCAAGCTCCCTCCTGTGGTCATGAATGGTACTTCGGCTGGTTCTGTCCATGGGCTTCCTCTGGTGGTTGTGAGTGGAGCTGCGGCTTCTGAGTTTCCTTCCACAGGTGACGAGGTTAATTCGTTAGCTGGCAGCTCTATTTAACTCCACTTAGATCATTGCTCCATGCCACCTGTCAATGTTCCAGTATTGGTCTAGTTCTCTCCTGGATCGTTCTTGTGACCTGTCTTCCCAGCAGAAGCTAAGTTCCTGCTTGTTTTTCTCTGGTTTGCTATTTTTCTGTCCAGCTTGCTATTTTGATTTTTGTCTTGCTTGCTGGAAGCTCTGGGACGCAGAGGGAGCGCCTCCGCACCGTGAGTCGGTGCGGAGGGTCTTTTTGCGTCCTCTGCGTGGTCTTTTTGTAGTTTTTTGTGCTGACCGCAAAGTTACCTTTCCTATCCTCTGTCTGTTCAGTAAGTTGGGCCTCACTTTGCTAAATCTATTTCATCTCTGTGTTTGTAAGTTTCATCTTTACTCACAGTCATTATATGTGGGGGGCTGCCTTTTCCTTTGGGGAATTTCTCTGAGGCAAGGTAGGCTTTATTTTTCCTCTCTAGGGCTAGCTAGTTTCTTAGGCTGTGTCGAGTTGCATAGGGAGCGTTAGGAGCAATCCACGGCTATTTCTAGTGTGTGTGATAGGATTAGGGATTGCGGTCAGCAGAGTTCCCACGTCTCAGAGCTCGTCCTATATTATTAGTAACTATCAGGTCATTCCGTGTGCTCTTAACCACCAGGTCCATTATTTCCTTACCACCAGGTCATAACAGTACAGGTGGCCCAAAGTATTAATGCATCTCAATAGAGGGATAAGAGAAGTTCTGAGACCATTTTTTTTTCTTTGCAGTGTGTTTTGTCTCTCTTTTCCCCTTTACCTCTGGGTGGTTCAGGATACAGGTGTAGATATGGACATTCAAGGTCTGTCCTCTTGTATGGATAATCTCACTGCAAGGGTACAAAACATTCAAGATTTTGTGGTTCAGAATCCGATGTTAGAGCCTAGGATTCCAATTCCTGATTTGTTTTTTGGGGATAGATCTAAGTTTCTGAATTTCAAAAATAATTGTAATTTGTTTCTTGCTTTGAAACCTCGCTCCTCAGGTGACCCTGTTCAACAAGTGAAAATCATTATTTCTTTGTTACGTGGCGACCCTCAAGACTGGGCATTTTCCCTTGCGCCAGGAGATCCGGCATTGCGTGATGTTGATGCGTTTTTTCTGGCGCTCGGATTGCTTTATGATGAACCTAATTCAGTGGATCAGGCAGAGAAAATCTTGCTGGCTCTGTGTCAGGGTCAGGATGAGGTAGAAATATATTGTCAGAAGTTTAGGAAGTGGTCTGTACTCACTCAGTGGAATGAATGTGCCCTGGCAGCAATTTTCAGAAAGGGTCTCTCTGAAGCCCTTAAGGATGACATGGCGGGATTTCCCATGCCTGCTGGTCTGAATGAGTCTATGTCTTTGGCCATTCAGATCGATCGACGCTTGCGTGAGCGTAAAGCTGTGCACCATTTAGCGGTATTATCTGAGCATAGATCTGAGCCTATGCAATGTGATAGGACTTTGACCAGAGCTGAACGGCAAGAACACAGACGTCGGAATGGGCTGTGTTTTTACTGTGGTGATTCCACTCATGCTATCTCCGATTGTCCTAAGCGCACTAAGCGTTTCGCTAGGTCTGCTACCATTGGTACGGTACAGTCGAAATTTCTTTTGTCCGTTACTCTGATTTGCTCTTTGTCATCCTATTCTGTTATGGCATTTGTGGATTCAGGCGCTGCCCTGAATTTGATGGACTTGGAGTTTGCTAGGCGCTGTGTTTTTTTCTTGGAGCCCTTGCAGTATCCTATTCCATTGAGAGGAATTGATGCTACACCTTTGGCCAAGAATAAGCCTCAGTACTGGACCCAATTGACCATGTGCATGGCTCCTGCACATCAGGAGGATATTCGCTTTTTGGTGTTGCATAATCTGCATGATGTGGTCGTTTTGGGGTTGCCATGGCTACAGGTCCATAATCCAGTATTGGATTGGAAATCTATGTCTGTGTCCAGCTGGGGTTGTCAGGGGGTACATTGTGATGTTCCATTTTTGTCTATTTCGTCATCCACCCCTTCTGAAGTCCTGGAGTTTTTGTCGGATTACCGGGATGTATTTGATGAGCCCAAATCCAGTGCCCTATCTCCTCATAGGGATTGCGATTGTGCTATCAATTTGATTCCTGGTAGTAAGTTTCCTAAGGGCCGACTGTTCAATTTATCTGTGCCAGAGCACGCCGCTATGCGGAGTTATGTAAAGGAATCCTTGGAGAAGGGTCATATTCGCCCGTCGTCGTCACCATTGGGAGCAGGGTTCTTTTTTGTGGCCAAGAAGGATGGTTCTTTGAGACCTTGTATTGATTACCGCCTTCTTAATAAGATCACAGTCAAATTTCAGTACCCTTTGCCGCTGCTGTCGGATTTATTTGCTCAGATTAAGGGGGCTAGTTGGTTCACCAAGATAGATCTTCGTGGTGCGTATAATCTTGTGCGTATTAAACAGGGCGATGAATGGAAAACAGCATTTAACCCTGCTGTTCTGTTGGTCAAAAATGACCGACTTTGAACTTCAATATTCTTTAAAATATTCAAGATGCGGCTCTGAAACCCGTGGCCGACCGACCCATCTTCATTTAAGTCAATCAACCACAAGTTTCAGAACCGCATCTTGAACACCCCAAAAAATACCAAAGTTCAAAATAGGTCTCCCCAGACCGAACAGAACAGCAGGGTTAATACGCCCGAGGGCCATTTTGAGTACCTGGTTATGCCATTCGGGCTTTCCAATGCTCCATCAGTATTTCAGTCCTTTATGCATGACATCAGGGAAACCAGGGATTCAAGCTTCAGGAGGCTAATTTGCATATTCCAGGTGCCTTCTGGGAGAAGCGAAGTCTCCCTAAGCTAGAAGATCGTTGGGTACAGCCGGGACCAGCTGCTTCGAAAGCATCACCAAACCAGGGATTCAAGCTTCAGGAGGCTAATTTGCATATTCCAGGTGCCTTCTGGGAGAAGCGAAGTCTCCCTAAGCTAGAAGATCGTTGGGTACAGCCGGGACCAGCTGCTTCGAAAGCATCACCAAACCAGGGATTCAAGCTTCAGGAGGCTAATTTGCATATTCCAGGTGCCTTCTGGGAGAAGCGAAGTCTCCCTAAGCTAGAAGATCGTTGGGTACAGCCGGGACCAGCTGCTTCGAAAGCATCACCAAACCAGGGATTCAAGCTTCAGGAGGCTAATTTGCATATTCCAGGTGCCTTCTGGGAGAAGCGAAGTCTCCCTAAGCTAGAAGATCGTTGGGTACAGCCGGGACCAGCTGCTTCGAAAGCATCACCAAACCAGGAATTCAAGCTTCAGGAGGCTAATTTGCATATTCCAGGTGCCTTCTGGGAGAAGCGAAGTCTCCCTAAGCTAGAAGATCGTTGGGTACAGCCGGGACCAGCTGCTTCGAAAGCATCACCAAACCGCGCACCTTACGGCGCGCGAATTTTTGCCTGTAGGACATTATTGCAAGAGAGCTTGGCTGAGTAGATTACACAAGAAGGAAAACACACAGCAAGTCAGCAGGATCTAGGAGCAACATGGCAGATGTGACAACCTACATGGTGAGCTGCAGCATGTGCTACATGTTCACAGATCGACCAGAAGAAGAATCCAATTTCACCTGTCAGAAGTGTAGACTAGTGGCCCTTTTAGAAGAAAAGGTGCGGGGTCTGGAAGAAAGAATAGCAACTTTGAAACTCATCAAAGAGAATGAAGACTTTCTAGACAGAACAGAAGCATCTCTACTGGTCACAGAAGGTGCAAAAAGTGTCAGAGAACCTCCAAAAGCAGATGAGTGGAAGCATGTGACCAAAAGAAGCAAGAAGACCATGGAGAAATCACCAACCACACAACTGAAGAACCGATATCAAATCTTTGTAGAGGATGAAGATGGCACACCTAAGAATGAAGCAATACCAGCAAGCAAAAAAGAAAAGGGCACACAGCAACAAGTGACAGCAAAAAGTACAGCCAAGAAGCAACGAAGAGTGGTGGTGGTGGGAGACTCACTACTGAGAGGCACCGAAGCAGCCATCTGCAGACCGGACATAACTGCAAGAGAAGTATGCTGCCTTCCAGGTGCGATGATCAAGGATGTGACCGATAGGATACCAAAGCTCTTCAGCTCCAAGGACGTCCACCCATTTCTTCTGATACATGTTGGCACCAATGACACGGCAAGGAAGGACCTACCGACAATCTGCAAGGACTTTGAAGAGTTGGGGAAGAAAGTAAAGGAACTGGATGCACAGGTAGTTTTTTCTTCTATCCTTCCAGTAGACGGGCATGGCACCAGGAGATGGAACAGGATCCTTGATGCAAACAACTGGCTAAGACGATGGTGCAGACAACAAGGATTTGGATTCCTGGACCACGGTGTGAATTACTGGTATGATGGACTCCTCGCCAGAGACGGACTACACCTCAACAAACCTGGGAAACACACATTCGCCAGAAGACTCGCTACACTCATCAGGAGGGCGTTAAACTAGAAGAAGAGGGGACGGGAAGAAAAACATTAGACTCGAACAAAGACGACCCAGGAAAACATACTCAGAAGGGAGGTAAGAACATTTCTAAAACAATCCACAGTGAGGAGATTGGAACAAAACAAAATCCTCTAAACTGCATGCTCGCAAACGCCAGAAGCCTGACAAACAAGATGGAAGAACTAGAAGCAGAAATATCTACAGGTAACTTTGACATAGTGGGAATAACCGAGACATGGTTAGATGAAAGCTATGACTGGGCAGTTAACTTACAGGGTTACAGTCTGTTTAGAAAGGATCGTAAAAATCGGAGAGGAGGAGGGGTTTGTCTCTATGTAAAGTCTTGTCTAAAATCCACTTTAAGGGAGGATATTAGCGAAGGGAATGAGGATGTCGAGTCCATATGGGTTGAAATTCATGGAGGGAAAAATGGTAACAAAATTCTCATTGGGGTCTGTTACAAACCCCCAAATATAACAGAAAGCATGGAAAGTCTACTTCTAAAGCAGATAGATGAAGCTGCAACCCATAATGAGGTCCTGGTTATGGGGGACTTTAACTACCCGGATATTAACTGGGAAACAGAAACCTGTGAAACCCATAAAGGCAACAGGTTTCTGCTAATAACCAAGAAAAATTATCTTTCACAATTGGTGCAGAATCCAACCAGAGGAGCAGCACTTTTAGACCTAATACTATCTAATAGACCTGACAGAATAACAAATCTGCAGGTGGTTGGGCATTTAGGAAATAGCGACCACAATATTGTGCAGTTTCACCTGTCTTTCACTAGGGGGACTTGTCAGGGAGTCACAAAAACATTGAACTTTAGGAAGGCAAAGTTTGAACAGCTTAGAGATACCCTTAATCTGGTAGACTGGGACAATATCCTCAGAAATGAGAATACAGATAATAAATGGGAAATGTTTAAGAACATCCTAAATAGGCAGTGTAAGCGGTTTATACCTTGTGGGAATAAAAGGACTAGAAATAGGAAAAACCCAATGTGGCTAAACAAAGAAGTAAGACAGGCAATTAACAGTAAAAAGAAAGCATTTGCACTACTAAAGCAGGATGGCACCATTGAAGCTCTAAAAAACTATAGGGAGAAAAATACTTTATCTAAAAAACTAATTAAAGCTGCCAAAAAGGAAACAGAGAAGCACATTGCTAAGGAGAGTAAAACTAATCCCAAACTGTTCTTCAACTATATCAATAGTAAAAGAATAAAAACTGAAAATGTAGGCCCCTTAAAAAATAGTGAGGAAAGAATGGTTGTAGATGACGAGGAAAAAGCTAACATATTAAACACCTTCTTCTCCACGGTATTCACGGTGGAAAATGAAATGCTAGGTGAAATCCCAAGAAACAATGAAAACCCTATATTAAGGGTCACCAATCTAACCCAAGAAGAGGTGCGAAACCGGCTAAATAAGATTAAAATAGATAAATCTCCGGGTCCGGATGGCATACACCCACGAGTACTAAGAGAACTAAGTAATGTAATAGATAAACCATTATTTCTTATTTTTAGTGACTCTATAGCGACAGGGTCTGTTCCGCAGGACTGGCGCATAGCAAATGTGGTGCCAATATTCAAAAAGGGCTCTAAAAGTGAACCTGGAAATTATAGGCCAGTAAGTCTAACCTCTATTGTTGGTAAAATATTTGAAGGGTTTCTGAGGGATGTTATTCTGGATTATCTCAATGAGAATAACTGTGTAACTCCATATCAGCATGGGTTTATGAGAAATTGCTCCTGTCAAACCAATCTAATCAGTTTTTATGAAGAGGTAAGCTATAGACTGGACCACGGTGAGTCATTGGACGTGGTATATCTCGATTTTTCCAAAGCGTTTGATACCGTGCCGCACAAGAGGTTGGTACACAAAATGAGAATGCTTGGTCTGGGGGAAAATGTGTGTAAATGGGTTAGTAACTGGCTTAGTGATAGAAAGCAGAGGGTGGTTATAAATGGTATAGTCTCTAACTGGGTCGCTGTGACCAGTGGGGTACCGCAGGGGTCAGTATTGGGACCTGTTCTCTTCAACATATTCATTAATGATCTGGTAGAAGGTTTACACAGTAAAATATCGATATTTGCAGATGATACAAAACTATGTAAAGCAGTTAATACAAGAGAAGATAGTATTCTGCTACAGATGGATCTGGATAAGTTGGAAACTTGGGCTGAAAGGTGGCAGATGAGGTTTAACAATGATAAATGTAAGGTTATACACATGGGAAGAGGGAATCAATATCACCATTACACACTGAACGGGAAACCACTGGGTAAATTTGACAGGGAGAAGGACTTGGGGATCCTAGTTAATGATAAACTTACCTGGAGCAGCCAGTGCCAGGCAGCAGCTGCCAAGGCAAACAGGATCATGGGGTGCATTAAAAGAGGTCTGGATACACATGATGAGAGCATTATACTGCCTCTGTACAAATCCCTAGTTAGACCGCACATGGAGTACTGTGTCCAGTTTTGGGCACCGGTGCTCAGGAAGGATATAATGGAACTAGAGAGAGTACAAAGGAGGGCAACAAAATTAATAAAGGGGATGGGAGAACTACAATACCCAGATAGATTAGCGAAATTAGGATTATTTAGTCTAGAAAAAAGACGACTGAGGGGCGATCTAATAACCATGTATAAGTATATAAGGGGACAATACAAATATCTCGCTGAGGATCTGTTTATACCAAGGAAGGTGACGGGCACAAGGGGGCATTCTTTGCGTCTGGAGGAGAGAAGGTTTTTCCACCAACATAGAAGAGGATTCTTTACTGTTAGGGCAGTGAGAATCTGGAATTGCTTGCCTGAGGAGGTGGTGATGGCGAACTCAGTCGAGGGGTTCAAGAGAGGCCTGGATGTCTTCCTGGAGCAGAACAATATTGTATCATACAATTATTAGGTTCTGTAGAAGGACGTAGATCTGGGTATTTATTATGATGGAATATAGGCTGAACTGGATGGACAAATGTCTTTTTTCGGCCTTACTAACTATGTTACTATGTTACTATCTTCCGAGAGTACCTGGATAAATTCCTGATTGTATATTTGGATGATATTTTGGTCTTCTCGGATGATTGGGAGTCTCACGTGAAGCAGGTCAGAATGGTGTTCCAGGTCCTTTGTGCGAATTCTTTGTTTGTGAAGGGGTCAAAGTGTCTCTTTGGAGTTCAGAAGGTTTCATTTTTGGGTTTCATTTTTTCCCCTTCTACTATCGAAATGGACCCTGTTAAAGTCCAGGCCATTTATGATTGGACTCAGCCGACATCTGTGAAGAGTCTGCAAAAGTTCCTGGGCTTTGCTAATTTTTATCGTCGCTTCATCAGTAATTTTTCTAGTGTTGCTAAACCGTTGACTGATTTGACCAAGAAGGGTGCTGATGTGGTCAATTGGTCTTCTGCGGCTGTGGAAGCTTTTCAGGAGTTGAAGCGTCGTTTTTCTTCTGCCCCTGTGTTGTGCCAGCCAGATGTTTCGCTTCCGTTTCAGGTCGAGGTTTTTTGCTTCTGAGATTGGAGCAGGGGCTGTTTTGTCACAAAGAAGTTCTGATGGCTCGGTGATGAAACCATGTGCCTTCTTTTCTAGAAAGTTTTCGCCTGCTGAGCGCAATTATGATGTTGGCAATCGAGAGTTGTTGGCCATGAAGTGGGCATTCGAGGAGTGGCGTCATTGGCTTGAAGGAGCCAAGCATCGCGTGATGGTCTTGACGGATCACAAGAATTTGACTTATCTCGAGTCTGCCAAACGGTTGAATCCTAGACAGGCTCGTTGGTCGCTATTTTTCTCCAGTTTTGATTTTGTGGTTTCGTACCTTCCAGGCTCTAAGAATGTGAAGGCTGATGCCCTGTCAAGGAGTTTTGTGCCCGACTCTCCGGGTGTTCCTGAGCCGGCGGGTATTCTCAAAGAGGGGGTAATTTTGTCTGCCATCTCCCCTGATTTGCGGCGGGTGCTGCAAAAATTTCAGGCTGATAGACCTGACCGTTGCCCAGCGGAGAAACTGTTTGTCCCTGATAAATGGACGAGTAGAGTTATCTCTGAGGTTCATTGTTCGGTGTTGGCTGGTCATCCTGGAATCTTTGGTACCAGAGATTTGGTGGCTAGATCCTTTTGGTGGCCGTCTTTGTCGCGGGATGTGCGTTCTTTTGTGCAGTCCTGTGGGACTTGTGCTCGGGCTAAGTCCTGCTGTTCTCGTGCCAGTGCGTTGCTTCTGCCCTTGCCGGTCCCTAAGAGGCCCTGGACGCATATCTCTATGGATTTTATTTCAGATCTCCCTGTCTCTCAAAAGATGTCGGTCATTTGGGTGGTTTGTGATCGCTTTTCTAAGATGGTCCATTTGGTACCCTTGTCTAAATTGCCTTCCTCCTCTGATTTGGTGCCATTGTTTTTCCAGCATGTGGTTCGTTTACATGGCATTCCGGAGAACATCGTTTCGGACAGAGGTTCCCAGTTTGTTTCGAGGTTTTGGCGAGCCTTTTGTGCTAGGATGGGCATTGATTTGTCTTTTTCCTCGGCTTTCCATCCTCAGACAAATGGCTAAACCGAACAGACTTTGGAAACATATCTGAGATGCTTTGTTTCTGCTGATCAGGATGATTGGGTGTCCTTTTTGCCTTTGGCTGAGTTCGCCCTTAATAATCGGGCCAGCTCGGCTACTTTGGTTTCGCCGTTTTTCTGCAATTCTGGTTTCCATCCTCGTTTCTCTTCAGGGCAGGTTGAGTCTTCGGACTGTCCTGGTGTAGATACTGTGGTGGATAGGTTGCAGCAGATTTGGACTCATGTGGTGGACAATTTGACATTGTCCCAGGAGAAAGCTCAACGTTTCGCTAACCGCCGGCGCTGTGTGGGTCCCCGACTTCGTGTTGGGGATTTGGTTTGGTTGTCGTCTCGTTATGTTCCTATGAAGGTTTCCTCTCGTAAGTTTAAGCCGCGTTTCATTGGTCCGTATAAGATTTCTGAGGTTCTCAATCCTGTGTCGTTTCGTTTGACCCTTCCAGCTTCTTTTGCCATCCATAATGTATTCCATAGGTCATTGTTGCGGAGATACGTGGCACCTGTGGTTCCATCCATTGATCCTCCTGCCCCGGTGTTGGTTGAGGGGGAGTTGGAGTATGTGGTGGAGAAGATTTTGGATTCTCGTATTTCGAGACGGAAACTCCAGTACCTGGTCAAGTGGAAGGGTTATGGTCAGGAAGATAATTCCTGGGTCTTTGCCTCCGATGTTCATGCTGCCGATCTGGTTCGTGCCTTTCATTTGGCTCGTCCTAGTCGGCCTGGGGGCTCTGGTGAGAGTTCGGTGACCCCTCCTCAAGGGGGGGGGGTACTGTTGTGAATTCTGTTGTCAAGCTCCCTCCTGTGGTCATGAATGGTACTTCGGCTGGTTCTGTCCATGGGCTTCCTCTGGTGGTTGTGAGTGGAGCTGCGGCTTCTGAGTTTCCTTCCACAGGTGACGAGGTTAATTCGTTAGCTGGCTGCTCTTTTTAACTCCACTTAGATCATTGCTCCATGCCACCTGTCAATGTTCCAGTATTGGTCTAGTTCTCTCCTGGATCGTTCTTGTGACCTGTCTTCCCAGCAGAAGCTAAGTTCCTGCTTGTTTTTCTCTGGTTTGCTATTTTTCTGTCCAGCTTGCTATTTTGATTTTTGTCTTGCTTGCTGGAAGCTCTGGGACGCAGAGGGAGCGCCTCCGCACCGTGAGTCGGTGCGGAGGGTCTTTTTGCACCCTCTGCGTGGTCTTTTTGTAGTTTTTTGTGCTGACCGCAAAGTTACCCTTCCTATCCTCTGTCTGTTCAGTAAGTCGGGCCTCACTTTGCTAAATCTATTTCATCTCTGTGTTTGTAATTTTCATCTTTACTCACAGTCATTATATGTGTGGGGGCTGCCTTTTCCTTTGGGGAATTTCTCTGAGGCAAGGTAGGCTTTATTTTTCCTCTCTAGGGCTAGCTAGTTTCTTAGGCTGTGTCGAGTTGCATAGGGAGCGTTAGGAGCAATCCACGGCTATTTCTAGTGTATGTGATAGGATTAGGGATTGCGGTCAGCAGAGTTCCCACGTCTCAGAGCTCGTCCTATATTATTAGTAACTATCAGGTCATTCCGTGTGCTCTTAACCACCAGGTCCATTATTGTCCTTACCACCAGGTCATAACAATACCCCACAAAATTTAGGCAGTGCTTTATCAAAATATTTTACAAAGATGTTACAAATGAGACAATTGCCAATATGTACAAGGTAATTATAACATAAAGGGATTACAGGAGAAAAGATAACACTCACATGTTTTCAAAGCATTGCAGGCAACCAGGTTAGTGGAGCTTCCATACGTCCCAGTTCATTGGACGTGCTCAGGGCTCTCCAGGAACAAGATGAGACTGCCGGGATCTGGGCAGACAGTTATAGCTTCAGCCTGTGACATCCCAGAAAGGGGTTGGATCACCTCGTCCCTCCTACCTCTTCAGTTAACTAATTTTACCATAACTTTATCTAATTTCTATAACTCCGCTACAAAACATGTCATAGTCATAACAAACCCAGCATTCTTCTCGGATTAACGTGGGCTTTCTAACGAGATCAAATATGTCCTATCTGTGATACATATTTACAGAGAAATCCCTACTTCTTTACCAGATGGAGTTAGAAGCCCGTGTTTAGAGTGATGGGTAGATCCACCGAGGGAGAGTAAGAATATATATTTTCGTGTTCTTAACTTAAATGGTTTGCCTAATATCTTACAATAATGGAACAAAGGACTTCCATGAATTTTGGAGCCATTTTTCCAGTTCTAGCTGGTCACTTTCCAATGCAGGGATGCTGGTCGTAAATACCTTTGCTCTCAGAGCTAGAAGCAATAAACTCCTCTTCCCCCATACCTTGGAAAGGAAAGCTCTTGGCTGAGTGAAAGGGAAGGGGGGCTTTTTAGCCCACAGCCTGCTAGCAAGAGAAACTACTTATATGATATTTCATACCATATCGTGACAGATGGTATGCGACAAGTACCTGCCATGACGTCACGGTCATGTGACCGCGACCTCATCACAGGTCCTGTGCGCCTGCGTGAGATGGACCTGCTATGATGTCAAGGTCATGTGACCGCGACGTCATCACAGGTCCTGCGCTACCAACTCTGGGACCGGAAGCTGCCGAGTGTACAGCACACAGGCGACAGGACTACAAGGGCTCCCTCGGAAGGTGAGTATATGTTTATTTTTTAACCTGTGACATACGTGACTGGCCAATATACTACGTGGCTGGGCAATATACTACGTGGCTGGGCAATATACTACTTGACTGGTTAATATACTATGTGACTGGGCAATATACTACGTAGCTGGGCAATATAGTACGTGACTGGGCAATATACTATGTGGGCTGTGCAATATACTACGTGGACATGCATATTCTAGAATACCCGATGCGTTAGAATCGGGCCACCATCTAGTCTACTATATAATTGTCTAAGGGTCACTTCCGTATTTCTGTCTGTCTGTCTGTCACGGATATTCATTGGTCGCGGCCTCTGTCATGAAAATCCAAGTCGCTGATTGGTCGTGGCAAAACGGCCACGACCAATCAGCGACGGCCATAGTCTGGCAGCGAAATGGCCGCTGCTTTACTGCCCTGAGCGCTCACACAGGGTTAATGCCAGAATTAACAGACCGCGGTGTAATGCACTCCGTTAACGCAGCTATTAACCCTGTGTGACCAACTTTTTACTATTAATGCTGCATATGCAGCATCAATAGTAAAACTATCTAATGTTACAAATAATAATAATAATAAAAAAAAGGTTATTCTCACCCTCCGACATCGCCTGCTGTACTCGGCAGTGCAAGCGGCAGGTTTCCAGTGCCAAGGACGCTATGCAAGAAGGACCTGCCATGACGTCACACTCGTGACCGCGACGTCATCACAGGTCCTGCGCTCATACCAACCCTGGGACCGGATGCTGCCGCGTGCACTGCACACAGGCGCCAGGACTTCAAGGGCCCTTCGGAAGGTGAGTATATGTTTATTTTTTATTTTAAGTCTTTTTTTAACCACGCATATAGTGCCCACATTGCTATATACTACGTGGGCTGTGTTACATACTGCGTAGGCTTTGTTATATACTACATCTCTGTGCTACATACTATGTAGCTGGGCAATATACTACATGGCTGGGCAATATTCAACGTGACTGTGCAATATACAATGTGACTGTCCAATATACTACGTGGCTGTGCAATATACTACGTGCTCTGTGCTATATACTACGTAGCTGTGCAATATACTATGTGGCTGTGTCGGTTCTGTTATATACTACGTCGACTGCAATATACTACATGGCTCTGTTATATACTACGTGGCAGTGCAATATACTTCAATATACGACGTGGCTCTGCTATATACTACGTGGCTGACCAATATACTATGTGCTTGTGCAATACACTACGTAGCTGTGCAATACACTATGTGGCTATGTTATATACTACGTGGCTGTGTTATATACTACGTACCTCTGCTATATACTACATACGCTGTGTTAGGCTAGGTTCACATTGCGTTAGTGGGTGTCCGCTAACGGACTCCGTTACATGGCGCAATTGTCGCAATTAACGCTATGTAATGGGTCCATTAGCGCACCCATTGACTGCAATGTGCTAACAGATCGCTAATGTATCACAAACGTATGCCTTTTTTGGCATGCGTCTGCGATATGCCGTTAGTTTCGGACGGACCTCGAACGCTGCTTGCAGCGTCCAAGGTCCGTTCCTCGCTAGCGCAGATCGGGCATCTGCGCTAGCGGGATTGCCGAACGCAATCCCTTTTTGGACATTGCGTTAGCGCAATCCGTTAGCGTATCCGCTAAACGGATTGCACTAACGCAATGTGAACCTAGCCTTACATACTACGTCGGTTGTGTTATATACTACGTCACTGTGCAATATAGTACGTAGCCTGTGCTATATACTATCTACATATTCTAGAATACCTGATACATTAGAATCAGGCCACCATCTAGTAGGTTGTATATTTATAAAAGTGTTATGACGACTGCACACGTTTGCCACATGACGCACATTGGGACAGAAGGCAGGAATAGGACCAGAAACAGGAGGCCACTTATCCCTAAGGCTGGTTTCACATTTGCTTTCAGGAGGGCTGCGGATATCCCTGAAGCCCTGCCTACTTCTGTATGCGTCCTGCGTTTCCCTGCGTACCTATCTTTAACATTGGGTATGCAGAGACATGCGTTGTATGCAGATGCGTCTGCATGCGGTGATTTGACGTTTGCTGCGACCGCACGGAAATGCTAAATTTGGTTGGATTGAACCCTACCCCCACCCGTCCTTACAACTCACGTGACATCACACTTTCCGGCTCTCTGGCAATCTGTTTACTGCGGCGGTGCTTCTGCCCTGCCGCACCCTGCTTGTTTCCTTGTGCACTATGTCAGCTGCCATCACGGGAGGACGCTCCCCATGCCCATGTTTCTCTGGTTTTGGGTAATATCAGCACGGCACCAGTGACTCAAGCCTGGACAGTTTCAGTAAGTGTTGTTAGTTATAAGCAGCTGTTAGCACATCAAAAAAATTGTCTTCCTTTTTCTTTTTCATTTCCATTATTTTTGACCAACAGGAGCATCTAGCATTCATCCCCTATTTTGTGAGCGCAGTGATTTCTTATTTGCCCTATTGACAATTTGTACAGCAGGATTTGCACAGAGACTGCATTTTCACTTGCAGGCACCAATCCTTGGTTAGTTTATGATCGCCAGTGTGTTACCTCTTATATTTTCTATGAAATCTCTTGCCCTGTTCTGGATCTTGTCAAACTTCACTAACTGCACATTTAGCATCTCCCATTCCCATACTACCTCCTCATCCTGCCCTCTCTCTGTCCTGGCACCCCTACGCTTCTCCATCTATACCAGGGATGTCAAACTCAAATACAGAGGGCCAAAATTATCATCAAATATAAAGATGAACCTTTTAGTATGGAAACAAGCTTAAAGGGGTTGTCCCATGAACAAAGTATATTTTAATTAATTGATCTTATAGCAAAATATTCAAATTATGTTATGTAAGAGTAGTAAAAAGCATATTGTGAAATTTAAACATGTAATAACAAAGGATAAAAAACCTTGAATAATACAGATTAAGTATTCCACATGCACAGTATGATGACCCTACTGCCCCCCCTCCCCCCTTCAATCCCCCAGGCAAAGTGTGGTGACCCTATCACAGTATGATTCCCCAACTGTAATCGACAGCCAGCCCATATAGTATAATGCTCACAAAGTGTTCCATACAGTAAAATCGTCCCCACATCGTTCTCCTTACAGTATAATGGCCCCACATAGCCCTCCATACAGAATAATGACCCCGCATAATGCTCCATACAGAATAATAACCCCCCACATAGTGCTCCATACAGAATAATGACCCCCACATAGTGCTTCATACAGAATAATGGCCCCCACATAGTGCTCCTTACAGAATAATGGCCCCCACATTATTATTTATACAGCACCATTGATTACATGGTGCTGTACATGAGAACGGGTTATATACAAATTACAGATATCACTTACAGTAAGCAAAGTAACAATTACAGACTGATACAGAGGGGCGAGGACCCTGGTTTTGCGGGCTTACAGGTTGGTGGGGATGGAGACAATAGGTTGAGGGTTGCAGGAGCTCCGGTGTTGGTGAGGCGGTAGCTTCGGTAGTGGTGAGGAGGCAGCAGGGTCAGTGCAGGCTGTAGGCT
The DNA here is from genome assembly GCF_032444005.1 of Ranitomeya imitator. Taxonomy (NCBI): domain Eukaryota; kingdom Metazoa; phylum Chordata; class Amphibia; order Anura; family Dendrobatidae; genus Ranitomeya; species Ranitomeya imitator. The sequence continues at coordinate 418,431,902 of NC_091283.1, read as the reverse complement.
TTTCTGAAGAGGTGTTTTCAGGTTCCGTCTGACTGATCCGAATGTGGTTAATAGTCGGACGTGTTGGGACAAAGAATTCCAGAGGATGGGGGATATTTGGGAGAAGTCTTGGAGGCGGTTGGGTTAGGAGCGAATAAGTGTGGAGGAGAGAAGGAGGTCTTGGGAGGACCGGAGATTACGTGAGGAAAGATTTCAGGAGATTAGTTCAGAGATATATAGAGGAGACAGGTTATGGATGACTTTGTAGGTTAGCATTAGTAATCTGAACTGGATACGCTGAGGGAATGGGAGCCAGTGAAGAGATTTGCAGAGGGGGGAAGCAGAGGAGTAGCGAGGAGAGAGATGAATTAGTCGGGCAGCAGAGTTAAGGATGGACCGGAGAGGTTCAAGGGTGTTAGCAGGGAGGCCACAGAAAAGGATGTTTGCAGTAGTCAAGGCGGGAGATGAGGGCATGCACAAGAATTTTAGATTGACGGTTGAGGAAAGGACGAATTCTGGAGATGTTTTTGAGCTGGAGGTTACAGGAGGTGGAAAGAGCTTGGATGTGCAGTTTGAAGGACAGGGCAGAGTCAAGGGTTACTCCAAGGCAGCGAACTTCCGGTACGGGGGAAAGCGTGATGTCCTTTACTGCGATAGGTCAGGTAATGAAGATCTATGAGATGGAAGAAAGATGATGAGCTCAGATTTGTCCACATTGAGTTTGTGGAAGCGAGAGGAGAAGGAGGAGGATATGGCTGATAGACACTCCGGGATTCTGGACAGTAGAGAGGTGACGTCTGGACCAGAAAGGCAGATCTGAGTGTCATCAGCATAAAGGTGGTACTGGAATCCATGAGACTTTGAGTTGTCCCAGGCCGAGTGTATAGATTGAGAAGAGTAGGGGTCCTAGAACAGAGCCTTGGGGGACTCCAACAGAGAGGGTGGTATGAGGAGGTAGTGTGGGAGACGCTGAATGTGCGGTTGGAAAGGTATAGGTACCGTCACACATAACAATATCGTTAACGATATCATTGCTTTTTGTGACGTAGCAACGATATCGTTAACGAAATCGTTATGCGTGACAGCGACCAATGATCAGGCCCCTGCTGGGAGATCGTTGGTCGCTGGGGAATGATCAGGACTTTATTTTGTCGCTGGATCACCCGCTGACATCGCTGAATTGGCGTGTGTGACGCCGATTCAGCGATGTCTTCACTGGTAACCATCGGGTTACTAAGCGCAGGGCCGCGCTTAGTAACCTGATGTTAACCCTGGTTACCATTGTAAAAGTTTTTAAAAAACCACTACATACTTACATTCCTGTCGCGTTCCTCAGCGTCAGCTTCCCTGCGTCCCCCAGTGTCAGCGCCGGCCGGCCATAAAGCAGAGCACCGCTCTGCTTTCCGGCCAGCGCTTACACTGCAGGGAAGCTGACGCTGGGGGACGCGACAGGAATGTAAATATGTAGTGTTTTTATTTTTACTTTTACAATGGTAACCAGGGTAAACATCGGGTTACTAAGCGCAGCCCTGCGCTTAGTAACCCGATGTTTACCCTGGTTACCCGGGGACTTCGGCATCGTTGGTCGCTGGAGAGCTGTCTGTGTGACAGCTCTCCACCGACCACACGACGACTTACCAACGATCATGGCCAGGTCGTATCGCTGGTCGTGATCATTGGTAAATCGTTAAGTGTAACGGTACCTTAAATGGAGATCCAGGATAGGGCGAGGTCTTTGATGCCAAAGGTGGAGAGGATCTGTAGTAGGAAGCAGTGGTCAACTGTGTCTAAAGCAGAGGACAGGTCTAAGAGGAGGAGTACAGAGTATTGTCTGATTAGCTTTGGGTGTAAGAAGGTCATTAGTGATTTTGGTCATGGCTGTCTCAGTTGAGTCATGGGGGTGGAAACCAGATTGTAGATTGTCAAAGAGAAAGTTAGATGAGAGGTGGGAGGAAAATTTAAGCGTGGACGTGCTGCTCCAGGAGTGTGGAAGCGAATGGGAGCAGCGATATTGGGTGATATCTGGACATAGCTGTTGGATCGAGGGTTGGCTTTTTAAGGATAGGCGTGATTGTGGCATGTTTGAAAGCAGAAGGGAAGGTGCCTGAAGTTAGTGATAGGTTGAAGAGGTGGATTAGGGATGGGATAACTGTGGTGGTGAGGTTGGGGAGGAGATGGGATGGGATCGAGTGCACAGGTGGTGAGGTGCAATTTGGAGAGAAGACAATTAAGCCCCCCTTCAGTGATGTTGGATAAGGGAGGTCATGGGGTTTGGGCATTGGTCTGGTATACCACAAGGGGTTGTGGTGGTTGAACAATGAAGACTTGCCTTGTTTGGTCGATCTTATTTTTAAAGTGTGTGGCAAAGTCCTCAGAAGAAATGAGGGAGACTGTGAGGGGCGGAGGAGGGAGTTAAAGGTTTTAAATAACTGGGGTTGAAGGATAGGGAAGATACGAGGGTTGTGAAGTAGGCCTGTTTCGCAGAGGTGAGAGCAGATTTAAAAGCGAGTGTTACCTGTTTGAACGCAGTGAAGTCATTTTGCAAATGTGTTTTCTTCAAATGCCGCTCTGCAACCCTGGACACTTGCCGGAGCTTTTTAGTGGTGTTATTGTGCCAGGGTTGTCTATTGATACGTCGCACTCTGCCATGAACGAGAGGGGCAACCGTGTCAATAGCTGATGCGAGAGTGGCATTGTAGAAAGCAGTGGCACTCTGTGTCATGGAGTGAGGATATGGATGCCCGTGGTAGGATAGAGTCAGAGAGTGTGTGGGTGTCTAGGTGTGCATGATTTCTGCAGGGGTGCGCATGTTGCTGGACATGGGTGACCGGTAGGGAGGAGGGATGAAAAGGTGAGCAGATGGTGGTCAGATAGAGGGAGAGGGGAGGTGGTGAAGTTAGATAGAGAACAGAGACGGGTCTAGTATATGTCTAGTGCTCTATACAGAATAATGGCCCCCACATAGTGCTCCTTACAGAATAATGGCCCCCACATTGTGCTCCATACAGAATAATAGCACCCACATTGTGCTCCATACAGAATAATGCCTCACACATTGTGCTCCATACAGAATAATGGCCCCCACATAGTTCTCCATACAGAATAATGGCCCCACATAGTGCTCCATACAGAATTATGGCCCCACATAGTGCTCCTTACAGAATAATGGCCCCGCATAGTGCTCCATACAGTAGATTGGTGCCACATAATGCTCCATACAGTATATTGGTGCCACATAATGCTCCATACAGCGTATTGGCCTTATATAGTGTTCCTTACAGTGTATTGGCCCGACAGTGCTTCATCCAGTGTACTGGCCCCACATAGTGCTTCATACAGTATAAAGCGCCCCATATGAACAAAATATATATATATCTCCCAGTTCCCCCACTGCGCCAGTCTCTTTATGGTGTCTTCTGATCCACTGCACTGCTTGGCACAGTGAGTGCATGAGATGTCAGATGCAGAGGTGAAATAATAGGAGAGGGCGCATCAGCTGACACTCCTATCTCCATCATTGCTTTAAGCTGTATCTATCGGCATACAGGATGCAATTGAAAGCTCGATGCCGGTCAGTGGACCAACCTGGCGTTGTGGGCCAAATATACTCACCCTGGCAGAGTTTGACATATGTGGTCTATACCTTTAGCCTGAGACAACTCAAAGTCCCATGGCTTCCAATACCACCTACATGCTGATGACACTCAGATCTACCTTTCTGGCCCAGATGTCATCTCTCTGCAGTCCTGATTCCTAGAATGTCTATCAGCCATATAGTCCTTATTCTCATAACACTTCTTAAAGCTCAATGTGGATAGAACCGAACCCTTCAGCTTTCCACCATCTTACTTAACTCCCCTACCAGATATATCTATCACTATAATAGGCATCATGCTTTCCCCTGAACCAGAAGTCTGCTGCCTTGGAATAGTCTTTGATTTTGCCTTGTTCATCAAACTGCACATCGAAGCTCTTATGACCTCATGCCATCCCCAACTCAAAAATATTTCCAGAATCTGTTCCTTCCTGAAGCCTCAATCTACTAAAATTTTAGTGCATGCCCACATCATCACCCACCTCGACTACTGCATTGTCCTCTTCTGTGGCCTCCCTCGCACCTCTTAAGTCATACCTTAACTTTGCTGCCTGATTAATCCATCTCTTCCCTCGTTATGCCTATGCCTCTGCCTCTCCACTTTGCAAATCTCTTCATTGCCTTCCGATATCCCAACAGACACCGTTTAAACTACTAACACTGACCTACAAAGCCGTCAATGATATCTGTCTCCTCGGTATATCTCCATAACTGTATAACTAACCTTCCAACATCATCCCACACATAATCTCCAGTCCTCACAAGACCTCCTTCTCTCATCTACTCTTGTATATTCTTCATGCAATCGTCTTCAAGGTTTCTCTCCAACTTCCCCCTTCCTCTTTAATTCAGTGCCCCAAAACATCTCATTGTCTCCAACATTCGGAACCTTCAGATGGATCTTCAAAACCCATCTCTTCAAGAAAGTTTACAGATTGTAATGACCCCCTGCCACCTCACCACCACCACCGGAGCTGCTGCATCCCTCACACCTGAAGTCTCCTTCCCCATTATTCAGAAGATTGTAAGCCCGTAAGGGCAGAGCCCTCTGTACCAGTCTGTACCAGTCTATATGTTAATTTGCTCATTGTAATTAAAATCTGTATTTTGTATGTAACCCATGGAATCAAGAGTGCTCTAAAAAGAGATAGTAACACTCCATTACAGGAGTCTGTTGTGTTCTAGATACGGTATGTTAAATTAACACTAAATGTAAAAAGAAATGTTTTTTTCTAATCTTCTCGAAGTATATTAAGATCTATCCTAAGAGATTGTCGCCCCTCCTCCTCACAAACGTGTCTGGTAATTGGATAAAGCAGAAGCCCTCTTGTCGGCTACAGTTTTGGAAAAAAGCTAATGCAGGTTCTTGAGCCAAGGTCTGAAGTGGATCCAGCGAGTGGTAGAAGTTCCTTCTTTGTATTTCCCATTGTTCTTCAATCTACTTCTGCTTTTGTGTTGCCTAAAAGAGACCAGACATGATAAATCACCCCCCTTAATAAGAACCTGCCAACTTGGCTACCAGTCATTGAAGTCTGCAGCAAAATGGTGTGACAGATTATAGGTGAAAGCTTCTGCACTGTATTCTCCCGTTACCAGAATTACAAAATAAATTCCCAAAACAACATATTAACTTTCTCCACTATAATAGGCTTAAGAAAGTTATTAGATGGTATTTACAAGCTGGTATCCCATTTAGGGAATTAACGACTTTCGAAACCTTATTAACACAACATAAACAACCCAAAGGAGTATTAGCAAAATTATACCAGACCCTTCTGTCGGACTCAGTATCTATTAAACGTGCCTATATATTAGCAGGGGAGAAAGAACTCGGAATTAAACTGCAGGACTGGGAGGTTGAGCGCATTTATAAAAATTCATTTGAGCCATCTAGCTGTGTAAGAGTTCAAGAAAACTCATATAAGATCATCACAAGATGGTATACCACCCCAGTGGTAACTCATACCTGGTACCCCAACATACCCCCAACCTGATGGAGATGTAATAAAGATAAAGGGGAGTTCCTGCATATTTGGTGGTCATGTGATAAGATTAGACCGTTTTGGAATAGTGTTTTGAAAACTATTACCAAGTTGTGCAAACTTTCAAACCCCCCATGGCCGAACCTCATCATTCTGAACTGGTCTAGCGATATTTCACAGACCAAGTACAAATCACTACTCTTATTTTTATTAAGTCAACACACCTCATGAAAACAATAAATCACAGAAACAATATTAATCAAATTAAGTATACTGTGAAATTAAATAGTTATGGACATAATCCAGGGAAAGCAAGTCGCCAAAACTATATCAAAAACAAAGAAAAACACGACAAAAGGATCCCAAGTATAATACAAAAATCAATATAAGTTTATTAAGTGCTCAGGTACAGATGACAAAAAGGAAAATACAAAGGAGGGGGATACACCCACAAACACATGTCAAAAAGTAAGGGCGCTCACTGGACAAAAAATATATATATAGGCACATAGTACTATATGTATTCCTATCTAATAACATTATATATCAACTAGCTATTGAACCCGTTCTACGCCCGGGTGGCGAGCATCTATATTGGTATATGGTCTCCATCCTGGTATGTGCTGCACCCATCCTGCACCCCCATTCTGACATGTGCTGCTCCCATCCTGCACCCCCATTCTGACATGTGCTGCTCCATCCTGCGTCCCCATCCTGTCATGTGCTGCACCCATCCTGCGCCCCCATCCTGCCATGTGTTGCACCCATCTTGCGCCCCCATTCTGTTATGTGCTGCACCCATCCTGCGCCCCCATTCTGTCGTGCTGCACCCATCCTGCGCCCCCATTCTGTCATGTGCTGTTCCCATCCTGCGCCCCCATTGTGACGTGCTGCTCCCATCCTGCGCCCCCATTCTGACATGTGCTGCACCCATCCTGCGCCTCCATTCTGACATGTTCTGCACCCATCCTGCGCCTCCATTCTGTAATTTGCTGCTCCCATCCTGCGCCCCCATTCTGTCGTTTGCTGCTCCCATCCTGCGCCTCTATTCTGTCATTTGCTGCTCCCATCCTGTGCCCCCATTCTGACATGTTCTGCACCCATCCTGCGCCTCCTTCTGTCATGTGCTGCTCCCATCCTGCACCCCCGTTCTGTCATGTGCTGCTCCCATCCTGCGCCACCATTCTTTAATTTGCTTCTCCCATCCATATGCCCCATAAGCTGCTCCATTATGGTTGATGGCCCCCATAAGATGCTCCATAGTATATGCCCCGTACACTGCTCCATTATGGTTTATGGCCCCCATAAGATGCTCCATAATATATGCCCCCCGTACACTGCTCCATAAAGGTTTATGGCCCCCATAAGATGCTCCATAGTGTATGCCCCCCCCGTACACTGCTCCATAAAGGTTGATGGCCCCCATAAGATGCTCCATAGTGTATGCCTCCTCCGTACACTGCTCCATAAAGGTTTATGGCCCCCATAAGACGCTCCAGTGTGTATGCCGCCGTACACTGCTCCATAAAGGTTTATGGCCCCCATAAGACGCTCCAGTGTGTATGCCCCCTGACACTACTCCATAAAGGTTTATGGCCCCCATAAGATGCTCCATAATATATGCCCCCGTACACTGCTCCATTATGGTTGATAGCCCCATAAGATGCTCCATTGTATTATATGCCCCCCATAAGATGCTCCATTGTATTATGTGCCCCCCATAAGATGCTCCATTGTATTATATGCCCCCCATAAGATGCTCCATAGTGTATGCCCCATATGCTGCTGCCATATATAAAAAAAAAAATGCCATACTCACCTATGGTCGCTGGGCGCCGAGTGCTGGGGGCCTAAGCAGGCGGGGACACCGGCGCACTGTGGGGGTCAGGTGCCGGTATCGCCGCTAGCTCAGGCCCCCAGCACTTGCTATACTCACCTGTCTGTCCCGTTCCACCGCTGCGCGCCGCCATCTTCCGGCTCCTCTGGCTGTGACTGTTCAGTCAGAGGCCGGCACGCATTAAGCGCGCCATCGTGCCCTCTGAACTGTGAACGTCACAGCAGAGGACCCGGGAGATGGAGCCGCACGCAGCGCTGGAACGGGGGACAGGTGAATATACTTACCCTCCTGGCGGTCCCTGACTCTCCGATGGAGATCGCGGTGTGCGTTCAGTGTTTACGCATACCGAGATCTCCTGGGAGCGTCACTCTGTGGGGGCCAGACTGCGCCGGCGCTTGTGCTTGCGCAGTCTATAAAGGCTTCGGACAGAGTGACGCTTCCAGCGTTATATTATAAATATTGCACATTTCCCATGAAGTCTACTTTGCCTAAACCTGGCAAAAAAGGTTTGGATCATAAATAAGCGGGGGGAGATAAAAACAGCATGAAATAGCTGATTTAATTACCCATATCTGCCAGGAAGGAGTCCAGGAGCGTCCACCCCGACGCGCGTTTTGGCGGTGTAGCCTTTCTCAAGTGGTAAGGAAGGAAGGTGAAGTGCGGGTATAATAAGCCCCATAAACCAATCACACCATCGTATACTAGTGGGAGGAGGATCGCGGACATAAAGTGACGAAATGCTACAGGTGCCGCGAAGTCTAAGGTCAGATAAGGTGCACAGATGTAAAATTACCGCCACATCTTGGGACGCAAGCGCTGCCATGGTGATAGAACGCACGACGGTGGCGGCATCATGTGATGTGCAACGTCATAACACATAACCATTGCCACAGCACAGAGAGACGCCGAAAGCCGACGGACGGGCCAGGACCATGGCACGCATGCGTACAGTGGCGTGTAAGTGCACAATTAGTAAACAAAGATCAAAGATCAAGCTGCGCATAAATGGAGCGGCACCGCAACACTAAACTCCCATATTACAGGACATAGATAAAGAGAGCGATGGAACAGATGGTAAGCCCTTGGCACTACAGCATACAAAATGTACATTATCATAATATGCAAAACAAAAAAGAAAATAAACATATACATGATATTACATCGCCAGAACAGAAAATATACATGCATAGCCAAAAACATTATATAAATAGCACCGCTGGCAATTTTTATTAGCAGCGGCCAAACTAATTATTCCCACAAAATGGCGCTCTCAGAGTAGCCCGAGCATTGTTGATTGGCTCCAAAAAGTTGATCATCTTTATTATGTAGAGGAAATTGGCGCTTTCACAAACTTCTCAAGAGACAGGTTTGGGGTAACATGGAAGCCATGGGTTCTGTATAGAGAATCGGATGAATACTTAAGGATGATGAGTCAGCAGTCTCACACAGCGACTGAATGAAGATCTGGCATCCACCCTAAAACTAACAGGCTTTCATGAGCGATTAATGCTTGTTACATACGTCTCATGGCGCTGTAAGGCACTAACCACCGATACCAATATCCATTCTTACATGGAGGACTCCCCTGCCTCTCCCCTACCTCCTCTCCTTCATCTGATTTTGCCCACCATACTTTTTCTATCTGTCTCTCTGCATCAATGTTATAATTTAAGATCTATAGGTGTGTACACATTGGGTTATAAAAAAGTAGGAAATGAAGACAAACTTCTGGAATGAAAGACTGTAACTTCTACTATGATTAATCTTAACATGTACTATGTGACGACCTAATGAAAGAACTTTTGATAACATTCTATTGAAAAAAAAAAACACACACCCTGTTATGTAGTTTTACATTATTGTTTATTTGTGTTATATAACCCAATAAAAAAATGTTTAAAAGAAAAAAAAAAAGCTTCTGCACTGTAAGACCACTCGCCAGTTTGGTGCACGATATGTGGCTTATGTCCATCAATGGCCATTTGGCAAATCTGACTTGTTGAAACAGAATTGGAAGCTGCTGCATGACCAGTTTATTGGACAGCAAGACCCAAAATTGTCAATAGTCACCTCTGCAGTGCCTAATGTTAACGCTGCCTACACGTTCTTTAATATTTCCTTGAAAATGTGATGACATAGCCCAGTGCTATCACATGCTTCTCATGTCCAGCTCATCCTGGTTTGGCTGTAATTGACACATAGGAAAAATGATGCATTGTAAATGGCAGAAAGTCAAGATAAAGACTCCAGACAAGTTGCTGGAGGGAGATATCTGATTAACCCTGCTGTTCTGTTCGGTCTGGGGAGACCTATTTTGAACTTTGGTATGTTTTGGGGTGTTCAAGATGCGGTTCTGAAACTTGTGGTTGATTGACTTAAATGAGGATGGGTCGGTCGGCCACGGGTTTCAGAGCCGCATCTTGAATATTTTAAAGAATATTGAAGTTCAAAGTCGGTCATTTTTGACCAACAGAACAGCAGGGTTAATCCGATCCCTCTTTATGTCACTTGTGTCCTTATCTCTTGACCTTCGCCTTTCTATTGCAATGAATCTTAACTGGGAAGATGAAGATCCAAAGTCAGCAGATTGTGTGGATAGAAGGTGGCTCTGCTTGTGCTCGGTCATCCATACTGTCGAGGATTGGGGTGATCAGTGGTGATCTAAGGGGAAAGTGGTCATAGCGGTTGGTTTTATTACTAAAAACCACTGACCTACACAACTGGGCTTATTAGAGCAGAAAAATCATGGCCTCAAAGAGGTCTCATTGTCAGGTCCCCTGAATTCCTTAATATGTCCATCATCTTTGGCCAGACTGTTAAGAATTCTCGAGCAGAGTGACCTGTATGCAGCTGCTCAATCCTGTGCCATTGATTTATATGGTCCATGAATGATAAGTAGTTCCTATGAATTTACGGTTGAGTAAAATGAAGGGCACATTGTTTGGAACTGTTTGCTCATTGTTGTCCATTAAGTTACACAGAGTAGTTGACTAGGAGGCACGAGGCAGCTAGACCTCTAGTGATAATTTCTTGTTGAAAAAACACTGACACACCAAAACTCAGCCGAGTAAGTGATACATAGCTGGATTCAGATTACAAAGCAAAAACCAGCTGACAGATTCCCCTTAAAGGGGGTTTTCAAGACTAAAGGCCCCGTCACACATAGCGACGCTGCAGCGATACCGACAACGATCCGGATCGCTGCAGCGTCGCTGTTTGATCGCTGGAGAGCTGTCACACAGACAGCTCTCCAGCAACCAACGATCCCGAGGTCCCCGGTAACCAGGGTAAACATCGGGTAACTAAGCTCAGGGCCGCGCTTAGTAACCCGATGTTTACCCTGGTTACCATCGTTAAAGTAAAAAAAAAAAACGCTACATACTTACCTACCGCTGTCTGTCCCCGGCGCTCTGCTTCTCTGGTCTGGCTGTGAGCACAGCGGCCGGAAAGCAGAGCGGTGACGTCACCGCTCTGCTTTCCGGCTGACCGACGCTCACAGCCAGTACAGGAGGAGAGCAGAGCACAGCGCTGGAGGACAGACGGCTGTAGGTAAGTATGTAGTGTTTGTTTTTTTTTACTTTTAGGATGGTAACCAGGGTAAACATCGGGTTACTAAGCGCGGCCCTGCGCTTAGTAACCCGATGTTTACCCTGGTTACCAGTGAAGACATCGCTGAATCGGTGTCACACACGCCGATCCAGCGATGTCTCCAGGGAGTCCAGCGACCAAATAAAGTTCTGGACTTTCTTCCCCGACCAGCGACAGCACAGCAGGGGCCTGATCGCTGCTGCCTGTCACACTGGACGATATCGCTAGCGAGGACGCTGCAACGTCACGGATCGCTAGCGATATCGTCTAGTGTGACGGTACCTTTAAACATTGATGGTCTAATCTTAAGATAAGATATTAATGTTTAGTGGGAGAAGGAACGGGACATGGCTTGTGCTACCTCAGGTCGTAACACCAAAAATCAAATATTGATAGCCTTTATTAAAGCAATCAAAATGTAAAGGGGTTGGACCATAAACCCACATATCACCAATACATAGGTGGGACATGAGACCCCATTCTACCTTGCTGTCCTAATTGTGAGATCCCCAGCAATCATACCTTTATGGCATAAGTAGTAAATGTAGTCCAACCGCTTTAAGACCCAGAGTAATTTCTAAACAAAGTGACACGTGAAGTGAGACCCCACTAGAAGAAAGGGAGCCCCTCAGATATGTGGCTAATAGACACAACACAGTGTAATATGTCAGTTGATTAGTGCTGCTTTATGACCGATGGATAGGGGGTACGGTATTGAGAAACGCCGCTGTAATATAGATATAATTGCAGACTGCATACCATCCCTTTGTAAATAAGCCGGTGATATTGTCTTATCATAGTAGGCAGTACTAATTTCCAGGAAAAAGAACGTGTGATTAAAGAGGGACCAGAGAAACCACAGAAGTGTCTTCACAATACGGAAGTGCAGATTATCTAGGCTCTAATCTAATAACTTGCTGGAAAAAGTCTGTCTTTATAAATGTGAAATGGAATAATAGATTGTGATTTCTTCTATCAAGGGTGGAGGCGACCTTCTCTGTGAAAAATTGTTACAGGAGATCTCTCATGTGACCAACCCATTCTTGTTGGTGACTATAGAATTTTCTAGTAACGCTCTATATGTAATGGCTCTAGTCACCCTTTTACCCATGGGTGAAATAGCTCTAGTCACCCTTTTACACATGAATGAAATGGCTCTATTCGCCCCTTTACCCATGAGTGAAATGGCTTTAGTTGCCTCTTTACTAGAGTGGGAATAGACTCTAATCACTTGTTACGCTTGAGTAAAATTACACTAATAAACAACCATTTTTTTCTTTTTTTGCATTATGGTTGGTCAGAGAGCTTCTCTCCTGACAGTCTACAGAATACGGTGCTGCCTTTCTGTTGGTGCCTTTCCACCCACTATTAATAAAAAATTCACACAATGGCGAATATTCACTGACAAAATTTCACCAGAATTCTGATTGCAGGTGGTGTACATGCTGTGTGCCTAATGTATCAGTGCGTGCTCCACTGTGATAAATGTGGCACACGTTCTGTCTTTTCTTTTCTCTTCCTACTAACTTTAATTAAGACAGTGATAATAAATCTGCCTGAATGTTAAATGTTGTGCAAGTTTAGAGTCTTGCACCGCCATCTGCAGTCCTACAATAGGCAGGACATAGTGTATTATTATTATTATTTATTATTACAGCGCCATTTATTCCATGACGCTTTACATGTGAGGAGGGGTATACATAATAAAAACAAGTACAATAATCTTAAACAATACAAGTCACAACTGGTACAGGAGGAGAGAGGACCCTGCCCGCGAAGGCTCACAATCTACAAATGATGGGTGAGAATACAGTAGGTGAGGGTAGAGCTGGTCATGCAGCGGTTTGGTCGATCGGTGGTTACTGCAGGTTGTAGGCTTGTCAGAAGAGGTGGGTCTTCAGGCTCTTTTTGAAGGTTTCGATGGTAGGCGAGAGTCTGATGTGTTGTGGTAGAGGGTTCCAGAGTAGGGGTGATACGCGAGAGAAATCTTGTATATGATTGTGGGTTGAGGAGATAAGAGGGGAGTAGAGAAGGAGATCTTGTGAGGATCGGAGGTTGCGTGTAGGTAAGTACCGGGAGACGAGGTCACAGATGTATGGAGGAGACAGGTTGTGGATGGCTTTGTACGTCATGGTTAGGGTTTTGTACTGGAGTCTCTGGGCAATGGGGAGCCAGTGAAGGGATTGACAGAGGGGAAAAGCTGGGGAATAGCGGGGGGACAGGTGGATTAGTCGGGCAGCAAAGTTTAAAATAGATTGGAGGGGTGCGAGAGTGTTCGAGGGGAGGCCACAGAGCAGGAGGTTGCAGTAGTCAAGGCGAGAGATGATAGAGATAGTGTATCTGTCCAAGGTTAGTGCTATTCTACAAATCTTTAGAAGCAGAATCCTTTTCCAGAAGAGGCGCCATTTCTAATCACAAGCTTTCTGTGCCTCTTAGAAAATCCAGCCCTGCCCCTCATTCTATTCATTTCGCCCCTCATAACTAACAGCCAAAAAAGACCAAGCAGAGCTGCAGTGTAGAGCAGACAGGAGAGAGCGGAAAGATGCAAAAGCCACCACTATCCATAAAAGGAGGAAAGAAATGGATTGTCTGAAGTCCTCAACCTTGATCACAACGCTAATGGAGCAAATCTAATATGTGGCCAACGCTAAAGAAAGTAACTATAGGGTCAGATGAAAAAGATCCGGGAAGCTGAGATATACTGTGTAGCATTGAGGTGTCATGAGTCTATGGAAAGCAATAGCAGCTCTGAAGTGAGAGTCCCATCAAACAGCTCGCTATATCCCAGGTTTCTAGACTGTTAGTGCAACTTGAGGGAAAGGATATCAGGATTTCCTGCTGTTTCTGATTTTAGCGTTTTTGAGTCTCGTTGGTCCCTTTTGAGGTCTTGTAACATTTGAGTCATTGACTCATTATTGACTTGTGAACCTTTCGCCTCATAACAACTAATATTCCAGAGTTTGTATTGATGGTGACATTTGGATTTAATAGTTTACTGTTCAATAGAAATGATCGAGTTGTAAAAAGCAAGAAACACCGTCATTGTGTCAGATCAGAATGCTTTTAATTTAGTCGTGTCGTTGTCCCACAGCCCAAGTGTTGGCGTGCTCATGTCCCGCATCCCAAGTGTCGGCATGCCCATGTCCTACGGCCCTAGTGTCGGCATGCCTGTGTCCTGCGGCCCAAGTGTCGGCATACCTGTGTCCCAAGTGTTGGTGTGCCCGTGTCCCACATCCCAAGTGTCAGCGTGCCCGTGTCCCACATCGCAAGTGTCGGTGTGCCCGTGTCCCACAGCCCAAGTGTCGGCGTGCCCATGTTCTGCTGCCCAAGTGTCGGCATGCCTGTGTCTCAAGTGTTGACGTGCCCGTGTCCCAGATCCCAAGTGTCGGCGTGCCCGTGGCCCACATCCCAAGTGCCGGCGTGCCCGTGTCCCGCATCCCAAGTGTCGGCGTGCCCGTGTCCCGCATCCCAAGTGTCGGCGTGCCCGTGTCCCGCATCCCAAGTGTCGGCGTGCCCGTGTCCCGCATCCCAAGTGTCGGCGTGCCCGTGTCCCGCATCCCAAGTGTCGGCGTGCCCGTGGCCCGCATCCCAAGTGTCGGCGTGCCCGTGGCCCGCATCCCAAGTGTCGGCTTGCCCGTGGCCCGCATCCCAAGTGTCGGCTTGCCCGTGGCCCGCATCCCAAGTGTCGGTGTGCCCTTGTCAGCTCTATGCTTGGTTTTTCTTTGCAGTTCCATAGATGATGAATGGAGCAATGACCAAGCATGTGTTCCTCTGTGCAATTCAAGATGGGAACTGCAGAACCCGGATTCCAGAGTCCCAGCGATCATTAGGTTCAGGGTTAAAATCTAGTCCCGAGGTCCAATCCTCATGTTGTGAATTTCTGGTTAAGGCTTCCCACAATCATCTCTAAGACGTGACCACAGCAACACCCCTGAGGTTCACCTAAGTTTGTGTACCTTGTCTATATAGAATTTTGACTGGAAATGAAGTCTACAGGGACCTTATGAAGCTAAAGCGGTTCTCCTCTATCCTTGCAATTCATTACAAAGCATTGTACTTAATTGTGTTTAACGCGTTCATTTACAGATGGGCTCATCCCAAGGTTATAATATTTCACTCTCGTCTGTCACGTGAGTACTTGGCAGATGTCAGAGCCGATGTCTGGTACCCTGTCAGGTGGAGGGTTTGTCACAGAGGACGATGTGTAGTCTATTAGAGATGATTGATCAGCTGGAATCACTCATCTGTGCCAGACGAAGGGTCCCCAGCGCCGCCGCGTATGTGAATACACCGTAGATGCATAAACATGAAACTGAGCAATCAGTAAATAAATTGCAGGGACCAGATTATTTTCAGCACAACGCTCAGATAAATGGTGCCACACATTGACTGGTAGCAGCTTATGTGATGACTACTGGGCGGTTTACATGAGACCCCCACTCATCTGATCCAGGGGGAGATCTTGTACTTAAAAGGTCCAGCGATGTTATGTCAAGGGTCATGATTCAAATTGCTCATCTCCACAAGGGTACAATGCCACATAGGAAGCTGTGATACGGAGGGGCTTCCCACCAAACTATTGACGGAACATAAAGTAATGGCTCCATGGGATTAAATTTAAAACATTTGGAGTCCAATTTTATAGGTAAGGGAAGGAAATTCTTTGGTGACCACCAGTCTTCCAGCCACACCTGAAGTTAGACTTTTCTTTCTAGTTACAACCCCTTTAATTCTAGTTTTTGTTCTTCCCTTTTATTGGTGGCGGGTATTATTAGGCAAAATTTGTTGGCAAAATCAGGGCAAGGAAGGCAGCTTGGCTTATATGGCTAAGTGCATCATACCATAGATGCAACATTGATGGTCCAACCTTAGAGAAGCTTTGTAGTATGACCTCAAAGACCTTACTGGATGCAGGGCCGTACATAGAGATCATGGGGCCCCATAGCAGAAGTCATAATTGAGCCTCCCCCCAAAAAAAACAAAAATTAATTGTTGGGGTCACAGGCATATCTCACAACCTTCCATCCTTTACATAGTAATTTTCCTCTTGCTGAAGTCCTAAATTCCTCTTTCATTGCCCCATAAAGTATGATGTCAAGAAAAGTGGCGCCCAAACACAGTATGATACCCCTATTGTGAAGTCCTTCATATTAGCCTCCATATGCACAGTATAATGACCCCACTGTATGATCCCCAACTGTGACCCCTACACAGCCCTTAAATGCAATATCATGGGCTTTGAATACAGTATGATGGCTCCACACTGTATAATGGCCTGCACTAACCCTCCAAATAGTATAATGGACCTCACACAAACCTTTACACTGTATAATTGCTTACATACAGTAAAATGGGCCACCACATAACCTTCCAAATATTATAATGGCCCCACATAACCTTCCACATAGTATAATACACCCTCCATACAGCATAATGTGCCCTCCATATTCCTCCATATAGTATAATGCACTTGCCATGGTCCTCCAAACAATATAATGCACTCGTCATGGTCCTCCATACAATATAATGCACCCCTCTCATACTTTCCCATACAATATAATGCACCTCCATGGTCCTCCATGCAATATAATGCACCCCCATGGTCATCCATACAATATAATGCACCCCCATGGTCCTCCATACAATATAATGCTCCGTCCATGGTTCTCCATACAATATAATGCACCCCCATGGTCCTCCATACAATATAATGCACCCCCATATACAATAGAATGCACCCCTATGGTCCTCCACACAATATAATGCACCCCCATATACAATAGAATGCACCCCTTGTGATCCTCCACTCAATATAATGCACCCTCTATGATCCTCCATACAATATAATGCACCCTCTATGATCCTCAATACAATATAATGCACCCCCTATGATCCTCCATACAATATAATGCACCCCCTATGATCCTCCATACAATATAATGCACCCCCTATGATCCTCCATACACTATAATGCACCCCCTGTGATCTTCCAACCAATATAATGTACCTCCCTTGCTCCTCCATACAATGTAATTCACCCCATGGTCCTCTATGCAATGTAATTCACCCCATGGTCCTCCATACAATGTAATTCACCCCATGGTTCTCTATACAATATAATGCACCCCCACAGTCCTCCGTACAATATAATGGACCCCCATATACAATAGAATGCACCCCTATTGTCCTCCATACAATATAATGCACCCCCATATACAATGAAATGCACCCCAATGGTCCTCCACACAATATTATGCACCCCCATACACAATAGAATGCACCCCTTATGATCCTCCACTCAATATAATGCACCCCCTATGATCCTCCATACAATATAATGCACCCTCTATGATCCTCCATACAATATAATGCACCCCCTATGTTCCTCCATACAATATAATGCACCCCCTATGATCCTCCATACAATATAATGCACCCCCTATGATCCTCCAACCAATATAATGTACCTCCCTTGGTCCTCCATACAATGTAATTCACCCCATGATCCTCTATACAATGTAATTCACCCCCATGGTCCTCCATACAATGTAATTCACCCCAATGCTCCTCCATACGCTATTATGGCCTCAAGTCATTGATTAAAAAAAAACAAACCTCTCCTTGTTCCACCTGATGCTCCAGGTTGCTGAGCATGTGGTGTGAAGCGCCGGACATGTCAGAACAGCGGGTGTGTTGTAATGATGCCATTGAGCCCGCTGCTCTGACACGTCAACGCCGAGGCAGTATAATGGGGTGGAAGAGTGTACTGACGCTTCCACCCCCATTGTTCTGTACAGGCGGGCAGTGCGGGCGCTGACCGCAGGAGGGGCCTGGTGCGAGGACTGACAACGGGCCCCTGCTCATGGGCCCCATAGCAGTGGTGTGGCCTGCTTCCATTTGTGGTACGCCACTGACTGGATGGACCACTTTTTCTTTGGGCTTTGGTAGTGGAGTGAATATTGTAGGGACTATATGATGGGGTACTGTGGATGACCTGCCATGTTGGGAATTACATAGATGATCCTTTGATATAAATGTTTCATTGCTCATTCCAGTTGACATAACAACATGTTCCCTACATCAATATTAGTTTAGATGATTTTCCAACATGTCTGATGCTTCCTGACAAACATCTGTTTTGACAATAGAATAGAATAGAGCTAGTGCACACAGTGACGTCATAGAATAGACTAATATAGTGTGACCCAGCATAAAGATAATACACAAAGGAAGCAGGCATAAAGATAATGCACCCAGTGTTCTCAACATAATGCACAAAGATGGCAGCCATAAAGATACTGGCTACAGAAATGACACAGAATAGAGATAATGCACACAGTGATGTCATGGCACAGGGATTCTACTCAACAGATGGAAGGTATAAAGATAATGTACACAGTGTTATCTCAGCAACAGCATAATACACAAGGATGGCCGCTATAAATATATTGGTACAGAGATGACCCAGAATAGAGAGAATGCACCCACTGATGTCACACAATACCATTAATCCACAATGCGATATTGCTCTGCATAAAAAAACATACAATACAGGAATACTGCAGAGAGACTGTAGAAGCAAACAATCTCCATCCACAGGATTAAGGATAAGTTACTGAATGTTGGAGGTCCGACCTCTCAGATCCCCAGCAAATTTGGCTCTGGATCCTGAGAGTAGGGATCTGCAGAGCCCTGTTTTATGGACTGGCCTGGGTTGTAGTAGCGGTATTGCAACCACTAAGGGCAGCACTGGCAGGTAGCATAGTCAGGAAAAATCAGGACTCAGTACAAGGTAGTAGCAGTATAAGCTTGGAATTAAGCTGGGGGCTCAATAATCTAACAAGGAAAGAAGTGCAATGTCATTTTAAGTAGGGTGTTCAATTAGGGTAGAGCCAATCAGGAACTCGGGGTGGAGACAATCTGAAACATCACAGGTACTAGTATCTGGGTTAGCAAAGAACTGTCCAGCAAGCTGAAAAGCTCAGAGGGAAAAGCTGCCACCTGGTGCACAAGAGCTGCTGAGTTCGAGTCCTGACACCCTCTCTTGAATGAATCAGAGGAGCCCATGCTTGATCTTTGGTCTAATTCATTGTCTGTAGAACTGTCGGAGAAAGCCTAACACAGTGTTAGGGCTAGCGGAACGCACCAAATAATAAGACAGCTAGAGTATGGTGCGTTCGCAGCCCGGGGTCCACCGTGCAGAGATGGAACCTGCTGCCAAGTAATGACGGACTATATGGCGGTACAAGGTGAATACACACATGGGCTAACCTCACCCTGTGTGAAGGAAACGAACCCTGTTACGTCACAGGGCCGTGGTACCGCACCAAGAGTGCAAGCAACGAGTCTCAGAACTCAATCCCAAGACACAGGATTTGAGTACATAGACCTCATGCCCTCGACACCGCTACTGAGGTGTCAGAGTGGCAGCAATAGAAGCACGAGAGTGCAAGCAGTGCCGCACTGGCGAACGCCACTAACCAACCAGGCTTGGGTCAGGAAAGCGCTGTGAAAGCACAAGGCGCCACACTGGCGGTCACAGCAATAAGACGCTGTATTGTGTGTTTACGTGCTGATGGCTAAGTCGGGCGCTAGATAGCAAACATACACCTTCCGCGAACAGTCATCCAATAGGGAGGGTTATTTAAAGAGCGACTTTCACACACAACACACACACATTTACAAATGTACACTAGCGCATGGCCGTGCGGTCATGCGCAGCTTATATAGTTGCAGCACGTTCAGGACCTTCAAATAAAGGACCAATGGGAAGCTGCTACCAAAGTTTTGCCCTTTCAGGACCTTCCTGGAGGACCAATGGGATGTGCTGCAGTACCTGAGCATGTGACCCTCGATCTCCAATGGGAGATCTTGCCCTGGGCATGCTCAGAAAGAGAAAAACAGGACTTAGCCCCAAAAGCATCTGCTCGCCGCTGCCCAACACTGACTTCAATGGCAGAAGCAGGAAAAGCAGCAGTAACTCTTTGTACAGAGTGAGACTGAGCAAGACGCTGGGACCGACGTCTCTGCTGAGCAGACTCCACTGTGGCTGGATAAGAATGGGAGACCGCAGCGGAGATGCCTCGAGATTCCCCTTGTGCAAAAGCGAGAACTCGACACCTAACATTACCCCCCTTCCTAGGACCCCCCCCCCCTTGGGCCTCGCTACGCTCGAAGGCAGCAATGAGCTGTGGGGCCCGAATGTTTTCAGCAGGCTCCCAGGACCTGTCCTCTGGGCCATAACCCTTCCAATCCACCAGATAGAACTTTTTGCCACATACCACCTTGCACCCCAAAATAGCGTTCACCTCGTAATCGTCCGTAGACGAACCCGATGTCCCGGCAGATGACTCGGAAAACCAGGACATGTATACGGGTTTCAAGAGGGACACATGAAAGGTGTCGGTGATACCCAAGCGTGGAGGAAGGGCCAGATGGTAGACCACAGGGTTAACCTCTTCAAGGACCTTGAAAGGACCCAAGTAGCGAGGTGCAAACTTAGTGGACTCAACACGCAGCCTGATGTTACGGGCGGAGAGCCACACTAAGTCGCCAGGAGCAAAGGTCGGAGCAGGACGCCGATGAGCATCGGCGGAGAACCTCATTCTCTCCTTGGAGGCCCGAATGGCATCCTGAGTGCGGTCCCAAATGTCCCGTGCCTCCACAGCCCAGTCTGCCACCCTGGAGTCAGCAGAAGACACAGGCATGGGCACAGGGACACGCGGATGCTGGCCGTAATTTAGGAGGAATGGAGTCTGACCGGTGGAGTCGGCTACGGCGTTGTTAAGCGCAAACTCTGCCCACGGTATCAAGGATGCCCAGTCATCCTGCCTGGCAGAAACAATATGTCGTAAATATGTGACCAAGGTCTGGTTGGCCCTCTCTACCAACCCATTCGTCTCGGGATGATATGCCGAAGAGAGATTCAACTCAATACTGAGTAGACGACAAAGCTCTCTCCAGAATCGAGACGCAAACTGGGGACCCCGGTCACTAACAATTTTGTCTGGCATACCATGTAGGCGAAAGATATGTTTGATGAACAAGACAGCCAACGCCCGTGCAGAAGGTAGCCGTGGAAGAGGCACCAAGTGCACCATTTTGGAAAAATGGTCGGTGATCACCCAGATAATGATGCAGTTACGAGACTTGGGTAAGCCCACCACAAACTCCATCCCGACCATCTCCCAGGGCCTGTCCACCACCGGCAGAGGGTAAAGCAAACCAGCTGGCCGTTGCCGAGGGGACTTGTTCTTGGCGCAAGAGACACACGCCCGAACATATTCTGCGACATCACGAGCCATATGCGGCCACCAGTATGTCCTCGCCAGTAACTTAGATGTCCTTTTGGAACCAAAATGTCCACCCACCCTGGACGAGTGTGCCCAAGAGAGAACCTCCGGTCGCAAACTGGATGGTACAAAAGTCTTGCCCGGAGGCACAGACTCTAGCGAAACCGGGGCCACAGTTCTCAAGCTCTCGGTGGGGTCAATAAGCCGAGGTTCCTCTTCCTCCTCCGCAGATGACACAACGGAGTGAGAGAGAGCGTCGGCCCGAATGTTCTTCTCCCCAGAAAGAAAATGGAGGGTGAAATGAAACCGGGAGAAAAATAAGGACCATCTGGCCTGGCGAGAATTCAACCGCTGGGCTGTCTGCAGGTACACCAAATTTTTATGGTCTGTGAAGACTTGGAAGGGAAAATGTGCTCCCTCCAAGAGATGTCTCCACTCCGAGAAAGCCAACTTCATGGCTAGCAACTCCCTGTCCCCGATGGAATAATTCCTCTCTGCTGGTAAGAAGGTCTTAGAAAAGAAGAAGCAAGGATGCTTCCGACCTTGAGCATCCTTTTGGAAGAGGACTGCTCCAGCACCAACAGAAGAGGCATCCACCTCCATGATAAATGGCTTATCAACATCGGGGCGATGTAGGATGGGAGCGCTAGCGAAGTGTGACTTTATGGAGTTAAAGGCCTTGGAGACCTCCTCAGACCACAATTTGGGATTTGCCCCCTTCTTGGTGAGGGCAACCAAGGGAGCTACCAAAGTTGAGAAGTGCGGAATGAACTGGCGATAATAATTAATGAACCCCATAAAGCGCTGCACCGCTTTAAGAGAATGGGGTTCCTGCCAGTCCATCACAGCCTGTAGTTTGGCAGATCCATAGCCAATCCCTGGGCAGAGATGATGTAGCCTAGGAAAGGTAAGGACTCCTGCTCGAACATACACTTCTCCAACTTGGCATAGAGGGAGTTTGCCCATAGGAGGTCGAAGACTTTGCAAACATCTCTCCAGTGGGAGTCAATATCTGGAGAGTAGATGAGAATATCATCCAGATAGACTACGACCGAGGTGGAAAGCATATCCCTGAAGATGTCGTTCACAAAGTCTTGGAAAACGGCTGGGGCATTACAGAGCCCGAAGGGCATCACCAGATATTCATAGTGCCCATCCCTGGTGTTAAAAGCCGTCTTCCATTCGTCCCCCTCACGGATGCGAATCAGGTTGTAAGCACCCCGCAGATCTAATTTAGTAAATACCCTTGCTCCCCGAAGCCTATCGAAGAGCTCAGATATCAAGGGCAAAGGATACTTATTCTTAACGGTGATGACGTTAAGACCCCTGTAGTCTATGCATGGACGCAATTCCCCATTCTTCTTCTGCACGAAGAAGAACCCTGCCCCAGCAGGTGACACTGACTTCCTAATGAATCCTCTTGCCAGATTTTCCTGGATGTACTGTGACATTGCCTCCATCTCCGGGAGAGATAACGGATAGACTCGACCCCGGGGAGGCTCAGCACCAGGCAAGAGATCAATAGGACAGTCATAGGGGCGATGGGGCGGAAGGATCTCCGCCGCCTTTTTGGAGAACACGTCTGCATAAGACCAATACTGCTTGGGGAGAGAGGATAGATCTGCGGGTACCTCTGTAGTAGCAACCTGAACGCACTCCCTCTGACACCTACCCCCACAAGATTCGCCCCATCCCAGAATTCTGCCTGAGGACCACTCGATATGAGGAGAGTGGTACCGTAGCCAAGGTATTCCCAACAGGACCTCATCAATTCCCTCAGGAATGACGAGCAGAGATATAATCTCCTGATGAGATGGCGACATGGACAGAGTTAAAGGGATGGTCTGGTGTGTTATCTGTGAGAGCAGTGTCGACCCATTCACCACTCGTACCGTTACTGGTTGAGCTAGCATAACCAGGGGTATTGCGTGACGTTGGGCGAAAGCAGAAGACATAAAATTGCCCTCCGTCCCAGAATCCACGCAGAGCTCTACCGAGTGGGAGAATGAGCCTATAATAATTGTCCCCTTAAAGGACAATTTAGAGGCAAACGTCGCCGTGTCTAGTGTACCTCCACCTACTACCACTAGACGCTGATGTTTCCTCGACCGCTGAGGACATCTGGTGGCTAGATGTCCTGACTGCTGGCAAACATGACAGACCTTGAGTGCACAAGCGGTCCGGGACTTAGATCCCGCTTGTGACACTTCCATGGCCTCATGTGACTCAGGAAGCAGGATCGGAGATTCCAGAGGTTTGGCGAAGGTAGGAGCCAGCCGAAACCTCTGCCTACACTGGGCTCGCTCTAACCTCCACTCGTTAAAACGGAGGTCAATTCGAGTGGAGACAGTTATTAACTCCTCCAGTGTGGCAGGAATCTCCCTAGTGGCCAGAGCGTCCTTAACGTGTTCAGCCAGGCCCCTCCAAAATATGGGGATAAGGGCTTTATCCGACCAGTCCAGCTCAGAAGCTAAAGTGCGGAATTGGACGGCAAAATGACTGACCAAGGACTCACCCTGAGTTAATGCCAGCAGTTGGAGCGCAGTATCATGGGTGACTTGAGGTCCTAAAAAGACCTGTTTCAGAGTGCTCAGGAACAGCGGAGCACTCTGCACCACATGATCGCCACGCTCCCACAGCGGCGTAGCCCATTCCAACGCCCTGTCCGACAAGAGAGACACTATAAATCCCACCTTAGCCCGCTCTGTGGGAAAACGTGCAGCCAGGAGCTCGAAGGGGAATAGAGCACTGAGTCACGAATCCCCTACATAATTTGCTATCACTAGAAAATTTTTCTGGCAGCGGGAGGCGAGATAATGTCGGAACAGGGGTGGCAATGGACAAGGTTGCTGCAGCCACGCTATCAGCCTGTACAGCAACTGCGTTAACATCCACAGCTGAGGTTGAGCTCTCGAGAGCCGCCAACCTACCCTCCAGCTGCTGGATATACCGCAAGGTGTAATGTTAGGGCTAGCGGAACGCACCAAATAATAAGACAGATAGAGTATGGTGCGTTCGCAGCCCGGGGTCCACCGTGCAGAGATGGAACCTGCTGCCAAGTAATGACGGACTATATGGCGGTACAAGGTGAATACACACATGGGCTAACCTCACCCTGTGTGAAGGAAACGAACCCTGTTACGTCACAGGGCCGTGGTACCGCACCAAGAGTGCAAGCAACGAGTCTCAGAACTCAATCCCAAGACACAGGATTTGAGTACATAGACCTCATGCGCTCGACACCGCTACTGAGGTGTCAGAGTGGCAGCAATAGAAGCACGAGAGTGCATGCAGTGCCGCACTGGCGAACGCCACTAACCACCCAGGCTTGGGTCAGGAAAGCGCTGTGAAAGCACAAGGCGCCGCACTGGCAGTCACAGCAATAAGACGCTGTATTGTGTGTTTACGTGCTGATGGCTAAGTCGGGCGCTAGATAGCAAACATACACCTTCCGCGAACAGTCATCCAATAGGGAGGGTTATTTAAAGAGCGACTTTCACACACAACACACACACATTTACAAATGTACACTAGCGCATGGCCGTGCGGTCATGCACAGCTTATATAGTTGCAGCACATTCAGGACCTTCAAATAAAGGACCAATGGGAAGCTGCTACCAAAGTTTTGCCCTTTCAGGACCTTCCTGGAGGACCAATGGGATGTGCTGCAGTACCTGAGCATGTGACCCTCGATCTCCAATGGGAAATCTTGCCCTGGGCATGCTCAGAAAAAGAAAAGCAGGACTTAGCCCCAAAAGCATCTGCTCGCCGCTGCCCAACACTGACTTCAATGGCAGAAGCAGGAAAAGCAGCAGTAACTCTTTGTACAGAGTGAGACTGAGCAAGACGCTGGGACCGACGTCTCTGCTGAGCAGACTCCACTGCGGCTGGATAAGAATGGGAGACCGCAGCGGAGATGCCTCGAGATTCCCCTTGTGCAGAAGCGGGAACTCGACACCTAACACACAGGGTTTTGCTATTTTCTGCAGTCCCTTAAACAATGAGGTCGATCATACCCACCACTGCTCCAGTCATTGTCTATGGGACTGCTGGAGAAAAGGAGTACAGCGTGGCTTTTTCTGGAACCAGCCCCATAGACACACGAGCATGCACACCTCTGCTTTATTCAATATGAACTCTACAGAGCCTGGTCCTCGGGATCAATGGAGAACCAAGAGGTCAGACCCCCAGTAATCAGTCCTATAGATAGTGGACTATTCACGATTTTGGAAATAACCCTTACATTTCATGAAGGTTCTTGGAGCAATTGAGCTAAATGTGAAAAATCATCCAAATCTTACAAGATGTGCTGCTTCTCCTTCTCCTCTCATTTAAAGGGCACTTCTATGTTCAGTTGACACCTGAGATCAGTCAGAGCTGATGACACCTGAGATCAGTCGGAGCGGAGTCACTGGGTCCCCAGTTATTAATGTCACGCACATTTTCCGATCTCATGTCTCCAGAATCCCTCATTCCTAGGAAGACTTGTTGGCCAACCCCAGAGAGCGGCTGATACTTTGTAACGACAAGAACACTGTTTTATGTAATGGGGATGCTTTATCCCATGAAGACGGCAATATACAAGGGAGAATGAGCAACTCCAGAGCCCAACTTTGTGTTATGTGCAAACAGAATGTTTTCAGCCGCTTCACACGCCGTTAGTAGCTGCTGTTTCATCTGATGTTTAGATGAAAATGACTTTCATGTTGTTTTGGGATTTACTAAATTGCAAAGTAAATCTGGAATATAGCAAGAACCGATCACAAGAAAGTTTTAACTACTTCTGTTAAATAAGTGCAAAAGTTGCACTCTTCATGGGAAAATTCATCATTGAATTTGGCACAAGTTGGGGGAGGACTCTGCTGGCACGATTTTTTTTGGGGGGGAGCAGTCTGCTGGCACAAGTTTATTGGGGACAGCAGTCCTTTTGCATTAGTTTATTAGGGAAGCACTCTGCTGGCACAAGTTGTTTTGGGGGGAGCACTTTGGCACAAGTTTAATGGAGGAGCACTCTGCTGGCACAACTCTATTGGGGGCAACCAGTTTGCTGACACAAATTTAATGGGGGAGCAGTATACTGGCATAAGTTTATTGAGGGGAGCTCTCTACTGGCACAAGCTTAATGGGGAGTAGTCTGCTGGCATAAGCTTTTTTTGGGTAGCACAGTTTTTTAGGGGGAGCACTTTGCTGGCAGAAGTTTTTTTGGGGGGAGCACTCTGCATGCACAAGTTTAATGGTGCAGCACTCTACTGGCACAAGTTTAATGGTGGAGCACTCTGCTGGCGCAAGTTTATTGGGGGAGCACTCTGCTGACACAAGTTTAATGGGGGAGCAGTCTGCTGGCACAAGTTTAATGAGGGAGCAGTGTGCTGGCACAAGTTTAATGGTGGAGCACTCTACTGGCACAAGTTTAATGGGAGAGCAGTCTGCTGGCACAAGTTTAATGGAGGAGCAGTCTACTGGCACAAGTTTATTGGGTGAGCACTCTGCTGGCACAAGTTTAATGGAGGAGCACTCTGCTGGCACAAGTTTATTGGAGGCACACTCTGCTGGCACAAGTTTAATGGAGGAGCACTCTACTGGCACAAGTTTATTGGGGGCAACCAGTTTGCTGACACAAATTTAATGGGAGAGCACTCTGCTGGCACAAGTTTAAAGGAGGAGCACTCTGCTGGCACAAGTTTAAAGGAGGAGCACTCTGCTGGCACAAGTTTAATGGAGGAGCACTCTGCTGGCACAAGTTTATTGGGAACAACCAGTTGGCTGACACAAATTTAATGGGGGAGCACTCTGCTGGCACAAGTTTATTGGGGGCAACCAGTTTGCTGACACCAATTTAATGGGGGAGCAGTATACTGGCACAAGTTTATTGAGCAGCACTCTGCTGGCACAAGCTTAATGGGGACCAGTCCGCTGGCACAAGTTTTTTTGGGGGTAGCACAGGTTTTTTTTTTGGGGGGGAGCACTTTGCTGGCACAAGTTTAATGGGAGAGCACCCTGCTGGCAGAAGTTTATTGTGGGGAGCACTCTGCTGACACAAGTTTAATGGGGGAGCACTCTACTGGCACAAGTTTATTGGGGGAGCACACTACTGGCACAAGCTTAATGGGGATCAGTCTGCTGGTACAAGTTTTTTGGGGGTAGCACAGTTTTTTTTGGGGGGGAGCACTTTGCTGGCATAAGTTTATTGGGGGAGCAGTTTGCTGACAAGTTAAATGGGGGAGCAGTCTGCTGGCACAAATTTAATAGGGGAAGTTTAATGGTGGAGCACTCTACTGGCAAAAGTTTATTGGGGGAGCACTCTGCTGGCACGAGTTTATTGGGGAGGGAGCAGTCTGCTGGCATGAGTTTTTTGGGGAGCAGTCTATTGGCACAAGTTAACTGGAGGCACAGTCTGCTGGCATTGGTCTCTCTGATGGCATGCTAAGGGGGTACAGTTCAGTGGGTAGAGCCTATATTTACATACAGATGCATCCCATCTCAATTCTCCCTCAAAATGATTCTTAAAAACATAGTTTATGGATAATTTAACACCGATGAGCAGGAGAACAATTATAACACTTCATTCCTTAACATGAGGAAAAATATTCAAATGTTGTCCGCCAAGGATGTACTCAAACCTCCAAGTTTCATGGTCGGTGTCTGCTGACCCGCAGTCAGACCGAGCACTGCAGGCTGCACACCGACCATGGAACTCAGATATCTGAATTCAACCTAACAGCCTGGGGTGACATTGCCTTTAGAAAACAGCAGCCATGTTTTTCTAACTCCAGACAGTTGCTTTAAAGTGTAATTCCTTAGGAGTTAGGGCTCTGCTGAGTGACTGTGGAGGCTAACGAAATGGGAATAGGAGACAAACTACACTGCTCAAAAAAATAAAGGGAACACTAAAATCCCACATCCTAAATATCACTCAATGAAATATTCCAGTTGTAAATCTTTATTTATTACATAGTGGAATGTGTTGAGAACATTATAACCTAAAAATTATCAACATAAATCGCAACTAATATCCCACGGCGGTCTGCAGTTGGAATGATGCTCAAAATCAAAGTGGAAAATGAAGTTACAGGCTGATCCAACTTCAGTGGAAATGCCTCAAGACAAGGCATGATGCTCAGTAGTGTGTGTGTCCTCCTTGCGCCTGTATGATCTCCCTACAACGCCTGGGCATGCTCCTGATGAGGTAGTGGATGGTTTCCTGAGGGATCTCCTCCCAGACCTGGACTAAAGCATCCACCAACTCCTGGACAGTCTGTGGTGCAACGTGACGTTGGTGGATGGTGCGAGACATGATGTCCCAGATGTGTTCAATCGGATTCAGGTCTGGGGATCGGGCGGGCCAGTCCATAGCTTCAATGCCTTCATCTTGCAGGAACTGCTCACACACTCCAGCCACATGAGGTCTGGCATTGTTCTGCATTAGGAGGAACCAAGGGCCAACCGCACCACCAAGGGGTCTGAGGATCTCATCTCGGGACCTAATGACAGTCAGACTACCTCTGGCGAGCACATAGAGGGCTGTGCGGCCCTCCAAAGAAATGCCACCCCACACCATTACTGACCCACTGCCAAATCGGTCATGCTGAAGGATGTTGCAGGCAGCAGATCGCTCTCCACGGTGTCTGCAGACTCTGTCACATGTGCTCAGTGTGAACCTGCTTTCAACTGTGAAGAGCACAGGGCGCCAGTGGCCAATTTGCCAATCCTGGTGTTCTGTGGCAAATGCCAAGCATTCTGCATGGTGTTGGGCTGTGAGCACAACCCCCATCTGTGGACGTCGGGCACTCAGACCATCCTCATGGAGTTGGTTTCTAACCGTTTGCGCAGACACATGCACATTTGTGGCCTGCTGGAGGTCATTTTGCAGGGCTCTGGCAGTGCTCCTCCTGTTCCACCTTGCACAAAGGCTGAGGTAGCGGTCCTGCTGCTGGGTTGTTGTCCTTCTACGGGCCCCTCCACATCTCCTAGTGTACTGGCCTGTCTGTTGTGAATTCTGCTCTTGGGTTCCCTCCAGTGGTTGTTGGTGGGAATGCAGTTGTCTCTGACTCGCAGTCCTGGCCAGGTGTATCGGATGATTACAATTCTGACTGGGATATTTAGGTGTGCAGGATCCTTTAGCCTTTTCCAGTTGTCAATGTTACTTGTGAAGTGTTGGATCACTTTCTGGCTTCTCCTGTTGCTGCCAAATTCAGCAAAGATAAGTGTTTGGTTTTTGTATCTGTGGCACACTGCTGTGTGCTTGTTTCAGTTTTATTCCTGTTCTGATTGTAGGATTCACTGGAGTTGCAGATTTACGCTCCTACATCTTTTAGTAGATGTAGGAAGTTTTTTGTATATTCTGCTGTGTATGTTTTGAAGGGTTTTAATACTGACAGCACAGAACTCTGTCTTATCCGGTCCTATCTAGCTAGAGTGGCCTCCTGTGCTAAATCCTGTTTTTCTGCCTGTGTATGTTTTTTCCTCTCCGACTCACCGCCAATATTTGTGGGGGGCTGTCTATCCTTTGGGGATTTTCTCTGAGGCAAGATAGTATTCCAATTTCCATCTTTAGGGGTATTTAGTCCTCCGGCTGTGACGAGGTGTCTAGGTGTGTTAGGTACACTCCACGGCTACTTCTAGTTGCGGTGTTAAGTT
The DNA here is from genome assembly GCF_032444005.1 of Ranitomeya imitator. Lineage (NCBI taxonomy): Eukaryota > Metazoa > Chordata > Amphibia > Anura > Dendrobatidae > Ranitomeya > Ranitomeya imitator. The sequence goes on along the minus strand of NC_091283.1, from coordinate 418,401,992 downwards.
CAGGATTGCGGTCAGTATAGTGGACACCTTCTCCAGTGAAAGTTCTCATGCAGCTCCTAGGTCACCGGATCATAACACCTGTCCCCTGGTAATGTCTCCAGCCTCTGGACACTACGCTGACAGAAACAGCAAACCTTCTTGCTACAGCTCGCATTGATGTACCATCCTGGATGAGCTGCACTACCTGAGCCACTTGTGTGGGTTGTAGAGTCCGTCTCATACTGCCACGAGTGTGAAAGCACAACCAACCTGCAAAATTGAGTGTGTATTGAGTGTGTCTTGATAATTGCCAATAATTTCCATCTGTTGTCTTTTCCATTTGCACAACAGCATGTGAAATTGATTATCAAACAGTGTTGCTTCCTAAGTGGACACTTTGATTTCACAGAAGTTTGATTTACTTGGAGTTATATTCTGTTGTTTAAGTGTTCCCTTTAGTTTTTTGAGCTGTGTATTTTCTAGTCCTGGTGGATTTCTGTATTTGCGCCCTCTATGTCACAAACATGTAAATGGGCTGTTTCTGGCAACATGATCCCTTTAAGACTCACAGTGATAAACTCCTCCGTGGATCTCAGACATAATATATACAGACATATAAACTTTAAGTCAGAGATTAGTTTTACCTTCGACCTCTGTATTTCCCATAAAGTTTCTAACAAACAGGCAATCCCTGCTTGTGTTGCTGCTGTCGAACAGCCATGAGACATGCAGGTGCAAGGACTCCAACATATTTTTCCAGCACGCCGATGACACTCGGCTAGGTCATGAACAAGCTCTGATAACACCTTATCTGAGCACATTCGATCATCGCTATTAAGGACCCTTAATTACTAAAGCCATTTCCCACTGTGTCGTCTGTCTGGTGATGGCGTCTGTCTGGTAAGAGGTTTGCTTCCTGCAGAAGTTTAATTTCCGTTCTTTCTATCTCAGAACTCGTAATGACAGTGTGAATGATTTTCCTCTTGTGAAATGAATGGGAAAATTGCAGCAGTGATATGGATCAGAGCCTTTATGGATATTTCTGTGAATGAGACATTTCTAGTCCGCAGTCCGGGATGTGATATTTCATTACTCCTGTAGGATGCAATTATTTCCCGATCAGCTTGACTCAGGCCATTACTGGTTAGACGTCCCTGTAGCCATCGCAGTCAAAAAATCAGAACATTGTGTATGTATGATGACAAATATCACAGCTCACAAGTCAGTTCTGGGAAACTGCAGGGGTTTTTACCTGTATTTTTCAGTAAAGTCCTATACCGCCATCTAGTGGCCAGTGAAGAGGATTAACCAGTGTTTGACTAATCAAGTCCAACAGTGCCATCTAGTGTCGACTTCATGTAATAGCATGACCTGTCACCAGGAACATCAAATATAAATAATACCGCCATCAGGTGTGACCAAAAATGCAATGGTTCACAGTTGGTTTAATCTCTAATAGCAGTCATATACATCTGCCATCCTTTTATACTTGGCCCAGACTGTAATAAAGGCTTTTTCCAGACGAGTCTGTAGAATTCACCACCATCTTATAAAACTTGTTATAAAGATACAGTGGTGCTTGAAAGTTTGTGAACCCTTCAGAATTCACCTTTCTGTATACGTTTGACTGTAAACTACATCAGATTGGCACATAAATGGAAATAACAAGTAGATACACGTGTATGGAGCAGGTTGTACTATACAGTCGGCACGTGCTTAACCCCTTAGATCAGGGGTGTCAAACTGCATTCCTAGAGGGCCGCAAACCATGCATGTTTTCAAGATTTCCTTAGCATTGCACAAGGTGCTGCAATCATTATGTGTGTAGGTGATTAAATTATCACCTGTGCAGTACAAGGAAATCCTGAAAACATGACCTGTTTGCAGCCCTCGAGGAATGTAGTTTGACACCCCTGCTTTAGATGCTACAGTCAATCACTTATGGCATAATTTAAAGAGTCGGGTTGCCGAAGCGTACCGGCACCGCGCCCATTGACCCCGAGACACAATTGCGTGGCATTGAGGGGTTGACATGGTAGCCAGAGGCATACGGAAGACCCCAGCTGCTGCCATCTTGGTGAAGCCCAGCTGCATACGGTACTACAAAAACCGACACTGATTGCAGGTTTACCCCTGAGGGAAGACTAAAAGAAAGAAAAATTGAAAAAATATTATTAACTCCTTTTTTCTATAAAAAAAAACCCCAAATCCTTGTACCTGGTATCGCCGCGTCCACAACAATCCAAACCCGGATGACAAATGCCAAAAAGAAAAATGAAATGAAAGTTTGGCATCGGCGTGATCGGATTGACCTAGAGAATCGCGTTTCAGGTCGTTTTTATTCTGTGAAAACAATGGCGGAATTGTGGCTTTTTCAACGTTTCATCGCACTTGGAATTTTTTCCCCTTTTTTTTTTCAGTACATTACATGGAAAAATAGACGGAGTCATTGTAAGATAGAACTTATCCTACAAAAACAGCCTCAGAGGAGGAAAAAACAAAAGCATGAAAAGTGGCTGTGGTGTGAAGGGGTTAATATTCAGGGTGCATGTGGCACTAGTTGGGCATGGAGCGTCTGAATGGTCCTATGGGCACACTGCAGTCCTGGTGCAGTGTCTGTGCGCACACCTGGCCGTGCACTCGCTGTCTGCCAATAACCGGCACGATCTGCTACAAACACTACTACTACAGGACTACACTTCCCGGCAGGCTGCAGCGATGACGTCAATAGGAAGGGCTTGGCCCCTAAGAGTTTCCGTACCGAAGCCGGTAGTACCAGGGTGCAGCGCGGCGTGGAGGCCCCGGACAGGAGGGGATGAGGAGACCGGCGACCGGGGGGCAACATGGGCAACATATTCGGCCGGAAGAGACGGAGCCGGGTCACTGAGCAGGACAAGGCCGTGCTGGTAATAACACACCCGCTGACGGGTGAACTTCCTTCCCAGTGACTGACACGCCCTCTGTTGGTATTACTCTCTGTGCCCACAACTAATAGTAGTGCCAGCCCTTATACCGCCTGCGTCACCTTCTGCCTCTGTTGCCCTGCCCCAGGCCCGCTTCTGCCTCTGTTGCCCTGCCCCAGGCCCGCTTCTGCCTCTGTTGCCCTGCCCCAGGCCCGCTTCTGCCTCTGTTGCCCTGCCCCAGGCCCGCTTCTGCCTCTGTTGCCCTGCCCCAGGCCCGCTTCTGCCTCTGTTGCCCTGCCCCAGGCCCGCTTCTGCCTCTGTTGCCTTCCCTCAGGCCCGATTCTGCCTCTGTTGCCTTCCCTCAGGCCCGCTTCTGCCTCTGTTGCCCTCCCTCAGGTCCGCTTCCGCCTCTGTTGCCCTCCCTCAGGCCCGCTTCCGCCTCTGTTGCCCTCCCTCAGGTCCGCTTCCGCCTCTGTTGCCCTCCCTCAGGCCCGCTTCCGCCTCTGTTGCCCTCCCTCAGGCCCGCTTCTGCCTTTGTTGCCCTCCCTCAGGCCCGCTTCTGCCTTTGTTGCCCTCCCTCAGGCCCGCTTCTGCCTTTGTTGCCCTCCCTCAGGCCCGCTTCCGCCTTTGTTGCCCTCCCTCAGGCCTGCTTCCGCCTGTGTTGCCCTCCCTCAGGCCCGCTTCCGCCTCTGTTGCCCTCCCTCAGGCCCGCTTCCGCCTCTGTTGCCCTCCCTCAGGCCCGCTTCCGCCTCTGTTGCCCTCCCTCAGGCCCGCTTCCGCCTCTGTTGCCCTCCCTCAGGCCCGCTTCCGCCTCTGTTGCCCTCCCTCAGGCCCGCTTCCGCCTCTGTTGCCCTCCCTCAGGCCCGCTTCCGCCTCTGTTGCCCTCCCTCAGGCCCGCTTCCGCCTCTGTTGCCCTCCCTCAGGCCCGCTTCCGCCTCTGTTGCCCTCCCTCAGGCCCGCTTCCGCCTCTGTTGCCCTCCCTCAGGCCCGCTTCCGCCTCTGTTGCCCTCCCTCAGGCCCGCTTCCGCCTCTGTTGCCCTCCCTCAGGCCCGCTTCCGCCTCTGTTGCCCTCCCTCAGGCCCGCTTCCGCCTCTGTTGCCCTCCCTCAGGCCCGCTTCCGCCTCTGTTGCCCTCCCTCAGGCCTGCTTCCGCCTCTGTTGCCCTCCCTCAGGCCTGCTTCCGCCTCTGTTGCCCTCCCTCAGGCCCGCTTCCGCCTCTGTTGCCCTCCCTCAGGCCCGCTTCTGCCTCTGATCCAACAATACAGTCTGAGGCTGGTTTCACACTTGCGTTTCAAAACGCATGCGTTTAAAAAAAAAATGCATGGTGAAAAAACGCATGTAAACGCGTACAAACGCTGCGTTTTTTTTATGCATGCGTTTTTGCATGTGAAAAAAACGTGGCGTTTTGACGCGTTTACATGCGTTTTTCATGCGTTTGCGTTTCTTAAACGCATGCAGATAAATGTGTGACAGCTGCCAATCATGAAAATAAAGTAAAAAACCCACTATAAACAGAAAGAGCTAGGGTTAGGGATCCTACCCCTAACCCTACCCTTAAAGGGATTAGGGGTAGGGTTAGGGGTAGGATTCCTTTATCAATTTTATGGTGTGGGGTGGTTTATCAGTGTGTTTTTTTGTTTTGTTTTTTTTTAAAAGCATGCGTTTTTAACGCATGCAAACGCATGTGGTTAAAAACGCATGCATTTACATAGACAGCAATGCATTTTTTTGCTGCAAAAAACGCCACTAAAAATACTACATGTTGCATTTCTGCAACACAACGTATGCAGAAAAAAACGCATGTGTTGCAAAAACGCGTCAAAACGCATACAAAAAACGCATGCGTTTTTAATGTTAAATATAGGGGGAAAAACGCATGTGTTTTTTACCACAAAAACGCAAATGTGAAACCACCCTTGCTTGCCACAAAAAACGCAAAAAAGACTAAAAGCACAATGTTTTTAGCAATATTAATATCATAATGTTTATTAATAATTTACAGAATGAAACAAAAATAGTAAAAGGAAAATCTCCCATGTAGCGGAACGGAAATTTACAACATGGCCACAAAGCAAAAAACACCTGAATATATCATTAGCTCACTACCAAAGACAGCCTGTGTTATTGAATGTAACTATAAGCTGGACACCAATAGTCTCTAATGCATCCAGCCCCCTAGTGACAGCAAGTGTTATTTAACATAGGTGCTGAAAAGATTTACCGTAATCACTGCTGTAAACATATGACTCACTAATTAGCTGCCTTGAAGTAAACACCATGGAGAATACCATAACAAGCCGATAAAGGTGAGCCTTTGACTACTTACATAGTGTTTGTTGTGCCAATGTCCGTTCCTTTACCCCGACGCGCGTTTCGTAACACTTCCTCAGGGGGCCTCTGCCTCTGTTGCCCTCCCTCAGGCCCGCTTCTGCCTCTGCTGCCCTCCCTTAGGCCCGCTTCTGCCTCTGCTGCCCTCCCTCAGGCCCGCTTCTGCCTCTGTTGCCCTCCCTCAGGCCCCCTTCCTTCTCTGTTGACCTTCCTTATGCCCTCTCTCTTCGGCCTCTGTTGACCTTCCTTATGCCCTCACTCTTCGGCGTCTGTTGACCTTCCTTATGCCCTCACTCTTCAGCCTCTGTTGACCTTCCTTATGCCCTCACTCTTCGGCCTCTGTTGACCTTCCTTATGCCCTCACTCTTCGGCCTCTGTTGACCTTCCTTATGCCCTCACTCTTCGGCCTCTCTGATGTGTATATATGCCAATGTGTGCTTGTATTGCAGAAATGCCATAAAGAATTTTTTTTTCCTATCTTGATTCCAGCAGAATAGTGAGTACAGCACTGAAGTATAATACAGGATGTAACTCAGGATCAGTAATGTAATGTATGTACACAGTGACTGCACCAGCAGAATAGTGAGTGCAGCTCTGGGGTATAATACAGGATGTAACTAAGGATTAGTACAGGATCAGTAATGTAATGTATGTGCACAGTGACTACACCAGCAGAATAGTGAGTGCAGCTCTGGAGTATAATACAGGATGTAACTCAGGATGAGTACAGGATAAGTAATGTAATGTATGTGCACAGTGACTACACCAGCAGAATAGTGAGTGCAGCTCTGGAGTATAATACAGGATGTAACTCAGGGTCAGTACAGGATCAGTAATGTATGTACACAGTGACTACACCAGCAGAATAGTGAGTGCAGCTCTGGAGTACAATACAGGATGTAACTCAGGATCAGTACAGGATCAGTAATGTAATGTATGTACACAGTGACTACACCAGCAGAATAGTGAGTGCAGCTCTGGGGTATAATACAGGATGTAACTCAGGATTAGTACAGAATAAGTAATGTAATGTATGTGCACAGTGACTACACCAGCAGAATAGTGAGTGCAGCTCTAGAGTATAATACAGGTCAGTACAAACCAAACGTCTGCACTGTTATAATAGTTGGACATTGTGTCTCAGTTAATGACTCTGCTCACAGATACAACAGGCAGGAGTGGGTATTAGGAGGGATTACTGTAATCCCCTTGTCTGAAAGCTCACTGCTCAGGTAGATGTGACCCAGATTAAGAGCCTTCCTGTATCCACCTCCATTAATCTTCTGTCTCTGTGGATCACTGTATATAGTGCGGAGCTCATGACTTTCTTGTCAACAAGAACAATAAAGATCAATTCTCTGTTCCCCTTTATGCATAGAAATCCTTTGCACATTTCCATGCCTAAAAAATATTTAAAAATCTGCTCCTTTATTTTTTCCCCAGAAACAGTGCCACCCTTGTCCATGGCCGTGTCTGGTATTGCAGCGTTCTCCTGATTTGCGTATTTTTCATCCTTTTCTTACAAGCTTTTTTTCCTCGTTTATTGCAGCAACTGAAGCAGCAGAGAGACAAGCTGAAGCAGTACCAAAAGAAGATCACCTTACAGCTGCAGCGAGAGCGGGAGGTGGCCAAACAGCTGCTGCACGATGGCAAGAAAGAGTAGGTTCTGCCAGTGCTTCATTATGGCCGCTCCCTGCGACTGTACGTGTTAGTTGTGTACTGCCCCGGAAAATTACTGTTAATTCAGATACAAACGGAGGCCATCAGTGCCCGCTCACACGGTGTGGTTAGTTTGATGCATTTGTGGGAGGCAGACTCCCTTTAAAGGGTTTGTGCATTAGTTCTCCACACACAAGTAGGACATGAGTATGATAGCTGTCAGACGATCGCCTCCATGTGATCAGGTGGAGAGCTGCTGCACAAGCATGAGAATAGATGTCCTGATAGGGAAAAGCCCTTTAATTGTTGTGTAATTAAAACGTTTTTGTTTTATTTTTTTTCCGTAATTTTCAAGATGAAAACTCCCTTCATAGAGGTGGATACAAGTGCAGGCAGTGTCAATGACAGCAAACAGATATCTTGATAACTAATCAGAATTAATAGACAGAGCATGTAAGGCTAGGGTCACATTGCGTTATGTGACCGCCTTTAACGCACTACGTTACACCGTGGCATAACGCGGTGTAACATAGTCCGTTAACGCCGCCATTGCCTGTAATGGCGAACGCATCGCTAGCGCACGCCCACATTGGGCGTGCGCTAGCGATGTGCCGTCATTTGAGTGACGGACCGCTAACGCTGCTTGCAGTGTTCGCGGCCCGTTCCTCGCTAGCGCAGATCGGGGATCTGCGCTAGCGGGATCGGCTAACGTGATCCCTTTTGGGAAATTGCGTTAGCGCAGTCCGTAGCGCTATGCGCTAAACGGACTTCCCTAACGCAATGTGACCCTAGCCTTAGAAAGTTATTCAGTCACGTTTTGTGCTTTATCCTTTAGAAAAGCCAAATTGCTGCTAAAGAAGAAGCGATATCAAGAGCAGCTGCTGGAGAAGACGGATAATCAGATCAGTAACCTGGAGAAAATGGTGAGTCCGATTGTTGAACCTCGATGCTTTTGCAGGAGTGCAGGATCTTTAGGTCTTAGTGTGGCCCTAGTGTTTGTACTGTCAACCATTTTATCCTGACAGCCGTTTCAGTCTGTACAATGAAGCGACCTGAGAAAAGTAATAATTGTGATGCAAATGCACCTACAGCTATAGCATCAATACTACTGACAGGTGAAGTGAATAACTTGGCATCCCAGCTGTAATATAAAGGTGTCAAGATACAACACAGTGCATCACAGCTATGATAGAAAGGTGTCAGGGCACAACACAGATCATCACAGCTATGATAGAAAGGTGTCAGGGCACAACACAGAGCATCGCAACTATGATAGAAAGGTGTCAGGGCACAACACAGAGCATCACAGCTATGATAGAAAGGTGTCAGGGCACAACACAGAGCATCACAGCTATGATAGAAAGGTGTCAGGGCACAACACAGAGCATCACAGCTATGATAGAAAGGTGTCAGGGCACAACACAGAGCATCACAACTATGATAGAAAGGTGTCAGGGCACAACACAGAGCATCACAGCTATGATAGAAAGTTGTCAGGGCACAACACAGAGCATCACAACTATTATACAAAAGGTGTCAGGGCACAACACAGAGCATCACAACTATCATACAAAAGGTGTCAGGGCACAACACAGAGCATCACAACTATGATAGAAAGGTGTCGGGGCACAACACAGAGCATCACAGCTATGATAGAAAGGTGTCAGGGCACAACACAGAACATCACAGCTATGATAGAAAGGTGTCAGGGCACAACACAGAGCATCACAACTATGATAGAAAGGTGTCAGGGCACAACACAGAGCATCACAGCTATGATAGAAAGGTGTCAGGGCACAACACAGAGCATCACAACTATCATACAAAAGGTGCCAGGGCACAACACAGAGCATCACAACTATGATAGAAAGGTGTCAGGGCACAACACAGAGCATCACAGCTATGATAGAAAGGTGTCAGGGCACAACACAGAGCATCACAACTATCATACAAAAGGTGCCAGGGCACAACACAGAGCATCACAGCTATGATAGAAAGGTGTCAGGGCACAACACAGAGCATCACAACTATGATAGAAAGGTGTCAGGGCACAACACAGAGCATCACAACTATGATAGAAAGGTGTCAGGGCACAACACAGAGCATCACAACTATGATAGAAAGGTGTCAGGGCACAACACAGAGCATCACAGCTATGATAGAAAGGTGTCAGGGCACAACACAGAGCATCACAACTATCATACAAAAGGTGCCAGGGCACAACACAGAGCATCACAGCTATGATAGAAAGGTGTCAGGGCACAACACAGAGCATCACAACTATGATAGAAAGGTGTCAGGGCACAACACAGAGCATCACAGCTATGATAGAAAGGTGTCAGGACACAACACAGAGCATCACAGCTATGATAGAAAGGTGTCAGGGCACAACACAGAGCATCACAACTATCATACAGAAGGTGCCAGGGCACAACACAGAGCATCACAACTATGATAGAAAGGTGTCAGGGCACAACACAGAGCATCACAGCTATGATAGAAAGGTGTCAGGGCACAACACAGAGCATCACAACTATCATACAAAAGGTGTCAGGGCACAACACAGAGCATCCCAACTATGAGAAAGGTGTTAGGGCACAACACAGAGCATCACAGCTATGATAGAAAGGTGTCAGGGCACAACACAGAGCATCACAGCTATGATAGAAAGGTGTCAGGGCACAACACAGAGCATCACAACTATCATACAAAAGGTGTCAGGGCACAACACAGAGCATCCAAACTATGAGAAAGGTGTCAGGACACAACACAGAGCATCACAACTATGAGAAAGATGTCAGGGCATAACACAGAGCATCACAACTATGAGAAAGATGTCAGGACACAACACAGAGCATCACAGCTATAAGAAAGGTCACAAAAACAAGAAAAAGCAGAGGCCATACAAAAAGGGGATCACCAAACAGCATGGATTTGTACAAAAAACACAGCTCTATTAAGGTGCAAATACAGGACAGATCATTTTAAAAACATCTAAAAACACTTAGAACAATGCCTATAATATGGCAAGTGCCTGTACACAAGGTGAAAGGGGGAAAACAGGAACACATACAGATATATATCTCAGTGACCTATATGGACAGCATATTAATAAAGTGCAAAAAAAACATAACACAAATAAGGCCTAAATAGCTAATAGAGCTGCACATGGAAAAATATACTGTGGTACAGGAAATGTGCTAAAATATGCAACATATGACAGTACTAAACATGGGATCCTGAGATCACTAGTAAGGCCCCATAGATAGATGGCACGTAACACAGTACACGTAAATAAACAACACTATCTGAGTATATAAACTGCTAGATATACAAAATGTGCTGAAGGCATACAGAGTGCCGACATGGGATCCTGAACTCAGTGGTAAGGCCCTATAGATATATGGCACATAATGCAGTACCCTGTGTTGTGTCATCCCTGATGAAGCCACTGCTGTGGCGACACACGTAGGGTATTCGCTTTCTCTTTGTGCCTGTAGGTGTTATCTTAGGGCCATTTGCCCGGAGGTGTTATGGGTTTTTTTTGCTTATAATGCATATTTAGGTACATGGTTTACTGATAGTACTATACTGCTACTTGCTTATTTTTAGGTGTGCATTACTGAGTACCATGGGACATAGGGCCTCTATGCTTGTTCTACTTCATACACCTTTTATGCATAGTTGGATTCATTCTCCTGTTTGAATTTAGGTACTGTTACCAGTGTGTGCGTACTGCATTATGTGCCATATATCTATCGCTCTGTGGTCATTAACCAAACTAACCTAGAATAGAAACAAAATGAGAACATACCCTGGAGTAAGTAAATAGTACTTTGAACATACTGGGGCATTAGAGATGGGGCCATCCAGATTGGGGTACATCTTGTCGCTGTGGGATGGCTTTTACACTTTTTGGTAGCTGGATTTTGCCTTTGGTCCTGGCATAAGATAATGGTATAATGGTCCGTGAGGAAACGGTGAGGACTTGTCTCCAGATTCCCAGATCTCATTCTGGTCGATTATATCCGGAGGTCACACCTCTCAACTTCCAGGACTATAAGATCTGCTGCCAGATGCCGCTGGACACCTCAGAGGTCTGATGCAGTCTTCAATGTTGTGGAGGATTGTGGCTTTAGTAATAAGGCTGATCACTCTGTCTGAATTAGAGAAGATCTGGATGGGTTGGAGGATACCATTTCCATCACTACTGAAATCAGTTGTTTCCATTAGTGTAAATGTTTGTTTTTTCCTGTAGGTGGAAGACCTAGAATTTGCACAAATCGAGATGAAAGTGATTGAAGGTTTGAAGATCGGTAACGACTGCCTGAAGAAGATGCATGAGGTGGGTCTGTCGTTGAGGTTCGGTGCCGGTTCTGTCCCTGTTGACGGGAAAGAGCTTAACGTGTATATAATTTTTTTTTTATTTCCACTAGGTTATGTCCATCGAAGAAGTGGAGAGGATCATGGATGAAACCCAGGAAGGAATAGAATACCAGCGGGTAAGTGTAAAGCATTCTTGTATATATGTCGTGGTGGGGACATGGCGCTCTGTAAGGCTTGATCTGTGATTGGAGACCCAACATGAACACGGCTTCTCTGTTCGCAGCAAATTGATGAACTACTAGCAGGAAGCCTGACGACAGAAGACGAGGAGGCCATTCTGGAGGAGCTGGAGGCCATCACTCAGGTACACAGGGCTCTGATTTTCCATGATTTGGCAGGTGAGAGTAGCACCTAAGGGCAGAAGTTACATAACATTTTTCCTTTCTACAACCCTTCCTGCACCCACCCCAAGTACAGCCCCAGATATAGAGGTGTGCATGTAGCTGCAATTTCTTTTCGTCCAAAACTTTTCACATTTGCGTTAATAACAGGCAGCTGGTGATGCCATGTTGGCAGTCCCTCTCGCCTCCCAACGCTGAATAGAGAGGCACAGGATAATACCCTTTGTGAGGGTAAATCCAGCCAAACTGTTCTTCTTGCACATCATAAATGCAAGTGAGAAGATTACATTTCCAGTGCCGCAAATCTGTGCGCTGTGCCAAAGGGTATAATGTTTACTGAGGTCAAACTTCCATGGTATTGTTACTAAAAACCCAATTGTGCTGCGCTTATGGATAAAGGCAGGTAAAGGGTAAATCCAATGATCTTAGGTTGTGGATACAAATTTTAGTAAAGCCTATGACCTCAGCATGGAAGATGTCTATAGTGAGTGTTGCAACCCTTTGTCTTCCCCCTTTATTACTGGAAATCTGACACAACATACAAAGCAATGGCTGCTCCATGAATCTAGAAATCTGTGGCAGCCAGAGATCAGAGAATTTAGCTAGTAAAGAGGTTGTCCACTACTTTGACAACTTCTTCTCATACCCCTCGCTTGATCCCCATAAAATAATAAAGTTTATACTCCCCTCCCGTGCTGGTGCTGTTCCCGCAGTGGTGGCACGCCTTCTTCCGGGGCTTCAGTGCTGTTTTTGGTACGCTGGTACCCAATCGGCGCTGCCGTCACTGTCCCCGACTCCTTTCGAATTGAGCAGAAAGTGGAAGTCTGAGTTCAGTTGCCTCCCAGACTTCCTCTTCTTGCCCTAAGGCAGGGGCAGTGACCCCAACCCTGATTGTTTGCCGGTGTCACGTGACACAACAACCACATGCGAGCCCCGGGACTGTGAATGCCAACACCATGGGGAACGGTACGAGAGGTGAGTATAGGCTTTTTATTTTATGTGGGCCAAACATTTTGTGATCAAGAATGGGTTGTCCTAGTAGTGGACAACACCTTTATCTGACTACAGACTCAGCTGCACCTGTTTGGTGCTAAAGTCTCAGGAAACATCTCAAGGTCCCATAAATATTAGGTAAATGCAGAGCTCATAGAAATCAGCAGTATCCGCCTTCTATTATCCTATGCCTGTGGTCTGTATGTCAGCGGTCTGGGTGTATGTTAGTCCGTCACTACTCACAGATTGAGGTAAACCCAGTGGTGTGGGTGCACTGCGTAAATGAGAAACGCGTGTGATGGCGCCATGTGTTATGCTGGATTGTAATAAGCGTTTCACATTTTCTTCCTTACAGGAAGACCTGGATCTCCCAGAAGCTCCCAAGGACAAGCTCCCCGCCGATACCACTCCAGGTAGCTCTTTGTTGATACCTCTGCCTCCTTCCTAGTAGGAGCATACATCTGTAATGTGGTGGGTGATGCAGCATGCCAGGATTTTTGTTTCTCCTACCTGATCCATACAGTATGAGGTCAGACGCATGTGGAAGTGCAAAAAGTCCTAGTGCATACTGTGCGCATGAGGGTTTAGGTTTATGTGGGACTTTTTGGATTTTAGTTGTTTAAAGAGGTTTGCTGCTCCCAGACGGCTCCTTTTAAGCGGCCTTAATGTCCCTGATACTTGCCTCCTGAAGCGGCGCTGCTCCTCTGAGCGCTGTGTTCCCTACTGATCTTGTGATGTTATGTCACGGCAGCACTGCTGCCTATTGACATCAGCCTTGATGGGTCAGTTAAGGCTGCTGCTTGTCAGGGCCACTGGTAGGCTGCAGTGCTCTCGTGACATAATGTCAAGAGAACGCCAGCTCTTGGAGAGTGGGAGTGATGCTGGTCTGGGTGTTTTTTTTTTTTTTTTTTTTGTTTGTTTGTTTGTATTTTAAATCCAACACATTTTTTACTTTATAAAGGATTCATGAAAAAATGTGTACTGTTTGGCCTGGCTGCAGAATGAATTAACTGAGAAATCAGTTAGTGAGCCTAGTTTACACTAGCGTTAGTAGCTTTTTCTGAGCTCCTTTTTAACTGTTTTATGCCCACTAGTGATGAGCGGATGTGCTCGTATAAGGCGTTATCCAAGCATGCTCGTGTGCTAACCAAGTCTTTTCTGCGTGCTCGATAAATATGTTCGCGTCCCAGGGACTGCATGTCTCACGGCAGTTAGACAGCACCAACACATACAGGGATTGGATGAATACCATCAGTCTGACTAGTGTCCGTTTCTTTACAGGAAGAAATCGCACCAAAAATAGTCATGTGCATTTAGCCTTACATTGACTCGCAATCTGCACTTGGAAACTGACTATTCTCTTTTTCTTTCACCAGAGAAACAAGTCATCAAGAACAAACCCCAACCACAGCTGGTGGCCGCGTCCTAACCTCATGCCCACTTCGTGCAGTTGGAAAGTTTGTATTTTTGCTTCTTCTTTTTTTTTCTTGTACCCCCAGAGGGAGCCCGTGCCGGAACGCTCTGCCCACTATTCCTACAGGGAGGGGAAAGGGAGCATCTTGCTCCTTGTGAAATGTGACAAACTGCATTGCCGTCTCTGGTTTACATTGGGGGGGCCTCTTCCAGCCTTTCGGGGGTGGTAAATCTGCCCTTTGGACAGCCTTTCCAACAGCAGGAGACATAGTAGTCGCTCATGAACTCTTTACTAAACAGCGGGATTTCAGTATCGCACAGCCTATGTTGTCCGTTGGAGATGATTTAATGAGATGATCCATGGTGGCGGCAGTCGCGCCCCATCCAATAGTTTGCTGTTTTTACATTGTATAATGTGTGGACATCAGTGGCTTTAATTACTGCAGACTGGACTATTCGAGAACTGCCGCCTATGTATTATCCGGGTCCTGCTGAGGACACACAGGTCGCCTTCTACGCTGACGATGCCAGGAGCCCTGTGTCCAGATCTTGAACTTGCTTCCATTTTTATTATGGTGGAAGGTAACCAGTACTTCGACATGATGGATTCTCATCATTGTGCATGCACGGTTCAGATTTTTTTTATTTGTATACCCAATTTGCTATAATGAAGATTCAGAATAAAAACACTAAAAAGTAAAGGAGCACTGAAAAAAAAGAAAAACAAAATGGTTATATATAATCTGTTCCACCTTGTGGTCGTGTGACCAATGCTTTCCTCACCAGGATTCATCGAGGTGCTGACCCCCATTTTATTGGGGGTGCCTTAAAACGGCATATCTGGAGATATACGGGGTGATGAATGCACTCCGGTCACTGCTTGATGTGTTCATGACAGCAAGCAAAGGTCTTGAATATGGAGCGGAATTTAAACAATAATTATATTGTAGAAGGGACTCCTCAGCTGGGGAGAGTACTGATGTTTAGTGTGGTGCTGCAATGCATTATTCTGTGGCCCGAATGCACTTCTTACAAGGGCCCAGTAGACTTTAGCTGCCCCTGTGTGGACACGATTGCTGAGTTACTGAAAATTTTAGAATTACCAATTCTCCCATGAATGTTACAGCAAAAGAGGTTGCTTCTGGATTATAAAAACATGGCTGATCTCTTCCAAAAAAACGGTGGCACTGTAGAGATAAAAAGCAATTATGTTTTGTAATACTATACACCCCTTTAAGTACTCAGGCCATTGTTCTCGGTCCCACATGTCACAGCCCTAGGAGATTGCTCTGTAGTGTTATTTGCAATCTGTGTTACAGGGCGGGTTCCTAATATATCAGAATGGAAACCTTACCACCCAGATATACTGTATATTCTCTGCATAGAAGACACCGTTCCTGCTGCCACCCCGTCACAGTAGGTGTGTGATATTGGCCATTGCGACTTGTGGATAATTTGGAAGATTGAAGTTTTTATGATTTTTCAATTTAGTGTTTTTAAAAATCCTAATAAAATATATAAAGCACCAAAAGTTGTGGTTGTGAAGTATTAGCGCCATCAGTGGTCTGGGGTCCTTAGAGAGCAGTGAAGAACCCCATGGGTATATGCTGCACTCTTAGGTGCTAACCAAGCTCAACGCAGTCTAAGTGTTTTGCCAGATCTGGACAAAAAATTTTTGGCATTCAGCAAAGCTATGTCTTTAGTCATAGTCTTTGGCTATGTTCACCTCAGATATTATCCACTCGTCGGTGGCTCCTTTTGAAGCCTTAAAAAACAGGATTCGGACGTTTGCGATGATAGGAACATTAACTGTAAAGGGGTTGTCCAGGCTTGGGGCTCTTGTGACTGCAGACTTGTGACTCTTCACAGCGCGCACTGTCAGGATTCCCCAAGAAGAGGGCGCATGACAGCAAGTATGAAATTTGCATACACGTGATCACTTGCCAACTAGAAGTGCTCTGCTTCGCTCATTACAAGTGAATTAAGTGAGGCCAGACACATCTAGTCAGGATGTGGCCAAAAGTATGCAATCGCACGCTTTGTCACAAGACTGCCCGCTCCTGGTACTGGAGAATCCTGACAGCTCACACTCTGCACGCTGTGAGGAATCACAAGTCTGCAGTCACGTAGTATGATTGCAGACCTGGACAACCCCTTTAATGATGCAGACTGGGCCACTGAGGAGTAGATAAAACATGACGTGAACATAGCCTAAGGTGTTTCCTGTTCTTTATTGCTGCCTCCAGACATTGGTCAGGACATCGGTCGGAAGGCCAAAGATCACTGCTGCATTGCAGCATAGTTCATACATTTTGACCAGCAAGGAACTGCAATTTTTGTGTGCCTTGTCGTGGTGCAAATGCAATCCATTGACTTCCACTTTGATTTTTGTCCACACAATCTGTGTCGCCGTGAAAGTGCCTTGTAGACCCACCCTCAGCCTTGTAATTCTTCCATAGCCACCCGTTAGTATCCTGTAGTCACGTATCAGATGGAGCCTTTTCCCATTAAAACTGCTTAGTTGCTTTTGACCACTGCATCTAAGAGGGTTAAATTGGCTTCGATGGGAGTTCTCTGGTCTCTGCATTGTGCTGTTCTTCTGCTAATGAAAATATGTTCCAGAATTGTTATTTCATGAGGAATACAAGTATTTACAGGAGAAAGTGACAGGTGTTCTTTAAGACTTAAAGTGACCTGTTGACTTGGCTTGTGCTGTGCTTCTATAATGGCTGCTTGCCGCAGTCTGGATGCAGAGCAATGACAATTCAGAGATGTGATTGTGCTGGGCTGTAGCTTCGCTGCCTGCCATACTCCCACGTAGTGCGAGCGTGGGATGATCTCCTTGACTCAGCTGCATCTCACCCCTCGCATTGTGATTCACATTCACACAGGGGCATTTCACCCACCTCCTACTGAGTAGGATGCTGAGAGAATCAGACCCTCACCCCCTCCAGCTTTTCCTATGGTCTCATCGATTCAACAAAGAATCTTCTGCATTGTCAGAAATGTTCTTCCCCCTCTTTCTAGGTAAGCACTTGATCAATGGTGACAATAGCGGCACATAATTCCCCAGCTTCATCATCCACAGTGCACACAATGGTGGCAGTACCCAGCTTCACCACCAGGGGGCAGAGCTGACCTTTATAGCGGGGTGCTGCTATACCTTACATGTACACCTGCACAGTATGAGCATGGTGCAGAGCTGGGTGTTGCATTGTCACCAGCTTATGTAATAATGTGGATTGGTCGGCCATACTGTTACCCACCCATTATATGATATGCAGCTCTCCTGTTATACTGTTCGTGCTTAAAGACCCAAGCATTTTACAATAACATTGGTTATGTTCTGGCAGAAACTTTAGGCTGGGTTCACATTACGTTTGTCCCCTACCTTCAGTGACTCTTGGGACTCGCGTTTAGACCTACGCAAAATGTGATTTTGCATATGTGCTGATGGGCCATTGACTGTAATAATGCAAGCGGAGTCGGTGTGCTGTCGTGCATCATTTTCAGCTATATGTGCCTAGTTGAGGCAGGCAGAAAGACAGTCGAACACGTCTTGCTCATGGCCTCCTATAGGCATATATGGCTGAAAATGATGCACAACAGCACATGGTGACTCCCTCGGCGCATACGTCCGAATCGTTCACTCGTTAAAGAGACAGTACATCTCAGATATTTCAGTTCAGGAGAGTCCTAAAGTGGAATGATAAACCTTTACAGTCCTAAAAGGGTTAGAGACCAGCAGTTTCTTGGAGGACGTCCACTCTTAAAGGGAACCTGTCACCTGAATTTGGCGGGACCAGTTTTGGGTCATATGGGCGGGGTTTTCGGGTGTTTGATTCACCCTTTCCTTACCCGCTGGCTGCATGCTGGCCGCAATATTGGATTGAAGTTCATTCTCTGTCCTCTGGAGTACACGCCTGCCCAAGGCAATATTGCCTTGCACTGGCGTGTACTCCGGAGGACAGAGAATGAACTTCAATCCAATATTGCGGCCAGCATGCAGCCAGCGGGTAAGGAAAGGGTGAATCAAACACCCGAAAACCCCGCCCATATGACCCAAAACTGGTCCCGCCAAATTCAGGTGACAGGTTCCCTTTAAAGACCTTTTACATAAGCTGGGCGAGTGTTCTAATTGTTATCGTTAAAGGGGTATTGTCGTCATTCTCATAAAATCTAGTATGTAAGTGCCTGATAGTCTCAGCTGTAGAGACTGTGGCAACTAGGAATTAGTGACAGGCGGCAACAGGATCCTCAAGCACTGGCACCGATCAAGCATGTATATGTCCTATGGTCATGCCATAAATGTATAGGAATACCTCTTTATCTATCATCTATATACAATTATTAGGTTCTGTAGAAGGACGTAGATCTGGGGATTTATTATGATGGAATATAGGCTGAACTGGATGGACAAATGTCTTTTTTTGGCCTTACTAACTATGTTACTATATACTGTATCTGCAGGGTAGACTCCATTATTTCCTCCACCAGTGTAGAAATGGCTGCACACTCTGTCCGCTGTCACTGTATGAATGGGGTCTCCTATCTGCTGCAATTCTATAAAGGTGTATTATGGGTCTGTGTGTGCCATGGACCCATTAAAACCTGTGTGCCGGTGCTTATGGCCGATTTTCCATGAAAATTGATTGTCTGCGTGGAAAAAAAAACTTGTAGCGTGCAATGTAAAGGCAGCTCAAGCACCAACCTGCAGTGTGGACATGGAGTCGGACACATCAGCAGCTTTCACTGTTTTTACATATGGAAACCCAGCCCAACTCTCAGCATGGTAGTTGTAGTTTTCAACAATTGAAAGGCATGTTTCCTTCCCTGTGTCAGATAAGTGTCACTATGAGTTACCACACCAATCTGCCCTCCACTGTGCCAACCGCATGGTGAGCTTTTCCAATAATGGTCCAAGGGCATAATAATACTTGGGGCTTTCACCACCCGAGCGACCATTCCATCTTGGCCTTGTCTTTTTTAGGAACTGACACAGGGATGTGCTCTCTGCAAGTGCAGTAATATTAGCAAACAGGAAAGTGTTAACGTGTTAAAGCCTTGGAAAATGGCGTGGGGCAGCAGGACCTCCTGTGGGTGAATAGGAGTGTGCTTGTGTCAAGCAGCGCCTGGAAAGGGAGCTCATTTATATCTCTGCAATAAGCCCACCTTCCTCTTCCCTATGTTTGTTTGTATAACTCTTTTAAGCATCTCGCCATAAAAAACAGTTTTCTGGGAAGTTCCCATATAACTCCCATCCTTTTGGACCCCCTCCGATCCCAAGAAAGAAGGGTTTGTATCACTCAATCTGCACTGCATCCCCTCCCACAGCGGCACTCCTATCATAGCAAAAAAGAAGGGTACTGCAGAGTCTCCATTCACGTTATTGGAGCTGTGATGGCATTTCCTTACATATCGGGTGGGTGAGACACCACTGTGCAGGGAGAAAGTAAAAAAGGATTTAGTTCTTCCTTCATTCTCAGGATCTGTGAGATCACAAATATCAGATAACCACCAATCAAAAACTGATATGATGGCACCTGGTTTAATTCCTATATATTTTACAAATCTCCCAGATTTAGAACAGGCTTCCCAAAATGTATGCAAAATTTTGGACATTAATTGCACCCACGAGGAATACCCTCAAAATAACCATCTTTGGACGTGGTTTTGTTTAGCCCTAGCTCATTTGATGCAAAATCATGTGCATCCACCACTCGTAAAGACAGTGAATGGAGCGGTAGTGAACACGTGCGACCACCACTCCTATAAGCAGTGAATGGAACAATAGTGAGCACTTGCCACTACCACTTCTACAGTGGGGCAAAAAAGTATTTAGTCAGTCAGCAATAGTGCAAGTTCCACCACTTAAAAAGATGAGAGGCGTCTGTAATTTACATCATAGGTAGACCTCAACTATGGGAGACAAACTGAGAAAAAAAAATCCAGAAAATCACATTGTCTGTTTTTTTAACATTTTATTTGCATATTATGGTGGAAAATAAGTATTTGGTCAGAAACAAAATTTCATCTCAATACTTTGTAATATATCCTTTGTTGGCAATGACAGAGGTCAAACGTTTTCTGTAAGTCTTCACAAGGTTGCCACACACTGTTGTTGGTATGTTTGCCCATTCCTCCATGCAGATCTCCTCTAGAGCAGTGATGTTTTTGGCTTTTCGCTTGGCAACACGGACTTTCAACTCCCTCCAAAGGTTTTCTATAGGGTTGAGATCTGGAGACTGGCTAGGCCACTCCAGGACCTTGAAATGCTTCTTACGAAGCCACTCCTTCGTTGCCCTGGTGGTGTGCTTTGGATCATTGTCATGTTGAAAGACCCAGCCACGTTTCATCTTCAATGCCCTTGCTGATGGAAGGAGGTTTGCACTCAAAATCTCACGATACATGGCCCTATTCATTCTTTCATGTACCCGGATCAGTCGTCCTGGCCCCTTTGCAGAGAAACAGCCCCAAAGCATGATGTTTCCACCACCATGCTTTACAGTAGGTATGGTGTTTGATGGATGCAACTCAGTATTCTTTTTCCTCCAAACACGACAAGTTGTGTTTCTACCAAACAGTTCCAGTTTGGTTTCATCAGACCATAGGACATTCTCCCAAAACTCCTCTGGATCATCCAAATGCTCTCTAGCAAACTTCAGATGGGCCCGGACATGTACTGGCTTAAGCAGTGGGACATGTCTGGCACTGCAGGATCTGAGTCCATGGTGGCGTAGTGTGTTACTTATGGTAGGCCTTGTTACATTGGTCCCAGCTCTCTGCAGTTCATTCACTAGGTCCCCCCACGTGGTTCTGGGATTTTTGCTCACCATTCTTGTGATCATTCTGACCCCACGGGGTGGGATTTTGCGTGGAGCCGCAGATCGAGGGAGATTATCAGTGGTCTTGTATGTCTTCCATTTTCTAATTATTGCTCCCACTGTTGATTTCTTCACTCCAAGCTGGTTGGCTATTGCAGATTCAGTCTTCCCAGCCTGGTGCAGGGCTACAATTTTGTTTCTGGTGTCCTTTGACAGCTCTTTGGTCTTCACCATAGTGGAGTTTGGAGTCAGACTGTTTGAGGGTGTGCACAGGTGTCTTTTTATACTGATAACAAGTTTAAACAGGTGCCATTACTACAGGTAATGAGTGGAGGAAAGAGGAGACTCTTAAAGAAGAAGTTGCAGGTCTGTGAGAGCCAGAGATCTTGATTGTTTGTTTCTGACCAAATACTTATTTTCCACCATAATATGCAAAAAATATGATAAAAAAACAGACAATGTGATTTTCTGGATTTTTTTTTCTCAGTTTGTCTCCCATAGTTGAGGTCTACCTATGATGTAAATTACAGACGCCTCTCATCTTTTTAAGTGGTGGAACTTGCACTATTGCTGACTGACTAAATACTTTTTTGCCCCACTGTATAAGTAGTGAATGGAGTGATAATGACGTGCGACCACCACTCCTATGAGCAGAATGGAGCAGTAGTTAGCACGTGCAACCACTTTGTTTTTTTATAAGGCAACCCCTTTAATTCAGATTCTTGAATGGAATTCCAGAAATGCAATGAAGATTGACAATTCTCACATTCCCTGAGACCCACAAACAGACATGGTGGTAGTCAGCATACTCTTGTCCCCACAATGCACTTTACAGGTCATCCCTCCCCCCCCCAGCTCCATCCCTCTCATCCCCTTCTTTTGAGGTCCACACCATCAGGCTCTTTCGTCCCCTCTCCCTCAGAGTAGCGGTCATATACCGGCCCCCAGGCTCACCCACCCACTTCCTGGACCATTTCTCTTGCCTGGCTGCCGCACTTCATGTCCTCAGAACTCCCAGCCCGTATCCTGGGTGACTTCAACATCCCCATTAACAGCCTCACTTCCACATCTGCATCCCAGCTTCTTTCACTAACCACTTCTCTAGGCCTCTCACAGCTCTCAACCTCTCAAACACACAAAGACGGTAACACCCTTGACCTGGTCTTCGTTCGGCTCTGTTCAATCTCCTACCTAGATAACTCACCGCTTCCCCTCTCTGACCACAACATTCTCTCCTTCACGCTCACAATTCCTCGCCCACCCCAGCACCCTCCTACCTACCACACATTCAGAAATCTACACGCTATCAACCCTCACACACTTTCAGACTACCTACACTCCTCTTTTTCCTGTCCTGATCTGGCTGTACATCACTACAATGACCCTCTTAGAAGCACCCTGGACCAAGTAGCGCCCCTCACCATCAGAACCTGTAAAACAGCCCTGGCTCACATCGCAAACCCGATTTCTCCAGCGATGCTCTAGGAGTGCTGAACGCGTGTGGAGGAAAACTCGCACACCAGAAGACTTCATACACATCAAATTTATGTTAAAAACCTATAACTCTGCCCTTCACCTCGACAAACAGACCTACTTCACCAATCTGATCTCACTATCCAACAACCCCAAGAAACTTTTTGACACCTTTCACTCCCTCCTCAGGCCAAAAGCACAAGCCCCTATCACAGACATTTATGCTGATAACCTGGCCTCCCACTTTATAGAGAAAATAGATAACATCCGTCAGGAAATCCACTCCCAGACACCAAGCACAGCAACTCCCATCCCTCCCTGCATTTCCCCTGGCTCACTCTCCACATTCGATCCCATCACAGAAGAAGTCGTCTTCAGGCTCCTCTCTTCTCTTCCGACTACATGCACTACCGACCCCATTCCCTCACATCTCCTCCAGTCTCTCTCCAGTCGTCACAACTCTCCTAACTGCAATCTTTAATCTCTCCCTCTCCTCTGGCATTTTCCCCTCCTCCTTCAAACACTCTATCATTACTCCATTACTAAAGAAACCCGCCCTTGACCCATCCTGCGCAAACTACAGACCAGTTTCCAATCTCCTCTTCATCTCTAAACTCTTGGAGCGCCTGGTCAACTCCCGCCTTACCTGTTACCTCTCCACTCATTCCCTCCTAGACCCTTCACAGTCCGGTCTCGCCCCCTACATTCGACAGAAATGGCACTCATCAAGGTGACCAATGACCTTCTGACAGCAAAATGTAACGGTGACCACACAGCTCATTCTTCTGGACCTTTCTGCAGCTTTCAACACTGTTGACCACCCTCTCCTACTCTCTAGGCTCCAGTCACTAGGCATTAAGGACACTGCTCTCGCCTGGTTCTCCTATCTTTCTGACCACTCCTTCAGTGTTCTGTTCTCTGGCTCCACTTCACCTCCTCTTACTCTCACTGTCTGGGTACAGTACCTCAGGGCTCAGTCCTTGGCCCCCTTCTCTTCTCCCTCTACACGACCCCAATTGGACAGACCATCAGCAGATTTGGCCTTCAGTACCATCTTTATGCTGATGACACACAACTATACACGTCATCCCCTGACCTTACTCCCCCTGTACTACAGAACGCCAGTGACTGTCTGCAGTCTCCAACATCATGTCCACTCTCTATCTGAAACTCAACCTCTCCAAAACTGAACTTCTGCTCCCGCCATCTACTAACCACCCTAAATCTGACATTTCCCTCTCTGTAGGTGGCACCATAATAACACCCCGGCAGCAGGCGTGCTGTCTGGGTGTTGTTTGACTGCGATCTGTCCTTCACCTCCCATATACAATCTCTTGCCCGCTCGTGCTGCTTACACCTAAAGAACATCTCTAGAATCCGTCCTTTTCTCACCATGGAAACAACAAAAACCCTCACTGTCGCCTTGATCCACTCCCGCCTGGACTACTGCAATGCTCTACTAATTGGCCTCCCCCTTACTCGACTTTCCCTTCTCCAGTCTATCCGTAATGCAGCCGCCAGGGTTGTCCATCTTGCTAATCGTTATTCGGACGCGTCCGCTGTTTGCTAGTTGTTACACTGGCTGCCTATTCACTACAGGATCCAATTAAAAGTATTTGTTCTCACCCACAAAGCCGTACACAGTGCGGCACCACCTTACATCTCCTCCCTCATTTCGGTCTATCGGCCTAACCGACTTCTGCACTCTTCAAATGACTTTCGATTAACCTCTGCACTAATCCGTACCTCCCACTCCCGACTACAAGACTTCTCCCATGCTGCGCCAATCCTCTGGAATGCTCTACCCCAATTTACATAGTTTTAGGCGCTCCCTCAAAACACATTTGTTCAGAGCGGCCTATCACGTTCCCTAATCAGTCATTTTATGTATGTTTGTATGTGTGGGTAGCCCATTCACTATCCCCATCTATTCCCCACCCCCTGAAGATGGCTGGACCATCATTGTAAACACATCATTGCAAATACATACACACCTGTACTTTGTATCTCCCCCACCTCATTGTAGATTGTAAGCTGTCACGAGCAGGGTCATCTTATTTTGCTTTAATTATTGTATTGCTAACGATATTACTTATGACTGTTGTGTTTGAAACTGTTAAGCTGTAAAGCGCTGCGGAATATGTTGGCGCTATATAAACAAAGATTATTATTATTATTGACACTTACTATGGCAGACCATTAGCACAAGATACTAGTACTAATTAAATATTCTGGATTATCAAATACTCATAGAGAATAATAAATATAAAAATATGTGTATGTTTTTGGATTATCAGATGCTTCTTTTCCTATACCTACCGCTGTTGTTTCCCTGTGAGCATTAGTACTGTCATAACCGCCTCGGCACATTGTGCAGAGCAATTATTATTATGTCTTGACCTCTTTTCCTTACTGACATTAGACTTACTTGCTGTGTGTTTTAGAAAATCCCGTCGTCAGCAATTTTCTTGCTCATGCAGAACATTACCAGTAATGAGCAAGCCGTTGAGGAAAGCGGTGAGTCTCAGGATATTCTTATTACGAACTGTAGAGATGTGGAAGAAACCCTTCATGACGTGATACTCAAGCAGCCATCAATGGGGTGGCTGCTTAAAGGGCAGGGCTAAATATCAGATCCCAAACCTAACCCTATAAATATGAGACCCCCCGATATTAATAGTTGCAACAAATTTCCACTATATATGTGTCCTCAGGAGATAGACATGAGAGTCCCTCCGTGCACTAGAAAGAAAGCCGCACATGTGCAGCCACATCTCAAGCACAGTGTAGGGAACTGTTTCCGAGATAGATACTGGTCTCTGTGATAGGATCCTCATATCCTTTCAATATGACGTTAACCCCTTCACGCTAAAGCCACTTTCTTCTGAGCACGCCAATGTGGGGGAAAATTCATGCTTGGGCGCACAGCAGGGGTCAGAAGGGAAGGAGCACCACTTCACTTTTTAAACGCAAAATTGGCTGGAATCTAAACACTGGAAACCCCTACAAGTGACGCCATTTTGGAAAGTAAACCCCTCAAGAAACTTATCTAGATGCATTGTGAGCACCTTGAATCCGAAGGTGCTTCACAGAAATTTATAACAATGTTCCGTGAAAATAAAATCCTTCTTTAAGCCCGAAACTTATTTTCACAAGGGTAACAGGAGAAATTGGACCTAAAAAATTGTTGTGCAATTTCTGCTGAGCACACACATACCCCATATATGGGGGAAAACTACTGTTTGGGCGCACAGCAAGGCTCAGAAGTGCAATGCAAAATTGGCTAGAATCATTAGTGGATGCTATGTCACGTTTGGAGACCCCTTGATGTGCCTACATAGTGGAAAACCCCCACAAGCGACTCCATTTTGGAAAATAGACCTTGAGGAAATATATCAAGACGTTTGGTGAGCACCTTGATCCCCCGGGTGCTTCACAGAAGTTTATAGCGCAGAGCCCTACTTTTTTTTTGTTATTTTCACAAGGGTATTAGGAGAAATCGCACCATACAGTTTGGTGTGCTATTTCTCCGGAGTACATCGATACCCCATATGTGGTCAAAAATTACTTTTGAGGCACAGTGTAAAGCTCAGAAGAGAAAGACCACCATATTGGAGTTCAGAATTTACTTGAATGGTTTGAGGGTGCCATGTCACATTTGCAGAGCCCTTGAGGTGCCATAACAGCAGAAACCCCCATAAATAACATCATTTTACAAACTACATCTCTCAATTAATTCATGTAGGGGTGCAGTGAGCATGTTGACACCACATGTGCCTCACAGAAATGTATACCATTGGGCGGTGAAGAAAGAATAATTCCATTCTTACCACTATAATGTGTTTTAGCCCAAATTTTTTTATTTTTTTATAAGGTCTAATGGGAAAAATGAATCTCTTGTTTGTTGTGCCATTTCTCCCAAGTACGCCATGTAATCAGGAACTACTTTTAAGGCAAAGTGCAAAACTCAGAAGGTGAGGACCATCATAATTTAGTGTGGATTTTACTGTTATGGTTTGTGGGTGCCATGACCCACTGGAAGAGTCTCTGACGTGCCAGAACAGCAGAATACCACCTCACAGTACATCATGGCACCATTCATTTTGAAATTGGATGTCGCAGACTTGGATTATGAAGTGGGACAGGTGAGGGATATGGTTGTTTGCTTATTTTATTTTTTTTACAGGGGACATGGGCATCGGTGGATTATCTTCATGCCTGACAGGTGAGGGATATGGTATGGGACATGGGCTTCAATGGATTAGCCGTAAGGTGAGTAAACTGTGTTTTTATTTTTAACCAAATGTGTAAAACCGGGTATTGAGTTTTATTTCAAGTAAAGGATTTTCTTCTTGCTGTGTGTTTATTTCAATACTTACTATGGGGTTAGTAATGGTGCTGTCTTATAGACACCTCTCCATTATTAACCTCCTTGGCTTGATGTCACCTGACAATACAAAGGTGACATCAACCCCATCACTATTACTTTACTTGACACTGCCACAGGGAAAGTGGGAAGAGCGAGGCTAAGGGCTAGATTTGGCGCATCTTATTTGCCGACAGTCATGTGAAACCATGATTTTTGCGGGACGAGTTGACATTTTTATTTGTACCATTTTTGGGTACATCACATTTTTTATTGCTTTTTATTCCCAATTTTGTGAGGCAGAATGAACAAAAAAACAGCAATTCAGGATTTTTTTTTTTTGTGGGGGGGGGGGGGGGGAGGGGGGTGTTCATGCTGCTCCACACCACATGAGGTAAAATTGATAATACAACTTCATTCTTAACATCAGTATGATTACAGCAACATAACATTTATATAATTTATGTTTTGGCGCTTTGCTATGATTTTTGACATGTTGCACTGACACAAGTTACAGTAGTTAAATCATGCACTGCACACTATCCAACTAACTTGGTAGCCCTAAACAGCAAGAGCACAAGAAGAGGATTCAGAGATCCTCCAAAAAATAGAAAAAACAGCAAAACGAGGCAGAGCTTCTTACCTGCCTAGGCCTCTAAACAAATGCACTATCAGGATGCAGTGGACCCATGTGGTTAAGATGGAGACTACACAGATGCAGCATAACCGATGAGGCAGCCACTCTCAACCCATCAAACTAATGGAGGGGGTGGCTGCTTGGCACAATGCTGCACATAAAAGACTGCACCTGTGTAGTCTCCATCTTAACCACATGGGTCCACTGCATCCTGATAGTGCATTTGTTTAGAGGCCTAGGCAGGTAAGAAGCTCTGCCTCGTTTTGCTGTTTTAACTTGGTAGCCCATGTCGACATCGGCTCACCATGGCAACAATCAGCACCTGACAATAACATCACGGGGGCCCCAATCGAAGGGCAGAGAGAGCCCCCTCCTTCTCCCTGCCTTCTAAATGCTGCGATTGATATCGATCGCAGCATTTAGAGGATTAAACTTCCGCTCCTGATAGTGCGTGCCGGTTGTCAGCTGTCATGTCAACTGAACACCTGGTGGCAATTGCCTGGACGTAGCCATATGTCCAAGGTCAGGAAGTACTTCCTAACCTGGACGTATAGATAAGTCTACGGTCGTGAAGGGAATATTCCTATTTGGGAATAATCCTTTCAAAGAGAAACTAAACTTTTTTTTTTTTAATCATTTTCTCCAGTAAGTAAAGTTATGAAACTTTACAAATCACTTTGGGTTACAAGTAAGCTGAATTCTGTCTCACAGACCTGTTAGTTTTTCTTTAAGGAGCCCTCCTACTCTGCACTCATTACCTGTATTAATTGCACCTGTTTGAACTTGCTACCTGTACAAAAGACACCTATCCACACACTGTCAATCCCACTACAACCTCTCCACCATGGCCAATACCAAAGAGCTGTCTAAGGATACCAGGGACAAATTGCAGACCTGCAGAAAGCTGGGACAGGCTACAGGACAATAGACAGGCAGCTTGGTGAGAAGGCAACAACTGTTTGGGACAATTATTAGAAAATGGAAGAAACACAAGGTGACTGTCAATCTTCCTTGGTCTGGGATCCATGTAAGATCCCGCCTCGTGGTGTAAGGAGAATTCTGTAAGGGCTTGTTTCCACTTGCGAGAAACACGTCCGTGTCTCGCATGTGAAAACAAAGCTATGGCGCCAGCACTCCGGAGCGGAGAGGGAGACTGCATAGCAACACATGCAGCCGCACGCTCCGCTCCTAAGTGCCGGCGCCAGAGCTTGGTTTCCACATGCGAGACACGGACGTATATCTTGCAAGTGGAAACAAGCCCTAAAGGTCAGGAATTAGTCCAGAACTACACGGGAAGACGTGATCAATGACCTGAAGTGAGCCGAGACCAGTCTCAAACATTACCGTTAGTAAAACACTACGCCGCCATGTATTAAAATCCTACAGAGCACTCAAGGTCCCCCTGCTCACCCCAGCACATCCAGGTCCATTTGAAGTTCGCCAATGACCATCTGGATGATCCAGAGGAGGCATAGCAGAAGGTCATGTGGTCAGATAAGACCAAAATAGAACTTTTTGGTATCAGCTCCACTCGCCGTGTTTGCAGATAGAAGACGGATGAGTTCAACCCCAACAACACCATCTCAACCGTGAAACATGGTGGAGGAAACATAACTTGGAGGTGCTTTTCTTGAAAGGGGACAGGATGACTGCACCGTATTGAAGGAAGGATGGATGGGGTCATGGATCACGACATTTTGGCCAACAACATCCTTCCCTTAGTAAGAGCATTGAAGATGCCTCGTGGCTGGGTCTTTCCAGCTTGACAATGACCCAAAACACACAGCCAGGACAACTAAGGAGTGGCTCTGTAAAAAGCATTCAAGGTCCTGGAGTGGCCTAGGCAGTCTCCAGACCTGAACCCAATAGAAAATCTTTGGATGGAGCTGAAAATGAAATTCAATGTTGCCCAGCGACAGCCCCGAAACCTGAAAGATCTGGAGAAGATCTGTATGGAAGAGTGGGCCAAAATCCCTGCTGTATAGTGTGTACAAATTTGGTAAAGAACTGCAGGA
This sequence comes from Ranitomeya imitator, assembly GCF_032444005.1. Classification (NCBI taxonomy): domain Eukaryota; kingdom Metazoa; phylum Chordata; class Amphibia; order Anura; family Dendrobatidae; genus Ranitomeya; species Ranitomeya imitator. Next base: position 418,372,676 of record NC_091283.1, on the reverse strand, counting down.
AACATCTGAGCTCTGTAATTGCAAACAAAGGTTTCTGTACCAAACATTAACTTCTGTGTATCAAATACTTATTTCAAGCAATAAAATGCAAATTATGTAAAAATCGTACAATGTTATTCTCTGGATTTTTCTTTAAGATTCTGTCTCTCACAGTTTAAGTGTACCTACGATAAAAATTACAGACCTCTCCATTCTTTATAACTTGCAAAATCGACAGTGTATCAAATACTTATTCCCCCCCATATATGTAAACGTAAATGTGTGGTCAATGCAAATGACTGGCACATGGCTTATTCCTTCCAAAGACCATAGTATGGACCAGGGGGCATGCATTACAGGTGGAAGAAGGGAGATTCTAGCAGCTAAGGCTACTTTCACACTAGCGTCGGAATCTCCCCGTCGCAATGCATCGGGCAGAGATTCCGATGCTAGAGTTTAACGTACTGCACAATGGAGGCAGCGGATGCATTTCTCCGGCGCATCCGCTGCCCCATTGTAAGGTGCGGGGAGGTGGGGGCGGAAAAAAAAAGCGGTCCGTCAAAAGCGTTTTTTGCTCCCGACGGTCCGCAAAAGCACGACGCATCCGTCGCTTGACGGATGCGACGTGTGGCAATCCGTCGCAAATGCGTCGTCAGTGCAAGTCTATGGGGAAAAAACGCATCCTGCAAGCACTTTTTCTGCAAAACGACGCATTGTGACGGATTGCAGAAAACGCTAGTGTGAAAGTAGCCTAAGTTGGAAAGGGTTCTTGATGGCTTGATCAGTGAGGCTGTGGGATGCCGACCACAAGAGGTAGTGTTGACAGACGCTATAACCGCTTTTAAAAAAAGGGACAGATACTCTTGACACAACAGATTACATTGTGGGTTATAGATAGTTAGCCATAGAGATTGTATAACTGATGGAGAAAGGTTGAACTTGACAGTTTCAAAAAATCGCACAGGTCTATGTAACTCTGTAACTTTATGATGATTTGTCTAAATTTCTGTAAAATAATTGCAGGTTAGCGTCTTCCATTCCTGGCTTTTCCCCAGTCTATTTGCCTTCACCTGCATTGATATAAGAATGTACTCATTTGGAATACAGCTGATGGCAGTGAAAGTGGCAGCTCAGCACCTGTGTCTCACTAAGGGCTCAGTCACATGTCAGTTTTTGTTATACGAGTGCTATTGGTGTTTTTCAAGGATAGCACTCGTACCTATGATGGCCTATGGGGTAGTTCACGTGTCCAATTTTTTCCTTCGAACCGAGTGGTCTAAAGGAGAAAAATCACTGACGTCTGAATGAGCCCTAACCATTGGGATAAGCTACTGAAAGAGACTGTTCTTAAAAGCACAACGTGCAAAGGAGTAGACAGGAGCTGACCCATCACTGCCATCGTCTGTTCTCCAAATTCCTACATTCTAATATCAATACAGCTGAAGGTAGACACATAGACTGGGGTTTGGAAGACAGTTACATGCTATTTTTTTACTGGAATGAAGACAAATCCCCTAATAAAGTGATTTGAAAAGATTACTAACATTATACGCTGGACAAGATTATTCTTTTTTAAAGTTATGCTTTAAGCATTGATTCTTCTGTATTTACAATGTGATTTTTCCTATGAAGATATGGATGTAGAGGATGTTTGGTAATGAGGCGTTGGCAAGTTTGGGGGACACAATTGTTAATATAAATACCAATGGCATATATACCCACTCCTCGATACAGTGCTAGTAATGGTGACCTCGTGCCTGAATCTTCTTATTGTCATTTTCTTCAAAAGTCTCACCATTTTGGAAAATATAACACCAGCACCAGGGTCTTCACACATAATATGCCTATTGATCGCAATGTAACATATATAAGGCACCAAGGGACGGGTCGCACCAAATGATGGAAAATGGTGACTCTTCCACTGCCACAGATGTGATGAGTGTGGGAGGTGATGACTTGACATTGTTATCGCACTCTAGTCACGGTGGTCGAGGGACTGAGGAAACGTGAAAATGCTCGGGGCTCTCTAAGAAGCCGCAGGCTCCTTGTGTAGAGATCAGCACAACTTTGCAATTTTCAGCCAAGATTTCTGTGTCATTAGCTCTGTGTAAACACCGCTGGCATCTTCTGGTGGGTAACACGGAGGATTTCATATCTCTGGAGGAACGAAATTACACAGAATATCAAGATGAACTTTAGTTTATGTGTAGAAAATTTCATTGTAACTAACAAGAAAAACAAACGTGTGTAAATTCATAAGCATTTGTGTTATCAGTCCTTGTATACCCAGTGGGAACCATGCAGTCGGAGTGGAAGATTAGATGGTTGCGGGAAAACCTTCCATTGACTGCAAGCTGGACACCTTCTCTGGTCACAGATTCTGTACTGTAGTCGTTGTGAATAACTTTTGGCCACCCTTTTGGATTTAAGGCTTGAATAAAAAAAATTGTTTGCCCCAGTAGTACCACCATACAGTGCATAAGTGGAACCACCATGTAATATATAAATAATATCACCATACAGTGCATAAGTAGTACCACCATGTAATATATAAATATCACCATACAGTGCATAAGTAGTACCACCATGGAATATATAAATAATATCACCATACAGTGCATAAGTAGTACCACCATGTAATATATAAATAATATCACCATACAGTTCATAAGTAGTACCACCATGTAATGTATAAATAATACCACCATATAATGTATAAATAGTAACACCAAGAACAATTGCAGCAATGATCTTTAAAATCTTCTATGTAGTGCAAAATAACAGTATTATACAGTGCACAAATAATGCTACCATACAGCACATAAGTAGTACCACCATACAATGTATAAATAGCACCATACAGTGTATAAATAATATCAGCATATAGTGCATAAGTAGTACCACCATACAATGTATAAATAATATCACCATACAGTGCATAAGTAGTACCACCATATGTACAAATGATATCACCATACAATGTATAAATAGTAACACCAAGAACAATTGCAGCAGTGACCTTTAAAATCTTCTATGTAGTGCAAAAGAACACTATTATACAGTGCACAAATAATGCCACCATACAGTACATATGTAGTACCACCATAAAATGTGTAACTAATAGTACCATACAGTGTATAAATAATATCGCCATACAGTGTATAAATAATCAGCAGCGTACAGTGCATAAGTAGTACCACCGTACAATGAATAAGTAATATCTCCATACAGTGTATTATTAGTACCACCATATAACATTATCACCATACATTAAAGCACGGAGGCTCAGTAGTTGGCACTGTTGGTTTGCAGCGCTGACATCCTGCGTTAAAATCCCAGCATGGACTTTGTATGTCCTCCCCGTATTTGCGTGGGTTTCCTCCAATACTAATAGGGAATTTAGATTGTGAGCACAGATGGAATTAATGGTGCTATATAAGTGAGTAAAGTAAATAAATCCAATGCACATATACCACCAAACAGTGCTTAAATTATATCACTATACGGTACCACCATACAGTGTATAAATAGTGTCACCATACTGAGCATACATAAAGCCAACATAGTGTGTAAATAATATCACTACAATGAATGGTAAACAACACCACCATAAAACATAGAAATATTACGTAATATCACTATAGACAGTACATACGGTAAATATTATCCCCATCACAGTTCACAAATAATACCATCGTATAGTGCATACATTACTCCACCATACAGGGCACAAATAATACCACCGAAACTGCGTCATAATACCACTATAAATTACGTAAATATTATGGCAAGAGCACAAATATTACTGTTATCTAGTCCATAAATAATATGTAGACCACAAATAATGTAATTATACAGTCCATAAATAATACTATTATACAACACATAAATAATACTGTTATGTTTGCTAATGACAGGTGTTATGAAGGCAATCCAGAAACACAGTGTGCTTAGCGATCAGAGCGCACACAGTGATCTGACAAATACCCAAAAATACAAGAACGAGCTCTGAGACGTGGAAACTCTGTAGACTGCACACCTGATCCTATCCTAAACACAACTAAAAGCGGCTGTGGATTGCGCCTAACAACTACCTAGGCAACTCGGCACAGCCTAAGAAACTAGCTAGCCTGAAGATAGAAAAATAGGCCTGACTTGCCCCAGAGAAATTCCCCAAAGGAAAAGGCAGCCCCCCACATATAATGACTGTGAGTAAGATGAAAAGACAAAACGTAGGGATGAAATAGATTCAGCAAAGTGGGGCCCGATATTCTAGGACAGAGCGAGGACAGTAAAGCGAACTTTGCAGTCTACAAAAAACCCTAAAGCAAAACCACGCAAAGGGGGCAAATAAAAAAACCACCGTGCCGAACTAACGGCACGGCGGTACACCCTTTGCGTCTCAGAGCTTCCAGCAAAAATAAAGACAAGCTGGACAGAAAAAAAAGCAACAAAAAGCAAAAGGCACTTAGCTATACAGAGCAGCAGGTCACAGGAACAATCAGGAGAAGCTCAGATCCAACACTGAAACACTGACAAGGAGCAAGGATAGCAGCATCAGGCGGAGTTAAGTAATGAAGCAGTTAATGAGCTCACCAGAACACCTGAGGGAGGAAGCTCAGAAGCTGCAGTACCACTTGTGACCACAGGAGTGAATTCAGCCACAGAATTCACAACATAATACCTATAGTCAGTGCATAAATAATGTATTGCAGTTTGGAAATATTGCCACTGTACATTACATAAATATAACTATAATACAGTTCTGAAATATTAGAACCATAAAGAGCACAAATTATACCACTATACAGTTCATAAATAATGCCACCATAAAGTGCATAAATTGTACCACTCTACTTTTTATAAGTACTAATAAAGAAAAATAACCCATACAGAGACCAGAGCGCTATGTAGTGCTGCAGTGATTTGTCCTGAGGGGTTAGTGGTGTCGTTCCTGGGGTATTTACCTCCTTTACCGCCCTGCATGCAGGCTATAGGAGGTCACCTCTCCGAGTATTATAGATGTGTGGTTTATTATGTGGAGGAGGATGTGATGTTGTTCCACAAGTGTTTCACGTGTCGCCTACATGTGATAATGAGTAGGAGGGGAGGGTGTCGATACCATTCCTTTCACCTAGTGTTGTATAATCTGTTGATGCTACTTGTGCTTGTCTTTATTTTTCTGCCTTTCACATGTATTCTTCTCGGAGAAGCCGACCATTCCCAAGCGATATCCTTATTGTTTGGTTTCGAAGAGGCTCGAGAACCGTACGGGCTGAATGTACAGAAGAAGCAGGAACATTCCTGACCATTTCTTACCAGGGCGAGACTTGTGATCGTTCCATGAAGTCTATATGGCCTAGATTGTCTTAGTATGCTTTTTACCTGTAATCTATTGCCTCCTGTTATCAGCCACATCAAACTGACAAAAAGCAGACTATATTCTTTAATGAGACTACTTTAAAAGAGTTGTCCGATCTATGCCATGACTTGGACATTTTAAAGGGACCATAACTTGGCAAACCCATCTATAAAACCAGCTGTGATGGACTCAACATGACCAAGTACTGCATGATGACCCATTCTTATTAATAAGTGTTATGTAGTAAGACATACACTATATGGAAAAGTATTAGCACACTACAGGAAAAACTATGAATGCCGATTCTAAATCCATAGATAATAATATCGAGTAGGAAAGGCTTTCTACAAATCTTTGTGTCTTTGGGAATTTTCGCCTGTTCCTTCAGAAGAACATTTGTGAACTCAGACAGGGCTGGGCTTGTAATCTCCGCTGTAGTTCATCCCAAAAATGTTGGTTGGGGTTGAGATCCGGGCTCTGTCATGACCTTCCATACAAAAACTCCTTAAATCATGCCTTTATGGACCTTGCTTTTTGCACTGTTACAGACATGGGGAACAGAAAAGGGACCTTCTCCAAACTGTTCCCACAAAGATAGAAGCTACAATTGTCCAAAATATCTTGTATGCTGTCGCTGAAGCCCTAACATTTCCCATAACTGGAAATAAGGGCTTATGCCAACCCCTGAAAAACAAGCCCATTGTATTTTTTTGTCAGATCAGGGGACTAAAGGTACCGTCACACTGAACGCTAGCGATCCTTGACGTTGCAGCGTCCTGGCTAGCGATATCGTTGAGTTTGACAGGCAGCAGCGATCTGGATCCTGCTGTGCCATCGTTGGTCGGAGCAGAAAGTCCAGAACTTTATTTCATCGCTGGACTCCCGCAGACATCGCTGAATTGGCGTGTGTGACGCCAATTCAGCGATGACTTCACTGGTAACCAGGGTAAACACGTTTCAAAACGTGTTAAGGTACCGTCACATTTAGCGATTAGTAACCCGATGTTTACCCTGGTTACCAGCGTAAACGTAAAAAAAAAACACTACATACTTACATTCCGGTGTCTGTCCCCCGGCGCTGTACTTCTCTGCACTGTGAGCGCCCGCCGGCCGGAAAGCAGAGCACAGCGGTGACGTCACCGCTGTGCTTTCCGGCTGGCGCTCACAGTCAGTGCAGAGAAGCCGGAGAGGACAGACACCGGAATGTAAGTATGTAGTGTTTGTTTTTTTGTAACCAGGGTAAACATCGGGTTACTAATCGCGGCCCTGCGCTTAGTAACCCGATATTTACCCTGGTTACCAGGGGACTTCGCATCGTTGGTCGCTGGAGAGCTGTCTGTGTGACAGCTCTCCAGCGACCACACAGCGATGCTGCAGCGATCGGGATCGTTGTCTAGATCGCTGCAGCGTCGCTAAATGTGACGGTACCTTAACACGTTTTGAAACGTGTTAGGATCATCCATTTGTAGAAGCCATCCTTTTTTCAACTTCAGTTTTTTGTTTTGTTTTTTTTTACAAACGGTGTTATGTTTGCATCAATAATTTGTTGAAATTTAATTGAATCCATCCTTCTCTTTTCCTGTGTAATGTTCCCCATGCCATTAGCTGCAACACAACCCCAAAGCATGATTGATCCACCCCCATGCTTAATGGTTGGCTGTAGATAAGCCCCTGATGTCGGTGGGCTTAGCTCATCTTCGATTTTGGGGGTGACAGGTTCCCTTTAATTTGCCTAACTTCTCAATACCAGGGTGCCCAAACTTTTACATGCCACTGTATGAAGTTAGCAGAGCATTGGTGACTTTTCTGCCCTCTGCTTCTCTGAACTCGGTCACCCCGCCCCGGAACTTTATGTGGTCACTCTGAGGGTATGTGAACACATTGTGGATTTGCCTGCGGATCCACAGCTGATTGGCCGCTGCGGATTCGCAGCAGTTTTCCATCAGGTTTACAGTACCACGTAAACCTATGGAAAACAAACTCCGCAGTGCACATGCTGCGGAAAATTCAGTGCGGAAACGCAGCAGTTTATTTTCCGCAGCATGTCAATTCTTTATGCGGATTCCGCAGCATTTTACACCTGCTCCTCAATAGGAATCCACAGGTGTTAAAACGCAGGTGAAATCCGCACAAAAAAACGCTGGAAATCCGCAGGTAAAACACCGTGCGTTTTACCTGCGGATTTTTCAAAAACTGAGTGGAAAAATCCGCACAGAAATCCGTAAAGTGGGCACATAGCCTGAGTCTGAGTTGCTGCAGTTTCTTCCATTTCTCATTAATATGATTCACAAGTCATGGGGGGAAGATTTTAGGCGTGAAGAAATGTCATGAAAGGACTTGTTACTCCGGTGACTCCTATTACCGGACCACGCTTGTACCAGTGAGTGTCATTCTCGCAGGTGGCGCTCGTGGTTCGTGGACCCACTGCCACCGGGCCAGGTTACCCAGGAGAGGTGTAGTTAAGTGGCTTCCTGGTTTTCACTAAAGCTCCTGATGGTGTATTCAAGTTTGAGCTGCAGGTAGCCACCATGTACCAGTACTAGGCCGTTCCCAGCACTGCAGCTAGTGACCCCAATGGGGCAGGTACACTGATGCAGACTGGATTCTGAACCTAAAAAAGAACTTCCTCCATATATATAAATTGTCAGCTCTTTTGGAACTCCTAAAGTGAACCCGCAGAACCACGACAACCAACCTCCCAAGGGTGAGCTGGCCAGGTGGACCACCCCCAATACAGGGAGTGTCAGGGGTAGGCCCGAGGGAGACTATTGCTGCAGAAGCTGATACCCGGAGACAGGAAGTAGGAGCGGAAAAGACGCAGAACTGGCTGTAATGGAGATACAGGACTGACTGGCAATGACTGAGACTAAGAATAGGCAGGATATGGCGAACGCCCAGGACAAACTGGATACGATACGATACACTTTATTGATCCCGTGGGAAATTATGGTATCACAGCAGCACAACTTAAATCATAAAAATCATAAAGGAATTACATAGTTGACATGACAGTGGAGTTGACAGAAGAACATTATACATTATACATTAGAATAGTATATGGCGGGAACACTGGACAGGCAAGGTACGACGGACACACAGGACAGCAAGAAATAGCGAACGCACAGGACTGAGCAAGGTATGACAAACGCACAGGACTGAGCAAGGTATGGCAAACGCACAGGACTGAGCAAGGTATGGCGAACGCACAGGACAGAGCAAGGTATGGTGAACGCACAGGACAGAGCAAGGTACAGAGGGACCTGGGTCAAATTAGGACAAATGACAATCAGGCATGGAGCAGAGGAAGGGCGTACCTTAAATACATGGTGTGCAGGAGGACTTCCGGGTCAGGGTCCTCCAGGCCATAGAGAAGAGAAGCAGCACGCCAGTATGTCACAAAGGAAGTGCGCATGTGCAGAGAGAGATGGAGTGCGCACGCGTGGCTGGCGGACACCAGGAAGCTGCGGTGCATCAGGAGGAGAAGGGAGAACGCCCGCCTGCAAGAGGAGCGCGCCGGAGAGGGTAAGTATGCCGGCGAGCGGGGGGCGGAGCGCCGTGACATAAATATTGAATGCTTCAAATATACAACTTAAACCAATAGAGAACTGAAGGATCAGTTAATAAGGTAATAAAAATATCAAATTTTATTAGAACAATAATACATAATTTAGCCATAAAAAAGGACTATACGGGTGTATATAGAAACTATGTACACCTGTATAGTCCTACTTTGTTATTTTTTATGGCTATATGATATAGTATTGTTGTGATAAAATTTTGATATTTTTATTACCTTATTGACAGATCTTTCAGTTATTCTCTATTGGATTCATAACCTGTTCAGATAGGTGCAGCTTCGGGGTTTAGGTACCTCTGGAGTGGCTTCAGGTTCGGGATCCACTGATGCGGCTACAGAGTAACGTACACACTATCCAGGAATATAGGAAAAGGAACAAGCTAACTACAATGAATTAGGACAGGGGGCCTAGCGGAGTGAAGATAAGCTGGTTCAATTAACCAGGTACCTCGACATGATACGGATACATTCATAGTCAGCTGTGAATAAAATTTACTCTCACCTAAAGAAGCTTCACCTACTGGCCTTAGGTTTTGTAGCTTTTCAGGCTTTTCAGGACAGCAACGAATGAACTGTTCCATGCTACCGCAACCGTAGCACACTCCCTTGGCACAACAACGTTCTGGCTGCTGCTCTGCCAGCCTGACACGATGGACCTGCATGGGTTCAGCATAGTCAACTGTCTCAGGAAGCTGGAAAACAAGCGATCTCTTGAAGTACGGAGTCAAATGTGATGATGCCCTCTTACCTCTCTGGTCTGCTCCTGGAACTTGAGGTCGATTCGGATTGCCAGGGAGATGAGTTTGTCAGGGATGTCAAGACCAACCAATTTAAAAAAAACTGACTCCCTTCCAAACAATAGACTAGGTGTGAACAGGTGCTAACCTAGAGTCACCAACTCGTATACAATCAAATAAGTAAGGCAGCACTCTGTAAAGCCAGAACTTGCAAACACAAAATATGAAAATTGAATTGCATTACTGCACTAGAAATATGAAAAATTGAGAAAGTTTAGTGGATAAATTGGCCAATTCATGTGTACCTGGTAGCCACGATAAGGCATTTCTCATTTACCAGGACCTAACAATGCCAATGCTTGCTTAGAATAAAGTCTTCATCTGTATGGGAACCTGTGAATACTCTCTTAGGCCGGCTTCACACTCAGCGTATGAAAATACGGTCCGTATATTACGGCCGTAATACGCTGAAATGTCCCGAAAATAGTGGTCCGTAGCTCCTCCGTAGGCAGGGTGTGTCAGCGTTTTTTGCGCATGGCATCCTCCGTATGTAATCCGTATGGCATCCGTACTGCGTGGTTTTCTCGCAGGCTTGCAAAACCAACATACCGCTATAGAAATGATCCATGTGTCCCAAAAAGAAAAAAAATATATATATATACTGTCTATATATATATATATATATATATATATATATATGTCATTAGACACATATATGTATATATATTAATATTTTTTCCAGCGCTATACAGCTTGAAAGCCGGTAATTCAATTACCGGCTTTTTCTTTCTCCTTCCTAAAACCCGACATGATTTGAGACATGGTTTACATACAGTAAACCATGTTTTCTTTCCATTTTTTTTTGCAGATTCCACACTACTAATGTCAGTAGTGTGTATCTGCAAAATTTGGCCGTTCTAGCTCTTAAAATAAAGGGTTAAATGGTGGAAAAAATTGGCGTGGGCTCCCGCGCAATTTTCTCCGCCAGAGTAGTAAAGCCAGTGACTGAGGGCAGATATTAATAGCCTGGAGAGGGTCCATGGTTATTGGCCCCCCCCCTGGCTAAAAATATCTGCCCCCAGCCACCCCAGAAAAGGCACATCTGGAAGATGCGCCTATTCTGGCACTTGGCCACTCTCTTCCCATTCCCGTGTAGCGGTGGGATATGGGGTAATGAAGGGTTAATGCCACCTTGCTATTGTAAGGTGACATTAAGCCTAATTAATAATGGAGAGGCGTCAATTATGACACCTATCCATTATTAATCCAATTGAATGAAAGGGTTAAATAAAACACAAACACATTATTTAAAATTATTTTAATGAAATAAAAACAATGGTTGTTGGAGTATTTTATTCTACGCCCAATCCAGTCACTGAAGACCCTCGTTCTGTGAAAGAAAAAACATAATAAACGAACAATATACTTACCCTCCGCAGATCTGTAACGTCCAACGATGTAAATCCTTCTGAAGGGGTTAAAACATTTTGCAGCAAGGAGCTTTGCTAATGCAGGCTGCTCCTCGCTGCAAAACCCCAGGGAATGAGTCTAAATATAGATCAATGAGCTATATTTAGCTTCATTTGCGGTGAGGCGCCCTCTGCTGGATGTTCATAGATCGTGGGAAATTTCCTAGAAAGCTCCCAGGCTTTCTAGGCAAGTTCCCACGATCTATAAACAGCCAGCAGAGGACGCCTCACCGCAAATGAAGCTAAATCTAGCTCATTGTTCTATATTTAGACTCATTCCCTGGGGTTTTGCAGCGAGGAGCAGCATTGCATTAGCAAAGCTCCTTGCTGCAAAATGTTTTAACCCCTTCAGAAGGATTTACATCGTTGGACGTTACAGATCTGCGGAGGGTAAGTATATTGTTGGTTTATTATGTTTTTTCTTTCACAGAACGAGGGTCTTCAGTGACTGGATTGGGCGTAGAATAAAATACTCCAACAACCATTGTTTTTATTTCATTAAAATAATTTTAAATAATGTGTTTGTGTTTTATTTAACCCTTTCATTCAATTGGATTAATAATGGATAGGTGTCATAATTGACGCCTCTCCATTATTAATTAGGCTTAATGTCACCTTACAATAGCAAGGTGGCATTAACCCTTCATTACCCCATATCCCACCGCTACACGGGAATGGGAAGAGAGTGGCCAAGTGCCAGAATAGGCGCATCTTCCAGATGTGCCTTTTCTGGGGTGGCTGGGGGCAGATATTTTTAGCCAGGGGGGGGCCAATAACCATGGACCCTCTCCAGGCTATTAATATCTGCCCTCAGTCACTGGCTTTACTACTCTGGCGGAGAAAATTGCGCGGGAGCCCACGCCAATTTTTTCCGCCATTTAACCCTTTATTTTAAGAGCTAGAATGGCCAAATTTTGCAGATACACTCTACTGACATTAGTAGTGTGGAATCTGCAAAAAAAATGGAAAGAAAACATGGTTTACTGTATGTAAACCATGTCTCAAATCATGTCGGGTTTTAGGAAGGAGAAAGAAAAAGCCGGTAATTGAATTACCGGCTTTCAAGCTGTATAGCGCTGGAAAAAATATTAATATATATACATATATGTGTCTCACTGACATATATATATATATATACCTATTCTATGTGTACACATTTATTCTACCTATTCTTCTGTAAGCTGTCAGTGTGATTTTACTGTACACCGCACTGAATTACCGGCTTTTCTCTCTAACAGCGCTGCGTATTTCTCGCAAGTCACACTGCTTGTCCGTGTGAAATCCGTATTTTTCACGCTTCCATAGACTTTCATTGGCGTATTTCTTGCGCAGTACGGTGACAAACGCAGCATGCTGCGATTTTGTACGGCTGTAGAAAGCCGTATAATACTGATCAGTAAAATACGGCAGATAGGAGCAGAGGCATAGAGAATAATTGTGCCGTATTTTTTGCGAGTTTTACGGACGTAGTTTCTGCGCTCTTACGTCCGTAAAACTCGCAAGTGTGAAGCCGGCCTTAGACTAAAATCTATATCTCTGTGGAAGGGTAGGGTCCTGCCTTGATTAAAAACACCTGTAGCTAAGATCTCTTGAAGTACGGAGTCAAATGCGAAGGTGCCCTCTCACCTTTCTGGTCTGCTCTTGGAATTTGAGGTCGATCCGGACTGCCAGGGAGATGAGTTCATCAGGGATGTCAAGACCAACCAATTCACTCTTAATTCTTCCGGATAATCCCTTTCAGAAGGCCACTGTCAATGCTTCATCATTCCAACCTAGTTAAGAATACAGAGTGCAGTCCTGGATGGCACACTGGCTTACAAACATCTCCTTGATGCAGTCTGACCTTTCAGAAGGCCACCAGGAAAATCTGCAGATCCAAGGTCAAAGGGTCCCCTTTCCCCCACAAGGGTTTTGGCAATGCTAGAGCCTCTTTGGCAAGGTGAAATCCCACTTTAGCCCAACCAGAGGGAAACTGATGGGCCAATAGTTCATAGTGCAAGGTGCATTGGTTCAGAAATCCACAGCACTGCTTAGAGTCTCCATTGAATCATGGTGGAGACAATAAGCAAAGATTAACTACAGGAGTATAGGTTGTAGGCAGAGTAGACTTGGTCATAGCTACTGCCACTTGGGCAGGAGCGGAAGAAGCAGCCGTGGTTAGGGCATCCAGCCAGGTATTCACAGTAAGCAGATATAATTTTTGTTCTTACTGATCTCGCTGATGAATCAACTCCTGATACAGCAGCACCAATGCCTGAGTAGTCTTGGGATAAGCAAGGTCCATGGCCTGAGCAAACTGTCACGCTCGCAGGTGCTGCACATGATTCGTGGACTCACTGTGCCACGGGGCCGAAATTACCTAGGAGGGGCATAACTAAGCAGCTACCTGGTTTTCACTGGAGCTCCTGATGGTGGAGTCAGGTTTGAGCTGCAGGTAGCAACCAGGTACCACTCCTAGGCATTCCCCAGTACTGTAGCTTCAGAAGCCAAAGGGGCAGGTACCTCAGGAGCGGCTTCTAGTTTGGGATGTGCTGTAGCGGCTACAGAGTTCAGGTATCGCCGGAGCCGCTACAGAGTATCGTACACACTATCCAAGAATTAGGGAACAGGAACAAACTAACTACAATGGATTAGGACAGGAGACCTGGCAACATACAGTTGCACACAGAAAAGTTGTAGGGAAACTACAGGGCTTACTTAGGCACCTCCTTACTTGGGAGGGTGACTGTTATATAAAATGCCTCCCAGCTATTGGCTGGTGGAATTTTGCAAAGTGCGAATGCTACTCCTTTAAGAACAGGGGAAGCCTGTAAGGCATACACAGAAGACAGGGAGGAGGAAGCAGGAAATGAGGACACCACCGGGATGGTGAGTATGTTGGCGTCCCTACCTGGAGAGGGACTGCGCAGGGACGCTGGCATAGCGTTACAGTGAACTCTTTACCACCAGATGTTCTGTCCCATGTTATCCTTCGTCAGGCTGCATAATTTCACAACGTTAACAGGCTGCAGAGGTACAATTGTACCTTCATATATATTTTATTGAAATTTGGCCAATATATTCTGGACCAAAACTGCAGAGATGTCATGAAATTTCAGCCCTCTACGGCTTTTCGAAAAAAAAAAAAAAGTTATTGCAATTTTAAAACGGAATAGTTACAATTGTACCTACTTAGTCGGACGAAGGTTGATAAAGGCAGACGCCATGGTCGGAGGCTGGATGTTATATACTGGGGTCATTGGGGCGGGATGTTATATACTGGGGGTCAATGGGGCCAGATGTTATATATCAGGGGCGATATGAGCAGATTAAAAACCTGAATACAATGATTAAGAATTGTCCATATAGTGTATTTGCTAAAGACGTCACACAAATTTTTCCTGGCGCTCACAAGTGATTGCAGCAGCTAGTGAAGTCGGACATGTGATTATCCATTGATCACTAAGATTGCTTTAATCCAAGAAGAGGTTGTTTAGCTTACTAAATACATTTTTGTGTAAAGTTAAGTGTGTACTAACTATACAGGGTTATGGGATTTGGGCATGCAATATGGTATAATTGATCTTATTGAGTTTGAGGTATTAAACAATGTCCTCTTCCTGTCCCTGGCTCTACCATGAATGCATAGATATGCTGCATTATGTATTGACGTTTTTTTTTTTTGTGATAATTCTGCCAACCCTATGGTGATGCCACTTTTGTATTTTCTTGGCTCATTACAAGCACCATTGGCTACTTTTTAATGGCTATATGAGTTTTCTAAATCAATAAAGTTTTTTTTTTTTTTAAATGTAAGCATGAATGGGGCAGTGGACCATCTGGGGTGAAGACAATCGCCTAACAGGTCCTCAGGTACTTCTGCTATGTTCACGGGTTGTGGCAGCTATGCATTTTTTTTTTGTTGCAGTAATTTTTTCAGGCTTTTTTTTGCAATTGAGCAAAAATTCTGTGTTTTTGCCAAGACAAAAAAGCTGAAAAGTGTGAATTCAACTGTACTGCTGGGGTCAACCTCCGTAATCCTTGTGTATAATTATGAGCTGACCTCACGTAACCAAACCATGCCTATTTGTTGTGGCCCAGGGACATAATTTCACTGATCATGCACCCATTGGTCAACAATGGTGAGTATTGTTTGTCTAAGTGTGCTAAGGGTACCAAGTGACAAAACCTGAAATTTGTTAGCCCTAATTCAAAATCTTCACCAGGGCTCCTAACTATCATGGGTCACATTGGTCTTCACATATGGGCCAAATGGACCTGAATGGAACTGCAACCCCTGCATCCACCATAGTTACACCCCTGATCGTACCTTCTGGTTTTTATCCTAATGATAGGCTCATAAAAAGAAATAATACCTTTAAAATATACCTTTTAATTTCTTTCCCTTAAAATACACAGCAAACAAATTCACTATTGTACACCTAACTAGGCCAGTTAGCACTTTGTACCTGAATTAGTTGCATTAGCACCATGTCTTTGTTGTCTCCCTCACCCCCATCTGCCCTTTCTCTCACCCCCCTCTTTTTTATCAAATAGACAGAGGGAGAGTATATAGGGGAAGCGAGGGTGAGCCGCGGTCAAGCGGGGGTGCCACATTGCATACAAGTTAGGGTGCCAACCTCCGCAGCAAGGCAGGAACAATTGAGCAAGTTATGCAAGATTAAAGCCCACTGGTAACCTGTGGAGTGATTTGTGGAGTGACTATCATTTTTCAGACCCCTATTGTTAGATATGCCTTGTGGACTTGGGTCTATGAACGCACTGCCACTTTAATTGCACACGCACTTATATTTGTGATATTTGTCTTCGCAGTGACCGGCTCATATTCCTTATGCCTTATTTACTTGATGGACACTATTTTGTATGCGCTGTCACTTTATCCTGCTTGTATGTTCATATGATGGATACTATTTGATATATCAATTATATTTTGGAAATAATAATTATTCATAGATACATGAGGTTCTATTTTCAAGTTATGGCATACTAACACATAGATGTGTGTTCTCTATAGGATCCATGTATTAGTATTACTTCTATTTTTCCACATGGGCATATTAGATATCATATAGCTGCTCATATGTACATAAAAATGATTTCCTGAGTGGTTTGGGACTAATATTTACCTTATGATCACGTCTCAGTATGACCTCTCCTTTTTACCTGTTTTTATGTAATTGTTTCAAGAAATTTGCGTCGTAGGTTTTCTTGTTAGTTCATACTCCCTATTACACAGATTACCAAAAAAGGAATGGACAACAGATCTACATGCAAAAAGAATATATTTGGTTTATTACAAATATTAGTCATACAAATATAGTAGAAAAATAATAAATACAAAATGAACAATTAAAAGTACAAAGGGTAGTGTCACCTTAGTGCCACGTCCAAACAAGTTGGTGTAAAAGTCTATATAAATGCCTGATAAGAGTCAGAAACAATGATAATACATATAAGTAGGGACTCAAAAAATAGCCTGGAGGTGAGACAATGGCCTGCCCTGAGGTAGACTCTATTTGTACAAGGTTATATAAAGTGCATAGTGCTATAGTTATGCAATGGTCAAACCAGACCTACTAAGAATAATAACGAGTCCTATAGTCTGCTAGTAATGGTGGCAAATAGTAATCAAATGTATTAATCTAAGCACAGATACCAATCTATGTACAAACCAAAGTAAGTAAGGGCACTAACTTTGAATAGCCAGGAGGCTAATTTTAATATTTGAAGGGTTTCTGAGGGATGTTATTCTGGATTATCTCAATGAGAATAACTGTTTAACTCCATATCAGCATGGGTTTATGAGAAATCGCTCCTGTCAAACCAATCTAATCAGTTTTTATGAAGAGGTAAGCTATAGGCTGGACCACGGTGAGTCATTGGACGTGGTATATCTCGATTTTTCCAAAGCGTTTGATACTGTGCCGCACAAGAGGTTGGTACACAAAATGAGAATGCTTGGTCTGGGGGAAAATGTGTGTAAATGGGTTAGTAACTGGCTTAGTGATAGAAAGCAGAGGGTGGTTATAAATGGTATAGTCTCTAACTGGGTCGCTGTGACCAGTGGGGTACCGCAGGGGTCAGTATTGGGACCTGTTCTCTTCAACATATTCATTAATGATCTGGTAGAAGGTTTACACAGTAAAATATCGATATTTGCAGATGATACAAAACTATGTAAAGCAGTTAATACAAGAGAAGATAGTATTCTGCTACAGATGGATCTGGATAAGTTGGAAACTTGGGCTGAAAGGTGGCAGATGAGGTTTAACAATGATAAATGTAAGGTTATACACATGGGAAGAAGGAATCAATATCACCATTACACACTGAACGGGAAACCACTGGGTAAATCTGACAGGGAGAAGGACTTGGGGATCCTAGTTAATGATAAACTTACCTGGAGCAGCCAGTGCCAGGCAGCAGCTGCCAAGGCAAACAGGATCATGGGGTGCATTAAAAGAGGTCTGGATACACATGATGAGAGCATTATACTGCCTCTGTACAAATCCCTAGTTAGACCGCACATGGAGTACTGTGTCCAGTTTTGGGCACCGGTGCTCAGGAAGGATATAATGGAACTAGAGAGAGTACAAAGGAGGGCAACAAAATTAATAAAGGGGATGGGAGAACTACAATACCCAGATAGATTAGCGAAATTAGGATTATTTAGTCTAGAAAAAAGAAGACTGAGGGGCGATCTAATAACCATGTATAAGTATATAAGGGGACAATACAAATATCTCGCTGAGGATCTGTTTATACCAAAGAAGGTGACGGGCACAAGGGGGCATTCTTTGCGTCTGGAGGAGAGAAGGTTTTTCCACCAACATAGAAGAGGATTCTTTACAGTTAGGGCAGTGAGAATCTGGAATTGCTTGCCTGAGGAGGTGGTGATGGCAAACTCAGTCGAGGGGTTCAAGAGAGGCCTGGATGTCTTCCTGGAGCAGAACAATATTGTATCATACAATTATTAGGTTCTGTAGAAGTACGTAGATCTGGGGATTTATTATGATGGAATATAGGCTGAACTGGATGGACAAATGTCTTTTTTTCGGCCTTACTAACTATGTTACTATGTTACTATGCTAATAGTATTGGGGCATAAGGAGATCTATGGTAAAAACCAACCTGTAAATGGACGTGGGAGAGGCAAACCCCAACTCACGTTTCGCAATGTACCGTACTTCTTTAGGGAGCGTGCATATGACTCTTGGTTGTCCCTGACCATAGTCTTATACTTTCCCCCTGCTGTCTTCACCTTTTTTTGGCACCACTCTCGTCCTGTGGTGCCTTCTTGTGACCACAACTCCTTGCCGGACCTGAAGTCTGAAGCTACATCACAAGCTCTCAATGCAAGTCTATGAGAGCCAGAACCAGGCTCCTCATAGACTTACAGAGAAAAGTGACCTCCGATTTGCTCCAGTAAACACTGGAGCGTTCCGGCAGGTCATAAACTTCTGGAGACTGACTGGAGCGGCGACAATAGAAGGTGAAGACAGCGGTGGGTAAGATTGGGGTCAGGGACCTTACATTAGAAGCATCACTCCCACTCCTTCACTGCAATAAAAAACAACTACGCTGGAGTGGTGCTTTAAGTTCCCATAAAAAAAACCCTGCAAGGCTATGTGCACACGTTGCGGATTCTCTGCGGATCCGACGCGTTTTTTGAGGTGCAGAAACGCTGCAGATCCGCAATTGATTTACAGTACAATGTAAATCAATGAGAAAAAAAAAATGTTGTGCACACTTTGCGGAAATTCCGCAGCGGAAATGCTGCGGTTTAAAAGTAGTAGCATGTCACTTCTTTTTTTGTGAATCTGCAGCGTTTTTGTACCCATTCCATTATAAAAAAAAAACGCAGGGGTAAAAACCGCAGCAAATCCGCAAGAAAACCACAGCAAAAACGCACAAAAACGCTGCGGAACCGCACAAAAACGCTGCGGAACAGCAGGTGCGTTTTCTGCCAGGAGAGGCAAAATCCGCACCAGAAATTCCTAAGCCTAATCCGCAACGTGTGCACAATAGCCTAAATGTCAATTGAGTCAAGTGGGGGCTATGAAAGTAATTTCCGCGATCCTTCAGTCCAACATTGGATCAATAAAGTACATTTTTTGCAGCTTCTTTGAAGTTGAATGTTTTTTTTTTTTTTAAATAAATAAAATTGCTAAATGTGTGAAACAAAATTTAAATATGGATGAGACAACAAGTGGAACAGTCTGGGATTACTCCTGACTCACGTAATTAGTGACTGTATTTCTGCATAAGGGAAGTTCACACAGGGCATTTTTGCTGCTTTTTTTTTCTGCAGCAAAACCTGATCTTCTTGGCAGGAATGAAGCTGCATCAAATACGCAGGTTTAGGTGCGTTTTTTGGTGCGTTTTTCATCTCGTTTTTGGTGCGTTTTTTTCATGCTTTTTTTTCCTCTTTGTGCATGCCAATAAAGTTGAGTGCCCCAGAGGAAAAAAAAAACTTCCTGTACATAGAATGAATAGATAGATAGAAAAATAGATAGATTGATTGATAAAGTAGATAGATAGATAGATTACCTGCGGTAACCTCTTCACTGGCATTTTCCCACAGCCCAGACTGTGAGGGAGCACAGGCTCGGTGACGTCACCGCTAGTCACTGAGCCTGCGCCCGCTCCTTCTCATTTATTCCCCAGTAGCTTACAGCCGGGAGCGGTCACATTAGCAGCACTCCCGGTTGCAAGCTTTATTTCCCCCAGATACTGCATGGGGCACTTGTTATATTGGACTGCGTAGGACCAGGGAGTATTTGTGTTGGTTTATTATTTTTATTACACCACACCTCTCCATTACTAAGCCGTGGGCTTAATATCACTGGTGACATTAACCCTACAAATATTACCCCACTTGCCACCACTACAGGGCAAGTGGGAAGAGCCGGGCAAAGAGCCAGAAAAGGCGCATCTAACAGATGCGCCTTTTCTGGGCAGCTGCGGGCTGCTATTTTTAAGCTGGGGGGGCCTATATCAATGGCTCCTTACCAGCCTGAGAATACAAACCCCCAGCTGTGAGCCTTAGCAAGGCTGGTTGTCAAAAATGGGGGGGACCCACGCCGTTTTTTTAAATTATTTATTGAAATAATTTTTTTTAAAAAGCGTGAGGACCCCTCTATTCTTGATCAGTAGCCTTGCTGAAGCTGACAGCTGGTGGTTGCAGCCCCCAGCCCAGCTGTGAGTTTTGTCTGGCTGGTTATGAAAAATAGGGGGGAATCCACGCCGTGTTTTTTTTTTTAATTATTTATTTATAGTGCAGGAGCGGCAGATGAAAACTCACATACGCTGCTCCTGCTGTCACTGTAATTAGCATTAGCAGGTGTCAGATGATGGAAAGTTGGCCCATCAGCTGACACCAGTGACTGGGTAAAGTTTATACCTCTGATCACAGCTGAGCACTCCCGCTGTCTTCTGACAGTGTGGGAACTGCGGCTCTCTGACCAGCGGGATGGTTTCCCCGCCGATCACAAGCGGTGTTTGCTGCGCTGTCATTCAAGTGAATGGGGTTCGGGTCCGCTCTGCTGGATGACAGGCTGCATGGACGCACCATGCAGCCTGACATGTAGATGTAGCAGAGCGGAGTGTGAGGTCACATCCGGCTGTCCTTGACATTTGTGCAGCAAATACGCTGCAAGAAAAGCCAACCTGCGTAATTGCAGCGCTTTTTCACCATCCATTCAAGTCAATGGGTGAAAAACGCTGAAAGAAGTGACATGCTCTATGTCCAAAAAATGCAGCAAAGCGCAAAATCCTGGTGACACAAAAAAATAATGTGTGTGCATGAGATTTCTGAAATATCATAGGCTTTCCTGGTATCATTAAAAAAAAAAAAAAAAGCAAAAACGCCCTGTGTGAACTTACCCTAGCAAGGCAGGATGTAGTAATATCCATTTCTCTTAAGGTGGTCTGTACAGAGCTGTTGGAAGGATGCCAGGAAAGTTTTATTCCGCACGTATACCGTAACTATTGAACAGGCTTTAAGATTTCTGCTTGCAGTTATTGAATTGACACAGTTTTGACCAGGTACGGACTGGGGCTGAAATTCAGCCCTGGCATTTGAAATCACACAGGCCCATGTTGTCCCCATCCCCAAGCACCGGATGGGATATATTACTAATATTACCTTGGATGGAGGAAAGCAGACAAGGCAGCCCACGGGCCCTTCTGGCATTTGCCAGAATTGCCAGATGGCCAGTCCGGCCCTGGTCTTGACCTAGTTCTGCTTGTTAGGGCGCATTCAGATGGGCGTATTATACGCAGGAGTGCTGTATATTATTGATATCGGATCATGAACTGTTCTATTCCATATTCCTGATGAGACGGATACAATACAGAAGACTCACAGGGGTAAAATAACGGACATGTGGATGGCACATATATATATATGGCATATGGATGAAAATTGTCTGTTTTTTTTCCGAATAAAAATTAGATTATGAAGAATTTAAAGGGAACGTGTCATGTTCAGCACAAACTGCAGGCAGCCTTTTATAGAGCAGGAAGAGCTGAGCAGATTGATATATAAGTTTGCAGGAAACCATTTAGTAGCAATGTATTTATTTCTCAGGCACAAACTATTATGCTTTGATCTATGGCAAAACCAGAGGTTATTATTAGTCCTCCAGTTGCCATTGCAATCATCATCACTCTGTGATCACGCTGCAGGTACCAGTTAAAGGACAGAAGGAGCAGTCTCCCTCTGTCATACTCCTTACATGCAGTGTCGCCATTAACCTCATCATCTAAGCAGTTATAATTGAGCCGCTGCAATCACTGGCAGAGATCATTTTCCTCTGCTGTGTCTTTACCGGCAGGGTGAATCAAATGCAATTAGGCAGCGGTAGCTCCACAAGCACGATATTAGGGTGAAAATTCACTGGTTTTTTTCATGTTCTAATAGGAAAAATGTAATATCATGGCTGTTACATTAGCAGCAAAGTGGATGAGATTTTCCAAAACCTCAGCCAAATGCCGCAAAAAAAAAATAAACAGCAAACATTGACCTGAGGTTCACAGCATCTCAGTTTATGAGGCTGATTTGCAATGCAGATTGAACACTGTGGAAATCTGCATGAAAATCTGTATGTAGCACAAGCAGATAGTTTCACAGACTATGGCACAATTTGAGCTGTGATGGGACTACTTCTACCCAACATCAGTCACCCGCGACCAGGATGACCATGTAATCAGTCATGTCGCATCTGGGACCAGCCTAAACCAGCACTATAAATATATATTGTGTCTATGTTTAAGGACCAGAACTGCCCGCTTTAAATTTACAGAGCTTTTTAAGGGGTATCCCAATCCCAATATGTAGTAGGTGTCATAATAATAATATTAGCAAATACCTCCAATTAGAAATGTAGTATAGTTCTTCTGATTCGCTATGTCTCTTACCCCATGTACAGGGCATTGCAGTAGTACGGGACCAGCATTTACCAGACATTTTTGGCATATCCTGTGGGTGTACGGGATGGGACCACAGCTTTTTCCAAAAATTCTGAAAAAAAAATAGCACAGTAACGGGGTCCAGTGAGTGCCCCATCCAGCACAACCTTTATTTTTGTTGTTTTGCCCCTATGACTGACCACAACAATGGACATAACAATGCAGATGTGAACGGAGCATGATGTTACGTTGTGCCAGATTGTTTTTGCTGTTTTATTCCCTCA
This sequence comes from Ranitomeya imitator, assembly GCF_032444005.1. Taxonomy (NCBI): domain Eukaryota; kingdom Metazoa; phylum Chordata; class Amphibia; order Anura; family Dendrobatidae; genus Ranitomeya; species Ranitomeya imitator. Next base: position 418,349,856 of record NC_091283.1, on the reverse strand, counting down.
TTTTGCTTCACCCTCTTTTTACCTTATATCAACTTCCGCTACCTGCAGCTGGCATGTCCCTGCGCCCCTACTTCTCCCTCCCCGAACTGCACACCTATTCACAATCCGCTTCTCATTCTGGAAGACTCACTGATGTAAAGGAGCCTGATGCCGTTGCCACAGCAACCTCCTCCCCTCCGCCCCCCCAGGCTGTGCGTCCGTGGGTGGCCGATAAAGCTTTTCATCTAGCACACTCTGTGCACATGCTGGCCAGCTTAAAGAGCAAGAAGGGGCCGTCGTCGTGATATTTGGGGTGTGAGGTGCATTAACTCCTTCTCGGCTGGGGAGTTCACCAGCTCGGTGTGATATCTCGCCATGGTTGGGGGGTGAGGGGGGAGGTGTAGGACTATCCCTGTAATCATGGACACTGAAATAATGATGGTTGTAGACTCTCTTAATAAGATTCGGCAGGTTGGAGAGATGCTGTAATAGGTCATCAGTTTATAATATATCACTATTGTGATGTCTCAGCCATTGACCCAACATTAGAGGCCTAGCTAAGCAAATACACCAGGTTTCCCTGCCCGTTTCTATGGTAACCACTATAGGTTACACAGCAAATCTACTCTAAAATTGTTCTCAGTTTCCATTACAAGACTGTGTTCACACTTTGGTTGCATCAAGGCCAGGGTGGATCCGTAACCATGAAGTTTGAAGGCTAATGGCTGCCTGGTTACACAGCTACATGGCAGAAGTTGTACAATAAATACCAAATCGGGCACCACGGTGGCTCAGTGGATAGCACTGCAGCCTTGCAGCACTGGAATCCTGGGTTCTAATCCCACCCAGGACAACATCTGCAAAGAGTTTGTATGTTCTCTCCGTGTTTGCGTGGGTTTCCTCCGGGCACTCTGGTTTCCTCCCACATTCCAAAGACATACCGATAGGGACTCTAGATTGTGAGCCCCATCGGGGACAGCGATGATAATGTGTGTAAAGCGCTGCGGAATATGTTAGCGCTATATAAAAATAAAGATTATTATTATTATTATAAAGATTAAAATCTCAATATTGGGTGGTCCTCATCAATCTTGTGACTTGGGGCCCAAAATGGGGCTCTGTGATCGTTCACATGACGGAGATAGCAAAGCCTTGGTCTTGGCTATGTATGACAGTCTCGTAGACGCCCAATGGATGGGCAGAGTCCCAAAAAGGCCCTTCTTCATTTTCAATTTTTTTTTCTTATTTTTAAAAAGCAGTGAGTAGAGTGTTTTGAGGATTTTTTTTTATCATCACCATTTTGGGGTCCATATGACTTTCTATTCTGTAAATATTAATATAAATATTCTCTCTATATATGTATATATACAGTATATGTATATCTTACATTTTTTATTAATTCCTTTATGGGGAATTGAACCTGTGATCACTTGATCCCTTGTATAATACAGTGCAATACTATAATATTGCAGAGTATTGTAAAATTACCCAACGGAAACTCTCCAGCTGTGATAAAACTACAGCTCACAGCATACCCAGCCATGCTCGTCTTCCTATACCAATAGTCTGCAACATATATTAAAGTTATAACTCCCAATTTGACCCGAGAGCATACTGGCAAATTATCAATGTCAAGGAGACACCCCCCCCCCCCCCCACCCGAACATGGTAAATCTCCATTGCGCCGCCTGAATCTTCCAAAACATCATCGCCACCTGGCGGCTTCCGGTACCCAGGGGCGCCGCTACCATGTGGCAAGTTGAGGACTTTGCCTCAGGCAGCACTGCCTTCAATGAAGAGAAGGGGCGGCAGATTCTGCCAGTGTAGTAACTGAATTTGCGTCGTAGACACAGGTTCAGTTACTACTGTATTCAAGGCTCGTCCCAATCGTCCCGAATTCCCTCATCCAGCCCTCCCCGACTCATGTGACCAGTCACGTGATCGTGACATCATCACAGGTCCTCAACCTGAAGTCACTCCTCTCCTGCATCTGCTGTGGCTGCTCATAGAAGGCTGTTCTGTGTGCACTGGACCTGTGATGATGTCACCGGATGGGAGGAGTCAAGGGTCACATGATCAGTGGCCTCAGTGTCTGCTGTGCTGGTTGTCATGGTGCTGGAAGAGGGTAAGCTTATGTGTGGGGGTCAGGAGAGGTTTACAGTGTGGATGTGGTGGAGCCGTGTGTGTACGAGGTGTGCGGAGCTGAGCCGTGTGTGTGTACGAGGTGTGCGGAGCTGAGCCGTGTGTGTACGAGGTGTGCGGAACTGAGCCGTGTGTGTGTACGAGGTGTGCGGAGCTGAGCCGCGTGTGTGCGGAGCTGAGCCACGTGTGGCGAGGTGTGCAGAGCTGAGCCACGTGTGTGCGATGTGTGCGGAGCTGGGCCGCGTGTGTACGGGGTGTACAGAGCGGAGCCCTGTGTGTACAAAGTGTATGAAGCTGACCCGTGTATGTGTACGGAGCGGAGCAGAGCCGAGCCGTGTGTGTATGGGGTGTATGGGGGGCGCCATTTTACAGTTCGCCTCAGGCAGCAGAGAGGCTAGGTTCACCCCTGCCGGTACCTAGCATCCAATCAATGCATGTAAGGCTAATTTCACATGTGCGCAGTGTATCATCCACAAACGCATGCAAAGATGCATGCTAACACAGCGTTTTTTATCCGCATCAGCTTACGCATGGAGGCCAAAAAATGCAGCGTTTGCATGCGTTTTTGCTTGCGCTTTTTATGCGCATGTGTTCAATATTTCCAGGAGGACGTGTCTCAATGGGCGTGTCTCATAACAGTTCCTGGACATGCGCAGTCCGAAGTACGCATGCGTTCCCATAGACAGTAATGCGTTTTTTTAACGCACTCATCCACATGCGCATGCCTGCGCCGCATATTTGACTGATTTTTGACGCTTCCAAAAATGCAACATGTTGCATTCGCCGCGCCCCGCAGCACACCGCGAAAAAAGCATTCGAACGCGTACAAACACATGTCCCTGCATACACCATGTTAAAGATAGGTACACATGACGCATGCGGATCGTACGCTGCGCACACAGATGCAAATGTGAAACCAGCCTAAGAGGCCATAATGGGCATGGAGAGGTTGTGGTCTTTCAAAGGGGGCACAGTCATATGTGACAATTTTGCCAACACGCATCTCTTGAAAGCCATCCCACCAAAGTTGGCAAGTATGTCTGAGAGCCGGCCAGTGCACCCTACTCTCAACATGCCCTATCGTCTGTGGCTGTCAAAGTATGCTGAGAGTGGTATTTCACCACAGCTGGTGCTTTAGGAGACCACTGATTGGATTGCAGAGGATTTCTGTCGCAGTGTGTCGGCTAGCGTTGGTAGCTGCTGTTTTCTGCAGTCACACTTTTTTACAAGCAAAGTAACAGCGTTAATTCCCCCTCTCTTCAGCGGTATTACTTCTTGTGCAGCAACGCTGAAGAACTAGGAAGCACCATGGCAACTGTAGGATTTAGGGAACAACGGGAGCTTCTAAGACCCTTATTATTTCATGTAAAATTCTGTTCATTGCCTGCATCCGCCGCGCCGGCACATGCCTGCCTCTCCAGGGCTTGGCCACCAGATAATAGTCCGGATACTAATAAGAAACCCAAGCTTTGGGTCACAGTAATGCAGGGCGGGCTGTTTTTCACCTGCACGCCTGGGGTGACCTCAGGGCAGCAAATCATGATTTCTGCAAATAATGTGTTTAATACCAGCAAACATCTGTCATAGTTATGTACACTGTACAGTAATACCACCGGTTTGAAAAGTAGCAACATGTGGGGTCTGGATTGGGTATTAGAGTGTACACAAAATAGAAGGCAATGTGGTTGATAGCAATATCCTTTAACATAAGTCTACAATGACTTTTAAGTGGATTCCTTTTCTGCAGGAAATCCATACCCATGTGTCCAGGATATCAGTTAGGTTCCAAACAACAGGACCCATCAGTGTGACCTTTTATTATATCATGGTATCTTATCACTACTTACTAAAAAAAATAGTAGCCAAAATAAGGAATTAAAGAAGCACGAGCATCAAAATTGTTCTCCTCTTAATATACTGCAGTCACCTTACTAAGCATTGTGTACTTATAATTCATCATTTTTCCTTTCTACCCATTTATTTCTTCTCTCTCCAGTCACTTCTCAAGGAATGGCCCCCAAATGGCATAGAATGATTTTTTTCCTTAGCAGGAAGAATTTTGCAATAAGGTTTCATTAAAAGTGACCATTTGACTTCTACAGCCTCTATGTATCACAGTACATAGGATAGACAAATCTATTAGTAAACGAGTCTGATGGAAGAGTCTGATGCTTATATCTCTCTTCTACCAAACAGTCTTCTTAAAGAGTACCTTTTGATGTTGAACTGGACACACAATGTAATAGTGGGCGCAGAGTGGAATAAAACTTTTTTTTTTTTTTCATTTCACCTCTCAGAGATATTAGCAATTACAGTATTGGCACCTAGAGAGTTAACTTTTGTAACTTTAGTCCAATTCGATATAATCATATACTTTTCACTGGGGTGTGTACTTCTCTGTGTATGAGTTACTATCTGATAGCACCCAGCTTAACAAAAGTTAATTATTTAAGTGCCAATACTGATTGCTAATATCCCTGCAACAGTGAGGCGAAATTAAAAACATAAAGCTTTTATTCCGCTATACAGCCACTATTACATTGTGTGTCGAGTTCAACATGAAAAATTTGATAGCCAACCCCGTCCCCCGCAAAAAAAAAACAGATGAACAGCAGGACGGTGTGTAGAAAGAGCATGTTAGAGAGGCAGAGTCTCTCAACAGCAAAGATTGTCAGAGGGTCACCAATCTATGAACAACTGTGTCTAAAAATGGTGTAAAGACTTTTAATATCCCACCATCAAGAGTACATAACATCATCAAAAGTTTCAGAGATTCTGGTGAGATTAATGTGCAAAAGGCCGATGGTCAATGTTGGATGATTATGATCTACGGACCCTCAGGCAGCACTGCATTATAAACAGAAATCAAATTTTTTTGGTGATTACTAGTGTTGAGCGATACCTTCCGATATCGGAAAGTATCGGTATCGGTTTGGATCGGCCGATATTCAAAAAATATCGGATATCGCCGATACCGATACCCGATCCCAATGCAAGTCAATGGGACCAAAATATCGGAATTAAAATAAACCCTTTCTTTCCTTGTAGGTTCATTCTACCTGAAGGAAAACAACTAAGAATAATGTAGGATGTATGGGGGAGGTGGCGGAGACATTAAAGGCAATGAGGATTAGTCCAATCAAATAGAATAGCATGTTTTTGTTTTTTTTTTAAAGAAGTTCGGATTGAAAAAGATATTGAGTATGTAAATTTTTTTTATTTTGTCAGATATTGATGTTTCACTATTCCACGCCCTTCCCCTTCTTTTTTTTCTTTTTTTTTTTTTTCTTTTCCCACACTTTCATCTTCATCATCATCAGCATCCTTGACATCAACTTCTTCACCTTATTCATCTTCTTCTTCATCTTCTACCTATTTTTTTTTTTATTACATTCTTCATATTCATTTTCTTCAACTATTATTATTCTTCCTATTCTACATATTCTTTTTATTCCACTGTTATTATTCTTCCTATTCTACTTCTTCATCATATTCTCATTTGTGACAGGCATTCCCGTAGTTGTTATCTATAAAAGTTGGAAGATTACACCTTCCGTTCTGCCAGTCACAAAAGTTACATTTGTCCGCGTTCAGTTTGGCCTGCAGCATCAGGCTTTATCCAGGGGCACCACGAGGAGGAACGGACTCACCCCCATACACTGCTTAGTCTTCTTCTGCATATAATTTAGATAATATCTTTTGCTCTGATATTAAGTCTTATGCTTAATGTTCTTCTGCTCTTTGTTCTGCAGCCTCTTGTTCTTCTGCTTCTCGGTCTTCCATGTTGTCGTCTCCAGGGTCTTCGTCTCCAGTGTCGTCATCTCCGCCGTCGTCGTCTCAGCCGTCGTCGTCTCCGCCGTCGTCGTCGTCGTCGTCATCGGGGTGGTCTTCCGGGTCGTCGTCATCGGGGTGGTCTTCCGGGTTGTCGACGTTAGGGTCTTCAACTTGGAAATGTAGCAGAAGGTACAAGAAGGCTGAGAAAATGCCAAGAACCAGCTGATGGAACTGGAACTCGGATGGCTACCCGAAGGTTCAAGAGCCTATGGAACTACCGAGGACCAGCTGACGTTACTGGAACCCGGTTACTAAGCAGGAGGTACCCGTGCTAAAAAGCACTACCAAGGACCGCCTGACGTTGGCGGAACTCGGATACCCAGAAGGAGGCACCTAAGCCAAAGGCTCTGCCCGGAACCAGATGACGTTACTGGAACCAGGATGGGGAGCAGAAGGTACAAGAGCAAAAGACACTGCCGAGAACCAGCTGACGGTACTGGAACCCGGATGGGTAGCCGAATGTCCAAGAGCCAATGGAACTACCAAGGACCAGCTGACGTTACTGGAACCCGGTTACTAAGCAGGAGGTACCCGTGCCTGAAAGCACTACCAAGGACCACCTGACATTGGTGGAACTTGGATACCCAGAAGGAGGCACCTAAGCCAAAGGCTCTGCCCGGAACCAGCTGACGGTACTGGAACCAGGATGGGGAGCAGAAGGTACAAGAGCAAAAGACACTGCCGAGAACCAGCTGACGGTGCTGGAACCAGGTGGTGGACCCGAAGGCCCACAGGAGAGGAGAGAACAGCTAGGCCGCGAGGCAGCCGCAGTTACCGAACCCCAACAGTCCTACAGGGGGAGCTGGGCCTACTGGCACTACAGAACCAGCCTTGACTACCAGTTCACGCAGCCCACATAGGAAGCTCCTAAACTGGAGGCACCCTGGAGTTGGCTAACTCGACCGCCCCACGACGGGGCAAGCATAGGCGTCTCAGTGAAGTTGACACAACCCGGAAACAGCTGACGGTGCTGAAACCAGGCTTGGCACGAGGGAGTACCTGTGACAAGAACACTGCCGAGAACCAGCTGGCGGTGCTGGAACCCGGATGCGTTGCCCCAGTGTGCAAGAGCCAATGGCACGACCGAGGACCAGCTGACGGTGCTGGAACCCGGTTACTAAGCTGTAGGTGCCCGCGCTTAAAAGCACTACCAAGGACCGCCTGGCGTTGGCGGAACTCGGATACCCAGGAGGAGGCACCTTAGCCAAAGGCTCGGCCCGGAACCAGCTGACGGTGCTGGAACCAGGTGGTGGACCCCAAGGCCCACAGGAGAGGAGAGAACAGCTAGGCCGCGAGGCAGCCGCAGTTACCGAACCCCAACAGTCCTACAGGGGGAGCTGGGCCTACTGGCACTACAGAACCAGCCTTGACTACCAGTTCACGCAGCCCACATAGGAAGCTCCTAAACTGGAGGCACCCTGGAGTTGGCTAACTCGACCGCCCCACGACGGGGCAAGCATAGGCGTCTCAGTGAAGTTGACACAACCCGGAAACAGCTGACGGTGCTGAAACCAGGCTTGGCACGAGGGAGTACCTGTGACAAGAACACTGCCGAGAACCAGCTGGCGGTGCTGGAACCCGGATGCGTTGCCCCAGTGTGCAAGAGCCAATGGCACGACCGAGGACCAGCTGACGGTGCTGGAACCCGGTTACTAAGCTGTAGGTGCCCGCGCTTAAAAGCACTACCAAGGACCGCCTGGCGTTGGCGGAACTCGGATACCCAGGAGGAGGCACCTAAGCCAAAGGCTCGGCCCGGAACCAGCTGACGGTGCTGGAACCAGGTGGTGGACCCCAAGGCCCACAGGAGAGGAGAGAACAGCTAGGCCGCGAGGCAGCCGCAGTTACCGAACCCCAACAGTCCTACAGGGGGAGCTGGGCCTACTGGCACTACAGAACCAGCCTTGACTACCAGTTCACGCAGCCCACATAGGAAGCTCCTAAACTGGAGGCACCCTGGAGTTGGCTAACTCGACCGCCCCACGACGGGGCAAGCATAGGCGTCTCAGTGAAGTTGACACAACCCGGAAACAGCTGACGGTGCTGAAACCAGGCTTGGCACGAGGGAGTACCTGTGACAAGAACACTGCCGAGAACCAGCTGGCGGTGCTGGAACCCGGATGCGTTGCCCCAGTGTGCAAGAGCCAATGGCACGACCGAGGACCAGCTGACGGTGCTGGAACCCGGTTACTAAGCTGTAGGTGCCCGCGCTTAAAAGCACTACCAAGGACCGCCTGGCGTTGGCGGAACTCGGATACCCAGGAGGAGGCACCTAAGCCAAAGGCTCGGCCCGGAACCAGCTGACGGTGCTGGAACCAGGTGGTGGACCCCAAGGCCCACAGGAGAGGAGAGAACAGCTAGGCCGCGAGGCAGCCGCAGTTACCGAACCCCAACAGTCCTACAGGGGGAGCTGGGCCTACTGGCACTACAGAACCAGCCTTGACTACCAGTTCACGCAGCCCACATAGGAAGCTCCTAAACTGGAGGCACCCTGGAGTTGGCTAACTCGACCGCCCCACGACGGGGCAAGCATAGGCGTCTCAGTGAAGTTGACACAACCCGGAAACAGCTGACGGTGCTGAAACCAGGCTTGGCACGAGGGAGTACCTGTGACAAGAACACTGCCGAGAACCAGCTGGCGGTGCTGGAACCCGGATGCGTTGCCCCAGTGTGCAAGAGCCAATGGCACGACCGAGGACCAGCTGACGGTGCTGGAACCCGGTTACTAAGCTGTAGGTGCCCGCGCTTAAAAGCACTACCAAGGACCGCCTGGCGTTGGCGGAACTCGGATACCCAGGAGGAGGCACCTTAGCCAAAGGCTCGGCCCGGAACCAGCTGACGGTGCTGGAACCAGGTGGTGGACCCGAAGGCCCACAGGAGAGGAGAGAACAGCTAGGCCGCGAGGCAGCCGCAGTTACCGAACCCCAACAGTCCTACAGGGGGAGCTGGGCCTACTGGCACTACAGAACCAGCCTTGACTACCAGTTCACGCAGCCCACATAGGAAGCTCCTAAACTGGAGGCACCCTGGAGTTGGCTAACTCGACCGCCCCACGACGGGGCAAGCATAGGCGTCTCAGTGAAGTTGACACAACCCGGAAACAGCTGACGGTGCTGAAACCAGGCTTGGCACGAGGGAGTACCTGTGACAAGAACACTGCCGAGAACCAGCTGGCGGTGCTGGAACCCGGATGCGTTGCCCCAGTGTGCAAGAGCCAATGGCACGACCGAGGACCAGCTGACGGTGCTGGAACCCGGTTACTAAGCTGTAGGTGCCCGCGCTTAAAAGCACTACCAAGGACCGCCTGGCGTTGGCGGAACTCGGATACCCAGGAGGAGGCACCTTAGCCAAAGGCTCGGCCCGGAACCAGCTGACGGTGCTGGAACCAGGTGGTGGACCCCAAGGCCCACAGGAGAGGAGAGAACAGCTAGGCCGCGAGGCAGCCGCAGTTACCGAACCCCAACAGTCCTACAGGGGGAGCTGGGCCTACTGGCACTACAGAACCAGCCTTGACTACCAGTTCACGCAGCCCACATAGGAAGCTCCTAAACTGGAGGCACCCTGGAGTTGGCTAACTCGACCGCCCCACGACGGGGCAAGCATAGGCGTCTCAGTGAAGTTGACACAACCCGGAAACAGCTGACGGTGCTGAAACCAGGCTTGGCACGAGGGAGTACCTGTGACAAGAACACTGCCGAGAACCAGCTGGCGGTGCTGGAACCCGGATGCGTTGCCCCAGTGTGCAAGAGCCAATGGCACGACCGAGGACCAGCTGACGGTGCTGGAACCCGGTTACTAAGCTGTAGGTGCCCGCGCTTAAAAGCACTACCAAGGACCGCCTGGCGTTGGCGGAACTCGGATACCCAGGAGGAGGCACCTTAGCCAAAGGCTCGGCCCGGAACCAGCTGACGGTGCTGGAACCAGGTGGTGGACCCCAAGGCCCACAGGAGAGGAGAGAACAGCTAGGCCGCGAGGCAGCCGCAGTTACCGAACCCCAACAGTCCTACAGGGGGAGCTGGGCCTACTGGCACTACAGAACCAGCCTTGACTACCAGTTCACGCAGCCCACATAGGAAGCTCCTAAACTGGAGGCACCCTGGAGTTGGCTAACTCGACCGCCCCACGACGGGGCAAGCATAGGCGTCTCAGTGAAGTTGACACAACCCGGAAACAGCTGACGGTGCTGAAACCAGGCTTGGCACGAGGGAGTACCTGTGACAAGAACACTGCCGAGAACCAGCTGGCGGTGCTGGAACCCGGATGCGTTGCCCCAGTGTGCAAGAGCCAATGGCACGACCGAGGACCAGCTGACGGTGCTGGAACCCGGTTACTAAGCTGTAGGTGCCCGCGCTTAAAAGCACTACCAAGGACCGCCTGGCGTTGGCGGAACTCGGATACCCAGGAGGAGGCACCTTAGCCAAAGGCTCGGCCCGGAACCAGCTGACGGTGCTGGAACCAGGTGGTGGACCCCAAGGCCCACAGGAGAGGAGAGAACAGCTAGGCCGCGAGGCAGCCGCAGTTACCGAACCCCAACAGTCCTACAGGGGGAGCTGGGCCTACTGGCACTACAGAACCAGCCTTGACTACCAGTTCACGCAGCCCACATAGGAAGCTCCTAAACTGGAGGCACCCTGGAGTTGGCTAACTCGACCGCCCCACGACGGGGCAAGCATAGGCGTCTCAGTGAAGTTGACACAACCCGGAAACAGCTGACGGTGCTGAAACCAGGCTTGGCACAAGGGAGTACCTGTGACAAGAACACTGCCGAGAACCAGCTGGCGGTGCTGGAACCCGGATGCGTTGCCCCAGTGTGCAAGAGCCAATGGCACGACCGAGGACCAGCTGACGGTGCTGGAACCCGGTTACTAAGCTGTAGGTGCCCGCGCTTAAAAGCACTACCAAGGACCGCCTGGCGTTGGCGGAACTCGGATACCCAGGAGGAGGCACCTTAGCCAAAGGCTCGGCCCGGAACCAGCTGACGGTGCTGGAACCAGGTGGTGGACCCCAAGGCCCACAGGAGAGGAGAGAACAGCTAGGCCGCGAGGCAGCCGCAGTTACCGAACCCCAACAGTCCTACAGGGGGAGCTGGGCCTACTGGCACTACAGAACCAGCCTTGACTACCAGTTCACGCAGCCCACATAGGAAGCTCCTAAACTGGAGGCACCCTGGAGTTGGCTAACTCGACCGCCCCACGACGGGGCAAGCATAGGCGTCTCAGTGAAGTTGACACAACCCGGAAACAGCTGACGGTGCTGAAACCAGGCTTGGCACGAGGGAGTACCTGTGACAAGAACACTGCCGAGAACCAGCTGGCGGTGCTGGAACCCGGATGCGTTGCCCCAGTGTGCAAGAGCCAATGGCACGACCGAGGACCAGCTGACGGTGCTGGAACCCGGTTACTAAGCTGTAGGTGCCCGCGCTTAAAAGCACTACCAAGGACCGCCTGGCGTTGGCGGAACTCGGATACCCAGGAGGAGGCACCTAAGCCAAAGGCTCGGCCCGGAACCAGCTGACGGTGCTGGAACCAGGTGGTGGACCCCAAGGCCCACAGGAGAGGAGAGAACAGCTAGGCCGCGAGGCAGCCGCAGTTACCGAACCCCAACAGTCCTACAGGGGGAGCTGGGCCTACTGGCACTACAGAACCAGCCTTGACTACCAGTTCACGCAGCCCACATAGGAAGCTCCTAAACTGGAGGCACCCTGGAGTTGGCTAACTCGACCGCCCCACGACGGGGCAAGCATAGGCGTCTCAGTGAAGTTGACACAACCCGGAAACAGCTGACGGTGCTGAAACCAGGCTTGGCACGAGGGAGTACCTGTGACAAGAACACTGCCGAGAACCAGCTGGCGGTGCTGGAACCCGGATGCGTTGCCCCAGTGTGCAAGAGCCAATGGCACGACCGAGGACCAGCTGACGGTGCTGGAACCCGGTTACTAAGCTGTAGGTGCCCGCGCTTAAAAGCACTACCAAGGACCGCCTGGCGTTGGCGGAACTCGGATACCCAGGAGGAGGCACCTTAGCCAAAGGCTCGGCCCGGAACCAGCTGACGGTGCTGGAACCAGGTGGTGGACCCGAAGGCCCACAGGAGAGGAGAGAACAGCTAGGCCGCGAGGCAGCCGCAGTTACCGAACCCCAACAGTCCTACAGGGGGAGCTGGGCCTACTGGCACTACAGAACCAGCCTTGACTACCAGTTCACGCAGCCCACATAGGAAGCTCCTAAACTGGAGGCACCCTGGAGTTGGCTAACTCGACCGCCCCACGACGGGGCAAGCATAGGCGTCTCAGTGAAGTTGACACAACCCGGAAACAGCTGACGGTGCTGAAACCAGGCTTGGCACGAGGGAGTACCTGTGACAAGAACACTGCCGAGAACCAGCTGGCGGTGCTGGAACCCGGATGCGTTGCCCCAGTGTGCAAGAGCCAATGGCACGACCGAGGACCAGCTGACGGTGCTGGAACCCGGTTACTAAGCTGTAGGTGCCCGCGCTTAAAAGCACTACCAAGGACCGCCTGGCGTTGGCGGAACTCGGATACCCAGGAGGAGGCACCTTAGCCAAAGGCTCGGCCCGGAACCAGCTGACGGTGCTGGAACCAGGTGGTGGACCCCAAGGCCCACAGGAGAGGAGAGAACAGCTAGGCCGCGAGGCAGCCGCAGTTACCGAACCCCAACAGTCCTACAGGGGGAGCTGGGCCTACTGGCACTACAGAACCAGCCTTGACTACCAGTTCACGCAGCCCACATAGGAAGCTCCTAAACTGGAGGCACCCTGGAGTTGGCTAACTCGACCGCCCCACGACGGGGCAAGCATAGGCGTCTCAGTGAAGTTGACACAACCCGGAAACAGCTGACGGTGCTGAAACCAGGCTTGGCACGAGGGAGTACCTGTGACAAGAACACTGCCGAGAACCAGCTGGCGGTGCTGGAACCCGGATGCGTTGCCCCAGTGTGCAAGAGCCAATGGCACGACCGAGGACCAGCTGACGGTGCTGGAACCCGGTTACTAAGCTGTAGGTGCCCGCGCTTAAAAGCACTACCAAGGACCGCCTGGCGTTGGCGGAACTCGGATACCCAGGAGGAGGCACCTTAGCCAAAGGCTCGGCCCGGAACCAGCTGACGGTGCTGGAACCAGGTGGTGGACCCCAAGGCCCACAGGAGAGGAGAGAACAGCTAGGCCGCGAGGCAGCCGCAGTTACCGAACCCCAACAGTCCTACAGGGGGAGCTGGGCCTACTGGCACTACAGAACCAGCCTTGACTACCAGTTCACGCAGCCCACATAGGAAGCTCCTAAACTGGAGGCACCCTGGAGTTGGCTAACTCGACCGCCCCACGACGGGGCAAGCATAGGCGTCTCAGTGAAGTTGACACAACCCGGAAACAGCTGACGGTGCTGAAACCAGGCTTGGCACGAGGGAGTACCTGTGACAAGAACACTGCCGAGAACCAGCTGGCGGTGCTGGAACCCGGATGCGTTGCCTTGCCTATTAAAGATTGTCTTCCTAGAGCCCCAACTAGCGGTGTTGGAGCAAAGGGTAAGCAGGGGGAGATGAGTGTAGGCCGAAGCCTGCACTGGAGGCAGCTTTGTGTCTGCGTTGCGTTTGCAGGACACTTTGCCGGCTACACACTGGGGGAACAGCTGGCGTTGCTGAACCCCACTAACACAATGGCGTGTGTTTTTATCTGTGCAGCTAGCACTTGCGGGCAAAAACTTGCGATGTTAGAGCCCGTGTTGAAGCAGGAGGAGGAGGAGAGGAGCAGAGTGTAGGCCGAAGCCTAGTTGAACCAATTTCAAAGGAAACCTTTAACCCCCCCCTCAGGTGTTACAAAGTACAAGAGACACACCTTGTGCAGTATTAATGCTGCACAAGTGAAAGGTTGCTCTATTAATTTGTCTACTTGCACACGCTGAATGAAAGACATACACAATTTACCCCATTCTACAGTAAAACTGTAGTGGATGCGTGACTTGGTTTTTTGATGAGACGCAGCACAGGTGTCCAAAATAACGCCTTGGTGCTTGGCGCAGCTTCCTGAGCGTTGTTATTTGCTGTACAGGAGTCTGCGCTCTTGTGTTATCCCTTGGCAATGCCCTGTTAGCGCTGCCCATCTTATGACCTCATTTCATGTTGGCCGGTGCGGTTAACGATGGCCATAAATCCCAGACCCACAGTGGCTTTTCCTAAAGTCACACTGCGGTGCTGGGATTCGTGGCCTTGAGCAGTAAATATTTTGGCCGCTCACACACGTCCTTACACCTGCTTCAGACTGGGCGGCCTCTGCTGATCCCTTCTCGCATGCCGCGGCCATGAGGCTGCACAGTCTGAAGAAGGCGGAAGGAGATGAGTTAAGACAGGCGAAGATATGCACTGCTCGTGCCCATCAATCACACCCTCGCAGTCAAAATAATTAAGACAACGAGGAGCATTTTATTCAGGCAGGGCGGACGAACAGGCGCAAGTAGCCAACCAATGATGTCAGAAGACGGGAAGCGCTACCAAGGGGGGTGCTGCGTATCATTAGAAAGGAAAGTCACACCTCAGGGACAGTGGAATGGTCTCAAAGAGACACATTTTGTACGTGTTGAGTTCCACGTGGGCAAGGAGAAAACGTCAGCCACCTTGTACAAATGCAGCAGTACTGCTGTACAAGGTGGCTGTTATACATAGAAACACCTGGGGGGGTGGGGGGCAGGCTCCCTTCAATTTCAGTTCATGTGCCTGCGTGGCGTTTGCAGGTCACGTTGCAAGCTACACAGCAGGGGAACAGCTGGCGTTGCTGAACCCCACTGACACATTGACTGGTGTTTTTCTCTGTGCAGATTGCATGTCCGGGCAAAAACTAGCGGTGTTAGAGCCCAGGGTCAGCAGGAGGAGGAGGAGAGGAGCAAAGTGTAGGCCGAAGCCTGCACTGGTGGCAGCTTTTGGTCGGTTGTGCCAGCGTGGCTTGTGCTGGACACGATGCCGGCTACACAGCGGGGGAACAGCTGGCGGTGCTGAACCACACTAACACATTGGCTGGTGTTTTTCTCTGTGCAGCTAGCATGTCCGGGCAGAAACTGGCGTTGTTTGAGCCCAGGGTCAGCAGGAGGAGGAGAGGAGCAAAGTGTAGGCCGAAGCCTGCACTGGTGGCAGCTTTTGTTCTGTTGTGCCAGCGTGGCTTGTGCTGGACACGTTGCCGACTACACAGCAGGGGAACAGCTGGCGGTGCTGAACCCCACTAACACATTGGCTGGTGTTTTTCTCTGTGCAGCTAGCATTTCCGGGCAAAAACTAGCGGTGTTTGAGCCCAGGGTCAGCAGGAGGAGTAGAGGAGCAGAGTGTAGGCCGAAGCCTAGTTGAACCAATTTCAAAGGTTACCTTTAACCCCCCCCTCAGGTGTTGCAAGGTACAAGAGCCACACCTTGAACAGCATTAATGATGCACAAGTCAAAGGTTGCTCTATTTAATTTTGCTCCTTGCACACGCTGAATTAAACACGTACACTATTTAGCCCATTATACTGTCAAACAGTTGTGGAGGCGTGACTTGTCTTTTTAACGAGACGCAGCACAGGTGTCAAAATTTGCACCTAGGTACTGGGCGCAGATTCCTGAGCGTTGTTATTTGCTGTACAGGAGTCTGCGCTCTTGTGTTATCCCTTGGCAATACCCTGTTAGTGCAGGCCGTCTCATGACCTCATTTCATGTTGGCCGGTGCGGTTAACGATGGCCATAAATCCCAGACCCACAGTGGCTTTTCCTAAAGTCACACTGCGGTGCTGGGATTCGTGGCCTTGTGCAGTAAATATGTTCGCCGCTCACACATGTCCTTACACCTGCTTCAGACTGGGCGGCCTCAGCTGATCCCTTATCGCATGCCGCGGCCATGAGGCCGCACAGTCAGAAGAAGGCGGAAGGAGGGGAGTGAAAACAGGGGAACATATGCACTGCTCGTGCCCATCAATCACACCCTCGCAGTCAAAATATATGAGACAACGGGGGGCGTTGTGTCGGGCAGGGGGGACGCACAGGCACAGCCAGCCAACCAATGATGTCAGGAGACGGGCAGCGCTAACAATGGGGGTGCTGCGTGTCATTACAAAGGAAAGTCACACCTCAGGGACATTGTAATGGTCTCTAATGAGACACATTTTTTACGTGTTGAGTTCCACGTGGGCAAGGAGAAAAAGTCAGCCACCTCGTACAAATGCAGCAGTACTGCTGTACAAGGTGGCTGATATACATAGAAACACCTGTGGGTGGGGGGCAGGCTCCCTTCAATTTCAGTTCATGTGCCTGCGTGGCGTTTGCAGGTCACGTTGCAAGCTGCACAGCAGGGGAACAGCTGGCGGTGCTGAACCCCACTAACACATTGGCTGGTGTTTTTCTCTGTGCAGCTAGCATGTCCGGGCAGAAACTGGCGTTGTTTGAGCCCAGGGTCAGCAGGAGGAGGAGAGGAGCAAAGTGTAGGCCGAAGCCTGCACTGGTGGCAGCTTTTGTTCTGTTGTGCCAGCGTGGCTTGTGCTGGACACGTTGCCGACTACACAGCAGGGGAACAGCTGGCGGTGCTGAACCCCACTAACACATTGGCTGGTGTTTTTCTCTGTGCAGCTAGCATTTCCGGGCAAAAACTAGCGGTGTTTGAGCCCAGGGTCAGCAGGAGGAGTAGAGGAGCAGAGTGTTGGCCAAAGCCTAGTTGAACCAATTTCAAAGGTTACCTTTAACCCCCCCCTCAGGTGTTGCAAGGTACAAGAGCCACACCTTGAACAGCATTATTGATGCACAAGTCAAAGGTTGCTCTATTTAATTTTGCTCCTTGCACACGCTGAATTAAACACGTACACTATTTAGCCCATTATACTGTCAAACAGTAGTGGAGGCGTGACTACTAGTCTTTTTAAGGAGACGCAGCACAGGTGTACAAATTTACACCTAGGTGCTGTGCGCAGATTCCTTACCGTTGTTATTTCCAGTACAGGAAACTGCGCTCTTGTGTTATCCCTTGGCAATACCCTGTTAGTGCAGGCCGTCTCATGACCTCATTTCATGTTGGCCGGTGCGGTTAACGATGGCCATAAATCCCAGACCCACAGTGGCTTTTCCTAAAGTCACACTGCGGTGCTGGGATTCGTGGCCTTGTGCAGTAAATATGTTCGCCGCTCACACATGTCCTTACACCTGCTTCAGACTGGGCGGCCTCAGCTGATCCCTTATCGCATGCCGCGGCCATGAGGCCGCACAGTCAGAAGAAGGCGGAAGGAGGGGAGTGAAAACAGGGGAACATATGCACTGCTCGTGCCCATCAATCACACCCTCGCAGTCAAAATATATGAGACAACGGGGGGCGTTGTGTCGGGCAGGGGGGACGCACAGGCACAGCCAGCCAACCAATGATGTCAGGAGACGGGCAGCGCTAACAATGGGGGTGCTGCGTGTCATTAAAAAGGAAAGTCACACCTCAGGGACATTGTAATGGTCTGTAATGAGACACATTTTGTACTTGTTGAGTTCCACGTGTGCAAGGAGAAAAAGTCAGCCACCTTGTACAAATGCAGCAGTACTGCTGTACAAGGTGGCTGTTATACATAGAAACACCTGGGGGGGTGGGGGGCAGGCTCCCTTAAATTTCAGTTCATGTGCCTGCGTGGCGTTTGCAGGTCACGTTGCAAGCTACACAGCAGGGGAACAGCTGGCGTTGCTGAACCCCACTGACACATTGACTGGTGTTTTTCTCTGTGCAGATTGCATGTCCGGGCAAAAACTAGCGGTGTTAGAGCCCAGGGTCAGCAGGAGGAGGAGGAGAGGAGCAAAGTGTAGGCCGAAGCCTGCACTGGTGGCAGCTTTTGGTCGGTTGTGCCAGCGTGGCTTGTGCTGGACACGATGCCGGCTACACAGCGGGGGAACAGCTGGCGGTGCTGAACCACACTAACACATTGGCTGGTGTTTTTCTCTGTGCAGCTAGCATGTCCGGGCAGAAACTGGCGTTGTTTGAGCCCAGGGTCAGCAGGAGGAGGAGAGGAGCAAAGTGTAGGCCGAAGCCTGCACTGGTGGCAGCTTTTGTTCTGTTGTGCCAGCGTGGCTTGTGCTGGACACGTTGCCGACTACACAGCAGGGGAACAGCTGGCGGTGCTGAACCCCACTAACACATTGGCTGGTGTTTTTCTCTGTGCAGCTAGCATTTCCGGGCAAAAACTAGCGGTGTTTGAGCCCAGGGTCAGCAGGAGGAGTAGAGGAGCAGAGTGTAGGCCGAAGCCTAGTTGAACCAATTTCAAAGGTTACCTTTAACCCCCCCCTCAGGTGTTGCAAGGTACAAGAGCCACACCTTGAACAGCATTAATGATGCACAAGTCAAAGGTTGCTCTATTTAATTTTGCTCCTTGCACACGCTGAATTAAACACGTACACTATTTAGCCCATTATACTGTCAAACAGTAGTGGAGGCGTGACTACTAGTCTTTTTAAGGAGACGCAGCACAGGTGTACAAATTTACACCTAGGTGCTGTGCGCAGATTCCTTACCGTTGTTATTTGCAGTACAGGAAACTGCGCTCTTGTGTTATCCCTTGGCAATACCCTGTTAGTGCAGGCCGTCTCATGACCTCATTTCATGTTGGCCGGTGCGGTTAACGATGGCCATAAATCCCAGACCCACAGTGGCTTTTCCTAAAGTCACACTGCGGTGCTGGGATTCGTGGCCTTGTGCAGTAAATATGTTCGCCGCTCACACATGTCCTTACACCTGCTTCAGACTGGGCGGCCTCAGCTGATCCCTTATCGCATGCCGCGGCCATGAGGCCGCACAGTCAGAAGAAGGCGGAAGGAGGGGAGTGAAAACAGGGGAACATATGCACTGCTCGTGCCCATAAACCACACCCTCGCTGACAAAATAAATATGACAACGAGGGGCGTTGTTTCTAGCAGGGCGGATGCACAGGCGCAGCCAGCTAACCATGATGACAAAAGACGGGAAACGCTACCAAGGGGGGTGCTGCGTATCATTACAAAGGAAAGTCACACCTCAGGGACAGTGGAATGGTCTCAATGAGACACATTTTGTACGTGTTGAGTTCCACGTGGGCAAGGAGAAAAAGTCAGCCACCTTGTACAAATGCAGCAGTACTGCTGTACTAGGTGGCTGTTATACATAGAAACACCTGGGGGGGTGGGGCCAGGTTCCCTTTTAATTTCAGTTCCTGTGCCTGCATGGCGTTTGCAGGTCACGTTGCCGGCTACACAGCAGGGGAACAGCTGGCGTTGCTGAACCCCACTAACACATTGGCTGGTGTTTTTCTCTGTGCAGCTAGCACTTCCGGGCAAAAACTAGCGGTGTTTGAGCCCAGGGTCAGCAGGAGGAGGAGAGGAGCAGAGTGTAGGCCGAAGCCTGCACTGGTGGCAGCTTTTGTTCTGTTGTGCCAGCGTGGCTTGTGCTGGACACGTTGCCGACTACACAGCAGGGGAACAGCTGGCGGTGCTGAACCCCACTGACACATCACCTAGTGTTTTTTTCTGTGTAGACAACACTTCCAGGTGGCAACTGACAGTGTTGAAACCCAGGGAATCAAAGAGGAGCAGAGTGTAGGCCGAAGCCTGCAGTGGAGCAAGTTGAAAGGGAACCTTTAACCCCCCCCCCCAGGCATTTGTTGCTGAAAGAGCCATCTTGTACAGCAGTAATACTGCACATGGAAAATGGTGGCTCCGAAAATTATGCTCCTTGCAAACGCTGAAGTACACACTCATATAATGTGTCCCCTCACACCGTCAAACCATCCCGGAAGTGGGACTTTCCTTTGTAATGTGACACAGCACAGCCGTCATTCCAACCCCCTTGGTGCCGGGCACCACCTCCTCAACGTTGTTTGGTTCTGTCACGGAGCCCGCACTGTAATGTTATCCCTTGGCCATGCACAGTTAGCGGTGCCCGTCTTCTGACATCATGTAGGTGTCAGGCTGGCAGTGCCTGTGCGTCCAAGCTGCCCGAGATCCAACCTTGCAGTGTCATCTAATGTAGTCCCACTGCGGGCCAGGGATCCATGGGCATGCGCAGTGCATATCATCGCCTCTCACTCACCTCCTTCCTGCTTCTTCAGACTGTGCGGCGTCACGGCCGTGGCATGCTATTAGGGATCAGCTGACGCCGCCTAGTCTGAAGAAGCGTGAAGAAGGGGAGTGAGAGGCTAGTATATGCACTGCGCATGGCCATGGATACCAGGCCCACTGTGGGATCACATTAGACGACACTGCGAGGTGTGATTTCGGGCAGCGTGGACGCACAGGCGCAGCCAGGACGACAACAAATGATGTCAGAGGACGGGCAGCGCAAACTGTGCATGGCCAAGGGATAACATAACAGCGCAGGGTCCATGAAGGAATCAAACAACGCTAAGGAGGCAGCGCACGGTGCCAAGGGGGTAGCAATGACGGCTGTGCTGCGTCACATTACAAAGGAAAGTCCCACCTCCAGGACGGTTGGACGGTGTGAGGGGACACATTACATGAGTGTGTAGTTCAGCGTTTGCAAGGAGCATAATTTCAAGAGCGACCTTTCCCTTGTGCAGTATTAGTGCTGCACATGGTGGCTCTTTCAGTAACAAACGCCTAGGGGGGGGGGGGGACAGGTCCCCTTACATTTTAGTTGTGCCAGCGTGGCGGTCGCATGACACGTTGCCGGATACACAGCTGGGGATCAGCTGACGTTACTGAACCCCAATAACAGAGGAGCGACTGTTGACTGTGCACACAGCACTTCCAGGCACCAACTGGCGGTGTTAGAGCCCAGGGACAGCAGGAGGAGCAGATTGGAGGTATTGCCGCACACACAGCTGGGGATCAGCTGACGTTACTGAACCCCAATAACAGAGGAGCGACTGTTGACTGTGCACACAGCACTTCCAGGCACCAACTGGCGGTGTTAGAGCCCAGGGACAGCAGGAGGAGCAGATTGGAGGTATTGCCGCACACACAGCTGGGGATCAGCTGACGTTACTGAACCCCAATAACAGAGGAGCGACTGTTGACTGTGCACACAGCACTTCCAGGCACCAACTGGCGGTGTTAGAGCCCAGGGACAGCAGGAGGAGCAGAGGAACAGAGTGTAGGCCGAAGCCTGATTGGAGCAAGTTGAAAGGAAACCTTTAACCCCCCCCCCCAAGACGTTTGTAGCTGAAAGAGCCATGTTGTGCAGCACTAAGGATGCAAAAGGAAAAGGTTGCTCTTTTAATTATGCTCCTTGCAAACACCGAAGTAAACACTAAAAATGTGTCCCTTTATACCGTTAAACCGTTCCGGAGGTGCGAATTTCCTTCGTAATGGGACACAGCACAGCTGTCATTCCTATCCCCTTGATGCCGTGCGCTGCCTCCTCAGCGTTGTTTTAAGCTGCCACGGAGCCTGCGCTGTTCTGTTAGCCCTTGGCCATGCCCAATTAGCGCTGCCTGTCTTCTGACATAATTTGGTGTCAGGCTGTCAGTGCCTGTGCGTCCACGCTGCTCCAGATCCCACCTCGCAGTCTCATCTAACGTAATCCCACTGCGGGCCTTGGAACCATGGGCATGCACAGTGCATAACCTCGACTCTCACTCCCCTCCTTCCCTCTTCTTCAGACTGTGCGGTGTCACGGCCGTGGCATGCTAGGGATCAGCTGACGGCGCACAGTCTAAAGAAGGCGGAGGGAAATGAGCGAGAGCCCGAGGGGAAGATATGCACTGCGCATGCCCATGGATCCCAGGCCCGCAGTGTGACTCAATCAGAAGACACTGCGAGGCGGGATCTCGGGCACCGCGGCCGCACAGGCGCAGCCAGCCTGACACCAAATTATGTCAGAAGACAGGCAGCGCAAATAGGGCATGCCCAAGGGATAACAGAACAGCGCAGGCTCCGTGACAGCTTAAAACAACGCTGAGGAGGCAGCGCATGGCACCAAGGGGGTAGGAATGACGGCTGTGCTGCGTCACATTACGAAGGAAAGTCCCAGCTCCGGGACGGTATAACGGTATCAGTGAACACATTTTATAAGTGTTAAGTTCTGCGTGTGCAAAGAGCTAAAAAAAAAGAGCTACCTTTTCCTTGTGCAGCATTACTGCTGCACAAGATGGCTCTTTCAGTAACAAACGACGGGGGGGGGGGGGGGACAGGTTCCCTTACATTTAGGTTGTTGTGCCAGCGTGGCGGTCGCAGGACACATTGCCGGCTACACAGCTGGGGATCAGCTGACGTTACTGAAACCCAATAACACTGGGTCGTATGTTTTTACTGTGCAGCCTGCACTTCTGAGCC
Source organism: Ranitomeya imitator (assembly GCF_032444005.1). Classification (NCBI taxonomy): domain Eukaryota; kingdom Metazoa; phylum Chordata; class Amphibia; order Anura; family Dendrobatidae; genus Ranitomeya; species Ranitomeya imitator. The sequence goes on along the minus strand of NC_091283.1, from coordinate 418,327,652 downwards.
GCAACTGGCGGTGTTGGAGCCCAGGAATAGCAGTTCAGGTGGTAGAAAGATGAACACAGCAGGAGACCTGGATGACACCCAATTACTTAATCAGGCAGAGGAGTGGCAAATTCCTGCGAGATCCAGGCCTGGTTCATTTTCAGGAAAGTAAGCCGGTCAACGTTATCGGAGGATAGTCGCATGCGACGGTCTGTTAGTACACCACCTGCGGCACTAAAGACACGTTCCGATAAGACACTAGCCGCAGGGCAAGCCAGCACCTCCAATGCATACTGGCTTAGCTCTGGCCATGTATCCAGCTTAGAGACCCAAAACTTGAACGGGGAAGAGCCGTCTGGGAGTACAGTAAGAGGGCAAGCCATGTAGTCTGTCACCATCTGACGGAACCGTTGCCTCCTGCTGACTGGAGCCGCCGGTGATGGTGTAGACATTTGGGGCGGGCACACAAAAGTGTGCCAGAGTTGTGCCATACTGGGCTTGCCTTGGGCAGAGGCACTGCTTCTGCTCCCTCTTTGGGCAGAGCCTCCCCCACTGCCTCGACGCACTGAGCTGCTTTGTAAAGCACTAGCAGCACTCCTCTCAGTTGGACAGGAGAAGATGATGGAATTCACCAGTGTGTCGTGGTACTCCCGCAATTTACGCTCCCGGGTCAACGCAGGGATGAGGTTTTGGACGTTGTCCCGGTAGCGAGGATCGAGGAGGGTGAACACCCAATAATCAGGCATGTTGAGAATGTGGTCGATGCGGCGGTCGTTTCTCAGGCACTGCAGCATGAAATCCACCATGTGCTGCAGAGTGCCAACCGGCCCAGAAACGCTGTCCCCTGCTTGAGACATGATCTCTGCCCGCTCGTCATCACCCCACCCTCGCTGTACACACTGACCACTGGACAATTGTGTCGCTCCCTCCTCTGGACGGAGCTCTTCCTCCTCCATTGACTCCTCCTCATCCTCCTCACAAATTGGCCCCTGCGTACCCCTTTGTGAGGAACCACGTGGCGCTGACTCTCCAGAAGCTGATGGAAAAGGTGACTCCTCATCCTCCACCTCTTCCACCACATCATCCCTTAACCCTTGCAAAGTTTGCTGAAGCAGGCAGATAAGGGGGACAGTCATGCTGACTAGTGCATCATCTGCACTTGCCATCCGCGTGGAATAATCAAAAGGACGCAAAACCTGGCAGACGTCCTTCATAGTGGCCCACTCTGTGGTTGTGAAGTCTGATCGGCGCTGACTGCGACTTCTTTGCGCCTGATGCAGCTGGTACTCCATAACTGCTTGCTGCTGCTCACACAACCGCTCCAACATATGTAACGTGGAATTCCACCGGGTAGGTAGGTCACATATGATGCGGTGTTCCGGAAGGCGGAATCGGCGCTGCAGAGCAGCAATGCGGGATCTGGCCAAGCTGGAACGCCGCAAGTGAGCACACTCTAGGCGGACCTTGTGCAGCAGGGCATCAAGATCCGGATAGTCCCTCAGAAAACTCTGCACAACCAAATTGAGCACATGTGCCAGACATGGGATGTGAGTGAGGTTGCCAAGGGCCAAAGCTGCCACCAGATTTCGGCCATTGTCACACACTACCATGCCTGGCTGGAGATTCGCTGGCAGTAACCACACATCGCTCTCCTGCTTTATAGCATTCCAGAGCTCCTGCGCTGTGTGGCTTCGATGCCCCAATGAAACTAGTTTCAAGACGGCCTGCTGACGTTTGGCCACGGCTGTGCTCATGTCGGTCATAGGTAAACGTTCACGGGTCCATGTGGGGGTGGACTGTGACGGATCCTGCAGAGAGGAATCAGAGGAACTGGTGTAAGAGGAGGAGTCGATGCGTACAGACTGGATTCCTGCAATCCTTGGAGTGGGCAGGACACGTCCTGCGCCACTCGCACGATCTGTACCTGGCTCAACAACATTAACCCAATGGGCAGTGAGGGAAACATATCGCCCCTGTCCATGCTGACTGGTCCACGCATCGGTGGTGAGGTGGACCTTGCTACTGACGGCGTTCAGTAGCGCATGTTTTATGTTTGCCTCAACATGCCTGTGCAGGGCAGGGACAGCCTGCCTGCTGAAGTAAAAGCGGCTGGGCACCTTGTACTGTGGGACTGCCAATGCCATCAAGTCACGGAAGCTGTCAGTCTCCACCAGCCTGAACGAGAGCATTTCCAGGGACAACAGTTTGGCAATGCCTGCATTCAGAGCCTGTGCTCGGGGGTGGTTGGCCGAGAATGCCCGCCTTTTCTCCCATGCCTGTACTACCGATGGCTGTAGAGTAGACTGGGAGTGTGAGGATGATTGGGAAGGTGGTGCTGTGGGTGGAATTACACAAGGTCTCTGGGAGGAAGCCAAACCAGCTGTGCGTGAGCTGGAGGAAGAGGCAACACGAGCTGAAGAGGTGGTAGCTGCCGCTGTTGGTTGGCCTACATCTTCAGTGTGTTTCTGTAACTCCACCGCGTGCCTGGTCCGCACATGTTTCCACATATTTGTGGTATTGAGGTTGCTGACATTTTTCCCTCTTTTTACTTTATGATGACACAGCTTGCATTTGACAAAACAAATGTCATCTGCAACTGTGTCAAAAAAGGACCAGGCACTGCAAGTCTTGGGAGCGCCCTTTTTGGCTTTGGAAAGAGACAGGCTCCTAACGGGTGCCAAAGTGGAGGCTACAGGCTCCGCAGTCTTCCCCCTCCCTCTCCCTCTTTGGCCCGTAAGAGGAAGCTCTTCCTCTGAGCTGCTCCCACCACCTTCCTGTTCCTCACGCCACGATGGGTCAAGGACCTCATCATCTCCACTACCCTCTGCCACCAACTGCTCCTCCTGGGTAGTCTCAGCAGCACAGTACGCACGAGAAAGCGGCACCTGAGTTTCATCATCAGATGCGTACTGCGCTGTGGTCACCGGAGGCACTGGCCCACCTGCCTCTTCAGAGTCAGAGAGAAAAAGGTGTTGGGCATCACTGCACACTGCCTCTTCTTCCATTTCTCCAATGCTGCTTGGCTGGCCCCCTGTTTCCAAGCCAAGAGATTCAGAGAACAGAAGTAGAGACGGCTCCTGTCCTGGGCTCTCTGACTGCCTGGCCAATTTGGCAGGTGGTGAAGAGACAGATGGCTGCTCTCCAGTGCTCTGTGCCTGAGAGGATGTGGCACTAACTGAAGTCGATGCCGAGGCGTTAGCTGCCATCCACCCGACAACGGCTTCAATTTGGTCTTCACGCAGCAGCGGTGCACGGCGCTCTCCGACAAAGCTGCGCATGAAGGACTGTTCCCTGCTGAAACTGAGTGACGACGAGTCACCGGCGCCCGCAGCAGGCACAGAATCACCACGTCCTCTCCCTGCTCCTCTCCCTGCTCCGCGCCCACGCCCACGTGCCTTACTCCCTGCCCTCTTCATCTTGGTTGACAGATAAAGATAAGCAGAAAAGTACTAAGGCCTTAGTGTGCTTATTCCTGTAATGCTCCTCCTAACAGGTGTAAGAAACACTAATGTTGTAAATTGTGGACTAAACTTTATTATTTTGCAAATGTGGCCTACACAAGTGTAAGTTGTGTTTGGTGAACTTAACCTTTTTTTTGGTGCAGATCGGGCTACAGAGCTAGTTTAAATCACACGGAGACCGTGCAGACAGCCGTAAACGGCGCTGCAAGGCCAAGAAACCCTCCTCTCGGTTATCCTATATAGTGTTTTTCCACTATTTAGCTGGATACGAGTGGAAAGACACTAATAGGAATTTTTTTTTTCAAATTTTAAACTGGCTGCACTATTTGAAAAAAAGGAAATTGTTTTTCAAGGTATGAGGCAGTAACGCACCCTGAGCTGAATCCAACCGGCTATGGCTGCACACAGACTACAGGGCGAGCTGCGCTCACACAGAGACCGTGCAGACAGCCGTAAACGGCGCTGCAAGGCCAAAAAACCCTCCTCTAGGTTATCCTATATAGTGTTTTTCCACTATTTAGCTGGATACGAGTGGAAAGACACTAATAGGAATTTTTTTTTTCAAATTTTAAACAGGCTGCACTATTTGAAAAAAAGGAAAATTTTTCTCAAGGTATGAGCCAGTAACGAACCCTGAGCTGAATCCAACCGGCTATGGCTGCACACAGACTACAGGGCGAGCTGGGCTCACACGGAGACCGTGCAGACAGCCGTAAACGGCGCTGCAAGGCCAAAAAACCCTCCTCTCGGTTATCCTATATAGTGTTTTTCCACTATTTAGCTGGATACGAGTGGAAAGACACTAATAGGAATTTTTTTTTTCAGATTTTAAACAGGCTGCACTATTTGAAAAAAAGGGAAATTTTTCTCAAGGTATGAGCCAGTAACGAACCCTGAGCTGAATCCAACCGGCTATGGCTGCACACAGACTACAGGGCGAGCTGGGCTCACACGGAGACCGTGCAGACAGCCGTAAACGGCGCTGCAAGGCCAAAAAACCCTCCTCTAGGTTATCCTATATAGTGTTTTTCCACTATTTAGCTGGATACGAGTGGAAAGACACTAATAGGAATTTTTTTTTTCAAATTTTAAACAGGCTGCACTATTTGAAAAAAAGGAAAATTTTTCTCAAGGTATGAGCCAGTAACGAACCCTGAGCTGAATCCAACCGGCTATGGCTGCACACAGACTACAGGGCGAGCTGGGCTCACACGGAGACCGTGCAGACAGCCGTAAACGGCGCTGCAAGGCCCAAAAACCCCCCTCTAGGTTATCCTATGTAGTGTTTTTCCACAATAGAGCTGGAGACTGGTGGAAAAACACTAATAGGAAATTTGAGAAAAAATGTGCAGCAGGCTGCACTAAGAGCAAAAAAGAACAACTGTGTGAGGCAGTGTGAACCCCCCCTGAGCTGAATACAACCGGGTATATGGCTGCACACAGACTACAGAGTGAGCTGCACACACACACACACACAGAGACCTTGCAGAACGCTGTTAAAACAGCGCTGCAAGGCAAGAGCAAGGTGAACAGTGAAGAACACACAGCGTTTTGCTAAATTAGCCTTTGGAAAGGAAAATAAAGCAATTAGCTAGCTCGACTGGCCCTCAGTTAGAACACAGCGTCCTGTCCCTAACTGAAATCACAGCAGAGTGAGCGCAAAATGGCGGCAGCGCTTTTTTATAGTGCAGAGTGACATCATTTCAGCAGCCAATCCCAGCCTTGCCAGTACTTACATGCCCACCATGCTAAACAGGATGTGCCCACACTTTCATTCATTCCTCATTGGCTGCTGCGTTCAATTTGAATTCTGGGAACTTCCGATTCCGGTATCCGATACGCGGGAAGTATCGGAATTCAGTATCGGAATTCCGATACCGCAAATATCGGCCGATACCCGATACTTGCGGTATCGGAATGCTCAACACTAGTGATTACACTATATAGTAAATCCCAAAACAAGTGGTACTCTCAAAATAAAATATCATTTATTAAACATAAATTAAAAATTAATTTAACATACAATAACAAAAATAATATTAACAAAAAAGTGCAAAATCCAATAAAAAGAGGGACATAGCAACCATAGGAAAACCACCAAATTTCTATAACACTATGGTGTGTTTAAATACAGGGAGAGCTAAATACCACACAGAAAGACCTCTAACTGGATCTAATGGGAAAAATATCTTAGCCCATACTAGCCACATAATTAATTCATGTCTGGAACTTAGACTATCATGTGTTGTGGCAGTTACGGCATATGGTAAGGTATAGAAAAAATCCTTATGTCCAAAGTGGTAGATGTAAGGGTAAAGCGCCGTAAGATAAAGCAATAACACATTACCAGAAGTGTATGGTGTGGTTTTCCTCGGCGTCCCTCTGCCCCGACACGCGTTTCACTGACTGCTTCTGAAGAATCACCAAAAAAATGTGATTTATGTATTTGGTATTTAGTGGTACCTGATTCCCTGGTTTAGGGGTATACTACTGAGGGCAGTTTCTTGTGCGTTGCATTATAAACAGGTAGCAAGTAGTGGTGCAAATCACTGCATGGGCCCAGGAATACTTTCAGAAATCATTGTCTGTGCACACAGTTCACTGTGCAATCCTTAAATGCAAGTGAAAGCTCAATCAAGAAGTCTTGTATCAACATAATCTAAAAATACTCCTGTAGTCTCTGGGCCAAAACTTTTGTAAAATGGACGGAAGCAAAATGGAAAGTTGGATTAAATCAAAATGTGAAATTCTTTATGGTGAGCATAGATGCGGTGTGCTGTGGACTCCAGAGGAGAGATGATAATGTGTGCAAAATGTAAAGCGCTGCGGAATATGTTAGCGCTATATAAAAATAAAGATTATTATTATAAAGATTAGAGGGACCATCCAGCTTGTTATCAGCACACAGTTCTGCATCTCTTATGGTATGGGCTTACATTAGCGCCTATGACACGGGCAACTTACATACCTTGAAAGGCACTATTGTCACGGCCACTTCTTCCGCTCATACTTACACGCTGCGGCGCGCTCCTCCTACAGGCGCGCGTTCTCTCCTTCATTCTTCACGGCTCCCTGGTTCTCGTCGTGTGCGCGTACGCACCGCTCACTCCAGCATTTCCTCTTTCTGATTTACAGGCGTCTGTATTTCCTCTCTGTGATCCTGGAGGACCGTGACCCGGAAGTCCTCCAGCACTCCATGTATATAAGACGATTCCTTCCTCTGCTCCTTGCCTGTCTGTCATTTGCACTTCTGTGACTCAGGTCCACCTTTGTCTTTGCACTCCCTGTTTTGAGTCTCCACTCTGTCCAGCCAGTTCAGCTTCTCTGTCGTTCCCAGGCTTCCTTGTCTCCTCGTCCTCTCCGTACTCTGTTAGTCTGGTGTCTCTGTCCTGTCCTGCTTCCTTTGTGTCTTCCCCTTTGCAGTGCTCCTTTGGTCTCACCTGTACCCAGCTCTTACCTAACTGTACTTCATCTTACCCCACGCTGTCCATCCTATGCCTAGCTTCTCTATTTTCTACCTCCTATTACCTGTCTCCGGGTTCCAGCTTCTGCGGCAATAGTCTCCCTTGAATCTGCCCCTAACGCTCCCTGTATATGGGGTGGTCTACCTGGTCGGCTCACCCTTGGGAGGTTTGTTGTCATGGATCTGCGGGTCCACCCCAGGTATTCCAAAAGATTGTCACAGTACATACAGGCCATGGACCCCGCTGGGACTTCGACTCCAACTCAGAAGGAGTTATTGTTCCTATGGGAAAACTAGTCCAGGATTATGTCCCTTTTGAAGTCTATGGAGTCTCGTCTCTCCGTGCTACAGGCTTCTAATCCCGGTAGTGCTTCGCAGCTGGCTACTCTCCAACAGGAGCTAGCTCAACAGTGAGATACTCAAGCCCATATACTTAATTTTAAGCCCATATACTTAATTTTATGGCTTCAGTGGATGATCGCCTTCGTGCCCTTCAAGCTTCTGCTCCCGTTTTCCCCCTGGCCTCGGTCCCTCACCCACCTCCTCGTCTGGCTAAACCTCGCTATAGTGGGGATCCCAAATTGTGTAGAGAGTTTCTAAACCAATGCCAGCTCCACTTTGAGTAACTTCCCTTGCAGTATCCCGCTGACCGTGCTAAGGTAGCCTTTGTAATTTCTCACCTGGAGGGTGAGGCTTTGGCATGGGTTAATCCTCTCTGGGAGAGGGATGATCCTCTCGTTTCTCAACTTTCCAGCTTTCTTGCTACTTTCCGCAAGGTATTTGATGAACAGGGTCGTTTGGCCTCTACCACCGAGGCCTCCATCAAGGTATGCTTTTAACCTCCATCAAGGTATGTTTTCGGTGGGTCAATACGCCATCCAGTTTCGCACTCTTTCATCCAAATTAGGATGGAATAATGAGGCTCTGGTAGGAGCTTTCTGGCTGGGGCTTTCTCCTCGGATCAAGGACGAGTTAGCGGGTCGTGATACTCCGACCTCCCTGGAGGATCTTATTTCTTTGGCAACCCGCAGAGAGAGAAGGTCTCCTCGTCTTCTTCCGGCTATTTCTAGTTCTTCCAGTCCTCATTCAGATTTGACTTCTGCTAGTACTGCTCCAGAACCTATGCAGGTGGATCGCCTAAAACCTGTAGACCAGCGTCGGAAGGAAAGGCTAACCCAAGGTCTTTGCTTCTATTGCGGCAGTGCATCACATCTTTTGCATTCTTGTCCAGTCAGTCTGGGAAACGCCTCCACCTAGGGCAGATAAGAGAGGTCTCCCTAGGTATCTCTGAACCCTCTCAACCCCATACTCTTTCTGTTCTTTTGCATTTGGGTGATAAGCGTTTTTCTGATTTCACCTATATAGATTCTGGGGCTGCTGGGAATTTCATCCATCTCGAGGCTGTTAGGAGATTGCGGATTCCGGTCAGATCCCTGGAGACTCCTCAACAGATTGCGTCGGTCGACGGTCAACCTCTGCGGGAGTCCGTTACCTTAGTTACCAAGGAATTGGAGCTTCAAATTGGAATTCTGCACCAGGAAAATATCGCCTTCTATGTGCTGCCTTCCTTGTCTCATACTATTTTGCTTAGTCTTCCTTGGTTGAAGATTCATGAGCCTACTCTTGACTGGCGGTTAGGTGAAATCCTGCATTGGGGTTTCTTCTGTCAGAAGAACTGTCTTCCGGTTCAGCCAAGAAAACCTTCTCATCTTATTTCTGAGTCCTCAAATTTACCTTCCTCATATCAGGCTTTTTTGGATGTCTTCAATAAGAAAGATAGTAATGTATAATCACTGCACTCGTACTATGAAATTTGCTTGATGCAGGTGAAAAAGTTTATTGAAACAATTGTTGCAAACGGTAAAATGGTGAAGCGATAGGCATAAACGACGTTTCGGCCAACTCGTGGCCTTGATCACGTTATCGCTGGAACAAATGACAAAAGAAAGAGACAATAAATAACTATATACAAAGCAACAATGTACAAAACCATTTACATATATACAGAACTGGAAAACATGTCCCAGAACCAAGGTGGAGGTCAAACAATAGATGCCAATGCTCATATACGTAGCGCAAATCATAAGAGGACGAAAAATAGAGGCACAGGAAAACATGTGTCGTGCGCTAGAGTTGGAGAACAAGATGATAAGACTGTAGCATACCCTAGTAGGAGTTTTCCTTATGTATTGTCGTATTACAGTGTTGCAGAGGGTGTCAGCCAAAAATAAAGGAATTTAAATAGTCCTAGAAAAAACCGAAGGCAATAATTCCGATTATTGTCATCCAGACATGATATTATCTTATAGTAGGGGTCAAACAGAAAACGGCTAAAACGTACTTATTAATTGCTGTTTAATACACGTGTAACGAACTGTTGGTCTCCGTGTAATGGAGTATGCATCTGGGTATGACTGTAGGAACAAATAATCCGTTGTCCGTTGAATCCGTAGTAAGTATATAATAAGTGAAATAGACTATGGTATACTTGCCAGTATACTGTTCTTATTGCACCCAGTGGAACGGGCCGGTTGCCGTGATATGAGACATACGTATAGGCTCGACTAGGGAGATACACAGATATATATTGAAATGGATGCTCAGTCTATATCAGGTCAAAATAGAAAGAAACCATGCTATACTTGCCAATTTGATAATTAACTTGTAGTGCACCGGATGTCCCCAATTTAAGGAAAATATACGTGGATGTTGCTGTGGGAATAGATATGTGTATGATAAGTAGGCTGTGAGGTAGGCCTATAGTGGACAAATATAAGGTTGGTGTATTACCTGCCAATATGCAGGTTCAGTCCCGGTCCAAATATAGGGGTCCCGGATACCACACTGAGCGGGAGCTGTGATGTACAGAGATTTGGCTGCAATATAGTAGGGGGGGGGGGGGCTATTAGGATAGAGTACTCAACATCCCCTGTTACTTATCTGTAAATTGAAGTGAAGTCTCACATCTGTGCTTCGCTGGTAGCGTTCGGGGGGCCGGCGTTGGAGGCCAAGTGGTAGGAGCAGATGCAATCTGTGTCTTTGCTGTGGAACGGCTGCCATGTCAGATCTGGCAGCGCTGTATAAGGCCATGGTCGGTCAGGTGACCGGATGTGATCTGGAACGCCCACGCCTGCGCAGTCAATGCAGGGACAGGAGGGGAGGGATGGGCGAAGGTCCAACGCATGCGCTGTGCCTAGAGTCCCCATCTGTGTCCATGATGTGGAGGGGAAGCCGGCGGCTGTGCAGTAGCAAGATGGCGCCCGCGCACGGGTAATACGAACTGTGGGCTGGAGTGGCGAGGTGTTATGAAAGGCAATTCAGTACTACAATGGACATAGCGGTCAGAGCACATACAGTGATCTGACAATAACCCAAAATCATAGAACGAGCTCTGAGACGTGGGAACTCTGCAGACCGCAATCCCTAATCCTCTCCAAACAACACTAGAGGCAGCCGTGGATTGCGCCTAACTCTGCCTATGCAACTCGGCACAGCCTGAGAAACTAACTAGCCTGAAGATAGAAAATAAGCCTACCTTGCCTCAGAGAAATACCCCAAAGGAAAAGGCAGCCCCCCACATATAATGACTGTGAGTTAAGATGAAAAGACAAACGTAGAGATAAAATAGATTCAGCAAAGTGAGGCCCGACTTTCTTAACAGATCGAGGATAGAAAAGGTAACTTTGCGGTCTACACAAAACCCTAAAGAAAACCACGCAAAGGGGGCAAAAAGACCCTCCGTACCGAACTAACGGCACGGAGGTACACCCTTTGCGTCCCAGAGCTTCCAGCAACAAATTAGACAAGCTGGACAGAAAAAAATAGCAAACAAATAGCAAAGAAGAACTTAGCTATGCAGAGCAGCAGGCCACAGGAATGATCCAGGGAAAAGCAAGTCCAACACTGGAACATTGACAGGAAGCCAGGATCAAAGCATTAGGTGGAGTTAAGTAGAGAAGCACCTAACGACCTCACCAGATCACCTGAGGGAGGAAACTCAGAAGCCGCAGTACCACTTCCCTCCACCAACAGAAGCTCACAGAGAGAATCAGCCGAAGTACCACTTGTGACCACAGGAGGGAGCTCTGCCACAGAATTCACAACAGCGAGGCAGGGACTGTAAGATGGCGTCCGCGCATGCGCAGTCCATATTATAGGCTAGAACGGTGCAGGGACAGCAAGATGGCGCCCGCACCTGCGCAGTGCACATTGTGGGCTGAAGCATCAGTGTCCAGATACCTGGGGCTCAAGAGATGAGGAACATAAGTGACATGGGTGCGTGTATAGAGAGTGGGGATGCATCGGCATAGTAAGAGGACCCATATAGATACAGATAATACAAGGTATACAAATTCATAACAACACTGTAAACTTAAGTACATATATAAACGGTAGGAGTCCAAACTGAAAGAAAATAAAAGAAAAGAAAATAGGGAGAAAATAAAGAAAATGAGAAATGAAAGAAAATGGAAATAAATGGGGATGGAAATAAAGTTCTCTAAACTAGAATCAGGGTATGAGGTTGATAACCAATGTTGGGAAAAACAAAAAAATAAAAAATAAAAATAAAACATAAAAGAATAATAATGAACAAAATGAAAAAAATGAAAAAAATGATTGGAAAAAATAATAATTGAAAAAAATAGAAAAATGATTGAATGGGGCAAATAAAGCACTGGTTAAGGAACCAGAAGGGTATGAGTCTTACCGTCTAGAAAGTGCGCACGGTTGAGGCTATAAGTGCAGTGGGTCAGTTCGTCTAGAAAAAACAAGGTAGCTCATGTTAGCCAATCAATCTCACGATTTAAACCCCTAGGGTGAAGGGTATCTAAGGTATGAATCCAGTATGTCTCCCTTTGCTTTAAGAGTTTGATATGGTTACCACCCCTTCTCGGGCGTGGTACCCTCTCGATTATTTGAAACCTGAGTTGGGCAATATTGTGTCTTGCCTCCTTGAAATGTGCTGGTAGTGGTAGCCACAGTTTCTCACGCCTGATGGTAGATTTGTGGCTGGATATGCGGTCCCTAATCGCTTGAGTGGTCTCACCCACATACAGTAGCCCACATGGGCACTTAATAATGTAAACCACAAAGCTTGTTGTGCAAGTGTAATAGTCTCTAATGGGATATGATTTCCCAGAGGCGTAGCTAGAGCTTTTGCCGCCCGGGGCTGTTCCCGAGTTTGGCGCCCCCCCCCCCGGCTAAATACACACAAAGGTTACCAAAAATGGTTTTCCTGTTTTGTAGAACTTAAACTGGGCCTAATGGTGTCACCCCCACATGCCAAACCTGTGACTTAATACCACCACACCATGACCAGACCACATAGTGACCGAATAATACTACATACAGTGGGGCAAAAAAGTATTTAGTCAGTCAGCAATAGTGCAAGTTCCACCACTTAAAAAGATGAGAGGCGTCTGTAATTTACATCATAGGTAGACCTCAACTATGGGAGACAAACTGAGAAAAAAAAATCCAGAAAATCACATTTTCTGGTTTTTTATCATTTTTTTTGCATATTATGGTGGAAAATAAGTATTTGGTCAGAAACAAACAATCAAGATTTCTGGCTCTCACAGACCTGTAACTTCTTCTTTAAGAGTCTCCTCTTTCCTCCACTCATTACCTGTAGTAATGGCACCTGTTTAAACTTGTTATCAGTATAAAAAGACACCTGTGCACACCCTCAAACAGTCTGACTCCAAACTCCACTATGGTGAAGACCAAAGAGCTGTCAAAGGACACCAGAAACAAAATTGTAGCCCTGCACCAGGCTGGGAAGACTGAATCTGCAATAGCCAACCAGCTTGGAGTGAAGAAATCAACAGTGGGAGCAATAATTAGAAAATGGAAGACATACAAGACCACTGATAATCTCCCTCGATCTGGGGCTCCACGCAACATCCCACCCCGTGGGATCAGAATGATCACAAGAATGGTGAGCAAACATCCCAGAACCACGCGGGGGGACCTAGTGAACGAACTGCAGACAGCTGGGACCAGTGTAACAAGGCCTACCATAAGTAACACACTATGCCACCATGGACTCAGTTCCTGCAGTGCCAGACGTGTCCCACTGCTTAAGCCAGTACATGTCCGGGCCCATCTGAAGTTTGCTAGAGAGCATTTGGATGATCCAGAGGAGTTTTGGGAGAATGTCCTATGGTCTGATGAAACCAAACTGGAACTGTTTAGTAGAAACACAACTTGTCGTGTTTGGAGGAAAAAGAATACTGAGTTGCATCCATCAAACACCATACCTACTGTAAAGCATGGTGGTGGAAACATCATTCTTTGGGGCTGTTTCTCTGCAAAGGGGCCAGGACGACTGATCCGGGTACATGAAAGAATGAATGGGGCCATGTATCGTGAGATTTTGAGTGCAAACCTCCTTCCGTCAGCAAGGGCATTGAAGATGAAACGTGGCTGGGTCTTCCAACATGACAATGATGCAAAGCACACCGCCAGGGCAACGAAGGATTGGCTTCGTAAGAAGCATTTCAAGTTCCTGGAGTGGCCTAGCCAGTCTCCAGATCTCAACCCTATAGAAAACCTTTGGAGGGAGTTGAAAGTCCGTGTTGCCAAGCGAAAAGCCAAAAACATCACTGCTCTAGAGGAGATCTGCATGGAGGAATGGGCCAACATACCAACGACAGTGTGTGGCAACCTTGTGAAGACTTACAGAAAACGTTTGACCTCTGTCATTGCCAACAAAGGATATATTACAAAGTATTGAGATGAAATTTTGTTTCTGACCAAATACTTATTTTCCACCATAATATGCAAATAAAATGTTAAAAAAACAGACAATGTGATTTTCTGGATTTTTTTTTCTCAGTTTGTCTCCCATAGTTGAGGTCTACCTATGATGTAAATTACAGACGCCTCTCATCTTTTTAAGTGGTGGAACTTGCACTATTGCTGACTGACTAAATACTTTTTTGCCCCACTGTACAAGGGACAAATACCACAACACCATTTCCAGACCACATATTACCACCACATAGTGACTGAATACTACAATACTGATCAGTAATAAAAAAAAAACACAATACTATCACCATAAGTGCCAGTATTCACAGGAGATCTGTACTTAGTATGCAGTGTCTGTGTAGAGGTAATACAGAGATCACTGGTGGTATTATACACAGGAACTCTGTATATAATGTATAGGTAATACAGTGATCACTGGTGACATTGTACACAGGACCGCTGTATATAGTATACAGTGTATAGTGTCAGTGTATAGGTAACACTGACTCACCAGTGACGTCTCTAGGTGAAGTCCTTCATCTTTCATCCAGCACAGACCGCCATCATTCCTTCCAGCCAGGACTCGTCTCTGCAGGAAATAACACAGTTATCTCGAGCTCCGCTTGCAGAACACATTACTTAATTTTTCACAACTTCTACATTACACCACATGAAGACAAAAAGGCGATATAGTGTCACTCTGCACAATAACAGTACCGCCCCCCCATTTAAAACAGTATACTAAAAAAATAAAATAAATACATCACTGCAGTAATAATATCCCTTAATTAGCCCCTATGGTAACACTATTCCCCACCCTGGCCCCGTTTATCTCATTCCTGGCTCCAGCCATATGTTCTCGTATCCTGCACTCATGACTATCCATTCTACCCCATATGATCTCCCCATCCTGCCCCACCAGCCTCCATCGTATCCGTCCTGCCCCATGATCCAATCCTGCCCCATGTCTCCAATCATGCCCCAAGTCCTGCCCCCAGTGTGTCCAGCAATCTGCCCCAGTGTGTCCAGCATATTACCCCCATGTTGTCCAGCAATCTGCCCCAGTGTGTCCAGCATATTACCCCCAGTGTGTCCAGCAATCTGCCCCAGTGTCCAGCATTGCCCCAGTGTGTCCAGCAATCTGCCCCAGTGTCCAGCATTGCCCCAGTGTGTCCAGCAGTCTGCCCCAGTGTGTCCAGCATATTACCCCCAGTGTCCAGCATATTACCCCCAGTGTGTCCAGCATATTACCCCCAGTGTGTCCAGCATATTACCCCCAGTGTGTCCAGCATATTACCCCCAGTGTGTCCAGCATATTACCCCCAGTGTGTCCAGCAATCTGCCCCAGTGTGTCCAGCAATCTGCCCCATGGTCTCCTGTATTGCCCCAGTGTGTCCAGCATTCTGCCCCATGGTCTCCAGTATTGCCCCATTGTGTCCAGCATTCTGCCCCATGGTCTTCAGTATTGCCCCAGTGTGTCCAGCAATCTGCCCCATGGTCTCCAGTATTGCCCCGGTGTGTCCAGCATTCTGCCCCATGGTCTCCAGTATTGCCCCAGTGTGTCCAGCAATCTGCCCCATGGTCTCCAGTATTGCCCCGGTGTGTCCAGCATTCTGCCCCATGGTCTCCAGTATTGCCCCAGTGTGTCCAGCATTCTGCCCCATGGTCTCCAGTATTGCCCCAGTGTGTCCAGCAATCTGCCCCATGGTCTCCAGTATTGCCCCAGTGTGTCCAGCAATCTGCCCCATGGTCTCCAGTATTGCCCCGGTGTGTCCAGCAATCTGCCCCATGGTCTCCAGTATTGCCCCAGTGTGTCCAGCAATCTGCCCCATGGTCTCCAGTATTGCCCCAGTGTGTCCAGCAATCTGCCCCATGGTCTCCAGTATTGCCCCAGTGTGTCCAGCAATCTGCCCCATGGTCTCCAGTATTGCCCCAGTGTGTCCAGCAATCTGCCCCATGGTCTCCAGTATTGCCCCGGTGTGTCCAGCAATCTGCCCCATGGTCTCCAGTATTGCCCCGGTGTCCAGCAATCTGCCCAATGGTCTCCAGCATTGCCCCCAGAGTCAGACATAAAGAAAAAAAAAAAAAAGTAAAATCCTCACCTCTCCCGTTCCTAGCGCAGGTCCGGTGCAGTCAGCGTCTCTCCGGCTCTGCGACGCTCAGGACAGAGAGGCTGAGCGGCGCGCACAGTAGTGACGTCATCGCGCCCTCTGCTCTGAGACGTCGCAGAGTCAGAGGACGCTGTAGCTGCCGGCGCCGCAGGAACCAGGAGAGGTGAGTATAGAGCGGGGGGCGGGGGCCCAGGGGCGGGGGGAGCCTGGTCGTGGCGGCGGACGGCGCCGCCCGAAGATTTAAAGGGGCGTCTTTTTTTTTTTTTCTTTCTCCTGCAGCGCCGGCCACCCCCCGCATTGTGCCGCCCGGGGCGGACCGCCCCCCCCCCCCGCACCCCCCTTCCTACGCCACTGTGATTTCCCGGTTCGTGGATGGACTATTTCGTTACCCTTGATAATGTTTGAGCAACTAATGCAATTCAAGCAGGGGAAGGTGCCCGTTCTTTTTTGGTCCGTGAGGGTCCTAGTGAGTGGTGATTTAAGTGACCCCAGATCGGCTCTTACCACTCTGTCTCGTACGTTTTTGGGTCATCTGGTGCACATTAATGGGGGATCCTTAAAGACAGGAATGTTGGGATAGGCCTTATTGAGGAGGGGCCAATGTCCCCGAATAAGATTATGAATTTTGTGCATAGTGGGATGGTGGTTATGCACAAAAGGGAGTCTTGGGTTTTTTTGTGTGTTGACTGCCCCAATGTTCAGGTCACAGATGGCTCGAGAAGATTCCATATTAAGGAGATCGGTTGGATAGTTGCGGGCTTCAAATTTTTGTGCCATCTCCTGTATTCTGGTCTCCCTAGTCAGGGGATCGGAAACGATTCTAGTTACCCTCTTAAATTGTGATCTAGGAAGACTGTTTTTGATTGATTTGGGGTGGCAGCTGTTGTATAGTAAGAGACTGTTGCAATCAGTCGGTTTTGTGTAGATATCCGTGGTGAGATACCCATTGATATCTTTCAGTACTCTAGTGTCTAGGAATGTGACTTCGTTGTTGTGGTGTATCAGCGTGAAAGACAGCTCAGATCTGACCGCATTAATAGTAGTGTGAAATTCAAGAAGACTAGTTAAGTCACCTTGCCATATACAGAAAATATCATCTATGTACCTGTACCAAGTACGTGCGTGTTGTTGAAAGATGGGGTCTGGGTACACGTATTCTCTTTCGAAGCGGTCCATATATAAATTAGCATAGGCTGGGGCCACATTTGACCCCATGGCGGTACCACATGTCTGTACAAAGAAATCATCCCCGAACAAAAAGAAATTCTCTCTCAGTACCAGGTTTAATAGATCCAAGCATAGTTCCTGGATGCCCATGTCTACGTTGGCCTCATTGAGAGTCAGGGATACTGCCTCAATTCCCTTGTCATGAGTGATCGATGTGTATAAGCTGTTTACATCAAATGTACACAGAATACTATCATGTGGAATGTTGTTGATATGACGGATTTTTTCAAGGAAATCTCCTGTGTCTAATATGAACGACTTTGTGAGTTTGGTATATGGTGTAAGAAGCTTCTCCAGGAACATGGACAATGGGTTCAACACTGAATCTGTTGAAGCCACTATAGGGCGGCCGGGGGGATTCTGAAGATTTTTGTGGATTTTGGGCAAGATATAAATTACAGGGGTCACCGGGTGATTATTGGTGAGGTACACTTTTGTTTTATTATCAATAGTTTTCAATAATAAATGCTTATCGAGTACCCTCCTAATCTTTTGTTGTATGGAGTAAGTTGGATCAGTCTGTACCATTTTATATGTAGATGTGTCAGAGAGCTGTCTTTTCACTTCGGTCATATAGAAGCTCTTATCCATGACAACGATGGCTCCCCCCTTGTCCGCTGGTTTAATAATGATATTTTTGTTCTCAGCAAGTGAGTCCAGGGCCTGTTTCTCGAGAGGATCAAGATTGTGGCGGACAGGGAGGAAGCCTAATCGCTGGTCATGGAGAGTCTTTTTCACATCTCTGTCAAGTAGATTAACAAAGGTCTCTACAGCATGACTGGATTTGGGTGGAACAAAAGTGCGCACCGCTCACTCCAGCACTTCCTCTTTCTGATTTACAGGCGCTCTGTATTTTCTCTCTGTGATCCTGGAGGACCGTGACCCAGAAGTCCTCCAGCACTCCATGTATATAAGACGATTCCTTCCTCTGCTCCTTGCCTGTCTGTCATTTGCACTTCTGTGACTCAGGTCCACCTTTGTCTTTGCACTGCCTGTTTTGAGTCTCCACTCTGTCCAGCCAGTTCAGCTTCTCTGTCGCTCCCAGGCTTCCTTGTCTCCTCATCCAGTCCAGCCCTCCCGGTGTCCTCTCCATACTCTGTTAGTCTGGTGTCTCTGACCTGTCCTGCTTCCTTTGTGTCTTCCCTTTCGCAGTGCTCCTTTGGTCTCGCCTGTACCCAGCTCTTACCTAACTGTACTTCATCTTACCCCGCTCTGTCCGTCCTACCCCTAGCTTCTTTATTTTGTACCTCCTAGTACCTGTCTCCGGGTTCCAGCTTAACATAGTAACATAGTAACATAGTTAGTAAGGCCGAAAAAAGACATTTGTCCATCCAGTTCAGCCTATATTCCATCATAATAAATCCCCAGATTTACGTCCTTCTACAGAACCTAATAATTGTATGATACAATATTGTTCTGCTCCAGGAAGACATCCAGGCCTCTCTTGAACCCCTCGACTGAGTTCGCCATCACCACCTCCTCAGGCAAGCAATTCCAGATTCTCACTGCCCTAACAGTAAAGAATCCTCTTCTATGTTGGTGGAAAAACCTTCTCTCCTCCAGACGCAAAGAATGCCCCCTTGTGCCCGTCACCTTCCTTGGTATAAACAAATCCTCAGTGAGATATTTGTATTGTCCCCTTATATACTTATACATGGTTATTAGATCGCCCCTCAGTCATCTTTTTTCTAGACTAAATAATCCTAATTTCGCTAATCTATCTAGGTATTGTAGTTCTCCCATCCCCTTTATTAATTTTGTTGCCCTCCTTTGTACTCTCTCTAGTTCCATTATATCCTTCCTGAGCACCGGTGCCCAAAACTGGACACAGTACTCCATGTGCGGTCTAACTAGGGATTTGTACAGAGGCAGTATAATGCTCTCATCATGTGTATCCAGACCTCTTTTAATGCACCCCATGATCCTGTTTGCCTTGGCAGCTGCTGCCTGGCACTGGCTGCTCCAGGTAAGTTTATCATTAACTAGGATCCCCAAGTCCTTCTCCCTGTCAGATTTACCCAGTGGTTTCCCGTTCAGTGTGTAATGGTGATATTGATTCCTTCTTCCCATGTGTATAACCTTACATTTATCATTGTTAAACCTCATCTGCCACCTTTCAGCCCAAGTTTCCAACCTATCCAGATCCATCTGTAGCAGAATACTATCTTCTCTTGTATTAACTGCTTTACATAGTTTTGTATCATCTGCAAATATCGATATTTTACTGTGTAAACCTTCTACCAGATCATTAATGAATATGTTGAAGAGAACAGGTCCCAATACTGACCCCTGCGGTACCCCACTGGTCACAGCGACCCAGTTAGAGACTATACCATTTATAACCACCCTCTGCTTTCGATCACTAAGCCAGTTACTAACCCATTTACACACATTTTCCCCCAGACCAAGCATTCTTATTTTGTGTACCAATCTCTTGTGCGGCACGGTATCAAAAGCTTTGGAAAAATCGAGATATACCACGTCCAATGACTCACCGTGGTCCAGCCTATAGCTTACCTCTTCATAAAAACTGATTAGATTGGTTTGACAGGAGCGATTTCTCATAAACCCATGCTGATATGGAGTTAAACAGTTATTCTGATTGAGATAATCCAGAATAACATCCCTCAGAAACCCTTCAAATATTTTACCAACAATAGAGGTTAGACTTACTGGCCTATAATTTCCAGGTTCACTTTTAGAGCCCTTTTTGAATATTGGCACCACATTTGCTATGCGCCAGTCCTGCGGAACAGACCCGGTCGCTATAGAGTCCCTAAAAATAAGAAATAATGGTTTATCTATTACATTATTTAGTTCTCTTAGTACTCGTGGGTGTATGCCATCCGGACCCGGAGATTTATCTATTTTGATCTTATTTAGCCGGTTTCGCACCTCTTCTTGGGTTAGATTGGTGACCCTTAATATAGGGTCACCAATCTAACTTCTGTGGCAATAGTCTCCCTTGGGTCTGCCCCTAATGCTCCCTGTATAGGTGGTGGTCTACCTGGTCAGCTCACCCTTGGGAGGTTTGTTGTCGTGGATCTGCGGGTCCACCCCAGGTATTCCAAAAGATCTCACAATAGGACTGCACTCGGATGACATCTGAGTGCAGTCTGATTGTCACAACTATTAATGTTGGGCATAATATGGAGGTTTTAGAATGACATATGCGCCATCCAGACAACATCTAAGGCTGCCGTCACACTAGCAGTATTTGGTCAGTATTTTCCATCAGTATTTGTAAGCCAAAACCAGGAGTGGAACAAATAGAGGAAAAGTATAATAGAAACATATGGACCACTTCTGCATTTATCACCACTCCTGGTTTTGGCTTACAAATACTGATGTAAAATACTGACCAAATACTGCTAGTGTGACGGCAGCCTAATTCAGGGAAGGCCTTGTATGTTTCACCAAGACAATGCTAAATCAACTCCTGGATCCATCACAACAGTATGGCTTCTCAGAAGAAGAGTTTGGGTGCTGAACCGGCCTCGTGCAGTCCAGACCTTTCACCCATAGAAAAGATTTGGTGAATTATGGAATGAAAAATCCAGCAAAGACCCCGGACTGTGGAGCACAGAGAATCCTACATCAGACTAGAATGGGACAATGTTCTTCTCTCAAAACTGCAGCAATTTGTCTCGTTACTAGCCAGACGTTTACAGACTGTTGTAAAAAGAAGGGACACTACACAATGGTGGACATGGCCCGGGAACAACTTTTTTATCTGTTGCTGCCATCAATTTCTAAAGGAGTTAATTATTTGATATGAAATAGAAAAAAATTATTTTTATGATCTGTGTTCTATCTGTTCTGCTGTGAACAAAACATTTCCTTGTTCCAATATTTTAATTGATTTTAAGTTTTACAGGGTACACAGAAAAATACTAAACTACAGCTAAACTGGGGGAAAGGGAAATCCGGGGAAAGGAATAGGAGGGGAAGGGAAAATAAAACTTTAATGGGGAGGGAAAAGAGGAGAGGGATAAGAGAATAAAGGGATAAGCAGCAAGTATCCATTACATTAACCTAGCCTATATATCTGTAAATATTCAATAAAGAAAGAAGAGTTATTGGAATATAATACAGTAATGATTTTAATAACGTTAGTATAAGTATAATTCTCGTTTTCTTTACATTTTACACAGCATCCTAACTTTTTGGGGATTGGGTTTATATACCGTAATTTTGCTCCCATTATTCATCTCTAAAAGGGCATGCCTCAATCTGCCTCCTGATCCCAAGTGTCCGGCAATTGGGTCAAAATTCAGAAGAAGAATTTTACACATTTCTTTTATTTCCTTGTAAAAAAACAAGTATTTTTTAACAGTTATATTTGTAAATAAGCCTTATAGCCTCTGAAGATTGGACCTTTCTTTTTCCTGATGGAGAGAGTGTCCCTGTGTCCTTTAAGATGGTTTAAATGAAACAGCTTTTGACCATACTATTTGTATGGGCCATTATGTACTCCTATAAGTTAATCATATCCCTTCTTAGACGTCTCTTCTGAAAACTAAATAAATGTAATATCAGTTTTTGGCTCTTCTTTGCAGCTGTTCTAGCTCCAGAGCATTCTTTCTATGAACTGGTGCCCAGAACTGAACTGCATATTCCAGATTAGGTTGCACTATCCTTTTGTAAATGGGTAGTATTACGTCCATGCTTTTATGAATACATAACAATATTATGCTGGCTTTAGAAGCCACTAATTGACATTGCATGCTGTTGTTTAGTCTGTGAGTTAAAAAGTATTCTCAGATCCTTCTCTACAAGTGGCTCTCCTAGTTTTACTCCCCCTTAGAACTTATGATGCTGTCAAGTTATTAGTTCCCAGATGCATAATGATTATCCAGATGGAACCTCATCTGCCAAGTACGTAGGTGCCTAAACACTACTTATGTCCAAGTCAGTATGTAAATGGACATCACAGTAGCCATGCACCAATCCCTTGGTATAGTACCTGTGACTATGAAATTATGAACAGGGACAAAGCAATAACTTAGTTGAATTCTTTACTAAATCTTTTGTGCAGCCCATCTGTGTCCAAGTCATTGTTGTGTGAATGTAAGAAATATACATGGCATTCTTAAACGGTATGTGTGTCTCCTGCCATTTTCCCTTTGGTCTTACTGTAAACCAACTGGTCGCAAGAGCTCTCCAAATACTACCATAAATTATCACATTTCTCCATATTATATGAGTAACCCGCTGGATTGTTGAGGTGTTGGAACAGCACCATATAGAGCTCAACCCTTCTCCATAGTAATATGAGGGATGGAGGCGACTGCTCAGCTCAGAGAGTCCGAGAAGATAAGCTACCACCAAAATCTACTGCACAGACTTACAGTGTGAAATAGAGGTAGAGATATTTTAGGACAAAACGAAGGGTATTAGTGAAGAGCGAATATACTCGTTACTCGAGATTTCCCGAGCACGCTCGGGTGTCCTCCGAGTATTTTTTAGTGCTCGGAAATTTAGTTTTTATTGCCGCAGATAAATGATTTACATCTGTTAGCCAGCATAAGTACATGTGGGGATTTCCTAGCAACCAGGCAACCCCCACATGTACTTATGCTGGCTAACAGATGTAAATCATTTATCTGCGGCAATAAAAACTAAATTTCCGAGCACTAAAAAATACTCGGAGGACACCCGAGCGTGCTCGGGAAATCTCGAGTAACGAGTATATTCGCTCTTCACTAATGGGCATCATAGTAACTGTCTACCTGTGAAGAATACTTGCTAACTGTCTGAGAATGTCTTGGGACGTTTCTCAAAAAGGGGAAGATTTGAAAAATGCCACCCTGGGTCCCACACAAACCTCTTGGAATTCCATCTGAAGGGAGGTAGAAAGCAAAAACAGAAAGGAGAATGTGGCTACATCCAAAAATGTGGTCAACTGTATCCCTTAGATATCAACTGTGTCTATTTGGCAAGTATGCATTACAAGCCATAGCTGTCATCTTCTCATCCATATCTTAACCACCAAGCCCTGCAGTTTCACGTGAAATCAATACATTGACTACAACCTCTTCACTCCCTTGAGGTTTACATTAGTCACAAGGGTTTCTTTGTATCACACACCCGAGGTTAGTCATTGCAGTCATCTGATATACATCATTCAGTTCTAGTTAAACATTTTTTCACATGTGTTTTAGTGTTTACACTGCAAAATCCCAGTGCAGCTCCTGGTGATGAGGACAGATCCTATACACGAAGGTGGGTGGAATTTATCAATGCTAATATCTTCGAAGCACTAGGAGCCTGAATCATTCGATCATGCCTGGAAGAAAATGAAACGGCATTTAACCTTCATTGTTCTTCAAGGCATTGTTCAGGAATATCATATTGATGACCCATGCTTGGGACACTTGGCATCTCCTACCGATCAGCTATTAGCAGGTCCTACATAGTGGAAAGTCAGAACACCACGACTCCGTCAACACCATATATTGACTGTTCTTGGGTACTGCGGTTCAGCTTCTCTTGAATTTGATAATGATCACTCCACGGTGTACGGAGTTGTGGTGCTCCAGTTGCGTACACTCTGTGTGCATAATGGCCATGCTAGTAGCTGAGTCATAGTGATGTTGGGTGTTTGGACCACGACTAATCTCATATTGATGACCTATCCAAGCCTGCTGCTACTGAGTCGATTATCTTTAGCGATTCATGCATATGGTTAGATAAGATTGCACTGCTTGGAGTTGGAAGGCTCTGCCTAGTTCAGAAACGTGGAGAATCCCTTACCATTAGTAACTAATACATGCTTATTTGATGGAGTCTCTTACTGGGGATCTCTGACTATGACCCGAATGTGCAAAATAATAACAGCCACAGTAAAATTGGCACTTCCTTGGCGATATGTCTGTGCATTCCTCCCTTTGCCGTGTACCTGCTCTTGTTTGTGTAAGGCAGACCATCACAATTTCATGTGTTTGTATGGCTTTAGTAACTAAATCCATGATAAATACATTTTATTTGAATGTGGGGAAAGCTAGTGCCGCCCTTCAGTGACTAGTAAGAATACTGCCCTACTAAATAAGAAAAGATTTTGTTTCCAGTCATGGTCAAAAGTTTTTAGACTGATTTTGGTTTTCACAAAGTTTGCTTCTTCAGTGTTTTTCGATCTATTAGTCAGATGTTTATATGGTTAATGACATAACATTATCAAGATTTCCTAAAATTTTACAATTTAATTGACAAATACATCAAGTTTATATAAAGAATGAATACTTCTAGTGCTGACTCTTATTTTCCAAGACTTCTGCCCTTTGCCCTGGCTACTGGATATCCGCTTTGGGATCAAATCGTGACTGATGAAAGCTCCCTCTTGTCTAATCAGTGGTTGGAGTTTATCACAATTTCTGTGGTTTTGTTTGTCCTCCCACATTTTGAGCATTTATTACAGCTTCTCAATGCAATTGAAATCTGGGGAGTTTTTTGGCTATGGACACAAAATTTCAGTGTCTTGTTCACCGAGCCACTTAGTTGTCACTTTTTCCTTCTGACATGGTCATCAATAAATTGCTCCTGGATGGTTTAGAGAAGTTGTTCTTGGAAAATCATTAGATCACATTCTTTAGACAAGGCAGTGGTCAAAGGCAAAATTGTGAGTGAGCTCGCTCCACGGATGAAAAGACTCCCACACATGAATGGTCTCGGGATGCATTACTGTTGACATTACAAAGGACTCATTGCAGCGCTCACATTTTCTTCTCTGGACAATCATTCAACCAGACATGCCAAACAGAAGGGGCGTCATCAGAGAAAATAACTTTACCCTAGTCCTCTGCAGCTCAGTCTCTGTTCTTCCTGCAAAATGTCAGTCTGTCCCCTTTTTCTGGTGACAAGTGGCTTCTTTACATAGTTACATAGTTATTAAGGTTGAAGGAAGACTATAAGTCCATCTAGTTCAACCCATAGCCTAACCTAACATGCCCTAACATGTTGATCCAGAGGAAGGCAAAAAAAAACCATGTGGCAAAGAGTAAGCTCCACATTGGGGAAAAAAATTCCTTCCCGACTCCACAAACGGCAATCAAACTAGTTCCCTGGATCAACGCCCTATCAAGGAATCTAGTGTATATACCCTGTAACATTATACTTTTCCAGAAAGGTATCCAGTCCACTCTTAAATTTAAGTAATGAATCACTCATTACAACATCATACTGCAGAGAGTTCCATAGTCTCACTGCTCTTACAGTAAAGAATCCGCGTCTGTTATTATGTTTAAACCTTTTTTCCTCCAAACGCAGAGGATGCCCCCTTGTCCCTGTTTCAGGTCTATGATTAAAAAGATCATCAGAAAGGTCTTTGTACTGTCCCCTCATATATTTATACATTAAAATAAGATCACCCCTTAGTCTTCGTTTTTCCAAACTAAATAGCCCCAAGTGTAATAACCTATCTTGGTATTGCAGACCCCCCAGTCCTCTAATAGCCTTGGTCGCTCTTCTCTGCACCCTCTCTAGTTCAGCTATGTCTTTCTTATACACCGGAGACCAGAACTGTGCACAGTATTCTAAGTGTGGTCGAACTAGTGACTTGTATAGAGGTAAAATTATGTTCTCCTCATGAGCATCTATGCCTCTTTTAATGCATCCCATTATTTTATTTGCCTTTGTAGCAGCTGCCTGACACTGGCCACTGAATATGAGTTTGTCATCCACCCATACACCCAGGTCTTTTTTATTGACGGTTTTGCCCAGAGTTTTAGAATTAAGCACATAATTATACATCTTATTACTTCTACCCAAGTGCATGACCTTACATTTATCCCCATTAAAGCTCATTTGCCATTTATCAGCCCAAGCTTCTAGTTTGCATAAATCATCCTGTAATATAAAATTGTCCTCCTCTGTATTAATTACCCTGCAGAGTTTAGTGTCATCTGCAAATATTGAAATTCTACTCTGAATGCCCCCTACAAGGTCATTAATAAATATGTTAAAAAGAAGAGGGCCCAATACTGACCCCTGTGGTACCCCACTGCTAACCGCTACCCAGTCTGAGTGTGCTCCATTAATAACCACCCTTTGTTTCCTATCCCTGAGCCAGCTCTCGACCCACTTGCACATATTTTCCCCTATCCCCATTATTCTCATTTTATGCATCAACCTTTTGTGTGGCACTGTATCAAAAGCTTTTGAAAAGTCCATATACACTACATCCACTGGGTTCCCTTGGTCCAATCCAGAACTTACCTCTTCATAGAAACTGATCAGATTAGTCTGACATGAACGGTCCCTAGTAAACCCGTGCTGATACTGGGTCATGAGGTTATTCCTCTTCAGATACTCCAGCATAGCGTCCCTTAGAATGCCCTCCACAATTTTACCCACAGTAGAGGTTAAGCTTACTGACCGATAATTTCCGAGTTCAGTTTTTGTCCCCTTTTTGAATATTGGCACCACATTTGCTATACGCCAGTCCTGTGGTACAGACCCTGTTATTATGGAGTCTCTAAAGATTAAAAATAATGGTCTATCAATGACTGTACTTAATTCCTGCAGTACTCGAGGGTGTATCCCATCCGGGCCCGGAGATTTGTAAATTTTAGTGATTTTTAGACGCCGCCGCACTTCCTGCTGGGTTAAGCAGGTGACATTTAATTGGGAATTTTTATCACTAGTCATTTTGTCTGCCATGGGATTTTCTTGTGTAAATACTGATGAAAAAAAGTCATTTAGCATATTGGCTTTTTCCTCATCCTCATCCACCATTTCACCCAGACTATTTTTAAGGGGGCCAACACTATCATTTTTTAGTTTCTCACTATTTATGTAGTTAAAGAATATTTTAGGATTATTTTTACTCTCTCTGGCAATGAGTCTCTCTGTCTCAATCTTTGCTGCCTTGATTTGCTTTTTACAGAATTTATTTAATTTTTTGTATTTATTTAATGCCTCATCACTACCTACTTCCTTTAATTCTCTAAATGCTTTCTTTTTGTCACTTATTGCGCCCCTTACAGCTCTATTTAGCCATATTGGTTTCCTCCTATTTCTAGTATGTTTATTCCCATACGGTATATACTGTGCACAGGTCCTATCCAGGATGCTAATAAACGTCTCACATTTTCTTTGTGTATTTTTATGTCTCAGTATATCGTCCCAGTTAATTGCACCAAGATCCTCTCTCATCCGTTGGAAATTTGCCCTCCTGAAATTTAGTGTCCTTGTAAGCCCTCTACTACAAATCTTATTAAAGGATACATGAAAACTTATTATTTTGTGATCGCTATTTCCCAAGTGACCCCCAACCCTTATATTTGATATGCGGTCTGGCCTGTTGGTTAATATTAGGTCTAGCAGTGCCCCCCTTCTTGTTGGGTCCTGAACCAGTTGTGAAAGGTACCGTATATACTCGAGTATAAGCCCAGATTTTCAGCCCAAAATTTTGGGCTGAAAGTGCCCCTCTCGGCTTATACTCAAGTCACGGTAGCGGTGGGGTCGGCGGGTGAGGGGGAGAGGGCGCGGAGGCATACTTACCTAGTCCTGGCGGTCCTGACGCTCCCCCTGCCGTCCCACGGTCTTCGGTACTGCAGCTCTTCCCCTGTTCAGCGGTCACGTGGGACCGCTCATTAGAGAAATGAATAGGCGGCTCCACCTCCCATAGGGGTGGAGCCGCCTATTCATTTCTCTAATCAGCGTTGCCGGTGACCGCTGATAGAGGAAGAGGCTGCAGCACCGAAGACCGCGTGACGGGCAGGGGCAGCGTCAGGACCGCCAGGACTAGGTAAGTATGTAATATTCACCTGTCCGCGTTCCAGCCGCCGGGCGTCGCTCCATCTTCCCGGTGCCGCTCCGCTCTGACTGTGCAGGTCAGAGGGCGCGATGACGCATATAGTGTGCGCGGCGCCCTCTGCCTGATCAGTCAGTGCGCAGAGACGCCGGGACCGGACGCTGGGAGCTGCAAGCAAGAGAGGTGAGTATGGCTTTTTTTTTTTATTGCAGCAGCAGCAGCAGCAATGGCAGAGCTTTCTATGGCACAGCTATGGGGCAGTACTGAACGGCACACAGCACTATATGGCAGCTATGGGGCAGTACTGAACGGCACACAGCACTATATGGCAGCTATGGGGCAGTACTGAACGGCACACAGCACTATATGGCAGCTATGGGGCAGTACTGAACGGCACACAGCACTATATGGCAGCTATGGGGCAGTACTGAACGGCACACAGCACTATATGGCAGCTATGGGGCAGTACTGAACGGCACACAGCACTATATGGCAGCTATGGGGCAGTACTGAACGGCACACAGCACTATATGGCAGCTATGGGGCAATACTGAACGGCGCAGAGCACTATATGGCACAGCTATGGGGCAATAATGAACGGCGCAGAGCACTATATGGCATAGCTATGGGGCAATAATGAACGGTGCAGAGCACTATATGGCACATCTATGGGGCAATAATGAACGGTGCAGAGCACTATATGGCACAGCTTTATATGGCACATCTATGGGGCAATGATGAACGGTGCAGAGCACTATATGGCACAGCTTTATATGGCTCATCTATGGGGCAATAATGAACGGTGCAGAGCACTATATGGCAGAGCTTTCTATGGCACATCTATGGGGCAATAATGAACAGTATGGAGCATTATATATGGCACAGCTTTATATGGAGCATCTTATGGGGCAATAATGAACGGTATGGAGCATCTATTTTTATTTTTGAAATTTACCAGTAGCTGCTGCATTTCCTACCCTAGGCTTATACTCGAGTCAATAAGTTTTCCCAGTTTTTTGTGGCAAAATTAGGGGGGTCGGCTTATACTCGGGACGGCTTATACTCGAGTATATACGGTAATTGTCTCTCATAGTTGTCATAAACCGATTACCTTTGCTGGAACTGCAGGTTTCTGTTCCCCAATCTATTTCAGGGTAGTTGAAGTCCCCCATAATAATGACTTCTCCTTGAGTCGCAGCTTCATCTATTTGCTTTACGAGGATATTCTCCATTGCTTCCATTATTTTTGGAGATTTATAACAAACCCCTATCAGTAATTTATTATTTTTTTCCCCTCCCCTTACCTCCACCCACAGGGACTCTACATTTTCATTAAATTCACCTATATTATCACACAGGATGGGTTTTAAGGACGATTTCACATACAGACACACCCCTCCCCCTCGCTTATCTGTACGGTCATTTCTGAACAGGCTATAGCCCTGCAAGTTAACAGCCCAGTCATGGCTCTCATCCAGCCACGTTTCAGATATCCCCACCATGTCATAATTATGCTCCAACAACATTAGTTCTAATTCGTCCATTTTGTTGGCAAGGCTTCTTGCATTAGTATACATGCACTTGATGTTCCTCTCTGTACCTCTATTCTTTCTTAAATTATTAACTGTTCTAACCCCACCCCCCATGCCACCGCCACCCCCAACTTCCTTATTTGTGCCCAGGTCTCTGTCTGCACTATCTTACCCTCCTATAAATTGAATACCCTCCCCCCAATTCCTAGTTTAAACACTCCTCCAGCCTTCTAGCCATTTTCTCCCCCAGCACAGCTGCACCCTCCCCATTGAGGTGCAGCCCGTCCCTAGCGTAGAGCCTGTAGCCAACTGAGAAGTCGGCCCAGTTCTGCAGGAACCCAAACCCCTCCTTCCTACACCAATTCTTGAGCCACTTATTAACCTCCCTAATCTCCCGTTGCCTCTCTGGCGTGGCACGTGGTACAGGCAGTATTTCGGAAAATACCACGTTGGAGGTCCTTGCTTTCAGCTTGCGGCCTAAATCCCTGAAATCACCTTTAAGGACCTTCCACCTACCTCTAACTTTGTCATTTGTGCCAATGTGCACCATGACCGCTGGGTCCTCACCAGCCCCTCCCAATAATCTGTCCACCCGATCAGCGATGTTTCGGACTCGAGCGCCAGGTAGGCAGCACACCATTCGACGATCCCTGTCTTTGTGACAGATTGCCCTATCTGTTCCCCTAATAATTGAGTCTCCCACTACCAGCACCTGTCTGGCCTGCCCTGCTCTCCTATTTCCCTCCTTACTGGAGCAGTCACTCCTCCGGCTTTCAGAGGACATGCCTGGCTGCAGCAGTGCTACCCCTGTACTGTCACCCCCCTCATCTGCCAACTTAGCAAACTTATTGGGGTGTTCCAGATCTTTGATGCCCTCCTTGACACTAGGCCGCCTAGAAGCTTTTGCCTCACCGTGCATGCAGATGCACTAACTCCTGCCTGCTGC
This sequence comes from Ranitomeya imitator, assembly GCF_032444005.1. Taxonomy (NCBI): domain Eukaryota; kingdom Metazoa; phylum Chordata; class Amphibia; order Anura; family Dendrobatidae; genus Ranitomeya; species Ranitomeya imitator. Next base: position 418,297,424 of record NC_091283.1, on the reverse strand, counting down.
AGTTTGACCATGACTGTACTGTACACTGACTTGCGTAAGTATTCCCCCCTCTTGAAATTTTTCATGATTTGCTACTTGATAACCTTGACTTTCATTTTTTTTGAGGGTGTTCATCAGTTCATGTAAAGAACATGCCTACAACTGTGAATATTTGATTCTCTTTTTATTGTGAAGCAAGCAACAAATTGGACAAAATTACTGAAAATGTCAGTGTGCATAACTATTAACCCCCTAAAGTCAGTACTTTGTGGAGCCTTCTTTTGCGGCAATTACAGCTGCAAGTTGCTTTGCATAAGTCTCTATGAGCTTTCCACATCTTGCCACTGGGATTTCTGTCCATTCCTCAAGGCCAAACTACTCCAGCTCCTTCAAGTTACATAGTAACATAGTTAGCAAGGCCGAAAAAAGACATTTGTCCATCCAGTTCAGCCTATATTCCATCAGAATAAATCCCCAGATCTACGTCCTTAGATGGTTTCCTCTGGTGAACAGCAATCTTCAAATCTGACTACAGATTCTCAATTAGATTAAGGTTTGGGCTTTGACTAGGCCACTCCAAAACATTCACACATTTCCCCTTACACCACTCGAGTGTTGCTTTAGCAGTTTGCTTGTGGTCATTATCTTGTTGGCTTCTGTGCCAGTCTCAAATCACTGAGATCAGGGCCGCCATCAGGGCATTACAGACGTGACTGGCGTATGGAGCCCGGTGGGCAGAGGGGGCCTGCATCGGGCCACGTCTCATCTGCTCACCGGGCCCCTACCGGCAGCCGCAGGCTAACCGGGCCCTTAGCGGAGGCGCTGCAGCTGTTTAACGCTATTGACGTGCGGGCCCGTGCCCGCACGTCAATAGTTAACAGCCGCCAGCCAATCTGAGGCTGGCAGCTGACGTCTGCCGCAGAATGCATCTCGCCGGCGTCTGACGTCATTGTCAGTCGCCGGCGTGTGCGCGCTTCAGCTGCGTGGAAAGAGCTTCGCCCGCCGCAGGAGCGCGGTCAAGGTGAGAAGAACTTGTTTTTTGTTTTTTTTTTATTGAGAGCGGCAATCCGGTGGGCCCAGGGCATAACGCTGGACACAGGGGCAGAAAGCTGGACACTGGTGCAGAAAGCTGGACACTGGGGCAGAAAGCTGGACACTGGGGCAGAATGCTGGACACAGGGGCAGAAAGCTGGACATGGGCAGAAAGCTGGACACGGGCAGAAAGCTGGACACGGGCAGAATGCTGGACACAGGGGCAGAAAGCTGGACACAGGGGCAGAATGCTGGACACAGGGGCAGAAAGCTGGACATAAGGGCAGAATGCTGGACACGGACAGAATGCTGGACACAGGGGCAGAATGGAGATTTGTTCCTTGTATTTGATATTATTCGATCACTGTGGTGGTAATATGTCATAGTGCGGTGGTATTTGTTCCTTGTATGTGGTATTATAGGTCATTTTAAAAATTGAAAAATAAATAAAAATATACCTAAATTGTATTGCATATTTTAACAAATATTTAATAGGTTACAGTAGAGTAGGGCCTGGCCAAAAGTGTCTACCTTGTCATTTTGGTGGCTTAAAAAATCTTTTGGCCAAAACAAAAACTGCCAGCTATATGTGTGATCTGGTGATGGGAACTGTCAATGTGTGATAGGTGAGAAGTGGAGATTTTCCAAGAGAGAGCGGTGGGACTGTGGACAGTTTGAGGGGTGGAGGCGGGGCTGGGGTGGAGCCTGGGCGGAGTCTCAAGGGGGCCCCGAAAATTTTGCCATTATGGGGCCCCAAAATTTCTAGTGGCAGGCCTGACTGAGATACTGAAACAGGTTTTACTCAAGAACATCCCTGTATTTTTGCACCATCTACTGCACCCTCAACTTGGCCCATTCTCCCTTACCCTGCTGCCAAAAAAACATTCTCACAGCATGATGCTGTCACCATCATATTTCACTGTGGGGATGCTGTTCTTGGGGTGATGAGGTTTGTTGGTTTGGTTCCAGACAAAAAGTTAAATTTTGGTCTCATCTGACCACAGCACCTTCCTCCATGCATTTCAGGAGTCTCCCACATGTCTTTTAGCAAACTCAAATCGAGCCTTACAATTTTTTGTGTGTAAGTAAAGGCTTTTTTTCTGCCATCTCTTCCATGAAGTACACCTCTAAGGGGTGTACGACTTATTTTGGTCGTATGGATAGATACTCCAGTCTAAGCTTGGGACCTCTTTAGCTCCTTCGGCGTTACCTTTGGTCTCTGTGCTACCTCTCTGATTAATGCCTTCATTGCCTGGACTGAGAGTTTTGATGGGCGACCCTCTCTTAGCAGGTTTGTTGTGGAACGATGTTCTTTCCATTTGATGATAATAGTTTGATGTTGCTCTGGGGAGATCATCAGAGATTGGGATTTTTTTTATAACCCAACCCTGACTTGTACTTCTTAATAACTTTGCTTCTGACTTGTTTGGAGATATCCTTGTTCTTCATGGCATTGTTTGGTTAGTGGTGCTTCTTGCTTAATGGTGTTGCATAAATTTAATTTGTCTATATTTTTCTAAATTAGACTAGTGCTGATGCACCACACAATTCGGATTACAAAAGTATTTAAACACAGGTTTTAATGTAACAAAATAGGTAAAAAGCCAATTGGGTCAATAATTTTGCAAGCCACTGTATTCAGGATACTAGGCTCCAAAATCAGACTGTGTTAGCAGTTCCAAATTGCTGGCCCTAGTTAATTGTTCTTATCATTTTGTAACTTAGGTTTTTTTTCCCATTGGGCTAAGAAATTACCCGTAAGTGGTTGTTAACTATCTGCCTGTACTGCCCGCGAAGCCCTCTTCTCACAGTTCCCCTGCTTCTTTTGACCTCACATCAGAACATAGCCTTTTCTTCCTCTCTGCTCTGTCAACAAGGTATCACTGCTGAAGTCATGTTGAGTGACACCTGGCTCCCCGCAGTTAGGTAAATGGGGATTCTGTTGTCAATCAGTATGACACCCTGCCATTACAGAAAATTGAAAGAGAAGGTGCTGCTCTGTCGACATGACGTCACCAGAAGGAGACTCAATGGGAGGAGAGGTCTGTGTTTGTTCTGAACTGGGACAGATCGTTGCAAGGCAGAACAGGTAGGTAGACCACAACTACATACAGGTAAGTTTTTTCCTATTTGGCTAGGAACTTAAGTCCCTGATAATCCCTTTAATAGAAGGTCACTAACTGGAATATTATTGAACATTTTAATTGATTACACATGGGTGGAGGAAACAAAGGAATGCTGAGTTTAAGAACAATCCTTGGACCAAAGGGGCCATCAGGATCACAGCATTTCACAAGGTGCTTGTAATAGGCTGGACAGCTATAAGGCCCATCAGAACATGGGGTGCGTCATAATGGGACACACTTTGGGTACATGTGAACATATTCTTTCACCAAATGTCTAAAACTAAGAATTAGGATGAACCCATATGTGACTGGCTTCAATATTAATGATGCCGTTAGCCAGCCCAGGCTGCTCTCCAAGCTCCATTCCACTGCCATGCTGTCCAAAAAGTGAGCGTAAAATGCGCCGTCATCTACAATCTGCCACTACTGGTTCTATAAGTGATGAAACCTGAGCTTTCATGTTAGTAGGAGACATGCTTCAACAGCAAATTAAACTTTTCATTGTGTAATTTGTGGTCTCTTTGTGACCTATCATGCTATCTTCTGACAGGGAACCATACAGAACTTATTTCTTTTGTTAATACATCGTTATCATTCACCTCCTCTTGCAAAGTAGAGGACATGAGGCCCCCATATTAATTCATTGATAATATTCTAAATGTCTAAAATAGGAAAAACTCCAATCATTGCATTTTGAAAAGTTCAGCAGCTTTCCAATAGACTTAGCACTTGAAAAGCCTCACCATTTTCACAATCTGTGCTCGCTGTAGATAAAACATGAAAACAGTTGTTGGTTTGAATAAGAATTAAATGGGTGGTTGAAATTAATATTGATTTTCAACCTAAATGCCTATTTATTTTAATGATATAATAGTTTTTCTATTATGGTTTAATTAAAAAATCCCTACCCTTCCCTCTCTAATCTAACTGCTTTATTTTATTTTTTACCTATTTCCGTTTTGATTCACCACTGCATGCTGGGATATTCAAACAGGACGTCATCAGGTGGAGGGCTGTGGCCTCTGCTGCAGCCTCTACCTTCACCCTGTGGTACGTGATGTTCGTTTCAGGGGCTGAACTAGTCCTTACTCTACTGAGCATGCATGTGTTGTCAATTCCAAAGTATGCTCAGAACGAACCCCCTTCTTAATGTACAATATTTTTTTTGTGCACAGTGACAGTGCGCTCTCTCACTGGCTCTAATGAGCAGTGATGAGCTGGCAACAGAGCGCACTGTCAGTGAGCATGGTAAGATGACCTGGTAAACATGGAGAACAGAGTCCATCACAGCCCCCGACAGTGATGTCAGTTTTATGTGATGGGGTTGGTCTCTGCTCACCAGATAATCTCTTTACAATGTGCAATAACAATTGATAGGGGAAAAAAAACAAGCTCTCATATGTCTATGTTGATGGAAAAATCTACAAATTATACCTCTCGGAAGAAAGCACAAACAAAAAAAATTGCCTGGTGAAAAAAATTATGAGTGATGGAAATACAGAACATTCTGTTACACTTTGTTTGCCTCTGACTGGACAGTCCCTGTAAGTGGGCTGTGTTCCCTGTTGATGGTAGCCACCCACCCACCATACTCTTAGTCACCCAGTAATAAGTGGGTCACCACAGAATCAATGATTTCTATGACGTGTACAATGCTGTACATTCATCGTGGCTCCAAGCTATGCTTACATCTTGTTCGACACAGGAATACTCTTGCATCCACTTCTTGATGTCTTGTAGACCTCAGTTTAGGGTATGTGGTTGACTAGACATGGTTGGCTAATCCCTGTTATATAGTACCAATATATGCCTCGCACTGACCTTAGATATAAGGCAAAACCATCCACCGGGTGAGAACTCAGCAGCTGTAAGCTGTACGCTATAGCTGACAACCCACTGCATCAGTCATAATAATAGTAATAATAATATTTCTATAGCGCCAACATATTCTGCAGCACTTTACATTACACAGAATACTCGTACAGGCAATAAAAACATAATAGAGTAACACATACTGTAATTCAATAGATACCAAAAGGAGTGAGGGTCCTGCTCACAAGCTTACATTCTAGGAGAAAATAGGGGGACACGCAGTGGCGTAGGAAGGGGGATGCGGGGGGGGCGGTCCGCCCCGGGCGGCACAATGCGGGGGGCGGCCGGCGCTGCTGGAGAAGAAAAAAAAAAGAAAAAAAAAAAAAGACGCCCCTTTAAATCTTCGGGCGGCGCCGTCCGCCGCCACGACCAGGGCCAGCTCCCCCCACCACCGGACCCCGCCCCCGCTCTAATACTCACCTCTCCTGGTTCCTGCGGCGCCGGCAGCTGCAGCGTCCTCTGACTCTGCGACGTCTCAGAGCAGAGGGCGCGATGACGTCACTACTGTGCGCGCCGCTCTGCCTCTCTGTCCTGAGCGTCGCAGAGCCGGAGAGACGCTGACTGCACCGGACCTGCGCTGGGAACGGGAGAGGTGAGGATTTTACTTTTTTTTTTTTTTCTTTATGTCTGACTGTCTGGGGCTGGGGCAATGCTGGACACACTGGGGCAATACTGGAGACCATGGGGCAGATTGCTGGACACACTGGGGCAATACATGAGACCATGGGGCAGATTGCTGGACACACTGGGGCAATACAGGAGACTATGGGGCAGATTGCTGGACACACTGGGGCAATACTGGAGACCATGGGGCAGATTGCTGGACACACTGGGGCAATACATGAGACCATGGGGCAGATTGCTGGACACACTGGGGCAATACAGGAGACCATGTGGCAGAATGCTGGACACACTGGGGCAATACAGGAGACCATGGGGCAGATTGCTGGACACACTGGGGCAATACAGGAGACCATGGGGCAGATTGCTGGACACACTGGGGCAATACTGGAGACCATGGGGCAGAATGCTGGACACACTGGGGCAATACAGGAGACCATGTGGCAGAATGCTGGACACACTGGGGCAATACAGGAGACCATGGGGCAGATTGCTGGACACACTGGGGCAATACAGGAGACCATGTGGCAGAATGCTGGACACACTGGGGCAATACAGGAGACCATGTGGCAGAATGCTGGACACACTGGGGCAATACAGGAGACCATGGGGCAGATTGCTGGACACACTGGGGCAATACTGGAGACCATGGGGCAGAATGCTGGACACACTGGGGAAATACTGGAGACCATGGGGCAGAATGCTGGACACACTGGGGCAATACAGGAGACTATGGGGCAGATTGCTGGACACACTGAATACTGGAGACCATGGGGCAGATTTCAGGACACATTGAGGCAATGCTGGAGACCCTGGGCAGACTTCTGGACATACTGGGGCAATACTGGAGACCATGGGGCAGATTGCTGGACACACCGGGGCAATACTGGAGACCATGGGGCAGAATGCTGGACACACTGGGGCAATACAGGAGACCATGGGGCAGATTGCTGGACACACTGGGGCAATACTGGAGACCCTGGGGCAGATTTCTGGACAAATTGAGGCAATGCTGGAGACCCTGGGGCAGACTTCTGGACACACTGGGGCAATGCTGGACACTGGGGCAGATTGCTGGACACACTGGGGGTAATATGCTGGACACACTGGGGCAATGCTGGACACTGGGGGTAATATGCTGGACACACTGGGGCAGACTGCTGGACACACTGGGGAAAGGCTGGACACTGGGGCAGATTGCTGGACACACTGGGGGCAGTGCTGGACATACTGGGGCAGATTGCTGGACACACTGGGGGTAATATGCTGGACACACTGGGGCAGATTGCTGGACAACATGGGGGTAATATGCTGGACACACTGCGGCAGATTGCTGGACAACATGGGGGTAATATGCTGGACACACTGGGGACAGGACTTGAGGCATGGGCAGAATGTAGATACGGGGCATGATTGGAGACACGGGGCAGGATTGGATCATGGGGCAGGACGGATACGATGGAGGCTGGTGGGGCAGGATGTGGAGATCATATGGGGTAGAATGGATACTCATGAGGGCAGGATGCGAGAACATATGGCTGGAGCCAGGAATGAGAAACGGGGCCAGGGTGGGGAATATTATTACCATAGGGGCTGATTAAGGGATATTATTACTGCAGTGATGTATTTATTTTATTTTTTTGAGTATACTGTTTTAAATGGGGGGGCGGTCCTGTTACTGTGCAGAGTGACACTATATCACCTTTTTTTCTTCATGTGATGTAATGTAGAAGTTGTGAAAAATTAAGTAATGTGTTCTGCAAGCGGAGCTCGAGATAACTGTGTTATTTCCTGCAGAAACGAGTCCTGGCTGGAAGGAATGATGGCGGTCTGTGCTGGATGAAAGATGAAGGACTTCACCTAGAGACGTCACTGGTGAGTCAGTGTTACCTATACACTGACACTATACACTGTACACTATATAGAGGTCCTGTGTATAATGTCACCAGTGATCTCTGTATTACCTCTACACAGACACTGCATACGAAGTACAGATCTCCTGTGAATACTGGCACTTATGGTGATAGTATTGTGTTTTTTTTTTTATTACTGATCAGTATTGTAGTATTCAGTCACTATGTGGTGGTAATATGTGGTCTGGAAATGATGTTGTGGTATTTGTCCCTTGTATGTAGTATTATTCGGTCACTATGTGGCCTGGTCATGGTGTGGTGGTATTAAGTCACAGGTGTGGCATGTGGGGGTGACACCATTAGGCCCAGTTTAAGTTCTACAAAACAGGAAAACCGTTTTTGGTAACCTTTGTGTGTATTGAGCCGGGGGGGGGGGGGGGAGGCGCCAAACTCGGGAACAGCCCCGGGCGGCAAAAGCTCTAGCTACGCCTCTGTGGACACGAAAGGTAAATGGTAAAAAAGTGCTTGAATTGTATGGTTCAGCCATCAATATAATAAATAGGTAATTCAAATAACTCTGCATAATCCGGTCACCAGGCAGGATCTAGATCTGTACAAGTACACGTACAGAGTGTTATTAACGCTGCTGTTTTGGTCGCATTTACTATACACTTGTAGTGTTCCGGGTCACTATGACCCGGCTTATTAAACCTTGATTTTAGACACTCTAACTCCATTTTTTTATATTTTTTGCTTACTAGACTGTTTGTGAACATGTTTGGTAGTAAAAAATAAGAAAAATGAACTAGAAATCTTTATTTATTGTTTTTATTCTGAAAAAACAGATCCATCCAATGAGCAAAACGAAAATAGAAAACTACACATATTTTGTAAAAAAAAAACAAAAACAAAACAATCAATCCTGATGTTTAACCACTTAACAACCAATGACGGGTATAGCACGTCATGAGCAGATTGTCAGTTCACGCATCATGATGTGCTGTAGACGTCATGAATTTAAACTGTCACTGTATGAAAAGACACAGTGACAGCTTCGTGCCAGCATCAGTCACCGATAGCTGACCGGTACAGATAGAGATGGGGGACAACTCTCTGATTGCTATCAAATAAGTCAATCTGACTAACTGATCACATCCCACCGATCACCGCGGGGTGCTCAGCTGACAGCCGAGCTCCTGCGGCAACAGCCAGGACCTTTACAGCCCCTGGCTGAATAACCCTCCAGATGTTGTGATCGGTAGCGATCATGGCATTTAAAAGGCTGTGAGAGGGAAGGGGCTCACGCTCTAAACACATCAGCAGCCTTGCGACAAAATTGTTGGAGCCGATGGTTGTCATGGAACCCAGAGGTCAAACAATTACCTCCTGGTGTGCCAGATATGGTGGATTCTTAAGGTACCGTCACACTAGACGATATCGCTAGCGATCCGTGACGTTGCAGCGTCCTCGCTAGCGATATCGTCCAGTGTGACAGGCAGCAACGATCAGGCCCCTGCTGTGCTGTCGCTGGTCGGGGAAGAAAGTCCAGAACTTTATTTGGTCGCTGGACTCCCCGCAGACATCGCTGAATCGGCGTGTGTGACACCGATCCAGCGATGTCTTCACTGGTAACCAGGGTAAACATCGGGTAACTAAGCGCAGGGCCGCGCTTAGTAACCCGATGTTTACCCTGGTTACCATCCTAAAAGTAAAAAAAACAAACACTACATACTTACCTACAGCTGTCTGTCCTCCAGCACTGTGCTCTGCTCTCCTCCTGTACTGGCTGTGAGCGTCGGTCAGCCGGAAAGCAGAGCGGTGACGTCACCGCTCTGCTTTCCGGCCGCTGTGCTCACAGCCAGTGCAGGAGGAGAGCAGAGCACAGCGCTGGAGGACAGACGGCTGTAGGTAAGTATGTTCTGTTTGTTTTTTTTACTTTTAGGATGGTAACCAGGGTAAACATCGGGTTACTAAGCGCGGCCCTGCGCTTAGTAACCCGATGTTTACCCTGGTTACCGGGGACCTCGGGATCGTTGGTCGCTGGAGAGCGGTCTGTGTGACAGCTCTCCAGCGACCAAACAGCGACACTGCAGCGATCCGGATCGTTGTCGGTATCGCTGCAGCGTCGCTCAGTGTGACGGCACCTTTAGACTCAGCCATAGGCAGGGTCTGACAGGCGTTCTACCAGTGTTATCTGACAGGTCTTATACATTGCAGTACATGTGTATTGCAATGCATGAGACCAGTGACAAACAAAAGTTACAGTCCCATAGAGGTACTAAGTAAAAAATGTAAAAACATTTTGCAAACATTATTTAAAACAAACAAAAAAACCACCACCCCAAAATATAAATAACAAAAATATTACGCCCATAAATACACATATTTGTCATAACAAAAATAATCTAATAAAAGTAGTAATATTTGGTATCGCCGAGTCCAGAACGACCTGATCTTTAAAAGTGTCACACTATTTCACCCCTTTAGTGAATATTGTTAAAAGACAATAAATAAAAAATGTGGCAAAAAACTGCTTTTCATCAATACGCCAAATAAAAAGCAGAATAAAACGAGATAAAAAATTAACTTGTAAATAAAAATGGTATAGCAGAAAATGTAATCTTGTCCTGCAAAAAAAACAAGCCATACAGCTCCACCAGTGGAAAAATAAAAAGCTCTAATTTTTCCTATAAAATTGTTTTTATTGCGTAGAAGTGGCAAAACATAAAAAAATTATAGAAATGTGGTATCGCTGTAGTCGTACCGACCTGAAGAATAAAGCTATCTTATCATTTTTAACACATGGTGAAAGGCATAAAAAAAACCCCTAAAAACTATTTTTGAATTGCTGGTTTTTATTCATCTTGCCTCCCAAAAATCAGAATAGAAAACGATCAAAAAATGTTATCTGCCTGAAAATGGTATCAATGAAAACTCCAACACATCCTGCAAAAAAACAAAACCTCACATGACTCTGTCAGCAGAAATATAGAAAAATTATAACTCTCAAAATATGGCAATGCAAAAAAAACTTTTGGGGAAAACAATAAAAATAAAAAAAATTTTTTTAGTGTGTGACAGCAGCCAAACATAAAAAAATATAAATCTGGTATTGTTGTAATCATACCGACCCGAAGAATAAAGTCTACACTACAACGTACTATGCACTACAATGGCAGATTTGCATTTTCACTTTGCAACATCCATTGCTGCTTGTTTCTGGAAAACACCCATGGAGTCAAAATCATCACTACACTTGTAGATGAATTCCCAGAGGAGTGTAGTTTCCAAATTGGGCTCAATTAAGGCTACGTTCACATTTGCGTTCTGCCGGGCTGCGTCGGGCGCAGCCGCGGCGACGCATGCGTCATGCGCCCCTATATTTAACATGGGGGTGCATGGACGTTTTGTGACGCATGCATTTTTTTTGGCGCACGCGTCAGGGCACAGAGGACGCAGCAAGTTGCATTTTTTTTGCGTCCAAAATCATGCCAAAAAAGGACGCATGCGTCGCAAAACAATGCGTTTTGCATGCGTTTTGGTTTGCGTTGTGCGTTGCGTCGCCGACTCAGCACCGCACAGCGCAAATGTGAACGTAGCCTTAAGTGAGGTTTCTACTCTTCTGGCACGCATGAGATCTGCAAATTTGTATATTTTGATAGATTGGGTGTTTCTGAATGCGGCAATACCAAATATGTATATTTTTCTTTTTTTTTTAATTCTTTCATTTTGAATGGGGCGAATGGGAGGAGATTTAAACTTTTATACAGCTCTGGCAAAAATAACCCTAACCCTAAGGTAGTCCAATCTCCAGACCTGAACCCCATCGAAAACCTCTGGAATGAGGATGATAGATAGACATAAGCCATCAATCAAAGAAAAACGGCTTATATTTTTGCACCAGGAGCAGTGTGAAAGACTGGTGGAAAGCATGCCAAGACGCATGAAAGCTGTGATTAAAAATCATGGTTATTCCACAAAATATTGATTTCTGAACTCCTGAACTCTTCCTGAGTTAAAACATTAGTATTGCTGCTTCTAAATTATTATGAACTTGTTTTCTTTGCATAATTTGAGGTCTGATAGCACTGGTTATTTTATTTAATTTTGACCATTTCTCCTTTTCAGAAAAAAAATACAAAATGTATTACTTGGAGATTCGGAGACATGGTGTCAGTAGTTTATAGAATAAAAGAACAATTTACATTTTACTAAAAAATATACCTATAAAGAGAAAAATCAGACAAACTGAACATTTTGCAGTGGTCTCTTATTTTTTTTCCAGAGCTGTATATATTTTTTTATATTTCTAAAAACATTTTTTTAACTTTTCACTTGCTTCAACAGCCTCCATGGGAGACTAGAAGCTGTGATCATCTGATCGCCTGTGCTACACACAGCAGGGTTTGAGCCCTGCTGTGTGTAGCTAAAGTGATCACCTGTTATGAGCGCCGGTCGTTGGGCAGCACACATAGCTATCTGGCAAGAACAACCACAGGGGTCTCCTGTAGACCCCAGGTTGTCATGCCGACCCATCGGTGAACCGTGGTTATGTGACATGGATGCCGATGGATGGGGATTGTGACACATGCTTCAGGCGCGATCATGTTAAATGCCGCTGTCAGAGATTGACAGTGGCATTTAACATGTTAACAGCCATGAGTGGATCGCGATTCCACCCTCGGCTGTTAGGGACACATGTCAGCTGACATTACCTGAAATCAGCTGACATGTGCTGAAAAAGTTGCGGACTCAGTGCCAGAGCCCGCAGCAAACAGGGGGAGGTGACTTTAGATGTACCTATATGTCTAAGGTCGGAAAAACGTTTAAAAAATCGGTTTTGTAAATTTTGTTGGAAAAATAAAAAACAGCTGATCAATTTTTATCCCTTCTATCTTCTTAGCAAAAGAAATTCTGTTTAAAAAAAATGATGCTGATGTAAATTAGATGTATGGGAAATGCTATTTATCAACTATTTTGTGTGGTATAAATACCGGAAATGTTTTAAGGGCATAAAAATTCAAAGTTTGAAAATTTTTAAATTTTAAAATGTTTTTTTTTTTCAAAATTTCGATATTGTCATAAATGAACACAAATCATATTGACCAAAATTTACCACTAATACGAAATAGATAGATTCAAGAAATGCGACTTTTACTAAATGTGTCATCTTTTTGGCGCCTCTCATTTCATTCCTCCCCTGGAGTAAGGTTTCCGGCCGAGTTTTCAATTTGGCACATTTTAAGACAAACGTTCAACTCTTCAAAAGATTTCCAACTTTGGGTGCTCGAACCCCCAGCAATAAACAGGTGAATAGATTATAACTTGTTTTCACCGGACAATCCCTTTAAGGGTGCATCACCAATATAAAAGGGCATAAGAAGTGAGTGAAGTGAGTGAGGCACAAAGACGGCATTGCTACTGTGATGGGAGACTAAAATGGTATCCTTACTGTATCGCTGAGGGGTCATACTTAATTTCTGGGAAACACTAAGGCCGGCGTCATACTCAACGTAGGGAAATACGGTCCATATTTTACATGCATAATACGCAGAAATGATCCCAAAACAGTGATCCGTATGTCATCCGTAGGCAGGGTGTGGCAGCGTATTTTACGCATGTCATCCTCCATATGTAATCCGTATGGCATCCGTACAGCGAGATTTTCTCGCAGACAGGATATGAGACATGGTTACATACAGTAAACCTTTTCATATCCCTTTTTTTTGCATATTCCTCACTACTAATGTTAGTAGTCTGTATGTGCAAAATTCGGGGGCTCTAGCTGTTAAAATAAAGGGTTAAATCACGGAAAAAACTGGCGTGGGCTCCCGCGCAATTTTCTCCGCCAGAGTGGGAAAGCCAGTGACTGAGGGCAGATATTAATAGCCTAGAGAGGGACCATGGTTATTGCCCCCCTCAGCTAAAAACGTCTGCCCCCAGCCACCTCAGAAAAGGCACATCTGGAAGATGCGCCTATTCTGGCACTTAGCCTCTCTCTTCCCACTCCCCTGTAGCGGTTGGATATGGGGTAATAAAGGGTTAATGCCACCTTGCTATTGTAAGGTGACATTAAGCCAGATTAATAATGGAGAGGCGTCAATAAGACACCTATCCATTATTAATCCAATACTAGTAAATGGTTAACCCCTTTACCCCCAAGGGTGCTTTGCACGTTAATGACCGGGCAAATTTTTACAATTCTGACCACTGTCCCTTTATGAGGTTATAACTCTGGAATGCTTCAACGGATCCCAGTGATTCTGACAATGTTTTCTCGTGACATATTGTACTTCATGATGGTGGTAAAAATTCTTTGATAGTACCTGCCTTTATTTGCGGAAAAAAACGGAAATTTGGCGAAAATTATGAAAATTTCGCAATTTTCCAACTTTGAATTTTTATGCAATTAAATCACAGAAAATACAAAATACTTATTTTGTCACACAAAATACTTAATAAGTAACATTTCCCACATGTCTACTTTACATCAGCACAATTTTGGAACCAAATTTTTTTTGTTAGGGAGTTATAAGGGTTAAAATTTGACCAGCAATTTCTCATTTTTACAACACCATTTTGTTTTTAGGGACCACATCTCATTTGAAGTCATTTTGAGGGGTCTATATGATAGAAAATACCCAAGTGTGACACCATTGTAAAAACTGCACCCCTCAAGGTGCTCAAAACCATATTCAAGAAGTTTATTAACCCTTCTGGTGATTCACAGGAATTTTTGGAATGTTTAAATAAAAATGAACATTTAACTTTTTTCACAAAAAATTTACTTCAGCTCCAATTTGTTTTATTTTACCAAGGGTAACAGGAGAAAATGGACCCCAAAAGTTGTTGTACAATTTGTCCTGAGTACACCGATACCCCATATGTGGGGGTAAACCACTGTTTGGGCGCATGACAGAGCTCGGAAGCGAAGGAGCGCCATTTGACTTTTCAATGCAAAATTGAATGGAATCGAGATGGGACACCATGTTGCGTTTGGAGAGCCCCTGATGTGCCTAAACATTGAAACCCCCACAAGTGACACCATTTTGGAAAGTAGACCCCCTAAGGAACTTATCTAGAGGTGTGGTGAGCACTTTGACCCACCAAGTGCTTCACAGAAGTTTATAATGCAGGACCGTAAAAATAAAAAATCATATTTTTTCACAAAAATTATATTTTCGCCCCCAATTTTTTATTTTCCCAACGGTAAGAGAAGAAATTGGACCCCAAAAGTTGTTGTACAATTTCTCCTGAGTATGCTGATGCCCCATATGTGGGGGTAAACCACTGTTTGGGCGCATGGGAGAGCTCGGAAGGGAAGGAGCGCCGTTTGACTTTTCAATGCAAAATTGACAGGAATTGAGATGGGACGCCATGTTGCGTTTGGAGAGCCCCTGATGTGCCTAAACATTGAAACCCCCCACAAGTGACACCATTTTGGAAAGTAGACCCCCTAAGGAACTTATCTAGAGGTGTGGTGAGCACTTTGACCCACCAAGTGCTTCACAGAAGTTTATAATGCAGAACCGTCAAAATAAAAAATCATATTTTTTCACAAAAATTATCTTTTCACCCCCAATTTTTTTATTTTCCCAAGGGTAAGAGAAGAAATTGGACCCCAAAAGTTGTTGTACAATTTGTCCTGAGTACGCTGATACTCCATATGTGGGGGTAAACCACTGTTTGGGCGCATGGGAGAGCTCGGAAGGGAAGGAGCGCCGTTTGACTTTTCAAAGCAAAATTGACAGGAATTGAGATAGGACGCCATGTTGCATTTGGAGAGCTACTGATGTGCCTAAACATTGAAACCCCCCCACAAGTGACACCATTTTGGAAAGTAGACCCCCTAAGGAACTTATCTAGATGTGTTTTGAGCGCTTTTTTAGCCCCCAGTTTTGTATTTTTCTGAGGGTAACAGGAGAAATTGGACCCCAAAATTTGTTGCCCAATTTGTCCTGAATGCGATGATACACCATATGTGGGGGAAACCACTGTTTGGGCGCATGGGAGGGCTCGGAAGGGAAGGAGCGCCATTTGAAATGCAGACTTAGATGGAATGGTCTGCAGGTGTCACATTGCGTTTGCAGAGCCCCTAATGTACCTAAACAGTAGAAACCCCCCCACAAGTGACACCATTTTGGAAAGTAGACCCCCTATGGAACTTATCTAGATGTGTGGTGAGCGCTTTGACCCACCAAGGGCTTCACAGAAGTTTATAACGCAGAGCCGTAAAAATAAAAAAATAAAAACTTTCCCCCCAAAATTATTTTTTAGCCCCCAGTTTTGTATTTTACCGAGGGTAAAAGGAGAAATTAGACCCCAAAAGTTGTTGTCCAATTTGTCCTGAGTACGCTGATACCACATATGTGGGGGTGAACCACCGTTTGGGCGCATGGGAGGGCTCAGAAAGGAAGGAGTGCCATTTGGAATGCAGACTTAGATGGAATGGTCTGCAAGCGTCACATTGGGTTTGCAGAGCCCCTAATGTACCTAAACAGTAGAAACCCCCCACAAGTGACCCCATATTGGAAACTAGACCCCCCAGGGAACTTATCTAGATGTGTTGTGAGAACTTTGAACCCACAAGTGTTTCACTACAGTTTATAACGCAGAGCCGTGAAAATAAAAAATTTTTTTTTTTCCCACAAAAATTATTTTTTAGCCCCCAGTTTTGTATTTTCCCAAGGGTAACAGGAGAAATTGGACCCCAAAAGTTGTTGTCCTATTTGTCCTGAGTACGCTGATACTGCATATGTTGGGGTAAACCCCTGTTTGGGCACACGGGAGAGCTTGGAAGGGAAGAAGCACTGTTTTACTTTTTCAACGCAGAATTGGCTGGAATTGAGATCGGACGCCATGTCGCGTTTGGAGAGCCCCTGATGTGCCTAAACAGTGGAAACCCCCCAATTATAACTGAAACCCTAATCCAAACACACCCCTAACCCTAATCCCAACAGTAACCCTAACCACACCTCTAACCCAGACACACCCCTAACCCTAATCCCAACCCTATTCCCAACTGTAAATGTAATCTAAACCCTAACCGTAACTTTAGCCCCAACCCTAACCCTAACTTTAGCCCCAACCCTAACTGTAGCCTTAACTCTAGCCCTAACCCTAGCCCTAACCCTAACCCTAGCCCTAACCCTAACCCTAGCCCGAACCCTAACCCTAGCTTTAACCCTAACCCTAGCCCTAACCCTAGCCCTAATGGGAAAATGGAAATAAATATATTTTTTTAATTTTTCCCTAACTAAGGGGGTGATGAAGGGGGGTTTGATTTACTTTTATAGCGGGTTTTTTAGCGGATTTTTATAATTGGCAGCCGTCACACACTGAAAGACGCTTTTTATTGCAAAAAATTGTTTTTGCGTTACCACATTTTGAGAGCTATAATATTTCCATATTTTGGTCCACAGAGTCATGTGAGGTCTTGTTTTTTGCAGCACGAGTTGATGTTTTTTATTGGTAACATTTTCGGGCACGTGACATTTTTTGATCGCTTTTTATTCCGATTTTTGTGAGGCAGGATGACCAAAAAACAGCTATTCATGAATTTCTTTTGGGGGAGGCGTTTATACCGTTCCGCGTTTGGTAAAATGGATGAATCAGTTTTATTCTTCGGATCAGTACGATTACAGCGATACCTCATTTATATAATTTTTTTATGTTTTGGCGCTTTTATACGATAAAAACTATCTTATAGAAAAAATAATTATTTTTGCATCGCTTTATTCTCAGGACTATAACTTTTTTATTCTTTTGCTGATGATGCTGTCTGGCGGCTAATTTTTTTGCGGGACAAGATGACGCTTTCAGCGGTACCATGGTTATTTATATCTGTCTTTTTGATCGCGTGTTATTCCAATTTTTGTGCGGTGGTATGATAATAAAGCGTTGTTTTTTGCCTCGTTTTTTTTCTTCTTACGGTGTTTACTGTAGGGGTTAACTAGTGGGCTAGTTTTATAGGTCGGGCCGTTACGGACGCGGCGATACTGAATATGTGTACTTTTATTGTTTTTTTTTTTTTTTTTTAGATAAAGAAATGTATTTATGGGAATAATATATATTTAGGAATATTTTTTTTTTTTTTTTTTACACATTTGGAAATTTTTTTTAAACTTTTTTACTTTGCCCCAGGGGGGGACATCACAGATCGGTGATCTGACAGTTTGCACAGCACTCTGTCAGATCACCGATCTGACTTACAGCAGTGCAGGCTTCACAGTGCCTGCTCTGAGCAGGCTCTGTGAAGACACCTCCCTCCCTGCAGGACCCGGATGCCGCGGCCATCTTGGATCCGGGCCTTGAGCAGGGAGGGAGGTAGTGAGACCCTCGCAGCAACGCGATCACATCGCGTTGCTGCGGGGGTCTCAGGGAAGCATGCAGGGAGCCCCCTCCCTGCGCGATGCTTCCCTGTGCCGGGGGTTAATGTGCCGGGAGCGGTCCGTGACCCCCGTGAGCGCGGTCGATCGCGTATGACGTACTATCCCGTCGGTGGTCATAGGGGCCCACCCCACCTCGACGGGATAGTACGTCTAATGTCAGAAAGGGGTTAATAAAACACACACATTAGGAATAAAGTATTTTAAAGAAATAAAGACACGCTCATATGAACTCGAGCGTGGGAATTTTTCTGAATATTTTCTCACACTCGAGTTCATATGAGGTTATGCCAGCAGGGGGCGCAGCACTGTAAGTCTAGGTAGCTATGTTCCCCTGCTTTCAATTCATTCCCCAGATTTTACAGTCAGGAGCACAGCTGCATTAGCAGGCTCCTGCTTGTAAAATTAATTAACCCCTTCAGATGGATTTACATCGTGGGACATGACTGTAACGGCGGAAAGGTATGGGATATTGTTGTTTTTTATTTTTCCTTTTTTTACAGAATGAGGGTCGTCATTTGGATTAAGAGTATAATAAACTATTACAACACACTGTGTCTTTACTTCATTAAAATACTTTATTCCTAAGGTGTGTGTTTTATTAACCATTTGCTACTATTGGATTAATAATGGATAGGTGTCTTATTGACACCTCTCCATTATTAACCAGGCTTAATGTCACCTTAAAATAGCAAGGTGGCATTAACCCTTTATTACCCCATATCCCACTGCTACAGGGGAATGGGAAGAGAGTGGCCAAGTGCCAGAATAGGCGCATCTTCCAGATGTGCCTTTTCTGGGGTGGCTGGGGGCAGATGTTTTAGCTGGGGGGCCAATAGCCATGGTTCCTCTCTAGGCTATTAATATCTACCCTCAGTCACTGGCTTTCCCACTCTGGCGGAGAAAATTGCGCGGGAACCCACACCAGTTTTTTCCACGATTTAACCCTTTATTTTAACAGCTAGAGCCCCCAAATTTTGCACACACACTACTAACAGTAGTGAGGAATATGCCAAAAAAAGGGATATGAAAAGGTCTACTGTATGTAAACCATGTCTCATATCATGTCGGTTTTGGGAAGGAGATAGCAAAAGCCGGCAATTGAATTACCGGCTTTTCTGCTATCTAGCGCTGTATGAAATATATATATGTAATGTGTCTCACTGAGGCTGGTTTCACAGTTGCGTTTTTTTGCCGCTGCGTTTTAGCGCAAAAAAATGCATGCTTTTTTTCCCCTATACTTAACATTAAAAATGCATGCGTTTTTTTGCATGCGTTTTGCCGCCGCATGGGTCTTTCTATGCATGCGTTGTGTTGCAACATGTAGTAATTTCTAGTGGCAAAAAAACGTATTGCTGTCTATGTAAACGCATGCGTTTTTAAGCACATGCGTTTGATTGCATTAAAAACGCATGCGTTTTTATAGGAAAAAAACAGAAAACACGCTGATATGCCACCCCCCACCATAAAGGTGATAAAGGGATCCTAACCCTAACCCTAAAGGGATCCTAACCCTAAAGGGATCCTAACCCTACCCCTAACCTTAGGGATCCTAACCCTAAAGGGATCCTAACCCTAACCCTAAAGGGATCCTAACCCTACCCCTAACCTTAGGGATCCTAACCCTAAAGGGATCCTAACCCTAACCCTAAAGGGATCCTAACCCTAACCTTTAGGGTTAGGGTTAGGATCCCTTTAGGGTTAGGATCCCTAGGGGTAGGGGTAGGGTTAGAGTTAGGATCCCTAGGGTTAGGGTTAGGATCCCTAGGGTTAGGGTTAGGATCCCTTTAGGGTTAGGATCCCTTTAGGGTTAGGGGTAGGATCCATAGGGATCCTACCCCTAACCCTAACCCTAGCTATTTCTGTTTATAGTGGGTTTTTTACTTGATTTTGATGATTGGCAGCTGTCACACACTTCTCAGCATGCGTTTTAAAAACGCAAACGCAGGCAAAAACGTATGTAAATGCATCAAAACGCTGCTTTTTTTTCACATGCAAAAACGCATGCGTCAAAAAAACGCAGCGTTTGCACGCGTTTTTTTCACCACATGCGTTTGCGTTTAAAACGCTGCGTTTTTTAACGCAAATGTGAAACCAGCCTGACATATATATGTGTATATATATATATATCTCCCTATACTATGTGTAGACATTAATTGTATCTGTTCTATTCTAACCTGTCAGTGTGATTTTACTGTACACCGCACTGAATTACCGGCTTTTCTATAGAACACCGCTGCGTATTTCTCGCAAGTCACACTGATGGTCCGTGTGTAATCCGTATTTTTATCGCCCCTATAGACTTTCAGTGGCGGATTTTTTGCGCAATACGTTGACAAACGCAGCATGCTGCGATTTTCTACGCCCGTAAAATACAGCTGACAAATATACGGCAGATAGGAGCTGCCCCATAGAAAATCATTGGCCTGTGTGCAATGCGTAGTTTTTGCGCCTCTCATACGTCCGTAAAACTCTCTAGCGTGACCCCGGCTTAAGGGATCGTTATTGTGTGAGAATACACAAAGACTAGAGTACTATGAAAGTGACTGAGGCGCAAAGGAGACGGAGTGGGTGAAAAAGTTATCCCCATTTATTCAGAGGAAGTCAGACCCTGATGATGGGTAGAGGCCGGGCTCACAATCTCCATTCTAGTTCATCCCAATAGTGTTGGATGGGGTCTGGGCTCTGTGCGTCCGGTCATGGTTTTCCCACCAAACTCCCCAAAACATGTCTGTATGGACTTTGTGCACTGGGCAGAGTCAGTCGGGGTGGGTGTGGGGGTTAACTTCCTTCTGGAATTCACCAAACCAAAACCCGTCCATCAGACGCCAAAGTTATAAGCGAGATCCGTCCCTGCATAGAACACGTTTCCTCTAGAGATCAGTAGAGGAGGCTTTACACCACTCCATCTGACGCTCGGCGTTGTGCTTGGTAATGTAAGGCTTAATGCAGCTGCTTGGCTATGAAGCTTCCAGCAACGGCGCAGTGTTTGTACTGATGCTATACCAGAGGAGGTCTGGACTGTCCAATTATGGAGTCAGCAGAGCGGTGGTGATTTTCCTGCCCTCTGCCCCCTCAGCACTCAGTGATCCCACTCTAACATTACAGGGGTCTCCACTTCGTGGCTGAGTTTCTGTGGTTTCTTCCACTTCTCAATAATATCACTCACAGGTAATGGGGGAAGATTTAGGAGGGAAGAAATGTCATGAACGGACTTGAGGAGTGCGTGGCCGGATGTTACACACTGGGGCATGCGGGGCCAGATATTATACACCGGGGGATGAGGGGCCAGATATTATACACCGGGGAATGAGGGGCCAGATATTATACACAGGGGATGAGGGGCCAGATATTATACATCGGGGGATGAGGGGCCAGATATTATACACCGGGGGATGAGGGCCAGATATTATACATCGGCGATGAGGGGCCAGATGTTATACACCGGGGGATGAGGGGCCAGATATTATACACCGGGGGCCGGATATTATACACCGGGAGATGAGGGGCCAGATATTATACATCGGGGAATGAGGGCTCAGATATTATACACCGGAGGCAGGATATTATACATCGGGGGATGAGGGGCCAGATATTATACGCCGGGGAATGAGGGGCCAGATATTATACACTGGGGCGAGGGCCAGATGTTACACACTGGGGACAAGAGGCCGGGTATTATAGAGTGGGTATGAGGGGCCGGATATTATACACCGGGGGATGAGGGGCCAGATATTATACACCGGGGGATGAGGGGCCAGATATTATACACCGGGGGCCAGATATTATAAACCGGGGGATGAGGGGCCAGATATTATACATCGGGGAATGAGGGGCAAGATATTATACACCGGAGGCCTGATATTATACATCGGGGGATGAGGGGCCAGATGTCATACAGCGGAGAATGAGGGGCCAGATGTTATACACAGGGGATGAGGGGCCAGATGCTATACACCGGGGAATGAGGGGCCAGATGTCATACACCGGGGAATGAGGGGCCAGATGTTATACACCGGGGATGAGGGGCCAGATGCTATACACCGGGGGATGAGGAGCCAGATATTATACACCCGGGAATGAGGGGCCAGATGTTATACACTGGGACGAGGGCCAGATGTTACACACCAGGGGACAAGGGGCTGGATATTATACATCGGGGGCCAGGGGTTGGATGTTACACACTGGGGGATGAGGGGCCAGATGTTATACCTTTGGTTGCAGAAGGTCAGAGGTTACACACCTAGTGCGAGGGGATGGATGTTATACACTGGGGGGCAATGGGACTATAGGAAAAACCTGACTTTAATGATTAAAGGGGTTTTCCCTATTGGATAGTCCCTACCTAAATCCTAAAAGTACCTGAGATAAAAAAACAACCCTAAAATATACCTCCTGGACTGCCAGACGTATGAAGGCTGCTGCCCATCAGCAAGTGCTGACTGACTGCAGTGGTCATGTGGCACAATGTCTGACATCACTGAAAGTTACGGTGCCTGGTCGGGAGGAGAGACTTTTTTGTTTCATCTGGGTGTTTTTAAGAAGTTGTCCAAACCCCTTTAAGAGCAGCTTTCCAATGCAACTCTATAGTGTATGTGCAGCACCCCAGGTTCCTGGTCGTTGCAGTAATATCGATCTCCTCTAGGGGGGAATGATGTTACGTTTGGAGGCAATAAAGGAGATCTCTTTACCAGGTACCACAAGCATACAACACATTTCACACTCCAGTCCACCAGGGGAGCTACGCTCCTATTTATTAGGGCACTCTTCACAATTAGGTAAAACTGGTGGCCTGGAGAGGAAGTTAGGCAGTTGCTAGCTGAGCTTTGCTCAGGTAGTTGGTCCCTGACAGGGGTGGGATCCTGTCAGAGGCCCAGACAGAAGGTCATGGAGCTGCGCCTGCCCCACGTGCGGCAGTTCCTAAGAAAGGACACGAACAGAGGACTGTATTGTAGAGCGTGAGAAGTCATAGCAAAGGAGTGGATACCAGAAGGAGTTCTGCCCTGCACAGGCTGCCTCCTTCTGAGGCGCAGGATCCCGGTAGCCGGAACACCGAGGGAGCAACAGTCCTTTATGCCTTGCTCCAGAGACCGGCAGAACAGCTAATTGCAAGTTACTGATCCGCCCTATACCCAGGAGGCACGGTGGCACCCACAAGAGGCCGGGGCATGATAGAGTCCCTGTAAAAAGCCTCAAGCCACCGGTCATACGGGTTTGTCCTATCCATCTGTGGACAGAGAGAGAGAAACATCGATAACATCTACAACATCTGTGAGGACCTTATGAGAAGTTCAGCAGTAAGGTACTACAACACCCAGGCGCTAGAGGAAGGCTACTGATTTCCACCTGGATAAGGGGACTCTGGATTTGCCTTCAGACCGGCCGGACTCAGCCTGCCCTGTGATCTGGTGCTCTGGACTGTGGATGCTGAAGCCTCCAGTAAAAAGGTAAAGAGACTGCAACCTTGTGTCCTCGTCACCATCTACACACTGGGAAGCCCTGGGGACATACTTCACCTGTGGGAAGGTATACCATCTATCTGCCATAACATCACCCCAGCGGACCCCTAAGCAGCGTCAGTCACCCTGACCGAATACCACAGGTGGCGTCACGAACATATCCCTTTAAAGACCTTTCCCTTTTACACGGACATCCCAGAGCCAAGGACCGGGTCAGCCACCGTGACATCCCCCTGTGAACCGAAGGACCCGGTACCGAGTACCCCACGGGGGCGCTCCACATGT
The DNA here is from genome assembly GCF_032444005.1 of Ranitomeya imitator. Lineage (NCBI taxonomy): Eukaryota > Metazoa > Chordata > Amphibia > Anura > Dendrobatidae > Ranitomeya > Ranitomeya imitator. The sequence goes on along the minus strand of NC_091283.1, from coordinate 418,273,809 downwards.
ATATATGGACTTCTGCGGAATAGTTCGTTCTTGTGACATTACACCAGCTTCCCCGGACTCCTGAATTTCCAGGTAAACATATCAGTCTTCCTACACTGCTGTTTCCACACAGCGAGACAGAGTTGACTTTCAGGGATCTGGGAAAGCTGGGTGACCGTTCCTTATTGCCATGTATTAGCTTGTCTTTCATTCTCTTGTATATCGTTTATTTTGGCTGGAAGCCTCCTCCGTGTACAGGTCACACCTGAGCCCGCTCCCCGGGCCGCCGCCATGTTTGTGGGTGCCGTGCGGGCCCGGCTGGCGGCGCTGGGAAAGCGGCTGTTACTAAGCAACGCCAAGACCAGACTCTTCTAAGAGGCGGACCAATAGTCCGGGGAGTTTGATCTGAAACAGTAGGCGGGTTAATTGGGCGTGTCATGGAGACGAAGCCACGCCTCCTCATATATAAGCGCCTACACGAGTGACAGCGTCGAGGATAAAGCTGTCCCCGCTGCCGCTGTTGGTACCGGGATTTTTACTATCGTCACAGCGGGTCCCTCGGTGTATGGCACTGACTGGAGCCAGGATGTCCCGCTCGGAGGAGGTGCACCGGCTCACCGAGAATGTCTACAAGGTGAGAAATGCCGGGGATAGTGGGGGAGTAGTGGACCTGGGACACTTGGCGCAGGAGACCATTGCTGTGCGACGTCTGCGCCGTGTATTCCCACTGCTGGGGGGCACCTGCCTCTGTCACCAGTGGCCCCCCGGGAGGGACACCGAGCCCTAGACCCCAATGTTTTCACACTATTTGTTTGCATTTATTACACTTTTTATTTTTTTTTACCTGGAGCCTGCAACTTTTTTTTTTTACCTGAAGCCCCTCTTAGGTTTTTTTTTTTTCCCTCCAAAGTAAATTATTGGCGTTTTGTTGTGTGTTTTTTTTTTTTTTTTTGCAGCATTTCTGTGCCCTGAAGTTCCTCGGAGGCTGGACATTGTGGTCATGTGACTTAATTTTGGTTTTAAGGGGTAGAAATAAATGTGGATGTTGGTGCGGTGACCCTTGATATTGCCATTCTGGTATCTGACTCTAACTGGTGCACTGGATATGACTGGTGATAAACTGGTGCCAGGCCTCGGTAGAACGTGGTGCCGCAGATTGGCATTCACCTGGCGGCCGCCGCTGCGTGGACATGTCAGAAGTTACAGCTGACTATGAGTGATGTCACCCATGGAAATCACAGAAAAAAATAATAGAATATATTAATATTACTAATAATATATAATTATTGTGACATCGCTCATAGTCCGCTATAACTTCTGACACGTCCACACTGATCTGATGCCAGCTCCCCTCAATTCCTCATGATATTAATTGTATGCCCAGCTCTGGAGCCCTCTCATGAAAAAGTCTCTGTACACTCTACCATTGCCTGAATTAATTTTATTCCGCCAATTTCCATACTTATATATTAATCGTGAATATTTCCATTTTCAATCCCTATTTTAGATGCCAACTGTGCGCAGTTACTATTGGTAATCACTGGGTGTTGTGTAACGTCTGATGCTTCTCTTCTGCACACAATAGCCTTTAAAAAAAAAAAGCACATAATTTGTATCACAATAAGTTTGTATTGTTTACATTATTTTATTGTTTTCTATATATTTTTTCCTTTTCTTCCCGTTTGGGTTTGATGCTCAGCAGTGATGGTTTCATTAGCGATCGGCACAAGTGGAAAATTAATTTAGTTTCAATTATACCGTGAGCCTTTGTCACAGACGGGCGATGGTGAGATTTGTGCATAATTACAGGGACGGGCGGGAGGAGGGACCTGTTGCTTCTTATGCACATAGGCCCAGCTGAGGCCGCGACATGGAGAACGATGGTTGTTGTCATCCTGGCATAAATATTTTCCTAATATCTATTTTGTTATAGTTCTCGTGAGATAGAGAGATATCATTAAAGTTTTATTTATTTATTTTTTTTCTTCATCTTTAATTTTTATTTATTTATTTTTTAGTGGATTCCCCCCCCCCCCCCAGCAAATGTATAGGTGTCCAGATTGTAGTATTTAACCAGCATTATATCACAGCCGCAGAACATTTTACTTGTTCCCTTTTCTGCTTTATTTGTGTAAGTGAAGGATACAGAACAGGATGTGGATTTTGCTTCATTATGTTCAATGTTGGTGAGGTTTCAAAAAACAGACTTTTAGGACATTGCTTCTATTGCTTATGGGACTCTAAAAGGACAAAATTTAAAATTCTATATAAAATGCCAAATGTAAAATATGTAAAAAAAATAAAAAATAAATATATATATATATATATATATATATATATATATATATATATATATTATATTTTTTATAAATTAATTATATTTCTAGTCCTACAAAATTGACATTATTGTCTTTTCTGATTTATTTCGTGCATTAAACTATCCCAGTTCTGTTTTTGGTTTTGGATGTGTTTGCTGGAGAAAACCTCCTTGTTGGTGATATTGAGTGATGCATTTTTTTTTTCTTGGTGCTGCCTAACTACCTATCCTTGCCTGATAGAAATGTGCCTAAAGACTGGTGAACATGGCAGCATGTTCAGTCCGAGTGCGATCGGACATAGGGCCGTGCATATATCCGATTTAACACTTATTTTTATTCCCCATGGGCAGAGACTGTCCGAAGAAAAAGATGCAGCATGCAGAATTTGTATCCATAAACCAGATTGCACTCGGCCATGTGAGTCTGGGAATGGAGAAGATGGAGATTTTTTTTCTCATCCTGTGCACACTCTGTGTGTTTAGCACAACCGATTATTTTTGGATGAGACAGTACGGTGGTGTGACCCAGGTTAATGGTCCGCTCTTCTGACATTGACTTTTTTAATCTGTTTAGTCTGATGGATGTTGTTGGCTATAAATCCTGATTTGGCTGCACAGTGCGAATAGAAACGTATTGGTCAGTGTTTTTCTAACTGAAGAGTATGACCTCCAATAATAAGGTCAGCCGCCACCAATGGGATCAATCCTTAAGCTGGGTTAATGGTGTGGATTTTTTCTCAGCTTTTGGTCATTTTATGTCAGGTCCTGCTTATAATTAGTCATTTCTATGGATTTTATCTCTTCCATTCAGTCTCCACTGGTTAGAATAGGTTTTGTTTGGCTGTGTCTTGTGATTGTCAAGCCTGTTTATCTTGGCTCTGGCGATTTATTAGTGTAACCTTTTATACACAATGCAGAGCATTTAATACGTTCCAAGATGTCTCTTTAGATTTCTGCTCTCGCTTTTATAGCAGTCGTAGCCATCCATATTTTTAGGTAGTATAACTCCCAGCAAGCCCTGTCGGTACAGACTGCTGCTTCCCAATCAGCACAAATGATGAGCACCGTGTTTTCTTGACTCCGTTGTGTTTGTCGGCTTACATGCATAATCCGGCACCTATCTAGGATTGTTTTCACAAGACCGGCGTATTAGTGTTCTGGCCGTGCCCTAAATAACTCCGTATCGGCTTGTACCAGGCTTTGTTTAGACCCACCATTGAAAAGAATGGCTGTAAACCCTGAGAACAGTGCGGCCAGATATTATCACTGCTTGCTTGTTGTTGGCGCTGATTGCTGAGAGGGAAGCAATGAAATCTGTACTTGCCAGTTTAAGCGTGACGAGGGTGTACGGACCCAAGCATCGCCGATGGACTGGGATTGTGCTCGAAGGGCAGTAATTCTCTGAGATGGACACAGGAGCCTGGAACTTTGTATCGGGGTAGTCTTGATATTTAATGACGCTTTTTTGTATGAAATTAGAAAAAAAATATTGTGTTTTGCAAAAGATACTGTGTTGTATCTGCTATTGCTGCTCATCTTCATTTAATTGAATGCATTAGCGGGAAGGGTGGTGCTGTTTCTGGAAGGCACACACAAACGTTTTTTTTTTTTTCCTTATAGCACCCCACTGCCAACTGAATGGGTGCATAAGATCCTCTGCTCCTGTTTGGGAAAACTCTCCCTCTCCCCCATCCTCCTCAATTGTAATTTCTTATACCCTAACCATGGCTGCTACCAACACAGGAAGGACAATGTCGCCGTGCCTCGTGCCTGACGTGGCCGTGCCTCGTGCCTGGCGTGGCCGTGCCTGGCGTGGCCGTGCCTCGTGCCTGGCGTGGCCTTGCCTCGTGCCTGGCGTGGCCTTGCCTCGTGCCTGGCGTGGCCTTGCCTCGTGCCTGGCGTGGCCTTGCCTCGTGCCTGGCGTGGCCTTGCCTCGTGCCTGGCGTGGCCTTGCCTCGTGCCTGGCGTGGCCTTGCCTCGTGCCTGGCGTGGCCTTGCCTCGTGCCTGGCGTGGCCTTGCCTCGTGCCTGGCGTGGCCTTGCCTCGTGCCTGGCGTGGCCTTGCCTCGTGCCTGGCGTGGCCTTGCCTCGTGCCTGGCGTGGCCTGGCGTGGCCTGGCGTGGCCTGGCCTTGCCTCGTGCCTGGCGTGGCCTTGCCTTGGATATATTGGACATTTTCAGTATGGCATTGGGGTACACTGAGCCTGGCAGAATCTCATGCTAAACTTGATGGACTGGCTTGATGTTGGACTGGCATGAGCAACTTTTTTTTTGTTGTTTCTGTTGGGTAAACTGAACCCCATGGAGTGTATACTCCATACGTAGGTTTTGGATGCAGTGGGAGTTTGACTTGTCAGGGACCTTTAAAAGGAAACTTTCCTAAAGTTGCAGTTTGGTAGGAAACTTTCCTCTTGATTGGAGGAGCGCTGATGGCAGTGCTGCCCCTCTGACTTCTCAGCAGCTTAAATCGGAAGATTGCCTTTCAAAACGAGGTTTGGAGATGTGTGAGCGTAAAGCATAATTGCCAATAAGGTCCTAATGTAAGACCAAATTTCAGTTGCTTGAACAGCGGGTTATTTATTTATTTTTTAAAGTATTTATTTAAAGTTTTACTGTTACTGATCAGTTCTCCTTTCACTTCTCTTATGGACTGTACAGATCTGTTGGAAAGCTGGATGTGTGGTCACACAACTTTCCCTAGTACTTGACAGAAGAGGGGGGATGATGTTTGCTTTGCTTCTTGCATTCATTTGGGGGTAATTTCTGTCTTGAGCTCGTCCATCAATGACCAGTACAAGGGGGCATCGATTCCTTCTCCTGCATTAGAAATGAGATGGGCGATTACCATATCAGTTCAGCAGTTTGGATATGTGTCTGTGTGGGAACGTGCTGTCACTTTCGGGTAGGAGGTGAATGATGCGTGGGTCTGCATCTTCTCTCTATCTTTATTTCTACTTCAATCCTCCAGTTGATCTTCATCTCCCTAAGGAGTGGGGGGACTCAATAGCGACATTATATCTGCAGGCGGATTTAACCCTCTCCGTGCCAGAGGGGAGAGAGCATGGCATTAGCAAAATGTTTAACTAGGCTGCGCTTGGCCAACTCCCATACAAAAAAAAGCTTTGCCTCCGGCAAGGTAACATTGAGGGAGGGCTGGCTGCATTTCAGCTCTTGGGACTGTTATATAATCAGCAGTCGTCCATTTCAGGAAAGGCTACACTACTGTCCTGTTATTGCAATGGCGAACTAGGCTGGTATAATACAATATAGTTCACCCCTGCACCCCAAATCTGGCACCCTGTGGCCGCTGTATTGTCAGCGCAGCGCATAAGTTGACTTACTTGGTAAGCAGATTATGATATGATGCTGAAGGGGGTTCTGAACCCCTACAGCGAAGAAATCATCATATACATATCATATACATTTCATTTACATAGACCACTGCCTGCGAATGAGATGTGTATGGGATGCAAAGTTCTTGCTTATTAACCCTACTCGTTCACTAGTGAGAGTGCATAACCTGGAGATAGTCAAGAGTTGACCTTAGCAGCATTAGCCCTGAAAATCAAGGGGACATGATTAAAAAAGTGGTTAAACTGAAAACTGACCAATCATTGATGGAAAGCGGAGACCATGCATAAATGAAGGAGCTTATAAGTCAATAATCTTCTCGTGAAGGCCAGGAACAATCGTAGAGGGTTGTATGCCGAAATCGACACATCATGTTTGGGCAAGAAGTCGAAGGCACCAAAAAACATCTGACTTAGGAAGTTTGCATTGTGTACTGTATATCTTAGGATTGTGGTGGGAACTGTCGAAATATTAGGGCTTTTAGTTTGAGGTCTTTGGTCGGCACACCAGAGATGTTCAAAAATTGAATGGGGAGGACAAACTATGGCAGATTTTCTTGCAGACTGTTTACTATTGAGTAAGAAGCTTTAGAGGAAGTAACCTAAAAGCTGGGTACTGGTATAGCACAAGTTTGAGGGTTTTTCTATGTAGGGATCATTTTGTGTCTTTCTTAATGAGGCGAAGAAGAAAGGTGAAGAAAATGGCTTAAAAGTGAAAAATCTGAACTTTTGAGGTTCTGGGGGTGGGCTTGGCCACCTTCATCTGTTACTTTGAAGATTCCATAGCCATTATGGACTTACTACATTAGATATGGAGGAATATTTTCTCAGTCCAATTGGACTTTTTAATGAAACCTACTGATGGGGATCAGAGGGTAACATTACCATAGGGTTGGACAAATTCCAGGACTATGGTAAACGATGCACCTAAGGAGTTGCTATCATTTTCTAGAAATTCATGTATTTGTATTAACGTCATGGTTTACCATCCTAAACCCAACAAGTGGTATGACTGAGAGGTCTGTGTTTTCTTCAAGTCAGTTCTCTTTATGGTGTCAATATCCTTTTGGAATTTACGGGACTGCTCTATTCTTATAAGGAGGTTAGTTAAGTAATCTACTTTAATTGCTGCCTCAGGTGTCGGCTTTTCTAGGTTGGAATACACCAATTTGAGCTCCTCCTAATTACCCAGTAGACTGGAGACCAGTTCTTTCTGCACAATCATAAAAATGCAAGAGAGCAACGCAACCTGAGATTATACTCTGCTAATTAGAAATATCCTAGAGAAAATAAAGTTGCCTGCGGCAGCATTTCTTCTTCGGAAGAGATTGTCATTCTTCATTTTCTGCAATTGTAATACCGAAGTATGAAGGCACTAAGAATTGCAGTGCTGCCGTGGATCAAGTGCCTTCTGAAAATGTAGTCCGTTTTGCAATATTCTCAGTTGGGCAGCGACAATATCATATCACTATCATTGCCCAAGGCCCATCAAAACATGGATCCTCTCAGTACTGTGTGGTTCAAGTCCCATCGGGAGATGGAACCTGGCAGTGTTGTCATGGTTCACCTCTCATCTGAAGCTTGGACAATGGCAGTACGGTCATGGTTCACCTCCGATCTTTAAATGGGATTAATATTGTAGAATCACTGTCATGGGTCTAGTACCATCTTCTAGGGGGATCATAGCAGTACTGTCATGGTTCAAGTCCCATCTGTAGATTGTACCAAACTGTAGAATTACTGTCATGGTCCTAGTACCATCTTCTAATGCACAAAGACTGCACTGCTATGGTTCCAGCAGAAGATGGTACTAGGTCCATCAAAGGAATATTAGTTTGGTCAAATCTACAAATGGGACTTGGCCCACTATAAGACTGATATGATCCCAAGTCCTGTCTAAAGATCTTCATCTTTAAAGATAGACTATCTTCAGAGTAGACCATAGCAGTCCTGTCATGGCCCAGGTCTCCATTGGAAGATGTGATCATGGTATCACTGTTTTGGTCCAAGTTGCACCTGAAAATACGTCTGTAGCAGAACTGTCATAGTAAGGCCACATTCAGAATTTGGTCAGTATTTCACATCCGTATTTGTAAGCCAAAACCAGAAGTGGGTGATAAATGAAGTGGTGATGTTTCTATCAAATTTTTCCTCTGACTGTTCCATTCCTGATTTTAGCTTATTAGCTTACTAATGTGAAATACTGATAAAATACTGAACGCATGAACATGACCTTAAAGACCCATCTTCAAATGGATCACATCGAAGCTGTCAAAGTCCCATCTGAAGATGGACCGTAGCAGATCTTGGACAAATCGTGACTGGTTGTCGTAATTTTTGTGATCCAACCAATGAGCCCCACATTCCTCCAATGACAGATGTTAGAGGATGCGAGAATAGGGCATGTTGTCAGGAGGTGGCTTATTCCCTCTCTCCCCATTAAAATGAGCATGTATGACCATTTTCTGTACAGCAGCAGTTTGTACTACAGATCTGCTCTTCCTCTGAACAGGAAGTTGTCGTTATTGGCAGCCATTTTAGATGCTACAGGGAAAGATCTGTGGTCAGCTCAATAATATGTGAGGAAATTGCGCACTGTGCGGTTCCCTGACTTTTGTAGAAGTTGAACATTGTAATGGATAAGCGATTACGTCAGTCATGATGCGCTCGTTGCGTACGGATAAACAGGCTGTTGTTTGTGCCGGGGACTGACATGTTCTGCTGACGTTCTTCATCTTACCACAACGAAGCGCAGCTCATCACCGCGGATATGTACTATATTGGTGTAAGGGGGCTCCGCATTGATCAACACGTTATATATCTTGTTTTTCTCACTGAGCAGCCGTTCTTTATACGCCAGTAAATTGGCCATGGTTTCATCTTACCAGCCAGTCAGCTTCAGGGTAAAGCCACCCAGTAGTGGTGACTTAATTACCCTCATGTTTTTACCTTGACCTGTGTTTTTTTTTTTTTTTTTCTGTGAAAATTAATGTTGTTAAAAGGGGTTGTTGAGTCCACTAAAAATGATTAGAATGTTGTAAAATAATAAAAAGAAATGCATACCTTGCAGATTCCTTCTCTAATCCAAGGGCAGCACGGTGGCGCAGTGGTTAGCACAGCAGCCTTGCACCCAGGGTCCTGGGTTCTAATCCCACCCAGGACAACCTCTGCAAAGAGTTTGTATTTTCTCTCTGTGTTTGCATGGGTTTCCTCCGGGCACTCCGGTTTCCTCCCACATTCCAAAGACATACTGATGGGGATTCTAGATTGTGAGCCCCATTGGGGACAGTGATGATGATGTGTGCAAAAACTGTATAGCGCTGCGGAATATGTTAGCGCTATATAAAGATTATTATTATTTAATCCCATTCAGAAGCTTCTTGGGTTTTCTTCCAAAGACCATACTAAGGACCAGGGGGCACGCATTACGGGTGGAAGAAAGACGATTGTGGCAGCTAAGGCGAGTTTCACACTAGCGTTTCCCTGATGTGCGGCGGGCTGCGGACTTCCTCCATGAAGCCCCGCCCTCGGCCGCACCTCCGCTGCTAGCTCCGCCTACATCTGCATGCGGCCCTCATGCGGCCTGCGTACCTATATTTAACATTAGGTACGCAGGTCGTGCGGCTGTATGCAGATGGTGTCGTTTTGACGATGCGGCGACCAGCGTAGACGCAGCCTGTAGCATTTTTTTTCCGCATCGTCAAATCGACGCATGCGGCACCATCCGCATACAGCCGCACGACCAGCATACCTAATGTTAAATATAGGTACGCGGGCCGCATGCAGATGTAGGCGGAGCTAGCAGCGGAGGTGCGGCCAAAGGCGGGGCTTCACGGAGGAAGTCCGCAACCCGCCGCACATCAGGGAAACGCTAGTGTGAAACTAGCCTAAATAGGAAGGGGTTCTTTACAGTTGGAGCAGTCAGGAGGTAGTAATGGCAGACACTATAACCGCTTTTATACAAGGGCTGCATGATTTTCTCAATACACATAACATTGCGGGTTACAGTTAAATTAGTGACGAAATGTACAATTGGTAGAGAAAGGTTAAACTTGATGGAACTAGGTCTTTTTTTTTTTTTTTTTTTTCAACCTATATACAGTTATATGCAAAAGTTTGGGCACCCCTATTAATCTTAAGCTTAATGTTTTATAAAAATTGTTTGTTTTCTCTAGTAGCCTTCCACGACAGCCACAGGAGGTTGTCTCCATACCCTAATGGGGGACAGGAAGCACAAGAGGTTAAAAACCCCTCCCACCTCCCATTAACCAGTGTTTTTCCTGTCCCCCATGGGGCATGGAGAGGTTCCTGGTGCGCTGCGTGGCCGGCTCTGGCAGTGTACCTTATATATTTCTTAGCCGGGCATTGGTGGTCGGGCCCCAGGGCTTCCTCCTCCGTTATGCTCCCGTCTCTTCAGGATTCGGGACCGCATTCCCGGTCCTCCTGCGTCCTCTTGCCGGGATAAAGCGGGCCGGTGATCCCATCCCGGAGGCCTCCCTGAGCTCTCCGGCGTCTCCCCCTCCTGTGCGCGCTGTTCGGCGACCCGGAAGTCACGTGATGCCTTCACTTCCGGGTCGGCGCTCCTGCATAGGAGCGATCTCTGTCCGGTATTATGGACTACCGCACGGCGTGTGAGGCATGCTGCACCCTCGCACGCCTGCCAAGAACCGTGGAGGGGGAGGGGCGGCTAATTGCCACGCACTGGTGCAGTCTTATTTTCTATATAAGCTGCGAAGACGTCTCAGGTAAGCCTGCTGTAAGCATGGATTCGTATTGCCCTTTAGCTGCAGAGCCCAGCGCTCCTCAAGCCCCAGTAAGTGTGGCAGAGATGGGTCCCATTTAAAGGTAGATTTAAGTATACCTTCTTACACCGCTTCCTCTCTCATTTCAGGGAGTCAAGCCTGGCCCTAGAACCGTTACTAAACGCAAATGTGCTACCTGTAATGTGAAAATGCCCTTAAATTGGGAGAAAAAGTTGTGCCAACCTTGTACGGACAAAGTAATCCGGGCGGAACACCCTTCATTAATTGAAGAAATTCGCTCCCTGGTTAGACAGGAGGTCCAAACCTCTTTGGCCACGCTCGCCCCCCCTCCACCGTCACCACCATCCTCACCTGGTCCATCACTTCCCAAAAAGAGAAAAATCCAGGAATATTCCGGGTCAGAGTCTGAAGGGTCTTATACGTAATCTTCAGTCAAATGGGAAGATGTGCTACCCCATAAATCTGCGGAATTTAGAAAATATCTTTTTTTCCTCTGAATACATTGAGGAATTGGTGTCTGCGGTGAGGAATACTATGGGGCTAAAAGAGGAACCAGTTCCTCAGTCTATACAAGACGAATTATTCGGTATACATACTGAAAAACAACCTGGGTTTCCCGTACATAAAAGTATAATAGACATGATCAATAATGAGTGGGAACTGCCAGAGAAACGGCTAACCACTCCTTCAGACTTTAAACATCGGTTTCCTCTAGATGAGGATTCAATCAAATGGAACATCCCAAAAATAGATGTTCAGGTGGCTAGAGTGGCTAAGAAGACGGCTCTGCCGTTCGAGGATTCTTCCCAGTTAGAGGACCCCTTAGATAAAAAGATTGAGAGCCTTCTCAAAAAATCTTGGGAAACTTCTACCTCGGCCCTCAGATTCAACATTGCATCCACCTGCGTGGCCCGCTCTCTCTTCCGCTGGATAGAAGAGCTAGAAAACCACATCTCTCAGGGTACTCCGAGAGGAAGTGTTGGACTCCTTGCCTATTTTACATAGAGCAACTGGTTTTCTTGCAGACGCCTCACTGGAATCCATCCGTGTGGCCGCCAGATCTCTAGTCCAGACAAATTCAGCCAGAAGAGCTCTCTGGCTAAAAATGTGGAGCGGAGACGTCTAATGAGGGCCCAAACACAGTCACCCTTAAAGGGAATGGAACAGAGTTTTATTTTTGAAGTGACGTCACTTCAAAAATAAAACTCTGTTCCATTCCCTTTAAGGGTGACTATGTGTTTGGGCCCTCATTAGATGACATCCTGGAAAAAGCCACGGACAGAAAGAAAACTCTTCCTGAACAAAGACCTCCCAGGAAGCGTTTTTTTCGAGTCTCCCAGTCCCAGCCCTCCCAGGGTAAAGGAAAAGGGAAAACCGGGAGGTGGAGTTATGCCAAGGGGAAACCTAAAAAAATCCTTATTCCCCAACAAACACAACAAGAAAAACAATGACTCCGATCCGGTGGGGGGGAGGCTTTCGAATTTCGTTCACAGTTGGCAGAATATCTCCAACAGCCCTTGGACAGTGAGTGTTATCCATCAGGGTCTTCTGATAGAGTTCGATGCGCCTCCTCCCAGGATCTTAAGAGTCACCTCCCTGTCATCTCGGGAGACTCAAAAACTGATGATGGCAGGAATACAGGACTTGCTAGACTCGAGAGCTATTTCCATGGTCCCGGTAAACGAGTAAGGGAAAGGGCACTATTTCCGTATCTTCATGGTAAAAAAGCCTTTCGGGCAAGCTCGGATCATAATAAATCTAAAAGCTCACAACAAATTCATAATTTACCGCAAATTCAAAATGGAGTCAGTAAAAACAGCCATCCCTCTGATAGCTCCTCTTTCCTATATGGCAACAATAGACCTCAAGAATGCCTATTTCCATGTTCCAATGCATCCTCGCCACAGGAAATACCTAAGATTTGCGGTCCAATTCAATAAAAAAATCTTATATTTCCAATACAATGTTCTCCCCTTCGGGATCTCCTCGGCCCCAAGGGTTTTCTCCAGAGTCATGGCGGAAGCTGTAGCTCACATCAGGAACCAAGACGTCGCTATAGTGCCGTACTTGGACGACCTTTTAATAATTGGTCCTTCCGCAGAAATTCTCAGAGAATTTCCAAAACTCGGAACATCTTACAGCTTTTGGGTTGGATACCCAATCTAAAGAAGTCTCAACTATTACCATCAAAGGTGATAAAATTCCTCGGAGTCCTTTTGGACTCGGGAAATCAAAGATCTTTCCTACCAGAGGAACACCAGAGAAACCTGATTTCCAAGGTCCTAGACTTCAAGAAACAACGGTCTCCGACTCTGCGGACTGCAATGTCTCTTCTGGGGTCGATGACGGCCTGTATACAATCAGTCCAATGGGCTCAAAGCCACTCCAGAGTACTGCAGGCACACATCCTAGGAAACTGGAACGGAAATCCAAATTTCCTGAACAGAAGAGTGTACACTCCAGGGAAGGTAAAAGCCTCGTTAACCTGATGGGCGATCCAAACAAACCTGCTAAAAGGAGTGGACTGGATACAAGATCCGCTGGTGACAATGACAACAGATGCCAGTCAAAAGGGTTGGGGAGCAGTTGTCTCGCAAATCCGATTCCAGGGTCACTGGAATCGGAAAGAAAGCTCCAATTCCTCCAACTTCAGAGAATTGATGGCAGTGGAGAGGGCCCTTCTGGCCACCAGCAGTCTCATCATAGGTCAACATGTCAGTCTACTCAGACAATATGACGACTGTAGCGCATCTAAAACACCAGGGGAGTCCGAAGTTCAACCAATTGAGAACAATATCAAACAGAATTTTTTGCTGGGCAGAGAAACATCTCCTCTCACTATCAGCAATACACCTCAAAGGGTCAGTAAATATTCATGCGGATCTCCTAAGTCGTCACGATTTACATCCAGGAGAATGGAGCCTGAAGGCAGATGTTTTCAGAATGTTGACGGACAGATGGGGACTTCCCGACATAGATCTTCTAGCGTCAAGCCAGAATGCACAGGTCGAGAACTACTTCTCTTTAGACCCCAAAGACAGGTCTCAGGGAGTAGACTCCTTTGCTCATGCATGGAGGTTCCATCTAGCATACGTGTTTCCTCCAATACCGTTGCTTGCAAAAACCCTCCGGAAGATCCGAGACGATCAGGTCCAGACTATTCTAGTAGCTCCGGCATGGCCAAAGAGAAGCTGGTATCACCTCATCAGAGAACTGAAGGTGGATGGTCCAGCCTTTCTTCAAACATCAGAGGATCTACTCTGCCAGGGCCCCTTTTATCATCCGGAACCGCAAAAGTTCAAGCTGGCAGCCTGGCTATTGAAGCCCAGGTACTAAGGGCTAAGGGTTTTTCAGACTCAGTAATCTCTACCTTACAGAAGTCTAGAAAACCTGTCACCAATGCTATATATAGCAAAATTTGGAAGAGATTCTCCTCGTGGTGTCATCCTCATAATCCTGACCCTTTCCATCCTAATATCTCACAAATATTAGATTTTCTACAAAAAGGATTGGAGTTGGGGTTGAAGCAAAGTACCTTTAAAAGTTCAAGTGTCAGCTTTGAGTTCTGTCTTCGACCAAGACCTTGCAGGTCATCGTTGGTTAAAAAGGTTTATGGTCGCAGCATCAAGGCATTGTCCAAGAAAACAAATCTTTGTACCATCATGGGACTTAAACATAGTTCTAAAGGGCCTTACGGCTCCTCCATTTGAGCCATTATCTTGTTCCTCACAGCTTCTGTCCTGCAAGACTGCCTTCTTAGTTGCAATTTCTACTGCAAGACGAGTGGGGGAAATACAAGCCCTTTCAATTAGAGAACCTTATCTATATATATAATTGTCTAAGGGTTTTTCTGTCTGTCTGTCCTGGAAATCCCGGCTCTGATTGTTCGAGGCCTGGCGGCCTCGACCAATCAGAGACCGGCACAGCATCGACGTAGAAATCCCGCGTCTCTGGCGGCCTCGACCAATCAGCAACGGGCACAGCGACGATGATGTCATAAAGGTTGCCTCGACCAATCAGCGACAGGCACAGTCTGCCGCAAATTCTGGAATCATCATTGTCCATATACTACGGGGACATGCATATTCTAGAATACCCGATGCGTTAGAATCGGGCCACAATCTAGTCTTACCATTAGAGATGATTCCATTGTGTTCCGACCAGATCAATGTTTTCTTCCGAAGGTAGTGTCAGAATTTCATCAATCACAGGATATAGTCCTCCCATCGTTCTGTCACAATCCTTCAAATCCGGAAGAGCACAGATTTCATACCTTGGATGTACGGCGTATAGTGTTACACTACTTGGAACAAACTAAATCCTTCAGAATTGACAAAAATCTCTTCGTTCATCTATCTGGCCGAAACAAGGGCAAGAAGGTAGCGAAGAGTACCATTGCCAACTGGATAAAAAGTCATTACTGAAGCATACCTAGCTCAGAATATTGCGATTCCTGCGGGGCTAAAGGCTCATTCCACCAGATCTACTTCTGTCTCTTGGGCTGAAAGGGCTGGTGCTTCAACAGCAGATTTGCAGGGCTGCAACATGGTCTTCTCTGCACACTTTTACCAAGCATTATAGATTGGACTTCTGGTCCAACCGGGATCTTGCCTTTGGCCGAAAGGTTCTTCAGGCTGTGGTCCCTCCCTAAATACAGAATTGGTTGGCATTCCTCCTGTGGCTGTCGTAGAAGGCTACTGGAGAAAATAGAATTATTCTTACCGTTAATTCGGTTTCTAGGAGCCTTCCACGACAGCATTAATTCCCTCCCGATGTTCTTGGATATTTTTTTCTGAGAACCTAAAAGGTAACCGGTGCTATGGGTTCAGTTGTAAGTCACTGGTTAATGGGAGGTGGGAGGGTTTTTTAACCTCTTGTGCTTCCTGTCCCCCATTAGGGTATGGAGACAACCTCCTGTGGCTGTCGTGGAAGGCTCCTAGAAACCGAATTAATGGTAAGAATAATGCTATTTATTTTTTTTTTTTGCAACAGCTATTTGTTTCATATATCTAATAACTGTTGGACACAGTAATGTTTCTGCCTTGAAATGAGGTTTAGGGTATGTGCCCATACTGCGGATTTTCCTGTGGATTTTTCCGCAGCGGATTTGGAAAATCCGCAGTGCAAAACCACTGCGGATTTTCTTGCGGTTTCTTCTGCGGATTCTTCTGTGGTTTTTCACCAGCACTTTCCTATTGGTGCTGGTTGAAAACAATTGACATGCTGCGGAAAATAATCCGCAGCGTTTCCGCGCGGCATTTTCCGCAGCATGTGCACAGCGTTTTTTTGGTTTTTTTTCTCTCCTTAGGTTTACATGGTACTGTAAACTTTGGGAAAACTGCTGCGGATCCGCAGTGGTCAAATCCGCTGCGGGTCCGCAGCAAAATCCGCAGCGTGTGCACACAGCCTTATTGTACTAACAGAAAATGTGCAATCTGCATTCAAACAAAATTTGACAGGTGCATAAGTATGGGCACCCCACCAGAAAAAGTGACATTAATATTTAGTAGATCTCCTTTTGCAAAAATAACAGCCTCTAGTCGCTTCTTGTAGCTTTTAATGAGTTCCTGGATCCTGGATAAAGGTATTTATGACCATTCCTCTTTACAAAACAATTCCAGTTCAGTTAAGTTTGATGGTCGCCGAGCATGCACTGTCACAGGACAAGCAAGTGCCAGTAAGGCCAATGAAGAACAGGGAAAAAACAAAAAAAATACAATATAAGGTATTAAAACCGCAGAAAACATGACTATAAAGCAAATGCATATCTATGAAATGTGTGTGTACAAGGAACAAAGTGAGGATGGTAGTGAAGAAAAAGCATAGGTGTGTACATGAGTCTTAGGCCGGCTTCACACTTGTGAGTTTTACGGACGTAAGAGCGCAGAAACTACGTCCGTAAAACTCGCAAAACATACGGCACAGTTATTCTCTATGCCCCTGCTCCTATCTGCCGTATTAAACTGATCAGTATTATACGGCTTTCTACGGCCGTAGAAAATCGCAGCATGCTGCGTTTGTCACCGTATTGCGCAAATAAAACGTCAATGAAAGTCTATGGAAGCCCCAAAAATACGGATCACACACGGACCAGCAGTGTGACTTGCGAGAAATACGCAGCGGTGTTAGCGAGAAAAGCCGGCAATTCAGTGCGGTGTACAGTAAAATCACACTGACAGCTTCCAGTAGAATAGGTAGAATATGTGTACACATAGAATATATATATATATATATATATATATATATATATATATATATATATATATATATATTCTATTTAATATTTCTTCCAGCGCTAGACAGCTTTGAAGCCGGTAATTCAATTACCGGCTTTTGCTTTCTCCTTCCTAAAACCTGACATGATATGAGACCTGGTTTACATACAGTAAACCATCTCATATCCCCATTTTTTTTGCATATTCCACACTACTAATGTTAGTTAGCTGCTAATGCAGCTGCTCATGTCTGCAAAACCCCGGAGAATGTAGGTAAAGTAGGTCATTGACCTATATTTACCTGCATTTGCGGTGAGGCGCCCTCTGCTGGCTGTTCCTAGATCGTGGGAATTTTCCCAGAAAGCTCCCAGGCTCGAGATCATAAGAGGCGCCCTCTGCTGGTTGTCCTCATATGAACTCGAGCCAGGGAGCTTTCTAGGAAAGTTCCCACGATCTAGGAACAGCCAGCAGAGGGCGCCTCACCGCAAATGCAGGTAAATATAGGTCAATGACCTACTTTACCTACATTCTCTGGGGTTTTGCAGACATGAGCAACATTGCATTAGCAAAGCTCGTGGCTGCAAAATATTTTAACCCCTTCAGATGGATTTACATTGTTGGACTTTACAGATCTGCGGAAGGTAAGGATATTGTTGGTTTATTATGTTTTTTTTGTTACAGAACGAGGGTCTTCAGTGATTGGATTGGGCGTTCAATAAAATATTAAAACAACCTTTGTTTTTATTTCATTAAAATAATTTTTAATGTTTGTGTATTTTTTTTAACCCTTTACTAGTATTGGATTAATAATGGATAGGTGTCATAATTGACGCCTCTCCATTATTAATCTGGCTTAATGTCACCTTACAATAGCAAGGTGGCATTAACCCTTCATTACCCCATATCCCACCGCTACACGGGAATGGGAAGAGAGGGGCCAAGTGCCAGAATAGGGGCATCTTCCAGATGTGCCTTTTCTGGGGTGGCTGGGGGCAGGTGTTTTTAGCCAGGGGGGGCCAATAACCGTGGACCCTCTCCAGGCTATTAATATCTGCCCTCAGTCACTGGCTTTACCACTCTGGCGGAGAAAATTGTGCGGGAGCCCACGCCAATTTTTTCCGCCATTTAACCCCTTAATTTACTAGCTAGAACGGCCAAATTTTGCATAGACACACTACTAACATTAGTAGTGTGGAATATGCAAAAAAATGGTGATATGAGATGGTTTACTGTATGTAAACCATGTCTCATATCATGTCTGGTTTTAGGAAGGAGAAAGCAAAAGCCTGTAATTGAATTACCGGCTTTCTGCTATATCGCGCTGGATGAAATATTAATATATATATACATATGTGTCTACTGACGTGTGTGTGTGTGTGTATATATATATATATATATATATATATATATATATATATATATATATATATATATATATATATATATATATATATATATATATATATATATATATATTTCTATATCTCTCAGTATATATGTGTTTTTTTTTTTTTTGTTTTTTTTTACACATGGATCCCTTGTATAGCCGTATGTCGGTTTTGCAGGCTTGCGATAAAAACACGCAGTACGGATGACATACGGATTACATACGGAGGATGCCATGCGCAAAAAACGCTTAAACACCCTGCCTACGGAGGAGCTACGGACCACTATTTTCGGGACTTTTCAGCGTATTATGGCCATAATATACGGACCGTATTTTCATACGCTGAGTGTGAAGCCGGCCTTAGGCTGTGTGCACACGTTGCGTTTTTTTTCACTATAAAAACGCATACATTATGCATCCCATCATTTAGAATGCATTCGTCAATTTTTGTGCACATGATGCGTTGTTTTTTCTGTGAAAAACGCATCGCGGTAAAAACGCAGCATGTTAATTAATTTTGCGGATTTTTCGCGTTTTTTCCGCTATTTAATGCATTGGGAAGCTCCGGAAAAAAGCACGTCAAAAACACGCAAAAAAAACGCATGCAGATTTCTTGCAGAAAATGTCCAGTTTTGCTCAGGAAATTTCTGCAAGAAATCCTGAACGTGTGCACATAGCCTTAAAGGGAAACTGTCACCCCGAAAATCGCGGGTGAGGTAAGCCCACCGGCATCAGGGGCTTATCTGCAGCATTCTGTAATGCTGTAGATAAGCCCCCGATGTTACCTGAAAAAGGAGAAAAAGGCGTTATATTATACTCACCCAGGGGCGGTCCCGCTGCTGGTCAGGTCAGATGGGCGTCTCTGGTCCGCTGCGGCGCCTCCCATCTTCATTACAAGACGTCCTCTTCTGATCTTCAGCCACGGCTCCGGCGCAGGCGTACTTTGCTCTGCCCTGTTGAGGGCAGACAAAGTACTGCAGTGCGCAGGCGCCGGGCCTCTTACCTTTCCGGCGCCTGCGCACTGCAGTACTATCCTCTGCCCTCAAGAGGGCAGAGCAAAGTACGCCTGCGCCGGAGCCGTGGCTGAAGATCAGAAGAGGACGTCTTGTAATGAAGATGGGAGGCGCCGCAGCGGACCAGAGACACCCATCCGACCTGACCAGCAGCGGGACCGCCCCTGGGTGAGTATAATATAACGTCTTTTTCTCCTTTTTCAGGTAACATCGGGGGCTTATCTACAGCATTGCAGAATGCTGCAGATAAGCCCCTGATGCCGGTGTGATATGTAGAAAGCTAGGTGGCAACAGTGATGCAGACTTTTTTTTTTTTGGGGGGGGGGGGGGGGCGGCGGCGGCAATCTGTCACCTTTGGCAAACAAAATAAAAGTTCCCTGAACTCCAACTTTTTCCCTCACATGTTTCATAGCCACATAAAATAACCTGTCCATGTTGTTCTTCAGGGTGTGGCGAGGGCAAACCGTAATTGGGTTGATTGGGAAATAGTCTTTTCAGGAGATTTCTTGCTCTGTGTGTTCCAGCTCTTCTGGCTGAGCCCGTAAAGCTGTACATGTCTCTGCACCTCAAATATCAAATAATCCCCATGATGTAATAAGGTGTGTTACTGTATAAACAGAGCATAGGAACCATACGAGCCTTGTGTACATAATTAATGCTGGCCATCCATTGTCAAGGAATTGTTTTATAAAGATGGGACAACTTGTTTCCCTCCCCCAGAGAGCTGACGTCTAACACATCCATGATTGGGAATTTATTTGAACGTCGGCATGTAATCCTCTGATCAAATCTTCAAAAAGTTTTTTTTTTTTTTTTTTTTTCCTCCACTATAAAAGTAGAACACAACTTACTTTTAAGGAATCAAAACGTTGATCTTCACAACGATAAGATAGCAATGAAGCAAAAATATGCTCCAACGTATGTAGTTCATAGCAGGCAAGTTTACTGTTGATATTATGCTACTAACAATTGTTCACGTAGCTTTCCGTTTCTAACTGTTGGGCTACTAAAATTTCCAAGTTATCACTGTCCATGTCTTGCTGGGATTTGATGTTGCAAAACCACTAGAGACGGACTCTCAAATACATATGTAGGGTTTTCTCACCTTCATAAATGGATAAAATTGCAAAGTGGTTGTACAGGGTGGAGCGCGGTAATTTGCTTTTTTGCACTGCATGCTGTGGCGGCACTGTCGGTCGAAGAGAGGGGAGAGTGGGTGTGGCTTACAGTGGCTGATGGGAGATTTGTATTCCTCTGCCTTTCAGTTGCCATCATGCAGTGGACACGTGAGGAGAGGTCATTTTGTGTTGAAGCGTATTTTTCAAATGCCCACTCGATCATTGCAGTGCAGCGTGCTTTTCGTTTACAATTCGCTGTTCCTCCACGCGGACGTGTTCCTGGATGGCAATTTTTTCTGATGAGGCACATTTTCACCTCAGTGGGTGTGTAAACAAACAAAATATGCGTTACTGGAGTGAAACAAACCCCAGAGAAGTTCACGAGAGACCTCTGCATTCGGACCGCGTCACTGTGTGGTGCGCCATATCACGAGTAGGCATCATTGGTCCTTACTTTTTTCAGGATAATGGTCGTGCCAAAACTGTGAACTCCGAACGGTACTTGTCTATGATACAGGATTATTTTCAGCCGGCTCTTGAGGCAATGGAACTAGAGGATACATGGTTCCAACAGGATGGTGCCACTGCACACACAGCGAGGGTTACCATGAATTGTTTGAGGCAAATGTTTCCTGGACGGCTTATCTCTTTGAGGGGAGATGTGAACTGGCCAGCACGCTCACCAGATTTAGCCCCATGCGATTTTTTTCCTTTGGGGTTACCTGAAGTCTAAGGTGTATATCAACCGTCCCAACACCTTGGAAGACCTAAGGAACAATATTGAAGCTGAAATTGGCAGAATACCAGTGGACATGCTTGTTAGAGTTCATGAAAACTTCAGAAAACGTATGCAGCAGTGTGTGGATAGCGAAGGTCGACATTTGCCAGATACACTATTTAAAACCATGTAATTTAAAAATTCCATTACTGTTCAGTATAATTAAAATATAAAATAAATTTTTCTAATGATCATAATTTTTTTTATTTCATTCCCAAATCAGCAAATTACCGCGCTCCACCCTGTATAATCAAGCAACTCTGCAACTTACCCCGTATAAAAAATCTTTACCTTTCTTTAGAACGGAGGTATTTTAATTTCTATATTGTGCTTCATTACCCAGGTGACAGGCCACCTTTGGAGGTGTATCAGCAGTGGCTGATTTCCTAAGCAAGAAGCGCTTTGTTTACCATGTCTTTACTATAGAACTTTCAAGGACTATGAGTTACTAAAGCTGGCCAGATCCAACAACAGCAAAGCCGCCTCTGCTGTCAGCATCCGAGAGCGCACAGTTCAGGCCATACGTGCAGCCTTGCTACTGGTCCAATCTGTCAATCAGGAGTGCATCTGCCAACAAGCAGAGGAGTAGCACCTTAAGCCCAAGAGGGCCTCCTGCTCCTTACCGTTGGGCTTTATTGTCTCTTTGAAGAAGTTTGGTAAACCAGATAAGAGCCAAACCTGTGGTTGGCAAAAAAAATACAGGGCTCTCGCCTGGGTCACTCCTGTGGCAGTGTGACGGGAGCCTCTATAATAACGGGGTATGGACTTTTCCAGCTGGTGGTCAGACTGTGAATGAAGGCCTGTTGGACCAGTCTGTAGACTAAAGATTATCTTGGCCTGGTGAATGGCTAAGTTTCAGGCACCACTTGTCCAGTGTAAAGTGACTTTGATTTTGAAACCTTCCATTGTATGGACCAAGGATAACTATATTGAGCCGGGTAGTGCCTAAACATCTGTATTAATCATCTTGGATAATCTTTGAATAAATATGTTTCCTGCTGACTGTAAACTAATGTGTTAATGGCTCTTTCCCTACAAAATCTGTTTGTGTTTTTACACAGCCTCCAGAGGTGACATTTTCTGATTGGTTTGGATGGAAATGCTCAATTTGCATCTCTCCAGCTCTTACTATTCCAATTTGTCTGGTTATTATCGCTAATTAGGCAAAGAATGCCTTTGTTTGAAATCAGCCTGTTTTCTGAACGCTTTAGACACTGCCGAGTAACGTGACAGGAGGAAGTCTGATGTTAAAGAAAAACTAACATTTCAGATTCTTACAAATTTGTTACATGCTACTGGGGTTGACAACTAGCCACTCTGCTCTAGCCATGGTACTCACTGTATATACGGAGCTAGGGCTTACCTTTTTTTTCTGAGTGTAGATTTGTACACCGTGGGTAATATTTATACTGTTGGGCCCAACTACGGTATATAGCTGTTACATACGGTCGAAAGTTTTAAATATTACCATAATCCGCCAAAATAATATTTCCTGTGGTTCAGTGTCCTGGCTCTACACAGTATTTTGCTTGTTTAAGCAGTAGTTTTTGTTCCAGTGCTGCTCTTCCCATGGTAAATAGGGCATTGTCAACCATTTTGCATTTCAAGGAGCTGAATCTTTTGGTTACTTATACACAAAAAAATTCTTCCATCACAGGTTTTCTATTTTTTTTTTCTGTAACTTTACTTCAACTTGTTTGTGCTGGGTAAAGGGTAAGAGTCACATGAGTTAATATGCATGCTGCCATACAATACTCTGGGACAACAGGGGTGTTTGCCCTCCAATAGAAACTACGTAAGTAGGTTATCAAGTCTTAAGGTACCTTCACACTAAACGACGCTGCAGCGATCCAGACAACGATCCGGATCGCTGCAGCGTCGCTGGAGAGCTGTCACACAGACAGCTCTCCAGCGACCAACGATGCCGGTAACCAGGGTAAACATCGGGTTACTAAGCGCAGGGCCGCGCTTAGTAACCCGATGTTTACCCTGGTTACCATCCTAAAAGTAAAAAAACCAAACGCTTCATACTTACCTTCCGCTGTCTGTCCTCGGCGCTCTGCTTCTCTGTACTGGCTGTGAGCACAGCGGCCGGAAAGCAGAGCGGTGACGTCACCGCTGTGCTTTCCGGCCGCTGTGCTCAGTGAGTGCAGGAAAGCACAGCACCGAGGACAGACAGCGGAAGGTAAGTATGTAGTGTTTGTTTTTTTTACTTTTAGGATGGTAACCAGGGTAAACATCGGGTTGCTAAGCACGGTCCTGCGCTTAGTAACCCGATGTTTACCCTGGTTACCAGCGAAGACATCGCTGGATCGGTGTCACACACGCCGATTCAGCGATGTCAGCGGGAGAGCCAGCGACTAAATAAAGTTCTGGCCTTCTAGCCCCGACCAACGACATCACAGCAGGATCCTGATCGCTGCTGCGTGTCAAACTGAATGATCTCGCTAGCCAGGACGCTGCAACGTCACGGATCGCTAGCGATATCGTTTAGTGCGAAGGTACCTTTAGCGTCATGTCCTTCTGAAGACTAGTGTGACAAATTCCAGAAATTCTGGTGGTGTGTGTGTGTGTGTGTGTGTGTGTGTGTAAAGAACACACAATCAGTTACATTACAAGTCTTGGTTGGTTTTGCCATTTTACCAATCCTATTTCCACATTCTCGGTCGATGGTAACTGCTAAGAATATTTGGCCAACAGCTAGCTAAACTTTTTGCCCTTCAAGACCGCCTGGTGTGTTGCATGTTCTCCAATCTTGATACTAGTATAATTGTAATTTTATTTTCCAGGTCACCACCTGACCACACTCTGGAGGACGTCCTTCTTATCAGTCATGGGACAGGAAACACGAGAGGTTAAAAGGACCCTCCCCCTACCACCCTTCAGTGTTTTTCCTGTCCCATGATGGATATTAACGGACGAGAGAAGACTGACTGTTCTGTGCTGGAGGTGTGGATCGGGGGGGGGCTCAGCTTCTCCCTTCCCGCCATGAGGCACCCGCAGGCTGACACCTGCCCGAGGGGCCCTCTGTCTACCAGTGCAGCGCCGCTCCTGGCCTGAGGGTCGCTTCCCCCTGCCGGGGGCTCTCGACCCTTCCGTCGCGCCCCCTGTGGTATCGATGCTCCGGATCGCCTCTGCTGATTGCGTTTCTTCATGCAGCCTTTCCGGGGGAACTCTGCTCACGATACACTGCTAATAAACAGCAAAGAAGGAAACCAACGATCAAAAAGGCCAAAAGTATATTGCAAAAATAGAAAAAGCTTTATTTAATACAAATATAGATAACAAGTGTGCCAGTGGGTACTCCCACAAAGCATATGTGCAATTTAGACAGGAAGATAGGACATGGGAGGACAGGCAAAAATAGAACAAATTGTTCACTTATATGTACATATTGTCCAAAATATGGACTAATATAATGTTACTATTAATACCCCTAAATATGATAGTACGGTAGTCCTAAATAACTATATTCTATTAGTATAAATATATATAACTTTCAGGTCACATGTAGAGAGCAACTATAATGCAGAAGGCAGAAAAACCCTATATCCAGAGAAGTAGCAGACACCATGAAAGACGTATCAGCGTATCTTACCCGATGGATAGCCAAGGACTGCCAGAAAAGTCAGGGAGAAACCTGCTTGTACCACCCACATCACCCCGACGCGCATTTTGGCAAAGCCTTCGTCAGGGGACATGTCAGAAGCTAAAGTGCGTGCATTAAAAAGGAAACCGGAACCAATAGGAGTCACCCCAGAAATGATAACATGTCACCATAGCGACCAATATATATCGGGTTTAGGAGTAATTAGTCCAAAGTCTAGATAGGAGAGAGAAGATCTATATAAATATAGATCAAATACTGCTCTCAAGTTCTGGCCGCGCGTCACTTCTAGTTCGTGGCTGAGGGGGGCGGGCGGTGTTTTTCTCCATGGAGAACACTTCCGGAGCGGTCGGATTGTGGAGAAGCAACAGCAATCAGGACATAAAGGTATGAGGGGCTGTGGTGCATGTGATCCTCATTTTACCATGGAGGACGCATCTAGGTCTGATGCAGGGCAGGAGGTCCTCGGACACGTAAGTGATAGGGCGGTAGCTCTAGAATTCTATTTGCAGCATAATTCTACAGTAGTAGTGGCAATTATATATTTTGTAGGTCTCCTCCTTACCAGAAAAGACCATAAAGAAGCCCAGCAAAAATAGGAAATGCCCTATTTGTGCAGCTAAGCTGAAGGATGCCTGGCAGAAACCGCTATGTGAGGTCAGCACCTGCAAGATTGTAGGAGAAGAGCAGGCTTCTCTTCTGTCTAATATGAGAGCCATTATAAGAGAGGAAATTCAAGCTTCTGTATTAGGCTTGGTTCCCCCCTCAACCGTCACCTTCAGAAAGATCCAGGAAGAGGCCAAGAGAAGAGGTTTCCTCAGTGGTCCCTTTCTGACTCAGATCTGGAGGAGGAAAGTAGAGTTTCCATAGAAAGGTAGAAGATACTTGTTGTCCGCTGCAGACACAGGAGAACTTTTAGAGGCAGTAAGGCATACTATGCAAATTGAAGAACCTCAACCGATGTGTTCAGTACAAGATGAAAGGTTACGCTCCCAGACTTCTAAGGTTTTTCCGGTAAATTCCCATATCCGCTCTATGATTTTAGAGGAATGGGAGGAGGTGGAAAAAAAACTAACCATTCCCAAGGACTTTAGACTCCACCTACGTTTTGACCCAGAAGAGGTCAAGGAATGGGTGGACATTCCTAAAACAGACCTCCCGCTGGCTAAAATGTCCAAAAGGATGTCAATTCCTTTTGAAGACTCCTCTAACCTAATAGAGCCCATGGATAGGAAGGCAGATGGCCTTTTAAAAAGGGCCTGGGAATCTTCAGCGGCAATCATAGGAGCTAATATAGCGGTGACATCAGTGGCTCGCTCCATGCACCTGTGAATAGATAATCTCCAAGATCAGTTGTCAGCTAAAACGCCTAGGGAAACTATTTTAAAATCTCTCCTTTTGTTAAAACTAGCAAATACTTTTTTAGCAGATGCTTCTGCAGAATCAGTAAAGTTCGCGGCTAGGAGTCAATCCCTATCCAATACAGTCAGAAGAGCTATTTGGCTCAAGAGCTGGTCAGGAGATATGCATTCTAAGAACAAACTTTGTTCTATACCCTTTTCAGGGGGCAGAGTCTTCGAACCTGTCCTCGATGATATTTTGGAGAAGGCCTCAGATGTAAAGAAAGGGTTCCCTGAAGACAAGCCTAAAAAATTTCAGCCCTTTTGTAGACCCCGTTATAATCAAAAGCCAGATTACAGGGGGAAAGGGAAGCCGGGTAGCTGGAGTTATCAAAAGGGGGGAGAGCAGGTTCAAAAACAAGGACTTGAGCTACTCAGGTTCGGGGTCTAACTACCGAAGAAAATTTCGCCATCAGAGTAGGGGGCCAGCTATCCGAGTTTCTAGGGTGATGGCGGGAAGTTACCACAAGCCCATAGGTCTAACAGGTGGTATCCCAGGGGTACAGGATAGAATTCATGTCTCTACCTCCTGAAAGATTCTTAGTTTTCAGCTCCAATCTAAATTCAGCGTCCCCCATGTGGTCAGACATCCAGGACCTACTGGACATGGCAGCAATTATTCCAGTACCCCCTCAAGAAGAGCACAGATGTCACTACTCAAATCTCTTCTCAATAATAAAACCGTCGGGAGAGTCAAGAACAATAATAAATTTAAAACACTTAAACAAATGGGTAACATACAAAAGATTCAAAATGGAGTCAATTCGGTCAACTATTCCCCTTCTAGGAAAAGACATGGTAATGTGTACTCTGGATCTAAAGAGTGCATACTACCATGTGCCAATTCACCCAGACCATCAAAAGTTCTTGAGATTTGCAGTAAAAATGGAGGGAAAAATCTACCAGAGAAGAGGCTAAGGGGCATAATAGCAAAAGTCCATCAATTTACCCGAAGCCGGAATTCTATCAGACACTCAATGAAGGTGTTAGGACTGATGACTGCCTGCATTCCTTGCGTGAACTGGAGCCAATTTCATTCTCTGCGACTACAGCAGGAGGTCCTTACTTCTTGGAACAGAAAACAAACTCGCTAAGTCAGGAACTGAGACTCTCTTGAGGTCAAAACATCCTTAAAATGGTGGATGCTTCCCAGAAATCTTCAGGTTGGTGTGCCATGGCTTCAAAATCCAAGTATATCGGTTACGACAGACGCAAGACAGCAGGGCTGGGGGGGGGGGGGGGCACATCCACGGAAGGTATTTCCAGGGTCGTTGGGGAAAGAAGGACAGCAAGAGATCATCGAACTACTTGCAGTCTGGAAGGTCTTAGCAGCCGCCCAGTGTGTGGTAAAGAACAGGTATGTAAAAGTCTTTTCGGACAATATGACAACTGTAGCCTTCCTTCGTCATCAAGGGGGTCCAAGACATATGGCATTGCAAGGCCTGGCAGAACAGATCTTCAGATGGGTGGGAAAGTCTGTACTGTCAATCTCTGCAGTACATCTGGAAGGTTCCAAAAAATCAGTTAACGGACTTCCTAAGCAGGAGAAGAGTGGTCCCGACAGTGGGAACTCAACAACGAAGTCTTCATCAGTCTGTCATCGCTGGGGGAAGCCGGAGGTGGACCTATTTGCTACCAAGCAGATCGCGAAAGTCAGAACTTTCTACTCTCTAAATCCGTGGGAAAGCTTGGCAGGGATCGATGCTTTCTCACATCCCTGGAACAACTGGTTACTGTATGCATTCCCTCCTTTAGCATTGATTCCAAGAACGCTCAAGAAAATCTGCAAATAAAAGGCCAAAGTCATTCTTATAGTACCCCACTGGCCGAAGAGGAGCTGGTTCCCCTTACTAAAGAAGTTATCAGAAGAGAAACCCCTCCTGTTACCGGAAAGAAAGGATCTTCTTCATCAAGGCGCAGTTCTACACCAGAACCCAGAAGCTCTTGGGTTGGCAGCCTGGATTCTGAACGGCAGGTCCTAAGAACAAAAGGACTATTGGATAATGTTATCTCTACCCTACAAGCCAGTGGAAAACTGGTGACGTCAGCTATCTATACGAAAATATGGAAATGATTTTGCAGTTTTTGTGAGGAGATGACAGTTGACACTGACCATCCTAATATTCCCAAGATCCTTGATTTTTCTGCAGTCAGGATTCAGGAAAGGGCTTAGACATAGTACGTTGAGGGTCGAAATAGCAGTCCTGAGTGTGTTCTATGATTTTCCTCTATCTACTCATCCCTGGATTAGTCGATATATTTTTTTTTTTTTTTTCTAGAGCCGTTCAGAGACTATAACCTTTAAGTAGGAGATCGGTGCCACCGTGGGATCTTAACCTAGTCCTTAATGTTCTATGCGAACAGCCGTGGGATGTAGCGGGGGACATAGAGATCAGTAAGCTTTCCCTAAAAACAACATTCTTAGTGACGCTTATGTCGGCAAAAAGACAGGGGAATTACAGGCTCTATCAGTACAGAACCCGTATTTACAAACTTTCAATGATAGACTAGTCTTTTGACTCAACCCAGTCTTCACCCCTAAAGTTGTCTCAAATTCTAATATGAATCAGGAAATCATCCTGCCATCGTTTTCAGTTGCCTAAAAATCAAAAGGAAAGGTATTTCCATAATTTGGATGTTAGGGAAACAGTGCTCAGGCACCTTGATTTAACTAGACCCTGGAGACAGGATAACCACCTGTTTGTCCAGTTCAGAGGCCCGAATAAGGGGAAAAAAGCATCTAAAGCTACCACTGCGAGGTGGATAAGGTCTACAATCAGTTTAGCTTATGAAGCACAGGGAAAAACCTCCCCGGATAACCTTAGGGCCCATTCATCTAGGGCTATGGCCACGTCGTGGGCAGAGAAAGTGGGGCTACGGCACAGCAAATCTGCATTGCTGCATCCTGGTCCAGCCTTAGTACCTTTTCGAAACATTACAAGCTATATGTAGTATCCGCTCAGTTAGCTTTTGGTAGGAAGGTACTTCAAGCAGTAGTCCCACCCTGAATACCATTCTCCTTTTGTATTTCTCCAGGGTGCTGTCAGGTGGTGACCTGGAAAACTGTATTTAGACCTACCGGTAATTGTATTTCCTGGAATCCATCTTGACAGCACTACTAGTTCCCTCCCTAATGTATATTCTTGATACTCATGTGTTGTAACATTTGTATGACTGTTTAATTTGTTATAATAAACCTTATTTTTGCATCTATCTAAAGGTATTTCTTTGAAAAACACTGAAGGGTGGTAGGGGGAGGGTCCTTTTAACACCTCGTGTTTCCTGTCCCATGACAGATAAGAAGTCCGTCCTCCAGGGTGCTGTCAGGATGGATTCCTGGAAATGCAATTACCGGTAGGTCTAATTACTGTTTTTTAGACATTGTTGGATTAGACACCCACATTTTATTTAATTTATTTTTTATAATCAATAAGAGGCTGAAATCAGTAGTAGTAGTAGTAATCTGAAACGCTTCATGTGCAAATGTACTCTTCAGAGACTAAGAGGACTTGAGTTCTAGTGCCACCTATTGAGGTAGTGATCCTAAGGCCGGGTGCACACAATCCGGAAGTGGCATCGCTTTGGACATAGTGCATGTTCTCTGTGTCCAAAGCACTGCTGTCTATTGAGCACAGGTGAATTCGCATGTGTTCACTGAACCAATACATTTTATTGGTGAGATTTCTCTTGTGGAGGCCAGTGTATCCACAAGAGAAATTGACACGCTACGGTCTGGAAAGATGTGCCCATATCAGTCTCTGAGTCCACAGACGCTTGCAGCTCACCCTCGTAGTGGACATAGAATTTCTTGAAATCCCATCCACTATGCTGTAACATGCAGCGCTCAACCCCCAGCGGCCAGATAAGTACGCAGTGTCCAACCCAGCAACTATGGATCATATGCACATACCTTAAGTCTATTTCAGGGTGTTGCCTATCCTCAATGAAAAGCATGAGATCTGATTTGGCTGTATGAGAGGCCTCTGGCTGGAGTCTGAGGTAATAATAAATTTCATTTTGAAGAGTGACATGTCTGTGTAAGGAGACCTATAGTCCATGCAGTGCTCCTTCGGGAAATTAAATATGCAAATTGCCTTTTCGGGGAGGAAGGGGATTTTTTACTTTAGCGCCTCCTTTAGGATTGCGAATTCCAATAAGTGGCATTAGAGTTCAAGTCCTCTTCTCAGAATAGGCAATTTGCGTATATTATTTCCCAGAGGAGCATCGCATGGCCTATAAGTCTCTTTACACTGGCATGTCAGGCATGACGTCAGCCCATACTCTAAATCCCTAAATTCACTCAGGGGACCTTAACACCCTTCTTGTGATCAGACACTTGGTGCCACCAAGTTGGTGGTTATTCCACTTAACCTTCAGACTCATCCACTCCATTGTCACAGATTGCACATAACTAAATTCTTCTCATGCTTTCTATTGTCGGATTGGACTGGACCTAAAACAAGTCTGTGTGACTTGGCAAGGCATTCTGTTGTATAGCACAACTTCAACTTTTGGATATGGAATTTTTGTTTCACCCAAATTGTAAGTTATGTGTACCTGAGGTAGCAAAGAGGATGGTAAACTGCACCCTTTTATCTACGCACAGATGACCTCTTTAACATATCATGTTTGCTATAGATGGCGCCTCACTTGAGGCCACAGACGCTCTCATAAATCCTCAGGAACGGTCAATATTTACTCCTCTTACAAACGGATGTGAACGACTTGTGACGTAACACCCCGCATCTCCGTTTGGTCACATGATACTTGGTAATTGAAAGACTAACATTGGTTCAGTTTTCAGAACTCTCCACCTCCACTGTGTGGGTGATAACACAATACCTGATGCTATTGTTTAGCGTTTTTTTTTTTTTTTTTTTTTTTTTTTAATACAGAAAGTAATCATCACGTCACTGAAGTAATTTCTCAGATATGCAGAGTACGTTTTTTTTTTTTTTTTTTTTTACAAGGCTGATGATTATATGGTTACCTACAGATCATTAGTTGCGTACATGGTGTCTCACATCAGATACCCAGGCTCGGTTTTTATAAGCCCACATGGAATGTGCTCTCCTAGCTTGTGATTCACTGCTGAGGAAAATTGCAGGTGATGAAACCTTGGTGTCAGTCTAGTACCTGTTCCTGATAACGAAAAACTTGTTATGCAACTGGTAATATTACAATGTCAGAAGCTGGTCGAGGAAAGACTCTTGGTGAATTAACACGAAGTGTAAGGGTCAAATTGTAAACGGTCGGCCCATGCACTTGTCCTCCAGGGTCCAACAGAAGAAAACGCTTTTTCAAGTTGACACAAGTTTCTATCTGTGACTGGTCCTCCCCAGCCCCTCTGGTGGGACCAATGATCTTGTCAGTATACTTATCATGGTGTGCCCATTCACATTGACAAAGCCCAGTTCATCGAAAGGGGTAAAAAACAATTCTCCTCTCTCTTGGAAAACTCTGTCCAGCCTACGTGTTTCTTGCTCTGGAGGAGCTGTCCAGTCTTGCATTGTGCGGACAACCCATTGATTTAGTTGGGCGATGTCTAATTCAGATTTTCCCTTGTGATGACTATTGGGAAATTGAGCACTTTTGACACAGATTACAGCTGATTACTGGGGGGGTTCTGACTTGAGGGGGGGGGGGGGGGAGGTGGAGTTCCCATCAACTTGGGTTTAAGGGTTCCTTTCTATCATAAGAATTGTCCCCAAACTGAAGAACCTGATTTGAGGCTTCTCCAACTTGCCAGAAGAGTGGAGAGCAAAACCCTTAGCTAATATTTGACATTTGTACTGTCTGTATACATAGATACCCCATACTATATTTTCCATCTTCAAAGTTTTAATGGGGAGTAGACTTTTTACACCGCTCGAAAGGAAATCTGTTTTTTCCAGCTTCCATCAACCATCACCTAGGTTATGCTCAGTTCATAGACTTTACCAAGCTCATTAGATTTGGGATTGGAAAAAGTTAATGGGGGAAAAAGGTAGCCAGATGGCTGTAGAGCAGTTTCTTCAGTAGGTAGAAGGACCAACCGGACCAGAAGATGAGATGTTGTAGACAAATGCCCTATTTAGTTTTTGGAGACCGTAGAATAGGGTGAGCTAGGTGGACTTCTCAAAACTGGCGATACTTGTTACTCTCCAGAAGCCAAACAAACAAAAAAAAAAATACTCCCAACACATTGGGTCCCAAGTGTCTACTGGGTGTTACAAGACAAGCTGAGAGTTGTGTTGAGCCAGAGCTCATTCATATCATTGTAGCCATTAATGGATGATGGCAACATGCATCTCATGACAGTCTCATTTTGCAACAAAATACTGATGTTTTCACATTCTCTTTACTTTCTGAAATTTTCTCTTCTACAATGGAATATTCTAGCACCTGTAAAATGCTCACTGACTGATCGTTGGTCCGGAGACACAGGCAAAAGTACGGCAACACATTGAATCCCTAATGTTTTGTTTTGCGAGAGATCAGCCATCACTAGAGGTATCGGAAAGTGGCTTACTCCCCTCTCCCTATAAAAGAAAAGCCAAAGACCCTGCACATTTGGCCGAGCTAAGAGTACGAGGTGCCGATTGAGACCCTTTATTTAACTGTATTGCTATGAGAAGTTTTGTTTTGGCACCTCTTGATGTACCATTCTACCCAAATGGCTTATTTTAGCTAGTTTTTATGATGGTGTGAATGTTTGGTAAATTGGCACCTGTCAAGATAAGTTGCCGTACATTTGCATATAAAATCGATAAGGAATGATAACAATGTTGCTGTCAACATCTTTTGACTGAAGTGTTGGGAGGTACAGACAACACCCATTTCATTACACTCTTTCTCAGTTGCTAAAAGTAACTCTTGCAACACTTTTACTCACAAGCCTGGAAATTTTCCTACCCTGCAAACCTCTTGTCATAGTTTTCAAGGATTCAAAAAAGCTGCAATACCACACACAGCCTGTGCACAGGTGTGGTGCTGTTTTTGAAAGAAATTGACTTTTCCCCCCAATAGTGTGCAACCCTTTTCTCTCCAATGAGAAGGTATCGTATGTATAACACTTTAAGACTGTCCTCACTTGCGTGATGGTTGCATCATAGTGGAAACATGACAGATTGTCAGATTTTTCTCCCAACTGGAGCTCATATATATGTGCGTGTGAAGGAATGCTGACACTGATCCCTAAAGCATGAAAACGTCAGAGTAAACTTGCCCGACAAAATTCTTCACATCTAGGCAGGTGCAAAATTTACCTCTTAGAATGTAGACTTGTTTGGCAAGAATGTTCTTCTGTATTAAAGTGGCCCTCCAGCTCCCAATGAAACTGATAGCTGATGCATACATTTCTGGCATCTGTCTCTATCTTTTTTTTATTCGTAATTCTTTTTGGATAGATTATAAATTGGTCTTCATCTTCTTAGGATAGTCTATGCTGTGTACTCTGGAGGTCAGAGAAACTTCTTCCTCTGCCTGGTTGGTCCATCAAGGAGTAGAAGGCATGTCCCAGGCTAACCTATGGACAGTGTGTAGCTGTAGTCTGAGACACGCCTCCTATCTCTTGGATGAACCAATCAGGAGTGTGGTGGATTGTCTACAACCATGAAAGGACACTCTGTAGTTTGATAAAATTGAATCCCTCGCCCCCCCCCCCCCAAAAAAAAAAAAAAAGGGGAGCTGTGCCAGAAAGATCAAGAAAAAAATGCCAGGTATTTAAAATTCGGTAGTTGTTGCCAACCGGAGGGTTGCTTTTAAGTGATCCTCATTATTTTTTTTTCACAATATCCCTTTTTTATGTCCAAGCTGGACAATAAGGACAAAGTTGTACCCTGATCCAACATCCATAGCCAGATCACAAAGCCCTGCATACAAGATTAGTCTGGCGATTGAAAACCATTACCTTGACATCAGTTTCCCTTTAAAGTTTCGCTATCATGCCGAAATCAAGGAACAGGGAATAAAAATGAGTGTGTAGACCAATCTGGTCATTGCGGACCATGAAACAAGGGCCTCTGAGGCAAGTCCACAATATACAGAAAATGTTCCTTTGTGCTTCATGGGCAAATCTCGAGTTCTGGAGATTCAAGATTTGGGGTCTTTTTCCGGGCACCATAATTGACCAACCTTGCATCAGCTTAGTAAGCAGTGACGTGTGAGGTCCTGTCTCCTATTTTTACCTTTTCTGGTACCATGGGGTGTAACTGGGGGATGCCCTAAATGAAGGCACCAATATCACAAATGGCATATAATGGGTACAGGGCCCTGTTTAGACGTTTGCTTTGGATACGCTAAACCCTTCCATACACTGTAGATTGTCCAGCTGAATGAAATATTATTTGTAACAATCTGGCTTCTTGGTAGTGAATCTATTTGGAACATCAGTGGTTAAAAAAAACTTAAATTTCACAAGTGTCTGTGGCACACTGCCTTGTCTTGGTGACCAGCGCACCTGTTACTTTGGCACAAGTATTAAGTCTCCATATGTTTGGACCCAGGAACAATTCCCGTACTGCATGCTGCGGCACTGCCTGTGATTCATTCTCGCTGCTTGCAATGCTCTTGTTTCTGTCTTCTGCTGCCAGATCTCTGTATTCTAGGGGAAAGGGAGAGTAGGTCATAGAGGAAGCGTTCTGAATTCTCAGACAAGTCAAGGGGTTCTTCCTTGGTTGGAAAAATCTGTCTACAGTCTTCCAAATAGCTGCACAAGGTTTGCACTTCTGCAATGTTTCGTTTAGTAGTGCAGAGGTGCAACATTGGATGCAGCCTCTGGCCAGGTGTGGATATAAAAAAACTGTTTTGGGGGATATAACCAGCCATGAGTTTATTATCCTGTGCAAGTTTCATCATAGTCTATCATTAGTTTAGAGTGTTGGCTGTGGGATCTAATGGCTCGTACTTTAGGACATACTTTCCAACTTGGTATCCTCCCATAAGGGAATCTTAGAAGTTGTCCCATTTCCGAAATGTTTTTCCTATTTGCTCTGTTTAGCACTTAAAAAAACAAAAAAAACAAAACATTGAGCTTTACTTGGCCTCCCCGGGTCCAGTGCTCGGGCTTCACCACTTCTCCCAATGTATGTTGCTGTCAATGTCTTCACTGCTGCAATAACAGATGCTGGGGTAGCGGCAGAGACTCTCGCTGGACTCAGGAAGGGTGAGGAGCCCGCAGCCTTTTTTTTATTTTTTAAAATACTACTAAGAGAACTTAAAAAGAGCACCCTTGAATTGTGGCCAAAGCCATTCTTCATAGTCCAACATCTCTACCTCAACCCCTTCCTGCCTCCTTATTTACAGAAACCACCTGGGAGGTCAATGGTTCCCAGTCGATTCTGCAACCCCTCTAAAGGTCTCCACTTTTTCTGGGAACCTCAAGGTCACTCCATTGGTGTTGCCAAGTGTGCTTGAGTTAGATCTGCCAAGTTTTTGAGAATTATACAATGTTCGGTGTGTGTATATATGTGTGTGTATATATATATAGATAGATAGATAGATGTATGTATATATGTTGGCGCTATATAAATAAAGATTATTATGTATGTGTGTGTATATATGTGTGTGTGTATATATATATATATATATATATATATATATATATATATGTATATGTATGTATGTATGTATGTATGTATGTATGTATGTATGTGTGTATATATATATATATATATATATATATATATATGTATATGTGTATATATATATATATATATATATATATATATATATGTATGTATATATATATATATATATATATATATACATACAGTGGGGCAAAAAAGTATTTAGTCAGTCAGCAATAGTGCAAGTTCCACCACTTAAAAAGATGAGAGGCGTCTGTAACTATCGGAGACAAACTGAGAAAAAAAAATCCAGAAAATCACATTGTCTGTTTTTTTAACATTTTATTTGCATATTATGGTGGAAAATAAGTATTTGGTCAGAAACAAAATTTCATCTTAATACTTTGTAATATATCCTTTGTTGGCAATGACAGAGGTCAAACGTTTTCTGTAAGTCTTCACAAGGTTGCCACACACTGTTGTTGGTATGTTGGCCCATTCCTCCATGCAGATCTCCTCTAGAGCAGTGATGTTTTTGGCTTTTCGCTTGGCAACACGGACTTTCAACTCCCTCCAAAGGTTTTCTATAGGGTTGAGATCTGGAGACTGGCTAGGCACTCCAGGACCTTGAAATGCTTCTTACGAAGCCACTCCTTCGTTGCCCTGGCGGTGTGCTTTGGATCATTGTCATGTTGAAAGACCCATCCACGTTTCATCTTCAATGCCCTTGCTGATGAAAGGAGGTTTGCACTCAAAATCTCACGATACATGGCCCCATTCATTCTTTCATGTACCCGGATCAGTCGTCCTGGCCCCTTTGCAGAGAAACAGCCCCAAAGCATGATGTTTCCACCACCATGCTTTACAGTAGGTATGGTGTTTGATGGATGCAACTCAGTATTCTTTTTCCTCCAAACACGACAAGTTGTGTTTCTACCAAACAGTTCCAGTTTGGTTTCATCAGACCATAGGACATTCTCCCAAAACTCCTCTGGATCATCCAAATGCTCTCTAGCAAACTTCAGACGGGCCCGGACATGTACTGGCTTAAGCAGTGGGACACGTCTGGCACTGCAGGATCTGAGTCCATGGTGGCGTAGTGTGTTACTTATGGTAGGCCTTGTTACATTGGTCCCAGCTCTCTGCAGTTCATTCACTAGGTCCCCCCACGTGGTTCTGGGATTTTTGCTCACCGTTCTTGTGATCATTCTGACCCCACGGGGTGGGATTTTGCGTGGAGCCCCAGATCGAGGGAGATTATCAGTGGTCTTGTATGTCTTCCATTTTATAATTATTGCTCCCACTGTTGATTTCTTCACTCCAAGCTGGTTGGCTATTGCAGATTCAATCTTCCCAGCCTGGTGCAGGGCTACAATTTTGTTTCTGGTGTCCTTTGACAGCTCTTTGGTCTTCACCATAGTGGAGTTTGGAGTCAGACTGTTTGAGGGTGTGCACAGGTGTCTTTTTATACTGATAACAAGTTTAAACAGGTGCCATTACTACAGGTAATGAGTGGAGGAAAGAGGAGACTCTTAAAGAAGAAGTTACAGGTCTGTGAGAGCCAGAAATCTTGATTGTTTGTTTCTGACCAAATACTTATTTTCCACCATAATATGCAAAAAAAATGATAAAAAAACAGACAATGTGATTTTCTGGATTTTTTTTTCTCAGTTTGTCTCCCATAGTTGAGGTCTACCTATGATGTAAATTACAGACGCCTCTCATCTTTTTAAGTGGTGGAACTTGCACTATTGCTGACTGACTAAATACTTTTTTGCCCCACTGTATATATAATCTCTCTCTCTATCGAACCCGTTCTACGCCCGGGTGGCGAGCATTTATATTGGTATATGGTCTCCATCCTGGTATGTGCTGCTCCCATCCTGCGTCCCCATCCTGCCATGTGCTGCACCCATCCGGCACCCCCGTTCTGTCATGTGCTGCCCTATTCTGTCATGTGCTGCTCCTATCCTGCGCCCCCGTTCTGTCATGTGCTGCTCCCATCCTGCGCCACCATTCTTTAATTTGCTTCTCCCATCCATATGCCCCGTACACTGCTCCATAAACGTTTATGGCCCCCATAAGATGCTCCATACTGTATGCCCCCGTACACTGCTCCATTATGGTTGATGGCCCCCATAAGATGCTCCATAGTGTATGCCCCCGTACACTGCTCCATTATGTAAACCAAAAAAGAAGAAAAACAGCCGAACACACACAGGTGCAGCAATGGATACACTATATAACTAAGTAGAAAAGGCATAAATAATAACCATATACATGAGACCCATATCAGACGGGGGTAAATATGAATATAAATTTATTGAAAATATAACATATAAATAGTACAACTACATACAGGACAGCAGTGAAAAGGCAAGAACACCGCTAAAAAGAACAGCGCATCAGATGGAACCCCACATAGGGGATGCGCTGAAAGACTGCACAGAAAAAATCCTGACGAAGCCAAGGGGTGGAACGCGCGTTGAGGCACGCTGCTCCCTGTCTGCACGCCGGCACCCTGCTACAAAGATGTCCCAAGGTACTAGTATTTATTAGGTCATTTCCATTTGTTATGATCTGGGGTTATTTGGTTCTATGGTGCTCCTTTACCTATTATCCTCTTTGAGGGCTTGTATTGATTACTTGCGGGCGTTACCTGTGGCATCCATGTTGCAGGGTCTGTGGGCTGTGCAGCGGTGATTTTTTCTGTGCAGTCTTTCAGCGCATCCCCTATGTGGGGTTCCATCTGATGCGCTGTTCTTTTTAGCTGTGTTCTTGCCTTTTCACTGCTGTCCTGTATGTAGTTGTACTATTTATATGTTATATTTTCAATAAATTTATATTCATATTTACCCCCGTCTGATATGGGTCTCATGTATATGGTTATTATTTATGCCTTTTCTACTTAGTTATATAGTGTATCCATTGCCGCACCTGTGTGTGTTCGGCTGTTTTTCTTCTTTTTTGGTTTATATGTTTGCGCTGACGGGGGTTACCCTTTGGTAGCTCTAGGGTTTTTTTTAGGTTTTCTAGACTGCTCCATTATGGTTGATGGCCCCCATAAGATGCTCCATAGTGTATGCCCCGTACACTGCTCCATTATCGTTTATGGCCCCCATAAGATGCTCCATAGTGTATGCCCCCGTACACTGCTCCATTATGGTTTATGGCCCCATAAGACGCTCCAGTGTGTATGCCCCTGTATGCTGCAGCGATATATAAAAATAAAAATAAAAAATACCATACTCACCTATCGTCGCTGGGCGCCGAGTGCTGGGGGGCCTGAGCAGGCGGGGACACCGGCGCGCTGTGGGGGTCAGGTGCCGGTATCGCCGCTAGCTCAGGCCCCCCAGCACTTGCTATATTCACCTGGCCCCGTTCCAGTGCTGCGTCCGCTCCGTGTTCCGGTTCCTCTGGCTGTGACTGTTCAGTCAGAGGGCGGCGTCGGCGCGCATTAAGCGCGTCATCGCGCCCTCTGAACTCTGAACGTCACAGCAGAGGACCGGGACATGGAGCCGCACGCAGCGCTGGAACGGGGACAGGTGAATATAATACTCACCCTCCTGGCGTGTCCACGGTCCCTGCCTCTCCGGTGGAGATCGCGGTGTGCGTTCAGTGTTTACACATACCGCGATCTCCTGGGAGCGTCACTCTGTGGGGTCCAGACTGATGCCTTTAGCTACAAATGGTACAAATCGATTTACACACTGATCTGGCTGCGGGAATTGAAAATCAATCTCCACTCTTCTCTTAATTTGCTTGAGCCCTGGTGAGTTTGATCTCAGCCTTTAGGAGAATCTAGGCTTTGGTATTTTCCATCCTGATGGTCCTCTCCCTTACCTTTTTTATTAGTGTTGGTGTATTGTAGTTGGGCCCTCAGGATGGGAAAGCCTAGTCGATGGTGACTAGCCAAGGATGGGTCAGCCTCCAACAGTAAGCGCAGAACCCATGTTGAGGACGACCTTCTCCACCACAATCAGATTTTGAAGCCTGACCACATGGGAGGGGTGCGCAGATGGATTTTATGCATGTATACCGGGAAAAAAAAATCCCAAATAATTTTTCCAATTCTATTGTAACTAGAAAATGAGTGTAACTAGTTAGATCTGTGAAAACACATTATCAGAACAGCAGTGGAGCCTATTACTTCTCTGTAGGGAGGAAGAGCTGCCGTGTGTAGGAGGGAGTTCAGCATTGATTTATAAGGATCACTGCAAAGAAACTTGTTCAGTTGACTATTAAGATACAGTCTACTGAATCTCATTTTCTGACTGGGAGCCAAGAGTCTGTTCTGTATGATCTCTCAATCACTTCCAGATGTTGCAGTGCTGAGTTTGTCTTTTTAACGTGCGTGCGCTAAGAGAACCTTCATGTTGGTGAGGGGTCGCCACCCTATGCCCCAGATTACCCTTCAGATGCTTGAATCACTTGGCATTGTTTTCTCTTATAAAGCCGTCATTCCTTGGGTATTTGGAAAAGCCATAATTACTCATGAGATCCGTCAACAGCAGTTATGCTGCCAGTTATCCTTTGCTGTATTTATTTGATCATTAGTCATTGACAAGTCCAATCCTCCAGATCTAGAGCTGTAGCTCCTTGCAACTAAAAATAGAAGGGTGTCTTGACCTCCCCTCCTTCATTACATCCAATACAGCCCCACTGGATAGTCGGTACCATTTTTTTTTTTTAACTTTTTTTCGGTTTTGAAGATAAGTGTTTCCGAAGCAGCAGTTTATGCCTCATTGTATCTTGCTCTTGACACTCTTACTGTCAGTGGCACCTTGTTAAAAATGAGCTCATTCTGATTTAATGTGTGGGGGCAAAACATCATATCAGTACTTATACTTTTCCGGAAAGTGTGCTATATAGAAAGCCTTCATAAGTCCTAAAAAGCCACGTCATTCAATCAAATAACCATTACCAAGCAGGAGCTGTTGTTTTTTTTTTTTTTTTTTTTTTTTGGCTGTTCATTTTCAAGTTTTTGACATCTCTATTGTGGCTCAGTCTGCAGCTCTGGGTCAGGCAGGTGCCACCTCAAGATAAAGCCCCCGGAAATTCATTGTGGTGCTTAAGGTAAAAATGAAACCTGAAATGAAAAGATGAGCAAAATGAAGCATAATGGTTAAAAGAACAACACAAATATCTTTTATCTACATCCTGCCACTTGTTGGTTGATTTAATTACAGATGACATTAATGTCACAAAAAATATATAGGAAATTGTATTACTGACAAAAAATATTAGCTATGCTTTTGCAGAAAATCTCCAATTATGACATGTACCCTGGTTCCTACATCCTTATGTGCCTGCACTCTTATAACTTCCTGCCCCTGGAACAGGAAGTAGCTGTCTCATAACTACCACTGTCAGCCATATTGAATTTCATAGAGCATCCCTTTCTGCCGCTGTCAGCCCCCATTAGCCCTGCTGCTTTTCTTTAACACCCTGCCCCCGCACAAAACAATCAGACCTAAGTGACTGTGATAATTTGTTTTTTATTACGTTTTGAGGGTTTTAGGTTCTCTGTGTAAAGATCCAGCAGACTCAAATCTCAATTTCAGGAACTGGGGCCAGGCAGCTGCTGCAAAGGCTGATAAGTTTACGAGTTTTACTTCTGTAATAAGCTTACCATGGACAATAGTGGCAGGATCTATCTTCCATTTTGTGTATGAGGACAGTCAAACCCTTACCAGATGTCATGGGAACAATTATTCAGCTTGGTTGCATTTTTCAAGTTCAGTTAAAAATGGCTGTGCAGCCCTGTACAATTCTGATCGTCCCGTTGAAAGGAGATTCTATGGAATATTGTTGGAGTGAGTTATATGGTAAAGGAAAGTGATTGGGGAATGTAGTAGGACTGTCTAAAAAGTTGTTTTTAGGGCACATGTAAAACTGAGAATTTGGGGAATGGATCCAGTTGTTGAAGGTCTTCTATTTTAGAGAACTGGTGCAGCACAATAAATGGGAGGGAGATATCGTGCTTCCACCAGGTTAAGGTCCTTTCACACAGGCCAGTGATCAACCTGATCTCATTATAGGCCCATCTAAACCTACCTCTGACCTGCCGACAAACGAGCCAATTACTCATTAATCAGCTCATCTTATTTTTTTTTTTTTTTGCCCTAAAATAATCATTTTTGGCAGTACATCTTCCAGTGTTGGGGTACATGCTGCTCACAATATGCAAACCAAATAGTATTTGGTCCCCATACAGCAGATCTGCCTTGTTGCAGAACCTGCCTACAGGAGGAGTAGCGCATTCCTGAGTGACCGTTCAGACCATCAGTGCAACCATACCGCTACTTCTAACTGCTCTCCATAATG
This sequence comes from Ranitomeya imitator, assembly GCF_032444005.1. Lineage (NCBI taxonomy): Eukaryota > Metazoa > Chordata > Amphibia > Anura > Dendrobatidae > Ranitomeya > Ranitomeya imitator. The sequence goes on along the minus strand of NC_091283.1, from coordinate 418,232,009 downwards.
CTGATAGCACAGGCAGTTTGGCCTGGAAAGCATCAGAGGAGCTAAGGGACCGGACACCTTCAATGTATGATTGAGCGCTATTGAAAAGTTTGAGCTTTCTGCTGCATGCCTAGGATATGAGCTGTTGCTGCAGTGGTAGCCGGTAACCTAGGCAATGAGCAATACAATTAAAAATTAGTGAAATGTAAAAAAATCTTCTCCACTCTCAATAATGGAAGTATTTTTGTATAACAAGTGAATTTGCAAAGTTACGTTACTTGTCTCCACAAGCACTTTGCAATTTCAAACCATTTATGATGAGAAAACAAGTGCCGATCAACTTGTTAAATAATTGATTTGCACTCGTTATGGGAGAAATCTGCCCACTGGTACACCCAGAATATGTGAAACCGACCTGAGTACTGACCATGTTGGAAGAGGCTTTGGGCTACGTAGATTGGGTCAGGAGACCCGAAGCAGCTCTTGACAATCATGGTCCAGTTTCACACATTCTGCTTTCACAGTCGCGTCGTCGCGCTTCTACTTTGGACCGGCTGAAGGTTTTGGTAATTGTTTGCAGAAAATTTTTTTCTATATTCTCCTCCTGAGCCCACTTCATTGTTAATTTCAGGTGGTGGAATGTTGCGGACACAGATTCTAAACTTGCTCCATCCCCCATGGTGTGTGGGAACAGTTTACTCTTGCTATGTATTGAATCAGGTAGATGCTCCACCAAACCACGACCAATTGAATATGTTGCCTTATAGCAAACTTTTTGTATTAGACTTGATAGATGAGGTGCCCTCCTAACAGTGCAGTTTTGGAACCTGCTAATCATGTGATCATTACGTCATCCAGGTCACCTTTCAACATTGGCTGATTGTCTGTCAAAAGTCTGGAACAAAGGAAAACCGCTTGTGTTTGCAGTAATAGCATGATGACAAAACAGTTGGAGAACTCATGACTTATTGAAGGATCTGCATCTCCGGCGGCACAGTTATGTGCCCAATTATACAATATTCCACATGATGGAGAAGAGGAGTGATCTCAACATCGGTGGAGGAACCTCTGAATCGGGAGAGTGATTCATGCTTGGGTTTTCACAGGAGCTCAATTGCGCTTTTCTTGTAGACTTGATCTGTCAGGATATTGGGGCTGGGAGGGGGTAATAATTATATGATCAAGTTATTTCACTTTGACATGTCTTCTTGTGGTGGAAGATTACCTCACTGGAAATGCAGTCCTACCCACTACAACGCTGCGATTGTAATGAGCTTAATAAACTCTGAAGAAGATTTGTAAAACTTGTTGTCCTCAATGTTTAATACATTGATTAGAAAGACAGGATGTGCCAGTCCTCAGGTGATTAACCACTCCCAAATTCTTATACAGTTAAACTTATTTGGAAAAAATAGTCTCAAATACCCCCAGATTTCCCGTAACAGAATTTTACCCTTCACCTTAATATTCCTTTTTAGAAGACCACTGCTCTTGAAGAAGACCATGGAGAGGTTTAAAAAAACAAAACACAAACCCTTTATGCGTGCATATTTTTGGGATTTAATTAGAAAGTGTCAACTATCTCAAGAGGATTCCCCTCTACTCTTATATGGATTGGGCTGAAACTGTGTCCACCATACCACGGTGTGCCATATATAAGGCCTTTGGGTGGTGCATGGCCCAGATACTAGAACACCCCTTGTCATGCACCACACACTTACGGTAAGTCCTTGGATAGTCAAGTGGGCATGAATTTACACTGTGTGACCCTGACCCATCAATGCCGAAATATCAGACCATGTGGGGAAACCACTGACTAGTCCACTTTATTATAATCCGGTGGACAAGGCTTGGGGACGTGGAACATTTTAGGTGACTGATAAAAGCTTGGCATCTGTATGGTGCACAGATAAAGATGCTTTTGTCTGTTTATGCATTGAGCTTTTGTTCCTCAAGGCCGTTGAGTCACACGTTTTTTCACGTTTATTTTTTGTCATTCTGCCTCTTATTTGTTGTTCCACGACTGCTTGGTTACGGGTTGAAAAGCAGTGATTCATACCATATGGGAGGGGCGCAGCAGAAGCATACATCATCTTACTTCTGTATTCTGTAATACAGGTTTTAAAAGGGTAGTCCAATCTCGTAAAGTGGTGTGATGTCATAAATCATTAGGAAATTCTATTACTTTATGATCAAAGGTGATGCGATGTCTGGAACCCCTCACTGATTCTGAGTGAAGGGGCTGTAGGGCATAGTCAGCGCTTTAGTCTTTGAACAGTCTCTGCATTCTCAGATCTGTGTACCGTCACCGTTTTTCCTTGCATATTGGACCATTGTGTCATTTCATCACTGTATCCCCTTTTTCCCAGAATTATTAGGGGTTCCATAGATCAGGCCCCCCCACTAACCATAAAATGATGTCTTTCCTAATGATATGCTAACGCTCCCAACTTAACAATAATTTGTACCTCTTTAGAAATTTTATGACGAGTTTCCTATTCGATTTGTAGAATCAGACTTTTTATAAGTTTAAGCCAATACCACGTACGTCGGCTTTTGTGGAATGGGTTGTTCAGAAAGCCAATTCATGAAGTTGATCTATGTTGAAGTCCTTTTATAAGGGGCTTATGGAGCCCGCATCATAAACTCAGTAGCTCTGAGGGAGGTTTTGGCTCATTTTGTTCCAACCCACTTTCCAGTGGTTGGTGTGACTCTGTACATTGTTCCCCCAACTCCAGAGGGATTGCAGTGGTAAAAATCAAGGTGGCGGGGACTAGCCTTTAATGTCTTATGTGTGCTTCTTCCCTCAAACATTTTGTTCTCTAAATTAAGTTTTTTTTTTTTTTTGTTTTTTTTTTAAGACCTCAACCAACAGCAGAACTCCTGTAGTTCCCTTATGTGTTTAGCTGTTGGCCAAACGCTCTAGTTATCCAACGTACATTCTGCCCAACTCCCATATTTAAGATGCAAAAAGTAAACTATTGTCAAGCGCTTTTCTTGTGCTGATACAAGGGATTGGGCATGTTGAAATCCAACATGCGCAATTTTATTTATTTATTTTTTTACCACCAAGCATCTGCTGTTGGTTTAGTCGGGAAACCACAAAACATAGCTGATAGTTGATTGATCCTACTAAATATGTCAGTTAGCAGACGTTCCTCTGTGTATGGGCACTTATCACTCCGTGCTTCCTTGCCAGACCACTTACTCTTGTTACTTACTACCTTTTGTATAACCATTATATTTGTTGCATACTTCCTCTTCTCAAAACTTTCATCCATTCGATGACTAGAAAGAGTTAAAATTCTTTTTTTTTTTAAACGTTTATTTTTTTTTTACACCCTTTAGTCAGGCTGAATAACAATAAAGGGCAGGGGAGGTAGCAAGCTGTTTTGACAAGGTTCCTTTGACTGCTGACCTGATTTCTTTACCTGAGGGCATGAGAACTGGATCTGGGCCTTCTACCAACCTGCAAAAGGTCGAAATGGAAAGTGACTCCTTGTTTGGAGAAAATTCAAGAGTTTCTCGGCCTCACGTAGGTCATAAAGATTGCTGCGGGCATTTGTGCTGAAGGATAAAGACTGACTTTCTGCGCAAACAATAATTTATTTATATAGCGCCAACCCGACCAAGGCGGAATTGGGCTGCTTGAGACGCCGTAGAGGGCCAACCAAAGTCTGGCTGTGACATTTTTCAAATTCAACAAATGCACCTGTCAAGGTAAAGTCTTTGCAAAAAAAAAAAAGTGTGACAGGTGGTGTATTTTCTGGAGAAATGCAGAGACCGCTGCTCATCAGACCATTGACTCCTTCTGTCCAGGTTCCCTTAGATTTCCCCCTAAATGTGGGAGCAAGTTATGAAGAGAACGATGGTCAATGTCCAGTTGACGAGTGGTGGTCTTCCAAACCAAAACTAAAATTCCTACTACAACCAGATGAGGGAAGGGGAACAACTGCTCTGAGCATGTTTTTTATCTCTGCCCAGTTGTCATTGAATACCCTCCAATTTCCCTGTAGTTTTCTTAATGGTATTTAACCATCTGTCGGATTTCATATCTTGAAGACACTGGTGCTCTCACCAATGTTTTCCTAGGTGGAGATGCTTTAGGAAAAATCCAGCAGTTTTTTCTTCTGAAGCGGTTTTGCCACTTTTACGTTTTTTGTTTTTTTTTTTTGTTTTTTTTTTTTTTTTCTTTTATGAATTGAACTATAACTAGCATTCTTTTAGCGGAAGTCGCCCAAAGAATAAACATGCTTCTTCTTTTAACTGCTTTCCAAACCCTGACCGTTAAAAGAAGTGAAAAACTGAACATGTGCAGAGTATACACAGCAATAGGAAAACCAGAGAATAACACACGGAGTATGAGTCCCATTTTGAAAAGGTAAAAACACATGTTTTTATTCATAGAACAATCAACTACAAAATTTAGAAACAGTTAATCATCACATACATAATATAGACAGCAAGGGAACCTACGGAAAACACTGAAATAGTCAAAGCAGCGGCATCCCCTGTGAATTACTGATAAATTTCATCCTAAAGTGCTACTAGTGCATGTTTAAGGTAAAAAATACAGCTCAAACCGGGTGAGTAAAAGTCAGACTCCATCGATCCCACAGTGGGGTACCGCTCAACCAATCGGCATATATCATACTAAACCCGGTTCAACAGCTCTTACCCATTCATCAGGTACACAGGGGTCACCGCCGCAGCCCCAACGCGCATTTCGCGTTGGCTTCGTCAGGGTGCAGTGTACACAGCAATGTCGTTTTTATATTGCTGTAAAATTTTCTTTTCTCTTTTTTTTTTTTTTTTTCCAGCGCCTTTTTAGGAGGGATCTGCCTTTAAAAAAAAAAAAAAAAAAATGTGGGCACAGTCTTTCTGCTGAGTTTTTGGCGCTGAAACTATAGGTTTTAAGATTTGGAGAAGGTTTTGAATAGTTTTTGCTTGGTTTCTGCACCAAAAACTCCTCAAATCTGTTTGCACATACTTCAAGGCTATAATTGCAAAGGGGGTTTAAGGTGAAAAACTATTGCTGACTTTTTCCGGAAGCTGCTATGCCTGAGGAAACGCTGCATTTACTTCGGCATCTAGATGTCTATGTGAACGTTGCCCAAAAAAGAAGCGTTTTGTAAAGCTTTTTTGTGAAGTGATTTTAAATGATTCAAGAACCACAGTGTTAACAGGGCCTCAATCTGCTTGAAATTTGTGTCCCATGAATGGAAACTGGTTCTCCAACCCTTGTTAATATGCATCAGACTTTCCACATATTATCCAACTTTTGTAATCTACTAACAAAAGTAGTAGTAGGCTACATATTTCCAAGATTTCCTCATGGAAATGCTATTAACATTGGGGCTTATCCTCATGTCGATGAGCAGCAATGGAAAATGCAAAAATGTCACGCATCCGCGGCAAAAAACTGAAGGGCGATCTTACATTTCTGCTGGTGAGCATGAAATATACGGTTTTAATAGGAAGCAAAGTTCAACGAGCCTGCAAGTGTTGTACACAGATGGCAAGTTACGGAGTGAGTTCTTGGCAGCCGACCGGATATTGCATGATATTTCTATATTGAGCTTCTCCGGTTTATAAGGAATAGAAGAATATGGTTCATAAACGCTGTCATTATACTAATCCCTGAGCCAATAACTACAGTAGCGAGTGTAGCACTTCCGATCCTGGGGCTTATTGTTAAGGAGCAATAAAGGGAGATTTATGAAGACATCCAACAAAGGGAAATCGGAAGAGTTGCCCTCCGCTACCATTCTGATGGCTTGTTACATCCTGCCTTTTGTCTCTGGCAGATGCTGTTTTCAGCATCTTCTTATGATACCAGTGATACCATGATATCAGTCAGGGACACCAGTTGGCCATGCCGGCTACTCTGCCACCGATGGAGGGGTGGCCCTTTTTGTTTTTGACATTTTCACTTCGTAGAAATGTCTGACTACTAATGGTCAGTGGAATCCAGACACCTGATGGTTATTTCTCCTGACCCACCTGATACACATGAGCGAATACATATGTTCTTGATGGAGAGAGGGGTTGATTGATTATTGGTTGGTCTCTTGTAAATACATTTGTGAATTTGCCCAAAGTTGATCTAATATGACTTAAAAGTTGTCCAGTCACCATGGATGTCCATTGGCTGAAGGCTCATTTGACTGGTGGCTACTATACATACACTTATGGTCCTCAGAGCTGAGTATGTATTAGTTCTCAGAGCAGTGCTTTCACTCCCTACTCTCATAACAAAAGATGGGGCATGATTAAGTCCAGAAGGCCCAATACCTCTTTCTTCCGGACATCTGCTGCTGTTTTAGTGTCTGCAATTTTTCGGACCACTTTCATCTGTTTCTGGTCAGTGGGTGTGTGATGGTCAGAGTCCATGGGGCTAGTAGACCCTGTAGTAAAGAGCTGAACTCCATGAAGTAGAGGCTGGATTAGGCAGGCTTGGTTTATGGCAGATGATCTTTCCAATGAAAAGGTATTTTTTTTTAATATTCATGCTTGACCTGTTGTGTCAAGTTATTAAAGGTACCCAGGTCCTGTAGATGCAACTAAACAATCTCCTATTATACTCCTCTGATGAAGAGGTGTTTAGGGTCTCCTTGCTTTTGTCATGTAGTTTACTTTTAGGTGAAATTCCTATTAAATAATCAGAGTTAGGAAATCTACTCTTCAGTAAGAATATTCAAACAGTTTTTTTCTTTTCTTTAGTCTCCTTCTTACAGCCGTTTTTTTTTCTTCCTCTTTTATCTCAGTATTATGTTTTGCTGCTCTTGTACATGACTGTACTTATCTGCAAATGTTCCTTCACTCCTACCCACGGGCGCTGTAGTCTTATCAAATCTATCCTTTCGTTCCGCTGTTGTTGCCTCTAGCTCCGACTTGAAAAAAAATCTATTCTGCACAGGGACAATGGACATTTTGTTAAACCTGTAGACGTCTTTAATGTTCTACGTAAAATAACATAACCGTTTTTTAGAGGTAATTCTTTGGACCCCAATGAATAAAAGTAAGCCAAATCTTTCTTTTCTTCTTCTTTTAACCTTTTCATCCAATTCTTAGTGATGTCTAATGGTTGCAAGAGTTTCATATGCTGTCACTATCAAGCTTTCCTTGACTTGTGAATGACCAATTAAGTCTTCTCACGCCATAAATAAAGTGGTAACATGTTATAATGGAGGCTGTATGGGTTGTCATCCACACCCACTGTGGTTCCCCGGCATATAATTGCCGCAGGATGCCAACACCATCGGATGCATTTAACATAGCCTCTTCAGATGGGAGGACAATTAGCTTAAAGATCTCTACAGTGGTGGAAGCGGCTTACCCCTCCTCTCTCAAACACTGGCCCCATCTGGATCAACTCGCTAAAGTGGGTGCATTAAAAAAAACAACTCATGTTACTTATCCACAGGTTATGATGATCACTAGGGGCTGAACGATTCCAAGAACCAGGGTCTTAAATTTTTCTGAGTGAGTAGAACGGTTGTTCACACGGTTTATAGGAGTGGTGGTCGCACATGCTCACTCCATTAAGACTTTGGGCTCTCTGTTCTCCTGATTGATGGGGGTCTCAAGACAATTTTATTTACCGGTACTTGCTTATCAATATCAATGGTGCTGAACAATATCCTAGACCTTTACGTTAACGGTTGGGGGTTGTGCACGCCATTAATACCGCTATAATGCTATTCATGTCTTGTTTCTTTTTGTATTTTAGACTATTATGGAACAATTTAACCCCTGCCTTAGGAATTTCATTGCCATGGGGAAGAACTATGAAAAAGCATTGGCAAGTAAGTAATGAATCTGCATTGGTCCCCCAAAAAATAATCTCACAAGTCATATCAAAAGTTTAAAAAATAAAAAAAATAAAGAGGACAAAAAAGAAGTCAAATGCTGTTAGTGTTGCTTCACCTGTGATTAACATTGGTTTTATTGTCTAGTGTAATTATTGCTTTTTTTCCCTGAGTTTTCCAGTTTATACCACTTGGAAACTGTCAGCAATGAGGCTGTTGATGGATCTGGCTATAGTTTTTATATCGTATTGAGACTTTTTCTATTGGAGTCTGGCTGAGTGCTACTTTCTTTAAGGGCAGAGACAGACTGCCGTATTTCTTGTGTGAGAAATATGGCCGTCTGTCTGTCTGTCTCCTGCCTTTAGGCTAGTTTTCACACAGGTGTAAGTAATGTGACTGCAAATCTCAACCTGATCGTGGGTCAAATGTCCGGATCTAACAAGCATCATGGGTACTGCTGTGCACCAGTGTTACGCTCGTGTGATACTGGCTTTAAAGGGTTTGTTTGGAATATAGACAATATAGGCTTGAGGATCGGCCATAATTGTGTAAAGGGTCTTCAAACCAGTCTCTGGACAAGGAATAGCCACACATACAAATGATCCGCTGTGCCTGAATAAATGCTATTTTTGCCTCTTCATTTTGCATTCATTACTTCAATATTTTTTTTTTTCCCCTATAAAATTATTATATCGCGGATTAATAGGCCAGTCAGATCCACAGACACTCACTCTCTGCTTCCCAAATTCTAAATAGGACTGGGAAAAAGTACAGGGTCCGTCAACAGCAGCTTGGTGACAGTTAAATAGAATTTTTTTTTTTTTTTCCCGAGAGGCTTGGAGGATCTGTTAATATTTGCCATATATATGTATGAATATTAAAATATTCTTCTGAAACTGACATATTTCTTTAGTTTCTGCTCCTCTCCAGTCCTGAGATATGGCCCTGTCTTCCTTGTGTACAAGTCTAGTCTTTGTACAACTGGGTGGGTTCCTATGCAAGACTCTCATATTAAAGCTGAAGACCACGCCCACTTGACAAAAAGGCTAGATTTGGGTACAAGGTAAAAGAGGCCATATCTTGGGAACGGAGAGGCGCAGGAATAAAACAAAAACAATGGTGGAATCAAGAGAATAGTGGCATTTAGAAAATGTAAAAAAAAGTTAACTAATAAAGGCAAGTGACAGGTTTTCTTTAAAATGAAGTAGAGACCAGTAAAAAGCATTTGCCTTCTGAATATACTACATAGCTTCTGGATTATGCATGTAGTAACTTTGTGCACCATGTTAACCAAAGGTGGAAGCACATGTTACTGGTTGTACCTCCCTTTCCTTCATTTCAGTCCTGAGTCATTCTGCATCTTGCTCATTTCGGTAATACTCGTATAGAGCAGACCTCTGCAAATGGTGCGTTACCGCTATAGACGGAGGATGATGAGGATTACGTAGAGCTGGCTTATTGGAGTCTTTAGCACTGTGTAGATTATCAGAACGGTCCCCTGTGCAAAAGTCACCTATGCAGGTGGATTGTGTGGGTGCAGACATACTGACTGACCAGACAGAATTACGCAGACATTCGAAAAATAGTGGAAATGGTGGAGAGAAAAAGATGTTATGAAAGCCTATCTTTTATTTTCTAAGGGCTTTTATTATTATTATTATTAATACTTTATATATTTTTCACACCTCACTCCACATGCATGCTGTGATGGCGTACAATGGATCCCCATTTGTAGTCCCGACTCGTAGCCATGGTATATGCCAAATATTTCCCAGGTGTGAGACCACCCTTTTTAACATGGATCATTGAGTATCTTTTTGTATTAATTGGCTATTATAGTTTTTGACACTTTTCTGTGTTTTGTGGTTGTATTATATTGCAGTATTACATAGTTACACATATTTCCATGTGTCCTTATTTAGTTACAAAGGGTCTCTTTTGATTACGCCCACAAAAAATTGTTATTCAAAAGGTTTACTACCTAAACTTAATTAGCAAAAATCTGATTACTATATACTATTAGAAAAATGCAATGTTGAATGCTATCAAGCTTCCTTATACCCATTTTTTTTTTCTTTTCTCAGTACCTGTTTTTCTGGGTGGGGAAATTCGGGACTGGCTTGATCTCCTGGAGATCGTGGGTCATATGGGACTGGATTGACCTGCTTGGGGTTGTGGGTCATCAGGGACTGGGTTGACCTGATGGGGTTCGTTGGTCATCTGGGACTGGGTTGACCTGCTGGGGATCATGGGTCATCAGGGACTGGGTTGACCTGCTGGGGATCATGGGTCATCAGGGACTGGGTTGACCTCCTGGGGGTCTTGGAACATCTGGGACTGGTTTGACCTGCTGGGGGACTCGGTGTAGAGTTGAATAGTCACTGTGCTGACCACAAGGAAGGGGGAAATAGTCTGACAGCTGTGACCTTTCTTTCATCATCTCCTACTGCTTTATTAATCAGATTTATTTTATTTTTAGACTTTTTTTTTTTTAAATTGACCAATCTCTTTAAAAGGAATATATTGTCAGAAAATTATGTATTTGTTTAAATGTGGTTTGTTACATGTTTGTTTGGATAGAAAAAAAATCTTGAATGAAAAAACAACCTAAACACTGGATCCACCAATCAGGATGATCGTTGTCACAGTTGACCCACATCCCCCCCCCTTCCCATCATAATCACCTTGCACGCTCTCCTTAGATGCTTCAGTACAAAAGATATAGTCAGTCTGTTCATTGCTTCTAATGTTCATGTGAAATTCCTGAAACTACAGGAAGTCTGAAAAAGCCCCAGCAGCCAGTATGAGAATTGTAAGGGTCCTCATTTTTATTTTGAATAAAGATTTGGGGGGGGGGGGGGGGGGACGCCTCCAAAAGTAATAATATAAATAAATATGTATATATGTATACATATATATATATATACATACATACATACATACATACATACATATATATATATATATATATATATATATATATATCTATATATATATATATATATATATATATATATATATATATATATATATATATATATATATATATATATATATATATATATATATATATATATGTATATATGTATGTTTATATATATGTTTATGCAGTATGCTGATAATTTAATGGGGATAAATGTAAGGTCACACACTTGGGTAGAGCAAATAAGATGTATAACTGCACTTAATTGTAAAACTCTGGGCAAAACCATCAATGAAAAAGACCTGGGTGGATGACAAACTCATATTCAGTGGCCAGTGTCAGGCAGCTGCTACAAAGGCAAATAAAATAATGGGATGCATTAAAAGAGGCATAGATGCTCATGAGGAGAACATAATTTTACCTCTATACAAGTCACTAGTTCGACCACACTTAGAATACTGTGCACAGTTCTGGTCTCCGGTGTATAAGAAAGACATAGCTGAACTGGAGCGGGTGCAGAGAAGAGCGACCAAGGTTAATAAATGACTGGGGGGTCTACAATAACAAGACAGGTTATTACACTTGGGGCTATTTAGTTTGGAAAAACGAAGGCTAAAGGGTGATCTTATTTTAATGTATAAATATAGGAGGGGACAGTACAAAGAACTTTCTGATGATCTTTTTACTCAAAGACCTGAGACGGGGATGAGGGGCATCCTCTACGTCTGGAGGAAAGCAGGTTTAAGCATAACAGACGCGGATTCTTTACTGTAAGAGCAGTGAGACTATGGAACTCTCTGCCATATGATTTTGTAATGAGTGATACACTACTTTAAATTTGAGGGGACTGGATGCCTTCCTTGAAGAGTATAATGTTACAGGTTATATATACTAGATTCCTTGTTGGGGTGTTGATCCAGGGAACTAGTCTGATTGCCGTATGTGGTCTTGACATCCAGACAGTGTACATGAAGCGTCTGGCCAGCTCAGCATGTCTCATTCAGCTCTGTAAGAGTCATCGAACTGTATGTATAGTCCCCTCTCTGATCATTCTATAGATGTAGCTGCCACCTCATTGGGGGGGGGACTAGAGGTGGGGGGACCCTCATTTTCGAGATGGGTTTGTGTCCCAGTGGTGGCAATCCCATCTATCAGACATTTATAGTATATCTTATGAATGTAAAAAATCAAGACCTTTCTAAAGGGTTTGATTTAAGTGGGGGACTCCATTCAGGGAGTGCTGGTGCTTTTCACAAAATTTAAATATCATCAAAAAGTTGATGTATTTCAGTTCTTAAATACAAAAGGTGAAACTCATATATTGTATAGTCATTGCAAACAGAGTGATCTATTTCAGGGGTTTATTTCTGTTAATGTTGATGAAAGTTCTGCGGACTATGTTAGCGCTACATAAAAAAATAAAGATTATTATTATGGCTTACAGCTAATGAAAACCCAAAAGTCATTATAAAATTAGAATACTTTATAACACCAGCTTGAAAAATGATTTTAAAATCCAAAATGTTGAGCTACTGAAATGTATATTCAGTAAATGAACTCAATACTTGGTCGGGGCTCCTTTTACATCAATTACTGCATCAATGTGGCATGGCATGGAGGCGATCAGCTTGTGGCGCTGCTGAGGTGTTATGGAAGCCCAGGTTGCTTTGATAGCAGCCTTCAGCTTGTCTGCATTGCTGGGGTATGGTGTCTCATCTTCCTCATTACAATACCCCATAGATTCTCTATGGAGTTAGGGTCAGATGAGTTTGCTGGCCAATCAAGCACAATGGTACTGTTGTTTTTAAACCAGGTATTGGTACTTTTGGCAGTGTTGACAGGTTCCAAGTCCTGCTGGAGAATGACATTTCCATCTCCAAAAAGCTTGTCGGCAGAGGGAAGCATGAAGTACTCTAAAATTTTCTGGTAGACCGCAGTACTGACTTTGGTCTTGATAAAACACAGTGGACCTACACCAGCAGATGACATGGCTCCCCAAACCATCACTGATTGTGGAAACTTCACACTAGACCTCAAGCAGCTTGGATTGTGGCCTCTCCACTCTTCCTCCAGACTCTGGGACCTTGATTTCCAAATGAAATGCAAAATGTACTTTTATTATGGAGTGTGTCAATGACTGCCTTCTGGACATATGTCAAGTCAGCAGTCTTCCCCATGATTGTGGAGCCTACTGAAACAGACTAAGGGACCCTTTTAAATGCTTAAGAAGAGTTTGCAGATGTTTTTTGTTAATTATTCAAATTTGCTGAGATACTGACTTTTGTGTTTTTATTGGCTGTAAGCCATAATCCTCAACATTAACAGAAATAAACACTTCAAATGGATAATTCTGTTTGTAATGACTCTCTATAATGAGTTTCATTTTTTGTATTAAAGACCTTAAGTTAACTTTTTGTTGATATTCTAATTTTAAGTGCCTGTATCTGTGATTGACTTGGGGTATACAGAGAAGTCATAAGGAGGGACTGGCAGGCTTGTGCCATTAAAACATTTGTGACTTGGCTAATCTTCCTGGCCATGTGGCAAAGCTTGGTGAAGGTTTAGACATGGATTTGTAGGGTAAAAATCTCCAATAGTTTACTTGGTGCTAGTAAATTTTCTTCTTTCTGAGAGAGCCAAATTTCTATATGGATTGCATTCTATGTACATTATAATTATATTTTACTATATATAATTATATTTTATTGTATACAATTATATTATATTTTTACTCTTAATGGAGCATTGCCTGCAGGGCTGAGTTTACACCAACTGATTTGCGGCATTAAACAACCACTGATGGAGTAAAAGTTTTCCCAATTGTCAGCCAGTTAATAGTCCGTTTTGACATACCAACCATATGCACAGAATGATCTGTGATAAATCGTTCTGTGCGCATACGCTCCCACTGTTCTTGGCAACACAGGCCCTGTTTACACAGGATGATTCAGCCAAGAACTATATATATATATATATATATATATATATATATATATATATATATATATATATATATATATATATATATATATATATATATATATATATATATTTCGGTCGTCCATGACAGCACTACGGAGAGAGGGGATCCGCCCTTCAGGAACAGGAAACCTACAGATACATAAGGGCGGCACCTCTCCCCCTCTCCCCACGCATCAGTTGGTTTCCTGTTCCTGGAGGACAGGATTCCCTACAGATTTGTCTTCAGTCACCTATCAAGCACCCAGGCCGGCTGTCCGACCCAGGTAGCGAGGGGGTCTCCTACCTTGGGCAGTGCGGGTCCCTGGAAGCGCCACGGTGGGCCCGGGTAGGGCTCCACGACAGTGAGCTGTGCAGTGGGGAGCAGCGTCCAGAGGAGGTCTGTCTCTGCGGCCAGCAAAGGTGAGTATGTCTCCCCCCACCCCCCGGTCCATTCGCTTTCCTGTGCCCCGGTCCTCCCTACCTCTGAGGCCTATCCATGCAACGCGGGCTTCCCGGAGCGCCCTCTGCGCTCCTTTGGGATCGGGGCGGAGCCGGGGGTCGGGTGCCGACTTCCGCCGCGATCGCCGCTGTGCTGGGGCCATGTGCGGTGATGGTATGGCGGCGTGCGGCTGGGGAATCCGGCGACGCCGTCCCCGGCTTCCGGGCGCGTCCCTGAGCGCTCTAGCGTTGCCGGAAGTGACGCGAGAGGGGGGCGGAGCCGGGACCGGAAGTTAGACGCCGGCCGGCTTCAGCTGGGAATACCGCAGTCCTGCATGCGGTGGGACCGACGGGGAGGGAGCGTCCAGGGGAGGGTGGAGCAGGGCCCGGCACAGGGGGGGGATTGATTAAGCTGGCCATGCACACCTGCACATGTTCCGGATAGGGGAGGGCTATATATGGCCGGATAGATTGCTGCAGAGCTGCTAATGGCATCTGCAGCTATGGATGTGCCAGAAGCTGCCGGTGATCTGCTGGAGCAAGAGGACAGATCCTCGGAGGCAAATACCCAGCAGAAGACCCGCGGGCGCAGTGTTCAGGCCAGTCGCAGATCAAGACAGAAGGATCTGGACCGACCCCCCCAGTAATCCGGTACCTACCGCTACTGCCTGGGTAAGAGATCTTCGTGAATGTACCCTGATGCAGTCTTTTCCTATGTTTATTTCCATAGCGGAAAAAAAGCGCTGGTAAATCAAAAAACAAGGAGTGCGCGCTATGCGCTTGCCCTTTGCCAGACGCCTACCCTAAAAGACTTTGTCAGTCATGTGTGCGGCAGACGGTAGGAAATAGATGAATAGGATACTATATAGCGGTAGCACCAGAGGAATTACATAGCCTTTTTTCCGCTCCCATAGGTGGCGGAGGAGTCTCCCGATTTCACATCAAATCTTAGGGAGATTATCAGGAAGGAGGTGAAGGATTCCCTGAAATCCCTGTACCGGGGGGAGCCTTCCAAAAGGAGAAGGGAGCCTAGCGCCTCAAATTCGGATTCGTCTGTTGGCCCAAGTAGGGAGAATGATTCAGACTCCTCTGCCTCCTCAGCGTCCTCTTCGGATGAAGAGTCTAACCGGTTCTGTTTCCCGTTGGACCAAATGGACAAACTGATTAAATCAGTTAGATCCACTATGGGGGTGGCGGATGAAAGGCCAGAACTTTCAGCACAGGACTTAATGTTTGGCGGTCTAGACCCTAAAAAACGTAGGTCTTTTCTACTCAATGACAAGGTCCAAAACCTCATTTAAAAAGGAATGGAAAAAGCCGGAGAAAAAAGGCTTTTCCACCGGCCTTTAAACGAAGATACCCCTTTGAGGACCCCATGGTAAACACATGGGATAAGGCACCAAAATTAGACGCGGCGGTGTCTAAGGCATCGAAGAAATCTTCTATCCCCTTTGACGACATGGCTTCCCTAAAGGATCCTCTAGATAAAAAGGCTGACTCGTTCCTTAAAGGGACATGGGAAATGTCTGCTGGTGCCTTGAGACCTGCGGTAGCTGCGACATGCGCAGCCAGATCGATGATGGTCTGGCTAGATCAGCTGGGGTCTAAATTGGAAGAAGGTGTTTCCAGAGATTCCATGTTGAAATTCCTGCCAACAATTCAAAATGCTGCTGCCTTTCTCGCAGATGCTTCTGCGGATTCGGCAAGAATGGCGGCTAGAGCGGCAGGATTATCAAACGCAGCACGCAGGGCCCTATGGCTGAAATGTTGGCCGGGTGACCTTCAGTCCAGATCTCGTCTGTGCTCTATCCCATGCGAAGGGGAATACCTGTTTGGGCCAGTCCTAGATGAGCTGCTAGAGAAAGCCGGAGATGAGAAGAAGTTTCCTAATCTACCAACTACTTCTTACAGGCGGCCCTTCGCAGGGAAAAGATTCTTTCGGAGGAGACCGGCCAGAGATCAGAGCAGATGGGACGAGAAAAAGAAGAGAGGTACTGGGTTCATGTTTGGTGGAGGACGTCAGGAGCCACCCTGAGAAGTCAAAAAACCACCCCAATGACTAGTCGCCCCGGTGGGAGGTAGACTATCTGCCTTCTACCCGGCCTGGTTCAAGATCTCCAGTAGTGATTGGATTTTGGGGGTGATGGCTACGGGTCTGCGGCTAGAATTCTCCTCTATCCCTCAGAACTTCTTCAGAGTCACCCCTCTCAGATCCTCTCCAGCGGAACAGGCAGCCCTGGAAGCGGAAGTTCACGATCTGCTCAATAAAAATGTCCTATCTGAGGTTCCGGAAGGAGAACAGGGTAGTGGTTTCTACTCTCCTCTATTCCTAATAAGTAAACCAGACGGCTCCTTCAGAACAATTATCAACCTTAGAGCGCTGAATAATTTTCTGACCATTCAACCATTTAAAATGGAAACCATTAATACCGCAATAAAGTTGCTGTTTAAAAACTGCTTTATGGTAGTATTGGATTTGAAGGACGCCTATTACCATATCCCTGTTTATGCAGGTCACCAACGATACCTGAGGGTGGCGGTACGGTTGGATGGGGTAATAAGACACTTCCAGTATAGGGCCCTTCCCTTTGGGATTTCAGTCGCCCCTCGGGTATTTACCAAGGTAATGCCGGAAGTTATGGCACACCTACATGAGTCCAACATTCTAATAATCCCCTACCTTGACGATCTCCTTATCGTAGGTAAAACGGCGGATCACTGTCGGGAGCAGTTACATAAGGTGATGTCGGCTCTAGAGCGTCTGGGGTGGATGCTAAACGTTAAAAAATCTCGGTTACAGCCCATGACGGTGCAGCGATTTTTAGGCCTGACCCTGGATTCCCAGGTTCAGGAATGCCGTTTGCCTCAAGAAAAAATTGATCGCCTGCGCCTTCAAGTGCTGAATGCCTCAAAAAACCCCACCATGTCCCTACGTAGAGCCATGTCTCTGTTAGGCTCTCTCTCGTCCTGTATTCCAGCGGTCCGATGGGCTCAGTATCATACGAGGATACTCCAGGGCGAGGTGCTGTTACATCAAAAAAGGTTGGGAGGAGGTCTAGACAGTCTGCTGACACTATCCCAAGACGCTGTGGTATCCCTCGAGTGGTGGTTAGATCAAAAGAACCTGTCCACAGGGGTCCCCTGGGAGTATAATATAACTCGTATTATCACCTCGGACGCTAGCCCTTCTGGGTGGGGGGCTCACATGGGGGATTCATTGGTCCAGGGGCTTTGGGATCATGATCAGATGGAGATGTCTTCCAATCTAAAGGAGTTAACGGCTGTTGAGCAGGCGGTTAAAACACTCCTTGTCTGTCTACAGGGCCACCACGTGCGGGTATTCTCGGACAATCGAGTCACCGTGGCATACATAAATCACCAAGGCGGGACTCGTTCCAGATCCCTGATGTGTGTAGCAGATCGTCTGTTTCATCTAGCAGAGCAACATCTTCTCTCGTTGACGGCTCTACACATAAAAGGGGCAGAAAACACTACAGCGGATTTCTTAAGTCGCAACACATTAAGGCAGGGAGAGTGGTCCCTGAACGGCACCATCTTCGACCTTATCGTGGAAAGGTGGGGACAACCAGAGGTAGACCTGTTTGCCACAAAAGAAAACAGGAAAGTGGCACAATTCTGCTCTCTGAACCCCAGAGAAAATCCCCTGGCAGTAGACGCCCTCCTCATAGACTGGAACTTCAGGCTAGCCTACGCCTTTCCTCCCCTGTCTCTACTTCCTCTGGTGGTGAGGAAAATCAGGAAGGACAAAGCCACAGTGATATTAATTGCCCCCTTCTGGCCCAGAAGGACGTGGTTTCCATGCCTGAGGGCTATGTCGATGTCCGATCCATGGGTCTTGCCAGACGTTCCGGATCTCCTATCTCAGGGCCCAGTCTACCATCCTCGAGCGGTTGGCCTTCATCTGACGGCGTGGATTTTGAGCGGGCGCTACTAAAAGATAGGGGGTTCTCGCCGGCCCTCATTAACACGCTGCTGAAAAGCAGGAAAGTGATAACCACAAAAATCTATGTCAGAATCTGGAAGAGATTTCTTAAGAACTCGGGGGTAGTAGCTGGTTAGTCAATACCAATAGACCAGATCTTGGAATTCTTACAAAGGGGGTTAGAGATGGGGTTATCCCCAAATACTCTTAAGGTGCAGGTATCAGCCTTGGGGGCCCTCTTTGGCTGCAACATCGCTGAGAATCACTGGGTCAGCAGATTCATCAGGGCAACAAAACGGTCTAGGCCAATTGTGAAGAATAGAGTCATGCCTTGGGACCTGAACCTAGTCCTCTCAGCCATGACAGAGGCCCCATTTGAGCCAATTACTTCAGCCTCTATTAAAAATCTATCCCTTAAAGTAGCCTTCCTGGTAGCCCTAACATCGCCACGTAGGATAGGTGACATACAAGCATTATCCAGGGTTCCCCCTTACATGCAGCTTAGGGATGATAGAGTGATACTATCCCCTGATCCAGCATATCTCCCTAAGGTAGTGTCCAGATTCCACAGAACACAGGAAATAGTTCTTCCATCTTTCATCCCCAATCCTACTAACGATAAGGAAAGGAAGTTACACACTTTAGATGTAAGAAGATGTATCCTGGAGTATCTAGCGGTAACTGATCCCTGGAAGTTAGATAATGCCCTATTCGTGTCCTATCAGGGTAGTAGGAAAGGGCATAGAGCATCGAAGTCTACTCTAGCTAGATGGATCAGGGAGGCTATCTCGCTGGCTTATATCTCAAAGGGCAAGCCGGCGCCTGAAGGTCTTAAAGCGCATTCCACTAGAGCTATGGCGGCTTCGTGGGCGGAAAGATTGGAGGTGTCGATCGACCAGATTTGTAAGGCTGCTACTTGGTCTTCTCCAAACACTTTCTATAACCATTATAGATTGAACCTGGATGCCTCTTCTGACCTCTCTTTTGGTGTAAGGGTGCTGCAAGCTGTAGTCCCTCCCTAGTTAGTTACTCTCTGTAATTCTCTCCGTAGTGCTGTCATGGACGACCGAATAAAGTCTTAGTTACTCACCGGTTAACGGTGTTTTTCGGAGTCCATGACAGCACCTGTACATACCCTCCCGTCTTCTTAAGTTCTGGGTGTACACCTCTTTTTTTATTTATATATAATTCACGGGTAGTGAATAGTTAATATTGTATTATTGTTTATTGTGTATGCTATTAACCTTGGTTGTCCTCTTGTGCTCTGTAAACCAACTGATGCGTGGGGAGAGGTGCCGCCCTTATGTATCTGTAGGTTTCCTGTTCCTGAAGGGCGGATCCCCTCTCTCCGTAGTGCTGTCATGGACTCCAAAAAACACCGTTAACCGGTGAGTAACTAAGTGTGTATATATATATATATATATATATATATGTGTATGTGTATGTGTATGTGTATGTGTATGTGTATGTATATATGTATATATGTATATATATATATATACATACATATATACATATATACATACACAGTTAGGGCCAGAAATATTTGGACAGTGACACAATTTTCGCGAGTTGGGCTCTGCATGCCACCACATTGGATTTGAAATGAATCCTCTACAACAGAATTCAAGTGCAGATTGTAACGTTTAATTTGAAGGGTTGAACAAAAATATCTGATAGAAAATGTAGGAATTGTACACATTTCTTTACAAACACTCCACATTTTAGGAGGTCAAAAGTAATTGGACAAATAAACATAACCCAAACAAAATATTTTTATTTTCAATATTTTGTTGCAAATCCTTTGGAGGCAATCACTGCCTTAAGTCTGGAACCCATGGACATCCCCAAACGCTGGGTTTCCTCCTTCTTAATGCTTTGCCAGGCCTTTACAGCCGCAGCCTTCAGGTCTTGCTTCTTTGTGGGTCTTTCCGTCTTAAGTCTGGATTTCAGCAAGTGAAATGCATGTTCAATTGGGTTTAGATCTGGAGATTGACTTGGCCATTGCAGAATGTTCCACTTTTTGGCACTCATGAACTCCTGGGTAGCTTTGGATGTATGCTTGGGGTCATTGTCCAATCAACTTTGCAGCATTTGGCTGAATCTGGGCTGAAAGTATATCCTGGTACACTTCAGAATTCATCCGGCTACTCTTGTCTGCTCTTATGTCATCAATAAACACAAGTGACCCAGTGCCATTGAAAGCCATGCATGCCCATGCCATCACGTTGCCTCCACCATGTTTTACAGAGGATGTGGTGTGCCTTGGATCATGTGCCGTTCCCTTTCTTCTCCAAACTTTTTTCTTCCCATCATTCTGGTACAGGTTGATCTTTGTCTCATCTGTCCATAGAATACTTTTCCAGAACTGAGCTGGCTTCTTGAGGTGTTTTTCTGCAAATTTAACTCTGGCCTGTCTATTTTTGGTATTGATGAATGGTTTGCATCTAGATGTGAACCCTTTGTATTTACTGTCATGGAGTCTTCTCTTTACTGTTGACTTAGAGACAGATACACCTACTTCACTGAGTGTGTTCTGGACTTCAGTTGATGTTGTGAACGGGTTCTTCTTCACCAAATTAAGTATGCGGCGATCATCAACCACTGTTGTCATCCGTGGACGCCCAGGCCTTTTTGAGTTCCCAAGCTCACCAGTCAATTCCTTTTTTCTCAGAATGTACCCAACTGTTGATTTTGCTACTCCAAGCATGTCTGCTATCTCTCTGATGGATTTTTTTCTTTTTTTTCAGCCTCAGGATGTTCTGCTTCACCTCAATTGAGAGTTCCTTTGACCGCATGTTGTCTGCTCACAGCAACAGCTTCCAAATGCAAAACCACACACCTGGAATCCACTCCTGACCTTTTAGCTACTTAATTGATTACAGGTTAATGAGGGAGATGCCTTCAGAGTTAATTGCAGCCCTTAGAGTCCATTGTCCAATTACTTTTGGTCCCTTGAAAAAGAGGACGCTATGCATTACAGAGCTATGATTCCTAAACCCTTTCTCCGATTTGGATGTGGAAACTATCATATTGCAGCTGGGAGTGTGCACTTTCAGCCCATATTACATATATAATTTTATTTCTGAACATGTTTTTGTAAACAGCTAAAATAACAAAACTTGTGCCCCTGTCCAAATATTTCTGGCCCTAACTATCTATCTATCTATCTATCTATCTATCTATCTATCTATCTATCTATCTATCTATCTATCTATCTATCTATCTATCTATCTATCTATCTATCTATCTATACACACACACACATATACACACACACATACATACATACATACATACATACATACATACATACATACATACATACATACATGCGCACACACACGCACGCACACACATATGCACACACACATATGCGCACACACATATGCGCACACACATATGCGCACACACATATGCGCACACACATATGCGCACACACACATGCGCACACACACATGCGCACACACACATATGCGCACACACACATATGCGCACACACACATATGCGCACACACACATACGCACACACACACACACACACACACACACACACACATACACACACACACACACACA
The DNA here is from genome assembly GCF_032444005.1 of Ranitomeya imitator. Taxonomy (NCBI): domain Eukaryota; kingdom Metazoa; phylum Chordata; class Amphibia; order Anura; family Dendrobatidae; genus Ranitomeya; species Ranitomeya imitator. Next base: position 418,210,375 of record NC_091283.1, on the reverse strand, counting down.
CACACACATATATATATATACTAGATGGTAGCCCGATTCTAAAGCATCGGGTATTCTAGAACATGTATGTAGTTTATTTATGAAGATTTTAGAATACATTGAATACACAGGATTTGGCCGGACGCGACCAATTAGCAAAGCGTGGTTCAAATCCCGCGCCAATTTGCGGCCGGACTGCGCCTGTCGCTGATTGTTCACGGCCGCCCATGTAGTGTATAGCACCGCCACGTAGTGTCTAGCACCACCCACGTAGTGTCTAGCACCACCCACGTAGTGTCTAGCACCACCCATGGAGTGTATAGCGCAGCCCACGGAGTATATAGCGCAGCCCACGGAGTATATAGCACAGCCCACGGAGTATATAGCACAGCCCACGGAGTATATAGCACAGCCCACGGAGTATATAGCACAGCCCACGGAGTATATAGCACAGCCCACGGAGTATATAGCACAGCCCACGGAGTATATAACAGCCCACGCACACAGTATATAACAGAGTTCTCATAGTGTATTGCCCAGCCCACGTAGTGTATTGCCCAGCCCACGTAGTATATAGCAATATGGGCATCATATCCCTGTTAAGAAAAAAAAAAAAAAAAAAAAAAGAAAATAAAAAATGGTTATATACTCACCTTCCGTTGGCCCCCGGATTGAAGCGGTTGCCGACGTTCCTCGCGCGCTCCAGTCTGAAGAGTGAATTGCGGTCTCGCGAGATCGCAATGCATGGAGCGGTCACCGGAGCGTCGCGAGGCGCGGGAAAGCCCTGTTCTGGATCCGAGGGGCCGACGGACGGTGACTGGAGGGGAGTACGGAGCGGGCACTGACTACGGGGAGGAAAGAGCGGCCATTTTGCTGCCGGACTGTGCCCGTCGCTGATTGGTCGTGGCTGTTTTGCCGGGACCAATCAGCAACTTGGGATTTCCGTGACAGACAGACAGACGGAAGTGACCCTTAGACAATTATATAGTAGATTTTGATTGGCAACCTTTTTACGCTACTCTATTATTGGTAAGAGCGCTCCTAGTGTAAATGCATCTGCCCTGATGTGTGCACCAAAAGACAACCAATCAGCAACTTGCTTGCTGATTGGCGCTGATTTAATTGCTTGTTTATCGAGGCAGACAGTGGTAAACTATTTTAATTAGTTTACTAGTGGTAAACTATTTTAATTGAGCGCACCTAGACTACCATTGTTGTTTTGTCAGCACAGGTCCTATTTACAAAGGATGATGTGCTGCGGATTGCAAACTTTTGCGCAGCACGAAAGATAATTTTCGCCAGATGAGCAAGCATCGTGACTGGAGACCTGCTTACACTGCAAGATTATTGTGATAAGAACATTCCTAGGATTGGTCGTTCATAATTGTGCACTGTAAATAGATTTCCTTTAAGGTCAATCAGCAGAATTTCACCACCCAAATAATTTATATGTGCAGGTATTGCTTTCAAAGAGAAGTCCAGCAATACCTTTACATATCCAGTCCGTTTCTCAGTTACTGAGATATCGGCATTTGAATTAATTTGCAGAGGAGACTGTAGATCTGACTCCTCTGTCAGTCCAGCTCTATTCTCCATTCAGCACCTCCTCCTCCTGGTTCACAGACAGTGTTTATACTGTGCGACTAAAGGCAAAGGAGCAGTCAGTCTAGCAGCAGGAGGAGGCGGCACTTTGTGGGGGAATAGAGCTGGAGTGACAGAGTTCTCGGATGTACCATAGCCCTTCAGCCTCATTTGCATATCAATTCAAGCACTGATTTGTCAGTAACTGAGGAACGAACCAGCCATGTAACGGTATTGCTGGACTCGCCTTTGAAAGAGCTACATGCACATATACAGTAGTTTGGGGGAGGTGATATCCTGCGGACAACTTGCCTTTAAGACTACATACCCAACTGGTCTCACCCCAAAAATAGACTTGCTGCACAGCAATAAGCAGAAATGTAGAAATCAAAACGAAACAATAACATTCTGCCGTTTGCTATTTTTCGGCGTCCTCGGCCTGTGGTGTAGGATTTGCATATGCTGGCTTTGTACAGGTGATGCATCCTCTGTTTCCGGTTTGTTTTCTTGTTTGGGCGTAGTTGACGCTCATCATGAAGAGTTTCCGCCTCTAGGCTCTGGTTCAAGTATTTTTACATATGTTCTGTACCTGCCACCCAACCATAATGACACATTGTTTGCTCTCCTCTGGGCCTCGGCCAGGACTCCTCACATTTGATATTGGAGACAGACGCCTAAAAATAAGTTATACTATGAAAATGTCCTGGGCATGATCTGCCATTCCTTCCTCCACATGGGCTGATGGGACTGTAATAATGAGACCGGTCGTGTACAATCTGGGATGACCACGGTGCTGTCCGAGATACTCCTGCGTCAACTCCAACTGAGGCCCGTTCTTAACCCTGCCATGGTCTCCTAGTTTTGTTGTCATGGAAACTGGCCATAAAACAAAGCAATGACTTGCCGTCTTAGGCCGGGCACATGGGTCTTGCATGGTTGTGACTGCAACCGGATCACACAAGTTGTAGTCAATATATGCCTGGGTATGAGCACTTTTTTTTTTTTTTTTTTGCCTTAGTCATTTTGCAAAAAGTAAATCTATTTTGCCTACAGCTTCCGTGTAGCTGTGTTTCCATGGAAACGGACAACTGTTTCAGTTCATTTTCCTGCCGCCTTTTCTACTTTCCGGAAGAGAAGGGTAAAAGGAGCGCAGTAACCTGACTAACAAATAGCCCTATGTCGTATAGATCTGCTCAGGAGCTGTGTACACAAAACCGCAGATTTTAAATTGAGATTAATTGCAATGGAAAGTTGCTTTTTGGGTGGGAAAATAAATGGTTGCAAAAGAGTATTTCCTCTTAAAGTGTTCCATATGTTCTTGAGCCTTTAGATGAGAATCGAGGGACTTACATTTTGTGATTTCATGTGATTGTCCTTTACCTTCGTGACGTCTCCTGCAGCTGCGCTCTTCTTTTTTTTTCTGTATTAGCTGTCACGTGAGGTTAATGGTTGGTGACTGTCGCTAATAGTCTTAGTCATACGTAAGTGTCCTATGTGGTCTCATTAGTACATCAGACTGGGCACCGGAGAGAGGGGACGCTGTTTGTGCAGCTTCTCTCCTGCATATGGGGCAGACATGTCATTGGTGCAACCTGTGCCGCTGCACAGGGGCCCAACGGTAAGGGGGCCACTCCTACCATCCAATCAGCAAGCAGCTTAAGTGATAAACAGATGGGGGCCATATTCTGTTCTTGCACAGGGTCCCTCATCCGTCTGTTTCCACATAAAGATGGAGCGTTGTAGAAAGGCAACTTCTGCAATGTGTAATCTTCTTAGAACTTTAGGGGGGTCCAACCTCTATAACCTTCACTGACCCTGAGAAAAAAAGTCCCCTCCGTGGCTTAGACCATGCATGACATTGCATGTTTTTGGTGCCGTGAATGGGACCTGTATCAAGCTTTGACTTCTATGCGTTTTTTTTTTCCCAGTCCTTTGTAATAGGATTTACACAAATTGTAGACTAACTCCAAATTAAGGGTTAACTACATATAATAAAAGCTAAATTTTCGTAAAATTTTTACAGCAATTGAATGATATCATGGAACCTGTTTGGGGAGGGGGAGAAGTGGTAACAAGATCTTTTTGGGCTCCTGGGTTATCGAAAAAAGTTAAAGGCAAAACACAATGTTCCAGTTGTCCTGTGAATATGACAGATGCTAATGACGTTGGTAGACCTCAATGTCTTCGGGAGTCTCACTACCTTGGAACCGAAAAATAAGTTTGTGGAGCGAGGTGCATGATCTTACAAGAACGGTACGGTATTACAAACTGTGCCTAATCCAAAGCGACCCATTGGGTGTCTTGAAAGAAGTGGGGGGAAAGTGATTTATGTGGATTCGAGCAGGCTGTACGTTTGTCGGAAAGGGTTATTTGGAAATATCAATATCATTGTACACTGTGGACAATGTTGTTCTGTCCGAATTATATGTTTGCTTTATGTGAAGTTGCGTGGCTTGTTACTATGTTACCACTTTGTTCTGCTGGATCCTTGAATCTGTAAGCTTTTGAAAGACAATCTGTTAATTTCCCTGTTCCATTTCCATTTTTTTTTCTACAAGATTGATAAAATATACCAAATCAATGTGTCACAGACAAGCAGAAATTTTTTTTTTTCCATAGACTTGTCTAATTTTTTATTTTTTAGTCTGTAACCTCTGCTTGAATAATAAAAAAAAAAAAAAGAGGGATTTGTGCAGGTCAAAAATAAAGAGTTAGTAATGGTAACTCTAATGTTGGGATTTAGCAGGTATATGCAACACAATTATTGTGCAAAACCAAAAATATCACTGGTCTGTATAATTAAAATGATAGCATTACTACTTTATAGGTAGTATAGGTTCAATTCTAAATATTTTTCTATCTACTGGCTAACACGGTACCAAGATATATTTCTTTCCTGTACTTTATAGGTTTAACCCAAAGTACATGAACCCCAGGGGGCACAAATCGCATCTCTGAGGGTATGTGCACACGTCAGGATTTCTTTCAGAAATTTTCCTGACAAAAAACGGACATTTCTGCCAGAAATCCGCATGCGTTTTTTTTCTCGTTTTTGTGTGTTTTTTCCCAAATGCATAGAATTGCGGGAAAAACGCAGAAAATCCGCTAAAATAATGAACATGCTCATATTTTTTTTACCGCGATGCGTTTTTTTCGTGGGAAAAAACGCATCCATGTGCACAAAACATGCAGAATGCATTCTAAATGATAGAATGCATAATGTATGCGTTTTATAGCGTTTTTTAGCACGAAAAAACGCGAAAAAAAAAACGCAAAAAAGCCTGAACGTGTGCACATAGCCTAAAGATGTAAAGAGCAGCACACAAGGACAGTACCGTTGTTCGACTATAGCTTTGGGGGTCTCTTTGGCATAGTTTCTTTTAAAGAAGCACTCTGTCAAAATATTTATCCTCTTAACCCTGCTGTTCTGTTCGGGTCATAGTGACCCGAACAGACTTTTTGCGGCCCTGTAGATTTTTTTTTTCTGTAAAGGCCCCTTCACATTAATAATAATAATAATAATAATAATAATAATAATTTTTATTTATATAGCGCCAACATATTCCGCAGCGCTTTACAAATTATAGAGGGGACTTGTACATACAATAGACATTACAGCATAACAGAAATACAGTTCAAAACAGATACCAAGAGGAGTGAGGGCCCTGCTCGTAAGCTTACAAACTATGAGGAAAAGGGGAGACACGAGAGGTGGATGGTAACAATTGCTATAGTTATTCGGACCAGCCATAGTGTAAGGCTTGGGTGTTCATGTAAAGCTGCATGAACCAGTTAATTAATTTTTTTTTTTTTTTTTTTAATATAGGCCACACAGGGATCGTTAGGTTAATGCATTGAGGCGGTAGGCCAGTCTGAACAAATGAGTTTTTAGGGCATTAAGCGACGCTGCAGCGATACCGACAACGATCCGGATCGCTGCAGCGTCGCTGTTTGGTCGCTGGAGAGCTGTCACACAGACAGCTCTACAGCGACCAACTATCCCGAGGTCCCCGGTAACCAGGGTAAACATCGGGTAACTAAGCGCAGGGCCGCGCTTAGTAACCCGATGTTTACCCTGGTTACCATGCTAAAAGTAAAAAAAAAAAAACACTACATACTTACCTACCGCTGTCTGTCCTCCAGCGCTGCGCTCTGCTTCTCTGCTCTCCTCCTGTACTGGCTGTGAGCCGGAAAGCAGAGCGGTGACGTCACCGCTCTGCTTTCCGGCTCACAGCCAGTACAGGAGGAGTGCAGAGCACAGCGCTGGAGGACAGACAGCGGTAAGTAAGTATGTAGTGTTTGTTTTTTTTTACTTTTAGCATGGTAACCAGGGTAAACATCGGGTTACTAAGCGCGGCCCTGCGCTTAGTTACCCGATGTTTACCCTGGTTACCAGTGAAGACATCGCTGGATCGGTGTCACACACGCCGATCCAGCGATGTCCACGGGAGATCCAGCGACGAAATAAAGTTCTGGACTTTATTCAGCGACCAACGATCTCCCAGCAGGGGCCTGATCGTTGGTCGCTGTCACGCATAACGATTTCATTAACGATATCGTTGCTACGTCACAAATAGCAACGATATCGTTAACAATATCGTTATGTGTGAAGGTATCTTAAGTCTATAAAACTTGAGACTCCTTGACTTTTCCTCATTTGGGGGGACCTACCAATGAGTTTTTTTTTTTTTCGTTTACTTTTTGCTACACGCAAAAAGTTACACTTGTTGTGTTCGGGTCATAGTGACCCGACATCGTTTTTTACAGCTGTGAGGCCATATTTTCAGTGAAATAAAGGAGTTATAACCTCAGTTGGGTCTATTTATTGCATCTACTATTGTATATCAATTGATTTATTTCCTAAATTATTTCAATGGGGTCGTACACGCGCTCTACCGGGGGTATGCATTGAGATCTGCGCACCATAAAAATGGCTTTATATTGATTATTTTTGGTGCGCAGTCTATTCTAAAATGTAGAGTGCATCCGGAGAGATCACTAGGTGTGCCCTACACGTGTATATTATGCGCAGAACGGACTGCTCAGAACGCGCTGTCTAAGACTTTTTTTTTTGTAAAGCTGAGCTGTAAAGTCTTGCAACTAATTTTTTTTTGCTAAGTAAGTCTGTCTTCCTGGCTTATCTGCTTGTTTTCAGAAGGGTTCTTATCTTCTCTGCTCTTATCAGTACACATATGCTAGCCCAGACATGTTACCTTTCAGTTTCTTTGGAGAGCAGCTGTGTGCTTCTACCCCCATGGCCTCTTCCAACATCAAAAGAAAAAGATGCAGCTATTGGCCTTCTACTTGTGACAACAAGACGAGTATAACATGTTCTGGCTGTAAAACATTTCTATGCAAAAATCATGTGTATTGTTTTTCATGCAAGAATCCGTAAATTTATATGATCATGTAAATATATTCACATTGTAATGTATATTATCTTTAATTTTTTATCACAAAATGTTTGATTTGATTGTGTGTTTTTTTTTTTTTTTTTTTTTTACAAAATGTGTAGTTTTCTATTTTCGTTTTGCTCATTGGATGGATGTTTTTTTCAGAATAAAAACAAACAAAAAAGATTTCTAGTTCATTTTTCTTTTTTTTTTTTTACTACCAAACATGTTCACAAACAGTCTAGTAAGCAAAAAGTATAAAAAAAAAAAATGGAGTTAGTGTGTCTAAAATCAAGGTTTAATAAGCCGGGTCATAGTGACCCGGAACACTACAAGTGTATAGTAAATGCGAACAAAACAGCAGGGTTAATATATTGCCGTCCTCATGTTATATAGCACTGTGTTCTTACAATTGCTCGTTTTACTCTTCTTCCCAGCTAATTCTTCTTTTTCATTAGGTTTATGGCATCAGGTGATTAAAAACAGACTAGCTAAATCCTTCTAAGCTCTATGTAGAAACAGGAAGTCTCTTTTTCAGCCTGGTGGGGAGGGGAGAAGGGAGCACCTGGAACAGGAGGTGAAGAGTGGGAGATGAGTCGTGTATGAAAGAGACTTCCTGTTTCTACATAGAGCAGAGAAAAGAGAATAATTACCTGTGTAGAAAGGCAAAATGAGCAATTGTAAGTACACAGTGCTAAATAATTGCTCATTTTGCCTTTCTACTCCTTAATTTGTCCAGTTTCTACATAGAGGAGAGAAAAAAAAAAAAACGCTTTTCCTTTCATGAGTCATCCCCCTCTTCACCTCCTGACAGAGCTGCTCCCTTCTTCCCCTTGCCTTAGACTTTTCCAGTGATAACTTACTTTTAGACTTCCTATGTCTACATGGAGCGGAGAAAAGAAAGGAATTACCGTAACTGGGTAAAAACGCAAAATGAGCAATTGTAAGCACAGTGCTATAGAATATGAGGACTGCAAGATATTAAAAGGATAAAAACTTACCGTAGTTGGCTTCTTTAACCCCTTCCCGACCTGTGACACAGCGTATGCGTCATGAAAGTCGGTGCCAATCCGACCTGTGACGCATAAGCTGTGTCACAGAAAGATCGCGTCCCTGCAGATCGGGTGAAAGGGTTAACTCCCATTTCACCCGGCCTGCAGGGACAGGGGGAGTGGTAGTTTAGCCCAGGGGGGGGTGGCTTCACCCCCCCCCCCCCCGTGGCTACGATCGCTCTGATTGGCTGTTGAAAGTGAAACTGCCAATCAGAGCGATTTGTAATATTTCACCTAAAAAACTGGTGAAATATTACAATCCAGCCATGGCCGATGCTGCAATATCATCGGCCATGGCTGGAAACACTTATGTGCACCCACCCCACCACACCGATCGCCCCCCCAGCCCCCCGATCTGTGGTCCGCTCCCCTCCGTCCTGTGCTCCGCTCCCCCGTCATCCTGTCCGCTCCCCCCGTGCTCCAATCACACCCCCCCGTGCTCCAATCAAACCCCCCTGCACTCCGATCCCCCCCCCGCACAGCGATCCCACCCCCCGTGCTCCGATCCACCCCCCCCGCACAGCAATCCCCTACCCCGTGCCCCAATCCCCCACCCTGTGTTCCGATCCACCCCCCCGTGCTCCAATCCACCCCCCGTGTTCCGATCCACCCCCCCGTGCTCCGACGCCCCCCCCCCGTGCCCTGATCTCCCCCCCTTATACTTACCTAGCCTCCCGGGGTCCGTCCGTCTTCTTTGCTGGGCGCCGCCATCTTCCAAAATGGCGGGCGCATGTGCAGTGCGCCCGCCGAATCTGCCGGCCGGCAGATTCGTTCCAAAGTGAGTTTTGATCACTGAGATGTTATATCTCAGTGATCAAAATAAAAAAAAAAATAGTAAATGACCCCCCCCCCTTTGTCACCCCCATAGGTAGGGACAATAAAAAAAATAAAGAATTTTTTTTTTGTTCCACTAATGTTGGGGTAAGGGGTAGGGTTAGGGGTAGGGGTAGGGTTAGGAATGTGCACACGTATTCTGGTCCTCTGCGGATTTTTCCCGCAGAGGATTTGATAAATCCGCAGGGCTAAACCGCTGTGGATTTATCGCAGATTTACCGCGGTTTTTCTGCGCATTTCACTGCGGTTTTACAACTGCGATTTTCTATTGGAGCAGTTGTAAAACCGCTGCGGAATCCGCAGAAAGAAGTGACATGCTGCGGAATGTAAACCGCTGCGTTTCCGTGCAGTTTTTCCGCAGCATGTGTACAGCGATTTTTGTTTCCCATAGGTTTACATTGAACTGTAAACTCATGGGAAACTGCTGCGGATCCGCAGCGTTTTCCGCAGCATGTGCACATACCTTTAGAATTAGGCTATGTGCACACGGTGCGGATTTGGCTGCGGATCCGCAGCAGTGTTCCATCAGGTTTACAGTACCATGTAAACATATGGAAAACCAAATCCGCTGTGCCCATGGTGCGGAAAATACCACGCGGAAACGCTGCGTTGTATTTTCCGCAGCATGTCAATTCTTTGTGCGGATTCCGCAGCGTTTTACACCTGTTCCTCAATAGGAATCCGCAGGTGAAATCCGCACAAAAAACACTGGCAATCCGCGGTAAATCCGCAGGTAAAACGCAGTGCCTTTTACCCGCGGATTTTTCAAAAATGGTGCTGAAAAATCTCATACGAATCCGCAACGTTGGCACATAGCCTTAGGGTTGGGTTGGAATTAGGGTTGTGGTTAGGGTTAGGGGTGTGTTGGGGTTAGGGTTGTGGTTAGGGGTGTGTTGGGGTTAGGGTTGTGATTAGGGTTACGGCTACAGTTGGGATAAGGATTAGGGGTGTGTTGGAGTTAGAATTGAGGGGTTTCCACTGTTTAGGCACATCAGGGGGTCTCCAAACGCAACATGGCGCCACCATTGATTCCAGCCAATCTTGTATTCAAAAGGTCAAATGGTGCTCCCTCACTTCCGAGCCCCGACGTGCGCCCAAACAGTGGTTTACCCCCACATATGGGGTACCAGCATACTCAGGACAAACTGCGCAACAATTATTGGGGTCCAAATTCTCCTGTTACCCTTGAGAAAATAAAAAATTGCTTGCTAAAACATCATTTTTGAGGAAAGAAAAATGATTTTTTATTTTCACGGCTCTGCGTTGTAAACGTCTGTGAAGCACTTGGGGGTTGAAAGTGCTCACCACATATCTAGATAAGTTCCTTTGGGGGTCTAGTTTCCAAAATGGGGTCACTTGTGGGGGGTTTCTACTGTTTAGGCACACCAGGTGCTCTGCAAACGCAACAAGACGTCCGCAGACCATTCCATCAAAGTCTGCATTTCAAAAGTCACTACTTCACTTCCGAGCCCCAGCATGTGCCTAAACAGTGGTTTACCCCCACATATGGGGTATCAGCGTACTCAGGAGAAACTGGACAACAACTTTTGGGGTCAAATTTGTCCTGTTACCCTTGGGAAAATAAAACATTGCGGGCTAAAAAATCATTTTTGAGAAAAGAATTTTTATTTTTTATTTTCATGGCTCTGCATTATAAACTTCTGTGAAGCACTTGAGGGTTCAAAGTGCTCACCACACATCTAGATTAGTTCCTTTGGGGGTCTAGTATCCAAAATGGGGTCATTTGTGGGGGATCTCCAATGTTTAGGCACACAGGGGCTCTCCAAACGCGACATGGTGTCCGCTAATCATTGGAGCTAATTTTCCATTTAAAAAGCCAAATGGCGTGCCTTCCCTTCTGAGCCCTGCCGTGCGCCCAAACAGTAGTTTACCCCCACATATGGGGTATCTGCGTACTCAGGACAAACTGGACAACAACATTTGTGGTCCAATTTCTCCTATTACCATTGGCAAAATAGGAAATTCCAGGCTAAAAAATCATTTTTGAGAAAAGAAAAATTATTTTTGATTTTCATGGCTCTGCATTATAAACTTCTGTGAAGCACCTGGGGGTTTAAAGTGCTCAGTATGCATCTAGATAAGTTCCTTGGGGGGTCTAGTTTCCAAAATGGGGTCACTTGTGGGGGAGCTCCAATGTTTAGGCACACAGGGGTTCTCCAAACGCGACATGGTGTCCGCTAACAATTGGAGCTAATTTTCCATTCAAAAAGTCAAAAGCCTTCCCTTCCGAGCCTTACCATGTGCCCAAACAGTGGTTTACCCCCACATATGAGGTATCAGCGTACTCAGGACAAATTGGACAACAACTTTCGTTGTTCAGTTTCTCCTTTTACCATTGGGAAAATAAAAAAATTGTTGCTGAAAAATCATTTTTGTGACTAAAAAGTTAAATGTTCATTTTTTTCCTTCCATGTTGCTTCTGCTGCTGTGAAGCACCTGAAGGGTTAATAAACTTCTTGAATGTGGTTTTGTGCACCTTGAGGGGTGCAGTTTTTAGAATGGTGTCACTTTTGGGTATTTTCAGCCATATAGACCCCTCAAACGGACTTCAAATGTGAGGTGGTCCCTCAAAAAAATGGTTTTGTAAATTTCGTTGTAAAAATGAGAAATCGCTGGTCAAATTTTAACCCTTATAACTTCCTAGCAAAAAAAATTTTTGTTTCCAAAATTGTGCTGATGTAAAGTATACTTGTGGGAAATGTTATTTATTAACTATTTTGTGTCGCATAACTCTCTGGTTTAACAGAATAAAAATTCAAAATGTGAAAATTGCGAAATTTTCAAAATTTTCGCCAATTTTCCGTTTTTATCACAAATAAACACAGAATTTATTGACCTAAATTTACCACTAACACGAAGCCCAATATGTCACGAAAAAACAATCTCAGAACCGCTAGGATCCATTGAAGCGTTCCTGAGTTATTACCTCATAAAGGGACACTGGTCAGTATTGCAAAAAACGGCAAGGTCTTTAAGGTCAAAATAGGCTGGGTCATGAAGGGGTTAAGTAGGGTTTACTTTGCTTACAAATGCTGGTATTAATTGGTACTGGATATGGGATTTACTTTTTTTTTTTTCTTCTGGAAATATGTATCTGAACAATGGAAGGCTTCATTTATTTGTGAATTTTCAGAGGTCACTAAGCCTAGACCTTGGGATGATTGAGGCTGTTCTGATAATGGTGGTCCACTTCCATCAGGTTTCCTTACATTTTTCTATGTGAGGGACATACCGTAAATCTCTTGTCTTCAGTGAAAGAAGAACAAGATGATAAAGCCGGCCAGACAGTGGTTCAGCCAACAGCCACCTCAGCCGAATCTCCCATACACAGGAGTGCTTTTTCAGTGGAGCTCTCCTGTATTCTCTAGGAGCCAGCTGACAACTCACACGTCAGCCAGAGGCTGATCTCTAGGAGAAAAATGCGATCGGACTTGCCAGATTTAACATCCTTCTCAGCGACCAGTCGTGTATACACATTAGACTATCGGCTGAATCCATCAATATCTGATTTGGCTGACATTAGTCAAATGTGTATGGGGCCTTAAGGAAGCATTCCCATCAAAGTTTTAATCAACTCAATAGATAGCAATCATCTTATTATATACTAGATGGTAGCCCGATTCTAACGCATCGGGTATTCTAGAAAATGTATGTAGTTTATTTATGAACATTTTAGAATAATACATTGAATACACAGGATTCGGCTGGCCGCGACCAATTAGCGAAGCGTGGTTCAAATCCCGCGCCAATTCGCGTCCGGACTGCGCCTGTCGCTGATTGTTCGTGGCCGCCCACGGAGTATATAGCACAGCCCACGGAGTATATAGCACAGCCCACGGAGTGTATAGCACAGACCGCTCAGTACCACAGGCCGTGTAGTATGTTGCCCAGCCCGCGAAGTATATTGCCCAGCCCGCGTAGTATATAGCAATGTGAGCATCATGTCCCTGTTAAAAAAAAAAAAATAGTTATATACTCACCCTCCGTTGTCCCCCGGATCCAAGCGAAGCAGTTACCGACGCTCCTCGCGCGTTCCGGTTTCCAGAGTGCATTGCGGTCTCACGAGATGATGTAGCGGTCTCGCGAGACCGCTGCGTCATCATCTCGCAAGATCACAATGCATGGAGCGGTCATCGGGGCGTCGCAAGGAGCAGGAAAGGCCTGTTCCTTATCCGACGGACAGTGAGTATATAACTATTTTTTATTTTTTTAATTATTTTTCACATTAGATCTTTTTACTATTGATGCTGCATAGGCCGCATCAATAGTAAAAAGTTGGTTACACAGGGTTAATAGCAGCGTTAATGGAGTGCGTTACACCGTGGTCCGTTAGCGCTGACTGGAGGGTAGTTTGGAGTGGGCACTGACTGCGGGGAGGAAGGAGCAGCCATTTTGCCGCCGGACTGTGCCCATCGCTGATTGGTCGTGGCAAAAATCAGCGACTTGGATTTCCATGACGTATATAGTTAAGTAAATAAGGCAGCACACTGCAGCGCTAAAACATGCAAACATGAAATATGAAAATTGAACTGCATTATTGCACTAGAAATATGAAAAATGAGAGCGTTTAGCGCATAAAAATGGCCAATTTTATGTGTACCTGGTAGCCACATTAGGGCATCTCTTATACCAGGTCCTAAACTTGCCTTTCCTCGCTGAGAATAAATGTCTCCATCTGAATGGGTACATGTGAAACCTCTTCTTAGACTAAAATTCTCTCTCTGTGGGGGGGGGGGGTATTGGACCTGCTGTAATTAAAACACATGTGGCTAGGAGACGAGAGTGCTCAATCAGAAGGCTAAAGAATACATTTCAAAAACCTGACCGTCACATCCAAACATAGACTAAGTGTGAACAGGTGCTGAACCTGTTCACACTTAGTCTATGTTTGGATGTGACGGTCAGGTTTTTGAAATGAATTGGATTTCCATGACACACAGGCCACGACCAATGAATATCCGTGACAGAAAGACACAGACAGACGGAAGTGACCCTTAGACAATTATATAATAGACTAGATTGTGGCCCGATTCTAACGCATCGGGTATTCTAGAATATGCATGTCCCCGTAGTATATGGACAACGATGATTCCAGAATTCGCGGCAGACTGTGCCCGTCGCTGATTGGTCGAGGCAACCTTCATGACATAATCGTCGCCATGGCAACCATTATGACATCAACGTCGATACTGTGCCCGTCGCTGATTGGTCGAGGCCTTGTGGCCTCGACCAATCAGACGCGGGATTTCCAGGACAGACAGACAGAAAAACTCTTAGACAATTATATATATAGATAACTATATACTTACAATTTCTCCTTTTGCCTTTCTACCCATTGAATTCTTCTTTTTCTCTGCTTTATGTAGAAACAGGAAGTAAATTGTCCTTGCATTTATCATTCCCCTCTTCAGCTACTGACCCCCCCTTGCCATGGACTTTTGCAGTGACTGACTCATGAAGGGAAAATTGACCTCCTGTTTCTACATAGAGCTTAGGATTCAGCTTGTCAGTAGTGTTGAACTAACGTGTTTGGATAAGGTATTATACAAGCACGCTCAGGTGCTAAGAGTATCTCTGGCGAGCTTGAATACTTATCCAAGCATATTCGCTCAACACTACTCATAAGTTTTTAATCATGTGATGGCTTAGACCTAATGGAAAAGAGAAGAATTAACTGGGTAGAAAGGCAGGATGAACAATTGTAAGCAGGCTCGGACTGGCCCACAGGGTAACAGGGGAATCCCCCGGTGGGCCCCTGTGTAAATCTGGGCCCCCAACCCCACTGTATGGGCAGTACTTGGCATAATTCACTTGATTCACTCTGTACAGAAAAAAAACAGCATCTCATCATTCATTAACCACGCTACCCAGTTTATTATTATATAGAGATATAGGTAAATTTGTGAACTAAGGCAGTATAATATTTGCATGCAGGTGAAAAGTGGGCCCCCCAAAGTCAATGTTACTGGTGGGCCCTTGTCACCCCAGTCCGACACTGTAAGTACACAGTGCTATATACTATAATATGCTTGCAATGTGTTAAAGGGAATCTGTCACCTCATTTTTAGCAAAAACGCTGCGGCCACCGCTATTAGGGGCTTATCTACAGCATTTTGTAATGCTGTAAATAAGCCCCTGATGTAACCTGAAAGATAATAAAAACAAGTTAGATTGTACTCACCCAGGTGCAGTCCGGGTCCAGCGCCTCCCATCTTCATACAATGTCCTCTTTCGCGGCTCCTGCGCAGGCGTAATTCTCTGCCCTGTTGAGGGCAGATCGAAGTACTGCGGTGCACAGGTGCCGGGAAAGCTCAGAGAGGCCCAGCGCCTGCGCACTGCAGTACTTTACTATGCCCTCAACGGGGCAAATTGGTACGCCTGCACAGGAGCCGCGACACAAAGCAAGGAGGATGAGGACATCGTATGAAGATGGGAGGTGCCGGACCCTGATCTGCGACACCCATCGGACCCGGACCGGATCGGGACCGCACCCGGATGAGTATAATCTAATCTTTTTCTTATCTTTCAGGTTACATCGGGGGCTTCTTTACAGCATTACAGAATGCTGTAAATAAGCCCCTAATGGTGGTGGCGAAAAATGAGGTGACGGATTCCCTTTAAGAGAATAAAAACTCTGATGGAAAGTCAAGTCACTGACGTCTCTCCCCTTTACCAAAAACTCTTGTTTTGCAGAGGCTTTAGATGAGCCCAAGAAACCTCTCTTCCCCTATGTTCTAGTTTAGTTTACCATATTCTTTACTATTGCTATGATACATAATGGAGTTTCTTGTAATCTTGATGCACATATTGCCCTGACTGGTTAGAAAGTGTTGTTGGCTGGAAATGTTGATTTATTTTTTTTAAAGTAGTCTTTTAAGATTTTATCCCATGCGGTCTACCAAACGGCTTAACTTGTGCTGGTCAGAGATACTAGTTGCAGAATTGGTAGCTCAAAGATGACTAGTCAATGAGGTCATAGACCTACATAGAACTGTGAACTTCCAGGAGACCTTAGACCTACAAAGAGGACGGTGACCTTCAAGGACCAACCAAATCTGTTGGTCATTTTAAATTATTTTAATCCTATTTTGTACTCATTATTTCATCAAATGTCTCTGGCCCGATACGGAAAAAAATTGTGCAAAGGTTATTGAAAGAG
This sequence comes from Ranitomeya imitator, assembly GCF_032444005.1. Lineage (NCBI taxonomy): Eukaryota > Metazoa > Chordata > Amphibia > Anura > Dendrobatidae > Ranitomeya > Ranitomeya imitator. The sequence goes on along the minus strand of NC_091283.1, from coordinate 418,194,356 downwards.
TGGGAGGTGGTGGTAACGGTGGTGGTTCGATGTTCTGCTGGCATGTCCTATCATTTTAAATATATGCAAATGTTTCTTCTATGTTCCCTTTTTTAGGTGTAACGTTTGCAGCAAAAGGCTACTTTGATGCCCTGGTAAAAATGGGAGAATTGGCCAGTGAAAGCCAAGGCTCTAAAGAACTTGGTAAGTGAGGCAGCCGACCATTGTAGGTAGAAGCACTGAAAACTGCACACGTTAACCATCCTCAAATCGCATCAAGTTTAATTGATGACTAATTTTGTATACATTTACCTTTTTTTTTTTTTTTTTTCCTAATTGCTCTCTTAACCTCCCTCCTCCCCAAAGTTATTTTTTTTCTAATTCCTGATCTACACCTACAATATTTGTTTTTCTCATTGTAAGGAATCTGGGACTAGGCCATAAAGCCTTGGATGTATTTTGACACCTATTCAGACAAAACCTCAATGTGACTTTTACACACAGAGCCAGACCCAACTTGCCTGGCCAAGAAATCTTATTTGCCAAAATGCTGGAATAAGTGATTATTATAAGTGTTTATTTCAAGCCCCCACATATTAGACGAACGTTGGCTGATATTGACCCTCACTCTGTGTATAGGGACCTAATGTCCAATTTCAGACTGACAATCCTTTAAAAATAAATAGTCTCCTCTTTGAGAGAACTGCTTCCAGACATCTCTGGCAAACACAGAGGAGTGCTCTGCAGATCGAGTGAGCCTGTATTTGAGAAAACCTGCCAAAATGGCCGCTAGCTGACAGCCTTCTGAGGTGTTATGGGGAGGGAAGCTTTCGTCTAGGTTTTCTGCTCTATGTTGCAATGCCACCAACCCTGTATGACCTTTTATTGTCAACCATTTGGAGATTTGAGAAGATTCACATGCATTAGATGTAAGGAAGACTTGGCACCTAATGGCGCACACGGAGGCCACACGGCTTCATATTAGGGAGCCGTGCAATCTTTGGGTGCTGCAATATGGCCTCCACACCTGCCTCTGCCCTGTTGGAATTAAGTCGATGATGTCCATCATTATTCTTTGGCCTTGTGCCTTAAATGTTTTTCACCTCCTACTTTTTCAACTCTGTGAAGCTTAGAAAATATCTAATTGTCCTAAATGACTTGACCCTTCTGTTTTACTTTAGGGTAAACCATATTGGTTCCAATAATACAATCTTTTTTTATTTATTTTTTTTAACAAGAAACTATGGGCACATAGCTGGTTTATGATTGCACCCAATTATTATGTCTTCGGGTTGCCTTTTCTCTACTAGTCAATACAACATGATGACCAGTCTACAAAAGTGTTATTTTGTGAACTTCTCATCCACCAAAGTAACATTTTGTTTGTGTCAGGTTCCTCTCTTCTAGGAATGGGTCATAAATGACTTCATATTTGCCCATGGTTCAATGAACCTGTGCTACTTTTGGAAATTCCAGTCTTTTGGATGGCATGCTTGAGGTCTGCATGGGTTCTGACTAATTTTTCAGGAGATCTGGTGAATTTTGTAATGTTAGATGACGATGAGTGGTTGTCTTGGGCATTTGTAGACTGAACAATTTGCTAAGAATCAAGATTGACCCATCCTTCATGATGACCAGAAATCTGTTTAGATGTATTCATAAAGTTTTGTAAAAGTGTAATGTGGTTCTTCTTTTTGTTATAAGCAGTGGTCGTATCTTGTCTCAATTGTCCTGAGCCGTCCATAAAATCTCTTTTAAATTAGAAAAGTGTCTTATGTGGCAGCCAGAACTTGAAGCTGCCTCCTTTGTCAGTACTGGTGATGGCTCGTTTAGACTTGATCATCCGTCTATTTTTACTTCCCAAACAGGAGCAGTTCCTTATTGTGGCGAGCATGTGTGCTTTTTCCTCCTCTGGCCCCTCTGGTTACTGTGCAATGTTGAATCATTCTCCCATTCTCAATGCTCATCCTTTCCTCTTTCTCCCACAGAATGGACCTGACATGGCGAACATTCAGCTATTGTGTTGTAATCTCCCCCCCCCCCCCCCCCATACTGCAGGAGTATTAAGTTATGTGTCTTTGCATTACTTGTTCCCTACCATACAGGTTGATTTTTTTTTTTTGATGTATCCTTGAACGATGGAAAAATATGTTGAATCGTGATTGGGAGGGTATTGTTCCTGTGCTTGTGGACTACAATCATACTAGAGATGGACGGACACCTGGATGTTCAGGTTTGGCCCAACAGTTTCAAAAAGTTTAGGTACCAGAACAGAACCCGGATCCTATTCACTTGAATCGGGGACTCGAACATCCAGTGTTTGCTGCGCTGTCATGTGCATGACAGCGCGGCAAACACTGCTTCTGATCAGCGGTGAAATCAGAGAGGTATCAGGTGATCCCACACTGTCAGACAGCGTGAGCGCTCAGCTGTGATCGGAGGAATAACCTTTACCTCTGGTCACTGGTGTCAGCTGATGGGACAACTGCTCCCATCATCTGACACCTGCTGCTTCTAATAACAGTGAGAGCAGGAGCGGCGGATGGGAGTTATCATCCGCCGCTGCTGTGCTGTAAATAAATAATTGACAAAAAATACCCCGACGTGGGTTACCCTGTATTTTTAACTAGCCAGGCAAAAAACTCCCAGCTGGGGGCTGCAACCCTCAGCCGTCAGCTTCAGCAAGGCTAGTTATCAAGAATAGAGGGGTCCCCACACTGTATTTTTTAATTATTTAAATTAAAAAAGGCGTGGGGTCTCCCCCCAGCCTATAAATAGCAGCCTGCAGCTGCCCAGAAAATGCACATCTATTAGATGTGCCTGTTCTGGCGCTTTGCCAGGCTCTTCCCACTTGTCCTGTATCGGTGGCAAGTGGGGTGATAGTTGGAGGGGGTTGATGTCACCTTTGTATTATCTGGTGACACCAAGCCCAGAGGTTAGTAATGGAGAAGCGTCTTTAAGACGCCCCATTACTAAACCCGTAGTCACATTGTATGAAAACAGACATCAAGAATAGTCCTTTAATTGAAAAAATGACAGACTCCTTTAATAATCTCAATTAAATCATACTTACAACCTCCGTTTGGTTTATTACAAGAGAACGAAGCCCTCGTTCTCTTGTAATAAACCAAAAATAATAAAACAACAATATAACATACCTGTCCATCATTCTGTCCCACGCCGTAATCCATGTCTGTGGGAAAAAAACGTTTTCAACCTGGACGGTGCCAAGACGCAACCGTCCAGGCTGGGAACCACTGGTGAATGAGCTGCTGCAAGCGCAGCATCAGTGACTAGCAGTGACATCGCCAGTTGGGCTGAACATCGGTGACCTCAGTGGCATCACTGCTAGCACCGAGACTTTACGTCCCTCCTCCCCCATGGATCATGCTGGGTTTTTAATTTTTAGAACTAAAATGAAACCATTCCCACATATGCACTAAACTCTTGGTCACAAGCAGAAGAGGGACTTTGTGCAAGAACTATAGACAGACCCTTTGCCGTGGGATAGCTCATCATTGTGCATGAGGTATCATAGGTCGACGTGGGCCCCTATACTACTTGGGCCCTTCTGCAGCTACACCCCGATTGCACCGTTTCTATGCTTGCTCCTTCCTGGCTACACAGACAACTCAATGGTCATTCAGAGAACCAAAGGCCCAACAACTTTGCAAAAGGCAGGTAGATCCTTTTACATGGTATCTATATTTTAAATGAAAATCCCCTAATCGCACACAATGGTAGAGATCTCCTGTTAGTTTTGATTAGATTTGCAGTGTCTACAAAACTTACCAGCCTGACTTGGTGGTAATACTCTCAAGTGACCAACATTGTATGGAGAAAGCAGAAGAATCCAGCTCACAGATGAAATCCAAAAAAGTGCATTTTATTATCCAAGGTACATGAAGTAAAGATTAAAATTGTGTGTTCACAAAAAAAGAGAATACAGGCATCTTTTGACGCGTTTCTAGCGACATGCGCTCTTTAACAGAAAAAAACCTGTGTGCACATAGCCAATCTCAAAGCTCCTCAAAAACTAGTTTCACCTAGAATAAAAAAAAATAAGCCATGTTCATAGTGCCAGGGTATGTGCACAAAATGTCTTATTTTTTCCTATGTATGACTGCAGATTTCAGATTTAACCTTGGGTTTGTAGTTCTTCTGTGATTAATGCCATTTCTACGTTATCTGCAGTGATTGCTTGGACTGGTCATACCTCATTAGTCACACACAAGGTCACTGTGTAATGCAAGGGATAATGGTGAAAAGGCTTAAAAGGGTTTGTACAATATGAGAATGACATGGCGTCCCTCTTCCAGAAATAACTAATTTGTGGCAAATTGTTCTTAAAGGGGTCACAAGCACCAAGTGTTATGTAAGCAACAGAGCCGCTTTATTCTGTTGGTCCTATATGGCTATTGACTGTTGGCCTGTAATGGCGATCCAAGCAGCTGTCCCTAAAAAGCAAAGCGTTCTGCCTTCTCTGCTATGATCCCTCCCAAATGGCTCCTCTTTACAGTGGATTGGCGTAGCTTTCAGTTTCCAGCGCCCTGTGACATCCTCTGTATATTTATAGTCTATTCATGAAGGGGCCCGGGCTCCTGAACAGTGCCATTACCTGCTGTGAGGCTATGATGTTAACACATGAACTCCTATCGATTTGTGACGCTAATGTTGTAAAAGCCATTTTGTTTAGAGCAGAGCACTGTGCAGTCTCCAAGACCTCTGCACGCCACGTGCATGGACTTGGAGACGATGGATTACTTATAAGCTCTCTAGTGTTTTTTTATTTATTTTAATTAAAGGGAACCTGTCACCTGAATTTGGCGGGACCGGTTTTCTGTCATATGGGTGGAGTTTTCGGGTGTTTGATTCACCCTTTCCTTACCCGCTGGCTGCATGCTGGCCGCAATATTGGATTGAAGTTCATTCTATGTCCTCCGTAGTACACGCCTGCGCAAGGCAAGATTGCAAGATTTTTCAACATTAATGCTGTAACACCTTCCAACCGGATGTTGATACAAGACATGACTGACCTTCTGCACTCCACTTTCCTGTGTGTAAATCTGCACCTGCTTGTAACGCATCACTTTCTCTAATCTTTCCTTTTCTCTTAAATTCTAAACTTTTAATTATGGCCAAGACGTTCTCACTTCTAAAGAGAAATACATAAAAATAGTATGTTTTACACATTGGCTGCTGTGGTGGCGTTATATAACATTGCATTCCTGCTAACGTACACATAGGCCTCCTGTATGTAGTGGACGGTCCTCTGAGGGAATAGATAGGCCGTAGCACCACAGGGCGGCACTTTTTATGTAACCACCTGGATGGATTTCTGTGAAATGCCTTGTTTATTTTGTGTGTGAACAGATTTTGTTTTAGGCCATATTCCCACATGTGAAATCTGCATTTATTTATTTTTTTCCTTATATAATATATATTAGTTGTTCAATACATAAAGTGGAACTCATATAATCATTACAGAGTGATCTATTTCATGTGTTTTTCTGTTAATGTTGATGATTATGGCTTACAGCCAATGAAAGCCCATTATATCAGTAAATTAGAATACCGTACTTTATAACACCAGCTTGAAAAGATTTTAAAATCTGAAATGTTGGCCTACTGAAATGTATGTTCCGTAAATGCACTCAATTCTTGGTCGAGGCTCCTTTTGCATCAATTAGTGCATCAATGCGGTGTGGCATGGAGCCGATCAGCCTGTGGCACTGCTGAGGGGTTATGCAAGCCCAGAATGCTTTGATAGCAGCCTTCAGCTCGTCTGCATTGTTGGGTCTGGTGTCTCTCATTTTCCTTTTGTCAATACCTATGGGGTCAAGGTCAGGCGAGTTTGCTGGCCAATCAAGCACAGTGATACTGTTGTTTTTAAACCAGGTATTGGTACTTTTGTCAGTGTGGACAGGTGCCAAGTTCTGCTGGAGAATTAAATTCACATCTCCAAAAAGCTTGTCGGCAGAGGGAAGCATGAAGTGCTCTAAAATTTCCTGATAGACGGCTGCACTGACTTTGGTGTTGATAAAACACTGGACCTACACCAGCAGAAGACATGGCTCCCCAAACCATCACTGATTGTGGAAACTTCACACTAGACCTCATGCAGCTTGGATTGTGGCCTCTCCACTCTTCCTCCAGACTCTGGGACCCTGATTTCCAAATGAAATGCAAAATTTATTTTCATCTGAAAACAACAACTTGGACCACTGAGCAACAGTGCAGTTCTTTTTCTCCTTGGCCCAGGTAAGACACTTCTAGCGTTGTCTATTGGTCATGCGTACAGATGAGCGAATATGTTCCGCTCCTTCCTTATTCGGCAAGCTATAGCGCTTACCGAAGAAACTGCAGAGGGAACCCGGATGCTTGGAGTGCATGTGTCGTGGCTGTGTGACAGTCACAACATACAGGCTCTCCATGCATGTGTTGTGATTGTCACACAGCCGCATCACATGCAGCTGTGGCAACGGACACCTGATTATCAGGAGCAATCCAGGCATCCGGGTTCCCGCTGCAACTTCTTCAGTAAGCGCTATAGCTTGCCGAATAAGTAGGTACTGTAGCTGAACATATTCGCTCATGTCTAGTCACGAGTGGCTTGACACAAGGAATGCGACACTTGTAGCCCATGTCCTGGAAACTTCGGTGTGTGGTGGCTCTTGATGGCTGCAGCAGCAGTCCACTCCTTGTGAATCTCCCCCACATTTTTGAATGGCCTTTTCTTAAAAATCCTTTGTGCACCTTTTTCTACCACACTTTTTCCTTTCACTCAACTTTCGATTAATATGCTTGGATACAGCACTCTGTGAACAGCCAGCTTCTTTAGCAATGACCTTTTGTGACCTACCCTCCTTGTGGAGTGTCAATGACTGCCTTCTGGACATCTGTCAAGTCATAAGTCTTCTACATGATTGTGGATCCTACTGAAACAGACTAACCTTTTTAATCGCTTAGGAAGCCTTTGCAGGTGTTTTTTGTTTTGTTTTTTTCAATTTACTCAGATAATGACTTTTGGGTTTTCATTGGCTGTAAGCCATAATCCACATTAAAGTGAACCTGTCACCAGGTTAGGCCGATACGAGTTACAGCCATCACCTTTCAGGGCTGATATACAGCATTCTACGTATAATGCTGTGTATCTGCCCCCAACCTGACCTGCAAGAGAAGAAAAATAACTTTTTTATTATACCCACCTGTGGGGCGGCACCGGTCTTCTTGGTCCGGCGGCTCTCGTCTCCTTATGATCGCCGCCCTCCTGCTTGGTTCATGTGGATGATGCATGGCTGCATCATCTACACAGTCTTCTCGGCATCGTGCTCCTGCACAGACTTGTATCTCTGCCCTGTAGAGGGCAGAGCAAAGTACTGCAGGGCACATGTCCCGGAAAAGGTCAGAGAGGCCCGGCACCTGTGCACTGCAGCAGAGGTGTCAAACTGCAAACCTCAAGGGCTGCAAACAGGTCATGTTTTCAGGATTTCCTTGTACTGCACAGGTGATAATTTAATCACCTACACACATAATGATTGCAGCACCTTGTGCAAAGCTAAGGAAATCTTGAAGACACACATGGTTTGCGGCCCTCGAGGAATGCAGTTTGACACCCCTGCACTGCAGTACTTTGCTCTGCCCTCAACAGATCAGATAAGTACGCCTGCGCCGGAGCGTGGTGCCGAGGAGACACTGTGGATGATGCAGCGATGCGTTATCTCAAGCAGATGGGAGGCGCCGGAGCGCCCCACAGGTGACTATAAGTTGTTATTTTTTTTCTCTAAGGGTCGCGCTGGGGCAGATATACAGCATTTATAGAATGCTGTATATCTGCCCTGAAAGGTGATGGTCGTATCTTATATCGGCCAAAACCGGTGACAGGTTCCCTTTGACAGAAATAAGCACTTGAAATAGATCACTCTGTTTGTAGTGACTCTGTATAAGGAGTTTCACTTTTTGATGATATTCTAATTGTGTGAGAAGCGTGTGTGTAAACAGGAAAAAAGACAAATTGGACATCATTTCACATAAAGCGCCTAAAAATAGGCCAGACAATTGTTGGCCCCCTCAACTTAATATTTGGTTACACACACTAAGGAATCAACAGCAATCAGTCATGGCTGTAAGAGTTTGGCACCCTTGAAGTTGTTGCTTTATTTTTGACATTTCTAAATTAGTCAGCATTTTTTTTCTTATTTTTAGTAATTTTACTTTTTTGTTACTTTTTATGTTTTGCAATTTTTATTTTTACATTGGGATGGAGGACAATTCAGATTTCCTGACATGTCCATTTTAGTAAATACGGTATTTGTGTTCCCTAAAAGTAACCATTCTGGAGCATTTCTTAGAACTCAGTTTTGTTGTGCCTTTTTTTCACTTGAAAATGCATAAATTGAAAACTGGGTGTTACTATTCCCATTGGTTTTATTTTTTATATATATATGTGAAACATTTCTAGGAGGCATATCAGAGGAATGTTACAACGCAAAGTTCTAAGAAAAGATTATTTTGATAAATGGCTAGAAGATGAGTGGTCAAAATAGGGGAGTATGGCTAGGGTCACATGGTGGTTTTCTTTCCATCTGAGAAAAATGGTCTTATGCTCATCACACTTTGATCAGAGTGGGATCTGATTTTCTCGAAGGTGGAAAGATTAAAAAAAAAGAAAACCCAAAAGTTTCTCCACCTGCTCTTATGTCAGTCCATGAAATCCTATAACTTTTTTATTTTTTTCTTTCTCTTGGACGGTCCAAGAAAAGTCCGGACATGTGAACAGCTCAATAGACTACCTCGAGTTAGGCTGTGTGCACACACGACGCAGATTTAGTGCGGATCACCAGCGGATTTTTCCGCACAGAAACTGTGCAGTTCCGCAAAGTGATTTACAGTACAATGTAAATCAATAGAAAAAAAAGCTGTGCACATGGTGCGGAAAAATCCACATGAAAACCGCTGCGGCTCAAAAGAAGTATCATGTTACTACTTTTGTGCGGAACTGCTGCATTTCTGACCTCTTCCATTATAGAAATCCGCAGGGGTAAAAAATGCAGAACATCCGCAACAAAAACACACAAATTCCGCATAAAAAAGCATCAAATCCGCACCTGCGTTTTCTGCCAGGAGATGCGGATTTTGTGCAGAAAATTCTGCACTCCAATCCGCAACGTGTGCACATAGCCTAAGCATGTGATCAGTCAAAACCAGGGATGGTACTTGTCGGATTTACTGTCGTGTGCACGAACCCTGACCGATGGAACAATTAAAAAGGATTGGTCACAAATTCACAATGAAAAAAACAAAACATCTTTCTCCCAATTTAACAATGTGCTTTTCCTCTTATTCCTCGTGGAAGTTTATAAATGGTCAACTGGGTGCTACTAGTTGGGGTTGTCCCGGCACAGTCTGTTGCTAGTGCAGCGCCCCAGGGTCCTCGTCGTTGCAGTAATATCATTCTCCCCTAGGGGGGGGAGTGATGTTGCGTTTGAAGTCAATAAAGGAGATCTCTTTACCAAGTATCAAAAACCATGCAACACACTTCACACTCCAGTCCACCAGGGGAGCTATGCTCCTATTTATTAGGGCACTCCTCACAATTAGGTAAAACTGGTGGTCTGGATAGGAAGTTAGTCAGAAGCTGGCTGGGCTTCACTCAGTCAGTTCCTGTCAGGCAGCGAGAAAGGAAGGAGGAATATCTAGCAGTTGCCGACAGAGTGGTCCCTGAGAGGGGTGGGATCCTATCAGAGGCCTAGAAAGAAGGTTACGGAGCTGCGCCTGCCCGACGCGTGGCAGCATCCTAAGAAAGCGACACGAACAGCGAATTGTATTGTAGAGGGTGAGAAACGAAGTCATCGCAAAAGGAGAGGAAACCAGAAGGAGTTCTGCCCTATACAGGCTGCCTCCTTCTGAGGTGCAGGATCCGGTAGCTGGAACACCGAGGGAGCAACAGTCTCTATGCCTTGCTCCAGAGACCGGCAGGACAGCTAATTCCACGTTACCTGCCCGACCTATACCCAGGAGGCACGGTGGCAACTTGTGGGTGCCGGGGCGTGCTAGAGCCCTTGTAAAAAGCCTCAGGCCACCAGTCATACGGGTTTGTTCCTATCCATCTGGGGGACAGAGAGAGATATAACATCTAGAACACCAACAACAGTTGTGAGGACCTTATGAGAAGCTCAGCAGTAAGGTACTAAAACACCCAGGCGCTAGAGGAAGGCTCCTGATTTCCACCTGGATAAGGGGACTCTGGATTTGCCTTCAGACCGGCCGGACTCTGCCTGCCCTGTGATCTGGTGCTCTGGACTGTGGATGCTGAACCTTCAGTAAAGGTAAAGAGACTGCAACCCTGTGTCCTCGTTCTTCACTGCGCCTCACACCATCCACCATCTACACACTGGGAAGCCCTTGGGACATACTTCACCTGTGGGAAGGTATACCATCTAGCTGCCATAACATCACCCCAGCGGACCCCTTAAAACAGCATCGGTCACCCTGACTGAATACCACAGGTGGTGTCACGAACATATCCCTTTAAAAGACCTTTCCCCCTTTTATTAACGGACGTCCCTAGGGCCACAGACCGGGTCAGCCACCATGACATCCCCCTTGAGAACCGGAGGACCCGGTTGGTACCAAGTACCCCTTGCCCTACACGGGGGTGATCCACTAGACTGACTGAACAGGCTGCGACTGTGCAGGGTCCCCCACATAAACTGTTAACACCCATTTATCAGTTTATTCATACCATTCCAGGAGAAATAATGGAGGAACTGCGCAATGCAATGTTGCTCCGATATTTTTTCCATGAATAATACAATGCTTTAATAATATGATATGTCCGATAAGATTCTGGCAGTTTAGTGCATACAGAATATTAAGCTGTGTACAGTCAGCCCATGTGCTCCCCCTAGTGGTGGCTGAGTGAAGTCAGCGAAGTATAATTTTATTCTGTAGCTGTCTGAGCTTGGTTTTTCTGCATGGAAGTTGATATATTTTACAAGTCATTTTCCTACAGTTCTCCTGAACAATTTATACGCTTCACACACCACTGACTCTACAAACTGCCTATGCTTTCCAAATGGCACAGTGATGGATAACTTGACAGATGAATCCCAACCGACCGAATAGCAATCGGATATGGACTCCTGGTTGTGAAGTTAAACCCTTCTTTTTGTTCCTCTCCTATAAGCCAGCAGCTATTCTATCCCCATGTTTGCTCCAGGGCCCTCCAAAGTCTCTCTCAATGATTGAACAATCGATTTCGCAGATAATCCAGAGTCTGCGCGTGCATAAATGTAATTCAGAACCTGTACATTATGCATACTTTTATTTGGACGCCATCCGTACAGTTTCTCGTGTCATTATGAATGTCAATCGACTCAAAGGTAAAAAAAAAAACCTTCTATTGTACAGAAGACCTATAAGAAGGGTAACAAGCTAAAAGTGACAGTCCACCATTAAATACAATGTTGCTTAATCTAAAAAGGTTGGAAATTGACATAGTTTATAGCAGATGGAACTTTGCTTTTCTGATACAGAGCTCCAAATCTACTGCATGGGCAAAGATGCAGCCACCACTAGAGGGAGCCTCTGAGCTTTACTCTACAATAGTAAGCTCAGAAGTTCATTCTATTGGTGTGTTATTGACTTCTCTTTGAGCCCCTTAATGCCAATAAGCTTTTTGGCAGTGACAATGCTGGGATTTACTATTAAGCCCCTCAATCTAAAGCAGGTGCTGAGCTGTCTAATAATGGCCATGGTCCTGTCAGTGGCCCAAATTGGAGGAACCTGCCTGATCCAACTCCAGGGATGTGGGCTCAGGGGTTGCAGTTGATTTGGTGTCTTGAAGCCTAAAGCCCAAACCAAAAGGTCCCTTGGATTTACAATTTATCATGCTTATGGCAGAGCTTCACTGAGCTACTTTAAACCAAAATATAAAGTTGAGGTAAAAAGGAAGTCCCTAAAGGCCTAAACAAGCAGTTTTTAACCAGTTGAATGTACAACTATGCAGTGAACTTGACGACCCTGTATCATACAATTAGTCATTATCTAGCCACCAAAATATGTGCATGAGTTGCAGAATTTTGGACCTAAATGTGACATGCTGGTAACAAATGTCCATTTACGTTAAGTTTTGAAAAATGGGAAGACCTGGAGATCAGTCCATATTATTTCTGTTTGCTTACAATGTGCAGTTGACCATGATCATTTTTCCATTAATCAGTCCCGTGGGCTAAAACTTCTGGCCAAAGTGTCTTGCACACCAGGAATTGGTCTCATTGACCAGCTATGGAGGTTCCTAAAATCAGGGCTGACTGTTGGAACCCTGATGGACATTTCACATATAATTTCATTGGGAACTGTAATAGGTGTACGTTCAACCCCCCCCCCTTTTTTTTTTTTTGTCCAACTTATTCTCATCTGCCAAATTTCACCTATTTTCCAGCCAGGATAAATCTTTTAAAAGGTGCAGGGACTTTAAGAGATGGAAAGACCAACGGTTTGCCATCATAAGGCTGTAGAAAGATACTACCTTTTGTCAAATCATGACACATTGCCTTGGTTAACATATTATTGCATCACGGGGTGTGATTCTGATAGACATGTGAGAAATTGTTTTATTGGGAGCTGTAATGGGCTCATATTGTGCCCCTGTTTTGCCAAAATTGCAGCCTTTCCATTTTTTAACCAGGCTAAAGCTCTGAAAAGGTGCATAGCGGTGTGTTGCTGAGAGATCATTGCCTGCCAATTGGTCTACACGTTGGGCTGATTTTGTCATAACTGTAAAAGATACTACCTACTCTAGCCTACTCATGAGGCTTTCACAGCATACCTTTGCTTAAATAAATGTGGAATATATTTGATTTTTATTTACTGTGATGTATTCAATCACATCGTGTGATCCTATGTCATGCCAGAAAAAAAATTAATTGGGAACAATAATGGGCCAAAGATCTGCCCCTAGTTTGCCAAAATCTTTACTTATCTGCCCTATAACTTGTATGAAAAAAACGTGTATTTCCAACAACTGCAAAATGATTGCATAAAAATCCCTGGTTTTAAAAAGGGGATGGAAGCACACCATCCCTTTTTACAGTACGAGTCGTGAGAACTATTGTGAATGCCAAGTTGGCTGCACTATCTTTTATCTGAACAATTAAACATGATGATTCCACATACCACAGTGAGACGCTGTCTGAAGACTCCCTGGACCACACTGGCTCAATTCTCTGCACAACACTGCGCACGTTTTTTCCACCAGAACAGGCTGAGGGCAAAAACTATTACCTCATTTTCACATGTAAAGCGCCATGGAATAAATGGCACTATAAAAATGTATAATAATAATAAAAAATTATCGTATGCTAGAATTGTTTTCAATTTCACATTGCTTACCTGTTGGTTTGTCATTCAGATTAGTAGAGTAAGAGGTGGTATGGGGAAAAATTGTCACTTAGATTTTTACTTTTTAATGGACTGTTTTTTCTTTTGCAGCTGAATTTTTTTTTTTTCAACTGAAATATGAGCAAAAGTAAATACATCTTTATAGCAGTTTCTGTGCATGTTCTGATATAACCTGCACAACCCATTTCTACCTGCAGAGCTAAACATTCTCGGTTATAATTGTGTCTAGTTGTTACTGACTCCCCTTGAATATCTGGTGGGGTTTTTTTATGCAAAGATGAGCACTCACAGTTTGAGTCGTGTCTGCAGAAGAACGTTATTCTGACAGTACCAGGTGAAAAATCAGAATGTTTGTGTGCTGCCTATTCAGAATACATGATGATTAGTTTGAGGGGTCAAGATGTTGCAATTAGCTGAGAAGGCAATATTATGGCCATAATTTATCATAATGCCTTTCCTGTCTATAAGCAGCTAGATGCCACACACACACACACACACACACATTTTTAAAACTTTTTTTTCTTCTCTCCATCCCTGTCACTCAAACCCTTCTTCCACTTACTTAATTTTACTTTTGACCCTTTGTTTTCTGTGGTCAGGTAACGGGCCTGGACTAACTTTATGGCTTTGGCCTAGTTGGAAGGCTTGTCTTTTTCGGTGATTCGGCCCATGTAAATTCTCCCCACCCCGAGAAAAAAAAAAAAAAAAAAAAGTTAATTTCTTGTGGAAATAGGAAGACAACAATGTATACAATTCTATAATTTTAGCATAGGTACTGTACATGGCTCTAGGGAATTCAGGGGTCACAGTCCCACAAATGCACTTGTGAATGCACAATCTCCTGTCGCCTGATTACAAATGACCCATTTAAGGTAGGGGCCCTGTAAAAAAAAAAAAATTCTGCAGAATCATGTTTTTTTGCTGTTTATTTTTAAAATCTGTGCTGGCTGTGTGTGAGTAGGAACATTCCTGTGACAAAGAGCTTTCACTGAAGGTTTACTGGAACTTTATCAATTCTAGATGGCCCTCTTACTACAATGTATCAATTTAGGAGATTGGAGCAATTGGACACAACACTCGTGTAGCCTTGATCACAACTTTTCAATATTGTCCTGCTCCAACTGAGCCATGAAATGACGGACGGTCTGAGCAGAGAACTGAGAGATGAGTAGAAGCATGCTTAGATCTCAGGATTACATTCACAAGTGGGAAAACAACAAATGTTTTCAGACCGATAAGAACTTTCCCATATATTGAGCTCAGGCAAAATTAAAGGCTGTTGTTGATGCCACTTTTAACACTGATCAGGTCCAGAACGTTAAATACAATCACTAAGGAAATAAGGATACAGGCCCCTCAACCTGGCCCAAAAACACGTGCCTCAAAAAAAAAAAAAAATCGTTCTTTTATTTGTGGCATGTAGTTTCAATTCTGCCCTGCAAGTCTGGGTCAGTCCTGTTTTTTTTTTTTTTTTTTCTTCCAGTCTTGAACACGCAGTTACTGGCTGAAAAGTGGGGGGAGGGGGGGAAATTCTATTGATCCGAAAATCCTTGCAGCTTTTTTTGTCTTGTTTTGTGTTGCACCTTCGAGGAATTTGCCGTAATGCCTATTGGTTATCGGATCATGGGAACTGGACTTCCTCTGCTCTTCACTGTGATCCGTGCGCCTGCTGTGCAAGTTGGATTTTCTTTGTTTTTGGCAATATAAAATACTCTATATAAAAAATTACACCATTGGGGTATTGATCACATGTTGCGCTTTTTTTGTTGGTTATCATGCGTTTTTGCTGCAAACCCCCCACAGTACCAGCAAAGTGAATTAAACATCTGAAATCTCCTGCACAGGTTTTTTTTTCAGCAGCATGTTAACTTATTTTTGTTTTTACAGCGTTTTCTCCCATTCAAATGGGTTAAACGCAGTAAAAAAAACCTTTTCTTTATGCAGCCGATTTCTTGCCTAGGGATGCTGTTTTTTTTTTTTTTTTTTTTTTTTTTTTAATATGGAGATATTTCTGCATGAAATACTTAACGTGTGCACCTTGGTGTGCTCAAGTGTCATCAGATCTGCTGATCAGGGTGCATTGGGCACTTCTGTGCGGCTGAAAGGCTCAGGGCACCGTTCCTCCCAGTGATTTGCTGCTGTGCACCTGACCTGTTATCTGTGGGCATTCATTCAGCTGAGGTTTAGGCTGTGTTCATGCTGTAGGCGTGATTTCTTCTGAAAGCTGCAACCATCAAACTGTACAGTGGATACCACCTGAGACCCCGTTGACTATTAATAGGGGCTGTTTTGTTCCAGCATGGTGTCAATCCTTTTGATACACATGCTGATCACAGATAAGGGTGCTGGATTGCGTATTAAAAGAAGCAAATTTTATGCTCTCAATCGGTGCCAGTTAAAGGATTTCTCTGGTTTCATTTCATTTTTCTGGTTTCATTTATATAAACTCTGAGCTTTACTCATCCTCCCCAGGTCTGTAGTGTAGTCTGAACGTCAGTGCTGCAGACCATTACAGACACTGTATAAGGCTGGCTTCACATTTGCGTTTTTTGGCGCTGCGTTTTACTGCAAAAAAACACATGCATTTTTTTTCCTATATGTAACATTAAAAACGCATGTGTTTTTTTTGTATGCGTTTTGCCGCATTTGACGACGCATGCGTCGTTTCTATGCTTGCGTTTTGTTGCAGAAATGCAACATGTAGTAATTTTTTGCGGCAAAAAAACGTATTGCTGTCTATGTAAACGCATGCGTTTTTAAGCACATGCGTTTAGTTGCGTTTTTAAACGCATGCGTTTCCATAGAAAAAAACAAGTCTACACACTGATAAGCCACCCCCACCATCAAGGTGATAAAGGGATCCAAACCCTAACCCCCCACCATCAAGGTGAAAAAAAGGGATCCTAACCCTAACCCCCCACCATCAAGGTGATTAAAGGGATCCTAACCCTAACCCCCCACCATCAAGGTGATAAAGGGATCCTAACCCTAACCCCCCACCATCAAGGTGATAAAGGGATCCTAACCCTAACCCCCCACCATCAAGGTGATAAAGGGATCCTAACTCTAACCCTAACCCCCCACCATCAAGGTGATTAAAGGGATCCTAACCCTAACCCCCCACCATCAAGGTGATAAAGGGATCCTAACCCTAACCCCCCACCATCAAGGTGATAAAGGGATCCTAACCCTAACCCCCCACCATCAAGGTGATAAAGGGATCCAAACCCTAACCCTAACCCCCCACCATCAAGGTGATAAAGGGATCCTAACCCTAACCCCCCACCATCAAGGTGATAAAGGGATCCTAACCCTAACCCCCCACCATCAAGGTGATAAAGGGATCCTAACCCTAACCCCCCACCATCAAGGTGATAAAGGGATCCTAACTCTAATCCTAACCCCCCACCATCAAGGTAATTAAAGGGATCCTAACCCTAACCCCCCACCATCAAAGTGATAAAGGGATCCTAACCCTAACCCCCCACCATCAAGGTGATAAAGGGATCTTAACCCTAACCCCCCACCATCAAGGTGATAAAGGGATCCAAACCCTAACCCTAACCCCCCACCATCAAGGTGATAAAGGGATCCAAACCCTAACCCTAGGGATCCAAACCCTAACCCTAGCTATTTCTATTTATAGTGGGTTTTCTAGTTGATTTTGATGATTGGCAGCTGTCACATACTTCTCATTATGCGTTTCAAAAACGTAAACGCGTCAAAACGGCGCATTTTTTGTACCGCATACGAAAATGCATGCGTCTAAAAAACGCAGCGTTTGCACACGTTTACATGCATTTTTTTCACCACCTGCGTTTGCGTTTTTAACACTGCGTTTTTAAATGCAAATGTGAAACTAGCCTAATGTCAACTGCACTGTTGCCAATTGGTGGGCTCAGCGGTCCGTGCCTTCATCTCTGGCGGAGCTATGGAGCTGAATTATTGGTGGCAGTGCTATCGACGTGACGTCAGCGCTGCACACCATAGCAGGAGCAGCAGCGGAGACCCTGCACTGGATTCGCCTGGGATTGTGAATAAAGGACTGCAGCCATGAGAGTTTTCCAAAAACCCCTTTCAATAAAAGGATTTACAAAGTTACACAACTCGTTAACTTTGCCCTGACCAGATGGCTATAAAATGAATTGTAACACAAGCCAACATCCATGGAGACTGCTTGTAAGTGAGTTATCACTGGTTCTTTATTAAAAGATTAGTACCTGGAGACTGTCTCCCCCCCCCCCCGCCCCCCTCCTCTCAGATCATCCATCTTGACTCTGGAGCACAGCTTGTTCCATCCTCCAGGGAAACAGATTACCGTGATATAGAGAGCAATGCAATTAGTGCTGCTCCTGTCACACCTCTCTCCCTATCACTCGCACTTTTCATCCTCTCTGACATTAAATTAACTCTCCGCTCCGCACATCCAAACAAGGTTAATACATATTAAAATCTGTTCTTTAGCAGACCCAAACAATGTCTGGAGAAGTGTTGAGAACCGCTCCGGCAACCATGGCTGATGGGATTAATCTGAAACCACTGGCCTAATTTCTGAAAAGTATGATTTGATTTTCTGGTGACGTGATAGGCCTGTTCTCATTTAAGAAAGGGGAAGACGACAATATTTCATGACTCGTTAAAAGGATCAAGATTAGGATGCTCTTCTTTAGCAGAACTTTGCCTCCAACTGGACTTCAGCTGCTTACCCTGAACTCTGTGTGCAAGTGGCCTATAACTCCAACCTGCCTGCATTGTCTTTTGGAGTTTGTGGTAGCCTAAAATGTACCTATTCTCTCAGATTACAGCTCTCTTCCCCTTTTAAAATGCAGCCCTGATTGTTTCTATGAGCTGCTGTGTCTAAACACAAGCTCCTCCATGGACCTGACAGCAAGTCGTAGTGTGAAAATTATTTCAAGACTAGTGGATGATCACAGGCACGGTCTCTGTGGCTGGCGCCTTGTCTCGTGTCTCTGTGGCTGAAGGTTGGCGCCTTGTCGCGTCTCTCTGTGGTTGGAGGCTGGCGCCTTGTCTCGTTTCTCTCTGTGGTTGGAGGCTGGCGCCTTGTCTCGTTTCTCTCTGTGGCTGGAGGCTGGCGCCTTGCCTCGTGTCCCTGTGGCTGGAGGCTGGCGCCTTGCCTCGTGTCTCTCTGTGGCTGGAGGCTGGCGCCTTGCCTCGTGTCTCTCTGTGGCTGGAGGCTGGCGCCTTGCCTCGTGTCTCTCTGTGGCTGGAGGCTGGCGCCTTGCCTCGTGTCTCTCTGTGGCTGGAGGCTGGCGCCTTGCCTCGTGTCTCTCTGTGGCTGGAGGCTGGCGCCTTGCCTCGTGTCTCTCTGTGGCTGGAGGCTGGCGCCTTGCCTCGTGTCTCTCTGTGGCTGGAGGCTGGCGCCTTGCCTCGTGTCTCTCTGTGGCTGGAGGCTGGCGCCTTGCCTCGTGTCTCTCTGTGGCTGGAGGCTGGCGCCTTGCCTCGTGTCTCTCTGTGGCTGGAGGCTGGCGCCTTGCCTCGTGTGTCTCTGTGGCTGGAGGCTGGCGCCTTGCCTCGTGTGTCTCTCTGTGGCTGGAGGCTGGCTCCTTGCCTCGTGTGTCTCTCTGTGGCTGGAGGCTGGCGCCTTGCCTCGTGTGTCTCTCTGTGGCTGGAGGCTGGCGCCTTGCCTCGTGTCTCTCTGTGGCTGGAGGCTGGCGCCTTGCCTCGTGTCTCTCTGTGGCTGGAGGCTGGCGCCTTGCCTCGTGTCTCTCTGTGGCTGGAGGCTGGCGCCTTGCCTCGTGTGTGTGTCTCTGGCTGGAGGCTGCCGCCTTGCATCGTGTCCCTCTGTGGCTGGAGGCTGCCGCCTTTCCTCGTACTGTATATCTGCTCTCAGACTTGACTGTTCCTTCAGTAGGTTTCCCATTTTTCTAGATGTCTCCCCCGAAGGTCCTGGAGAATGGGCAAAAGAATCAAGGGGGTATCTAGTGTAGTATCAAGTTTCCTGAGGGGTTTGCTACATTTGTATAGATGGGAAAAGTTACCTTGATGTCAGGTTCTTTTTATATTGTTTTTAGAGTTGTGTGGGTTTTTTTTAAATTTTTTTTAACATCTTCAGTTTAGAACCCGTTTTCTTGCAGTAGTCTACTAGTGCACACTTGAAGAGTATGTGCACACGTAGAAAGCTCCTCTGTGGATTTTTCCGCAGTGGGTTTGATAAATCCGCAGTGAAAAACCGCTGCGGTTTTTACTGCAGATTTATCGCATTTTCTATTGCGGATTCCGCTGCGGTTTTACATCTGCACTTTTCTATTGGAGCAGGTGTAAAAACTCCGCGTTTTTTTCCACAGCATGTGCACTGCGGATTTTGTTTGCCATAGGTTTACATTATACTGTAAACGCCTGGGAAACCGCTGCGGATACGCTGCGGATCCGCAGCAAAATCCGCATCGTGTGCACATACCCGAACAGTTTGGGTTGCTAGTGTATCACTCCTGCAAATATTAGGGCCCTTATGCATCTCCATTTGGGGAGACCCGCACCAAGCAGAGCAAAGTATACTTACCCTGCCTGGCAGAAAATTGTCACAATGCCACCATAGTCCCCTTTCCCTGGTGAGACTCCTGGATCTTCTCCCATATGTAGCCTGTTTGCTGTTGTGCAGGTGTGACCTGTTTATCACCAGAGGATTTGGCCAAAAACCTCTACATATTTAATTATCGGTATGGTTCCCGGCCGCGGTCTTGTTAATGTGATGCTCTAAATAACTCTGATCCCTATAGATTTCTTCTATTACGAGAAATTATGTTCTGTGACACAGGAGATATTCCCAAGGGAACCTCCGCAATACATTGCTGGGGTTTGCAGCACGGCAGGAGACTGCATTTTATTTTTATGTACTGCAATGAATCTCGAGTGCAATAATTTCCATGTGGACCTACATTAAAAAAAAGTCCCCAAGTTGTCATCCACAGGTATTTCTTGGGCTACGTCCACGATCCAGAATAGCAGTGTTTTGGATGCTCCATCCTGTGTTGTCCAAAAACGCTGTTCTAGGTTACAAGCAGAGTTGATGAGATTTATACTGCTCCCATGTATAAGAATATAACTACTATAATACTGCCCCCTATGTACAAGAATATACTACTAGATGGTGGCCCGATTCTAACGCATCGGGTATTCTAGAATATGTATGTATGTATATAGCAGCCACATAGTATATAGCACAGGCCACGTAGTATATAGGAGCCATGTAGTATATAGCAGACAAATACTACATGGCCTGTGCTATATAAAGTGTGGCTGCTACATACATACATACATACTGTAGAATACCCGATGTGTTAATACAGGCCACGCAATATATAACAGTGGCCATGCAGTATATAACACAGCCCAAATAGTATATAACACAGCCCACGCAGTATATAGCAGCCACACCGTATATAACACAGGCGACGTAGTATATAACAGTGGCCACGTAATATGTACTGCGTGGCCTATGCTATATAACACAGCCCACATACAGTAGTACCTAACACTGGCCACGTAGTATATAGCAGCGGTATATAACACTGCCCACGCGGTATATAACACTGCCCACATAGTATATAGCAGCCACGCGGTATATAACGCAGCCCACACGCTATATAACACAGCCCACGTAGTATATAGCAGTGTGGGCACATATCCGTGTTAAAATAAAGATAATTAAAATAAAAAAGTTATATACTCACCCGCCGGGATCCACCGAAGCAGTCCCTATGCGTGCGGCTGCCGCCAACTTCCGTTCCAAGGATGCATTGCAAAGTTACCCAGATGACTTAGCGGTCTCGCGAGACCGCTAAGTCTTCTGGGTAATTTCGCAAAGCATCTCTGGGAACGGAAGCTGGCGGCAGCCGCGAGTGCATTGTTGGACTACGGAAGGTGAGCATAGCAGGTTTTTTGTTTTGTTGTTCTTTTTAACATTACATCTTTTTACTATTGATGCTGCATAGGCAGCATCAATAGTAAAAATTTGGGGGCACACAGGGTTAATAGCGGCGGTAACTGAGTGCGGTACCCGCGGCCCGTTACCGCTGGCATTAACCCTGTGTGAGTGGAGCGGAGTATGCGGGCGCCAGGCACTGACTGCAGGGGAGTAGGGAGGGACTAATCGGACTGTGCCCGTCGCTGATTGGTTGTGGCAGCCATGACAGGCAGGTGGCGAGACCAATCAGCGACGCGGGATTTCCGTACGGAAGTTGCAGACACAGACAGACAGAAGTACCCCTTAGATAGATATATATATATATATATATATATATATATATATAGATATATATATATATATATATATATATATATAGATAGATAGATAGATAGATAGATAGATAGAGATATATATATATATATATATATATATATATATATATATATATATATATATATATAGATATAGATATATATATATATATATATATATATATATATATATATATATATATATATATATATATATATATATATATATATATATATATATATATATATATATATATATATATACATACACTAGCTATTGAACCCGTTCTACGCCCGGGTGGCTAGCATCTATATTGGTATATGGTCTCCATCCTGGTATGTGCTGCTCCATCCTGCGTCCCCATCCTGACATGTGTTGCACCCATCCTGCGCTCCCATCCTGCCATGTGTTGCACCCATCTTGCTCCCCCATTCTGTCATGTGTTACACCCATCCTGCGCCCCCATTCTGTCATGTGCTGCTTCCATCCTGCGCCCCCATTGTGACATGTGCTGCTCCCATCCTGCGCCCTCATTCTGACATGTTCTGCACCCATCCTGCGCCTCCATTCTGACATGTTCTGCACCCATCCTGCGCCCCCATTCTGTCATGTGCTGCTCCCATCCTGCGCCCCCATTCTGTCATGTGCTGCTCCCATCCTGCGCCTCCATTCTGACATGTTCTGCACCCATCTTGCGCCCCCATTCTGTCATGTGTTGCACCCATCCTGCGCCCCCATTCTGTCATGTGCTGCTCCCATCCTGTGCCTCCATTCTGACATGTTCTGCACCCATCCTGCGCCCCCATTCTGTCATGTGCTGCTTCCATCCTGTCATGTGCTGCTCCCATCCTGTGCCTCCATTCTGACATGTTCTGCACCCATCCTGCGCCTCCATTCTGACATGTTCTGCACCCATCCTGTCATGTGCTGCTCCCATCCTGTGCCCCCGTTCTTTCATGTGCTGCTCCCATCCTGCGCCCCTGTTCTGTCATGTGCTGCTCCCATCCTTCGCCCCTGTCCTGTCATGTGCTGCTCCTATCCTGCGCCCGTTCTGTCATGTGCTGCTGCCATCCTGCGCCCCCGTTCTGTCATGTGCTGCTCCCATCCTGCGCCCGTTCTGTCATGTGCTGCTCCCATCCTGCGCCCGTTCTGTCATGTGCTGCTGCCATCCTGTGCCCCCGTTCTGTCATGTGCTGCTGCCATCTTGCGCCACCATTGTATTATATGCCCCCCATAAGATGCTCAATTATTATTACCATACTCGCCTATCATCGCTGGGTGCCGAGTGCTGGGGGGCCTGAGCAGGCGGGGACACCGGTGCGCTGTGGGGGTCAGGTGCCGGAGTCACCGCTAGCTCAGGCACCCAGCACTTGCTATACTCACCTGTCTGTCCCATTCCAGCGCTGCGCGCCGCCATCTTCCGGCTCCTCTGGCTGTGACTGTTCAGTCAGAAGGCGGCGCCGGCGTGCATTAAGCGTGTCATCGCGCCCTCTGAACAGGGAACGTCACAGCAGAGGACCCGGGAGACGGAACCGCACGCAGCGCTGGAACGGGGGACAGGTGAATATACTTACCCTCCTGGCGGTCCCTGACTCTCCGGTGGAGATCGCGGTGTGCGTTCAGTGTTTACGCATACCGCGATCTCCTGGGAGCGTCACTCTGTGAGGCCCAGACTGCGCCTGCGCTTGCGCAGTCTATAAAGGCTTCGGACAGAGTGACGCTCCCAGCGTTATAATATATATATATATATATATATATATATATATATATATATATATATATATATATATATATATATATATATATATAATGTATATATATATATATATATATGTCCTTCTCAAAAAATTAGCATATAGTGTTAAATTTCATTATTTACCATAATGTAATGATTACAATTAAACTTTCATATATTATAGATTCATTATCCACCAACTGAAATTTGTCAGGTCTTTTATTGTTTTAACACTGATGATTTTGGCATACAACTCCTGATAACCCAAAAAACCTGTCTCAATAAATTAGCATATTTCACCCATCCAATCAAATAAAAGTGTTTTTTAATAACAAACAAAAAAACCAACAAATAATAATGTTCAGTTATGCACTCAATACTTGGTGGGGAATCCTTTGGCAGAAATGACTGCTTCAATGCGGCGTGGCATGGAGGCAATCAGCCTGTGACACTGCTGAGATGTTATGGAGGCCCAGGATGCTTCAATAGCGGCCTTAAGCTCATCCAGAGTGTTGGGTCTTGCGTCTCTCAACTTTCTCTTCACAATATCCCACAGATTCTCTATGGGGTTCAGGTCAGGAGAGTTGGCAGGCCAATTGAGCACAGTAATACCATGGTCAGTAAACCATTTACCAGTGGTTTTGGCACTGTGAGCAGGTGCCAGGTCGTGCTGAAAAATGAAATCTTCATCTCCATAAAGCATTTCAGCCGATGGAAGCATGAAGTGCTCCAAAATCTCCTGATAGCTAGCTGCATTGACCCTGCCCTTGATGAAACACAGTGGACCAACACCAGCAGCTGACATGGCACCCCACACCATCACTGACTGTGGGTACTTGACACTGGACTTCAGGCATTTTGGCATTTCCTTCTCCCCAGTCTTCCTCCAGACTCTGGCACCTTGATTTCCGAATGACATGCAAAATTTGATTTCATCAGAAAAAAGTACTTGGGACCACTTAGCAACAGTCCAGTGCTGCTTCTCTGTAGCTCAAAAGTGGCTTTACCTGGGGAATGCGGCACCTGTAGCCCATTTCCTGCACACGCCTGTGCACGGTGGCTCTGGATGTTTCCACACCAGACTCAGTCCACTGCTTCCTCAGGTTCCCCAAGGTCTGGAATCGGTCCTTCTCCACAATCTTCCTCAGGGTCCGGTCTCCTCTTCTCGTTGTACAGCGTTTTCTGCCACATTGTTTCCTTCCAACAGACTTACCATTGAGGTGCCTTGATACAGCACTCTGGGAACAGCCTATTTGTTGAGAAATTTCTTTCTGGGTCTTACCCTCTTGCTTGAGGGTGTCAATGATGGCCTTCTTGACATCTGTCAGGTCGCTAGTCTTACCCATGATGGGGGTTTTGAGTAATGAACCCGGCAGGGAGTTTATATAAGCCTCAGGTATCTTTTGCATGTGTCTAGAGTTAATTAGTTGATTCAGAAGATTAGGGTAATAGGTCGTTTAGAGAACCTTTTCTTGATATGCTAATTTATTGAGACAGGTTTTTTGGGTTATCAGGAGTTGTATGCCAAAATCATCAGTATTAAAACAATAAACAATAAACCAACTGAAATTTGTCAGGTCTTTTATTGTTTTAATACTGATGATTTTGGCATACAACTCCTGATAACCCAAAAAACCTGTCTCAATAAATTAGCATATCAAGAAAAGGTTCTCTAAACGACCTATTACCCTAATCTTCTGAATCAACTAATTAACTCTAAACACATGCAAAAGATACCTGAGGCTTATATAAACTCCCTGCCGGGTTCATTACTCAAAACCCCCATCATGGGTAAGACTAGCGACCTGACAGATGTCAAGAAGGCCATCATTGACACCCTCAAGCAAGAGGGTAAGACCCAGAAAGAAATTTCTCAACAAATAGGCTGTTCCCAGAGTGCTGTATCAAGGCACCTCAATGGTAAGTCTGTTGGAAGGAAACAATGTGGCAGAAAACGCTGTACAACGAGAAGAGGAGACCGGACCCTGAGGAAGATTGTGGAGAAGGACCGATTCCAGACCTTGGGGAACCTGAGGAAGCAGTGGACTGAGTCTGGTGTGGAAACATCCAGAGCCACCGTGCACAGGCGTGTGCAGGAAATGGGCTACAGGTGCCGCATTCCCCAGGTAAAGCCACTTTTGAACCATAAACAGCGGCAGAAGCGCCTGACCTGGGCTACAGAGAAGCAGCACTGGACTGTTGCTAAGTGGTCCCAAGTACTTTTTTCTGATGAAAGCAAATTTTGCATGTCATTCGGAAATCAAGGTGCCAGAGTCTGGAGGAAGACTGGGGAGAAGGAAATGCCAAAATGCCTGAAGTCCAGTGTCAAGTACCCACAGTCAGTGATGGTGTGGGGTGCCATGTCAGCTGCTGGTGTTGATCCACTGTGTTTCATCAAGGGCAGGGTCAATGCTTTATGGTGATGAAGATTTCATTTTTTCAGCACGACCTGGCACCTGCTCACAGTGCCAAAACCACTGGTAAATGGTTTACTGACCATGGTATTACTGTGCTCAATTGGCCTGCCAACTCTCCTGACCTGAACCCCATAGAGAATCTGTGGGATATTGTGAAGAGAAAGTTGAGAGACGCAAGACCCAACACTCTGGATGAGCTTAAGGCCGCTATTGAAGCATCCTGGGCCTCCATAACATCTCAGCAGTGTCACAGGCTGATTGCCTCCATGCCACGCCGCATTGAAGCAGTCATTTCTGCCAAAGGATTCCCGACCAAGTATTGAGTGCATAACTGAACATTATTATTTGATGTTTTTTTTGTTTGTTATTAAAAAACACTTTTATTTGATTGGATGGGTGAAATATGCTAATTTATTGAGACAGGTTTTTTGGGTTATCAGGAGTTGTATGCCAAAATCATCAGTATTAAAACAATAAAAGACCTGACAAATTTCAGTTGGTGGATAATGAATCTATAATATATGAAAGTTTAATTGTAATCATTACATTATGGTAAATAATGAAATTTAACACTATATGTTAATTTTTTGAGAAGGACCTGTATATATATATATATATATATATATATATATATATATATATATATATATATATATATATATATATATATATATATATATATATATATATATATATATATATATATATAATTATAAATCTCTAGATGGTAGCCCGATTCTAGAATATGTATGTAGTTTATTTATGAAGATTTTAGAATAATACATTGGATACACAGGATTCGGCCGTCCGCGACCAATTAGCGAAGCGTTGTTCAAATCCCGCGCCAATTCGCTGATTGTTCGCGGTATGTAGCACAGCCCACGGAGTATATACAGTTAAGTCCATATATATTTGGACAGAGACAACATTTTTCTAATTTTGGTTATAGACATTGCCACAATGAATTTTAAACAAAACAATTCAGATGCAGTTGAAGTTCACTTTCAGCTTTCATTTGAGGGTATCCACATTAAAATTGGATGAAGGGTTTATGAGTTTCAGCTCCTTAACATGTGCCACCCGGTTTTTAAAGGGACCGAAAGTAATTGGACAGATTAAATAATTTTAAATAAAATGTTCATTTCTAGTACTTGGTTGAAAACCCTTTGTTGGCAATGACTGCCTGAAGTCTTGAACTCATGGTCATCACCAGACGCTGTGATTCCTCCTTTTTGATGCTCTGCCAGGCCTTCACTGCGGTGGTTTTCAGTTGCTGTTTGTTTGTGGGCCTTTCTGTCTGAAGTTTAGTCTTTAACCAGTGAAATTAATGCTCAATTGGGTTGAGATCAGGTGACTGACTTGGCCATTCAAGAATATTCCACTTCTTTGCTTTAATAAACTCCTGGGTTGCTTTGGCATTATGTTTTGGGTCATTGTCCATCTGTAGTATGAAATGACGACCAATCACTTTTGCTGCATTTGGCTGGATCTGAGCACACAGTATGGCTCTGAATACCTCAGAATTCATTCGGCTGCTTCGGTCCTGTGTCACATCATCAATAAACACTAGTGACCCAGTGCCACTGGCAGCCATGCATGCCCAAGCCATCATACTGCCTCCGCTGTGTTTTACAGATGATGTGGTATGCTTTGGATCATGAGCTGTACCATGCCTTCGCCATACTTTTCTCTTTCCATCATTCTGGTAGAGGTTGATCTTGGTTTCATCTGTCCAAAGAATGTTCTTCCAGAACTGTGCTGGCTTTTTTAGATGTTTTTTTTTTTTAGCAAAGTCCAGTCTAGCCTTTTTTATTCTTGATGCTTATGAGTGGCTTGCACTGTGCAGTGAACCCTCCGTATTTACTTTCATGCAGTCTTCCCTTTATGGTAGATTTGGATATTGATACGCCGACCTCCTGGAGAGTGTTGTTCACTTGGTTGGCTGTTGTGAAGGGGTTTCTCTTCACCATGGAGATTATTCTTCGATCATCCACCACTGTTGTCTTCCGTGGGCGCCCAGGTCTTTTTGCATTGATGAGTTCACCAGTGCTTTCTTTCTTTCTTTCTTTCTATTTACCAAACTCTAGACTTTGCCATTACTAATATTGTAGCAATTTCTCGGATGGGTTTTTTCTGTTTTCGCAACTTAAGGATGGCTTGTTTCACCTGCATGGAGAGCTCCTTTGACCGCATGTTTACTTCACAGCAAAACCTTCCAAATGCAAGCACCACACCTCAAATCAACTCCAGGCCTTTTATCTGCTTAATTGAGAATGACATAATGAAGGGATTGCCCACGCCTGTCCATGAAATAGCCTTGGAGTCAATTGTCCAATTATTTTTGGTCCTTTTAAAAACAGGGTTGCACATGTTAAGGAGCTGAAACTCCTAATCCCTTCACCCAATTTTAATGTGGATACCCTCAAATGAAAGCTGAAAGTCTGAACTTCAACTGGATCTGAATTGTTTTGATTAAAATTCATTGTGGTAATGTCTATAACCAAAATTAGAAAAATGTTGTCTCTGTCCAAATATATATGGACTTAACTGTAGCACAGCCCGCGCGGTACCACGCACGTAGTGTATAACACAGGCCACGTAGTACATTGCACAGCCCGCGCAGTACATTGCACAGCCCACGTAGTATATAGCACAGCCCACGTAATATATTGTACAGTCCACGCAGTATATAGCAATGTGGGCACCATATCCCTGTTAAAAAAAAAAAAAAAAAAAAAAAAAAAAATTAAAATAAAAAATAGTGATATACTCACCCTCCGTTGGCCCCTGGATCGAAGCGGTTACCGACTCTCCTCGCACGCTCCGGTCTGAAGAGTGCATTGCGGTCTCGCGAGATGATGACGTAGCGGTCTCGCGAGACCGCTTTGTCATCTCGCGAGACTGCAATGCATGGAGTGGTCACCGGGGTGTCGCGAGGAGCGGGAAAGGCCGGTTCCTGATCCGGGGGGGCCGACGGACGGTGAGTATATAGCAATATTTTTTTTAAATTATTTTTAACATTAGATCTTTTTACTATTGATGCTGCATAGGCAGCATGAATAGTAAAAAGTTGGTCACACAGGGTTAATGGCAGCGTTAACAGAGTGCGTTACACCGCTGTCAACGCTGCCATTAACCCCGTGTGAGCACTGACTGGAGGGGAGGAAGGAGCGGCCATGTTGCTGATTGGTCGTGGCAAATCAGCGACTTGGATTTCCATGACAGACAGAGGCTGCGACCAATGAATATCCGTGACAGACAGAAGGACAGACAGACAGAAGTGACCCTTAGACAATTATATAGTAGATAATACTGCCCCCTATGTACAAGAATATCTACTATATAATTGTCTGAGGGTCACTTCCGTCTGTCCTTCTTTCTGTCACGGATATTCATTGGTCCCGGCCTCTGTCTGTCATGGAAATCCAAGTGGCTGATTGATCACGGCAAAACAGCCACGAGCAATCAGCGAAGGGCACAGTCCGGAAGAAAATGGCAGCTCCTTAGTCCCCGCAGTCAGTGCCCGGCGCCCGCATACTCCCCTCCAGACACTGCTCACACAGGGTTAATGCCGGCGGTAACGGACCGCGTTATGCCGCGGGTAACGCACTCCGTAACCACTGCTATTAACCCTGTGTGTGTCCCCAACTTTTTACTATTGATGCCTATGCAGCATCAATAGTAAAAAAATGTAATGTTAAAAATAATAAAAAAACAAAAAACCTGCTATTCTCACCCTCCGTAGTCCGCCGAGCCACTCGCGCCTGCCGTCTTCTTCCAATGCATTGCGAAATTACCCAGAAGGCTTAGCGGTCTCGCGAGACCGCTAAGTAATCTGGGTAGTTTTGCAGTGCATCCTGGGAACAGAAGATGGCGGCAGCCGTGCGCGTATCGCCGGAGCTTCGGTGGATCCTAGGGGGTGAGTATATAACTATTTTTTATTTTGATTATTTTTTTAACAGGGATATGGTGCCCACACTGCTGTATACTACGTGGGCTGTGTTAGATACCGCGTGGCTGCTATATACCACATAAGCAGTGTTATATACTATGTGGGCTGTGTGATATACTCCGTGGGCTGTGCTATATACTGCGTGGGCTGTGCTATATATTACGTGGCCAGTGTTATATACTGCGTGGGCTGTGTTATATACTGCGTGGCCACTGTTGTGTATTGTGTGGCCTGTATTAATGCATCGGGTATTCTACAATATGTATTTATATAGCAGCCACATAGTATATAGCACAGGCCACGTAGTATTTGTCTGCTATATACTACATGGCTCCTATATACTACGTGACCTGTGCTATATACTATGTGGCTGCTATATACATACATAAATACATATTCTAGAATACCCGATGCGTTAGAATCGGGCCACCATCTAGTAACTACTATAATACTGCTCCCGTGTACAAGAATATAACTACTATAATACTGTCCCTATGTACAAGACTATAACTACTATAATACTGCTCCTATGTACAAGAATAGAACCATTATAATGCTGCTCCAAAACATTTTAACCTTTGCTCCTGTTTGCATGCTTCAGTGGGTTTATAACACTGACCAGTTTGGAATAAGTGTTTGTTCTTGACCTGAAGTGTCCACGATCGCCCCCGCAAGCCGGTTCAGTTGTTTGTGATGAATAGCAGAGCTTTACAAACTAATCAGCTGTCTATAGTCACCAGTTACGGTAACTTCGGTTTTGCACCTACTAGACCCCTTTACTATAAAATGGGAAGTTCTATTATAAGATTATTGGCCTGTAAGCGCAGTCATTATTAATAATAATAGTAATAATCTTTTATTTTTATATAGCGCTAACCTATTCTGCAGCGCTTTACAGTTATCATCACTGTCTCCAATGGGGCTCACAGTCTAAATTCCCTATCAGTATGTCTTTGGAATATGGGAGGAAACCGGAGAACCCGGAGGAAACCCACGCAAACACGGAGAGAACATACAAACTCTTTGTAGATGTTGTCCTGGGTGGGGCTTGAACCCAGGACTCCAGCGCTGCAAGGCTGCTGTGCTAACCACTGCGCCACCGTGCTACCCCCGTTTTTCATCCTCGGTAAGGATTGCCCTGCTATGCACCACTGATCAGGAGAACGCAGTTTTTCCGGCATTATATTTCTATTCATGGTCTATATTAGTTGTTGAACCTTTCTCACAGAGGGTTAATGCACAGGTAAATGACTGCGGAATGGATCGCTCGATGTTCAGTTCGCATCTTCATCATATCCCTTCAAGAATTTTCTTATAGCCTCCAAAAATACTGTACAGATGGAGTAGTTTATCATTTAACCCATTTGTGCATCATGGCAATACAAAATAAAGTGCCGCTATGCAAAAATGTTTATCCAAAGATAATTTGTAAATCCACTGGGGAATTGCTTAAAGGGATTTTCTAATACTGAAATATTTAGGATAGGGTATCAATGTCAGATTGGTGGGTATCTGACACCCGCCACCCCAACAGATCAACTGGTGCCGCAGCCGCTGGAAGTGCATAGTCTGTACTGGTGCCATACTGCTAGTGGTCGGGTGTCCGCTGCATGATGTTGTGGTGCCGAACAATCTGATATTGGTGACCTATATGATGTCTTCAATGTCAGAGTCCTGCAAAACCCCGACAAGTCATAATTCCACATAATGCAACTGAGGTCCTTATCTCCAGAGACTATTCTGATGAGTACATACTGGAGGATTGCTGTAGAAAAGGTAGCATGCTCGCTCCATCCCTCCTAATTATAGAATCCCTGTCCTTTTGTTGCATTTTGGGACTGTTTAAAAAAAAAAAAAAAAACCACACACACAAAAAATCTATGTATCTGTACAGAATCGGACATTTTTCAGCTTTGATGGGCTCATCATTGTTGCTGTGCCTTCCGTTTTAATTGTTTTCATACAGGGAACAAAAATCCCAGTACGGCTGGTACTGTCAAAGTTTATTTTGGTCATTTCATGGGGTAATGAATCTTCTGAAGAAAGTAATAGAAACGCATGGATCCATGGATTTTTATTATCTGTACCAAAGGAACGTTTCTCACAAGGTAAAAATGCAGAGCAGCCAAAAATACACGCCCCCGAGGATCCTGTGAACCACACCTCCTTTTTAAAATCCTGTGAGCCACGCCTCCTTGGCAGTCCATAAAAAGCCTCATATGTTTTGGTCTATATGGAGTTTGCTTAGCCATCTCTTGCCTAGCCAAAAGTAAAAGAAAATGAATACTCAGGTGAATGGTGGGAATGAAATAAGAGTAAATTCTGGCCCGTTTTGAGTTGATGGTAGGTCTTCTTTAAAGTGGCGCTCTCCATTAAGAGAGTTCTAATACAGAAGGATAGGTGTAGTGGTAGTTCATAATTTTATGATCCTGTAAGACTGTGAACATTATTTACAGCAGATTTTTCTAAACCAAAAAATGGTTTGGCCGTAAATGCTGATTAAACAAAATGTGCCCTTTTACGTGTTTTTTTTTTTTTTTTTTTTTTTTTTTTTCTTCTTCACGCCCAGTCATTTTAATGGTTAGAAAGTGCTGATAGAATTGACATACTGCAGACTTGAAAAAGCGTTTAGAAGGTTCAAATCCGCAAGGACAGCACGTACAAAAGGTTGAATCTCATTCACTGTGCTGTTATTGTAATTGCAGCGTTTTTTGTTTTTGTTTTTTCTTGTGGCAATAACCATCTTTTAAAAAAAGAGAAAAAAAAAACAAAAACACGAAAGTGCAACTTGTGAGCAAACCCTTCTAGACTAAAGTGCATCACTGTCAGTGTCTATGGACCGTGCATCCCTTCTTGACACCTCTTCTCGTTTGATTAGGGGCTAGCCTAAAGTTATGACTTCTTTTTTTTTTTTCAATAGTAGAGGGCTTACCTCATTATTGGCCTTGCCATTACTACAGTGGTCGGGACTTGTTTAATGGCCTGTTTTATCCAAGCCAACGAATACTGATGGGAACAGGGATCGCGAATGCGGACATTCTGTCCTTAGAGCGTAGTGTTATCGGAAGCATATCCCCTGTTTAAGAGGCTAGATGGGTGAGAATTGGTGACCGAGCCTTCTTAAGATTATCTCGAGTAACCGCTCATGCATTCATGCGAACTGTATCACCTGAAGACCAAGCGAAACACTCATTCGTCAGGTGATTGGCTCTGTTCGGCCTGGCAAACAGATCTTTATCGGTAGCACATCGCCCTGTGTAATCTGGACACGTGCTGCTGAAGTGATACCGTATTTCGACAGATAATAACTTGTAGGTCTGTTCAAATAAGTGCCGATCGTCTTGTGTATAGATTAACTAGCCGATACAAAGGTGATGTGCTGCCAAGGACGACGATTGTGATTTTTAATTGGATCAGTTTATTTTGGCATAAATATAATAAAATCAACCAATGAATGAACCTTTTGCTCGTTTGTAGGGTGATCACCGACATGTTTTATATGGCTCTTTAACCAGGAAAGAGCGCCCTATCAACACTGAATCTACTCAAAGTCATGTTTTTATATTTTTCCTAGCTGAAAACCCTTGAAAATCTCCCTTTCCTTGTAAGCTCTAGTAACGACCATATTTTCAATCTGTGTCGCATATAACCGTCTGTGTAGAGCGTTAGTAGATTTGTGCAGGAGGAACCTCCCCGGTGTTGCGCCTCGGCCGGTTCCACCATCCACAAGGAAGAACACGATGAGAGAATTCTAGCTTTTGATGCTCACGTTGGTCTTTTGTTCCCTTTTTATCGCATTGCCTGTTCAGAAGAGGCAGCATGTAGGTATCTGAAGCTTCCTGCTCCTCATCTGCATGCTTTGAAACGTAGCATTTTGCTTAGAAATAACTTCAGTAACACTTCTCATTCTACCCGACTACCACATCAGCAAAAAAAAAAAAAAAAAACGATTTCCCTCCTCCAGTCCAGAATTAACCAAGGCCTGACCACTCATCCCCACCATCCTCCTTTGGTTAATTTCCTAGACTCCTCATTCCTGCATGAACATGGCAGACTGTCACAAACCAGCCACTAATCCCTCTTTTTTCCATGTTCTCCTGTGTTTTTTTTATTTCCATTAATGACCGCTTGTGGAATCAGGGGACGTCCTCTTCCAGATGGCAGAGGTTCACCGGCAGATCCAGAATCAGCTAGAAGAAATGGTAAGTGGTCAATTCATAGAGCTTATGGTAATTTGGATACTTTTGTTTTTTTTTTTTGACATGTTGACTGCAAGAGGCACAGATTAGGGCCATTTTTATCAACAGAAGTATGATCCTCATCTAAGAGGATTTTCACCTCTGCAAGAGATCTAATGAAACCGAAATTGTCCCCACTGTTTGGCTTTTACAGGCGCTTGTTTCCCCCACACTCAACTTTGATGTGGTCATAAATCGGCTAGGCGCTCAGACAGAGAGAGAAATGTTAGAACCTCTTATTGGACTGTCAGAACGAGCTCACTGATAGATCCTCAGTTAACTCATTTTGTACTTTTGCACCAAGGCCAAGTGACAAAGTGGCATGATATTACCTCAATGGCAGTTATAGGGGTAATCCGAGTCCGCAAACCTCTGCATCAGAGACAAGCTGATCCCGTGGGTCACGTCTACAGATATATTAGCCCATGTGCATGAGTGGCAGGTAGTAGGCACATGTACTAGTCAATAAAAACAGATGTGCTGTAACCGGCCCCTCTACTGCTTGCCCCTTTACTATACCAAAAAAACACAAAGAAAGTTAGTGGGTGTTGGAAGTTAATTATGCACGATGTATATTAATATTCGGATATTATATGGGGTATTTAAATGAGTTGTAATTGTGGCATTTTTTGCTACAATTTTTGGAATTGTGCTATATTTGCAGGACTAGGTTTCACATGCATGACAGCTGGGCTAATTTGTGTAACCCCGCCTCCACCACTGATTGGCAGGCTGCTGACAATCAGTGATGTGGGCGTGGTTATACCCAGCTTGTCATTTATAGCACTGCTCTAGCTACAGCAAATAAAATGGCGATTTCATCAAAACTGCACCAAGCAGCCCAGTAAGTGATACATCACTGGATTCGGGGTCTCTGCCCCTTGTTATGCTGCTCTGATTACATAGAAAAAAAGGCTGACAGATTCCCTTTAAGAAAAGGACCTTCACTCATGTGCCTAGAAGGCAGTACCAACCATCATGCTACAAAGGTGGGTGATGAGCACAGGAGAAATCCGATCACTGGCTGCAGTTGTGCTTGAAGATTTATAGGGTTAACGCAACCTTGAAATTCATATTTTCATGTCACCCGCCATTACAATGGCCCCTTGTCCTGTGCCTGGCGTACGGCAGGTTTGGGTTGCCCACAACTAGATCTCTGCTGTATCCATAGCCTCTGTTAGCCCCATCAGTTTAGCATAGACTCTCGGATCTCTGCCCGTCCTCATTTTCCACCTGCCTATCTCTGTGCCCGCTCTCATCCATATGTGCATCCATCTGTTCCTCACATCCATCCGTCTCACTTCTGCTTTATCCTTCCGGGCAGACCTGTCAAGGCGTCTTATTGCTCTCTTACACTTTACTGCCAGAATCTCCTCCGGCGGAGAACCTGCATGTCACCGGTTGGCAAGCTCAGTCACCCATCTCATCAGAGAGGTCTTGCAATGCTTGTGTCTGAAATGGCTGTAATAATCTGCAAATCATGCACCAACAAGCCACACAGTAATGGGTCATGTACGAAAGACTTTTTCAGAAGACCTTGCGGTTTCTTACTTGAGGCACAAGAATGAGAATGTCTTCAACTTCAAATACACTTTCAGTAATTTTAAATTGAAAGGGGTTGTCCAGGATTAGAAAAACTGCGCCTCCATGTCTACAGGTTGTGTATAGTACTGCAGCTCTGCACCATTGACTCCAATATTAGTCATATCCTATATGGGCGGTGCTGTTGTAATCCCTTTTTTAAAGGAGTTGTCCAGTTAAGAAAAAACACTCACACTTTTCGTCTGGGATCTAATAGTCCCCCCACCTCTCTATTTCTCCATATGTTGGCCAAAGAGGAAGTAGACCCTCCACCTTGACACTGAAAAGTGACCCTCTGCGTTTCCAGTGCTACGGAGGCATGGAACGCTGTAGACGCGTGTTCAGACTTAACACAGCGCTCCCCATGCCACTGCTGCGACCTCCAGATATTCAGGACAACTGAAATGCTGCTTTTCGCGACGGAGGCAGCAGGAGGGATATAGGGTGACCATAGATGACAAATGTACAGTCACTTTCTTTGAACATCTGTCAATATGAAAGGTTCCCCTTAAAGGGTTTGTCGTTTGCTGTTCAAATTCTGATTAATAGGTGTGACTTGGGGGTCTCTGCGTCCAGACCCTCATCCATTAGAGAAGAGTTTGGGCATTAAATGGTAAGCCTATTAATTAGGCAGTGTGTAATGCTTTATTTCCCCTGTGGGGAATTGATAGTCTGTCCCACCGATCATGCATGATCACTGGGGTGTCTAAGTACTTTATTTTCCAGACAGATTGACGATATGTATAAAACTTGTTCTTTTTCCAGCTGAAATCTTTTCACAACGAGCTGCTCACACAGCTAGAACAGAAGGTGGAATTGGATGCTCGGTACCTAAATGTAAGTGTTCCAGATTCTCCAGTTCTCCACAATTTACGTGTAAAAGATTTTTCTTCTAAAGTTCCCACCCTTGGCCACTCAACTTTTTTTCTTTCTTCCATGTTCTATTGATTTACTTAATCTTGTGGACTAACGCGGCCTTGAAAGTTTGCCATGGGGCAGAGACGGGGCGGCGCCTGGCTTGGGGCAGGGACAAGGACAGGGGGAGCGCCTGGCTTGGGACAGGGGTAGTGCCTGGCTTGGGGTGGGGACAGGGGCGGCGCTTGGCTTGGGGCAGGGACGTGGACAGGGGAGCGCCTGGCTTGGGACAGGGGTAGTGCCTGGCTTGGGGTGGGGATAGGGGCGGCGCTTGGCTTGGGACAGGGACGGGGCAGCGCCTGGCTTGGGGCAGGGACAAGGACAGGGCGGCGCCTGGCTTGGGACTGGGCCGCCAATGTGCCTGGGCGGGAACGGCCCTTTTCTCAGGATTGATTAAAATCTCTGTATTCTATTCCACAAAGGTCTTCAAAGTTTTTCATGAGATTACAATAAGGTCTGTTTCTTTTTCCTTTCAGAAATGGCACCCTTATTTTTGGTATATATGATATTCCCATGAATGAGTGAGCCACAATACCCATGCACTAGTGTGGCTTTATCTTGGAAAGATGTAGAAAAGCCGACTACAAGCCTCTTGTACCCGGCTTTTCTTTAGAAAGGCAACAAATAATTTTCCCGTTTTGGGAGAAGTTTCATTTGTAGCCATGCATATTGTTGACCTTTGGATACAACAAGTTCTATAATTATAAATTCGGGTTTTGCATACAAATTCTTGTGACAATGGGAACGGTCAGTTTTGTGTCCAAGGACAAGTGAAAATAAAGACCCATAGATGACACATTGTCCCTGGGAGTCCGGTCTTGTGTGTAATTACTGTATGTCATTACTAGACTGTGTCGGCTGTTCGATCATAGCTGGGACCTCTGTAAAATCACTGACCCTTAAGAGATTTTCTATTTGCTTTAAATGTCTGTGGCGGCTGAAGTGGAAGATCATGAACAATCCTGAATTGAAGGTTGGAGAATCAGTATTGGATTTACTGTTCTGTTCCCGATAGATCTTTTGCAAGTTGTACTGGCCAATCCCCAAAATTGCAGTTCCATTGTGGCCTGGTTTATGGAGTGTACCATAGAGTTTCCTTCCTGAGCCATCAGGATTATAAAACAAAACAAAAAAAAAGGTTGCTTGCTTTTAAACTTTCACATCACAATTTGTGGGGTTGTGCCGCAATATCAACTACAAAGAAACGAAGCTGCAATACCGGATACAGCCTGTGTGCAAATGTGGCACTGTTACTGCAAGAAAGGAGTCATATTTTCTAATATTGGATTACCTGTCTCCTAATAATTTAAACCTTTCTAATCCCAATGTTAAAGATGAATGCCTATTGAACTTTCTTTATTCCATTTAAGGCTGCTCTGAAAAAATATCAAGTGGAGCAGAAAAACAAAGGGGATGCCTTGGAAAAATGTCAAGTGGAGCTGAAGAAACTGAGGAAAAAAAGCCAGGGCAGCAAGAACCCTCAGAAATATTCAGACAAAGAAATGCAGGTGAGGTTTTCAGATGCAGAATAAACTGTTGGGAGAATCCTTTCTAAGCTCTCTGGGTAATAGGATTTTTCACCCACCCAAGAATACTTGGGGAGTTTGGTTGGTATTTAGTATTTTATTCTCTTTTGAGACGGGTCTTTGTTTGATCAGGACAGAATACTAAAAAGTTAATAGAAATAAAGGACTTTTTCATTCTGGACCGCAGTCTGGCTTTGCAAAGTAGCGTCTAGACTGCTGTGAAGCATCTTTATTATGCATAGCTTATATAGCGTTGTCATATTCTGCAGCGGTTTACATGCATTATCATCGCTGTCCCCATTGGGGCTCACAATCTAGTAGATTCCCTAGATTTTTTTTTTTTGCAGTGCATGGTCATTTTTGGGCATTACATGGTTTCCTAGGCTCTGTATGCATAGGAGAGTGAAATTTGAAGGCATTTTTTAAATCTATTACCTATTTTTGAAAAGTTGTTCTGCAAGTCAACATGCACTTGCAGTACAGTACTGGGCACACTAAGTGGAACTAACAGGACTTAATACTTAAATTCTACCACCCATTGGAGGTAACTATTAAGTCAACATTGACCCATCAAATAGGTGGCATTTAGACCCAGTTCACTTGGCCTCTGAAGAGGCTGTTTGTGTATGTTAACTGCTTTGCATTTCTCAATTGACTTACACAGTACGGTTATGCAATAGTAACCCTGAGCTCACACTTCAGAGACCCTTTAACTTAATGCTGAATTGATACTAAACTTCCTAAGTATTCATGGGTGAAAACCCAAGGATAGCGGTTTCCCAGATACTTATGAAAAGTTATTGGCAAATAGATTTATAATACACCCAGCCCTTGGATATTCAACTAAGATGGCTTACCGTATTTTTCGGACTATAAGACGCACCGGACTATAAGGCGCACCCAGGTTTTAGAGGTGGAAAATAGGGAAAAAAAATATTTGAAGCAAAAAAAAAAGTGGTAAAATATTTAATAACATAAATAACATACTATTATATGTGGTGTTATTATATATAATAGTATGTTATTATGTTGGAAGCTGCGGGACCAGTGTGGTGTGTGTACAGTACTATATGAAGATGCTGGAGGGTGAGTATAAGAATGGGGGCACAGGGCTTATATTGAAAGCACCACTCCAGCACTGCAAAATAACACTGGAGTGCTGCTTTAAAATCCCATGGGAGAACTATAATTCACAGCATGTCTTGCAGATCCTATGACATGCTGGGAGTTATAGTTCACCAAAGGAGTGGCAGAGTGCTTTATTGTGTTTTGTAAAGACTAACTTCTTAAATGTGGCAGCCAGCCACACTGTGGTGAGGTAAAAGCATCCCATGACTGCACACAGAGCCCTCCCTCGTTTCCTTTCCACAGCACAGGTTATGAGGAAGCTGCAGATTCTAGTGGAGAGCCTGAAGGACCTGTGATGATGTCAAGAAGAGGGAGGGCTCTGAGCTGCCATGTGATGCTCCAGCCCGTCCACTCCTGACATCAAACAGGTCCAGTTTGTGCACAACACTTGACATCCAGCCCAGGCATGGCAGGCAGGTATGCAGCGATCTCCTCTCTCCTCTGGCCTCTGCTGCCTCCTCTCGCTCCAGACACACAGACCTCCCCAGCTGCTGCAGGAATCAGCGCTGGAGAAGCCATGTGTGTCCCTGCTTAAGTGCAGTATTCATTTGCTGCTCCCAGCTCACAGCTGAGCTGATAGGTGGGCGGGGAGCCGCTAATGAATATTCACTGCACTTAATCATCGGGACCACATGGTTTCTCCAGCACTGATTCCGGGCAGCAGGGACATCCTGAAGTGGGACAACAGTGCGATCCCACTCAATGCTGCCCCCCTCCCCACATGCTACATCCGTACCATAAGACGAACCCACACTTTCCTCCCAAATTTGGAGGAAAAAAAGTGTGTCTTATGGTCGGAAAAATACGGT
This sequence comes from Ranitomeya imitator, assembly GCF_032444005.1. NCBI lineage: Eukaryota > Metazoa > Chordata > Amphibia > Anura > Dendrobatidae > Ranitomeya > Ranitomeya imitator. The sequence goes on along the minus strand of NC_091283.1, from coordinate 418,154,433 downwards.
ACGTAGTTTAGGTATAAGGAACAGAAAATGGAACTCCAACAGTAGTGAAACTAGGTTTGACTAGGCTACCAAAGCATTTTTGTATGCAAAACCTAGAACAGGGTGTAGAAGAAATCTGGCAATAACATTTCATAGATATTTTCTAAATACCTATACTTGTATCTTCAGAGCCAAAATTCCATTTTTTTTTTTTTTAAATGGCATCCATTTAAATGGAAACCAAACTAAACCCCATTGTAGTAATTTAGAGTCCATTTTCACGAGTTCCATGTTCAGTTCCCTTTTAAGAACTGCCAGTTATACAGAAAAAATGTGACTTTTGCAGCATTCATGGATGAAGACCCAAGGGTTGGGTATATAGCAAATAATTATGAAAAGTTATCGGCTTTGTACTACATCCACCCTTTGTTTTTGTTTTTTTCTCTCCCAAAAATGCCATGGGAGCTTAGCTATTGGTTAGGTTCACACTACTATTTTAAGTTCCATTTTCTGTTCCCTTATAACAAAGGCTACTTTCACACTAGCGTCGGATTCGGCCCGACGCAATGCGTTGTTGTGCTTTCACAACGGGTGCAGCGGATGCATTTCTCCGCCGCATCCGCTGCCCCATTGTGAGGTGCGGGGATGTGGGGGCGGAGTTCCGGCCGCGCATGCGCGGTCGGAAAAAGCGGTCGGTCGGCTGCAAAAAACGTTACATTTAACGTTTTTTGCTCCCGGCGGTCCGCCACAACACGGCGCAACCGTCGCAAGACTGTTGCGACGTGTCAATGCGTCGGTAATGTAACTTTATGGGGCAAAAACGCATCCTGCAAACAACTTTGCAGGATGCGTTTTTTCCCCTAAACGACACATTGCGACGTATTAAAAAAAGCGCCAGTGTGAAAGTAGCCTAAGCTCCCTAAGTTTTCTTGGCTGAAAATCCATGTGCCAGGTATTTTGCAAATCTATTTGACAACAACTTTTCATAAATATTTGCAAAAAAGTTAGCCTTGGGTTTTCTCCCATGAGTACTTGGGAAGTTTAGTTTGAAATTAACAATAAGTTACTTTGATAACTTTTTTTGTTTTTTGTTTGAAAACCAGGTAAATATAGCGCCAGTGTGCTACTGCATGCAGAAAGTCTTCATTGTTTTGTTGTATCTGTCATGTGTATAGAAAGCCTGTTATATGGATAATCTTGTCGTGTTTAAATTGCACATCGACAATGAGCAATTCCAGTATTATGGAAGTATTTTCCTACACTAGTGGCATTTACATACAGTATAGCAATACCAGGTGTCAGAAGGGGGTACAATTACAGCACAGAGCAGAAAACATTTTTATAGTCCCCTTTTGTATAAGGGCATGAGGTGAGAAAATTTACAGATATACACAAGTATAATTTCAAAGGGGAAAAGTCAGATGGACTCCATGCTATGGCAGAGAGCTTTCCGATTGAATGATGGCTCATGCCTACTTTCTTGTGAAGCCATCAGTCAATGTGTTTGCCCAAGCTGCCCACACAATGTGATGTACTGTATATATAATGTGCACGTACATTACATTCTGTTACCTCCTGTGAGCAGATGTAGGCTCTGTTGCTGGATTTAAAAAACAAAAACATTAATTGGATTCAGAGAACTAATTAATTAGAATATGGAGAATTGCTCTGATCTGACCACTCTTAAATGGGACACATTTTGGGGGGCAAAGAGGGATGTTGTTTTTTTTTTATTTTATTTTATGGCTTTATTAATTACTTCACATGTTTACAAACATATTCATAAGGCCATGTTCACACAGTGCGTTTTTTACCGCGGAAACGCAGCGGTTTTGCCGCTGCGGTTCCGCGGCTGTTTTCCATGCAGGGTACAGTACACTGTACCCTATGGAAAACAGGACCCACTGTGCACATGGTCCTGAATTGAAAAAAAAAAACCGCACTGATTAGCTGCGGTAAAAAAGAAGTACCATGTCACTTCTTTTTGTAAAACAGCAGCAGTTCTGCACCCATAGACCTCCATTGTGAGGTCAAACCCGCAGTAAAACCCGCAGATCAAAAATAGATCTGCGGGTTTTATTGCGGTTCGTGGTGCAGAACCACTGCAGCAGGAAGTGCGGGGAAGCGGGCGGAAGTGCGTGGGTGGAGTGTGGCTGCCCCGATCCCACCCCCCCGTGCTCCGATGCCCCTCCCCCGTGCTCCGATGTCACCCCCCCCCGTGCTCCGATGCCCCCCCCCGTGCTCCGATGCCCCCCCCCGTGCCCTAATCTCCCCCCCTTATACTTACCCGGCCTCCCGGTGTCCGTCCGGCCGTCTTCTCCCTGGGCGCCGCCATCTTGCAAAATGGCGGGCGCATGCGCAGTGCGCCCGCCGAATCTGCCGGCCGGCAGATTCGTTACAAAGTGCATTTTGATCACTGAGATAGGTTATATCTCAGTGATCAAAATAAAAAAATAGTAAATGACCCCCCCCCCCCCCCTTTGTCACCCCCATAGGTAGGGACAATAAAAAAAATAAATAATTTTTTTTTTTTTTTCACTAAGGTTAGAATAGGGGTAGGGGTAGGGTTAGGGGTAGGGTTAGGGTATTTTCAGCCATTTTAACCCTAAAAAAATTCCTAGAAAACACACAGACTCTGGCTAGAAAACTGCATCAAAAAACGCATCAAAAAAGGACCAAAAAAGGACCAAAAAAAGGACCTGCGTTTTCTGCCAAGAGCTGCAGTTTTTTAAAAAACAGTCCTGAAAAAAAAAGGATGGAAATCAGGAACGTGTGAACATACCCTAATAGATACACTGGAAAATGCCGATCTGATTGTTTGCAGTAAGCGGTTTTAACTGGTGGTGTTGCTGTCACTCCCAGTGTGTAGTGCATTGGTGCTTCAAACACCGTACACCATTGTATTGGAAAAATATCCAACTATTCCAAATAAAAAACTGAGCGATTTGTTAAAATATTGCATTACGTATATTGAATTACTGATTAAGAGTTGTCACATTATTAACACATTATTAATCCACAGCTGCACTAACCATCTGCAGACAGTATTTGAACACCATATACTCGAACATCATTATTTTTGCAATTGTAGTTTATGCTCTAGACATTGCAAAGTAATCTACTATATAGACAAAAACCTCCCCTCTCCCCTTGCATTATAAGGGTACATATGGGATGTAACCCAGGATCAGTACAAGATGAATAATGTAATGTATGCACACAGTGACTCCACCAGCAGAATAGTGAGTGCAGCTCTGGGGTATAATACAGGATGTAACTCAGGATCAGTACAGGATAAGTAATGTAATGTATGTACACAGTGACAGCACCAGCAGAATAGTGAGTGCAGCTCTGGAGTATAATACAGTATGTAACTCAGGATCAGTACAGGATAAGTAATGTAATGTATGTACGCAGTGACTGCACCAGCAGAATAGTGAGTGCAGCTCTGGAGTATAATACAGGATGTAACCCAGGATCAGTACAGGATAAGTAATGTAATGTATGTACACAGTGACTGCACCAGCAGAATAGTGAGTGCAGCTCTGGGGTATAATACAGGATGTAACCCAGGATCAGTACAGGATAAGTAATGTATGTACACAGTGACTGCACCAGCAGAATAGTGAGTGCAGCTCTGGGGTATAATACAGGATGTAACTCAGGATCAGTAATGTAATGTATGTACACAGTGACTGCACCAGCAGAATAGTGAGTGCAGCTCTGGGGTATAATACAGGATGTAACTCAGGATCAGTAATGTAATGTATGTACACAGTGACTGCACCAGCAGAATAGTGAGTGCAGCTCTGGAATATAGTACAGGATGTAACTCAGGATTCGTAATGTATGTACACCGTGACTCCACCAGCGGAATAGTGAGTGCAGCTCTGGAGTATAACGGGATGTAATTTGGGATCAGTACTGTAGTGTGTGTTTTCTAGACCTGGACAACTTCTGAGTAAGGCCGAATTCAGACCTCCTTATATACCAATCCGAGACCTGCCGAGGGTCTTCTGACCCAAACTCAGCAGCCTCATATAGTACATGCCTAGAGCAGTCAGGAGAGGGAATCCAAGGCCGGTCTGTTCTCGGATTGTCGTATAGAGATGTCTGAATTTGGACCGAAGGTGAGAAAAATATCAATTTGAATTGTAATTTAAGAATTGTTCTCCATTTCTGAGCCAGGATGAAACACTCTTCTTTCTCCTGGTAGAGGCTGCTGCATTTTCAGTTGAATGTTGAGCATTCTTTAGATTTACTTTTCCGCTTTCCGATCTATCACACAATACTACTAGGTGTCTATTCTGTCTCGACAAAGCTTCTGACTGATTTGCCAGCCAAAACTGCTTATAGGTACTTGGCCCTAAATGTCCTGCTTTCTCCATATCGTGTATGGACCACCTCGGGCCTGTACTCCCATGTTTATCTTATGTCATGTCTATGAATTATATATGACTGGCATCCAAGGGAGGTAATAATCAGGTGACTGTCACCAGATTATCATCCATATTTCAACATTGTCGCTCTCTAGCTTGTGGCTTCTAAATACACCCCACCCGACCTTACTGTGGCACCTTCATCCCAGTAGACACATTGGATCTTCCTTATAATCTTTTTTTTTTTTTTTTTTTTTTTTTCTTTTGTGATTTTCTTGGAAGCTTATATTTTCCTATCTGCTCTGAATGCGCTTCCATGATTTTCACTGCCGCTCTGCTCACACAGATTGATTGCTGACTCATTAGGAAAGTAAAAGAATCCATTTGGGCCGGACTTTGGGATATTGTAATTACACTGGAGACCCCTAATGGTGCAAGCCATATCTTTCCGCTACTTACGGCCGTGGTTTGGTGGCACTGCATGTGTTAAAGGGAAATTAGGAAAAATTTGTATATAGCTTAGAAATTGCATATTGACCATATGTGACTGCAGATCTTCAAGTTATGTCCCTTTTAATTGCTGTAGATGTTTTGGTGTCACATATTTGCATAAGGAAGCAATAGGGTTGATCACGCTCCTCGCTCACCTTGTACCTTCTTTGTTGCCACACTTCCTCCCCCAAATTTTCCCCAAGTTTGCTCTTTTCTTAGCAGTCACGGTGCCAGGTGGAGCGAGCAGACAGCCTAATAGGACATCACTTTGCAGGCTCATTATTGCTTAAATACTGTAATTCCCAGTGATCTTGATCTGTCTGGCAGATTCCTTAAGAATTGATTTCAGGGCACGGCTTTGTTTTAAGATTCTTAGCTCTGCGGGTAATTCTGCTGCCTGCTTCCTCCTACGGACGAGGTGGGCATCGTCTGCAGTTACAGCCTGGGTTGCATTTACTAGTTTGGGCTCCTAATGGCGTTTGCTCTTGTTTTTTGTGGTGGTTTGCTTTTTATATTTTGTGTTCCCTTTTTTTTATTTTTTTTTTTTATTACAATTTTTGCAATCTATTTGTTCTCCTAGTTGCATTAACATTTTTTTTTATACTGCAATTTTGGCATCCAATAGTTTTGGGCTTGTTGCTACATTAGAGGTTTTCTGGTTTCTGGAAACCCCTGTCCTGTTGTGTGTGTGTGTGTGTGTGTGTGTTTATTTTTGTAAAAAAAAAAAAAAGTCACCCTCCCCAGGTCCAGTGCAGAGTCTCTGCCGCTGCTCCCAGTGTCTGTTATTGTCTGCAGCGCTGGTGTCACATCGACAGTGCTGCAGCCAATATCCAAGCTTAGCGGCTCCGCAAGTTGACTGCTCAAGCTGCTCAAAGCCACGGAGCTCACAGACTGGCTGCAGTCCATAAAGACACCAGGAGCAGTGGCGGAGACTGTGCTGAACTGGGAGAGGGTGAGTTAAGCAAAGTTTGTATTTTTTAAATTGCAGCTTGGCTACGGGTTTTCTGTAAGCAGAAAAACCTATTTAATATGCAAAGCGACATTTATCTATTTGCATTTTGTGGGTACACTTCATATGTAAGAGACAGAATCTAGAAATAAAACCAGAAAATCACATTGTTTGATTTTTATATAATTTAATTAGAATTTTATTTTGTGAAATAAGTATTTGATACAATAGAAAAACCGAACCTAATATATGGTACAGAAACATTTGTTTGCAATTACAGAGGTCGGTTGTTTCCTGTAGCTCTTGACCAAGTTTGCACACACTGGAGCAGGGATTTTGACCTACTCCTCCATAGAGATCTTGTCCAGCGACAGACCCGAAAACTGAATGATCTGGAGAACATAGAGTTCCTGCTGCTTCCAAAGATTTTCTATTGGGTTCAGGTCTGGAGAATGGCTAGGCCACTCAAGGACCTTGAAATGCTTCGTTCAGAGCCACTTCTTAGTTGCCCTGGCTGTGTGTTTTGGGACCTTGTGGGGAAGACCCAGTCAAAAGGCATCTTCAATGCTCTTACTGAGGGAAGGAGGTTGCTGGGCAAAATCTCAGGATGCATGACCTCACCCACCTTCCCTTCAATACGGTACTTCTTTCTGTCCCCTTTGCAGTAAAGCACCCCCATAGTATGATGTTTCCTCCACCATGCCTAACGGTTGGGATGGTGTTCTTGGGTTGTATTCTTCCTCCTTCCTTCAAACACAATGAGTGGAGTTGATACCAAAAAGTTCTATTTCTGTCTCATCTGACCACAGGACATTCTCCCATGCCTCATCTGTATCATCCAGATGGTCATTGGCAAATTTCAAACTGGCCTGTACATGTACTGGCATGAGCAGGGGGACCTTGAATGCCCTACAGGAATTGTAGTCCATGACTGTGTAGTGTTACTAATGACAATGTTTGAGACAGTGATCTCCGCTCTCGTAAGGTCATTGACCAGGTCCTTCCATGTAGTCCTTAGCGGATTTCTGAAATTTCTCAGAATCATCCTTACCTCATGAGGGGTGTCCTTGCATGGAGCCCCAGACCGAGGAAGATGAGTCATCTTGTTTCTTCCATTTTCTAATTGTGCAAACACTTGCCTTCTCACCAAGCTGCTTGCCTATTGTACTGTAGCCCATCCATGCTTTATGCAGGTCTACAACTTTGTCCTTGGTATCCTTAGACAGCTCTTTGGTCTTGGCCATGGTGGAGAGGTTAGATTGTGATTGATTGTGTGGACAGATGTCTTTTATACAGGTAACAAGTTCAAACTGGTGCAATTAATACAGAGAATGAGTGCAGAGCAGGAGGGTTTCTTAAAGAAAAATGAACAGGTCTGTGAGAGCCAGAATTCTTGCTGGTTGGTAGGTGATCAAATACTTATTTCATGCAGTAAAATGCAATTTCGTTATTTAAAAATCATACAAGATGATTTTCTGTTTCTCACAGTTGAAGTGTACCTACGATAAAGATTACAGACCTCTCCATTCTTTGCTGGTGGGAAAACTTGCAAAATCGTTAGTGTACAAAATACTTATTTTCCCCACTGTATGCTATAAATCCATGGGGTACTTGAGCATAGAGCTGCCACCCTAGGAGAGACTCTGGCGCAGAGCTGCCACCCTAGGAGAGACTCTTGCGCAGAGCAGCCACCCTAGGAGAGACTCTTGCGCAGAGCAGCCACCCTAGGAGAGACTCTGGCGTAGAGCAGCCACCCTAGGAGAGACTCTGGTGTAGAGCAGCCACATGCTTATATAGCGCCAATACAGTAAAGTGCCTTAAAGTGAACCTTCTGATAACCTTCCAGTAAGACGATCCATGAGATGAGACCAATAATGATCTGAATAGTGGCAGAGGGAACACACCAAAACTTTTCCTTAGTTATGTTATAGTGGTTGTACACTCTACATCTTTCCATACGCTTTTTCGGGGCCTACAGGGAGATTGATAGGCATGAGTTCTCTGCTTCTTATCTGCTCCTAAATGGTCAGAGCATGAATGGACATGTCATACACCAGTCCTCCTCCAGTAGAACCTCTGTTCAATTTTTTTGGGTTTATTAAATAGAAAGTGTCCACTTTCATCTCAGATTGTGGGTGGGACCTTCTGTAATCAGGTAATGGTCAGAAACCTGCTGGAGGTAGTTTGGGCATCTCTCATTGAATCCTACTTATAATTCCTTCTCAATGATGTGTGGGCGAACCATCCCTTTAACATCTGGCAGCCCATAGACACATGAAGTGTTCTGAATGTCACTTCGCGCCACTTTGTGACCTCTTAAAAGTTTGCTCTATTACTGAATATAGAGGCGGAGGTGCTCCTAGTTTTTGCTTAAATCGGAACACCTCACATCCCTCAGTCCCCTTCCGCCCCCATTTCTCACAAGTAATTATCCTCGATGAAATGACTCCGAAAACCTTTTGCAGCATCCAATTAAGAAGTTCATTATTCTAAAAATAAGTTATAAAGAGCAGAGAACTAATGAGATCCAGTTATCCAGAACTTTCAGTTTAGATTCCTAAAATTCGATTCTAAAAGATGCTGAGCCGTCGCCTTATAGCCGCTCCACAAGGGTGGTCTTACTGATGGTATGGCGACTGGAGAACAGCAGGGGTGCGTACTAATATATATGTCCACATTCCACTCTTCAGGGTCTTTTTGATGCGCAGTGTTGGTCACCAAAAGATAGATAAAAGGGGGATACAACCGCGCAATAGGGTCTTATCCGGTATAAAAGTACAAAGTGAAGTTACAAGTAACTACTCACCTTTTGGGGTTGTCTGATCAAGAAAAGATCAGCTGCTGCAGCGCCTTCAGGACTAGAAAACCTGCTATAGCTAGCATGTGCTTGGAGGATAGGAGTGGTGGTCTGTGCTGCCGATGAGGTATTCCCAATAAGAATCCAAAGGACGTGTTAGAAGGACAATACTGTTAATACTGTTTTCATCAGGAAACCGCAATAATAATGCTGAATTTGACATGCGTAACTTAAATAGTTTAAAATGTCATAAAAAGGCATCAGTATGAGAGGTAAGCGCCCCTGTGTGCTGCATCTGACTGATGGCTTGTTGAATGCTAATTACTTGTCTGTCAAATTCTATGTTAAGCCATGTTCACATGTTTCCCATTTGTAAGACCAAAGCCAGGAGTGGGGCAGGTGTTTCTATTTTACTTTTTTCCTCTGCATTTGTGCAACTCCTGATTTTGGCTTACAAATACTGATGTAAAATACTGACCAAATACTGAATGTGTGAACATGGCCTTATTGCGGTTCTCCTGAAGACGTTAGTCCAACTTCGAAACGTGCAGAGAATAAACCGCATTGTCTTTCATATAACATCCTTTAGATTTTTATTGGGAATACCTCATTGGCAGAGCAGAATACCACTCCGATCCTCCAAGCTCAAGTCACCAAAAACTGACCTGCAGGTAGCTACCTATAGGTGGCACTAGAGACCATTCTTTCCTCTGGAGCAAAGCTCATTTGCATCCTTTTTCCCCAAGAAGCATTGCCTGTAACACTTCTTCCAACAGCCATATCTCTGCAAGGAAAAAAGCATTCTATGTACCACATACATATTTCACTCGTCTGCTACCTAGATCTATCAGTGTGGTTCCCTTATGGGTCATGGGATGTCCCTCCTATAGATCTATGGGTATGTGTGTTGCCATCTATTTTCTGTTTCCTCCCATTCCCAGATCTCCCTTCGCTGAAGGCTGTTGTGACCCTCGGCGGCCGGCTGTTGTGACCCTCGGCGGCCGGCTGTTGTGACCCTCGGCGGCCGGCTGTTGTGACCCTCGGCGGCCGGCTGTTGTGACCTGTGCATTGAATAGAATTACTGGTGGACCCATTCTCTTTGATTTCCATACACCCTGGTAAAGTAGGACAGGGCTCTCCTGTATACTAGCATGTAGCTATGGCATTACTTTTTGCCTCCTCTTTTTCAGTAGACTCCTTGGTCTTGAGGTCCTGTAAACAAAGGCAGCCGATGTGACTTGAATGCACTCATTACTGGCATCTGTGCCAGGCGTCTGCTGGGTGAGGCTAGAAGAGCGGCTGCGCTCATGTAATCTCTTTAGCCGAATCACATAATCCTCTCACTGTAGAAGCTAATGAAGTCCCGTATTGACAGCAAGCATTGACGCTACACATATGGACCTTATTATGGCAACAGTGGCAGTGCACACTGCAATTAGGTTTAACCCGTACCGTTAGTAAGGGCAAGGGCTTGATTTTACATGAGGTTTACATGGGACTGCCATGCAGATTTATGTAGAAAGTTTCCAGAAAGTCATGTAACTTTTTTTTAATTATATTCCCCATAATGACATTACATCTCTGGTATTCATTTTTTTTTTTATCACATTTTGAATTTTCTTATATCCTATATTTATTTTAGTACTATCTCTTATTAAGGGGATCAGCTAGATATTGAAATTGGCAGTGCTCTGTAGGGAAAAAACATGCAAATTGGCTCTTTCCTCAGCTAATGTGCAAGTATCAGATATTAACTTATCTGTCACGAGTCCAGGTCATTGGTCACTGTGAGAACACGACCATCTGTTTGCGCAGATTTTTGATGGATACTTTTTTATTTTGCCCTTTGTCTCCTGCTAGTGGTTAGACTATACAACTGCACCTCTTGTTTTGTGTGTGTAGTCAGTCAGATGGTGAAACGGTGTGTTCTGGCAAAGCTGCATGAACAGCCCCTGTACAGCACCACATGAAGCCCCTGTCGTTCACATTATAGACCACTGGCATTTTATGTGCTGTCATATTGTGCTTCCATGAGGAACTATATTGTCCCACAGTTGGCCAAACACTTCAGGTGGTTGTAAGCAGTACGCTGGCTTGTCCCACAGCTATTTATCCCCTTACAAGCCCAGGTGACTCGATTGGTAGGAGATGAGCTGCTGCCACACATGTGCAAATAACTGATCGGGCATGTTGAAATCCAACATGTCCCATCCTTCATCCTTACAACAAATGTCAGGAGGTCCCAATTACACATTAGTGTGGCCAGTCCTGCAGATTGTTATTCTGATCGTTATCTGATGTGTAGAAGCAATGTTTGGGGGTCCGTCTAAGGGTCGTGCATACATTACAGTAGAGCACTCTGCTCTGACTGAGGTCTTCTCAAGTAGATGACCCCTCACTATGACCTCCATATTGAGGACAGGGGTCGTTAGAGGGGCAGAGGCGATATTGGACCATACAATACAGCTACAGCTCTACACAGGTAGAAGGAGGGGAGAGTCAAGCTCTTGTATAGGAGCCTTAAAGATCTCTGTCCACATGAGAAGCTCCAGCTCAATGAGTTGAGGTCCGTGATAGAAAACTTGCTTTGGGGGGGACAGGAGCTTTATATTATACTTTTGCTTCCCCTTAATCACTAGCCTCCTAACCTGCCCACAGCTTACATGGAGCGCACTAATCTATGACCTAGCCCAGGTCATCAGGACTTGAGCTGTGTGATCTAACTAGAGTCTTCGCTGAAAGTATTTGGTACTTCTCTCTAATGGCAGTAGCCCAGCAGGGTACACTTCTATGGAAGCATTCCTAATTGGAGGCCTATATTCTCCGCACCCGTGGGGGAAGATCAGTAATAACACTGGGTTAACTGAGGCTTGTGTTACTTGTCCTGACCCACTTTGTGTCTTCTGCCTCGGAACGCGTGGAGAATGACATTGTGCAGTGACTGACAGCGGGGCATCAATACAGCTTCTCCTGTCTATATCGTGTGCGCTGTGCCGAACAATGCACCCAGATAATACAGCGCCGCGTGTGCGGCCATCAAAAGCCTCCTACCTCTAAGTACGCTGTCGGCTAGAACAGGAATTCCTTCCACATCCAGATTCTGCTGTCTGGGAAAAGCCATTCAAATGTGCCGTTAATATCTACCTACTCTTCATACTCTGTGCCCCCAGTAAGAAAATAATGTCCCATCCTGTCCCCTAAAATAATGGCTTAACAATCTCTACTGCCTGTTGGTCCCGGAAGAAAGCAGGACCACGGAAGCCATGTTGTTCTTGCATTTTAGGGCTACATTAATTTTCCCACTGCATCCTCTGCCTTTCTTGGGATTTCTCTGAGAACGTGATGAAGATGCAGAGTCTTCTAATTAGCTCCTGCCCCTTGTGTTCACAACGATTTTTGTGTTTGGTCCGCACCCAAGGGAAGAAAGTGGAAAATGTCTGCACTCGTTTCCTGCAGACTAATGAAGACTTATTATCCAAGCTCCAACCTTGCAAGAACGTGGCTGCTTTTTTTTCAGAAACCACTTCACCTGTGTCCATGGGTTGTCTGGTATTGCAGTTCAGCCAAACTCGGCTCAGTGGAGTGAAGCTGCAATACTGGACGCAACCTATGGATGCTTTTAGCGCTGTTTCTAAAAGGAAGAAGCCATTCTTCTCATCCCCCATAAATTAATAAGATGTTTCACCTTGAACAATGATTCTGTCAAATGCTGTCAACTCCACATGGAGGGGTATATAACTAAAACACTCAATCAGGTGCTCTATCGAAACGTACTGCACATGGGCAAATTTCCAGACATTCAGGTCCTACGCAGGTGAAGGCTTGATACTAAGAGAACCAAATATGTTCAGGTCCTGGACATCCAGAAGCTTGTTTGTGTGCAATAGGTATCCCATTGTTTTGTTTCATCCTTTGGTGAGTAGCAGCTCGAGGTTTCTGGGAGGCGCTCTTTCAAAATAACATGTCTTCCTCCAAGCAGAGTAACGTGACCATTACAGGGAGTCTCTGGGATGAGTCTTGGGCGAGTCTATTCCGGCTCATGGCTCTTGTGGCTATGATTCCATGGATTGGAGATGATGTATTTGTTTTGTCTATCTTCTCTACAGTATATCGAAGCGATCAGTAACAAGCAGAGCGAGCTGGAGAACTTTGTATCTGATGGGTATAAGACAGCCCTAACAGAAGAAAGGAGGAGGTATTGCTTCCTGGTGGAGAAACAATGCGCCGTAGCCAAGAACTCCATTGCTTATCACGGCAAGGTGAGTAGAGTGCAGGCTATCCACACATGGCATGGTAAATGCCTCTAAAGTTATTAAAAAGGGTTGTCCCAGATTAGAAAAACATATATATTTTTTTAACCCCTTGCCAACCTGTGATTTACATTTTATGTAGCCAACGTCGTACCGGGCAGATGCTGGCTATGTAGCTCTGGTTGCTGCTGTTACAGGCAGATGCCCGCTAACTCTAATCACTGCTGTTTACCACTTGGATGCCGCTGTCAGTCGCCTGCTTCTCGGTGTGGCCTTGCAACGCTTCTCATCGGCACAATCGCTCAAAGCCAATGGGTCACTATGCCCCCGTTGTTAATATCTTAGGCCTCAAGTGAAGCTCAGCCACTATCTTGGGCTTCATAGGAGAAGTAGAATTACACTATATATTGCAATAGTTTGAGCTCTTACACTGTATACATCACTAGTTCCAAAGTGAAATAAAACATGTAAATTAATAATAGCAGTTTTATGATGTTGTCGTGTCGATGTCCAGTCAATTAAAATATTCAAGCCACACATTTAATGCCCGAAAGAGGGGAAAAAATTGAAACAATTATAGAATTTGTTAGAAGTACTTTTTAAAGTAATATCAATGAAAAGTATAGCAAAGAACAAATCTTACAGCAAAAATGTGTTTTTTTTTTTTTTTTGTTTTTTTTTTTTTAAACTAATATTAATTGGCTCCACACCCATCCATTATCTACTATATAATTGTCTAAGGGTCACTTCCGTCTGTCTGTCTGTCTGTCTGTCCTTCTGTCTGTCACGGATATTCATTGGTAGCGGCCTCTCTGTCATGGAATCCAAGTCGCTGATTGGTCGTAGCAAAACGCCCACGACCATTGCCACGACCAATCAGCGACGGGCGCAGTCCGGCGGCAACATGGCCGCTCCTTCCTCCCCGCAGTCAGTGCCCGCTCCGCACTCCCTTCCAGTCAGCGCTCACACAGGGTTAATGGCAGTGCTAATGGACCGCGGTGTAACGCACTCCATTAACGCTGCTATTAACCCTGTGTGACCAACTTTTTTACTATTGATGATGCCTATGCAGCCTCAATAGCAAAAAGATCCAATGTTACAAATAATTAAAAAAAAAAAAAAAAAAATCATCATATACTCACATTCCAGCACCTTTCCTGCTCCTCGCGACGCTCCGGTCACCGCTCCATGCAAGTGGCAGGTTCCGGTGGCAAGGATGGTATGCGACAAAGACCTGCCATGATGTCACGGTCATGTGACCGCAACGTCATCACAGGTCCTGCGTCCATACCAACCCCGGGACCGGAAGCTGCCGCGTGCACCGCACACAGGGCCAGGACTTCAATGGAGGGTGAGTATATGTGTATTTTTTATTTTAAGTCTGTATACTACGTGGCTGTGCAATATACTACGTGGCTGTGCAATATACTACGTGGCTGTGCAATATACTACGTGGCTGAGCAATATACTACGTGGACATGCATATTCTAGAATACCTGATGCGTTGGAATCGGGCCACCATCTAGTATAAATATAAATGTATATGATATGGATATATCATGCTTTATGAAAAACTGCACCACAACTGTCCATGTGTTGTCAAGCATGACAGGTGAATTGGAGCCAATATTAATATTGGCCCCTTGGCGTCTCGGAGATGTTAATATTGGCCCTCATGAGGCCAGGAAATGTTAATATTTGGGCCTGTTGACACTAATATTACCTATAATTATACTGGGTGACATACAACAAGTGTGCAGCATCTGTATTCAGCTATCACCATTTAATTTCCCCAGAATCGTCCCACACCAGAGAGGTTCCACTGTTTATATATTTATTTATTTTACTCCTTTATACAGTGCCATTAATTCCACAGCACTTTACAAACATTATTGGCACTGTCCCCCGATGGGGCTCACAAAATAGATTCCCGATCAGTATGTCTTTGGAATGTGGGAGGAAACCAGAGAACCCGGAGGAAACCCACCCAAACACGGGGAGAACATATAGACTGATTGCAGATGTTGTCCTTGGTGGGATTTGAACCCAAGGCTGCAAGACTGCAGTGCTAACCACTGAGCCACTATGCTGCCGATATATCTGAAGTATGGTATTATTAGTGTGGAATTATGGAGTGGTATTTTGTTATCTGTCCACTACTCTGCTGGCACAGTCTGATAAGGGGTACAGCTATGAATGGCTATGCCCGTTTGCTTTGTGTACACTGTAGTTGCATAAGTGCTTCTCTTGGCCTGTTATCTTGGCTCATTCAGAGCATGTGCAAGTGATTTCTAGAGTTCGCAGCCCACCTATTCCTCAGGAAAGGAGGAGGAGGGGGAATGAGAGCATCTGAAAATGTAAGCCTTGTTCCCAACTCCCACACACACATTTTGTGCTGCCCACATGCTTCTTACTCAGCTAGATGTAGTGCCACTTGGCTGGAAAGAGGGAGGGGAAGAGAAAAGCCCCTCATTGCTTCCAGCGTAAGGCTGCTCGCTTGCACATCGCTGCTGCCATCTCGTGGGGGGATGCGCACATCACCTTTTACTATGTCTTCGTTGGTGGTCCACGCCTAAACCAGCAGTGGGCAAACAAGATCTTGGGACTTCCTAACATCATTTTTTTTTTTTTGCCCACTTTATTTGCACACACTAAGGCCTATAAAGACACCTGTAGTTCACATTGGAGCTTCCTAATTACAGGTCCAGTAGTCTTGCAGAATAATGGTGAACATTTCAGAACAGAAGACAACTCTACCTGGGTTCAGAAAAGCCAACACAAGACCTCCCGGGAAGTGGCATATCTGAAAAATGTCTCGTGTGTGACAGTGAGATGCTCGGTCATGACACTGCTCATGCGTCCAATCTAATATTCAGGGGACAATAATGGGGGTTGGTGGAGAGGCACAACGTGTAATAATTGGTGTCACTATCGGAACCATTTTTCCCTAGCCCCCCTTCCTAATGTAGCCATACCAGGCTGCCCAAAGGGCCATAATTATTATTATTATTTATTTATATAGCACCATTAATTCCATGGTGTACACAAAGGGGTTACATATAGAGTTATAGATATCATTTACAGTAAACAAATTTTACAATGACAGACTGGTACAGAGGGGAGAGGACCCTGTCCTTGCGGACTTACATTCTATGGGATAGTGGGGAAGAGACAGAAGGTAGGGGCGAGGCGGTTGTGGAATAATATACTCAACAAAAAAGTGAGAAACAACTGAAAATATGTCCTATATTCTAGGCTCTTCAAAGTAGCCACCCCCTGCCCCGATGACTGCCCGGCATTCTCCCGATGAGCCCCATAATGCAAAACCTGTGACTGTGCCCCAACCTCCCACCACAAATTTGTAATCTTGGTTACTTCCTTTAGTACAGGTGCTTTTGGATCCCCCTCCAGGGCACGAGTGTCGCTAAATTGCTGCACCCCCTATAGTTACATTACTGTGGCTACCAGAACTAAAGTCGGGGGCGTTGGCTACTTCTTGACTCACTGATTTCCTCTATCCAGTCTTGCACATCTCTGACAGACAATTGGCCGCAGATATCGTATTGTTACTATTTGTTACCTTATTGTTAATCTTAACTGTCCAGCCAATGAACACATAAGCAGTATTACCTGAGTGCCTAGCTAAGGCCAGGATCACACATGCGAGAAACACGTCAGTGTCTCGCATGTGAAATCCAAGCTCTGGCACCGGCACTCCAGAGCGGAGCGTGCGGCCGCATAGCAACACATGGAGATGTGTTTCTCGCATGTGTGATCCCGGCCTAAGAGCTAGTATGGCTGTCTTTGGATGACAGACAGCTACTTCCTGACCCAGAAAGGACTAGAGCACCACAGTCACTGCACATATTACCGTAATTTGTCATGTAATATATATCATTGACGGCTGACCCTTCTCTTCTCCTCTCAGGGTAAGGATCTGCTCGCCCAGAAGATTCCTTCTTGGCAACAATCCAGTGGCGATCCCAACAAGATCCCAGACAGAGCCCTACAGATAATGCAGCAAATGGCTACTGGTCCCAATGGTACAATTTTATCAGGAACACTATCTGGACCTATGACTAGCTCAAAATCCAGCCTTTCTATATCGGACCCTATTCCAGGTGCCAAGCCACTGCCAGTGCCCCCAGAGCTAGCCCCTTTTGTAGGGGTAAGTTAACTGTTTGGTTTTATGACTTAGTTTGTGTTGGTACGAGGTCGGCATCTTAACTCTGGTCTGTGTTACAGAGAATGTCTGCTCAGGAGGGCACACCTATAATGAATGGGGTCACAGGACCACCTCCCAGCAGTTATGAACATTGGGGAGAGATGAAACCAATCCAGTCCAAAATTTTACCATCTCAGCCACACAAGCAGATCAGCGACTCCTACTCAAATACCCTCCCAGCCCGCAAGAGCGTCCCACCCAAAAACAGCTACACCGTGGGTAAGCAGACATGGTTTTTGATATTGGATTGTTAAAGTGGACGCGCAACTTGTACCAGCCAAATTTCTCAGCCAATCTGGTGATAGTGTGCTGTGTAGTGCGATTTGCCATCACACAAGTCAATATTTAAGTGCAGACATTGTGGCATGCATTCTACTATAAGTACTAGTCATTAGTCCTTCTTCTCTTGAGCAGCTGAGAACAAGACTTTGCCCCGATCCAGTTCTATGGCTGCCGGCTTAGAAAGAAACGGCAGGACACGAGTGCAGGCCATCTTCTCGCATGCCGCCGGAGATAACGGCACTTTACTGAGCTTCAGCAATGGCGACTACATCACCCTACTGGTGCCCGAAGCAAGAGATGGCTGGCACTATGGAGAGAGCGAGAAGACGAAATTGTAAGGAGCCTTGCGTTGTGGATTGTTTGGATCTGGAGAAACATCAGTATTATGTTGCATCTGCTGTGACTGGAGAGATGGTGGTGCATGCACGTGAATGAGGTGGTGGGGTGTGCGTGGCTCATTATATTGACCTCTGTGGGAGCTCCAGAAACAGCCAAGCAAGGGTGACCTGTTTTTGGAATTCCCATAGAAGTGTATTGACTGCTTGTTTAACCACTTGAGTTGTCCCATTAACCGGTCAGAAGAGGGTTGATGTCTGATTTTGGTCTCATCTCTAGAATGCACCTTTTCCAAAAAACACATTTTTGGCATGTCTTATGGATATGTCATACTTTCCTAGGAGGCTCACTTGTGCTTCAGGATGACATAAACATAATTTTGCCAGCTCTTGCTGCCACCACCAGTCATTATGCTGTAGGATGATTGCACCACCGCATCCTAGAACTACTCGGAAGAAGGAATTTGTTTTTGTTTGTTTTTTTCTCCTGCCGATCCGCCCTCCTCAGAATGTGACAGCATGTAGGTTGCACAGAGCGGTAATTGACTGGAGGGAACCACCCCCCACCTGGAACAAAACCGGAACTTTGCATTTCATGTACGTGGGTGGCAAGGTAAAGCTGTTGAGACGTCAACCTCATCCACTCCATCTGGGAGATATTTACAAGCTCGGATTTTAAAGGGAAATTCCACCTGAACTTCAGTTGTGTGCGGATTCAGTTATGACGTGTTTATGTAGGGATGTTACAATTTTTGCAAATGGTGCTGAGCCCATACATAGGGGAGGTGCTGTTTTTTGATGGGGAAAGAGAGCACGTAATCTTATAACCTATATTTATAATGTAGCACCTTCTAGGAGTTACTCAAAAAGGAACCTATAACTGGATGTAGAAATAACTTATAGCTTTTTTGGCTTTCAGGAGAGGATGGTTCCCTTTCTCCTACACAAGAGTGTTAGACCGCGGAGATGGCGGAGGACGTTCACAGAAGTAAGTGTCTAGCCATTATGAGGCTGGTTATTAAATTATCCCACCCATATAGCTTGATATAGACTTGGGATGAAAGTCAGAATACAGCGAGCACTCTGGAATTAAAAAAAAAAAAAAAGATTGGGCATGTTAAAATCAGACATATCTAATATTTCTTCGTCATCTGCCATCAGGAAAGAGTTGGTACCCCACAATAGATGGGTTCATCCAACATTCTAGTAATGTCTGTGGCTGCCTTAAGGATCATGACACGATCATA
Organism: Ranitomeya imitator; assembly: GCF_032444005.1. NCBI lineage: Eukaryota > Metazoa > Chordata > Amphibia > Anura > Dendrobatidae > Ranitomeya > Ranitomeya imitator. Next base: position 418,135,498 of record NC_091283.1, on the reverse strand, counting down.
GTGCCTTGCCTGTTTGGGAGTAAGGGGGGCAAGGTGGTTATATGCCGGTCTCTGTATATTACTAAAAAGGTATAAACCTTATACAACTGTAATAAGAACTTACTGTGGGCCCGACCTAGAAGTCGTGCATCCTCTCCACCTGTAGCAATCAGCATGAGACAAATGGGCCCTAAGGGGCATGCTGAGCCAGGGCTATCCAAACTAGACTGAGGATTTGGGTTTCTATCCTAAAAGAGAGGGGGTCTCCGGATCGTGGGTCCCCATAACTCTGGTAGTACTAGTGTCTGGTTCCCTCTTCCTGACTCTTGGGCCAGTTCCCATCTGTTTTCCTGCTATTAATGTAGCTTCATTTAGAGAGTGTAGTCCTACATACGGTAGATGCCAAAAAGCATGAGACCTAGCAGGACTTGCCCACTTCTTCCTAACTGCCTCCTTGGTATGTTACGCCCTTACTACCCGGTGAGCTCACGATCTGGTAATAGCAAGGACTTTATAAAACCGTTTTATCTTGTTCTTCAGTTTACAGACTGGAAAGAGCAGCAGCACTGGTAATTTGCTGGACAAAGACGACCTCTCCATACCTCCTCCAGACTACAACATGGCCTCCCGCGGCTTTCCCCCTCAGGCTGTGAGCTCTTTCAAGCCCCGGCCATACAGTGTGGCTGCACCAGTCTTTTCACAGGTGGGATGACCATTTATTCTCACTTTATTAGGATCTTCAATGTATGAAGACAAAATCTTTTTAGAACAGAAACGTCATATTGGAGCAAACCCACTTAATTCTCTGCATAGTCAGTCAAACATTTTTGCTGCTTGCACTCACCGCTAGAGGGAGCTCTCTGCAGACGGATTTATCAATATGCTAAATGTGAAGGGTGTATACAGTTAGCTCCCTCTGGTGGTAGCTGAAGGCATAAAGATTTTTTTAATTTAATGGGGCTATTCAGGATTTCTTTTTAAATCTGTTAACAGCTGGAAATGTGTGTAATTAGCATAAGTATTATCTACCATAGCGTGCTTGAAGATAAAATTGTGTATCCTTACATGGGTCTTCTCTATAGCCATCTGTGTTCCTTATTTATAGGCTTTCTCTGTGCCTTATGGGTACAGAATAAACAAGAGTGCCAGCTTTCTGTACCCACAGTCATCCGGACTGTACAAACTTTGTAAGAGGTCTTCAGCCGTAAGTTGGTCACCAGTGGGGCACTTCCATTGCAGCTGTTGACATCCACCGTTTGATGTTGCAGCTTCTTTGTACCCTGACTGCTTACTTTATTGTATGTAGGGGTTTATTAAACCCTACGTGACACAGAAGCACCATGAGCAATGCAGTCTGGATGCTTAGATAACTCAAACGGTCCTGATTCGATGCAATGGAAGGTGCTTCACCATCACTTCCACCAGAAATCTACTTCTATGGGGAAATATCCCATTGAGCCACTGATTCTCATGCCTGCCGAATGGAATTGTATGTGGCGTAGAGTGGGCAGCTCTTCCTCGCTTGCTCATTGGAAATTGGTAAAATTTTGATCAATAGATGCCACTGAGTGATGCGTATGGGAGATGTTGCTTACTTTCCCCTACATAGAAAAGAACAAAGATTTCCTAGTTTGTGTTGGAGAGAAAATATCAGCAGCTAGTGTAATTCTTTAAATTGGCATGAAGGAGGGGAGGTGAGGGAGATGCAGCTGCAGTTTCATACATTTTTTTTTCTGAAACTGCAATAGATAGGAGGAGCCGGAGATGGATAGCTGATTGGCACAGAGCTCACAGCACTACTGTGACATCACAACAGGGAGAGCCCACTTACTCAGCGAGCATGGGGGAGACAGTATAAACTGGTTTATATGTGGTGTGGGTGCAGTTATACAGTAGGCAAATCTTGTATCCCCGCAGATGGCTTATGAACTGTCTGTAGCTTAGTTTGTGATTTATATTATAGAGACTGATTCCCTGATTGGAAAACTGAAGAGGAGTGGTCGGTATAACGTAATTTGAAGGGGCTACACATTAGCTCTAAAGAGCATTAGGAGCAATATCAAAATTGGGTACAATTAATAAGGACACAACAGATGTCCATCTTATTAAAAAAAAAAAAAAAAATGTGCATTACAATATGGTCCTTTCCTCCTCCATTAGTAGGAAGTTTCCTATGAGTAGCCAATCTGCTCACTTAGTCACTTCCTCTTCCTGTGATGAGACAAAGTGATTAAATTTGCCCCACCTTCTTGGCTAATATTTTCTATAGTGATAGAAGTTTGTATGCCTAGTACAGGAACACCAATGTGATATCCCCTTCAGGTCTTCATAAAAGTATGAGGGGGCTTTGCACACCCTAGTTGTTATATCCATGCAAATATCTTGATTTTCTGCTGTGGTCATCATGAGAAATCTGCAGGTAACTACTTGTCTGTACAAAGTGTCTTTTAGAGATCGTATCTCTGGGTCTAAAGTGTCCAGTTTTTACTCTTATTCCAGCTGCTCTCCTGAGTATTCTGTTTTGTCTTTTAAAATCCATCATTTGGTGCCAGAGAGCCAAGACTTATTTTTTGTTTAGTGCTAATTTTTGTGGTCGTTACTCTGGGGGCATGGCACACGGTTCTATTTCAGGGCAGCCTAAAGACCCGCCCCAGAGGATCCTGTGAGCCATGCTCATTTACTAAATGCCATAGTAATTATCACTGAATAAAGGGTCTTATATCTCTGGAACAGTATGGCAGATTAAAACCTCCCCAGAATGCTCAGCGTAGCAGCGGGAATATAATAATCAGTTTTTTACATGGTGACAGGTCCTCTTTACAGCACCTTTGCTGGTAATATCCGGGCTCGGCAGCCTCAGGTATGATTTCTGGTGGGAGTTCTCACAACCATTTTACCTCTCGAATGCCCTCGCTGCTTTGTTTCAGCTGCAGTGACGACAGTAGGAGCGCTCATTGCCATAGCCCCCCCCCCCCCCCCCCCCTCGGCTGTATGATCCTGCCCTCGCTCACAGCAAAATAAAGCCAAGCGATTTCCATTTCATCCCAGATTTACCACCCATCGTTACTACTACTAAATCGGCTTGCTGCTAGTATGCTAATTATCAGTAATTAACCCCGCCTCCTGCCTAATTAGTGAGCTCATTAAAGTAGAATGAACTTTGCATTAATTTTTCTTGCATTTTTTTTTTGCCATCGGCAGGGTTTAGATGACTACGGGGCAGCAAGGGCCACAAACAGGTAATGGCGTCCTCCGTCGTGTGGTTGCATGTGTTCTTAGTGTCCATGATGGTGAGTGTTATATATTAGTGTCTGTGCATCACCTGCAGTATCCCTTATTGTCACAGGTGGGAGTTGAAGATACTAATTTGCCAACAATTTGTAAAGTCGTCCTCCACAACAAAAGCACAATTTTTTTAGGGGGGAGGGGCTAAACCAGTAAATTGAGCATTGATTAATACTGACTCTTGTGATTTTAAATGTGAAGTCTGCTTTTTATGGTTACCTTTTTATTTTGTTGCTTTGTGAGTTAGGTATTTTCTAGTTTGTTCATGTAATGCAGTTAAAAAAAAAAAAGTGGAAACTGTCAGCAAGCAGATTATCTACTTGTGTTTGATCTCATAATAGTTTTATTTTCATTCTAATCTTGGCTGGTCAAGCATCCGAGAGCTGCATTGGATATTCCAGGATGAGTGGGTTAAAGGTTTTACTGCTCATTCACGGCCCAGACTGAGTATGGGTCACTTGACCCAAACTAAACGGCCTCATAAACCGGTATATTTTTTGCTTATGAGTCAGGAGATCTGTGGCCAGCACATAGAGAGATTGTGAAAGTCTGATGTGTCAAACTAGCCTAAACTGACACAGCAATAAGATGCAACAAACTAGCCGCCTTGTTGGTGCTTTCCACTTTTTGTTGTGGGTTTTTTTTTTTGTTTGTATTGCCTAAATGGGGGAAAAATAGTGAATCATTAGGAAAGGGCTCACATTGATTCTGGCCACAAAACTACAATTCTCAGTCAAGTCACATGACCAAAAATGACTCTCTTAAGCTGCCATTTGGCTAGGTAAAAAGTTGGCTGCAACTTAAAAGCTATGGGGTTAAGCATGCAACTTATAACTAGTACTGCAACTAGCGCCTGTCAAGTGATTTCGATGCGATAACACAATGCGACACCATGATCTTTGCGTTGCAGTGTATCTCTTGGCAGATGGCAGATTTTACATTTGTCTAATAATCGTTAATCATGGGTCGGGAATGCCATTGGGCTTACAAATTTCCTAAACGGCTGTTTTTTATATGGGCGTAAATACCATAGAGATATCACCTTTGGTTGTGGTTGATCACTCTGAGATGATGGCTTCATCCCAAAGTTCTGAACCCCCATCTCAATAAAAAAAAAAAAAAGCAAGCAGAGGAAATAAGGTGTAGGTCCTGGGGTCATTCACAGGTGAAGCTTTAAGGCCACTTCCCTCTCTTCCCCCCCTCCAAAAAAAGGGGGCAGTTTTGTGGTGTACAGTTTAGCAAACTCTGTGAGTGAAGGGGGGTGGGTCGCCATAAACTTTAAAACTTCATGGGACATTTTAGTAACACTGCAGTATATAAATTCTGTGTATGGGGGGATTTTGTTCTGTTTCGTATTTCACAGACGGAGGCATAACTTAAAGCTCATGGGCCACAATTATTGCAATTCTTTAACAGAATTGATCTTTTCATATTGGCCAAAGGGACTTTTTTGGGCCCCTTAGGCTCCAGGGCCTAAGTGCGATTGCAACCCCCGCACCTATTATAGTTACACCCCTGTTCACAGACCATTTAGAGGGTGCCGATTATCATTATCCCTGCTAGGATTCTGACTGCTGTTCCCCTTTGAGTATCTTATTTTTTACTTTGAGCTGACACAGATTTTTAAGATTTTAGTACACAGCTGATATTGCATTGACTAAACACTCTGGCATCTTTCCGGAATACAAATGAGCTTTCCAAGACATTTCTCAAAAATGTATTTTTCAAACAAGTTTGGAATTTTGGAGTCAACCTAAAAATACCATGTGACTGATAGTAGGGAGTAACGAAACGGAGGGGTACCAACTTGGGCACCAATGTAAAATCTGTATCTGGTCGCCCACCTACCATGTGCCACAGGAGTGCGGCTCATAGTAAAGTAGTGCAGTTTGGTTAGGGTTAATGCTTGAGGGACAATCCCGTTAATGTTAGCAAGTAGAATTGATAAAAATATAAGGTCGCTTGGAGTCCCACTGCTGAGACCCCATTGATCACAAGAACAGAGGCCCAGAGTCTCTTGTGGGAAAGGTGGGGTAGTGAGCATGTGCGTCCACAACTTCTATAAACCGTGAATGGAATGGAGCAGTGGTCGCACATCCTCACTACTGCTCCACTTGCATTCGAGACCCCTTTTCTCATGGTTGTGGAGATCTCACTGGTGGGACCCCCTCCTGATTTATATGTATGGACAGATGATCCATGTATGAAAAGCCCCTGTGATGCCAAACATTATTTTAACCTGGAAATTCAAGACTGGCATTAGTTCAAGTAAGAATAAATATTATCCCTGAAGGTGTCTATATGCTGTTTGTATTTTGGGTTAAAATAACTTGCATTTCCTTTCATCACTTGACTTTACTGGGTTTTTGCTTCCCTTGATATTGGCTTGAGAATGTGTTATCTGACAGTCTGTTACTGATTGTCCTTAGCTGGCATTTATAACTTTCTATTTATTTGATTTTGGACCACATCAGACTTGAACTCAACTTTGATGTGGACTGTGGTCCTAAATCTGCATAGATTAGTTCAGAATGTTAAATTCTCCGCTTGCACACTGCTGACTGCAGAATGAGTTGAGATATTAAAAAATATCGTATCCCTTTTGTTTTTTATTTCCCATTTACAAAAAATATTTTTAGCCCAAATTAGAGGGAATCTGTCAGTAAGATCATTCCACCAAAACCGCTTATTTGAGTCAAATGATACCTTGGTATGTTTTTCTTAATATGTAAATGAAGGGGCATTGCCAGTGTGAGACATGTATTGACTGACAGTCTTCTCTCCGGATCTACATGTGTCACATTGGTAATGCCCCCTTCATTTACATAGTAATAAAAGTGTGGATTTCTCAGGAATAAAACATTATATTGCAGATATCAAGGTATCCTTTCAGTCAACTTTCTTTGCTCTAGATGGCCATATAAACTGCTTGGGAGGGTTGATCCTACTGACAGATTCCCTTTTAGATTAAAAAAGCAAACGTATCTTTTTAACCCCCCTAATGATGACTTAACCCAACGTCTCAGTTACATCGGCCAAGCAAGCTAAGATATGGGGAGCTGTCTGATGTGCTCTGCAGGCTGAACTGTTTTCGATGTTCCTGTGCTGCCCGTGACATGGAGGGAACACTGTGGTCACCAGTGGGAACATATATACGGTATATATTTTTTCCCCCTTTTGCCCATTCTGGGTGGAGGCCTCAACCTGTCCAGGTGCCTGTATGCATGAATAAGAGATACTGCAGCTAGTCGTGGTCCATCCGTGTCGTGATGTTGTGCGGTCTCTCTGTGTATATATATAATGTACATCTCGGCAGTATCCTTTCTGCTCTTTTGTTTCACAGCGGCAATGGGACTATGATATCTACTGTGTGAAGTGAGGCTTACACAGACATGGCATCCGCTGCTTTGAAGAACTTTCATCCTTTCTTTCCGCCTTTTAGAATTTTTTTCCTTTCCACCTTCACTGATTTTCCTGGATATTTTCTTTGATTACTTTTGTACTTTCTTGGAACTGTTTCTTTACATTTTTTTTCCTTAAGGTTTTGAATTTCTTTCAGTCCACTGAGTTGCTGGAGGGATCTATGCTGTAATGTAAAGCAAGGGACTCTAGGTCATGCCAGCAGTGGGCTATCCTGGTGTGACTCATTGAAAATGTTTTTTTTTATTACTTTTTTCTTTGCTCAACTTTGTCACCTTTTCTGGAGGGTTTTTCAGAGCAGAAATTTGCCAAAGTGTACCTGTAATTACTGAACATACAGAGAAGTTCTATACCAGTGTAGAGTGTTTTATACCAGTTTTTATTGGGTGGATGGATAATTTTTTTTTTCCTGACCTTGCCACAAGGTTTTATCTGCATGGAAGGGTTTGGGGTGGGGTGTTTTCCTCTTTCTCTGCCCTGTTCCTAAAGATTGACTTGTATGCATGGAACTGTAAAGGGACTGTTAGTAGATCTATCACTTTTATATTTCTGGTTACATTTTGTCCCATATACTCACAGTAATCTGCAGTTGAACTTGTAGGTCTCCTACTCCAGTTGCTTCCAAAGCTGCATTCAGAATTCCTCAGTAGGCAGCTGAGAATCGGCTAGCCCAGATTTAAAAGATGTGATTCGATTTCTTTTTCCACAATGCATCACCGCCGAGCATGCTCTTTACATTAGGGGGTTGCAGTGATCTGATGGTACACAGCCTGAGAGCTAACAGGAAAGCAGCAGGATCTTGAATGTAACTCTGGATGTATTTGGAGAAGAGGACACAAGACTTCAGAATAAGTAATGTATGTTGATTTAAACTGCAAAAATGGTAACTCCAAGTGGAGATTAACTGCTAATCTTTGACCAAACCAGTATAAACTCAAGTATCCTGGTCGTAACTGTTTAGCCTTTCACCCTTCCACCATTTGTCGACATTGAAGGAGATGTCTGGGCAAAAAGAAGCTTCCTCAGGGGCTGTATCTGTAAAAAAAAACAAAAATAAAATAATTGATGCTCACTTATGGTACCCAACTGGATGTGGCACAGGCCGGCGCCACTTTGGTCTGTGCCAGCATAAGAGGTGGACACTTTACTGTGCCACAAGCCACAGGACTGCTGCCATAGTCTGGTGACTTGAGCAGGACATCACTGGGGGTTTGTCTTTATGATGAGCTGTTTGGAGTCACCTACCACTGCAGACAATCACAGGCTGCAGCGGTTCTGGTGGAAAGTTGCTGGTAGACTACAGAGCGCTTGTGCTGGATCCAAGTGAGTGGCACTTGGTGAGCATTAAGTACATTTTATTTATTTTTACTGATCTAGGCCAATGGGGAACACTTTTCTGCACAGACAACCTCTTTAAAGGGGTTAAAAAAACATTGCTGCTTTCTCACAAAATATAGCACCACACTTGTCCATGAGTTGGGTCTGATTTTTGCACATGCATAGGAATTTGTTACAATACCGCTTACAACCTGTAGACAAGGATGGCGCTGTTTGGGCCAGAAAGCAGGCATGTTTTTTTTTTTAAGTGGGCAACCCCTTATAATTGGTGAATTGTTCAATTATTTTCCGAATGCTGAACTTTATGCCTGTCAATTTTGAGTGTGATGACATAAACTAAACCACAGAAAAAACAAAACCCTAAAAGCATTTTTTATTCAGAAGTATTTAAAAAGACCAAATGATCAACACTAGACAAATACATAAATTACCATAACCAAACTGAAATTGGGTATTGGTACAAGGGTACTAATCTGGAAGGTGCCAGATTAAAGATAATGGTACACAAGCCTAATGTGGCCCTAATAAAGTCCTACACACGCTGTACCTTCCTGACAGTGGAGGTTGGCACCCTAAGTTTGACACGGCGCCCCTACTCCGTGACGGCTGTCCCTTCTATCCCTGAAGGCCCTGTCAGCTACCCAACCCAAGACCCACCACCATGCACACAAATAGTTCCTTTGGCTATAAAAATATATAGAATAGCCTCTCCTAAGATAGAAAATAAACCCTCTAGTATTCACTAGGGTTTATTGGGAGTTGCCAAACAGTTGCACTTTAGGCCACTATGGCTTTGCCTCTATTGATGGTCCCCTGATGAGCCCCTATATCAGGAAGGGGTGAAACGCGTAGGGACGTGGACTATGAAACAATTTACGTGACTCAGATAAGTAACTTGTTTTAGTTTCTATAGCTTGCTGGCCACAAACATTTATGGCAATAGATTTGATACTACATGTGGCACAGCAGTACCAGGAGAACTTGGTGAATGCATATATCTATTGGACTGTACCAGAGCTAGCTATGAAACTATTTCTATTCCATTGGCTCACAATTTACTAAAGAGTAGATTTGGATGTTAATTTGAAATTAGAGGACAATATATACATAGTCATCTTGGATTTGCTCTTTTTCTTAGTCATGCCAATGACAGTTACAGCATGAGCCTTTAATATGAGGGAATTTGTAGTCCTTTGAATGGACACTGTTTGGCAACTCCCAATAAACCCTAGTGAATACTAGAGGGTTTATTTTCTATCTTAGGAGAGGCTATTCTATATATTTTTATAGCCAAAGGAACTATTTGTGTGCATTGTGGTGGGTCTTGGGTTGGGTAGCTGACAGGGCCTTCAGGGATAGAAGGGACAGCCGTTGCGGAGTCGGGGCGCCGTTTCGAACTTAGGGTGCCAACCTCCACTGTCAGGAAGGTACAGCGTGTGTAGGATTTTATTAGGGCCACATTAAGGTACCGTCACACATAGCGACGCTGCAGCGATACCGACAACGATCCGGATCGCTGCAGCGTCGCTGTTTGGTCGCTGGAGAGCTGTCACACAGACAGCTCTCCAGCGACCAACGATCCCGAGGTCCCCGGTAACCAGGGTAAACATCGGGTAACTAAGCGCATGGCCGCGCTTAGTAACCCGATGTTTACCCTGGTTACCATCCTAAAAAGTAAAAAAACAAACGCTACATACTTACCTTCTGCTGTCTGTCCTCGGCGCTCTGCTTCTCTGGTCTGGCTGTCAGCGCCGGGCAGCCAGAAAGCACGTCACCGCTCTGCTTTCCGGCTGACCGACGCTCACAGCCAGAGCAGGAGGAGAGCAGAGCACAGCGCTGGAGGACAGATGGCTGTAGGTAAGTATGTAGTGTTTGTTTTTTTACTTTTAGGATGGTAACCAGGGTAAACATCGGGTTACTAAGCGCGGCCCTGCGCTTAGTTACCCGATGTTTACCCTGGTTACCAGCAAAGACATCGCTGAATCGGTGTCACACACGCCGATTCAGCGATGTCTACGGGGAGTCCAGCGACGAAATAAAGTTCTGGCCTTTCTTCCCCGACCAGCGATCTCCCAGCAGGGGCCTGATCGCTGCTGCCTGTCACACTGGACGATATCGCTAGTGAGGACACTGCAACGTCACGGATCGCTAGCGATATCGTCTAGTGTGACAGTACCTTTAGGTTTGTGTACCATTATCTTTAATCTGGCACCTTCCAGATTAGTACCCGTGTACCAATACCCAATTTCAGTTTCGTTATGGTAATTTATGTATTTGTCTAGTGTTGATCATTTGGTCTTTTTAAATATTTATGAATAAAAAATTCTTTTAGGGTTTTGTTTTTTCTGTGGTTTAGTTTATTTCCAATTTACCCTAGTTACCATTTAGGTTGGTTTCTCGAGTGTGATGACATATCTGGGGTGGGTCATGGATTTTGCTGAAGGGATTTTATATTCTTGGCTCGGAGCTGTTGGAGATCTCTCCATGCCTTCGCTCCATAGCTGAAGTGATGGAAAATGTCTCAAAAACTAATTTTGTACATTAAATTTAAATGTCCAAGGAATTGGAACTTAAAAGCCATATTCTACAAAAAGTGGAAAATTCTATGAAATTTACCATTTTTGGTGAACCCATTATTGAACACCTTGAAAATAGTCAACAGGGAAGCGTGCAACCAACACTTTACATTAGTCTCCCCCTGTTCACTGGGAATTTGAGTAAGTTCCACCCTTGAGGTCATTAAGGTTGGCACTATTGGAAATATCTTTTATTTATTTATTTTTTTTTCCTCATAAGTCCATGGGGGCAGCAGAGATCAAGAACTGGAGGACTATGGCCTCCCGCTACCTTTCCTCTAAATCTGGTTTGTCATATCTGTTATGCATGTGTGGGCCTTAAGTGGTAACTCGAAAACCAAAACTGAGCCTCTGATGATTCTTAAAAGGTGAAGAGGCCTCAAGCTTGGACCTCCATGGTGCCTCCAGTTCAAACCCATTGATGTCACTGACATTGTTGAGCTGTTTCTCTGTTACTCCACCTGGAAATTTATGAATGTGGAAAACTGGGTGTTGCCATGTTTTGATGATGGGTGATTGTCCTGGAGCATACGTAGAGAATTAAAGAGAGCAAGACATGTTAGATATGGCAAACATCAAAGGGAATTATCTAACCGTGTATGTATGAGCATCCTGGGATCATTGTCACACTATGGTTTCCCTTTAATAGCAACCTACTCTCCTGGTCTGGAGACCCTCGCTAATTATCCGTACATTTCTACTTCTAGAATGAAATTGATATATATGGAAAGTTTTTCCTGTGACATTTTTGCCCAGTGAGACATCTTTGTCCCTGCATAGCTGCGAAGATTGGCTCTCTATTGGGGTCTTGTTACAAATTGCAGCCGTGATAAATGGCCATACTGATCATACCCAAATCTACCAGGCATTGCTGAATGGCTATGAGGACTCGGAGGGGAGGGGCTACTATCATTCAGTTCTATTCTATAAGACTGCTGATTGGTTCTTAAGTGGGTGGCATTGACCCCTCCAGTAAACATGATGTTGAGGCAAGCCCATCCTGATGATTGTTTCCCTTTTATATTTCTGACAGAGAAACCTTTTTTTGGTAACAGCGCCACAGCTGTCCACAGATTGTGTGGTATTGCAGCCTGGTCCCATTTACTGCAGAGGGGCTGAGCTGAAAAATCTAAACACAACCCAAGCAAAGTACAAGTGTGGTGGTGGTTTTCATCACTCGGACAACCCCTTCAACTCCATTAATACATCCCATAAAATATCTGTCATTATGGCACCAAAACATTAAGAATATTTACTTATAAACACATTTGTCTGATCAAATAATAAGTCCAGTCATTAGAGGTCCTCTTTAATTTTATCTTCCCCTATTTTGGGGCCTCCCTGATCTGCAGTGCCTAAATGAGAAAGATGCAAATTGGAAAGCAAAGCTGGCCGTGTAGTACCACCTGTTGGAGGCAGCGACCCTATAAGTGAGCCCTTTAACAAGCCTCCATCCGGTGCAAAACTACAGCTCCCATCATGCCAATGGCAGCCACATGCTATATATATATATATATATATGTATGTATGTATGTATGTGTGTGTATATATATATATATATATATATATATATATATATATATATATATATATATATATATATATATATATATATATATATATATATATATATATATTCCTTTTCCATCCTTTTCTGAAACCTTCCTAACGCAGTGATGCATCATGTGCTTTTGGGAGCTAAAGAAGCCTTCACCATCCTACTTGGCTTCTGTCACCTTTTCGCCAGTGCCAAAAATCATCCAACTTTGCGGAGGTCAGGTATTCTAAATAAAGGCCTCTCTCTCACTCTCTGGCCGTCTCTGCTCTCGCTGTCTCTTGTGAGCCATCAGTTCAGCAATGAACAGAATGTATAAAGATTGTACAATGAGCTGCACACAGAACATTGTGCCCTGTAATCATGTAACTGTACGAATAAAGTTTTATTTATTGCATTTTGGGAATCCTATTTTATTTTCTCACTCTGAGGCTTGCTTGCTGTCTGTCTCTGTATAGATTTCTATATTTTTTTGTTTGTTATGGGGGTGGGCGGGTGTCTTGCTGACAGACGCTAACTGTGATTTTGACCATTGAGCAGCTGTATTATAACTTCAGGCTAAAATAAACATTTTCTACAACCATTCACTGCCTTAATTTTTTTTTTCCATTGTTGCATCAATTAATTCCATCTGCATATTACTAAACAATGATTCTTCTTCATCCATGATGCCATTCATAGACTTATGTTTGGGTTTGGGGGGGAGGGAGTAGTTGGGATATGTATATCTATTGATACACACAGCTATAGGCATAATGTCAGTTCTGCCTTTAGTTAAACATTACCTGGCGAAATAAGAGATCTGCTGAGCCACCCGTTACCCCTAGAGGGAGCCTACTGAACACTGAGTTATGGTTAAATTAATTGGGTTTTTTTTTTTCTAGTGAGCTTCCCCTAGTCCATGTTAAAAGTGCTGTTTTAGCTGCCCAGTTCATGCTCTTTTACAAGCTGCTTTGATCTGCTGCTCTGGCAAGAATGCATACTAAAACAAGCTATTTATCCATGTTGCCCTCCCGCAAGCTCAGATAGGGAGTGTTTCAGTACAAAGCAGCTTATAAAACATTATTACTAAATCAGTAGACAAAGAGCGTGAGCTAGGCTGTTAAAACAGCTCTTTTAGCATGGCGTTTGATAGGAAACAAAATGTTAATAGATTATATCACATAGATTCATTACTTTGCATAGACTGATCAGTACGTTAAGAATAATCTTATTTTTAAATTTAACTTTGTATGAGAGACAAATTTGGGGCCCTTAATAATGTGTAAGGATTAAAGCACTCATCTTCTGATTAAAATTTTTAAAATTGGCAGGAATAAGAGGGAACTTTAATTATTTTACTGGCCGGGCCAGGAGTGTCTCATGACAGCCCAAAATTCAGCTCTGCCAAATTGTGTGTTGATAGTGATGTATACATATATAAATATAACATAAAGATCTAAAATTGATCTTTAAATTGGCCACCATCTATAAGCTTTACATTGATATATGAAAAAATAAATATATATACACTGCTCAAAAAAATAAAGGTAACACTAAAATCCCACATCCCAGATATCACTGAGTGAAATATTCCAGTTGTAAATCTTTATTCATTACATAGTGGAATGTGTTAACAATAAAACCTAAACATGATCCATGTAAATCACAACTAATATCCCACGGAGGTCTGGAGTTGGAATTATGCTCAAAATCAAAGTGGAAAATGAAGTTACAGGCTGATCCAACTTCAGTGGAAATGCCTCAAGACAAGGAAATGATCCTCAGTAGTGTGTGGCCTCCACTTGCCTGTATGACCTCCCTACAGCGCATGGGCATGCTCCTGATGAGGCGGCGGATGGTTTCCTGAGGGATCTCCTCCCAGACCTGGACTAAAGCATCTGCCAACTCCTGGACAGTCTGTGGTGCAATGTGACGTTGGTGGATAGTTTGAGACATGATGTTCCAAATCTGTTCCATCGCATTCAGGTCTGGGGATTGGGCAGGCCAGTCCATAGCTTCAATGCCTTCATCTTGCAGGAACTGCTGACACACACCAGCCACATGAGGTCTGGCATTGTCCTGCATTAGGAGGAACCCAGGGCCAACTGCACCAGCATATGGTCTCACAAGGGGTAAGAGGATCTCATCTGGGTACCTAATGGCAGTCAGGCTACCTCTGCCGAGCACAAAGAAATGCCACCCCACACCATTACCGACCCACTGCCAAACCAGTCATGCTGAAGGATGTTACAGGCAGCAGATCATTCTCCACGGTGTCTCCAGATTGTCACATGCTCAGTGTGAACCTGCTTTCATCTGTGAAGAGCACGGGGCGCACAGTGGCGAATTTGCCAATCCTGGTCTCTGTGGCAAATGCCAAGCGTACTGCACAGTGTTGGGCTGTGAGCACAACCCCCATCTGTGGACGTCGGGCACTCAGACCATCCTCATGGAGTCGGTTTCTAACCGTTTGTTCAGACACATGCACATTTTTGGCCTGCTGGAGGTCATTTTGCAGGGCTCTGACAGTGCTCCTCCTGTTCCTCCTTGCACAGAGGCTGAGGTAGCGGTCCTGCTGCTGGTTTGTTGCCCTCCTATGGCCCCCTCCACGTCTTCTGGTGTAATGGCCTGTCTCCTGGCAGCGCCTCTGGACACTACACTGACAGACACAGCAAACCCTTTTGCCACAGCTCGCATTGATGTGCCATCCTGGATGAGCTGCACTATCTGAGCCACTTGTGTGGGTTGTAGAGTCCGTCTCATGCTACGAGTGTGAAAGCTCAACCAACATTCAGAAGTGACCAGAACATCAGCCAGAAAGCACTGGTACTGAGATGTGGTCCGCACCTGAGTGTGTTTTGATAATTGCCAATAATTTCTATCTGTCTATTCCATTTGCACAACCGCATGTGAAATTGATTGTTAAACAGTGTTGCTTCCTAAGTGGACAGTTTGATTTCACAGAAGTTTGATTTACTTGGAGTTATATTCTGTTGTTTGTGTTCCCTTTATTTTTTTTGAGCAGTGTATATGTATGTGTGTGTGTATACATTGAACATCATAGTAAATTTGTATACAGTGAGCTCCCTCTAGTGGTGACTGCAGGAAGTCAGAATATTATCATACAGGCAATGTGGACGTATTCAATTAACAGCACCGTTTTTCTGAAACTAAGCTCCAAAGCCACCAAGTAGTTGGGAGTTTCATAATAAAATTCCTATAGTCACTTCTAGGGGGAAGCATAATTTACCCAGTTAATGCATTGATCCTTCTGATAAATCAGCATGCAGAAAATGTGCCCTAGTGGTAGCTGCAGGGAGATGGAAATTTATCATTTTTATCAATTTACGGTATTTGGGCCTCTTTTAAAATAAATAAATAAATGGACCTCCAAACTTTAAACATATTAATTTTGGAGCATAGTATAAATTTATAATGAGGGTATTAATGATTTCTAGTATTAGAAATTGAATATGCTGGCACTATTGATATTTATAGGGATCATTTGCAATACCAGGCACAACCAGAAGACAAAAGTGGCACTGTTTCTGGAGAAGGAATTTTTTTTTTTTTTTTTACCCTCTCGTTCTTGGTACAATGTTTTTAAATAATTAAACACGTGTTCTTATAGCTACAGAACTGTTAACTCCGCCAGCCCTGCTCCACTAGTAAATATACACGTAACATTGAAGCTGAATGTCCGTGACAACAATGGCGGGCTGCGGTGTCTGTCTATAAATGGAGCCTGTCTCTCCACATATGTACATTGTGTTCTCGCTCCAGCCTCGGGCTTATTCCTCCCGCCCCAAACAATAAACAGTGCTTGCCATAGAGAACAATGCGCTTACACATCCGGCCGAGATGCTCACCGGAGCAGACGCTGCCCTATGGGGAGACCTGTTCCCATCACTGCGGCCAATCAGCGCCGTCTGTCACTTACAGACCACGTTTTTTGTTCTGTGTTGCAGCTTGGAAGCAGAAGTTGCACGGTTTTGAGAGGTCTCTGCAGTTAGTAAGTTTATTTTATATTTACCCCACCTCCCCTTCATGATCATTTGGTTTCTTATCTCTACTGTGACTGCTGGGACACGTCAAATCCTCACCTATGTGACTAAATATCTGAAAAATATCTATACAACCGTGCATGTGTTTTCAATGGGAAGAGGAGAGCAATCTGTCATCCAAAGTAGTATGAGGTCTCCCAAATGGCATGTTGGCCACTTCTGAAAGAGTAGAGATGAAATGATAATGTGAGAATCCTCTGTATTTAGTATTGCAGGATTTGCCTGACTTGGGGTTGAACTGCAGTACCATACATGGGTCTCTACTCAAGAGCGGCACTATTTATTCGGGAAGGCCGCCATGTTTTTATACTTTTTCCCTCTTCAACATAGAATTAATTTTTTGAGAAACTCCTCTTCTCTCCCCCCCCCCCCCCCCACCTGCTGATTAGTGCACTAAACAAATACTGTATATACGTACTTTATTGAAAAATTAAAAAAAACAATCATTGTCTTGGTCCCGACCAACATGGTAGAATCAGATCAACTGTAATACTTCCCCTTTTAACAATAAAAAAATATATATATTTATATTTGATTATGCATTTTTCTTTTCTTTTTTTTTAATCAAACTGGAGATATTTTTATTTTATTTACAATTTTGTTGTAAATGTAACCTATTTTATGTGGGTTGTTCCTAGCAGTCAAAGTAGAGCATTTCCTCCTCCACCAAACTAACATACTTCTCTTGGTAATCCTTTATTCTCTTGGCGCTATCTGGGCATCACTATCCAACCTCTCTCTCTCCAGTTCCTGTACAGGACCAGGTGCTGATCATTGCCAGTTCTCTGGTCATATAGGCCACTGTGGGGGGAATCCCAGAGAATCTTCACTTTTTACAAGGGGACAACCTGTCTTTGTGTTGGGTGACCATTAATTTGTCAATTAGTGGCCAGTTACTTTTGGAGAGCCTCATCTGGTCATAAAGCATATCCAAGGTTGTACTAACCCGCTCCATGCTCTTTATAATTTGGTGTACATGTGCTTGAACTGTTAACCCAAACCTATGGATCTCATTTCTAGGGGTTTGTGCCCTCTCAAATATCCCCAAAGTATTAATTAAATACACAAGTTCTCTTGTGTTACAAAAAACAAACAAAACCAATCCATAGATGGATGAGCTTCAAGAGGTCTGGCTTACCCTGGTAGGGGCTGTACTGGTGACTATATTGTCGCCCAGCCTTATCAGGAACCAGGAGAACTCAAGGACTTCTATAGTGTTGATTTTGGGGTATTTGCCCTTTAGTAAAACTTTTATACATTTCATGTTCTAACTAATTAAAGGAACAAAATATCTTCAAAAATTCCCAATGGGTGTTTGTTCCACTACTGTGACCCTTAACCGTTGACCACAACAATGTGGTGATGGCTCTTGTAAAGCATCATGCCACCTTATCTCTCAGCTCTGTATTGGCTTTTTCAGCATCTGTGGGCAATCTAAACATCTAGTCTATAGTAAACTTTGTTTACGTTGTCCGTGGGTTCTGTTTTGTGTGTCGGAGATATTTGCTTGTTTCTACGGTGTTGTACAATATGGCAGTGGTACTCATTCTGGTGTCTCTCTAACCATGCATCATGTGTTAAGGAATGTGGTGTCTTCTTTCTCCTAATACCTACCCGTCATTAAACCCCTGTGTGTCCACACCCAGCTTCTGTTACGTTGTAGATCTATAGCAAAAATGGTGAAATTGGTTTGGCAGGGCTTTGTAGTCCATGTCAAGTTACCTGAAGTTCATGGTGGGCCATTCTTCAGCCCTCTTTGTGGTGGCATTGGCTTTATAGTCTTAACCCTTTTAAGATGGAGGCAGCCGTTTTTGGGGGCCAAAGTAGACTAGAAATGTATTCCTACCTACCATAATTAAAAACTAAAACTTTAGATTCACCATACGTTACCAGTAGTACCAACATCTTGTAAAACATGTTCTTGTACTCATGCAACTTTTCTCCCAACAGAAATCCATTTCTTCAAGTCCAATTGAAACCCACCGTAACAAACGACCGGTCTGCACCTCTTGTAAATTGACCAACGAGGGACTTGTATATCTGTGATGCATCGGGTCTCCTCTCCCGTGGTGGCGGTGGAACAAAGATTGATGGGCACTAGAGACTTGAAGATTTTCAGTTGGGTGGATGTTTCTGCGTCTGCTTTACTAGATCCTGGATCGATGCGACTAATATATAGAAGGTGCATCTAGCATTCGTGGGAGATACATGAAGCCTGATGTTTTATGGTCACGCCATGATCTCATCACCTGCAGCTACTTATATTACAGTGATCACTATTTATTAATATATCTTTTTACTGATCATCTCGCCATAGATCATCAAGAGTGTCTTCAGTAATCGCTTGTGAATGGTGGACACACTGACTGGAAGCGCTGCCTCCTCTGTGTAATTTGGTCTATGGGACTTTGACATCAGTCTTGTAATGTCGCTAGTTGAGTAAATGAGGCCACAACTTGGCCACCTCCAGTAAATTTTCACTTAAAATCCTATGTAAAGAACCATTAAGACTATACAATGTTAAAGGGCCACATATATATGTAGCGTTTCATATCCTGCAGTGAAAACTCTGCAGGACGTCTTCGCTTAGATAGCGCTTCAGCTCAGTGTTAAGTCTCCCTAATATTTGAAGGGGCCGGCCCCCGAAGCTTTAAAGGGATGGTTTGCTTATATTCCATTTTTTATTTTATAACTTTATAGCTCTAGAGATGAGAATAATTAATCCTATATTTATTTGTGGGGCAATGCAATTTTCTGTACAGTCACCTTCCGCCATAAAATCGTGACAATGGAAACCTCTTGTACTACTGTTTGAAGACTTGTCATTTGCCACAAATATAAACATTTTTTTTTTTTTACCCACTGTAAATGCTGCTGTTCTCCTGAATTTAGGGTTGTTTTTCTTTTGTTCCTGTACCTCTCCATTCCTGGGATATGGTCCTTTCTTCCCTGCATAGAATTCTAGATGTCTCATCCAAGTGGGTGTGATGGTCTAGAAGACACCCACAGAGAAGAAACGAGGACCACGCCCACTTGGCTAATATAACTACATTTACACAACACGAGGAGGGGGGCCATATCCCAGCAATGGAGCGACGCTAAAAAAAACCCACACACCAGATTCAACAGAGCATTTACACCAGGTATAAAAAAATGCATATTTATGACAAATGACAAGTCCTCTTTAACTTAAAATGGAATTCTTAAGATATGCCTTAAAGGGAGGTCCAGAAGAAGAAAAATGCCTGCTTTTTACCAAAACTGGTATTGCTGACCATTATTATTTAACTTCAATGCAGCTGCGCTGCAATGCCAGACACAAACTGTAACACGTGTGGCGCTGTTTCTGGAAGAAAGCGGTAATATTTAATTAATGGGGTTGTTCAGGATGAGGCTTAAATTAGATCTCTTATGGAAAGTTTCTGCTCTTTTTGTCCCCATGATTGCGCTTTTTGTCCTTGTGGTCTTTTCTATCAAAAGTGAAGCTTGAGAAGAAGAAATAACTTGTTGCTATGAAACTTGTGATAACACTGCTACGAGAGTTCAGAGCCAAGAATTATTGTCATGGGGACACAGACCACAATAATTAAAAAAGTGAAAAAAAAAAAATGTAAAATTTGCTTTAATCTTGATTTTTCTGGCAGCTGTGTTGAAGTTGTACGTTTGCTCACATTGCCACTTAAAAAAACACCCCAGACTACATCACATTTGTCTGCAGACGTCATCTAAATGTGTTCTGTTTTTACTTTAATGTTTGTCAGCTCCAACACACTTGCCTAACACACAGCACCAAATCTTCTGCATGAACATGTTATAAATCAAACATGACGCCACTAGGGGGAGCTCACTACATATGCTTGCACATTGAACGCAATAATAACACTGTATGGAATACACTCCCTCTAGTGGTGGCAGTAGGTAGTTCAGCTTGTTATGCATATCTGTGCAGGGAATTTGGCGCTCTATAGCTGTAAGAGCTTTGTTTTCCTGATACAAAGATACATGAAGAAATAAATCTATATAGCGTTGTGTAGACCGTGCACAACTCCTTGTCCCATGACTGCACACAGTGGAGGCTGTGTATTGAATGCCGATATGAGTCACTAGGTTGTAGCAAACAAACATAATGGCTTCCCTCACTGTAGTTGATCTGGTGCTGACCTAGATGACTATGTTGTGTACATACTGAATAGACATTGTGTATATAGTACCGCCATATGATATCTTCCTATATGTATACAGATCCTGGACTGGAGCCGCTGGCGCAGACTTTTCTCGCAACTCGTAGCGGCTGCTAGTGTCGCCATGTATTTTGCCTGTTGTAAATTTTGACTGTATAATTGATTTTATGTTCTTGTACAGCACAACGACTGTGAGAAGTCTAATAAACACTTTTAATCACAAATATGGCTGTTTTTTTATTTATTTTTTTTTCCCCTTCCCTCTTGATGACCAGCAATATGGCTGCTCCTGTATAGACAGCTTTGGTATAAATTTCTGAACAGTAAATGTGCCAGGCTATCAAGCAGGGTTGTAGGCTCATGGGAGTTTAAGTTTAGAATGGTCACCCACTACCATGATACATTTCTTAATAATGGCTGCTACCACACAGCGCATATCGAAAGAATAAGATTGTGGTGTATAACATTTCCCTTCCACATTCATTTTTAAGGAGCGATGTTTGCTTGACGGGACAAGCCATGTTGAGGTATCTCCTACCCTGGGCGTATACTATTCCCTTAAGGGCCCTTTCGCTACACTACTGCTTCCAAGTACTTCATGTGTGGTAATACAGGAGCTGTGTGAATACGCCGATGGGGGAAGATGGTTGACCAGTTTTAAAGGAGGCCAACGTGATTTATCATTCAGCTGTCCCAGAAATCCATATTGATATTTCAAGCCTTTCTGGGGTAAAACTTGTTGACAAAATGGCCGCCTCAAAGAAATCAACAGGGACCTAATTTATTTAAATGGGACCGGAGTCTTTTTTTTTAAAAAAAAAAAATGTAACCCAAGTCCAATTTAAATAAATATATAGATAATATCAGTCAATCTATTACAATCTTTGCACCATTTTCTGAAAGTAACACTAAAATTTTACCTCACAAAATGACGGTCTGTGTGAGACACAATGACACTCATATTACACCAGTGCTGGCAGATACCATCAAGCAATAGATGACCCATCAGGAACATATAAATAACATTCTCTGTAGTTTATTGAACATTTCATTGCACTTGTATCCTATACCTCAAATTCATGATATGGGGCAAATAAAACAATGGGGGAGAGGGAGGGTAAACATGGCTCAATTTCCTCTAATGCCACATGTGTGCAGTTCTTTGGCAGCAATAACATATACGATACAGTAGGTTCATGCCGTTCGCAAACGGCTCTGACAGTTTGTCACCCAGTTTGTTGTTGTTTTTTTAGTCTTGACGTGACAACCTTTATGAAGCAGTAAAGGCGACCATATTTTTTTTAGTAGAACTGGATATCTGTTTTTTTTTTTTTTTCTTTAAATCATTTTCTGGAAAGCTAGGTGGTAGCCAATATAGATCTTAAGAGAGTCTTGATCTAGTATTCCCAAAGGCAGTTAGAAAGGTCGGGGTATGTTGGCTGACAAGCAAAAAGAGTGTAATTCCTTCTCATAGGCCGGGATCACACATACGCGAGATACGGCCGAGCCTCGCAGGTGAAAACCCAGCTCTGGCACTCCGGTGCGGAGCATGCAGCGGCACAGCAATACATGGAGCTGCACGCTCCGCTCCGGAGTGCCAGTGCCAGAGCTGGGTTTTCACCTGCGAGGCTCGGCCGTATCTCGCGTATGTGATCCCGGCCTTTAATGGGTTGTCCCTCAGCTTTTCTAGAGTCCTGAATGGCAGACTGGCCTAGGGGTGCACACACAAGCATATAATATAGTACTGTACTGTACTGTACAGAAATTTGTCCAGACAAGCTTACATTTTTTTTTTCAAAATTAGAATTGTTTGATCAAAAGAGAAATCTCTAAATCATTAATATTTGCCATGACCAGTCTTTTGTGTAAGTGTTCCTCATGTGCCGTGTTTGAAGGACCTCAGCAAGGAGGGTTGCTCCAAACATCTTTCAGAACTAACCCCAGATCTTCTGTGGATGTCACTTGCCCAAAGCTTTCTGTCTCCATATGATCCCAGAGAGACTGGTTGATGTGAGATCAAGATTTTGTGGGGCCATATCATCTCTTCCAGGACTCCTTAAGGTACCTTCACACATAACGATATTGTTAACGATATCGTTGCTTTTTGTGACGTAGCAACGATATCGTTAATAAAATCATTATGTGTGACAGCGACCAACGATCAGGCCCCTGCTGGGAGATCGTTGGTCGCTGAAGAAAGTCCAGAACTTTATTTCGTCGCTGGATCTCCCGTGGACATCGCTGGATCGGCGTGTGTGACACCGATCCAGCGATGTCTTCACTGGTAACCAGGGTAAACATCGGGTAACTAAGCGCAGGGCCGCGCTTAGTAACCCGATGTTTACCCTGGTTACCATCCTAAAAGTAAAAAAAACAAACACTACATACTTACCTAACGCTGTCTGTCCTCCAGCGCTGTGCTCTGCACTCCTCCTGTACTGACAGCGTTGGGTAAGTATGTAGTGTTTGTTTTTTTTACTTTTAGGATGGTAACCAGGGTAAACATCGGGTTACTAAGTGCGGCCCTGCGCTTAGTTACCCGATGTTTACCCTGGTTACCGGCATCGTTGGTCGCTGGAGAGCTGTCTGTGTGACAGCTCTCCAGCGACCAAACAGCGACGCTGCAGCGATCCGGATCGTTGTCGGTATCGCTGCAGCGTCGCTTAATGTGAAGGGGCTTTTATTCTTTACTCTGAAGGCAGTTCTTAATGACATTGGCTCCAAATTTATTCTGGAGCCTGACAACCCCATACAGCCAGCCTCCTCCCTGATGGTATGACGTGATGGATAAGGATCTGGCTGTATTTCTCAGCATTGAGGACACATAGAAATGAGAAACCATGATGATGTAGATGTAGTGGTAGATCAAGGAAAGTTGATGCAGCAAATGAAAGGCGGCACATGCTTCCATTCAAAACTAGAAGATGTCCAGCAGTGCCATCAACTCAGAACTGGAGGCCACCAATGGGACCCAGCTACACCCCACCTGTTTTGGAAAGGTCTGGCCATTAGTGGTCTTCATAAAAGAATTGCAGAAGGTTTATACAGTACCTTTGATGTGGAAACAAGGCCGAGTGACTGTTTTGTGCATATTTTGAGTGCAGAAAAATGGCAACAGGTGCTATGGACTAATGGGTCATGATGTGAAATATTTTGCTTTAAGAGAAGGCAGTTTGTCAGAGCGCGGAACAATAATGCGGGTCTGCAGGAATAGTGAAACACGGTGGAGGGTCCTTTCAAGTTTTTGTGGCTGCATTTCAGAGTTTGGGATTTGGTGAGGATTAATGGTGTCCACAATGTTGAGACATACAGGCAGATACTTATCCATCAGGGAGGCATCTGCTTGGCTCCAAATGTATTCTGCAGCAGGACCACAACACAAAACAGTCAAGTGTAGAGTTCTAGAAGTGAGATGTCCTCTACAGATCCATGATCTCAAGACCCAGTCTGTCTGGGATCACATGAGGAGAAGATAGAATTGCACAAGTGACATCCACAGAAGATCAGTGGTCAGTTCTCCAAGATGGTTGGAACATACTCCCTGTCAAGTTCGTTTTTCTAATTGATAAAAATAAACTATTCCCACTTCTATTTTTTTAAAGCATTCTTGCTTGGTAGCATTTTATTTTCTCCCCACACCTGCCTAAAACATTTGCACAGTATTGTTTCTATTTGTCCAATTATAGTATGTACATGCACATAATGAGTATGTATGTAGCTAAAAAAAAAAATAGGCCATTCATGACTTTAGCAAAATCAGGGATATTTTCCTGCTCCTGTTTGAGTCGGGGTTTTATCGTTGATGAGCAGCGTTCCACCGCGATCTGTGCACGTACGATTTTTCAGATTTCTTTGGCTTTCAGGTTTCATTGAAGTGGCCAAATTGTGCACTCCCAAAAAATGCCACAAGGGATATAAGTATTTAGATGGCTTGCAAACCTATTGCAATATTAGAAGGGGGTAAAAATAAAAATTTCCATGGTGGCCACTGCTATGATGCCTCCATTATTTACACTGCAGCTCTGCTCACTTTGGGTGGGAACCTGGACACTGATTACAGAAACGAGGTCCTGTTATATTATTGTCTCCTATCTATCCACATTGTGTGCAGTAATCTTCCACTGGAGGGCGAAGTTGTAACGGGACCCCTGTTAAGGTACTGTCACACTAGACGATATCACTAGCGATCCGTGACGTTGCAGCGTCCTCGCTAGCGATATCGTCCAGTGTGACAGGCAGCAGCGATCAGGCCCCTGCTGGGAGATCGCTGGTCGGGGAAGAAAGTCCAGAACTTTATTTCGTCGCTGGACTCCCCGTAGACATCGCTGAATCGGCGTGTGTGACACCGATTCAGCGATGTCTTCGCTGGTAACAAGGGTAAACATCGGGTAACTAAGCGCAGGGCCGCGCTTAGTAACCCGATGTTTACCCTGGTTACCATCCTAAAAGTAAAAAAACAAACACTACATACTTACCTACAGCCGTCTGTCCTCCAGCGCTGTGCTCTGCTCTCCTCCTGCTCTGGCTGTGAGCGTCGGTCAGCCGGAAAGCAGAGCGCTGACGTCACCGCTCTGCTTTCTGGCTGCCCGGCGCTCACAGCCAGACCAGAGAAGCAGAGCGCCGAGGACAGACAGCGGAAGGTAAGTATGCAGCGTCTGTTTTTTTACTTTTTAGGATGGTAACCAGGGTAAACATCGGGTTACTAAGCGCGGCCCTGCGCTTAGTTACCCGATGTTTACCCTGGTTACCGGGGACTTCGGGATCGTTGGTCGCTGGAGAGCTGTCTGTGTGACAGCTCTCCAGCGACCAAACAGCGACGCTGCAGCGATCCGGATCGTTGTCGGTATCGCTGCAGCATCGCTATGTGTGACGGTACCTTTAGGATATTAGACAAGCTTTGTTTACATATCCAGCAGCAGACCAACATGGAGGACACTGCAGATCATGGGCACAATATATTAGTAATTTATCTTTCTGATAGTTGTACATTCAACTTTTATTAAACTCTTGACACCCTCTAAATACGCAAATCTGTTATTTTTATATTTTTATTTTTTTGCAGTCCTCTATATTTCATGACGGCCTGTAAGAAAAGGTAGCCTTGTATGGGAAAGAGGCCACTACTACATGACCAGTGACTATTTGAACTGCTGAGAAACAACAACCCCCAGCATGTGGCTGGCAGAGACTGCTAGGTATTGTAATTTCAACAGTAGCAGGTGCAAACATGTTCACTTTGCCTCCATGATTGGCATTATAATGTATTACACCACCACTGTGGCATTAGGCAGGTTGACCTGATAACAGGTCTGTCCATAAAGACATGCAGTTTAGGTTAAAAATAAGTGGATGCATGAGAAATGGGGATGGAGTCACTCTGAGGTGGCCACCATTTTGTGGACCAAATCAATGAGGACATTGGGGTGGGGATATGTGAAGCTGCCTTTAACGACCAATTACAGCACAGCTTTCATTTTTCATCATTCTCTTGATGGATAAAATATGTGCTCTGATTGGTTGCCATGGGCAACAAAAACCGTTTCAATTTCAGTCAAGTCTCAAACCTTCCCCAATGTTTTCAGTTCACAAAATGGCCGCTGCCCCTCTATAGATAAAAGGAGCAAACGGCTGACGCCTCAGCTGAGGTTATTGTCTGTTCATGTTTGACGCGTAAAGTGCTGCGTTACATTATGTCGGAATCAAGATAACAAGTGAGGTCTTCTATGGGTGCACACAAATCATATGGAGGTCATTGTAAAAAATAAATCCTTTGTACACTGGCCCTTATACTCTCGCTTATACAATATACAGTATATAGATATGCATATATACACACACAAGATGGGGTGTGAGGTGGGCCCAGAGCATTTGCACAGGTCACCTCACAAACAGCAGGACAGATCGATCGTTCATTTGTAATCTGTTACAAAATATAAATATTTTCATCCACCTGTAGGTCCTATGGATAGACCTGTCTGGTGCTCCCTCAAGAGCCATGGTGACCTTTTTTTTTTTTTCTGGATCCAACAGGTTTCTTAACTGTTCCAGGATACATCCTTATGGCTGTGGCTTGACAGTTCGGTCACTGGGACATGCAATGTCCATTAATTTGCAGTGCAGTGTCATAAATATATAATTTTCTTCCCCACTGCCATACTGCGCTTTTAGAAAAGTCCAACCTTTACACTGGCATTGGAGAATCCGATATGATTTTAGCATCTTATTGGGTGAAAGAAGGGCATTAATTTTGATATACAATTATATTTTTCATCTCATTGGTCAGTGAGTTAATGGTGGAAATCTATTCACAACTTAGTCTTTGTGACGTCGGCCAATTTGTACGTTTACTCAGCTGCCATACCAATGGTCAATTCCACAAAATGGCTGCCTTACCTGTGAGTGGGGTCATGGGGGACAGGTATTGGGATGCTATGTACACAGAGTAGGTACACATACCCACATTCATCAGAAGATCGGCACACTTATGGACCATGCGGCCCTACAGACACGCCAGTCCAAGTCTGAACCTTGAGTGCAAACCACAGTAATGTCCTCCCCCTTGCGTACACCATTCGCATCTGGGGATAAAAGGGTTCCTCGACAGCAGCAACCAAATAGACATTAAGACTTTCCTCCAGACAGCTCCATGGCGTGATGGGCTGTCCAGTCCTGAGTTTCGGACGCCTCCAATTAAAATCCGCACATTAGACTTGATCTCCGGTCTTTATTTTGTCTGAGTGGAAGCAGAAAGCATGGAGATTAGTAAAGAGCCTAATGTATGCTAAAAATATGGGGAAAAAAAGGCTGTCATCCTAATGGGTCCTAAGCGTCCCCATTCTAACAATGTAAAGATGGTTCACCAGCATTACACTGCCATAGGGGTGGCATGAAAGAACTGGTACAACTTTACTTGTAATAGAAGACACAATAGCGTGACTGAGTCTCTAATAACTCCTACACAGTTCTTGCATGCACTAAGACTCTCGTTTCTTCCTTTTCCTATCTCGTGCTGAAATGGAACTCTTTCCTATCAGGTCCACTATCCGCACAGGTTTCTTCTTCTTTGTCCCTCTCACAGTTACAGCTCATGCTCTCGTCTTTTTCAAGGGCTTAGTTGTAGATGGTCACTTTTGAGTCTGGCGTTTTGTTTGTCATCTCCTTCAGGCAGTGGATACTCGCTACTCTCCTGGCAACCATACCTCACCATTTCTTTAGGAGTCAGTTTCTCTGACGCCTTCACTCGCTTTTCAGTCTTCTTGCTTTCCTCCCTTTGACATTGCGGTAGACCTCTATACTTAGGCATTTATCTTGCTATGGTGGGCTTCTCCTTATGAGTGACTCACAAGTCTACTACCTAGGAAAACCATGGTGGTAACCTCCTCTCCATGACGAAACCTGAGGCAGCACACCTTACTGGCTAATGTGGAAGATGCAGAGATTCAACCTGCTGCTCATTCCCTCGACTGCCCCTGAGCGAATATGGACCTGAAGTAATCAGAGGCCATATCTACCTTTCATACTCCTGTGTACAGTCACACTACATGTGAAAAAAAAAAATTTAATCGCCTAAAACCCAGCTCGGCTAAGACTTGGCTGCCCATTCTACTCACACTTAGATTGGCAAGAAGACAGGGGGCTAATATGCAAACAGATGCAATATTAGAGGGGCTAGAAATGTCTCAAAGGAGACCGGCTCTCATAAGAGGATGAACATCTCAGTCCAGTTTTCAACACTCTTAAGGTACCTTCACACATAACGATATCGTTGCTATTTGTGACGTAGCAACGATATCGTTAATGAAATCGTTCTGTGTGACAGCGACCAACGATCAGGCCCCTGCTGGGAGATCGTTGGTCGCTGAACAAAGTCCAGAACTTTAAGGCCCCTTCACATTAAGCGACGCTGCAGCGATACCGACAACGATCCGGATCGCTGCAGCGTCGCTGTTTGGTCGCTGGAGAGCTGTCACACAGACCGCTCTCCAGCGACCAACGATGCCGGTAACCAGGGTAAACATCGGGTAACTAAGCGCAGGGCCGCGCTTAGTAACCCGATGTTTACCCTGGTTACCATGCTAAAAGTAAAAAAAAACAAACAGTACATACTTACCTACCGCTGTCTGTCCTCCAGCGCTGTGCTCTGCACTCCTCCTGTACTGGCTGTGAGCCGGAAAGCAGAGCGGTGACGTCACCGCTCTGCTTTCCGGCTCACAGACAGTACAGGAGGAGAGCAGAGAAGCAGAGCGCAGCGCTGGAGGACAGA
The DNA here is from genome assembly GCF_032444005.1 of Ranitomeya imitator. Classification (NCBI taxonomy): domain Eukaryota; kingdom Metazoa; phylum Chordata; class Amphibia; order Anura; family Dendrobatidae; genus Ranitomeya; species Ranitomeya imitator. The sequence goes on along the minus strand of NC_091283.1, from coordinate 418,106,855 downwards.
CAGCGGTAGGTAAGTATCTAGTGTTTGGTTTTTTTTTACTTTTAGCATGGTAACCAGGGTAAACATCGGGTTACTAAGCGCGGCCCTGCGCTTAGTTACCCGATGTTTACCCTGGTTACCGGCATCGTTGGTCGCTGGAGAGCGGTCTGTGTGACAGCTCTCCAGCGACCAAACAGCGACGCTGCAGCGATCCGGATCGTTGTCGGTATCGCTGCAGCGTCGCTTAATGTGAAGGGGCCTTTACACCAACACCAATGTTGGTATGGCACTGTCGTAGAATGCCATCTGTGCCTCCAATCAGTGAAATTTCTGATCTGCTGCGATCACCTCTTAAGTATGATTATTGTAAAGTGAAAGCGTCTAATAATAACAAAAGTTCTGCCACAAAGACCATTAAACTTCAGATAGTGGCGCTACTGAATACGCTAAAAATTAATTCTATTGTACGCATTGACGCGATCATCACTTTCCCATTCATACATGACTGATGTGAAGCTAAATGTTTTTGTGGAACCTAAAACCACAAGCTGCACCGCACCCAACCTCCGACAACAACTTCCTCATAGAGATGAGAAATAACCTCCGAACCTCACATATAATATAGTTAATACAAGCTGCACAGACAGGTCAGGAACCATTTATAGGGCAGTGAGACTGATGACAAGTCCAGCAATCTCTCCATTTGTAGGTTAGTGGTCTTTAAAAATAAGAAAAGGCACAAATAATAATTGCAGGTTGTCCTCACCTTCCAGTGATCCAACGGCATTATCGGCCACTTGTGTTATAGAGAATCGAGACACAGCAGTTGGAGAGACGCTGAATCTGGAAAACTGAACAGGCAGCTGCGGCTTCTGGATGGGCATCGGAGTGGGCACAAGAGTGGGTGTAGGTATGGGATCAGGGGTGCTGTCCACTTCAGTATTCAGCACGACCGGCGTTAAAGAGGTTATAAAGGAAGATTTCACAGGTTTAATGGGCAAGGCCTCGTCCCACTCAAACTCTCCACCGGCTGCCAAGGAACAGACAAAAGAGTTAGTCCATCCAACACTGGGTGACCGAAAAAGCATCTACATGAGAGCCAATACGGCTGACAATACGACTGTAAGACAGATACTTCCTGTCCTAGAAACTGAAGGAAGGGGAAGTGTGGATCACAACCAGACAATGAGAATGGGGTCGTTGTGCCTATGTGTGACCACTGTTATAGACGGGGAATAGAGCGATCGTTATGTCTGTACAACCCCACTCTATTCATATTGCAGACAGAGGACCCCCCATTCTGGTGGGGGTCTCAAAGGTCAGATCGTCACCAAATATTAGATTTCTCACTTATACCGTGGACAGGTGTTGTTTGTGAGGAAAATCCCATTAATTACTGCATTGCATCAATACCCTAATGTACCGAATTTATAATTTCCTCCAGCAAGCACAGGTCTTGAAAATGCCACACAATTTAAGCTATATTAGGAATTTTTCATTATGCAAGAATTAAGGTTTAAAGTGGACCTGTCGTTTTTTTTTTTTTTGTTTTTTTTTTTTTAACCTGGTGTAAATGCTGTTCACCTGAATCCAGCGTTGCTTTTCTTTTGTTCCTGCTCCTTTCCTGAGATATGGCCCCCTTTTCCCTGTATGTCAATCCAGTCAACTCTAACTAAGGAGGTGTGATTATCAAGAAGACTCCCACAGAGTAGAGCTAAGAACCACGCCCAATTGGCTAAAACCACTAGATCGATATACAGGAAACAGAGAGGCGCAGAAACAAAAGAAAAATAATGCAGGATTTAGGAGAACAGCATTTACTACAGATAAAAATTGCATATTTATTATTCGCACACGTTTTAGCTGTGCAGGCGTATCGCCCCCCTGCACTTTTTCGCTCTGTGTGGGAATCTTCTTCATTCAAAGCTGCATTGATTTACTGGATTATCTCCCATGTGTCAGCTTAATGTCTATGTACGTCACAGACAGGCCCACGTCAGGCCATACAGGAGTACCGAATAGGCTTAGAGACTGTAATCTCAAGCGCAGTAGTGGTTAATCCACAAGTGCACATATCCGAAAGGGAACATTTATATTAAAGGATATGTCCATCTTTACAACAAATTGGTTTTTTCCACAGCTCCAATGCATGTAAAGTGAAAAACAAAGACATTTTTCACGTAGTCTCGCTTTGTTTCTGCAGCTTCTATGCCAACCTATGTGTTGCCAAAGAAACGGACTACAAGCATACTCTGGGCAGTCCAATCCTGCAATCATACACTCTCTTCTATCTGATATCTACCTTATACTACCATACACCTAATAGGTTAGCAAGAAGTAGGGGAAAGATAATAGGTGTATGACTACAGGATCAGGCTACTTGTTTGTAGTCTGTTACCATGGAGATGCATGGGTTTGCATTTCTGCTGTTGACACTAAATCGTAGTAGATTTTTATTCAAGACCTTATTGCCAAGCTGCATCATTTTTCTTTTTAGATGCATTGGGTCAAAATAAATAAAGGTGCTTTTAGGGTGACCGATCCTCAGAGACACTACATTAGTTATACTTGAAGGATGCTGTGACAACATGAACCCTAAATCTGGTACAAGTGTAATACCCAAGTCCCCCATATTCCTTCCCTTGCCACTCCAGAAAGCTCCTTGCCCTTATTATTTTATTTATTTACTTTTTTACCTAGGAGGTGGTTTGTGGGCTCCTTAAAAGTCATCTCCTGCAGCACAGAGGGAAGTTCTGGGATTTCCTGATCCGGTAGCTCCAGTGTTGGGCTCTCCTGGAACCAAAGCAACACAACAGGTCTTAGGATCCTGTCTACACTGTGGAGGCCTCCCTATACATTTACCATCAACACTGACTGCAGCACTCATCAGGACGAAGGGCCACAGATCACGGAAGGCCCATTATATAAGTCTTTGGCTACGTTCAGATTAGCGTTGCGCGCCGCTGCGTCGGCGACGCGACGCACGGAAAAACGAAATTTTTGACGAAAATCGGACGCAAGAAAAATGCAACTTGTTGCATTTTCTTGCGTCCGACGATAGCGTCAAATACGATGCACGTGTAGGAAAACGCAACAAGAAAAACGCATGCGTCCCCCATGTTAAACATAGGGGCGCATGACGCGTGCGTCGTCGCTGCGTTTCCCGATGCAGCGTCGGGAAACGCTAATCTGAACATAGCCTTTACTGGAAATCCCATGTGGTCAACCACCCTCCCTCCACCATATTCGAAGATACTGGGAACTCTCAGTTGGCGCCAAAATAAAAGTCCAACATTGACACTTATGAGTTCAGTCTCATTGATGTATATGAAAATTATGTGCAACCACATCCTAATATTTCCACTAATATCTAGGTAAAAAAAATTGAATGATTGTGAGGGTATGCTGGGGGCTGCAGTTTGGAGACCGCTGATCTATGAGAACATTTTATGTTACTTCCGAAAGTTATATACCTGATCAAATAAATAGACTGTGACATCGTCAAAGAAAGAGACCGCCTTCTTCTTCCTGTCCAGTTCGGTGGTTTCAGCCTGTGGCAAGAAACCAGGTGGCACTTTGAGGAGGCTTCTGAGATGCCCACAGCTCTCATTATCTGTGATAACAATGGGCACGGTGGTGTGTTCTTCTTCACTTTCTTCGCTGTGCTCCTGGATATTATAGCATCGGAGTTCTTCATCTGACTCGTCGCTGTCATCACTTTCTTCATCTTCGTCATCTTCCTCTGTAGAGTCGCCAACTTTACCTTCCTTCCGGATCAGTGGAGGAGAAAGGCATTTGGGTAGATGGCAGGCTCCCAGTACTTCTCGATTGCCTGACTTGTCATCTGCCTGCAGACCCGTGGTCAGTGTGATGCTACCTGTTGCACCTGGTTTGACCATACAAGTTTTGGTCAGGCACAACTGAACAGGGGACAGTGTGAAGGTCCTGTGAGAGGGGGTTGGCTCGACAGATGAACTTATGTTGGGCTGCTTCTCAGTAGAGGAATCTAATCCCAAACCTTCATCCACTGACTCTTCCCTAACTATCAGAGGAGGCGCCAGCAATGAAACCTCTTTTGGAGAAGTAGAAGGTAGTGAAGAAACCGTTATCTCCGGAAAAGCTTCTTCCACCTTGGTCGTAGAAGGAGAATGATCAACATTTAAGTCCTCAACATTTTCTCCTAAATCTGAGACAGTGGTTTCTACATCCAGCTTTGTACACAGCAAGCTCTCGGAGGCTTCTTGCAGTTCTCTTTCATCTCCTTGGTCGCCCTCCTCCTCTTCTTCGCGATTAAAAGAGTCATAGTCTGAGAAATATGCAGAATCTCTGTAGGGATTCTTGGCATCTAGACCTTGTAAATCACTGCTTACTGAGCGGGACATTGGCATATCTCCAGGTTCCAGGCTATGTTCCTGGGACTGACTGAGCTGGTAGTAAACTTCGCTTTCTCTGTTGTCTTGTGGTTCTTTCAAAACGAACTCCGGAGACTCATAGTTTTCCGTGTCATAGCCACTGTCAAGTGCTTTGTGCTGTGCACATGGGGCATAGGTTGCAAGGCCAAATGCCTCACACGAGCTGGCAGTAGATGGCATGTCCAAAGAATCCAAAGAGTCCGGAGTGCCTACTTGTTTCTGCAGGGACCTGAAGGATGGAGCCATGTCTCCTCTCTCGCTGGAGAGGTCTGTATACACCCCTGAAGTTAGCTCCATGGTATCCTCATCTTCACTGTCACTGTGCATCTGATAAAAGTCTTTATGGACGGACTTCTCCTCTGGGTCCTTTATCTCTTTATCTGGAGAAAGTGAGACTTCTTGAGATACAGCAATAGATACGTTGTCCTTTTCTGTGGTCTGAAGGTTACATGAAGACTCTAAAACTTCACAATTTATTATCAAACCTACCCCAAGTGGATCCATTTCTTGACTTGAATCTACATCTGGACTATGTGGAGACTCTAGAGGATGGGGGATGTGATCGGGATGTGGTACAGTGGTTTTAGCTTGTGTGGGGGAGCACTGTCCAGGAGGGACCTGAGTTTCTGAAAGTTCTTGTGTCATATGCTCTTCAGCTTTATAAAAATCTTCCTGCAATCCTTCAGCTATGGACATGTTATTGTCTCCTTCTCCAGTCTCCATGGCCTGCCATGTTTCAGGTCCGTATGGTGGCAATGACTCGTTTTCCTGGGTGTCTTCAGAGCGGTGGTTACACCAGACACCAGGGCTGTGTGGTTGCGGTTCACTTGAGATATTATTGTTCGATGAAATGTTTGATGCCCAATGTGGGGAAAATGCGGGAAGCTGTGAAGTCCTTTCAGATATGTCCAAACCATCTTCAGCTTCAATTGTAACAGAATCGAACCTACAGATCTGCCCAATGTCCTCGCTTTCTGAAACATTTGACAGTGGTACTTCTTCTCCGTGGCATGTAGGATTGAAAGATGGTGAGGGTCCAAGAGGGTCAACAAAACCCTCGCACCTGTTGTTCTCTGCTACTGGGTGTTCTTCTGCCTCACCTCCACAGGGAGAGCATGAATTTCGATTTTTGGCCTGATCTACCCAACAGGTCTCTTCAGTAGAGCTACCTACATGTATCAACAAGGGCTCCATCGAAAGGCTTATGGCAGGACTATGCTCAGACTGCTCCTCATCTGCACTGAGTTCTTCTTTATCTTTTGGGCTATGCTGTTCATGCTGTGGGATGTCTTCTTGATGGACGTTGCCTAAATGTTCCTCAATACGGATGTAGTAGTCTCCTGCCACTGACGGACTACGGGCGCTCACAACTGGTACCAACTCAAGTGGCCGAGAGTCAGAAGTACAGTCCTTATTCTCATATCCAGATGGCGACACACCCAGACTGATTCTGTCTCCAGTGCCTGTTGTGTAGTACATGTCCTGGTATTGTTGGCAACCAGGACTCAGTGGGTATTGGTCATGCCGTCCACGCTCCCACTTATACTCAAAGTTGAGCCCCTGGCTTGTCTGAGTGACTGTTAACACATCATCTCCATCAGAGTGAAATCCATCAGACGAGAAATGCTCCAGTAGTGGGTAGGAAGAGAGCTCCGATTCATGGTGCGCCCCGCTATCGGCTCCACCATTGGGTTTCATGGCGTTCCAGCGCTTTTCAAATTCTTCCTCCAGCTCGTCAGCACCCTTAACACTTAAGTAGGACAGAAGAAGGTGCACCTCCTCGACTGAGGGTCTTTGCTCTGGTTGCAGCCAGCAAAACTGCATCACCTCATACCTGGAAGAGAAAACAGACTTGAGTGAGTGCAATGACAAAAAAAAATGGAAACATTCACCTTGTCAATAGGCTGTGCACTTACAAAATATGGATGTGACCGTACACATTAAAGAATTCAACCTCTCCATAAACATGCATGCTCAGTTTGGTGATTGTGCATGTTTATTTCAATGGGAAAAGGGAAATCAATCTCTTATCTCCTATAGAAACAAAAGACTGAGCAAGCTGAAATCAAACATGCTCGATCCTTCTTTCCCCAACATCTGTCATCAGGGAAAGTTGGCTGGTCCCTGTAAGCATTAGATCATTGGCCAACATCAGAATATGTAGGGAGAAGTCACAGAAGTCCCCAATTTGAACATTTTCCATAGATTATCAGCAGGAATAACAGCGGAACGGCACAACTTAGAGCTATGTTATGTGATGATGAGGTTTTATTGAGTGATTGGGCACATTTCTAACCTTTGCTACGTTTCTATGGCATGTGACCTGCCATGTGTAGGTTTCTCTGGTGACTTATTCATCCTGTGCACATGTTTTTCTGGTTGGAGAAAATCCCTGGTGACTCCTAGTTTCCAAGATGATACAATTGATGCCTCTATTCCCTTCCCTGTCGCGCGTTATGGAAATTGTACTCCTCCATTATTAGTTCCAAGCTTTGGCTCAACAGCAGAACAGCCAAGAATGGCTGATGTGTTATAAAGCGATATATACCATACTGTTAAAGGGGTTCTTCACTGAACAATTCCTACTTTTTAGAAAAATATTTAGGCTATGAGCTGATCACAAATTTTCATGGTGCTGATACCCCCATTGATCAGCTTTGGGGAAACCTTAATATAAGTATTCAATTTCCCTGCAGTGCCTCCACAGGGAAGATTGAGTATTACACACCACTCCATTCACTTTTCTCTGTAACATAGGACAAGTCCTTCAGAGATAGTTTTTCTTTATCCATGACAGATGACCCCCTCAGAACATACTTAAAGGGATTGTCTGATTCAAAGAAAACAATACTTCATAAGAGAAAGCAGATAGCAGCTACAAAGAGTGTCTCCCTCTCTGGAAGACCCTGTGATGGTTATCCAGGGCAATTAAAGACTCAATGCATCATTTGCATTTATTTAAGTCATTTTTCTTTCTTTTTTTTTTTTTAGGTCTTGTGATATTCATTGATAATTTGTACATCAAACTCTTCAAAGTGACACACGTGGTGTTAGGGCTAGCGGAACGCACTGAGTAAATAGATGAAGTTATAGGTGCGTTCGCAGCCCGGGGTCCACCGTGCAGGAGGAACCTGCTGCTAGCAAATGGCACTATATGGCGGTATACACGAACTCTGCTACCTCACAGAGTCGCTGATATAGAAAAGGACTGTGTCCTGTTAAGCTCACAGGAGCACACAGATAACTGCTGAGCAGATAGCAGTCAGTGGTCATGCAGTCAGGAAAGCACACAACCAATTCCTCACCGGAGGAGCCGGTATTCTAGTGGCTTATTTCAGCAGGGCCCTGAATACATGCAACCAAACTCCTGACGGGAGGTGCCGGTATTCTAATGGCTTTTACAGCCGACCCTGACCACAGGCATACATGACCACACTGGCGCAAAGCACATAACAAAGATTAATACTAGCGCATGGTCGTGCGGTCATGCAAACCTTTTATAGCTGCAGCAACTACAGGACCTTCCCAGAAGGACCAATGGCACAGTGTCAGACTGAGCGAGACGCTGGGACCGACGCCTCCGCTGAGCGGGCTCCACTGCGGCAGGAGAAGAATAGGAGACCGCAGAGGAGATGGCTCCAGATTCCCCCTGTGCAGAGGTGGGAACTCGATCCCTAACAGCACCCTCCCTCCCAGGGCCCCCCCCCGGACCTCACTACGCTCGAAGGCAGCAATGAGCTGCTGAGCCTGACTGTGCTCAGCAGGCTCCCAGGACCATAACCCTTCCAGTCCACCAAATAAAATTTTTTGCCACGTACCACCTTGCACCCCAAAGTAGCGTTCACCTCGTAATCGTCAACCCTCAACCTACTGTCTCCTTCCCCATAATCCTGTAGAATGTAAGCCCGCAAGGGCAGGGTCCTCGCCCCTCTGTATCAATCCGTCATTGTTAGTTTGTTTACTGTATGTGATATTTGTAACTTGTATGTAACCCCTTCTCATGTACAGCACCATGGAGTCAATGGTGCTATATAAATAAATGATAATAATAATAACACAGGTCAACAAAAAAAAAAATTTTTTCTGGTGTCCAAAATATTTTAATGAATTTGGGGTATTTTTGGGGTGCTGATTCTGAATATGCTATCAGTTTTGCCAGATTGGCTCAAGTTTTTGAGATTTTTGGTATCTTATTTATAGCACTTGTTGGTAAATGCGACGCATCATCTCATTAATTTCTTTGGATTAGTACTTGAACTGAGCAGTTCTCAATATAGTTTTGTGTTAATTAGTGTTCTAAAAGTTTGTTCATAGCTTGATTTTTGCACTAACTTTATGTTGTTGTCTGTTTTCCAGTGAAAAGCATGAACTCATCAAGAAGAAGTTGTCTTAACGATCCAGACTCATTCTGTTACATTTGTGGTGAATACACACTGCCAATACACACTTCATCATCATCAGGTGGGGGAAGGTCAGGTAACATGGTAAACACAGGTACAGGCACATCTTCACAATGAGGGACAGGCCTTCTTGCAGATTCCATGTTAGGATACTCCCATTTTCGTTTCTTATGCTTATTGAATCCTTGCACTTGCACTGCACAGAAATAACAGTCATCATGATGATTTTTTTGCTCTCTCCACACCATTGGAACACCAAATTTGAAGCTTTTTCTTTGTCCTTTGCTCCATTTTCGTAATAATTCGATACATGCTTTGCACACTATGTGTGGTGCCCAAAACTTGTCTTGGTCCCCAAGCATAACCCCAAAATAGGCAAAATACACTTTTTTTACGAAGTCTGTTATGTTTCTTCTATGTTTTGGCAGTGTGTATTCACCACAAATGTAACAGAATGAGTCTGGATCGTTAAGACAACTTCTTCTTGATGAGTTCATGCTTTTCACTGGAAAACAGACAACAACATAAAGTTAGTGCAAAAATCAAGCTATGAACAAACTTTTAGAACACTAATTAACACAAAACTATATTGAGAACTGCTCAGTTCAAGTACTAATCCAAAGAAATTAATGAGATGATGCGTCGCATTTACCAACAAGTGCTATAAATAAGATACCAAAAATCTCAAAAACTTGAGCCAATCTGGCAAAACTGATGACATATTCAGAATCAGCAGCCCAAAGTTACCCTAAATTCGATGAAATATCTTTGGCACCAAAAATGCTGTTGACCAGTGTAATCGTCCGAAGACGAACCCGATGTCCCGGCAGATGACTCGGAAAACCAGGACATGTATACGGGCTTCAAGAGGGACACATGAAAGGTGTCGGTGATACCCAGGCGTGGCGGAAGGGCCAGACCGTAGACCATAGGGTTAACCTGTTCGAGGACCTTGAAGGGGCCCAAGTAGCGAGGAGGTGCAAACTTGGTGGACTCAACTCGCAGCCTGATGTTACGGGCGGAGAGCCAAACTAAGTCGCCAGGAGCAAATGTCAGAGCGGAGCGCTGATGTGCATCAGCGGAGGACCTCATGGAATGGCATCCTGAGTGCTGTCCCAAATGTCCCGTGCCTCCACAGCCCAGTTTTCCACCCTGGAGTCGGCGGAAGACACGGGCATAGGCACAGGAACCCGCTGATGCTGACCATAGTTAAGGAGGAATGGGGTCTGTCCAGTGGAGTCAGCTACGGCGTTGTTCAGCGCAAACTCCGCCCACGATAGCAAGGATGCTCAGTCATCCTGCCTGGTTGAGACAAAATATCGCAAATATGTGACCAAGGTCTGGTTGGCCCTCTCTGCCAACCTATTCGTCTCAGGATGATATGCAGAAGACAGATTCAACTCAATGCTGAGAAGACGACAAAGCTCTCTCCAGAACCGAGACGCAAACTGGGGACCCCGATCACTGCCAATTTTGTCCAGCATACCGTGTAGGCGGAAGATGTATTTTATAAACAACGCTGCCAAGGCCAGTGCAGACGGTAGCCGTGGAAGCGGCACCAAGTGCACCATTTTAGAAAAATGGTCGGTGATAACCCAAATGATGGTGCAGCCACGAGACTTGGATAAGCCCATCACAAAGTCCATCCCGACCATCTCCCAGGGCCTGTCTGTCACCGGCAAGGGATAACGTAACCCAGCTGGCCGTTGTCGAGGAGACTTATTTTTGTTGCAGGAGACACACGCCCTAATATAATCTCTGATGTCACGAACCATATGCAGCCACCAGTACATCCTCGCCAGCCTCTCAGATGTCCTCTTTGTCCCAAAATGTCCACCCACCCTGGACGAATGAGCCCAAGAGGGAACCTCCGGCTGCAAATTAGTAGGTACAAAAGTCTTGCCCGGAGGCACTGACTCTAGCGAAACCAGAGCTACGGTTCTCAGGCTCTCAGAAGGGATAATAAGCCGAGGCTCCCCTTCCTACTCAGAAGAAGACACAACGGAGCGAGAGAGAGCGTCAGCACGAATGTTCTTCTCCCCAGAGAGATAATGGAGTGTGAAGTGGAACCGGGAGAAGAACAAGGACCATCTGGCCTGTCGAGAATTTAGCCGCTGGGCTGTTTGTAAGTATACCAAATGTTTGTGGTCAGTGAAGACTTGGAAGGGAAAGCGAGCCCCCTCCAAAAGATGTCTCCACTCCGAGAAGGCCAACTTCATTGCTAGCAACTCCCTGTCCCCAGTGGAATAATTCCGCTCCGCTGGTGTGAAGGTCTTGGAGAAAAAGAAGCAAGGATGCTTCCGACCTTGAGCATCCTTTTGGAAGAGGACTGCTCCAGCATCAACGGATGAGGCATCCACCTCAAATATAAATGGCTTATCAACATCAGGACGATGTAGGATGGGAGCGCTAGCAAAATGAGACTTAATAGAAGTGAAAGCCTTGGAGACCTCTTCAGACCACAAATTGGGATTTGCTCCCTTCTTGGTGAGGGCTACCAAGGGAGCTGCCAAAGTTGAGAAGTGGGGAATGACCTGACGATAGTAATTAATGAACCCCATAAAGTGCTGCACCGCTTTAAAAGAATGGGGTTCTTGCCAGTCCATCACAGCCTGTAGTTTGGCAGGATCCATAGCCAATCCCTGGGCGGAGATGATATAGCCCAGGAAAGGTAAAGACTCCTGCTCAAACATACACTTCTCCAACTTTGCATAGAGGAAACTTGCCCGTAAGAGGTCGAAGACTCTGCAGACATCTCTCCGGTGGGAGTCAATATCTGGAGAGAAGATGAGAATATCATCCAGATTGACTACAACCGAGGTGGAGAGCATATCCCGAAAGATATCGTTAACAAAGTATTGGAAAATGGCTGGGTCATTACAGAGCCCGAAGGGCATCACCAGATATTCATAGTGCCCATCCCTGGTATTAAAAGCCGTCTTCCATTCGTCCCCCTCACGGATGCGAATCAGGTTATAAGCACCCCGCAGATCTAATTTGGTAAATACCCTTGCTCCCTGTAGCCTATCAAAGAGCTCAGAAATCAGGGGCAACAGGTACTTATTCTTAACGGTGATGGCGTTAAGACCCTTGTAATCTATGCATGGACGTAATTCTCCGTTCTTCTTCTGCACGAAGAAGAACCCCGCCCCTGCAGGTGACACTGACTTCCTAATGAACCCTCTTGCCAAATTCTCCAGGATGTATTGTGACATAGCCTCCATTTCCGAGAGAGAGAGGGGATAGACCCGTCCCCGAGGAGGTTCTGTTCCAGGCATGAGATCAATAGGACAGTCAAAAGGGCGGTGAGGCGGAAGGGTATCCGCAGCCTTTTTTGGAGAACACGTCTGCATAGGACCAATAGCACTTGGGAAGGGAAGTAAGATCTACGGGTATCTCTGTAGTGGTAACCTGAACGCACTCCCTTACATATCTGCCCTTACATGATTCACTCCAACCCAATATCCTCCCAGAGGTCCATTCAATATGTGGGGAGTGGAAATGGAGCCAGGGTATTCCCAGCAGAATCTCGTCTATTCCCTCGGATAGGACAAGAAGGGAAATAATATCCTGATGGGAAGGGGACATGGATAATGTGAAAGGGATAGTCTGATATGTGATTTGTGAGGGCAGTGTTAACCCATTCACTACTCGAACAGTCACCGGTTTGGCGAGCATGACCAGAGGTATTGTGTGGCGGTGAGCAAAGGCAAAGGACATGAAATTCCCCACAAAGCTCGACTGTTAGAGTGGCTGAACCTAAAGTGATTGTTCCTTTAAAGGACAGCTTGGAGGAAAATGCTGCTGTGTCTAGTGAACCACCTCCAATGGTTACTAGACGCGATTGTTTTCCCGACGGCTGTGGACATTTATTAGCATAATGTCCTAACTGTTGGCAAATATTACAAACCACGGGTACTCAAGTGGCCCGGGACTTAGGTCCCGCTCGAGAAACCTCCATGGCCTCATGGGAGTCGGACGCCTTAACGGAAGATTCTAGAGGTCTGGCGAAGGTGGGAGACAGCCGGAACCTCTGCCTACACTGAGTCCGCTCTAACCTCCGCTCGTTAAAACGGAGGTCGATGCAGGTACATATTGTAATGAGCTCCTCCAGTGTGGCGGGAATCTCCCTGGGGGCCAAGGCGTCCTTCACATGGTCTGCCAGTCCTTTCCAGAACATCAGAATAAGGACTTTATCCGGCCACTCCAGCTCTGAGACCAGAGTCCGGAACTGGATGGCGAACTGGCTGACCATGGACGAACTCTGTGTTATTGCCAACAGTTGGAGTGCTGTATCATGTGTGACACGAGGTCCTAGAAAGACCTGTTTCAGAGAGTCCAGGAAGAGAGGAGCACTCTGCACCACACGATTATTGCGCTCCCACAGCGGCGTTGCCCACTCCAACACCCTGCCCGACAAAAGGGATAAGATAAAACCCACTTTCGCCCATTCCGTAGGAAAGCGTGTAGCCAGAAGCTCTAGATGTATGGAGCACTGACTCGCGAATCCCTGACATTGCTTACTGTCACCAGCAAACTTGTCTGGAAGCGAGAGACGGGATAAAGTCGGAGCAGGAGTTTCAGAGGACAAACTGGCTGCAGCCACACTAGCAGCCTGATCAGCGACTGCGGCAACATCCACAGCTGAGGTTGTGTGTTCTAGAGCCGTCAACCTACCCTCCAGCTGCTGGATGTACCACTGTAGACGTTGATTGTCTGCCATTTACTAGCCAGACCCTGGGCTAGTACTCTGTTAGGGCTAGCGGAACGCACCGAGTAAATAAATGAAGTTATTGGTGTGTTCGCAGCCCGGGGTCCACCATGCAGGAGGAACCTGCTGCTAGCATATGGCACTATATGGCGGTATACGCGAACTCTGTTACCTCACAGAGTAGCTGATATAGAAAAGGACTGTGTCCTGTTAAGCACACAGATAACTGCTGAGCAGATAGCAGTCAGTGGTCATGCAGTCAGGAAAGCCCACAACCAATTCCTCACCGGGGGACCTGGTATTCTAGTGGCTTATTTCAGCAGGGCCCTGAATACATGCAACCAAATTCCTGACGGGAGGTGCCGGTATTCTAATGGCTTTTACAGCCGACCATGACCACAGGCATACATGACCACACTGGCGCAAAGCACATAACAAGGATTAATACTAGCGCTTGGCCGTGCGGTCATGCGAACCTTTTATAGCTGCAACAACTACAGGACCTTCCCAGAAGGACCAATAGGAGGCTGCCACAGAACTTGAGCAACTTCCTTGAGGATCAATGGGAGTTGCTGCAGTATCTGAGCATGTGACCCTTGATCTCCAATGAGAGATCTTACCCTAGGCATGCTCAGAAGGGGAAAAGTAGGACTTGGTCCCAAAGACGTCTGCTCGCCACTGACCAGTACTGGCTACAATGGCAGAAGCTGGAAAGGCAGCAGTAACCCTTTGCACAGTGTCAGACTGAGCGAGACGCTGGGACCGACGCCTCCGCTGAGCAGGCTCCACTGTGGCAGGAGAAGAATGGGAGAACACAGCGGAGATGGCTCGAGATTCCCCCTGTGCAGAGGCGGAAGCTCGATCCCTAACATGTGGTTCGTGAATTTTGAGCAAAATGATAAATGCTCTTTATTTGTGTGTTTAACTTGTTTTGCTTCCTTTAAGCATAAAAAGCTGCTATTTCTGCTAAAATACATTTTGAGCTTAAAATATCTGGGGATGGGGGGGGGACTGGCAGGGACCCTAAACCCTTCCCACAATGAAAAAAATGGGGAAAAAAAGGCAAACACATACAGTTAGGGCCAGAAATATTTGGACAGTGACACAAGTTTTGTTATTTTAGCTGTTTACAAAAACATGTTCAGAAATACAATTATATATATAATATGGGCTGAAAGTGCACACTCCCAGCTGCAATATGATAGTTTCCACATCCAAATCGGAGAAAGGGTTTAGGAATCATAGCTCTGTAATGCATAGCGTCCTCTTTTTCAAGGGACCAAAAGTAATTGGACAATGGACTCTAAGGGCTGCAATTAACTTTGAAGGCGTCTCCCTCGTTAACCTGTAATCAATGAAGTAGTTAAAAGGTCAGGGGTGGATTCCAGGTGTGTGGTTTTGCATTTGGAAGCTGTTGCTGTGAGCAGACAACATGCGGTCAAAGGAACTCTCAATTGAGGCGAAGCAGAACATCCTGAGGCTGAAAAAAAAGAAAAAATCCATCAGAGAGATAGCAGACATGCTTGGAGTAGCAAAATCAACAGTTGGGTACATTCTGAGAAAAAAGGAATTGACTGGTGAGCTTGGGAACTCAAAAAGGCCTGGGCGTCCACGGATGACAACAGTGGTGGATGATCGCCGCATACTTAATTTGGTGAAGAAGAACCCGTTCACAACATCAACTGAAGTCCAGAACACTCTCAGTGAAGTAGGTGTATCTGTCTCTAAGTCAACAGTAAAGAGAAAACTCCATGACAGTAAATACAAAGGGTTCACATCTAGATGCAAACCATTCATCAATACCAAAAATAGACAGGCCAGAGTTAAATTTGCAGAAAAACACCTCAAGAAGCCAGCTCAGTTCTGGAAAAGTATTCTATGGACAGATGAGACAAAGATCAACCTGTACCAGAATGATGGGAAGAAAAAAGTTTGGAGAAGAAAGGGAACGGCACATGATCCAAGGCACACCACATCCTCTGTAAAACATGGTGGAGGCAACGTGATGGCATGGGCATGCATGGCTTTCAATAGCACTGGGTCACTTGTGTTTATTGATGACATAAGAGCAGACAAGAGTAGCCGGATGAATTCTGAAGTGTACCGGGATATACTTTCAGCCCAGATTCAGCCAAATGCTGCAAAGTTGATTGGACGGCGCTTCATAGCACAGATGGACAATGACCCCAAGCATACAGCCAAAGCTACCCAGGAGTTCATGAGTGCCAAAAAGTGGAACATTCTGCAATGGCCAAGTCAATCTCCAGATCTAAACCCAATTGAGCATGCATTTCACTTGCTCAAATCCAGACTTAAGACGGAAAGACCCACAAACAAGCAAGACCTGAAGGCTGCGGCTGTAAAGGCCTGGCAAAGCATTAAGAAGGAGGAAACCCAGCGTTTGGTGATGTCCATGGGTTCCAGACTTAAGGCAGTGATTGCCTCCAAAGGATTTGCAACAAAATATTGAAAATAAAAATATTTTGTTTGGGTTATGTTTATTTGTCCAATTACTTTTGACCTCCTAAAATGTGGAGTGTTTGTAAAGAAATGTGTACAATTCCTACATTTTCTATCAGATATTTTTGTTCAACCCTTCAAATTAAACGTTACAATCTGCACTTGAATTCTGTTGTAGAGGTTTCATTTCAAATCCAATGTGGTGGCATGCAGAGCCCAACTCGCGAAAATTGTGTCACTGTCCAAATATTTCTGGCCCTAACTGTATATTATAGACTTTAGAAAAGGAGCAAGTTAAAAGAAGACATAAATGAAAAACAATTGAAAAAAAAAAGTAGACAAAAAGTACACAAAATTGAATAATTAGAATTATCTGTTTTCATTAGCTGATTGTTGGAAGTCCCTCGTGTTAATATAACCTGTCTTCAGGGAACACTTTTAATAAAGGGATTGTCCATAGAGGACAAACCCTTTTGGTTGGCGATGCAAGTGATATGGCCAGATAATGCAAATTCCTTGGTTAGTTCATATGCAAGAACATATATGTAACCCCAGGATATCTTACCAGCGGTCCGAGAGGAGTTGCTTGATTTGGGGCTTGGGTAGTTTAATCTGCTGCTCCTTGATAACATAGCAGAGGACTTGGCGGTCGGAGTACGTGTCATACGGCTGACGTCCCAGCTCGAACAGCTCCCAAAGAGTGACGCCCAGGGACCTTTGTGAGAAAGCATAAGCCTTATAAACCACCGAATGACACAGATCACAAGCACTGACACAGTCATAATGGTATAATCTTTTATCTGTTCTGTACAATGGAGCAGATGGGCTATAATTTCTTAAGGGGTTGCCCAGTAAAAATAAGTAGTAACCTATCTGCAGGGTGTCCGACCCTTGGGACAAATACCGATTGGCAAAATGAGGAATTTTTATCCCCGTTTCGCCCGACCGTTGCTCAGTTTGGAATGAATGAGGCAATGGCTGACTATGCTCACTGCCGTCTCCCCCTTCTACCGACTGATGCAGCCTGCAGTTGAACCTGATGAATCCACTTATTCTATGGATAGGTCATAATTAGTGAGGAGCGAATATACTCGTCACTCGAGATTTCCTGAGCACGCTCGGGTGACCTCCGAGTAAGTTTTAGTGCTCGGAGATTTAGTTTTCCTCACCTCAGCTGAATGATTTACATCTGTTAGCCAGTATGAGTACATGTGGGGGTTGCCTGGTTTCTAGGGAATCCCCACATGTAATCAAGCTGGCTAAGAGATGTAAATCATTCAGCTGAGGTGAGGAAAACTAAATCTCCGAGCAGTAAAAAATACTCGGAGGTCACCCGAGCATGCTCGGGAAATCTCGAGTACCGAGTATATTCGCTCATCACTAGTCATGATTTGTTTTCAAGGGACAAGCGCTTTAGGGTGAGGTGAGATTCAATTGAAAAAACATACAAGCTGCATGGGGTTTATTCCAGATGCCTCCATTGGCATTTCATAACCACCATGTACAATGAAGCAGATGAAGTAGACATTAGTGTATCCCTTGTTAAGGTAGAGTTTGATATGGGGGAAAGGGACACAACCTGCATGTGGCTAATTCCCAATGCTCCCATTTGCATATGATAAGCACTATATATTGTAAAACAGGTGGAGTAGATTTTAGTGTAAAATCACCCAAGCTGCATGTGGTTTATTCCTGATGCGCCCGCCTCCATTTGCATAGCAGGGATGACATTATTAAAGGCTTTCTTTTTTCCCTCACTGGCGCGCTCAGACGGTAAACACGACACTGTGCTCCATTGTTTTAACTTGTTCAGTTATTTGGTGAACTTTGGCTCACTCAGTCTGTAACTTATAATTACCAGCGTACAATGAGTCCCACCCCACCCAGCCTTCACTAGAAGTCAACCTGTGCCTTACTATATGATATCTAAGCATCTCGGTCTATTCATAATAAACCACACATCCCTCTGGGCTGTAAAAAGCTGCTGAGAGAATACGGCCATATTGGTTGGCGTACACTATAATCTTTCAGCATCGGAGGCACCTACAATCAGAGCACTATGTATATGAAGTGTATTTCAGCCCTGTGTGGGGTTGGGGTACCTGCGATTCCCCTTCTAAATTTCAATATCACAGATAAATATATGACCCGTTTAACCATTTGTAGCTTTCAGTCACTTTTCTTTGTCTTGTGCTATTCGTTGAAGTCTTTGCACCAAATTCTTTAAAATGATGCACAAGGTTCATTAATTTTGCCCATATTCAGATATGATCTTTCTTTTTTGCTTTTAACCTTTTTTTTGGTGACCTTTTTGGCATAAAAGGTTGCATGTTCTGCTAAAATATGAATAAAAAGTCCAGATGCAAATAAAATCACTCCGGGGTAGACTTGAGAATATCTGAGCAAAAATCAGCCAAAACATAACCTCAAACCCTACTCGGCTTGGCGAGCATTGAAAGAAAAAGTGAACACATAAAATAGACACAAATTTAAAAAAAAATATAAAATAAAGACCAAATGAAAAACAGGTGAAAAAAAAACAAAAACTAGACTAAAAGAAAAGATGCAAATGCAATAATGAATCGGCCCATGGACTTTTAGAGATGTTTGGAACTCCAAATATTAGGCACCAGCAGAATACAGAGACATATTGGCTATCCTACTCCTGGGACAAGGCTTGGAATTTGGGCCAAATTACAGGGAGGTCAAAAGGGGCAACTATCAAACACTGGCAGAAGCTTCCACCAATTTTCTTTATTTAGCCACTGGATGGCACAGTTATTGGGTCCCGATGAATTTGACCCTATTTGGGTCAAAAAGACAAGGAAATGGTATCGCACATGTTCTACTTTTATTTCTCCTAGGCCCCTATGTAATATCTGTACGAGATCCCCCAATCTTATAATACTGATGTCCTCATATAAGCCCGAGGGATCTTTGGGCCTTGGCATATAAAATCCATACAAGAAAACCTTGTCTATTGTAATTTTTCCTTTCACAAGTAAGAAAATCAAAGCTGATTGGTGGGCATTCGTAATGAATGACGTGTACAGAAAATGTGTCTTTGTTACCCTCGGCAACCTACCGTATATGCTGAGGAAACTGTCTGTGACCACCATTAGAAAATGAAAGCAGCATTGGTTGCTGTGGGCAACACCTTCAAGAGAGCTATAACAACAGAGATCTGTCTGACAAAAGAGTTGTCTGTTGCCCAGAGCAACCAATCAAAATAAGGAAAAACGAAAGCTGAGTCTGTATCGCTAGTTCCCATAGACAAGTAACTATAGAATTGCCTATAGAGAACTAAGGACTTATCTATGGGGTCCGCTGTACAGTAGTGCCATGTAACAGGCGTTATAATGAATACTCACAGGGGGTGGAAAAAAATGCTTGAAAAATACGCCTGTGGAGCTCGCCACGTCTGCATCCATTTGCGGTCATGACTGGCCCAATTTTCAATATGGCCATCTGAACCCACTTTTGTATTTTCGGCGTAAATATCCGGTGCCGGTGTATGAGTGTCCTAATAATTTACATGCTACAGATGTCCTCTACGGACCTGATATACGGGGCAAAGCTAGGACATCGTGTCGTGCAACATCAGGTCACAGCGCAGCATGGTGACATTTCATATAAGGTTTTCCTCTCAAATGGCTGCAAGTTGCACGCGTCTAAGTTGCCGTAAGACTTCGGTGTGTCTGCGATTTATCCGAATTTTATTTTATTTTTACAACAGCTCTAAAATAGTCGCTCAAGTTGCAAAAATGTTTTTGGTCGTGCAACATAGGTTGAATAAAGACCTAGGTCTATCAAGTTCTTACTATCGCGCAGCTTAAATCTATAGGTGGGCTAGAGGCAGATCCCCTCCATATAATATTTATAAGCAGACAATGACGCCAAATATATTTTTATCCCTCTATACGCCCCTTCTATAGATTTAATCGCCTGTTACGTATACGCTGGAACTGGATGACTGGATTAGGGGGTCTATCGTCCGAGTAGATGCATGTTCACTACTCTTTCCTAAACCCACCCTATAATCTCTACTTGTAGTGGGGTGGGGGGTTACGCCACTAAGGTATACATTCACGTTCAGGTTAGTAAGGGTGACATGTCGGGGTCCCACCCGTGTGCCCAACGCAAAGCGTTTGCAAATAAGCGATAATGCAGATGGCACGGAGCGTGATACATCATCGTGGAGGCACGGGGCTCCACCCAAAACCTGCTGCTAGTGACAAGAGACAAACATCGCTGGTTCCTACCAGATGTTACTGGCCTTGGTCTGATCCACGACCAGCAGGTTCCCATGTACTTCATCAATGAGCTCCGGTGCGATCCAGCGCAGCGGAACCCACAGTTGGTCCGACGTCACAAGGTAGTCATCCTGCAAGACACAAACATAGCCAGCCGCTTAGATACACTTTTAAGCTTCCCTGCCACCACTGCCGCTGCTTGTTCTTCTTCTTCTTCCTACTACTCCCCCCTCCTCCTCCTCCTCCCCGAGGATCAGCAGACGTCTGATTCACCCTGACAGAGAGAGAGGTTACACCGAAGTCCCCTCCTACCCTGCTCAGAGATGGGAGAGTGACTACTTCCCCTCCCCTTCCTTAATCTGGGCAGCCTGGTGGTGCTTCTTCTGGCACAAGCTGGGGACAGCTGGCAGCGCGCCAGGGTGTTTGATTACAGAATACAGAATGTGTGGAATATGGTAACAGGAGCGTCTGAGCGGCCGGAAAAAAATGTATATTCTGATGCACCCTTTGGGGAACATTACCCTATAGGTGTGACCAAATCTAGAGAATTGTTGGAGAAGGTGGGTCAGCATCAACCTCAAAGATACCAGTACCTCTTACATGTACAGTAGGGGACTAAAGACGCCATGCTCCAATAAAACTATATTTATATGTCCTTTTGTAGGAAAAAAAAATACTTTCAAGAAAGACAAAAAATGCACACTGAAACCAAAGCTTTAGCTTTTTTTTGTTTGGCAACTGCCATCGTACATGTGTAGAAGAAGTGTGCCATCATTGGATTGAGCTGGCTCAGGAGCTGAGCCTGCTTCATACAGCGTGAGTGCCGGCTGTGAACTCCAGCTAGCTCTGATCACAACGGTTTAACCCCTGAAATGATATGTTGATGCATGACAGATAGTGATGAGCGAGTGAACTCGTTGCTCAGGTGATCTCCGAGCATTTATGACTGCTCGGAGATTTAGTTTTCATCGGGGCAGCTGAATGATTTACAGCTACTAGCCAGCTTGATTACATGTCGGGATTCACTAGCAACCAGGCAACCCCCACATGTACTCATCCTGGCTACTAGCTGTAAATCATTCAGCTGCGGCGATGAAAACTAAATCTCTGAGCAGTCATAAATACTCGGAGGTATGTTATATTTTTTTCAGCTAGAGGAAAAAAAAAATCAATTTGAAAATGTCGCCCGCCGCACCTGCGCAGTAGCTGCTATCGGGGTATGCTGATGTCAATGAAATTGCAAAAAGTATGGTTTTGTTTGTTAGCTTCTATCCCCACAAATATGGATTAACAAGAAAGTTGTATGGACACAAAATGGTACCAATAAAAACTACAGCTTGTACGGCCAAAAAAATAATACAACTAATGTAATCTCTATCGACTGAAAAATAAAAAAAATATGGCTTTCAGAATATGGCGACTGAAGCAATTTTTTTTTTTCGGAGGATTTTATTTTCTCTAAGTATTGTAGTTAAAAAAACAATAGAACAAAGTTATCAGGTCATTTTTGACCGCAAAGTGAATGTTGTGAGAACAGAAATAAAGTACCGGCAGGCAAAATGTCAGCTTTTCTTCAGATCCACACCACTTGGATTTTTTTTGTTTTTCAGTACATGATATAGTAAAGTCAATGGAGTAATTCAGAACTGCAACTTGTCCTGCAAATCATCAGCTCTAATATGGCTATATTGATGGAAAAATAAAAAAACTCTTGGAAAAGTAGGAAACAACGAAAGCTCGAAAACGAAAAATGGCTCAAAAACAGAAACTTTGGTTTCCTGTCTTCACCCCCTGACAAACTGCATCTACCCTGCTCAATAGCGCCCTCTTTTCTGTGTAGGATTGGCAATAATAAATGTGACATTTCAGTACTTACCCGAAACTTAGAATGAGACAGGCCATAATCGCCGATTTTCACAGTCAAGTCAGCCGAGAGGAGACAGTTCCGCAGAGCAAGATCACTACGTATTGGAGAGGAGAGACAGACAGTGAGATAGACACCTGAGAGGCGCCATAAACCGAACGGGAAAATCCACCAAACCCGGGACCATGATGCCATCTGCAAACGGACAACTGGGAGGAGACCCTTTAAATAGCACGCAGGGGTGACAATCAATATGGGCTACAAAATTCCTCACCCCAAGCTTTTTCCTTTTTATGAATATACATACTGTATATACGGTAGAATTACAACCATCAGAGAGCAAAATGAAAAGATGGTGGATTGTTCTGTTCTCAATCGTTCAGGATCCGTGGTGTCATTTCATGGTGCAAGATCATGGAGACTGGGATCCTTCTCGGAGTTTGTTTTCCTCTGCGGCTGCAGTGCTGAGTCAGCATTTGGAGGAGACGGCTCTTGTGAGCTCTTCCTGCATCCTATACTGGTAGCAGTACTCAGAAATCATCATTTATTTTTTATAGATTAGATTGTAATCGTGCATTCTATCTATCTATCTATCTATCTATCTATCTATCTATCTATCTATCTATCTAATATCTATCTATCTAATATCTATCTATCTCATATCTATCTATCTCATATCTATCTATCTCATATCTATCTATCTATCTCATATCTATCTATCTATCTATCTATCTATCTATCTATCTATCTATCTATCTATCCCATCTCTATCTATCTATCTATCTCATATCTATCTATCTCATATCTATCTATATATCTATCTAATATCTATCTAATATCTATCTATCTCATATCTATCTATCTCATATCTATCTATCTATCTCATATCTATCTATCTATCTATCTATCTATCCCATCTCTATCTATCTATCTCATATCTATCTATCTATCTATCTATCCCATCTCTATCTATCTATCTCATATCTATCTATCTCATATCTATCTATCTCATATCTATCTATCTATCTCATATTTATCTATCTCATATCTATCTATCTATCTATCTATCTATCTCATATCTATCTCTCTATCTCATATCTATCTATCTCATTTCTATCTACCTAATATCTATCTCATATCTATCTAATATCTATCTCATATCTATCTAATATCTATCTATCTATCTCATATCTATCTATCTATCTAATATCTATCTCATTTCTATCTACCTAATATCTATCTCATATCTATCTCATATCTATCTAATATCTATCTATCTAATATCTATCCCATATCTATCTATCTATCTATCTATCTATCTATCTATCTATCTATCTATCTATCCCATATCTATCTATCTATCTATCTATCTATCTATCTATCTATCTATCTATCCCATATCTATCTATCTATCTATCTATCTATCTATCTATCTATCTATCTATCTATCTATCTATCGGGAAGAAAATTAGAGCAGCACAAAGAAAGAGTCCGGGTGCAGAGCCCCCCAGGCAAATACCAAACCTCAATTATAAAAATCCAGAAAAATTGGAGGCAGTTCACCGTTTGTAGTGAAGAGGAGCTACTTAATCAGCCCAGAAGGCGACGTTTCGGTCCCAAGAGGAACCTTTCTCAAGAAGTGAACTTGTGAAAGTGCCAGGTATATAAAGAGTATACATGATTATAATCATTTGCATTAATCATCATTTTAAGAGCATGTATTTACATTATAATTGACATGCATAAAGTGCAAACAGTGATACAGGAATTGTTCATCACATGAAGTGCAGTGCATAAATATAGATAGAAAAGGCATTGAAAAATATGCATTTAGACATCAATTAGTAATGATAAAACAGGTGTACAAATAGCTCCTTTTCACTACAAACGGTGTGCTGCCTCCAATTTTTCTGGATTTTTATCTATCTATCCCATATCTATCTACCTATCTATCTATCTATCTATCTATCCCATATCTATCTGTCTATCCCATATCTATCTATCTATCTATCTATCCCATATCTATCTATCTATCTATCTATCTATCTATCTATCTATCTATCTATCTATCTATCTATCCCATATCTATCTATCTATCCCCTATCTATCTATCTATCTATCTATCTATCTATCCCATATCTATCTATCTATCATCTATCTATCTATCTATCTATCTATCTATCTGTCCCATATCTATCTATCTATCCCATATCTATCTATCCCATATCTATCTATCTATCTATCTATCTATCTATCTATCTATCTATCTATCTATCTATCTATCTATCTATCCCCTATCTATCTATCTATCCCCTATCTATCTATCTCCTATCTATCTATCTATCTATCTATCTATCTATCTATCTATCTATCTATCTATCCCATATCTATCTATCTATCCCCTATCTATCTATCTATCTATCTATCTATCTATCTATCTATCTATCTATCTATCCCATATCTATCTATCTATCCCATATCTATCTATCTATCTATCTATCTATCTATCTATCTATCTATCTATCTATCTATCTATCCCATATCTATCCCATATCTATCTATCTATCTATCTATCTATCTATCTATCTATCTCATATCTATCTATCTATCAATCAATCAATCTATCTATCTCATATCTATCTATCTATCAATCAATCAATCTATCTATCTATCTATCTCATATCTATCTATCTATCAATCAATCTATCTATCTCATATCTATCTATCTATCTATCAATCAATCTATCTATCTATCCCATATCTATCTATCTATCTATCTATCTATCTATCTATCTATCTATCTATCTATCTATCTATCTATCCCATATCTATCTATCTATCTATCTATCTATCTCATATCTAATATCAATCTGTCTATCTATCTATCTATCTATCTATCTATTTATTATGGGATAACAACATGGCTCATACTGTTATTATGGGATCACAGTATTCTGTGTACTGTAATATGAGGTCCCTGTGTGGCTAAAACTGTTATGGGGTCACTGTATGGCTGACATTCCTATTATGGGGTCAACGTGTGTTTGACATTATTTATGGGGTCACTCTGACGAGATCACTATATGGCTGGCCACTCTTATGGGTTCACTGTGTGACTGACATTGTTATTACGTGATCACTTTGTGACTGACACTGTTATTGGGTCACTGTGTGGCTGAGCCCTGCTATAGGGTCACTGTACAACTGACATTAATGGGGTCACTGTGTGGCTAAACACTATTATGTGGTCACAGTATGGATGACATTGTTAAGGGGACTCTGTGTGGCTAAACACTGTTATGGGGTCGCAGTACAGATGACACTTGAGGGGTCACTGTATGGTTGAGCACTGTTATGGGGTCATTGTGCGGCTTACACTTATGGGGTCACTGCATGGCTAAGCACTATTATGTTGTCACAGTACGGCTACAATGTTAAGGGGTCACTGTATGGCTGACTACTATTATGGGGTCACTGTGTGACTGACACTGCTATGGGGTCACAGTATGGCTAAACTGTTGAAGGATCACCGTACGGCTGAGCACTGTTATGGGGTCACTGTGTGAGTGACATTGCTATTGGGTCACATTATGGCTGAAATGGTTAAGAAATCACTGCGTAGCTGAGCACTGGTATAGGGTCTCTGTATGGGTGACACTGGCATAGGGTCTATGTACAGCTGACACAGTTATGGGGCATCTATACGGCTGGCACTGTTATGGTGTCTCTATATGACTGACACTGGTATAGGGTCTCTATGGATGACACTGATATGGGGTCTCTGTATGGCTGATACTGGTATAGGGTCTCTATACAGCTGACACTGTTATGGTGTCTCTATATGACTGACACTGGTATAGGGTCTCTATGGATGACACTGATATGGGGTCTCTGTATGGCTGATACTGGTATAGGGTCTCTGTATGGATGACACTGGTATTGGGTCTCTACACAGCTGACACTGTTATGGGGTCTCTATACGGCTGACACTGGTATAGGGTCTCTATGGATGACACTGTTATGGGGTCTCTGTATGGCTGATACTGGTATAGGGTCTGTATGGATGACACTGATATTGGGTCTCTACACAGCTGACACTGTTATGGGGTCTCTATACGGCTGACACTGGTATAGGGTCTCTATGGATGACACTGTTATGGGGTCTCTGTATGGCTAATACTGGTATAGGGTCTCTGTATGGATGACACTGGTATTGGGTCTCTACACAGCTGACACTGTTATGGGGTCTCTATACAGCTGACACTGGTATAGGGTCTGTATGGATGACACTGTTATGGGGTCTCTATACAGCTGACACTGGTATAGGGTCTGTATGGATGACACTGATATTGGGTCTCTACACAGCTGACACTGTTATGGGGTCTCTATACGGCTGACACTGGTATAGGGTCTCTATGGATGACACTGTTATGGGGTCTCTGTATGGCTAATACTGGTATAGGGTCTCTGTATGGATGACACTGTTATGGGGTCTCTATACAGCTGACACTGGTATAGGGTCTGTATGGATGACACTGATATTGGGTCTCTACACAGCTGACACTGTTATGGGGTCTCTATACGGCTGACACTGGTATAGGGTCTCTATGGATGACACTGTTATGGGGTCACTGTATGGCTGACACAGCTATGGGGTCACTGTGGGATATCGGGTTTAAATTTAAGCAACTTAAAGAAGTAGTGAAGACAAAATAGTATTTTTTTTACAAATTGTTGCAGTAGAATTCGGCTCTGTGGCTCTCACAGCGGCTCCTGCCCGCTTGCGTTCACCAATGCGGGGGCAGAAGTGTGCGGCTGAGCCTCTTCCTCGTCAATATAAAGAGGCTTTCTTTTTTTCTATAATAATATTTACTATTGTTCACTTTTTACTCATCTCACTACTGCAATAATGTCAATGTTTTGCTTCCTCTGCGGTTGCTATGGTACCAACCACATAGTCCTGTCTATGGATTTCCTGTCAGGTGACCTCTACTTATAAGAACACGCGAGTGGAGGTCACATGACAGGAAGTCCAGACACGGCAGAATTAGGGAACTGATGTCTGTGTTACCCAGGAGAAATATGGAAACCTTTTAATATAGAAACATTATTAGAACTTACTCCCATATGTACTTATGTCAAAACATTATAGCCCAGAGCTGAATTCACAATTCTGTTGGTTTTGTTGGAAACAGTCAACAATCCTGTGGTCAGACACACTTCCCACAGTTGGGCAGTTAGTATCTCCTACATCATCTCTGTAGAAGAAGGGAATTCTTAAAGATTTCAGCTCTGAAGGCTGCAGAATTGTGAATGCAGCTCTGAAGTTTATTTTTATGTAAACATAAACTATATGTAAATTATTAAATGGTGAAATGAGAAATGATTTCTTCTTAGATCATGATTTTACTTACACCAGGAAGGACTGGGCATTTAGACTGTAGGGCACTGCCCATGGGCCAATGTCTAACAGGGGCCTATGACCTTGAAGGTCAAGGTATTCTTGGTGCTGTAAGGCTATGTGCACACGTAGGAAAAGAGGTGCAGAATTTTCTGCACAAAATCCGCATCTCCTGGCAGAATCCGCAGCTGCGGATTTGCCGCGGTTTTTCTGCAGATTTTGTGCGGCTTTTCTGCGGATTTTGCCACTGCATATTTTTATTATGGAGGGGTGCAGAAACGCTGCAGGTCTGCACTAAAGAAGTGACATGCACTTCTTGGAAATCCGCAGCAATTCCGCACTGATTTTTCCGCACAGCTTTTTTTTTTTTTTTACCATTGAATAACATTGTACTGTAAATCACAGTGCGGATCTGCAGCGTTTCTGTGCGGAAAAATCCGCTGCGGATCCGCAGCAAATCCGCATCGTGTGCACATATAGTGGAAGTGATTTGGGAAGACTATGGATGCCTCAGTACGGCTGTATGAACCCTATACTAGGAATCTCCGACAACCCATTTCAGGACGGTAATGCGTTATAGTTGTCAGCTGACCTCTATGGTCAGAATAAATGGCTTTCCCAGGTTTTCATGAATACAACTTGTATAATAAGCATTTATAACACTTATGTATCAAACTGCTCACCATTTTAAAGATCTCTGTTTGCTGTCAGGGCAACGTTCTTCTTTTATATCCAGAAGCTGAAAACCTGTACAGACTTAATATTTGTTACAGCTGAGGGTTTGCTGCAGTAGCGGACTGTCTGTACAGTCTCTGGGTGTAAGCGACTGTTCACTGACAGCAAGCAGAGTGCTAAAAAAATTGTTGGGGAATTGATACGGAAATCATATTAGAAGGTTGAAGAACGTTCCATGGAGATCACAAAAAAAAGCAACAAGTACTGGAACGTGCACACGTGTAGCGGAGGGAAGACAAATGATAAGCGTCACCAGGCGCTGCCGTCCGAGAGACCAGGAGCAGTGAGTGCCGCCTGCAACAAAATCACTGATGCTGGAGCCTGCATGTCCCACTCATTCAGCATCAGGATATTGTTCCAGGGGACAAACCAAGAAGCGTCCAGAGATGCCCAAGAGAAAGTTCTGGGTTTACGGGAGTGGAGAGGATAGGAGGGCGACACAGCACGGTGAAATGCATTGAGCTCCCACCTAACCTACATCTCGGGATCATTCACAGCAAGCAGAGACGTTGTCTTCTGACCTGTGGGTGTAGTTATTCTTGTGCAGGTGAAGGATCCCGCAGCAAACTTCACAGCCCATCCGCTGCAGGGTCAGTGGGTCAGGCGACGTGGACTCGGTGGCTGCACAGCTCTGGAGATAGCCCTTCAGATCCCCCTAGAGGTTACATACAACTGAAAATGACAATCCAGCATCCACTAATTCAGAACGTTTGATAATCCAGCTGTTATCAGGGATATCTTCAGGGGTTTATGGACAACAGTGGCTTCTTGTCCACTCCAGCATAGAACATGCCCCAAAACACAAAAGGGAGAAACTGCAGCTGCGCCTCCCTCCTCTCCATCCACCCACCCACCATTTTTATCCTATTTAGATTTTAACACCAGATGGATTTTAGATAAATAATATGGACTACAGGTCCTTCTCAAAAAATTAGCATATAGTGTTAAATTTCATTATTTACCATAATGTAATGATTACAATTAAACTTTCATATATTATAGATTCATTATCCACCAACTGAAATTTGTCAGGTCTTTTATTGTTTTAATACTGATGATTTTGGCATACAACTCCTGATAACCCAAAAAACCTGTCTCAATAAATTAGCATATTTCACCCATCCAATCAAATAAAAGTGTTTTTTAATAACAAACAAAAAACCATCAAATAATAATGTTCAGTTATGCACTCAATATTTGGTCGGGAATCCTTTGGCAGAAATGACTGCTTCAATGCGGCGTGGCATGGAGGCAATCAGCCTGTGACACTGCTGAGATGTTATGGAGGCCCAGGATGCTTCAATAGCGGCCTTAAGCTCATCCAGAGTGTTGGGTCTTGCGTCTCTCAACTTTCTCTTCACAATATCCCACAGATTCTCTATGGGGTTCAGGTCAGGAGAGTTGGCAGGCCAATTGAGCACAGTAATACCATGGTCAGTAAACCATTTACCAGTGGTTTTGGCACTGTGAGCAGGTGCCAGGTCGTGCTGAAAAATGAAATCTTCATCTCCATAAAGCATTTCAGCCGATGGAAGCATGAAGTGCTCCAAAATCTCCTGATAGCTAGCTGCATTGACCCTGCCCTTGATGAACCACAGTGGACCAACACCAGCAGCTGACATGGCACCCCACACCATCACTGACTGTGGGTACTTGACACTGGACTTCAGGCATTTTGGCATTTCCTTCTCCCCAGTCTTCCTCCAGACTCTGGCACCTTGATTTCCGAATGACATGCAAAATTTGCTTTCATCAGAAAAAAGTACTTGGGACCACTTAGCAACAGTCCAGTGCTGCTTCTCTGTAGCCCAGGTCAGGCGCCTCTGCCGCTGTTTATGGTTCAAAAGTGGCTTTACCTGGGGAATGCGGCACCTGTAGCCCATTTCCTGCACACGCCTGTGCACGGTGGCTCTGGATGTTTCCACACCAGACTCAGTCCACTGCTTCCTCAGGTTCCCCAAGGTCTGGAATCGGTCCTTCTCCACAATCTTCCTCAGGGTCCGGTCTCCTCTTCTCGTTGTACAGCGTTTTCTGCCACATTGTTTCCTTCCAACAGACTTACCATTGAGGTGCCTTGATACAGCACTCTGGGAACAGCCTATTTGTTAAGAAATTTCTTTCTGGGTCTTACCCTCTTGCTTGAGGGTGTCAATGATGGCCTTCTTGACATCTGTCAGGTCGCTAGTCTTACCCATGATGGGGGTTTTGAGTAATGAACCAGGCAGGGAGTTTATAAAAGCCTCAGGTATCTTTTGCATGTGTTTAGAGTTAATTAGTTGATTCAGAAGATTAGGGTAATAGGTCGTTTAGAGAACCTTTTCTTGATATGCTAATTTATTGAGACAGGTTTTTTGGGTTATCAGGAGTTGTATGCCAAAATCATCAGTATTAAAACAATAAAAGACCTGACAAATTTCAGTTGGTGGATAATGAATCTATAATATATGAAAGTTTAATTGTAATCATTACATTATGGTAAATAATGAAATTTAACACTATATGCTAATTTTTTGAGAAGGACCTGTATAAGATAGATAAAGATTCTTTATTTTGCCCCATAATCTCAAGGGCATGGTGTTTTGTTTTTTTTAGATTTCTTCAAGTGATGGAAAACTTCAGTGGTGTCTTCCTCCTCTCTCCCTACCCACATTTTATCCTATTTAGATTTTAATACCAGATAGATTTTAGATCAATAATACGGAATAGATATGGAAATTTCTTATTTTTCTCCACAATCTGAAGGACGTTGTTTTTTTTTAACAACTAATGTACGAGAATTTTTATTGTTTTTTTTTCAGTACAACTTTTCTGGTTCTATATGTACACACACACACACACACACACACAAACACACATATATATATATATATATATATATATATATATATATCTATATATATATATATAGATATATATATATATATCTATATATATATATATATACAGTGGGGCAAAAAAGTATTTAGTCAGTCAGCAATAGTGCAAGTTCCACCACTTAAAAAGATGAGAGGCGTCTGTAATTTACATCATAGGTAGACCTCAACTATGGGAGACAAACTGAGAAAAAAAAATCCAGAAAATCACATTGTCTGTTTTTTTAACATTTTATTTGCATATTATGGTGGAAAATAAGTATTTGGTCAGAAACAAAATTTCATCTCAATACTTTGTAATATATCCTTTGTTGGCAATGACAGAGGTCAAACGTTTTCTATAAGTCTTCACAAGGTTGCCACACACTGTTGTTGGTATGTTGGCCCATTCCTCCATGCAGATCTCCTCTAGAGCAGTGATGTTTTTGGCTTTTCGCTTGGCAACACGGACTTTCAACTCCCTTCAAAGGTTTTCTATAGGGTTGAGATCTGGAGACTGGCTAGGCCACTCCAGGACCTTGAAATGCTTCTTACAAAGCCACTCTTTCGTTGCCCTGGCGGTGTGCTTTGGATCATTGTCATGTTGAAAGACCCAGCCACGTTTCATCTTCAATGCCCTTGCTGATGGAAGGAGGTTTGCACTCAAAATCTCACGATACATGGCCCCATTCATTCTTTCATGTACCCGGATCAGTCGTCCTGGCCCCTTTGCAGAGAAACAGCCCCAAAGCATGATTTTTCCACCACCATGCTTTACAGTAGGTATGGTGTTTGATGGATGCAACTCAGTATTCTTTTTCCTCCAAACACGACAAGTTGTGTTTCTACCAAACAGTTCCAGTTTGGTTTCATCAGACCATAGGACATTATCCCCAAACTCCTCTGGATCATCCAAATGCTCTCTAGCAAACTTCAGACGGGCCCGGACATGTACTGGCTTAAGCAGTGGCACACGTCTGGCACTGCAGGATCTGAGTCCATGGTGGCATAGTGTGTTGCTTATGGTAGGCCTTGTTACATTGGTCCCAGCTCTCTGCAGTTCATTCACTAGGTCCCCCCGCGTGGTTCTGGGATTTTTGCTCACCGTTCTTGTGATCATTCTGACCCCACGGGGTGGGATTTTGCGTGGAGCCCCAGATCGAGGGAGATTATCAGTGGTCTTGTATGTCTTCCATTTTCTAATTATTGCTCCCACTGTTGATTTCTTCACTCCAAGCTGGTTGGCTATTGCAGATTCAGTCTTCCCAGCCTCGTGCAGGGCTACAATTTTGTTTCTGGTGTCATTTGACAGCTCTTTGGACTTCACCATAGTGGGGTTTTGAGTCAGACTGTTTGAGGGTGTGCACAGGTGTCTTTTTATACTGATAACAAATTTAAACAGGTGCCATTACTACAGGTAATGAGTGGAGGAAAGAGGAGACTCTTAAAGAAGAAGTTACAGGTCTGTGAGAGCCAGAAATCTTGATTGTTTGTTTCTGACCAAATACTTATTTTCCACCATAATATGTAAATAAAATGTTAAAAAACAGACAATGTGATTTTCTGGATTTTTTTTTTCTCAGTTTGTCTCCCATAGTTGAGGTCTACCTATGATGTAAATTACAGACGCCTCTCATCTTTTTAAGTGGTGGAACTTGCACTATTGCTGACTGACTAAATACTTTTTTGCCCCACTGTATATATGTTAAAAAAAACTTACTTTACGGTAGTCAATGTCTGTGCAATGTGATATTTTCCTAATTTGTACTATTACCGGCGCAGAAATTTTTTTTTTTCTTTTTGACGTCTCTTGATATTAGGTTTTATTCTCGGGTTGTAGTAATCTTCTTTTTGACACATTCAGCGTAGACTTAAAAAAAAAATATCACAATCCGAAAAAGCAGCTGCAAATATTGCACTGATAATAACTTACCTCCCCTTGAATCTAAAGTGATAATCTGCAGCTTCCTCTCCCTCCTCTCCCCTCCTGTCTATTATTTCCCGTTTTACACTAGATGGACTGTTGGAGAAACTGAAGAAGATGGGAATCTACATGAAGACCATTTTCGTGTAAGGATTATCACTGCAGTCTGATGTTCGTTCGGATCGTAGTGACACCCTGCCTGGAAGTAGCACGCCGCGAGATGCGCCTTTAATTATACAGAGACTTAATGTGCAGTAATAAGACACGTGTTTAAATTAGTTTGGTGTTAATTGTTTGGTGTGAAAAACATCAGTTCGCCCGGCACGCCCTGACTCGCTGCGCTGTGTAAGTAACCTACATTCTGGGTTTCATAAGACACCAGCAGTGCGTCATCCCATGTCAGCATTTATCCAAGGCACTCACCAGCGGGCAGAACTCCATGACCAGCAAATAAGGGGTGATCTCCGCCCACTGCGCCAGACACTGAAGAAGGTTGGGGTGTTGCAAAACCCTGAGGAGAAAGAAAACATGAACCTCAAGTGATGCAAGGTGTATAGGAACAATCAAAGCGATGTAAAAAATTACCAAAAGAGTGCCACTTTTGAATGTGGTAGTATCTGGTACTGCAGCTTAGCTCCGTTCATTTGAAAACTAAACATTATGCCACTCTTATTCGTCACATTGGTATTATTCGTGGCAGTGTCTGGTACTGCATATTATCCCCATTCACTTGAAAACTAGACACAGCGCCACTTTTGTCGATGGTAATGTCTGGTAATGCAGCTCAGCCCTGTTCATTTTGAAAAGTACACACAGCACCACTCGTGTCTGTGGTGAAACCTGGTACTGTAGCTCAGCCCAGCTCATTTGAAAACTAGACACGGGGCCACTGATGTCTGTGATGATATCTGGTATTGCAGCTTAACTACATTTATTTGAAAACTTAGCAGAGTGCCACTTATGTCGGTGGTGATAACTGGTACTGCAGTTCAGCCCCTTTCAATTGAAAGCTAAGGTAATATAATAGCGCCCATGGCAGCAACCCTTGAGTGTCTCCTATGTAAAACAAGGTTGCAGAGGAAACAAATCAGCCTTTCTAACTAGGCACAACATCACTCTTGTCCATGACAGCTTCTAGTCATATTTATATATTACAGTACGATTATAAAAAAATATTAACTACAACCAATAAATATATATATATATTACAAACACACTATTTTTGTGGTCGCCATTATATATATATATATATATATATATATATATATATATATATATGTTCTTAAATAAAATCTAAAATAATAACTAAAGGTAATTTATTTGAACTGCACCTCTCTAATGTCTGGTAATGATGCTTGAATAATTATATTTAATATACTAAACTTTATTCATGCATAAAACACAATAAACATAATTATATAACATAAGAGAAGTTTAATGAGGTTATTTGCTTCCAAAACCATCATTCATAGTGGCATTACATAAGGTTTTCTACTCCATTCATTCCTAAAACCAAGTTCAGCATTTCTGTCCTTTACCACTAGAGGGAGACCTTCACAATCTCTAATTTTCCCAAACATGGGCGGGGGAAGACAAGAAGGAAAACCTATAGCAACTGGTGAATGAGACATATGGGGGAGAGAACGTGCGATTCACTGAGGAGCATTTCCACCCACGCAGTATTTATTCACAGATACAAGCGGCATGTACATACAAATATAGCCTGAGGGAGACATCTTAAAAAGGAAACAGAGGAGTGGGTGTCTCGATGCTACAATTATACGTCCCAGATGACTGCAGCATGGATATTATATTAGTCGGGATTTTCCGCTATGTAATGGGACTTTATGTGGGATCCCCCTTTTAAAAAAAAAAAAAAGAACTCCATGTGGTTGGAGACTTCATTAATTCTACCAGGCCCCATAGAAAACTTTTGAAAGGGGCCCTGGGATCACTGCATGCGGCCTAGTGTTGTTGTGTTAAAAAATGGCTCCTGGACTGCTTTGGTGAAATGGCTGAACCACTGGTTCCACCACAAAAGTCAACGTAACGCCTTTCCGTTACTGGACCCGAAATGAAGACAAGAGGGGTCCAGCTACTGGATATTATCCCACCTCACACCATAATCCCAGGTGAAAGCACCCATTTGACGTTCCCTCGTGAAGGCCTCCTTATGGTGGTGCCCACCTCGTCTTCAGACCAATATCCAGCTATCATAAAAGCAGGGCTCATCGCTGAACAGGACAGACCTCCATTCCAATCTCCACTGCTCCATTCCTGCTGCTGGTCTCCATCTGAGACCATGTGGGCAACTCCATAGCATAGGCCTTCATGTGGGAACATCTCGATGCTTCTACTACCAGGACTATGGTATGGGGTGGGATAATGTATGGTAGCCGGACCCCTCTAGTCTTCATTCCAGGTCACTAACAGCTTGGTGTTACACTGATTTGGTGGTGGAACCAGAGGTGCGGCCATTAATATCCTCACCGATAGCAGTTGAGGCTGTTATTATGGGGCTTTCTGCTTGTGGCACTCATACTCCATATTGAATAAATCGAGAACTTTGCTTCCATATTTTCATCATTTTCAGATCAGTAACACGTCTCCATCCTGTGATTTCCGTAACTCCACAACTTTTCCTTCTTGGTGATGCAATTTCAATCTTGAGGAGTGGGACACCCCTGACAGGCGCCATTCTTCCCATGCTAAGGCACACTTACCGGCGTTATAATGGACAATATCCGGCCATGTAAGCCTGACACCTGGTAGTACCTCCTCACCGCCTACGTACACACCCTTGGGAGGGATTTGCATAAGCCCAATCCCTTTTGTGGTCCAGTTCCTGGAACTGTCTCACTAGATCAGGTCTATGGGAAAGTATGCGCTTAGGATCCTCCTCTATAGACTCAAGCCGTCCTTATAAATGGGCCTCCATTTACCTCAATGGCCGCCATACAATTCCCCTGTAGTGGCCACTGTAAGAGAAATGCCCAGCTTGGCATGGCCTTAAATCATCCAATCGCCCCTGGAGCTGCTTTCTGAAAGGGTCTCGTTTCATGTCCTCTGCTTGTTGTCAGTGAATGAAAACCTTCATTACTTTCACAGTGTACAAGGAAAACTGTAGGTGATAGTACGCAGGGATTCATCTCATAGTCTGTTCATTTATAGAAACAGCGCCACCCCTATACATAGGCTCTGTCTGGTACTGCATCTCAGTTCCATTGAAGTGAATGGTCGTAAGCTGCAATACCACACACAACCTGAGGAAGGAGTGGCGCTGTTCATTAATGTAAGCAGCCATGTTTTTCTAATCCCGGACAAATTTACGGTTGGCAGGCTTATAATCTCTAGAAGGACCCCTAATTTCACCACGTCAAGTATTAATGAATGCCCATTTGGCAGATTGAATTGCAAATCTGCTGTAGTGATACATCTCCCTCCCATATCACTACATATCTAGGTAGCTCGTCCTGAAAACTCAGTGTAGACCATGTAATTCTTCACTTGCCCTCTGAGGGCGCTGCAGGAAATTGAACGCTTGTTGCCAGGTTCCTTGTTTTATCATCTCCTTACCAAATAACCTACTGATGGAAGACTGACTCATGTGTTTTGCCGTGATCCAGTCCATGGATGTTCAGATACACTGTGTGCTCGAAACGGCTGAATCACAGGCTGCATTTTAAAGGCAAATTACATGGAGAATGCATAGAGAACTGGCGTAACCTGCATTGCTCAATATGGCCTGGAGGTGGCAGTAATCAGTCAGGAGATTGGTCTTTATCTGTGTTAGATTTAGATTAAAACGGAGTCAATATGGTGCTGGATGGTACAGGTGCTTCTCACAAAATTAGAATATCATCAAAAAGTTCATTTATTTGAGTTCTTCAATAGAAAATGTGACACTCATATATTATGTAGAGTTATTACAAACAGAGTGATCTATTTCAAGTGTTTAGTTCTGTTAATGTTGATGATTATGGCTTACAACCAATGAAAACCCAAAAGTCGTCATCTCAGTAAATTAGAATACTTCATAACACCAGCTTGAAAAATTATTTTAAAATCTGAAATGTTGGCCTATTGAAATGTATGTTCAGTAGATGCACTCAATTCTTGGTTGGGGCTCCTTTTGCATCAATTACTGCATCAATGCGGTGTGGCATGGAGGCGATCAGCCTGTGGCACTGCTGAGGTGTTATGGAAGCCCAGGTTGCTTTGATAGCAGCCTTCAGCTTGTCTGCATTGTTGGGTATGGTGTCTCATCTTCCTCTTTACAGTACCCCATAGATTCTCTATGGGGTTAAGGTCAGGCGAGTTTGCTGGCCAATCAAGCACAGTAATACTGTTGCTTTTAAACCAGGTATTGGTACTTTTGGCAGTGTAGACCAGTAGTCCCCAACTCCAGGCCTCGAGGGCCTCCAACAGTGCAGGTTTTCAGGATTTCCTTAGTATTGCACAGGGGTTGGAATCATCACCTGTGCAGATGATCACATTACCACCGATGCAATACTAAAGAAATCCTGAAAAGCTGCACTGTTGGCGGCCCTCGAGGCCTGGAGTTGGGGATCCCTGGTGTAGACAGTTCTGCTGGAGAATGACATTTCCATCTCCAAAAAGCTTGTCGGCAGAAGGAAGCATGAAGTGCTCTAAAATTTCATGGTAGACGAACGTGCTGACTTTGGTCTTGATAAAACACACTGGGCCTACACCAGCAGATGACATGGCTCTCCAAACCATCACTGACTGTAGAAACTTCACACTAGACCTCAAGCAGCTTGGATTGTGGCCTCTCCACCCTTCCTCCAGACTCTGGGACCTTGATTTCCAAATGAAATGAAAAATTTACTTTCATCTGAAAACACCTTGGACCACTGAGCAACAGTCCAGTTCTTTTTCTCCTTGGCCCAGGTAAGACACTTCTGGTGTTGTCTGTTGGTCATGAGTGGCTTGACACAAGGAATGTGACACTTGTAGCCCATGTCCTGTATGTGTCTGTGTGTTGTGGCTTTTGAAGCAATGACTCCAGCAGCAGTCCACTCCTTGTGAATCTTCCCCAAATTTTTCAATGGCCTTTTCTTAACAATCCATTCAAGGCTGCGGTTATCTCGGTTGCTTGTGCACCTTTTTCTACCACACTTTTTCCTTCCACACAACTTTCCATTAATATGCTTGGATACAGCCTTCTGTGAACAGCCAGCTTCTTTAGCAAAGACCTTTTGTGACTTACCCTCTGTCACGGGGCTACCGCGACAGAGAGGTTCCAGAGAACCGCAGCGCTCTGGGCCTCGTTCACACACAGTGAACAGAAGCTCTTCACCTGTATTCTGACCTGGCTGCTTTGTGCCAGCAGTGCAGAAGTTAACCTTATTGCTGAGAGCTGGGTCTCTCAGCTGAAGTGGATTTTGTAATCTGATCCTCTATATAGACCCAGTCCTGACTTCAGCTAGTGTCAGTGATCAGTTCTACTGCCTGGCTTGGAGGTTGAAGGAGCGTAGTGTTGGAGTTGGAGGTTTATTTACAGAGATTGGTGTATGCTGTTTTGGTTGCATGTTGAATCTGTTTTCCTTCCTAGTTTATTCTTTCTCTTCCCTTCTCTGTGTTTCCTCTGTGGTTGTGTGAGCATTTGGTGAGTTTGAGACTTTTAGTTACCTTGTCTGTATACCCTGTTATTTGTTGTATTGTTACACTGGTGCAGTCCACCTCCTTTGGGGGGAGAGGGGGCCACTGAAAGGGCCTGCACAGGAGACAGGGATACGCTGGCGGCTCAGGCCTCCTAACCATCATAGGTACCCCTGAGATAAGGGAAAGCCAGGGCCCCATTATAGTGGCAGGGACAGGTGCGGGTCCCAGTACGCTGTCCTGCCCCTTTATCGCCGCTTACGGCGTGACACCCTCCTTGTGGAGTGTGTCAATGACTGCCTTCTGGACATCTGTCAAGTCAGCAGCAGCAGTCTTCCCCATGATTGTGGAGACTACTGGAACAGACTAAGGGACCTTTTTTTGTTAATTATTCTAATTTACTGAGATAATGACTTTTGGGTTTTCATACTCTGTTCGTGATGACTCTATATAATATATGAGTTTCACTTTTTGTATTGAAGAACTGAAATAAATTAACTTTTTGGTATTTTAATTTTGTGAGAAGCACCTGTATGTCATGCACAGTGATGACTAGTACTTTTTTTTAAACGGAAGATTGATTTCTGGAGGATCATCCCTTTAAACTATATAATTCATAGGATGCTACCATAAACCTACCCTAGTGGGGACATTTATTTCACTGCAAGATGGTCAGCTCTCGTGGACCCCACAGTGCCTCTGACTGGCACTTAAAGGGACACTCCATCCAAAATGTCTTCTGGACTTTGGATATATTTTCCTTTATAAACAGCTTTGTCCCTACCTGCACCCAACAAGGAGGTTATAAAAAGCTGTTGATAATTCCTAATCACGCCCCTATGTCTCATTTCGTTGATCTCATCAGCTGCTGATATAGGGTGCTGTTTGTTGTATCTTCAGTATCAGGACCCCAACAAACAGCTCCCTATATCTCAGCTTCCCGGAACTGTGCTAATAACATTACATGGGGAAAGTGGGAAAAATCTGAGTATTAGCATTTTCAATCTCAATTATGAGACCCCCCAAAATTACCTAGGACTACCCATTTGATGCAAATTAGCATAACCCCACCCATTATTGGTTCCACTCATATTTTGGGTGGAATCTTGGATTCACCTGAAGGGTTGTGTCTCTTCTAGAAACAGTATCTGCTCCTGAACACTGGCGCTGACCTTCAGCTCCTTCACCACGACCTGAGTACTGGAGAGGCCAGAATTTACTTCCCCCAGCAGCACCTGCAGAACAGACAGCACTGTTAGCATCCTATAGGTTGCTCTAGGCGATTTTTTACATATTACAATCAAGATAATGATTATTATAACTGTTATGATTCATAAAAAGTCAAAAGAAAAGAAAATATAGTGATTTGTCCCTATTTGCATCTTGTGTAATACTCTAAACTACCAGCAGATGGCAGCAGAGTACACCAGCAGAGAGCAGCAGAGCACACCACCAGTAGATGGCAGCAGAGCACACCACCAGTAGATGGCGGCAGAGCACACCACCAGTAGATGGAAGCAGAGCACACCACCAGTAGATGGCGGCAGAGCACACCACCAGTAGATGGCAGCAGAGTACATCACTCACCTTGCCAAACCAACCATTACCGATCTCCTTCAAGTACAGCAGGCTCTGTCGTCCCAGGTCTGTAGATTTGAGAAGTTGCACTGCAAAAAAAAAATAGGTGAAAAAGTCAGACAATCAAAATAGACCAGAGCATGTGGCAGAGATGAGTTTGTCATTGTCATTTCACAGCCCAGAATTTGCTACAGTGGAAATCTGTTCAGATTTTATTTATTTTTTTTGCAGCGGTGTGTTCTCATTCACTGACAAAAAGCAGACATTTTAAAAATGGATGGTGAGAATGTGAAATGCAAAGTATATCAGAAAAAAAATTAAAAAATGCTCTTTCAGCACTAGATTTTATAATCTCTACCCATGGATATGTTCAATAGCAGGCAGGCAATGCTGAGATTTGTAGTTCCCCAAGCAGCAGTTGACTGACAATATTCCTGATACCGGCATAGTCCTTGCTTGCTCGAGGGGGTAGGACCTCTGTTGTAGCACTGGAGCATCAGCTGCGGAATAACGCATGATACCTGAGGTTTGTGACCACTAAGAATCTCAACACTAGTTGTATAGAGGTATTATTTAGACATGTGTATGGCGGCATTATTTCTGCACTTTATGGTGGTATTTATTATGGCACTGCTTGAATTATTTTATGCGTGGTGCTGTTATTTGGTTACCGAAGGTTAATATATGAACCCTGTATGGTGATATTTACTATAGCATTGTGTGGCACTGTATGTTACTGTACAGTATGAGCAGTGTATGGTGGTATTTTTTAAGGAATGGTGTGGAAATGTTGTTAAGATTACTTTATGTTTGGTGCTGTTTATTGATTTTTACTGCAAATTTGGGACACAGTCATTAGATTATTTTTATCGTACCGTTATTTGGTCACTGTATGCTGGTATACAGTATCAGCACCATCAGTACTATCAGCACTATCAGTACAGTATCAGGCGGACCTACCATTAGTGGAACCTGTGCAGCAACACAGGGGCTCAAGGGGTAAAGGGGCCACTGCTACCCTCAAAGCAGGCGGAAATGTGCACTATGATGAGCGATTAGACAGGAAGGGGACCATATATTGTACTTGCACAGGAACGCCTCGCCTGTCAGATCCTGATGAGCATTGTATGGAAGGAATGGTGTGGCACTGTTGTTAGGATTATTTAATGTATTGTGTTGTTATTTGGTCACTGTATATTGGTATTTACTATGATACTTTTGGCACTGGTATTAGATTATTTTCTGAATCGGTGCTGTTATTTGGTCACTGTATGTTGATATTTACTGTGGCATGGTCTGACACTCACTATTAGATTATTTTTTGAATCGGTGCTGTTATTTGGTCACTGTATACTGGTATTTCCTGTGGCATGGTCTGGCACTGTTATTAGATTATTTTCTGAATCAGTACTGTTATTTGGTCACTGTATTTTGGTATTACCTGCAGCATGGTCTAGCACAGTTATTAGATTATTTTCTGAATCGGTGCTGTTATTTGGTCACTGTATGTTGGTATTTACTGTGGCATGGTCTGGCAATGTTATTAGATTATTTTCTGAATCGGTGCTGCTATTTTATCACTGGATGTTGGTATGTGAACAGTGTATGGTGGTATTCACTAAT
Source organism: Ranitomeya imitator (assembly GCF_032444005.1). Classification (NCBI taxonomy): domain Eukaryota; kingdom Metazoa; phylum Chordata; class Amphibia; order Anura; family Dendrobatidae; genus Ranitomeya; species Ranitomeya imitator. The sequence goes on along the minus strand of NC_091283.1, from coordinate 418,065,041 downwards.
GAATCGTGTGGCACTGTTGTTAAGATTAGTTTGGACACTGTATAGTGATATTTGCTATGGCATGGTCTGACACTATTATTAGATTATTTTCTGAACCAATGGTGTAATTTGGTCACTGTATGTTGGCTTATGATTAGTGTATGGTGGTATTTACTTTGGCAATCTTTGGCACTATTATTAGATCATCATATGTATGCTGTTATTTGGTCACTGTAAGTTGCTTGCTGTTTGAGCACTCTATTCTGGTATCATTTCAGCACTGTATGGTGGTATTTACTATGGTACTGTGTGGCACTGTCTTTAGCTTTTTCATGTATGATGCTGTTACTTGGTGACTATATGTTAGTATATGAGCACTGTATTATGGTGTTTACTATGGCATGGTCTGGCACTGTTATTAGATTATTTTGTGTATTAAGCAGTTATTTGGTCACTATATATTATTATATGGCAATCTTTGGCACTGTTATTAGATCATTTTATCTATGCTGGTATTTGGTCACTGTAAATTGGTATTTGAGCACTGTATGGTGGTATAATTTCAGTGCTGTATAGTGGTGTTTACTATAGCACTGTGTGGCACTGTCTTTAGCTTTTTTATGTATGATTTTGTTACTTGGTCACTATATGTTTAGTATATGAGCACTGTATGGTGGTATTTACTATGGAATGGTCTGGCACGATTATTAGATTATTTTGAGCTGTTATTTGGTCACTGTATGTTAGTATATGAGGACTGTATGGTGACATTTACTAAGGTACAGTGTGGCGCTGTTCAGTATGTTATTTTTGCACTGTGTCTTTGTGTCAGAGCTGTACATGATTGCCATTTTGGCAACTGAATGGAAGTATAATTTAGCATTGTTTTGTTGGCACCATACGATATTACTATTTGTGTGTTATTTGACGGTACACTACACCAATTGTGAGGGTGCCAGCCGAAGGTACTGTGTATGGTATCATCCAGCATAAGGCAAGAAAAAAACCTCATAATGCACAAAACAAAACCAGATTGTGGGTTCTTATCATGCCGATCACCCTACAGATTGAGACACAATGTCTCTGACTTCAATACGTGACATTTTAACTCCCTCCACGCTCCCACGGCATCCTGCCCACCATCCTGCCCTAGAATTCCAGGGGTACATTCCATTCTGCGCCAGGAACAAACAGCAGCATTGTGCATTGGCCTGGCACAGGCCGGCACTACTTTGTCAGATGCTGGACACTGGGGCCATTCTGGATGACATCAGTGTAAATATGGAGGGGTTGGGGCGGTGTGTAAGGGCTCCTTTGTGTGCGGAGAGGTCTGTTCTTTATATGGGTTTGTTCTGATTCTTTTGTGAATCGTCTCTGCCCCCTTATACTGCGGCTCCCGAAAAAAATACTTCTATTAATTCCTTGGTAGAATTCCAGTCCCACTCACTAAAGATATTCAAACCCTCCATGTATTGGAAAGCTGGCACTATCTCCCACCCATACTCTTATCTACCTACACAGCTATAACAAACAGTACATTCACTTCATCTGTGTCCTCACTGTTGTGGTCATCAGACATTGGTACAGTCTGGGACCATCACTGGCAGCAGGTGTCAACCAGTTAATACCAAGTTAGTTGGGTTATATCCTTAAATGTCACAAGTTAACTGACCTCATAAAACCCTCATACACCTAATGATAACATCAGCCAAATCTGTACATTTTGGTGGACCCAGCCAACCATCTTATGAGTTGTTCCTGCAGGGGACAAGTCACTGGCAGTGATGTCTGACAGTGGCTTATTACCCTCTTGTAATTGAAAGCACATGAATGTTTGCCCCAAACTGAGTGTGCATGTGTATGGGGGAGTTGGATAGGGTAGCTGTCAACTGATACCTTGGGGAGAGATGCTGTCAATTGTCTGACAACCAATATGACCCTTGCACCAGCTCCAATGTGGTTTATAATGTAAATTTCTATCTTATCTGCCTCATTATACTCAGATATGTGAGCAGTATGGAGGCAATAAGTCATATTTAGATGCAGTTCCATTTCAACAGAATCTAAACGTGAAGACAAAACAACTAAATGTATTCAGAATGTACAATGAAATACAGAAGGCGTCACAGAGTACTAATACAAATGATAGGGATAGTAATGGGGTCCACAGTGACCCTCCATAGCTGGAAAACCCATCTCATGCTGGCCATAGACATTATACAGATACAGTTTAGATGACAGCGAATATCAATGATTTTCCAACTGATATGGGTATTCGTTCACCTTGGCCAAATATCATTGGCATTATTTATGTTTAGAGGACATGATTTAGAGTGCCTCTGTCTAACCTTGCAAAACCAGGAGAACGAGTAAAGAGAATCTGTTAAAAGATGTCTAGAAAGATTTTACTATAATTATATTATGTTACAAAATATTTTTTAGTAAAAATAGACATCATAAGTAGTCAAAAGAATTTAAAATGACTTGGAAATAATTGGTCTGAGGTCATCACAATAAATATGAGGATCGGGAGATCACATTCCTGAGTATAACAAAAGGAGGTATTGCATCCCAGGAGTTAAGGATCAAACAATCCCAAATGATATAAATATAAAAACCTATAAGGTAAGGACAGCCACACAAGTGTGAATAGGGATACTCCTCACATGAATGTATAAAGCCGCTAAGTACTGCAGGAATGCTCCTTACCTATATGAATCCATGTGTGACATCAGACCACGACATTTCGCGTTGGCTTCCACAGGGGACTGTTATAGGCTTACTCCTTGTTTTGCATACATGTTTTGGAGTATTTCTGTTGTCCTTGACAACCCCCTACATGGCCCTAAGGCCTTTAGTCACCTCTGTGTGATATGTTTTGTTCTGATATATCTGTTCCAATCTCTGTCTGACCTTGTAGATGTTGGCGTTTGATTGCTTTCTAATTGGCTCTACATGGTATAATAATAATAAAACACAATCTCTCAGCTTTCAGGTACATCTAGTGCACCCCATCCTTTCAGGCGTGAGCAACCCTAAAGGTGAGTGACATAGATATGTCCTGTATCCATAGCTCCCATATTATTACAGATATTAACATTGTTCAGGATTAGAAAACCATAACAGCTTTCTTTAAGAAACAACACAACATTTGTCCATAGGATGAATCTGGTTTTAGAGCTCACTTTTATTAACATGAACAGAGCTAACATGCAATATCACTCAACACTTGTGGACTTGTGTGGCACTGCTTTTGGTAGAAACTGGCCATATTTTTTACAATTTGGAGTAAAGTTGGTCATAGACATACAATAGCTATCAACTGTCACATGGTTCATTCAAATGAACATTTTATTTCACTAGGCAGTGAGATAAAAAGCTCATAAATGCAATTTCTACAGCAGGATGCTATAAAATGAATGGCTGAAATTCAATAAAGTTAATAAAGAATGATTGAACATGCATATTTTCTACAATAGAAGCAATGAATAGGACAAAAGTAATTTAACTTTAAAAAATTACAATTTCTGAATTCAAAAATGTTGACAATTTCCAAGTCAGAAATAATAAATGAACAATAATATAGTTTCTCTACTGAAGCAGGCAGTTATCAAATTAAAAAGCCATAAATAATATAATCATTAGGGTTGATCGAATAGCTTCGGATAAGTGCTTATCCGAATAGGTATAGCTCTTCATGAATAGCTGCATTTGCAACCTGGATAATGCAGCTATTCCTAATGATAATCAGCTGTTCAGAGCCGTAGCTGTACATGTCGTGGCTGTGTGACAGTCACAACACATGCATGGAGAGCCCAACAAATTGCCTAAATGTAATATTTGATCTAAAGAAATGTATCTTTCCCTCTAGACACAATAATACTGATGAGGGGTGGATGCAGACCCCATGGCCATACCTGATCTTGCCGGCTGTTTCGACATCGGCACTGAAATTTCTGTAAGTGGAAGGACGTAAACTTCTGGTCCATTTTGCGTTGCTGGAGAGCTCTGGATAGAAAACTCTGTGGTGTAGTCTTCTCCCTCCACATTATCAAGCTCCTGGGAAGGACAAGGGACATTTATTAGACAAGAGGTGGGACAAACTGTTGGTCACCACCCTAAACATTAACGTCTTCTCTGACTACGTTGAACGGAAACCGTATAAACCATCCCATCCTGATGTGCTGTTGTATGCTAAAATATGGTATAATGAGTCCTTAAAGGGGAACCCTAGCTAAAATTTAGATATTAGGCAATTAGTAGGACAGCAATATTCATATCATGTACAGTGTTTTTGTCTCAGGACTCAGACCCCCACCGATCAACAGTACTTAGCATATCAAAATTATTCACAAATGCAATTCTTGACTTTGCACTGACTGATAATCCCGAGCAGCAGGGTCGAAAATTTGGCAGCTCCTTTTAGATATTAGTTTGTTAATGAGATTAGCTGACCACAGTCGTCTTTACTATTATAGTAAATGTGAATACTTTTCTGCCCAATGATGACAGAAGTATTCTAGGAGTGATACCTTTATTGGCTAACCAGAAAATAATATGTTTGCAAGCTTTCAGAGCACAGAGGCTCCTTCTTCAGGCAAGATTACAAAATTATATCTATTATAAAATTATATCCATTATAGTAAAATTATGATGGCTTCTATTCTTAATGGAAGATATTTTTTACATTTACGAAATTGTTTAAAACCATAAGACATGGAAAACGCAGGAAGGTTTTTTTTTCTTTTTAATTTTTACACTAGGTGGCACTGTTCTAATAAACTCATCTTTCCTGGAATTCTGAATAGCAGTTCTGCCAAGATGCAAGTCACTGCAGAACTAGGCATGACTGGCATTTAGGGTTTTAGGAAAGCAGAATAACAAGCCCTGTGAAAGCTATAAAGAAGCAAGACCCCCAGAGTCGCTTCAGATAAATGGGGTTAAATCCAGGTCATATAAAGATAAGGAGTTGGGCCAACATTCAGGAGCCGTGCAGATATGATTAATTACGCATGACTTTCTGTGGCATTGCAGCTGGCACGGGAATTACCCGAGTTCTGGGTATGGGAAATGCCAGCTGCTGCTTGTTTACACAGTAAGGAAGCTCCACGAATGCCCCCTGGGCAACATTACACTCCTGGCTATTTCCACACATGGGAATTTCATACATAACTCTGCATTTTCTGATTAGCCCCAGACATTTCTTTATCATTTGCCTATTGCGGTATGGTATGACATAGGTATTGCGGTGGTATGACATAGGCATATGTCTTATTCCAACACTCACCCCACAGTGGGCAAACACAACACACTCATACTACTACACCGGCCACATACATGTAACCAGCATACCAGACAAATATCACTACGCTCCAGTAAACCCCAATATCTTTCTGTTCCCAGTGCCCCCAGCTTGAGACGGTCACTGCAGATTAACATCTGTACAGCAGGAGCCATTGAGGCCATTATATAATAGCGAGCGCTCGCTTCTCTCTGACCTTCCCTGCACTGAGCGCCTGCATTGTGAGGACTTACATAATAATATACCGGCAACATGGAAGGGAAACAGAAATAGAGAATATAAGGAAGGAGCGATAAAAATAGGCAGGTAGATATGATAGGTAGATATGGGATAGAAGATAGATAGATAGATATGGGATAGATATTAGATAGATAATAGATAGACAGATCGATAGATAGATAGATATTAGATATATATGGGATAGATATTAGATAGATAGATAGATAGATAGATATGGGATAGATGATAAATAAATAGATAGATATATATGGGATAGATAGATAGATAGATAGATAGATAGATAGATAGATAGATAGATAGATAGATAGATAGATAGATAGATAGATAATTATAACAAAAAGTGAGAGCAGCACAGAAAAAAAAACAAATTCTGGGTGCAAAGCCCCTCAGGCATGTACCAAACCTTATAATGAGAGTCCAAGAAGTCAAAGGCTGCACACACCATTGCATATGAGTTCAAAAAGTGTTCAAGTTTAATAGCCCATCATGGCGATGTTTCAGCTCATGGAGAGCCTTTCTCAAGCCTTGAGAAAGGCTCTCCATGAGCTGAAACGTCGCCATGATGGGCTATTAAACTTGAACACATTTGCAATCGTGTGCTGCCTTTGACTTCTTGGACTCTAGATAGATAGATAGATAGATAGATAGATATGGGATAGATAGATAGATAGATAGATAGATAGATAGATAGATAGATAGATATGGGATAGATAGATAGATAGATATGGGATAGATAGATAGATAGATAGATAGATAGATAGATAGATAGATAGATAGATAGATAGATAGATAGATATGGGATGGATAGATAGATAGATAGATAGATAGATAGATAGATAGATAGATAGATACCTATAAAAATAGACGTGTAGAAAGAGATACTTATGAGATAGAAAGATAGATAAAATAGATAGATATGAGATAGATTGATCCAAACATAGATATAAGATACAAAGAGAAATAGAGAGAGATAAATAGATAAAGGATAAAACATATAGATACATGGCTAGGTAGATCCAAACATGGATAGATACATAGAAGGTACAAAGATAAGTAAATAGAAATAGATAGCTGGATAATAGATATATATATATATATTATATAGAATATATATATATATATGAATATATATATATATATGTGTATCTATCTATCTGTCTATATATATCATAGATACATGGATATATATATATATATATATATATATATATATATATATTATATAGCTAAACCTAGAGATCCATTGATAGATATATATATATATATATATAGATAGAGAGATTTAAGACAGAAAGATGGATATCTATATAAAACAGATCCATACATAGTTAGAAATAGATAGATAATAGATAGATAATAAATAGATATGTAAGCCTAACTCCTTTGCTCTCTGATAGGAAAACAAACCATAAATCATAGTAAGACGTGACGTGGTGACACATTGCTATAACAGTCGCCCTGTCAGAACCGTTCCTGCCCTGGCATGTCGCTGATGAAGCCTTGCGGACTGTGCCAGGGAGAACCAGGCTGGGCGCTGTGCACACAGACACACATGTGACAGACGCTTGCTCGCCTACCTCTTCATGGCTCCAAGAAAAGCCTCTAATCCCAAAGGCTGCACCGGCGATTAAGTAGGAAAGAGTCAGCATGTCAGTAATAGGGTGACGGGGACCCAGGGGTGATTAGTGCTGCCATCACACACCCAGCGATTCATCTGGCACAGCCCTGCCAGGGTTCCCCGTCACTGCCTGGCACATTAACAACGCTCAGCTGAGCTTCAAATCAAAATCCAGGGACTGTGCTGGAAATGGGGGGAGGCGAGCTCTTCATCACTTCTTCTTATATAGCGGGGAAATGCCACTCACTGCCCACTGTGCTTGTCAGGATGCCTCCCCCCAGCACGTGCTCCCACAATGCCACCATTATCTGTGCGAATGATGCAGGGGCCTATTACACCAACTCATCCAGCAGGTGAGGGATTAATGCCCTACACAGGGGTCCAATATGGAGAGAAGTAGAAACATGAGCACTGGGAAGGACTACAATACAATGTGATCACACATTGCATAAAACACTACAACCCCCAACATGACTAAAATCAGTACTATTATACTTCATATATAGATCACTACAACCTCCAACATCACCCGACCATTGGATGTGATCCTAATGTAATTCTTTTATACCTTGTATATAGAATACTACACCCCCCCACAGATCCCAACCACTGGACACAACCATAATACAACTCTATTATACTATGTACCCAGAATACTACAACTCTCATCATGCCCTGAATAATGCAACTGATCATCATAGGATGTGAATAGGTACAAATAAGGTGATTTATAGCCATACAATGCGCATATAGCAAAGCCAGATCATAGGCAGTAAGTGTTGTCATAGGGACAAAGGAGCAGAGATGCTGTAGACTTTGGCCCAATATCTTCAGCCGCGACCACTTGGCTTTGGTAGTGTGGCATTACACAGTTATTTATCAGTTCACTATATTATACAACCAATTAGTGTTCTGTAATAACGTGTTCCGTACCGGAGATTTTCCGTATACACTAGTCCTGTATACTAGTCCTGTTGTTTATTTCACTCCTGACGTATATATCAGTCCTGCCGTTTATATCAGTCCTGCCGTGTATACTAGTCCGGTAGTTTATATCAGTCCTGCCGTGTATACTAGTCCTGCATACTAGTCCTGCCGTATATACAAGTCCTGTCGTTTATATTACTCCTGCTGTGCATACTAGTCCTGTCATTTATATCAGTCCTGCCGTGCATACTAGTCCTGCCGTATATACAAGTCCTGTCGTTTATATTACTCCTGCTGTGCATACTAGTCCTGTCATTTATATCAGTCCTGCCGTGCATACTAGTCCTGCCGTATATACAAGTCCTGTCGTTTATATTACTCCTGCTGTGCATACTAGTCCTGCCGTATATACAAGTCCTGTCGTTTATATTACTCCTGCTGTGAATACTAGTCCTGACGTTTATATCACTCCTGTATACTAGTACTAGTCCTGTCATTTATATCAGTCCTGCCGTGCATACTAGTCCTGCCGTATATACAAGTCCTGTCGTTTATATTACTCCTGCTGTGCATACTAGTCCTGCTGTTTATATCACTCCTGTATACTAGTACTAGTCCTGCCGTATATACTAGTAATTTATACTATACCTGCCTTATATACTAGTCCTACCATATATATTAGTCCTGCCGCATATACTAGTCCTGCTGTGTATACTAGTCCTGTAGTTTATATCAGTCCTGCCGTGTATACTAGTCCTGCATACTAGTCCTGCCGAATATACAAGTCCTGTCGTTTATATTACTCCTGCTGTGTATACTAGTCCTGTCATTTATATCAGTCCTGCCGTGCATACTAGTCCTGCCGTTTATATCACCCCTGTATACTAGTCCTGCCATATATACTAGTAATTTATACTATACCTGCCATGTATACTAGTCCTACCATATATATTAGTCCTGCCGCATACACTAGTCCTGCTGTGTGTACTAGTCCTACCGTATATACTAGTCCTTTATAATATTCCTGCCATGTATACTAGTCCTGCTGTGTAAATGTGTTCTGTTGTCTATACTAGTCATGCTGTATATGCTAGTTCTTTTGCATATACTAGTTCTTGTATACTAGTTGTGCTGTATATACTAGTTGTACTTGTATACTAGTGGTGCTGTATATATTAGTTCTCCTTGTATACTAGTGGTGCTGTATATATTAGTTCTCCTTGTATACTAGTGGTGCTGTATATATTAGTTCTCCTTGTATACTAGTGGTGCTGTATATACTAGTTCTCCTTGTATACTAGCGATGATGTATATACTAGTTGTCCTTGTATTCTAGCGATGCTGTATATAATAATTTTCCTTGTATATTAGTGGTGCTGTATATACTAGTTCTCCTTGTATACTAGCGATGATGTATATACTAGTCGTCCTTGTATTCTAGCGATGCTGTATATAATTTTCCTTGTATACTAGTGGTGCTGAATATACTAGTTCTCCTTGTATTCTAGCTGTGCTGTACATACTAGTTCCCCTTGTATTCTAGCTGTCCTGTATATACTAGGTCTCCTTATATAGTAGCGTTGCTGTATATACTAGTTTTTGTATACTACTGTAGCTGTGTTGTATATACAGTTGAAACCAGAAGATTCCATACTCTATATAAAAAGACACATCTGCATGTTTTTCTCAATATCTGACATGAAATCAGAATAAACCTTTCCGGTTTTAGGTCAATTAGGATTACCATTATTATTAATATTTTCCAAATGCCAGAATAATGAGAGAGAGAATGATTTAAGGCATTTTTATTAAGGTACCTTCACACTGAATGATATCGCTAGCGATCCGTGACGTTGCGGCGTCCTGGCTAGCGATATCGTTCAGTGTGACAGCGACCAACGATCAGGCCCCTGCTGGGAGATCGTTGGTCGCTGCAGAAAGTCCAGGACTTTATTTCGTCGCTGGATCTCCCTGCAGACATTGCTGAATCGGCGTGTGTGACGCCAATTCAGCGATGTCTTCACTAGTAACCAGGGTAAACATCGGGTTACTAAGCGCAGGGCCGCGCTTAGTAACCCGATGTTTACCCTGGTTACCATCGTAAAAGTAAAAAAAACAAACACTACATACTTACCTTCAGCTGTCTGTCCCCGGCGCTCTGCTTCTCTGCACTGGCTGTGAGCGCCGGTCAGCCGGAAAGCAGAGCGGTGACGTCACTGCTCTGCTTTCCGGCCGCTGTGCTCACAGTCAGTGCAGGAAAGCACAGCGCCGGGGACAGACAGCTGAAGGTAAGTATGTAGTGTTTGTTTCTTTTTAACTTTTACGATGGTAACCAGGGTAAACATCGGGTTACTAAGCGCGGCCCTGCGCTTAGTAACCCGATGTTTACCCTGGTTACCGGCATCGTTGGTCGCTGGAGAGCTGTCTGTGTGACAGCTCTCCAGCGACCAAACAGCGACGCTGCAGCGATCGACATCGTTGTCGGTATCGCTGCAGCGTCGCTGAGTGTGAAGGTACCTTTACTTACTGCAAAGTTAAAAGTTTACATCCATTTCATTAGTATTTGGTACCATTGCCCTTAAACTGAATGACTTGGGTCAAACGTTTGGGATATCCTTCCACAAGCATCTCATAATAGTTGGTTGAATTTGGGCCCATTCCTCCTGACAAAACTGGTGTAACTGATCCAGGTTTGTAGGTCGCCTTGCTCACACCGTCCTTTTTAGCTTTGCCCATACATTTTCAATAGGATTGAGATCAGGGCTTTGTGATGGCCACTCCAAAACATTGACTTGTTATCCTTAAGCCACTTTGTTAACATTAGGCAGTATGCTTCGGGTCATTGTCCATTTGGAAGACCCATTTCCGCCCAAGCTTTAACTTCCTGGCTGATGTCTTGAGATGTTGCTTTAGTATTGCCGCATAATCTTCTTTTCTCACGATGCCATCTGTTTTGTGAAGTGCACCAGTCCCTCCTGCAGCAAAATAACCCCACAACATGATGCTGCCACCCCCGTGTTTTACAGTTGGGATGGTGTTCTTAGGCTTCCAAGCTTCTTCCTTTATCATCCAAACATAACAATGATCATTATGCCTAAAAACTTCAATTTTAGTTTCATCAGACCACAGGACATATCTCCAAAAATTAAAGTCTTTGTTCCTGTGTGTATTTGAAAACATTTATCTGGCTTTTTTTATGTTTCTTCTGGAGTAATGGCTTCTTCCTGGCAGAGTGGCCTTTCAGCCCATGTTGATACAGTACTCGTTTCACTGTGGATATTGACACAATCTTACCAGCTTCCGCCATCATCTCGACAAGATCTTTTGCTTTGGTCCTTGGGTTGATATGCACATGTTGGACCAAAGCACATTCATCTCTGGAACACAGAACCTGTCTCCTTCCTGAGCAGTATGATGGCTGGACATTCCCATCTTGTTTGTGTTTGCGTATAATTGTTTGTACAGATGAATGAGGCACCTTCAGGAATCTTGAAATTGTACCCATGGATGAGCCAGAATTGTGAAACTCCACAAGTCTCTTAATATCTTGGCTGATTTACTTACTTTCCCATGATGCTACACAAAGAAGTAGTGTGTTTCAGGTGTGCATTAAAATACATCCACAGGTGTGTCTCTAGTTAACTCAGATGTTGTTAAAAAAACTATCAGAATCTTCTAAACACATGACATCAACATATGGGCAGCCCAGAACTGTTTAAAGGCATAGTAATCTTAGTGTATGTAAACTTTTGACTTTTAAGTAAGTAATAAAAATGCATTAAAACATTCTCTCTCTCCCTCTTTCATTATTCTGGCATTTGGCAAATATTAATAATTATGGTAATTCTAATTGATCTAAAACGGGAAAGGTTTATTCTGATTTCATGTCAGATATTGAAAAAACATACATGTGTCTTTTTATGAAGTGTATGTAAACTTCTAGTTTTAACTGTATATACTAGTTCTCCTTGTATACTGGCTACGCAGGATATACTAGTTCTTTTGTATACTGGCTGTGTCTATATACTAGTCCTTGTATATTGACTGTGCTGTATATGCTAGTTCTCCTTGTATACTAGCGGTACTGTATATACTAGTTCTCATTGTATAGTGTCGGTGCTGTATGTCCTAGTTCTCCTTGAATACTAACTGTGCTATACAGTATATACTAGTTCTCCTTATATACTGGCTGTGCTGTAAATACTAGTTCTTCTTGTATTCTAGCTGTGCTATATATACTAGTTCTCCTTGTATACTGACTGTGCTGTATATACTAGTTCTTCTTGTATACTGGCTGTGCTGCATATACTAGTTCTCCTTGTACATTAGCTATGCTAATATATTAGTTCACCTTGTAAACTAGTGGGGCTACATATATTAGTTTTCCTTGTATAGTATCAGTGCTGTATATACTAGTTCTCCTCGTATACTAGCTGTGCTGCATACGCTAGTTCTTCTTGTATACTGACTGTGCTGTATATACTAGTTCTTCTTGTATACTGGCTGTGCTGTATATACTAGTTCTCCTTGTATACTAGCTGTGTTGTATATATAAGTTCTCCCTCTATACTAGCAATACTGTATGTACTAGTTCTCCTTGTATACTAGAGGTGCTTCTCACAAAATTAGAATATCATAAAAAAGTTAATTAATTTTAGTTCTTCAATACAAAAAGTGAAACTCATGTATTATATAGAGTCATTACAAACAGCATGATCTATTTCTAGTGTTTATTCTGTTAATGTTGATGATTATGACTTACAGCCAATAAAAACCCAAAAGTCATTATCTAAGTAAATTAGAATACTTTATAACACCAGCTTGAAAAATTACTTTAAAACCTGAAATGTTGGCCTACTGAAATGTATGTTCAGTAGTGACGAGCGAGTGTACTCGTTGCTTGGTTTTTCCCCGAGCACGCTTGGGTGGTCTCCGAGTATTTATGACTGCTCGGAGATTTAGTTTTCCTTGCCGCAGCTGGATGATTTACGGCTGCAAATCAGCCTGAGTACATGTGGGGGTTGCCTGGTTGCTAGGGAATCCCCACATGTAATCAAGCTGTCTAGGAGCCGCAAATCATTCAGCCGCGGCAAGGAAAATGAAATCAACGAGCAGTCATAAATACTCGAAGACCACCCGAGCATGCTCTGGAAAACCCAAACAACGAGTATACTCGCTCATTACTAATCTTCAGTAAATGAACTCAATTCTTGGTCGAGGCTCCTTTTGCATCAATTACTGCATCAATGCAGCGTGGCATGGAGGCGATCAGCCTGTGGCACTGCTGAGGTGTTATGGATGCCCAGGTTGCTTTGATAGCAGCCTTCAGCTTGTCTGCATTCTTGGGTCTGGTGTGTTTCATCTTCCTCTTGACAATACCCCACAGATTCTCTATGGGATTAAGGTCAGGTGAGTTTGCTGGCCATTCGAGCACAGTGATACTGTTGTTTTTAAACCAGGTATTGCTACTTTTGGTAGTGTGGACAGGTGCCAAGTCCTGCTGAAGAATTTTAATCTCCAAAATGCTTGTCGGCAGAAGAAAGCATGAAGTACTCTAAAATTTCCTGGTAGACGGGTGCACTGACTTTGGTCACCACACACAGACATATCCAGGACGTAGGCTACAAGTGTTGCATTCCCTGTGTCAAGCCACTCATGACCAATTGACAACGCTAGAAGTGTCTTACCTGGGCCAAGGACAAAAAGAACTGCACTGTTGCTCAGTGGTCCAAAGTGTTGTTTTCAGAGGAAAGTAAATTTTGCATTTCATTTGAAAATCAAGGTCCCAGAGTCTAGAGGAAGAGTGGAGAGGCCACAATCCAAGCTGCTTGAGGTCTAGTGTGAAGTTTCCACAATCAGTGATGGTTTGGGGAGCCATGTCATCTGCTGGTGTAGGTCCACTGTGTTTTATCAAGACCAAAGTCAGTACAGCCATCTACCAGGAAATTTTAGAGAACTTCATGCTTCCCTCTGTCGGCAAGCTTTTTGGAGATGAAAATGTAATTCTCCAGCAGGATTTGGCACCTGTCCACACTGCCAAAAGTACCAATATCTGGTAAAAAAAACAAAACAAAACAGTATCACTGTGCTTGATTGGCAAGCAAACTCGCCTGACCTTAACCCCATAGAGAATCTGTGGGGTATTGTCAGGAGGAAGATGAGACACCATACCCAACAATGCAGACAAGCTGAAGGCTGCTATCAAAACAACCTGGGTTTCCATAACACCTCAGCAGTGCCACAGGCTGATCGCCTCCATGCCACGCTGCATTGATGTAGTAATTGATGCAAAAGGAGCCCCAACCAAGAATTGAGTGCATTTACTGAACATAAATTTCAGTAGGCCAACATTTCTGATTTTAAAATCATTTTTTCAAACTGGTGTCATAAATGTCAAGCTGCTGCAGTGCAGTGTAACGCAACCTCCACCAGAGGGAGCTTGAGAAGGCAGTGAGACTGCGTACACAGAGAAACTCCACAGAGCAGCCGCACAGGTGCCACCAAGTGGCGAGAGAGTGGTCAGACAAGCCGAGTCAGAAACCGTTCAGATGCAAAGTACAAAAATGAGAAAGAAGCATACGTGGTCAGGAGCAAGCCAGGGGGTTCAGCAATGGTCAAAAGCGGATAAGGCAAAGACAGAAAACAGATACAAGTCCGAATACAGGCTGAGTCAGAAACCAGATAATATAACCGAGAAACAGAGAAACGCTGGGAAAAGGGCAGACAGAGGAACACAACAGACACAGGGCAAGTCAGGGATCACAGCAGGACAAATCAAGGATTACCAGAGTCAAGTTCACCCCACAAAGGAAGAACTATAGCGGACACTGCCAGCAAGATTCATGGGAGCTAAATAGCAAACCTGAACCCAGAATGAGGCAGAGCAAAGTTAACCCTTGACATGATCCTCCCGGAAAAAGGGCAGACAGGAATAAACTCTGGAACGGATCATGACAATAAAGTATTCTAATTTCCTAAGATAATGACTTCTGTGTTTTCATTGGCTGTAAGCCATCATCATCATCAACATTAACAGAAATAAACACTTGAAATAGATCACTGTGTTTGTAATGACTCTATATATTATATGAGTTTCACTTTTGCATTGAAGAACTGAAATAAATTAACTTTTTGATGATATTCTCATTTTGTGAGAAGCACATGTGTAATAGTTCTCTCAGTATGCTAGCGGTGCTGTATATACTACTTTTCCTTATATACTAGCGGTGCTGTATGTACTAGTTCTCCTAGAATAGTATCGGTGATATATATACTAGTTTTCCTTGTATACTAGTGGTGCTGTATATACTAATTCTCCTTGTATAGTAGTGGTGCTGAATATATTAGTTCTCCTAGTATACTTGCGGTGCTGTATATACTAGTTCTCCATGTATACTAGAAGTGCTATATTTACTAGTTTTCCTTGTATACTAGCGGTGCTGTATATACTAGTTCTCCATGTATACTAGAAGTGCTATATTTACTAGTTTTCCTTGTATACTAGCGGTGCTGTATATACTAGTTCTCCTTGTATACTAGTGGTGCTGTATATATTAGTTCTGGTATACTAGCAGTGCTATATATATTTGATCTCCTTGTTTACTAGCTGTGCTGTATATACTAGTTCTTCTTGTATACTGGTTGTGCTGTATATAATAATTCTCTCTGTACAGTTGTACTTAAAAGTTTACATACCTCAGCAAAATTTTTGCTTTCTTGGCCTTCTTTCAAAGAATATGAATGATAACACCAAAACTTTTTCTCCACTCATGGTTAGTTGGGTGAAGCCATTTATAGTAAAATTACTGTGTTTTCTCTTTTGAAATCATAATGACAACCCAAAACATCCAAATGACCATGATCAAAAGTTTACATACCCCATTTCTTAATATCGTGTATTGCCCCCTCTAACATCAATGACAGCTTGATGTCTTTTGTGGTAGTTGTGGATATGGTTCTTTATTTTCTCAGATGGTAAAGCTGCCCACTCTTTTTGGCAAAAATCCTCCAGTTCCTGTAAATTCCTGGGCTGTCTAGCATGAACTGCGAGCTTGAGATCTCCCCAGAGTGGCTCAATGATATTGAAGTCAGGAGACTGAGATGACTACTACAAAACCTTCATTTGTTCTGCTGTAGCCAAGGACCGGTCGACTTGGCCTTGTGTTTTGTATCGTTGTCATGTTGGAACGTCCAAGTACGTCCCATGCACAGCAGTATTTGCTGATCATGTGCTGCATTCATCTTTCCTTCAACTTATACCAAGTTTCCTGTGCCTTTGTAGCTCACAAATCCCCAAAACATCAGCGATCCACCTTCGTGCTTTACAGTAGGATGGTGTTCCTTTCATCACAGTCCTTGTTGACCTCTCTCTAAATGTAATGTTTATGGTTGTGGCCAAAAAGTAAAATTTTGGTCTCATCACTCCCAATTACCTTGTTCCAAAAGTTTTGAGGCTTGTCTCTGTGCCGTTTTACATATTGTAGGTGAGATACTTTGTGACATTTGTGCAGTAATGGCTTTCTTCTGGCGTCTTGACCATGCAGCACTTTCTTCAAGTGCCTCCTTATTGTGCATCCAGAATCAGCCACACCGCTACTTTTCAAAGGGTCCAGTATTTCAGCTGATGTTATTTGTGGGTTTTTCTTTGCATCCCAAACAATTTTCCTGGCAGTTGTCGACAAAATTTTTGTTGGTCTACCTGACAGTGGAACCTTTTGCTTTTACACAGCCCCTGATTTTCCATTTGTTAATCATAGTTTGAACGCTGCTGACTGGCATTATCAATTTCTTGGATATCTTTTTGTATCTCTTTCCTGTTTTATACAGTTCAGCTACCTTTTCCTGTAGATCAATTAACAATTCTTTTGCTTTCCCCATGACTCACAATCCCGAAATGTCAGTGGCTGGATGAAAGATGCAAGAGTCTGTCTGGATACCAGAAACTCACTCAGCTTTTATGCACACACAAGCAAACAGGTCACAGGTGAAGATGTTACCTTTAGTAGCCATTCAAACCCATTTGTGTCAGCTTCTGTGCATGTTATCAGGCCAAAATCACCAGGGTATGTGAACTTTTTATCAGGGTCATTTGGATGTTTTGGGTTGTCATTATGATTTAAAAAGAGAAAACACAGTAGCGACAATAACTGGCTTCACCCAACCACTAACCATGAGTGGAGAAAAAGTATTGGTGTTATCATTTATATTCTCTGAAAAAAGGCCAAGAAAAATTCTGCCGGGGTATGTAAACCTTTGAGCACAACTGTATATTAGCTGTGCTGTATATAATAGTACTCTTTTTATACTAGCAGTGATTTTTATACTAGTTCTACTTCTATACTAGCGGTGCTGTACATACTAGTTCTCCTTCTTTACTAGCGGTGCTGTATATACTAGTTCTCCTTCTATACCAGCGATGCTGAATATACTAGTTTTCCTTCTATACTGGCTGTGCTGTATATATTACAGAGTGGCACATTTATATGGATACGCCTAAATAAAATGGGAATGGTAGGTGAAATCAACTTCCTGTTTGTGGCACATTAGTATATGGGAGGGGGGAAACTTTTCAAGATGGGTGGTGACCATGGCGGCCATTTTGGATCCAACTTTATTTTTTCCAATGGGAAGAGGGTCATGTGACACATCAAACTTATTGAGAATTTCACAAGAAAAACAATGGTATGCTTGGTTTTAACGTAACATTATTCTTTCATGAGTTATTAACAAGTTTATGACCACTTATATGTGTTCAAAGTGCTGCCTATTGTGTTGGATTGTCAATGCAACCCTCTTCTCCCACTCTTGACACACTGACAGCAACACTGTAGAAGAAATGCTAGCACAGGCTTCCAGTATCCATTATTTCGGATGCTGCACATCTCGTATCTTCACAGCATAGACAATTGCCTTCAGATGACCCCAAAAACAAAAGTCTAAGGGGGTCAGATTGGGAGACCTTGGTGGCCATTCAACTGGCCCACGACGACCAATCCACTTTCCAGGAAATTGTTCATGTAGGAATGCTCGGACCCGACACCCATAATTTATGGTATGGTGTGGTAGATGGGTTTTTTCCAGCAAGATGGTGCACCACCAGATTATGGGTGTCAGGTCCGAGCATTCCTACAAGGAATCTGACCCCTGTGATGCAGTGACCCCTGTTACAGCTAGGGGGTGCTGCATGTGCTCCTCAGGATGTGCATGGAGGCGTAACTGGGTTTGTGAAACAGTGTCCGGCATGACTGTAAATGGCCGGTATGTGTTGCAGAGGGAGTCTGCGCTGTAAGCTTAAAGTAATGTTGTTCTGGGATCTGTAGTCCCACAAGTATTGTTGTGTAGCTTTAAAGTGAGATTTACAGGGTTAGTTGGAGAGCTGGGTGGGTCTGACTAACCACACACACCTCCCACCTATGGGAGTGGTTACTAGTATATAATGTGACCATGGTGTGGTCACATGTTGGAGAATGTATGGACCTGATTGGTCCATGTGTAAGGTCCTGAAAGGCCTCTGTGTTGGGAGGTCCTGG
Organism: Ranitomeya imitator; assembly: GCF_032444005.1. Taxonomy (NCBI): domain Eukaryota; kingdom Metazoa; phylum Chordata; class Amphibia; order Anura; family Dendrobatidae; genus Ranitomeya; species Ranitomeya imitator. Next base: position 418,046,446 of record NC_091283.1, on the reverse strand, counting down.
GAGTAGGACTGGATCCCTGCAAAGCACATGGGGAGGCCTTGGACCTGGAGGCCTGTGTGTTGGATGGTCCCAGGTGGGGACGGAAGTCCTGAATAACACTTGGAGAGGCCATGTCTGCAGAATCTGTGAAGGCACTGCTTTGGGGACGCTACCGTTTCTTCTGCGGGTCTGAACTGTCGTGAGTGTCCTGGTCACAAGGATGGTGATCCCAGTAAGACAGCTTCCCCAAGAGAGAGGACTGACAGGAGGTCAGTATGTGGAGCAGGAGCTCCAGGAAGGTAACCCAGAGTATGGGGAACTGTGCAGTCACCCATGGTAACTAGACAGAGTAAGGTCCAGCATGTTTAGAGACTGCAACCTAATGTTGTGTATTGGTGCCTGGTGTGTTACATGGACATTAATGAACTGTTCAGTGTGCGGTTTCCCACGATAACTGGACAAAGAGGTCTGGCGTGTTTAGTGACTGCGTTTCAAAACCGTACACTATGAAGTGCTAAGTGTATAATAAACCACATGGACTGTTTAAGTAAGAAAACCTGACAGTGTGCCTTCATCCAATTGTCAAGCGAGTATTCCCCAACCCGCTAGTGATCGCGGCATCACATATGGTGCTAGACTGCAGGCAACGGTCCAGGAAGCACGTGTGGAGTTGATTGCTGTGACTCGGCTGGGTCACAAAGATTTTTTTTCAAGACAACTTGCTGTGGATCCAAACAGGAATGGTTGCCCCAAAAGGGGTGGAGTACCAGAAGGGGGTGGTAACCCAAACAGTTATGATTGCCCAGAAGGGGGTGGAGACCCAAAAGTAGGTGGTGACCCTAAAGGGGTGGAGTCCCAAAAGGGGCAGTGACCCCAAAAGGGGTGGAGTCCCAAAAAGGGGGGTATCCAAAAAGGGAGTAGTTGCCTAAAAGGGGGTGGAGTCCCGGGGAATGGTAGGTACCCGGTCTTGAGACCCTGGTGTGTGACAAATGTTCAACCCCACAGGATTGAACAGAGGGGGGATATGTGATGCAGTGACCCCTGTACCAGCTAGAGGCCATGTCTGCAGAGTCTGTGTGCCTTCATCCCGTTGTCAAGCGAGTATTCCTCAACCCACTAGTGATCGCGGCATCACACCCCCTTAGACTAGCATTTCTTCTGCGGTGTTGCTATCAGTGTGTCAAGAGTGGGAGAAGAGGGTTGCATTGACAATCTAACACAATGGGCAGCACTTTGAACACATTTTATAAGTGGTCATAAACTTGTAAATAACTCATGAAAGAATAAAGTTATGTTAAAGCCAAACACACCACATCATTTTCTTGTGAAATTCCCAGTAAGCTTGATGTGTCACATGACCCAATTCCCATTGAAAAAAATAAAGTTGGATCCAAAATGGCCAATTTCAAAATAGCCGCCATGGTCACCACCCATCTTGAAAAGTTCCCTCCTCCCATATACTGATGTGCCACAAACAGGAAGTTGATATCACCAACCATTCCCATTTTATTTAGCTGTATCCATATAAATGGCCCACGATGTAGTTCTACTTGTATTCTAGCGGTGCTGTATATACTAGTTCTCCCTGTATATGAGCGGTGCTGTATATACTAGTTCTTTTTCTATACTGGTTGTGCTGCATATACTTGATCTCCTTGTTTACTTGCTGCGCTGTATATACTAGTTCTTCGTGTATACTGGTTGTGCTGTACAGTCATGGCCAAAAGTATTGACACCCCTGCAATTCTGTCAGATAATACTCATTTTCTTCCTGAAAATGATTGCAATCACAAATTCTTTTGTATTATTATCTTCATTTAATTTGTCTTAAATGAAAAAACACAAAAGAGAATGAAGCAAAAAGCAAAACATTGATAATTTCACACAAAACTCCAAAAATGGGCCAGACAAAAGTATTGGCACCCTCAGCCTAATACTTGGTTGCACAACCTTTAGCCAAAATAACTGCGAACAACCGCTTCCGGTAACCAACAATGAGTTTCTTACAATGCTCTGCTGGAATTTTAGACCATTCTTCTTTGGCAAACTGCTCCAGGTCCCTGATATTTGAAGGGTGCCTTCTCCAAACTGCCATTTTTAGATCTCTCCACAGGTGTTCTAAGGGATTCATGTCTGGACTCATTGCTGGCCACCTTAGAAGCCTCCAGTGCTTTCTCTCAAACCATTTTCTAGTGCTTTTTGAAGTGTGTTTTGGGTCATTGTCCTGCTGGAAGACCCATGACCTCTGAGGGAGACCCAGCTTTCTCACACTGGGCCCTACATTATGCTGCAAAATTTGTTGGTAGTCTTCAGACTTCATAATGACATGCACACGGTCAAGCAGTCCAGTGCCAGAGGCAGCAAAGCAACCCCAAAATATCACGGAACCTCCGCCATGTTTGACTGTAGGGACAGTGTTCTTTTCTTTGAATGCCTCTTTTTTTCTCCTGTAAATTCTATGTTGATGCATTTGCCCAAAAAGCTCTACTTTGTCTCATCTGACCAGAGAACATTCTTCCAAAACGTTTTAGGCTTTTTCAGGTAAGTATTGGCAAACTCCAGCCTGGCTTTTTTATGTCTCGGGGTAAGAAGTGGGGTCTTCCTGGGTCTCCTACCATACAGTCCCTTTTCATTCAGACATCGACGGATAGTACGGGTTGACACTGTTGTACCCTCGGACTGCAGGGCAGCTTGAACTTGTTTGGATGTTAGTCGAGGTTCTTTATCCAACATCCGCACAATCTTGCGTTGAAATCTCTTGTAAATTTTTCTTTTGCGTCCACATCTAGGGAGGTTAGCCACAGTGCCATGGGCTTTAAACTTCTTGATGACACTGCACACAGTAGACACAGGAACATTCAGGTCTTTGGAGATGGACTTGTAGCCTTGACATTGCTCATGCTTCCTCACAATATGGTTTCTCAAGTCCTCAGACAGTTCTTTGGTCTTCTTTCTTTTCTCCATGCTCAATGTGGTACACACAAGGACACAGGACAGAGGTTGAGTCAACTTTAATCCATGTCAACTGGCTGCAAGTGTGATTTAGTTATTGCCAACACCTGTTAGGTGCCACAGGTAAGTTACAGGTGCTGTTAATTACACAAATTAGAGAAGCATCACATGATTTTTCGAACAGTTCCAATACTTTTGTCCACCCCCTTTTTTATGTTTGGTGTGGAATTATATCCAATTTGGCTTAATGACAATTTGTTTTGTGTTTTTTCATTTAAGAAAAATTAAATGAAGATAATAATAACAAAGAATTTGTGTTTGAAATCATTTTCAGGAAGAAGCTGAGTATTATCTGACAGAATTGCAGGGGTGTCAATACTTTTCGCCATGACTGTATATAATAGTTCTCTCTATTAGCAATGCTCTTTATACTAGTTCTCCTTGTATACTAGCGGTGTTGTAGAAATTAGTTCTCCTTGTATACTAGCGGTGCTGTATATACTAGTTCTCCTTGTATACTAGTGGTGCTGTATATACTAGTTCTCCTTGTATACTAGTGGTGCTGTATATACTAGTTCTCCTTGTATACTAGCGGTGCTGTATATACTAGTTCTCCTTGTATTCTAGTGGTGCTGTATATACTAGTTCTCCTTGTATACTAGTGGTGCTGTATATACTAGTTCTCCTTGTATACTAGTGGTGCTGTATATACTAGTTCTCCTTGTATACTAGTGGTGCTGTATATACTAGTTCTCCTTGTATACTAGTGGTGCTGTATATATTAGTTCCCCTTGTATACTAGTGGTGCTGTATATATTAGTTCCCCTTGTATACTAGTGGTGCTGTATATACTAGTTCTCCTTGTATACTAGTGGTGCTGTATTTACTAGTTCTTCTTGTATAGTCGTGGTGCTGTATTTACTAGTTCTTCTTGTATAGTCGTGGTGCTGTATATACCAGTTTGTCTTGTATACTAGTTCCCTTATATTCTGCCTTTTTCATTACTCACCAATTTGTCGATCTGCTAAATAAAACATCCGGAGCGAAAAAAAAAAAAGATGAGAGAATGACATCATATAGCAGTCACATGACTACAGACAGAGGGAGCTATATAAACTAACGCACAGACAGGGTAGGGATCAGCAGAGGAATCACTAGAAATCAAATGGTCCCATCAAAAAGCAAGGAATGTATGCCGAAACTAGAGGGGTTACAACATCAAAAACAAGGTGTAAACTGTAGCAGAGCTGCCTTTGTGGATGTAGCAGAGTAAAACTTATATGGAACTGCTTTTAATGACTGGTTACCCATTTATTTACCTGGGATAGCAGGTGAAACAATATCATTATTTTTAAAGGGGCAGTAAAAGTTTTATAGACTAGACTATTTATTTCCTACCTGAGAGTAGAGACTATCTGGGCATGCTGGGTGTTGTAGTTTCACACTACAGGACAAATCCAGCTCTGCTACATCTGCTTTGTTCTACAGGAGACTGCTACAGATGGAGACACACTGACCTCACAAAGGGACACAATATGGTTTCCAAACATTGTTCCTACCTTGAATGTCCCTACCTTGAATCCAATGTCCCCCTTTTTGCAGCACAGACAGGCGAGCATGAGGAATATGAAAGTGATGAGCCCAGAGAACGAAACTGCCACCACCGCAAGCGAGGATGGCCAGGACAATTCAGTCAGCGCTGCTCCATCTGGGGAAGGGAGGAAATGCAGGCATTGTTACATAAGTGTGAGGGGTAACAAGTAGGGCCCCATAACCAAGCTTGTAATGGGGGCTTTACTCCATCATGAAAACGAACAGAAGCAAGTTCAGAATAAAGAAAGTGTATCATTATTATGGCTTGCCTAACACACAGAGATAATGCCCACAGTGATATCACAGTATAGTCATAATGCAGAAACTAATGTCACAGTTCAGGGATAATAATACACAGAGTGATGTCACAGTGCAGTGATAATGCACACAATCGTATCACAGTACACAGATGATATACACAATGATGTCACATTACAGGGATAATGCACACAGTGATGTCACAGTACAGTGATAATGTGCACAGTGATGTCACAGTACAGCGATAATGCAAACAGGTGTTTTACAGTACAAGGATGATGGTAGCAAGCATGTCACATTACAGGGATAATGCACATAGTGATGTCACAGTACAGTGATAATGCACACAGTGATGTCACAGTGCAGTGATAATGCACAAAATCGTATCACAGTACACAGATGATATACACAATGATGTCACATTACAGGGATAATGCACACAGTGATGTCACAGTACAGTGATAATGTGCGTAGTGATATCACAGTACAGCGATAATGCAAACAGGTGTTTTACAGTACAAGGATGATGGTAGCAAGGATGTCACATTACAGGGATAATGCACACAGTGATGCCACAGTACAGTGATAATGCACACAATCGTATCACAGTACACAGATGATATACACAGTGATGTCACAGTTCTGGGATAATGTGCACAGTGATGTTACAGTACATTGATAATGCAAACAGGTGTTTTACAGTACAAGGATGATGGTAGCAGGGATGTCAGACTACAGTTAAAATGCACACAGTGATGTCACAGTACAGGGATAATGTGCACAGTGATATGTCAGCACAGAGATAATGTATAGTGTTGTCTCAGTACACAGGTAGTAAACGCATTGATGTTGCAGTAAAGGGATATTGTACACCAAGAGGTCACAGTATAGGGATAATGCACACAGTGATGTCACAGTACAGGGATAATGTGCACAGTGATGTGTCAGCACAGAGATAATGTATAGTGTTGTCTCAGTACACAGGTAGTAAACGCATTGATGTTGCAGTACAGGGATATTGTACACCAAGAGGTCACAGTATAGGGATAATGCACACAGTGATGTCACAGTACAGGGATAATGTGCACAGTGATGTCAGAGAACAGGGATTATGCACACAGTAATGTCACAATACAAGGACACATGTCACTGATAATGAACACAATGGTTCTATAGTACATGGATAATGTACAGTATGATTTCACAATAGTGGATTACTTAGCATAGTGATGTCACATTACAGGTACAAGGCACACAGTGATGTCACAGGGCAGATATAATACTAATAGAACAATAGTGATGACACAATGCAGGTATAGTGCACACAGCAATATATCACAAGAGCGAAATAATTAGCACAGTGATGTCACAGTACATGGAATAAGCACACATTAATATCTCGGTGAAAGCAATGTGCACATCATGATATCACAATAGTGGTATAGTTAGTACGATCATAATAAAGGGATAATAAACAACGCAGTGATGTTACAGTATACAGGTAATGCACACTGTGACATCATAATATATTGCAACAGTGATTGATGAATGCACACCATGATATCATATACAGTATAAGCACAGGAATAATACATAGAGTAATGGTTGTCATGTACACTGTGACATCACAGCACAGGAAACAAAACCTAGTGATGTCACCATGCAGGTATTACGGTCACATAATGGCACTGTACTGGCATAATGCAGTGATGTCGCAGCATTTTTCTATTCTCACACAACCCTTTTAATTAAGGTGAAATCTGTTCAGAGATATACAGCAATTCATCAGAGAAGCTGCGTTACAGCTGTAGCAGGGGTCCTTTTCCTCGTACCCCAGCTGTCCTAACATTGTGTGTATAAAAGCTCTACTTATACAGTATATGTAAATGCTCACATTGGACTGCCCTGAGCGGGTGTTGTAATGGGATCCATATAGGTTGTCACCCACTAAACTACTAAATACTACATACAAATACGATTTAGAAAAACAATACCATGCTCTCGCCACCGGGGGGTGACATAATACAGAGTTATTTAGACATTATTTTGAGGGAAACAGCATTTTAGGCAATAAAAAGTTAACACTGCACAATCAGCCCTTGTTATTCAAAGCCTGCCACCGATGAAGTCAGGACCAAGCCCTTTCATGTGATGAACAAGTGTCCTGCCAAGCAAACACCATCTGATCACCATTTACTGACTCTTAAAAAGTGATATCACTTCTATAAGTTGTTAGTAAATGTAGTGATGCTGACTTAAGATTTTGGAAAATATTTGTTACGAATTTTATGACAATGGCCATTTTGAATGCTGTATTATTATCAGTTTACTCTGCAGAGAAGTATATAATATTGTTATATTCTTGTACATAGGGGCAGTATTATAGTAGTTATATTCTTGTACATAGGAGCAGTATTATAGTAGTTATATTCTTGTACATAGGGGGCAGTATTATAGTAGTTATATTCTTGTACATAGAAGCAGTATTATAGTAGTTATATTCTTGCATATAGGAGCAGTATTATAGTAGTTATATTCTTGTACATAGGAGCAGTATTATAGTAGTTATATTCTTGTACATAGGAGCAGTATTATAGTAGTTATATTCTTGTACATAGAAACAGTATTATAGTAGTTATATTCTTGTACATAGGGGCAGTATTATAGTAGTTATATTCTTGTACATATGGGGCATTATTATAGTAGTTATATTCTTGTACACACGAGGCAGTATTATAGCAGTTATATTCTTGTACATAGGGACAGTATTATAGTAGTTATATTCTTGTACATATGGGGCATTATTATAGTAGTTATATTCTTGTACACACGAGGCAGTATTATAGTAGTTATATTCTTGTACATAGGGGGCAGTATTATAGTAGTTATATTCTTGTACATAGGGGCAGTATTATGGTAGTTATATTCTTGCACATAGGGGGCAGAATTATAGTAGTTATATTCTTGTACATATGGGGCATTATTATAGTAGTTATATTTTTGTACATAGGGGGCAGTATTATAGTAGCTATATTCTTTTTACATAGGGGCAGTATTATAGTAGTTATATTCTTGAACATAGGGACAGTTTTATAGTAGTTTTATTCTTGTACATAGGGACCAGTATTATAGTAGTTATATTCTTGTACATAGGGAACAGTATTATAGTAGTTATATTCTTGTACATAGGGGGCAGTATTATAGCAGTTATATTCTTGTACATAGGGGGCAGTATTATAGTACTTATATTCTCGTACATAGGGGGCAGTATTATATTAGCTATATTCTTGTACATAGGGGCAGTATTATAGTAGTTATATTCTTGTACATAGGGACAGTATTATAGTAGTTATATTCTTGTACATAGGGAAGTATTTTAGTAGTTATATTCTTGTACATAGGGACAGTATTATAGTAGTTATATTCTTGTACATAGGGGGCAGTATTATAGTAGTTATATTGTTGTACATAGGGGGCAGTATTATAGTAGTTATATTCTTGTACATAGGGGGCAGTATTATAGTAGTTATATTCTTGTACATAGGGGCAGTATTATAGTAGTTATATTCTTATACATAGGGGGCAGTATTATAGTAGTTATATTCTCGTACATAGGGGCAGTATTATAGTAGCTATATTCTTGTACATATGGGCAGTATTATAGTAGTTATATTCTTGTACATAGGGACAGTATTAGGCTAGGTTCACACTTGCGTTGTGCAGTCCGTTCAACAAATCCGTTAAACGGACTGCACTAACGCAAGTGCCAACTTTGGCACTGCGCTAGCGCAGATGGAGCATCTGCTAGCTCCATCTGCGCTAGCAGTGCGCTAGCAGTGACGGATCCGGAAACGCTGCAGCCCGCGTCTCGGGTTCGTCACTCAATGACAGCACATCGCTAGCGCACGCCTATTGTGGGCGTGCGCTAGCGATGCGTTCGCCATTGCCAGTAATGGCGGCGTTAACGGACTACGTTACACCGCGTTATGCCGCGGTGTAACGTAGTCCGTTAAACGGGTTCACACAACGCAGTGTGAACCCAGCCTTATAGTAGTTATATTCTTGTACATATGGGACAGTATTATAGTAGTTATATTCTTGTACATAGGGGACAGTATTATAGTAGTTATATTCTTGTACATAGTGGGCAGTATTATAGTAGTTATATTCTCGTACATTGGGGGCAGTATTATATTAGCTATATTCTTGTACATAGGGGCAGTATTATAGTAGTTATATTCTTGTACATAGGGACAGTGTTATAGTAGTTATATTCTTATACATATGGGACAGTATTATAGTAGTTATATTCTTGTACATAGGGAAGTATTTTAGTAGTTATATTCTTGTACATAGGGACAGTATTATAGTAGTTATATTCTTGTACATAGGGGGCAGTATTATAGTAGTTATATTGTTGTACATAGGGGGCAGTATTATAGTAGTTATATTCTTGTACATAGGGGGCAGTATTATAGTAGCTATATTCTTGTACATAGGGGCAGTATTATAGTAGTTATATTCTCGTACATCTGGGCAGTATTATAGTAGTTATATTCTTGTACATAGGGACAGTATTAGGCTAGGTTCACACTTGCGTTGTGCAGTCCGTTCAACAAATCCGTTAAACGGACTGTACTAACGCAAGTGCCAACTTTGGCACTGCGCTAGCGCAGATGGAGCATCTGCTAGCTCCATCTGCGCTAGCAGTGCGCTAGCAGTGACAGATCCGGAAACGCTGCAGCCCGCGTCTCGGGTTTGTCACTCAATGACGGCACATCGCTAGCGCACGCCCATTGTGGGCGTGCGCTAGCGATGCGTTCGCCATTGCCAGTAATGGCGGCGTTAACGGACTACGTTACACCGCGTTATGCCGCGGTGTAACGTAGTCCGTTAAACGGGTTCACGCAACGCAGTGTGAACCCAGCCTTATAGTAGTTATATTCTTGTACATATGGGACAGTATTATAGTAGTTATATTCTTGTACATAGGGACCAGTATTATAGTAGTTATATTCTTGTGCATAGGGACCAGTATTATAGTAGTTATATAGTTATATTCTTGTACATATGGGGCAGTATTATAGTAGTTAAATTCTTGTACATATGGGGCATTATTATAGTAGTTATATTCTTGTACATAGGGGGCAGTATTATAGTAGTTATATTCTTGTACATAGTGGGCAGTATTATAGTAGTTATATTCTTGTACATAGGGGCAGTATTATAGTGGTTATATTCTTGTACATAGGGGCAGTATTATAGTGGTTATATTCTTGTACATAGGGGCGGTATTATAGTAGTTATATTCTTGTACATAGGGACCAGTATTATAATAGTTATATTCTTGTACATAGGGACAGTATTATAGTGGTTATATTCTTGTACATAGGGGCAGTATTATAGTGGTTATATTCTTGTACATAGGGGCGGTATTATAGTAGTTATATTCTTGTACATAGGGACCAGTATTATAATAGTTATATTCTTGTACATAGGGGCAGTATTATAGTGGTTATATTCTTGTACATAGGGGCAGTATTATAGTAGTTATATTCTTGTACTTTTCCTTCCACTCAACTTAGGGGCAGTATTATAGTGGTTATATTCGTGTACATAGGGGCGGTATTATAGTAGTTATATTCTTGTACATAGGGACCAGTATTATAGTAGTTATATTCTTGTACATAGGGACAGTATTATAGTAGTTATATTCTTGTACATAGGGACAGTACTATAGTAGTTATATTCTTGTACATAGGGGGTAGTATTATAGTAGTTATATTCTTGTACATAGGGGCAGTATTATAGTAGTTATATTCTTGTACTTTTCCTTCCACTCAACTTTCCATTAATATGCTTGGATACAGCACTTTGTGAACAGCCATCTTCTTTAGCAATGACCTTCTGTGGCTTACCCGCCTTGTAGAGTGTGTCAATGACTGCCTTCTGGACATCTGTCAAGTCAGGAGTCTTCCCCATGATTGTGGAGCCTACTGAAACCGACTAAGCGACCTTTTTAAACACTTATGTAGCCTTTGCAGGTGTTTTTTTTGTTAAGTATTCTAATTTACTGAGATACAGTCGTAACTTTTGGGGTTTTCATTGGCTGTAAGCCATAATCATCAACATGAACAGAAATAAACACTTGAAACAGATCACTCTGTTTGTAATGACTATAAAATATATGAGTTTCACTTTTTGAATTGAAGAACTGAAATAAATTAATTTTTTTGATTATATTCTAATTTTGTGAGAAGCACCTGTATATTCTTGTATATAGGGGTAGTATTAAAGCAATATATTTAGATATAGAATATGGACAAAAGTTTTGGGTCACCTCCGCATTACATAAATCACAGCTTGTATGACATCCAATTCAAAATCAATATGCAGTAATTTGAAGTTGGTCCTCCCTTTGCAGCTATAACGTCCACTTTTGGGGAAGACTTTCTACAAGGTTGTGGATTGCATCTGGGAGACTTTTTGCCCATTCATCCAGAAAAGCATTTGTGAGGTCATACACTGATGTTGAATGAGAGGGCTCAACATCTCTGTTCTATTTCATCCTAAAAGTATTGGACGGGGCTGAGGCCCAGGTTCTGTGCAGTCGGTCATGTTTTTCCACCGAACTCCTCCAACCTTGCGTCGTGCTTTAGACATAGTCATGGGGAACGAAAAGGGCCTTCTCCAAATTGTTCCTAAAAAGTTGAAAGCTACAATTGTCAAAAAGGTTTTGTGCTAAAACACTAAGGTTGACCACTGAAATACAAGCCTATAGCATAATCCCTCATCCACCAAACTGTATAGTGGGCACAAAGTAGTCTGGCGGGTAATGTTCTCCTGGCATTCACCAAACCCAGATTCGTTTATCAGATGCCAGGTAGAGAAGTGTGATCCGTCACTATACAGAACACATTTTCTCCAGAGTCCAGTTGTGCCTGCTTTCACACCACTTAATCCGGCACTTGGTATTGTACTTGGTATTGTAAGGCTGCATAAAGCTGCTCGTCCATGAAGATCTTGGCGGGGGGGGGGGGGGGGGAGAACAGTTTTAATGTCAGAGGAGGTTTGGATTCTGCTGGAAAAATGGTTTCACCAAATCAATGTTACTGTACATTATGCCACCCCCACACCATAATCCCAGGCTTATGGCAGGTGTGATGGTCCCTCTTGAAGGCTTCTTCATGGTGTAGCACAAGACCTTGTCTCATGACCAATTTCCGGCTATCATGGTGTCCAAGATTAAGGAGGAACTCATTGCTCGAGGGGATAGAGCTCCATTCCATCTTAAATTGCTCCATTTCATCCTCCGGTCTCATTTCGAGATCATATAGGCAATGCCATTAAGAAACCTTCACGAGGCAAAGTCACACTGATCATACTTCCGGAAATATGGTGTGAGGTGGCATAATGGACAGTGCCAAACACCTTTTCTCTTCATTCCAGGCATAGTTTCATAGTTTTTAAGGTTGAAAGTAGACATAAGACCATTGAGTTCACTTCATAGGCTAACATGTTGATCCAGAGGTAGGCAAAACCTGCATGAGGTAGATGTTTATTTCCCCATATAAGGGAAAAAATCCTTCCCAGCAGCACATATGGCAATCAGACTAGTTCAGTTCTTTTGATCAGTGTCCCATCACAAAATCTAGTACTCATAATTTGTAATATCATGTTATTCAAGAAAGGCATCCAGGCCCTCCTTGATCTTTTGCAATAAATCAACCATTACGACATCATATGGCATTCCATAGCCTCACTCACTGCTCTCCCAGTAAAGAATCCCTAATGTTAATTCTCTTACAGTGAAGAGTCGCCTCCTGTGATTATGATTAATCTTTCTTTCCTCTAAATGTAGAGGATGCCCCCCTGTCGCATGCCTAGGTATATAAAGATCACTAGAAGATCTCTGTACTGTCCCTTCATATATTGTACATTGTAATAAGATCGCCACTAAGTCTTAGTTTTTTCAAATTGCATAACCCCAAGTTTGATAACTTGTCTTGGTACTGTAATTTACCCATTCCTTTAATAACCTTTATCGCTCTTCTCTGCACCCGCTCTAGTTCAACTATGTCATTCTTACACATGGGAGACCAAATTGTACACAGTATCTAAGTTCTCGTCATGAAAATCTATGCTTCTTTTAATGCATCCCATTATTTTTTTTGCCTTTGCAGTTACTGCTAAAGTTTAGTTTGCTTTCCACCCTTTGTAACAGCTTGAGTTGGTGGTGGAACCAGTTCGCCAACATGTTCCAGATCCAGGGCCGGACTGGCCATCTGGCAATTCTGGCAAATGCCGGAAGGGCCTGACTGGTCGTGGGCTGCCTGTCTGTTACGTTGTTAACTGAATCTGTGTTCTCAAGACACCCCTACTGTTAAGAGTTGTGACGGAGCACAAAGTCACTGACTCAGTCACTTACCCCAGCATGCCATGGGTATCATTACAAATATTGGTGTTGTAGTAAATCTTGCTTTCCTCAATCCATAGTAATATTAGTACTATATTCCCAAATGGCGCTTGGGGACGGGGACAGCATGGGCCTGTGTGATTTCAAATGCCAGGGCTGAATTTCAGCCCCTGTCCAGATCACTGCCAGGTCAAGTGTTTCCAACAGGTCAATGCCAGGCTGCATGTTGCTTGTCGTACTTTGAGCATCACCGAACTTGTCTCCCATCGAGCACATCTGGGATGTCGTGGGTTGGCAAATTACCCAGGTCGCTGCCAGCAGCGGATCTTGAGGATTTGATCAAGTGCATTGAGCACAGCAGAACATAGACGACCATTAATAACCTCACTGATAATACTAATACTAAGTCTGTAACTGAGATTTCTGCCCATGGCGCTCATAATTGATACTGAATAAATCGAGAGCTTTTGAAACTTTTGTTTCCAATTTTGTCATCATTTGCACATCATTAACCCCTTCACCCCCCAAGCCTGTTTGCACCATCATGACCAAACCAAATTGTACAATTTTTACTACTGTCACTTTATGAAGTGATAACTCTGGAACGCTTCAATGGATACCCCGATTCTGAGCTGTTTTTTCATGACATTTTGTATTTTATCCAAGAAGTATTGTTTCTCCTTGCGGATATCGACACGCTAAGCAAGCCGAAATGAGGAGACTTAAAGCCGCAATGCTCCTCTGGGTAACATGCTAATTATGCAAACTGTCTCTTTAGAGAGGAAGAGAGCTAAAACTCTAGTGCCACCTATTGGAAGGTAGCAATCCTACAAGTCAATGTTGACCCTCTAACGAGTCTTGTCACATGACTTAGGATAATAGCCAAACCAGAATCTCAATTTGCAGACACTGTGTTTCGGGGTACTGCCCCTCGTCAGTGCAACGTTTTTTGTGAAAAAAAACCGTTAAATTTGGTGAAAATTTAGCAATTTTCAAACTTTAAATTTTCATGCCCTTAAATCAGAGAGTTATATCACACAAAATAGTTAATAATTAACATTTCCCACATGTCGAATTTACTTCAGCACAATTTTTGAAGTATAATTTTTTTTGTTAGGAAGTTATAAGGGTTAAAATTTGACCAGCGATTTCTCAATTTTCCAAAATTTTACAAAACCATTTTTTAGGGACCACATCATATTTGAAGTGACTTTCAGGGGTCTACATGACAGAAAATACACAAAAGTGACACCATTCTAAAAACTGCACCTCTCAAAGTGCTCAAAACCACATTCAAGACGTTTATTAACCCTCCAGGTGCTTCAAAGGAATTTTTGAAATGTGGAAGGAAAACATGAACATTTAACTTTTTGTCACAAAAATGTTACTTTAGACCCAAATGTTTGTAATTTTGCAAGGGTAACAGGAAAAATTAGACCACAAAATGTGTTGGCCAATTTTTCCTGAGCATGCTGATACCCCATATGTTGGGGAAAACCACTGTTTGGGCATATGGCAGAGCTCGGAAGGGAAAGTGCGCCATTTAATTTTTTAATGTAAAATTTGCTGGAATAATTAACCGACATCATGTTGCGTTTGGAGCCCCTGATGTACCTAAACAGTGGAAACCCCCACAAGTGACAATATTTCGGAAACTAGACCCCTCAGGGAACTTATCTAGATGTGTGTTGTGCACTTTGAACCCCCAGGTGCTTCACAGAAGTTTATAACATTGAGCCACGAAAAAAAAAAAATCACATTTTCCCCACAAAAGAGTAAGGCCGGGATAACACGTGCAAGTGCCATACAAGAAACTCGCGCATCAATACCCAACACTGCCACTGGCACTCGGGACCGGAGCGTGCAGCTGCATGTGTTTCTATGCAAGCCGCACGCTCTGGTCCCGAGTGCCGGCGGCAGTGTTGGGTTTTGATGCGAGAGACTCGTGCAAGTTTATCGCATGGCACTTGCAAGTGTAACCCCGGCCTAACAGGAGAAATTGCACCTTACAATTTGTTCTCCAATTTATCCTGAGTTCGCTGATACCCCATATGTTGGGGAAAAACTACTGTTTAGGCACACAGACCTTAGAAGTGAAGGACCGTCATTTGACTTTTTGAATTCAAAATTTGCTGGAATAAGTAGTGGATGCCACCAGGGCCGTATTTAGAGTTTCTGCTGCCCTAGGCACTTTTCGTGCTGCCTCCCCCACTGGTGAGTATGACTAAGGCCGGGATCACACATGCGAGAAACACGTCCGTGTCTCGCATGTGAAATCCAAGATCTGGCGCTGGCACTTCGGAGCGGAGCGTGCGGCCGCATAGCAACACATGGAGCTGCACGCTCCGCTCTGGAGTGCCGGCGCCAGAGCTTGGATTTCACATGCGAGACACGGGCGTGTTTCTCGCATGTGTGATCCCGGCCTAATGCAGACACTGTCGGCAGTGACTTGGGCTCCTTTCACATCAGTGATTTTTGCCATTCATGGCAGATCCTGCAGTTTTTCCTCATCTGCGCATCACTTACGGCAACACTGCGTTCGGCCTCATTCATTCCCTATGGGACTTGCGGACATGTGCGGCACTTGCGGTTTTGCGGCAATCCGGCAAATGCGGTACTTGCAGCAGCGGAAAAAAAACGCTACTAGCAGTGTTTTTTTGTCTCACCGCAAGTGCCGCACATGTCCGCAAGTAGCCATCACTATCTGTCCCTGCACCTTGCTAGCTCATCCCTTACCATCCCTCCCTGACCTAAAACTACACTATAAAGCTTTAGAAAAACAATTACCTGACATATTCCTATGATAATGAGGGCTCCAGGCTATGGTGTAAGTGCAGTTTTCCCTGCGGAAGACTTCAGGAAGACGGCCGCCATAGGCGGCGCATGCGCAGACTGAGATCGCATCTGGACCAAGATCACAATCTCCACATGCGCTGCCTCCATTGGCCCACAGCTTCAGAAAAATGGCCGCCAGGAAAGCAATGCACTCCACTTAGCTCACCGCCAACATCAAGCCCGCAGCATTGCACCGCTGGGACATCCCCTCCTCCCATTCAGGGCCCGCTGCATTGTCCCACTTCTGCCACTGCAGACTTCCGGAGGAAGGGACTCGGCCTCCTGTGATTCTACTTACAAGACAGACCATTACTACAGGACAAGGTATGTTATTACAGGACGGGGGATGGGATTACTGGACACGTTAATACAGGACAGGGGACGTTATTACAGGACAGGGGACGTTATTACAGGTCAGGGGACGTTATTACAGGACAGGGGACGTTATTACAAGGCAGGGACATGTATATGTATCACAGATACACTGCACAGGGGGGCACAGTATACACATATACACCACACAGTGCTCCATACTGTATAATGGCCCCACATGGTGCTCCGCTCCGTACACATGTGGCTCCGCACACACACCCGGCTCCGCTCCGTACACACCCGACTCCGCTCCGTACACCTCGTACACACCCGGCTCCGCTCCGTACACCTCGTACACAGCCGGCTCTGCTCCGTACACCTCGTACACACCCGGCTCTGCTCCGTACACCTCGTACACACCCGGCTCTGCTCCGTACACCTCGTACACACCCGGCTCTGCTCCGTACACCTCGTACACACCCGGCTCTGCTCCGTACACCTCGTACACACCCGGCTCCGCTCCGTACATCTCGTACACCTCCGCTCCGTACACCTCGTACACACCCGGCTCTGCTCCGCACACCTCATACACCTCCGCTCCGTACACCTCGTACACACCCGACTCAGCTCCGCACAGCTCCTACACACCCGGCTCCACTCCGTACACCTCCGGCTCTACTCCGTACACCTCATACACACCCGGCTCTGCTCCGTACACCTCGTACACGCCTGTACACCTCCGGCTCCGCTCCGTACACACCCAGCTCAGCTCCGTACACACCCAGCTCCGCTCCGTACACCTCGTACACACGCGGCTCCGCTCCGTACACCTCACACACAACTCTGCTCCACACACACACATACAACTTCGCACCGTACACCTCGTACACATGCAGCTCCGCTCTGTACACCTCGCACACACGGCTCTGCTCCGTACACCTTGCACACATGCCGGCACACTCTGTACACCTTGCACACACGTGGCTCCGCTCCGTACACCTCGCACACACACGGCTCCGCTCCGTACACCTCACACACAACTCTGCTCCGCACACACACATACAACTCCGCACCGTACACCTCGTACACATGCGGCTCCGCTCTGTACACCTCGCACACAAGGCTCTGCTCCGTACACCTTGCACACATGTCGGTACACTCTGTACACCTCGTACACACCCGGCTCCGCTCCGTACACCTCCGCTCCGTACACCTCGTACACACCCGGATCTGCTCCGTACACCTCGTACACACCCGGCTCCGCTCCGTACATCTCGTACACCTCCGCTCCGTACATCTCGTACACCTCCGCTCCGTACACCTCGTACACACCCCGCTCTGCTCCGTACATCTCGTACACCTCCGCTCCGTACATCTCGTACACACCCGGCTCTGCTCCGCACATCTCGTACACCTCCGCTCCGTACATCTCGTACACCTCCGCTCCGTACATCTCGTACACCTCCGCTCTGTACATCTCGTACACCTCCGTTCCGTACATCTCGTACACCTCCGCTCCGTACATCTCATACACCTCCGCTCCGCACACCTCGTACACCTCCGCTCCGTACACCTCGTACACACCCGGCTCTGCTCCGCACACCTTGTACACCTCTGCTCCGTACACCTCGTACACACCCGGCTCTGCTCGGCACACCTCCTACACCTCCGCTCCGTGCACCTCGTACACACCCGGCTCTGCTCCGCACACCTCGTACACCTCCGCTCCGTACACCTCGTACACACCCGGCTCTGCTCCGCACACCTCCTAAACACCCGGCTCCACTCCGTACACCTCCGGCTCTACTCCGTACACCTCATACACACCCGGCTCTGCTCCGTACACCTCGTACACGCCCGCACACCTCCGCTCCGTACACACCCAGCTCAGCTCCGTACACACCCAGCTCTGCTCCGTACACCTCGTACACACGCGGCTCTGCTCCATCCACACTGTAAACCCCTCTTTACCCCACACATAAACTTACCCTCATCCATCACCATGACAACCAGCACAGCAGAGTCCTGCATACACTGAGGCCCCTGATCATGTGACCCCCTAACTCCTCCCCTCCTGTGACCTCATCACAGGTCCTGTGCGCACAGTGCAGCCATATATGTTATGTACAGTGCACGGCTCTGCAGGTGGAGGGATGTGGATCCGCTGAATCCATGACTGTCGAGAGGTATGTGCTGCCAGCTGGCATGAGTGCCTCCCTGCAGGCCGAGGCCCAGTGTTCTCCACATACCTTTCCAAGATGCTTTTTTTTCCTCCCCTTTTCTGTTTGGCTGTCACTGTCAGATCCCAGGACCTCCCTAGCCGGCAGTGATCTGGACCTGGGGCGCTGTGCCGCTCTGGATCTCCTCCTTTCAGCCAGGTGAGTTTAGCACACACTGATTGCACACAGTGTGGGCGTCTGCAAACGGCCTGAACCGGCTGCTGGGGGACTGGCCCGGGGGCATCTGCACCCTGCCCGCCCCTGGTGGGATCCATCCAAGACACCAACAGCAGACAGAGGCGGGTGGGCGGGTCGACACAGGACTGTCAGGCAGGAATTGAACTTGGCGCTTCAACGAGGAGGGGACGGGGCCTGCAGTGTGACTTGTTTCCGCTTCCGGCCCCCTGCGCCGTACATGTGACAGGACTGCATCCGAGACTGCAGCAGCAGCAGCCGGAAGACTGGGGTGGGTGGGAATGAGGATAGAGGGAGGGCGGGAAATAGGAGGAGGGCGGGCAGGCGGACCCAGATTTAAATTAAAAAAAAAAAATCTTGCCTTGCTCAGGTGCCGCCCCCCTTCTCCTTACCGCCCTAGGCACGTGCCCTCGAGTGCCTAGTGGCAAATACGGCCCTGGATGCCATATCACGTCTGAAGAGCACCTGATTTGCCTAAACAGTGGAAATCCCCCACAAGTTACAGTTGTGGCCAAAAGTGTAATTCTGTCAGATAATACTCGGTTTCTTCCTGAAAATGATTGCAAACACAAATTCTTTGTTATTATTATCATCTTCATTTAATTTGTCTTAAATGAAAAAAATACAAAAAGACTTGTCCTAAAGCCAAATTGGATATAATTCTACACCAAACATAAAGGGGGTGGACAAAAGTATTGGCACTGTTCGAAAAATCATGTGATGCTTCCCTAATTAGTGTAATTAACAGCACCTGTAACTTACCTGTGGCACCTAACAAGTGTTGGCAATAACTAAATCACACTTGCAGCCAGTTGATATGGATTATAGTTGACTCAACCTCTGTCCTGTGTCCTTGTGTGTACCACATTGAGCATGGAGAAAAGACCAAAGAACTGTCTGAGGACTTGAGAAACCAAATTGTGAGGAAGCATGAGCAATCTCAAGGCTACAAGTCCATCTCCAAAGACCTGAATGTTCCTGTGTCTACCGTGCGCAGTGTCATCAAGAAGTTTAAAGCCCATGGCACTGTGGCTAACCTCCCTAGATGTGGACAGAAAAGAAAAATTGACAAGAGATTTCAACGCAAGATTGTGCGGATGTTGGATAAAGAACCTCGATTAACATCCAAACAAGTTCAAGCTGCCCTGCAGTCCGAGGGTACAACAGTGTCAACCCGTACTATCCGTCGTCGTCTGATTGAAAAGGGACTGTATGGTAGGAGACCCAGGAAGACCCCACTTCTTACCCCGAGACATAAAAAAGCCAGGCTGGAGTTTGCCAAAACTTACCTGAAAAAAGCCTAAAACGTTTTGGAAGAATGTTCTCTGGTCAGATGAGACAAAAGTAGAGCTTTTTGGGCAAAGGCATCAACATAGAGTTTACAGGAGAAAAAGAGGCATTCAAAGAAAAGAACACGGTCCCTACAGTCAAACATGGCGGAGGTTCCCTGATGTTTTGGGGTTGCTTAGCTGCCTCTGGCACTGGACTGCTTGACCGTGTGCATGGCATTATGAAGTCTGAAGACTACCAACAAATTTTGCAGCATAATGTAGGGCCCAGTGTGAGAAAGCTGGGTCTCCCTCAGAGGTCATGTGTCTTCCAGCAGGACAATGACCCAAAACACACTTCAAAAAGCACTAGAAAATGGTTTGAGAGAAAGCACTGGAGACTTCTAAGGTGGCCAGCAATGAGTCCTGACCTGAATCCCATAGAACACCTGTGGAGAGATCTAAAAATGGCAGTTTGGTGAAGGCACCCTTCAAATATCAGGGACCTGGAGCAGTTTGCCAAAGAAGAATGGTCTAAAATTCCAGCAGAACATTGTAAGAAAAAGGTTGCGCAACCAAGTATTAGGCTGAGGGTGCCAATACTTTTGTCTGGCCCATTTTTGGAGTTTTGTGTGAAATGAGCAATCTTTTGCTTTTTGCTTCATTCTCTTGTGTTTTTTCATTTAAGACAAATTAAATGAAGATAATAATACCAAAGAATTTGTGATTGCAATCATTTTCAGGAAGAAACTGAGTATTATCTGACAGAATTGCAGGGGTGTCAATACTTTTGGCCACAACTGTACATCACTTTGGAACTAATCTAGATGTGTGGTGAACACCTTGAACCCCCAGCTGGTTCACAGAAGTTTATGACATAGAGTCGTGAAAATAAAAAAAATCACATTTTTCCCACAAAAATGTTATTTTAGCCTTACATTTTTTATTTTCGCAAGGATAGCATGAGAAATGGATCCCCAAGTTTGTTGTCTAATTTCTCCTAAGTATGCCGATACCCCATATGTGGTTGAAAACTACTTTTAGGCACAGTGCAAAGCTCCGGAGGGAAGAAGTGCCATGTCACATTAGCAGAGCTCCTGAGGTGCCAGAACAGCAGAACCCCCCATAATAGACCCCATTTTAAAAACTACACCTCTAAATTAATTCATCTAGGGGTGCAGTGCTTATATTGACACCCCATGTGGGTCACAGAATTCTATGCTATTGGGCAATGAAGACAAAATAATTACAGTACATTTTTACCACACAAATTTTGTTTTAGCTCCAGATTTTACATTTTCACACTGGGAAAAATGGCACCAAAATGTGTCCCACAATTTCTGCTGAATGTAGAAATACTTCATATTTGGCCGTACAGTACTGCTTAGCCATACACCAAGACTCGGGACGAATGGAGCGCTATTGAAATAGCGCTCGGTCCCTCCCAAGTCTTGCCGTAAGGAGGTATCCTGGAGTGTAGAATTTTCTATAATACTTTGTATACTCCATATACAGAGCCCCTAAGTGATAGAAGAGTAGTATCCCCCCCCAAGTGGCCCCATTTTGGAAAATATCCCCCATTGTGAGTTTATCTACAGGTGTCATGACAATTTTGACTCCATCGGTGTTTTCCAGAAACAAGCACCAGTGGATGTTGCTGAGTGAAAATTGCAAACTGCTGTTGTAGTGACCAGTACGTTGTAGTGCCCGCACATTATGCCCAGCTCATACAGCGGTAAATTAGGCGAGTTCTCATCGCTATAGAAATGCCAAACTTGTGGACACTAACTGCGGTTTTGGCATGCTGGATCTCAGATGGAAGGGGGGCATTTAGATTTCGGAGCACAGAAATTGCAGAATTTCATCTGGGGGGAGGGTCATTTCAATTTTCCAGAGCCTTTGTGCTACCAGTAACGTGACCGCGATGTCATCACAGGGCCTGCGCGAGAACGACCTGCTGTGATGTCACGGTCATGTGACTGCGACGTCATCACAGGTCCTGCGCACCTGCGTGAGAAGGACCTGCCATGACGTCACGGTCATGTGACCGCAACGTCATCACAGGCCCTGCGCGAGAAGGACCTGCCATGACGTCACGGTCATGTGACCGCGACGTCATCACAGTGCCTGCGCGAGAATGACCTGCCGTGACGTTACGGTCATGTGACTGCGACATCATCACAGGTCCTGCGCGAGAATGACCTGCCATGACATCACGGTCATGTGACCGAACTACAAGGGGCCCTCGGAAGGTGAGTATATGTTTATTTTTTTATTTTTTAACCTGTGACATACGTGGCTGGGCAATATAATACGTAGCTGGGCAAAATACTACGTGACTGGCCAATATACTACGTGGCTGGGCAATATACTACGTGGCTCTGTGCTGTATACTACGTCACTGGGCAATATACTACGTGGCTCTGTGCTGTATACTACGTCGCTGTGCAATATACTATGTGGCTCTGTGCTGTATACTACGTCACTGGGCAATATACTACGTAATTGGGTAATATACTACGTGGCTGGGCAATATACTATGTCACTGGGCAATATACTGCGTAACTGGGCAATATACTACATGGCTGGGCAATATACTACGTCACTGGGCAATATATTACGTGGCTGGGCAATATACTACGTGCCTGGGCAATATACTACGTGACTGGGCAATATACGACGTGGCTGGGCAATATACGACGTGACTGGGCAATATACTACGTGACTGGGCAATATACTACGTGACTGGGCAATATACTACGTGACTGGGCAATATACTACGTGGACATGCATATTCTAGAATACCCGATGCGTTAGAATCGGGCCACCATCTAGTCCCACTATATTTCTGTTAACAGATGATGAATTTGGAACATTTTACATAGCATTTTGGATCACATTTATCTGGCGCTCTATGCTGAGCACTCATTATTTTTTTCTTTAAATTTCCGAGTGACGTAATTCAGATTAAATCCTCGAGGGATCCATTCACTATAATGTGGCAGCAAAGTTACTCTGGGCTCTATCAGGTCTCTGTTCAGCGGTGTCCTTTTTTTCAGAGGTGCACAAAACTGTGGGCGACGGCACTTTTATACAATCCTAAAAAGACGAACACCGCCGGATCACAGGTCCTATGGCGTTCACAGGTCCTATAGTGCCTCCATCTGCCTCACTATTGGGAATCTTCCGCTGGGGATTCCAATAATCACGTATTTCAGAGATTTACAAGCAAATCCTGTTGTAATAAATGGAAGATGGATAAATGTGCGCCGAGCCTTACTGCAATCTCTGGGACGCAGAATTAAAAAAATCAACAGCAGGTGAAGAATTGGTTCTATTTATTTTCTACGCCGTTCCTTGTGCGGTATAAGTGATTAGGTGACTTTATTTCAGCTCGATGCGATACCAGATTTATGTTTTGCTGTGTTTTTTATGTTTGTCTGCTGTCACACTTAAAGCTTTTTTTACATATTTCTGCTGACAAAGTCACGTGATAGCTTGTTTTTTTGCGGTACGAGCTGACGTTTTTATTGGTACCATTTTCAGGCACATCACATTTTTTGATCGCTTTCTATTCTGATTTTGGGAGGCAGAATAAACAAACAACAACACTTCAGGAATTGTCTTTTTTAATGCCATTCCGTGTGTGGTAAAAATAATAAGACAGCTTTATTCTTTGGGTCAGTACGATAGCAGCGATACCACATTCATAATATTTTTTTATGTTTTGCCGCTTTTACACAATAAAAGCTATTTTATAGAAAAAAATTATTATTTTTGCATCGTTTTATTCTGAGAGCTATAACTCTTATTTTTTGGCTAATGGAGCTGTATGGTAGCTTGTTTTTTGCAGGATAAGATGACGTTTTCAGTAATACCATTTTTAATTACATTCGTCTTTTTGATCACATTTTATTCCACTTTTTGTTCGGCGGAATGATGATAAAGTTTCTTTTTTGTTTTTTTTACAGTGTTCACTAAAGGAGTTAACTAGTGGGACTGATTTATAAGTCGGGTTGTTCCGAACGTGGCGATACCACGTACTTTTATTTTTTTTTATTTATAATAATATTTATTTATGGGTACAATATATATTTATTATTATTATCTTGCGATTTTTTTTTTTTTATGTTTTCACAACTTTTTTCTTTTTTTTTCTTACTTAGTCCCGCTATGGAACTTTCACTTTCTGCAGTCTGATCGCAGTTATAAGGTATAGCAATGCAGAAGCATTGCTATATATCATAAGAAACAAACTCACAGATACCATTGTACAATAACATCCTAAAGGAATATATCAGGACAAAATATGGGTAATACCCAGTGGAGCGCCTCACTAACATATAATACAAAAAATATGGAGCTAAACAACCACCAATTAGATCATAAAAAAGTTTTTTTAATAGCGCAGTAGTTTTAAAATGTACAGAAAAATAAATCAATTTTACCATAGAACAATTGTCAGAAAACAGAGAAATTCAAATGAGGTTACAGGTAGACCCAAAGAGTGTCACACTATGAACATCATGACATAGTAATTACAAAGATATAAAAAACCTTTAAAATAAATATGCCATATAAAGAGACAATGCACTGTTGCATAATAAGGGGTAACGAAATCCCTAGCGCTACATGAATGAAATAGTCAAGGTATCATAAATTCGGTGACCACTAAATCATTAGATGCAGCTAGGGGGTTAGTATTTCAATCATCAGTTCTCACCCATGTCAGTGTCCATAGATGTAAGCACGTGCCCTATATTTATATATATTGCTATATTTTATAGCCTGTCACATCCTGCAGACACCAGTTTGTTAGATCATGCACTGTGATCGCGCGTACGGCCTCTGTGAGCCCAAAATCGCCAGGACGTACGTTCATATGTCCAAAATCGGCAAGTACCAGCCGACCTAGAAGTATGGATATGTGAAGGGGTTAACATAACTATCCAACTTGAGGTTTTCAAACATCTACTACTTTTCCTTCTTGGTGTTACAATTTCAATGTTGAGGAGTGTGTATACACTATAAAAAATAATAATAATAATAATAATAACAATAAAAAATATAAGTCACACTGCACTATCTTGAATGCATTATGGACAGGCCATAACTCATCAGGATCGATAGACTGTCTGACTGCACCATTGATGTAGACAGCGGAGAAGAAGCTGGAGAACATTGACCTGCATTGATCTCCCATGTTCCCCCGTGATAAACAAATCTACAAGTTCTGCCCATCAGGACATGAAAGCTCGAGAGCCTGCGTATCAATCCAGTTCAGGGCTGTCAGTGCTCATGTATTTCTGGAAATAGCTCAATGTTAGACTAACTTGGAACTACACCATGGCTTCTGTAGAAGTACAGTGACCACCACAAATTGTGCTCAGTGATGATGTTCCTTCTTAGCAGTCAATAGAAAATGTGGTCATGACTATTGGACGTCCAGCAAGTACAAGTCTAGCAATTAAATGAGAACTATGACTGCCACCAATGCTGTGTAAGAAATATTGATGGTTCCTGCCTCGGGATGGATGTATTCTGAGCAGACCACATCATTATTGTCATCTTAGTTTAGTAGTCACATGAGTAAAAACTGAACAAATTCCATTAATTCTTTAACAAGCTTTTACGGGCAGTGTCGTCATTATTTCAGTTTGAATTATTGTATTACGGTATCTTTGTTTCTTATGACTTGTATGTGAACTGCTGAATTGTAAAGCGCTGCGGAATATGTTGGCGCTATATAAAGATTATGTCTGATATTGTAACTCAGCACTATTTAATGGAAGTTTTCCCACAAACAAAAGTTCATTTTAATCAAGAGATCTTGGGATAATAATAACTTCCACAATTAGATGTGTTTAAATAAAATGTTCCTGTGCTGAGATAATCTTATAAATGTGCCCCTGCTGTGCACTATGTAATTAATGGCAATGTAAATTGGAAATACCCCGTTTTCCGCATTCAAAAATAAAGATTTTTTTAAAAAAGTAAGCGTATTTGGTATCACCATATCCTTAAAGTCCAGTCTGTAAGAATATAAAATTATTTATTTATTATTTATAAGATGTAATGCCAAAGCACCTGCCTGCAGAATCGTTTTTATTATTATTATTATTATTCAGTATGTGCTGGTATTCATTATGTAAACTAGGGGGCGGATCAGTGAGGAACCAGTGACCTTTCAGCAGTCTGCATTATGAATATATAATCAGAGCACCACATACCGCAGCCCCGCCTTAGGGCACGAGAATCTCATTAACACAAAACTAAAAATAAAGATTAAGAAACAATCACACAAGACGGATTTCATCAACCAAGTTGTCATTTTATTCAGTATTACGGTGCCGACCTGACACTGTCTGTAGGTTACTGTGCACAATCCAGCTGACAGGTTCCCTTAAAGAGCATTGCAGATGGCTCCTGGCTGGGTCTTCCAGCAAGACAATGACCTGAAACACACAGCCGAGACAACTAAGGAGTGGCTCCGTAAGGAGCATTTCCAGGTCCTGGAGTGGCCTAGACAGTCTCCAGACCTGAACCCAATAGAAAATCTTTGGAGGGAGCTGAAACCCAATGTTGTCCAGCGACAACCCCCAAACTTGAAAGATCTGGAGAAGATCTGTATGGAGGAGTGGGCCAAAATCCCTGCTGCAGTGTGTGCAAACTTGGTCAAGAACTACAGGAAACGTCTGACCTCTAATTGCAAACAAAGGTTTCTGTACCAAATATTACGTTCTGTTTTTCTATTGTATCAAATATTTATTTCATGCAATAAAATGCAAATTAATTAGGTAAAAATCATACAATGATTCTGTTTTTTTCGTTGTTTTTTTTAGATTCTGTCTCTCACAGTTGAAGTGTACCTATGATAAAAATTACAGACCTCTCCATTCTTTGTAGGTGGGAAAACTTGCAATATCGTCAGTGTATCAAATACTTTTTTCCCCACTGTATGTTTTTCTCTGAAATGCAGCAGTGTTAACCACTAGCAACTAGCTAACTACTAACTGTCACTATATGAGTGGCCGTAACCTTGGATAATTACGCTGCTGCAATGCCCTGCACATGGCGTAAGCGACATAGCGAATCAGAAGAACTTTACTACATTTCTAATTTGAGGTTTTTGCTAACATTATTACACCTACTATATATTGGGATATGATCTTTGAGATGAGAATACCCCTTTAAACATAGAGGTGCTTCTCACAAAATTAGAATGTCATCAAAAAGTTCATTTATTTCTGTTTTTCAATACAAAAAGTGAAACTCATATATAGAGTTATTACAGAGTGATCTATTCAAGTATTTATTTATGTTGATGATTATGGCTTACAGTCAATGAAAACCCAAAAGTCATTACCTCAGTAAATTAGAATACTTTATAACACCAGCTTAAAAAATGATTCTAAAATCTGAAATGTCGGCCTACTGAAATGTATGTTCAGTAAATGCCCTCAATACTTGGCTGGGGCTCCTTTTGCATCAATTACTGCATGAATGCGGTGTGGCATGGAGGCGATCAGCCTGTGGCACTGCTGAGGTGTTATGGAAGCCCAGTGTTGTGAATTCTGTGGCAGAGCTCCCTTCTGTGGTCACAAGTGGTACTTCGGCTGATTCTCTCTGGGAGCTTCCATTTGTGGAGGAAACTGGTACTGCTGCTTCTAAGTTTCCTTCCTCAGGTGATCTGGTGAGGTCGTTAGGTGCTTCTCTACTTAACCCCACCTAATGCTTTGATTCATGCTTCCTGTCAATGTTCCAGTGTTGGACTTGTGTTTCTCTGGATCATTCCTGTGGCCTGCTGCTCTGCATAGCTAAGTGCTTCTTTGCTATTTGTTGCTATTTTTTCTGTCCAGCTTGTCTATTTGTTTTGCTGGAAGCTCTGGGACGCAAAGGGTGTACCTCCGTGCCGTTAGTTCGGTACGGAGGGTCTTTTTGCCCCTTTGCGTGGTTTTCTTTAGGGTTTTGTGTAGACCGCAAAGTTATCTTTCCTATCCTCGTTCTGTCTAGAATATCGGGCCTCACTTTGCTGAATCTATTTCATCCCTACGTTTGTCTTTTCATCTTACTCACAGTCATTATATGTGGGGGGCTGCCTTTTCCTTTGGGGTATTTCTCTGAGGCAAGGTAGGCTTATTTTTTCTATCTTCAGGCTAGTTAGTTTCTCAGGCTGTGCCGAGTTGCATAGGGAGCGTTAGGCGCAATCCACGGCTGCCTCTAGTTGTGTTTGGAGAGGATCAGGGATTGCGGTCTGCAGAGTTCCCACGTCTCAGAGCTCGTTCTATTATTTTGGGTTATTGTCAGATCACTGTATGTGCTCTGACCTCCATGTCCATTGTGATACTGAATTGCCTTTTATAACAGCCCAGGTTGCTTTGATAGCATCCTTCAGCTCGTCTGCATTGTTGGGTCTGGTGTCTTTCATCGTCCTCTTGACAATATCCCATAGATTCTCTATGGGATTAAGGTCAGGTGAGTTTGCTGGCCAATCAAGCACAGTGATATCGTTGTTTTTAAACCAGGTATTGGTACTTTTGTCATTGTGGACAGGTGCCAAGTCCTGCCGGAGAATGAAATTTCCATCTCCAAAAAGCTTGACGGCAGAGGGAAGCATGAAGTGCTCTAAAATTTCCTGGTAGACGGGTGCGCTGACTTTGGTCTTGAGAAAACACCGTGGACCTACACCAGCAGATGACATGGCTCCTCAAACCATCACTGATTGTGGAAATGTCACACTAGACCTCAAGCAGCTTGGATTGTGGCCTCTCCACTCTTCCTCCAGACTCTGGGACCTTGATTTCCAAATGAAATGCAAAATTTACTGTCATCTGAAAACAACACCTTAGACCACTCAGCAACAGTCCAGTTCTTATTCTCCTTGGCCCAGGTAAGACGCTTCTGGCGTTATCTATTGGTCATGAGTGGCTTGACACAAGGAATGCGACACTTGTAGCCCATGTCCTGGATAGGTCTGCATGGCTTATCCTCCTTCTGGAGAGTGTCAATGACTGCCTTCTGTCAAGTCAGGAGTCTTCCCCATGATTGTGGAGCCTACTGAAACAGACTAAGGGACCTTTTTAAATGCCTAGGAAGCAGGTGTTTTTTGTTAATTATTTTAATTTACTGAGATAATTACTTTTGGGTTTTTATTGGCTATATGCAATAATTATCAACATTAACAGAAATAAACACTTGAAATAGATCACTGTGTCTGTAATGATTCTATATTATATGAGTTTCACTTTTTGTATTGAGCAACTGAAATAAATTAACTTTTTGATGATATTCTAATTTTGTGAGAAGCACCTGTATATAGCTGGAATCGTGAAGCCACGATCTGGTACATGCTGCCCATAGATCGGACCTCATATATCACTTGTCAGGTTCCCTTTAAGGCACTAAAATAATATAAAAAAATTAGTTTGGTTTCTCTGTAGTGACCTGGAGAATCATATTACTGGGTCTTTTTTGCTGTACAATTAACTTGCCAAAAAAAAAAAGAAATGGCAAAAATGCTTTTTTTACCATATCATCGAACTTGCAGTATTTTTCCTATTTTTACAGTGCATTGTATGGTAAAATGGATGGTGCCATTAAAAATAGAACCATTTCTGAAAAAAAAAAAAAAAACCCAGCCCCTCATACAACTATTTTGGATGAGAACTAAAAATGTGTCGTTCTCGGACATAACAAAAGGGGTTACATATTGGCGAGTACACATCTACCACCTGTAATACAGCATTTCATAATCTTTTGGGTTCCTGGGACGTCAAACGCTGTAAATCAAGTAATTTAATCTTGAACAATGGCCCATTTACAAGTGTAATAGAGCCAAGTTTGTCATTTAGCTCCTCACTGTACACATCTTTTCCTACATTTAAATCGCAAACTGAGCACTGCTACATTCGCCAAACCTTATTATTAGGCCTCATTTATGAAGAATAAGTGGCCGTGTGACCTACAGCAGCCAATCAGACCTCAGCTTTCAGTTTCAGGCCTACACTGGGGGGGAAAAAGGAAAAGTGATTTGTTGCTATTTTTCTCACTGTACATATAATGGTGCAATAAAAAACTGCAGAGAGTCGGGGCTTAAGCTGGCACGAGCATTTCGGGCGCAGTCTCCGAGCAGTCATTGTGCTGCTGTTGTATGAGATACGAGGAGGGGACGGGGGTGAAGATGCCACTATCTGCAGCTGGGTCATTACCATTTCATCGCCAGGAACAAGCGCTGTGATTATTTAGCCGCTGAGGGAAAGAAAGGACGCATTGATATACGGGAGCAAGGGAGGGGAACGCGGGAAATCAGGACACGTTGTGCAAATTTACAGCTGGCAGGGCGTATATGTTAAGGATTGAAAATAAAAATTCCATTAAGACCGTATGATAACCAACATGGCCAGCCAGCCTTTTCTGACCCGTAAACAACGAATGCGCAACTGTGTCACTCACGGGTCTAGGTCAATATTGGGAATCTAGAGTAATATTTTTGGCTCTTCTGGATTAATCATTGACAACTGGCGCTACGTACTGATCAAAAATACCATTAAGGGACGAGAACGCAAAATGGCTGATGAGCGTATCTTGCTGGCGCCCACAGGCCGTCGTCACAGGAGAGAATTCTGATACATCGTGCCGAGCTGCACATCTGAGTTTTAGGATATACAGATAGGTAAGGCTATGTTCACACGCTGCATTTTTGTGAAGCTGTGTTTTACAGTACCAGCAAAAGCCATGAGCTTTCAGAAATCTCATGCACACGCTTGTTTTTCTTTTGCTGACTGAATTGGAAATCTGCAGCACGTCAATTGTTTCAGCTTTTTCACAGCGTTTTTATCACTAGCAGAAAATAATGAGAAAGTGGAAAAAATGCTGTCAGAACGCAAATAAGCGTGTAATGTTTTGGCTGAATAAAACTAATTCTATTATAAAAGTACTGTCAACAAATCACACAAGTATTCTGCACCAAAAGGATGCTGCAAAAACTTCAAACTATGAAAAACAGGAATTTTGGAATTTTGAACAAAGCGCTTTTACAGCCACGAGAGCCGGTTTTGGCTGCTAAAATAACAACCACTTCACAAACACATCGTTTGAATATAGCCTCAGAGGGTGCCTTTTCACTGACTGATAGGGATCTTGAAAACAAGGAATGCATTCTTACCTAACCTCATTTCATCTCTACTCGGATTGTGTTGCTGGTTACAAGCTGCCATCTGCTGACCTAAAAAACTGTTTCTGTCCATCTGCCGCCATTCTGCAGAATTACTACTTTTTCTTTACAGTTATGCCACTTGAGTGTACTTAGTATGCATCCCTTTAAATGCCCTTATACAAGGTCCTCCTGCCGACTGTACCATTTATTGTCAGGGTTTATGCTTGGACACTTGATTTACTGCATAAGCCTTAATAGTGTGCCATGGAAGTCTACAGTTGTGTGAAATAGTGTTTTCCCCCTTCCTGATTTCCTGTTCTTTTGCATGTTTGTCACACTTAAATGTTTCAGATCACCAAACAAATTTAAATATCAGACAAAGATAACACAAGTAAACACAAAATGCCGTTTTAAATGAAGGTCTTTATTATTAAAGGAAAAAGAAAGCCAAATCTACGTGGCCCTGTGTGATAAAGTGTCCCCTCTCAAAAAAAAAAAAAAATAACTGTGGCTTTTAACATCTTTGGGAAGTTGAATTCAAATTCCCTATCCACACGCAGGCCTGATTATTGCCATTCCTGTTCTCAATCAAGAAATCACTTAAATAGGACCTGACTGACAAAGTGAAGTAGACGAAATGTTCCTCAAAAGCTAGACATCATGCCGCAATACAAAGAAATTCTGGAAGAAATGAGAAACAAAGTAATTGAGATCTATCTGTCTGGAAAAGGTTATAAAGCCATTTCTTAAACTTTGGGACTCCAGCGAACCACAGCGAGAGCCATTATCCACAAAAAAAAATCAATAAAACAGCAACAACTAAAAGCACTGCTGAGCAATAAGAACGTAAAGGTTTGTCTCAGTTTTGCCAGAAAACATCTTGATGATTCCCAAGATTTTTAGGAGAATACTCTGTTGAGTGACGAGACAAAAGTTAAACTTTTTGGAACGTGTATGTCCTATTAGATCTGACATAGAAGTAAGACAGCATTTAAGAAAAGGAACATCATAGCAACAGTAAAATATGGTGGTGGTAGTGTGAAGGTCTGGGGCTGTTTTGCTGGTAAATGGAACCATGAATTCTGCTGTCTACCAAAACATCCTGAAAGAGAATGTCTGGCCATGTGTTTGTGACCTCAAGCTGAAGCGCACTTGGGTTATACAGCAGAACAATGATCCAAAACACACCAGCAAGTCCACCTCTGAATGGCTTAAGAAAAACAAAATTAAAACTTTGGAGTGGCCTAGTTAAAGTCCTGACCTTAATCTGAGTGTGATGCTGTGGCATGACCTTAAAAAGGCGGTTCATGCTCGTAAACCCTCCAATGTGGCTGAATTACAAAAATTCTGCAAAGATGAGTAGCTCCTCCAGAGCGTTGTAAAAGACTCACTGCCAGTTACTGCAAACGCTCGATTACAATTGCTTCTACTAAGGTTGGCCAAACCAGTTATTAGTTTTAGGGGGCAATCACTTTCACACAGGGCCCTGTAGGCTTGGATTTTTTTTTCCTTAATAATAGAGACCTTCATTTAAAAACTGCATTTTGCAATTACTTGTTTTAGCTTTGTCTAATATTCAAATTTGTTTGGTGATCTAAAACATTTAAGTGTGATAAACATTCATAAGAATAGGAAATCAGGAAGGGGGCAAACACTTTTTCGCACAACTATATGGCCGGCTGCCCACAATTCAGTAGTAGCATTGATTTGGACGCAGCGCATGTTCACTACATCCAAAGCATTGCCTTCTATTGAACGCAGGTAAATCAGCATGTGTTCACTGAACCATATGGATTTACTGCATCCACTACACTCTACTGATGTAATTTCTATAGCGTCTCCGCAAGAGAAATTGACATGCTGCGGTCCGGAAAAATGTGCCACGTGTCAGTTTCTGCGGGTGATCCATGGGCTTCTGATTTCTTGAAATCCCATCCACTATGCTGTAACATCTGGCTGCTTCATGTTTGACACTGCATAAATACACAGCGTCAAACCTGCTGCAACTCCGGATAATGGGCACATACCTTTATGGAAGCCTTTTCATGAAGTACTGAATGTATATACACAGTGTCTGCACCAGCAGAATATTGAGTGCAGCTCTGGAGTATAATACAGGAGGTAACTCAGGATCAGTACAGGATCAGTAATGTATGTACGCAGTGACTGCTCCAGCAGAATAGTGAGTGCAGCTCTGGGGTATAATACAGGATGTAACTCAGGATCAGTAATGTATGTATACAGTGACTGCACCAGCAGAATAGTGAGTGCAGCTCTGGGGTATAATACAGGATGTAACTCAGGATCAGTACTGTTGTGAATTCTGTGGCTGAGTTCACTTCTGTGGTCACAAGTGGTATTGCAGTCTCTGGGCTTCCTCCCTCAGGTGTTTTGGTGAGCTCGTTGGCTGCCTTGCTATTTAGCTCCACCTGAGTCTGTCTTCCTTGCTCCTTGTCAATGTTCCAGTGTTGGATCTGAGCTACTGCATCTTTCCTTGGGCCTGCTGCTCTGCTAGATAAGTGCTTCTAGTTTGTTTTCTGTTTTTTCTGTCCAGCTTGTTTTTATCTTTTGCTGGAAGCTCTGAGAAGCAAAGGGGTGCACCGCCGTGCTGTTAGTTCGGCACGGTGGGTCTTTTTGCCCCTTTGCGTGGTTTTCGTTTTAGGGTTTTTTGTAGACTGCATAGTTCTCTTTGCTATCCTCGCTCTGTCTAGAATATCGGGCCTCACTTTGCTGAATCTATTTCATTCCTACGTTTGTCTTTTCCTCTTGCTAACAGTCATTATATGTGGGGGCTGCCTATTCCTTTGGGGTATTTCTCTGAGGTAAGTCAGGCTTATATTTCTATCTTCAGGCTAGTCAGCTCCTCAGGCAGTGCCGAGTTGCATAGGTAGTTGATAGGCGCAATCCACTGCTGCTTCCAGTTGTGTGAGGATAGATCAGGTACTGCAGTCTACAGAGATTCCACGTCTCAGAGCTCGTCCTATTGTTTTGGGTTATTGCCAGATCTCTGTATGTGCGCTGATTACTGCACGCTGTGTTGCCTGATTGCCAGCCATAACACAGTACAGGATAAGTAATGTAATGTATGTACACAGTGACTGCACCAGCAGAATAGTGAGCGCAGCTCTGGAGTATAATACAGGGTGTAACTCAGGATCAGTAATGTATGTATACAGTGACTGCACCAGCAGAATAGTGAGTGCAGCTCTGGGGTATAATACAGGATGTAACTCAGGATCAGTAATGTATGTATACAGTGACTGCACCAGCAGAATAGTGAGTGCAGCTCTGGGGTATAATACAGGATGTAACTCAGGATCAGTACTGTTGTGAATTCTGTGGCTGAGTTCACTTCTGTGGTCACAAGTGGTATTGCAGTCTCTGGGCTTCCTCCCTCAGGTGTTTTGGTGAGCTCGTTGGCTGCCTTGCTATTTAGCTCCACCTGAGTCTGTCTTCCTTGCTCCTTGTCAATGTTCCAGTGTTGGATCTGAGCTACTGCATCTTTCCTTGGGCCTGCTGCTCTGCTAGATAAGTGCTTCTAGTTTGTTTTCTGTTTTTTCTGTCCAGCTTGTTTTTATCTTTTGCTGGAAGCTCTGAGAAGCAAAGGGGTGCACCGCCGTGCTGTTAGTTCGGCACGGTGGGTCTTTTTGCCCCTTTGCGTGGTTTTCGTTTTAGGGTTTTTTGTAGACTGCATAGTTCTCTTTGCTATCCTCGCTCTGTCTAGAATATCGGGCCTCACTTTGCTGAATCTATTTCATTCCTACGTTTGTCTTTTCCTCTTGCTAACAGTCATTATATGTGGGGGCTGCCTATTCCTTTGGGGTATTTCTCTGAGGTAAGTCAGGCTTATATTTCTATCTTCAGGCTAGTCAGCTCCTCAGGCAGTGCCGAGTTGCATAGGTAGTTGATAGGCGCAATCCACTGCTGCTTCCAGTTGTGTGAGGATAGATCAGGTACTGCAGTCTACAGAGATTCTACGTCTCAGAGCTCGTCCTATTGTTTTGGGTTATTGCCAGATCTCTGTATGTGCGCTGATTACTGCACGCTGTGTTGCCTGATTGCCAGCCATAACAGTACAAGGAGCCCTTTCAATGATTTCCAATAGAGGGAAAAAAGAAATCCTGACATCATTTTTTTTTCTTAGCTCTGTCTTCAGTCTTTTTTTTCCCCTAGACATTAGAGTGCTTCAGGACACAGCTGTGGACATGGATATTCAGGCTCTGTGCTCCTCAATGGATAATCTCGTTGTAAATGTACAAAAGATTCAAGATACTATTGATCAGAAATCGATGCTAGAACCAAGAATTCCGATTCCTGATTTGTTTTTTGGTGACAGAACTAAGTTCCTGAGCTTCAGAAATAATTGTAAGCTATTTTTGGCCTTGAAACCTCATTCTTCTGGTAATCCTATTCAACAGGTTTTGATTATTATTTCTTTTTTGCGCGGCGACCCACAGGACTGGGCGTTTTCTCTTGCACCAGGAGATTCTGCATTGAGTAATGTTGATGCATTTTTCCAGGCGCTGGGATTGCTTTACGATGAGCCTAATTCAGTGGATCAAGCTGAGAAAAATCTGCTGGCTTTATGCCAGGGTCAGGATGATGTAGAAGTATATTGTCAGAAATTTAGAAAATGGTCAGTACTCACTCTGTGGAATGAATCTGCACTAGCGGCTTTGTTCAGAAAGGGTCTCTCTGAAGCTCTTAAGGATGTAATGGTGGGATTTCCTATGCCTGCTGGTTTGAATGAGTCTATGTCCTTGGCCATTCAGATCGGTCGTCGCTTGCGCGAGCGTAAATCTGTGCACCATCTGGCGGTATTGTCTGAGAGTAAGCCTGAGCCTATGCAGTGCGACAGGACTATGACTAAAGTAGAACGGCACGAACACAGACGTCTGAACAGACTGTGTTTCTATTGTGGTGATTCTACTCATGCTATTTCTAATTGTCCTAAACGCACTAGGCGGTTCGATAGCTCTGCCGTTATTGGTACTGTACAGTCCAAATTCCTTTTGTCCATTACCTTAATGTGCTCTTTGTCATCATATTCTGTCATGGCGTTTGTGGATTCAGGCGCTGCCCTGAATCTGATGGATTTGGATTATGCTAAACGTTGTGGATTTTTCTTGGAGCCTTTGCGGTGTCCTATTCCGTTGAGAGGAATTGATGCTACACCTCTGGCCAAGAATAAGCCTCAGTACTGGGCCCAGCTGACCATGTGCATGGCTCCTGCACATCAGGAAGTTATTCGCTTTTTGGTACTGCATAATTTGCATGATGTGGTCGTGTTGGGGTTGCCATGGCTACAAACCCATAATCCAGTATTGGATTGGAACTCTATGTCGGTAACCAGCTGGGGTTGTCAGGGAGTACATGGTGATGTTCCATTTTTGTCTATTTCGTCATCCATTCCTTCTGACATCCCAGAGTTCTTGTCGGACTTTCAGGATGTATTTGAAGAGTCCAAGTCTGATGCCCTTCCTCCGCATAGGAATTGTGATTGTGCTATCGATTTGATTCCTGGTAGTAAATTCCCTAAGGGTCGTTTATTTAATTTGTCCGTACCTGAACACACCGCTATGCGCAGTTATGTGAAGGAGTCCCTGGAGAAGGGACATATTCGCCCATCGTCGTCACCATTGGGAGCAGGGTTCTTTTTTGTAGCCAAGAAGGATGGTTCGCTAAGACCGTGTATTGATTACCGCCTTCTTAATAAGATCACTGTTAAGTTTCAGTATCCCTTGCCATTGATTTCTGACTTGTTTGCTCGGATTAAGGGGGCTAGTTGGTTTACTAAGATTGATCTTCGTGGTGCGTATAATCTGGTGAGAATCAGGCAGGGAGATGAATGGAAAACGGCATTTAATACGCCCGAGGGTCATTTTGAGTATCTGGTGATGCCGTTCGGACTTGCCAATGCTCCATCTGTTTTTCAGTCTTTTATGCATGACATTTTCCGTGAGTATCTGGATAAATTCTTGATTGTTTACTTGGATGACATTTTGATCTTCTCAGATGATTGGGAGTCTCATGTGAAGCAAGTCAGAATGGTTTTCCAGGTACTGCGTGCTAATTCCTTGTTCGTGAAGGGATCAAAGTGTCTCTTCGGTGTGCAGAAAGTTTCATTTTTGGGGTTCATCTTTTCCCCTTCTACTATCGAGATGGATCCGGTTAAGGTTCAGGCCATCCAGGATTGGACTCAGCCGACATCTCTAAAAAGTTTGCAGAAATTCCTGGGCTTTGCTAATTTTTATCGTCGCTTCATCTGTAATTTTTCTAGCATTGCCAGACCATTGACCGATTTGACCAAGAAGGGTGCTGATTTGGTTAATTGGTCTTCTGCTGCCGTGGAAGCTTTTCAGGAGTTGAAGCGTCGTTTTTGCTGTGCCCCTGTGTTGTGTCAACCTGATGTTTCTCTTCCGTTCCAGGTCGAGGTTGATGCTTCTGAGATTGGTGCAGGGGCGGTTTTGTCACAGAGAGGTTCTGGTTGCTCAGTGTTCAAACCATGTGCTTTCTTTTCCAGGAAATTTTCTGCTGCTGAGCGTAATTATGATGTGGGCAACCGAGAGTTGCTGGCCATGAAGTGGGCATTTGAGGAGTGGCGTCATTGGCTTGAGGGTGCTAAGCATCGCGTGGTGGTTTTGACTGATCATAAGAACCTTACTTATCTTGAGTCTGCCAAGCGCTTGAATCCTAGACAGGCCCGTTGGTCGTTATTTTTTGCTCGTTTTGATTTTGTGATTTCATACCTTCCGGGCTCTAAAAATGTGAAGGCGGATGCTCTGTCTGGGAGTTTTGTGCCCGACTCTCCGGGGTTATCTGAGCCGGCGAGTATCCTCAAGGAAGGAGTCATTGTGTCTGCCATCTCCCCTGATTTGCGGAGAGTGTTGCAGAAATTTCAGGCTAATAAACCTGATCGTTGTCCGGCCGAGAAACTGTTCGTCCCTGATAGGTGGACTAGTAAAGTTATCTCTGAACTTCATTGTTCGGTGCTGGCCGGTCATCCAGGAATCTTTGGTACCAGGGAGTTGGTTGCTAGATCCTTCTGGTGGCCATCTCTGTCACGGGATGTGCGTGCTTTTGTGCAGTCCTGTGGAATTTGTGCTAGGGCTAAGCCCTGCTGTTCACGTGCCAGTGGGTTGCTTTTGCCCTTGCCGGTCCCGAAGAGGCCTTGGACACATATTTCGATGGATTTCATTTCTGACCTTCCCGTTTCTCAAAAGATGTCTGTCATTTGGGTGGTCTGTGATCGCTTTTCTAAAATGGTCCATCTGGTGCCCTTGGTTAAATTGCCTTCCTCCTCTGATTTGGTGCCTTTGTTCTTCCAGCATGTGGTTCGTTTACATGGCATTCCTGAGAATATTGTTTCTGACAGAGGTTCCCAGTTTGTCTCGAGGTTCTGGCGAGCCTTTTGTGGTAGGATGGGCATTGACCTATCTTTTTCCTCGGCCTTCCATCCTCAGACTAATGGCCAGACCGAACGAACCAATCAGACCTTGGAAACATATCTGAGATGTTTTGTTTCCGCTGACCAGGATGATTGGGTGTCATTTTTGCCGTTGGCTGAGTTCGCCCTTAATAATCGGGCCAGCTCGGCTACCTTGGTTTCTCCATTTTTCTGCAATTCTGGGTTCCATCCTCGTTTCTCTTCAGGACAGGTTGAGTCTTCGGACTGTCCTGGTGTGGATTATGTGGTGGACAGGTTGCAGCAGATCTGGACTCAGGTAGTGGACAATTTGACCTTGTCCCAGGAGAAGGCTCAGCTTTTCGCTAATCGCAGACGCCGTGTGGGACCCCGACTTCGTGTTGGGGATCTGGTTTGGTTATCTTCTCGTCATATACCTATGAAGGTTTCCTCTCCTAAATTTAAACCTCGTTTTATTGGTCCGTATAGGATTTCTGAGATTCTCAATCCGGTGTCTTTTCGTCTGACCCTCCCAGACTCCTTTTCCATACATAATGTATTCCATAGGTCGTTGTTGAGGAGATACGTGGCACCTATGGTTCCATCTGTGGAGCCTCCTGCCCCTGTTTTGGTGGAGGGGGAATTGGAGTATATTGTGGAGAAGATTTTGGATTCTCGTGTCTCTAGACGGAAACTCCAGTATCTGGTCAAATGGAAGGGTTATGCTCAGGAAGATAATTCCTGGGTTTTTGCCTCTGATGTCCATGCCCCAGATCTTGTTCGTGCCTTTCATGTGGCTCATCCTGGTCGGCCTGGGGGTTCTGGTGAGGGTTCGGTGACCCCTCCTCAAGGGGGGGGTACTGTTGTGAATTCTGTGGCTGAGTTCACTTCTGTGGTCACAAGTGGTATTGCAGTCTCTGGGCTTCCTCCCTCAGGTGTTTTGGTGAGCTCGTTGGCTGCCTTGCTATTTAGCTCCACCTGAGTCTGTCTTCCTTGCTCCTTGTCAATGTTCCAGTGTTGGATCTGAGCTACTGCATCTTTCCTTGGGCCTGCTGCTCTGCTAGATAAGTGCTTCTAGTTTGTTTTCTGTTTTTTCTGTCCAGCTTGTTTTTATCTTTTGCTGGAAGCTCTGAGAAGCAAAGGGGTGCACCGCCGTGCTGTTAGTTCGGCACGGTGGGTCTTTTTGCCCCTTTGCGTGGTTTTCGTTTTAGGGTTTTTTGTAGACTGCATAGTTCTCTTTGCTATCCTCGCTCTGTCTAGAATATCGGGCCTCACTTTGCTGAATCTATTTCATTCCTACGTTTGTCTTTTCCTCTTGCTAACAGTCATTATATGTGGGGGCTGCCTATTCCTTTGGGGTATTTCTCTGAGGTAAGTCAGGCTTATATTTCTATCTTCAGGCTAGTCAGCTCCTCAGGCAGTGCCGAGTTGCATAGGTAGTTGATAGGCGCAATCCACTGCTGCTTCCAGTTGTGTGAGGATAGATCAGGTACTGCAGTCTACAGAGATTCCACGTCTCAGAGCTCGTCCTATTGTTTTGGGTTATTGCCAGATCTCTGTATGTGCGCTGATTACTGCACGCTGTGTTGCCTGATTGCCAGCCATAACACAGTACAGGATAAGTAATGTAATGTATGTACACAGTGACTGCACCAGCAGAATAGTGAGCGCAGCTCTGGAGTATAATACAGGGTGTAACTCAGGATCAGTAATGTATGTATACAGTGACTGCACCAGCAGAATAGTGAGTGCAGCTCTGGGGTATAATACAGGATGTAACTCAGGATCAGTACAGGATAAGTAATGTAATGTATGTACACAGTGACTGCACCAGCAGAATAGTGAGCGCAGCTCTGGAGTATAATACAGGGTGTAACTCAGGATCAGTAATGTATGTATACAGTGACTGCACCAGCAGAATAGTGAGTGCAGCTCTGGGGTATAATACAGGATGTAACTCAGGATCAGTACAGGATAAGTAATGTAATGTATGTACAGTGACTGCACCAGCAGAATAGTGAGTGCAGCTCTGGAGTATATTACAGGATGTAACTCAGGATCAGTACAGGATAAGTATGTGCACAGTGACTGCACCAGCAGCATAGTGATTGTAGCTCTGGAGTACACTACAGTATCAGTCTGAAACCATATTACAGTTGAATATTATAACCCATTTACTTGATAATTGTTGCGGAAATTATCAGTGTTTATGGTATCAAAATAACTGATGACTATACACTGCTTTTGTTACTGTAGGAATGTTTAAGATCTGCCCCAGTCCTAGATAGGAACACGCCTGACCTACAAGGTGTGACCACTTTTTGGTGTGTTTTCACAGATCCAGACCGTTTTATCTCCTGGGGACGTTGCAGAAGTTGCCAGGACTGTACCTGAAAAATCTGCATAGTCCTGGCAAATACAGGACTGTCGGCAGCTATGGGTGATTGTCAAGGGCGTAAAACCTTTGGTCACCGCATCAAACTTTTGAAAGGAAGGGTCCCTCTCCATTTAAAGTTTTGCTTCAATTCTTTTCTACACAGTGTGGGTACCTTGGACCAGACTCGGACTGGCCCACAGGAGAACAGGAGAATCCTCCAGTGGGCCCCCGTGCAGGAATGGGCCACCACGTCTTATACGAGCAGTATTTGGCACAATACACCTGATTCACTATATAGAGAAAAAGGCAGTTTATTGCTATAGAAATTTGTGAAAGAATGTAAAGTCATATTTTATGTAGCTGAAAAGTGGGGCCCTGGAGTTGATATTACTGGTGGGAACTTGGCACCCCAGTCTGACACTGCCTTGGACATATATAGGTATATATGACTTATGTATCTACTTATTAATTTTAATAGATAGATATGACATGGAAAGGATAAGCAGGGACAGGTGGGTGTGGATGTCCAGAGGTGTTTGCCCCTTGTGGCCTCTCAATAATCCATTGCTGGTGGTTCTGATAATGATGGACCTATCATAGTCAATTGGATTACATCTGTTGGAACCTTCCAGGGCATTGATGGAATTTGTTAAAGATGTTTTTGCTGGGATATGTGTAATATTATGATTTTTTTTTTCAGGTTAATTTTGGCTTGTTTCCACAGTAATAAATGTATGTATGCATGTTTTACGGTGATACTTTTACATAATTTCCTTGCCATTTGGCAAGCAATGCATAATTACCGTATATACTCTAGTATAAGCCGAACCTGGTATAAGCCGACCCCCTAATTTTGCCACAAAAAACTGGGAAAACTTAATGACTTGAGTATAAGCCTAGGGTGGGAAGTGCAGCAGCTACTGGTAAATGTCAAAAGAAAAATAGATACCAATAAAAGTAAAATTAATTGAGACATCAGTAGGTTAAGTATTTTTGAATATCCATATTAAATCAGGAGCCCCATATAATGCTCCATACAGTTTATGATGGCTCCATAT
This sequence comes from Ranitomeya imitator, assembly GCF_032444005.1. Classification (NCBI taxonomy): domain Eukaryota; kingdom Metazoa; phylum Chordata; class Amphibia; order Anura; family Dendrobatidae; genus Ranitomeya; species Ranitomeya imitator. Next base: position 418,004,424 of record NC_091283.1, on the reverse strand, counting down.
TAAAATATGCCCCATATAATCCTGCATAAAGGTTAATAATGGCCCCATAAGATGCTCCAAAGACACATTTGCCCAATATGATGCTGCTCAAATGCTGATTATGGCCCCATAAGATGCTCCATAAAGATATTTGCCCCATATAATGCTGTACAAACCTTGATTATGGCCCCATAAGATGCTTCTTACAGACACACTTGCCCCATAAAGTGCTGCACAAACGTTATGGCCCCATAGATGCTCCATACAAACACTTGCCCCATATAGTGCTGCACAAACATTATGGCCCCATATAGTGCTGCACAAACGTTATGGCCCCATACAGTGCTGCACAAACGTTATGGCCCCATACAGTGCTGCACAAACGTTATGGCCCCATAGTGCTGGACAAACATTATGGCCCCATACAGTGCTGCACAAACGTTATGGCCCCATATAGTACTGCACAAACGTTATGGCGCCACAGATGCTCCATACAGACACTTGCCCCATTTGCTGTTGCTGCGATAAAAAAAAATAAATCACATACTCACCTCTCCGTCGCTCAGGCCCCCGGCACTGTCAACCTGCTCCTTGTTCCGGCGCCACTCCATCTTCAGCGTCTTCAGTACTGACGTTCAGGCAGAGGGTGCGCACTATCCACGTCACCGCGCCCTCTGACCTGAGCGTCACTGCTGAAGACAGAGCGGCGCCCGGAACGGGGAGCAGGTGAATATCGCACAGTGCAGCGCTCCCCCTTCCCGTTATACTCACCTGCTCCTGGCGCTGTGCAGTCCCTGCTTCCCCGACGCCGCAGCTTCTTCCTGTACTGAGCGGTCACCGTTACCGCTCATTACAGTAAAGAATATGCGTCTCCACCTCTATGGGAGGTGGAGACGCATATTCATTACTGTAATGAGCGGTACCATGTGACGCTCAGTACAGGAAGAAGCTGACGGCGCCGGGGAAGCCAAGGACCTGCAGGGACCACGCCAGGAGTAGGTGAGTATAATTATACAGCCCCCGCTCCCCTGCCGACCCCCGGGTATGACTCGAATATAAGCCGAGAGGGGGACTTTCAGCCCAAAAAAGTGGGCTGAAAATCTCGGCTTATACTCGTGTATATACGGTATATGATAATGCAAGTCGCCTGGAACCAAAGAGAACTGTTTTATCAGCAGGAGATTATCAGTAGAGTACTAGTAAAACTGCCCCCATACAATCCTCCACATTCATGAGCTCTGTGTAACCCCACCCCCACCACTGATTGGCAGCTTTCTGCCTATGCACAGTGTACACAGGAAGCTGTCAATTATTGGTGTAGACAAGGGGCTGACACATCATTGGTGCAACCTGTGCAGTCACACAGGGGCCCAAGAGGTAAGGGGGCCCACTTTTACCTCCAAAGCAGGTGGAATTACGCACCATGAAGAGCTATTGGACTGTAAAGGGCCCATATATTGTTTCTGCACAGGGTTCTCTTCTTCCTGTGTCCACCCCTGGTGTAGACAGTATTTTAACAAGCTCAGCATTCAGAGTACTGGTAGATCTGCAGCAAATAAAAGTGATTTTATCAAAACTGCAGCACACAGCCTAGTAAGAGTATGTTTGCAGGTTGCATTTTTTGCAACATTTTTTTCGGTACCAAAAAACAGAATGGTAGCAGGGGAAACCATGTGTACAGTACGCGAGTGTTTGTTGCATTTTCCGTGCATTTTTTTTAGCCTTTTTTCTTGTGTTTTTAACCCAATGCATTTGAATGCGGTGAAAAGTGCTGCAAAAACGCTGAAACAATTGACATGCTGCGTCTTGGCATGCCTGTAAAATGCTGCTTATTATACACACTAAATATGTTGGGTAAAATACGTAGAATAAATGCCATGTGTGACCTTTAGTGACACAATTGCAGAGATCAGGGTCAGTGCCCCTACATCATGTTGTTCTCAGATTAGGCTACTTTCACACTGGTGTTTTTTGACGTACATCGCAATGTGTCGTTTTGGAGTAAAAACGCATCCTGCGAAGTTGCCCGCAGGATGCGTTTTTTCTCCATAGACTTTTATTAGCGACGCATTGCGACGTATCGCCACACGTCGCATCCATCGTGCGACGGATGCGTCGTGTTTTGGCGGACCATCGGCACAAAAAAAGTTCCATGTAACGTTTTTTTGTGTGTCGAGTCTGCCATTTCCGACCGCGCATGCGCGGCCGGAACTCCGCCTCCTCCCTTACAATGGGGCAGCGGATGCGTTGTAAAACTGCATCCGCTGCCCACGTTGCTCTTTTTTTTTCGTAGTTTGCGTCGGTACGTCGGGCCGACGCATGGCGATGGCCCCGTACCGACGCTAGTGTGAAAGTGGCCTTACATAGCAAAACCCCGTGACAGATTCCCTATAAAGAGAGTCTGTCAACCCCCAAAATGCATATTAAACAAGCTGAGATGAGCTAGAAGAGATGGAGTCCAAGATCAAAGATCAAACTGGTCCCCTGGGTTTTGTGGCCTAAGATAGACACCACTGCCTGCCTGCTGTTTGTATCATCCAAAATACGGTGATCATGACATTTGAGCCAATTTCCCCCGCCCTTGTATGATAATGAAGGAGCCTCTCTATGGAGGGGAACCTGGCACAATTACCCATCACCTAATGGGAATGAAAATGGCATCACAAACAGCCCCCTCCTGAAGGGACCCATAGTAGCCACATGAGGAGTCTCTTACCGCAGACTCTGCCCCAGTCTACACAGCAAAGCTAAAAAGGGAGCTGCAAAAAGAGGAAATGTCTAGCTATACAGAATAAAAGGAAAATTCACACTGTTAATATTTTTCACATCATTCCCCTTGATATTCTTAGGCGGCGTCAGCTGTGAGGAGAAGGAGTACGCATCATTGGCAGGCCTTTGGAATAATTAGCAATTTTAATTGCTGTTTGATATTACACAAAATTGGTATTATCAGTCATATTTTATTCTGAAGCTGATGCACTAACATGAGTCATTCATACTATTTCTGGAAATATAGTGATGGAAGACTATTCGGCAGGCAGCGATCCTCTACAGAAATAACCTGAAGAGGTTATGTACAAAAAATAAAAACCATAAGGACTTGTGTAAGAGGCATGTACTTAAAATAGAAAAGGCTACATGCGCTTCATGATAAAAAGGCATGGATAAAAGGAGCAGATCCACCATGTCAGGGCTTTCATCATCCCATCGCCATGTCATGCAGCCTATTTTAAAGTTTCTCCATAATTTAGATAGGGACAAATGTTTGAGGTATCATTTATTCTATTCGGGCACTCTGTTGCACTATTATGTAGGACTATATGGCTAGATTATTTAGACATTATATATGTCCATAGTGTAAGGTACAATCAATAGTATAATTATTTTATCCTGAAATATTAGCAAAGACCCTCTTGTCCTCAAGGTCCACTTCCAATCTTGTCCACTTTCTAAGAGGAACAAGTGACATCACTTGGGTATGGAGGAAGATGTAAGGTACACAGCAAGGTTCAGAAATGTTTCAAATTACATCCGTGATGTCCATAGGCGCATTCACTGTCTCAACATTGTGTACATGGCAGTGCCTATCGGAAAGGGGCTTGGTTATGTAACTTCAGTTCATCTCTATTCGCTTAAAGTGGACCGGTCATTTGCAAAAAACAAGTTGAGTTAAATACTTTCTCAAAAACCCTCAGCTCCCCTGATTCTGCCGTTCTTTTCCTTTTTGTGCTGCATCACTCCATTGCAGAGATATTCATATTTGTATATTCTGGAGCGCACTGTGTGAAATCTCTGCTTCCAGATCAACTGGGGGGCGCGCACTTTCACTCCTCACTCCCAGGTGCAGCCATTCACAGTTTATCAGCCTTTGAGATTGATATACTGCTAGATCAGATGCCAAGTTATAATCGGCACCATCTGAGAGGGATGGAGGCTCAAGACCCAAGAGAAGACTCTGAAGAAACACCCAGTTGCACTGCACTGCAGAGATATCACATGGTGCGCTCCAGAAGAAACAAATGTGAATATCTCTGCAATGGAGTGACGCAGTACAAAACGGAAAACATGAGCAGAATCAGGGGAGCTAAGGAATTTTTAAAAGGTATTTAACTTTTTTAGCAAGTGACAGGTCCTCTTTAAAGAGGATGAGCTGCAATACCAGTCACAGCCTTTGGGCAGGGCGGATTCTGAAAAAGAATAGGAAGAAACAGAAAGTCCAGTCAGAAATGAAATCCTACTTCCTGTTTAGATCTATTCATGCCATTGGTCTGAACTCCCATAGATGCTCCATTTCTCTATTTCAAACAGCACATCATGGGGTCCCGTTTTCGAGACAATGATGGGATCTGCATCTATGGCAAATCCTGTGGAATAGAATGAAAATGTCTGGTGATGGTACAAGCATTTTAAAGGGGACCTTTCACTGGACGTTTTAAATTTAAACTGTGTGTGTACTTCAATTGCTGCTGCTCCACTGATTCTGGAAAAGTTTTTATTTTTCTTCTCTGCCCCTCTGTTCCAAAGTTATGCCCCCCCTTAAATAAAGATGCAAATTTTCCCTTCAACAAACTGTGTTTAAAGGGAACCTGTCACCCCGTTTTTTCAGATTGAGATAAAAATACTGTTAAATAGGGCCTGCGCTGTGCGTTACAATAGTGTATGTAGTGTACCCTGATTCCCCACCTATGCTGCGAAATACATTACCAAAGTCGCCGTTTTCGCCTGTCAATCAGGCTGGTCAGGTGGGCGTGGTGACATCGCTCTTTTCTTCCCCAGCTTTCCGTTGGTGGCGTAGTGGTGTGCGCATGTCGGTGCCGAATCCACTGCGCGCACGTGAAGAAACAGCGCGCGATCTGCGCTATTACCCCCTGTCATCGGTGGGGGCGGCCATCTTCCTGGGGCCGCGCGTGCGCAGATGGAGTGCTCTGCTGCACGGGGCTTCAGGAAAATGGCCGCGGGATGCCGCGCGTGCGCAAATGGAGATCGCGGTGGCCATTTTCCTGAAGCCGAGATGCAAACTCAACAGCGCAGGCCCTATTTAACAGTATTTTTATCTCAATCTGAAAAAACGGGGTGACAGGTTCCCTTTAATGCCACAAAACTTCTCTGTGGGCGTTTGCTTTTTCACCTCTGATGCTGACCAATCAAAACATTGCCATGCCCACAGATCGGGTCTGTGGTATATGCCCAGTGGTTGAAGGAAAATATTGCTTCTTTTTTTCCCCCAGGGGCATATCTTTTGAATGGAGGGGCACAGAAGAAAAATAAAAACTGTTCCAGAATCAGTGGAGCAGCATCATTTAGAGGAGAAACTCAGTTTAAATAAAAGAAATCCAGTGAAATTCCCCTTTAAAGAATCCATAACTTGTGAATGTGCCCTATTGCTGTATAATTGCGCAGTTTCAGAGAAACTGAGAATTTTTCAAGAAAACCTCCAACCCCATGAGAATAAATATATCTCAAGAAGAACTTAACCTCAATCCTATTAATACATTGCAGCAAGCAAGCCAAGCAGGAAGAAATCTGGAATGAATCCCAGAATCGGTGTTATGTTGTTCAGAGTGATACACTTTAAAGCCGTACAAGCGAATCTTAAATTATGAGACAAGCAGAGCTCAGGTGCTGGGAAATGTGACGTTCAGCACCAGAGACAGCTCACTTCCTGAGCACAGAGCATCCACTGCTGGTTGAGTACATATAGGGTTAATCATAGGGGTCTCTCATACTGTATTAGCGGCATAAAGGAATCCACAGAGTCTTCCTCTTCTGCCCCGGCAGATAAGAGGGTCTAATCCCATAGACATTTGGTGACTGGCAGCCGTGCCCGCATTAGATTAAGGATCAGTTGCGTTTCAAAGCAAGACGCTGACCTACTAGACTTGGAATTACAAAGCTGTCTCCTTATAGAATCAATACTCTGACCTCTGACCATCAAGGGAAGGATGGCGTGGTTATCTCCTGGCTTTCTAGACGTCTGATGTAGTTGAAGGGTTACACAGCACAACCAATTTGCCATTCAGGGGTCGGTCAAAGCTTCCTGACAACCTTATAGGAACAGTAATGGGGGTGATATTGGTTGTCCCCTATCTTTTTTCTGTTGTTTATGGAGATGTCCTGCCTCTCTGCCAATTGCATATATTCCCTCTGAAACGCTGCAGGAGAGAAAAGCGCCAATAGGGTCTTATCCCATGATTAATCAACGTTTTTTGATTAGTTTGCACTCACCTGATATTTCTCGATATCAAGCATATAGAATAGACTAATGCGAGTTAACAGCTGCAGGGGATCCACAGGTCAAACAAATGACCGAATCATAGTATTTGAATAGAGGAAATTTTGTGGGTATCGTCTGCGCTGCTGTACAAAAGGCAATCCAGGCGTGTAGAAAGTAAAGTCTACAGGACTCCTTCCTCAGGAGATGATATAGCCGGCTTCCCTCAGTTAGACAGTGGGGCATCAGCTGTCAATCAGCATGTCAATCTGGAAATGTATGAATGACTGACAACTAAGTGTCCTTATTCCTCCAATCAAAGGGGATTATCCATACATTGTAAACACTGATTGGGCCATTTCAGAATGTGTTGAGACCCCCAAACTGGTAACACCTGATTCAAACATTTACAGGAGGAATAACAGAAGGAGTGGTGCAATCCAGAGCCCTAATAAAAGGTGCTCCAAGATTTTATATCATGGGGTATACAAATATTTACTAAAACAGATATGGCTGTATCGCCAAGAGGTCAAGAGACTGAGAATGCTGACTTTTAAATTTTTAGGAACGGTAATGGTCACCCAGTTCGAAAAGATATACCATTTACAGATTTTGAAAAGACATATTTTGGGGGGATTACCTTTAGATAACCACGCTTCAATACAGTTTAAATATTCCCACCTGGTGATGTAAAAGTAGTCACACGGCATCATGTCCACGCATCGGTATCTCCAAAGATGACTGCCGGCTGCTCCCTTGTCATCAGCCTTAATCACAGAGAAATGTGTAGAATCTGTTGACCCCTTAAAGGGGTTGTTAACCCCTTTAAAATAACAACAGCGAGGTGCCCTTTAAGAGCTCTGCGCTGCACTGAGGGCTGCAAACTGCTAAAATCAGCAAACCCCACATACTGTACAAAGATGAAGTCAGCGCTCTGCCTGAATCTATGTGATTTGCATTCCAAAGGTCACAACTTATTGCACAGAGACGCGGTTCCGTAAGCCTGGCACTGGCAAATCTGCATTCTGTTCAACACCATGTATTAAATTAAAAGCCAGCAGTGCCCACTGAAGCCTATGCTACCCGCCACTGGCACGGTGCCCCACTACCGTCCTGATCATCTGCAGTCAGAAGGTCATTAGACAGGTATGCCGCTCTGCGTCTGGATTGCAGATGTACCCATGCAGCATTCTGGAGGCTATGAATATGAATTTGCTGCACTGGAGAAGGTTCATATCAATTTCTAGAAACTCTGCATAGTTCAATTAGCTGAAATCCTCTGTGCTCCCCTGAGCCTCATATCTTCCCACAAAGAGATTGCATACATGACAAGCTCCTCCCTTCCTTCTGCAAGCTCTTCTACCGCCAGAGACAAGTGGACTCTCAAGCAGTAGTAGTACCAGATCTGCGCACCTCTACAAAGAACATGGCATTATAGGGTTAAATGAGTGCTTTACCTCGGGATTCCCCATTGTCTTCAAATAGGGCCCCAAGGACCTCATCTAGGTCAATTGATAACATTACATAACGCATGCACTGCATAGATCATAAAAAATAAATATTTGCTATTACATGCTGTTAAAAAAATCGATCTAGTGAAGAGTTAGGACAATTTCTTTCATAGTTTGGCGCCACCTGGTGTGCAAAGTTTATATTAGTGTGCACATCCACTTAAAGGGGGTGTCCACTACCTGGACAACCCTTTTTAAACAAGCACATCCCACTGTAAAAAAACAAACAGATAATCACCTCCTGGACTGGCGTCGTACCACCAATGTCCGGGACTCGACTGCTATTGTTTTGCATCTTGAGCTCTTTAGCCAGTCAGCGGCTGCTATTTGGTGGGACAAACCTCGGAGAAGTAGTAAAAGCACAGCAGCCCAATAGCGGCTACTGACTGCTGCAGGGCTCATGTGGCATAACAATGTGAAATAGTGCCGACATAGCTTGATCGGTGTTGGTGCAACAGGCGAGTATAGGGTAGTTCTATTTTACAAGGAGGAATATTTTATTTAAAATGGGGATGTTCAGGTAGTAAACAACCCCTTTAATGAGCTGCTCACATATGCTCAGTTGCTAAATAATTCTGGAAAAACTGGGTGAAGAGCAATTTGTTGCTCATTATTGTTCCTCAAGGGTTGTCCAACAGTCTCCTGAACCTCCTATCTCTCACTGCGACATTTAAATGAAATATGTCAGCAGGTTTTTGCTATGGAATCTGAGAGCAGCATAATTTATGGGCAGAGAATGACTCCAGAAATGTGTCACTTAGGCTACGTTCACATTAGCGTTGTGCGGCGCAGGGTCGGGCGCAGCCGCGGCGACGCATGCGTCATGCGCCCCTATATTTAACATGGGGGGCGCATGGACATGCGTTGTCTTGCGTTTCATGACGCATGCGTCATTTTGGCGCAACTGTCAGGGCGCAGAGGATGCTGCATGATGCAGTTTTTTATGCGCCAAAAATCATGCAAAAAATGAACGCGTGCGTCACAAAACCCTGCGTTTTGCGTGCGTTGCGTCGCCGACGCTGCGCTGCACAACGCAAATGCGAACGTAGCCTTACTGAACTGCTTGATACAGTTTTGATAAAATCACTGTTTTCTCTGCTGTAGATGTAGCAGTGTTATGAATGCTAAGCTGCAGGGCCGCCATCAGGGTATTACTGCCCTTACTACTGTATGGGGCCCCATGAGCAGTAGCAAAAAGTAAGGCCCGGACGTGCTGGCAACCAGGGCTCCCCTCTCTTGCTTATGCTCGCTGGGCCCCAGGGCGCAATAGTTCAGGGATTCTGCACGTTAGATGCATAACAACAATGCGGTGATTTAAAGATGCACCTACAGTGCTGGTAATGCATCCGACGGTCAGAAATCGGTGTCGCCGCCGCATCAGGCCCAAGTGCATCATGGTCCTGACGTGATACGCCAGTCATGTGACATGCTGTGCACTCTTCTTCATTCCAGAGCAGAGCAGCATGCCACGTTTGTGGGAGACAGGAAACATTGAAGCCCGCAGCAGGTAGGCAGAGGAGGCGGGCAGTGTGTGAGGACTCGGGAGGAGGCTGCCGAGGGGAGTGAGGAGATGGGAGGCTGTTGAGGGGAGTGAGGAGAAAGGACGCTACTGAGGTGAGTGAGGAGAAAGAAGGCTGCTAAGGGAAGTGAGGAGAACGGAGGCTGCTGAGGGGAGTGAAGAGATGGGAGGCTGCTGAGGGGAGTGACGAGATGAGAGGCTGCTGAGGGGAATGGAGAGGAGGCTGCTGAGGGGAGTGAGGAGAAAGGAGACTGCTAAGGGGAGTGAGGAGAAAGGAGGCTGCTGAGGGGAGTGAAGAGATGGGAGGCTGCTGAGGGGAGTGACGAGATGAGAGGCTGCTGAGGGGAATGGAGAGGAGGCTGCTGAGGGGAGTGAGGAGAAAGGAGGCTGCTAAGGGGAGTGAGGAGAAAGGAGGCTGCTGAGGGGAGTGAAGAGATGGGAGGCTGCTGAGGGGAGTGTGGAGATGAGAGGCTACTGAGGAGAGTGATGAGATGGGAGGCTTCTGAGGGGAGTGAGGAGATTAGATGCTGCTGAGGGGAGTGAGGAGAGGGGAGGCTGCTGAGGGGAGTGAGGAGAGGGGAGGCTGCTGAGGGGAGGCTGCTGAGGGGAGTGAGGAGAAAGGAGGCTGCTGAGGGGAGTGAGGAGTAGGGAGGCTGCTGAGGGGAATGAAGAGAGAGGAGGCTGCTGAGGAAAGTGATGAGATGGGAGGCTGCTGAGGAAAGTGATGAGATTGGAGGCTGCTGAGGAGAGTGATGAGATGGGAGGCTGCTGAGGGGAGTGATGAGATGAGAGGCTGCTGAGGGGAGTGAGGAGTAGGGAGGCTGCTGAGGGGGGTGAGGAGAAAGGAGGCTGCTGAGGAGAGTGATGAGATGGGAGGCTGCTGAGTGACGAGATGGGAGGCTGCTGAGGGGAGTGATGAGAGGCTGCTGAGGAGAATGATGAGATGGGAGGCTGCTAAGGGGAGTGAGGAGATGGGAGGCTGCTAAGGGGAGTGAGGAGATGGGAGGCTGCTGAGGGGAGAGGGGGAGGCTGCATCCGGCAGGGTGGGCCTGCCTATGGGAGTGATATGTAATAAACCTGGCACTCAACTTATATTTGGAAGCGAATTTATTGTCAGCAACAAAACGTTTTGGTCACCAATTTGACCTTCATCAGTTACGTGTAGTAGATGGTGTTTGGGAGAAGCGTGCCAATATAGGCAAGTGGTAATTAGCTTCCTCAGTCTATGTAGAGAAGTGGTATGCATGAGGCAGCCGCATATGCATGGCGTTGTAGACGCGTCTGGACACCGCTCCTCTACATGCATTTGCATATTTGGGGGGCAGTGTTCTGGATCACTGCGTTGAGAAACACGTGATGGTGTCTCTGCGGTGTTGGATGTTTTGGTCTCCACGAGGTCAATCATCCGTGCCTTTATAGACTTTCTACTAGGCACTGCTCCTGATAGCCAGTTTCCTATTCCACACTGATGAGGGGCAAAAACCCCGAAACAGCTGTCTGTGGATGGATACCATGCTTGGCATAGGTGGTTTTCCTTTATTGGATGTTTTCCTTTATTGGATGCTGCCCTTCCCTTGGTTGTTCCTTCCCAGGGAAAGGCCTGGCTATTCACTGCCTGCGTTGAGAAACACGCGATGGTGTCTCCGCAGCTCCTCTACATGCATTTGCATATTTGGGGGCAGTGTTCTGGATCACTGCGTTGAGAAACACGTGATGGTGTCTCCGCGGTGTTGGATGTTTTGGTCTCCACGAGGTCAATCATCCGTGCCTTTATATGCCAGTGGTATGACTGATGGGCTGCCAAGGCACCACCTCCAGCCCATCACCACTTGTCATGCCCCACAGGTGATGCACATGGCTCGTGGACCCACTGTGCAACAGGGCCGGACCTGCCTAGGAATGGGGCATAGCTAAGAGGCTGCCTGGTGTTCGCTGGAGCTCCTGATGGTGGAGACAAGACTGGGCTGCAGGTAGCTGCTAGGTTCTACTGCTAGGCAGGTGCCTGTACTGCAGCTCCCTATCCCAGGAGCCGGGTTCGCTGACACGGGGAGACCTAACCGAAGTCATTGATGAGCAGGTAACAGAGACTGATGGACTGTACAGACAACTTGGATATTGAAGATAGGTTCTTGTTCACACACGTAAGTATCAGGAAACCGTTCTGCGGCAGGCTGCAATAGGGACCAGGGACCACGGACAAAGGACTGGCCACACCGGGACCACGAGACCGGGTATAGCTACCGCAGACACAGTTTCAGTATTAGGATACCGCCAAAGCGGTCACAGGAACGCAGACAACTATACTAGGCTAATGGGACACAGGATACGGGAATCCACAGTCTAGGGATAGGGGGACCTGGAAACATACAGTTGCACCTACTAACACCACTAAGACTAAGCTACAGGGGTTGCTCAGGCACCTCCCTATTGGGGAGATTGCCTTTTATGAAAGATGCCTCCTAGCTGTTAGCTGGGAGACACCTTGCTGTTATCTGGGGGCATTTTACCACATGCGAGTGCTGCCCCTGTAAGAGCGTGGGAGAGCGCACCCTAAGTGCGCAGCCGAAACACAGTGCGGTGTGCACAGGGTAGAGGAAGCTGCAGCAGCCGGCGCCATGAGTAAGCTGGGGCCCTAACATGGTGGGAAGAGGAGAACCATGCGGAGGCGCTGGCAGACATTACACCGCTATCTTGTTGCTCCTATGAACCATGGACTTCATAGGTGACCATTATTTTTCTATATACTCCAATACTGTATTATTGCAGTATACAGTGCAAGCCATCAAACAATTGCAGATTCCAGTTCAATATATATATTTAAATTTTGATAACCTCCTTTTCCCAATTAAAAAATTAAGAAATTAATTTTTTTTTAAAATAACCATACTTGGAATTGCTGCATCCATAAAAGTCCAATCTATAAACATATAACATATTTATTGATAAAGGAAAAAAAGATACAGAAAATGAATCCGAACACCAAAACTGCTGTTTTTCGGTTGCTACACCCTTGCCAAAAAATGGAATATAAAGCTATCAAAACTTCCTAGGTACAAAACAACAGTATAAATAAAAACTACAGCTCAGCACGCTAACAAGAATGACTGCACAATAAGTGAAAAATAAAAAAGTTACGGGTCTTTTTCTTTTTTAGCAAGCTCTAAATTGTTTTTAAAGCCACTTAAATAATTTTAAAAACTATATATTTGGTAGGGGCCTAATTGTACTGACCTGAGGAATCATTTTGCCATTACAGATGAGGAACTGGTATTGCGCTGCCCTGCTCCAGCATCCGGTCTGGTAATCCATGGAAGCTGGTCTTCACTTCTGCACCCGACACCTTGAGCCTAACATTCTGGGTGCCTGTGGTCCGTCCTGAGCCTGCAATGCCAAGACGCCAGCAGGATGATGAAGAGCACAGAAGTGAGGCTATGAGGAAGGACTGAACTAGACGCCGGACTTGGGCTACACAAATCAAATGGCCCATCTCTATTTGCCAGGACATGAACACAGGTAAATGAAATCTCAAAAAACAATTACAGAATTGCTGTTTTTTTACGATCTCAGTCCCCTTTTTTTCATCATTTTTCAGTAGATTATATGATAAAGTGGATGATGTCATAAATACAACTCATTCCACACACAAAAAAGGCATCGTACGGCTATGTCAGCAGAGGAATAAAAAAAGTTATGGCTCTTGGAGGAAGGAAAGAAAAAAAAGCTCAAAAAAACTAAAATTGGCTGCCTTCTTAATATTAAAATTAGACTGATAAATGTGCGAAATTTATCATTGTAGATCATGTTGGATGATAAATCTGGCACAGCTCTATTTGGATGCAAGGAAACACTGCTCTCATGCTCTCAACTGGTTCCAGACTCCTATCACAGAAAGAGTCCTGCTCATATCAAGTACATTTCAGTTTTTTGCCACCACGGCAATACACTGAAAGCTCTGGGGCTATAGATTCGCTCAGCAAAGAGGGGCTATGTCCATCTAATTTGGCACACGCCTAACCACTGAAGAGTACTATCTCCAACACCTTAAGGAAATATGTCACCAGGTTTTTGCCACCTAATCTGAGAACAGCTTGATGTAGGGGCAGAGACTCCGATTTCAGCTTTCTGTCACTCACTGGGCTGCTTAGCGTAGTTTTAATAAAATCATTTTTATCAGCAGGATGTTATTACTAGAGGACTAGTAACTTGCTGACATGTATTCCAGCCACTCCCCCAACACTGATTAGCAGCTTTCTGCCTATACACAGCGTACACAGAAAATAGCCAACTAGTGGTGTCGGCAGGGTTATACAGAGCTCAGTATTCAGATAACTGGTAGAAGTGTGGCAGATAAAACGGTTATTTTCTAAAAAAAAAAAAAAAAAAACATGCAACCCATTACGTGAAACATCACTGGAATTGGGGTTCTGTTCCTAGATTTTATCGCACTCAAGATCACATAGCAAAAACCTTATGGAGAGATTCCTTGTAAGTAGTATATTATGAACACACCCTATGCTATAAGGTTCTGTGGCAGAGTGTCATGTCCCACTATAGGACCTGTGACAGAAGTCTCTAGTAAGTATCAAAAAGATTTAGTCAGGCCGCACCCTAAAACAACATAGTCTCTATGGACATCAGGGCGCACGTCCTCTCCAGGGGGTCCATCCCAGACAGAAAATCCAAATTCAAGTGAAGAAAAGGACAGCGCCACACCAGCAAGTGAAAAAAGCAGCTCACATTTTATTCTGCCTTCTGAGGCAACGTTTCGGTGCTTGACAAAGGTCCTCGGACCAAAACGTTGCCGCAGAAGGCAGAATAAAATTTGAATTTAGAAGTCTCTAGTAAGTCTCCAATAAAATAGTGTTGGGAAGGGGTGGGGACAAATCTAACTGCTGTATAGAAGTTAATGTGCTGGAGACAGTTGAGTGGGATTTTAGGAGTTAGCTAATCTCCTCGAATATAGCTTACTGTGCACACTCAGCCAGGCTCTGATGGTGGTGCTTCTTGGAAACAAGCTGTACACTGTGTAAGATAAAAGCTATCATTGCAGAAGAATGACAGCAGATGGAAAAAGCAAGTTAATTGCAAACTTGTTTATTTTCATGCTGTCTAACTAAAACAATTTAATAACATGAGAATACCCCTTTAAAGGAAAAAGCACCAATTCTGCCCACATTTTAGGCAGACTGACAAACCATGTCACCGTATTAAACAATTGTTAAACGGGTGAAAGAATGGGTCAAATTTACACCTCACACCTTACAATTGATACCAACACTTCATTTTCTTGATTCTGGTAGTTTCCGTATAGTTATTAGTTTGCAGAGCTGTCCCAATTTTTCAAAAACAATCCCAGAAAACATGTACAAATTCCAATAGGAAACATCCTGGATTTAGTTGTTCCAAGGGCAGTTCTTACTTTGCCAACAAAGATGTTGATAGGTGGGGTTCACACGCAAAGCACCATCCACATCAATGTCCGACTCCTACCTTCCACTGATCGGACAGCTGAGGTGGGTGCAACTGGGATATGAGGTATTTAGATGTAGGGCTAGGGTGGAAAACTGAACTCTCACCCAAAGTGAAAAAGTCTAGTTATGGCTCTGACTTGGGATATGAACATGAATGTGGAAAATTATTTTGATTTTCAGATAAGGGCAGGGAGTGCTGGCATTGGGGCACCAGAGAAGAAAGGCTGCAAACTGATGTATGTGAAAAGTCTCAGTTCAATCTTCTTCGCATAACCAACTTACAGCCAAACTATGAACAAAACAATTCGGCCCTTCTTCACAACCCTCTCCCCCCTTCACCTTCTAAGTGGCACCCACCTACTTATGGCTCATTCTTCCTCTTGCGGAAGGCATGCATTAGCAAGTGGAGAAGAAAACATTCCTCACATTCAAGGATGGTCATTAATGGAAGGAGGTCTTCAACATGATGGACTACTGCCAACAACCCAACCCTCCTAACCATAGAAGCCAAAGCCAGATAACATGTACTAGTGCCCCAAGTGGTTCTCCATGGCTAGGACATGTCCACCAATATTTGACCATATAAAGCCACTGTGCGGCAGGACCACGATACGGAACTGAGGAATATCCTGCTGTCACATTGGCATTTTTTTAACGCATCACTTCTTCCACCCTAAGGAACACCGAGTTCTGAAGATTCTAAAGGACGTCAGGCTTTCCATAGGAAATACTATGTCCTCGGCATTCTTAATGGGACACAACTGACAAAATTTCTTTGCATTGCTTTACTGATCATTGGGGAATATAACGGGAAGACCAGCACTATATATACTTTTATGTGTCCCTCTGTGGAGGATGTGCGTGAAGGTCCTGCGTCTGTGCAGTCGCTCACCAGGAAGGTTTAGTGAGGATCTGGTCTCTGCAAAAATGAGAACAGATGTAAGCAAAAGTCTCACTACTTGGTATATTTCTGCTTGCTCACAGTTGTGGAGGCCAGCAGGTCTGCTCTGCTCTTAGTATAGGAGCCATTGTGGTTCTGCTCACATTTTTTGGGACACCGAGATACTGCTTATAAATCAGTGGCTCTGCTCATATTACTGGGTGAACCACGATTCTCCTCTTAGTATTAAGGCTGGGTGACATAACTTTACTCACAGTATGTGTGCACTGCCACTGCAATGTGTTTGTACTCACAGTACTGGAGACCCCAGTGCTCTGCTCACAGTATTGGGGACACAGCGGTTCTGCTAATAATATTGGGGGACAACAGATCCGCTCACAGTGCTGGTGGTACCATGGCTCTGCTCATAGTACTGGGGTAACCTGCTGCTAGTAAGTGATTTCGCGCAACATTATTGGGGTACTGCCACTGCAATGTGGCTACAATGGAATCCCCAAGACGCTGCTCACAGAATTGGCCTACTATCACTCTTCTCATAGTTTGGGTTGCAATTTCTCTCCCCTCGCAGTGCCAGAAGCCCACTTTGCTTGAAGTATTAGGACACTGCCACTCTGTTCAGAGTTTTGGGGGCAATGTGTCTCTGTTCGCAGTAACGGAAGCTCTGCTCACAGTATTGTTGGCACTGCCGCTTTGCTAACAGTATTGGGGGCACCATGGCTCTGTTTGCAGCACTGGATAACTGGGGCTCACATTATTAATGGCTCTGCTCATGTTACTGTGGGGAACTATTGTCCTGCTCTTAGTATTCTGGAAAACGTGGCTCTGCTCACAGTATTGGTGGTACTTCAGCTCCGCTCAGTATTGGGACACCATGGCACTGCTATCAATATTGGGAGGACCACAGTTCTACTCAGAATGGGGGCACCATGGTACTGCTTATAGTATTGGGGGCACCACAGCTATGCTCAGTATTGGGGCACCATGGCACTGCTAACAGTATTGGGGGCACCACAGCTCTGCTCAGTATTGGGGCACCATGGCACTGGTAACAGTACTGGGGGACCACAGCTCTACTCAGTATTGAGACACCATGGCCCTGCTAACAGTACTGGAAGCACCACAGCTCTGCTTAGTATTGGGGCACCATGGCACTGCTAACAGAATTGGGGGCACTGCTAACAGAATTGGGGGCATTAACGCTCTGCTCAGTATTGGGGCACCATGGCACTGCTAACAGTATTGGGGGGTACCACAGCTCTGTTCAGTATTGGGGTACTATGGCACTGGTAACAGTATTGGGGGGTACCACAGCTCTACTCAGTATTGAGACACCATGGCACTGCTAACAGTATTGGGGCCACCACAGATCTGTTCAGTATTGGAGCACCATGGCACTGCTAACAATATTGGGGGCACTAGAGCTCTGCTCAGTATTGGGGCACCATAGCACTGCTAACAGTATTTAGGGCACCACCACTCTGCTCAGTATTGGGACACCATGGCACTACAAGCAGTATAGGGGGCACCACAACTCTGCTCAGTATTGGAGCACCATGGCACTGCTAACAGTATTGGGGGCACCAGAGCTCTGCTCGTATTGGTGCACCATGGCACAACTAACAGTATTGGGGGCATCACAGCTCTGCTCTGTATTGGGGCACCATGGCACTGCTAACAGTATTGGGGGCACTAGAGCTCTGCTCATTACTGAAGTACCATGACACTGCTAAAAGTATTGGGAGGTACCAAAGCTCTACTTAGTATTGGGGCACCATGGCACTGCTAACACTACTGGGAGAACCACAGCTCTGCTCAGTATTGGGGCACCATGGCACTGCTAACAGTATTGGGGCACTACAGATCTGCTCAGTATTGGGGCACCATGGCACTGCCAGCAATATTGGGGCACCATGGCATTGCTAACAATATTGGAAGCATCACAGCTCAGCTGAGTATTGGGGCACCATGGCACTGCTAGCAGTGTTGGGGGCACCACAGATATGCTCCATATTGGGGCACCATGGTACTGCTAACAGTATTGGGGGGTACCACAGCTCTGCTGCTCAGTATTGGGGCACTAGGGCACTGCTAGCATTATTGGGGGCACCACAGCTCTGCTCAGTATTGGGGCACCATGGCACTGCTAACAGTATTGGGGGCACTACAGCTCTGCTCAGTATTGGGGCACCATGGCACTGCTAACAGTATTGGAAGCATCACAGCTCAGCTCAGTATTGGGGCACCATGGCACTGCTAGCAGTATTGGGGGCACCACAGATATGCTCCATATTGGGGCACCATGGTACTGCTAACAGTATTGGGGGGTACCACAGCTCTGCTCAGTATTGGGGCACTAGGGCACTGCTAGCATTATTGGGGGCACCACAGCTCTGCTCAGTATTGGGGCACCATGGCATGGCACTGCTAACAGTATTGGGGACACCACAGATCTGCTCAGTATTGGGGCACCATGGCACTGATAGCAGTATTGGGGCACCACAGATATGCTCCATATTGTGGCACCATGGTACTGCTAACAGTATTGGGGGGTACCACAGCTCTGCTCAGTATTGGGGCACCATGGCACTGCTAGCATTATTTGGGGCACCACAGATCTGCTCAGTATTGGGGCATCATGGCACTGCAAACAGTATTGGGGCACCACAGATCTTCTATTATTAGGTGAATTGTGGCTCTGCTTACACTAATGGACGCAGCTCACATTCTTTATACTTGTCTTTTTTACTTTCTGTAAAAATGTTATTTGATGACCTGTCTCTTTCAGAGATCCTGTACATAATAACAGAGTATAATGACACCCTAAATACAAGTGGGAAAATACATTAATGCAATGTACGGGAGAACGCCTGCTTTACAAATATATTTTCCAAAGTAATTCAGGAACACAATGGTATGTATTCATCCCGTAAGGAGGTAGGAAAACAAGACCCGACAATAACCATAAATTGATACTTAATGGTGCCAGAAAATATGGACGCCATTGTCCCAAAAGCTTGAGAGTGCATTTCTTCTTACAATCCATTAAATGTATCAATTTTACATCAATGCTTTTCCGCTCAGAAGTGGATGAAAGCTTTCTGTACAGCAAACTTTAAGGGGCGAGGACACCGAACCTCTAGGGTGCTGTGCACGGTCCAACTAAGTGCTCACGTGTCTGATCCAACTTGAACTTTCCATGGGATCTCATTATAAATAAACTGTGCATACGAAATCAGATAAACAATCTAATGACCTTAAAGGGGAAGTAACAATCAATGGTTAGGTTAGGAAAATATTACTCCAGTGGGGTAACATGAAGTTTGTGGGCCTCAATGCAAAATCGGTAACTGTAACAGATCGTATAGGGGAAGAGGTGTGTCGACTTCACTCACCTCTGGGGAGGGGAGAAGAACTCAGCAATTGGCTCCCTGGTGCCACCACTTACCCCAGGTCAGTCAGGGAACTGCACTGAGGGTAAATAGTCACCGTAGAGGCTTCCCTTATAGGTACGAGTTATTGAAGAGCTCCCAGTGAGGGGGGATATATATCACCAGTCCAGGCTGGGGATATATATGTAAACCTCCCGGCCATCACTGTCAGAGTTCCTCATTAACACAGTACGGTATGCTGCCACCAGTTCCTCATTAGATATAAGCTCCATCCGCCAACAGGCTTATATCGGGTCAGAAACCAATCCGGGGGTAGCGTATAATAACCGACTGAGCGTGCGGACATGGGGATTTGTGAGTCGAGATAAAAGAGCAGCCCAAGATTAATTTTATATTTAATCGTTGAAAGGTGCTCTAGAAAGGTACAGGTGTATATATACAAGAACAAATATACAAGTATACAGTTAGGAGTGTAATACAAAGGTAGGGTACAGATAGATGTCAATTACCGTGTGATGTAGCATGTGACTACAGGGAGGTACTGATGGATCATATGTCCAAATCTTTGTTACGTGATTCTCTGGCCGCGTCAGCTAACGGGCCTCCAGCAAGTAGAAAAAAACTGAGTCCAAAATGAGGAGCTGCCTATTGTCCCCTAGGCTGCTCTCCCACGTGCTGCACCAACCCCTGGGCTCTGCAGCCTCTCTCCTCCCTTATCTAAGTGCTTGGTTTTCAGGCCAGAACCGTGGATGTCCATAACATTCTGTCCGAAGCTCTAAACTGGATGGCGGGAGCGCCACTGGGTTCTGCTGGATTTTATCTGTGCAGGGAGACCAAATATGGCTACCATATTTAATTCCTGGTAGCTATGCTTTATAACTCAATAACAGAGTTCCAGAGGTGGCTGCTTGGTATGGGTGGCTTGTGGGGAAAGGAATGCAGATTCTAATTATTTGCTTGGCTAGGTTCAGAGATATTGCATTATTTATTATCCTTGTGCTGGGAACCTGGGACCTGTGGTGCCACAATGTCTGCATGGCAGCCTGAGTCAAAAAATGGAAGCCAGTTGGCTGGTAACTGCACAAGAGTTCACACCCTTGTGATAACTGTTGGGGACACGGGGTCTATGCCTTTTGGCCCCCCTAGGGAGAGTTTTAAAGGCCTATTTTCTCTAGCTAATTAAAAAAAAACATTGGTATGGGGGAATGCCAAAGGTGGGGGCTGAGCTTGGGAGCAAGCACCCTGGGCCAACCGGTATCTGAGAGGCAATTCCATCAGATATCAAAATGATATCAATTAGATATCATTTTCCCATATCTGACAGTAACAAAGCCCCACCAACTACCATGTGACATTTATAATTCCGGTGGCAGAAGAGTCTTTCACCACCTCAGATATCAGGTGCAGGAAGTGACTTGTGCATCTACTACAATTATACCTTCGATTCTGCCTGCATGTTTTAATTGGGTCCCATAACCTCACCTAACCACAAGACCACGTCAATAAGGAGCTCAATGGCATGGCAGGTAGCACATGCTCCGATTCAAGTCTATCATACTGTCTCCAGTGTCAGGAACTTATATGGGGAGATAATTGGGGATGTCAACCCATTGGAGAACTGGTGATACAAAGTCCTTCATTGTGACCATCAGATATTACTAGTGTTGAGCGAACGTGCTCAGATAATCAGATAAGGTGTTATCTGATCATGCGTGGGTGCTAACAGAGTGTCTTGAATACTATGTTTGAGTCGCCGCGGCTGTTCGACAGCCGCAACACATGCTGAAATTGCCTACCAAACAGGCAATCCCTGCATGTGTTGTGGTTGTCAAACAGCAGGGAAACATGGAGCCTTGGCAACTCGAATATAACATTCGAGCACGCCGAAGACACTTTGTTAGCACCATAGCTTACTCTCATAACACGTTCACTCAACACTAGTTATTACCTATCTAATGTATAAGTGATAATTTCTTTAAAATAGAATACATATTTATCCCCCTCACGACAACCACCATACAATCCTACATAACATGGGTGGACACTTGGATCACAAGGCCCTTGTGTATGATGCATCTATGAGCCCACTACTCTGCTGAAGGCAGCATCCCAATGAGCATGAATACAACAGAATTGCACATGCCCTACCTCTGCTCCATTAAGACAGGTCTCTTCTCCAAGGGGGTGGACCGTAAACGATAAGGAAGTCCTCTCCTTGGTATAAAATGCTTTAGCTTACTGCGATCATAGGTTATCCAGTCCACTGGTTGGGGCCCAGGTATACCGTAATCTCTTACTTTTAAAAATGTTGTTGTAAAGGGTCCCTCTCCCACTCTGCCCCTGTGTATATGTCCACTGTTATGAAAGGCAATTCAGTATCACAATGGACATGGAGGTCAGAGCACATACAGTGATCTGACAATAACCCAAAATAATAGAACGAGCTCTGAGACGTGGGAACTCTGCAGACCGCAATCCCTGATCCTCTCCAAACACAACTAGAGGCAGCCGTGGATTGCGCCTAACGCTACCTATGCAACTCGGCACAGCCTGAGAAACTAACTAGCCTGAAGATAGAAAAAATAAGCCTACCTTGCCTCAGAGAAATACCCCAAAGGAAAAGGCAGCCCCCCACATATAATGACTGTGAGTAAGATGAAAAGACAAACGTAGGGATGAAATAGATTCAGCAAAGTGAGGCCCGATATTCTAGACAGAACGAGGATAGGAAAGATAACTTTGCGGTCTACACAAAACCCTAAAGGAAACCACGCAAAGGGGCAAAAAGACCCTCCGTACCGAACTAACGGCATGGAGGTACACCCTTTGCGTCCCAGAGCTTCCAGCAAAACAAATAGACAAGCTGGACAGAAAAAATAGCAACAAATAGCAAAGAAGCACTTAGCTATGCAGAGCAGCAGGCCACAGGAATGATCCAGAGAAACACAAGTCCAACACTGGAACATTGACAGGAAGCATGAATCAAAGCATTAGGTGGGGTTAAGTAGAGAAGCACCTAACGACCTCACCAGATCACCTGAGGGAGGAAACTCAGAAGCAGCAGTACCAGTTTCCTCCACAAACGGAAGCTCCCAGAGAGAATCAGCCGAAGTACCACTTATGACCACAGGAGGGAGCTCTGCCACAGAATTCACAACAGTACCCCCCCCTTGAGGAGGGGTCACCGAACCCTCACCAGAGCCCCCAGGCCGACCAGGATGAGCCACATGAAAGGCACGAACAAGATCGGGAGCATGGACATCAGAGGCAAAAACCCAGGAATTATCCTCCTGAGCATAACCCTTCCATTTAACCAGATACTGGAGTTTCCGTCTTGAAACACGAGAATCCAAAATCTTCTCCACAATATACTCCAATTCCCACTCCACCAAAACCGGGGCAGGAGGGTCAACAGATGGAACCATAGGTGCCACGTATCTCCGCAACAATGACCTATGGAAGACGTTATGTATGAAAAAAGAATCTGGGAGGGTCGGACGAAAATACACAGGATTAATAACCTCAGAAATCCTATAAGGACCAATGAAACGAGGTTTAAACTTCGGAGAGGAAACCTTCATAGGAATATGACGAGAAGATAACCAAACCAGATCCCCAACACGAAGTCGGGGACCCACACGGCGTCTGCGATTAGCGAAACGTTGAGCCTTCTCCTGGGACAAGGTCAAATTGTCCACTACATGAGTCCAAATCTGCTGCAACCTGTCCACCACAGTATCCACACCAGGACAGTCCGAAGACTCAACCTGTCCTGAAGAGAAACGAGGATGGAACCCAGAATTGCAGAAAAATGGCGAAACCAAGGTAGCCGAGCTGGCCCGATTATTAAGGGTGAACTCAGCCAAAGGCAAAAAGGACACCCAGTCATCCTGATCGGCAGAAACAAAGCATCTCAGATAGGTTTCCAAGGTCTGATTGGTTCGTTCGGTCTGGCCATTAGTCTGAGGATGAAAAGCCGAGGAAAAAGACAAGTCAATGCCCATCCTACCACAAAAGGCTCGCCAAAACCTCGAAACAAACTGGGAACCTCTGTCAGAAACGATATTCTCTGGAATGCCATGCAAACGAACCACATGCTGGAAGAACAATGGCACCAAATCAGAGGAGGAAGGCAACTTGGACAAGGGTACCAGATGGACCATCTTAGAAAAGCGATCACAGACCACCCAAATGACCGACATCTTTTGAGAGACGGGAAGATCCGAAATAAAATCCATAGAGATATGTGTCCAATGTCTCTTCGGGACCGGCAAGGGCAAAAGCAACCCACTGGCACGAGAACAGCAGGGCTTAGCCCGAGCACAAATCCCACAGGACTGCACAAAAGAACGCACATCCCGCGACAGAGACGGCCACCAAAAGGATCTAGCCACTAACTCTCTGGTACCAAAGATTCCAGGATGACCAGCCAACACCGAACAATGAACCTCAGAGATCACTTTATTTGTCCACCTATCCGGGACAAACAGTTTCTCCGCTGGACAACGATCAGGTTTATTAGCCTGAAATTTTTGCAGCACCCGCCGCAAATCAGGGGAGATGGCAGACACAATTACTCCTTCCTTGAGGATACCCGCCGGCTCAGATAAACCCGGAGAGTCGGGCACAAAACTCCTAGACAGAGCATCCGCCTTCACATTTTTAGAGCCCGGAAGGTAAGAAATCACAAAGTCAAAACGGGCGAAAAACAGCGACCAACGAGCCTGTCTAGGATTCAAACGCTTAGCAGACTCGAGATAAGTCAGGTTCTTATGATCAGTCAATACCACCACGCGATGCTTAGCTCCTTCAAGCCAATGACGCCACTCCTCGAATGCCCACTTCATGGCCAGCAACTCTCGGTTGCCCACATCATAATTCCGCTCAGCAGGCGAAAACTTCCTGGAAAAAAAAGCGCATGGTTTCATCACTGAACAATCAGAACCTCTCTGCGACAAAACAGCCCCTGCTCCAATCTCAGAAGCATCAACCTCGACCTGGAACGGAAGAGAAACATCAGGTTGACACAACACAGGGGCAGAAGAAAAACGATGCTTCAACTCTTGAAAAGCTTCCACAGCAGCAGATGACCAATTGACCAAGTCAGCACCCTTCTTGGTCAAATCGGTCAATGGTTTGGCAATACTAGAAAAATTTTAGATGAAGCGACGATAAAAATTAGCAAAGCCCAGAAACTTTTGCAGACTTTTCAGAGATGTCGGCTGAGTCCAATCATGGATGGCTTGCACCTTAACAGGATCCATCTCGATAGTAGAAGGGGAAAAGATGAACCCCAAAAATGAAACCTTCTGCACACCAAAGAGACACTTTGATCCCTTCACAAACAAAGAGTTAGCACGCAGGACCTGAAAAACCGTTCTGACCTGTTTCACATGAGACTCCCAATCATCCGAGAAGATCAAAATGTCATCCAAGTACACAATCAGAAATTTATCCAGGTACTCTCGGAAGATGTCATGCATAAAGGACTGAAACACTGATGGAGCATTGGCAAGTCCGAATGGCATCACTAGATACTCAAAATGACCCTCGGGCGTATTAAATGCAGTTTTCCATTCATCGCCTCGCCTGATTCGCACCAGATTATACGCACCACGAAGATCAATCTTGGTGAACCAACTAGCCCCCTTAATCCGAGCAAACAAATCAGATAACAAAGGCAAGGGGTACTGAAATTTAACAGTGATCTTATTAAGAAGGCGATAATCTATACAAGGTCTCAGCGAACCATCCTTTTTGGCTACAAAAAAGAACCCTGCTCCTAATGGCGACGATGACGGGCGAATATGCCCCTTCTCCAGGGATTCCTTCACATAACTGCACATAGCGGTGTGCTCAGGCACGGATAAATTAAACAGTCGACCTTTTGGGAATTTACCACCAGGAATCAAATTGATAGCACAATCACAATCCCTATGCGGAGGTAGGGCATCGGACTTGGGCTCATCAAATACATCCCGGTAATCAGACAAGAACTCTGGAACCTCAGAAGGGGTGGATGACGAAATTGACAAAAATGGAACATCACCATGTACCCCCTGACAACCCCAGCTGGACACCGACATGGATTTCCAATCCAATACTGGATTATGGGCTTGTAGCCATGGCAACCCCAACACGACCACATCATGCAGATTATGCAACACCAGAAAGCGAATATCCTCCTGATGTGCAGGAGCCATGCACATGGTCAGCTGGGTCCAGTATTGAGGCTTATTCTTGGCCAAAGGTGTAGCATCAATACCTCTCAATGGAATAGGACACTGCAAGGGCTCCAAGAAAAACCCACAACGCTTAGCATATTCCAAGTCCATCAAATTCAGAGCAGCGCCTGAATCCACAAGCGCCATGACAGAATATGATGACAAAGAGCAGATCAAGGTAACGGACAGAAAAATTTTTGACTGTACAGTACCAATGGTGGCAGACCTAGCGAACCGCTTAGTGCGCTTAGGACAATCAGAGATAGCATGAGTGGAATCACCACAGTAGAAACACAGCCCATTCAGACGTCTGTGTTCTTGCCGTTCAACTCTGGTCAAAGTCCTATCGCACTGCATAGGCTCAGGTTTAAGCTCAGGTAATACCGCCAAATGGTGCACAGATTTACGCTCACGCAAGCGTCGACCGATCTGAATAGCCAAAGACATAGACTCATTCAAACCAGCAGGCATAGGAAATCCCACCATGACATCCTTAAGGGCTTCAGAGAGACCCTTTCTGAACATAGCTGCCAGCGCAGATTCTTTCCATTGAGTGAGCACTGACCATTTTCTAAATTTCTGGCAATATACCTCTATCTCATCCTGACCCTGACAAAGAGCCAGCAAATTCTTTTCTGCCTGATCCACTGAATTAGGCTCATCGTACAGCAATCCGAGCGCCAGGAAAAACGCATTGATATTACTCAATGCAGGATCTCCTGGCGCAAGAGAAAATGCCCAGTCCTGAGGGTCGCCGCGCAAAAAAGAAATAATAATCAAAACCTGTTGAACTGGATCACCAGAGGAACGAGGTTTCAAGGCCAGAAATAACTTACAATTATTTTTGAAACTCAGAAACTTAGTTCTATCTCCAAAAAACAAATCAGGAATAGGAATTCTTGGTTCTAACATAGATTTCTGATCAATAGTGTCTTGAATCTTTTGTACTCTTGCCGAGAGCTGATCCACAAATGAAGACAGACTTCTAATGTCCATCGCTACACCTGTGTACTGAACCACCCAAATGTCTAGGGGAAAAAAAAGACAAAACACAAAGCCAAGAAAAAAAAATGGTCTCAGAACTTCTTTTTCCCCTCTATTGAGAATCATTAGTACTTTTGGCTTCCTGTACTGTTATGAAAGGCAATTCAGTATCACAATGGACATGGAGGTCAGAGCACATACAGTGATCTGACAATAACCCAAAATAATAGAACGAGCTCTGAGACGTGGGAACTCTGCAGACCGCAATCCCTGATCCTCTCCAAACACAACTAGAGGCAGCCGTGGATTGCGCCTAACGCTACCTATGCAACTCGGCACAGCCTGAGAAACTAACTAGCCTGAAGATAGAAAAAATAAGCCTACCTTGCCTCAGAGAAATACCCCAAAGGAAAAGGCAGCCCCCCACATATAATGACTGTGAGTAAGATGAAAAGACAAACGTAGGGATGAAATAGATTCAGCAAAGTGAGGCCCGATATTCTAGACAGAACGAGGATAGGAAAGATAACTTTGCGGTCTACACAAAACCCTAAAGGAAACCACGCAAAGGGGCAAAAAGACCCTCCGTACCAAACTAACGGCACGGAGGTACACCCTTCGCGTCCCAGAGCTTCCAGCAAAACAAATAGACAAGCTGGACAGAAAAAATAGCAACAAATAGCAAAGAAGCACTTAGCTATGCAGAGCAGCAGGCCACAGGAATGATCCAGAGAAACACAAGTCCAACACTGGAACATTGACAGGAAGCATGAATCAAAGCATTAGGTGGGGTTAAGTAGAGAAGCACCTAACGACCTCACCAGATCACCTGAGGGAGGAAACTCAGAAGCAGCAGTACCAGTTTCCTCCACAAACGGAAGCTCCCAGAGAGAATCAGCCGAAGTACCACTTGTGACCACAGGAGGGAGCTCTGCCACAGAATTCACAACAGTCCACCCCTGCTACCTAATATCTACTGAAGGTCCCCATCACCACCATATTTGTACTTCTATGAGTCCTAACATCTGGACGAGCTTCAAAGGTCGGTAATCTCAATATATACTGCGATATTGAAGTGATGAAGTACATAGTGCAATGATCAAGCGATTACAGATTCAAGTTCCCTATGGGGACTAAAAAGGTAATGAAAAAATATATTTATATATAAAAAAGTGTAAATGTAAGGCATGTTCACACAGTGCGTTTTTTACTGCGGAACCGCAGCGGTTTTGCCGCTGCGGTTCCGCAGCTGTTTTCCATGCAGGGTACAGTACACTGTACCCTATGGAAAACAGGAACCACTGTGCACATGATCCTGAAATTCTAAAAAAAAAAACGCACTGAATTGCTGCGGTAAAAAAGAAGGACCATGTCACTTCTTTTTGCGGAACTGCAGCGGTTCTGCACCCATAGACCTCCATTGTGAGGTCAAACCCGCAGTGAAACCCGCAGATGAAAAAAATATCTGCGGGTTTTACTGCAGTTTGTGGTGCAGAACCGCTGCAGTGTGGTTGCCCCCCCGTGCCCCAATCCCACCCCACCATGCTCCGATGCCACCCCCCCGTGCTCCGACGCCCCCCCCCCCCGTGCCCTCATCTCCCCCCTTATACTTACCCGGCCTCCCGGTGTCCGTCTGTCCGTCTTCTCCCTGGGCGCCGCCATCTTGCAAAATGGCGGGCGCATGCGCAGTAGGCCCGCCGAATCTGCTGGCCGGCAGATTCGTTCCAAAGTGCATTTTGATCACTGAGATATAATCTTTCTCAGTGAACCAAATTAAAAAATTGCAAATGACCCCCCCCCCCCCCTTTTGTCACCCCCATAGGTAGGGACAATAAAAAAATAAAGAATTTTTTTTTTCTCCACTAAGGTTAGAATAGGGTTAGGGGTAGGGTTAGGGTTAGGGGTAGGGTTAGGGGTAGGGTTAGGGTATTTTCAGCCATTAACCCTAAACTTCCTAGAAAACACACAGAGACTCTGCATAGAAAACTGCACTAAAAAACGCACTAAAAAACGCATCAAAAAACGCACCAAAAACGCACCAAAAAAGCACCAAAAAACGCACCTGCGTTTTCTGCCAAGAGCTGCGGTTTTTAGTGCAGAAAAAAAGGATGGAAATCAGGAACGTGTGAACATACCCTAAAAGTTTAAATCACATCTGTTTCACAATACAAATATAAAGGAATTAAAAAATAAACATAATCGCTATCATCGCCACATCTGCAAAAGTTTGATCATGATATAAAATTATTTAACCTGTACACAAAATATATTTGCTTTTTCTTACTGAACCTCCCCCAAAAATGCGATAAAAAGCGAAAAAACATGATATATGTCCCAAAATGATATGAATAAAAACTACAGCTCGGCAGACACTAAACAAACCCTCACAGGGCTGCATCAGTGTAGAAATAGAAAAGTTATGGATCTCATAATGTGGCGATAGAAACCGATTTTTGGAGTTCAGAATAAGAAAAAACCAATTGGCTTGGTATCACCGTTATCGCACTAACTATGTTGCCAGGTAATTTTTACCATACAATGAACGCCGTGAACTCAAAACCCAATCAATAGTGGTGAAAGTTCGTAGAAATTGCTTGTTTTTTTAATTTCACTGCACATAGAAATTATTGATATCTTTCACTACTTTAGGTCCCCTTCACATGTCCGTGTTTGCAGTACGTGTAGCATCCGTTTTCTTTTTCATGGATACCACACATACTCTCTATAATCTATGGTGCTGTGCACATGTCTGTGCAAACTACACGGAGACATGTCTGTTTTCTACCAGCAGCAGGAATGACAACAGACAATACAAGTCTATGGGTTGGTGTAAAACACGTACATAACATGGATGGCATCCCTGTGTCCCCCATGTTCCGTCCGTGTGCTGTTGTAGGTGTGCAGCATTGCAAAGTGTAGGAGAAGCTTTGGAATTGATTTTCCTGAAAGGGAATCTGTCACCAGATTTGTCCCATATGAAATAAGACCAGTAACTGTCAGCCCTGATATATAGCATTCTAATATGCTGCATATATGCCCCCAATCCGGCTTGCAAGTCAAGAAAAGGTGTCTTGGTCTTGGTCCGGTGCCTCCATTCCTCTTGCATTTGCCGCCTTCCTTCTTGCTCCGGAATGTTGATGATGCGTCCTATGTAATCTACACAGTGTGCCCAGCTCACGCTTTTGCGCATGTGTACTTCTCTGCCCTGACCAGGGCAAAGTACTGCAGTGCGCATGCGCCAGGGTTCTTTGACCTTTCCTGGCCCATGCGCACTGCAGTACTTTGCTCTGCTCTCGACAGGGCAGAAAGAAGTACACTAGGAGCGTGATACCGGGGACGCATCATCCACACAAAGCAAAAAGGAGGACAGCATGGCAAGAAGGGAGGCACCAGACAAAGACAGCGATGTCCATTGGATTGGACCGCCCATAGGTGAGTATAATAAAAGGTCTTTTTCTTGTCTTGCAGGCCAAATTGAGGGCATATATATAGCATATTAGAATGCTGTATATCAGGGATGAAAGGTACTGGTCTTATCTCATATGGGACAAACCTGGTGACAGGTTCCCTTTAAGTCATACTGGAAAAAAACAAATGAACGGATGGCACACTGACGGCACATGGATGGCACACTGATGGCTTACTGATCCAAAACACTGTTGACACCGGTGCCATTTTTTTTCCAGTACCGGTATTATACGGACATTGCTTATATAGTAAAGTGAATAGTGTCATTCATAACTGAAACTAGTCCAGCAAAAAACAAACTCTCATAAGGCTATGTTGTTGGAAAAATACAAAAATTATGACTATTGGAAGAAGGGGAGTATAAAAACCAAAATCACAGACAAATAAAATTGGCTGCGGCAGAAAGGGGTTAAGGAAGAATTTCAGCCAAAAATCATAACAAATCATATTAAATATAAGGTGAATCACCACTGATTGCCAGAATAGGGATCCTGATCCCTTTATTTCACTCCCAAGGCCTAGGTCTAGGTGGAATATAAGCAAAGGAGTACATGGTTGAACAAGCGCAATGCCATTCCATTCAAAGTCTACCACGCTGACGGAAACCGCCAACGGTCTAGCAGTAAATACGTGTTTCATGGTTTTGATTGGAGTACCTCTAAACATTTTCTAACTTTGATACTTAGCCATTCCCATGGATCAGGAATATATCCAAATCATCCAACTTTCTCAGGGTGGATTCACATGTTCCATTGTTTTACGCCATGTACAAATCTGCAACATAATCTTAAATTTAGATGCAGATATGCTCAAATAGTGAAATCTGTCAATTCAGCAGTGAATCTGCATGAAAATCTATATTTAAAGGGTTATTCCCATCTTCATAGATTGATATATCAGACAGTGCTTGTAAAAACAAACATTTTTTGCAATTTACTGGTTATTAAAATTTGCAGCCGTTTCTGAGATATTAACACTTTACTTTTGATTTTTTTTTACACCTCATTGCCTAGGAGCCCGTCCACTGCTGCTGCCTAGCTTGTAAGCACTATGTTGAAACCGGCTGGGATTAGGAGGTATCAGAAATCCTGGTGAGCTTCAAAACGGTTCTTAAAATCTGAATAGAAAAGAACTTGTAAGCACAGCACATGTATTGCTGTCGAAATGCCGCGGTCGGTCTCTAAGGCAAGGAGCTGGAAACAAGAGAAAAATATTCATATCTCAAGAACCACTTACAATTTTAATGAGCAATAAATTGCTAAATTGTTTGTACTTAGAAACATCTCACAATAAACATTTATGAAATTTGGAAAAACCCTTTAAACTGAGGATTTTGGGGCAGACTTGGCCTTAAGGTACCGTCACACTTAGCGACGCTGCAGCGATACCGACAACGATCCGGATCGCTGCAGCGTCGCTGTTTGGTCGCTGGAGAGCTGTCACACAGACCGCTCTCCAGCGACCAACGATCCCGAGGTCCCCGGTAACCAGGGTAAACATCGGGTAACTAAGCGCAGGGCCGCGCTTAGTAACCCGATGTTTACCCTGGTTACCATCGTAAAAAAACAAACAGTACATACTTACATTCAGCTGTCTGTCCCTTGCCGTCTGTTTGCTGCACTGACTGCTGGCCGCAAAGTGAAAGCAGAGCACAGCCACAGCGGTGAGTCACCGCTGTGTGACTCACCGCTGTGCTGTGCTTTCACTTTCATTTTGCGGCCAGCAGTCAGTGCAGGAAATAGACGGCAAGGGACAGACAGCTGAATGTAAGTATGTACTGTTTGTTTTTTTACGATGGTAACCAGGGTAAACATCGGGTTACTAAGCGCGGCCCTGCGCTTAGTTACCCGATGTTTACCCTGGTTACCAGTGAAGACATCGCTGAATCGGTGTCACACACACCGATTCAGCGATGTCTGCGGGGAGTCCAGCGACCAAATAAAGTTCTGGACTTTCTTCCCCGACCAGCGACAGCACAGCAGGGGCCTGATCGCTGCTGCCTGTCACACTGGACGATATCGCTAGCGAGGACGCGCCAACGTCACGGATCGCTAGCGATATCGTCTAGTGTGACGGTACCTTTAGGCTAAATGTACACAGGGAGGATAAAGGAACCTTCACACATAACGATATTGTTAACGATATCGTTGCTATTTGTGACGTAGCAACGATATCGTTAATGAAATCGTTATGTGTGACAGCGACCAACGATCAGGCCCCTGCTGGGAGATCGTTGGTCGCTGAATAAAGTCCAGAACTTTATTTCGTCGCTGGACTCCCTGGAGACATCGCTGGATCAGCGTGTGTGACACCGATCCAGCGATGTCTTCACTGGTAACCAGGGTAAACATCGGGTAACTAAGCGCAGGGCCGCGCTTAGTAACCCGATGTTTACCCTGGTTACCAAGCTAAAAGTAAAAAAAAACAAACAGTACATACTTACCTACAGCTGTCTGTCCTCCAGCGCTGCGCTCTGCACTCCTCCTGTACTGGCTGTGAGCCGGAAAGCAGAGCGGTGACGTCACCGCTCTGCTTTCCGGCTCCCAGACAGTACAGGAGGAGAGCAGAGAAGCAGAGCGCAGCGCTGGAGGACAGACAGCGGTAGGTAAGTATGTACTGTTTGTTTTTTTTTACTTTTAGCATGGTAACCAGGGTAAACATCGGGTTACTAAGCGCGGCCCTGCGCTTAGTTACCCGATGTTTACCCTGGTTACCGGCATCGTTGGTCGCTGGAGAGCGGTCTGTGTGACAGCTCTCCAGCGACCAAACAGCGACGCTGCAGCGATCCGGATCGTTGTCGGTATCGCTGCAGCGTCGCTAAATGTGAAGGGGCCTTTAGTTTGGGATTTTCATTGTGGACTTTGTGATGAAAAATCGGCAGCGTAGTGAAATCTCTTCAAATCTCTGCAGAGCTTTTCCACACGGCAGTTGACAAGTGGTGTTGGCTTTGCATTGTGGATTTAACTCACTTCAATATTAAAGGATTTTATATCTATTGGCGTATCAACTGCTGGGACCCTCCAATCCTGAAAACAGGTCCCATGTTCTCAGTGGGGATGTGACCACCAGTTGCAGCTGTCGGCTGTATGCGGGAGAATGGGTTAATTTTATTTTTCCGTTTTATACACTACAGACCTGGATTATAATCTTGTTCTTTGATATGAAGTGTCAGCGGTAAGATCCTTGGGGAGATTAATGAAACTGTCTAAAAGAAAAATTGTTTTTCTTGCTAATGTTAGCATCAGCAATTGGTGAATCCAGGCAAGTGCCGGGCCCACGGCACCAGGAAGGTCCACTCTGCCCTATCACTGCTGGTATGTAGCGAGCTCAAGAGGTAAATATTTTCCACATATTGCGGGTACCAGCTGTGGTATACAGTCGGCACCTGAGTATAAATGTTGAGATCAGAGCTAAGTCTGATCACTGCAGTTTAACCTCTTAGATATTGCTGTTAGCTACCCGATACTATGGTTGCAGGCTGCCAATGGAAATGTCATGGCTGCCAGGGAGCCTGCTAAAAGCCTCGATGGCTCCCATGCATGGGAAGTGGCTAGATAGGAGATTGGCAATTTTATTCAAGTGTATCGTACTAGTGATCAATGTAAAGGAGAATTAAGAAACGTAAAAAAAAAAATTAAAATTAAAAATAAACTAAAAAAAAACAATTCTATATATATAGAGAGAGAGAGAGAGAAAGTATTCAGACCCCTTTAAAATTTTCACTCTGTTTCATTGTGGCCATTTGGTAAATTAAAAAAAGTTCTGTTTTTTTTTTCTCATCTCTCATTTTCTCACTCTGCACCACATCTTGACTGAAAAAGACAGAAATGTAGAAATGTTTGCAAATTTATTGAAAAAGAAAGACCAAAATATAACATGGTCATAAGTATTCAGACCCTTTGCTCAGACATTTATATTTAAGTCACATGTTGTCCATTTCCTTGCCTTGTGATCCTCCTTGAGATGGGTCTCCTTCATTGGAGTCCAGCAGTGTTTAATTAAACTGATAGGACTTGATTTGGAAAGGTACACACCTGTCTATATAAGACCTCACAGCTCACAGTGCATGAAAGACCAAATGAAAATCATGAGGTCAAAGGAACTGGCCAAGGAGCTCAGAGACTCAATTGTGGCAAAGCACAGATCTGGCCAAGATTACAAAAGAATTTTTGCAGTACTCAAGATTCCTAAGAGCACAGTGGCCTCCATATTCCATAAATGGAAGAAATTTGGGACCACCAAATGTCTTCCTAGACCTGGCCGTCCAGCCAAACTGAGCAATCGTGGGAGAAGAGCCTTGGTGAGAGAGGTAAAGAAGAACCCCAAGATCACTGTGGCTGAGCTCCAGGGATGCAGTAGGGAGGTGGGAGAAAGTTCCACAAAGTCAACTATCATTGCAGCTCTCCACCAGTCGAGCCTTTATGGTTGAGTTGCCTGACAGAACCTCTCCTCAGTGCAAGACATATGAATGCCCGCATAGAGTTTGCTAAAAAACACATGAAGGACTCCCAAACTATGAGAAATAAGATTCTCTGGTTTGATGAGATGAAGATAGACCTTTTTGGTGATAATTCTAAGCAGTATGTGTGGAGAAAACCAGGCACTGTTCATCACCTGCCCAATACAATCCCAACAGTGAAACATGGTGGTGGCATCATCATGCTATGGGGGGGGGAAGGTTTCAGGGACAGGACGACTGATTGCCATTGAAGAAAACATGAATGCGGCCAAGTACACAGATAACCTGGATGAAAACCTCTTCCAGAGTGCTTTGGACTTCAAACTTGGCCAAAGGTTCACCTTAAAACAAGACAATGACCCTAAGCACACAGCTAAGATAACAAAGGAGTGGCTTCAGAACAACTCTGTGACCATTCTTGGCTGGCCCAGCCAGAGCCCTGACCTAAACCCAATTGAGCATGTCTGGAGAGACCTGAAAATGGCTGTCCACAAATGTTAACTATCCAACCTGATGGAACTGGAGATGATCTGCAGGGAAGAATGACAGGGGATCACCAAAGCCAGGTGTGAAAAACTTGGAAATAATGCAACAAGAAGACTCATCTCATACAGTTTGTGTGAGTGTAGTTATATATATATATATATATATATATATATATATATATATATATATATATATATATATATATACAGTGGGGCAAAAAAGTATTTAGTCAGTCAGCAATAGTGCAAGTTCCACCACTTAAAAAGATGAGAGGCGTCTGTAAGTTACATCATAGGTAGACCTCAACTATGGGAGACAAACTGAGAAAAAAAAATTCAGAAAATCACATTGTCTGTTTTTCTAACATTTTATTTGCATATTATGGTGGAAAATAAGTATTTGGTCAGAAACAAAATTTCATCTCAATACTTTGTAATATATCCTTTGTTGGCAATGACAGAGGTCAAACGTTTTCTGTAAGTCTTCACAAGGTTGCCACACACTGTTGTTGGTATGTTGGCCCATTCCTCCATGCAGATCTCCTCTAGAGCAGTGATGTTTTTGGCTTTTCGCTTGGCAACACGGACTTTCAACTCCCTCCAAAGGTTTTCTATAGGGTTGAGATCTGGAGACTGGCTAGGCCACTCCAGGGCCTTGAAATGCTTCTTACGAAGCCACTCCTTCGTTGCCCTGGCGGTGTGCTTTGGATTATTGTCATGTTGAAAGACCCAGCCACGTTTCATCTTCAATGCCCTTGCTGATGGAAGGAGGTTTGCACTCAAAATCTCACGATACATGGCCCCATTCATTCTTTCATGTACCCAGATCAGTCGTCCTGGCCCCTTTGCAGAGAAACAGCCCCAAAGCATGATGTTTCCACCACCATGCTTTACAGTAGGTATGGTGTTTGATGGATGCAACTCAGTATTCTTTTTCCTCCAAACACGACAAGTTGTGTTTCTACCAAACAGTTCCAGTTTGGTTTCATCAGACCATAGGACATTCTCCCAAAACTCCTCTGGATCATCCAAATGCTCTCTAGCAAACTTCAGACGGGCCCGGACATGTACTGGCTTAAGCAGTGGGACACGTCTGGCACTGCAGGATCTGAGTCCATGGTGGCGTAGTGTGTTACTTATGGTAGGCCTTGTTACATTGCTCCCAGCTCTCTGCAGTTCATTCACTAGGTCCCCCCGCGTGGTTCTGGGATTTTTACTCACCGTTCTTGTGATCATTCTGACCCCACGGGGTGGGATTTTGCGTGGAGCCCCAGATCGAGGGAGATTATCAGTGGTCTTGTATGTCTTCCATTTTCTAATTATTGCTCCCACTGTTGATTTCTTCACTCCAAGCTGGTTGGCTATTGCAGATTCAGTCTTCCCAGCCTGGTACAGGGCTACAATTTTGTTACTGGTGTCCTTTGACAGCTCTTTGGTCTTCACCATAGTGGAGTTTGGAGTCAGACTGTTTGAGGGTGTGCACAGGTGTCTTTTTATACTGATAACAAGTTTAAACAGGTGCCATTACTACAGGTAATGAGTGGAGGAAAGAGGAGACTCTTAAAGAAGAAGTTACAGGTCTGTGAGAGCCAGAAATCTTGATTGTTTGTTTCTGACCAAATACTTATTTTCCACCATACTATGCAAATAAAATGTTAAAAAAACAGACAATGTGATTTTCTGGATTTTTTTTCTCAGTTTGTCTCCCATAGTTGAGGTCTACCTATGATGTAAATTACAGACGCCTCTCATCTTTTTAAGTGGTGGAACTTGCACTATTGCTGACTGACTAAATACTTATTTGCCCCACTGTATATATATATATATATATATATATATACACAGTGAGGAAAAATAGTATTTAGTCAGCCACCAATTATGCAAATTTTCCCACTTAAAAAGATGAAAGATGCCTGTAATTGACATCATAGGTAGACCACAAATATGAGAGTCAAATTGAGAAAACAAATCCAGAAAATCACCTTGTCTGATTTGGCAAGGTTTATTTTGCAAATTATGGTGGAAAATCAGTATTTGGTCATTAACAAAAGTTCATCTCAACATTTTGTTATATAATCTTTGTTGCCAATGACAGAGGTCAAACGTTTTCTGTAAGTCTTCACAAGGTTGGCACACACTGTTGGTGGTATGTTGAGCCATTCCTCCATGCACATCTCCTCTAGAACAGTGATGTTTTGGGCCTGTCGCTGGGCAACACAGACTTTCAACTCCCTCTAAAGGTTTTCTATGGGGTTGAGATCTGGAGACTGGCTAGGCCACTCCAAAACCTTCATTTGCTTCTTACGAAGCCACTCCTTTGTTGCCCTGGTGGTGTGCTTGGGATCATTATCATGCTGAATGACCCATCCATGTCTCATCTTCATTGCCATTGCTGATGGAAGGAGGTTTGCACTCAAAATCTCACGATACATGGCCCATTCATTCTTTCATGTACACGGATCTGTTGTCCTGGTCCCTTTGCAAAGAAACAGCCCCAAGGCATGATGTTGCCACCCCCCATGCTTCACAGTAGTAGGTATGGTGTTCTTTGGATGCAACTCAGCATTTTGTCTCCTCCAAACACAGTGAGTTTTGTTTCTACCAAACAGTTCTACTTTGGTTTCATCAGACCATATGACATTTTCCCAATACTCTTTTGGATAATCCAAATGGTCTCTATCAAACTTCAGACGGGCCCGGACATGTACTGGCTTAAGCAGGGGGACACATCTGGCACTGCAGGTTCTGAGTCCCTGGCGGCGTAGTGTGTTACTGATGGTAGCCTTTGTTATGGTGGTCCCAGCTCTATGCAAGTCATTCACTGGATCCCCCCGTGTGGTTGTGGGATTTTTGCTCACCGTTCTTGTGATCATGTTGACCCCACAGGGTGAGATCTTGCGTGGAGCCCCAGTTCGAGGGAGATTATCAGTGGTCTTGTATGTCTTCCATTTTCTTATTATTGCTCCCACATTTGATTTCATCACACCAAGCTGCTTGCCTATTGCAGATTCCCTCTTCCCAGCATGGTGAAGGGCTACAATTTTTGTTTCTGCTGTCTTTCGACAGCTCTTTTGTCTTCACCATAGTGGAGTTTGGAGTGTGACTGTTTAAGGTTGTAGACAGGTGTCTTTTATACTGATAACAAGTTCAAACAGGTGCCATTACTACAGGTAATGAGTGGAGGACAGAGGAGCCTCTTAAAGAGGAAGTTACAGGTCTGTGAGAGCCAGAAATCTTGCATGCTTTTACATGACCAAATACTTATTTTCCACCATAATTTGCAAAATAAATCTTGCCAAATCAGACAAGTTGATTTTCTGGATTTGTTTTTTTCATTTTGACTCTCATCGTTGTGGTCTACCTATGATGTCAATACAGGCCTCTCTCATCATTTTAAGTGGGAGAACTTTCACAATTGGTGGCTAACTAAGGCTATGTGCACACACTGCGGATTTTGCTGCAGATCCGCAGCGTTTCCGCAGCTGCGGGTCCGCAGTGGTTTCCCATGCGTTTACAGTACAATGTAAACCTATGGGAAACGCAATCTGCAGTGCACATGCTGCGGAAAAAAACGTGCGGAAACGCAGCGGTTTACATTCCTCAGCATGTCAATTCTTTGTTCGGAATCCACAGCGGTTTTACACCTGCTCCATAATAGAAAACTGCAGGTGTAAAACCGCAGTGGAATCCACACAAAAACTGTGGAAAATCCACGGTAAATCCGCAGGAAAAACGCGCAGTTTATGCCCTGCGGATCAAATCCGCTGCGGAAAAATCCGCAGAGGACCATTCTACGTGTGCACATAGCCTAAATACTTTTTTTCCCCACTGTATATATTCATAAAAGGATTGAAACTAAAGCTCAAAAAAAAATTACATATTGGTATCTCTGTGTGCCTAGCTAATAAAAATATGATATTATTCATCACATACATTGAATTCCGAAATGAAAAAAAAAACTGTCAAACTCCCTGTTTTTTGGGGGCACCTTGTTTCCTAAAAATGGAATAATTAATAAGACATCAAATTTATGTGTGGAGGCTTAATATTATAAAGAAAAAAAATATGTAGCTTGTTTTGCAGAAACCAAAACATTAAAAAGTTATAGCTCTTGGGAGTTAGCCATGTGCCCACAGCAACCAAACCTGTCTTAATTACCTATGGCGACCAATCACAGCTCGGCATTCATTCTTAAAACCGCTATAGAAAAATGAAAGCTGGTTGTAATGGACACAAATACCTCTAAAATAGTAATAGCAAAACCTAAAGCTCGTTTTTTGGAAAAACAAGACCCGCTATAACTCTATCGACCACATTTGTTTAAAAAAGTAACAGTTCTTGGAGCAAGCTGTATTTGTTTCCCACAGCAACCAATCACGGCACAGCTTTCATTTCTTATAGTGCTCTTGAAAAATGAAAGTTCAACTCTGATCAGTGACTAGATAGTAGGCCTTGTTTATCAAAACCTGTGCTTGTTACCCATAGCGACCAAATAGGACCAATCAGAGTTCGGCTTTCATTTTTTAAACAGCTATAGAAAAATTAACACAGGTCTGTGAGGGGTTGCTATGGGCAACACAGTTTGTCTTTTAGACCACTTCTCCTAAATCTATGAAACCACAGGCACTACAGAGTTCAATTCTCACTGAGACATGTCTTGTGTGTCCGGGATTAGGAAATGCCCCCTGACCCGCCGGTTTCCTCATTCACTGGCGCCTATTAATAGAAGCAAAGGCAGACACTTCCAGGGCGGATGTTTATCTGACAAGCCTGGCGGCTCCTGGGCTTACTGTAAGAGCAGTAACACCGTGAGGTGCCCTGTCAAATGAGAGCCTGTAGTCCTGTGCAAATGTAAATGTACCAAAGGGTTAAATGCTTTAAGGAGAATCAGAGAGTGCAGACAAAGAACTCATTACTAATTAGAACTATTGGGGTGATGGGTAGACCCCCTATTTTAAGAGGGATAAGCTTAGACGGCAGGTTGGCGTGGTATGGGTTACACATGTGTTACCACCACATTCACAGGGCCCCATTAAAAGGGCCCCTGCCCAAGAACAATATATGGGCACTTTGCAGCTGAAAAGCTCATCAAAATACACTATTCTTCCTGCTTTGGGGGTGGAAATGGGCCCCTTACCCCCTTTTTCATCAGTCGGTGATGGGTAGTATTTCATCTCCCCTATGGCCGAAATGACAACTATATTACCACCACCCCATCACCCTTACTCCAGGGGCCCCAAAATCTAATGAAAGGCTGTCTACTGCGTGGCATCAGTGTGTACCATCAACATGGCGATCATATAAATAACACAACTAATATAACAAGTGGTTTCTCCAAATGTAACACAAAATGCAACTTTTATTGATTACTGCAGTCTAATTTATTTACCGCTCCATGACAAGCGTCTCTAGCACTTTGTAGACCCTCTTTGCCTGTTATGACCTGCTGCTAGTGTGATTCTGGCAGCGTTCTTGAGGAACAATAGCCTATTGCTCATGGGCATGGGCCTCAAGGTCACTAATATTCTCGGGTTGACAAGAAAGTGGTCGCAACAGTGAAGAGAAGAGATCACTGTCTGCACTAACAACGAAAATGATAAAAGATATACAGGCAGTGAATGTTCCTAGAGTTGTAAACACAATTAACAGGTTCAAAGTTATAGAAACAGTGACCTGGACTTGGTAAAAGAAAGGTGTCACTCACCACCACCAGATTCCTGAGGAAGTAGTTGGTCAAAGACCCTCAAGGAACAGAAGACCTGCAGCTAGATTTGGTGGCAGCAGGCACTAAGGTTTCAATTTGGACGTTAAGGAGAATACTAAACGCTGAAGACCTCCATGCCCAAACTAAAAGGCATCACCTCTACTGACCCATAAGCACATGAAAAGTCAGCTACAATATGCTCAAATCCATTAAATAGGCTACAAAAGTTTTATGAGTTTGCTCTGTACAGCGATGTAAAAAACTGAAACTTTTCAGGCTTATGGATCACTGGTATGTCTGGAGGAGAAAAAATGAAGCACATGCTGAAAAGAACACCCTGCTTACAGTAAAACATGGCAGTAGCTCGATGATACCTACAGTGAAGCATGGCGGTGGATCCGTGATGCCTATAATGAAACATGGCCGTAACTCAGTGATGCCTACAGTGAAGCATGGTGTTGGCTGAGGCTGAGTGATGCCTGTACTGAAGCATAGCAGTAGTTCAGTGATAACTACAGTGAAGAATGTCAGTGGCTCCATGATATCTCCAGTGAAGCATGTCAGTGGATTGCTGATGTCAACAGTGAAGCATGTCGGTGGCTCAGCGATGCCTATAGTGAGGCATAGCAGTGGCTCAGTGATAGCTACAGTCAAGTATGTCAGTGGCTCAGTGATGCCTACAGTGAAGCATTGTGCTGGCTCAGTGATGATGTAGCGCTGATTTGCTTCTTTTAGCACTGGAAACGTGTGGATGGCAATATGGCTTCAATCAAGCATCAGGAAATCCTAGGAGAAAACATGCCTTCTGTGAGGAAACTGAAGCTTAGGCGTTATTGGACTTTCAAACAGGACACTGATCCCAAGCATACGTCAAAGTCAGCCAAGGTTTGGATTCAGAAGTTCTAGAACATTCTGAAGTGTGCATCCTAGTCGCTTGACTTAAACCCCATAGAACATTTTTGGTAGGATTTGAAAAAGTCAGTAGCAGCAAACACAAGAATATCAGTGACCTGGAGGCAATTGCCCATGAAGAATGGCCTAAGAATCCTCAGGAACACTGCCAGAAGCTGGTGTCTAGCTATGCATGATGGTTGCAGCAGGTCACTGCAGCCAGAGGGGCTTTACTGAGTACTAAAGATGCTTGCAATGGAGGGGTGAATAATTCGGAGACTGAAGTAGTCAGTAAAAGTGGCATTTTGTGCTGAATTAGGAGAAACCACGTGTTATATTAGTTGTGTTGAGCTATTTGCATTGCTCTTGTTTGAAAGGTTTATGGCAAGCAGCAGAACCTTTGTAAGTTTTGCTAAAAATCTGAATTTACAAAAAGGGTTAATAATTTTGTTTGCAACTGTACATTATATGCATAGTATTATAACTACATTATATACATGGCAGTACAATTTCATTATACTCATGGCAATATGACTACATTATATACAGTACACACCAGTATAAATATGTTATGTACATGGCAGTATGGCTATGCTGCATGCATGGCAGTATATGTACATTACATATATGATTATAATATACACATGACAGTACAGCTACATTATATACACCGTACATGGTGGTATTATTACATTATATACATGGCAGTGTAATAAACAGTGTATACAGACCAGTATAACTGCACTGAATACATGGCAGTATTGCTACATGATATACGTGGAGGTATATGTACATTATATACATGGCAGTATAATTACACTATATACTTGGAAGTATGACTATATCATATACATTGCACTATAAATACATAATATACATAGCGGTATAAATAGATTATACAAATGGCAGTATATGTACTTTATATACATTTCAGCATGACTATATTATATACCTAGCAGTATTGCTACGTGATATACATGGTGGTATATGTACAGTATGTACATGCCAGTATACTACGCTATATATATGGCACTATAACTACACAATATACTTGGAAGTATGACTATATTATAAACATGGCAGTATTGCTACATGTTATACTTGGTATTATGATTATATTATATACATGGCAGTATAACTACATGATATACATAGCACTACAACTACAGTATACACATGGCAGTATATGTACATTATATACATGCAATATTGCTAAAGGATATACATGGTGGTATTTGTACATTATATACATGGCAGTATACTATGCTATATACATGACAGTATGACTACATTACATACCTGGTAGTACTGCTACATGACATAGATG
The DNA here is from genome assembly GCF_032444005.1 of Ranitomeya imitator. Taxonomy (NCBI): domain Eukaryota; kingdom Metazoa; phylum Chordata; class Amphibia; order Anura; family Dendrobatidae; genus Ranitomeya; species Ranitomeya imitator. The sequence goes on along the minus strand of NC_091283.1, from coordinate 417,961,901 downwards.
GTGGCATATGTCCATTCTATACATGGCAGTATACTACGCTATATACATGGAAGTATATGTACATTATATACATGGCAGTATATTACGCTATATACATGGCAGTATACATCCACTATATACATGGCAATATATGTCCATTCTAAACATGGCAGTATACTACGCTAAATTCATGGCAATATATGTACATTATATACATGGCAGTATATTACGCTATATACATGGCAGTATACTACACTATATATATGGCAGTATGACTATATTACATACCTGGCAGTATTGCTACATGATATACATGGCAGTATACGTACATTGTATACATGGCACTAGTATACGTATGCTATATACAGCAAACGTCCACTATATACATGGAAGTATGACTATATTCTATACCTGGCAGTGTTGCTATATGATATATATGGCAGTATATGTACACTATATACATGGCTGTATGACTATATTACATACCTGGCAGTATTGCTACAATATACACGGTGATATACGTCCACTATATACACGGCAGTGTATGTACATTGTTTACATGGCAGTATACGCACACTGTATACACGGCAGTATACTACGCTATATGCATGGCAGTGTATGTACGTTGTATACATGGCAGTGTATGTATGTTGTATACATGGCAGTATACGTACACTATATACACGGCAGTGTACTACGCTATATACATGGCAGTATACGTCCACTATATACACGGCAGTGTCTGTACATTGTATACATGGCAGTATACGTACACTATATACACGGCAGTGTACTACGCTATATACATGGCAGTATACGTCCACTATATACACGGCAGTGTCTGTACATTGTATACATGGCAGTATACGTCCACTATATACACGGCAGTGTACTACGCTATATACATGGCAGTATACGTCCACTATATACACGGCAGTGTACTTCGCTATATACATGGCAGTATACGTCCACTATATACACGGCAGTGTACTATGCTATATACATGGCAGTATACGTCCACTATATACACGGCAGTGTACTTCGCTATATACATGGCAGTATACGTCCACTATATACACGGCAGTGTACTACGCTATATACATGGCAGTATACGTCCACTATATACACGGCAGTGTACTATGCTATATACATGGCAGTATACGTCCACTATATACACGGCAGTGTACTTCGCTATATACATGGCAGTATACGTCCACTATATACACGGCAGTGTACTACGCTATATACATGGCAGTATACGTCCACTATATACACGGCAGTGTACTACGCTATATACATGGCAGTATACGTCCACTATATACACGGCAGTGTACTATGCTATATACATGGCAGTATACGTCCACTATATACACGGCAGTATACTACGCTATATGCATGGCAGTGTATGTACGTTGTATACATGGCAGTGTATGTACGTTGTATACATGGCAGTATACGTACACTATATACACGGCAGTGTACTACGCTATATACATGGCAGTATACGTCCACTATATACACGGCAGTGTACTACGCTATATACATGGCAGTATACGTCCACTATATACACGGCAGTGTACTTCGCTATATACATGGCAGTATACGTCCACTATATACACGGCAGTGTACTACGCTATATACATGGCAGTATACGTCCACTATATACACGGCAGTGTACTATGCTATATACATGGCAGTATACGTCCACTATATACACGGCAGTGTACTTCGCTATATACATGGCAGTATACGTCCACTATATACACGGCAGTGTACTACGCTATATACATGGCAGTATACGTCCACTATATACACGGCAGTGTACTACGCTATATACATGGCAGTATAGGTCCACTATATACTTGCACGTAGACCGCAGTATTGCAGGGCTGTATACCACAGTGCACATTCCTCCAGCACAATATTATTGTCTCCAGTGCTACATTGTATCACAGGACTGTGCAATCAGGACATGCCAGTGAGGACTCCAGTGTTTGACTGTACAATGAGGGGGAGGGGAATGATTACCTGGAATTTAGCTGATCCATCATCCATCCAGCCTGCAGCCCCCAGTGAGACACAGCAGAGCTGACATGTCATCTGTGTGATCCTGGAGCACTTAATCCACATGTATGTGCAGCCCCCTCTACAATGCCCAGGCCATAGGGGGCCCTCCCCAGCAGCTGCAATAAACTGCAACCCACCACAGGGGGCAATGACTGCAACAACCCTAAAAAGCAGCCCAGAGCCAGCAGGTACCATCCAGAGCTCACCATCAATGCGCAGAAGGGAGGGCTATGCAGAAGGAGTGGGAGGGGAGTCTGGGAATCTGTCTCCAGAAGAGCTGGAAGGGAGCAAACAAACCAAATTCTAACGCAAAGAAATAGAAGCTTATCAAGAAAATGAAGGCTGCTGCAACTTACCGGAGTCAAAGTGGGAGCTAAAGGCAAAGCTGGGGGTGCAAAGGAAAGAGAAGAGCAGGACACATATCCATCCCATTGTCAGGCATTGGGCAGGGGGTAGTCACAGGAATGGGCAGCCCAGGATCAGTGCAGGAAGGATGCCCTGCAGGGCACTGGGGAGGTCTGCAGCAGCTGGCTTGGTCCTACCATCCTTCACCAAGAGGTCCTGGTACCCTCCTCAATGCCTTCTAGTGAGGTTGCAATGCAATGAGTAGGGTTGGCTGTGCAGAGAATGTCAGGTGCCTAGGGTAGCAGAGCTGTGCCAAGATGCCAGGGAGCTGTGCCAGTGACTTGTGTATCCCTCGCTGCCTCAGCTTCGATTCTCAGACTCACACACACACACCTACCTAATTCCTCCCATACACATTGCAAGCACAGTGCTCTCCACTGTCCCCCAGCGGCGAAGCCTAGAACTGCAACTTCTAACTAGATCTTTTTTTAGAACTGCACTGAGGGATGTCTGACACCTGCACAAAAATCTCCCTGCTGGAAAAGAAGATGAAAATCAAGATTTGGCCCCCAGGTAAAAGACATGTGCCAGTGCCTTCAGTGTGATTGCACTCAGCCATTGTCTCTTTGTCAGCTGCAGAGTTGTAGTTGTGATAATAGCAGCAGAGTCCCCATTGCTCCATTGAAATGCATGTCCTATATAGCTGGATTAGTCACTACTGTGTGCAGTGTGACTCAGCCCTCCTGTTCACACTGAGAGCAATGATTTCTGTATATAGTGTAACCCCCCACTCCCAACTTCAATGCATTCCTATGGAAAGATGCGCCTGCACACTGCGCCTGCACACTGTTCCTGCTGCTGCAGCCCTGTGTGTGGTCACCGGATGCCATAGTGCAGTCATTGCACTGGACCAGAACAGCTCCGAACCATCAAGGCATGGACCCAACAAGACCTCAGAAGGCTCCTGTGGTATCTGGCACCAGAACGTTGAAGTCAAAATGTGATTTATCACATCAGGCCGCCCTCTTCCATTGCTCCATGGTCCAGTTCTGGTGCTCATATGCCCACTGTAGGAGAATTCAGTAATGATAAGGGGTAGGCATGGGGGTACATAGCCATATACACTGCAAGCTGCAATGCTCTGAGTTCTGATGCCTTTTTATTATAACTGCAGTCTACAATGCTCATCGTAGTCTGACACCTTCCTATCGTGGTTGCAATGCTTTGTGTTCTGATATCTTTTTTTTATCATAACTGCGATGCGCTGTGTTTTTTTACACCTTTCTATCACAGCTATGATGCTTTGTGTGTCCTGACACCTTTCTATCATAGCTGTGATGCTCTGTGTGTTCTGACACCTTTCTATCACAGCTATGATGCTCTGTGTTTTCTGACACCTTTCTATGGCTAGGTTCACATTTGCGTATATGTGCGCAGCGTATCATCTGCATGCGAAAACGCATGCAAAAATGCTGCGTGTGCATGCGTTTGCGTTGTTTATGCGCATGCGTTCGATATTTCCAATGTTGTCCAGTATCTTTCCGTTGACATCAGACACCCAATGGTCATGTCTCATCGGATTTCTATATATATAGACACACTGCACTGATGAAACCATAGTCTTTGGCTGCTGTATCAAGCTGCAAGATGTACAGCTTCTATGAAGATCTGGATTTACAATTGAAATTGGCTGCTGCCTTTGCTTTTGCTTGTCAAGAATGAAGAAAAAGAGAAAGACGGAGAAGACGTCATTAATATTGGCAACACCCCATCCTTGAACTCCGAGAGAGACGTGGAGCCTACCACTCCTTGTACACAGAGCTGCTGCAAAACCCGGAGAAGTTTTTAGACTATACGAGGATGACAGAACAGAGCTTTGATGACTTGTCGCCAGGCAGGACACATAGCTCCGCCGAGCAATTCCTGCTGAGGAACGGCTGTTGGTCACCTTGAGGTACGTAATCTTTAAAAACAAACACCTGTCATTAGTATTATTTTAATTAAAGCCATGTACAGATTTTTTTTCCCTTCTTTTCTAAAAACCTTTTTTTTTTTTTTTACTGGAGAGACATTATCATCCCTCCCTTTTCAATTCAGAATTGGAGTCTCCACACTGTCTGGGATTATTGGAGACACCTGCCCTGCTTTAGGTGAAGTTCTGCGTCCCGAATTCCTCCCCCAACCCACAACTGAAATCTGGTTGGAAAATGCCGTCAAATTCAAGGAAATGTGTAATTTTCCTAACTGCTTGGGTGCTAGGGACGGCAAACACATTAGGATTATGAAACCTTCTGGTAGTGGAACTGAGTACTTCAATTATAAAAAATACTATTCCATTGTTCTTATGGCGATTGCCGATGCTCAGTGTAGATTTGTCACCGTAGACATTGGCTCATTTGGTCAGGAAAATGACTCACAAACTTTCAAAAACTCGTACATGGGCTAACAATTGTATGGTAATGATTTTAGTTTCCCACAGCCACAACCTCTTCCCAACACTGAAGGACCACCAATGCCATTTGTTGTGGTTGGAGATGAGGCCTTCCAAATGTGTGCCAACCTCCTAAAACCGTATTCAAGTCGGGACTTAAATCACACAAAAAAAATGTACAACTACCAACTGACAAGGGAACGAAGAACTGTGGAATGTGCCTTTGGATTGCTGGTATGTAAATGGCACATTTTGGGAACATCTACTGATCTAAAAATTGAAACTATTGATGAGGTTGTGAAAGCATGTGTTCTACAAAACTACATCATGGCAAAAGATCGGCCCAGCTTAGAAAATGAGGAACCTGTTACATTGCATGATTACCAAAGTCACCCTCTGAGGACTACTGTGGAAGTTGCCCAGATGAGAGATAAGTTTGCTGCCTACTTTGTATCTGATAATGGACGTGTAGAATGGCAAGACGCAATGGTTTAAGCAGTTAACATTTACCTGTAATTTTAAAATGTACGTTATGTTAAAATGTGCGTGTTATGCTAAAATGTACATGGATGGGAGTGGGGAAGCAAGATAGGGAACCATTTGTAGGTGATGTTGGAGGTGGTGGGCCCAATTTTGGGTTGGATTTCTGTCTCTGGGTCTTCGTCCTGGTCCTAAGATTCTGCGTTTTGGTCCTCTTTTTTGTTGGCCCAGTGGGAGTGGTTGCCTCTGTCAAAGTCATTGGCCATGGTGCTGGAGTGGGCACGGGAGCTGACAGGGGTGCTGGAGTGCGCAGAGGTGCTGGAGTGGGAAGGGGTGCTGGAGTGCGCAGAGGTGCTGGAGTGGGAAGGGGTGCTGGACTTGGTAGCGTGGTGGATCGGTGAACTGGAGGCAGTGGTGGTGGAGGAGGATAGTTCGGTGCTGTGGAAGTTGGAAAGATGATCGGCTGCTGGTAATATCCTCCGGCCTGTGGATGGAAGCTTTGGGTCTGCTGCTGAAATGCGTAGCTATAAGCAGCCTGGCAGGACTGCATAACATCCAGCTGGAGTTGGGATGTGAGGTTCTCCGACACGCTCCACTCAAAGGCTGAAAAACAATGTTGTGCCTGTCTCTCAAAGTCAGCTTTCAGGCGCTCAAGGCGTTTGTTGACATCTTGTAAAAGTGTGTTCACACGGAAGTGAGTCACCCGCCAGGGCCGTGGGGTACTCGGTCCCGAGTCCTCCATTCACAGGGGGATGTCACGTTGTCGACCTGGTCCGTGGCCCTGGGCGCCTATGTAAAAGGGGAAAGGTCTTTAAAGGGAATAAAGTTTATGTTCATGATGCCACCTGTAGTATTCGGTCAGTGGGGACCGACGCTGCATTAAGGGGTCCTCTGGGGTGATGTTATGGCAGCTAGATGGTATACCTTCCCACAGGTGAAGTATATCCCCAGGTCTCCCGATGTGTAGATGGAAGATGGTGAAAGGCGCAGTAAAGAATGAGGACACAGGTTTGCAGTTTCTTTACCTTGTTTACTGTCGACTTCAGACAGCCACAGTACAGGGCACCAGATCACAGGGCAGGCAGGGTCCGGCCGGCTTGGAGGCAAGTTAGGAGTCCCCTTATCCACGTGGAAATCAAAGCCTTCCTCTAGCGCCATGGTGGTGTAGTCCCTTACTGCGTATGGCTTCACATAAGGTCCTCACAGATGTTATCTCTCTCTGTCCCCGGATAGGATAGGACATAACCCGTATGACTCGTGGCTTGAGCCAGTTTATAGGGACTCTAGCACGCCCGAGGCTCTGAGGGGTACCACCGTGCCTCCTGGGTATTAGGTCGGACAGGTAACTTGGAGTTCAGCTGTCCTGCAGGTCTCTGATGTAAGTCATAGAGGTCCTTACAACCTCAGCGTTCCGGCTACCGGTCTCTGCGCCTCAGAAGGAGGCAGCCTGCTCAGGGCTGGTCTCCCCCTGGTATCCTGTCCTGTGGATTGCTCTCCTGCACGTTCACTGCAATCTATTCGGCTTTCTGAATGTCTCTTTCCAGGAACTGCTGCTCTGCGGCTACACAGCTCCGTAAACCCTCCTCTTCTGCCTCAGACTGATCCAGTCTGTTTCCTGGCAAGAACTGACTGACTCTCCCTACAGACTACCAGATATATATATGGGGAGTCACCTAGTAAATAGGATCAAAAGCCCCCCCTGGTGGCCTGGAGTGTGAATGCGTTGCATGCTTGTGTTACCTGGTTACAGTTATCCCTTTTTGCCTTCAAGCGTAACATCACTCTCCCTGTGAGGAAAGCAATGCTACTGTGACGACCAGGACCCTGGGGTGCCAAAGATGGACTCCTTTTTCAGTCTATCACCAAGCACCCTAATCCCATCCTGGAAGACCAAGCTTAACTGCATAAACTCTAGCATGACCATCCTCTCCCAGGCCCTCTGCCCTCCCAGCATAGGAAGTGGGCTGGGAGATGGGAAAACCAGATGGACCGGCTGCCTGTTCCCCAGCCTATTAAGTCTGCCAGGTTACTCCATCGCTGGTAGATGATTTGGACTGCGTCACTTCGGTGGCTGGTCGATGAAGGGCCGCTTCAACAGAGGATGATGCAGGTTGTGTTGTGCTGCACCAGGTTCTGTGTGAAAAAAAGAAACACATTAGTAAAAAAAATACATGTTGTGTTGTGCTGCTTCAGTTTCTGTGTGGAAAAGAAAATCAAGCATTTTAAAAACAACATTAAAAAAATACATATATACTTACATTTGCGTAGCAAGTGCAGGCCTCAAGAAAGCAAGGTTCTTGTGGTATTTGTATTTTTGTAACCTTGGTGCAGCACCACTTTTAGACCAATTCTCCTCTCTCATGTCATTGTTGAAGTGGTCCTTCATCAAATGCCACCGGATTTTGATTCTTTTCACTGTGAAGGGGAAAAAAAAGGAAAAAATTAATTGGAAAAAAATACACTAACATTTTCACTGCTGCGTCAGACCACACCACATTGCAATACTTACCAAAATCATTTCTTGCACGTGACGTGGCATGGTCCCAATCAGCCAGCAGCGATGTTGCCACTTCTTCCCAGAGTCGACTCGAATGACCACATTGTCGGAGTTCTGACGGTCACAGGTGTCCCACAATGGTATTCGCTCTTGGACAAGGTTGATAAGTTTCTCATTGTCAATATCTAGATTGGCTTCTTCCCGTTGTGTAACCTATAGATCAAATAAAACAACAATAAATTTTAAGTAAATTTGAAAACAAAATCTGCTGAAAAGACTACTTACACCCCATCTTTCCTCTTGAGACACATGGGCCCGACCACCCCGGGAAGCTTCATTTTCACTTGACTGCTCCAGCTCGTGCCCACTGGAAGGTACCTGTAAAGAAAATACATGATTTACCACATGTATAGTATTGCGAGTCAGTGCATACCAATCAGTAATCAAATGTGATTACATAGCGTTATGTCCGCCTTTGGAAGCTTCAGTTGAAGACATCTTGTAATAGCTGGCAACAGTCAAGTGAAACACTAGAGCAGTGTTCCCCAACTCCGGTCCTCAAGAGCCACCAACAGGTCATGTTTTCAGGATTTCCTTAGTACTGCCCAGGTGACAATTGCATCACCTTCACAGGCAATAATGCCATCACCTGTGAAATACTAAACAAATCCTGAAAACATGACCTGTTGGTGGCTTTTGAGGCCTGGAGTTGGGGAACAAAGCACTAAAGAAAAGAACAGAGAAGAAAAATTGAAGTTGTTAAGAGACAAACAATATGGTGGCAAAAAAAGGACACCAATACTTACATTAAAGGCAGTAGTCCAACAGCACAGCAGTCAGTACATGCCAGGGAGAGATGGCAGCACCAGGAGACAACAGCACCAGGAGACAACCAAAGTACCAGCAGAGTCGACCAGTCTACAAGGAACAGAGAAAGCAGTGAGACAGACATTTTCAATGTTTCTATACTTACATAGCCAGGCCAGCAGCACCAGGTGAGATGCCAGCACCAGAGGCAGATGGCAGCACCAGTAGAGACGCCAGCACCAGAGACAGATGGCAGCACCAGGAGACAACCAGTCTGAAGGAACAGAAAGAAAAATTAAGAGGCAGACATTTTCAAAGGTTCTATACTTACATAGCCAGCGTTGTCCTCACCAAGCCAGCAGCACCAGGAGAGACGTCAGCACCAGAGACAGATGGCATCACCAGGAGACAACCAGTCTAAAGGAACAGAAAGAAAAATTAAGAGAGACAGACATTTTCTAAGGTTCTATACTTACATAGCCAGCGTTGTCCTCACCAGGCCAGCAGCACCAGGAGAGATGCCAGCACCAGAGACAGATGGCAGCACCAGAAGAGACGCCCAGTCTAAAGGAACAGAAAGAAAAATTAAGAGACAGACATTTTCTAAGGTTCTATACTTACATAGCCAGCGTTGTCCTCACCAGGACAGCGCACCAGGAGAGATGCCAGCACCAGAGACAAATGGCAGCACCAGAAGAGATGCCAGCACCAAGAGAGAAGGCAGCACCAGTAGACAACCAGTCTTGTGCTTCCGTACCGAAACTTGTGCTTCCATCCTGTGTCTTGTGCTTCCACGCTGAGTCTTGTGCTTCAGTGCTGAGTCTTGTGCTTCGGTGTTGAGTCTTCTGCTTCGATCCAGAGTCCTGAGAGTAATGCACTACCTGTTTCCAAACCCCCAATTGTACATCTGGGATTTTGCAGGTGGTGACATTTCCTGGTCCTTTTCATTATGAAGTGTGCATGCGTATCGAACGCAGGCGAACGCATGTGCTTGTGTATGCTTGCTGTCCCATAGACAGTTGTGTAGTTTTGACGCAGTCCATCTGCAGTCATCCACATGCGGATAATACGCTGCGAACAGAGACGCAAATGTGAAACCACTCTATCATAGCTGAGATGCTCTGTGTTGTGCCCTGACACCTTTCTATCATAGCTGTGATGCTCTGTGTTGTGCCCTGACACCTTTCTATCATAGTTGCCATGCTCTATGTTGTGCCCTGACACCTTTCTATCATAGCTGTAATGCTCTGTGTGTTCTGACACCTCTCTATCATAGATGTGATGCTCTGTGTGTTCTGACACCTCTCTATCATAGATGTGATGCTCTGTGTGTTCTGACACCTCTCTATCATAGCTGTGATGCTCTGTGTGTTCTGACACCTCTCTATCATAGATGTGATGCTCTGTGTGTTCTGACACCTTTCTATAAAGCTGAGATGCTCTGTGTCCTGACACCTTTCTATCATAGCTGCCATGCTATGTGAGTCTTGACACCTTTCTATCTTAGCTGTGATGCTCTGTGTGTCTTGACCCCTTTCTATCATAGCTGTGATGCTCTGCGTTTCTTGATACCTTTGTTTCATAGCTGCGCCTGCGATGCTTCCTGTTCGGGCACCTATCATAGCTGCGATGCTCTGTGTGTCTTTACACCTTTCTATCATAGCTGCAATGCTCTGCATATTCTGACACCTTCCTCACTTCACCTGGTATAATCCATTTTAGGTCGGAGTCAGACTGACTGCACTGTTACTACCGTCCAGAGCCAAAAATAGAAATTATATTGATGCTTTCCTATGAAATATTAATTGTGTCTCCCCTGTGCTGAGTCGTCATTTTTGCCTAATTATTTTGCTTCCCTGTCTGGGCAGTTTGATAAACACAACACTTCTATAGTCTGATATGATTTAGATTGTCAGCCTTATCATCCTTAGCCCCACCTCTACTTTACAGATGTAGCAGCCGCCATGACGGCTGCCCACCTTGTATGTTAGGCTACTTTCACACTAGCGTCGGAATCTCCCCGTCGCAATGCGTCGGGCAGAGATTCCGATGCTAGCATTTGACGCACTGCACAACGGAGGCAGCGGATGCATTTCTCCGGCGCATCCGCTGCCCCATTGTGAGGTGCGGGGAGGTGAGGGCGGAGTTCCGGCCGCGCATGCGTGGTCGGAAAAAGCGGTCCGTCAGGAGCAAAAAACGTTACATGTAACGTTTTTTGCTCCCGGCGGTCCGCCACAACACGGCGCAACTGTCGCACGACGTGTGGCAAAGCGTCGCAATGCATCGCTAATGTTAATCTATGGGGCAAAAACGCATCCTGCAAACAACTTTGCAGGATGCGTTTTTTGTCATAAATGACGCATTGCGACGTATTGCAAAAAACGCCAGTGTGAAAGTAGCCTTAATAGCATAGTGTGATCATTCTTTATTCATCGTCTGAAGTGGTGATTCCCCATGCAGTGGTTGCAGCTATCAGGAAAAAAATATAGGGTCTCTTGGAAAAATTTAGAGTAGACCCAAGGTATATTTTGGGGAAATAAGCAAAAAAGAAGGATCTCTAGCAATTAAAACTGAATATACTGTGATAATTGGCTGCCTACTTTCACCACTAGATGGAGCTCATTGTAAATGGTCTCAATTGAAGCTGCATAGAGCTATGTTCAGTGTGCTCCTCCTGGTGGGGTCTTCAGGAAAGCTATTCGGGCCCACTAAACACCCAATAGTGGTGAATGGCTATGACAGGTATGTTAAATCAAGATACTTTTATATGAATGTTGTTTATGTAGATTAGGCTTAGGACATTTATTCCTTGGCTCTGTTGTCTGATGTGCTCCCAGAATCCACCACTAGAAGAAATGTATGGATTACAGATGTACATAGGAATAAATTCCCTGGTCTCCTTAGCTCCCACTAGTGGTGATGGCAGGCAACTACAATTTAAGTGTTTTACCCCTATGACTCTGTAATGAAACCCACTGTGGCTTGTTTATGGTACCAGGGTAGTCAGCCATTCCAAACTGATCACGTATTGTCAGTAGTAGGTGGCTAGAAAAGAAGCAGCTGTCAATATATGGCTCATCATTTTCCTGGCCGGATTACACAATTTCACGGAGCCTCGGCCAGGACATATGTAACGTGATTCTGAATTGTTTGGCAGTAATGTCTAATGAGTTGACACGTCATTCTGTTACAAGTGAAGGGAGAAAGAAAACCTGAAAAGATGCACAAATGTAGCAGTGTTGGAGTCTTTCTGATATAGCAGAGCTAAGTTTGTTATCAGGCAATATATTTAATATACACTTTTTGATGTCATAGAGGAAACTTGCATAACAGAAGTGTTCGGCGTCTGGGCAGCAAAGTCGTCATGGTGGTCTGGGCTGGATAAGGACATAAAGTGAACGACAATGATTCCAACCAGAGAAAACATGCGAGTTACTGGATTTAATTGTAGATTATTTATTCTTCATGTGACTGGACCTGCAGCCTGATGATACTGCACAGAAAGCCTGTATAAAAGTCATAAAGTGGAAATAAAACGTCTACACCCCTGTTTAAGGGCCAGGTTTATGCCACGTAAAAAAAATCATACCAGAAAGAAATAATTCAGAATTTTTTTCCCCTTTATTACCTCCCATAATCTGTATAAATCCATTGAGAAACAAACTGGATTCATTTTGAGGGGGAAAATAAAAATAATGAACTAAAATAGTGTTGTTGCATACGTATAAACATCTTATAAGTAGTTTTGTTCAGAATTAGCCAATCACATTTAAACTGTAAATAGTATAACCATTTACTGACATCCGTCGTACATTGCGCAAATCCATAATGGGTGTATGGAGCGGGCTCATGGGGTGAGCCTGTTCCTTACTTGGCAGATAATGGCTGTGACGTGACACCCAGACAGGACCTGGCTCCAACAGTCGCAGGTTGAAACTCTGTGGCTCACTGGCAGTGGGGGTACATACTTCTATGCACCCATCGCCGCCAGATGACGCATTCGCGTGGAGCCAGTGGGGTGTAATGAGAACCGGGGATCTGTTGAAGTCCTCTTTGCCTGTCATCAAGGAGCTTCTTTGAAACTTTGCCTGTGGCTAGGCTTCAAATGAGACCTGCTCTCTGAGAGGTCCACCCAGAGCTACGCTACTTTTAACTGTATGGGTGTGTGAAGCAGCTAAACTCTACGGCACAGCAAGGAGGCTGTTCTGTAGGCTAGGCTGTAGGTCACTTTAGTCCTGCGGACTACAGAATGACATTTCCAGAGCGGAGCGACATGATTACATCATTGCACCGCGACATGCCCAGGATGTGAGTGCCGGCTCGATGATATCACTGCATTGGTCTGTGTAGAACCGGTCGCTGTCTGCTGCTGGACTCGCTGGTGTAAGGTGAGTATATGATGCCTATTTTTTTCTTTTAAAATTTTGTTGTGTCCATAATGTGTGGAAGTTCCACAAAATTAGTGGGGGCTACTAATGAGGCCTCTCTAAATAGTGGGTGCTACTAAGGAGCCCCCCTAAATACAGGGTCTACTTAGAGGGACCCCATAAATATTGGGGGCTACTAAGGGGAGGCCATCATACATAGTGAGGGCTATCATACAGTGTGAGGGCTATTAAGGGGGACATGGTATTGTGGTGGCTAATATGGGAGCCATGACAAAATTTGGTGGCTACTAAGGGGGCCATGACATAGTGTGGGGGCTAACAAAGGGGTCATGATACAGAGCAAGGCAACTGAGGGGGCCATGATACAGAGTGGGGGCTACTAAACGAACCATGACACAGTGTGGGAGCTGATAAATGGATCATGATACAGAATGGCGGCAATTTAGGTCGCCATGATAGAGTGGGGGCTACTGACAGGGTCATCATACAGTGTGGGGACTACTAAGGGGGCCATGACATTGTGGGAGCTACTAAAGGGCCAGTCAGAGTCAGGGTTACTAAAGAAGTCATGATAGAGAGCGGAGGCTACTAAGGGGGCCATGAAACAGTGTGAGGGCTACTGAGGGAGTCATCATACAGTACAGAGGCTACTGAGGTGACATCATACACTGTAAGGGCTACAGTGAATGCCACCATTCAGTGAATGGCCCACATTTGTGGTATTACCGCTCCCATAAAAGTCCTATTTACCAAAATATAAAATTTAACCAGATCATTAAACACCAAAAGCAGAAAAAGTTCAAAACACCAAAATTGCATTTTTTTAGGGACCGCAAACAGCAAAAAATGTTGTAAGAAGTGTTCAGATTGTTTTATTCATTCCCAAAATGGTATCAATAAAAATGTTGTCTCACCCCAGAAAAAACAAGCCCTCACACAGAAAATTAAAATATTAAGTGTTACAGAAAATAGCAACATAGATAGTCAAATAGCCATAAAACAATTCCAAAAAAACCAATGTCAGAATTGCAAGTGTTTTTTTGCAATTTCACCGCACTTGGATCCCCCCCCCACATTTTCCAGTACATTATATGGTAAAATGAATAACAGTAAAAAGTACTACTAGTGCCGCAAAAAAGTTCACCATGAAAATTTTTTTGAAAGGTCCTCTAACCCCTTCTCGCTGTTTTCACCAGTGATTCCGGCATTGCTTTAGGTCAATAAAATTAGCATTTGTTTATGACAATAATGAAAATTTTGCAACAAAATTTAGTAAGATTTTAAATTTTAATACTTTTAATTTTATGCCCTTATAAGAGTTAGTTATACCAAACAAAATAGTTAACCCCTTCCCAACATTTGTAGCACATGTACTGTACATCATGATCGGGAAGGACTTCCTGACCGATGTAGTACATGTACGTCATGGCCGTCATCCATGCACAGGCTGTCAGCTGATAGTGATACCCACCTCTCAGTGCCAGGAGTGGTACCCGCACCGCTCCCGTCACTTTAACCCCTTAAATGCTGCAACTGGTGAGACCGCAGCATTTAGCAAGCAGGCAGATGGGGAGGCAAATCCCTACCCTTGGTTTGGAGACCACAACATCCTGGTCACCAGGCACTAGGAAGTTAGATTATGCACAGTGCATAATCTAACTAACTATTGTCTGCAGGGCTGACAGGCTGTAATGTATAGCAATGCTCCTGCATTGCTATACCTTATAACTGCAATCAGAAGGCAGAAAGTGAAAGCCCCGTAGTGGGAATAAGAGAAAAAGTTGGAAAAATATTTTTTAAAACATCACAAAATAATAATAATAATAATAATAATATATATATATATATATATATATATATATATATATATATATATATGATCACAGCAGCACATGTACATGAATCGGCCATGTGAAAACACAAATATACATTTCTCAAAAGTATTTTTTCATAAAAATTTTGTTAAAAAAAAATTTTTTTTTCCATAAAACTTACAGTTAAAGATGGAGATTCTTAGCGCATAAATTGGCCAATTCATGTGTGCCCATCAACCACGGCAAGGTGATCTCCCCCTGATGGGTCCTACTCTACTGTACATGCCACTCTTGGGCCACCAGCCTACAACTTTGGACAAACCTACAATTTATGGGCAGGTAGAGTTGATTACCGCCACCTGCAAGGTCAATGGGGGGAGTGCAGTATATATATATATATATATATATATATATATATATATATATTGTAGATATACAGGGTGGGCCATTTATATGGATACACCTAAATAAAATGGGAATGGTTGGTGATATCAGCTTCCTGTTTGTGGCATGTTAGTATATGGGAGGGGGGAAACTTTTCAAGATGGGTGGTGACCATGGTGGCCATTTTGAAGTTGGCCATTTTGGATCCAACTTTATTTTATTCAATGGGAAGAGAGTCATGTGACACATTAAACTTATTGAGAATTTCACAAAAAAAACAATGGTGTGCTTGGTTTTAACATAACTTTATTCTTTCATGACTTATTTACAAGATTATGACCACTTATATGTGTCCAAAGTGCTGCCGATTGTGTTGGATTGTCAATGCAACCCTCTTCTCCCACTCTTGACACACTGATAGAAACACCGCAGAAGAAATGTTAGTCTAAGGGGGTCACATTCCTTGTAGGAATGCTTGGACCTGTCACCCATAATGTGGTGGTACACCATCTTGCTGGAAAAACTCAGGGAATGTGCCATCTTTAGTGCATAAAGAGGGCAACACATAATCATGTAGCAATTTCAGATATCCAGTGGCATTGAGGTTGTCATTGATCAAGAATGGCCCCACTATCTTTGTACCCCATATACCACACCATACAATCAATTATGGGTGTCAGGTCCGAGCAGAGGCGGATACAGACAGCTTGGGGATGATAAATTTCAGTTGCAAATCTTTATTCATTAAATAGTGGAATGTGTTGAGAACAATAAATCATAAAGATGATCAATGTAAATCAAAATGAATATCCCATGGAGGTCTGAATTTGGAATGATACTCAAAATCAAAGTGGAAAATCAAATTACAGGCTGATCCAACTTCAGTGGAAATGCCTCAAGACAAGGAAATAATGTTCAGTTGTGTGTGTGTTGCCTCCACGTGCCTGTATGACCTCCCTACTGTACAACGCCTGGGTATGCTCCTGAAGAGGCAGCGGATGGTCTCCTGAGGGATCTCCTCCCAGACCCGGACTAAAGCATCCGCCAACCCCTGGACAGTCTGTGGTGCAACGTGACGTTGGTGGATGGTGCGAGACATGATGTCCCAGATGTGTTCAATCAGATTCAGGTCTGGGGAACGGCCGGGCCAGTCCAGAGCTTCAATGCCTTCATCTTGCAGGAACTGCTGACACACTCCAGCCAAATGAAGTCTGGCATTGTCCTGCACTAGGAAGAACCCAGGGCCAACCGCACCAGCATATGGTCTCACAAAGGGTCTGAGGATCTCATTTCGGTACCTAATGGCAGTCAGGCTACCTCTGGCGAGCACATGTGCGGCCCTCCAGAGAAATTCCAGCCCACACCATTACTGACCCACTGCCAAACCGGTCATGCTGAAGGATGTTACAGGCAGCAGATCGCTTTCCTGGCATCTCCAGACTCTGTCACATGTGCTCAGTGTGAACCTGCTTTCATCTGTGAAGAGCACAGGGCGCCAGTGGCCAATTTGCCAATCCTGGTGTTCTGTGGCAAATGCCAAGCGTCCTGCACTGTGTTGGGCTGTGAGCACAACCCCCATCTGTGGATGTCGGACACTCAGACCATCCTTATGGAGTCGGTTTCTAACTTTGTGCAGACACATGCACATTTGTGGCCTGCTGTACGTCATTTGGCAGGGCTCTGGCAGTGCTCCTCCTGTTCCTCCTTGCACAAAGGCTGAGGTAGCGGCGGGCATAGGACCTAGGAAGGAAATCAAGCATGATGGTGCAGACACCGCCGTACTGGACATGAGCTAGACAGGGTTAACACCGCATGGTAGTCAGAGTACAGAGTAGTAGATGCTCAGCAGAAACACCGGTTTCAAGAAACTCAAAGTCATTGGGAGTGAGGCTCCAGATGCAAAGGGATTCCAGGAACATAATCACAGCAGACACAATTCAAACAGGTTCAGGTACAGGACAAGTACAGGATCAAGGATTCGGGCCTGGATTTACCGCCTCTAGGACAGGCTCCAGAAGAGGACAAAACAGGAATCAAGGCAAGGACTTTGGTACCAAAACATAGACAGGAGAGATGCAGGAACAGAAACACACATAGCAAAGTTCAGGAGCTTTGTGAGTGTAGCTCAGGCCCCGCCCATAGGGCAGGGGAGCTTTATATATGAGCTGCCCTTCAGCAATTGGCTGGGGACAGCATTTGAAGTACACACCCTAACCCTGATAAAAGCAGGGGAGGTGTGGCCGCGCACGCCCTAAGCACACACAGGAACCATTACAGCACACAGTGCAGGATCTGTGACTCAGAGCACCTGGTTGAGACTGCGTGCACTGAACCATGTAGAAAGCCATGCACTAGCTGCAAATTACCTCACAACCCGCGGACAGCTTCACAGCAGCAACCAGGGACCACACATGAGGAAGGTATGCAGCAGGGCAAATACCTAAACACCCACGTACGACTGCGCAGCAGAGCAGGGAACTGAGAAGGCTCCATTAAGAGAAGTCCCGGGAATTTCAAGATCCCCCCTGAAGTCCTGAGAGAGGGTCAAATGACCCTCAGTCCATATTGACACCTTAATTAGCATCCTTTCATTTGTAAATGTGCTCTTGCCTGAGGAATCTGCAGGGGGATTATCTAAGATAAGAGTGTGTAAACAGAAGAATGCAAGCTATTCCTCAGTGTGGGGGTTGCTGCTCACAAGAAAAACCTATTTTGGTTTCTCCCTGAGTGTGGGGGAGAAACCTATTTTGTTCACAGGAAAGAAAATGGAGAGAAGGCACACCATTGAAGAGGCATTGGAACTGATTCTGAGCAACACAAACCCTTCAGACTCAGATGGAGAAGACATAGTCCTTCAACCGGCACATGTGGGGTCAGTGCTGACACATGCCGTAGGCATGGACATATGGGACACATGTTCCCCCTATGGCCCCATTCCGCATGAACTGTGTCTCTGTGTGGAGTACATGCGTGTCCGTCTGCTCCACACAGAGACATGTCCGTTGTTTTGCAGAAGCACGGACAGCTTTTTGCCGAAAACGTCCATGCACACAGATGTCATCCGTGTGACTTCCGTGTGCACGGACCACGGAGGAAAGTGAAAAGCCTAAAAATTAAGAATTTCATATTCACCTCAGTCCAGCGCTGACAGTTCCTCTCACTTCCGGTGCCGCTCATTAGGCTATGAATATTCACTTCACTGAGCCCAAGAGTGAACCGGAAGTGAGAGGAGAAGAGGCGCTGGAGGGAAGTGAGTATGCGGTGACAGCAGACAGCGCTATCTGTGGATTCACGGATAGCACACGGACATCACCCACGGTGCATGGGGGCCAAAAGGGATCCTGTTCTGCTTGTTTCAAAAACGGACAGAACAGGATGCCAAAAAAGGCAGTGTGAGTTACCTATTTTATTTCCTGACTATCTTTTTTATTTTTAACCAAAACAAAATGCTTATTTGAAATTATTTATCTTGCAGACGAGGAGACTCCGCCTCTACCAAAAAAGAGAGCTCGGTTGGCGAGTGAGCCAACAGAGACCGCAAAAGATGGCACAGTGTGGCATGAAGTACAAGTGGAAAAACATCTCCATTTGACCCCAATAGAACCGTACCCTACAGATGGAGAGCCAAGTGCTAAGGCCAGACGAAGTGTCCAGAGTCGCCTTCAGAGCTTCCTCTGTTTTATCAGTCTTGACATGCTTCGTAGCATTGAAAAATGGACTACTCAACATGCACGTCACACGGAGCAGGTGGATTGGTTCATGGGTCTCCCGGAACTAATGGCATTTATTTCAGTCATTATCTTGCGGGGGGTGACCAAGGTTCCATCACTACATGACAGCTGGTCAGCAAACCTGGGAAACCCAAGGATCATTGCCACTATGACCCGAAACCGCAGAACTGTAACCACGGACAATTTCTTTACATCATTGTCACTTGCACAACGACTGCTTAGCCGGGAAACCACTATCCTCAGCACAGTCAACAAGAGTCGCCGGGAAATTCCTCAATCCGCTAGACAGATGGACCGCACTGAATTCACCACTCAGGTGTTTTCAACCACTGGTGCCACACTGACAGTGTATGCACCCAAACGAAAGAAGGCCGTCTACATTCTCAGCAGCATACACAGCGTGGTTGAGACTGAGGATACCAACAAAAGGAAGCCAAACACGGTCACACAATACAACCACACAAAGTGCGGTGTGGATGTAATGGACCAAATGGTGTGGGAGTACAGCGTGCGTGCAGGAACACAGAGATGGCCAGTTGCCGTGTTCTACAACATGATTGACATGGCAGCACTCAATGCTCATGTTCTTTATCAGGCATGCACTGGGGTGCAGGAGATACGGGTGAACTTCCTGGTTGAGCTTGCAAAAGAGTTAGGTGGCCGTCATATGACTGAAAAGAAGGCAGGCAAGGAGAAACTCCTTTGGCAACTTCCTTCCACACCCAGCCCTGGCAAAAGGGTGAAGTGTCAGGTCAACCATCGATGCACGAACAATTGTGCAACTGAGAGATGTGTTGACTGCTACAAATACACGTGTGGCAAATGTACCAGGGACATACCCAGGCAGTGCCAGGTATGTTCCGACATGTTCAGACAGACTGCTGAGTGAGTGCTGAAATGCTAGTCACACAAGGACATGCCACTCACACACACACAGCCCCCCACTGCAGCCTATGGAAAATATGTGTGGAATTGTTTTATTCCTTGTATTTTTTTAACATTTTTATAACAAAAATAAAAAGCATCCTTTGATGCGTGCTCCTTTACTCCCCTACCCCCATGTATTTGTCTTTACCCTTTCCCCCCCTCCCCTCTTCCCACTCCTCCACCGACATCCCTCCCTGTTGTATAATTTGATTATATTGTTTTCTTGTTCACTGTTTGATCACATTTGTTTGGCCATGCCGCTTATACACTGCTCATCTTGAAAATGTGACTATTTGATGTTGGTGTGAAATAACCCTTTAGTGAAAAAAAAATCTTATTGGTTTTTTAAAAAAAATAAAAAGCATCAAAACAAATAACAGTTGTTCTTTTGTATATTTTTCACACTAAAATTTCAGTCCTCTTGTGCAAATTTTTTTTGTGCCAAATTTGCACAAGAATGAACATGCTGCGATTTTTTTTCGCTAGTGTGATTGAGGCCTAAAGGTACAGTTACACGTTACGATCTCGTTGACGATATTGTTTGAAAACGTCACATGATCACGTCGTTCATGCAATGTCGTTTTCACATCGTTGCGTGTAACGCGAAGATATCGGACGAACACATCGTTGGATCGCTGATCGCAGATTTGAGGTCAGGATCTCAAATCTGACGATCCTCGTCCAATTATGTGTCAGAAGATGTGCAGCATCGTTCAGTGTATCGCTGAGATGAACGATTTTGGTCTAAATTCTCCTATTCCTGCCATTGTGAAAAATCGTTCTGCAAACGTTTGCAAGGAGGCTAATGCGGAGCCAAAATGGTTTTTTTTTGCCTTCCTCTGGATCAACATGTTAGGGCATGTTAGGTTAGGCTATGGGTTGAACTAGATGGACTTATAGTCTTCCTTCAACCTTAATAACTATGTAACTATGTAAAATTTACATAATTAACAAGATAGTTGCATGTGACGCCTCTTGGACGATGTGAAACTGATTGCACGAACGATGTGATCACGTGACATTTCTAACTATATCGTCAACGAGATCGTAACATGTAACGGTACCTTTGACCGCTGCGGACCCGCAGCAGTTTCCCCTGACTTTACAGTACAATGTAAACTTATGGGAAACAAAAAACGCTGTGCACATGCTGCGGAAAAATCCGTGCGGAAACGCTGCGGATTACATTCCGCAGCATGTCACTTCTTTTCTGCGGATTTTCACCTGCAACAATAGGAAACTGCAGAAGAAAATCAGCAGAAGAAACCGCAGTAAAAAACGCGATAAATCCGCAGTAAAAACCGCAACGGGTTTTCACTGCGGATTTTGGAATTCCGCTGCGGAAAAATCCGCAGTGGAATCCGCAAAGTGTGCACATAGCCTAAAGGTATCGTCACACTAAGCGACGCTGCAGCGATACCGACAACGATGTCGATCGCTGCAGCGTCGCTGTTTGGTCGCTGGAGAGCTGTCACACAGACAGCTCTCCAGCGACCAACGATCCCGAGGTCCCTGGTAACCAGGGTAAACATCGGGTTACTAAGCGCAGGGCCGCGCTTAGTAACCCGATGTTTACCCTGGTTACCAGCGTAAACGTTAAAAAAACAAACTACATACTTACCTTCAGCTGTCTGTCCTCCGGCGCTCTGCTTTCTTCTGCACTGCCAGCGCCGGTCAGCCGGAAAGCAGAGCGGTGACGTCACCGCTGTGCTTTCCGGCTGGCTGGCGCTGACACAGGATGCAGGAGGAGTGCAGAGAAGCACAGCGCCGGAGACAGACAGCTGAAGGTAAGTATGTAGTGTTTGTTTTTTTAACGTTTACCCTGGTTACCAGTGAAGACATCGCTGGATCGGCGTCACACACGCCGATCCAGCGATGTCAGCGGGAAGTCCAGCGACGAAAAATAAAGTTCTGGACTTTCCTCTGCGACCAATGATCTCCCAGCAGGGGCCTGATCGTTGGTCGCTTTCACACATAATGATTTCCTTAACGATATCGTTGCTACGTCACAAAAAGCAACAATATCGTTAATGATATCGTTATGTGTGACGGTACCTTTAGACACAAATGCATCTGGTCATTACTCACAGCTGTACCTTGCTCTAAAATTTCTAATTCTCTATTTAAAATATAAAAAAAATGATTCATTGTTTCAGCGCTTTTTTGCACAAATAATACTAAACTAAATACAATATGTATAGTCTTTATATTATCAAATACAATAAACTGAACAGAACTAACTTGAAACTTGAAACTACATGGGTAAACTCAATGGAAAACAGCAAACAACCTCCTGTGGTGCAACAGTAATGGCCTTAATTACAGAACAAAAGACAGTGAATAGAGATAAGATAAGCTATAAAATCCTTTAGGTCAATTGACCCTTCTCTGGGTTTCAAAGGCAGAAATGTCAAATGACCCATCTCTGGGACTTCTAGTGTTAAGGTAAAGGCCCCTTCACATTAAGCGACGCTGCAGCGATACCGACAACGATCCGGATCGCTGCAGCGTCGCTGGAGAGCTGTCACACAGACCGCTCTCCAGCGACCAACGATGCCGGTAACCAGGGTAAACATCGGGTAACTAAGCGCAGGGCCGCGCTTAGTAACCCGATGTTTACCCTTGTTACCATCCTAAAAGTAAAAAAAACAAACAGTACATACTTACCTAACGCTGTCTGTCCTCCAGCGCTGTGCTCTGCACTCCTCCTGTACTGTCTGTGTGAGCACAGCGGCCGGAAAGCAGAGCGGTGACGTCACCGCTCTGCTTTCCGGCTGACCGACGCTCACACAGACAGTACAGGAGGAGTGCAGAGCACAGCGCTGGAGGACAGACAGCGTTAGGTAAGTATGTACTGTTTGTTTTTTTTACTTTTAGGATGGTAACCAGGGTAAACATCGGGTTACTAAGCGCGGCCCTGCGCTTAGTTACCCGATGTTTACCCTGGTTACCAGTGAAGACATCGCTGGATCGGTGTCACACACACGCTGATCCAGCGATGTCCACGGGAGATCCAGCGACGAAATAAAGTTCTGGACTTTCTTCAGCGACCAACGATCTCCCAGCAGGGGCCTGATCGTTGGTCGCTGTCACACATAACGATTTTATTAACGATATCGTTGCTACGTCACAAAAAGCAACGATATCGTTAACAATATCGTTATGTGTGAAGGTACCTTAACAGCCAACAGTATCCCAGCTCAAATTAGGGGGAAAAGAGTAAAGGGTTAAAGTAAACATATGCATTGTCATGCCAAAAACCAGAAACAGACAGAATGGCATGACACCCCTATTCCTAAATCCATTATAAATCCCCCTTCCATCCCAACCCCCACACCCCTCATTGTCCTCCTTCCCCGCATCCCATTATTGCCCTCTCCCCACCCACATGATTGCCCTCTTCACCACCTCCATCATTGCTTTCTCCCCACCACCCCATCATTGTCCTTTCCACTGCCACCATCATTGCCTTCTCCCCACCACCCCATCATTACCCATTCCACCACCTCCATTATTTCCTCCTCCCCCACCACCCCATCATTGTCCATTCCACCACCATCATCATTGTCTTCTTCCCACCACCCCATCATTACACATTCCACGACCTCCATCATTTCCTCCTCCCCCACCATCACCATCATTGCCTTTTCCACCACCATCAGTCTTTTCCCCTACCACCCTTATCATTGCCCATTACACCGCCTCCGTAATTTTCTCCTCCCCACTACCCCCATTATTACCCATTCACTGCCTCCATCTTTTCCTCCTCCCCACCACCCCCATTATTGCTTTCTCCCCCATCACCCCATCATTGCCCTCTCTGTCAACTCAATCATTGCCTTCTGCCCCATCACACCCATCATTGCCCTCTCCGTCAACCCAATCATTGCCTTCTGCCCCATCATCCCATCATAGCTCTCTCCTCCACTACACACACACAGACACATATAGCACCTTTTACCTCTCTGCATACACACACACACAGACACACAGCACCATTCACCTCTCTGCATACACAGACACACTGAAAACAGAGATCCCAACTGCATAATGTGAGGAAACGAGGTCTGGCGAAAATGCCGTCAACCACCCCCAAACTCACTAAATCTGCTCAAAACATATCATAATGCAAGGAGAAAGATACAGAGCATTGATGAACATTTCATTAAACAAACTTTATTCCAAAAATGGTACAAAGACATATAATTTAATATTAGACATCATAAATTAGTAATAAGAAAAAAGATAAATGCTTGAAACATGCTGTGAAAAAGGCCCCCCTACTGCCCCCCCCCCAAAAAAAAAAGTATTACTGCTGTTATAGCTGTTTTCGTTCTGACCAACGTCAGCTGACAGATCACCAGTGAGACCAAATTGTGGAGTTACGCCCGTCATTTTACAAGCGCGCTTGGAGACAAAAAGACACCTCACACATATCCTGTGAGCAAGTCACTTTTATCTGAAGTAATAGAGCAAGAGGCAATATTTTATACCATTTACAACAAATGTAACTCTTAATGCAATTCATGTAGCCCCCACCATCACCCAGGGTCATACTGACCTTTAATCTCTCACGTACCAAATAACATGTTGTGACTGTATTTTGAGAACATACATGATAAGAAGTGTAGTCTCCTTGAAGTGGAGACACTAAGACTACTGCATCAACAGATTCTAGCAATTGTAGCAATTAAAGGCAATAGGCATTTAAAGGCAAACTATTAACCCTTCTATATCAATTTCCCCCTTTTGTAAATGGTATAACCTCTGTCACGGGGTCAGCTGATATCCACAAAGGAGCTCCTGTCTCATGGGTCTAATACCCACAAGGGGACTTCCTACCTGCTTCACCCATCCACCCTCAGTGTGGACACTCACCTCCCCCGTCAACAGTGGCCATACGGGGCCCATGATATACTACAGAAGGTTCAGCCTTAGGGTTTTTTTCTACACATACATTATTCCATAGCTTAGGTAATACATATATTAGCGCTTTTATGGCTACATAAAAGAATAAGCAAAGCAACAAAATTTGCAGACAAGTCTGTAAAACACCAAAAATAATCCATCCCGCTAGGCCGCTAAGCCAATTGGCTGGATTTAAAAAGGAGTCTCTATATTGTATTAGTCTCATTAAGAGCCTTAAGGAACCACGAAAATCTGAGTCCAAGTCTCACTTGTGCATGCAGTGTGGTGTTAATACCTTCCTTGGGTCCTGGGGTAAGGCTAAGTACAGCATAGTCCTTGCAGATGCTGGGCTGTGTGCACAGATCCAACAGTCCAGCAGTTTTTGTCCTTCCGCGTCTTTTATAAGAAAAGCAAGATGTTGAATAAGTTTGTTTATCCAGTGTCTCTGTAAGGTGCAAACATCCTACCACTGCCAGCAAGGTGATTAGGAGAACCGTCATTCTGCTGGTGAAAAGATCTTTTTGCAGTGACTGGCATGGATCCAGGTGGGCTTTCCCTCAAGTTTCCCTGAGGTGAATGTGGTCAGCTGGACTTTAGAATGGGCCGTCAAACCGTGGATCTAGGCTCCTTCTCACGTGTCTGTGTATGACCACCAATCACCTGGATTCAGCTGATATACATCTGCACTGGCATTAGTATCTGGAATGGATGAAAACACATGTTTATGCACCACATTAAGTCTTTTCTGTAAGGCCTGGACATGGGCTGTCATAGCACTGTGTTGCTTTTGTAGCACCTGTGGGAAGTACAGACCAGCCTCTGGCAAACTACTAAACAGGACTTCAAAAGGACACAAGCCTGTCTTTCTATTTGGAGTGTGTGTGACTGAAAAGAGTGCAAGAGACAAGCACTCTACCCTGCTCTTTCCTTTGTCTGCCATGGCCTTTGATTTTCCAGTTTAAGTGTTCCGTTTAGTCTCTCCACTTTCCCACTACTTTGTGGTCTATATGGTGCATGATATGCTTGCTGTACTCCCAGGACCTGCATGACTTCCCTCATTATTTCTTCCGTGAAGTGTGTGTCCCTATCACTGTCTATGGTTTCTAGGACACCATACCTGCAGATCAGTTCTTTCATCAGTTTGTCTGCAGTCGCTTTAGTATTTGCACATTTTACCAAATAGGCTTCCAGCCAACCAGAGAAGAGATCTACACATACTAGGATATTTTTCACACACTCCTACCTTGGGTAGCTGTATGTCGCCAGTCTGCAGTCTCTGAAACGGGTAGAGAGGCCTGGGTGTCGCTTTCTTAGGGATTTTTACTGTGTTACCTGGGTTGTGCTGTGCACAGATGAGGCATGACTGTACGAGCTTTGCGGCTGCGTAACTGAAACCAGGAGCGATCCAGAAGGCATCTTGTGTTGCTTGCGCCATGATTGGGAGCAGGGATCTTGGTATATACGAGTTATCCTGATTCTCCCATACTCTTTCTGAGTTCAGCTCAGCTCCCATTCTCCCAGTGTTCCTTCTCTGTTTGGGCAGCTGGAGGGATTTCAGGACATCTAGGCTCAGTGTGGCTGGAATACGCTGACTCCCCGCCACCGTCCACTGCTCCCTAGGCCACCTTGCTGCTACTTTAGCAGCCTCGTCTGTCCTTCTGTTGCCCTTTTCCTCCACAGAGTCACCGTCCGTGTGTGCTTTTACCTTGACGATGCCAACCTGGACTGATAACGTCAATGCCTCCACTAATTGTTTCACCAGCTCTGCATTTTTAATGGGCTTACCGGCTGATGTAAGAAACGCTCTGCTTCTCCAGATAGGGCAATAATCATGGAATATTCCCCATGCACAATTTGAATCTGTGTAACTGTTAGCGACTTTACCTGCAGCAGCTCTACACGCCTCAGTGAGTGCCTTCAACTCTGCCTCCTGCACCGACATGTGAGGAGCGAGTGGTTCAGCTCGGATTACCTCATGTGAGGATACTACTGCATATCCAATGTAGAGTCGTCCATTCTGGTGGTATCTGAAGCCATCTACAAAAATAAAAAACCTCAAAATATGCATTAGGAACAGGTTTTTTTCTTCCCACAAACATATGTAAAACCCACTGTCTCCTGACTCATCAGTTCCTATGCAGTCATGTTCGTGCGTCATGTCAACGTCATGTCATGTTCTCTTTCCCACCTGCCAACGCTGTCACCAATTCCCCCTTTTCTGAATCCACAGACAGATGAGTGGCTGGATTCAGAACATTATGTCTTTTGAGGGTGACATATTCAGGGATTAGTATTAGAGCACATTCAAGTCTGATCTGCCTGATCTTAGACAGGTGTTTTGGTTGAACTTGTACGAGTATGGCATTAATGTCACGTGGGGAACAAATTGTCAAAAAGAAAAAGTCAGTGTGATCTCACATGCCTTTCAGTAATACAGCAGCTCTTACAGCACGTACACATGTAGGAGACCCTCTAATCACTGGGTCTAATTGTGCTAAGTAGTAACCTATCGGTCTCTGTTTCTTTCCATGTTGTAGTGTCAGTACTGCGGTAGCATGTCCACCCTGCTCTGTGCAAAATAAGAAAAATGGCTGATCATAGTTTGGAATGTCTGAGCAGCTTGAGAGAGTGGAAGGAGTCAATTGCTTCTTGAGTGAGATTGTAGGGGCCTGATGGCAAACAGTCATAGAGTGGGTGCATCATTTGTGAAGCAGACCTTATCCAAGGCCTACAGAAGGTCACCAAACCTAGAAAAGTGCGTAGATGCTGGTGTGACCTGGGTAAAGGGAGATTTGTATTGCCTGTTTTCTGTCTTCAGTCAGGTGTCTTGTACCTTCAGCAATACAATGCCCTAAAAAATGTCACCTTTTGTTTGCAATCACGTGAGACTCTGCAACCCTTTTCTGCCAAAAACACAGCAGAAACTGTAGCTTCCTTGCAGGACGTCTGGTCCAGGCAGCAGAGCAAGAGGTCATCCACGTACTGTAGTAGTACAATCTGTGGATGAGGTGGTTGCCACTGCTCAAGAATCCCTGCCATCGCTGTTGAATAGATGGTTGGGGGGTTCTTTTCCCCTTTGTGGGAGGACCGTCCAACAGTATTGTTTACCTTCATGAGTGAAAGACAAAAGATACTGACAGTCAGAGTGCAGTGGTACAGAGAAGAATGCATTTGCCAAATCAATAACTGTGAAACATTTTGATGTCGCTGGGATTTGGGACAGTAAGGTGTGTGGGTTAGGGACATTTAAGGTCATACTCTCTGTAACCTCATTAATAGCCCTTAAGTCATGAACTATTCTGTAAGTGTCAGGGGAACCCTTGGGTTTGGGATACAAAGGGGTGTTGCAGGGGGAATATCTCTGCACTAGAACCCCTGCCTTAACATACTCTTTAATATTCCTGCTCAGGGCCATTGATTTGACTAGACTTAAGGGGTATTGCCTTAACCAAAGAGGAGTGATTACTTCTCTTGATTTATCATGACAGGGGGAATGGGCAGCCGACCCATATCAGATTTTCCCCTTGCCCAAACGGTGTCTGGTACCTGACTCTTTTCCCTGTCCTCAGACATTCTGGTGTCAGGTGTTACTTTCACTACTCTTGCCATATACACCATTTCTGCAATATTACACAAGTGTTTATATAAGTCACACATTAATGTCCAAATATTTATACCCGTATTTGATTGGGTAGCGTACCCCTTAAAAAAACTAAATTTGATTCACAAAATGTTACTAAAAGAAAATTATATATATATATAATTACGAAAGATACTGAGTCATAAAACAGGGGAGCACAATGCCATAGGCCACAGCAATGTACAATTCTAAGAAAGTAGCAGCCCTATATAAATCCATAACTAACAGTTCTGAATACAAAAATAAGGGATTTGAAAAATGCCAAATATCAATGCCAGTTGCTTGCGATAAGGTATAAGAACTGGAAAAGACAAATAAACAGTGACTATGGTTTGAGCCAATATAATGAATAGCTAAAAAACTATATATCATATGAAGACAACCTAGAAATACACAGTAACTATACCATCTTTGTGTAAGGAAACTACTAAAACTGGCAAATGAATGGAATTAAGTGTAACTACAATAGGGCATGATTTACTTGTGGTATAATGTGCACGTGGAAGACCCTGGCGTCCCTCTGCCCCAAGTGTTTATATGAAAAGGGGACTTGTGACTGTAATACCCTCAGGAGAGCACTGTATAGTGCCTAGACAGCACTCAACTCTGCTCCGAGCAAATTCATAGGGGTATTGTCACTAACAATAAGTTTGTAAGCACCTCTTGCCTATCTCGTGACTCTAGTCTTTTCTTGTTTAGTCATAAGGGCTTCAGTCGCTTGTCCCCCTACCCTCACGTATTCCACAGTCTCGTCAGTAATCATGTCTGGCAGTATCAAGTCTTTGTGTACTAGTCCCAGCTGCCCCAGTGTTGGTCAAGAATTCTGTCTATTTCCCTCCCAGCATTGGTATGGTGGTCCTCAAGGCAGGACCAGGTCCGGAGGGGACAATAACAGGGCACACATTTGTCACTGGGTTGTCAGTTTCCTAGTCTGAAGGTGAAGGAGGTGGAAGATTGGTCTGAGTGTCCATTTTCTCCACAATTCCAGCACTTCACTGTTTCTAAGTCCTTAGGTCCCTTACTACGTCTCTACTGTTTTCCTTGTGCTCCAGCATACATGACATGTCATCTTATTGTCCTAGTTTCTTCAACTCCTGAGCAATCTTCAGGAGGTCTTTGGATCTACATTTCTCCATTTAGGTCTGGCTGTCTGTACTGCGTCTCGTAAGCCTTTTGTCATACCGTCAATTAATGTATTTACAAATATTTTAACATTGAGTGGGTTTACTGAACTGTACCCCATGTCTGCCCATTTCAGCTGTAACCGTCCAGAGTACATCTCTACTCTCTCTCCTTTAGTCACATCTGTAAAAGTCTTAAATTGCATCCTAGTACGTCACCTGCTTTTGTGCTCACCAACTCTCTAGGTCTGCTCAGGTGCACTTATACGTCCATCATATTGTCTTTGTCTGTAAAATGGGAAAGGTTTGTTCTCAGGGTCAGCCAATTGTTTTAGCGTAGCTTGCTAGTCAGAGGGCTTCCAGAGATAATACTCCTGTATCTGTCTTACACTACCTGATGTGGTTGGTTCTCTGTTGGTGGGGGTGACTAGATGACCGGTTGGGGGTGACATGACATGCTGGTCTACAGCTCCTTCCCAAAACGATTACTGTCAGCTTACTCCAAAAAGTTAATGTCCCCACTACCCACTAACCACAATCCTGTGTCAGCTTCTTATGTCAATACATGTGATCTTGTCTGGACAGGATTCAGTGTAATTCACTTAGGTTGGGTTACATCACAGATCATACAAGTATTTCTCCAGTCTGGGTTTGTCTGACCGCAATGTTTACAAGTCCATCTGTCTTGTCTTGGTCTCTGGTTATACAAAGGTATGACCGTAGCAGTAGTGTGTCGGTCATAGTCGGACTTTTGAGCATCAAAACATTCATAATACACCTTACTTCCGTCCTGCTGCACTCTCTCAGATGCCATTTATTCACATGCTATTTTTCTCATTTGTCTGTGCCTTTTTGAACATCCAAACATCCATCCACTCACTGGCATTTTTGCGTGTTTCAATATTGGTCTCACATCTTTCACTGCTTCCTTTTTCCAATCTGTACAGCGGTTTTTGGATCCCATTGGGGGCCCTGACTGCACACAGAATAAGTCACTCACCTCTCAGACACTCACCGCTCAGACACTCACCTCTAAAAATGCCCTTTATTAGTGTGCCTTGCCTTAAACCAGGGTTGCAACACGTGACAAGTCAGAGTGAGTGTCAAGATTTAGCGGGAAAGGTTACACCACCTATTTCCCGGTAGACCTAAAGGATTCTAGCGAGCAGGTTAACCACCTACCACTCGGTAGATCAGCTGGCTAGCACAGCTCCATGGAACGGCAAGGTTACACCACCAATTTGCCGTAGGCTGACTGTAGCAGGTTACACCACCTACTACATCAGCCGTGCAGTTGGCTACCTCCTCTGTTGATCCTCAATTTGCTATATCAATCACTCAACTTGAAGCAGGTGAATCTTTTACCAATCTTTTCAATCACTTACAAGTTTCCTCTAAAATAGGCACAATTCTTTCACTTTCAAATTCCAACTTGAACTTACGATATTTCTTTCTACTTCAATACATACAGTACTGTTGCTTTAAACACAAATCTCTCAGCGCGTACTGAACCAAGGACAGAATATGCACAGCTCCATATTCTTCAGCGCAGCTGCATGGCCCCCCTTTCTCTGGCCCGCAGCACAAGGAGGAGAAATCAAAAACAATTCACGCAGGGGTTCGCCCCTCCCATCAGCTATAAACACAGATAAGAGCTTGTTGTCTTACACACACAGAAACAGAATGCAGCAGTTTTCAGACTTAATCTCTACAAAACATTCATTCTCTCGGAATTAAAAACAGTTTCTCTATACAGGCAGATCACTGCACAACTTGAATAAGCTGATTCTGACCGCATCCGGCCAAAACACATATAGAAACCTATCCAATGTCAAACCACACATAACACGGGTTTCACTGAATCTCAGTTGTAAATTAAATGTACATTAAAAATATCCACAACTCATTCATCCTGGATAATTAACAACAGTTAGATAAGTAATGATACTTATGTGATCACTCATACATACATGCTCATTCAGGGATTGTTGTTTATTCCTTATACTCATTTACTCACCTCTTATCTCATTCAGAGTTCTCATAGACATACAAGGTTCACACAGCCTGCCTATTTTTCACTTTGGAATTAACACAACTCTATATAACAAAAACTGCAGCAGTGTCCACTGACACTCTGAAAGCACTTTAAGGCCAAACAACAAAAACCATGGCCTTATACAAAATACAGCTTCATATAATGTACTGCCAATCCAAAATGACCAAAATAACAACACTGCACAGAGTCTATCCCAGCTCTGTACTTCACACTACGCAAATACACAACCAATTAGGATACTGACAAATAATACAGATATCAATTATCATCTTATAACTCTATTATTCAACTCTCATATGGACATAAATAGACAAAACACAAAACTCACTGGTGATGTGGATTCTTTGAACCATGTTCGCAGCCTTTTACCCAGAGGTATGGAGAGATCCAGATGAGAGATTGCAAGTGCAAAACAGATTGTAAGAATAATATTTCTCACCTTGCTGCAGCTGGTGTTTTGCATGTCCAATTTCTCAGCAGAAAACTCCCCCATACGGATTCCGAATAGGCTGGATACACGGCCCCACGTTGGGCGCCAAAACTGTTATAGCTGTTTTCGTTCTGACCAACGTCAGCTGACAGATCACCAGTGAGACCAAATTGTGGAGTTACGCCCGTCATTTTACAAGCGCGCTTGGAGACAAAAAGACACCTCACACATATCCTGTGAGCAAGTCACTTTTATCTGAAGTAATAGAGCAAGAGACAATATTTTATACCATTTACAACAAATGTAACTCTTAATGCAATTCATGTAGCCCCCACCATCACCCAGGGTCATACTGACCTTTAATCTCTCACGTACCAAATAACATGTTGTGACTGTATATTGAGAACATACATGATAAGAAGTGTAGTCTCCTTGAAGTGGAGACACTAAGACTACTGCATCAACAGATTCTAGCAATTGTAGCAATTAAAGGCAATAGGCACTTAAAGGCAAACTATTAACCCTTCTATATCACTGCCAAGACAGGAGCTCACAGGAGACCCCTGCACCACCCCCCCAAAGGAGGGGGGAGGGGAAAGTGTTAAGTAGCCCAACACTAATTACAGGCAGATAAAGGCACCAATGTGCCTGACCTGAGGATCAAGCACCCATGTATACAGCAGAAAAATGTCCATATTAGGATTCCATAGTGGCACCAAAAATCATGGTAGCTGACATGGGGGCAAAAAACTTACCAGGTACGAGGGCAGGGTGGGGAGACAGTCAGGAGGTAGTCCCCGACGCGCGTTTCGTGTCCTCACAGTGCCGCTTCCTCAAGGGGATAGCTGTTTTGTGCACAAAAGGACCTTAAAATAGCCCCTGACCCCGGTCACATGATACCCGGCAGCCAATTACAGTGGCGCTGTCGGCGCATGCGCACTGCGTCCGGCCGGTCCCGGCAGTGAAACACAACATCAAGACAAGTGCGCACCCCTGGGGAAAACCCAGGCATGCAGACGAGCCCTAGAGATGCCAGTTCACACCGAGGCATGACAGACCGCAGCGCGACACACACGGCCACCAATGAAAACAGGGTGTAATTATAAAAAATAGACAGATGATTGTTCTTAAATCTGCAAGCCGCCCCGTGGATAGACCGGAGACCCGTCGGATATAATTCCCATGGACCACATACATGAATGCAAGAGGCGCACACATAAACAAATACATAATTGGGAAAATAATCCAGTCTCTGTGCACTAAATCCACGCTGTGGTAAGCATATTCCTCATTTCTTAAAGGTAATGTCCATAGTAATAGACGGGAATTATCCCTATTCATTTTCATGGTGGTATTTATTGGCGGGTCCCCTTTACCCCAACTGGGGTGGTATCCGTGATAGATGTTAACGAGGCCAAGGACATATTCGCAAGGAACACCTTAAGGCATGACATCCATTCAAATCACTAGTGATAATACAAACAAAAGAAACAAAAATTAATAAAATCATATACATGGAAACACAAAAAATAAAATGCATAAAAACAACATCCCGACTGGTATCGGGTATAGAGGACGCAAAATTACTTAAGGTGAGAGGCATTGATGCTTTGCATCTGGGTATTCGGGGTGGGGACAATAAAAAGTTGCTAGCGCAAAAAGAAACGGAATGGATAGTGCAACTAGGTACAATGTCACCAAATGGCCTTAATGAGGCACTAAGTTTCGCCTCCTATCTATAAGTATATGCTCCATTACTGTTCATGGCGTGTTTGGATACATCTTACCTCCTGCTTTTCTCTCCTTTGAATATGGCATCGAAAAAAACCTTTTCCCCTTCCCCTATTTGGTCCTCTATACCCGATACCAGTCGGGATGTTGTTTTTATGCATTTTATTTTTTGTGTTTCCATGTATATGATTTTATTAATTTTTGTTTCTTTTGTTTGTATTATCACTAGTGATTTGAATGGATGTCATGCCTTAAGGTGTTCCTTGCGAATATGTCCTTGGCCTCGTTAACATCTATCACGGATACCACCCCAGTTGGGGTAAAGGGGACCCGCCAATAAATACCACCATGAAAATGAATAGGGATAATTCCCGTCTATTACTATGGACATTACCTTTACGAAATGAGGAATATGCTTACCACAGCGTGGATTTAGTGCACAGAGACTGGATTATTTTCCCAATTACGTATTTGTTTATGTGTGCGCCTCTTGCTTTCATGTATGTGGTTCATGGGAATTATATCCGACAGGTCTCCGGTCTATCCACGGGGCGGCTTGCAGATTTAAGAACAATCATCTGTCTATTTTTTATAATTACACCCTGTTTTCATTGGTGGCCGTGCGTGTCGCGCTGCGGTCTGTCATGCCTCAGTGTGAACTGGTGTCTCTAGGGCTCGTCCGCACGCCTGGGTTTTCCCCAGGGGTGCGCACTTGTCTTGACGCTGTGTTTCACTGCCGGGAACTGCCGGACGCAGTGCGCATGCGCCGACAGCGCCACTGTAATTGGCTGCCGGGTATCATGTGACCGGGGTCAGGGGCTATTTTAAGGTCCTTTTGTGCACAAAACAGCTATCCCCTTGAGGAAGCGGCACTGTGCGGCCGTGAAACGCGTGTCGGGGACTACCTCCTGACTGTCTCCCCACCCTGCCCTCATACCTGGTAAGTTTTTGCCCCCATGTCAGCTACCATGATTTTTGGTGCCACTATGGAATCCTAATATGGACATTTTTCTGCTGTATACATGGGTGCTTGCTTCTCAGGTCAGGCACATTGGTGCCTTTATCTGCCTGTAATTAGTGTTTTAGTGTTGGGCTACTTACCACTTTCCCCTCCCCCCTCCTTTGTGGGGGTGGTGCAGGGATCTCCTGGGAGCTCCTGTCCTGGCAGTAATACTTTTTTTTTTGGGGGGGGGGGCGGTAAGGGGGCCTGTTTCACAGCATGTTTCAAGCATTCATCTTTTTTCTTATTACTAATTTATGATGTCTAATATTAAATTATATGTCTTTGTACCATTTTTGGTACTTCAAAGCAAAAGGTGGCTACTTTGAAGAACCTAGAATATAAGACATATTTTCAGTTGTTTCACACTTTTTTGCTAGTATATAATTCCACATGTGTTAATTCATAGTTTTGATGCCTTCAGTGTGAATTTACAATTTTCATAGTCATGAAAATACAGAAAAATCTTTAAATGAGAAGGTGTGTCCAAACTTTTGGTCTGTACTGATATATATATATATATATATATATACACACTACCGTTCAAAAGTGTATTTTTGAGAGAAAAGCGCAGTTTTTTTCCTATGAAGCTAACATTAAGTGATTCAGAAATACACTCTATACATTGTTAATGTGGTAAATGACTATTCTAGCTGCAAACGTCTGGTTTGTAGGTGTATAGAGGGTCAATTCCAGCAAGCATCACTCTAGTGTTCTTATGGTACTTTGTGTTTGCTAACTGTGTAAAAAAGCTAATGGATGGTTAGAATACCCTTGAAAACCATTTTGTAAGTATGTTAGCATAGCCGAAAACAGTTTGACTGATTAGAGAACCTATAAACCTGACCTTCCTTTGAGATAGTTTAGAATCTGGAGCATTGCATTTGTTGGTTCCATTACACTCTCAAAATGGCCAGAGAAAAAGAACTTTCATGTGAAACTCGACAGTCTATTCTTGTTCTTACAAATGAAGGCTATTCCATGTGAGAATACATTTCAAAAACCTGACCTGCACATCCAAACATAGACTGAGTGTGAACAGGTGCTGAACCCAGAGTCGCCAACTCGTATATAGTTAAGTAAAAAGGGCAGCACACTGCAGCGCCAAAACATGCAAACTTGAAAACACGAAATTTGAACTGCATTACTGCACTAGAAATATGAAAAATGAGAGCTTTTAGCGCATAAAAATGGCCATATTTATGTGTACCTCGTAGCCACTTTACGGCATCTCTCTTATACGAGGTCCTACGCTTGACCTACCTCACCGAGAATAAACGTCTCCATCTGAATGGGTACATGTGAAACCTCTTCTTGGACTCAAATTCTCTCTTTCTGTGGAGGGGTATTGGACCTACTATAATTAAAACACCTGTGGCTAGGAGGCGGGGAGTGCACGATCAGAAGGCCAAAGAATACATTTCAAAAACCTGACCTGCACATCCAAACATAGACTGAGTGTGAACAGGTGCTGAACCCAGAGTCGCCAACTCGTATATAGTTAAGTAAAAAGGGCAGCACACTGCAGCGCCAAAACATGCAAACTTGAAAACACGAAATTTGAACTGCATTACTGCACTAGAAATATGAAAAATGAGAGCTTTTAGCGCATAAAAATGGCCATATTTATGTGTACCTCGTAGCCACTTTACGGCATCTCTCTTATACGAGGTCCTACGCTTGACCTACCTCACCGAGAATAAACGTCTCCATCTGAATGGGTACATGTGAAACCTCTTCTTGGACTCAAATTCTCTCTTTCTGTGGAGGGGTATTGGACCTACTATAATTAAAACACCTGTGGCTAGGAGGCGGGGAGTGCACGATCAGAAGGCCAAAGAATACATTTCAAAAACCTGACCTGCACATCCAAACATAGACTGAGTGTGAACAGGTGCTGAACCCAGAGTCGCCAACTCGTATATAGTTAAGTAAAAAGGGCAGCACACTGCAGCGCCAAAACATGCAAACTTGAAAACACGAAATTTGAACTGCATTACTGCACTAGAAATATGAAAAATGAGAGCTTTTAGCGCATAAAAATGGCCATATTTATGTGTACCTCGTAGCCACTTTACGGCATCTCTCTTATACGAGGTCCTACGCTTGACCTACCTCACCGAGAATAAACGTCTCCATCTGAATGGGTACATGTGAAACCTCTTCTTGGACTCAAATTCTCTCTTTCTGTGGAGGGGTATTGGACCTACTATAATTAAAACACCTGTGGCTAGGAGGCGGGGAGTGCACGATCAGAAGGCCAAAGAATACATTTCAAAAACCTGACCTGCACATCCAAACATAGACTGAGTGTGAACAGGTGCTGAACCCAGAGTCACCAACTCGTATATAGTTAAGTAAAAAGGGCAGCACACTGCAGCGCCAAAACATGCAAACTTGAAAACACGAAATTTGAACTGCATTACTGCACTAGAAATATGAAAAATGAGAGCTTTTAGCGCATAAAAATGGCCATATTTATGTGTACCTCGTAGCCACTTTACGGCATCTCTCTTATACGAGGTCCTACGCTTGACCTACCTCACCGAGAATAAACGTCTCCATCTGAATGGGTACATGTGAAACCTCTTCTTGGACTCAAATTCTCTCTTTCTGTGGAGGGGTATTGGACCTACTATAATTAAAACACCTGTGGCTAGGAGGCGGGGAGTGCACGATCAGAAGGCCAAAGAATACATTTCAAAAACCTGACCTGCACATCCAAACATAGCCTGAGTGTGAACAGGTGCTGAACCCAGAGTCGCCAACTCGTATATAGTTAAGTAAAAAGGGCAGCACACTGCAGCGCCAAAACATGCAAACTTGAAAACACGAAATTTGAACTGCATTACTGCACTAGAAATATGAAAAATGAGAGCTTTTAGCGCATAAAAATGGCCATATTGATGTGTACCTCGTAGCCACTTTACGGCATCTCTCTTATACGAGGTCCTACGCTTGACCTACCTCACCGAGAATAAACGTCTCCATCTGAATGGGTACATGTGAAACCTCTTCTTGGACTCAAATTCTCTCTTTCTGTGGAGGGGTATTGGACCTACTATAATTAAAACACCTGTGGCTAGGAGGCGGGGAGTGCACGATCAGAAGGCCAAAGAATACATTTCAAAAACCTGACCTGCACATCCAAACATAGACTGAGTGTGAACAGGTGCTGAACCCAGAGTCGCCAACTCGTATATAGTTAAGTAAAAAGGGCAGCACACTGCAGCGCCAAAACATGCAAACTTGAAAACACGAAATTTGAACTGCATTACTGCACTAGAAATATGAAAAATGAGAGCTTTTAGCGCATAAAAATGGCCATATTTATGTGTACCTCGTAGCCACTTTACGGCATCTCTCTTATACGAGGTCTTACGCTTGACCTACCTCACCGAGAATAAACGTCTCCATCTGAATGGGTACATGTGAAACCTCTTCTTGGACTCAAATTCTCTCTTTCTGTGGAGGGGTATTGGACCTACTATAATTAAAACACCTGTGGCTAGGAGGTGGGGAGTGCACGATCAGAAGGCCAAAGAATACATTTCAAAAACCTGACCTGCACATCCAAACATAGACTGAGTGTGAACAGGTGCTGAACCCAGAGTCGCCAACTCGTATATAGCTAAGTAAAAAGAGCAGCACACTGCAGCGCCAAAACATGCAAACTTGAAAACACGAAATTTGAACTGCATTACTGCACTAGAAATATGAAAAATGAGAGCTTTTAGCGCATAAAAATGGCCATATTTATGTGTACCTCGTAGCCACTTTACGGCATCTCTCTTATACGAGGTCCTACGCTTGACCTACCTCACCGAGAATAAACGTCTCCATCTGAATGGGTACATGTGAAACCTCTTCTTGGACTCAAATTCTCTCTTTCTGTGGAGGGGTATTGGACCTACTATAATTAAAACACCTGTGGCTAGGAGGCGGGGAGTGCACGATCAGAAGGCCAAAGAATACATTTCAAAAACCTGACCTGCACATCCAAACATAGACTGAGTGTGAACAGGTGCTGAACCCAGAGTCGCCAACTCGTATATAGTTAAGTAAAAAGGGCAGCACACTGCAGCGCCAAAACATGCAAACTTGAAAACACGAAATTTGAACTGCATTACTGCACTAGAAATATGAAAAATGAGAGCCTTCTGATCGTGCACTCCCCGCCTCCTAGCCACAGGTGTTTTAATTATAGTAGGTCCAATACCCCTCCACAGAAAGAGAGAATTTGAGTCCAAGAAGAGGTTTCACATGTACCCATTCAGATGGAGATGTTTATTCTCGGTGAGGTAGGTCAAGCGTAGGACCTCGTATAAGAGAGATGCCGTAAAGTGGCTACGAGGTACACATAAATATGGCCATTTTTATGCGCTAAAAGCTCTCATTTTTCATATTTCTAGTGCAGTAATGCAGTTCAAATTTCGTGTTTTCAAGTTTGCATGTTTTGGCGCTGCAGTGTGCTGCCCTTTTTACTTAACTATATTCCATGTGAGAAATTGCTAAGAAACTGAAGATTTCCTACAACGGTGTGTACTACTCCCTTCAGAGGAGAGCACAAACAGGCTCTAACCAGAGTAGAAAGAGAAGTGGGAGGCCCTGCGGCACAACTGAGCAACAAGACAAGTACATTAGAATCTGTAGTTTGAGAAATCGACACCTCTTAGGTCCTCAACTGGCAGGTTCATTAAATAGTACACGCAAAACACCAGTGTGAACGTCTACAGTGAAGAGGCGACTCCGGGATGCCAGTCTTCAGGGCAGAGTGGCAAAGAAAAAGCCATATCTGAGACTGGCTAATAAATGGAAAAGATTAATATTGGCAAAAGAACACATACATTGGACAGAGGAAGATTGGAAAAAAGTGTTGTGGACAGACAAATCCAAGTTTGAGGTGTTTTGATCACACAGAAGAACATTTGTGAATTTACAATTTTCATAGTCATGAAAATACAGAAAAATCTTTAAATGAGGAGGTGTGTCCAAACTTTTGGTCTGTACTGTATATATATATATATATATATATATATCTATATACAGGGTGGAGCGCGGTAATTTGCTTTTTTGCACTGCATGCTGTGGCGGCACTGTCGGTCGAAGAGAGGGGAGAGTGGGTGTGGCTTACAGTGGCTGATGGGAGATTTGTATTCCTCTGCCTTTCAGTTGCCATCATGCAGTGGACACGTGAGGAGAGGTCATTTTGTGTTGAAGCGTATTTTTCAAATGCCCACTCGATCATTGCAGTGCAGCGTGCTTTTCGTTTACAATTCGCTGTTCCTCCACGCGGACGTGTTCCTGGACGGCAATCAATTGTAAATTGGGTGAATGCATTCAGAACAGCAGGGAATGTGTCATGTGTACGAAGGGGACCTGAGAGAAGGATTACAACACCACAAAACATCGAGAGAGTTAGAGCAGCAGTACTGCAATCTCCGAAACGCTCTGCTCGGAAGCAATCATTTGCTCTTGGCATTTCAAGACGTTCTCTCCACTGGATTCTTCATGATGAACTGAATTTTCACCCGTATAAAATGTGCGTGGTCCAACATTTGTCAGCATGGGACTATTTGACACGGCGGACCTCTTGTGAAGACATGTTAGCAACGATACCCCGTGACGCATTTGTGTTTTTTTCTGATGAGGCACATTTTCACCTCAGTGGGTGTGTAAACAAACAAAATATGCGTTACTGGAGTGAAACAAACCCCAGAGAAGTTCACGAGAGACCTCTGCATTCGGACCGCGTCACTGTGTGGTGCGCCATATCACGAGTAGGCATCATTGGTCCTTACTTTTTTCAGGATAATGGTCGTGCCATAACTGTGAACTCCGAACGGTACTTGTCTATGATACAGGATTATTTTCAGCCGGCTCTTGAGGCAATGGAAGTAGAGGATACATGGTTCCAACAGGATGGTGCCACTGCACACACAGCGAGGGTTACCATGAATTGTTTGAGGCAAATGTTTCCTGGACGGCTTATCTCTTTGAGGGGAGATGTGAACTGGCCAGCACGCTCACCAGATTTAGCCCCATGCTATTTTTTCCTTTGGGGTTACCTGAAGTCTAAGGTGTATATCAACCGTCCCAACACCTTGGAAGACCTAAGGAACAATATTGAAGCTGAAATTGGCAGAATACCAGTGGACATGCTTGTTAGAGTTCATGAAAACTTCAGAAAACGTATGCAGCAGTGTGTGGATAGCGAAGGTCGACATTTGCCAGATACACTATTTAAAACCATGTAATTTAAAAATTCCATTACTGTTCAGTATAATTAAAATATAAAATAAATTTTTCTAATGATCATAATTTTTTTATTTCATTCCCAAATCAGCAAATTACCGCGCTCCACCCTGTATATATATATACCGTATATACTCGAGTATAAGCCGAGATTTTCAGCCCAAATTTTTGGGCTGAAAGTGCCCCTCTCGGCTTATACTCGCGTCACGGTCGGCGGTGGGGTCGGCGGGTGAGGGGGAGAGGGCGCTGAGGCATACTTACCTAGTCCCAGCGATCCTGGCGCTCCCCCTGCCGTCCCACGGTCTTCGGTGCTGCAGTCCTTCCTCTATCAGCGGTCACGTGGGACCACTCATTAGAGAAATGAATAGGCAGCTCCACCTCCCATAGGGGTGGAGCCGCCTATTCATTTCTCTAATCAGCGGTAACGGTGACCGCTGATAGAGGAAGAAGCTGTGGCACCGAAGACCAGCTGTGCGGGAGAAGGAGCCGGACGCCAGGACCAGGTAAGTATGTAATATTCACCTGTCCGCATTCCAGCCGCCGGGCGCCGCTCCATCTTCCTGGCGTCTCTGCGCTCTGACTGTTCAGGTCAGAGGGCGCGATGACGCATATAGTGTGCACGGCGCCCTCTGCCTGATCAGTCAGAGCGGAGACGCCGGAACGAGACGCTGGGAGCTGCAAGCAAGAGAGGTGAGTATGTGTTTTTTTTTTACTGCAGCAGCAGCAGCGACAATGGCAGAGCTTTCTATGGGGCAATATGAACGGTGCAAGAGCACTATATGGGGCAGAGCTTTCTATGGGGCAATATGAACGGTGCAAGAGCACTATATGGGGCAGAGCTTTCTATGGGGCAATATGAACGGTGCAAGAGCACTATATGGGGCAGAGCTTTCTATGGGGCAATATGAACGGTGCAATAGCACTATATGGGGCAGAGCTTTCTATGGGGCAATATGAACGGTGCAAGAGCACTATATGGGGCAGAGCTTTCTATGGGGCAATATGAACGGTGCAGAGCACTATATGGGGCACAGCTATAGGGCAATAATGAACGGTGCAGAGCACTATATGGGGCACAGCTATAGGGCAATAATGAACGGCGCAGAGCACTATATGGGGCACAGCTATAGGGCAATAATGAACGGTGCAGAGCACTATATGGGGCACAGCTATAGGGCAATAATGAACGGTGCAAGAGCACTATATGGGGCAGAGCTATAGGGCAATAATGAACGGTGCAGAGCACTATATGGGGCACAGCTATAGGGCAATAATGAACGGTGCAGAGCACTATATGGGGCACAGCTATAGGGCAATAATGAACGGTGCAGAGCACTATATGGGGCACAGCTATAGGGCAATAATGAACGGTGCAGAGCACTATATGGGGCACAGCTATAGGGCAATAATGAACGGCGCAGAGCACTATATGGGGCAGAGCTATAGGGCAATAATGAACGGTGCAGAGCACTATATGGCACAGCTATGGGGAAATAATGATCTATTTTTATTATTGAAATTCACCGGTAGCTGCTGCATTTCCACCCTAGGCTTATACTCGAGTCAATAAGTTTTCCCAGTTTTTTGTGGCAAAATTAGGGGGGTCGGCTTATACTCGGGTCAGCTTATACTCGAGTATATACGGTATATATATAATTTTGTGATTTTTTTAAATATATTTTTCCAACTTTTTTCACTTTGTCACTTATTCCCACTTTAGGACTTTAACTTTCTGCAGTCTGATAGCAGATATAAGGTATATTAATATTATTGTGAAATAATAGATATTATGAAAAAAAAACAATAAATGTACACATATATGGAATGACCTGACTGTGAAGACACTGGATTATATCTTAATTACCCAGATGACTATTTTTAGCAATCCAAGAAAAATATGCTGTTATCTTTACTTTTGCTTGTGTAAGCTTGTAATAGTGACTTGTAAGCTGATATTTCATATATAGTGTGCGCTTATCTTTGATGACTAGTGATGTTTGCTGATATGCTAATTATGCATTGTATTTTGGAACCAGTTTGTTGACTTTGAAAGCTGAAAGTGAAAAACTATGCAAATAGATTAAATAATCAAGTAATGCTATTTGATCCCATCATCATTGTTCCCTTTATCTTGATGCCAGAGATTTTGACAAGACATATACATCCAAAGGACCAGAGACAGGACAGCAGCCAATGTCATGGCACCATCACGAGGGACACAGATCTATCATTCTACAGGAATCAACACAGGAATTTTTGGCTCCAGTTGGAAGAATACAAATCTGCTCCATTGACCATCGCAGGACCATGGATACGTTTGGAGAAAGTAAGGATTGAGACCCGCTGGTCACCTGGCTCCATGGAGATGTTCGGATAAGCCAGGCTGTGACTCTCCTGTCAACTGGCCTTGTACCTTGTATGGACTCAATTGACTGTCATCTACCTACGCTTGTCATTACCTCCTCTCTGTGTGTACCACAGGTGGGATAGCTGACCCTGGGAGCTCTGATGTAACATCTGCTATTATCTCGGCAAGTCAGCAGAAGGGTGAGGCTCTGTAATGTGCACCATCTGGGGTACTGCGCTGTGACTGTTCCATATGTTATCTGCCTGTTTTGTGGTTCAATAAGTATTGCCACATTATTTTACCCTCATCATGTGTTGTCTGAGTAGCGTTATGCCCACGTTATAAGGGGAGCTGGCATTCAGTGGGACGATCCCTGTTCATGCGGTTTCAGCTAGCGGACCTGGGGCGCTCGCCGACCCCCCGTGTCTTCACACCGACCTATAAAACTGTTCCACTTATTAACCCCTTTTAGCAAACGCTGTAAAAAAAAAAAAAAACAAGGCAAAAAAGATGCTTTATCATCATACTGCTAAACAAAAAGTAGAATAAAACGCGATCAAAAAGATGAATGTAAATAAAAATGTTATTGCTGAAATCATCATCTTGTCCCAAAAAAACCTAGCTGCCACACAGCTCCATCAGACAAAAAATTGAAGTTAAAGCCATGCAAAAACAATTAATTTCTTCTATAAAATACTTTTTGTGTAAAAGCGCCAAATCATAAAAAAATGATATAAATGTGGTATCGCTGTAATCGTACTGACCCGAAGAATAAAGCTTCCTTATAAATTTTACCACTCTCGGAACGGCATGAAAAAAAAATTCCTGCATTGTTGTTTTTTTGTTTATTCTGCCTTCCAAAAATCTTAAATAGAAAGTGATCAAAAAATGTAATGAGCCCAAAATCTTACCAATAAAACATCACCTTGTCCCACATAAATCAAACCCTCAGGTGACTGAAAAATTATAGCTCTCAAAATATGGTGATGCAAAAAACTGCTTTTTGAAAACGAAAAAAAACTTCTTTTAGTGTGTGACAGTAGCCAAACAT
The DNA here is from genome assembly GCF_032444005.1 of Ranitomeya imitator. Taxonomy (NCBI): domain Eukaryota; kingdom Metazoa; phylum Chordata; class Amphibia; order Anura; family Dendrobatidae; genus Ranitomeya; species Ranitomeya imitator. Next base: position 417,917,512 of record NC_091283.1, on the reverse strand, counting down.
AAAAATGTGGTATAAATCTGGTATCGCTGTAATCACACTGACCTGAAGAATAAAATCATCTAATCACTTATTACGTACGAGGAACGACATGCTGATTTGTTCATTCTGTCTCCCAAAGATTGCAATAAGGCTCGGCTCACATTTATCCTGCACTCTGCGCTGAGCGCTTACAGCGGGGTTTCTTTCTCTGAAGCACTCTGAACGCTGTCTACCCTGTAACCCGGCGGTGTCCGTTATTTTATTAGGAGTGCATAAAAGTGCTTCAGTCACAGTTTTCTGCACCTCTGAAAAAAAAAAGACACCGCTGAACAGAAACCAGATGGAGTCCATAGTAACTCTCTAGCCTCATCATAGTGAGTGGTTCCTCGGTGGTTTCATCTGAAATGCGTCACTTCGAAGAATTAAAGGGAAATCCCTATGTAAGTGTTCATTGTAGAGTGCCAGATAAATGTGATCCAAATTGTTATGTAAAAAGTTCTCAATAAAAGTTTAAACTCAATCCACCAAAAAAGCAAGTCCCCACTCGGGTCCATCATCTGTTAATGGAAATATAGGGTGTTTCCATGTTAATGAGGGCACAAAGGCTCTGAAAAAGTGAAATGGCCCTCGCCCCTCAAAAGAAATTCAGCAAATTCTGTGCTCCAAAATCCCAATGCCCCCTCCTGAGCACCACAGTGTGCCTAATCCACATTTAGCGTCCACATATTTGTAAGTTATATGGCGATGAGAGCCTGGGCACTACAACGTACTGGTCACTACAAAAGCAGTTTGCAATTTTCATTCAGCAACATCCACAGCTGCTTGCTTCTGGAAAACTCTCATTGAGTCAAAATTGTCATGACACCTGTAGATAATTTCCAAAATGGGGTCAATTGAGGGGGAATTCTACTATTGTAACACTTAAGGGCTCTGTACATGGAGTCTGCAAACTATTATAGAAAATTCTGCACTCCAGGATGCCTCCTGTATAACAGTACAGCCATATGCTCTGTACCTCCTGAGTCTCGCTGTATGACTAAGCAGCCATATTTTGGATATTTCTACATTCAGCAGAAATTGTGGGACAATTCTTGGTGCCATTTCTACCCATTGCCCCGTGTGAAAATGTAAAATTTGGGGCTAAAACAAAATTATTTTTTCTTCATTGCCCAATGGTATAAAATTCTGGGACCCATCTGTTGTGTCAATATGATCACTGCACCCCTAGATTAATTCATTGAGAGGTGTAGTTTGTACAATGGGGTCTCTTATAGGGGTTTTTGCTATTTTGGCACCTCATGTGCTCTGCCAATGTGACATGGCACCCTCGAACCAGTCCAGCAAAATGTGAACTCCAATATGGCACTTCTTCCCTTCTGAGCTTTGCACTGTGCCTCAAAAGTAGTTTTTGACTGCATATAGGGTATTAACGTACGCAGAAAAAAATACAGAACAAATTTTGGGGTCCATTTTCTCCTGTAGTCCTTGTGAAATTAAAAAAATAGGGATAAAAATACATTTTTATGGGAAAAATGTGATTTTTGTTATTTTCACTGCTCTATGTTATAAACGTCTGTGAAATACCTGGAGGTTCAAGATGCTTATCACGCATCTAGATAAGTTCCCTGAGGGGTCTAGTTCCCAATGTGGTGTAACTTGTGGGGAGTTTTTACTGTTTAAGCACATCAGGGGCTCTTCAAACACGACATGGTGTCCACTAATTATTCCAGCTAATTTTGCATTCAAAAAGTCAAATGACTGTTCTTCCCTTCTAATCCCTACTGTGCACCCAAACGGTAGTTTCTCCTGAGATATGGGGTATCAGCTTTTCAGTAATTTTATGGTGCAGTTTCTCCTGTTACTCTTGTAAAAATACAAAATTTGCGACTAAAAAACATTTTTGTGGGGAAAATGTGATTTTTTTATTTTAACAACTCAATGTTATAAACTTCTATGACTCACCTGGTGGTTCAAGGTGCTCACCACACATCTAGATAAGTTGCCTGAGGGGTCTACTGTCCAAAATGTCACTTGTGGAGGGTTTCTACTGTTTAGGCACATCAGGGGCTCCAAACACAACATGGAGTAGGCTAATTATTCTAGGAAATTATACATTCAAAAAGTCATATGGTGCTACTCCCCTTCCAAGCCTTGCCATGTACCCAAACAGTGGTTTTTCCCCACATATGGGGTATTGGCTTGTAACAAATTTTGTTGTCAATTTTTTGTGTTATCCTTGAAAAATTGCAAAAATTTGAGGCTAAAGTAACATTTTTGTGGGAAAAAATTAGATTTTTTTATTTTCACTGCTCTATGTTATAAACTAAGCAGCTGGGGATTCAAGGTGTTCTTCACACATGCAGATACATTGCCTGAGGGGTCTAGCTTCCAAAATGGTGTCACTTGTGGGGGGTTCCACTGTTTAGACACATCAGGAGCTCTTGAAACGAGACATGACACTGGCAGACAATTCCATCAAAGTCTACATTCCAAAATGTCATTCCTTCTTTTCTGAGCCCTGCCATGAACCTAAACAAAAATTTACCCCCACATATGGGGTATCTGCGTACTCAGGAGAAATTGCACAACAAATTATATGGTGTAATTTCTCCTGTTACCTTTGTGAAAATGTCAAATTTGGAGCTAAAAAACATTTTTGTGGAGAAAATTATTCCAACAAATTTTGCATTCAAAAAGTAAAATGGGGCCTCTTCCGTTCCAAGCCTTGCTGTGCACCCATACAGTAGTTTTCCCCCATGTATGGGGTATCAGCATACTGCAGAGAAATTGCACAACAAATTTTATGGTGCAATTTCTCATGTTACCTTTTTTGTTATTTTCACAGCTCAATGTTATAAACTTCTGTGAAGCACCTAAGGGGGAAGGGGGGTTCAAGGTGCTCACCACACATCTAGATAAGTTCCCTGATGGGTCTAGTTTCTAAAATATTGTCACTTGTGGGTGATTTCCACTGTTTAGGCACATCACCGGCTTTCTAAGTGCATGTCATCCGCTAATTAATGCAGCAAACTTTACATTCAAAAAGTAAAATAGTGCTCCTTCCCTTCTGAGCCCTCCGTGTGCACAAACAGTGGTTTCCCCCCCCCACATATGGGGTATCAGCATGCTCAGGAGAAATTGCACAACAAATTTTCTGGTACATTTTTTCCTGTTACATTTGCAAAAATAAACAAATTTGGATCTAAAGTAACATTTTTTGTGACAAAAAGTTAAATGTTAATTTTTTCCTTCCACATTCCAAAAATTCATGTGAAGCATTTGAAGGGTTAATAAACTTCTTGAATGTGGTTTTGAGGGGTGCAGTTTTTAGAATGGTGTCACTTTTGAGTATTTTCTGTCATACATATTATAGGCCCCTCAAAGTCAATTCAAATGTGATATAGTCCCCCAAAAAATGGTTTTGTAAATTTTTTGGGGAAAATGAGAAATTGCTGGCCAACTTTTAACCTTTATAACTTCCTAACAAAAAAAAGATGTTTCAAAAATTGTACTGATGTAAAGCAGACATGTATTTTGTGTGATACAACTCTCTTATTTAATGGCATAAAAATCAAAAGTTTGAAAATTGCCAAATTTTCCAATTTTTTGACAAATTTCTGTTTTTTTCACAAATAAACGCAAGTCGTATCGAATAAATTGTACCACTATCATGAAGAACAAGGTGAAAACAGGCTTGGGGATGAAAGGGTGAATAAATAACATTTCCCATATGCCTACTTTACATCAGCATCATTTTTTAAATGCCCTTTTATTTTGTTAGGATATTAGAAGAGTTAGTATTTTTTTTTTTTAAGTTTACAAAATATATATTTTTTAACAGATTTATTCATTTCGTAAGTGACTTTGAGAGGCCGATATATCAGAATACCCCCAAAAGTGATACCATTTTAAAAACTTCACCCCTGAAAGTAATCAAAACTGCATGAAAGGAGTTTGTTAACTCTTCAGTTGCTTCACAGGAATTAATGCAATGTGGATTGACAAAATAAAAAAAATTAATTATTTCATCTAAAATGTTTTAGCCTCAAATTTTTCATTGTCACAATTTGTGAAAAAAGAGGATGCACTGAAAAAAATTGTTTAGGAATTTCTACTAAATGTGCCAATACCACATTTCAGGTCAGAATCTAGGGAAGGAGTGCTATTTGACTTTGGGAGTGCAGTTTTGGCTGGAATAGGTTGTGGACGCCATGTCACATTTGCAAAGCTTCCAAGGGTATAAATTTTGAAACAGCAGAAACCCCTTACAAGTGACCCCAATTTGAAAAACTACTCTCCTCAAGGAATTCATCTCAGGGTGTTCAGACTCACAGGTGCTACACAATAGTTTTTAACATGATGACGTGAAAATAAAAATGTAATTTTTTTCCACGAAAATGTTTATTTACCCCCAAACTTCTCCTTTTCACAAGGGTAACAAGAGAAAATGGATTGCAAAATTTGTAAAGCAATTTCTCCTGAGTATGCTGATACCCCATATGTGATTGTCAACTACTGTTTAGCCGCATGGTAGGACTTTAGAAGTACAATTTTGGCTGGAATAGATTGTGGACACCATGTTGCATTTTCTAGTGACACTAAGATGCCAAAACAACAGAAACACCCACACAAGTGACACTATTTTAGAAACCGTGCCCCTCAAGAAATTTGTCTCAGTGTGTAATGCTTTCTCAACCTAGAGGTGCTTCTTAAAAGTTTATAACATTGAGACAAAAAAAGGAAAAAAATAAATTTTACCCCTAAAATGATGCTTTAGCCCTAATTTTTTATTTTTTTTTATTTTTACAAGGGGTAATAGGAGAAAATGGACCTAACAATATATAAAACAAATTGTCTTTGATGTGGCAATAAACCAAACTTCTGTTTGGACATACGACAAGGATCGGAAGTGCAGAAATGCTATGTGGCTTATGGAGTGCAGACCTGTCTGCAACAGTTTGTGGGCAGTGGGCACCAATTACAAAATCCCAAAGGTGCCAAAAAAAGCTGAAAAAAAAGAAAAGAAAGTGATTCCATATAAGAAACTGCATTCCTCAAGTAATTCATTTGGGGTGTGGTGAGCATTTTGAATTCACATGTGCTTTCACAGAATTTTATAATGCTAGGTCATGGAAACAAAAAGTTACTTTATTTCCATAAAAATTTTGTTTTTGCCCAAATTTTTTTAAAAAAATACTGTTTTATTTAAGATTTTAATATATCTCAGTCATAATACATAACAAATTACTAGTAGAAACATATGAATAAAGGAGTTATAAAGGGGGAAAACATATAAAGGGCCGCGGAGGAGAAAAGGATAGCGGTTAGGCAAGAGGGGCCTGAGAGGGGAGACCTGTCGAATCTCATAATTACTAGATAATTCATGGAGAATCGGAGTTAACAATTGTTAACTGTTAATTGTTTTAAGGCACTGCGGTGGCTTGATGAAGATGCCAAAGAGGATATTATTAGCGTATTCTGCCCAGTGGAGCCAAACATTTTCAAATTTGTGGACTTTATCCATGTGTATGACTGATAATTTTGTGTTAATTATTTACCATGAGAGACTTTTTTTTACTTCAGATTGTTCTAAACCTGATATTTTCCCGGCCATGGTTTGTTTAGCCGCTAAAAATATAAATAAGATGAGGATTTAGGAGTGTTAGGAGATATTAGGTACAGTGGGGAAAAAAAGTATTTAATCAACCACCAATTGTGCAAGTTCTCCCACTTAAAAAAATGAGAGAGGTCTGTAATTGACATCATAGGTAGACCACAACAATGAGAGTCAAAATGAGAAAAAAATCCAGAAAATCACCCTGTCTGATTTAGCAAGATTTATTTTGCAAATTATGGTGTAAAATAATTATTTGGTCATTAACAAAAGTTAATCTCAATATTTTGTTATATATTCTTTGTTAGCAATGACAAAGGTCAAACGTTTTCTGTAAGTCTTCACACGGTTGGCACACACTGTTGGTGGTATGTTGGCCCATTCCTCCATGCAGATCTCCTCTAGAGTAGTGATGTTTTGGGCCTGTCACTGGGCAACATGGACTTTCAACTCTCTCCAAAGGTTTTCTATGGGCTTGAGATCTGGAGACTGGCTAGGCCACTCCAGGACCTTCATATGCTTCTTACGAAACCACTCCTTCATTGCCCTAGCAGTGTGCTTGGGATCATTATCTTGCTGAAAGACCCATCCATGTTTCATCTTCAAAGCCCTTGCTGATGGAAGGAGGTTTGTACTCAAAATCTCACGATATATGGCCCCATTCATTCATTCATGTACACGGATCAGTTGTTCTGGTTCCTTTGCAGAGAATCAGCCCCAAATCATGATGTTGCCACCCCCATGCTTCACAGTAGGTATGTTGTTCTTTGGATGCAACTCAGTATTCTGTCTCCTCCAAACATAATGAGTTTTGTTTCTACCAAACAGTTCTACTTTGGTTTCATCGGACCATATGACATTCTCCCAATACTCTTCTGGATAATCCAAATGCTCTCTAGCAAACTTCAGACGGGCCCGGACATGTACTGGCTTAAGCAGGGGGACACGTCTGGCACTGTCGGATCTGAGACCCTGGCAGCATAGTATGTTACTGATGGTAGCCTTTGCTACGGTGGTCTCAGCTCTTTGGAGATCATTCACTATGTTTCCCCGTGTGGTTCTGGGATTTTTGGTCACCGTTCTTGTGATCATTTTGTCCCCATGGGGTGGAGCCCCAGGTCGAGGGAAATTATCAGTGGTCTTGTATGTCTTCCATTTTCTTGTTATCGCTCCCACAGTTGATTTCCTCACACCAAGCTGCTTGCCTATTGCAGATTCAGTCTTCCCAGCCTGGGGCAGGGCTACAATTTTGTTTCCGGTGTCCTTAGACAGCTCTTTGGTCTTCACCATAGTTGAATTTGGAGTGTAACTGAGGTTGTGGACAGGTGTCTTTTATACTGATAACAAGTTCAAACAGATGCCATTACTACAGGTAATGAGTGGAGGACAGAGGAGCCTCTTAAAGAAGAAGTTACAGGTCTGTGAGAGCCAGAAATCTTGTATGCTTTTAGGTGACCAAATACTTATTTTCCACCATAATTTGCAAAATAAATCTTGCAAAATCAGACAAGGTGATTTTATAGATTTGTTTTCTCATTTTGACTCTCATAGTTGTGGTCTACCTATGATGTCAATTACAGGCCTCTCTCATCTTTTTAAGTGGGAGAACTTGCACAATTGGTGGCTGACTAAATACTTTTTTCCCCACTGTATATGTTTATTAAGTAAAGCATCCCAGGTTTTGTTCAAGGGTGAATGCAGTGACAGCAAGGATAAGATATACGTTAATCCAGAGTCTGCAGACTATGGGGCATAACCACTATATGTTGTACATATCACCAATGGAATTGTAGTCTCAGCTGTGAGAGTAGTCAGGGACTGTTTTGGCCACACTAGCTGGGGTCATCTACCATCTCGTTAACACCTTATAATTCTTTTCCAACATTGAGGTGTTTAGTATCCCTCCAGTAGAGGAGGACCAAATTTAATAATAATAATTTTTATTTATATAGCGCCAAAATATTCCGCAGCACTTTACAATTAAGCGGGGACATGTACAGACAATAACTTCAGTACAAGTTAAGACAATTTAAACAGTGACATTAGGGGTGAGGTCCCTACTCACAAGCTTGCAATCTACAAGGAAATGGGGGGGGACACAATAGGTGAAAAGTGCTTGTTATTTCAGGTCTGGCAATTATAATAAATAGGGATTTTCATATAAAGCTGCATGATCCGGTCATCAGCCCGTGTGTTTAAGTGCAAAAGTCAAGTATCAAGTGCAGTTATCATGTGCATGGAGGGTTTGGAGACCGAACAATAGTAGGGTGCAGATTCAGAATAATATTTGGAAGGAGGGAACAGGGCAAAGTTAGTTTACTGAGTAGTTGATGTGGTAGGCTTGTTTGAAGAGATGGGTTTTTAAAGCGCAATTGAATGGGTCGGGGCTAGGTATCAGTCTGATTGTCTGGGGAAGTGCATTCCAGAGAGCTGGCGCAGCACGAGAGAAGTCTTGGATTATGGGGGATGTTAGTCTTAGGTCATTTGTAGAACGGAGGGCACGTGTAGGGCGATAGACGGAGATGAGAGAGGAGATATAAGGCGGTGCAGAACTGTGGAGAGCTTTGTGGGTGAGAGAGATGAGTTTATACTTGACCCTGTAGCAAATGGAGGCATCGGTGAAGCGGCTGGACCCTGGCTGCCGCAATCAAGATGGATTGGGAGAGGAGAAAGTTTGGTAAGAGGGAGACCGATCAGAAGAGAGTTGCAGTAGTCCAGACGAGAATGAATAAGAGCGACAGTAAGAGTCTTAGCAGTTTCAAAGGTGAGAAAAGGTCGGATTCTGGAGCTGTTTTTAAGATGCAGGTGACAGGAGCAAGTGAGTGATCAGATATAGGGAGTAAAGGAAAGTTTGGTGTCGAATATGACCCCAAGACAGCGGGCATGCTGCTTGGGAGTTATGGTTGAACCCTCCAGGGTAATTTCGATGTTTTGGTAGAGTGAGGTTAGTAGAAGGGAGAAACACAAGTAGTTCAGTTTTGGAGAGATTTAGTTTCAGATAGAGGGAGGACATGATGTTAGAGACAGCAGACAGACAATCCTTGGTATTTTGAATTAGGGTAGGGTTGATGTCAGGGGAAGAAGTATATAATTGGGTGTCGTCAGCATAGAGATGATACTGGAACCCAAATCTGCTGATTGTTTGTCCAATAGGGGCAGTGTATAGAGAGAAAAGGAGGGGGCCTAGGACTGAGCCCTGCGGAACCCCTATAGTAAGGGAACGAGGAGAGGAAGAGGAGCCGGCAAAAGATACAGTGAAGGAGCGGTCAGAGAGGTAGGAGGAGAACCAGGAGAGGGCTGTGTCCTTGAGGCCTATGGAGCGGAGCATAGTGAGAAGGAGCTGGTGATCCACAGTGTCAAATGCGGCAGATAGATCCAGGAGAATCAGCAGAGAGTAATGACCTTTGGATTTAGCTGTTATTAGATCATTAGAGACTTTAGTGAGGGCAGTTTCAGTGGAATGTAAAGAGCAGAAACCAGATTGCAAGGGGACGAGAAGAGAGTTATCTGAGAGATAGCAGATTAGACGGGAGTGGACCAAGCGTTCCAGGAGTTTAGAGACGAAGGAAAGGTTAGAGACAGGTGTGTAGTTAGCAGTGCAGTTCTGGTCCAGGGATGGCTTTTTAAGTAAAGGGGTAATGATGGCATGTTTAAATGAGGAGGGAAAGATACCTGAAGAAAGAGAGAGGTTAAATATTTTAGTCAGGTGAGTGGTGACCACTGGTGAGAGAGACTGCAGGAGAGGTGAAGGAATGGGGTCACTGTTGCAGGTTGTAGGCCGAGCAAAAGTGAGGAGTCTGGAAACTTCTTCTTCTGAAACAGGCTCAAAGATGTCTAGTGAGCTTGAGGTGCGGCAGGGAAGGGGATCCAGGCACTGAGGAGATTGGGCTGAGATATCCTGATGGATGTGGTTGATTTTTTCTAGGAAAAAAGTGGCCAGATCCTCACCACTGAGATTGGTGATGGGGGCCTGTACTTTAGGTTTCAGGAGGGAGTTTAAGGTTTCAAAAAGTCCTTTTGGGTTCTTGGATAGTGAGGTGATGAGGGTGGTGAAGTAGGATTGTTTGGCCAGAGAAAGGTGTTATGATGCGTTGGTCTAGGAGCAACATGGAACGAGCTCTGAAGGAAGTGGTAACTGTACTGACCGCAGTCCCTAAGCTCAACACAACACTAGAAGCAGCCGTGGAATGCTCCTAACTCTCCCTATGCATCTCGTCACAGCCTAAGAGCTAACTACCCCTAAAGACAGAAGCAGGAAAACTATCTTGCCTCAGAGAAAATCCCCAAAGGATAGATTCGCCCCCCACAAATAATGACTGTGAGTGGAGAGGGAAAAGACATACACAGAATGAAACCAGGATGAACACAGGAGGCCAGTCTAGCTTGATAGATAGGACAGGATGGAATACTGTGCGGTCAGTATAAAACACTACAAAAATCCACGCAGAGTTTACTAAAAATCTCCACACCTGACTAAAGGTGTGGAGGGTAAATCTGCTTCCCAGAGCTTCCAGCAAGACAGAATTAATTCATACTGATAAGCTGGACAAACATAGAAAGCACTGAACGGATAAGTCCACAATCTGTGAACAGAACAGAGCAAGTAAGAACTTAGCTTAGCTGAACTGGTCAGGAAAACAGGGAAATCCAAAGAGATGTGAATCCAACCAGAAACCATTTACAAGTGGCACTAGCTGAAGGAACAGCCAGACCTAAATAGCCGAGCAGAAGAGAAGATAAGTGGAGGCAGCTGATGACAGCTAACTCCAAGGAGCAGCCATACCACTTGAAACCACAAGAGGGAGCCCAAGAGCAGAACTCACAAAAGTGCCACTTACAACCACCGGAGGAGCCCAAGAGCGGAATTCACAACAGTACCCCCCCCTTGAGGAGGGGTCACCGAACCCTCACCAGAGCCCCCAGGCCGATCAGGATGAGCCAAATGAAAAGCACGAACCAAATCGGCGGCATGGATACGGAGGCAACAACCCAAGAATTATCCTCCTGGCCATAACCCCTCCACTTGACAAGATACTGAAGCCTCCGCCTCGAAAAACGAGAATCCAAAATCTTCTCAACCTCATATTCCAACTCTCCCTCAACCAACACCGGGGCAGGAGGGTCAACCGAGAGAACAACGGGCACCACATATCTCCGCAACAAAGATCTATGGAAAACATTATGAATGGCAAAAGAGGCTGGAAGAGCCAAACGAAATGACACCGGATTAATAATTTCAGAAATTTTATAAGGACCAATAAACCGAGGCTTAAACTTATGGGACGAAATCTTCATAGGAACATGATGAGAAGACAACCAAACCAAATCCCCCACACGAAGCCGGGGACCAGCACACCGACGGCGGTTAGCAAAACGTTGAGCCCTTTCCTGAGACAACGTCAAATTGTCCACCACATGAGTCCAAATCTGCTGCAGCCTGTCCACCACAGAATCAACACCAGGACAATCAGAAGGCTCAACCTGCCCAGAAGAAAAGCGAGGATGAAAACCAAAATTACAAAAGAAAGGAGAAACCAAAGTAGCCGAACTAGCCCGATTATTAAGGGCAAACTCGGCCAAAGGCAAGAAAGACACCCAATCATCCTGATCAGCAGACACAAAGCATCTCAAATAGGTCTCCAAAGTCTGATTAGTTTGCTCAGTTTGGCCATTAGTCTGAGGATGAAACGCCGAAGAAAAAGACAAATCAATGCCCATCCTAGCACAAAAGGACCGCCAAAATCTAGAGACAAACTGAGAACCTCTGTCAGACACAATATTCTCTGGAATGCCATGCAAACGAACCACATGCTGAAAAAACAATGGAACCAGATCTGAGGAGGAAGGCAACTTAGGCAAAGGTACCAGATGGACCATTTTAGAGAACCGGTCACAAACAACCCAGATAACAGACATCTTCTGGGAAACAGGAAGATCCTAAATAAAATCCATGGAAATATGCGTCCAGGGCCTCTCAGGGACCGGCAAAGGCAAAAGCAACCCACTAGCGCGGGAACAGCAAGGCTTGGCTCGGGCGCAAGTCCCACAGGACTGCACAAAAGCACGGACATCGCGCGACAAGGACGGCCACCAAAAGGACCTAGCAACCAAATCTCTGGTACCAAAAATCCCAGGATGACCAGCCAACACTGAACAATGAACCTCAGAAATTACCATACTTGTCCATCTATTAGGAACAAACAGCTTCCCCACAGGACAGCGGTCAGGCCTATCAGCCTGAAATTCCTGAAGCACCCGCCGCAAATCAGGAGAGATGGCAGAAAGAATCACCCCTTCCTTAAGAATGCCAACCGGCTCAAGGACTCCAGGAGAATCAGGCGAAAAACTCCTAGAGAGGGCATCAGCCTTAACATTCTTAGATCCCGGAAGATACGAGACCACAAAATCAAAACGGGAGAAAAACAGGGACCATCGAGCCTGTCTAGGATTAAGCCGCTTGGCTGACTCGAGGTAAATCAGATTCTTATGATCGGTCAGGACCACAACGCGGTGCTTAGCTCCCTCAAGCCAATGTCGCCATTCCTCAAACGCCCACTTCATAGCCAACAACTCCTGATTGCCGACATCATAATTGCGTTCCGCAGGCGAAAACTTTCTGGAAAAAAAAGCACACGGTTTCATCAAAGAACCATGAGACTCCCTCTGAGACAAAACGGCCCCTGCCCCAATCTCAGAAGCGTCGACCTCAACCTGAAAAGGAAGAGAAACATCCGGCTGACGCAACACAGGGGAAGAAGTAAATCGGCGTTTAAGCTCCTGAAAGGCCTCAACAGCCGCAGAGGACCAATTCGTCACATCCGCGCCTTTCTTCGTCAAATCAGTAAGGGGCTTAACCACACTGGAAAAGTTGGCAATGAAACGGCAATAGAAATTAGCAAAGCCCAAAAATTTTTGAAGACCCTTCACAGATGTGGGTTGAATCCAGTCATGAATAGCTTGGACCTTAACAGGATCCATTTCTATAGACGAGGGAGAAAAAATAAAACCCCAAAAAGAGACCTTCTGAACTCCGAATAGGCACTTAGACCCCTTCACAAGCAAAGCATTATCACGAAGGATCTGGAACACCATCCTGACCTGCTTCACATGAGACTCCCAATCATCGGAAAAAATCAAAATATCATCCAAATATACGACCATGAATTTATCAAGATAATTGCGGAAAATATCATGCATGAAAGACTGGAACACAGATGGAGCATTAGAGAGCCCAAATGGCTTCACAAGGTATTCAAAATGGCCTTCGGGCGTATTAAATGCAGTTTTCCATTCGTCACCCTGTTTAATACGAACAAGATTATATGCCCCTCCGAGGTCAATCTTAGTAAACCAACTAGCCCCCTTAATCTGAGCAAACAAATCAGTAAGCAAAGGCAAGGGGTATTGGAATTTGACCGTGATCTTATTAAGAAGACGATAATCAATACAGGGTCTCAAGGAGCCATCCTTCTTAGCAACAAAAAAGAAACCCGCTCCCAATGGTGACGAAGAGGGCCGAATATGCCCCTTCTCCAAAGACTCCTTAACATAACTCCGCATGGCGGCATGCTCTGGCACAGACAGATTGAAAAGTCGGCCCTTAGGGAACTTGCAACCAGGAATCAAGTTAATAGCACAATCACAGTCCCGGTGCGGTGGAAGGGAACTGGACTTGGGCTCATCAAATACATCCTGGAAATCCGACAAAAACTCAGGGACCTCAGAAGAGGGGGAAGAGGAAATTGACATCAAAGAACGTCACTATGTACCCCTTGACAACCCCAACTAGTCACAGACATAGTTTTCCAATCCAGCACCGGATTATGTTCCTGTAACCATGGAAAACCCAGTACAACAACATCATGCAGGTTATGTAACACCAGAAAACGGCAATCTTCCTGATGTGCTGGAGCCATGTACACAGTCATCTGCATCCAGTACTGAGGTTTATCCTTGGCCAAGGGTGTAGCATCAATACCCCTCAAAGGAATAGGGCTCTGCAAAGGCTGCAAGGAAAAACCACAGCGCCTGGCGAATTCTAAGTCCATTAAGTTCAGGGCAGCGCCTGAATCCACAAATGCCATGACAGAAAAGGACGACAATGAGCAAATCAGGGTCACAGATAAGAGAAATTTAGGCTGTATAGTACTAATGGTAACAGACCTAGCGACTCTCTTAGTACGCTTAGGGCAATCAGAGATAACATGAGCCGAATCACCACAGTAAAAACACAGCCTATTCTGACGTCTGAATTCCTGCCGTTCTGTTCTAGTCAAAATCCTATCCCATTGCATAGGTTCAGGACTTTGCTCAGAGGACACTGCCATATGGTGCACAGCTTTGCGATCGCGCAGACGCCGATCAATCTGAATGGCTAGAGACATAGATTCGCTCAAACCAGCAGGCGTAGGAAAGCCCACCATAACATCTTTAAGGGCTTCAGAAAGACCTTTTCTGAAAATAGCAGCCATAGCCTCCTCATTCCATTTAGTGAGCACAGACCATTTTCTAAATTTCTGGCAGTATAATTCTGCCGCTTCCTGACCTTGACACAAGGCCAACAGGGTTTTTTTCTGCATGATCCACAGAATTAGGTTCGTCATACAATAATCCGAGCGCTTGAAAAAATGCGTCTACATTCAATAATGCCGGATCCCCTGTTTCAAGAGAAAAAGCCCAGTCTTGAGGATCACCACGTAGCAAGGATATGATGATTTTTACTTGCTGAATGGGATCACCAGAAGAACGGGGTTTCAAAGCAAAAAACAATTTGCAGTTATTTTTAAAGTTCAAAAACTTGGATCTGTCCCCAAAAAACAAATCAGGAGTAGGAATTCTAGGCTCTAAAGCCGGAGTCTGAACAACATAATCTTGGATATTCTGTACTCTTGCAGCAAGTTGATCCACACGAGAAAACAAACCCTGAACATCCATGCCAGAGCATAAATCCTGAACTACCCAGATATCAAGAGGGAAAAAAAAGAGACAAACTAGAGCACAGAAAAAAAAATGGTTCAGAACTTTCTTTTCCTTCTTTTGAGCTGCATTTAATTCATTTTTGGCCACTTGTACTGTTATGATGCGGTGGTCTAGGAGCAACATGGAACGAGCTCTGAAGGAAGTGGTAACTGCACTGACCGCAGTCCCTAAGCTCAACACAACACTAGAAGCAGCCGTGGAATGCTCCTAACTCTCCCTATGCATCTCGTCACAGCCTAAGAGCTAACTACCCCTAAAGACAGAAGCAGGAAAACTATCTTGCCTCAGAGAAAATCCCCAAAGGATAGATTCGCCCCCCACAAATAATGACTGTGAGTGGAGAGGGAAAAGACATACACAGAATGAAACCAGGATGAGCACAGGAGGCCAGTCTAGCTTGATAGATAGGACAGGATGGAATACTGTGCGGTCAGTATAAAACACTACAAAAATCCACGCAGAGTTTACTAAAAATCTCCACACCGGACTAAAGGTGTGAAGGGTAAATCTGCTTCCCAGAGCCTCCAGCAAGACAGAATTAATTCATACTGATAAGCTGGACAAACATAGAAAGCACTGAACGGATAAGTCCACAATCTGTGAACAGAACAGAGCAAGTAAGAACTTAGCTTAGCTGAACTGGTCAGGAAAACAGGGAAATCCAAAGAGATGTGAATCCAACCAGAAACCATTTACAAGTGGCACTAGCTGAAGGAACAGCCAGACCTAAATAGCCGAGCAGAAGAGAAGATAAGTGGAGGCAGCTGATGACAGCTAACTCCAAGGAGCAGCCATACCACTTGAAACCACAAGAGGGAGCCCAAGAGCAGAACTCACAAAAGTGCCACTTACAACCACTGGAGGGAGCCCAAGAGCGGAATTCACAACAGAAAGGGCAGAGTTATACGTTTTGAGCATGAACTTATAGTGGATGAAGTCTTCTGCTAAGAGAGATTTTCTCCACTGCCGCTCTGCACACCTTGAGCAACGCTGAAGAAAGCGTGTTTGCATAGTGTGCCGGGGCTGCCGTTGTCTGTGTCGGGTCTTTCTGCGCGTGGAAGGTGCTGCTTCATCTAGGGCATTCTTCAGTGTAATATTGAAGTGTGACAATGCTAAGTCTGGACAGGAGAGGGAGGAGATGGGGGCTAAAGATGTGTGGAGGTGTATTCCGATAAGTGTGGTAAGTGGGGGTGTCCTGGGTGAGGAGACAATTCTTTACAGAGAAGGAAAGAAGGTTGTGGTCTGAGAGCGGGAGAGGGGAGTTAGTAAAGTCATGCAACGATCCGGGACGGGAGAAAACAAGGTCCAGAGTATTCCCGTCCTCATGCATAGGAGAATTAGTGAACTGTGAGAGGCTGAATGAAGAAGTTAGAGAAAGAAGATGAGAGGCAGATTGGGAGAAGGGATTATTGATGGGGATGTTAAAGTCTCCCATGATGAGGGTGGGGATGTCACAGGATAGAAAGTAAGCCAGTTGGCAAAGTGGTCTAGAAACAGGCGGGAGGAGCCTGGAGGGCGATAAACAACTGCAACCCGCAAGGAGAAGGGCTTAAAGAGTCTGACCGCGTGGATTTCAAAGGAAGGAAATGTAAGTGAGGGAACCGGGGGGATGACCTGGAAAGCACATTGTGATGAAAGGAGCAAACCAACACTTCCACCCTGTCTGTTCTCAGGTCTGGTGGTATGTGAAAATTTCAGACCACCAAATGAGAGAGCGGCAGTGGCGGTGGTGTCTGAGTGCTGGATCCAGGTTTCTGTAATATCCAGAAGGTTAAGGCAAATAGAGAGGAAAAGATCGTGAATGTAAGTTGATTTGCTACACACAGACCGTGCATTCCAGAGAGCACAGTGGAAAGTAATAGGAGAAGGCATGCACTGAATGTTAATAAGATTAGCAGGGTTTCTATATGCAGCTGGAGGAGAGTAATGTATGCTGGTGGAGGGAGGCCCAGGGTTGGGGGGAGATGTCTCCTGCAACTAGTAGAAGGAGAAAAAAAAAGAAAGAACAGGTGGTGGGATGATTTGTATGAACGTTTTGAGTGCTGCATGGAGGTAGTGGCTGGTTTGGAGTGGGTAAGAAATGTCAGTAGAGCCTCAGAGTTATACATGGGTGAGGGGAGAAGGGAGGGGTGGATATAGAGAGAGTGCCCAGAATGTGTTAAAGGGCGGGCGAGTTGTGAGAAAGCAGAAGTAAAAACAAATAAGAAGCAGATTGATATGATCAATGCATAATGTAGTATGACTGACCAAGAAGCATGATTGTTTGAAAAACTTATGCACCTTACCTGTCTCCTGCCCTGTCCAACTGCCATTGTCTAACTGCCAAGCACTTGATCCTGTTGCACTTAATATGCTATCTCAGCCAGACTAAATATATATAAAATGAAATGACTGCTAGCATCAGAAACCAAATGGCCACAATCAGCAATTAACCAATTAGCATAAGGCCAGAGCAGGCGTTACTATGCAGGGTAAACAACCAATGCTGAACAATGCCATAAAACAGTGGGAAAAAGGAAGAAAAAAATAGCTTTTAGCACTTTAAATCAGAAACCAAAAACAGAGAAAGAAAAAAAAAAGCAATACATGAGTGATGGATTAAAATACCATGAGCAAAGCTTGCTAGATCTGGTTCTGTTCACACTTGCAGTCAGCACACAAATGGATGATGGATTAAAATACCATGAGTAAAGCTTGCTAGATCTGGTTCTGTTCACACTTGCAGTCAGCACACAAATGGATGATGGATTAAAATACCTGTGTGAAGAAGAGAGAAGAGAGGAACATCAGCTTCAATGCCATTGTCTAACATTGTCTAATTTGGGACAAGTCTGATCCAGTTAGAGTGGATGCAATTTCAGATTCCCAACGGGAGGTATAAGTTAAATTATGTCTAGTGAGGTGTGATTTACATGAGAGTGAAGTAGTGAAAGGGCACCAGGAGTGTGTGGGTTTCATCTTTGCGTGAAATGCGTGAAAGTATAAGGTAGGGGGGGGGGGGGGCGGAGTTCCTTAGCAGTGTGGAAATAAAAAGTTTAAGTTGCAGATAACGAAATATATCTCTAGAGGGGAGATTATATTTTTTCCTGAAGGATTGGGAAAGGAATAATGCCATCAACATTACATAGGTGGTGGAATCTAGTGATCCCTGCTGCAACCCATGAGCAAAAAATGAAGAGAGACTTATTGCCTGGGGGAAATTGCAAGTTGCCTCTGTTGTAGAGAGTCTCACTTGGCTGGACACAGACATGTAAATGGGACACTGTCTCTTTAAGAACTTGCTTTGTTTATTGAGGCAGCATAAACCAAGCAAGGGAAAATAAACATGGCCCCCTGGGCAAAACAGCAAAACAAAATAAAAAGGAAGAAAGCACAGTCCTTTTCCTAGTGTGATTCAGTCCGCTCATGGGTATAGTGTCCACGGTACTGGTCCAAAACATGCCACACAGGTACAAACACATTCCTGGAGTGTTTCCTCTACAGGTACACTGAACACTGCTGTCTTTCAAAGCCCTCCACTTAAACCATAGACCATGTGACTCCTATCCATCATGTGACTGACCACATAATTGTGACATGACACAAGGTTCTATATCCAAAAAAAAGTTGCACAAAAAAAGGTTGCACTCTATCGTGCCAAAGCATGTCAAATATGAAATACATGAAATATGAATAGCAAAATTGCTTTTTGAACATTAGGAAAAATTTGTGAGACTCTTTGCACATAATTTGGCCAAATCGTGCTTTGGCATGATAGAGTGCAACCTTTTTTGGTGTATTGTATATGGAGGTAGCTGCTCCTGCTGTCCACCTATTCTCACTAGTTTGATGTGCCAGTCATTTTTCTGTCATTTGTATGTTAGCTTACTGACTGAGCACTCCACCCTTCACCATGTGGTTTTTAATTACATCTAATCACACTTGGTTCCGGCCAACCCATATGTAGGCTTTGCTGAGAGAGGTGTCCACATTCACCCAAGCATACAGACATTAGCCTTCAGTAAGTGTTCTCATTTGGACAGGGAGGTCAGGAACCCATCAGATGAATGAGACCACCTTGACAATGGTTGATGGGCTCACACTATTTGGCCAAATTCTGTGCAAAGCATCTCACAAATTTTTCCTAATGTTCAAAAAGCAATTCTGCTATTCATGTTTCATGTATTTCATATTTGACATGCTTTGGCACGATAGAGTGCAACCTTTTTTTGTATATTGTATATGGAGGTAGCTGCTCCTGGTATGCACCTATTCACACTAGTTTGGATGTGCCAGTCTCTTTTCTGTCATTTCTATGATACCTTACTGACTGAGCACTCCTCCCTTCACCATGTGGTTTTTAATTACATCTAATCACACTTGGTTCCGGCCAACCCATATATGTAGGCTTTACTGAGAGAGGTGTCCACATTCACCCATGCATACAGACATTAGCCTTTGGTAAGTGGTCACATTTGGACAGGGAGGTCAGGGACCCATCAGATTAATGAGACCACCTTGACGATGGTTGATGGGCTCACACTATTTGGCCAAATTCTGTGCAAAACATCTCACAAATTTTTCCTAATGTTCAAAAAGCAATTTTGCTATTCATATTTCATTTATTTCATATTTGACATGCTTTGGCACGATAGAGTGCAACCTTTTTTTGTATATTGTATATGGAGGTAGCTGCTCCTAGTATGAACCTATTCACACCAGTTTGGACAGGGCTGCCACTAGAAATTTTGGGGCCCCATACTGGCAAAATTTTCAGGGCCCCCTTGAGACTCCGCCCAGGCTCCACTCCAGCCCCGCCTCCAGGCTCCACCCCTCGAACTGTCAACAGTCCCACCGCTCTCTCTTGGAAAATCTCCACTTCTCACCTATCACACATTGACAGTTCCCATCACCAGATCACACATATAGCCAGCTTTTGTTTTGGCCAAAAGATTTTTTAAGCCACCACCATAACACGGTAGACACTTTTGGCCGGGCCCTACTCTGCTGTAACCTATTAAATATTTGTTAAAATATGCAATACAATTTAGGTATATTTTTATTTATTTTTCAATTTTTAAAATGACCTATAATACTACATATAAGGAACAAATACCACAACACTATGACCAGATGACATATTACCACCACAGTGATTGAATAATATAAAATACAAGGAACAAATACCGCTACATCATGACCAGACCACATATTACCACCAATGACTGAATATTACAATACTGATCAGTAATAAAAAAAAAAACCCACAATACTATCACCATCAATGCCATTATACACAGGAGATCTGTAATTAGTATGCAGTGTCTGTGTAGAGGTAATACAGTGATCACCGGTGACATTATACACATGAGCTCTGTATATAATGCATAGGTAATACAGTGATCACTGGTGACATTGTACACAGGACCTCTGTATATAGTATACAGTGTATAGTGTCAGTGTATAGGTAACACTGACTCACCAGTGACGTCTCTAGGTGAAGTCCTTCATCTTTCATCCAGCACAGATCGCCATCACTTCATCCAGCCAGGACTCATCTCTGCAGAAAATAACACAGTTATCTCGAGTTCCGCTTGTAGAACACATTACTTAATTTTCCCAGCCTCTACATTACACCACATGAAGAAGGCGACATAGTATCACTCTACACAGTAACAGGACCGCCCCCCATTTAAAACAGTATACTCAAAAAATAAAATAAATGCATCACTGCAATAATAATATCCCTTAATTAGCCCCTATGGTAATATTCGCCATTCTAGCCCCCGTGTGTCTCATTCCAGGCTCCAGCCATATGTTCTCCCATCCTGCCCTCATGAGTATCCATTCTGCCCCATATGATCTCCCCATCCTGCCCCATCTGTCTCCATCGTGTCCATCCTGCCCCATCTGTCTCCAATCCTGCCCCATCTGTCTCCATTCTGCCCCATCTGTTTCCAATCCTGCCCCATCTGTGTCCAGCACTCTGCCCCATCTGTTTCCAATCCTACCCCATCTGTTTCCAATCCTGCCCCATCTGTCTCCAATCCTGCCCCATCTGTTTCCAATCCTGCCCCATCTGTTTCCAATCCTGCCCCATCTGTGTCCAGCACTCTGCCCCATCTGTTTCCAATCCTGCCCCATCTGTGTCCAGCACTCTGCCCCATGATTGTCCAATCCTGCCCCATCTCTGTCCAGCACTCTGCCCCATCTCTGTCCAGCACTCTGCCCCATCTCTGTCCAGCACTCTGCCCCATCTCTGTCCAGCACTCTGCCCCATCTCTGTCCAGCACTCTGCCCCATCTCTGTCCAGCACTCTGCCCCATCTCTGTCCAGCACTCTGCCCCTGTGTCCAGCGTTCTTCCCTGGGCCCCCCGGATCGCCGCTCTCAAGAAAAAAAAAAAAAAGAAGTTCTTCTTACCTGGCCGTGCTCCTGCGGCGGCGGGCGAAGTCTCCACGCAGCTGCAGCGTGCACTCGCCGGCGACTGACAATGATGCCCGCACGTCAATAGCTTTAAACAGCTGCAGCGTCGGCGCTAAGGGCCCGGTTAGCCTGCGGCTGCCGGTAGGGGCCCGGTGAGCAGATGAGATGCGGGCCCCCTCTGCCCACCGGGCCCCATACGCCAGTCACGGCCGTCATGCCCTGATGGCGGCCCTGAGTTTGGATGTGCCAGTCGTTTTTCTGTCATGACACAGGTCCTGTCAGTACAAGGCGGTGCAAGTGGAGATAGGGTGGGCATCCTCCCGCCCACTCTATTGATGCCCACATAAAACCAGCCCATGTATGAAGCTTTAACTTAACCCTTACAACACGTAGTGTGCTTGAGGAAAATACTCTGGTTTCACATCACTGCATCCATTAAGCACAGTGACACATATCTCCCCTCCATTACTTTGCCAGTGACTTGGTCACACCCCATAGGGGACAAGGGGCACAAAGCGAAGCGAACTTCAAAGAGTATTTCAGGGAGAATGTAATTATGAGTGAGTGCAACATAATGGGGTTCATAATTTGTTTGCTTTGGTTGGGGATGAGCCGTTACAAGGCATTGAAGGTCCATGAGTGGCACTTAGGAACTTCCAAAGAAAACTACAGATGATGTTCACAGGAGGCATGATATATGGGTAATTGGGCTAGTTGGCCCACTTGGTAGTGTTTGGTTAGATTGGGAACTCTCAGACCCCCTTTCAGATGGTAACAATAGTGCTATTGACTCTTGTGAGGCCACCCTTCCAAACAAAGGTGTTAACTAGGCTTTGATTAGTTTTGAGATAATGGGATGGGACAGGGATTGGTAATACACAAAATAATCTCTTTCCATAAGTCTACTAAAATAGGAAAGGTTTTTTTTGAGGGAGACGGAGTCTGCTGAAAATGGAGTTGGTGAGGGAGCTGGAGGTTGGGGTCTGTATCGAGATTGTTTAAAATAAATGGCTACACCTTTGGTTTTATTTGAGGCATTGGCACTATAGAAAGTGGGTAACAGGGGGATGAACTTTGGGTATGATGATTTAGAGAAATGTGTCTCTTGAAGGCAGATCACATCTGCTGGTAAAGATCTATGGTAGGGGAAAGTTTTAGTGCATTTGTGCGGGGCATTAAGGCCCCACACATTGTGTGATAGAATAGTTAGCGGCATGGTGCTGAACATCTTTGGGTCGCATGCAAAGGCTAGAATTGGTATTGTAAGTCCAAGTTTGGGAACGGTAAGTTGTTTGATGATTTCTTAGACGAGAAATGGAGGTTGAAGGTTTGGTTAGGTAGAATATTTGAATGAAGAGAAGCGACATAAATGAAATGTAGAAAACAAAAAGGGGTAAGGAGGGGCATGACATCTTATGTGGATGCTGAGCACACAGATCTAAGCAGCAGTGTGTAATAACAACTGGAGGGTCATACAGGTTTGTTAGGAACAACGCGTTCAAATGTATAGTAACTATAGGAGGATATTTGGAAGTGGTTGGGATGGGCTGGTTTAGCTTAACAGGTAATTAACCTTCTATCACAAGTAGGGCAAACCAAATTAACTATATAAATGACAAATATCAGTGTAGTACAGTAACTGAGTGATGCATAGAGCCCCGTAGATGATGGCCTAGAGTTCAAGGTGGTGCTCAGTAGATTTTGCATACCGGGTTAAGCTTTCACCAAGTGAATTTGCCTAAGAAAGTGACTGAAACAAGAAATCTGTAATACAGTGTATGACATTAGTGAACGAGCCCAGTAACAAGTGAACCATTTTAAGCAAAAATGTTAGATGATGTTTACAAAATAATGATATTGCAGGATCAAAATTCATAGGAAGAAAAAAAAAAGGAAAACTTCATGTAAACTAGTAATTTTTCTATCCTGAGAATGAGGTTGAGCCAGGATAAGTAGCTTCGAATTCAAGGAGGGATGAGTGAGTCTAGTGGTCTGGAGCGACGATCTTTAAATTGTTGTGAAGAAGATTAAGTTGATGGTGGTGAGGCCCTGGTTTGGTGACACAGTGGTTGGCGCCCTCAGGGGATAGGACAGAGTGAACCACATAAAGAAAGGTGAAGATCAGATTAAACAGGAATTCCCAACAGTATTTGATAGTTTTGGAAAGGAGAATTTCCAGATATGGTTTCATGGCCTGTCTCTTGGCTATGGTTGTGGGTCCATGTCTTGAAAAAGTTTGTAGGAGTGACCTGGGAGCCTCAGGGGTGAGAAATTTTGTACCATTCTAACACCTTTCTGTGTGTCTGAATGCAGTGAATTCCAGTCTGTTGTCTAATCTAGAGCTGGGGCATGCTGAGCTGTCCGTATTTGATGTCCAGTCAGATTTGGCTTAAGCTTCATCCATGTGTCTCCTGTTCCGGTAATTACCTGGCTATTTAGCCAGCTCTCTGCCCCATACTAGTGCCAATTGTATCTTCTTGCTCACTAGTGTATGTTTGCCTTGTTGCTCTGTGCTCTGATCTATTGCTAGTCAACCCTTTCTGTTGTAGAGGAACAGAATGATTCAGCTGGAGAGCCTGGTCCAGAAGACATATTGTCACCGAGTTCTGCTGGAGATTGATTCTTGAGGTTAGGATTTAGGAGGTTAGGATTTTGCGTGATTTTGACATGAAGGCAGTTATGAATTGTTGGATAATCCAGTAACTATAGCCCAGTGCTGGTTAAGTGAATTTAAGGATAAGCATATTGCGTGTTGTGCTTTACAGTGTGGAGAGGAGAGAAAGTTAAGTCATCACGGAAGTCTCGGGTCTCAGCCCATTAAAAGTTGTTGGTCAGGTTTGATTTCAGATTGAAGGATGTTGCCAAATAATGAGGTCACAATTTGATATTTTGCTGGTCTGGACAGTATAGAAAATTGTGGGTTGTAGTTAGCGACTTTTGTGATTGATGGTGTGGCTATAGCAATTGGTCACTAGATGTCAGCAGAAGCCTTCAAGATAGGACACGGATATAGGATTAACCCTAGCAATGCTGAACTGTGCTTAGCAAAGCCAAAGTATGTAAGGGATAAATGTCACTGGTTTGTGCGTTTGCTTTCTGCAGTATTTCACACCTCATTCCCTATTGCTTAGGAGGTGCTCGGGAGACTCGGGCACTATCTATTATGCGGCCTCGGGCAGTTCCGAATGCAGGTCTCTAGGGATGCTGGCGGGAACCTACGGCTCCTCGCCCCTGTCTTTGGCGCTCCCGTCTTCAGCGGAGGTGGGGGATATCACTTCAGGAGCTGAGATAAAATTAGACCTCCCCAACCTGACATAAAAATGACTTAATGATGGATTTTACTTGATAGCAGGTTAATGATGAACCTGACTCATGAACCAAAAACTGAATTTTTAACCTATTGAAATAGTTAACCAAAATCTTTTTCATTCCGGATCTGTTTTTTTCTCAAACACCAGCTTCTCCTCATCATCACCCATTGTGGTGCCTGCTCCTCACACTGCCATGATTATCCACATGCAGAAGATGGGAGAAAGAGGAAGGCGTCTTCCCGCCTCAGCTCTTTTATAACTTCTTAAACCCACCCTTCCTTTTTCCTCCTATAAACAATGATTAAACTAATCAGTTGAATCACAAAAGTCATCATTTTATTCTTATAAGGCCTTTGCAGTCCTTAGCATTTCCACTATTTGCTATAGTGTTGTAAGAGTGGGGAACTGTACTGTCACGTTTCTACCCTTGAAGTCATCAATCGTGTTATAATATAGTGTAAATAAGGTCATGTGCCCTTCACGTATATATTGTGATATAGTAATGTATAATGTATAGGATGTGATAAGTATTGTTAGTATAATAGGCATAGTGTGTAGCAGGAATATAGGTATAAGATTAGTATAGCCAAGCTGTTAGTATACTGTAGATAGTGACTATAAGGTAAGTGTCATGATTCCAGGCTGGGGTTTGTTCCTTGCTATTCTATCCCCAGTCTGGTCATGCTGAGATTAACCTCCTTTGCCTCGTTTTGGGATCTGTTTTGCTATTTTAGTCCACGGCTGCCTGCAGGCAGCATCAGTTATAGTTCTTGCCCTCAGCTTGAGCGACTGACCCGGTTCCACCCTGATTTGTCCTCTGCCGCCTTTTTACTCAGTTCTCTTGCCTTCCCATTCCTACTTCCCCGTGCATCTTGCTTTGTGGTCCCCATGCTTGGTAACTGACCCGGCTTGTCCTCTGACCTGTTTCTCTGTCTTACGTCTCTGGCATCTCCGCTCCCAACTGGCTCCGACTTCTTTGGCTTGTATCTGACAACGTGTATTTCTGTTTCCCCTGGTATTGCATTTCCTGTCCATTCCTGACCCAGCTTTTCTGACCTCTCTCACCACCTAGTGGCGCCTGCGCTGCCTCACTGAAGTGTCTCGCCGTGAGTGCTACCTATCTTCCCTCTCCGGCACCCCCTGGGATAGGACTCACGATACTGCGCTGTGACAGCATTACAGTAAGATAGACTTTGGTAAGTATTATAAATGTAATGTCAAATATAGACAAACGAATGGCACTCACCAGGCTAGTTTTTCAGACTTTATTGCAGCATCTTCTGCGGGAGAATGGGAACAGGGGTGCATGGATGACGACAATCGTTTTGTGCAACTGCACTTTAACTGGTCACCTATATTTGATATCTATATTTGATATTGGATGACTGCTGTGGCTCTGGATGAGCACCCGAAGGCTTCAGGTCATCTGCCGGCTGCGGCTCACATAGGGATATGGACGGCAGCACTGCAGGTGTTTAAGTGGTGCGGACTCTTTTGGTTCTTTCATGAGAAACTGTAAATGTAATGTACACTGGGCAGGAGTGTTGTCAGCTATATACTCTAGAATTCAGGTCTAGCCCATACTGGGAGGGACAAGTCCCAGTCATACGGGACTACTTCCTGATTCAAGTGCAGTGGGCTGCTAGCAACAGCAATGATGTATCGTTCATAGGAGTGGGAGGCCTTACTGAAATCCCATGTGGACATTCCTGCACCGTCCGGAGCTCAAGACTTGGTACAGCTGCTATGGAGAGTGCCTTATTCTCTGACATACAGCGGAAGCTGGACATGGAATTCTCGTGAAAGGAAGGTAACAGATCTCAGGTGCACTTTTGGACTGGACGGGAAATCCCTTGGGGCTGAAGGAAACAATAAATTTAGGGATAATCCAGGAGGAATGGATAGCAATGTTGAAAACGTACTTGTATAAAGGAAAACCAAGAAACAAGAAGTGTTGTACCCAATACTGCGTGTTACAATCTGATGTACTTGAACTGTCCAGTAAACATTTGGTTGTTAAATTGAATCGAGTGTCCCTTGATATATGAGTGCTGACTCCTGAAGATGGAGGCCTTTAGACTGCAAAGGGTTGCGCCCTACAACTGAGCGTGATATGCCCCACAGAAGACAGCACATTGGGCCTGGGACATGACTTTCCTGTAAAGGCAGGGCGTTATAGAGCAGCAGCTTGATGACGTCTGGCTCCCATCCTCTGTCACTTTATAGTGTCTGCAATAGAAGGTTGAAACTTCGCCACCACTAGACAAGACACAGAGGTGGAAATGTCAAGACTGGGTCAAGAAACATATGAAGACAGAATTATCGAAAGGTTTAATGGACTGATGAGATTATAGTGACTCTTGATGGGCATGTGACTGGATCAGTAACGGGCACAGACTTCTTGTCGGACTCAGATACCAGCAAGTTGAAAGTGGGGTACTGCTATGGGCTGGTATTATTAAAGATGGGCTTGTTGGACCTTTTGAGGTTGAAGATGGACTCAAAATCAACTCCCAAACCTACTGCCGGTTTTTAGAACACAAAGCTGTTTTGTTATTATTCTTGAGCAGATGAAAATAAGCAATAGAGATGGGAAAAATGTGTTTTTAATTTAGTTACCCAATAACTAATTAGCTATTCTCCTAAGAAAGACAAAACCTCACTTTTTCTTTCTTAAATATTCAGGTTTATTAATCTTTTGGATTGACCGACGGCATTGTAGTGGTTCAATAATAAAATCATCCAAAATGCAAATTGCTTACTAATTGTGCACACAGTCTTTATGGTTATGGTATGGTGGTATTAATTGTTAATAGTATAGTGTGGTATGTTTGGTCCCTGTATGGTGGTATTATTCACTTAAAATATAGTTTTAATACTAATCTCTGTGTAGTGATTTCATTTGGTAATGTCTGGTGGTATTATTATGTGGTCATTGTGTGGAGGTAATATTCCTTGTATAGTAGTAGTATTTGGCCACTGTATTACAGTATTATTTTTGTTTTCACGCTGATATGGTGGAATTGTTGACGTAGCCTGAAATGTTAATGTGGACTCATGATATGACGGAATTATTTCATTCCTTATATTACGGTATTATTTAGTAAATATATGACTGTACTATTTGCTAGTGTATTATTATATCTAGAAGAATTTGGTCTAATAAAAGATAACATATTTTTTGATTCAGATATCCAGTGACAATATGCTCATGAGCCTATTAAATATCAAGACTTGTAACACTTAGTCATATATATGCATGTTTCTTTTTGTAAGAAAACTTGCGAATGTCCACATAGGATGGAAATGCTGTGGATTTTCAATATAGATTTTTGCAGGTAAAATCCACATCGAATTACCCTACCAGCCATGTGAATGAAAATGTTTCTGCCACAATACTGCCTCCTATAGTCAGGGAAAGGAACTGCTTAAAGCAAAGTCCTTACTTCGTAGATGGCACTGTACTGTCACCCCTTCTGCCACCATGTAGAAGACCTGCAGTGATCATGTGCTAGCATGCAGTGACGAGGATAATCTTCCGTGTGTCTGACAGCAGCTATGTCTGTGCCACAGTCTCAGTAAACTTTTGACATTATAATTCAGGATCTTGCAGCTGATTGTGATTCCAGACCATAATCCAGAGACCTAATCCTGCTTTTTCATACTCCAAGGGTTTTTTATTTCCATCGGAGACTCTGCAATATTGACCATAACACTGCCAGAGTGAGTTGGTGCCCTATATTATTACCAAGCACAGTTAGCGCCTATAATATTGCTGTGCATAGTCAGTGTCCCATAATATTGTCACTGACAAAAGCCAACATAGAAATGGCCTGCACAGTGAATGCCCACTTATGGTATGTTACAAAGTACAGGTGTTGTCCCCATAAAACTTCTGCACACAATTATTAAACCCCACGAAATTGATGGAGAGGAGCTGTAATACCACACACAAGCACTGGACAGGTGTGACGCTGTTTTGGGAAGAAAACAGATTTTTTATTTTAACTTCTTTAATGCAAACACCCCAGGTGGGCCTGGGTGGTAAGGTGGTGAATGTCATCATCCCTGGTGGTCTAGAAAATAACTTAATTAATACCTGACGGTAAGTGGTTATTTATAATGTTATCAGTAGTGATGAGTGAGTGTACTCGTTACTTGAGTTTTCCGAGCATGCTCGGGTGATCTCCGAGTATTTTGGGCGTGCTCGTAGATTATGTTTGAGTTGCTGCAGCTGCATGATTTGTGGCTGCTAGACAGCCTGAATACATGTGGGGATTCCCTAACAAATAGGCAATCCCTGCATGTGTTCAGGTTGCCTATCAGACGCAAATCATGCGGGGACTCAAACATAATCTACAAGCACACCCAAAATACTTGAACACCCGAGCATGCTCGGAAAACTCGAGTAACAAGTACACTCGCTCATCACGTTATCAGGAAACTTTCCTGTTGCTCTGCTACTGGCGATACAGAATGGCAGCGCAGCTGTAGGAGAGCTCCCCTCACCTCTGCTGTGACATGTCAGTGCAATGACGTCAGCAGCCGGTGCGATGACGTAATTACGCCAGCATGTACACGCTGATCACAATTAGAATTGGAGCCTTAGGGACTGGAGCAGTCCGTCGAGGAAACGGAAGCAAGTTGAGTATGTTTTTTTTAAATATGTGTATGGTATGGGTGCCAATATACTGTACTAGCTATTGAATCCGTTCTACCCCCGGGTGGCGAGCATTTATATTGGTATATGGTCTCCATCCTGGTATGTGCTGCTTCCATCCTGCGCCCTAATCTTGTCATGTGCTGCTACCATCTTGCGCCCCATCCTGTTATATGCTGCTACCATCCTGCGCACCCTTCCTGTCATGTGCAGCCCCCATCCTGCACCCTCATCCTGTTTTTTGCTACTCTCTTCTTGTGCCCTCATCCTGTCATGTGCTCCCATCCTGCGCCCCCATGCTGTCATATGCTGCTCCCATCCTACGCCCCATGCTGTCATGTGCTGCTCCCATCCTGCGCCCCCATCCTGTCATGTGGTTCCCTCATCCTGCGCCACTATTCTGTCATGTGCTGCACTCATCCTGCGTCCCCATCTTGTCATGTGCTGCTCCCATTCTGCGCCCCTATTCTGTCATGTGCTGCTTCCATCCTGCGCCCCCATTCTGTCATGTGCTGATCCCATCCTGCGCCCCTTTCTAGTATGTGCTGCTTCCATCCTGCACCCCCAGACTGAATACTTATGACCATGTGATGTTTCAGGTTTTTTTTTAAAGAAATTTGTAAAAAATTCTATGTTTCTGTTTTTTTTCAGTCAAGATGGGAGTGCAGAGTGTACATTAATGAGAAAAAAACTGAACTTTTTTGAATTTACCAAATGGCTGCAATGAAACAAAGTGAAAAATTTAAAGGGGTCTGAATACTTTCCGTACCCACTGTAAGCTAACAAAAACCCTAGAACAGTGATGTACACTGACAGATTTGGGCTCCTGTTCAAGAAATGTGTCCGGGTCCCCCTGCATTTGCATATTATGCTACACTTTCCTCTGACAGCTGGGAACCTAGCAAAAGCCACGAGTGTGTAATTATTAGCAAATGGCGTAGCTGTAACAACCCATAGAATAAAGTTAATTTAAAAGTTAAAAAAAATTGCTGCAGGGTAATGAGCAATAATCTGATATTAGCCAATAGCTTACAGTCTATAATCGGCTTGTTCTCCTTAAGAGTGTCGGACTCTCGCAGTGGCATTGACTAATGGGTTAATCATTGCATATTTCAAAAGATATATTAGCCTGCCCTAAAACACAGTGCTGTAGTGACCCGCCTTCAGCATAAGTGTCTGACACAGCTGCCTCTGTACTGTCCGGGAATGCTCTGCAGAGACTCACATTGTCAGACTACACACATGCACACACTGTATGCACACCCATGTTAGGACCTGTCATACACCACTGAGCGCGGAGCTGAAGGGCAACACTACAGCACTACCTGTCCTGAGCTCACACCAGTGCCCTCACCCATGTACTAGGAATCCCATTGATAAGGCACTCACATGCTGAAAACTGAATCCACACCGGTAAGAGCTAGAAGAATAAAAAATAAAATCTCAAGATGATCCCCTACGTGAACCTACGATTGAAGTTCTTAATGAAGATCCTCCTGGCACTATGTCTGGTCATTATGGTAGGACTACTTCTTTCCCGCAAGGAACAGATGGTTAATAATATATCGCCACGGTGGACTGCCTATTACAATAGGTAAGAATGATCGGTGGATGGTGGTGAACCTATGGACTCTTATAGGACGTTTTTCCATTTTTGATGGATCGAACACTAGGGCAGTATTTGTTATGCTGGGTATCAGATGGGTACTGGGTAAACTTGAAACTTGTGTTTTTAAGGGCTCAGAGATTGTGACCTTTATTATTATTATTATTATTTATTTATATAGCACCATTAATTCCATGGTGCTGTACATTAGATGGAAAAATACAAACATCACTTACTGTAAACAAAACTAACAATGACAGCCTGATACAGAGGGAAGAGGTCCCTACCCTTGAGGGCTTACATTCTACAGGATTGTGGGGAAGGAGACAGTATGTCAGGGGTTGCAGTAGCTACGATGTTGTTGAGGTGGCTGTGTGGTCATTACAGGTTGTAAGCTTCTTTGAAGAGATGGGTTTTCAGGTTATGTTTGAAGGATCCAAATGTGGTGGATAACCGGACGTGTTGGGGCACAGAATTCCAGAGGATGGGGGATATTCGGGAGAAGTCTTGGAGGCGATTGGGGTGAGGAGCGAATAAGCGTGGAGGAGAGTAGGAGTTCTTGGGAGGACCGGAGATTACATGAGGGAAGATATTGAGAGATTAGTTTGGAAATGTATGGAGGAGAAAGGTTATGGATGCTTTGTAGGTCAGTGTTAGTAGTTTAAACTGGATACGCTGTGAAATTGGGAGTCAGCAAAGGGATTTAAAAAGAGGGGAAGCAGGAGTGTAGCGAGGAGAGAGATTAATTAGTTGGGCAGCAGAGTTAAGGACGGACTGGAGTGGTGCGAGAGTGTTAGAAGGCAGGCCACAGAGGAGGATGTTGCAGTAGGGCATGCACAAGCATTTTGGTAGAGTGAGGGTTGAGGAAAGGACGAATTCTGGAAATATTTTTGAGCTGGAGACGACAGGAGGTGGCGAGAGCTT
Source organism: Ranitomeya imitator (assembly GCF_032444005.1). NCBI lineage: Eukaryota > Metazoa > Chordata > Amphibia > Anura > Dendrobatidae > Ranitomeya > Ranitomeya imitator. Next base: position 417,886,036 of record NC_091283.1, on the reverse strand, counting down.
GGATGTGCGGTTTAAAGGACAGGGTAGAGTCAAGGGTTACTCCGAGGCAGCGGATTACCGGGACAGGGGAAAGTATGGATTCATGTATTGTGATAGATAGTGTTATGACCTGGTGGTAAGGACAATAATGGACCTGGTGGTTAAGAGCACACAGTATGACCTGATAGTTACTAATAATATAGGACGAGCTCTGAGACGTGGGAACTCTGCTGACCGCAATCCCTAATACTATCACACACACTAGAAATAGCCGTGGATTGCTCCTAACGCTCCCTATGCAACTCGACACAGCCTAAGAAACTAGCTAGCCCTAGAGATAGAAAAATAAAGCCTACCTTGCCTCAGAGAAATTCCCCAAAGGAAAAGGCAGCCCCCCACATATAATGACTGTGAGTAAAGATGAAAATTACAAACACAGAGATGAAATAGATTTAGCAAAGTGAGGCCCGACTTACTGAACAGACAGAGGATAGGAAAGGTAACTTTGCAGTCAGCACAAAAAACTACAAAAAGACCACGCAGAGGGCGCAAAAAGACCCTCCGCACCGACTCACGGTGCGGAGGCACTCCCTCTGCGTCCCAGAGCTTCCAGGAAGCAAGACAAAAATCAAAATAGCAAGCTGGACAGAAAAATAGCAAACCAGAGAAAAACAAGCAGGAACTTAGCTTCTGCTGGGAAGACAGGTCACAAGAACGATCCAGGAGAGAACTAGACCAATACTGGAACATTGACAGGTGGCATGGAGCAATGATCTAAGTGGAGTTAAATAGAGCAGCCAGCTAACGAATTAACCTCGTCACCTGTGTAAGGAAACTCAGAAGCCGCAGCTCCACTCACAACCACCAGAGGAAGCCCATGGACAGAACCAGCCGAAGTACCATTCATGACCACAGGAGGGAGCTTGACAACAGAATTCACAACAGTACTTCCCCCTTGAGGAGGGGTCACCGAACCCTCACCAGAGCCCCCAGGCCGACCAGGACGAGCCAAATGAAAGGCACGAACCAGATCGGCAGCATGAACATCGGAGGCAAAGACCCAGGAATTATCTTCCTGACCATAACCCTTCCACTTGACCAGGTACTGGAGTTTCCGTCTCGAAATACGAGAATCCAAAATCTTCTCCACCACATACTCCAACTCCCCCTCAACCAACACAGGGGCAGGAGGATCAACGGATGGAACCACAGGCGCCACGTATCTCCGCAACAATGACCTATGGAATACATTATGGATGGCAAAAGAAGCTGGAAGGGTCAAACGAAACGACACAGGATTGAGAACCTCAGAAATCTTATACGGACCAATGAAACGAGGCTTAAACTTAGGAGAGGAAACCTTCATAGGAACATAACGAGACGACGACCAAACCAAATCCCCAACACGAAGTCGGGGACCCACACAGCGCCGGTGGTTAGCGAAACGTTGAGCCTTCTCCTGGGACAATGTCAAATTGTCCACCACATGAGTCCAAATCTGCTGCAACCTATCCACCACAGTATCTACACCAAGACAGTCCGAAGAATCAACCTGCCCTGAAGAGAAACGAGGATGGAAACCAGAATTGCAGAAAAACGGCGAAACCAAAGTAGCCGAGCTGGCCCGATTATTAAGGGCGAACTCAGCCAAAGGCAAAAAGGACACCCAATCATCCTGATCAGCAGAAACAAAGCATCTCAGATATGTTTCCAAAGTCTGATTAGTTCGTTCGGTTTGGCCATTTGTCTGAGGATGGAAAGCCAAGGAAAAAGACAAATCAATGCCCATCCTAGCACAAAAGGACCGCCAAAACCTCAAAACAATCTGGGAACCTCTGTCCGAAACGATGTTCTCCGGAATGCCATGTAAACGAACCACATGCTGGAAAAACAATGGCACCTAATCAGAGGAGGAAGGCAATTTAGACAAGGGTACCAAATGGACCATCTTAGAGAAGCGATCACAAACCACCCAAATGACCGACATCTTTTGAGAGACAGGGAGATCCGAAATAAAATCCATAGAGATATGCATCCAGGGCCTCTTCGGGACCGGCAAGGGCAAAAGCAACCCACTGGCACGAGAACAGCAGGGCTTAGCCCGACCACAAGTCCCACAGGACTGCACAAAAGAACGCACATCCCGCGACAAAGATGGCCACCAAAAGGATCTAGCCACCAAATCTCTGGTACCAAAGATTCCAGGATGACCAGCCAACACCGAACAATGAACCTCAGAGATAACTCTACTCGTCCATTTATCAGGGACAAACAGTTTCTCCGCTGGGCAACGGTCAGGTCTATCAGCCTGAAATTTTTGCAGCACCCGCCGCAAATCAGGGGAGATGGCAGACAAAATTACCCCCTCTTTGAGAATACCCGCCGGCTCAGGAACACCCGGAGAGTCGGGCACAAAACTTCTTGACAGGGCATCAGCCTTCACATTCTTAGAGCCTGGAAGGTACGAAACCACAAAATCAAAACGGGAGAAAAATAGCGACCAACGAGCCTGTCTAGGATTCAACCGTTTGGCAGACTCGAGATAAGTCAAATTCTTGTGATCCGTCAAGACCACCACGCGATGCTTGGCTCCTTCAAGCCAATGACGCCACTCCTCGAATGCCCACTTCATGGCCAACAACTCTTGATTGCCAACATCATAATTGCGCTCAGCAGGCGAAAACTTTCTAGAAAAGAAGGCACATGGTTTCATCACCGAGCCATCAGAACTTCTTTGCGACAAAACAGCCCCTGCTCCAATCTCAGAAGCATCAACCTCGACCTGAAACGGAAGCGAAACATCTGGCTGGCACAACACGGGCAGAAGAAAAACGACGCTTCAACTCCTGAAAAGCTTCCACAGCCGCAGAAGACCAATTGACCACATCAGCACCCTTCTTGGTCAAATCAGTCAACGGTTTAGCAACACTAGAAAAATTACTGATGAAGCGACGATAAAAGTTAGCAAAGCCCAGGAACTTTTGCAGACTCTTCACAGATGTCGGCTGAGTCCAATCATAAATGGCCTGGACTTTAACAGGGTCCATCTCGATAGTAGAAGGGGAAAAAATGAAACCCAAAAATGAAACCTTCTGAACTCCAAAGAGACACTTTGACCCCTTCACAAACAAAGAATTCGCACGAAGGACCTGGAACACCATTCTGACCTGCTTCACGTGAGACTCCCAATCATCCGAGAAGACCAAAATATCATCCAAATATACAATCAGGAATTTATCCAGGTACTCTCGGAAGATGTCATGCATAAAGGACTGAAATACTGATGGAGCATTGGAAAGCCCGAATGGCATAACCAGGTACTCAAAATGGCCCTCGGGCGTATTAAATGCTGTTTTCCATTCATCACCCTGTTTAATACGCACAAGATTATACGCACCACGAAGATCTATCTTGGTGAACCAACTAGCCCCCTTAATCCGAGCAAATAAATCCGACAGCAGCGGCAAAGGGTACTGTAATTTGACTGTGATCTTATTAAGAAGGCGGTAATCAATACAAGGTCTCAAAGAACCATCGTTCTTGGCCACAAAAAAGAACCCTGCTCCCAATGGTGACGAAGACAGGCGAATATGACCCTTCTCCAAGGATTCCTTTACATAACTCCGCATAGCGGCATGCTCTGGCACAGATAAATTGAACAGTCGGCCCTTAGGAAACTTACTACCAGGAATCAAATTGATAGCACAATCGCAATCCCTATGAGGAGGTAGGGCACTGGATTTGGGCTCATCAAATACATCCCGGTAATCCGACAAAAACTCTGGGACTTCAGAAGGGGTGGATGACGAAATAGACAAAAATGGAACATCACCATGTACCCCCTGACAACCCCAGCTGGACACAGACATAGATTTCCAATCCAATACTGGATTATGGACCTGTAGCCATGGCAACCCCAAAACAACCACATCATGCAGATTATGCAACACCAAAAAGCGAATATCCTCCTGATGTGCAGGAGCCATGCACATGGTCAATTGGGTCCGGTACTGAGGCTTATTCTTGGCCAAAGGCGTAGCATCAATTCCTCTCAATGGAATAGGATACTGCAAGGGCTCCAAGAAAAAACCACAGCGCCTAGCAAACTCCAAGTCCATCAAATTCAGGGCACCGCCTGAATCCACAAATGCCATAACAGAATAGGATGACAAAGAGCAAATCAGAGTAACGGACAAAAAAAATTTCGACTGTACCGTACCAATGGTAGCAGACCTAGCGAAACGCTTAGTGCGCTTAGGACAATCGGAGATAGCATGAGTGGAATCACCACAGTAAAAACACAGCCCATTCCGACGTCTGTGTTCTTGCCGTTCAGCTCTGGTCAAAGTCCTATCACATTGCATAGGCTCAGGTCTATGCTCAGATAATACCGCCAAATGGTGCACAGCTTTACGCTCACGCAATCGTCGATCGATCTGAATGGCCAAAGACATAGACTCATTCAGACCAGCAGGCATGGGAAATCCCACCATGACATCCTTAAGGGCTTCAGAAAGACCCTTTCTGAAAATTGCTGCCAGGGCACATTCATTCCACTGAGTGAGTACAGACCACTTCCTAAAATTCTGACAATATATTTCTACCTCATCCTGACCCTGACACAGAGCTAGCAAGATTTTCTCTGCCTGATCCACTGAATTAGGTTCATCATAAAGCAATCCAAGCGCCAGAAAAAACGCATCAACATCACGCAATGCCGGATCTCCTGGCGCAAGGGAAAATACCCAGTCTTGAGGGTCGCCATGTAACAAAGAAATAATGATTTTCACTTGTTGAACAGGGTCACCTGAGGAGCGAGGTTTCAAAGCAAGAAACAATTTACAATTATTTTTGAAATTCAGAAACTTAGATCTATCCCCAAAAAACAAATCAGGAATTGGAATCCTAGGCTCTAACATCGGATTCTGAACCACAAAATCTTGAATGTTTTGTACCCTTGCAGTGAGATTATCCATACAAGAGGACAGACCTTGAATGTCCATATCTACACCTGTATCCTGAACCACCCAGAGGTAAAGGGGAAAAGAGAGACAAAACACACTGCAAAGAAAAAAAAATGGTCTCAGAACTTCTCTTATCCCTCTATTGAGATGCATTAATACTTTGGGCCACCTGTACTGTTATGACCTGGTGGTAAGGACAATAATGGACCTGGTGGTTAAGAGCACACAGAATGACCTGATAGTTACTAATAATATAGGACGAGCTCTGAGACGTGGGAACTCTGCTGACCGCAATCCCTAATACTATCACACACAGTAGAAATGGCCGTGGATTGCTCCTAACGCTCCCTATGCAACTCGACACAGCCTAAGAAACTAGCTAGCCCTAGAGATAGAAAAATAAAGCCTACCTTGCCTCAGAGAAATTCCCCAAAGGAAAAGGCAGCCCCCCACGTATAATGACTGTGAGTAAAAATGAAAATTACAAACACAGAGATGAAATAGATTTAGCAAAGTTAGGCCCGACTTACTGAACAGACAGAGGATAGGAAAGGTAACAAAAAACTACAAAAAGACCACGCAGAGGGCGCAAAAAGACCCTCCGCACCGACTCACGGTGCGGAGGCGCTCCCTCTGCGTCCCAGAGCTTCCAGCAAGCAAGACAAAAATCAAAATAGCAAGCTGGACAGAAAAATAGCAAACCAGAGAAAAACAAGCAGGAACTTAGCTACTGCTGGGAAGACAGGTCACAAGAACGATCCAGGAGAGAACTAGACCAATACTGGAACATTGACAGGTGGCATGGAGCAATGATCTAAGTGGAGTTAAATAGAGCAGCCAGCTAACGAATTAACCTCGTCACCTGTGGAAGGAAACTCAGAAGCCGCAGCTCCACTCACAACCACCAGAGGAAGCCCATGGACAGAACCAGCCGAAGTACCATTCATGACCACAGGAGGGAGCTTGACAACAGAATTCACAACAAGATAGATCAGGTAGGAAAGGTGTGCGAGATGGAGGAAAGATAATTAGTTCAGATTTGTCCACATTGAGTTTGAGGAAGCGAGAGGAGAAGAAAGAGGATATGGCTGATAGACACTCTATGATTCTGCAGAGCAGAGAGGTGACATCTGGGCCAGAGAGGTAGATCTGAGCGTCATCGGCATATAGATGGTACTGGAAGCCATAGGACTTTATGAGTTGTCCCAGGCCAAGGGTATAGATTGAGAAGAGAAGGGGTCCTAGGAGAGAGCCATGAGGGACACCAACAAAGAGGGGGCGAGATGAAGAGGTAGTATGGGAGTAGGAAACACTAAATGTGTGGCTGGTAAGGAATGAGGAGATCCAGGATAGGGCTAGGTCTTTGACACCAAAGGAAGAGAGTATCTGTAGTAGGAGGCAGTGGTGAACTATGTCATAGGCAGAGGACCGGTCAAGAAGGAGGAGTATAGAGAATTGTCTGTTAGCTTTGGCTGTAAGTAAGTCATTAGTAATTTTGGTCAGGGCAGCCTCAGTGGAATGGTGGGGAAAAGCCAGATTGTAGGTTGTTGAAGAGAGAGCTAGATGCAAAGCGAGAGGAAAGTTCAGCGTGGACGTGCTGCTCAAGGAGTTTGGAAGGAAATGGGAGCAAAGATATGGGGTGATAGCTGAGCATAGCGCTCGGGTCAAGGGATGGCTTTTGAGGATAGGTGTGATTGTGGCATGTTTGAAAGCAGAGGGGAAGGTACCAGAAGTTAGTGATAGACTGAAGAGATGGGTTAGGGATGGGATTAGTGTGGTGGTGAGGTTGGGGAGGAGGTGGGATGGGATGGGGTCAAGCGCACAAGTGTTGAGGTTTGATTTGGAGAGAAGATGATCAAGCTCTCCTTTAGTGATTTTGGAGAGGAAAGTTATGGGGTTAGGGCAATGGTCTGGTAGACAAAGGGGTTGTGGTGATTTGACAACAAATACATGCCTTGTTTGGTCTATCTTATTTTTGAAGTGCGTGGCAAAGTTCTCAGCAGAGATTAGGGAACTCGGAGGGGGCAAAGGTGGGCGGAGGAGGGAGTTAAGTTAAAAGTGTTGAACAACTGTTTGAGGTTGTGGGATACAGAAGATATGAGGGAAGTGAAGTAGGCCTGTTTAGCAGAGGTGAGAGCTGATTTGAATATATTAGCTAGACAGATAGAAGAAAAGCCGGCAATTCCTATGCGCGTACAGTAAAATCACACTGACAAGTTAGAATAGGATAGAATAGATATATACACATAGAATACATATACAGTATACGTATTCTATGTGTATATACTGTATCTATTCTCTTCTAACCTTTCAGTGTGATTTTACTGTATGCGCATAGGAATTGCTGGCTTTTCTTCTATCTATCTATTTAAAAATAAAAAACAAAAAGCAGCACAAAATTACAATAGGGTGCAACACCTTCCAGGCATGTACCAAACCTATCTATCTACAGCTCTGGCAAAAATTAAGAGACCACCACATCAAAACCCTGTCATGGGCAGCCCATTCTCCAGACCTAAACCCCATTGAAAACCTCTGGAATGTAATCAAGAGGATGATGGATAGTCACAAGCCATCAAAGAAGAACTACTTACATTTTTGCTCCAGAAGCAGTGTGAAAGACTGGTGGAAAGCATGCCAAGACGCATGAAAACTGTGATTACAAATCATGGTTATTCCACAAAATATTGATTTCTGAACTCTTCGTGACTTAAAACATTAATATTGTTGTTTCTAAATGATTATGAACTTGTTTCCTATGCATTATTTGAGGTCTAAAAGCACTGTTTTTTTATTTTGACCACTTCTCCTTTTCAGAACCCCCCCCCCACAAAAAAATAAATAAATATTGCTTTGAAATTTGGAGACAGGTTGTCAGAAGTTTATAGAATAAAAGAACAATTTACATTTTACTCAAAAATATAAAAATATACATAGAAAGAGAAAAATCAGACAAACTGAACATCTTGCTGTGGTATTAATTTTTGCCAGAGATATATCTAATATATAATTGCCTAGAATACTACTTCCTGCAATTTGTGCCAACTTCCGTGGCTTTGTCCGGAGCTAATGTCCGGAGCTAATGTCCGGAGCTAATGTCCGGAGCTAATGTCCGGAGATTAATTGCCTAGAATACTACTTCCTGCAATTTGTGCCAACTTCCGTGGCTTTGTCCGGAGCTAATGTCCGGAGCTAATGTCCGGCGGAGATAATGTCCGGAGCTAATGTCCGGAGCTAATGTCCGGAGCTAATGTCCGGAGATAAGTGACGTCAACAGTGTCCAGTGTCTGATTGGTTGCCGCCTGCTGCGAGCGACCAATCAGAAACGTGCCGTACTGTGACACACTCCGCCCGCCATTTTGGTGTGATTTTTGAATTTTTACCTCACAGCAAGTTTCTACTGCGTGGAGGCGGGCCCAGTGACGTTGCTCTTCAAGCTCCTGCCGAATTTCGTCAAAAAAATGATAATACCATTTACCAAAACTATATATATTTAGTTGTGAAGTGGTTCAGTGGCATTTTCACACCAATTTTGAACTTTTGTTTGGTGTTTTCTCCATATACTGCCTATTATTTTTGTTCTTTCTTACTATTATTTATTAATTGTATTATTCTTACATTTGAATAAATAAAGTATATATGGATTCTAGACTCCCGATTCTTTAGAATCGGGCTGCCATCTAGTATATATATATATATATACAGTGGGGCAAAAAAGTATTTAGTCAGTCAGCAATAGTGCAAGTTCCACCACTTAAAAAGATGAGAGGCGTCTGTAATTTACATCATAGGTAGACCTCAACTATGGGAGACAAACTGAGAAAAAAAAATCCAGAAAATCACATTGTCTGTTTTTTTAACAATTTATTTGCATATTATGGTGGAAAATAAGTATTTGGTCAGAAACAAACAATCAAGATTTCTGGCTCTCACAGACCTGTAACTTCTTCTTTAAGAGTCTCCTCTTTCCTCCACTCATTACCTGTAATAATGGCACCTGTTTAAACTTGTTATCAGTATAAAAAGACACCTGTGCACACCCTCAAACAGTCTGATTCCAAACTCCACTATGGTGAAGACCAAAGAGCTGTCAAAGGACACCAGAAACAAAATTGTAGCCCTGCACCAGGCTGGGAAGACTGAATCTGCAATAGCCAACCAGCTTGGAGTGAAGAAATCAACAGTGGGAGCAATAATTAGAAAATGGAAGACATACAAGACCACTGATAATCTCCCTCGATCTGGGGCTCCACGCAAAATCCCACCCCGTGGGGTCAGAATGATCACAAGAACGGTGAGCAAAAATCCCAGAACCACGCGGGGGGACCTAGTGAATGAACTGCAGAGAGCTGGGACCAATGTAACAAGGCCTACCATAAGTAACACACTACGCCACCATGGACTCAGATCCTGCAGTGCCAGACGTGTCCCACTGCTTAAGCCAGTACATGTCCGGGCCCGTCTGAAGTTTGCTAGAGAGCATTTGGATGATCCAGAGGAGTTTTGGGAGAATGTCCTATGGTCTGATGAAACCAAACTGGAACAGTTTGGTAGAAACACAACTTGTCGTGTTTGGAGGAAAAAGAATACTGAGTTGCATCCATCAAACACCATACCTACTGTAAAGCATGGTGGTGGAAACATCATGCTTTGGGGCTGTTTCTCTGCAAAGGGGCCAGGACGACTGATGCGGGTACATGAAAGAATGAATGGGGCCATGTATCATGAGATTTTGAGTGCAAACCTCCTTCCATCAGCAAGGGCATTGAAGATGAAACATGGCTGGGTCTTTCAACATGACAATGATCCAAAGCACACTGCCAGGGCAACGAAGGAGTGGCTTCGTAAGAAGCATTTCAAGGTCCTGGAGTGGCCTAGCCAGTCTCCAGATCTCAACCCTATAGAAAACCTTTGGAGGAAGTTGAAAGTCCGTGCTGCCAAGCGAAAAGCCAAAAACATCACTGCTCTAGAGGAGATCTGCATGGAGGAATGGGCCAACATACCAACAACAGTGTGTGGCAACCTTGTGAAGACTTACAGAAAACGTTTGACCTCTGTCATTGCCAACAAAGGATATATTACAAAGTATTGAGATGAAATTTTGTTTCTGACCAAATACTTATTTTCCACCATAATATGCAAATAAATTGTTAAAAAAACAGACAATGTGATTTTCTGGATTTTTTTTCTCAGTTTGTCTCCCATAGTTGAGGTCTACCTATGATGTAAATTACAGACGCCTCTCATCTTTTTAAGTGGTGGAACTTGCACTATTGCTGACTGACTAAATACTTTTTTGCCCCACTGTATATACTAGATGGCAGCCCGATTCTAAAGAATCGGGAGTCTAGAATCCATATATACTTTATTTATTCAAATGTAAGAATAATACAATTAATAAATAATAGTAAGAAAGAACAAAAAATGGCTGCACTCACCAGCTCTTGACAATTCTTGTTATTTAAGGTACAGTTACACAGGATCCATGAACATGCTTATGAGGGGAGGGATGAAAGACATCAGACGACAACTTTGCGTGTTGTGGCAAATGCCACAACAACGGTTCTTTGCTTAAGAACAATAATGTAAATAATAAATAATATGTATCAATAACTATGTATATTGGTATGTTCTATGACATTTTAAAATATTTCATTATCATGTGGAAAGGCTCTTAGTACCCATACTGATGCATACTTGTGTGCCCATCAGGTATTTTCACAGTAATTTTACATCTGATGGGTTGGTATGAAACGTTTTTAATCATCTCTTGGGCTTAGCTAAGCCTTCATTTTAAATAATTCTAATAGGTACAACAGAAATAAAAGCCTTTTTGTGTACCCAAATTTTTTGTGTTTATTTTTACAGAAGTGTAAAATTTAAGAAATCAACGTTCATAGTACACCGATGGGCTAATATAAGCATGCCCATCAACCACATCACGGTAGCCTTTGAACTGATGGGTCCTAACTAACTGATTCCTATTTCTTAATACTCAGACCTCTTTCACATCTGCATGTTTCTGATATTTGCAGAAGTAATGTTAAAAACAATACAACTTCCACACTTGGCACCAAAGAACTGACCTACAACACACTTTCAGCAAGTGCCATGCAATGTAGATGAAGCTTGGAGTTAACTTGCAGTAAATGCAGCAAACGCGGCTTCGGCAATTGCATTAAATGCAGCCACAACAAAAACACTGGTAAGTGGAGATTTTGTGGCGAAAACAGCAGAAACCACATGTGCCGCACCTGCCGCAAGTGAAGTACAAATTCCATATACATTGCATGCAACTTACAGCAAGAGTGGTGTGGGTCAGCCCTTAGGCAGGAAGTGCAGAAATAGCCTTTTTTCCACCATAAATTCTCCAAATAGCAGAAAAATGTTGATGTGAAATCAAAATCTCTATTCTTTCCCTATCTATCTAAAAATGTACCTATCTATGTATCTATTTCTATGTACAGAACACACCTGAAGATAGAGATGTGTGTGAACAGCCATCCCACCCGTCTCTTACCTGTTCACAAAAACCTCACCCTTTTTAAAAACAAAATGAAATCTCTCAGCAGCTATATTGCTGGAGCTTCAAATACAGGTTCCTATCACCAAATACAGGCATTTGAATGATACACATCTTACATCTTGTACTTAATGTGTGTTCTACTTACCTATAAAAATATGTATTGATATATCATATTTCTAAATTTATGTAGATATGATATAGAGTTATTAACCCTATATGCTAATGAGTATGTATGTTATATACGTATTTCCTACATAAGTACTTAAAATCTATATGTCTATGGCTACACTAATACACTGCTGTATATATACCTATTCTATGTGTACACATTTATTCTACCTATTCTTCTGTAAGCTGTCAGTGTGATTTTACTGTGCACCGCACTGAATTGCCGGCTTTTCTCTCTATCACCGCTGCGTATTTCTCGCAAGTCACACTGCTGGTCCGTGTGTAATCCGTATTTTTCTGGCTTCCATAGACTTTCATTGGCGTTTTTTTGGCGCAATACGGTGACAAACGCAGCATGCTGCGATTTTCTACGGCCGTAGAAAGCCGTATAATACTGATCAGTAAAATACGGCAGATAGGAGCAGGGGCTTCTTTTTGCTCTGCATTATTAGTATACTTTCTATCAGACCTAATCTTACGTGCGCCATCAGCAGCTTTGGGCTCTGTGTCATTAGTATCCTTACTATTAGAGCTCATGTTGGCTAAGCTAAACAGCTTTAAGCGTGGTGGTGGCAAACAACAGGTTAATAAGAGGCAGTGTCAGGTAGTAGGAAAATAGCCAGTTAATAATAGGCAATAGTTCTTTGCAGGAATGCAGATATTAATAAATAGGCAGTTTACATTGCAGAGAAATTGCTGGGCAATAATGGACAATGTCCTTATGTGGCAAAAAATAGAGCAATATACCCAATGTGGCAAAGAAGAGGTTAATAAACGGCAGTCTCTCAGTATAACAGTCAGTGAATAATAGGCAGTATATGGAGAAAACACCAAACAAAAGCTCAAAATTGGTGTGAAAATGTCACTGAACCACTTCACAACTAAATATATATAGTTTTGGTAAATGGTATTATCATTTTTTTGACGAAATTCGGCAGGAGCTTGAAGAGCAACGTCACTGGGCCCGCCTCCACGCAGTAGAAACTTGCTGTGAGGTAAAAATTCAAAAATCACACCAAAATGGCGGGCGGAGTGTGTCACAGTACGGCACGTTTCTGATTGGTCGCTCGCAGCAGGCGGCAACCAATCAGACACTGGACACTGTTGACGTCACTTATCTCCGGACATTAGCTCCGGACATTTTTTGTGCTAAAAAAACCCTTTAAAATGCCAATTGTGGTCAGGCGACACAAGGGATTTCTATAAATATTTTATAATTTTTCAGAGCTCTTTTAATCCAGGGGGATGCTAATTATTCTTGTTGGCAGATATGCAACAGATACATACACTAACGCAAGTGCCAGTGCTTGCACAGCGCTAGCGCAGATGGAGCTTTGCTAGTTCCATCTTTGCTAGCAGTGATGGACCCGGAAACGCTGCAGCCCGTGTCTCGGGTCCATCACTCAAATGACGGCACATCGCCCAGTGTGGACGTGCGCTAGAGATGCGTCCGACATTGCAGTCTATGGTGGCGTTAATGGACTACATTACACCGCGTTATGCCACATTATGCCGCGGTGTAACGTAGTCCGTTAAACGTAGAGCCATAGCGCTATGTGAACCAAGCCTAAGACAAATAAATTAAAGATGAGCAGCAGTTCAGAGCTGAGTCTCACAGTAGCTAAGCTGAATAATGAGAACTATCAGTTATGTAAGTTCAAAGTGGAGATGTTATTGTCTAAAGATTATTTATGGGAGGTAATCACTACAGACAGACCCAATGATAATAATAAGACATGGAATTTTTTTCCCGTTTTCTAGTACATGACATGCTAAAACCAATGATGCCGTTCAAAAGTACCACTTGTTTCACAAAAAATAAGCCCTCACATGGCCATATTGATGGAAAAATAAAAAAGTTATGGCTCTGGAAAGAAGGGGAGCAAAAAACGAACACAGAAAAACGGAAAAACCCAAGGTCATGAAGGGATTAATATTGCTGCTATATGGCTTTCCTTAATGTCTTCACCGACTGATCTCAGTTGTGTTACCACCTCCACCATGGAGTTTATAAGCTCCTGCATGTCTTTATTTGCACTTAATATCATCTGGTAAAGTTTTCTTAGCAGGATTAGTTTGTGATTTAAGCTGGATCTTTCATGTAGCTTTCTCCATGCTTCCCACATTCCCTTTGCTGTATTCTCATTCCTTTTGTGGATTATCTGATCATCCTCCACTAATAAGCTGATAGTAGCTCTTGCTTGTCTGTTTTTCTTATCCCATGACTATACCATTTATAACCACCCTCTGCTTTCTATCACTAAGCCAGTTACTAACCCATTTACACACATTTTCCCCCAGACCAAGCATTCTCATTTTGTGTACCAACCTCTTGTGCGGCACGGTATCAAACGCTTTGGAAAAATCGAGATATACCACGTCCAATGACTCACCGTGGTCCAGTCTATAGCTTACCTCTTCATAAAAACTGATTAGATTGGTTTGACACGAGCGATTTCTCATAAACCCATGCTGATATGGAGTTAAACAGTTATTCTCATTGAGATAATCCAGAATAACATCCCTCAGAAACCCTTCAAATATTTTACCAACAATAGAGGTTAGACTTACTGGCCTATAATTTCCAGGTTCACTTTTAGAGCCCTTTTTGAATATTGGCACCACATTTGCTATGCGCCAGTCCTGCGGAACAGACCCTGTCGCTATAGAGTCACTAAAAATAAGAAATAATGGTTTATCTATTACATTACTTAGTTCTCTTAGTACTCGTGGGTGTATGCCATCCGGACCCGGAGATTTATCTATTTTAATCTTATTTAGCCGGTTTCGCACCTCTTCTTGGGTTAGATTGGTGACCCTTAATATAGGGTTTTCATTGTTTCTTGGGATTTCACCTAGCATTTCATTTTCCACCATGAATACCGTGGAGAAGAAGGTGTTTAATATGTTAGCTTTTTCCTCGTCATCTACAACCATTCTTTCCTCACTATTTTTTAAGGGGCCTACATTTTCAGTTTTTATTCTTTTACTATTGATATAGTTGAAGAACAGTTTGGGATTAGTTTTACTCTCCTTAGCAATGTGCTTCTCTGTTTCCTTTTTGGCAGCTTTAATTAGTTTTTTAGATAAAGTATTTTTCTCCCTATAGTTTTTTAGAGCTTCAATGGTGCCATCCTGCTTTAGTAGTGCAAATGCTTTCTTTTTACTGTTAATTGCCTGTCTTACTTCTTTGTTTAGCCACATTGGGTTTTTCCTATTTCTAGTCCTTTTATTCCCACAAGGTATAAACCGCTTACACTGCCTATTTAGGATGTTCTTAAACATTTCCCATTTATTATCTGTATTCTCATTTCTGAGGATATTGTCCCAGTCTACCAGATTAAGGGCATCTCTAAGCTGTTCAAACTTTGCCTTCCTAAAGTTCAATGTTTTTGTGACTCCCTGACAAGTCCCCCTAGTGAAAGACAGGTGAAACTGCACAATATTGTGGTCGCTATTTCCTAAATGCCCAACCACCTGCAGATTTGTTATTCTGTCAGGTCTATTAGATAGTATTAGGTCTAAAAGTGCTGCTCCTCTGGTTGGATTCTGCACCAATTGTGAAAGATAATTTTTCTTGGTTATTAGCAGAAACCTGTTGCCTTTATGGGTTTCACAGGTTTCTGTTTCCCAGTTAATATCCGGGTAGTTAAAGTCCCCCATAACCAGGACCTCATTATGGGTTGCAGCTTCATCTATCTGCTTTAGAAGTAGACTTTCCATGCTTTCTGTTATATTTGGGGGTTTGTAACAGACCCCAATGAGAATTTTGTTACCATTTTTCCCTCCATGAATTTCAACCCATATGGACTCGACATCCTCATTCCCTTCGCTAATATCCTCCCTTAAAGTGGACTTTAGACAAGACTTTACATAGAGACAAACCCCTCCTCCTCTCCGATTTTTACGATCCTTTCTAAACAGACTGTAACCCTGTAAGTTAACTGCCCAGTCATAGCTTTCATCTAACCATGTCTCGGTTATTCCCACTATGTCAAAGTTACCTGTAGATATTTCTGCTTCTAGTTCTTCCATCTTGTTTGTCAGGCTTCTGGCGTTTGCGAGCATGCAGTTTAGAGGATTTTGTTTTGTTCCAATCTCCTCACTGTGGATTGTTTTAGAAATGTTCTTACCTCCCTTCTGAGTATGTTTTCCTGGGTCGTCTTTGTTCGAGTCTAATGTTTTTCTTCCCGTCCCCTCTTCTTCTAGTTTAACGCCCTCCTGATGAGTGTAGCGAGTCTTCTGGCGAATGTGTGTTTCCCAGGTTTGTTGAGGTGTAGTCCGTCTCTGGCGAGGAGTCCATCATACCAGTAATTCACACCGTGGTCCAGGAATCCAAATCCTTGTTGTCTGCACCATCGTCTTAGCCAGTTGTTTGCATCAAGGATCCTGTTCCATCTCCTGGTGCCATGCCCGTCTACTGGAAGGATAGAAGAAAAAACTACCTGTGCATCCAGTTCCTTTACTTTCTTCCCCAACTCTTCAAAGTCCTTGCAGATTGTCGGTAGGTCCTTCCTTGCCGTGTCATTGGTGCCAACATGTATCAGAAGAAATGGGTGGACGTCCTTGGAGCTGAAGAGCTTTGGTATCCTATCGGTCACATCCTTGATCATCGCACCTGGAAGGCAGCATACTTCTCTTGCAGTTATGTCCGGTCTGCACATGGCTGCTTCGGTGCCTCTCAGTAGTGAGTCTCCCACCACCACCACTCTTCGTTGCTTTTTGGCTGTACTTTTTGCTGTCACTTGTTGCTGTGTGCCCTTTTCTTTTTTGCTTGCTGGTATTGCTTCATTCTTAGGTGTGCCATCTTCATCCTCTACAAAGATTTGATATCGGTTCTTCAGTTGTGTGGTTGGTGATTTCTCCATGGTCTTCTTGCTTCTTTTGGTCACATGCTTCCACTCATCTGCTTTTGGAGGTTCTCTGACACTTTTTGCACCTTCTGTGACCAGTAGAGATGCTTCTGTTCTGTCTAGAAAGTCTTCATTCTCTTTGATGAGTTTCAAAGTTGCTATTCTTTCTTCCAGACCCCGCACCTTTTCTTCTAAAAGGGCCACTAGTCTACACTTCTGACAGGTGAAATTGGATTCTTCTTCTGGTCGATCTGTGAACATGTAGCACATGCTGCAGCTCACCATGTAGGTTGTCACATCTGCCATGTTGCTCCTAGATCCTGCTGACTTGCTGTGTGTTTTCCTTCTTGTGTAATCTACTCAGCCAAGCTCTCTTGCAATAATGTCCTACAGGCAAAAATTCGTTTGGTGATGCTTTCGAAGCAGCTGGTCCCGGCTGTACCCAACGATCTTCTAGCTTAGGGAGACTTCGCTTCTCCCAGAAGGCACCTGGAATATGCAAATTAGCCTCCTGAAGCTTGAATCCCTGGTTTGGTGATGCTTTCGAAGCAGCTGGTCCCGGCTGTACCCAACGATCTTGTAGCTTAGGGAGACTTCGCTTCTCCCAGAAGGCACCTGGAATATGCAAATTAGCCTCCTGAAGCTTGAATCCCTGGTTTGGTGATGCTTTCGAAGCAGCTGGTCCCGGCTGTACCCAACGATCTTCTAGCTTAGGGAGACTTCGCTTCTCCCAGAAGGCACCTGGAATATGCAAATTAGCCTCCTGAAGCTTGAATCCCTGGTTTGGTGATGCTTTCGAAGCAGCTGGTCCCGGCTGTACCCAACGATCTTCTAGCTTAGGGAGACTTCGCTTCTCCCAGAAGGCACCTGGAATATGCAAATTAGCCTCCTGAAGCTTGAATCCCTGGTTTGGTGATGCTTTCGAAGCAGCTGGTCCCGGCTGTACCCAACGATCTTCTAGCTTAGGGAGACTTCGCTTCTCCCAGAAGGCACCTGGAATATGCAAATTAGCCTCCTGAAGCTTGAATCCCTGGTTTGGTGATGCTTTCGAAGCAGCTGGTCCCGGCTGTACCCAACGATCTTCTAGCTTAGGGAGACTTCGCTTCTCCCAGAAGGCACCTGGAATATGCAAATTAGCCTCCTGAAGCTTGAATCCCTGGTTTGGTGATGCTTTCGAAGCAGCTGGTCCCGGCTGTACCCAACGATCTTCTAGCTTAGGGAGACTTCGCTTCTCCCAGAAGGCACCTGGAATATGCAAATTAGCCTCCTGAAGCTTGAATCCCTGGTTTGGTGATGCTTTCGAAGCAGCTGGTCCCGGCTGTACCCAACGATCTTGTAGCTTAGGGAGACTTCGCTTCTCCCAGAAGGCACCTGGAATATGCAAATTAGCCTCCTGAAGCTTGAATCCCTGGTTTGGTGATGCTTTCGAAGCAGCTGGTCCCGGCTGTACCCAACGATCTTCTAGCTTAGGGAGACTTCGCTTCTCCCAGAAGGCACCTGGAATATGCAAATTAGCCTCCTGAAGCTTGAATCCCTGGTTTGGTGATGCTTTCGAAGCAGCTGGTCCCGGCTGTACCCAACGATCTTCTAGCTTAGGGAGACTTCGCTTCTCCCAGAAGGCACCTGGAATATGCAAATTAGCCTCCTGAAGCTTGAATCCCTGGTTTGGTGATGCTTTCGAAGCAGCTGGTCCCGGCTGTACCCAACGATCTTCTAGCTTAGGGAGACTTCGCTTCTCCCAGAAGGCACCTGGAATATGCAAATTAGCCTCCTGAAGCTTGAATCCCTGGTTTGGTGATGCTTTCGAAGCAGCTGGTCCCGGCTGTACCCAACGATCTTCTAGCTTAGGGAGACTTCGCTTCTCCCAGAAGGCACCTGGAATATGCAAATTAGCCTCCTGAAGCTTGAATCCCTGGTTTGGTGATGCTTTCGAAGCAGCTGGTCCCGGCTGTACCCAACGATCTTGTAGCTTAGGGAGACTTCGCTTCTCCCAGAAGGCACCTGGAATATGCAAATTAGCCTCCTGAAGCTTGAATCCCTGGTTTGGTGATGCTTTCGAAGCAGCTGGTCCCGGCTGTACCCAACGATCTTCTAGCTTAGGGAGACTTCGCTTCTCCCAGAAGGCACCTGGAATATGCAAATTAGCCTCCTGAAGCTTGAATCCCTGGTTTGGTGATGCTTTCGAAGCAGCTGGTCCCGGCTGTACCCAACGATCTTCTAGCTTAGGGAGACTTCGCTTCTCCCAGAAGGCACCTGGAATATGCAAATTAGCCTCCTGAAGCTTGAATCCCTGGTTTGGTGATGCTTTCGAAGCAGCTGGTCCCGGCTGTACCCAACGATCTTCTAGCTTAGGGAGACTTCGCTTCTCCCAGAAGGCACCTGGAATATGCAAATTAGCCTCCTGAAGCTTGAATCCCTGTACTCTCTCTAGTTCCATTATATCCTTCCTGAGCACCGGTGCCCAAAACTGGACACAGTACTCCATGTGCGGTCTAACTAGGGATTTGTACAGAGGCAGTATAATGCTCTCATCATGTGTATCCAGACCTCTTTTAATGCACCCCATGATCCTGTTTGCCTTGGCAGCTGCTGCCTGGCACTGGCTGCTCCAGGTAAGTTTATCATTAACTAGGATCCCCAAGTCCTTCTCCCTGTCAGATTTACCCAGTGGTTTCCCATTCAGTGTGTAATGGTGATATTGATTCCTTCTTCCCATGTGTATAGCCTTACATTTATCATTGTTAAACCTCATCTGCCACCTTTCAGCCCAAGTTTCCAACTTATCCAGATCCATCTGTAGCAGAATACTATCTTCTCTTGTATTAACTGCTTTACATAGTTTTGTATCATCTGCAAATATCGATATTTTACTGTGTAAACCTTCTACCAGATCATTAATGAATATGTTGAAGAGAACAGGTCCCAATACCGACCCCTGCGGTACCCCACTGGTCACAGCGACCCAGTTAGAGACTATACCATTTATAACCACCCTCTGCTTTCTATCACTAAGCCAGTTACTAACCCATTTACACTCATTTTCCCCCAGACCAAGCATTCTCATTTTGTGTACCAACCCTTGTGCGGCACGGTATCAAACGCTTTGGAAAAATCGAGATATACCACGTCCAATGACTCACCGTGGTCCAGCCTCTAGCTTACTTCTTCATAAAAACTGATTAGATTGGTTTGACAGGAGTGATTTCTCATAAACCCATGCTGATATGGAGTTAAACAGTTATTCTCATTGAGTAAATCACAGCCCTGAGGAGGTCTCAAGGGGGGTTTCGGAGACACGTTCTGGGACTGCTGCTTCACTGCTGTACACCCTCTGGGCACTTCATACAGGGGCTGCAGAGGCAGGGGGCCCCCTTTCTAGGTGGGGGCCCCAGGCGACTGCCTGGTCTGCCTGTGCCATACGCCGGCCCTGCCGATAGCAATGCAAGTCAATGGGACACAAATATCGTAACGTAATTAGGCCCTCTCTGTCCTTCTACATCCTGTTCCGGAGGGGGGGAAGAGTGTGGGTGGTGCATGGGCGGACACTGTGCGTGTCTGTGTGTGAGGGTGGGGTCTGTGCGGGCCTGCCAGGGATCTGTACGTGCCTGCCGGGGCTCTGTGCGGGCCTACCGGGGCTCTATGCGACCTGCCCGGGCTCTATTCGGCATGCCGGGGGTCTATGCGGCGTGCCAGGGCTCTATGCGTGTGTGCAGGCATCATCCGATTGGACTACAAGTCCCATCGGATGATGCCTGCTACACTGACAGTGATTGACACATTAGCCAATGATGGGACTGTAGTAGTCCCATCATCAGGCTAATGTGTTGAATGAAAAAAAAGCAAAACAAAAAAAATAAAACATATACATACTCCATACATACTCCATACATACTCCATACATACTCCATACAGTACATTAAACATAGAGTACATACGCACCATTACTTGTCACTTTGATCACCGAAGCCAGTGTCAACCTGTAAAAAAGATTAAAATAACAAACATACAATATACTCCCTGTCCGCAGAAATCCACGAGTGTCCCACGACGATCTCCCGTGGAGAGCAGCAGCATCAGATGATGCGACCGCTCTCCAGGGGCCCAGAAACACAATGATGGGAGGAAGGTATCCTTCCGCACTGTATTCCTCCAGCGCTATAAAAAAATAGTCCCTAGTCTCACTTATGGCATTGCTGGGTGAGAAATTTTCCCACGCAGCAATTGCCATAAAGTGAGAATTTGTCCTAAGGTAACCTCTCAGTGATGCACTGCAGGAGCCATTGTCTCCTGTCAGTGTGTCACTGAGGGTCCTATAGAGCAGTGACATCAGCCGATGTCACTGTTCTATAGGGGAGATCACCGTGGGACACTCGATATTAATTGGACTACGGCGGACAGGTAGTATACGGTTTATTATTTTACGTTTTTTGCAGGCGCTGAAGTATGGTAAGTATGGTTAAATAAAGAATATTAAAATACTTTTTTCCTAATGTGTGCGTGTTTTATTAATCCTTTCTTACTATTGGATTAATAATGGATAGGCGTCTTATTGACACCTCTCCGTTATTAACCCAGCTTAATGTCACCTTACAATAGCAAAGTGACATTAACCCCTTATTACCCCATATCCCACCGCTACATGGGAGTGGGAAGAGAGGGGCTAAGTGCCGGAATTGGCGCATCTTACAGATGCGCCATTTCTGGGGCAGCTGCGGACTGGTATTTGTAGCCGGGGGGGGGAAGGGCAAATGTGCTCGCAGGATGCGTTTTTTACCCACCACAGTTTTCCTCTTGATTTACTCTAATGGTTTATCAAAGGACTACCTCATATGAGCATTTGCCTCCCTTCGTGGAGTACTTTGCTGTATATAATAAAGTTTTTGTATGGCATGGTCAGGGACGACCATCTTTAAAGGAAGGGGGAATGTTAGGGGGTTACAGAGACTGTTTTATACTTCAAGCACGTCCCGTTTAAACATTGCTAAATGTTCCTAATTGTATTTGTTTTATTACCTTATGCTGCTATGTATATACACGATGTGTGAATAGGGAAAGTGCAGAACATCAATTAGGACACTAGAAGGAGATACTTTAGTACTATAGCTTTTATAGGCACAGTAACAGTTAACATAGGAGGGGCCACTGTGGGTAAGCTATGAGCATTTCCTGATGGTTGACAGTAGGGCCAGAGAGCCCAGAGAGCCGGTAGGGCTTAGAGCCAAGGACAGCACAGTGACTCCGTAATGTTCACAAGATAAGAGCCCGGCCGTCCAGAGCTTGAGTATCGGAGAATTACAGCATCGCAGGAATGCAAGTGGCTCTAACATATGACAGCTTACTATGTCCACCGAAGCCCTGAATCTGGATAGTGAGAACACTGCGGTCCCGGACAAGACACAACCTGGGAACATGTTGAAGTTCTAGAGGGAGAGCACAGGGAAAGAGAAGGATATAAGCTGTGTATAACCCTATGTAGATGCTGTAATGGATCTGAACATGCTGCGTATGGAATCAAGTAAAGTTGTCTGTTTTATGTTGAACTTGGACTCTGTCTCTTTATGTGTAACAATGCCAATAGCACAACTTCAGCAACACCAATGGGACCCTGATGGTGAAGAAGGTGAAGCAGAATGTATGCTAAAAAGGGGATATTGCATTCATGTGACGGGGGACCAGGCCATGATTGAGCAATACATGTCAGCCAGAACTACAGCCCTGGCACCCCTCACACTTGTAATTCCCATACACTAAGTGTATGGACTGCCAAACATTTCCCCCTGGGGGAACACCTCAACATACTGTGTAAACATTTTTGGAATGGGCATCATAAACACCATTGAAAAAAATTACTTGGCTCTTGCATCATCCTGGTGATTTAGTGCTGGTGTTGGAAGAGCTGTGGAGGATGGCCTTAGAAAAAAATGTTTTCCCAGTTTGAAGGAGCGGGTCTCCTATACTTGTAATGCCCATACACTAAGTGTATGGGCTGACAAATATTTCCCCCTGGGGGGTCTACATCAACATACTGTGGAAACATTTTTTTTAAAGGGCATCAAAAACACCCTTTTACACAATAAGTTGGCTGTTGCATCACGGACCACGGTCACCTTGGTATTCTAGTGGTGGTGGATGATGAGGATGAGGAGAAGGAGGAGGATAGCACCAAACAGCCAAAATCAGGAAGCGTATACCCATGTGTGGGTGTGAAGAGGTACATGGGAATACACCTCCCAAAAAAAGACACTGTATTGGAGGTTATGTTTCACTGTTATCATTCAGTTGTGTAAAGAAGTTTGTCCCAATCAGGCCCTTGTTAATTTTGATAAGAGTCAGCCTGTCAGCATTTTCAGTTGACAGGCTGATGCGCTTATCAGTTATAATTCCACCAGCGGCACTAAAAACCCGCTCTGACAAAACGCTAGCGGCAGGGCGGGCTGTTGTGAATTCTGTGGCTGAATTCACTCCTGTGGTCACAAGTGGTACTGCAGCTTCTGAGCTTCCTCCCTCAGGTGTTCTGGTGAGCTCGTTAACTGCTTCATTACTTAACTCCGCCTGATGCTGCTATCCTTGCTCCTTGTCAATGTTTCAGTGTTGGATCTGAGCTTCTCCTGATTGTTCCTGTGACCTGCTGCTCTGTATAGCTAAGTGCTTTTTGCTTTTTTGTTGCTTTTTTTCTGTCCAGCTTGTCTTTTGTTTTGCTGGAAGCTCTGAGACGCAAAGGGTGTACCGCCGTGCCGTTAGTTCGGCACGGTGGGTTTTTTTTGCCCCCTTTGCGTGGTTTTGCTTTAGTGTTTTTTGTAGACTGCAAAGTTCGCTTTACTGTCCTCGCTCTGTCCTAGAATATCGGGCCCCACTTTGCTGAATCTATTTCATCCCTACGTTTTGTCTTTTCATCTTACTCACAGTCATTATATGTGGGGGGCTGCCTTTTCCTTTGGGGAATTTCTCTGGGGCAAGTCAGGCCTATTTTTCTATCTTCAGGCTAGCTAGTTTCTTAGGCTGTGCCGAGTTGCCTAGGTAGTTGTTAGGCGCAATCCACAGCCGCTTTTAGTTGTGTTTAGGATAGGATCAGGTGTGTAGTCTACAGAGTTTCCACGTCTCAGAGCTCGTTCTTGTATTTTTGGGTATTTGTCAGATCACTGTGTGCGCTCTGATCGCTAAGCACACTGTGTTTCTAGATTGCCTTCATAACACCTGTCATTAGCAAACATAACAGTACAAGGAGCCTAACTAATGATTCTCAATAGAGGGAAAGAAAAAGTTCTGACATCATTTTTTTTTTTTTTTCTGCTCTGTGTTCACTTTTTTTTTTTTCCCCTAGACATTTGGGTGATTCTGGACACAGGTGTGGACATGGATATTCAGGGTCTGTGCTCTTCAATGGATAATCTCGTTATAAATGTACAAAAAATTCAAGATACTATTGATCAGAAATCTATGTTAGAACCAAGAATTCCTATTCCTGATTTGTTTTTTGGAGATAGAACTAAGTTTCTAAGTTTCAAAAATAATTGTAAGCTATTTCTGGCCTTGAAACCTCATTCTTCTGGTAATCCTATTCAACAGGTTTTGATTATTATTTCTTTTTTGCGTGGCGACCCTCAAGACTGGGCATTTTCTCTTGCGCCAGGAGACCCTGCATTGAGTAGTGTCGATGCGTTTTTCCTGGCGCTCGGATTGCTGTACGATGAGCCTAATTCAGTGGATCAGGCTGAGAAAAATTTGCTGGCTTTGTGCCAGGGTCAGGATGATATAGAAGTATATTGTCAGAAATTTAGGAAATGGTCAGTACTCACTCAGTGGAATGAATCTGCGCTGGCAGCTTTGTTCAGAAAGGGTCTCTCTGAGGCTCTTAAGGATGTCATGGTGGGATTTCCTATGCCTGCTGGTTTGAATGAGTCTTTGTCTTTGGCCATTCAGATCGGTCGACGCTTGCGCGAGCGTAAATCTGTGCACCATTTGGCGGTACTGCCTGAGGTTAAACCTGAGCCTATGCAGTGCGATAGGACTATGACTAGAGTTGAACGGCAGGAATACAGACGTCTGAATGGTCTGTGTTTCTACTGTGGTGATTCCACTCATGCTATTTCTGATTGTCCTAAGCGCACTAAGCGGTCCGCTAGGTCTGCCGTCATTGGTACTGTACAGTCCAAATTCCTTCTGTCCATTACCTTGATATGCTCTTTGTCGTCGTTTTCTGTCATGGCGTTTGTGGATTCGGGCGCTGCCCTGAATCTGATGGATTTGGATTATGCTAAACGTTGTGGGTTTTTCTTGGAGCCTTTGCGGTGTCCTATTCCATTGAGAGGAATTGATGCTACACCTTTGGCCAAGAATAAACCTCAATACTGGGCCCAGCTGACCATGTGCATGGCTCCTGCACATCAGGAAGTTATTCGCTTTCTGGTGTTGCATAATCTGCATGATGTGGTCGTGTTGGGGTTGCCATGGCTACAAACCCATAATCCAGTATTGGATTGGAATTCCATGTCGGTATCCAGCTGGGGTTGTCAGGGGGTACATGGTGATGTTCCATTTTTGTCGATTTCGTCATCCACCCCTTCTGAGGTCCCAGAGTTCTTGTCTGATTATCAGGATGTATTTGAAGAGCCCAAGTCCGATGCTCTACCTCCGCATAGGGATTGTGATTGTGCTATCAATTTGATTCCTGGTAGTAAATTCCCTAAAGGTCGATTATTTAATTTATCCATGCCCGAACACGCCGCTATGCGCAGTTATGTGAAGGAATCCCTGGAGAAGGGACATATTCGCCCATCGTCATCACCACTGGGAGCAGGGTTCTTCTTTGTAGCCAAGAAGGATGGTTCGCTGAGACCGTGTATTGATTACCGCCTTCTTAATAAGATCACTGTTAAATTTCAGTATCCCTTGCCATTGTTATCTGACTTGTTTGCTCGGATTAAGGGGGCTAGTTGGTTCACTAAGATAGATCTTCGTGGTGCGTATAATCTGGTGAGAATCAGGCAAGGAGATGAATGGAAAACTGCATTCAATACGCCCGAGGGTCATTTTGAGTATCTAGTGATGCCGTTCGGACTTGCCAATGCTCCATCTGTGTTTCAGTCTTTAATGCATGACATCTTCCGTGAGTATCTGGATAAATTCCTGATTGTTTACTTGGATGACATTTTGATCTTCTCAGATGATTGGGAGTCTCATGTGAAGCAGGTCAGAATGGTTTTTCAGGTCCTGCGTGCTAACTCTTTGTTTGTGAAGGGATCAAAGTGTCTCTTCGGTGTGCAGAAAGTTTCATTTTTGGGGTTCATCTTTACCCCTTCTACTATCGAGATGGATCCAGTTAAGGTCCAAGCCATCCAGGATTGGATTCAGCCGACATCTCTGAAAAGTCTGCAAAAGTTCCTGGGCTTTGCTAATTTTTATCGTCGCTTCATCTGTAATTTTTCTAGCATTGCCAAACCATTGACCGATTTGACCAAGAAGGGTACTGATTTGGTTAATTGGTCTTCTGCTGCTGTGGAAGCTTTTCAGGAGTTGAAGCGTCGTTTTTGTTCTGCCCCTGTGTTGTGTCAGCCAGATGTTTCTCTTCCGTTCCAGGTCGAGGTTGATGCTTCTGAGATTGGAGCAGGGGCGGTTTTGTCACAGAGAGGTTCTGATTGCTCAGTGATGAAACCATGTGCTTTCTTTTCCAGGAAGTTTTCGCCCGCTGAGCGTAATTATGATGTGGGCAATCGAGAGTTGCTGGCCATGAAGTGGGCATTCGAGGAGTGGCGTCATTGGCTTGAAGGAGCTAAGCATCGCGTGGTGGTATTGACTGATCATAAGAACTTGACTTATCTCGAGTCTGCCAAGCGCTTGAATCCTAGACAGGCCCGTTGGTCATTATTTTTTGCCCGCTTCGACTTTGTGATTTCGTACCTTCCGGGCTCTAAAAATGTGAAGGCGGATGCTCTGTCTAGGAGTTTTGTGCCCGACTCTCCGGGTTTATCTGAGCCAGCGGGTATCCTCAAGGAAGGAGTCATTGTGTCTGCCATCTCCCCTGATTTGCGGCGGGTGCTGCAAAAATTTCAGGCGAATAAACCTGATCGTTGTCCAGCAGAGAAACTGTTCGTCCCTGATAGGTGGACTAATAAACTTATCTCTGAACTTCATTGTTCGGTGTTGGCTGGTCATCCTGGAATCTTTGGTACCAGAGAGTTAGTGGCTAGATCCTTCTGGTGGCCATCTCTGTCACGGGATGTACGTACTTTTGTGCAGTCCTGTGGGATTTGTGCTAGGGCTAAGCCCTGCTGTTCTCGTGCCAGTGGGTTGCTTTTGCCCTTGCCGGTCCCAAAGAGGCCTTGGACACATATTTCGATGGATTTCATTTCTGACCTTCCCGTTTCTCAAAAGATGTCAGTCATTTGGGTGGTCTGTGATCGCTTTTCTAAAATGGTCCATCTGGTGCCCTTGGCTAAATTGCCTTCCTCCTCTGATTTGGTACCTTTGTTCTTTCAGCATGTGGTTCGGTTGCATGGCATTCCTGAGAATATTGTTTCTGACAGAGGTTCCCAGTTTGTTTCAAGGTTTTGGCGAGCCTTTTGTGGTAGGATGGGCATTGACCTATCCTTTTCCTCGGCTTTCCATCCTCAGACTAATGGCCAGACCGAACGAACCAATCAGACCTTGGAAACATATCTGAGATGTTTTGTTTCTGCAGACCAGGATGATTGGGTGTCCTTTTTGCCGTTGGCTGAGTTCGCCCTTAATAATCGGGCCAGCTCGGCTACCTTGGTTTCTCCATTTTTTTGCAATTCTGGGTTCCATCCTCGTTTCTCTTCAGGACAGGTTGAGTCTTCGGACTGTCCTGGTGTGGATTCTGTGGTGGATAGGTTACAGCAGATCTGGACTCAGGTAGTGGACAATTTGATCTTGTCCCAGGAGAA
The DNA here is from genome assembly GCF_032444005.1 of Ranitomeya imitator. Classification (NCBI taxonomy): domain Eukaryota; kingdom Metazoa; phylum Chordata; class Amphibia; order Anura; family Dendrobatidae; genus Ranitomeya; species Ranitomeya imitator. The sequence goes on along the minus strand of NC_091283.1, from coordinate 417,858,642 downwards.
AGCTCAACTTTTCGCTAATCGCAGACGCCGTGTGGGTCCCCGACTTCGTGTTGGGGATCTGGTTTGGTTATCTTCTCGTCATATTCCTATGAAGGTTTCCTCTCCTAAATTTAAACCTCGTTTTATTGGTCCGTATAGGATTTCTGAGGTTTTCAATCCTGTGTCTTTTCGTTTGACCCTCCCAGACTCCTTTTCCATACATAATGTATTCCATAGGTCGTTGTTGCGGAGATACGTGGCACCTATGGTTCCATCTGTTGAGCCTCCTGCCCCGGTTTTGGTGGAGGGGGAATTGGAGTATATTGTGGAGAAGATTTTGGATTCTCGTGTTTCTAGACGGAAACTCCAGTATCTGGTTAAATGGAAGGGTTATGCTCAGGAAGATAATTCCTGGGTTTTTGCCTCTGATGTTCATGCTTCCGATCTTGTTCGTGCCTTTCATGCGGCTCATCCTGGTCGGCCTGGGGGCTCTGGTGAGGGTTCGGTGACCCCTCCTCAAGGGGGGGGTACTGTTGTGAATTCTGTGGCTGAATTCACTCCTGTGGTCACAAGTGGTACTGCAGCTTCTGAGCTTCCTCCCTCAGGTGTTCTGGTGAGCTTGTTAACTGCTTCATTACTTAACTCCGCCTGATGCTGCTATCCTTGCTCCTTGTCAATGTTTCAGTGTTGGATCTGAGCTTCTCCTGATTGTTCCTGTGACCTGCTGCTCTGTATAGCTAAGTGCTTTTTGCTTTTTTGTTGCTTTTTTTCTGTCCAGCTTGTCTTTTGTTTTGCTGGAAGCTCTGAGACGCAAAGGGTGTACCGCCGTGCCGTTAGTTCGGCACGGTGGTTTTTTTTTGCCCCCTTTGCGTGGTTTTGCGTTAGGGTTTCTTGTAGACTGCAAAGTTCGCTTTACTGTCCTCGCTCTGTCCTAGAATATCGGGCCCCACTTTGCTGAATCTATTTCATCCCTACGTTTTGTCTTTTCATCTTACTCACAGTCATTATATGTGGGGGGCTGCCTTTTCCTTTGGGGAATTTCTCTGGGGCAAGTCAGGCCTATTTTTCTATCTTCAGGCTAGCTAGTTTCTTAGGCTGTGCCGAGTTGCCTAGGTAGTTGTTAGGCGCAATCCACAGCCGCTTTTAGTTGTGTTTAGGATAGGATCAGGTGTGCAGTCTACAGAGTTTCCACGTCTCAGAGCTCGTTCTTGTATTTTTGGGTATTTGTCAGATCACTGTGTGCGCTCTGATCGCTAAGCACACTGTGTTTCTGGATTGCCTTCATAACACCTGTCATTAGCAAACATAACAGCGGGCCAAGACCTCTAAGGGGTAGAGAGCCAGTTCATGCCACGTGTCCAGCTTGGATACCCAATAATTAAAAGGCACAGAGGAATCACGGAGGATGTTAGTACGGTCAGCAAGGTACTCTCTCAGCATCTTCCTAAACTTTGCACTTCTTGTGAGAGTACCCCGTGCATCTGGGCCAAGGGCGATGGGAGGGTCTGTGAAAACTCTCCCAGAATTTTGCCAGTGTTCCACTGCCTCTGCTGGATTGGAGTTGTGTCTCTCTCGCCTGTACTCCTTGGATGCCCAACAAACTGTGACCTCTTCTGCCAGAGTTTTCAGATGGGAATTTTTTAAATAATTCCGCAACAATGGCCCTCTGGTACTGCATCATTTTAGTCCACCTATCTGCCTCTTTAAGAAGAGATTGAAAGTTCTCCTTGTAGCATGGGTCTAGAAATGTCACCAACCAGTAATAAGTGTCACTGAAACTTTTGATAATGTGAAGGTCATGGGAAAGGCAGTGCAACATAAAGTCAGCCATGCGTGCCAGACTGCTAAAAGGCAAGACTTCCGTGGCCTCACAAACAGGACAGCTGACCATGCTGTCCTTCTCCCTGTCCTCAGGCCATCCACGCTGAATAGACGGTATGACAGTTGTGCTTGTAGTACCATCTATAGCACATGAAAGTAGCTCCTGTTCTTCCTCCTCCTTCTCTTCCTTATTGTCAACCAATCCACGTTGGGATGACTTGAGGTTGGGCTGTGTGTAATCACCCTGTATGGTTTCTTGCTCCATCTCATCATGCTCCGCCTGCAATGCATACTCTTTCATTATGAGCAGAGAGCTTTTTAGAATGCAGAGAAGCAGGATGGTGATGCTAATTATGGCATCTTTGCCGCTCACCATTTTGGTGGAGTACTCAAAGTTTTGTAGGATGGTACATATGTCTGACATCCATGTCCACTCCTGAGATCTTATGTGTGGAGTCTGAACTGAATACCGAAGGCCTTGTTGATGCTGGTAGTTAAAGGGAACCTGTCACCCCCAAAATCGAAGGTGAGCTAAGCCCACCTGCATCAGGGGCTTATCTACAGCATTCTGTAAGCCCCCGATGTATCCTGAAAGATGAGAAAAAGAGGTTAGATTATACTCACCCAGGGGCGGTCTCGCTGCGGTCCGGTCCGATGGGCATCACGATCTGGTCTGGGGCCTCCCATCTTCTTATGATGATGTCCTCTTCTTGTCTTCATGTCTTCACGCTGCAGCTCCTGTTGAGGGCAGAGAAAAGTACTGCAGTGCGCAGGTGCCAGGAAAGGTCAGCGAGGCCCGGCGCTTGCGCACTGCAGTACTTTGCTCTGCCCTCAACAGGGCAGACAAAGTACGCCTGCGCCGGAGCCGCAGCCTGAAGAAAGAAGAGGATGTCATCCTATGAAGATGGGAGGCCCCGGTCCAGACCGCGATGCCCACCGGATCGGACCACCCTCCCAGGTGAGTTTAATCTAACCTCTTTTTTCCATCTTTCAGGACACATCGGGGGCTTATCTACAGCATTACAGAATGCTGTAGAAAAGCCACTGATGCTGGTGGGCTTAGCTCACCTTCGACTTTGGGGGTGACAGGTTCCCTTTAACAACTGCCCTCTTCTGCTCACAAATCCTTTCCAAGATATGCAGTGTAGAGTTCCAACGCGTGTGGACATCACACACCTGTCGGTGAGCCGGAAGCTGCAAACAGTGCTGAAGCACGGCAAGGGTGACTGAAGTTGTAGCTGACTTTCTAAAATGGGTACACAGGTGGCATACTTTCACAAGCAGATCCAGCAGCTCCGGGTAGCTTTTGAGAAACCGTTGAACAACGAGGTTAAGTACATGACCTTCTGACAGCAAAACGTAACGGTTACCACTCTCTGCTCATTCTTCTCGACCTTTCTGCAGCTTTCGACACTGTTGACCACCCTCTCCTACTCTCTAGGCTCCAGTCACTAGGCATTAAGGACACTGCTCTCTCCTGGTTCTCCTCCTATGTTTCTGACCGCTCCTTCAGTGTTCTGTTCTCTTGCTCCACTTTATCTCCTCTTTCTCTCACTGTCGGGGTACCTCAGGGCTCAGTCCTTGGCCCCCTTCTCTTCTCTCTCTACATGGCCCCAATTGGACAGGCCATCAGCAGATTTGGCTTTCAGTACCATCTTTATGCTGTTGACACACAACTATACACATCATCCCCTGACCTTACCCCCGCTGTACTGCAGAACGCCACTAACTGTCTGTCTGCAGTCTCCAACATCATGTCTGCTCTCTATCTGAAACTCAACCTCTCCAAAACTGAACTTCTTTTGCTCCTGCCATCTACTAACCTCCCTAAATCTGACATTTCCCTCTCCGTGGGTGACATCATAATAACACCCCGACAGCAGGTGCGCTGTTTGGGTGTTATGTTTGACTCCGATCTCTCCTTCACCTCCCATATACAATCTCTTGCCCGCTCGTGCAGCTTACACCTAAAGACCATCTCTAGTATCCGCCCTTTTCTCACCATGGAAACAACAAAAACCCTCACTGTCGCCCTGATCCACTCCCGCCTGGACTACTGTAACGCTCTGTTAATTGGCCTCCCCCTCACTCGACTTTCCCCTCTCCAGTCTATCCTTAATCTAGCAGCCAGGGTTGTCCATCTGGCTAATCGTTACTCGGACGCGTCCGCTCTTCGCCAGTCGTTACACTGGCTGCCCATTCATTACAGGATACAATTCAAAGTACTTGTTCTCACCCACAAAGCTCTCCACAGTGCGGCACCCCCTTACATCTCCTCCCTCATTTCTGTCTATTGGCCTAACCGACAGCTGCGCTCTGCAAATGACTTTCGACTAACCTCTGCCCTAATCCGTACCTCCCACTCCCGACTTCAAGACTTCTCCCGTGTAGGCGCTCACTCAAAACACATTTGTTCAGAGCGGCCTATCACATTCAGTAATCAAAGTCATTTTATGTTTGTGTGTGTGTAGCCCATTCACTATCTCCATCTATCCCCCACCCCCTGAAGATGGCTGGACCATCATTGTAAATTCATCATTGTAAATACAAACCTGTGCTTTGTATCTCCCCCACCTCATTGAAGATTGTAAGCTCTCATGAGCAGGGTCGTCTTATTTTGCTTTAATTATTGTATTGTTAACGTTGTTACTTATGACTGTTGTGTTTGAAACTGTTCAACTGTAAAGCGCTGCGGAATATGTTGGCGCTATATAAATAAAGATTATTATTATTATTATGGGCCAGGCATGGTACGTGTGTGAGCTTGCCTCGCCCCAGAGCAGCCACCATGTTCCGGCCATTGTCACACACAGCCATGCCTGGCTGAAGGTTCAACAGTGTCAGCCACAGATCTGCCTGCTCTTTCAGAGCTGTCCACAGCTCTTCAGCATGTGTGGTTTGTCACCTAAGCATTTTAGCTGCAACACAGCCTGTTGATGCTTGGCTAAGGCAGTGCTGCAGTGCTTCCAGATTGTGACTGATGTGCTCATTTTGGTGATGGAGGCTGAAGAGGAGGAGGTGCAGGTGCTGTAGACTGTCAGCGCAACCCTGATTGACGTAGGGCCCGCAATCCTCAGCGTCGGGAGGACGTGTTCCATCCCAAGGTCTGACTGGATCCCAGCTTCCACTATGTTAACCCAGTGTGCTGTCAGTGAGATGCACCATCCTTGCCCACAAGCATTTGTCCATGTGTTTCCCAGTAACAGCATTGTTGAGGCCACGGGTAATTTTGTGGGACATGTGCTTGTGTAATGCTGGGACGGCAGTCCGGGAGAAATAGTGGCAGCTGGGAACGAGTACCTTGGGAAGGCCGCCGCCATCAGGTTGTGGAAAGTTTCCATCTCCATGATCCTGAAAGGCAACATTTCGAGTGTAAGCAGACAAGAAATGTGTGAATTTAGTACTGTGGGGCGTTGGCTGCGTATTTCCGCTTTGTTCCAATGTCTAGGGTATGGACAACTGACGGCTGTGCTGGAACAAGGACATGGACGTGCTTGATGATGGTGCTAGTTGAGTGTTGGCAATGACAGGTGCAGGGCAAGAGGCATCTTCACATGCAGCATGGACAGGGGATTGGCTTGCATGCACAATAGTAGAAGAAGAAGTGGTGTCACCCGCAGACACTGTTCCTGGAGACTGGGGTTCGGCCCACAAAGTCGGGTGCTTTGCTGCCATGTGCCGGATCATGCTGGTGGTGGTCAGACTGGTAGTTTTTCTACCCCTGGTGATGCGGGCATGCAGGAGATGCAAATGGCCTGTTTGAGGTTATCGGCAGAGTTTTTAAAAAACAACCAGACTCGGGAAGACCTAACAGTTGGGCTGCCAACTTCTGTCGTGTTGGTGTTACGAGGAACGGTTGCCCGCCTTCTGTCTGCGGCCACCACACTGCTTCTTCCTGCCTGTTGGGGTGCTACGCCTCCCTCCCCCATCATGTCCACTTCCCCGTCCCTTGCCACGCACCATTTAAATGAACTACAATATTTTCCACGTTCACTACAAATGGCTGAATTTGGATTGAACTTATATGTGATCTGTGTGTGGGAAAACCACAGTTTAACATATTGGGACTGTAGTTATCAATTTGTTTTTTTTTTCAGCAAACTGTCATCTATAACTAGGGTAACACACAGTAAAAACAGTTGAATGGAAACCTGAAATGGCACAATTTGTAACCCACAGATAGATGAGGCGTCTGACGGAGATACCACACTGTTCAATATGTGGCCTGTTTTTTTTTAACGCAAAATAGTGTATAGAACTAGGGTAACAGACAGCAAAAACAGTTGAATGGAGGCCTCAAATGCCACAATCTGTAGCCCACAGATAAATGAAGGGTCTGACGGAGATACCACACAGTTCAATATGTGGCCTTTTTTTCAACCCAAAATAGTGTATAGAACTAGAGTAACAGCCAGCAAAAACAGATGAATGAAGGCCTCAAATGCCACAATTTGTAGCCCACAGATGGATGAGGTGTCTGATGGAGATACCACACTGTTAAATATGTGGCCTGTATTTTTGTTGTTTTTACAGCAAAATAGGGTATAGAAATAGGGTAAGACACAGCAAAAAACAGTTGAATGGAGCCCTCAAATGCCACAATTTGTAGCCCACAGATAGATGAGGACTCTGATGGAGATTCCACATTGTTCAATATGTGGCCTGTATTTTTTTCTCTAATGCAAAATACTGTATAGAACTAGGATAACAGACAACCAAGACGGAGATACCACACTGTTCAATATGTGGCCTGTACTTTTACCGCAAAATAGTGTATAGAACTAGGGTAACACACAGCAAAAAAAGTGAATGTAGGCCTGAAATGCCCAATTTTGCAGCCCACAGATAGATGAGGTGTCTGACGGAGATACCACACTGTTCAATATGTGGCCTGTATTTTTTTTTGTTTTTACAGCAAAATAGTGTATATAAATAGGGTAACACACAGCAAAAAAAGGTGAATGTAGGCCTGAAATGCCACAATTTGTAGCCCACAGATAGATGAGGCGTCTGATCAGTGGCGTAGGAAAAAAAGACGTCCCTTTAAATCTTCGGGCGGCGCCGTCCGCCGCCACGACCAGGCTCCCCCCACCCCCGCCCCCAGCTCTAATACTCACCTCTCCTGGTTCCTGCGGCAGCTGTAGCGTCCTCTGACTCTGCGACGTCTCAGAGCAGAGGGCGCGATGACGTCACTACTGTGCGCGCCGCTCAGCCTCTCTGTCCTGAGCGTCGCAGAGCCGGAGAGACGCTGACTACTGCACCGGACCTGCGCTAGGAACGGGAGAGGTGAGGATTTTACTTTTTTTTTTTTTTCTTTATGTCTGACTCTGTCTGGGGGCAATGCTGGACACACTGGGGCAATACTGGAGACCATGGGGCAGATTGCTGGACACACTGGGGCAATACTGGAGACCATGGGGCAGAATGCTGGACACACTGGGGCAATACTGGAGACCATGGGGCAGATTGCTGGACACACTGGGGCAATACTGGAGACCATGGGGCAGAATGCTGGACACACTGGGGCAATACTGGAGACCATGGGGCAGAATGCTGGACACACTGGGGCAATACAGGAGACCATGGGGCAGACTGCTGGACACATTGAGGCAATGCTGGAGACCCTGGGGCAGACTTCTGGACACACTGGGGCAATGCTGGACACTGGGGCAGATTGCTGGACACACTGGGGGTAATATGCTGGACACACTGGGGCAATGCTGGACACTGGGGGTAATATGCTGGACACACTGGGGGTAATATGCTGGACACACCGGGGCAGACTGCTGGACACACTGGGGCAATGCTGGACACTGGGGCAGATTGCTGGACACACTGGGGGCAGTGCTGGACATACTGGGGCAGATTGCTGGACACACTGGGGGCAATATGCTGGACACACTGGGGCAGATTGCTGGACAACATGGGGATAATATGCTGGACACACTGGGGCAGATTGCTGGACACACTGGGGGCAGGACTTGAGGCATGGGCAGAATGTAGATACGGGGCATGATTGGAGACACGGGGCAGGATTGGATCATGGGGCAGGACGGATACGATGGAGGCTGGTGGGGCAGGATGGGGAGATCATATGGGGTAGAATGGATACTCATGAGGGCAGGATGCGAGAACATATGGCTGGAGCCAGGAATGAGATAAATGGGGCCAGGGTGGGGAATAGTGTTACCATAGGGGCTAATTAAGGGATATTATTACTGCAGTGATGTATTTATTTTATTTTTTGAGTATACTGTTTTAAATGGGGGGGCGGTCATGTTACTTTGCAGAGTGACACTATGTCACCTTTTTTTCTTCATGTGATGTAATGTAGAAGTTGTGAAAAATTAAGTAATGTGTTCTGCAAGCGGAGCTCGAGATAACTGTGTTATTTCCTGCAGAAACGAGTCCTGGCTGAAAGGAATGATGGCGGTCTGTGCTGGATGAAAGATGAAGGACTTCACCTAGAGACGTCACTGGTGAGTCAGTGTTACCTATACACTGACACTATACACTGTATACTATATAGAGGTCCTGTGTATAATGTCACCAGTGATCTCTGTATTACCTCTACACAGACACTGCATACTAAGTACAGATCTCCTGTGAATACTGGCACTTATGGTGATTGTATGGTGATTGTATTGTGTTTTTTTATTTTTTTATTACTGATCAGTATTGTAGTATTCAGTCACTATGTGGTGGTAATATGTGGTCTGGAAATGGTGTTGTGGTATTTGTCCCTTGTATGTAGTATTATTCGGTCACTATGTGGCCTGGTCATGGTGTGGTGGTATTAAGTCACAGGTTTGGCATGTGGGGGTGACACCATTAGGCCCAGTTTAAGTTCTACAAAACAGGAAAACCATTTTTGGTAACCTTTGTGTGTATTGAGCCGGGGGGGGGTGGGTGGGGGCAAACTCGGGAACAGCCCCGGGCGGCAAAAGATCTAGCTACGCCTCTGCGTCTGATGGAGATACCACACTGTTCAATATGTGACCTGTATTTTTACCGCAAAATAGTGCATAGAACTAGGGTAACACACATCAAAAAAAAGGTGAATGTAGGCCTGAAATGCCCAAATTTGTAGCCCAGATAGATGTGGCATCTGTCGGAGATACCACACTGTTCAATATGTGGCCTTTTTTCTTTTTTTAAATGCAAAATAGTGTATAGAACTAGGCTAACACACAGGAAAAACAGTTGAATGGAGGCCTCAAATGCCACAATTTGTAGGCCACAGATAGATGAGGACTCTGACGGACATAGCGCACTGTTCAATATGTGGACTGTATTTTTTAATGCAAAATAGTGCATAGAACATCGGTAACAGATAGCAAAAACAGTTGAATGGAGGCCTAAAATGCCACAATTTGTAGCCCACAAATAGATAAGGCATGTGACATAGATACCACACCGTTAAATATGTGGCCTGTATTTTTTTAATTTTTTTTACAGGAAATAGTGTATAGAAATAGGGTAAGACACAGCAAAAACAGTTGAATGGAGCCCTTAAATGCTACAATTTGTAGCCCACAGATAGATGAGGCATCTGATAGAGATAACACACTGTTCAATATGTGGCATGTATTTTTTCCTTACCGCAAAATAGTGTATAGAACTAGGGTAACACACAACAAAAACAGTTGAGTGGAGGTGTGATGCCTGCTAGGGCCGCGGGGTACTCTCTCCGGGTCGAGCAGTTCTTCAGGGGGTTGTCACAGCAGCAGTGACCCGGTCCGTGGCCATGGGCACACAATAAAATAAGGAGGGAAAGTTTATAGGGGATTTAATGTGATGCTACCTGTGGTGTTTGGCAATGGATCGCCAACGCTGCTTAAGGGGACCGCTGGGGCAGATGGTGACACAGCTGGGATGGTTCTGCTCCCCACAGGTGGTGCGGGGCCCCAGGGCTACCGATACTGTTGTAAGGGATCGTGGACGTTGGGGTGCAGTACTGAGGGTGACTGGAGGACACATGGGCTGTAGTTTTCTTTACCTTTACTCGATGTCTGAAGGTGCAGTCCGGGGCACGGGTAACAATTGGTAATGAAGATCCGGGCAGCCTGGAAGCAATTTAGGATACACCTAGCCAGGTGAGTTTGGAGGCCTTCCTACTGCGCTGTCCTGTTATTTTCTTGCTGCTTTAAGCTTTGCTCAAGTTCCTCTCACTGTCTGGCAGTTAAAATAAAACAGTGCCCACATGGCAGGCAGCTTGAGCCCATTACAGGTGTCCCTCCTTTATGGCGGCTTTGACCTCTGGGATGCTGCTGTGCTGCTGGGTGTTAAATGAGCCAGGAGACCTGCAGTCTCCTGCCCTCCAGATTTAGCTGCCGGGACTTCAGTACCTGCGCAACCACGGACTCCGGTGTCCGGTTTCTAGCTCTCAGCTTTGGCGTGAGCTTGGTTACAGCTCCACTCCCCAGGTTTTCTTCGACTTCTCTTCTCTCCTCCCACTCTCTCAGACTCACTTACTCCGCCTCCAGGCCAGAACATATAGTGAAGCTCCCCTGAAACTGGGTGTTAGAGCTCCCTCTTCTGGTCAGGAGTAAGGAAAAAGTGTTGGATGCTGGCGTTACCTGGTAAGGGGACTCCTCCTTGCTTCCAGGCATGACATCACCCCCGGAGAGGGAGGCAATGGCATTGTGGCAACCGGAGTCCTGGGGTGCCACATAGGCCTCAAATTCCACAATTAGTAGCCCACAGATAGATGAGGCGTCTGATGGAGATACCACACAGCTCAATATGTGGCCGTTTTTTTTTAACCGCAAAATAGTGTTTAGAACTAGGGTAACATACAGCAAAAACACTTGAATCTAGGCCTCAAATGCCACAATTTGTAGGCCATAGATAGATGAGGCATCTGACGGTGATACCACTCTGTTCAATATATGGCCTGTATTTTTTGTTTATAACGCAAAATAGTATATGGAACTAGGGTATCCGACAGCAAAACAGTTGAATGGAAGTCTCAAATGCCATAATTTGTAGCCCACAGATAAATGAGGCGTCTGGCGGAGCTACCACACTGTTTAATATGTGGCCTATATTTTTACCCCAAAATAGTGTATATAACTAGGGTAACACACAGCAAAAAAAGGAGAATGTAGGCCTGAAATGCCCAAATGTGTAGCTCACAGATAGATGAGGTGTCTGACGGACCTAACACACTGTTCAATATGTGGCCTGTATTTTTTTTATTTTTTTACCACAAAATAGTGTATGGAACTAGGGTAACACAGAAATAAAGGTGAATGGAAGCTTGAAATGCCACTATTTGTAGCCCACAGATAGATGAGGCGTGTGATGGAGATAGTACATTTTAAATATCTGGCCTGTATTTTTTTTTTATTGGCCAGCAAAATTGTGTCAATAAGTAGGCTATGACACAACAAAAAAAATTCTATGGATGCCTGAAATGGCACAATTTTGAGCACAATGACATGTGATCCGTGTGGTGGACAAAGCCCAGTTTAAAATATCTGCCCTGTAGCTAAATATTTTTTTGGCAGCTAAATATTTTTTGGGCAGCAAAATGGTGTCTATAAATTGTATATGACATTCCAAAAAAATTCTACAGTACCACATAAAATGGCAGAATTTTCAGCGCACTCAGATGTCGTGGCTGGGATGGGCAAACCCATTTAAAATTGCTGTATTTTCATGCTGTACTATGAAAAGGATCTGGCTGTAGTCTGCAGTGTCAACAACCAAATGGAGAAAAAATGAAGAGAGCTCTAGATTGCTTTGGAATAAAATAATCAGGATTAAGATACAAAAAAAAAAATATTCCTAGCCCCTGTTACCTGGGGCTAGGCATATACGGTCAATATAGTCAGTCTCATGCTCATCCTCTGTAACTTCTATCCAGTCAGAGGAATCATGTGGAAAACGTTTTTTAGGAAAGTGGAGTGGGGTAGGGGAGGACAACAGTTCAGATCGGCCAACCCACATATCTGCTACACCCTGCCCTCCACCAAGAACAAGGACGTATGTGAAACGCGAAAAACGGTATTGGAAAAATTAAAGGTAATTAATCTGTCAAATATTACCCTTACAACGGCACAGACTAAGGTACTAGAGAAGGGGTTGACATTTGCAACGCCAGCTGCCTTCAATTTATTTAATACGATTAAGGACTTTGAACTTTTTGCCAGAAAATTGTCTTTTAAAAAATATTTTGCTAATCAATCTAAGCAAATTTTCCCTACAACTAGTGAGCAACAGGCATTGGCCGATCTTGAAGATCTCCTAGCTGAACAGGGAGCATCAGACACTGCACATGGACCAACATATCTGCATGCACGATCGCAACATTTCCCCCCTTTGAGACTATGTCCTAATGTGGACATATTTGTTAAATTGGTCAGGGAGGATATGGCTCAAATCCCTGAAAAAATATCCACATTTAATCTGTCATCAACTCAGAATAGAGCAATTAAAGAATTGAAAAACATAAAAAATTGGGTAATTAAACCAGCTGACAAGGGGGGAAATGTTGTGCTTTGGCCTGTAGAGATGTATGAGTGTGAAGTCTTTAGGCAGCTGAACATGACAGACTGCTACAGAAAGTTGGACCGTAACCCTCTAAATCGATTCAAACTTGAACTAGACTCTATACTGATGTCAGGTAGAGATAAAGGAGTAATTACTCCAAAAATGTTTGAAGGACTGACTGTGCATCACCCAGTTATCCCCACGCTTTATGTAACACCCAAAATCCATAAAAATGCGAATAGTCCACCTGGGCGACCTATTGTGTCAGGTATGGGGAGTCTGTCAGAACAAGTGTGTAGATTCATAGACTATTATCTGCAAAAATGTGCAGAAACGCTTCCATCCTTCATAAAAAATACGACTGATATACTTAACAGACTTAATGACATACAAATGCAGGATAACATATTCCTGGTTGTCTGTGATATGGAGGCGTTGTATACGTCCATATGGCATGACCATGGGATCCCAGCATCAATGTCCTATTTACGAATGAAAAATTTGGATGATGATCTTATCCAATTTGTGATTGACCTTTTACATTTATACTTTGATGCATAATTTCTTTACTTTTAAGGACCGGTACTTCCTACAGCTCCAGGGAACGGCTATGGGGGAGACGTGTGGGCCCTTGTATGCCAATCTTTTCCTGGGGCTGTGGGAAAGGGTGGTTGTACAAAATCTGGAGGGCATTGATGCTGTGATCTCATGGTCTAGATATATTGATGACATACTGTTCATTTGGCAGGGCTCTGAATCCTCTCTCAATTCTTTTCTTGATAGGCTCAATCACAACCACCTTAATATCCACCTGACGTGGAAGTACAGCAAGGACAGAGTGGATTTTCTTGATGTGAGTGTGGAAAAAGACGTAAGAGGTTTTATTAAAACCGATGTGTTTCGTAAGACCACTGCCACAAATATACTACTGCATCCTGAATCGTCACACCACCCTCAGACTTTCAAGTCTGTACCAACTAGCCAGTTTTTGAGATTGAAGCGTATCTGTTCTAATGATTTGCTTTTTGAACAGAAGGCCAATATTTTAAAAGATAATTTGAAAATGAGAGGCTACAATCATAAAGTCATTAGAGCAGACTATAGAAGGGTTAAGTTCACACAAAGAACACAGCTGTTACATGAATCAAAAAGTAGAACCCCAATAAATAAACAACCTGTTAGGTCAATTACTAACGTTAACTCTCAAAGGAAGCTATTATGGTGATCCTTGGCAAACTGGCCCATGATGTTACTGGCCCATGATGACTTGAAACAGCATATCCTTAATTATCCGGCAGTAACGTGGAGACGGTCTAGAAATCTCAAAGATTTAATCACACGTAGCTACTACACGTAGCTACTATGTGGCACCTCAAAAATCCTTTTTTTCTGACAAAGCTGGCCCTAGATGGGGTTCTTTCCAATGTGGGGTCTGTTCAGCATGTAAGTATGAAGAAAGAACAACGGTATTTGTGAATAGTTGTGGCAATAGGACTTTTTCCATCACTTACAATATCAATTGTAAAACAGAAAATATCATCTGCTATGCACTCTGTCCTTGCGGCCTTATTTGAGTTGGGATGACTACTCGCCAGATGCATACACGCATTATGGAACTTGTCTGTGACATCATGAATGCAAAATTGGAAAAAGATATTGAGAGCTTGAAAACTATCCCCAAACACTTCAGGCTTTACCATAACAGTAATCCAAATGATCTGAAAGTGAGGGGTATAGATCAAGTACAATTGGGCATTAGGGGAGGTGATTAAAAAAGAGAATTGTTGAAGAGAGAAACTAAGTGGATGGTGGTTCTGGATACTGTGGCCCCCAAGGGTTTAAATGAATTTTTGAGCTTCAAACCTTTCTTAGAGTAGTGTGAATTTTATTTTGGTTTGGGTGATTTATTTTTAACATCCCTAGCTATATGTGCTATGTTGTTTATTTACATGTCTGTCTTTCTTTAGTAACTTATCATTAACTTAGGGTTCTGGTGAGAGAAATAACGCTGGGAGAATCCACTTGGCTTTTAAAAGAAACTGTAGAAAACATCGACTATGAAAATTATATGGATCCCTATCAATATTAATTATATGTCTAATTGATGTATATTTATATGCACTAGTGATTTTATTTTCACATATATTCTTATTGTATATTTAGGTATTATTTAATTTTATGTATTTTGTGTAAATGCAGTACAAATTTGCTGTATAATGTAGATTGTTTCAATAATGTTGGCACTATAATATTGAATAAGGTATAATAAGCAAATTTGTTATGTGCAATTATATTTTTTATAATCATTTTATGCACATGACATTTTATGTCACTGTTATGGATTATATTGTAAATATTTGTCTATATAAGCTATATATGCAGTGACTGTTATGTTATTGTACTATTAAAGCTAGCTTGAATATATTTATAGCCATGTATACTACACTTGTTGGTTATATAGGCGTTATGCTTAATAATCTGGTTACACACATGGGGGGAGTTGGTCTTTGTTTAAAATTCAGTACACGTCTATACCAGTGGTGCGCATAGCGGCGTGTGCGCTGTGGGGTCTCGGTGTGGAGGTGCCTCGCTAAAGCGACGTGTCATCCTGGTTACATTTCCAGTCACATGACCGGATCATGTGACTGGGTGATATGTTTGCTGAGCGCCGCCCCCTCCGTGACGCCGCAACATGGCGGCTGTGCGCTGGAACACAGGCCCAGCAAATTACCTCATTTGCGGTTTGCTATTTAAGGACAGACATAGTAGGCTACTACACCTCCTGATGAAACTGTGAGCGGCGGTGATATGTGCGTTGAGATGCGGATACAGCAGTATCATATATCTCCTTAAATGGACACAGGTAATTATCTAATTGGGGTGGCAGTTGCGGGGGAGCTTGCTGTTGAATGTTCAACAGAGGACTGTATATGTACTTATTATTTTTGGTATTACTACTTATAATTTACTGCAGCCTCATAGGCATCTCCTCCAATGGGACCATACTATTCATTGATGTAATATGTTAGATATTCGTGGTCCCTTCTGCATCATAGCCATGTTATAATCTTCTGTCATGGTGTTCATTTATTGGGATATACCATAGACATATGGATTGTTTCTTCAATGAATCAATACGGTTATGAAATTGACATATGCTATGGTACATCTGCTATAATTGGTCATAGTTGGTTGTTCCTATATACACATGTATAGTCCTATTTTATTAATTCTCTGTGGTTATAACATGTATTATTGTCTAATAACATTTTGATATTTCTATTACTCAATTGACTGATCCTTCAGTAGTTCTCAATTGGTATGATATTCAGTCAATATATGTAATAGACTAATAGGCAGCAGCAGACAGTAATGGATTGGACCCTCTTGTTGTCTGCAATGATATCTATATACCCACATACAGTGCCTGCATGCCTTGCATTAATATGTATAGAGCCACATACACTCCCCTGCATACCTAGCACTGCAATCTATATACGCCGTAATTAGTCCTTAGAAGGACTGTTGGTTTAGCTGGATTTATGTATTCAAAGATGGTATACCCACACTAACTGATAAACCCCCAAATCTGACCCTATACCGGCAGCACCTCTCCCTACCCTGTCTGAATCAGGAGCTGAATGCGACGAGCAGGACGGCGGCAGGTCTCTTATAGACCAGATGACGCTGTGCGGCCAGCTGGTCACTGTAATGCCACAACCAACATGGCTGCGGCATTGCAGTGCATGGCAGACAATCCCTGCATGTTGATTGGCACTCTAAAGTGCGCCAAACAGGCAGGACGGGGACCCGAGGACCAGCCGAATAATCCCGGAAATGCACCGTGACTACAGCGATGCTTGGGCGAGTACCTAGCATTACCGAGTGG
The DNA here is from genome assembly GCF_032444005.1 of Ranitomeya imitator. Lineage (NCBI taxonomy): Eukaryota > Metazoa > Chordata > Amphibia > Anura > Dendrobatidae > Ranitomeya > Ranitomeya imitator. Next base: position 417,842,456 of record NC_091283.1, on the reverse strand, counting down.
GACAATCAAGGATGTCTAGTTCTTGCTCAGATGGAAAGAGTTAATCCAAGAACTAAACACATTGATGTGAAGTTTCACTTCTTGAGAGATCACCAGGAACAAGGAATCCTAAATTTAGAGTACTGCCCAACTGAAGATATGACAGCAGATATTTTCACAAAGGCAATGAATGCTGAAAGACATCAAAGACTGATGAAGAAATTAGGCTTAACTGACTAAGTCCTTACTGTTGAGAAAGGGTGTTGGCAGATATGCACAGATACAGACTTATTTGTGTGCAGGAGGAGTTTACACTTTTCTGACAGTAGATGGTGATGTTATTACTTTTATATGCTTAGTTGAATGTAATGCATATACTTGTTGTACTTTGGTTTCACTTTCTCTCTCTAGTAAAAGGTCCTTCAGACTTCCTGTTATGCTTTATTAAGAAGCTGATGCATGTACCTCATTTTCTGTGAAGATAAAAGTTGAATTACCCCATAGAATCTACTCTCGCAAGTTTCTTCTGCCACCAAACTATGCAACATTTCTTGCATCTGAAGATTGCACAGTGTCTGGTGTGACAGACCCTGTACAAGCAGGGGGTATTCCTAGATTTTTGCACTGGATCCTGCAGAGTTATGGTTACAAAAAAAAAGCAGGGAGTAAAGTAACCGCTGCCCCATATGGGGAGTTGACTGCCCCATAGTCTATCACCAAAAAGAAGTATTCAAAGTAAAGGCTAGTAAAAAATTAACATTTTGTACTAGCCTTTACTTTGAATACTTCTTTTGGGTGATATATTATGTTTGGTATTCTTTGTTTTTTATGATCAATATATTTATGGTATTTTTTTCTATATAGGTGTTTTGCCCCATAGTCGAGACTGGTCATGAAGGACTTTAACTTCTATTGCTGAAAGGCTAGTTTACCCACTATTAGAGGAGAACTTGATCAACCATTTTAGAATTTGTAGGTATTTTGATTGATCTCAAGAAAGTATTCAATCTGCCTGACCTCATCTGATCCTCTTTTACAGCCAAATAGACCTGATAAAAAACTACATTGATTCTAAAATAATAGAAAAAAAAGAAGAAAGACCAGAGATGACCATACAGCATTCTACAGAGTCCCTACAACCTGAGGGTGCCAACACAACCTTCTCGCCAAAACCAATTGAAAATGTTAGAGAGTCATCTACAGTCACCGGGAAAAATACAAAAACAATCTCTAAACCTCAAAATAATTCCATCAAGCTTCAAAATAAGTTGGCAAAATCACATGTGACCACCCAAAGACCAAATGTTAAGACCAAACCACAGAATGCAATAACTACAAAACCTATTCCAGAGCCAACCAAAAAGAGTTCGCCCTCAACAACCTTTGACTACTTGGGAAATAAGTATGGAACTGATGAGACGCATGTCCATTCTGTAAGTCCAAAATTTTGAAATGTGAATGCTACAAATTAATTTTTCCATTGTTTGATATCAGATTTTAGCTGGTTGTTGCTTGTCAGTGTCGGTGAAGCATCTGTTAGGGATTGAAAACATTAGAATTTTACTTGGTTCAGGATGCTCCATGAGCATGGGGGTAATCATGATACTTGGATAGGGTGGAGGGGAGAGATGATGGGGTTCACGGTGCTGCCTCTTCTTTGGAATGAGATCTAAAGATGGTTACCCAGTAAAAATTAAATCAAATTAAACCTTAGAGGAATTTATTTATTGTTTTGATTTCTCCTGACAAAAGCCTACAAGGCTTTTCCTCCATTCTGGAACAGAGAGTGCAAATTCACATACCCCCATAGTCAAATAGGTGATAACGTCAATAAGTCTCATCTTTTCCCATAGCATCTGTAGAACCTGTATCTATGACACATTAGCCCCTAAATATATAACGCTGATATTTCTTATTGGTACAACTACTACATGGCCACCTAGATATTAAAGTGGCCAACATTGATTAACTTTGGTAATAAAGTAATCTAATGTAAAATGTGCTGTAAATCTTATTTCTTTCTTATTTATTTTGCAAACCATCAGCAAGCAGTTGATGGATCAGGTTTCCTCTTAAAAATATCAGTAGGCTGTTGATGGATGTGTTTTCCTATTAATTAACACTTAACTTATTAACACCTAAGTACTTCTGAATCCATGCAGCTGCTGTTTATGGATTTAATTATGGTTCTGTGACTTTTATTAGTAGAGGAACCTAATAAGAGCTCTGTGTACGTGTTTCTTCTGTAAACATGAATCACCTGGTGATATATTCACGTCACCAGACACCGTGACACAGACAAAAAAATACTGAGAGAACAAATACTTTCCCAAAATGTAACTGATTGAGTGATTGAGGAAGAAAAGTTGAAAATTCCCACATCCTGGAGCAGAACTGATTACTGTGTCATTGGTAAAGGCTTACATAACCGTCATGACTGGGGACAGGCGAGGACAATAGGATGGTTATAGGAAGGTAAATCTAGATGTCCACAAAGCCATGGTTGAAGAACATGAGAATGTGGGCAAAGTTGTACCTGGGCATGTAAAGTGAGTTCCTGACAAGGTGAGCATCTGCTATTAGCCAGATTGGTAAAAGCAGCTTTGTAGTACTTGTCATAGTATTACATGATCAGAATTTATGTTAACAAAAAGACAACAATCAACTTTTCATAAAAGAGGCCCTGTGATGATTAGTTGATATCACCGATGGGAAGCAGCAAACAAATCTTTAAACTCTTCTAAGTGGACAAACATAGACAACCACCTTGGATTATGTTTTGTGTTGTCTGACAACATTCTCAACTCAATCTTCACATGCACAACTCAAGGATCTCCCAATCAGCCATGTTGAGTCACAGCCAAAAAAGGTTTCTTATACTAAGAGCCTGTATATGAGAAGTTCTTCCTACTTTTGTCTTAGCTCAGTTAACAGCCTACTGCTCAAAGAATATAAAGCTCATTGTTTGGGCCAAGGTTAAGATAAGGTCTTCAAGAAATGAATAGTTGGGAAATACAGTGGGTACGGAAAAAATTCAGACCCCTTTAAATTTTTCACTCTTTGTTTCATTGCAGCCACTTGGTAAATTAAAAAAACAATCATTTTTTCACATTAATGTACACTCTGCACCCCATCTTGACTGAAAAAAAACAGAAATGTAGAAATTTTTGCAAATTTATTAAGAAAGAAAAACAAAATATCACATGGTCATAAGTATTCAGACCCTTTGCTCAGACACTTGTATTAGAGTCATATGCTGTCCATTTCCTTGTGATTCTCCTTGAGATGGTTCTACTCCTTCGTTGGAGTCCAGTTGTGTTTAATTAAACTGATAGAACTTGATTTGGAAAGGCATATACCTGTCTATATAAGACCTCACAGCTCACAGTGCATGTCAGGCCAAATCATGAGGTCAAAGGAATTGGCCAAGGACCTCAGAGACAAAATTGTGGCAAGGCACAGATCTAGCCAAGGTTTCAAAAAAATTTCTGCAGTACTCAGGGTTCCTAAGAGCACAGTGGCCTCCATAATCCTTTAATGGAAGAAGTTTGGGACCACCAGAAGTTTTCCTAGACCTGGCCATCCAGCCAAACTCAAAGTCAACTATCACTGCAGCTCTACACCAGTCGGTCCTTTATGGCAGAGTGGCCCAACAGAAGCCTCTTCTCAGTGCAAGACATATGAAAGCCCGCATAGATTTTGCTAAAAAACACATGAAGGACTCCCAGATAATAAGAAATAAGATGCTCTGGTCTGATGAGACGAGATAGACCTTTTTAGTGATAATTCTAAGCGGTATGTGTGGAGAAAACCAGGCACTGCTCATTACCTGCCCAATACAATCCCAAGAGTGAAACATGGTGGTGTCAGCATCATTCTATGAGGGTGTTTTTCAGCTGCAGGGACAGGAAGGTTGGTTGCCATTGAAAGAAACATGAATGCGGCCAAGTACAGAGATATTCTGGATGAAAACCTCTTCCAGAGTGCTCTGGACCTCAGACTTGGCTGAAGGTTCACCTTCCAACAAGACAAAGACCCACAGCACACAGCTAAAATAACAAAGGGGTGGCTTCAGAACAACTCTGTGACCATTCTTGACTGGCCCAGCCAAAGCACTGAGCACCTCTGGAGAGACCTGAAAATGCCTGTCCACCAACGTTCACCATCTAACCTGACGGAACTGGAGAGGATCTGCAAGGAAGAGTGGCAGAGAATCCCCATATCCAGGTGTGAAAAACTTGTTGCATTCCCAAGAAGACTCATTGCTGTACTAGCTCAAAAGGGTGCTTCTACTCAATATTGAGCAAAGGGCCTGAATACTTATGGCTATGTGATATTTCAGTTTTTCTTTTTTAATAAATATGCAAAAATGTCTACATTTCTGTTTTTCTCAGTCAACATGAGGTGCAGAGTGTACATAAATGAGAAAAAAATGAACTTTTTAAATCTACCAAATGGCTGCAATGAACCAAGAGTTAAAAATTTAAAGGGGTCTGAATACTTTCCATACCCATTATATAAGGGTGTCAAACAATGATACTTCAAAAGTATAGAATTTTGAAGAAAGCTTTGGACAACCTCTGTTCATAATCAATTAGTTCTTCACCTTCATATCTCTGCAGAAATGTCCAAACCGCATAAGAGATAAGCTACGGAGTAAGGAGTTCCAAAATATGTTTTTGGAAAAAATACCAGTTTTGCAGTGGAAGAAACATGCTCAAGAGTCAGAATACGAAAGACTTAAGAAATACAGTGGAGCTCAAGGATGGATGGGAGTCACCTGGGAGAGTAAGCTTCTTACTAATTCCATAGACCGTATGTTCTATGTCTACATTTAAAGCATCACAAAGATCTGAAACTGTGACTAAGATGTTCCAAAATGGACATCTACACTAGTAGTCTTTATCAAAGGCCTTCACAAGATACTTAAAACTTCAAAATCATAAATTGTTTACTTCCTTAAGTAAATAATCTACCCATGTAACACAGACAAAGTCATGGTAGTCACCCTTATGTAAACTGTTCACCTAACTAATATGTTCTTATATATATTTCTCCAGTTATTAATAAAACTCTGAATCTGCTGAACTCTACGGGTAATGCCTACATGTTCGACACCTGGCAAGGGCAGTCACCTTGTATTCGATGCGCCGTGGTGGGCAATGGTGGCATTTTAAATGGATCAGGAATGGGACAAGAGATTGATTCCCATGACTATGTCTTCAGGTATGGTATAGCTTCAAGTAAAAAAAATCCATCAAGGAGGCCATAAATGATGCCTTTCTCATCTTCTAGTTATTGGCTAATCTTGCAGGATGAATGGCGCCATTACAAAAGGTTTTGAGAAGGACGTTGGCAACCGAACTTCGTTTTATTCTTTCTCTACAAATACATTGATGAACTCACTATATGCATATGGCCACCGTGGATTCAAGGCAGTTCCTAGAACACCGGTAAGATATACACACTGGTTAGTATTGCTATCTGTAGTTTGACAATAGGCATCCTAGCAATACAATAAAAGAGTCACCCTAAGAGTATGTCCCTAAGATCCAAATGTAGCAGTGATTTGAAGGCGGCATATTTTTGCTGCGTCTAAAACGCTGCCTTTTATTGAACGCAGGTAAATCTGCATGTGTTCTCTTATCCGTGCAGATTTGCAGCATTCAATACATTCTATTGCTTCAATTTCTGTGGCGGAGACTACCAGAGGAATTGACATGCTGCGGTCCTGAAAGATGCACTGCATGTCAGTGTCTGCGGGTGATCCGCAGGCGCACATTCATGCATAGTGGACACGAAAAGACCAACTCCGCTGCATCTGGATTGCATAGCTGAGCAGTGGCATGATTTGACAGCTTAGCCATGAATCCATGAGACACTGAGCTCAGCCTGAGAACTCTGGTCACATTTTGACTTCAGAGCTCAGCACTGTAGCTGAGTTCTCAAGCTCAGTTCAGTGTCTCCTGGATTCACGGCTGAGAGGTTGCACCAAGCCATTACTCAGTCATGCAATCCAGATATACCTGAGTTGGCCTCTTCATGGGACAAATAGATTGTTGTCGGACATGTGAGCAATATGGTGTTTTATTATTATGCTCATAGCAAGTGAGTATTTCTGCTTCTGCATAGCAGGTCTGATGCTCTGCTGTGTGTGTAACACAAGCGATCAGAAGATCACAGCTTCTAGTCTACCATGGAGACTATTGAAGCTAGTAGAAAGTAAAAAAAAATTTTTTTTAAAAATATATAAAAAAATAAAAGTTTAAATCATCCCCCATTTGCCTCATTCAAAATAAAACAATGAAAAAATCTATAAAATACATGTATTTGGTATAGCCGAGTTCAGAATCATCCGGTCTATCAATGTATAAAAAACTTAATCCAATCTGTAAATGGAGTAGCAAGAAAAAAAAATCAAAGCACCAGAATTACGTTTTTTTGATCACTGCAACATTTAATTAAAATACAATAATGGGAGATCAAAAGATCTTATCTACACCAAAATGGTATAAATAAAAACATCAGCTCCAGATCACGAAAAATGGAGACACTACGGGTCTCGGAAAATCTCGACTTTGAATTTGTTTTTCACCACTTAACTAAAAAAGAACCTATACATGTTTATTATCTACTAACTCGAAATGACCTAGAGAATCATAATGGCAGGTCAGATTTAGCACTTAGTGAACACGGAAAAAAAAAAGTTAAAGTTATGATTCTGGGAAAAAGAGGAGCAAGAAACGGAAACTCAAAAACAGAAAACCCAAGATGGTGAAGGGGTTAAATAAATAACTTAGACTTTTTTTTATAAGCAGTTAAAGGGACACTGTCACCTGAATTTGGAGGGAACAATCTTCAGCCATGGAGGCGGGGTTTTTGGGTGTTTGATTCACCCTTTCCTTACCCGCTGGCTGCATGCTGGCTGCAATATTGGATTGAAGTTCATTCTCTGTCCTCCATAGTACATGCCTGCGCAAGGCAAGATTACCTTGCGCAGGCGTGTACTACGGAGGACAGAGAATGAACTTCAATCCAATATTGCAGCCAGCATGCAGCCAGCGGGTAAGGAAAGGGTGAATCAAACACCCAAAAACCCCGCCTCCATGGCTGAAGATTGTTCCCTCCAAATTCAGGTGACAGTGTCCCTTTAAACTAAAGCAGACAGATGCAGACTGCATCTCTCAGCTGTCAGCTTTATATTGTTATCGGAATTAGAGGGATCCCCATGCATTTTTTTAAAATTATTTAAATAAATTATTTAAAAAAAAACGGTGTGGGGTTGCTCTTATTTTTGATAACCAGCCAAACTAAAGCAGACAGCTGGTGTTTGTATTCTCAGACTGGGAAGGGTCCATTGATATTGGCCCTTCCCAGCCTAAAAATATCAGTCTGTAGCCGCCCCAGAAATATGTAGTAAAACATACACAGAGTAAAGTCCTTAAATTGAAATAATAACAGACTCCTTTATATAAAATAAACACTCACCACCCTCTTTTACCCATTTATTGCTGTAAAATTAAAAATAAAATACCATATTCCTCACTTGTCCAATGACAAAACATTTGTTCCATGAAGAGGCCAACTCAGCTACATCTCGATTGAATGGCTGAGTGGTGGCATTATGCGACTGCTCAACCATGATTCCACCAGACACTGAGCATTTTTTTAATTTTTTTTAATTTATTCATTGCACAGCCACCGGAGGACGAATACTTTCATCATTATACGTCTGCTCTCGCTGCCATCAACAAGACCAGGCGTAGGATTATGAGAGTAGTACTTTCATCAGCCAATGCCTGTGACCATCGGTAACCTTTTTACTGCCTGTCACAGCTGATGACTCACATGCTGTCATCTGTCCATGCTCATCACTAATTTGGAGAGAGTGTCACTTGAGTTCTCCCTGGAGCCATTCAGTAAATATTGTGGTTTACTTGTCATTCAACGGAATATAATGTTTTCATTAGATTTTTAACGGAGCTCACTGGAAAAAAATGAAATCTTATATATTATATCTAGTCCAGGGCCTCAGAGTCTCCTTTTGTGCATTTCCGCATGCCCCACCCCTGAGGAATATCTTAATGAATGCCTGTGTGGATAAATTAGGTTGTAAGGCTAGTATTGCGACCTGATAATTACCAGGGTTCTTACTATAAACCTTAATTTTCGCAGGAAACACGCTATGTCGTTTTACCAGATCATGACAGAGACTATTTATTGGTGTTAGGAGCTCTCACCAACACCATCATTGATAAAGGAGGAGACAAAGGAAAAGAGTAAGTACAGTAATTTCAATTATGTACAACTAGATTTCCTGCTAAGTGGAGCAGACATTTTAAATGCTTCACATTACTTATCTTTAATTTCAGTCTGTGTTATACTCCAGAGCTGCAGTCATTCACAACTGTGGAGACTTCAGAGCTGAAATCTTCCCAGGCATGTCACCCTATTCTAGTAACCATGTAGGAAAATCTAACCTTTCAATTACAAAATTTTAGCTGAGAAAAGATGTTAGATGTTGGGGTTCGGTGCAGTCTGGCTACAACTTTGCTGACTGCTTCTAATAAAGATATTGGTGACACCAATATTAATGCCAAACCACAGACATAGAAAGAAATTGAGCCCAGATGCCCCAGTATAGTATTCCCTGCACTTTCTATACAGCTCAATGTAGAGATGGCCATGATTGATTCTTTTTTTGTGGCTCATTGGTTAGCACTCTATCTTGGGTTGAAATCCCACCAAGGTGTTTGCGTGAGTTTCTTACGGGTTCTCCGTCTTTCTCCCACACTAGGACATAATGATAGTGAATTTAGATTGTTAGACCCATTGGTGACAGTGCCGATGTCTGTAAAGAGCTGTGGAATTTCCTGTTGATTTTACCTCTCCATATGAAGAGTGGAACTACCAGGAATTTGTAAAAGGGGGTCATCATTCTCCCAAGAGGTGAAATTCTGGAGGAGGAACATAATATCAAGTTGGCTGCTTTCACACATCAGGTTTTTGGTTTCAGGCACAATCCGGCAGTTTCAGGCACAATCTGGATCAGTTTTTTTCTTACGCCTGATCCGTTTTTTCCCCATAGAGTTGTATTACTGCCGGATTGTGCCTGAAGGACATGCGTTTCATCCGTTGTGTGCCGGATCCGTCCCTTCAGGCTTTTTTGCCGGACACAAAAAACGTCTCCTGTAACGTTTTTTGTGTCCGGCGAAAAAGCCTGAAGGGACGTTTCCGGCAATAAACGCATGGAACTGATGTGTGAAAGAACATTTCTGGCGACCGAATCCGTTTTTAACACACTGAGCATGCCCAGAAGCTTTGATTTTGATTCTGACATGGAGAAAAAAAATCTCTCTCAATCTCTCTCTCTCTCTCTCTCTCTCAATCTCTCTCTCTCTCTCTCCCTCCCGGATCCAGCTATAAAACGGATCCGGTGCATCAGTTTGCATCCGTTTTTTCACTATGTACACCGGATCCGTTTTTTAGCAAATTTGCTGGATTGTGCCTGAAACAAAAAACCTGATGTGTGAAAGTAGCCTAAGACATTACAAAAAATAGTGGTGACAGGGGGCCAAGGTGCAAACCAACTAAATCTAATTAAACCTCACTAAAACATGTTTTTTTTATTACTGTAGTTATTTATTACCAAAGAATAAATAGAAGAAAAGATAAAAATAAGAAGAGGGACTTTCTCTCATCAGGCATTTATCATAAAAATAGTTTAACCCCCTTCTTTTTTTCTGTCCATAGCCCTGCCAAATATTTTGGGAAGAACCTGACAACAGAACATTTTAAGATCCTGCACCCTGACTTTATGCGTTACTTAAGAAACAGGTGGGTTCCTTACCTTCACTGGCTATAAATCTAATATATAAAGCTGAATGTGTGTGTGTATGTGTGTATGTATGTGTGTGTGTGCATGTATGTCCGGGATTGGCATCTGCACCGTCGCAGCTACAGCCACAAAATTTTGCACAGTCACACGTCTGGATCCCGCGCGTTCCAATTCACCAAACAATTTTGCCCCTATCTACATAATGGGGAAAAGTGAAAGGAAAAGTGTTGGAGGCAAATTGACAGCTGCCAGATGTGAACAAGGGGGACTTAAAGAATGAGAGCGATGGCGCCAAAGAGTATATACCGTACAGTTGCTAAGGTGGGGCCCCGACATGGGATACTCACCACACACGGGGATATGAACACACACACAACATGTGCCACACACTACCACGTGCTTGAACACATATACCACCCTCAGGACACATTTCACCACACATACACCAACCTCGCCACATAAAAGTCGAAACACAAAAGTCGCCACTCAAAACTCGCCACGCGCAAAACTCGCCACATGCAAAAACTAGGCTCACGCAAAACTCGCCACAAGTCCAAAATTAACTGCATGGAAAACTCGCCACACGCAAAACTTGCACACGCGGAAAAATTGCCACATGCGCAAAACTTGCTGCACACAATTTGCTACACTAACCTGTCACATGCAACTCAACACACAAAAAGTTGCTACACGCATGTTGCCACACAAAACTCATCTCACATAAGTTGCTACATGCATGTCGCCACACGCAACTCAACACACACAACTTGACAAACGAAACTCGCCCTAAAACACACACAAGTCTGGTATTATCCTTCAAAAATAAAAATCTGATTAATAAGCAGACAAACTACAAGAGCAACAAATGTACCATATAGGAAATTGTTATGACCTGGTGGTAGGACAATAATGGACCTAGTGGGTAAGAGCACACGGAATGACCTAATAGTTACTAATAATATAGGACGAGCTCTGAGACGTGGAAACTCTGCTGACCGCAATCCCTAATCCTATCACACACACTAGAAATAGTCGTGGATTGCTCCTAACGCTCCCTATGCAACTCGACACAGCCTAAGAAACTAGCTAGCCCTAGAGAAGAAAAATAAAGCCTACCTTGCCTCAGAGAAATTCCCCAAAGGAAAAGGCAGCCCCCCACATATAATGACTGTGAGTAAAGATGAAAATTACAAACACAGAGATGAAATAGATTTAGCACAGTGAGGCCCGACTTACTGAACAGACAGAGGATAGGAAAGGTAACTTTGCGGTCAGCACAAAAACCTACAAAAAGACCACGCAGAGGGCGCAAAAAGACCCTCCGCACCGACTCACGGTGCGGAGGCGCTCCCTCTGCGTCCCAGAGCTTCCAGCAAGCAAGATAAAAATCAAAATAGCAAGCTGGACAGAAAAATAGCAAACCAGAGAAAGAAAGCAGTAACTTAGCTTCAGCAGGGAAGACAGGTCACAAGAACGATCCAGGAGAGAGCAAGACCAATACTGGAACATTGACAGGTGGCATGGAGCAATGATCTAAGTGGAGTTAAATAGAGCAGCCAGCTAACGAATTAACCTCGTCACCTGTAGAAGGAAACTCAGAAGCCGCAGCTCCACTCACAACCACCAGAGGAAGCCCATGGACAGAACCATCTGAAGTACCATTCATGACCACAGGAGGGAGCTTGACAACAGAATTCACAACAGTACCCCCCCTTGAGGAGGGGTCACCGAACCCTCACCAGAGCCCCCAGGCCGACCAGGATGAGCCAAATGAAAGGCACGAACCAGATCGGCAGCATGAACATCGGAGGCAAAGACCCAGGAATTATCTTCTTGACCATAACCCTTCCACTTGACCAGGTACTGGAGTTTCCGTCTCGAAATACGAGAATCCAAAATCTTCTCCACCACATACTCCAACTCCCCCTCAACCAACACCGGGGCAGGAGGATCAACGGATGGAACCACAGGCGCCACGTATCTCCGCAACAATGACCTATGGAATGCATTATGGATGGCAAAAGAAGCTGGAAGGGTCAAACGAAACGACACAGGATTGAGAACCTCAGAAATCTTATACGGACAAATGAAACGAGGCTTAAACTTAGGAGAGGAAACCTTCATAGGAACATAACGAGACGACGACCAAACCAAATCCCCAACACGAAGTCGGGGACCCACACAGCGCCGGCGGTTAGCGAAACGTTGAGCCTTCTCCTGGGACAATGTCAAATCGTCCACCACATGAGTCCAAATCTGCTGCAACCTATCCACCACAGTATCTACACCAGGACAGTCCGAAGACTCAACCTGCCCTGAAGAGAAACGAGGATGGAAACCAGAATTGCAGAAAAACGGCGAAACCAAAGTAGCCGAGCTGGCCCGATTATTAAGGGCTACTCAGCCAAAGGCAAAAAGGACACCCAATCATCCTGATCAGCAGAAACAAAGCATCTCAGATATGTTTCCAAAGTCTGATTAGTTCATTCGGTTTGGCCATTTGTCTGAGGATGGAAAGCCGAGGAAAAAGACAAATCAATGCCCATCCTAGCACAAAAGGCTCGCCAAAACCTCGAAACAAACTGGGAACCTCTGTCCGAAACGATGTTCTCCGGAATGCCATGTAAACGAACCACATGCTGGAAAAACAATGGCACCAAATCAGAGGAGGAAGGCAATTTAGACAAGGGTACCAAATGGACCATCTTAGAGAAGCGATCACAAACCACCCAAATGACCGACATCTTTTGAGAGACAGGGAGATCCGAAATAAAATCCATAGAGATATGCGTCCAGGGCCTCTTCGGGACCGGCAAGGGCAAAAGCAACCCACTGGCACGAGAACAGCAGGGCTTAGCCCGAGCACAAGTCCCACAGGACTGCACAAAAGAACGCACATCCCGCGACAAAGACGGCCACCAAAAGGATCTAGCCATCAAATCTCTGGTACAAAGATTCCAGGATGACCAGCCAACACCGAACAATGAACCTCAGAGATAACTCTACTAGTCCATTTATCAGGGACAAACAGTTTCTCCGCTGGGCAACGGTCAGGTCTATCAGCCTGAAATTTTTGCAGCACCCGCCGCAAATCAGGGGAGATGGCAGACAAAATTACCCCCTCTTTGAGAATACCCGCCGGCTCAGGAACACCCGGAGAGTCGGGCACAAAACTCCTTGACAGGGCATCAGCCTTCACATTCTTAGAGCCTGGAAGGTACGAAACCACAAAATCAAAACGGGAGAAAAATAGCGACCAACGAGCCTGTCTAGGATTCAACCGTTTGGCAGACTCGAGATAAGTCAAATTCTTGTGATCCGTCAAGACCACCACGCGATGCTTGGCTCCTTCAAGCCAATGACGCCACTCCTCGAATGCCCACTTCATGGCCACCTGTACTGTTATGACCTGGTGGTAGGACAATAATGGACCTAGTGGGTAAGAGCACACGGAATGACCTAATAGTTACTAATAATATAGGACGAGCTCTGAGACGTGGAAACTCTGCTGACCGCAATCCCTAATCCTATCACACACACTAGAAATAGCCGTGGATTGTGTTATGAAAGGCAATTCAGTACTACAATGGACATAGCGGTCAGAGCACATACAGTGATCTGACAATAACCCAAAATCATAGAACGAGCTCTGAGACGTGGGAACTCTGCAGACCGCAATCCCTAATCCTCTCCAAACAACACTAGAGGCAGCCGTGGATTGCGCCTAACTCTGCCTAGGCAACTCGGCACAGCCTGAGAAACTAACTAGCCTGAAGATAGAAAATAAGCCTACCTTGCCTCAGAGAAATACCCCAAAGGAAAAGGCAGCCCACCACATATAATGACTGTGAGTTAAGATGAAAAGACAAACGTAGAGATGAAATAGATTCAGCAAAGTGAGGCCCGACTTTCTTAACAGATCGAGGATAGAAAAGGTAACTTTGCGGTCTACACAAAACCCTAAAGAAAACCACGCAAAGGGGGCAAAAAGACCCTCCGTACCGAACTAACGGCACGGAGGTACACCCTTGCGTCCCAGAGCTTCCAGCAACAAAATAGACAAGCTGGACAGAAAAAATAGCAAACAAATAGCAAAGAAGAACTTAGCTATGCAGAGCAGCAGGCCACAGGAATGATCCAGGGAAAAGCAAGTCCAACACTGGAACATTGACAGGAAGCCAGGATCAAAGCATTAGGTGGAGTTAAGTAGAGAAGCACCTAACGACCTCACCAGATCACCTGAGGGAGGAAACTCAGAAGCCGCAGTACCACTTCCCTCCACCAACAGAAGCTCACAGAGAGAATCAGCCGAAGTACCACTTGTGACCACAGGAGGGAGCTCTGCCACAGAATTCACAACAGGATTGCTCCTAACGCTCCCTATGCAACTCGACACAGCCTAAGAAACTAGCTAGCCCTAGAGAAGAAAAATAAAGCCTACCTTGCCTCAGAGAAATTCCCCAAAGGAAAAGGCAGCCCCCCACATATAATGACTGTGAGTAAAGATGAAAATTACAAACACAGAGATGAAATAGATTTAGCACAGTGAGGCCCGACTTACTGAACAGACAGAGGATAGGAAAGGTAACTTTGCGGTCAGCACAAAAACCTAAAAAAAGACCACGCAGAGGGCACAAAAAGACCCTCCGCACCGACTCACGGTGCGGAGGCGCTCCCTCTGCGTCCCAGAGCTTCCAGCAAGCAAGACAAAAATCAAAATAGCAAGCTGGACAGAAAAATAGCAAACCAGAGAAAGAAAGCAGTAACTTAGCTTCAGCTGGGAAGACAGGTCACAAGAACAATCCAGGAGAGAGCAAGACCAATACTGGAACATTGACAGGTGGCATGGAGCAATGATCTAAGTGGAGTTAAATAGAGCAGCAAGCTAACGAATTAACCTCGTCACCTGTAGAAGGAAACTCAGAAGCCACAGCTCCACTCACAACCACCAGAGGAAGCCCATGGACAGAACCAGCCGAAGTACCATTCATGACCACAGGAGGGAGCTTGACAACAGAATTCACAACAGGAAATACGCCAGCTGTCAGTCACATGACCTGTCTATTATGTGTATGTGTGAGCTAATATATACTGCCAGGGGGAGGGCTTCCTGTTGGCTGGGGATTTATCAGGCTGCCAATTTAGCTTACATATACTGAGGTAAAAATACTGAGCAAATAACGTGTGAACGAGGTCTAATGCAGGAGGAGATGACACACAGGTATATACTATATACAGGGGAGATGACACACAGATATATACTATATACAGGAGAGATGACACACAGGTATATACTATATAGAGGAGGAGATGACATACAGGTACATACTATATACAGGAGGAGATGACATACAGGTATATACTATATACAGGAGGAGATGACACACAGGTATATACTATACACAGGAGCAGATGACCTACAGGTATATACTATATACAGGAGGAGATGACATACAGGTATATGCTATATATAGAAGATGACATACAGGTATATACTATATACAGGAGGAGATGACACACAGATATATACTATATATAGAAGGAGATGACATACAAGTATATAGTATATATAGGAGGAGATGACATACAGGTATATACTATATACAAGGGAGATGACACACAGCAGGTATATACTATATACAGGGGAGATGACATACAGGTATATTCTATATACAGGAGATCACACACAGGTGCATACTATATATAAGGGAGATGACAAACATGTATATACTGAGGTGAAAATGAGAGGTGTGAGGTGAAAATGAAAAGGTGTGAGTGCAAAATGAGAGGAGTGAGGGAAAATAGTGGAGTGATCGGAAAATGACAGATGTGAGGTCGAAATGACAAGTGTTAGGGGGGAATGAGAGGAGTGAGGGAGAAAATGAGAGGTGTGAGGGAGAAAATGAGAGATGTGAGGGGGAAAATAAAAGATGTGATTGGGAAAATGAGAGGCGTGATGGGAAAATAAGAGCAGTGAGGTGCTATAACTAACCACAGATATTTACTATGCCCAGGCAATGCCAGGCTCTTCAGCTAGTATATGCATAAATGTGAATATAAGTACAGGGGGGAAGTATTTGATACACTGCCAATTTTGCAAGTTTTCCAACCTACAAAGTATGGAGAGGTCTGTAATTTTTATCGCAGGCACACCTCATCTGTGAGAGACAAAATCTTTTACATAATTTGCATTTGATTGCATTAAATAAGTATTTGATACAAGCAAATACAGTAATAAGCATGTAGCAACATAAGTGGCTGAGAGCATATTCAGAAGCTGAGGCTCTCCCAGATATAAAGAAAAAAGGTATAAATTATATAGAAGTATACCACTCCTAATTTAGAACATAATATACTAGCGAAAAAGGGAGCATAGACACCAAAACATGTGAAAGATGTGTAAATTTTATTTTGTTCCTAATATAAAAAAATAACATACAAAACAAATAAATACATGACAGAATACATAAAAAATTCAACATGTGGAGAGGACGAAAAACCCAACCAGTACAATAATAGTAGGACACACATCCACAGTACAACCTGGGTAAGTATCAAGAGGTAGCTGAATTATCAATCATCCTACAATGAGGAAACATTCCTTAGAAACCATAGCCCCATAATGTCATATAAGCCTATATATCCCATATTCATGCATATCAATGAAGCAAAATGAACTCACCCATAGTAAGTCTGGGCTCCTGTGTGGCCTTCCCACAGCCCCTAACGTGCATTTCGGTGTCTATGCTCCATTTTTCGCTAGTATATTAAGTATTTGATACAATAGAAAACCATAACTTAATATTTGGTACAGAAACCTTTGTTTGCAATTATAGAGGTCAGACATTTCCTGTAGTTCTTGACCAAGTTTGCACACACTGCACCAAAGATTTTGGCCCACTTCCCCAGAGCTTTCAGGTTTTGTGGCTGTCGCTGGGCACCATTGAGTTTCAGCTCCCTCCAAAGATTTTCTATTGGGTTGAGGTCTAGGCCACTCCAGGACATTGAAATACTTCTTATAGAGCCACTGCTTAGCTGCCCTGTGTGTTTCGGGTCATTGTCATGCTGGAAGACCCAGACACGACCAATCTTCAGTGCTCTTACTGAGTGCAGAAAAGCACCCCCCCCCCCAAAGTATGCTGTTTCCCACACTGTGTTTCAAAGCTGAGATGGTGTTCTTGGGGTTGTACTCATCCTTTTTCTTACTCGAAACACGGCAAGTGGAGGTGATACCAAAAAGTTCTATTTTGGTCTCATCTGACCAAATGACCTTCTCCCATATCTCCTCTGGATCATCCAGATGGTCACTGACAAACTTCAAATGAGCCTGGATATGTGCTGGCGTAAACAGGGGGACCTTGCTACCCTGCAGGATTTTAATCCACGAAAGCATAGTGTGTTACTAGCGTTAATGTTTGATACTGTAGTCTCAGCTGTCTTCAGGTCATTGACCAGGTCCTCACATGTAGTTCTGGGCTGATTCCTGATCTTTCTCAGAATTATCCTTACCCCACGAGGCGAGATCTTGCATGAAACCCCAGACAGAATAAGATTGACAGTCATCTTGTGTTTCTTCCATTTTCTAATAATTGTGCCAATAGTTGTTGCCTTCTCACCAAGCTTCTTGCCTATTGTCCTGTAGCCCATCCTAGCCTTTATCAGGTCTACAATTTTGTCCTTGGTGTCCTAAGGCAGGTCTTTGGTCTTGGCCATAGTGGAGAGGTTAGAGTGTGATTAATTGAGTGTGTGGACAGGTGTCTTTTATACAGATAACAAGATCAAATAGATGCAATTAATACAGGTAATGAGTGCAGAGTAGGAAGGCTTCTTAATGAAAAACTAACAGGTCTGTGAGAGCCAGAATTCTTGCTGGTTGGTAGGTGATCAAATACTTAATTAAATTGAATTTTGTTACATGACAAATTTAAAAATGATACAATGTGATTTATATACATATACATACATATATACGTACACACAAACACATATATATACAGTGCCCTGAGAAAGCATTCATACCCCGTGGACTTTTCCTTATTTTTTCACATTGCACTCACAAAATCTAAAGTATTTTGTGTGATATACCAACACAAAGTAGTGAGTATTTCTGAAGTTGAAAAAAAATTCTACATGGTTTGCTATTTAAAAAAAAATAAAAAAAATGAAAATTTGGACATGCATTTGTATTCAGTCTTTTTGGGCATGTCAAAACTTTTTTGGGCTAAATGCAAAACATTATGTATGGCTGAAAACTAACACTGTACATCCCCCTAAAATCACCATCATCACTGTCAAACATGGTGGCGGCAGCTTCATGCTGTGGGGATGCTTTTCTTCAGCAGGGACAGGGAAGCTGGTCAGAGGTGATGGGAGGATGGATGAATCTACAGATGCTTCTCACAAAATTAGAATATCATCAAAAAGTTAAATTATTTCAGTTCTTCAATACAAAAAGTTACACTCGTATATTAGATAGAGTCATTACAAACAGAGTGATCAATTCCAAGTCTTTATTTCTGTTAATGTTGATGATTATGGCTTACAGCCAACGAAAACCCAAAAGTCATTATCTCAGTAAATTAGAATAATTTATAAAACCAGCTTGAAAAATAATTTTAAAATGTTGGCCTACTAAAATTTATGTTCAGTAAATGCACTCAATACTTGGTTGCGGCTCCTTTTGCATCAATTACTGCATCAATGCGGCGTGGCATGGAGGCGATCAGTCTGTGGTACTGATGCTTTGTGTCCCTCGTGATGGAGCCATGATGTCTTGACAGCTATCTTGTAAAGAGTCTGGTTCATTTGATCTTTTGGCTGTCTGGATGACTTGATGTATATATGGTTATAATCTCACAGAGGCATATATCCCCTTTTTATAGTACACAACTGTTCTTCAAGCCATCATATACAGGTAAAGGGGAAGAATGGTGACAAGATTAACTTGCATTGCATTTAAGTGACAGAGCCAATTTGGTTGATTGCAGGAAACCGGACACTGGAGTCTGCGGTTGTGTGAGAACTGCACGCACCACAACTGAATCCAGATGGCAGGAGATTGCAGGTCTCCTGGCCACATCTGACACCCGAAGGCACAGCAGCAGACTAGAGCCTGGACACATGACGAGAGAGGGACACCTGAAAAAGGCTCTAGCTGCCTGCCATGCGGGTAGTCTTCCACCTGAGGGACAGATACTGAGAGAGGGACTTGAGGAAAGCTTAAGGCATCAAGAACCCAGCAAACAGCGCAGTAGGAAGGCTTTCAACCCCACCTGGCTAGGGGGATTCTGTACCGATTCCAAGCTGCCCGGATTTCCAAGATCACCTGTCACCAGTATTCCAGATTGCACTTGCAATTAAAGGTAAAGAATCTACAGTCCCTGTGTCGTCCATTGATTCCTGCACCCTAACATCTACAACCCCTCATAGACTGTTCTGGCAGCCCTGGAGCCTCCGTCTCACCTGTGGAGAGCAAAATCATCTAAGCTGCATCACCATCGGCCCCAGTGGATCCCTTTAAGCAGTGTCGGCCATACTTGGCCGAGTACTACAGGTGGCATCATGAGCAATTTCCTTATCCCCTACAAACATTTCCCTCGTCCCCTTTTATTGTGGGCCCAGGGCCACGGACCGCATCAGTTGCTGCTGTGACTACCCCTTTAAGAACCGTCTGACCCGGTTCTGAGTACCCCATGTCCCTAGCAGGTGTCGCACTAGGACCTCAGCCCATTGCTCTGGAGGCAGTTTCTCCCTGTCTGCCACCCTCTCAAATACAGTCAGGAAAGCCTTGATGTTGTCCTCCAGAGTCAACTTCTGTAAGACCTACCAAACTGTTCATCTTACTTGGATATTTCCACTTTGGTTGGCAGGTCATGTCATCTCCCTAGCCTGGACAGTTTCTGCCAGGAGAACTAACTCCTGCTGCAACTGCTGCTGATGCTGCTTTAACTCCTGCTGCTGCTGCTGTTGAAACTGCTGGATAAGGAGTTTTAGTCTTTTGTTGTTTCTGCTGCTGCAACTGCAGATTGACCTGGACCAGTTGCTTAACAAACTCCTCCATGCTTTCAAACTGTGTTCACAATGTTAATCAGGACATTCAATACGCTCTCCAGTTGGCATTAGGTAGGGATCACACAGGCAGTAGAGTCTTGGGTCAAAACAATGTAAAATTTATTTCTAGTGGTTGCCCAGTATAAAAAAAAACATAAACACAAAATCACTAGCCTTGTCCAGGCGCTATCAAATCAAGATACACCCTGGCAACTCGCACACGGCTGAGCTAGTCGCAGTTCGGTCAAACATAAAAGCAACCACTGATACTTGCAGTCTGGTGCATATGGCCTGTGCAGTCTCTTCTCAGAGAGAGATTCTGACTTGTCTCTCTAACTCTTATCCAATCCACTCTGGTATGTCTCCCCCAGCTGACTGACTAAGGTAAACACCTAGCCTGGTTATATGTATGGCCAGCCAGGGGCACCTAATCAGAGTCTGTGAACTAGGATTTGACCCTAACCTACCTGAAATATAACTGTATATATACAGTTCACCAGCAGGCAGAAGAGGGCCCCTGTGCAAGTGCAATACATGGACCCTTTGCAGTCCAACTACTCAAAATGCAAAATTACACCTGCTTTAAAGGTGGAAATTGGCATCCCTACCCCTGGGCCCCTGTGCAGCTGCAAAACGTGCACCAATGATGCTTACACAAACTTTCTACAATAAACTAAAGATACAGGAACAATTTAGATAGCACAACATATAATAAGTGGATTTTCCAAATTTAGTCCCCCAAAAAGCCACGTTTACTGACTACTGCATTCTTAGAATGATTCACCTTTCCATAGCAAGCATTTTTAGTATTTAGTAGTGCCCCTCTGACTAATATAACATGCTGCAGATGTGATGAATAGCCAGACAACAGCATCTGGCAGCATTGATGAGGTATATTAGCCCATTCCTCATGTCATTAATTTTCTTGAGTTGTCAAGAGGGTGGTCCAAAACGTTAAGAAAAAAAATCATAGCCTTACACTAATAAGGAAAAGGCTACAAAATCGAATGCACTGAATGTTCCCAGAGATACAGTTGGAAGTAGAGCTCACAAGGTATTGGAGCACAGGCTGCACTACGTGACACTGGACATGCCAGGAACAGGAAGCTGTAACCGAATGCCATCAGATTCTCGAGGAGGCTGGTGGTCAAACCCCTCAAGAGTGAAAAAGAGCTACAGCTAGACTTGGCAAAAAAAGCATTGCCCAAAAGGGCGTTGATCCCATGCATTCCTTAGAGTCCACCAAGCTTTGGTTTCAGAAGAAGTCCCGAAAGATCCTGGAGGCATTATTACAGTCACCTGACTTAATCCCCCCAGAAAATGTTTGTTTCGAAATGAAGAAAGCATTTGCAGCAAACCCATGGGGAAAGGGCTAAGATTCCTCAGAAATGCTGCCAGAAGCTAGTATTTGACTATGCATCATTGTCGCAACAGGTTACAACAGCCAGAGTGGCGATACTGAGTACTAAAGATGCTGCAATTCATTAGTTGTGTTTTTTTGGGACACTTTCCTTTTTTTTGTATTGTGGTATTAGTTGCCGGTTTTTGGCTCTAAATTTTTCAAAATGGTGCACTTGATTTGGCGAAAAGTCAAAAAATTGTCTTTCATTCTTGTCTTGAACTCTTTTCGTGACTTTTTGGTGTCAAAGGTCGTACGCTGTGCAGAATGGTGTAAAAATTGTTCCGAAATCGTACTTAAAAAGACATCATGGGAGAGAGTGGAGTGGAGTTGCACCAAATTTTGAGACTTTTTAAAAAGTTGTAATTGATGAATCAGGCAAAAAACATCTGGAATAGGCAAAAATTGCCCATAAAGCAGAAAAAAAGGCGCAAATATAACAGCAAATTAAGTGTAAACAAAAAAAGGCGCAAACCACAAAAAACTAAACAAAAAGCAAGTGTAAAGGCAATAATGAATTTGACTATTCTGTTCCTGTTGTTGGTACTGTTGTGGGGGCACAGCAGTTGTCAATGTTATAGGGACCGTGCCGTTGGCTTTGTAATGAGAGCAATGCGGTTGTCGCTGTTACAGGGGTACTGTGGGTGATATCATTATAGAGCAACATTTTCGTGACTATTATGGGAATGGTACAGTTATGGGCAATGTGTCTGGTATTATAGTGGCACAAAAATTGGCACTATTTGGAGAATTTCTTCTTTAAGTCATTTACTATTGAGTGTGGGAAGGTGGTTACTGTAAATATGAGCATTTTCAATGAGTGATGGATTTCTTCTCGTATCGGGTTTTCTGTCTCTGTGTGTACAGTGGTGTGTCCTATTTATCAGCTCTGAATAGTATCTACGCAGCAGATTATTGACCTAAGTATTAGCCTGTAAGATAAAAGGACTGTTCCCATCCGCACCTGCTCTACAGATATACCTCCAAAAGGAATTTTAGGTAAAGGGGGTCTCCTTGGAATAAGACTCTTATGAAAAGGACTATTAGAAGAGACTTTGTCTTGCTTGGAAATCAGAGAACAAGTAGACAAAAATGGTGGCACAATGGCGGGTAGGCTGAGATCTCCTTCGCCTAGTTAGGTGACATCACCAGGCTCAAACACTAGTGGAAAGGTAAAGCATGGAAAGTCCAGGCTCTCGGTAATCATACCAATCTAAATATTAGATATTGCCATCAGGAAAAAATTTGCCAGGACTCAAATCTACCATGGAGCCTCCACTAGTGTAGGAAGTAATGACCAAACCAATAAAGGGTTCTTGTACTTTGAGCTCTTCTGACAAGAGTTATGACTAATGAGCACAAGGTACTCAACAACAATAGTATATTCTTCACCACAAAAGAAATAAAGACAAATTACGGTAGATCCGTCTCAGAAGGATATCCGTCCCTCACCTGCCAAATATTGTTCCTGAGCAAACAGAACTATTCAATTTGATTCTTGGAACATGTATTGTGTATTATATAGAAATGAGACATTCATAACATGTTATGATTTATATTTTGGTTGAGAGGAGGCACTAATGCAGTAGCTCTATTCTTCTATATAGGAGCAGTATTAGGCTACAGTCACACTATCAGTATTTGGTTAATATTTTTTGTCAGTATTTCTAAGCCAAAACCAGGTGAGAAACAGTCAAAGGAAAAGCATATTAGAAACAAGCGCACCAATTCTGCATTGTTTACCCACTCCTGGTTTTGGCTTACAAATACTGAGGAAAAATACTGACCAAACACTGATAGTGTAATTGAAGCCTTATAGTAGTTACAGTATATTCTTGTACAGAGGAGCAGTAATATAGTAGTTATATTCTTATACATAGGGGGCAGTATTATAGTAGTTTTATTCTTGTCCATAGGGGAGGATAGACGTGTGTTTGTGAGCTCACAGCAGGGCAGAGGCATGGCTTCTGACCCAGGTGGAGGGGAGGGAAGCTGGACTGATGATCCAGGGGAAGCTCCCAGCCTGGAGTGTGGCCTGCAGCATGGACCTGATGGTAATGGAAAGCTGGAAATGGTGGCTGGTGATTCTTCTAAACCTGCTTGTTATGTTGCTGGACTGAGTGCTAAAGCTACAAGGCAAAGTATTTTTAAGCTGGAATTGCAAATCAGCAAATTAAAAGATGAAATTAAGAAAGAGACTGATCCAAAGACAAAACTGGTGAAATGTGAGAACCTGGATGATTGCAGACGAGAGCTGGCCTTTCGGAAAGAAAACCTAGAAAAAGATATAAACTCTGTGCTCAGAAAGGAAACCTGGGCTATGGAGAAAAAGAGGGGATCCAGAGCTCAGTGGGCGAGTAGTAAAAGCTTCATTGGTAAAAAGGGCATTAGATATAAAACTGTGCACGGTGTGGAGCAAGGAAGTCCGGTAAGAAATGCAGCACTTATATCAGCCGCACAATGTTAGGGGTCTGAGGCAGTAGACAATGCTCTAGAGGAAAGTGTGTCAGCAAACGAGGGGTTAACTGCAGTGCCCTTTGAATGCAGCAATGCAGTGAGCACAGCTTCTATGTGTGATAAAGAAAGTGCCCCCCTGTACTGACTTTGTGAGACACCGCTCAGTGCTGTGTGCGAGACCCCGCTCAGTGGTGCTAGCGATTGCCTGTCTGTAACAGATAATAAAAGCATTATAATGGAGTCTGGTCAGTGAATGGAGACAATGGTGTAATGGAGTCTATGTCATGTATGTCAGTGATTGAAGACCACACTGAAGTAATAATGGACTCTGAACTGTCAGTGGTATTGGACTCTGAACCCTCCATGTCAGTGAATGGAGACCGCATTGTGCAACAATCAATAGTGGATCTGGGTGTTTTTGCAGCACAAACAGGTGTCAGTAATCATGGGGCTGGGGAAGACTTCAGCACTGATCCACTTGCAGCTGGGGAAGACTCCAGCACTGATCCACCCCCAGCTGGGGAAAGCTCCAGCACTGATCCACCTGCAGCTGGGGAAAGCTCCGGCACTGACCCTTCAGCTGACCAACATCAGTTCAGGAGACTGTTCTCCAATGTTGCAAGACTAGTGAACCCTCCACCTCAGAGGAGGAACACAGTCAGGATAAAGTACACAGGACCAGAGGAAAAGATCCCATCCATAATGTATATTGGAAAAGTTCTTCTGAAAGAGTTTATGAAGTTTAAGGCATCTGAGGTCTACGCTCTGATCCATGTTCCATCCAGCAGGATCTATGACATCAGTTTTAAACTCCAGTGTGATCTCTATCTGTTCTGGAACATCTACAATGACACCAAAGGAGATGAGATCTGGGATCATCTTCAGTGTATCCAGCTGTCTAAGCCGCAGGAAATAACAGCCACTGTTCTGCTTCAGTCTGAGGTGGTGGTGCTGACGGATCTGCAGCATTGGCTGAGCCGGCAATGCATGGTGAGAAGCCATCCCGAGAAGATCTATGATGAGGAGCAAATATGGAATGGAGAATATTCTATGAGAATCCAGCTTCTACATAACCAGACATCTGCCCCACTCCTTCTACCTGGGCTCAGAGAGGGGGATATGCTACTACCCCGGTCAGCCACGTCTGTGCCATTGATGTGGGGGCAGGCACCTCGCCATGAACTGCTCTCGTATCACGTGCTCATTGTGTGGACAGTTTGGGCATACAAAGGACAAATGCACAGGACCCGTCATCTGTAATCTGTGCTCAGGACCCGGGCATACGTTCCGTGATTGCCCTCATGCAGAACATAATAAATATAATGGCCAGACCTCCTTGGAAATTATGAAAGAAGTCACCAGAGGTGCGGATGTTGTCCAAGAAGCTGGCACTGATGAGGTGACAAGCCATAGTAGCAGTCAACATGCTCCACAGACTGAGATACTACTAATGGATGCTGCACTAGTAGGACCACCAACCACTGAAGAAATGCCAAAAGTACCACCAGCCACTGAAGAAACATCTGAAGTACCACCAGCCACTGAAGAACCATATAAAGTACATTCATCCACTAAGAAAAGATGTAAACTACCATCACTGGCCATGAAACTAAGATCTAAACAATGGTCAGCCACTAAAGTAGGGCCTAAAATACCAGTAACTAAAGAGAGACCTAAGGTGTCCAGAGAAGTTGTCTCCAAACCATCCGAGCAGCAGCCCAGTACATCTGTAGAAGCTGTTAAGCTGACCACAGTGTCCAGTGTGGATGTGGAAGGGTATGTGACTGTAAGAAGAAAAAAGCCTTTGTGGATTCCTCCAGAAAAGTCACAGCAGCACAGAAAACCTCTGAGCCTCTATTGCTGGAGACAAGTCCTAGATGCTACAATGTACTGGGAGAAGAAGACCAAGAAGAGGCACGGATGGAGCAAGGTCCTTCATACACCATAGAACATGTCACTGATGAGATGGATCCTGACCCTCCCGTGTCCACGAAGAGATGGGGCACTGCAGGTGACAGCAGTAGAAGGAGGAAGAAGACCAGAAAGTCTGACTGATCAGGATGCGGCTGAGCATAAGCTCCATTAATGTGAACAGTGAGACGTTTCTGGAGGCCAGTGTCCATGTGACTGCAGCCAAGAGAGACTAGAGACTGGGTCCGTCATTGTGGTCCTTCGGGCTGGAGAGAAATGATGGTGTTGGGATTTTGTCTAACACCATTGATGTCCAGGTGGACCGAGTCCTGGAGATCTGTCCGGCCGCTGTCTGATGCTGGACTTTATAATGGAATCCATCCAGTATAGAAAGAGAAACATTTATGTTCCATAGACCATGAAAAAGCGGAGGGAACAGTTGGGATTTTGCAATGTTTTCTAATGTTATTGTTTATGTAAGAAATGTAAATGATGTAAGAAAGCAATATTTATTTCCTTTATTATTTTGTGATTTGAATGTAAATATTCTGTAATATATGGTTGTGAGTTTTTAAATAAAAAGATCATTATAGTAGTTATATTCTTGTACATAGAGGGTGGTATTATAGTAGTTATATTATTGTACATAGGAGCAGTATTATAGTAGTTATATTCTTGTACATAGCGTGATGCAGTGAAACCTGCTGCAGCTAAGGGGCGCTGTATGTGCTCCTCAGGATACGCATGGAGGCGTATCTGTAATGGTGATAATGAAACAGTGTCCGGCATGATTGTAAATGGCCAGTATGTGTCGCAGAGGGAGTCTGCACTGTAAGCCTGTAGTATTGTTCTGGGACCTATAGTCCCACAAGTATTTGTATAGTTAAAATGGAGGCTTGTAGGGTTAGGCAGAGAGCTGGGCGGGTCTGGCTAACCACACACCACCCATCTATGGGAGTGGTTACAAGTACATAATGTGACCTGGGTTTGGTCACATGGGCTCTGTGGAGGCTGTGTAGGTCCTGGAAGGCTTGTGTGTTGGGAGGTCCTGTGTGTGGACCGGACCCCTTAATAGCGCACTGAGAGGCTGTGGACCCGAAGACTTGTGTGTTGGGAGATCCTGGGAGTAGGATTGGATCCCTGAATAGTGCACTGAGAGACATGTGTGTTGGGAGATCCTGGGAGTAGGATCGAATCCCTGAAAAGGGCACTGAGAGGCCTGTGTTGGAAGATCCTGGGAGTAGGACTTCCTGAATAGCACAACCTGTGTTGGAAGATCCTGGGAGTAGGACTTCCTGAAGAGCACATGGAAAGGCATGTTTGCAGAGTCTGTGATGGCACTGCATTGGGGGAGCTACAGCCCATATTAGAATCTGGACTGTCAGGTGGCCTGGTGAGCAAGGCATCGTCTGGGATAGTGATCCCAGTTCGGCAGTTTCCATGGAGAGAGAGTACTGACAGGAGTCAGTGTGTGGAGCAGGAGCTCCTGGAAGGTAACCCAGAGTATGGTGAACTGTGTGCCCTGACAGTGGGGCAGTTAATGAACTGTGTGTCCACCAATGGTAACTGGACGGAGTAAGGTCCAGCATGTTGTAGTTCCTGCGAACCAATGTCATGTGCGTTATATGAGTAGAAACATTGATACGGCATACAGAAACCCCCTGGGAACTAGTCAACGAGGACTGGTGGGTATAGTGTCTCAACTGTGAGTTAAAGCCATATATGAAGTATTTAAGCTAAAGATGCAACTTAATGTCATCTGTTGGTGCCTATTGTGTTCCATGAAGTATATAATGAACTGTGCATGACCCGGTTTATGACTGCATAATAAACCGCATGAACTGTTTAATAGAGAAAATTGTGCCTGTGTGACTGAATCCCGTTGCTAAGCGAGTGTTCCCCAATACATTCAGTAAGCGCTATTTAACATATGGTGGAGAATGCGGGCAACGGTCCAGAAAGCATGTGTGGATTTGATTGCTGTAACTTAGCGAGGTTACGAAGTTTGCTGTCGATCGGCAGGTCCACAAAGCTTACAAATGTCTGACTGTAACTCGGCAGGTTTACGAAGTTTGCTGTGGATCTGTGGGTCCACGAAGTCTGCGGTGCAGAGCCTTGTGGAGAGTAGCTGCAGGTGCAGCAAGAGGTTATGCAGCAGCAGGAACTGCAGTTGCAGCAGCAGCGGCTTGTGATCAGCACCTGGAGGTGCCAGCGGTTTATATCTGCAGCAGGAGCTGTCGAAGTACCAGCAGGAGCTGTTAAGGTTTCATACAAACATTGGTGGTCCAGGTCGTACAAACTCTTAAAGGGCCAGTGCAAGCCCAGAGACATATTGGTGTACTGTGCGAACTGGGGTCTGAGAGTACTGTGGGGAGTCCACGGGGTGTACCCCAGGGAAAGGGTGGTATCCCTAAAAGGGTAGTGTCCCTAAAAGTAAGCAGTAACCCAAACAGGGATGGTTGCCCAAAAAGGGGTGGAGTCCCAAAAGGGGATGTAACCCAAACAAGAATAGTTGCCCAAAAAGGGGTGGAGTCCCAAAAGGGGGCGGTAACCCGAACAGGAATAGTTGCCCAAAAAGGGGTGGAATCCCAAAAGGGGGCAGTAACCTAAACAAGGATAGTTGCTCAAAAAGGGGTGGAGTCCCAGGGAATGGTAGTTTCCCAAAAGGGGATGGAGCATCCTGAAGGGGTGCCACAGCCCTGAGCAAGTGCATTATGTGTGTCCAGTCTGCTATGTGAACTATCAACCCGGCAAGAGTTTACGGGGGTGTGCCCTTCAGATTCACGAGAAGGAAATGTGCTGACTGGTCGATTCTGGGAGCCTGGAGACTCTAGTTAGGATTGCACCTGAGGGATTTGAAATACCCAATAGGAGGGTTAGGGTGACCTGCATCTATGGGCGCACTACGGACTATCCAGTGGCCAAGGTGATCCTCGAGATGGCCAGGGACAGTGCAATCCATGATGTCACCATAGTCTCAAACTTAACCTGTCTAGTGATAATAGGCCGGGACTCTGGGCTGTTCTCAGACTTGTGGGAGAGAGGAGCTCCTCTACAGCAGGAGGATGGAGGGCTCTCTGCTCATGGGGTTGCATGCTTAAAAGCATTAATACCTTCCATAATTGACGGGTCAGACGTCGGGTTGACCAGTGGGAAGGGTACGTCTGCCCAACTTACAGAGATGACGTCACCTGACGTGTAGCACAAGATGACGATGGTAGCCATATCAGAACATATGACCAGATGGATGTGTGGGTCTGGCCAATTCTAGGACTTTGCAGAGGTGACCAAAGGTGTGACCGTTGAAGACGGGGACATTCCAGGAATGGTGTCCGACACCGTTAGAGATGGGGACTGCTGGTACCAGGATGACTGATTGGGTGGTGGTGACTCCCATTCAGATAATGATGTGATAGTTAAACAGAGTGGAGCTGACACCCAGATAGAGAGTGACTTTAGGGTTCACCATACTGTGGGGTGTGACACAGACTCCAGGGGTGACTGTAACTCTGAGAAAGTAAGGGAGTACAGTAGAAAAGAGCCCCACAAAGAGGTCCTCCCGTCGCCAGAGGAACAAGGGCCACAAAGAAGTTGTTCAAGTGACTCTTGCTGATAATAGAAGGTCGTGTACTTCTACCTCCCATATGAGTTCTCTTGCAGACGCTGAAGAGATCAGGAAGGAAGGTGTCATGTCATTGCCCCTAGCAACCACTAGGGTGGTGTCGGATGACCGGGCTCAGAGACAAGCAGAGACCCTAGAGTTGGTCATAGGTGATAGACGGAAGACCCAAGAGAGAGTTAACCCCTTCATGACCGGGGGATTTTTCGTTTTTCCGTGTTCGTTTTTCGCTCCCCTCCTTCCCAGAGCCATAACTTTTTTATTTTTCCGTCAATTTGGCTATGTGAGGGCTTATTTTTTGCGGGACGAGTTGTACTTTTGAACGACATCATTGGTTTTAGCATGTCGTGTACTAGAAAACGGGAAAAAAATTCCAAGTGCGGTGAAATTGCAAAAAAAGTGCAATCCCACATTGGTTTTTTGTTTGGCTTTTTTGCTAGGTTCACTAAATGCTAAAAATGACCTGCCATTATGATTCTCCAGGTCATTACGAGTTCATAGACACCAAACATGACTAGGTTATTTTTTATCTAAGTGGTGAAAAAAAATTCCAAACTTTGCTAAAAAAAAAAAAAAAAAAAAAAAATTGCGCCATTTTCCGATACTCGTAGCGTCTCCATTTTTCATCATCTGGGGTCGGTTGAGGGCTTATTTTTTGCGTGCCGAGATGACGTTTTTAATGATAGCATTTCGGTGCAGATACGTTCTTTTGATCGCCCGTTATTGCATTTTAATGCAATGTCGCGGCGACCAAAAAAACGTAATTCTGGCGTTTCGAGTTTTTTTCCCGCTACGCTGTCTAGCGATCAGGTTAATACTTTTTTTTATTTGATAGATCGGGCGATTCTGAGCGCGGCGATACCAAATATGCGTAGATTTGATATTTTTTTTATTGATTTATTTTGATTGGGGCGAAAGGGGGGTGATTTAAACTTTTATGTTTTTTTTATTTTTTTCACATTTTTTTAAACTTTTTTTTTAAACTTTTGCCATGCTTCAATAGCCTCCACGAGAGGCTAGAAGCAGGCACAACACGATCGCCTCTGCTACATAGCAGCGATCTGCTGATCGCTGCTATGTAGCAGAATTGCACGTGTGCTGTGAGCGCCGACCACAGGGTGGCGCTCACAGCGACGGGCAATCAGTAACCATAGAGGTCTCAAGGACCTCTATGGTTACCATTCACAAGCATCGCCGACCCCCGATCATGTGACGGGGGTCGGCGATGACGTCATTTCCGGCCGCCCGGCCGGAAGCGGTAGTTAAATGCCGCTGTCTGCGTTTGACAGCGGCATTTAACTAGTTAATAGGTGCGGGCAGATCGCGATTCTGCCCGCGCCTATTACGGGCACATGTCAGCTGTTCAAAACAGCTGACATGTCCCGGCTTTGGTGCGGGCTCACCGCGGAGCCCTGCATCAAAGCAGGGGAGCCGGCATCGGACGGTATAGTACGTCCGATGCCGGTAAGGGGTTAAACCTGCGGATGCAGGAATAGGTGGGCAAGTTGGCCCATTTGAAAATGTATTTAAAGAAGTGATGGTGCGACACATGCTAGCCAAAAGAGAACAGGATGACGAAATAGAGCTGATTAAAGAGACAGTGAAAGAAAATGTCGAACGAGAAAGGATCCTGAGACAAGTGGCTGAGCACAGGGTGGATGAGCTGGAGAAGGAAGTCTCTGAGCTCAGAGTTCACCTGTCAACGTGGCAAAGCATGACCAAGGCCCTAAGGGAAGATGTGGAAGTGCTCAAAGAAGCATTAAGAGGTCCTCTACAAGAGAAAGAGGTGGTGATTGCAGACTTACCGCTGTAGTGCCAGAGTGGTAACAAGGCGGAGCTGCCAATTCCCATCTTGTCGGAGGCTCATGTCGAAGATAAAGCTGAGAAAGAGTTCAAGCTAAAAGCGAAACATGACAATCACCTGGTCGTGGCAGATGTCTTGATGGAAAGTTCCATGGCAAAGCGGGAGGTATACGTCTGTTAGGGCTCGCGGAACGCACCAAATAATAAGATAGGTAGAATAAGGTGCGTTCGCAGCCCAGGGTCCACCGTGCAGAGATGGAACCTGCTGCCAAGTAATAACGGACTATATGGCGGTACAATGTGACTACACACACGGGTTAACTTCACCCTGTGTGAAGGAAGTGAACCCTTTTAAGTCACAGGGCCGCGGTACCGCACACAAGAGCACAAGCAAGGAGTCTCCGAGCTCAGTCCTAAGACTTGGGATCTGAGTCTGTGTAGACTACTTGCGGTCGACACCGCAACTGGGGTGTCAGCGTAACCAAAATAATAACTAAAGAATGCACGAGAGTGCGTGCGTTGCCGCACTGGCGGACGCCACTAACCACCCAGGCTTGGGTCAGGAAAGCGCTGTGAAAGCGCACAGCGCCGCACTGGCGGACACAGCAACTAGACGCTGTATTGGTGTGTAACGTGCTGTTGGGTAAGTCGGGCGCTAGACAGCAATCATACACCTTTCGCGAACAGTCATCCAATAGGGAGGGTTTTTTAAAGAACGACATTCACTCACAACACACACATGTTTACAAATGTACACTAGCGCATGGCCGTGTGGTCATGCGAAGCTTATATAGCTGCAGCACGTTCAGGACCTTCCAATAAAGGACCAATGGGAAGCTGCCACAGAAGTTTAGCACCTTCAAGACCTTCCTGGTGGACCAATGGGAACCGCTGCAGCATCTGAGCATGTGACCCTCAATCTCCAACGGGAGATCTCACCCTGGGCATGCTCAGAAGGGAAAAAGCAGGACTTAGTCCCAAAAGTGTCCCCACATACAGTCCTGCACAGAATATAATGTCCCCACATATAGTCCTGCACATAGTTTGATGGCCCCACATATAGTCCTGCACATAATATAATGGCATCACATACAGTCATGCACATAATATAATGGCCCCACATATAGTCTTGAACATAATATAATGGTCCCACATATAGCCCTGCACACAGGGCTGCCACTAGGAATTTTATGGCCCCATACTGGCAAAATTTTCGGGCCCCCCTGAGACTCCACCCAAGTTCCGCCTCCACTGTCCCACCACCCACTCTTGGAAAAACTCAACTTCTCCACCACCTTCTCACCAATCAGATATTAACAGTTCCCATCAAACACCAGATCACATTCATAACCAGCAGCTTTTGTTCTGGCCAAAATAATTTTTAAGCTGCCACCATGTCACGGTAGACTCTTTTGGCAGGGCCCTACTCTACTCTAAACTATTAAATATAAATATACAGTGGGGCAAAAAAGTATTTAGTCAGTCAGCAATAGTGCAAGTTCCACCACTTAAAAAGATGAGAGGCGTCTGTAATTTACATCATAGGTAGACCTCAACTATGGGAGACAAACTGAGAAAAAAAAATCCAGAAAATCACATTGTCTGTTTTTTTAACATTTTATTTGCATATTATGGTGGAAAATAAGTATTTGGTCAGAAACAAAATTTCATCTGAATACTTTGTAATATATCCTTTGTTGGCAATGACAGAGGTCAAACGTTTTCTGTAAGTCTTCACAAGGTTGCCACACACTGTTGTTGGTATGTTGGCCCATTCCTCCATGCAGATCTCCTCTAGAGCAGTGATGTTTTTGGCTTTTCGCTTGGCAACACGGACTTTCAACTCCCTCCAAAGGTTTTCTATAGGGTTGAGATCTGGAGACTGGCTAGGCCACTCCAGGACCTTGAAATGCTTCTTACGAAGCCACTCCTTCGTTGCCCTGGCGGTGTGCTTTGGATCATTGTCATGTTGAAAGACCCAGCCACGTTTCATCTTCAATGCCCTTGCTGATGGAAGGAGGTTTGCACTCAAAATCTCACGATACATGGCCCCATTCATTCTTTCATGTACCCGGATCAGTCGTCCTGTCCCCTTTGCAGAGAAACAGCCCCAAAGCATGATGTTTCCACCACCATGCTTTACAGTAGGTATGGTGTTTGATGGATGCAACTCAGTATTCTTTTTCCTCCAAACACGACAAGTTGTGTTTCTACCAAACAGTTCCAGTTTGGTTTCATCAGACCATAGGACATTCTCCCAAAACTCCTCTGGATCATCCAAATGCTCTCTAGCAAACTTCAGACAGGCCCGGACATGTACTGGCTTAAGCAGTGGGACACGTCTGGCACTGCAGGATCTGAGTCCATGGTGGCGTAGTGTGTTACTTATGGTAGGCCTTGTTACATTGGTCCCAGCTCTCTGCAGTTCATTCACTAGGTCCCCCCGCGTGGTTCTGTGATTTTTGCTCACCGTTCTTGTGATCATTCTGACCCCACGGGGTGGGATTTTGCGTGGAGCCACAGATCGAGGGAGATTATCAGTGGTCTTATATGTCTTCCATTTTCTAATTATTGCTCCCACTGTTGATTTCTTCACTCCAAGCTGGTTGGCTATTGCAGATTCAGTCTTCCCAGCCTGGTGCAGGGCTACAATTTTGTTTCTGGTGCCCTTTGACAGCTCTTTGGTCTTCACCATAGTGGAGTTTGGAGTCAGACTGTTTGAGGGTGTGCACAGGTGTCTTTTTATACTGATAACAAGTTTAAACAGGTGCCATTACTACAGGCAATGAGTGGAGGAAAGAGGAGACTCTTAAAGAAGAAGTTACAGGTCTGTGAGAGCCAGAAATCGTGATTGTTTGTTTCTGACCAAATACTTATTTTCCACCATAATATGCAAATAAAATGTTAAAAAAACAGACAATGTGATTTTCTGGATTTTTTTTTCTCAGTTTGTCTCCCATAGTTGAGGTCTACCTATGATGTAAATTACAGACGCCTCTCATGTTTTTAAGTGGTGGAACTTGCACTATTGCTGACTGACTAAATACTTTTTTGCCCCACTGTATATATTTTTTTTTCTTTAACGGAATCAGTCACATACTTTTTTTTAAATGACCATTAATACCACATAGAAGGGACAAATACCATCACACCATGACCAGACCACATATTACCACCACATAGTGACCAAATAATACCATATACAAGGAACAAATACTGCCACACCATGACCAGATCACATATTACCACCACATAGTGACTGAACACTACAATACTAATCATTAATTTAAAAAAACAATAACAAAAAACACAATACTACAGTGCCTACAAGTAGTATTCAACCCCCTGCAGATTTAGCAGGTTTACACATTTGGAATTAACTTGGCATTGTGACATTTGGACTGTAGATCAGCCTGGAAGTGTGAAATGCACTGCAGCAAAAAGAATGTTATTTCTTTGTTTATTTTTTTTTTAAATTGTGAAAAGTCTTTTCAGAGGGTCATTTATTATTCAACCCCTCAACCCACCAGAATTCTGTTTGGTTCCCCTAAAGTATTAAGAAGTAGTTCAGGCACAAAGAACAATGAGCTTCACATGTTTGGATTAATTATCTCTTTTTCCAGCCTTTTCTGACTATTTAAGACCCTCCCCAAACTTGTGAACAGCACTCATACATGGTCAACATGGGAAAGACAAAGGAGCATTCCAAGGCCATCAGAGACAAGATCGTGGAGGGTCACAAGGCTGGCAAGGGGTACAAAACCCTTTCCAAGGAGTTGGGCCTACCTGTCTCCACTGTTGGGAGCATCATCCGGAAGTGGAAGGCTTATGGAACTACTGTTAGCCTTCCACGGCCTGGACAGCCTTTGAAAGTTTCCTCCCGTGCCGAGGCCAGGCTTGTCCGAAGAGTCAAGGCTAACCCAAGGACAACAAGGAAGGAGCTCCGGGAAGATCTCATGGCAGTGGGGACATTGGTTTCAGTCAATACCATAAGTAACGTACTCCACCGCAATGGTCTCCATTCCAGACGAGCCCGTAAGGTACCTTTACTTTCAAAGCGTCATGTCAAGGCTCGTCTACAGTTTGCTCATGATCACTTGGAGGACTCTGAGACTGACTGGTTCAAGGTTCTCTGGTCTGATGAGACCAAGATCGAGATCTTTGGTGCCAACCACACACGTGACGTTTGGAGACTGGATGGCACTGCATACGACCCCAAGAATACCATCCCTACAGTCAAGCATGGTGGTGGCAGCATCATGCTGTGGGGCTGTTTTTCAGCCAAGGGGCCTGGCCATCTGGTCCGCATCCATGGGAAGATGGATAGCACGGCCTACCTGGAGATTTTGGCCAAGAACCTCCGCTCCTCCATCAAGGATCTTAAGATGGGTCGTCATTTCATCTTCCAACAAGACAACAACCCAAAGCACACAGCCAAGAAAACCAAGGCCTGGTTCAAGAGGCAAAAAATCAAGGTGTTGCAGTGGCCTAGTCAGTCTCCTGACCTTAACCCAATTGAAAACTTGTGGAAGGAGCTCAAAATTAAAGTCCACATGAGACACCCAAAGAACCTAGATAACTTGGAGAAGATCTGCATGGATGAGTGGGCCAAGATAACTCCAGAGACCTGTGCCGGCCTGATCAGGTCTTAGAAAAGACGATTATTAGCTGTAATTGCAAACAAAGGTTATTCCACAAAATATTAAACCTAGGGGTTGAATAATAATTGACCCACACTTTTATGTTTAAAATTTATAAAAATTTAACTGAGCAACAAAACTTTTTGGTTTGTAAGATTTATGCATCTGTTAATAAATCCTGCTCTTGTTTGAAGGCTCTAACTTATTTGCATCTTATTAAACCTGCTAAATCTGCAGGTTGAATACTACTTGTAGGCACTGTAAGTGCCAATATACACAGGAACTCTGTATTTACTGTCAGTGTACTATAATACCACCCCCTATGTACAAGATTATAACTCCTATAATACTGCTCCTATAATTCTGCTCCTATGTACGTTAATATAATTACTATAATACTGCCCCTATGTACAATAATATAACTACTATAATACTATTGTGACGCGAGTCACTTTAGTAATAATAAGTTCCAAAAATGGAGCGAAAGACTACAATAACAGATAGTAATATAATACTACTTACTGGATAAGTAAAGGGAGGTCAAACGAACGAGGTCAGGTCCAGGAATGGTGCATTACAACAGGGTGTAGTCAGAGACGAAATCAAATTCAGGAAAACCAAAAAGGCAAATTTAGTTTACAGGGAGCAGGCAAAAGAGAAGTCAGGTCACAAGCAAAGAGTCAAGTCCAGAAAGGGAAAAGAGTCAGGCTGGGTCAGGCGAAGAGCACAGAGGGATCAGACTTACACAAGCAGCAGCAAGTGTACGATTGACACAGAGTGAAGGAGCTAGCATTCTTAAATAGAAAACTAATCATGGAAAGTGAACACAGATGATGCAGCACAAACCCAGCACAAAGTAACATATCGCACAGGAACAGAGTGGAGATCATGACAACTATTATATTGCTAGATGGTGGCCCGATTCTAACGCATCAGGTATTCTAGGATATGTACGTAGTTTTAAGAATAATGCAATGAATACACAGGATTTTCCGGGTAAAATATATACTTTATCAGTGAAGCGGTGTTTAAATCCCGCACAAGTATCATTGATTGGTCACGGCCGGCCGTGACCAATCAGCAGACGCATTAGGGGGATGCTCATGCTTATTATGGCGTTGTCTGCACTAACCAGCCGTGTGCATTCCTCAAAACACTGAAGGACTTGACACATGTCTTGAATCTTCGACCACTGCACACCTGACAACTCCATGTCTGCCATCCTACTGCCTGCCCGTGTATGTGTATCCTCCCACAAAAACATAACAGCCCGCCTCTGTTCGCACAGTCTCTGAAGCATGTGCAGTGTTGAGTTCCACCTTGTTGCAACGTCTATGATTAGGCGATGCTGGGGAAGGTTCAAAGAACGCTGATAGGTCTGCATACGGCTGGAGTGTACGGGCGAACGGCGGATATGTGAGCAAAGTCCACGCACTTTGAGGAGCAGGTCGGATAACCCCGGATAACTTTTCAGGAAGCACTGCACCACCAGGTTTAAGGTGTGAGCCAGGCAAGGAATGTGTTTCAGTTGGGAAAGGGAGATGGCAGCCATGAAATTCCTTCCGTTATCACTCACTACCTTGCCTGCCTCAGTGCCCAACCACGACTGCGTTTCTTTCTGCAAGAACTCGGACAGAACTTCCGCGGTGTGTCTGTTGTCGCCCAAACACTTCATAGCCAATACAGCCTGCTGATGTTTGCCAGTAGCTGCCCCATAATGGGAGACCTGGTGTGCAACAGTGGCAGCTGCGGATGGAGTGGTTGTGCGACTGCGGTCTGTGGACGAGCTCTCGCTTCTGCAGGAGGACGAAGAGGAGGAGGAGGGGGTGCGAACGGCTACAGCCAACTGTTTCCTAGACCGTGGGCTAGGCAGAACTGTCCCAAACTTGCTGTCCCCTGTGGACCCTGCATCCACAACATTCACCCAGTGTGCCGTGATGGACACGTAACGTCCCTGGCCATGCCTACTGGTCCATGCATCTGTTGTCAGGTGCACCTTTGTGCTCACAGATTGCCTGAGTGCATGGACGATGCGCTCTTTAACATGCTGGTGGAGGGCTGGGATGGCTTTTCTGGAAAAAAGTGTCGACTGGGTAGCTCGTAGCGTGGTACAGCGTAGTCCATCAGGGCTTTGAAAGCTTCGCTTTCAACTAACCGGTAGGGCATCATCTCTAACGAGATTAGTCTAGCTATGTGGGCGTTCAAACCCTGTGTACGCGGATGCGAGGCTAAGTACTTCCTTTTTCTAACCATAGTCTCATGTAGGGTGAGCTGGACTGGAGAGCTGGAGATCGTGGAACTAGCGGGGGTGCCGGTGGACATGGCAGACTGAGAGATGGTGGGAGATGGTATTGTTGCCACCGGTGCCCTAGATGCAGTGTTTCCTACTACGAAACTGGTGATTCCCTGACCCTGACTGCTTTGGCCTGGCAAAGAAACCTGCACAGGTACTGCAGGTGGTGCTGAAAATGGTGGCCCTACACTGCCGGAAGGGATGTTGCGTTGCTGACTAGCTTCATTGCCCGAGGGTGCTACAACCTTAAGGGACGTTTGGTAGTTAGTCCAGGCTTGCAAATGCATGGTGGTTAAATGTCTATGCATGCAACTTGTATTGAGACTTTTCAGATTCTGTCCTCTGCTTAAGGTAGTTGAACATTTTTGACAGATGACTTTGCGCTGATCAATTGGATGTTGTTTAAAAAAATGCCAGACTGCACTCTTTCTAGCATCGGATACCTTTTCAGGCATTGCAGACTGAGCTTTAACCGGATGGCCACGCTGTCCTCCAACAGGTTTTGGCTTTGCCACGCGTTTTGGGCAAGATACGGGCCCGGCAGATGGAACCTGTTGCGATGTTGATGCCTGCTGCGGCCCCTCCTCCTCCGCTTCAGAACTGCTGCCGCCTGCACCCTGTTCCCCCAATGGCTGCCAATCGGGGTCAAGAACTGGGTCATCTATTACCTCTTCTTGTAGCTCGTGTGCAACTTCGTCTGTGTCACCGTGTCGGTCGGTGGTATAGCGTTCGTGATGGGGCAACATAGTCTCATCAGGGTCTGATTCTTGATCATTACCCTGCGAGGGCAATGTTGTGGTCTGAGTCAAAGGACCAGCATAGTAGTCTGGCTGTGGCTGTGCATCAGTGCACTCCATGTCAGATTCAACTTGTAATGGGCATGGACTGTTAACTGCTTCACTTTCTAAGCCAGGGACGGTATGTGTAAAGAGCTCCATGGAGTAACCCATTGTGTCGCCTGCTGCATTCTTCTCTGTTGTTGTTTTTGCTGAAGAGGACAAGGAAGCGACTTGTCCCTGACCGTGAACATCACTAACGACGCGCTGCTTTGACATTTACCAGTTTCACGAGAGGAGGCAAAAGAGCTAGAGGCTGAGTCAGCAAGATAAGCCAAAACTTGCTCTTGCTGCTCCGGCTTTAAAAGCGGTTTTCCTACTCCCAGAAAAGGGAGCGTTCGAGGCCTTGTGTAGCCAGACGACGAACCTGGCTCCACAGCTCCAGACTTAGGTGCAATATTTTTTTTCCCACGACCAGCTGATGCTCCACCACTACCACTACCCTCATTACCAGCTGACAATGAACGCCCCCGGCCACGACCTCTTCCACGAGACTTCCTCATTGTTTTAAAAACGTAAACAAACTAACGGTATTTGTTGCTGTCACACAACTTACACGGTGAGCTATAACTTCAGTATGATTTAGCTACCCCTTTACAGGTGAGTGAGACCACAACGAAAATCAGGCACAATGTTACACACTCTGTTGTTGGTGGCAACAAATGAGAGAGATGCCACACACGCAGGACTGTCACTGAAGCACAAATGTAAATATTAATCTCCCACTGATTTTTTTTTTTTTTTTTTTCAGGGAGACTTTAGGAAAAAAAAATAATAGAAGAAAATGATTTTTTCAGGAAGAATTTAGAAACCAAATAAAATAAAATGATTTTTTCAGGGAGAATTTAGAAAACAAATAAAACAAAAAAAGGCTTTCTATGGCCCACTGAGTGAGAGATGACGCACACAGGAGTCAGAAGTGGCACACAAGCCCAGAGGCCAATATTTATCTCCCACTGATTGATTTATTGATTTTTTCAGGTAGAATTTAGAACCCAAATCAACCAAAAACATAAATAGGCTTTCTATGGCCCACTATTTGTGAGAGAGATGGCACGCTCAGGACTGGCACACAAGCCCAGAGGCCAATATTAATCTCCCACTTTTTTTTTTTGTTCCAGGGAAAATTTATAAACCCAATAAAAAAAATAATAAATAGGCTTTCTATGGCCCACTATCTGAGAGAGAGAGATGGCACGCTTAGGACTGGCACACAAGCCCAAAGGCCAATATTAATCTCCCACTGATTGATTTATTGATTTTTTCAGGTAGAATTTAGAACCCAAATAAAGCAAAAAAAAAAAAAAATGGGCTTTCTATGGCCCACTGAG
Organism: Ranitomeya imitator; assembly: GCF_032444005.1. Lineage (NCBI taxonomy): Eukaryota > Metazoa > Chordata > Amphibia > Anura > Dendrobatidae > Ranitomeya > Ranitomeya imitator. The sequence goes on along the minus strand of NC_091283.1, from coordinate 417,802,300 downwards.
TGAGTGATGATGCACACAGGAGTCAGGAGTGGCACACAAGCCCTGAGGCCAATATTTTTCTCCCACTGATTGATGTAGTGATTTTTTCAGGTAGATTTTAGAACCCAAATCAAGCAAAAAAATAAATAGGCTTTCTATGGCCCACTATTTGTGAGAGAGATGGCACGCTCAGGACTGGCACACAAGCCCAGAGGCCAATATTAATCTCCCACTTTTTTTTTTTTTGTTCCAGGGAAAATTTATAAACCCAATAAAAAAAATTATAAATAGGCTTTCTATGGCCCACTATCTGAGAGAGAGAGATGGCACGCTTAGGACTGGCACACAAGCCCAAAGGCCAATATTAATCTCTCACTGATTGATTTATTGATCTTTTCAGGTAGAATTTAGAACCCAAATAAAGCAAAAAAAAAAAATGGGCTTTCTATGGCCAACTGAGTGAGTGATGATGCACACAGGAGTCAGGAGTGGCACACAAGCCCTGAGGCCAATATTTTTCTCCCACTGATTGATGTAGTGATTTTTTCAGGTAGATTTTAGAACCCAAATCAAGCAAAAAAATAAATAGGCTTTCTATGGCCCACTGACTGAGAGATGGCACACACAGGAGTCAAGAGTGGCACACAAGCCCTGAGGCCAATATTTTTCTCCCACTGATTGATGTAGTGATTTTTTCAGGTAGATTTTATAACCCAAATCAAGCAAAAAAATAAATAGGCTTTCTATGGCCCACTGAGTGAGAGATGGCACACACAGGGATGGCACTCTAGCAGAAATGTCAATCTTAATCTCCCACAAAAAAAAAAAAAAAAACAAAAAAAAAAAAACAGGGAGTATCCAACAATTACTATCTCCCTGCAGTAATCTCAGCCAGGTATGGCAGGCAGCAATAAGGAGTGGACTGATGCACAAATTAAATAAAAAGTGTGGACAAACAAAAAAGATAGCTGTGCAGAAAGGAAGGAACAAGAGGATTTGTGCTTTGAAAAAAGCAGTTGGTTTGCACAGCGGCGTACACACAGCAATGCAGCTATCAGGGAGCCTTCTAGGGCAGCCCAATGAGCTACAGCGCTGAGGGGAAAAAAAAAAAAAAAAAGTAGCTTCCACTGTCCCTGCACACCGAAGGTGGTGTTGGGCAGTGGAAATCGCTACAGCACAAGCGGTTTGGTGGTTAATGGACCCTGCCTAACGCTATCCCTGCTTCTGACGAAGCGGCAGCAACCTCTCCCTAAGCTCAGATCAGCAGCAGTAACATGGCGGTCGGCGGGAACGCCCCTTTATAGCCCCTGTGACGCCGCAGACAGCAAGCCAATCACTGCAATGCCCTTCTCTAAGATGGTGGGGACCAGGACCTATGTCATCACGCTGCCCACACTCTGCGTTTACCTTCATTGGCTGAGAAATGGCGCTTTTCGCGTCATTGAAACGCGACTTTGGCGCGAAAGTCGCGTACCGCATGGCCGACCCCGCACAGGGGTCGGATCGGGTTTCATGAAACCCGACTTTGCCAAAAGTCGGCGACTTTTGAAAATGAACGACCCGTTTCGCTCAACCCTAGTTATATTCTTGTAGATAGGGATAGTATTATAGTAGTTATTCTATAGAAGTGACTATGTTCTCATGGTACTCACTTAGGGTCATAATCTGGCCTTGTCTGGAGGTGGTTTTATAGGTCTCAAATTGTTAGATTAGTTTTTATTGCTTTAATTTTACAGGTTCCTCTATGACTCGATTTTAAAAACAAAAAGTCGTGACATTTATCGCCCGTCCACCGGAGCCTCACTGCTATTGGCCGCCATACACACTTGTGACCAGGTGAGTGAGCACATTTTTGACAGTTACTATAAAATATCATTGGCCTACGCATCCCGTTCCATGTGTTTTATTAGGGTATTTTGATGTCCTAAAGGGATGTCTACAGTTCAGGACCTTCCTGGATTAATCAGGCCGTCTTATGAAATAGAACTGTCACCCTGGAGGAGCAGGACCATCCATGTATGGCAGGCTATGGTGGCCACCAATCCCCTAAATTCTTTGTTTGATAAAATTGATACCAGTAGGCTGATGCTGATACTACATTTTCACTGGGGATGCTTCACTGCCATAAACCATCGGAGATGTTCATATTACCCCATGGGATGCTGAAATTAACCTCATTTGCCCTAACTCACCCAAGTTGCTGCTATTAATCCCATCATAGCCCATCATGGTTGCTGGCATTAAATCCAACTTCCATAGACCACGGGATGGTGTTGGCATTACCTCCTTCTATCCTGGACCTCCAGTGATGCTAACATTAACCCTATTTACTGTAGACCACAATAGGTGACAACAAAAAGCCCACTAACAATTGGAGCTAATTTTCCATTCAAAAAGTGAAATGGCGCGCCTTCCCTTCCGAGCCCTGCCGTGTGCCCAAACAGTGGTTTACCCCCACATATGAGGTATCGGCGTACTCGAGAGAAATTGCTCAACAAATTTTATGATCCATTTTATCCTATTGCCCATGTGAAAATGAAAAAATTGAGGCGAAAAGAAATTTTCTGTGAAAAAAAAGTACTTTTTCATATTTACAGATCAATTTGTGAAGCACCTGAGGGTTTAAAGTGCTCACTAGGCATCTAGATAAGTTCCTTGGGGGGTCTAGTTTCCAAAATGGGGTCACTTGTGGGGAAACTCCAATGTTTAGGCACACAGGGGTTCTCCAAACGCGACATGGTGTCCGCTAACGATGGAGATAATTTTTCATTCAAAAAGTCAAATGGCGCTCCTTCCCTTCCGAGCCTTACCATGTGCCCAAACAGTGGTTTACCCCCACATGTGAGGTATCGGTGTACTCAGGAGAAATTGCCCAACAAATTTTAGGATCCATTTTATCCTGTTGCCCATGTGAAAATGAAAAAAATGAGGCTAAAAGAATTTTTTTGTGAAAAAAAAGTACTTTTTCATTTTTACGGATTAATTTGTGAAGCACCTGGGGGTTCAAAGTGCTCACTATGTATCTAGATAAGTTCCTTGGGGTGTCTAGTTTCCAAAATGGGGTCACTTGTGGGGGAGCTCCAATTTTTAGGCACACGGGGGCTCTCCAAACGTGACATGGTGTCCGCTAAAGAGTGGAGCCAATTTTTCATTCAAAAAGTCAAATGGCGCTCCTTCCCTTCCAAGCCCTGCCGTGCGCCCAAACAGTGGTTTACCCCTACATATGAGGTATCAGCGTACTCAGGACAAATTGGACAACAACTTTCGTGGTTCAGTTTCTCCTTTTACCATTGTGAAATCAAAAAAATTGTTGCTAAAATATAATTTTTGTGACTAAAAAGTTAAATGTTCATTTTTTCCTTCCATGTTGCTTCTGCTGCTGTGAAGCACCTGAAGGATTAATAAACTTCTTGAATGTGGTTTTGTGCACCTTGAGGGGTGCAGTTTTTAGAATCGTGTCACTTTTGGGTATTTTCAGCCATATAGACCCCGTAAACTGACTTCAAATGTGAGGTGGTCCCTAAAAAAAATGGTTTTGTAAATTTCGTTGTAAAAATGAGAAATCGCTGGTCAAATTTTAACCCTTATAACTTCCTAGCAAAAAAATTTTGTTTCCAAAATTGTGCTGATGTAAAGTATACATGTGGGAAATGTTATTTATTAACTATTTTGTGTCACATAACTCTCTGGTTTAACAGAATAAAAATTCAAATTGTGAAAATTGCGAAATGTTCAAAATTTTCACCAAATTTCCGCTTTTATTACAAATAAACGCATAATTTATTGACCTAAATTTACCACTAACATGAAGCCCAATATGTCACGAAAAAACAGTCTCAGAATCGCTAGGATCCGTTGAAGCGTTCCTGAGTTATTACCTCATAAAGGGACACTGGTCAGAATTGCAAAAAACGGCCAGGTCATTAAGGTCAAAATAGGCTGGGTCATGAAGGGGTTTAAAGAGGTCTGGATACACATGATGAGAGCATTATACTGCCTCTGTACAAATCCCTGGTTAGACCGCAAATGGAGTACTGTGTGCAGATTTGGGCACCAGTGCTCAGGAAGGATATAATGGAACTAGAGTGAGTACAAAGGAGGGCAACAAAATTAATATAGGGGATGGGGGAACTACAATACCCAGAGAGATTAGCAAAATTAGGATTATTTAGTCTAGAAAAAAGACGACTGAGGGGCAATCAAATAACCATATAAGGGGACAATACAAATATCTCTCCGAGGATCTGTTTATATTAAGGAAGATGAGGGTCACAAGGGGGCATTCTCTGAGTCTGGAGGAGAGAAGGTTTTTCCACCTACATAGAAGATAATTCTTAGGCTAGGGTCACATTGAGTTAGGGCAGTCCGTTTAGCGCATAGCGCTACGGACTGCGCTAACGCAATGTCCCAAAAGGGATCGCGTTTGCCGATCCCGCTAGCGCAGATCCCCGATCTGCGCTAGCGAGGAGCGGACCTCGAACGCTGCAAGCAGCGTTCGCGGTCCATCACTCAAATGATGGCACATCGTTAGCGCACGCTCAATGTGGGCGTGCGCTAGCGATGCATTCGCCATTACAATCAATGGCGGCGTTAATGGACTACGTTACACCGCGTTATGCTGCGGTGTAATGTAGTCCGTTAAACGTACCGCCATAACGCAGTGTGACCCTAGACTGTTAGGGCAGTGAGAATCTGGAATTCCTTGCCTGAGGAGGTGGTGATGGCGAACTCAGTCAAGGGGATCAAGAGAGGCCTGGATGTCTTCCTGGAGCGTAACAATATTGTATTTTACAGTTATTAGGTTCTTTAGAAGTACTTAGATCTGGGGATTTATTCTGAAGGAATATAGGCTGCACTGCATGGACAAATGTCTTTTTTCACAAATTTCTTTTGTTATTCCCTTTTTCTCTTTTTTCTTTACATAAAGTCTGTTCTGTAATGTTGATGCGTTGATTTGAGTTTGATCTCCCAAATCACTTAGTTAATCTCTATATTTTAAGCAAGACTTTCTGACTCCCTACCCTTTCCCTTTCCTTCCCGTGTCCCTCCCCATCACTGCCCTTTGTTTTTTAAATTCTTCTTACAACCATTTTGGTTCGCAAATCCGCAGCCTTGTAGCGTTATCGTTGTGGTTTATTACGATTGTATTTTTGTTTGTTTGTTTTTCTATACTTTTATTATGTCTGGAAAATATTTACCCTTTTTTCCTTTCTTGTTATATTATTGAAATTTTCTAAATAAAGAATATATACAAAAAAATGTCTTTTTTCAGCCTTGCTAACTATGTTACTATGTATGGAGAGATATTCCAGTATGCTTGGGAACTATGCAGCTCCTTCAGTGTTACCTTTGCTCTCTGTGCTGCCTCTCTGATTAATGCCCTTCTTGTTCGGGCTGAGGATTTTGGTGGGTGGCACTCTCAGGTTTGTTGTGGTACCACGTTCTTTCTATTTGATGATAATGGATTTGATTGTGCTCCGGGGGATCATCAGAGATTGGAATTTTTTTTATAACCCAACCCTGACTTGTACTTTTCACCAACTTTATGCCTGACTTGTTTGGAGATCTTGGAGCACCCACTAGAGCCTTGGGGTGCTCGGGCCGGGTCAGACAGATCTTCAGGGGGGTTGTCACGGCAGCAGTGACCTGGTCCATGGCCCTGGGCATCCAATCAAAATGATGAGGGAAAGTTTGTAGGGGATTTAACATGACGCCACCTGTGGTGTTCGGCAATGGATGTCCGACGCTGCTTAAGGAGACCGCTGAGGCCGATGGTGATGCAGTTGGGATGATTCAGCTCCCCACAGGTGCAGCAGGGCCCCAGGGCTACCGGTGTAGCCTTGTAAAAGGTGAATGTTTTGTTGATTGTCATTCAGCCCACAGAAAAAAGCCTGTAAATCAAGAGGTGTGCCCCGCCAGATCAGAAAACTATTGTCAATGTAGCGGTCCCAAAAAATGACCCGTTCCATAGATGAAACCTGATCTGACGAGAAAAGATCCCTCTCCCACAGCCCCAGGGACAGATTGGCATATGAAGGGGCACATGCTGCACTCATAGCTGTTCCCTGGAGCTGTAGGTAGATGGATCTGTTGAACAAGAAAAAATTGAGAGTCAAAAGAAATTTCAAAAGTATCAACAAAAAATCGATGTCACTGGAGGAGAAGTTGGTCATGGATAAAAAATATTGAACGGCATTTAAACCATCCTGGTGGCGAATATTTGTGTAAAGTGACGAGGATCATGTCTTCATCAACATGTACGGAGTCAATCTTCCCCTTTTCTTGGTACGATCATACCGATTGGCTATTTATACATATATTAGGTCCCTATTTCCTTTTGATGCCTACCCCCGGAAGAAGGCACTGCCGCCGAAACGCGCGTTGGGGTGGGTGGCACCACGGTCCTTTACAGGTAATAGTCCCAGGCTTCCATACATCTTTTGGCTCACGGTTTTTGCTCTATATGATTCTTCATCTTGGGTACTCCATATTGCACTATGCATTTGCACTTTTGAGCAGACCAATGTATTGTTAGGACTGGCGGAACGCACCAAGAGAGATGATATAGATGCGTTCGCAGTCCGGGGTCCACCGTGCAGGTGAAACCTGCTGCTAGGAATTGACAGACTATATGGCGGTATCCAAAAGTATACACGCGTGGGTTAAACCTCACCCAGCGTGAAGAAAGCGATCCTGTTGCGTCACAGGACCGCGGTATCGCACATAGAGCGCGAGCAAGTGGTCAGCGAACTTAACCCCAACAGGGATTGTAGTCCGATTAGACCCTTGCTGGCACTACACCGCTACTGGGTGTGTTAGGAAATATATAATTATAGCACCGAAGTGCGAACTGTGCCGTGCTGGCAGGTACCACTAAGCACCCAGACGTGGGTCAGGAAGCGCACACTGACGCGTGGCACCGCACTGGCGGTCACAGCAATAGACGCTGATACGTGTGTGACACGTTGAGTGATTAGTCGGGCGCTAGATAGCAGCCATACACCATACGCGAACAGTCATACAATAGGGTAGGGGTATTTAATGAACGACTTGCACTCACAACAAACACACGTATTAAATTGTACACTAGCGCATGGCCGTGCGGTCATGCGCAGTTTATATAGTTGCAAGACAGAAAGTGGCCACAGAAACTTTGCCCTTCCAAGACCTGCCAAGAGGACCAATAGAATGCGCTGCAGAGTCTGAGCACATGACCCTCGATCTCCAACGGGAGATCTTGCCCTGGGCATGCTCAGTGTGCGCAGACAAGGACTTAGTCCCAGAGAAGTCCACTCGCTGCTGACCAGCACTGACTTTAATGGCAGGAGCTGAAGAAGCAGCAGTAACTCTCTGAACAGAGTGAGACCGAGCAAAACGCTGGGACCGACGTCCCTGCTGAGCAGGCTCCACTGCGGCTGGATAGGAATGGGGGACCGCAGCGGAGACGGCTCGAGATTCCCCCTGTGCAGAAGCGGGAACTCGAGACCTAACATTACCCCCCCTCCTAGGGCCCCCCCCTCCTTGGGCCTCGCTACGCTCGAAGGCAGCAATGAGCTGTGGGGCCCGAATGTTTTCAGCAGGCTCCCATGACCTGTTCTCTGGACCATAACCCTTCCAATCCACCAGATAGAACTTTTTGCCACGTACCACCTTACACCCCAAAATAGCGTTCACCTCGTAATCGTCCGTAGACGAACCCGATGTCCCGGCAGATGACTCGGAAAACCGGGACATGTATACGGGTTTCAAGAGGGAAACATGAAAGGTGTCGGTGATACCCAAGCGTGGAGGAAGAGCCAGGCGGTAGACCACAGGATTAACCTGTTCGAGAACCTAGAAGGGACCCAAGTAGCGAGGAGCAAACTTAGTGGACTCAACTCGCAGCCTGATGTTACGGGCGGAGAGCCACACCAAGTCGCCAGGAGCAAAGGTCGGAGCGGGGCGCCGATGAACATCGGCGGAGGACCTCATTCTCTCCTTGGAAGCCCGAATGGCATCCTGAGTGCGATCCCAAATGTCCCGTGCCTCCACAGCCCAGTCTGCCACCCTGGAATCGGCGGAAGACACGGGCATGGGCACAGGTACCCGCGGATGCTGACCATAGTTAAGGAGGAATGGAGTCTGTCCAGTGGAGTCAGCTACAGCATTGTTAAGAGCAAACTCCGCCCACGGTAGCAAAGATGCCCAGTCATCTTGCTTAGCAGAGACAAAATGTCGCAGATATGTGACCAAGGTCTGGTTGGCTCTCTCCACCAACCCATTCGTCTCGGGATGATATGCCGAAGAGAGATTCAACTCGATACTGAGAAGGCGACAAAGCTCTCTCCAGAACCGAGACGCAAACTGGGGACCCCGGTCACTGACAATTTTGTCTGGCATACCGTGAAGACGGAAGATGTGTTTAACAAACAATGCTGCCAAGGCCCGTGCAGAAGGTAGCCGAGGAAGCGGCACCAAATGCACCATTTTAGAAAAATGGTTGGTGATAACCCAAATGACAGTACAGCCACGTGACTTGGGCAAACCCACCACAAAGTCCATCCCGACCATCTCCCAGGGCCTGTCTGCCACCGGCAGAGGGTATAACAAGCCAGCTGGCCGTTGACGGAGAGACTTATTTTTGGCACAAGAGACACATGCCCGAACATAGTCTCTTACGTCACGAACCATATGTGGCCACCAATACATTCTCGCCAACAACTCAGATGTCCTCTTTGCCCCAAAGTGTCCACCCACTCTGGACGAATGAGCCCACGAGAGAACCTCCGGACGCAAATTGATGGGAACAAAAGTCTTGCCCGGAGGCACAGACTCAAGCGAAACCGGAGCTACGGTTCTCAGACTCTCTGAAGGGACAATGAGCCGAGGCTCGTCCTCCTCCTCCACAGTTGACACCAGGGAGCGAGAGAGAGCGTCAGCACGAATGTTCTTCTCCCCGGCGAGATAATGTAGAGTGAAGTGGAACCGGGAGAAAAACAAGGACCATCTGGCCTGACGAGAATTCAGCCGCTGGGCTGTCTGTAAATAGACCAAATTCTTGTGGTCCGTGAAGACTTGGAATGGGAACTGAGCACCCTCCAAGAGATGTCTCCATTCCGAAAAGGCCAACTTCATTGCCAGCAGCTCCCTATCCCCGATGGAGTAATTTCTCTCCGCTGGTGAGAAGGTCTTTGAGAAGAAGAAGCATGGGTGCTTCCGACCTTGAGCATCCTTTTGATAGAGGACTGCTCCTGCACCAACGGATGAGGCATCCACCTCCATTAGGAATGGCTTATCCACATCGGGACGATGTAAGATGGGAGCGCTAGCAAAGTGGGACTTAATAGAAGTGAAGGCCTTGGAGACCTCTTCGGACCACAATTTAGGATTCGCTCCCTTCTTGGTGAGGGATACCAAGGGAGCTACCAGGGTTGAGAAGTGGGGGATGAACTGACGATAGTAATTTATGAACCCCATAAAGCGCTGCACCGCTTTCAGAGAATGGGGTTCCTGCCAGTCCATCACTGCCTGTAGTTTGGCAGGATCCATAGCCAATCCCTGGGCCGAGATGATGTAGCCCAGGAAAGTTAAAGACTCCTGCTCAAACATACACTTCTCCAACTTGGCATAGAGGGAGTTTGCCCGTAGGAGGTCGAAGACTTTGCAAACATCTCTCCGGTGGGAGTCAATATCTGGAGAGTAGATGAGAATATCATCCAGATAGACTACGACCGAGGTGGAAAGCATATCCCGGAAGATATCATTCACAAAGTCTTGGAAAACGGCTGGGGCATTACAGAGCCCGAAGGGCATCACCAGATATTCATAGTGCCCATCCCTGGTGTTAAAGGCCGTCTTCCATTCGTCCCCCTCACGGATGCGAATCAGGTTGTAAGCACCCCGCAGATCTAATTTAGTAAATACCCTTGCTCCCCGAAGTCTATCGAATAACTCAGATATCAAGGGCAAAGGATACTTATTCTTAACGGTGATGGCGTTAAGACCCCTGTAGTCTATGCATGGGCGCAATTCCCCATTCTTCTTCTGCACGAAGAAGAACCCTGCCCCAGCAGGTGACACTGACTTCCTAATGAATCCTCTTGCCAGATTTTCCTGGATGTACTGTGACATTGCCTCCGTCTCCGGGAGAGATAGCGGATAAACTCGACCCCGGGGAGGCTCAGCACCAGGCAAGAGATCAATAGGACAGTCATAGGGGCGATGAGGCGGAAGGACCTCCGCCGCCTTTTTGGAGAACACGTCTGCATAAGACCAATACTGCTTGGGGAGAGAGGATAGATCTGCGGGTACCTCAGTAGTAGCAACCTGAACGCACTCCCTCTGACACCTACCCCCACAAGATTCACCCCAACCCAGAATTCTGCCTGAGGACCACTCGATATGAGGAGAGTGGTACCGTAGCCAAGGTATTCCCAACAGGACCTCATCAATTCCTTCCGGAATGACGAGCAGAGAAATTATCTCCTGATGAGATGGCGACATGGACAGAGTAAAAGGGATGGTCTGGTGTGTTATCTGTGAGGGCAATGTCGACCCATTCACCACTCGCACCGTTACTGGTTGAGCAAGCATTACCAGGGGTATTGCGTGACGTTGGGCGAAGGCAGAAGACATAAAATTGCCCTCCGCCCCAGAATCCACGCAGAGCTCTACCGAGTGGGAGAATGAGCCAATAGTAATTGTCCCCTTAAAGGACAACTTAGAGGCAAACGTCGCCGTGTCTAGTGTACCTCCACCTACGTTTCCTCGACCGCTGAGGACATCTGGTGGCTAGATGTCCTGACTGCTGGTAAACATGACAGACCCTGAGTGCACAAGTGGTCCGGGACTTAGATCCTGCTTGTGACACTTCCCTGGCCTCATGTGGCTCAGGAACCAGGACCGGAGATTCCAGAGGTTTGGCGAAAGTAGGAGCCAGCCGAAACCTCTGCCTACACTGGGCTTGCTCTAACCTCCGCTCGTTAAAACGGAGGTCAATTCGAGTGGAGACAGTTATTAACTCCTCCAGTGTGGCAGGAATCTCCCTAGTGGCCAGAGCGTCCTTTACGTGGTCAGCCAAGCCCCTCCAAAATATGGGGATAAGAGCTTTATCCGACCAATCCAGCTCAGATGCTAAGGTGCAGAATTGGACGGCAAAATGACTGACCAAGGACTCACCCTGAGTTAATGCCAGCAATTGGAGCGCAGTATCATGGGTGACTTGAGGTCCTAAAAAGACCTGTTTCAGAGCGCTCAGAAACAGCGGAGCACTCTGCACCACATGATCGCCACGCTCCCACAGCGGCGTAGCCCATTCCAACGCCCTGTCCGACAAGAGAGACACTATAAATCCCACCTTAGCCCGCTCTGTGGGAAAACGTGCAGCCAGGAGCTCGAGGTGAATAGAGCACTGACTCACAGATCCCCTACAAAACTTGCTATCACCAGAAAATTTTTCTGGCAGCGGGAGGCGAGATAATGTCGGAACAGGGGTGGCAATGGACATAGTAGCTGCAGCCACGCTGGCAGCCTGTACAGCTACTGCAGTAACATCCACAGCTGAAGTCGCGCTCTCGAGAGCCGCCAACCTACCCTCCAGCTGCTGGATATACCACAGAGATTGCTGTTTGTCTGTCATCACTAGCCAGACCCTGGCGCTAGTGTAATGTTAGGACTGGCGGAACGCACCAAGAGAGATGATATAGATGCGTTCGCAGTCCGGGGTCCACCGTGCAGGTGAAACCTGCTGCTAGGAATTGACAGACTATATGGCGGTATCCAAAAGTATACACGCGTGGGTTAAACCTCACCCAGCGTGAAGAAAGCGATCCTGTTGCGTCACAGGACCGCGGTACCGCACATAGAGCGCGAGCAAGTGGTCAGCGAACTTAACCCCAACAGGGATTGTAGTCCGATTAGACCCTTGCTGGCACTACACCGCTACTGGGTGTGTAAGGAAATATATAATTATAGCACCGAAGTGCGAACTGTGCCGTGCTGGCAGGTACCACTAAGCACCCAGACGTGGGTCAGGAAGCGCACACTGGCGCGTGGCACCGCACTGGCGGTCACAGCAATAGACGCTGATACGTGTGTGACACGTTGAGTGATTAGTCGGGCGCTAGATAGCAGCCATACACCATACGCGAACAGTCATACAATAGGTTAGGGGTATTTAATGAATGACTTGCACTCACAACAAACACACGTATTAAATTGTACACTAGCGCATGGCCGTGCGGTCATGCGCAGTTTATATAGTTGCAAGACAGGAAGTGGCCACAGAAACTTTGCCCTTCCAAGACCTGCCAAGAGGACCAATAGAATGCGCTGCAGAGTCTGAACACATGACCCTCGATCTCCAACGGGAGATCTTGCCCTGGGCATGCTCAGTGTGCGCAGACAAGGACTTAGTCCCAGAGAAGTCCACTCGCTGCTGACCAGCACTGACTTTAATGGCAGGAGCTGAAGAAGCAGCAGTAACTCTCTGAACAGAGTGAGACCGAGCAAGACGCTGGGACCGACGTCCCTGCTGAGCAGGCTCCACTGCGGCTGGATAGGAATGGGGGACCGCAGCGGAGACGGCTCGAGATTCCCCCTGTGCAGAAGCGGGAACTCGAGACCTAACATGTATTTTTATAAACTATGCCTGTGGTTTTGTTTGCCTCATTACTTAATCGTGACTCCACTCTTGTTTTTGGTGTTCCATTGTCATTCCCTGTCAATTTTTCTGATTTTATACTATGTATTTATTATCACATTAATAAAGATTTGTACTTTTAGTACTTTGGTTCTTTTGGTGCTTTTTCTTGATTTGATTTCTCCATTCTTGCGCTGAACTGTTGCTATTCACATCCTTGCACCCCTTTATGCTTACGATGTGACTAGTGTTACTATCTGTGGGTATTAGCTTGGTGTATATGCTTTTATCCTGCTTAATCATGTTGCAGCCTCTGTGGCCTTTCTGATAAAGTGTGTATATACTGACAGATCATGAGACACTTAGATTGCACACAGGTGGACTTCCTTTGATTAAGCATGTGACTTATGAAGAAATAGAAGTGCAAAAAAATTGGCTGCGGTGTGCCACAGTTCTCCTGGTAGTTGCCCTAAACAGAGGTGTAGACATTGAGGTTGCAGGGGCCGTGGTCAAGTCATGGCACTACGCCCTATCATTATGCCTTTCTTTTTTTCAATTCACTATTTAATTTGTATTCGTAGGTCCTACAAATACAGTAGTTCCTCATTAGCGCGTCAAGATTAACCCGCCTCTTTTTTCCTGCCAGGTCAGCGCTTATGGATTCATGACGCCAAGCTACGAGAAATATTCAGACCACTACTTTGACACCACCTACCACAAGGTCGTTTTCTATTCAAACCACAGTTTCCGTAAGGAGATGATGCTCTGGCAGAAGCTGCACGAGGCCGGGGTGATAAAGCTGTATATGAGGGGCTGAGGTATTACACCCAGTCACGTGAATCAAAATGGCCACCTCAGTACAAGGGTAAGGAGGCCACCACCCTCATTTATGCAGTGGTGGGATAGGACATTGGCGGTACCAACCGTGTGACGGGCTCTCATTAGAACCTGCCTTTGAAGGTTAGGCTGGGCCTTCAGCTAGAACCAACATACCTCTCCCAGTAGACTAAATGAAGGGTCCTTTGTTTGTTTTTTTATTTCCTAAATCCAAAAGTTGAAAAACTTTCTCCATAAATTAGAATAAATTATTAGCAAATAAGTCCCCGTCACCACAGCTTTCCCAGACCATCATCTCTGTCCAATTATACAGCACAAATCGTTTAATCGAGAAAGGATCTTATAAACATTCAGACTTTAATATTCCACAAAGGTTGATGATCGAGTTTCCAATAATCCAGAACGGTTTATAATCTGGGTCAAATCTATAATATTGTGTGAACCAGGAGTAGAAGATCTGAGCAGAGAGAACCGGCGAGGACATTCTGGATTAGAATTCAGTTGATCACCAAAGGCAATGTATCGCCATTTTATATTGATAATTATTGATTATGCAATCAATTATTTTTTTTAACAAAATTGAATGTCATGTTTTAATATTTATTTCTTGGTACATTTTTTCTGCAGCCGCTGGGGGGCTGTCATTTTTTTACTTGCTGGTGTCTGAACACTTCAAGACCTCAAATACGGCAGCTTCAGGATGTATAGGAGATGTAGTTGGTGTCTGACCACATTTTATACTGTGGTTGTGTAAGGGTAGGCCAGGCAGGTAGTCGTGGCTGAGGACTTCTGCTCCATCACAGTCTTCTGCTCCATCACATCCTGGCCTACCCTCACATACACTCCACGACTCCCAGTCAACATACCTGCTGCTCCTTTAGTAAGTGTACCTGTGTCTCCAGGTCCAACCCCTTCAGAGTCTTCTCTCTTCTTCAGGGGACGCTCTTCAGTCGATTTCACACAAACAGAGACACAGTCCATTGCAACTTTCAACTGAACAATTTTACTGACTTCAGGACACAGCACATTTATTTTTGTTACAGCATTAATATCATGTTCTAAGCAGTACACGTCATCCTCTTTCCCTGCACTATTCTTCCTGTCACACACCACGTAATCCGGGTCGTACCGTACCGCACGGTTTCTCAGAGACTTCCCTGTTCATCTATATCATGGTCAGGCATCCTGTAATCTGTTTTGCCCCAGACACAAGCCCTTCAGCCCCCAAAATCAGCTGCAAACAGGTGAGAGACCTGCTCTTCTGTCCTGGCTTTTTCTTCAGCCTCTGTTCAAATGCTGCTGTATCCTATTGCTGTGGATGGCCTGGCTCTTGCCTAAATCGTTACGTGGTCACTGCTATTGCTGCTGTCAATGCTGCAATCTTCCCCACTGACCCCTGATAGCTGGGCTTGTTCTTTTTCTTTCTCGGCTGGCCTTCTTGGCCCTGATGCTGCCTGACTGGACCTTGGACTTCTGTAGAGCTGACTACCCTGACAGGGCGCTCCCGCCCAACTGATTCAAATTTCCAGATGTTTCCCAGATTACCTGCCATTAGCCCCTCCCACTTAACTATTTACAAGCTGAATAACTCTGCACCTCCATCTAGTGGCCAAACTAGGGTCTTACACTTTCCCTACAACTATAACAGTAATCATACATAGCAATGGGTACCATAAATATGCACAACATGAATTATTTACAATAGCATAACAAGGAAGGCAAACATTCATATTCACGGACACCTCCTTGTGCCCCTTACAGTTGCCTAGGTTGAAAATTGTCACCCCATGTGCTGTCCAGTCCACAGCTGCTGGCGGAGCCTGGTTACATTTTGTTGTAGTGCAGAGCAGTTCTCTAAGCTACAATTTCCCACTGTCACCAATCACAGTGTTCTGCAGCGAGCGGTGACAGGAGGTACAGGTCAGTGGCGGTGAGCACAGGTCGGCAGCCTGGTGATGTACTACTAATCCCAGGCTCCCGAGCTGTTCTCTACCCATCATGTGTCATACAGTCTACTGAGCCATGTATCTAATCCCATCATGTGTGATACGCTCCATTTATTTAATCTAATCCTGAGTTTTACACGATGTATCTAATCCAATCCTGTGTGATACAGTCCTCTGAGCTCTACATCTATGCGTCATAGTCCGCTTGATCTCTGCATCTAATTCCATTTTGTGAAACAGTCTGCCGAGCAATGCATCTAATCCCTTCCTGTTGTACATTTTGTGTACCTAAACTAATCCTGAGTTTCACACAATGTATCTAATCCAAATCCTGTGTGATACAGTCCGCTGAGCTGTAATCTAACCCCATCCTGTGTGATACACTCCGTTTATCTAATATCATGTGTTTTACACTCTGTGTATCTAATCCAATCCTGTGTGATACACTCTGCTGATTCGTATAGCCAACCCTAGCGTGTGATACACTCCGTGTATCTAATCCTAGCATGTGATACACTCTGCGTATCTAATCCTAGCATGTGCTAAAGTGACCAGTGCAGCGCCAACTAACAAAATCGGTGCTGCCAGTCGTCCTCTGTGACACTGTCCACATCTCAGTATCACTTTGCAGTCACCATCAATATGGCTCTGCACGGTCAACCTAAATTTCATCCTCCCTTATCTTAGAATGTCAGAGTTGGATGGGACCTCCAGGGTCGTCGTGTCCAACCCCCTGCTCAATGTAGGATTCACCTATCCTTTTCAAAACGCCCAGAAGGGGAGGTGACTATACCCTCGGGCAGACCCCGCCCACATTTACTGCAGTCGTAATGTGAGCTAGCAGGACACTACATTGCCATAGCAAATTTCAGCAGCTGCTCCCCCTAGTGTTTATAAGTGGGAAATATAAAACATATTTCTCATATTTTATATCATTTTAAAAAAATTAATTATTTTTTAAAATCATTTACATTTTTTTCAGTTGTTGACATTTTTTTAATGACATTTATGACATGTTTCTTCTGCAGTGGCCACTACTATCACAAGTTGCCTGTGTTTTTTTTTCTCTGACTGAGCACACACGGGACTCCCTCATTACCAGATCCCCATTTCACCCTTAGAATAGTACATAAAACTCACTGATATGACTTTCCAATAATCCAGACACCCCACTGATGACGGGTCAAGGAATTTACTGTGATTTAGAAGCCCGTGGAGAAGTTCTGGTGTAATAGTGTCTCCATCACTTACCCCCCCCCCAAAAAAAAGTAAGTAAGATTAGTGTGAGTGAAATTAGTAAAAGTAGTGGGTGACTCATGGACTTGAGTGGATTTTTCGATTTTAGGTGAAGTGCATAAGTATTATCACATCTGGTGAAATGTTGAATAAATTATTAATTCATTTTTTTTCCTTGGGATAATTGTAAGAATAATGAGATTGTATTTTGTAAGATTTTAATAATAAATTTTAGCATTTTTGTAAAAAATGAGTCTGTGTCATTGGTTTCCATCCACAAGGCAGCATGTCTCCTTCATCCATCCCGTGCAGAGCATGTATCCGGCATCCATGCAGAGCATGTCTCCGGCATGCATCCTGTGCAGAGCATGTCTATGGCATCCATCCCATGCAGAGCATATCTCCGGCATCCATCCTGTGCAGAGCATGTCTCCGGCATGCATCCTGTGCAGAGCATGTCTATGGCATCCATCCCATGCAAAGCATGTCTCCGGCATCCATCCTGTGCAGAGCATATCTCCGGCATGCATCCTGTGCAGAGCATGTCTCCGGCATCCATCCTGTGCAGAGCATGTCTCCGGCATCCATCCCGTCCAGAGCATGACTTCAAAATCCATCCTGTGCAGATCATGTCTCTGGCATCCATCTCATGCAAAGCATGTCTCCGGCATCCATCCTGTGCAGAGCATGTCTCCAGCATCCATCCTGTGCAGAGCATGTCTCCAGCATCCATCCTGTGCAGAGCATGTCTCCGGCATCCATCCTGTGCAGAGCATGTCTCTGGCATGCATCCTATGCAGAGCATGTCTCCGGCATGCATCCTGTGCAGAGCATGTCTCCGACATGCATCCTGTGCAGAGCATGTCTCTTGCATCCATCCCATGCAGAGCATGTCTCTTGCATCCATCCCATGCAGAGCATGTCTTCGGCATTCATCCTGTGCAGAGCAGGTCTCCACCATCCATCCTGTGCAGAGCATATCTCCGGCATCCATCCTGTGCAGAGAATGACTTCAGCATCCATCCTTTGCAGAGCATGTCTCCTGTATCGATCCTGTGTTGAGCAGGTCTCCTGCATCCATCCTGTGCAGAGCAGGTCTCCTGCATCCATCCTGTGCAGCGCATGTGCAGCGCCCCAGAGACCTGATCGTTGCAGTAATGTCGCTCTGCCACTAAGGAGGGTGATGTTATGTCTGATTGAATTAAAGGAGTTCATCTGACCAGGTATCACAGCACACATGACACTTCACACTCCGGCCACTAGGGGGAGCAAAAGGCACTATTTATTAGGTCACTCCTCACACTGGTAAAACTAGGGGTTGGACAGGAAGTTAGGGAGAACGCAGCCTGAGAGAGCTCCAGGGAGGACCTGTCAGAACTGGGAATCTGGCAGGTACCTAGCCAAAAGGACAGATTGTTACGGAACCGCGCCTGCACTACCTTGCGGCGGTATCTAAAGAAAGGACACGAAGCGAAGGATATTGTGGACAGTGAGAAAAGAGATCAAGTACAAAGGAGATCCAGTAGGAGTCGTGCCCCGAGATTGGCAACTTCCTACTGAGGCGCGTAGCCGGTGGCCGGAGCACCGAGGAAGTAACAGTCTCCACGCATTACTTCAAACAGCGGCAGGACAGTTAATTATAGGTTGGCTGTCTACCATACAACACCTAAGAAGGACATAGGAGGCAATCGTGGGAGAGGGGCGTCTCTAGGGTCCCAGAATAACTCCAGGCCTACCTGTCATAAAGGTGCGTCCTAGCCATAACAAACCTGGGGGACGGAGAGAGAAAGATCTAGAAAGAACGAGAACAGAAGTTGTGAGGACTATCCCGAATGCCCAGCAGGGAAGAACTACAACACACAGGCGCTAGTGGTAGGCACTGATTTCCAACTGCAAAGGGAACTCTGGATGTGCCTTCGGACCGGCCGGTCTCAGACAGCCCTGTTAGCAGTGCTCTGGATTGAGGATCCTGAAACCTTCAATAAAAGGTAAAGAGACTGCAACCCTGTGTCCTCGTTATTCCTCGCACCTTGCACCACACACCATCACCTTTCATTGGACACCCCTTAGCAGGGTCACGGACCGGGTCCAGCCACCGTGATAACCCCTGATCGAGTACCCCGTGGCCCTGTGCCTGGGGGCGCTCCAAATGTCTCCGGCATCCATCATTTGCAGAGCATGTCTATGGCTTCCATTCCGTGCAGAGTATGTCTCCAGCATCCATCCCGTGCAGAGCATGTCTCTGGCATCGATCCCATGCATAGCATGTCTATGGCATCCATCCTGTGCAGAGCATGTCTCTTGCATAAATCCTGTGCAGAGCAGGTCTCCGGCATCCATCCTGTGCAGAGCAGGTCTCCGGCATTCATCCTGTGCAGAGCATGTCTCCAGCATCCATCCTGTGCAGAGCAGATCTCCGGCATCCATCCTGTGCAGAGCAGATTTCCGGCATTCATCCTGTGCAGAGCATGTCTCCAGCATCCATCCTGTGCAGACAATGTTTCCAGCATCCATGCAGAACATGTCTCTGGCATCCATCCTGTGCAGAGCATGTCTCCAGCATCCATCCTGTGCAGAGCATATCTCCAGCATCCATCCTGTGTAGAGCATATCTCCAACATCCATCCCATGAAGAGCATGTCTCCAGCATCCATCCCGTACACAGCATGTCTCCAGCACCCATGCAGAGCATGTCTCCGGCATCGATCCTTTGCAGAGCATGTCTCCAGCATCCGTGCTGTGCAGAGCATGTCTCCAGCATCCATCTTGTGCAGAGCATGCCTCTGGCATCCATCCTGTGCAGAGCATGTCTCTTGCATCCATCAATTGCAGAGCATGTCTCTGGCTTCCATTCCGTGCAGAGCATGCCTCCTGCATCCATCCCGTGCAGAGCATGTCTCCAGCATCCATGCAGAGCATATCTCCAGCATCCATCCTGTGCTGAGCATGTCTCCTGCATCCATCCTGTGCAGCGCATGTCTCCGGCATCCATCATTTGCAGAGCATGTCTCTGGCTTCCATTCCATGCAGAGCATGTCTCCAGCATCCATCCTGTGCAGAGTATGTCTCCGGCATCCATCCTATGCAGAGCATGTCTCCGGCATCTATCCTGTGCAGAGCATATTTCTGGCATCCATCCCTAGCATAGCATGTCTATGGCATCCGTCACGTGCAGAGTATGTCTCCGGCATCCATCCCATGCAGAGCATGTCTCCGGCATCCATCCCATGCAGAGCATATTTCTGGCATCCATCCCTAGCATAGCATGTCTATGGCATCCGTCACGTGCAGAGCAGGTCTCCGGCATCCATCACGTGCAGAGCAGGTCTCTGGCATCCATCCTGTGCAGAGCATGTCTCTGGCATCCGTCCCGTGCAGAAAATATCTCCGGTATCCATGCAGAGCATGTCTCCAGCATCCATCCTGTGCAGAGCATGTTTCCGACATCCATCCCGTGCACAGAGCCATCATCCCATGCAGAGCAGATCTCCGGCATCCATCCTGTGCAGAGCACGTGTCCAGGATAAATCCTGTGCAGAGCATGTCTCTTGCATCCATTCCGTGCAGAGCATGTCTCTGGCATCCATGCAGAGCTTGACTCCTGTGCAGAGCATGTCTCCAGCATCCATCCTGTGCAGCGCATGTCTCCAGCATCCATCCTGTGAAGAGCATGTCTCTGGCATCCATCCTATGCAGAGCATGTCTCCTTCATCCATCCCGTGCAGAAAATATCTCCGGTATCCATGCAGAGCATGTCTCCGGCATCCATCCCGTGCAGAGCATGTCTCCAGCATCCATCCTGTGCAGAGCATGTTTCCGACATCCATCCCGTGCAGAGCATGTCTCTGGCATCCATCCTGTGCAGAGCACGTGTCCAGGATCAATCCTATGCAGAGCATGTCTCCTGCATCCATTCCGTGCAGAGCATGTCTCTGGCATCCATGCATAGCTTGTCTCCTGTGCAGAGCATGTCTCCGGCATCCATCTTGTGCAGAGCATGTCTCTGGCATCCATCTCATGCAGAGCATGTCTCCAAAATCCATCCTATGCAGAGCATGTTCCCGACATCCATCCCGTGCAGAGCAAGTCTCCGGCATCCATCCTGTTTAGAGCATGTCTCCGGCATCCATCCCATGCAGAGCATGTCTTCAGCATCCATCCTGTGCAGAGCATGGCTCCGGCATCCACGCAGAGCTTGTCTCCAGGATCCATGCTGTGCAGAACATGTCTTCGGCATCCATCCTGTGCAGAGAATGGCTCAGGAATCCATCATGTGCAGAGCATGACTCCGGCATCCATCCCATGCAGAGCATGTATCCGGCATCCATCCCATGCAGAGCATGTCTCTGGCATCCATCCCGTGCAGAGCGTGTCTCCGGCATCCATCCCGTGCAGAGCAGGTCTCCGGCATCCATCCTGTGCAGAGCATGTCTCCGGCATCCGTCCTGTGCACAGCATGTCTCTGTGTTACACATCTCACAGCCTCTTCTCCTTCCACAGCACAAGGTGAGGGATGTACTGGAGTTATAACTGCTGCTGGTTAGTATCCCCAGGGCAGCAGTGACAGGAGGCAGCCTGTTCCTGATGACAGCAGTGACTTATTGACTGTGTGCTCTGTGCTCTTTGTCCGTGCTGTGATTGGCTGAGAAACCTGATCCTGCACCGATCATATGGCACTGAGCTGCATCACAGTCACTAATTCACTGCTTGTAATCACTGACCCCAGACACCCCCTATCATTACTGCTGCAATAATTCCAGGCTCAGAGTGGCCCCTGACCCCACACAACAGTATAGTACACAAGTGTGTATTATATGAGTATATCCACTGTTAATTATAAATTATTGATTATTGACTTATTATAACACTAAATTCTGTACTGAGCGTCGTGGAAGGTTTCGCTGACATTACATGTGCTATTCCTGTATATTTAGCTCAGAGTAAAAGTTACCGTATATACTCGAGTATAAGCCGACCCGAGTATAAGCCGACCCCCCTAATTTTGCCACAAAAAACTGGGAAAACTTATTGACTCGAGTATAAGCCTAGGGTAGAAAATGCAGCAGCTACCGGTGAATTTAAAAAATAAAAATAGATGCTCCATACCGTTCATTATTGCCCCATAGATGCTCCATATACAACTGTGCTATATAGAATGCTCTGCACCTTTGATTATGGCCCCATAAATGCTCCTTATAATGTTGTGCCATATATGCTCTGCACCTTTGATTATGGCCCCATAGATGCTCCTTATAATGTTGTGCCATATATGCTCTGCACCTTTGATTATGGCCCCATAAATGCTCCTTAGAATGCTGTGCCCCATATATGCTCTGCACCTTTATGGCCCCATAGGTGCTCCTTATAATGCTGTGCCCCATATATGCTATGCACCTTTATGGCCCCATAGATGCTCCTTATAATGCTGTGCCCCATATATGCTCTGCACCTTTATGGTCCCATAGGTGCTCCTTATAATGCTGTGCCCCATATATGCTCTGCACCTTTATGGCCCCATAGATGCTCCTTATAATGCTGTGCCCCATATATGCTCTGCACCTTTATGGCCCCATAGATGCTCCTTATAATGCTGTGCCCCATATATGCTCTGCACCTTTATGGCCCCATAGGTGCTCCTTATAATGCTGTGCCCCATATATGCTCTGCACCTTTATGGCCCCATAGGTGCTCCTTATAATGCTGTGCCCCATATATGCTCTGCACCTTTATGGCCCCATAGGTGCTCCTTAGAATGCTGCTGGTGCTGCCATAAAAAAAAAAAATCACATACTCACCTCTCTTCTCAGGACGCCGGCGCTTTCAATAATTACCTGCTCCTCGTGTGGCTCCGTCTCCAGCACTGACGCTCAGCAGAGGGCGCGCACTGACTACGTCACAGCGCCCTCTAACCTGAGCGTCACTGCTAGAGGACGCTGCAGACGGAGCCGGAGCGAGGAGCAGGTAATTATAGCGCTGCGCTCCCCTTACCTGCTGCGGCGCGGTCCCTGCAGTCCCTGGCTTCTCCGCCGCTGCAGCTTCTTCCTGTAATTGAGCGGTCACATGGCACCGATCATTACAGAAATGAATATGCGGCTCCTCCCCTATGGGGGTGGAGCTGCCTATTCATTTCTGTAATGAGCGGTGCCATGTGACCGCTCAGTACAGGAAGAATCTGCAGCGCCGGAGAAGCCAGGGACTGCAGGGACCGCGCTGGGAGCAGGTAAGTATGATTACACAGCCCCCGCTCCCCCTCCCCTGCTGACACCCGGGTATATGACTCGAGTATAAGCCGAGAGGGGGACTTTCAGCCCAAAAAAATGGGCTGAAAATCTCGGCTTATACTCGAGTATATACGGTAACTTAACCATATAGAGAGAACACGTGCTCTATGGGATATATATAAAGTACAGACCAAAAGTTTGGACACACCTTTTCATTTAAAGATTTTTCTGTATTTTCATGGCTATGAAAATTGTACATTCACACTGAAGGCATCAAAACTATGAATTAACACATATGGAATTATATACTTAACAAAAAAGAGTGAACCAACTGAAATTATGTCATACTCTAGGCTCTTCAAAGTAGCCACCTTTTGCTTTGATGACTGCTTTGCACACTCTTGGCATTCTCTTGATGAGCTTCAAGAAGTAGTCACCGTGAATGGTTTTCACTTCACAGGTGTGCCCTGTCGGGTTTAATAAGTGGGATTTCTTGCCTTATAAATGGGGTTGGGACCACCAGTTGTGTTGTGCAGAAGTTTGGTGGATACACAGCTGATAGTCCTACTGGATAGACTGCTAGAATTTATATTATGGCAAGATAAAAGCAGCTAAGAAAAGAAAAACGAGTGGCCATCATTACTTTAAGAAATGAAGGTCAGTCCAACAAATTGGGAAAACTTTGAAAGCGTCCCCAAGTGCAGTGGCAAAAACCATCAAGCGCTACAAAGAAACTGGCTCACATGAGGACCGCCCCAGGAAAGGAAGACCAAGAGTCACCTCTGCTTCTGAGGATAAGTTTATCCGAGTCACCAGCCTCAGAAATTGCATGTTATCAGCAGCTCAGATTAGAGACCAGGTCAAAGCCACACAGAGTTCTAGCAGCAGACATATCTCTACAACAACTGTTAAGAGGAGACTTTGTGCAGCAGGCCTTCGTGGTAAAATAGCTGCTAGGAAACCACTGCTAATGACAGGCAACAAGCAGAAGAGACTTGTTTGGGCTAAAGAACACAAGGAATGGACATTAGACCAGTGGAAATTTGTACTTTGGTCTGATGAGTCCAAATTTGAGATCTTTGGTTCCAACCAGCATGTCTTTGAGCGACGCAGAAAAGGTGAACGGATGAACTCTACATGCCTGGTTCCCACTGTGAAGCATGCAGGAGGAGGTGTGATGGTGTGGGGGTCCTTTGGTGGTGACACTGTTGGGGATTTATTCAAAATTGAAGGCATACTGATCCAGCATTGCTACCACAGCATCTTGCAGCGGCATGTTATTCCATCCGGTTTGCCTTTAGTTGGACCATCATTTATTTTTCAACAGGACAATGACCCCAAACACACCTCCAGGCTATATAAGGGCTATTTGACCAAAAAGGAGAGTGATGGGGTGCTACGCCAGATGATCTGGCCTCCTCAGTCACCAGACCTGAACCTAATCGAGATGGTTTGGGGTGAGCTGGACCGCAGAGTGAAGGCAAAAGGGCCAACAAGTGCTAAGCATCTCTGGGAACTCCTTCAAGATTGTTGGAAGACCATTCCCGGTGACTACCTCTTGAAGCTCATCAAGAGAATTCCAAGAGTGTGCAAAGCAGTCATCAAAGCAAAAGGTGGCTACTTTGAAGAACCTAGACATAATTTCAGTTGTTTCACACTTTTTTGTTAAGTATATCATTCCACATGAGTTAATTCATAGTTCTGATGCCTTCAGTGTGAATGTACAATTTTCATAGTCATGAAAATACAGAAAAATCTTTAAATGAGGTGTGTCCAAACTTTTGGTCTGTACTGTATATCCACGGCTCATAGGAGGGGAGGCTGTCACTTGGGGGCTTCTCCTTCACTCTCTAAGGACTTACGACTCCACACAGATGGAATAAACAGCTGGTATGTGAGCTAGCCATGTGTTTCTCCATGGCTTCTACCATGCTCCATGACAGAGACAGACGCCATTTTCCATTCAGAGTCTCAGGAAAGATGGGAAACAAACTTTGATATGGACAAATGGACAATCTCTTTGTAACTATTTCATCTATTTTACGTTTTGCTGCAATGATGCTTTGTGGTGGACAATCCAATAAACCACTACATTTTTTATGAGAAATATCATGACATTTTCTTTTAAATATTGCATTGGTAAAGAGTTCTGATTAAATAAATATAAGAAATAAGCATATTTAACATTTGGCCAAGCCAGCCATACCTGATTTTTTTGTGCAATTTTTCATGGATTTCCTTCTTCTTGCACACGGGGAAGAGAGAAGAGCTTTATTAAACGTTAGTTGTGCAAGTTTTCAGGAATTCCACTATGATACTTCAAGTCACAAGGATCAGGCAGAACCTATGAGTGAGACTAACAGGTGCCAGAAGGATTGACAAGTACTAGAGGTACTTCAAGTTCCAGACGTGCTGAAGATAGACGTGCTGATGACCAGAGCCCAGCGTTGTCCAGCAAAGGAACTACTGTCAAAGGAACATAGCGATGCTCCCGAGATTGACTGTAATGTGGAGTGAACAAGATGTGTCTATAATGGCCACTCAAGGTGACCTTGTCTAATGATGTAAAAAAAGATGAAGGAAACGTGGGAGAAGATATGAGAACTGACGTAGGAACTGATCTACAAGGGCCACTGAAAATAGTAGACGAAGAGGCCCAACTCCTCCAAATTAAAGTTTGGAAAAACTTGTAAAAATTATGCAAAATCATTCCTGGATATGATAACAAAATCCATGTTTGCAGAAATTCAAAGATATTTGAGAGTTTTGCTGATAAATTTGATTTAACTAATGAGGAGAAAATGTGTTTGTTTAAAATGTGGCTTCCTGTAACTTTTTCTAGACGGTTAACATTGAAAATGCAGAGTGATAATGAGTTATATGAAGATTTAACCGATATGGACAGATTAAGAATTCTAGTTTTCTGTGGTTTAAATTAAAATTATCCAGATATTGATATTCTTCAAAAATTAAGGATTGGCCGGAAAGAATGTACTTTTATGTTCATGTCCATATTTGAAAGGTTACACAAAACTCTCATTAAAAAGGTCAAAACACAATCAATGATAAAATGTTTTGTAAACAAATTTGGATTTCTAAATTCTGTATCTTGTGTTATTGCGTCATAAAAAGATTCTTTATTTGAATGTGCGCAATCCCTTGATTTTTCTAGAAAACATGAGAATCTTGAAAGGAAAATAAATTATACTAAGTTTGTGAAAGATTGCCTTGCGCAGGCATGTACTACGGAGGACATAGAATGAACTTCAATCCAATATTGCGGCCAGCATGCAGCCAGCGGGTAAGGAAAGGGTGAATCAAACACCCGATAACTCCGCCCATATGACCAAAAACTGGTCCCGCCAAATTCAGGTGACAGGTTCCCTTTAAACATTCCAAAAATTCCTGTGAAACACCTGAAGGGTTAATAATCTTCTTGAATGTGGTTTTGAGCACCTTGAGGGGTGCAGTTTTTAGAATGGTGTCACACTTGGGTATTTTCTATCATATAGACCCCTCAAAGTGACTTCAAATGTGATGTGGTTCATCTAAAGGGTCTGCTGAATATATCTTTTTTTTCTGTATAAGTGTCATACAATGTATTATTTAGTAATTATCCTAAACAGTATAATTCTGTAGTTCTATAGTTTTTGTAGATATAGTAGATATATATATATATATATATATATATATATATATATATATATATATAAATATATATATATATATTCATACAGTATACAGTAAATAGTACTTGTATAAGTAGAGATTGTATATCATGTATTTTTATATGTATAGTGAAATAATTAAAATTTACTCCAGTAATAATACTTAGAATTATATTAAATACATATATTAAATATATACATATGTATAAGATATTTAAATTAACCTTAATCTTTTATTTTTCCTTAAAGTTTTCATTTCAAAGTAGAATTTGATAAGAAAAAAAAAACTCTTAAATGGATTTATGTCTTTATTTACACAGGAAGTTATAATTGCATGATTATATATATTTAACAGTTAGAAGAAATAATATATAACTAACAATCTAAATTTAGGGTTTTTTTGTGTGCTGTTAAATTTTTTGTAACATTTTGCAAATTTTTTTTTGCATGGTAATAATATATCTTTACTGCATGGCCTGACATGACAGTCACAGCAGGTGACATCTGAACTGTGGACTAAGTATACCATATACCTCTATTTCAGTTTTTGTAACTTAAAGCTGGTAGCCTCAGTGAGAAGAACTTCTGAAAGCCTTCAGCCTTTGCAAGTCAGAGGAATTTTTTAGGCCTAAGTTTCAGGGTTCAGTTACAATTGCAAACGCTTGTACCAAGTATAGCTGTACAACTCATGCCCAGTTTTCTTATGAGCCCTTCTATCTATAGAATTGTTTACAAAATGTTAGGTTATGTGTATTTGGGGAATATTCAAATAAATATTAAGATATTAAATTTAATAGTTTTCAATGCATTGATAATTAGGATACAATAATTTGGGTTAATGTACATGTATTCATATTTTTCTATGTGGATTGAACTTACACGACTGTTAAAAAGTTTAGGGTCACTTAGAAATTTCCTTATTTTTGAAAGAAAAGCATAGTTTTTTTTCCAATGAAACTAACATTAAATGATTCAGAAATACACTCTATACATTGTTAATGTGGTACATGACTGTTCTAGCTGCAAACGTCTGGTTTGTAATGCAATATCTTCATAGGTGTATAGAGGTTCATTTCCAACAACCATCACTCCAGTGTTCTTATGGTACTTTGTGTTTGCTAACTGTGTAAGAAGGCTAATGGATGGTTAGAATACCCTTGTGCAAGTATGTTAGCACAGCTGAAAACAGTTTGACTGTTTACATAACCTCTAAACCTGACCTTCCTTTGAGCTAGTTGAGAATCTGGAGCATTACATTTATTGGTTCCATTAAACTCTCAAAATGGCCAGAAAAAAAGAACTTTCATATGAAACTCGACAGTCTATTCTTGTTCTTAGAAATGAGGCTATTCCATGCGAGAAATTGCCATGAAACTAAAGATTTCCTACAACGGTGTGAACTACTCCCTTCAGAGGAGAGCACAAACAGGCTCTAACGAGGAGTAGAAAGAAGATGGAGGCCCCGCTGTACAACTGAGCAACAAGACAAGTACATTAGAGTCTGTAGTTTGAGAAATCGACACCTCACAGGTCCTCAACTGGCAGCTTCATTAAATAGTACACGCAAAACGCCAGTGTCAACGTCTACAGTGGAGAGGCGACTCTGGGATACTGGCCTTCAGGGCAGAGTAGCAAAGAAAAAGTCATATCTGAGACTGGCTAATAAAAGGAAAATATTAATATGGGCAAAAGAACACAGACATTGGACAGAGGAAGATTGGAAAAAAGTGTTATGGTCAGACCAATCCAAGTTTGAGGTGTTTGGATCACACAGAAGAACATTTCTGAGATGCAGAACAACTAAAAAGATGCTGGAAGAGTGCCATCTGTTAAGCATGGTGGAGGTAATGTGATGGTCTGAGGTTGCTTTGGTGCTGGTAAAGTGGGAGATTTGTACAAGGTAAAAGGGATTTTGAATTTTTATTTAATCGTATGAACATATATTTTAACATCATATAAGAATTAATAACGAACAATAAACAGAGATTGAAAGGGGACATAGGAACAGAAATCAGAGTCAAAATGATGTAAAATATATTGACCAAGAGATCTAGATGTAATTTGATTGTTTGGTCATCAAGATTGTTAGTCCTTTAGCGTTACTCAGGGTGCACCACATGGAGGCGGACTAACGTTGCACCCCAGGGATTTTGAATAAGGAAGGTTATCACTCCCTTTTGCAACACCATGCCATACCCTGTAGACAGCGCTTGGAGCTAATTTCATCCTACAACAGGACAATGACCCAAAGCACACCTCCAAGTTATGCAAGAACTATTTAGGGAAGAAGCAGGCAGCTGGTATTCTATCTGTAATGGAGTGGCCAGCGCAGTCACCAGATCTCAACCCCATTGAGCTGTTGTGGGAGCAGCTTGACCGTATGGTATGCAGAAATTGCTCATCAAGCCAAACCAACTTGTGGGAGAGGCTTCTGGAAGCATGGGGTGAAATTTCTCGAGATTACCTCAGCAAATTAACTGCTAGAATGACAAAGATCTGCAATGCTGTAATTGCTACAAAAGGAGCATTCTTTGACGAAAGCATAGTTTGAAGAAGAAAAGTATTAGTTCAAATAAAAATCTTTTTGTCAAACCGTGTCAATGTCTGGACTAGATTTTCAATTCATTTGGTAACTCATTTGATTAATAAAAGTATGAGTTTTCATGGAAAACACAAAATTGTCTGCGTGACCCTAAACTTTTGAACGGTAGTGTATATGTGTGTCACAGTCTGAGTGACAGATGACAGATGAGCGTATGAGCAGCTGCTGAGACAGAATGTAACATAAGATTAATGTGATACGTTTGATGTATGAATGAAAGGCCTCATGATTCATGGTATGCTAGGAAAAAGCAAAAACTTGTGTTTAGGGGAAATAATGCAAATCCGTTAAATTATTAGAATATTAGGATATAATTAAATATTATCTACCCAACATATACTTCTATATTTCTTTAGTAATTACTATTTCTTGATGTAGTTAATAGTGGATAAGTGCAATCACACATCAATATGGTTTATCAAGAAAATCTACATTTCAAATATTTTTTTTCCAAATGATAATTTTATGGTATTCAGTATTTTTTTTTAAAATGGTTACATAGATGGGTACACATCTTCAGACAAATATATGGCATCAAGCTGATATGACAGTTATAAAATAATTATTTTTAATTTGGGTTTTAATTCATTTTTTCATAAAATAATATTTTTTGGAATTAAGGGGGAAATGTGTTTTTGATCCTGATTACATCATCACATTTCATCAATAACTCTTCTTCACACATTTTAATAAAGAAGAAATATTAATAAGGTACTATTGGGTATAATAACATTAAGTATTATAAAAAAAAGTCTTTTTTTTTACTCTAATGAAGGGTATTACATGCAAAGTAGCAGAATTTCAATATTTTGGTAATACAAGGTTATGACAAATATGAAAACATCCAAATAATAGAAATATTAAGGGTATGTGTTACTGAGTACATAACTACCATATATACTCGAGTACAAACCGAGACCCCTAATTTTGCCACAAAAAACTGGGAAAACTTAATGACTCGAGTATAAGCCTAGGGTGGAAAATGCAGCAGCTACCGGTAAATGTCAAAAATAAAAATAGGTACCAATAAAAGTAAAATTTATTGAGACATCAGTAAGTTAAGTGTTTTTTAATATCCATATTGAATCAGGAGACCCATATAATGCTCCATATAGTTCATGATGGGCCCCATACAATGCTCCATATTAAAATATACCCCATATAATGCTGCACAAATGTTGATTATGACCTCATAAGATGCTCCATAGAGACATTTGCCCCATACAATGCTGCACAAATGCTGATCATGGCCTCATAAGATGATCCATAGAGATAGTTGCCCCCATATAATGCTGCACAAATGCTGATTATGTCCCCATAAGATGCTCCATAGACACATTTGCCCCATATAATGCTGCACAAATGCTGATTATGGCCCCAAAAGATGATCCATAGAGATAGTTGCCCCCATATAATGCTGCACAAATGCTGATTATGGCCCCATAAGATGCTCCATAGACACATTTGCCCCGTATAATGCTGCACAAATGCTGATTATGGCCCCATAAGATGCTCCATAGATATTTGCCCCCATATAACGCTGCACATGGCCCCATAAGATGCTCTATAGAAATATTTGCCCCATATAACGCTGCACATGGCCCCATAAGATGCTCCATAGAGATATTTGCTGATTATGGCCCCCTAAAATGCTCCATAGACACATTTGTCCCGTATAATGCTGCACAAATGCGATTATGGCCCCATAAGATGCTCCATAGAAACATTTGCCCCATATAACGCTGCACATGGCCCCATAAGATGCTCTATAGAAATATTTGCCCCATATAACGCTGCACATGGCCCCATAAGATGCTCCATAGAGATATTTGCTGATTATGGCCCCATAAAATGCTCCATAGACACATTTGTCCCGTATAATGCTGCAGAAATGCGATTATGGCCCCATAAGATGCTCCATAGAAACATTTGCCCCATATAACGCTGCACATGACCCCATAAGATGCTCCATAGAGATATTTGCCCCATAAAATGCTGCACATGGCCCCATAAGATGCTTCATAGAAATATTTGCCCCATATAACTCCCCACTCATCTCAGCTGAAGACTTTGCCTCATTTTTAAAGCAGAAGATTGAGAACATCAGAGACAGTTTTAGTAAACAACCCCCAGAACCCTTCCTCCCAACTACCCAGCCCTCCACCTCCAAAACCAACTTCTCCACCATTACAGAAGACGGACTCTCCACTCTACTCTCAAGATCGCATCTCAGCACCTGTGCACTTGACCCACTCCCATCCCACTTCATCCCAAACCTCACCACAGTCTTCATCCCAACCCTAACCCATCTCTTCAACCTATCACTAACAACTGGCGTTTTCCCCTCAAGCTTTAAACATGCCTCTGTTAAGAGTCGAGTTTCCTCTTCTGCACAGGGGGAATCTCGATCCGTATCTGCTGTGGTCTCCCATTCTGCATCGGCCGCAGTGCAGCCTGCTCAGCGGAGATGTCGCTCCCAGCGTCTCACTGAGACTCATACTGTGCAAAGGGTTACTACTGCCTCTCCAGGCTCTGCTATTGTACCCTGCACTGATCTGCGGCGAGCAGGCTGTTTCTGGGACTAAGTCCTGCTTTGCACACACTGAGCATGCCCAGCGCAAGATCTCTCAGTGGAGATTTAGGGTCACATGCTCAGGTACTGCAGCAACTCCATTGGTCCTTCTTTGAAAGGTCCTGAACGTGCTGCAGCTATTTAAGACTCACATGGCCGCACGGCCATGCGCTAGTATCTTATGTTATGTGCTTTGCGCCAGTGTGGTCATGTGTTTGCATGTGTTCAGGGACCCGGCTGAAATAAGCCCTTAGAATGCTGGCACCTCCGGCGAGGAGTTTGTGTGTGTTCAGGGACCCGGCTGAAATAAACCCCTAGAATGCTGGCACCTCCGGCGAAGAGTTTTGTGTGCATGCATGACCACTGACTGCTCTCATTTGGGTGGTAAGCCTGTGCCTCTGTGAAAGTCTAACAGGGCACAGAGCCTTGCCTTCTCGGCTGCTCTGTGAAGCTAACAGAGCTGGTTCATACCACCATATAGTGCCGCCATTCAATTAGCAGTAGGTTCTTTCCTGCACGGTGGATCCCGGGTTGCGAACGCACCAATCTCACTTAATAAATATATTCGGTGCGTTCCGCCAACCCTAACAGCCTCAATCACACCTATCCTCAAAAAGCCCTCTCTTGACCCATCCTCTGTATCTAGCTATCGCCCTATATCACTTCTCCCTTTTGCCTCAAAACTACTGGAACAACATGTCCATCTTGAACTGTCCTCCCATCTATCTTCCTGCTCCTTCTTCGACCGCTTTCAATCAGGCTTCCGGTCACACCACTCTACTGAAACTGCCCTAAGGTCACCAATGACCTATTAACCGCCAAGAGCAAGCGACACTACTCTATCCTCCTCCTCCTGGACCTGTCCCCTGCCTTTGACACAGTGGACCATTCCCTGCTGCTGCAGACCCTCTCATCCCT
The DNA here is from genome assembly GCF_032444005.1 of Ranitomeya imitator. Lineage (NCBI taxonomy): Eukaryota > Metazoa > Chordata > Amphibia > Anura > Dendrobatidae > Ranitomeya > Ranitomeya imitator. The sequence continues at coordinate 417,769,702 of NC_091283.1, read as the reverse complement.
TGGCATCACAGACTTGGCCCTATCCTGGATCTCGTCATACCTAACTGACCGGAAATTCAGCGTCTCCCACTCACACACCACCTCCTCACCTCGCCCCCTATCTGTCGGAGTCCCGCAAGGTTCAGTTCTAGGGCCCCTGCTCTTCTCCATTTACACCTTTGGCCTGGGACAGCTCATAGAATCTCACGGCTTTCAGTATCATCTCTATGCTGACGACACAGATCTACATCTCTGGACCAGATATCACCACCCTACTAACCAGAATCCCTCAATGTCTATCCGCTATTTTATCCTTCTTCTCCGCTAGATTTCTAAAACTTAACATGGACAAAACAGAATTCACTATCTTTCCCCCATCTCACACAACCTCCCCAACGAACCTATCCATTACAGTAAACGGCTGCCCACTCTCCCCAGTCCCACAAGCCCGCTGTCTTGGGGTAATCCTTGACACTGATCTCTCCTTCAAACCACATATCCAAACCCTTTCCGCTTCCTGCCGCCTCCAACTCAAAAATATTTAATGGATCCGTACATTCCTAAACCAAGAATCTGCAAAAACCCTAGTCCATGCCCTCATCATCTTCCGCCTTGACTACTGTAACCTCCTGCTCTGTGGCCTCTCCTCTAACACTCTTGCACCCCTCCAATCTATTCTAAACTCTGCTGCCCGACTAATCCACCTGTCCCCCAGCTATTCCCTGGCCTCTCCCCTCTGTCAATCCCTGCACTGGCTCCCCATCACCCAGAGACTCCAGGACAAAAGCCTAACCATGACACACAAAGCCATCCACAACCTGTCTCCTCCATACATCTGTGACCTTGTCTCCCGGTACTTTCCTGCCCGCAACCTCCGATCCTCACAAGATCTCCCTCTCTACTCCCCTCTTATCTCCTCTTCCCACAATCGCATACAAGATTTCTCTCGTGCGTTACTCTGGAACTCTCTACCACAACATATCAGACTCTCGCCTACCATCGAAACCTTCAAAAAGAACCTGAAGACCTACCTCTTCCGACAAGCCTACAACCTGCAGTAACCACCGATTGACCAAACCGCTGCACGACCAGCTCTACCCTCACCTACTGTATCCTCACCCATCCCTTGTAGATTGTGAGCCCTCGCGGGCAGGGTCCTCTCTCCTCCTGTACCAGTTGTGACTTGTATTGTTCAAGATTATTGCACTTGTTTTATTATGTATACCCCTCCTCACATGTAAAGCGCCATGGAACAAATGGCGCTATAATAATAAATAATAATATAACGCTGCACATGGCCCCATAACATGCTCCATAGATATATTTGCGCCATATAACGCTGCACATGGCCCCATAAGATGCTCCATAGAGATATTTGCCCCCATAAGATGCTCCATAGAAATAATTGCCCTATATAACGCTGCACATGACCCCACATAAGATGCTCCATAGAGATATTTGCCCCATATGCTGTTGCTGCGATAAAAAAAAAAAAAAATCACATACTCACCTCTCATCGCTCAGGCCCCCGACATTGCTATATTCACCTGTCCCACGTTCCACCATTGGTGCCGCTCCGTCTTCCCTGTCCTCTGCACTGACTGTTTAGGCAGAGGACGGCACGCATGCTAATCACGTCATCGCGCCCTCTGACCTGAGCGTCACTGTAGAGGATGCGGAAGACGGAGCGGCGCTGACGGTGGAACGTGGGACAGGTGAATATGCCCCCATTATACTCACCTGCTCCTGGCGCGGTTCTTGTAGGTCCTTGGTTCTCTGGGCGCTGACAGCTTCTTCCTGTATTGAGCAGTCACATGGTACCGCACATTACAGTAATGAATATGCGGCTCCACCCCTATTGGAGTGGAGTCAGGTCCATATTCATTACTGTAAAGAGCGGTACCATGTGACTGCACAATACAGGAAGTTGTCAGCGCCCGGAGAACCAGGGACCTGCAGGGACCACGCTAAGAGCAGGTGAGTATGATTAGACAGCTGCCACTCCCCCTTCCCTGCCGACCCCTGGGAATGACTCGAGTATAAGCCAAGAGAGGCAATTTCAGCCTAAAAAATGGGTTGAAATTATCGGCTTATACTCGAGTATATACGGTACTCTGAATTTGTTATCAACATATAAAGGACTTATTTTTATTCTAATTTTTATTTTTACTTCATTTTTATTCTTAATTTTGTTTTTTTATCTCAAGAAGAAAAAACATCAATATTTAATGAAGTAATGTCTAGTATAAGAATATTGCTTCATTAAATATAGTGATGATATGGATCCATTAAAGGAGAAATGTTTCAATTTTGAGTTAAATACAACAATTCTTTCATTCATTTATTCATATATATTCTTATTTTGGCTCATGACTATACATTCTTACATATTACTGGTCTAATAAATATAGTTTATTAATAAAGTTTTAGTAATAAAGATGGAAACACTTGCTACATAAAAAACACTCTGACATCTAAAGGTAATTACACCTATGACATAAAAATGTTCTATCACATGAAGAATATGGTTAATAATGTATTATCATTTATTATTGTTTTATTTTTTCCAAATATGAATTCCATATTGATATTCTGATAATAATTATATGGATATTATTGATTGCTAACCATAAAACAACAAATCACAATAGTGATACTCTCAATGTGCCTGGAACTGTAGCAGCAGGCAATCTGGCAGATATAGTGTGTGAGTCTGCCTGAAAAACAATTAACAAATCAGATGTGAGAGAAGATTGCCGCGCTTAAAAGCAGGTTGCAGCGTGACTGCTGCAATGGGAATAGTAAATCTTGAGCCTTATAAGACAGTCTGCCCAATCTGGTTCCCTACTGAGTGACAATTTGCAGCTTTATGCTAAACAAATGAATGAATACTCTAGGTGGTTCCTAGTGCAGGCACTTACTTGTTGACAGGCTGGGAGGCTCAAGGTGTAGTCCTATAGAGGATGATCAAACTTGAGTGGTAGTTTGCAGCACAATGTCTGATGAAGTCAGATGCTGGGGAGCATCCTTCCAATGCAAAAAAAAGCCCCGTTGGAATGCTAAAAAGCACAGCGGTTTGCCTCGGCCAACGGCGCCGCTGTGGATTAGCGTGGTGAGAGGTGGTGAGGCTAATCGGTGACATCACCTGTCCGTGAATGATGGACGTGTGCAGGGGCCAATCTCCACGCGTTTAGAGGGAACCGTCCCTCTTTCTGAAGGTATGGCTTCCTGCAATACCGTGGTCCATTTACTGTATATCTATGCACGCCTCCCTAATCGCTCAATCTGACTACAATTGATACTGTCACGTTCACGCCCTGACTGGTGGGCGTGAGCCAGGGGGTTTGTGGCCCCACTGAGCCACAAACCAAACTACCCTAGAAGGGGCGTGACTATGACAGCTGCCTTGGTCTTCTTTGGAGCCTCTGATAGTGAGGTCAGACTTGTGCGGCAGGCAGCTGCCAGGTGCTACTCCAGGGTGGTGTCTAGCTGTGGCTGCTGATCCCACTTGGAGAACAGGAACACTGGGACAGGTGCGGGCATCAGGAAGGACTAGCAGATGGGCACGGATGAAACTCATACGAGTAGGCTGGCACGGCTGAGACACAGGGCTGGCAAAGACACAGGACTGGCAGGAATGACAGAGACACAGGGCTGGCAGGAACGGCAGAGACACAGGGCTGGCAGGAACGGCAGAGACATAGGGCTGGTAGGAACGGCAGAGACACAGGGCTGGCAGGAATGGCAGAGCAGAGCAAAACCACAAGGTATCCAAAGAGGAGCTGCAGCAAGAGATTCTGCAGCAGCAAGAGCATAGCAAAACCGCAAGGTACGCAGAAAGGAGCTGCAGCAAGAGATTCTGCAGCAGCAGAGTGGAATGGAGCAGAATTGCAGGAGTGCAGAGCAGAGGTAGAAAAGTGGTTCAGAGTGAACACAAGTAAGGACACAGTAGGGAAAGAAGTACAGAAAAGGAGACAGTGGTAGGACAGAGTTCAGACAAGGTAATAGAAGGAGACAAGGTACTGGAACAAAGACACAGGGACTAGGATATACAGCCTCCTGGAGGGCAGACAGACAGGTATAAGGCAAAGCAAAGACAACAGCCTTCAGAGAAGGCAAGACACAGAGCAAGGCCTGGCAGCTCAAAAGCAAACACTAACTGAGTTAACACATTGCACAGGCCCAGTCCACAGGGTGGAACTGCCCTAAATACTGAAGGCCTCTTGGTAATTGGTCAGGAAGAGACTAGACAGATGCACCTTCTTCCTATAAGAACCAGAGAGTTCTGGCGCCGCCCCCCTATGCACACAGCAGGAAGCATGCAGAGAACAGAGGCAAAGAATATGGAGCTGGCAACAGACAGAACACAACATGACATGGAGCAATGAGTAAGATGGTGTGGGAGAGATGAGAGGTCATGCCGTGATGCCAGCAGAGTTGTTACAGTACCCCCCCTTTACGGTCCCTCTTCTTCAAGCCCACCAGAATAACTTGTAGAAGAAGGATAGGGGCACACATAGTCAGAGCCATCACAACATTCCTCAGGTAGAATGAGGAAGCTGTGACATTAGAGCTCTCAGGTTGCCCAGTCTCTTTGAGTCCAGCAAGATCAGCTTCCCACACAACACTTCTTTCACCTGGTTGACAGAAATCAGGGACATGGAAGCTTCTGTTTTGACCTCAACATAATCCGATTCCTTGGAAACTGAATACACCTTCACTGGATCCAACTTAAGCTCATCATCACAAGAAAATTGAACCTTCTCCTTTAGACTGGTGGAAAGCAGAGATGAGAACACTTCTGTCTTGGGATCTTTACCCAAAGGCCACAAGGAAGCTGTAGGCATTCAGCCTGGTACTCTGAGAAAACTGGACCTCCTCTTCTGGATTAGAGGATAAGTCTCTGTCTTGGTCTTATCACCATGTAGCCACTTGGAAGCAAAAGGCATACATTTAGGATGCCCCATCAGCCTGTTACTCTGACAAAACTGGACCACCTCTCCTTCCGGATTGGTGAAGAACATAGATACAAGAGCTTCTGCTTCAACTTCTTCATCCTCCTGCCACGTGGAATCTGAAGGCATTTTTACAGGAATTATCTTCTGCCCATAGTTCAGAGAAAACCTTTCAAGCGACAGGGATGTTCCTGGGAACTGGTCACTGGTATTGTCACTGGAGGTGTGCGGAGAAGGCGCCACTGCTTCCTTTACGTCAGTGAGGTCAGCACACTATGACTCAATAGCCAGCTGATTAGGTGGAGAAGATATCAACACTGTAGCTTGACCTTGCAGTTTAGTAACAAGAAACCTCTGGAGACTTGATATTTCCAAACGTAGAAGCACGCTGGGTCTTCGGACCGGAACGGGCAGCAGAGTATCCGGTTTAGAACGACCAACGGGCAGACTGGTCAACAAGTTGAAAACAAATTTCTTTGCATATAATGCTCCAATTTGGAGCTGTAGTAGTCCCTTCGACACTAGACTGTTCATAAGTAGGGTTCGGCCATCACCAAACACCTTGACAGATTTCTGGAGCTGTGGAACAGGAACCACACATAGACTCTGTCTGGTTAGCAGCTTGAATACATCTGCAGGGCTGAAGCTCCCACAAGGCACTGGAACAGACACAGACTTTAGCAGAAGGGAATTATTCTCACCAAGGGCAGTCTCTCCTACTGCCCCAAGGTTTTGAAGCTTTAGATCCCCTGGACAGATGTCTTCCAGGTGTTCCTCACAACAGCAGCGGCATTGTATGCCCTTCTTAAGGCTGATTTCAGGCTGCTGCTTTGCCAACCAACTCTCAACCTTTTTAGGCTTCTCTCAGGTAGCTGCTTTAACGAGTAGAGGAACTGGAGGGTCACAGACGGTCATGGCTTGACGTGGAGGTTTCTTCATGGGTTTCGCCCATCTGGAGCGCCTCTCAGATCTAGGTGGGGAAGACTTTACAGGAGCAGCAGGACGAGGTATGTCAAAGACTCTACGGAAGGCCACCAAGACTCATGACGATAGGATCCCCTGCTTCCAGGAGGGGACAAATCCATAATAAAGCATCTCCTGCTAGGTAGGACATAATGTAACCCACCTTAAACCGGTCAGAGGGGAAACAAGCTGCATTCTGCAGGATGTAGTGCAAGCACTATTCCAGGAAGCTTTGGCATTCTTCTGGATTCCCATAGAACTTAGGCGGGTCTGCTGGGTCGTGCTCCTCCTCATAGGCCAGAAGTTGCTTGTAGAGAGCATTAGAGACTATGATTGGGTCAGAAGTCTCCTCAATCTGAACCACCCTTGGTGGAACAAATTTTTCAGGTTGCTCATACGGGTAGAAAGTTCATCATGCTCTGCAATTAGTAGGACATGGGATACAGCGGAGGCCATGGCCTATACAAACTGTCACGCTCATGCCCTGACTGGTGGGCGTGAGCCAGGGGGTTTGTGGCCCCACTGAGCCACAAACTAAACTACCCTGGAAGGGGCGTGACTATGACAGCTGCCTTGGTCTTCTCTGCAGCCTCTGATTGTGAGGTCAGACTTGTGCAGCAGGCAGCTACCAGGTGCTACTCCAGGGTGGTGTCTGGCTGTGGATGCTGATCCCACTTGGAGAACAGGAACACTGGGACAGGTGTGGGCATCAGGCAGGACTAGCAGATGGGCACGGATGAAACTCATACGAGTAGGCTGGCACGGCTGAGACACAGGGCTGGCAGAGATACAGGACTGGCAGGAACGGCAGAGACACAGGGCTGGCAGGAACGGCAGAGACACAGGGCTGGCAGAAATGGCAGAGACAGGGCTGGCAGGAATGGCAGAGACACAGGGCTGGCAGGAACGGCAGAGCAGAGCGAAACCACAAGGTATACAAAGAGGAGCTGCAGCAAGAGATTCTGCAGCAGCAAGAGCAGAGCAGAGCGAAACCGCAAGGTATGCGGAGAGGAGCTGCAGCAAGAGATTTTGCAGCAGCAGAGTGGAACGGAGCAGAATCGCAGGAGGCAAAGAATATGGAGCTGGCAACAGACAGAACATAACATGACATGGAGCAGTGAGTAAGATGGACCAGGACACAGGGACCAGGATATACAGCCTCCTGGAGGGCAGACAGACAGGTACAAGGCAAAGCAAAGAGAACAGCCTTAAGAGAAGGCAAGACACAGAGCAAGGCCTGGCAACTCAAAAGCAAAACACTAACTGAGTTAACACATTGCACAGGCCCAGTCCACAGGGTGGAACTGCCCTAAATACTGGAGGCCTCTTGGTAATTGGTCAGGAACAGATTAGACAGGAGCACCTGATTCCTATAAGAACCAGAGAGTTCTGGCGCCGCCCCCCTATGCACACAGCAGGAAGCATGCAGAGAGCAGAAGCAAATAATATGGAGCTGGCAACAGACAGAACACAACATGACATGGAACAGTGAGTAAGATGGTGTGTGAGAGATGAGAGGCCATGCTGTGATGCCAGCAGAGTTGTTACAGATACATTGTGCCGAAATTCTCTGGGCAAACTCAATGAAGTAATCCTGCCCCTATCTTGCATTCTTATAATCCTCCATTGTAAAATGGATGTATGGATGTTATATGGATCCTATATAAACAAACTTTTTTATACATATGTATACATATATGTATATATAAATTACCTCCTACCATTTCATAATGTGTCCCCTAAAAACATGGTATATTTACTACCTTTAATAATTAATCTTTATTGAGAAACATATACAGGTTCTTCTCAAAAAATTAGCATATAGTGTTAAATTTCATTATTTCCCATAATGTAATGATTACAATTAAACTTTCATATATTATAGATTCATTATCCACCAACTGAAATTTGTCAGGTCTTTTATTGTTTTAATACTGATGATTTTGGCATACAACTCCTGATAACCCAAAAAACCTGTCTCAATAAATTAGCATATCAAGAAAAGGTTCTCTAAACGACCTATTACCCTAATCTTCTGAATCAACTAATTAACTCTAAACACATGCAAAAGATACCTGAGGCTTTTATAAACTCCCTGCCTAGTTCATTACTCAAAACCCCCATCATGGGTAAGACTAGCGACCTGACAGATGTCAAGAAGGCCATCATTGACACCCTCAAGCAAGAGGGTAAGACCCAGAAAGAAATTTCTCAACAAATAGGCTGTTCCCAGAGTGCTGTATCAAGGCACCTCAATGGTAAGTCTGTTGGAAGGAAACAATGTGGCAGAAAACGCTGTACAACGAGAAGAGGAGACCGGACCCTGAGGAAGATTGTGGAGAAGGACCGATTCCAGACCTTGGGGAACCTGAGGAAGCAGTGGACTGAGTCTGGTGTGGAAACATCCAGAGCCACCGTGCACAGGCGTGTGCAGGAAATGGGCTACAGGTGCCGCATTCCCCAGGTAAAGCCACTTTTGAACCATAACAGCGGTAGAGGCGCCTGACCTGGGCTACAGAGAAGCAGCACTGGACTGTTGCTAAGTGGTCCCAAGTACTTTTTTCTGATGAAAGCAAATTTTGCATGTCATTCGGAAATCAAGGTGCCAGAGTCTGGAGGAAGACTGGGGAGAAGGAAATGCCAAAATGCCTGAAGTCCAGTGTCAAGTACCCATAGTCAGTGATGGTGTGGGGTGCCATGTCAGCTGCTGGTGTTGGTCCACTGTGTTTCATCAAGGGCAGGGTCAATGCAGCTAGCTATCAGGAGATTTTGGAGCACTTCATGCTTCCATCGGCTGAAATGCTTTATGGAGATGAAGATTTCATTTTTCAGCACGACCTGGCACCTGCTCACAGTGCCAAAACCACTGGTAAATGGTTTACTGACCATGGTATTACTGTGCTCAATTGGCCTGCCAACTCTCCTGACCTGAACCCTATAGAGAATCTGTGGGATATTGTGAAGAGAAAGTTGAGAGACGCAAGACCCAACACTCTGGATGAGCTTAAGGCCACTATTGAAGCATCCTGGGCCTCCATAACATCTCAGCAGTGTCACAGGCTGATTGCCTCCATGCCATGCCGCATTGAAGCAGTCATTTCTGCCAAAGGATTCCCGACCAAGTATTGAGTGCATAACTGAACATTATTATTTGTTGGTTTTTTTGTTTGTTATTAAAAAACACTTTTATTTGATTGGATGGGTGAAATATGCTAATTTATTGAGACAGGTTTTTTGGGTTATCAGGAGTTGTATGCCAAAATCATCAGTATTAAAACAATAAAAGACCTGACAAATTTCAGTTGGTGGATAATGAATCTATAATATATGAAAGTTTAATTGTAATCATTACATTATGGGAAATAATGAAATTTAACACTATATGCTAATTTTTTGAGAAGGACCTGTATAAAAGAAAGAAAAAAATATATAAAAAAGGACAATTTGTAAAATTATAAACATATTTAATATAAATATATCTAATAAAACCGACTTCTTATCCTTCTGTATATAAATAAATTACATTAATAAATATCAATTAAAATTCTGTCAAATATCCATTAATTCCAAACCTCATAAGTCCTTAAAGGGCATACAGTTCTATCTCATGATTTAACCCCTTTGGGGCTAAACTGTCCAATGTGAAAATCCATTTTGATTCAGTACGTGACATACTTTTTATGTAGTCACCTCTCCTTGGGTTTTTCTGGATAATTTGGATTCCACAGAATGAAATTCCTACAGTTGACCGCCCATGTTTATCAGCAAAATGTTGCGATAGGGGGTGTCCTATAAATCCCTTCGAGATATTATCCAGATGTTCCTTGATTCTATCTCTGAGCCGTCTTTTTGTACAGCCCACATAAAGTTTATCACATGGATAAAGATTATATATCTTGTCATGCCATGGGGGTCATATATACGATCAGGTGTCCATGTGATATACTTTATGTGGGCCACTATCCAGAAGTTCCACAAGGTAACAATGCTATGATTTCTGAGTAATAATAGACTGTGTCAATTACAATTCATGTCATCACTGACAAAAATGATTGCAGTATCTAAACTGACAACCACAATTGGAGAGGACGATGATCCTATGATGCTAAAATGAACTGTGTTATCACGTTTCAGTGGTTTCCTATCACCTATAAAGCTTCAATGGAAGCTGGTGAACAATCAGGTAATTGTCAGGACGCTACAACCCTGACATGTGTCCTGTGGACTAAGGACTGCTTATGGTGCTATGTTTAGCAAGGAAGAGTCATTTTAACCCTTGCTGTGCTGTCCAAAGACGTCACACCTGTTTCAAGACCAGTGCGGATGATATGGAAAGATTCCAGAAATATCTCTAAAAAGGTGACACTGCACATATATTAAAGCTACATTTCAATTATGGACTTTGTTTTCTTGTCAACATTTGAATTTATCGACTTTGATTGAGACATGACACACGGTCTCTACAATATCTACATGCCATTTCAAAAGAATTCTAATAAAGATTGTTTTAAAAGAACCAAGAAGAAGACCAGATGACATCAGATGACAATTTATATATAAGGAAGTATAATATATTTTATATGAATATTGGTCACGGCTTACCATAACATGAATTTACATATCATTATGTTATTGAGTACGTATAACAATGTTATTATTATTATTATGGACATTAAATTATTTTTCCAAAGAAGAAAAGAAGAACGAAGAAGAAGAAGAACGAAGATCTTATTATAAGAATAATCTTTATATGTTATATTATATGTTAGGCTTTATATAGCGCTAACATATTCTGCAGCGCTTTACAGTTTGCACACATTATCATCACTGTCCCCGATGGGGCTCACAATCTATCCCTATCAGTATGTCTTTGGAATGTGGGAGGAAACCCACGCAAACATGGAGAGAACATACAAACTCTTTGCAGATGTTGTCCTGGGTGGGATTAGAATTGGATTAGGATTGGACACATTATAGCCCAGGAAGGGGACCACGATGGGAGACGTTATAGCAAGTAGGAGGCCGTTTTGGGTGACAATATCCATGGGAAGGGGGGACATTAATACTGTAAAAGGGCCTAGAATGGAGGACATTATGCCTGTTAGGGGTTAGGATGAGGAACATCATTACATGGGGGGCAAACACATGTCTTTATAGGATCTAAAACGCTACAAAGGCCCATACGTCTGACCATGCAGATGGGGTCCCAGGTCCAAATTTTGGCAAGTAACTGGTAACATTCTCTCCCACCCCCAATTCATTAGAAGACCTTGATAACGTCTTCTTGCACCCCGTAATTATTTATGACGCTATCAGGGACTTATAATGAATCTGTGTGTGGGAGGTTGGGCACAGGACAGAGACTAAGGCTATCTGCACTTGTTCAGGATTTGTAGCAGAAAATTCTGCTATAAATTGTGATGTATTGGCAGGAAAAATGCTGCATAAAATAAGTGTTTTTGCCATGTTTTTTTACATGCGTTTTTATTGCATATTTTTTCCCATTCATTAGTATGGGTGAAATAATCTGCCAAGAATTGACATTATGCAGATTTTGATCTGCTGCAAATCTGCAAGCAAAAATACGCAGCGTGTGCATGAGATCTCAGGGATCTCATTCACTTTGCTAGTACTGTAATATATTTTCCACAACCAATTTGCATGGGAAAAAGCAACAAACACGCAACATCTGCGGGTAGTCTTCAAATGAATTGGGGAAGAGTCAGAGTGACTGATCAATTTATATTTATTGGGTCACGGAGATTATAGTAAATGGGGGCACAGTGCTAGCTAATCAGTTTATATTTTGAATAGTTTGTGGCTAGTCTACTATATAATTGTCTATGGGTCACTTCCGTCTGTCTGTCATGGAAATCCCAAGTCGCTGATTGGTCGCCGCCAAACGGCCACGACCAATCAGCGACGGGCACAGTCCAGCCGCGAAATGGCTGCTCCCTACTCCCCTGCCGTCAGCGCCCCCTCCATACTCCCCTCCAGTCAGCTCTCACACAGGGTTAATGGCTGCGTTATGCCGCGGTGTAATGCACTCCGTTAACGCTGCTCTTAACCCTGAGTGACCAACTTTTTACTATTTATGCTGCCTATGCAGCATGAATAGTAAAAAGATCTAATGTTAAAAATAATTTAAAAAATTAAAAATCATTATATACTCACCTTTCGGCGCCTTTCCCGCTCCTCGCGACGCTCCGGTCCATGCATTGCGGTCTCACGAGATGATGACGTAGCGGTCTCGTGAGCCCTCAACTGACCCCAGATCATGAAAAATGGAGACGCTACGAGTATCGGAAAATGGGGCAATTTTTTTTTTTTAGCAAAGTTTGGAATTTTTTTCACCACTTAGGTAAAAAAATAACCTAGTCATGTTAGGTGTCTATGAACTCGTACTGACCTGGAGAATCATAATGTCAGGTCAGTTTTAGCATTTAGTGAACCTATCAAAAAAGCCAAACAAAAACAAGTGTGGGACTGCACTTTTTTTGCAATTTCACCACACTTGGAATTTTTTTCCCCGTTTTCTAGTACACGACATGCTAAAATCAATGATGTCGTTCAAAAGTGCAACTTGTCCCGCAAAAAATAAGCCCTCACATGGCCAAATTGACGGAAAAATAAACAAGTTATGGCTCTGGGAAGGAGGGGAGTGAAAAACGAACACGGAAAAACGAAAAATCTCAAGGTCATGAAGGGGTTAAAGGAGGGGGGAAATGGGAGTAATGGCGCCAAGGCTATGGGCTCTGTATAGAAGCCAACCATTCCCATTCCATGAGGCTATACCTGCCCGCCTACTTGTGGGTAGGAAAGAAAACAAAAAAAGTGGGAGAGGAGATAATGGCCCACAGTTTGTGGGCAGATCATCGCCCACAGGTAAAACTTTTGGAGATTACAAAGGTTAATCGGCTAAGGCCGCAATTTGGCATTTCTACCTGAAAAAAGAAGCAGAAAACATAGGCAAACAATGCAACTAAACTTAACAAAATCTATACAATTCTGTTACTGCAAATCAGCAAGGCTTGGGAAAAAAAAAATCAGTGACCAGAACGAGTCCTGGTCCCAGTCTAATATTTCATCCATTCTCATCGTCTGGAGGAGAAGATTGAGGCTTCGCTGTTTTGCATTTCATTTGAAGAGCTTTTGCAAGTTAAACCGGATTCCAGGATGCAGGCTGGGGCAGAGCATTCAGGGAGGGTGTTAAGTGATATACCTCCAAATCTGGGTATTTTTCCAGAGTGATCTCCAACTCCTCAGATGCTTCTTGAATTTCCAAAGAGGTCCTGGCCTGGATACGTTTATCCTCTGAGGTTATTGAAATGCCAAAAGGGTACAGCCAGCGATATTGACATTGATTATGATGCAAGGTTTCTATAAAGGGTTTCAATAGGCGTCTCTTGTTTAATGTCAATGCTGCTAGGTCTTGAAAGATCAAGATCAGAGAATTAAGTCCTTAGTACGGTAGTCCAAGATTCAGCAAATGACATCTCGTGGAGGGTCTCCTGATTTGGGCCGTGGCCTCAATGACTTGTGGGCTCTCACTATCTCAATGTGTGAGGGGTCTTCTTGGGACAGTAGTCTAGAAAATATCTCAATCAGAGTTGGAGACCGTGCTTTAGCTGCCACTGATTGGGGCATGCCCTTTATCCGCAGATTATTCCTTCTTTCTCTATTCTCATGGTCTTCAAGATTCGAATAAATTTGATTGATATAGCCTCCTTGACTCTGAGAGCAGGCTACCACTTTATTGGTTTGTTGAATAATGGTGGAATTTGAAGCCTCAAGCATTTCCACACTATGGCCAATTTGTGATATTTCTTGTTTGATTTCAGATAAGTCCTTAACTACAGGTTCTAGAGATTTAGCAAGTATCCTCTTTATGAAGGATCTGGATATAGGTTGCTCCCCCACATTTCTGCTGTCTTCCATTTCACTTTTGTGACGCCCGAGAGACCGGGGTACCCAGCACCGGACCAATGGGGTCTGTCTCTTGAGGGGGATGTCACGGGTGGCTTGACCCGGTGCTGTGGCCTCAGGCAATGCACAGTGTAAAGGGTATCGTGAGGGAACAGGCACTTACTTGATCAGCAGCAGGTTCTCCCAGCGGTGATGATCCCAATCCTGGATAGATGGCTATTGTCCAAATGAAAGACTGAGGCACTGAAACGTTTAACGAGTTTACTTTAACAAAAAAAAGGATTTACAACCAGTCCTGTCACCGGAGTCTGTATGGGAACTCTGAGTTACTTTGACCCTGCCGGGGTCTTCGCCTCTTATTGTACGCAATATCTGTGTGGCCCTGCTGCTGTATGTGAACTGGCTGCCGGCCCAATCTGTCCCCTCCGGGTCCTGGTTCGACGGGCAACCCGAGTCCTTTTATCGGCTTACCCCCTCCGGGAGTACCGCTGAACTCTGTGTCTGTTGCTGCGTCCGACCCTAGTGAAGCTAATATCACCTCACGTTTTTCCGGTTGCTGTATTATATGTAATGAATACAGCCACGGATCCGGTATCCGTCTTTGCGCCTGTTCTGGGTAGTGATTAATGCTACCCGGTTCTCACAATGTCCTTTTTCTCTATCCCTCTTCTCCTCAGGCCGGTGATTTGGGCCTGGAAACCGTCATAGGGCTGTTAGAAATTCAGCTGTATGACCTCTCACTTTCAGCTCCTTAGCCCAACTGCCCAACTGCCAGTTCTTCTCTCAGACCAGAATGGATCAAGGGGAGTCTCTGGAGCTCCCCCTTCTGGCCGGAGGAGGTAGTGCAGTCTTGCTATTTTAGTATTTGTATTCAGTGTCAGTAACTATATTTGTGGCAAATACCTCTAGGGGTGCCACATTTTCTATTTCAGAGTCAGAGTCGCACAGAGAGTGTTTATCCATGGCTGGCAGTGGTTTAGACTTGGTTGTGTCAGTCTTTGTTTTTTATTGAGGAATTTATTCAAGCCCACTTGAGTTAGAGAAGCATTAGCTCTAGAAGAGGCTCCTGAGGCAGTTTTGCCAATCTTGACCATTGTGAGATGCACAAATCCAGCCTTACCGATTATCTTGGCACCAAGTGTATTCCCCCTTATGTATAGTCCAAGGACTAAATTAAATTTTTAGGGGGTGATAAGCCAGAATCTTCTTTTACTATACGAGATATTATTTGGAACAGTTCTTCAGTAAACCACAAGGTGTCACTGTTGCCCCAGAGATATATCTGATCCTATAAAATGTATTTTAGATCTTAATTTCTTTCTCTTTAAGATATGAGGCCCACACTAAAGTTCAAAACATATCAATTCAAAGGTAACAGGAGGGAAAACGAGGGCCAGGAGATTTCAAGGATGCTGGTCCATTAACTTGGTGATCTGTTCAATATGAGTTATCACTTCACAGGGAGTAAAATGTCCAATTCCCTTCCCTCACTGGTCCCCTCTGTCTTCTTAGTTTCCAACACGTCCCTCTCCTTGTGCCTTTATAAGATTCCTTTGTTTCTCTTTTCTCTCCTCTCTTTTATTCCCCCTCTGGGCACCAGCAATGCCTGTGAGACTTCCTCGCGCTTCCTGCTATCGCAGAGACCTCAGCTCAGTGTTACTATGCTGCAATCAACATGGCGCCCGTCAAGGGCGGGAAAAACTCCCGGGGAGAGAGATGAAGGATCACTGCACTTCACAGCAGAAGGTGGTTGCTGAGTGATCTTTGCCGGCAGGAGACTTTCCATCCATGCAGGGGGAGAAGGAGGGAGTGAGGCGTCTGAGGCGAACAGCAGAAGCCCCGCCCCATTCAGTGTCCAGGGGCTTGGGTTCAATGGGGGGTCAGCCTAAGGCAAGACAGCCAGTCAGTGCAGGTGGGGGGAGGGAAGGAAGGGAGTCTGGCAGTACCTGTGTGATAAAGACCACTGGTTGTAGCCCGCCTTCAGCAGCAGCTCCTTATGTCAGGTGGTTGGCATCCGTCCTTTCTCTGTCAGGCCTGCACAATCTGTTCTTTCTTTTGACCACGGGTAGCAAGGAGTCCCTTTTCAGTCTTAACTTCAACCCAGAGGTTGCAGGATGAGGTTAGCCCGACTGATGAGCAATTTGTAGCCAGGAGCTCACTTATTCTTTAAAAATCACTGATTTTTGCAAGCCATGTCTTCTCTCCCAGGCAGTCAGGCCACGCCCTCCACTGTCTTCCTGTCTTTTAGACCCCTGGACTGTGACCTGACTATTCTTTTGTTTCATCCCTCTATCTATGACTTACCCTCCTGGCTTTTGACCTCAGGACTGTGACCTGACTATTCTTTTGTTTCATCCCTCTATCTATGACTTACCCTCCTGGCTTTTGACCTCGGGACTGTGACCTGACTATTCTTTTGTTTCATCCCTCTATCTATGACTTACCCTCCTGGCTTTTGACCTCAGGACTGTGACCTGACTATTCTTTTGTTTCATCCCTCTATCTATGACTTACCCTCCTGGCTTTTGACCTCGGGACTGTGACCTGACTATTCTTTTGTTTCATCCCTCTATCTATGACTTACCCTCCTGGCTTTTGACCTCAGGACTGTGACCTGACTATTCTTTTGTTTCATCCCTCTGTCTATGACTTACCCTCCTGGCTTTTGACCTCTGGACTGTGACCTGACTATTCTTTTGTTTCATCCCTCTATCTATGACTTACCCTCCTGGCTTTTGACCTCGGGACTGTGACCTGACTATTCTTTTGTTTCATCCCTCTATCTATGACTTACCCTCCTGGCTTTTGACCTCAGGACTGTGACCTGACTATTCTTTTGTTTCATCCCTCTGTCTATGACTTACCCTCCTGGCTTTTGACCTCTGGACTGTGACCTGACTATTCTTTTGTTTCATCCCTCTGTCTATGACTTACCCTCCTGGCTTTTGACCTCTGGACTGTGACCTGACTATTCTTTTGTTTCATCCCTCCGTCTATGATGTACCCTCTTGACTTTTGACCTCTGGACTGTGACCTGACTATTCTTTTGTTTCATCCCTCTGTCTATGATGTACCCTCTTGGCTTTTGACCTCTGCACTGTGACCTGACTATGCTTTTGTTTCATCCCTTTGTCGATGATGTGCCGTCCCAGCCTCTGACCTCAGACCTTTGATTACGCAGCCTCTTAGTTTGTCCGTGAGTATTGACTAGCATCACAGCCGCTAGCAATGTTCTTTTCTTTTGTAAAAATGAATTTTAAGAATAATGGCACGGGTGGACTATCAGGTTTGCCTTTGCGCAGCGCTCCGTGAATCCGATTCAGCTTTAGCTGCTCGATGGGAATGCCATGTAGAAGCTCCTGAAATAGGCCAATTGCAGTAGATTGAAGGTCTATAATCATCTCGGCCTGGCCTCTGATGCGAATATAACTTCTGAGAGCGCGATTTTCAAAGTGTCCCAGTTTATTGTTGAGGGAGTAGATTTCTTTGTGGAGCATCTTGATCTCTTTTCATGAGTAATGAGTGCTGCAATGGTAGAGTCCATCTTGTCTTCACAGTCAAAGGTGTGAGAACCTAGCTCTAGATTTAGGGCACCTTTTTTCTGAGATAAAGCTTTTAAAAAAAAAGTCTAGGGAAGAGAGCTGTGCTAAGGGCTGTCTTCCCTGATTGATGCCTAGGCCACACGCCCTTGCCCCCATTTTTTTTTAATTTTCACAAGGTGTTCTATAGCGCCAACATATTCCTCAGCACTTTATAAACTGCTGTCCTTGTAGCAAGTAGAAAAACAGTGGCACTCACCGTCCCAAAAATGTTTCACTTTATTTCGGCAATTTTTAGAACATCCAGGTCAGGTGAGTTGTTGGTGGAACAGAGAGCTAGGACGACGATCGTTTCGCGCTCGCGCGCTTCTACAAGTCCTGTGGGAGGAAGGAACTGACGAGGTATATACCTGTCACAGGTGAAAACACCTGCCTCCTCCTGAAACATAATGCCGGCTTAATTGAATACGCCTACTACTAAAAAAATGTTGCAAATCCAAAACAAAACATTAAAATGCAAATTTACAGTAAACATTTCATCACAGAGAGAATATTATTGGACTTTTATAAAAAGATTGACTTGTCTATTCTGTCATTAAACCCCGTTGGACCCAATGGACCAGTGTGCATGATCCATCTTGCCTCCCTTCTTAGAGGTCACCGCCCTGTTCAGACCCGCTCTAAGGCTCCAAAAGTAGGCACTCTGCATTACCCCCGTGGACTTCTCTCATATGTTTTATCAAACGCGGGACTCCTTTTGAAGTGCGGATCGAGTTAAAATGTTCCCTGAATCTGACAAACAAAGGTCGGATTGTTTTTCCAATGTAAAAATACTTACATGGACAAAACAATACGCACAGCAGATAATTGTTTCTACAAGTGATGAAATCACAAACATAAAAGGGACAAAAAGAGCAGTGTCCACATTTGTGCTTGTCTTTTGGGGTGTTTGTTCTCAACCAATCCCTCTTATCATTCTTAACCCGATTCCGCAGTAAAATGTCCCTCAGACTAGTCGAACGTCTACATGCAAAAAAAGGACCCCTTGCCACCATTTCTGATATGACACCATCTTTTTCAAGTTGTGCCAATTTTTTTTCGGATTATAGACCGAATGCTATCGTCCATAGGCTCCGGCCCAGCTGATAATGGGGGTGCTGGATGGCTGGGTACTATACTTGAGCATCAATGTTGCGGGGTATCTAACTTGTTTCTGGGCACCTAAGTCCATCTGAGCTTTATGGGCGCCCAAGCTCCTTTGTCTCAAAACAGGAAGATCCCTTCCTTTAACATAAGTGACCCCTCTTACATTAACTATCTACACTATTACTAAGTCCCTATCCTACATTATGTTCACTATCTCCATCTAGTGGATAAATATTAGTACTACACTTTCCTTAGGAAATATACATTAAATTTATAATATAGCAATATTAAATATACACCTCATCAATCAGTATGTGGCAATGATACATACAAACATATATACAGTACAGACCTAAAGTTTGGACACACCTCATTTAAAGATTTTTCTGTATTTTCATGACTAAAAAATTGTAAATTCAAACTGAAGGCATCAGAACTATGAATTAACACATGTGGAAATATATGCTTAACAAAAAAGTGTGAAACAACTGAAATATGTCTTATATTCTAGGTTCTTCAAAGTAGCTACCTTTTGCTTTGGCATTCTCTTGATGAGCTTCAAGAGGTAGTCACCGGGAATGTTCTTCCAACAATCTTGAAGGAGTTCCCATAGATGCTTAGCACTTGTTGGCCCTTTTGCCTTCACTCTGCGGTCCAGCTCACCCCAAACCATCTCGACTGGGTTCTGGTCTGGTGACTGTGGAGGCCAGGTCATCTGGCGTAGCACCCCATCACTCTCCTTCTTGGTCAAATAGCCCTTACACAGCCTGGAGTTGTGTTTGGGGTCATAGTCCTGTTGAAAAATAAATGATGGTCCAACTAAACACAAACCGGATGGAATAGCATGCCGCTGCAAGATGCTGTTGTAGCCATGCTGGTTCAGTATGCCTTCAATTTTGAATAAATCCCCAAGAGTGTCACCAGCAAAGCACCCCCACACCATCACACCTCTTCCTCCATGCTTCACGGTGGGAACCAGGCATGTAGAGGCATCCGTTCACCTTTTCCGCGTCGCACAAAGACACGGTGGTTGGAACCAAAGATCTCAAATTTGGACCCCAGCTTTTTTCGGTTTTGCATTTTAGTTTTTCGCTCCTCTCCTTCCCAGAGCCACAACTTTTTTATTTTTCTGTCAATGTGCCCATGTGAGGGCTTATTTTTTGCGGGACAAGTTGTACTTTTGAACGACTTCATTGGTTTTTGCATGTCATGTACTAGAAAATGGGAACAAAATTCCAAGTGTGGTGAAATTGCAAAAAAAGTGCAATCCCACACTTGATTTTTGTTTGGCTTTTTTTTGCTAGGTTCACTAAATGCTAAAACTGACCTGACATTATGATTCTCCAGGTCATTTCAAGTTCATAGACACCAAACACGTTTAGGTTATTTTTTATCTAAGTGGTAAAAAAATATTCCAAACTTCAAAAAAGAAAAAATTATTATTTTTTTTTGCAATTTTACGATACCAGTAGCCGTCTCAATTTCTCGTGATCTGGGGTTGGGTGAGGGCTTTTTTTTTGCGTGCTGAGCTGATGTTTTTAATTATACCATTTTGGTGCAGATACGTTCTTTTGATCGTCTGTTATTGCATTTTAATGCAATGTCACGGCGACCAAAAAAACATAATTCTGGCGTTTTTAATTTTTTTCTCACTACGCCGTTTAGCGATCAGGTTAATCCTTTTTTTCATTAATAGATCGGGCAAGTCTGAACGCGGTGATACCAAATATGTGTATATTTGATTTTTTTTATTGTTTTATTTTGAATGGCGTGAAAGGGGGTGATTTAAACTTTTATATTTTTTTCATATTTTTTAAAACTTTTTTTAAACTTTTGCCATGATTCAATAGCCTTTATGGGTGGCTAGAAGTTGGCACAACTCGATCGGCTCTGCTACATAGGAGCAATGCTCAGATCGTTCCTATGTAGCTGAATTACTGTATTGCTATGAGCACCTACAACAGGGTGGTGCTCACAGCAATCCGGCATCAACAACTAGAGGTCTTCAATAGACCTCTGTTTGTCATGCTGATGCATCTCTGACCCCCAATCAGGTGACAGGGGTCAGGATGCGCTCATTTCCGGCCCAATGGCTGGAATCGCTAGTTAAATGCCGCTGTCAGCGTTTGACAGTGGCATTTAACTAGTTAATAGCTATTGCCAGGCGCGGGCTGGGCCGGGTGGAAAAGGGGCATGTGCCCCCCGGGCCGGTCACCAAGCAGCTGATTCGGGCTGCTGGTGGCCGGCGCTGTGTTCTCTATGTCCTGGCAGCTGCCTCACGGTGGAGCTGCAGACACGCCCCCTGCTCCCTGTGTGTGCGGCCGGCTCCAGAGGTAGAGGGAACACTGCTGCATGTAACTGCTGGAGATCTGCATGTGGATGGCCCAGACATCAGTGAGTACCTTCAGCTCTGTGCGGTGAGGAGGTGAACGCTGCTGCTCACCTCCCGATAAGTCCAGGGCCGGTCTCTATAGTATCAGTGGCCGCTCTGCTGATGCTCACAGATTTATTGCAGGAGTCCGAACTTTCACCCTGTCAGTGCCAGGTCATCGGCTCCAGGGTCACCAGACTGCAGGAAAGTTCAGCCTCCTGCAATAAATCTCCCTATACCGAGAGTGAGCAGAGACTGTCTACAGAATCCAGCACTGGAGTGATCAAGCTTGAACCTGGTGACCAGACATCACATGCTATATACATGGCCCTGTATATATACAGTGCATGTATGTCCTGGGCCAGGTGCAGGATTGATCCATCCAGTGTATATACAGTGGGGCAAAAAAGTATTTAGTCAGTCAGCAATAGTGCAAGTTCCACCACTTAAAAAGATGAGAGGCGTCTGTAATTTACATCATAGGTAGACCTCAACTATAGGAGACAAACTGAGAAAAAAAAATCCAGAAAATCACATTGTCTGTTTTTTTATCATTTTATTTGCATATTATGGTGGAAAATAAGTATTTGGTCAGAAACAAACAATCAAGATTTCTGGCTCTCACAGACCTGTAACTTCTTCTTTAAGAGTCTCCTCTTTCCTCCACTCATTACCTGTAGTAATGGCACCTGTTTAAACTTGTTATCAGTATAAAAAGACACCTGTGCACACCCTCAAACAGTCTGACTCCAAACTCCACTATGGTGAAGACCAAAGAGCTGTCAAAGGACACCAGAAACAAAATTGTAGCCCTGCACCAGGCTGGGAAGACTGAATCTGCAATAGCCAACCAGCTTGGAGTGAAGAAATCAACAGTGGGAGCAATAATTAGAAAATGGAAGACATACAAGACCACTGATAATCTCCCTCGATCTGGGGCTCCACGCAAAATCCCACCCCGTGGGGTCAGAATGATCACAAGAACGGTGAGCAAAAATCCCAGAACCACGCGGGGGGACCTAGTGAATGAACTGCAGAGAGCTGGGACCAATGTAACAAGGCCTACCATAAGTAACACACTACGCCACCATGGACTCAGATCCTGCAGTGCCAGACGTGTCCCACTGCTTAAGCCAGTACATGTCCGGGCCCGTCTGAAGTGTGCTAGAGAGCATTTGGATGATCCAGAGGAGTTTTGGGAGAATGTCCTATGGTCTGATGAAACCAAACTGGAACTGTTTGGTAGAAACACAACTTGTCGTGTTTGGAGGAAAAAGAATACTGAGTTGCATCCATCAAACACCATACCTACTGTAAAGCATGGTGGTGGAAACATCATGCTTTGGGGCTGTTTCTCTGCAAAGGGGCCAGGACGACTGATCCGGGTACATGAAAGAATGAATGGGGCCATGTATCGTGAGATTTTGAGTGCAAACCTCCTTCCATCAGCAAGGGCATTGAAGATGAAACGTGGCTGGGTCTTTCAACATGACAAGGATCCAAAGCACACCGCCAGGGCAACGAAGGAGTGGCTTCGTAAGAAGCATTTCAAGGTCCTGGAGTGGCCTAGCCTGTCTCCAGATGTCAACCCTATAGAAAACCTTTGGAGGGAGTTGAAAGTCCGTGTTGCCAAGCGAAAAGCCAAAAACATCACTGCTCTAGAAGAGATCTGCATGGAGGAATGGGCCAACATACCAACAACAGTGTGTGGCAACCTTGTGAAGACTTACAGAAAACGTTTGACCTCTGTCATTGCCAACAAAGGATATATTACAAAGTATTGAGATGAAATTTTGTTTCTGACCAAATACTTATTTTCCACCACAATATGCAAATAAAATGTTAAAAAATACGGACAATGTGATTTTCTGGATTTTTTTTTCTCAGTTTGTCTCCCATAGTTGAGGTCTACCTATGATGTAAATTACAGACGCCTCTCATCTTTTTAAGTGGTGGAACTTGCACTATTGCTGACTGACTAAATACTTTTTTGCCCCACTGTATCATTGTATATCTGTGCCTATGGTATACCACTATCAGGGACGTAACTACAGAGGTTGCAGCAGGGCCCGGAGTGTTAAGGGACCCCTAAGCACGCGGAGCTACAAAATGGGCCACCGGCCCTCTAAATCCTCTGCACAGGCCCTGGTGCGTGCTCTTTTGCTGAACGCGCTGACCAAGGCCGTGGCGGCCCACATGAGCACAGCCCTCATTTGTGCTTGCGTACACGGCTGCAGCTTTTGTCAGTGAAGGCAAACAGGAGAGCGCACGCACCAGGGCCTGTGCAAAGGTTTTAAAAGGCCGCCACCACACGCAGAGACACCTGAGCCTCACCTTGTCTGACCCTGGCCAGAACCAGCATCAGAGAACAGCGCTCTCCTCACCAATCCCCGGCCGGCATCTGCCCCACGCCCTTAGCACCTCCGATGCTGGCTGGACAGTGGACCCTCCTCATCCTCCACTATCTCAGGTGAGAAACAAGATGAAACCTTTTGTAAGTATATGCAGCATTTGCAGTTTGACCTGTCTAATGTATATTGTATACTGTTGTATATACATTATATAGGTGAAACTGCGGTACGTACATTATATAGGTGATACCACTGTGTGTAATATACTGCGACCGCTGTGTATAGGCCATATAGGTCAGCCGCAGTGTGTGTGTGTGTGTGTATATATATATATTATATATATACATACACACACACACACACATTTGTACACACACAGCGTCTGGCCCTTTATGGGCTATACATAGCGGTCGCAGTATATTACACACAGTGGTATCAGCTATATAATGTACGTACCGCAGTCGCGGTTTCACCTATATAATGTATGTGTGAGTGAGTGTGTGTGTCTATGTATGTATGTGTGTGTGTGCGCGCGTGCATGTATGTATGTGTATGTATGTATATATATACCGTGTGTGTCTATGTGTGTGTGTGTGTGCGTACATGTATGTATGTGTGTCTATGTATGTGTATATGTGTGTGTCTGTGTGTGTGCATGCATGTATGTATGTATGTGTGTCTATGTATGTGTATATATAGATATGTGTGTGTGTCTGTATGTGTGTGTGTATGTGTGTGTGTGTGTCTACGTGTGTGCGTACATGTATGTATGTGTGTGTGTGTGTGTATGTATATATATATATATATATATATATATATATATACACACGTAATTGTTGGATTATAAGACGCTCCGGATTATAAGACGCACCCCAAATTTTGAGGAGAAAAATAAGAAAAAAATATTTTTTAATAAAATGGTGGTGCTTCTTATAATCCATGCGTCTTATTGCTTACTGGGTGCAGTGAAGGGGGGTCTCAGGGTCGTTGCTGGAGGAGGCAGGAGTGGGGTGATGCTGCAGGCCAGGATGAGGGGGGCACTGATGTGCGGCGTGATGGTGTGGGGGGTCTTGTGCAGGTGCATGTCTGGTGCTGCTGCTGGGTATCTCTGGATGCCTGGCGGTTGCTGGCCGGTGCTGCGGGTGCCTCCGGTGCCCAGCAGTGCTGCGTGGGTGTCCGGCGCTGCCATTTTGCAACAGGCCAGAGCTCCAGTAATTCCACGGTTCCCTGTGTGTGTGCGGTGGACTCCGAGAATATGGCCGAGAATATGGGCTAATAAAGAGTCCACTGCTTAAAGGGATTGTCTCCCACTAGGACAACCTCATCTTAAACTGAATGTTCGGCCGCGATAAATTAATAAAACCTATACTCACCTGCCATGCCAGCGCCGTTCCCACAGAGGCTGTTATGTGGTGTTATGACACGTGATGCCCGGAACCAATCAGTGCTGGTGTCACTGTCTTCGCCTTCAGACAAACTGAACATGAAGAGGACGTGCAGGATGAGCTGCTTGATCCCGGACGTCCTCTTCATGTTCAGATTGTGTGAAGATTGAGACAGTGACACCAGCACTGATTGGTGCCGGGCATCACGTGTCATAACACCACATAACAGCCTCTGTGGGAACGGCGCTGGCACGGCAGGTGAGTATAGGCTTTATTAATTTATCGGGGCCGAACATTTAGGGGTTGTCCTAGTAGTGGACAAGCCCTTAAATATTTGGTGCTGCTCAGTTTTATATACTGTATATAGCCTGCGTGGTGTAAATCTAAGTATCTGTGTATGTACACCGCACAGTGCCACTCCTCCTGTCCTGTATATATACACTGCACAGTGCCACTCCTCCTGTCCTGTATCTATACACTACACAGTACCGCTCCTCCTGTCCTGTATATATACACTGCACAGTACCGCTCCTCCTGTCCTGTATATACACTGCACAGTACCACTCCTCCTGTCCTGTATATATACACTGCACAGTACCGCTCCTCCTGTCCTGTATATATACACTGCACAGTACCGCTCCTCCTGTCCTGTATATATACACTGCACAGTACCACTCCTCTTGTCCTGTATCTATACACTACACAGTACCGCTCCTCCTGTCCTGTATATATACACTGCACAGTACCGCTCCTCCTGTCCAGTATATACACTGCACAGTACCGCTCCTCCTGTCCTGTATATATACACTGCACAGTACCGCTCCTCCTGTCCTGTATATATATACTGCACAGTACCACTCCTCCTGTCCTGTATATACACTGCACAGTACCGCTCCTCCTGTCCTGTATATATACACTGCACAGTACCACTCCTCCTGTCCTGTATATATACACTACACAGTACCGCTCCTCCTGTCCTGTATATATACACTGCACAGTACCACTCCTCCTGTCCTGTATATATACACTACACAGTACCGCTCCTCCTGTCCTGTATATATACACCGCACAGTGCCACTCCTCCTGTCCTGTATATATACACTGCACAGTGCCACTCCTCCTGTCCTGTATATATACACTGCACAGTACCACTCCTCCTGTCCTGTATATATACACTGCACAGTACCACTCCTCCTGTCCTGTATATATACACTGCACAGTACCACTTCTCCTGTCCTGTATATATACACTGCACAGTACTACTCCTCCTGTCCTGTATATATACACTGCACAGTACCACTCCTCCTGTCCTGTATATATACACTGCACAGTACCGCTCCTCCTGTCCTGTATATATACACTGCACAGTACCGCTCCTCCTGTCCTGTATATATACACTGCACAGTACCACTCCTCTTGTCCTGTATCTATACACTACACAGTACCGCTCCTCCTGTCCTGTATATATACACTGCACAGTACCGCTCCTCCTGTCCAGTATATACACTGCACAGTACCGCTCCTCCTGTCCTGTATATATACACTGCACAGTACCGCTCCTCCTGTCCTGTATATATATACTGCACAGTACCACTCCTCCTGTCCTGTATATACACTGCACAGTACCGCTCCTCCTGTCCTGTATATATACACTGCACAGTACCACTCCTCCTGTCCTGTATATATACACTACACAGTACCGCTCCTCCTGTCCTGTATATATACACTGCACAGTACCACTCCTCCTGTCCTGTATATATACACTACACAGTACCGCTCCTCCTGTCCTGTATATATACACCGCACAGTGCCACTCCTCCTGTCCTGTATATATACACTGCACAGTGCCACTCCTCCTGTCCTGTATATATACACTGCACAGTACCACTCCTCCTGTCCTGTATATATACACTGCACAGTACCACTCCTCCTGTCCTGTATATATACACTGCACAGTACCACTTCTCCTGTCCTGTATATATACACTGCACAGTACTACTCCTCCTGTCCTGTATATATACACTGCACAGTGCCACTCCTCCTGTCCTGTATATATACACTGCACAGTACCGCTCCTCCTGTCCTGTATATATACCGCACAGTGCCACTCCTCCTGTCCTGTATATATACACTGCACAGTACCACTCCTCCTGTCCTGTATATATACACTGCACAGTACCACTCCTCCTGTCCTGTATATATATATATATATACACTGCACAGTACCACTCCTCCTGTCCTGTATATATACACTGCACAGTACCACTCCTCCTGTCCTGTATATACACTGCACAGTACCACTCCTCCTGTCCTGTATATATACACTGCACAGTACCACTCCTCCTGTCCTGTATATATATATACACTGCACAGTACCACTCCTCCTGTCCTGTATATATACACTGCACAGTACCACTCCTCCTGTCCTGTATATATACACTGCACAGTACCACTCCTCCTGTCCTGTATATATATATATACACTGCACAGTACCACTCCTCCTGTCCTGTATATATACACTGCACAGTACCACTCCTCCTGTCCTGTATATATATATACTGCACAGCACCACTCCTCCTGTCCTGTATATATACACTGCACAGTACCACTCCTCCTGTCCTGTATATATATATATACACTGCACAGTACCACTCCTCCTGTCCTGTGTATATACACTGCACAGTACCTCTCCTCCTGTCCTGTATATATAGACTGGACAGTACCACTCCTCCTGTCCTGTATATATACACCGCACAGTGCCACTCCTCCTGTCCTGTATATATACACTGCACAGTACCACTCCTCCTGTCCTGTATATATACACTACACAGTACCACTCCTCCTGTCCTGTATATATACACTGCACAGTGCCACTCCTCCTGTCCTGTATATATACACTGCACAGTACCGCTCCTCCTGTCCTGTATATATACACCGCACAGTGCCACTCCTCCTGTCCTGTATATATACACTGCACAGTACCACTCCTCCTGTCCTGTATATATACACTGCACAGTACCACTCCTCCTGTCCTGTATATATATATACACTGCACAGTACCACTCCTCCTGTCCTGTATATATACACTGCACAGTACCACTCCTCCTGTCCTGTATATACACTGCACAGTACCACTCCTCCTGTCCTGTATATATGCACTGCACAGTACCACTCCTCCTGTCCTGTATATATATATACACTGCACAGTACCACTCCTCCTGTCCTGTATATATACACTGCACAGTACCACTCCTCCTGTCCTGTATATATACACTGCACAGTACCACTCCTCCTGTCCTGTATATATATATATATATACACTGCACAGTACCACTCCTCCTGTCCTGTATATATACACTGCACAGTACCACTCCTCCTGTCCTGTATATATATATACTGCACAGCACCACTCCTCCTGTCCTGTATATATATATACACTGCACAGTACCACTCCTCCTGTCCTGTATATATATATACACTGCACAGTACCACTCCTCCTGTCCTGTATATATACACTGCACAGTACCTCTCCTCCTGTCCTGTATATATAGACTGCACAGTACCACTCCTCCTGTCCTGTATATATACACCGCACAGTGCCACTCCTCCTGTCCTGTATATATACACTGCACAGTACCACTCCTCCTGTCCTGTATATATACACTGCACAGTACCACTCCTCCTGTCCTGTATATATATATATACACTGCACAGTACCACTCCTCCTGTCCTGTATATATACACTGCACAGTACCACTTCTCCTGTCCTGTATATATACACTGCACAGTACCACTCCTCCTGTCCTGTATATATATATACACTGCACAGTACCACTCCTCCTGTCCTGTATATATACACTGCACAGTACCACTCCTCCTGTCCTGTATATATACACTGCACAGTACCACTCCTCCTGTCCTGTATATATATATACACTGCACAGTACCACTCCTCCTGTCCTGTATATATACACTGCACAGTACCACTCCTCCTGTCCTGTATATATACACTGCACAGTACCACTCCTCCTGTCCTGTATACATACACTGCACAGTACCACTCCTCCTGTCCTGTATATATACACAGCACAGTACCACTCCTCCTGTCCTGTATACATACACTGCACAGTACCACTCATCCTGTCCTGTATATATACACTGCACAGTACCACTCCTCCTGTCCTGTATATATACACTGCACAGTACCACTCCTCCTGTCCTGTATATATATATACACTGCACAGTACCACTCCTCCTGTCCTGTATATATACACTGCACAGTACCACTCCTCCTGTCCTGTATATATACACTGCACAGTACCACTCCTCCTGTCCTGTATACATACACTGCACAGTACCGCTCCTCCTGTCCTGTATATATACACTGCACAGTACCACTCCTCCTGTCCTGTATATATACACTGCACAGTACCACTCCTCCTGTCCTGTATATATATATACACTGCACAGTACCACTCCTCCTGTCCTGTATACATACACTGCACAGTACCACTCCTCCTGTCCTGTATATATACACTGCACAGTACCACTCCTCCTGTCCTGTATACATACACTGCACAGTACCGCTCCTCCTGTCCTGTATATATATACACTGCACAGTACCGCTCCTCCTGTCCTGTATATATATACACTGCACAGTACCACTCTTCCTGTCCTGTATATATACACTGCACAGTACCACTCTTCCTGTCCTGTATATATACACTGCACAGTACCACTCCTCCTGTCCTGTATATATATACACTTCACAGTACCACTCCTCCTGTCCTGTATATATACACTGCACAGTACCACTCCTCCTGTCCTGTATACATACACTGCACAGTACCACTCCTCCTGTCCTGTATATATACACAGCACAGTACCACTCCTCCTGTCCTGTATACATACACTGCACAGTACCACTCCTCCTGTTCTGTATATATACACTGCACAGTACCACTCCTCCTGTCCTGTATACATACACTGCACAGTACCGCTCCTCCTGTCCTGTATATATACACTGCACAGTACCGCTCCTCCTGTCCTGTATATATATACACTGCACAGTACCCCTCTTCCTGTCCTGTATATATACACTGCACAGTACCACTCTTCCTGTCCTGTATATATACACTGCACAGTACCACTCCTCCTGTCCTGTATATACACACTGCACAGTACCACTCCTCCTGTCCTGTATATATATATATACACTGCACAGTACCACTCCTCCTGTCCTGTATATATACACTGCACAGTACCACTCTTCCTGTCCTGTATATATACACTGCACAGTACCACTCCTCCTGTCCTGTATATATATACACTGCACAGTACCACTCTTCCTGTCCTGTATATATACACTGCACAGTACCACTCCTCCTGTCCTGTATATATATACACTGCACAGTACCACTCTTCCTGTCCTGTATATATACACTGCACAGTACCACTCCTCCTGTCCTGTATATATACACTGCACAGTACCACTCCTCCTGTCCTGTATATATATGCACTGCACAGTACCACTCTTCCTGTCCTGTATATATACACTGCACAGTACCACTCTTCCTGTCCTGTATATATACACTGCACAGTACCACTCCTCCTGTCCTGTATATATATACACTGCACAGTACCACTCCTCCTGTCCTGTATATATACACTGCACAGTACCACTCCTGCTGTCCTGTATATATATACACTGCACAATACCACTCTTCCTGTCCTGTATATATACACTGCACAGTACCACTCCTCCTGTCCTGTATATATATACACTGCACAGTACCACTCCTCCTGTCCTGTATATATACACTGCACAGTACCACTCCTCCTGTCCTGTATATATATACACTGCACAGTACCACTCTTCCTGTCCTGTATATATACACTGCACAGTACCACTCCTCCTGTCCTGTATATATATACACTGCACAGTACCACTCTTCCTGTCCTGTATATATACACTGCACAGTACCACTCCTCCTGTCCTGTATATATATACACTGCACAGTACCACTCTTCCTGTCCTGTATATATACACTGCACAGTACCACTCCTCCTGTCCTGTATATATACACTGCACAGTACCACTCCTCCTGTCCTGTATATATACACTGCACAGTACCACTCCTCCTGTCCTGTATATATACACTGCACAGTACCACTCCTCCTGTCCTGTATATATACACTGCACAGTACCACTCCTCCTGTCCTATATACATACACTGCACAGTACCACTCCTCCTGTCCTGTATATATACACAGCACAGTACCACTCCTCCTGTCCTGTATACATACACTGCACAGTACCACTCCTCCTGTCCTGTATATATACACTGCACAGTACCACTCCTCCTGTCCTGTATACATACACTGCACAGTACCGCTCCTCCTGTCCTGTATATATACACTGCACAGTACCACTCCTCCTGTCCTGCATATATATACACTGCACAGTACCACTCTTCCTGTCCTGTATATATACACTGCACAGTACCACTCTTCCTGTCCTGTATATATACACTGCACAGTACCACTCCTCCTGTCCTGTATATATATACACTGCACAGTACCACTCCTCCTGTCCTGTATATATACACTGCACAGTACCACTCCTCCTGTCCTGTATATATATATATATACACTGCACAGTACCACTCTTCCTGTCCTGTATATATACACTGCACAGTACCACTCCTCCTGTCCTGTATATATATACACTGCACAGTACCACTCTTCCTGTCCTGTATATATACATTGCACAGTACCACTCTTCCTGTCCTGTATATATACACTGCACAGTACCACTCCTCCTGTCCTGTATATATATACACTGCACAGTACCACTCCTCCTGTCCTGTATATATACACTGCACAGTACCACTCCTCCTGTCCTGTATATATATACACTGCACAGTACCACTCCTCCTGTCCTGTATATATATACACTGCACAGTACCACTCCTCCTGTCCTGTATATATACACTGCACAGTACCACTCTTCCTGTCCTGTATATATACACTGCACAGCACCACTCCTCCTGTCCTGTATATATACACTGCACAGTACCACTCTTCCTGTCCTGTATATATACACTGCACAGTACCACTCCTCCTGTCCTGTATATATACACTGCACAGTACCACTCCTCCTGTCCTGTATATATACACTGCACAGTACCGCTCCTCCTGTCCTGTATATATACACTGCACAGTACCACTCCTCCTGCCCTGTATATACACTGCACAGTACCACTCCTCCTGTCCTGTATATATACACTGCACAGTACCACTCCTCCTGTCCTGTATATATACACTGCACAGTACCACTCCTCCTGTCCTGTATACATACACTGCACAGTACCACTCCTCCTGTCCTGTATATATACACTGCACAGTACCACTCCTCCTGTCCTGTATATATACACTGCACAGTACCGCTCCTCCTGTCCTGTATATATACACTGCACAGTACCACTCCTCCTGCCCTGTATATACACTGCACAGTACCACTCCTCCTGTCCTGTATATATACACTGCACAGTACCACTCCTCCTGTCCTGTATACATACACTGCACAGTACCACTTCTCCTGTCCAGAGGGGGGGCTGTATGGGGCGCAGCTAAAAGGAGGCCCCCACATGACTGCGTTGCCATGGGAGCAGTGCAGTAGGTTTTCTTTTAAAAAATAAAGGTGTTATTGAGTAAAGGAGCCCGGGGATTGGAAGAGTAGGATTTGGGGTGGGGATTTATGCAAAAAGGGAGGTGGGGGCTTGGGAAAGTGCGGGAAAAGGGGAGATCAGTTACCTTAGACGGGCGAAGTGAGTGGACCTGCTGCCACATCCCTCTCACCATGTCTTCTGTGGACAGCCTGGTAGCTCAGCTTCGTCGGGAGGCCAGTTCCAGGAGGGCCGGATGGCTGGAGGAGCAGCTCACAGGGCTGCTCGGAGGCAGTGGGAGCCAGGACAGCGGGAGCCGGGGCAGCAGAACCAGGCCGTCTAGGCCGCCAGACAGGCTGTCCCCCGACACTACACCGCGCGGCAGGCGCAGGCCGCGGAGCCCCTCCAGGGACCCTGCGGGGGCTGGGGGACGCGGCCGATCCACCTTGCCCGCCCCCACCCCCGGCAGGAATCCACCTGGCGGCCCTGCCGGCGCGAGGCGGCGCGGTGCTGGGCGAGCGGTGCAGACGCGGCAGGACGCCGGCGCTGCACAGGATGTCAGGGCCGCACTTCCGGTGCGGCCTAGCAGAGGGCGCGGCGGCGCCGCAGCACCGATAGCAGCAGCTTCTACCCGCCGGGGAGCACCTCCCGCGGTGGCGGCAACACGAGCAGGGGGACGGGGAAGGAGCCCAGCGGCGGCGGCAGCATCCACCAGGCAGGAGCCGGGGAGTATCGCGGCGGGCGCAATTGCGGCGGGGGCACCCGGATCCCATCCCCCCAGTGCACCTGGCTCTGCGACAGGACGGCAGAGCAGACTATCGGGCAGGACAGCGGCGGCATCACGGCAAGGAGCGGGTCGCGGTCGGGCCGCAGGAGCGGCGTCCAGAGGAGACAGTCCAGCGGCTGGAGGCAGAGGAATCACGGAGCCGGACAGATCCAGATCCAGCAGGAGGTCGAGGGACCGGTCGCCTTCGCCAGTCTCGGTCCCCCCTGGTGACGTGGAGGCCAGGGGCGCGGGCCTGGGGCAGATGAGCGGCAGCGATGATTCCGGGAACGAACATCGTGACGAAATGGACCAGCAGGATTCAGGAAGCACGGCTGGTGGGGACACAGCACCTGCGCAGCCACGTGAGTACATGTCCAGTCTTTCCCCAGTGCCGGGTGTTTCGGGTGTGGTGGAACGGGGTGGGGGCTGTAATGAGGTCCCGGGGGTCAGAGAACTTCTAGCGGGTATGTCGCAGATTTTGCGTAGATTGGATGGGGGCGGGGGTAGCTCAGTTGCTAACAGTGTGGGATCGTCGCCCGCTGGTGCCTGGGTGTCAGTTGCCGGGGGCGTAGCAGGGGGTTCGAACGAGATTGCGAGCTCGGGTAGCGGGACACCTGTTTCTGTGGCGGGGGTGTCGGTGTCGGTACAAACGGAAACGGGAAAAGGTGATACCGTTAAGTTAGACGACAGGGCAAAAGGCGAGGTATATGTGTGTTTTGAGGGTCCGCTGGGGGCCCATTTGAAGAAAGAAGTCAAGGAAAAGATTTGGAAAGATGAATACGTAGAGATTTTCTCTCTCCTTCCTTTAGAAAAATTTAACTTGGATAAAGGAAAGAAAGACGACAGCAAAAAGGAAGAGGAAGAAAAGAGGCGTTGGCGCCTTATTCCTCAGACGTTCGTTAACTGGCAGCAGGCCTTTGCCATTCTAGCGAGTGTTATAGGGGAGAAATTCCCCGAGAATTGCTCGGGCCTGTTTTGTTATTTGGATGCTATTGGTGAAGCGCATCGTACCTACGGGGGCCAGGCTTGGCTGAGATACGATGAACAGTTCAGGCAGCGAAAAGCAGTGAGGCCGGAGATAAGGTGGGACCAAAAAGACATCGGGTTGTGGCTGAAGGTGATGGCTCCGGTGCGTTATGGGCAGTCCTTTCAGGGGGGAGGGGGGGGTAGCAGTCAGCAGTCAGGACAAAGTGGAGGACACGGGTCTCAGGGTTCAAAGGAAAAATCTGGGACATGCTGGCAGTTTAATGAGGGCCAGTGCAAGTATGGCACCACTTGTAAATTTAAACACGTGTGCTCCCATTGCAACGGGGCCTCTCACGGAGCCGCTAAGTGTTTCAAGAAATCACGTGGTAAGCCATCAGTGGGTGGCGGTCAAGGGGGTGACTCCGGTGAGGGTTCAAAAGATGGCCCCCTATCTAAGTAGATACCCGGATGTTAAAAAGGCGGAGGTTATTAGGGACGGTTTTCTTGAGGGGTTTAAGATCCCTCACCCGATGCATGTTGTTCCTTTTTCTACAAAAAATTTGAGATCAGCTGGCTTGCATGCGGAGGTGGTTTCGGCTAAATTGGCAAAAGAGGTTGAGCTGGGAAGAATGTCGGGGCCTTTTAGTTCGTTGCCCATGGCGGGTGTAATTGTTTCCCCGCTTGGGGTGGTGCCCAAGAAGGAGCCGAACAAGTTCCGGCTAATTCAGCATCTTTCATATCCCAAAGGATCCTCGGTTAATGACGGGATTGCGGAGGAGTTGTGCTCCGTTGTTTACACATCGTTTGATGCGGCTGTTCGGTGGGTGCGAATGTACGGGCCTGGAGCATTGCTGGCAAAAACGGACATCGAGTCGGCATTTAGGCTCTTGCCGGTGCACCCGCAGAGCATTCCTTTGTTAGGTTGTTGGTGGGAGGGTGGTTTTTACTTGGATAGGTGTTTGCCTATGGGATGTTCTATTTCCTGTGCATTGTTTGAGACTTTCAGTACCTTTTTAGAGTGGGTAGTGAGAGATGTATCGGCCGTTCCTTCTGTCATTCACTATTTGGATGATTTTTTGTTTGTTGGTCCACCGGATTCAGCAGTGTGCTGTCATTTACTTGGGACCATGGAATGGGTGGCCGGACAGTTTGGTGTTCCTTTGGCACAGGGAAAAACGGAGGGCCCCTGCACGGTCTTGAGTTTCTTAGGGATTCTCATTGATTCTGAGAAAATGGAGTGTAGGTTGCCTGATGATAAGTTGGAGTTGCTTAAGCGAGAGGTGAGTCGGATTGGAAAATTGCGGAAGACTTCATTGAAGGAGTTGCAGTCGCTGCTGGGCCGCCTGAATTTTGCTTGTCGTATTATGCCAATGGGCAGGATATTTTGCCGCAGATTGTCCAGGGCGACGGCTGGAGTTCGGTCGGCTCATCATTTTATTCGTTTGGGTAGAGAGCATAAGGAGGACCTTCTTGTTTGGCAACGTTTTTTGGAAGGCTATAATGGCAGGTCGCTTATTCAGCAGGAGGATCTGAATGCTTTTGATTGCGAGATCTACACAGACGCAGCAGGTGGAGTTGGTTATGGGGCCTACTGTGGAGGAAAATGGAGCGTCGGGGTGTGGCCAGAGGATTGGCGAAAGAAGGGGCTCACCAAGAATTTGGCATTGTTGGAGTTGTTCCCGATTGTGGTGTCAGTGTTTGTTTGGGGTGACAGCTTTCGTGATCGGCGAGTACGTTTCCATTGCGATAACTCGAGCGTGGTGGCCGTGATTAACAGCTTATCTTCTTCTTCCCCTCCAGTAATTAGGTTGGTCAGGGAGTTGGTACTGAGATGCTTGGAGTTGAATGCATGGATTACGGCGGTGCACGTGCCAGGAGTTCAGAACAATATAGCTGATGCTTTGTCTCGTTTGCAGTGGGACCGATTCCGGGATTTGGCTCCAGATTCGGAGGCGGCAGGAGCAGCATGTCCTTTGCATCTGTGGCAGGTGGTTACGGAAGGGGAGGCCGATTGATCCAAGCCTCGGTGTCAAACAGGACATGGTCAGATTATGCGGCGTCATGGGCCATGTGGGAAAGTTGGTTGTTTCAATGCGGCTCGGCTGAGTCAGATAGCGACAGGGCAATGGCGTTATTGGCACTGGTAGGTAAGGTCGTGGAGTGGGGTTGGTCCGTGTCTAGGTTAAACAAGTTTATAGCAGGTTTGGCTTTTGGTTTTCAGTTGCAAGGATTGAGGGACGTCACAAAGGACTTTGTTATACGGCAGGCGTTGAAAGGTTTTCGTAAGGGTAATTCGACTTTTGATAAGCGCAGGCCCATTTCTTTTGGGTTGTTGCAGCGGTTAGGGGAGGCCTTGGGCGTAATTTGTTCATCTCAGTTTGAGGTGGTACTGTTTCAATTGGCCTTTTCTCTAGCGTTTTTTGGTGCTTTGCGTCTGGGTGAATTGGTTTCCCCGAGCAAGGACAGGTCAGGTGGTCTTTTGGCGGAAGATGTGGTTTTTTGGGAAGGGGGAGTTGCTTTTTGGATAAGGCGTTCAAAGACGGATCAGCTAGGTAGGGGAAAGAAAGTAGTGCTAGGAAGGGTGGCGGGTAGCGGGATGTGTCCGCAACGCTGCTTAGAGGCATATTGGAATTTGTCATCAGTCAGGTCAGGCCCTCTGTTGCAACACCAAGAGGGGGATTTCTTGTCACGTTTCCAGTTTGTAGCCATTTTGAAGAAGGGCTTGGGTTTGCTGGGTGTTAACCCGGAAAATTTCGGCTCGCATTCTTTTAGGATTGGGGCCGCATCTGAGGCCGATGGTTTGGGCCTTGGGCCGGAGGTGATCAAGAAAATAGGCAGATGGAGTTCTAATCGTTACCTGTCTTATGTGCGGCATTAAATCAACAATGCGGGGTGAAGAGGGACGTCTTTGCGGATTGTTAATTATGGTTGTGTTTTTCAGGTCGTACCCCTCTTTTGGCGTGGATTGTCGGACACTCTTTCGTTTATTGGGGCGCCCTCCGGGCCGATGCGCGCGCGAATGGTAGGCAACTGGGTTTCGGCCGAGAGGCAGTGATCATCCATTGGATGGGGACTCGTGGTATGTCGTGGCGTAGTTTTTTGCCGGAATTCTCCCGCGCCGCCCGTCTGGATCGCCCTCCGGATATTTTAGTGGTTCACTTGGGGGGTAATGATTTGGGGGCAAAACCCGTGAGGGAACTCATTCGGGATATCCGTTATGACTTGTTGAGGCTGTGGGTATCTTTTCCCGGTATGCTGACTGTGTGGTCAGACATTGTGCCGCGGAAGACGTGGCGGGAGGCCCGTTCCCATAAAGGGATTAACAGAGCCAGGGTAAAATTGAACAGGATGGTGGCGAGTTTTGTGTCCCGGAATGGGGGTATTGCCGTGAGGCATTTCGAGCTGGAGGCCGGGGTCGGTAATTTTTGGAGGGATGATGGAGTGCATCTTAACGAGATCGGGATGGATTTATGGGCGCTCGGTCTACAGGAAGGAGTTGAAAGAGCTTTGGCGGTGGTGGGGCACTCACGAGCCTGAGGTGGTCAGGGCTGTTCGTGTGTGGCGGGGGGTGGGGTTCTTGGAGTTGGTGATGATGCTGATAGGGTTGATCTGGCTTTTGGTACGGGCTCTGGACGGGGTGTTTACCTCGGGAGCTTTGTGGTTGGTTTGCCCGAAATGGGTTACATGGTGCCCTCGAGCTGGTGGTTACGGCTGAGGGTAAATACGTGTTTTTTGTAAAAATTTTGGGTAGGCTCTCTGCCTATTATGAGCCAGATTTTTTAGCTCCAAGAGCCCCCCCCTCGAGGTTTTATATATTTACTGTTTACATGTTGTTATTTATGTATTTGTTTGTTAATAAAATGGCCGCTGTGGCCAAATTATCCAAAAAGAAATTAACGTGGTGGTGTGTTTTCCTGGGTAATAGATGGAGGGGTTAAGAGGGGCAAGGTAGTTGGGGGTGGGGGATGCTTTACGGAAAGGATCCTTTATTGGCCATACGCGGTCAAGAGGGGGGGCTGTATGGGGCGCAGCTAAAAGGAGGCCCCCACATGACTGCGTTGCCATGGGAGCAGTGCAGTAGGTTTTCTTTTAAAAAATAAAGGTGTTATTGAGTAAAGGAGCCCGGGGATTGGAAGAGTAGGATTTGGGGTGGGGATTTATGCAAAAAGGGAGGTGGGGGCTTGGGAAAGTGCGGGAAAAGGGGAGATCAGTTACCTTAGACGGGCGAAGTGAGTCCCTCCCACCCTCCCTGTTTTAGCGGTTCTATGAGGCAACGTAGCTTTAGGCAAGATCGGCGAGTTCGTCAATTCTTAAGGTAAAAAAAAAAAAAAAAAAAAAGCAGTCTTTTGAATTATATTTCTTTTCTGTCGATTTATTGAAGGCAAGCATTCTGTATTATTGTCACAGTGGCGTTGGCGGGGGGTGGGGTTCTTGGAGTTGGTGATGATGCTGATAGGGTTGATCTGGCTTTTGGTACGGGCTCTGGACGGGGTGTTTACCTCGGGAGCTTTGTGGTTGGTTTGCCCGAAATGGGTTACATGGTGCCCTCGAGCTGGTGGTTACGGCTGAGGGTAAATACGTGTTTTTTGTAAAAATTTTGGGTAGGCTCTCTGCCTATTATGAGCCAGATTTTTTAGCTCCAAGAGCCCCCCCCTCGAGGTTTTATATATTTACTGTTTACATGTTGTTATTTATGTATTTGTTTGTTAATAAAATGGCCGCTGTGGCCAAATTATCCAAAAAGAAATTAACGTGGTGGTGTGTTTTCCTGGGTAATAGATGGAGGGGTTAAGAGGGGCAAGGTAGTTGGGGGTGGGGGATGCTTTACGGAAAGGATCCTTTATTGGCCATACGCGGTCATGTATATATACACAGCACAGTACCACTCCTCCTGTCCTGTATACATACACTGCACAGTACCACTCCTCCTGTCCTGTATATATACACAGCACAGTACCACTCCTCCTGTCCTGTATACATACACTGCACAGTACCACTCCTCCTGTCCTGTATATATACACAGCACAGTACCACTCCTCCTGTCCTGTATACATACACTGCACAGTACCACTCCTCCTGTCCTGTATACATACACTGCACAGTACCACTCCTCCTGTCCTGTATATATACACTGCACAGTACCACTTCTCCTGTCCTGTATACATACACTGCACAGTACCACTCCTCCTGTCCTGTATATATACACTGCACAGTACCGCTCCTCCTGTCCTGTATATATACACTGCACAGTACCGCTCCTCCTGTCCTGTATATATACACTGCACAGTACCACTCCTCCTGTCCTGTATATATACACTGCACAGTACCACTCCTCCTGTCCTGTATATATACACTGCACAGTACCACTCCTCCTGTCCTGTATACATACACTGCACAGTACCACTCCTCCTGTCCTGTATATATACACTGCACAGTACCGCTCCTCCTGTCCTGTATATATACACTGCACAGTACCGCTCCTCCTGTCCTGTATATATACACTGCACAGTACCACTCCTCCTGCCCTGTATATACACTGCACAATACCACTCCTCCTGTCCTGTATATATACACTGCACAGTACCACTCCTCCTGTATATATACACTGCACAGTACCGCTCCTCCTGCCCTGTATATATACACTGCACAGTACCACCCTCCATTCCTGTATATATACACTGCACAGTACCACTCCTCCTGTATATATACACTGCACAGTACCACTCCTCCTGTCCTGTGTATATACACTGCACAGTACCACTCCTCCTGTCCTGTATATATACACTGCACAGCACCACTCCTCCTGTATATATACACTGCACAGCACCACTCCTCCTGTATATATACACTGCACAGTACCACTCCTCCTGTCTTGTATATATACACTGCACAGTACCACTCCTCCTGTCCTGTATATATACACTGCACAGTACCGCTCCTCCTGTCCTGTATATATACACTGCACAGTACCACTCCTCCTGTCCTGTATATATATATATATATATATATATATACATACACTCTGCATCGTACCACTCCTCCTGTCCTGTATATATACACTGCACAGTACCATTCATCCTGTCCTGTATATATACACTGCACAGTACTACTCCTCCTGTCCTGTATATATACACTGCACAGTACCACTCCTCCTGTCCTGTATATATACACTGCACAGTACCATTTATCCTGTCCTGTATATATATACTGCACAGTACCACTCCTCCTGTCCTGTATATACTCTGCATCGTACCACTCCTCCTGTCCTGTATATATACAATGCACAGTACCACTTCTCCTGTCCTGTATGTATATGTATATATATATATATATATATATATATATATATATACTCTGCAACGTACCACTCCTGCTGTCCTGTATATATACAATGCACAGTACCACTCCTCCTTTCCTGTGTGTATATATATATATATACTGCACAGTACCACTCCTCCTGTCCTGTATATATACACTGCACAGTACCACTCCTCCTTTCCTGTGTATATATATATATATATATATATATATATACTAGATTGTGGCCCGATTCTAACGCATCGTGTATTCTAGAATATGCATGTCCCCGTAGTATATGGACAATGATGATTCCAGAATTCGCGGCAGACTGTGCCCGTCGCTGATTGGTCGAGGCAACCTTTATGACATCATCGTCGCCATGGCAACCATTACGACATCTACATCGATACTGTGCCCGTCGCTGATTGGTCAAGGCAAATTCGCGGCAGACTGTGCCCGTCGCTGATTGGTCGAGGCAACCTTTATGACATCATCGTCGCCATGGCAACCATTATGACATCTACGTCGATACTGTGCCCGTCGCTGAATCAGAAACGTGAGATGTCTACGTCCTTTATGACATCATCGTCGCTGTGCCC
The DNA here is from genome assembly GCF_032444005.1 of Ranitomeya imitator. Lineage (NCBI taxonomy): Eukaryota > Metazoa > Chordata > Amphibia > Anura > Dendrobatidae > Ranitomeya > Ranitomeya imitator. Next base: position 417,728,789 of record NC_091283.1, on the reverse strand, counting down.
GTTGCTGATTGGTCGAGGCCTCGCGGCCTCGACCAATCAGCATCGTTGCTGTGCCCGTTGCTGATTGGTCGAGGCCTCGCGGCCTCGACCAATCAGAGATGCGGGATTTCCAGGACAGACAGACAGACAGACGGAAAAACCCTTAGACAATTATATATATAGATATATATATATATACACTGCACAGTACCACTTCTCCTGTCCTGTATATATATGTATACAGTCATGGCCAAAAGTATTGACACCCCTGCAATTCTGTCAGATAATACTCAGTTTCTTCCTGAAAATGATTGCAAACACAAATTCTTTGGTATTATTATCTTCATTTAATTTGTCTTAAATGAAAAAACACCAAAGAGAATGAAGCAAAAAGCAAAACATTGATCATTTCACACAAAACTCCAAAAATGTGCCAGACAAAAGTATTGGCACCCTCGGCCTAATACTTGGTCGCACAACCTTTAGCCAAAATAACTGCGACCAATCGCTTCCGGTAACCATCAATGAGTTTCTTACAATGCTCTGCTGGAATTTTAGACCATTCTTCTTTGGCAAACTGCTCCAGGTCCCTGATATTTGAAGGGTGCCTTCTTCAAACTGCCATTTTTAGATCTCTCCACAGGTGTTCTATGGGATTCAGGTCTGGATTCATTGCTGGCCACCTTAGAAGTCTCCAGTGCTTTCTCTCAAACCATTTTCTAGTGCTTTTTGAAGTGTGTTTTGGGTCAATGTCCTGCTGGAAGACCCATGACCTCTGAGGGAGACCCAGCTTTCTCACACTGAGCCCTACATTATGCTGCAAAATTTGTTGGTAGTCTTCGTACTTCATAATGCCGTGCACACGGTCAAGCAGTCCAGTGCCAGAGGCAGCAAAGCAACCCCAAAACATCAGGGAACCTCCGCCATGTTTGACTGTAGGGACCATGTTCTTTTCTTTGAATGCCTCTTTTTTTCTCCTGTAAACTCTATGTTGATGCCTTTGCCCAAAAAGCTCTACTTTTGTCTCATCTGACCAGAGAACATTCTTCCAAAACGTTTTAGGCTTTTTCAGGTAAGTTTTGGCAAACTCCAGCCTGCCTTTTTTATGTCTCGGGGTAAGAAGTGGGGTCTTCCTGGTTCTCCTACCATACAGTCCCTTTCCATTCAGACGCCGACGGATAGTACGGGTTGACACTGTTGTACCCTCGGACTGCAGGGCAGCTTGAACTTGTTTGGATGTTAGTCGAGGTTCTTTATCCAACATCCGCACAATCTTGCGTTGAAATCTCTTGTCAATTTTTCTTTTCCGTCCACATCTAGGCAGGTTAGCCACAGTGCCATGGGCTTTACATTTCTTGATGACACTGCGCACGGTAGACACAGGAACATTCAGGTCTTTGGAGATGGACTTGCAGCCTTGAGATTGCTCATGCTTCCTCACAATTTGGTTTCTCAAGTCCTCAGACAGTTCTTTGGTCTTCTTTCTTTTCTCCATGCTCAATGTGGTACACACAAGGACACGGGACAGAGGTTGAGTCAACTTTAATCCATGTCAACTGGCTGCAAGTGTGATTTAGTTATTGCCAACACCTGTTAGGTGCCACAGGTAAGTTACAGGTGCTGTTAATTGCACTAATTAGAGAAGCATGACATGATTTTTCGAACAGTGCCAATACTTTTGTCCACCCCCTTTTTTATGTTTGGTGTGGAATTATATCCAATTTGGCTTTAGGACAATTCTTTTTGTGTTTTTTCATTTAAGACAAATTAAATGAAGATAATAATACCAAAGAATTTGTGTTTGCAATCATTTTCAGGAAGAAAATGAGTATTATCGGACAGAATCGTAGGGGTGTCAATACTTTTGGCCATGACTGTATATATACACTGCACAGTACCACTCCTGCTGTCCTGTATATATACAATGCACAGTACCACTTCTCCTGTCCTGTTCTCGGATAGGCGACATTGGTCTTTGGGAGGGTTAATATTGGTTTATTATTTTCAGGAATACTATGGGAAAATAAAATATATATATATATTGGAAAACACATTTAAATGGATTATACCAAGTAATCCCCTTTCCCGAGAACTTTGTAGTTGCTGGGGTCCGAACGCTGGAACCCCCATGATCTTGAGAACCGGCGCTCTAAAGAAGCGATCAATCGTGCGCAATGTGACGGCATTCAAACATAGCTCTTCCAATAACGCCTTTAAGAGAAGCGTTGAAGAACACAACACAGTATAGGAAAATCCACTGATCGGGTGTCGGGGAGTGTTATAGTCTGTGGGCTGGTGGGGTTTGTGTGGCATTGCTCCTTTTTTGTTCCAGTACGGCCCTGGACAGCTCTGAAGGGAGGCTGCCATACTTTGTACTGGTTTTATTCCCTGCACATAGTAGGGCAGCTGAAGGGTTCAGGTAGCAGTGTCATCGCCCTGTGTTGTTCTGTAGCCCACATTCCCACCCTGACTATATACAGTGGCAACTAAGGGGTAGACAGCAGTTCCTTATGAATAGTAGGGTCAGTGGGTAAATGTGTCTACCTGTTTTACAATGGTATGGCCCAAATGTGAGCTGAGGTAAAACATTGCCAGAAGCTAAGAGGCACTAACATGTCCATACACAGGCACTAATGCCCTCACACTTCTGCCAGTATGTACTGCTGTGGGTGTGGCAGTTGTTTTTCTAATAGTCTTATCACACCTGTCTGCCATACTTCCTTGAGGCGGGATGGGAACTAAAGTTGACGTGTTCTAATATTGAGCTCCCATTTCCCAGCTCTGGAAATTCACCACTTACGGTTGTAGGATTGGCAGTGATTGCATGGTTTAGAGGAGCACACTTCCATTTATAAGGGGTTGTCCCCGTCAGGCTGGGTTTACAGGAGGGATACCCTCCGCGAGGCTGGAGGTTGTGGTGTGTATACAGAATGTAAACTTCACTCTTGTGAACCCAGCCTACAACTAATTATGTAATGGTGCATGTATTACTAATGCAGATGACGTTTGCGTGTGTCGCCATTTCTAATTCATCTATATATTTTGGCATGGGGGGACCCCATTTGACAGTTCGCAGCGGGGCCCATAACTTTAGTAGTTACGCCTCTGCTCTGTAGTAAGCTCCGTTCTGTTCCCATATGTCTGTAGTAAGCTCTGTTCTGCTCCCATATGTCTGTAGTAAGCTCTGTTCTGCTCCCATATCTCTGGAGTAAGATCAGTTCTGCTCCCATATCTCTGTAGTAAGCTCTGTTCTGCTCCCATATCTCTGGAGTAAGATCAGTTCTGCTCCCATATCTCATAGTAAGGTCTGTTCTGCTCCCATATCTCTGTAGTAAGCTCTGTTCTGCTCCCATATGTCTGTAGTAAGATCAGTTCTGCTTCCATATCTCATAGTAAGCTCTGTTCTGCTCCCATATCTCTGTAGTAAGCTCTGTTCTGCTCCCATATGTCTGTAGTAAGCTCTGTTCTGCTCCCATATCTCTGGAGTAAGATCAGTTCTGCTCCCATATCTCTGTAGTAAGCTCTGTTCTGCTCCCATATCTCTGGAGTAAGATCAGTTCTGCTCCCATATCTCATAATAAGCTCTGTTCTGCTCCCATATCTCTGTAGTAATCTCTGTTCTGCTCCCATATGTCTGTAGTAAGATCAGTTCTGCTTCCATATCTCATAGTAAGCTCTGTTCTGCTCCCATATCTCTGTAGTAAGCTCTGTTCTGCTCCCATATCTCATAGTAAGCTCTGTTCTGCTCCCATATCTCTGTAGTAACCTCTGTTCTGCTCCCATATGTCTGTAGTAAGCTCCGTTCTGCTCCAATATCTCTGTAGTAAGCTCTGTTCTGCTCCCTTATCTCTGGAGTAAACTCGGTTCTGCTCCCATATCTCTGTAGTAAGCTCTGTTCTGCTCCTATATGTCTGTAGTAAGCTCTGTTCTGCTCCCACATCTTTGTAGTAAGCTCTGTTCTGCTCCCATATCTCTGTAGTAAGCTCTGTTCTGCTCCCATATCTCTGTAGTAAGCTCTGTTCTGCTCCCATATGTCTGTAGTAAGCTCCGTTCTGCTCCCATATCTCTGTAGTAAGCTCTGTTCTGCTCCCATATGTCTGTAGTAAGCTCTGTTCTGCTCCCATATGTCTGTAGTAAGCTCCGTTCTGCTCCCATATCTCTGTAGTAAGCTCTGTTCTGCTCCCATATGTCTGTAGTAAGCTCCGTTCTGCTCCCATATCTCTGTAGTAAGCTCCGTTCTGCTCCCATATGTCTGTAGTAAACTCCGTTCTGCTCCCATATCTCTGTAGTAAGCTCTGTTCTGCTCCCTTATCTCTGGATTAAGATCAGTTCTGCTCCCATATCTCATAGTAAGCTCTGTTCTGCTCCCATATCTCTGTAGTAAGCTCTGTTCTGCTCCCATATCTCTGTAGTAAGCTCCATTCTGCTCCTATATCTCTGTAGTAAGCTCTGTTCTGCTCACTTATCTCTGGAGTAAGATCAGTTCTGCTCCCATATCTCATAGTAAGCTCCGTTCCGCTCCCATATGTCTGTAGTAAGCTCCGTTCTGCTCCCATATCTCTGCAGTAAGCTCTGTTCTGCTCCCTTATCTCTGGAGTAAGATCAGTTCTGCTCCCATATCTCATAGTAAGCTCTGTTCTGCTCCCATATCTCTGTAGTAAGCTCTGTTCTGCTCCCATATCTCATAGTAAGCTCTGTTCTGCTCCCATATCTCTGTAGTAACCTCTGTTCTGCTCCCATATGTCTGTAGTAAGCTCCGTTCTGCTCCCATATCTCTGTAGTAAGCTCTGTTCTGCTCCCTTATCTCTGGAGTAAGATCAGTTCTGCTCCCATATCTCATAGTAAGCTCCGTTCTGCTCCCATATCTCTGTAGTAAGCTCCGTTCTGCTCCCATATCTCTGTAGTAAGCTCTGTTCTGCTCCCATATGTCTGTAGTAAGCTCTGTTCTGCTCCCATATCTCTGTAGTAAGCTCTGTTCTGCTCCCATATCTCATAGTAAGCTCTGTTCTGCTCCCATATCTCTGTAGTAAGTTCTGTTCTGCTCCCTTATCTCTGGAGAAAGCTCAGTTCTGCTCCCATATCTATGCAGCAAGCTCAGTTCTGTTTCTATATCTCTGTACCAGCATGTTTTTAAAGCCTGTTATGTCTGCTGCTTTAATGCAATGGCCAGAGGTAAGCAGGAAAAAGGAGGGCCACCGCAACTGAAGGGCCACTGCCTTGTGATTGCCCCCCAGGCTGAAAAGTGCCAGCCAGCCCCTGGCTATTGCGGGCACATGACAGCTGTACAAAACAGCTGACATGTCCCGGCTTTGATGCTGGCTCATTGCACATTGCTCATTACAGTTAGCGATCTTTATCTTGGTGGTGTATCTATTTAATATTACTAGAATATCTATATGGATTATGAAGGTCTTAGTTTTGATAAATAACCTTATCTATTTTAGGATAGCTTTACAATTTCTGTTCTGGAGACGCTTGCGATCCAGCTTGCGTTCCAGTGCCCCAGAAATGCTCTTATTTACATCCGGAGCAACCCAGGGCCGTATGCACCGTTATGTAAGGGGGACTTTGGCGCTTTGATAGAGGTCACACCCCTATTGATCTGTCCGGACCGCTATTGGTGGTGGGTGCTTTAAAAGGTCAGTTACGTCCTCACACTAATCACGCCCCCGGAAGAAGCTTGGGCGAAATGCGCGTCGGGGCGCACGGGGTAATTGAGGCACACCGCACCATCAGGTAATATTTCCATTACGCTGGCATATGTGCTTGCTGTATCAGTGATTGTGGGGAAGTCTGGTTATATAGCACAGTGCATGGTATGTGGACAAGGTTATTGCATTAGCACATGGGGGCATTTGGGCTCCACCTTGCATTTTTCCACCCCGAACTGTACCGTAGCCATTAGTATTGTTTACAGCCTTCCCACCACGTTATCAAGTGGCAGCCTTAGCAGTGGCTACATTCGTCCATATATCTGGGATATTGATTGATTTTGTGATATATTTTGCGGCCAGTGCGGTAATGTCTCTTCCCCCATAGGACACTTTGTAATTTGTATATCAAGTCTTGTCTTTTATGTGTGTTTTTATATTGTATTATCAATAAAGATATGTTATTTTTAACCTTTATGGATCTCTTCGTGCGGTGAATTGGATTTAATTCCGCTTTTGGATAATATGTGGGCTCTGCTGTATACTACTGTGTGGGCAGTGCTGTATACTACTATGTGGGCTGTGCTATATACTACTGTGTGGGCTGTGCTGTATACTACTATGTGGGCTGTGCTGTATACTACTGTGTGGGCTCTGCTGTATGCTACTATGTGGGCTGTGCTATAAACTACTATCAGGTGAATGACTCCATAGGAGTACGCTAAAAATTTGGTAATAAGTAACTCAGCTGTGGTTGGAGTAGACCCACCTATCAGGCAAATGACTCCTATGGGAGTACGCTATGAAGTCCGGTGGTATGTGACACAGCTAGCCGCATGCAGAGCACTGGGAAATCACCTGCATGTGATTTCCCAGTGTTGAGTTACTTATTACCAAATTTTTAGCGTACTCCTATGGAGTCATTCACCTGATAGGTGGGTCTACCTCAGCCACAGCGTTATTCACAGTTCTCATATTTATCTGTCTGATGAAGGTCATAAAGACCGAAACATTACAGTGAAATATACTGGGATGATTTAATAAAATATTGAATAAGAAATTCCTTTTTGAGTGCCGGATTTTTGTAATTATTCATATATTGGGACTGGCGACCCTTGTCTGTGCACCATATCTACTTAAGGAGTGACGTGTCAATTTTTTGGAGCTTATGCTACTATGTGGGCTGTGCTGTATGCTACTATGAGGGCTCTGCTGTATACTACTATGTGGGATGTGCTGAATATTACTGTGTGGGCTGTGCTGAATATTACTGTGTGGGCTGTGCTATATACTACTATGTGGGCTGTGCTATATACTACTGTGTGGGATGTGCTATATACTACTGTGTGGACTGTGCTTCATACTACTATGTGGGCTGTGCTGTATTCTACTGTGTGGCCAGTGCTGTATACTACTATGTGGGCTGTGCTGTATACTACTATGTGGGCTGTGCTGTATACCACTGTGTGGGCTCTCCTGTATACTACTGTGTGGGCTCTGCTGTATACTACTGTGTGGGCTGTGTTATATACTACTCTGTGGGCTCTGCTGTATACTACTCTATGGGCAGTGCTGTATACTATGTGGGCTATGCTATATACTCGTGTGTGGGCTGTACTGTATACTACTGTGTGAGTTCTGCTATATACTACTGTGTGGGCTATTGTTGTGAATTCTGTTATCGAACTCCCTCCTGTGGTCATGAATGGTACTTCGGCGAGTTCTGTCCATGGACTCCCTCTGGTGGCTGTGAGTGGAGCTGCTGCTTCTGAGGTTCCTTTCACAGGTGACGTAGTTTATTCTTTGGCTGGCTGCTCTATTTAACTCCACTCAGATCGTTACTCCATGCCAGCTGTCAATGTTCTTGTACTGATTCAGTTCGCTCTTGGATCTTTCTGGTGACCTGTCTACTCCAGCAGAAGCTAAGTCCCTGCTAGTTAATTATTTGTTCATTGTTTCCTTGTCCAGCTTGCTATCATGATTTTGCCTTGCTAGCTGGAAGCTCTGGGATGCAGAGTGGCACCTGTTGTGAGTTCTGTTTTTGGGCTCCCTCTGGTGGTTACTGATGGTACTGGGTGATTTGTGTTCTGCTGTCTCTGGTGTCCACCTGTTCTATTAGGATTTGGGAGTTTCCTATTTAACCGGGCTTTCTTGTCATTTCCCCGCCGGCTATCAAGGTTATCAGAGTGTTTTGTTACCTCAGCTTCTGGCTTCAGTAATCATCAGGACAAGCTAAGTTTTTGATTTTCTTGTTCCACGTTTTGCTTTATTTTTGTCTTGTCCAGCTTGCATATAATTGTTTCTTTGCTGCTGGTTGCTCTAGCGGGCTGTAATTGCTCCTCATGTTCCATGAGTTGGAACATGAGTTCAAGTAATTACAGGATGGTTTTTTGAAGGGTTTTTTGCTGACCGCGCAGTTTACTTTTGTATCCTCTGCTATCTAGTTTTAGTGGGCCTCATTTTGCTGAATCTGTTTTCATACTGTGTATGTGCCTTCCTCATTTCACCGTCATTATATGTGGGGGGCTGCTATTTCTGTGGGGTATTTCTCTGGAGGCAAGAGAGGTCTGTGTTTCTTCTAATAGGGGAAGTTAGATCTTCGGCTGGTGCGAGACGTCTAGGATCAACGTAGGCACGTTCCCCGGCTATTGTTATTTGTGTGTTCAGGTTTAGGGTCGCGGTCAGCTCAGGTTCCATCACCCTAGAGCTCGTTGGTGCTTGTCCTTTTGTGATTCCCTGCCATTGGAATCATGACAGTATAGCCGGCCAAAAATGTTTGGGCTGAAGTAGGAGGAAAAGTAGTCTGAGGAAGTTTTTTTTTTTTTCTTTTTTTTTTCTCCTCTGAGGTTGCTGCCTAGCCCTAATTGCAGCCTGGCTGATTTTTTTTTCTCCTCCTCTTAATCCTTGAATGGCTCTGACCTTAGCTGTTTATCATGGACGTCCAGAGTTTAGCTTCCAGCTTGAATAATCTTGCTGCTAAGGTTCAAAATATACAAGATTTTGTTGTACATGCTCCTATGTCTGAACCTAGAATTCCTATTCCAGAGTTCTTTGCTGGAGATAGATCTAGTTTTCTGAATTTTAGGAACAATTGCAAGCTGTTCCTTTCTTTGAAATCTCGCTCTTCTGGAGACCCTGCTCAGCAGGTTAAGATTATTATATCTTTCCTGCGGGGTGACCCTCAAAATTGGGCATTTGCATTGGCACCAGGGGATCCTGCGTTGCTTAATGTGGATGCGTTTTTTCTGGCATTGGGTTTGCTCTATGAGGAACCTAACCAAGAGATTCAGGCTGAAAAAGCTTTATTAGCTCTCTCTCAGGGACAAGATGAAGCAGAAATATATTGTCAAAAATTTCGGAAATGGTCAGTGCTTACTCAGTGGAATGAGTGCGCACTGGCTGCAAAGTTCAGAGATGGCCTTTCTGAGGCCATTAAAGATGTCATGGTGGGGTTCCCTGCGCCTACAGGTCTGAATGAGTCTATGACTATGGCTATTCAGATTGATCGGCGTTTACGGGAGCGCAAACCTGTGCACCATTTGGCGGTGTCTTCTGAACAGGCACTTGAGACAATGCAATGTGATAGAGTTCAGTCTAGAAGTGAACGGCAAAACTATAGGTGGAAAAATGGGTTGTGCTTTTATTGTGGTGATTCGGCTCATGTTATATCAGCATGCTCTAAACGCACAAAAAAGGTTGATAAGTCTGTTGCCATTAGTACGTTACAGTCTAAGTTCATTCTGTCTGTGACTCTGATTTGCTCATTATCATCCATTTCCGTCGATGCCTATGTAGATTCAGGCGCTGCCCTGAGTCTTATGGATTGGTCATTTGCCAAGCGATCTGGGTTTAGTCTTGAGCCTCTGGAAGTCCCTATTCCTTTGAAGGGAATTGACTCTACACCTTTAGCTATGAATAAACCTCAGTACTGGACACAAGTGACCATGCGTATGACTCCCGTTCATCAGGAGGTGATTCGCTTCCTGGTATTGTATAATTTACATGATGTTCTAGTACTTGGTCTGCCATGGTTACAAACTCATAATCCAGTCCTTGACTGGAAAACAATGTCTGTGTTAAGCTGGGGATGTCAGGGGGTTCATGATGATGCACCTCCGATTTCTATCGCTTCATCTACTCCTTCTGAGGTTCCTGTATTTTTGTTGGATTATCGGGATGTTTTTGAGGAGCCTAAGCTCAGTTCGCTTCCTCCTCACAGGGATTGCGATTGTGCTATAGATTTAATTCCTGGTAGTAAATTTCCTAAAGGTCATTTGTTCAATCTGTCAGTGCCAGAGCATACTGCTATGCGGGATTATGTTAAGGAGTCCTTGGAAAAGGGACATATCCGTCCATCTTCGTCCCCTTTGGGAGCAGGTTTTTTTTTCGTGGCCAAGAAAGATGGGTCCTTGAGGCCTTGTATAGATTATCGTCTTTTGAATAAGATTACCGTAAAATATCAGTATCCTTTGCCTTTGTTGACTGATTTGTTTGCTCGCATTAAGGGGGCTAAATGGTTCACTAAGATTGATCTCCGGGGTGCGTATAATCTTATACGAATAAAGCAAGGTGATGAGTGGAAAACCGCATTTAATACGCCTGAGGGCCATTTTGAGTATTTGGTAATGCCTTTCGGACTTTCTAATGCTCCTTCAGTCTTCCAGTCCTTTATGCACGATATTTTCCGTGAATATCTGGATAAATTTATGATTGTGTATTTGGATGATATTTTGTTTTTTTCTGATGACTGGGAGTCTCATGTTCAGCAGGTCAGGAAGGTGTTTCAGGTCCTGCGGGCTAATTCCTTGTTTGTAAAGGGCTCAAAGAGTCTCTTTGGAGTCCAGAAGATTTCTTTCTTGGGGTATATTTTTTCCCCTTCTACTATTGAGATGGATCCTGTCAAGGTTCGGGCTATTTGTGACTGGACGCAGCCTGATTCTCTTAAGAGTTTGCAGAAGTTCTTGGGCTTTGCTAATTTCTATCGTCGTTTTATAACTAATTTTTCTAGTGTTGTTAAGCCTTTGACGGATTTGACTAAGAAGGGTGCTGATGTTGCGGATTGGTCTCCTGCGGCTGTGGAGGCCTTTCAGGAACTTAAACGCCGGTTTTCTTCTGCTCCTGTGTTGCATCAGCCTGATGTTTCGCTTCCTTTCCAAGTTGAGGTTGATGCTTCCGAGATTGGAGCGGGGGCGGTTTTGTCACAGAGAAGCTCCGATTGCTCGGTGATGAAGCCATGTGCGTTCTTTTCTAGAAAATTTTCGCCCGCTGAGCGGAATTATGATGTGGGTAATCGGGAACTTTTGGCCATGAAGTGGGCATTTGAGGAGTGGCGTCATTGGCTGGAGGGTGCTAGACATCGTGTGGTGGTCTTGACTGATCACAAAAATCTGATTTACCTTGAGTCTGCCAGGCGTCTGAATCCTAGACAGGCTCGTTGGTCACTGTTTTTCTCTCGTTTCAATTTTGTGGTTTCATACCTGCCAGGTTCAAAGAATGTGAAGGCGGATGCTCTTTCTAGGAGTTTTGTGCCTGACTCCCTTGGAAATTCTGAGCCCACTGGTATCCTTAGGGATGGGGTGATTTTGTCGGCCGTCTTCCCAGACTTGCGACGTGCTTTGCAGGAGTTTCAGGCGGGTAAACCTGATCGTTGTCTGCCTGAGAGACTGTTTGTTCCGGATAGTTGGACCAGTAGAGTCATCTCCGAGGTCCATTCTCCTGCGTTGGCAGGTCATCCTGGAATATTTGGTACTAGAGACTTGGTGGCCAGGTCTTTTTGGTGGCCTTCCTTGTCGAGGGATGTGCGTTCTTTTGTGCAGTCTTGTGGGGTTTGTGCTCGGGCTAAGCCTTGCTGTTCTCAAGCCAGTGGATTGTTGTCACCTTTGCCTATCCCGAAGAGGCCTTGGACGCACATTTCCATGGACTTTATTTCGGATCTCCCTGTCTCTCAAAAAATGTCCGTCATCTGGGTTGTGTGTGACCGCTTTTCTAAAATGGTTCATCTTGTACCCTTGCCTAAGTTGCCTTCCTCCTCTGAGTTGGTCCCTCTGTTTTTCCAGAACGTGGTTCGTTTGCATGGGATTCCGGAGAACATCGTTTCTGACAGGGGATCCCAGTTTGTGTCTAGATTTTGGCGGACGTTCTGTGCTAAGATGGGCATTGATTTGTCCTTTTCGTCTGCATTCCACGCTCAGACGAATGGCCAGACGGAGCGAACTAATCAGACTTTGGAAACTTATTTGAGGTGTTTTGTTTCTGCTGATCAGGATGACCGAGTTACCTTTTTGCCGCTGGCCGAGTTTGCCCTTAATAATCGGGCTAGTTCTGCTACCTTGGTTTCTCCTTTCTTTTCTAATTCGGGGTTTCATCCTCGTTTTTCCTCTGGTCAGGTGGAGCCTTCTGATTGTCCTGGAGTGGACATGGTGGTGGATAGGTTGCATCAGATTTGGAGTCATGTGGTGGACAATTTGAAGTTGTCCCAGGAGAAGGCTCAGCAGTTTGCTAATCGCCGTCGCCGCGTGGGTCCTCGACTTCGTGTTGGGGACTTGGTGTGGTTGTCTTCTCGTTTTGTTCCTATGAAGGTCTCTTCTCCTAAGTTCAAGCCTCGGTTCATCGGTCCTTATAGGATCTTGGAAATTCTTAACCCTGTGTCGTTTCGTTTGGATCTCCCGGCATCGTTTGCTATTCATAATGTGTTCCATCGATCGTTGTTGCGGAGGTATGAGGTACCTGTTGTTCCTTCGCTTGAGCCTCCTGCTCCGGTGCTGGTGGAGGGAGAATTGGAGTATGTTGTGGAGAAGATCTTGGATTCTCGTGTTTCCAGACGGAAACTCCAATATTTGGTCAAGTGGAAGGGTTATGGTCAGGAGGATAATTCTTGGGTGGTTGCCTCTGATGTTCATGCTGATGATTTGGTCCGCGCTTTTCATAGGGCTCATCCTGGTCGCCCTGGTGGTTCTCGTGAGGGTTCGGTGACCCCTCCTCAAGGGGGGGGTACTGTTGTGAGTTCTGTTTTTGGGCTCCCTCTGGTGGTTACTGATGGTACTGGGTGATTTGTGTTCTGCTGTCTCTGGTGTCCACCTGTTCTATTAGGATTTGGGAGTTTCCTATTTAACCGGGCTTTCTTGTCATTTCCCCGCCGGCTATCAAGGTTATCAGAGTGTTTTGTTACCTCAGCTTCTGGCTTCAGTAATCTTCAGGACAAGCTAAGTTTTTGATTTTCTTGTTCCACGTTTTGCTTTATTTTTGTCTTGTCCAGCTTGCATATAATTGTTTCTTTGCTGCTGGTTGCTCTAGCGGGCTGTAATTGCTCCTCATGTTCCATGAGTTGGAACATGAGTTCAAGTAATTACAGGATGGTTTTTTGAAGGGGTTTTTGCTGACCGCGCAGTTTACTTTTGTATCCTCTGCTATCTAGTTTTAGCGGGCCTCATTTTGCTGAATCTGTTTTCATACTGTGTATGTGCCTTCCTCTCATTTCACCGTCATTATATGTGGGGGGCTGCTATTTCTGTGGGGTATTTCTCTGGAGGCAAGAGAGGTCTGTGTTTCTTCTAATAGGGGAAGTTAGATCTTCGGCTGGTGCGAGACGTCTAGGATCAACGTAGGCACGTTCCCCGGCTATTGTTATTTGTGTGTTCAGGTTTAGGGTCGCGGTCAGCTCAGGTTCCATCACCCTAGAGCTCGTTGGTGCTTGTCCTTTTGTGATTCCCTGCCATTGGAATCATGACAGGCACCTCCCCACCGTGAGTCGGTGCGGGGGTCTTTTTGCACACTCTGCGTGGTCTTTTTGTAGTTTTTTGTGCTGACCACAAAGTTACCTTTCCTATCCTCAGTCTGTTTAGTAAGTCTGGCCTCCCTTTGCTGAAGCCTGTTTCATTTCTGTGTTTGTGACTTTCATCTTTACTCACTGTCAATATATGTGGGGGCTGCCTATTCCTTTGGGGAATTTCTCTGAGGCAAGGTAGGCTTTATTTTTCTATCTCTAGGGCTAGTTAGCTCTTAGGCTGTAAAGAGGCGTCTAGGCCGAGTTAGGTACGCTCCACGGCTATTTCTAGTTGTGTGATAGGATTAGGGGTTGCGGTCAGCAGAGCTCCCACTTCCCAGAGCTTTTCCTGTGTGAGTTTAACCATCAGGTCGTTCCGGGTGCTCCTGACCACCAGGTCCATAATAGTACAGCTGGCCCAAAGTATTAATGCATCTCAATAGAGGGATAAGAGAAGTTCTGAGACCATTTTTTTTTCTCTGCAGTGTTTTTTGTCTTTCTTTTCCCCTTAACCTCTGGGTGGTTCAGGACACAGGTGTAGATATGGACATTCAAGGTCTGTCCTCTTGTGTGGATCATCTCACTGCAAGGGTACAAAACATTCAAGATTTTGTGGTTCAGAATCCGATGTTAGAGCCTAGAATTCCAATTCCTGATTTGTTTTCTGGGGATAGATCTAAGTTCCTGAATTTCAAAAATAATTGTAAACTGTTTCTAGCTTTGAAACCCCGCTCCTCTGGTGACCCCGTTCAACAAGTAAAAATCATTATTTCTTTGTTGCGTGGTGACCCTCAAGACTGGGCATTTTCCCTTGCGCCAGGAGATCCTGCATTGCGTGATGTAGATGCGTTTTTTCTGGCGCTTGGATTGCTTTATGATGAACCAAATTCAGTGGATCAGGCAGAGAAAATCTTGCTGGCTTTGTGTCAGGGTCAGGATGAAGCGGAGGTGTATTGTCAGAAGTTTAGAAAGTGGTCTGTGCTTACTCAGTGGAATGAGTGTGCTCTGGCGGCAATTTTCAGAAAGGGTCTTTCTGAAGCCCTTAAGGATGTCATGGTGGGATTTCCCACGCCTGCTGGTCTGAATGAGTCTATGTCCTTGGCCATTCAGATCGATCGGCGCTTGCATGAGCGCAAAGCTGTGCACCATTTGGCGGTATTCTCTGAGCATAGGCCTGAGCCTATGCAATGTGATAGGACTTTGACCAGAGCTGAACGGCAAGAACACAGACGTCGGAATGGGCTGTGTTTATACTGTGGTGATTCCACTCATGCTATCTCCGATTGTCCTAAGCGCACTAAGCGTTTCGCTAGGTCTGCTACCATTGGTACGGTACAGTCGAAATTTCTTTTGTCCGTTACTCTGATTTGCTCTTTGTCATCCTATTCTGTTATGGCATTTGTGGATTCAGGCGCTGCCCTGAATTTGATGGACTTGGAGTTTGCTAGGCGCTGTGTTTTTTTCTTGGAGCCCTTGCAGTATCCTATTCCATTGAGAGGAATTGATGCTACGCCTTTGGCCAAGAATAAGCTTCAGTACTGGACCCAATTGACCATGTGCATGGCTCCTGCACATCAGGAGGATATTCGCTTTTTGGTGTTGCATAATCTGCATGATGTGGTCGTTTTGGGGTTGCCATGGCTACAGGTCCATAATCCAGTATTGGATTGGAAATCTATGTCTGTGTCCAGCTGGGGTTGTCAGGGGGTACATGTTGATGTTCCATTGCTGTCAATTTCGCCTTCCACTCCTTCTGAAGTCCCTGAGTTTTTGCCAGATTACCGGGATGTATTTGATGAGCCCAAATCCAGTGCCCTACCTCCTCATAGGGATTGTGATTGTGCTATTAATTTGATTCCTGGTAGTAAGTTTCCTAAGGGCCGACTGTTTAATTTATCTGTGCCAGAGCACGCCGCTATGCGGAGTTATATAAAGGAATCCTTGGAGAAAGGTCATATTCGCCCGTCGTCATCACCGTTGGGAGCAGGGTTCTTTTTTGTGGCCAAGAAGGATGGTTCTTTGAGACCTTGTATTGATTACCGCCTTCTTAATAAGATCACAGTCAAATTTCAGTACCCTTTGCGGCTGCTGTCTGATTTGTTTGCTCGGATTAAGGGGGCTAGTTGGTTCACCAAGATAGATCTTCGAGGGGCGTATAATCTTGTGCGAATTAAACAGGGCGATGAATGGAAAATAGCATTTAATACGCCCGAGGGCCATTTTGAGTACCTGGTTATGCCATTCGGGCTTTCTAATGCTCCATCTGTGTTTCAGTCCTTTATGCATGACATCTTCCCAAAGTACCTGGATAGATTCATGATTGTATATTTGAATGATATTTTGGTCTTTTCGGATGATTGGGAGTCTCATGTGAAGCAGGTCAGAATGGTGTTCCAGGTCCTTCGTGCGAATTCCTTGTTTGTGAAGGGGTCTAAATGTCTCTTTGGAGTTCAGAAGGTCTCATTTTTGGGTTTCATTTTTTCCCCTTCTACTATCGAGATGGACCCTGTTAAAGTTCAGGCCATTTATGATTGGACTCAGCCGACATTTGTGAAGAGCCTGCAGAAGTTCCTGGGCTTTGCTAATTTTTACCGTCGCTTCATCGCTAATTTTTCTAGTGTTGCTAAACCGTTGACTGATTTGACCAAGAAAGGTGCTGATGTGGTCAATTGGTCCCCTGCGGCTGTAGAGGCTTTTCAGGAGTTGAAGCGTCTGTTTTCTTCTGCCCCTGTGTTGTGTCAGCCAGATGTTTCGCTCCCGTTTCAGGTCGAGGTTGATGCTTCAGAGATTGAAGCAGGGGCGGTTTTGTCGCAAAGAAGTTCTGATGGCTCGGTGATGAAACCATGTGCCTTCTTTTCTAGAAAATTCTCGCCTGCTGAGCGCAATTATGATGTTGGCAATCGAGAGTTGTTGGCCATGAAGTGGGCATTCGAGGAGTGGCGACATTGGGTTGAAGGAGCCAAGCATCGCGTGGTGGTCTTGACGGATCACAAGAATTTGACTTATCTCGAGTCTGCCAAACGGTTGAATCCTAGACAGGCTCGATGGTCGCTGTTTTTCTCCCGTTTTGATTTTGTGGTTTCGTACCTTCCGGGCTCTAAGAATGTGAAGGCTGATGCCCTGTCAAGGAGTTTTGTGCTTGACTCTCCAGGTGTTCCTGAGCCGGTGGGTATTCTCAAAGAGGGGGTAATTTTGTCTGCCATCTCCCCTGATTTGCGGCGGGTGCTGCAGAAGTTTCAGGCTGATAGACCTGACCGTTGTCCAGCGGAGAAACTGTTTGTCCCTGATAGATGGACTAGTAGAGTTATCTCTGAGGATCATTGTTCGGTGTTGGCTGGTCATCCTGGAATCTTTGGTACCAGAGATTTGGTGGCTAGATCCTTTTGGTGGCCTTCTTTGTCACGGGATTTGCGTTCTTTTGTGCAGTCCTGTGGGACTTGTGCTCGGGCTAAGCCCTGCTGTTCTCGTGCCAGTGGGTTACTTTTGCCCTTGCCGATCCCGAAGAGGTCCTGGACGCATATTTCCATGGATTTTATTTCAGATCTCCCTGTCTCTCAAAGGATGTCGGTCATTTGGGTGGTTTGTGATCGCTTCTCTAAGATGGTCCATTTGGTACCCTTGTCTAAATTGCCTTCCTCCTCTGATTTGGTGCCATTGTTTTTCCAGCATGTGGTTCGTTTGCATGGCATTCCGGAGAACATCGTCTCGGACAGGGGTTACCAGTTTGTTTCGAGGTTTTGGCGGTCCTTTTGTGCTAAGATGGGCATTGATTTGTCTTTTTCTTCGGCTTTCCATCCTCAGACAAATGGCCAAACCGAACGAACTAATCAGACTTTGGAAACATATCTGAGATGCTTTGTTTCTGCTGATCAGGATGATTGGGTGTCCTTCTTGCCTTTGGCTGAGTTCGCCCTTAATAATCGGGCCAGCTCGGCTACTTTGGTTTCGCCTTTTTTCTGTAATTCTGGTTTCCATCCTCGTTTCTCTTCAGGGCAGGTTGAGCCTTCGGACTGTCCTGGTATGGATTTTGTGGTGGACAGGTTGCAGCAGATTTGGACTCATGTGGTGGACAATTTGACATTGTCCCAGGAGAAGGCTCAACGTTTCGCTAACCGCCGGCGCTGTGTTGGTCCCCGGCTTCGTGTTGGGGATTTGGTTTGGTTGTCGTCTCGTTATGTTCCTATGAAGGTTTCCTCTCCTAAGTTTAAGCCTCGTTTCATTGGTCATTGTGTCATTTCGTTTGGCCCTTCCGGCTTCTTTTGCCATCCATAATGTGCTCCATAAGTCGTTATTGCAGAGATACGTGGCGCCTATGGTTCCCTCCGTTGATCCTCCTGCCCCGGTGTTGGTCGAGGGGGAGCTGGAGTTTGTGGTGGAGAAGATTTTGGATTCTCGTATTTCGAGACGGAAACTCCAGTACCTGGTCAAGTGGAAGGGTTATGGTCAGGAAGATAATTCCTGGGTTTTTGCCTCTGATGTTCATGCTGCCGATCTAGTTCGTGCCTTTCATTTGGCTCGTCCTGATTGGCCTGGGGCCTCTGGTGAGGGTTCGGTGACCCCTCCTCAAGGGGGGGGTACTGTTGTGAATTCTGTTATCGAACTCCCTCCTGTGGTCATGAATGGTACTTCGGCGAGTTCTGTCCATGGACTCCCTCTGGTGGCTGTGAGTGGAGCTGCTGCTTCTGAGGTTCCTTCCACAGGTGACGTAGTTTATTCTTTGGCTGGCTGCTCTATTTAACTCCACTCAGATCGTTACTCCATGCCAGCTGTCAATGTTCTTGTACTGGTTCAGTTCGCTCTTGGATCTTTCTGGTGACCTGTCTACTCCAGCAGAAGCTAAGTCCCTGCTAGTTAATTATTTGTTCATTGTTTCCTTGTCCAGCTTGCTATCGTGATTTTGCCTTGCTAGCTGGAAGCTCTGGGATGCAGAGTGGCACCTCCGCACCGTGAGTCGGTGCGGGGGTCTTTTTGCACACTCTGCGTGGTCTTTTTGTAGTTTTTTGTGCTGACCGCAAAGTGACCTTTCATATCCTCAGTCTGTTTAGTAAGTCTGGCCTCCGTTTGCTGAAACCTGTTTCATTTCTGTGTTTGTGACTTTCATCTTTACTCACTGTCAATATATGTGGGGGGCTGCCTTTTCCTTTGGGGAATTTCTCTGAGGCAAGGTAGGCTTTATTTTTCTATCTCTAGGGCTAGTTAGCTCTTAGGCTGTGAAGAGGCGTCTAGGCCGGGTTAGGTAAGCTCCAGGGCTATTTCTAGTTGTGTGATAGGATTAGGGGTTGCGGTCAGCAGAGCTCCCACTTCCCAGAGCTTGTCCTGTGTGAGTTTAACCATCAGGTCGTTCCGGGTGCTCCTAACCACCAGGTCCATAACAGGCTATGCTATATACTACTATGTGGGCTCTGCTGTATACTACAATGTGGGCTCTGCTGTATACTTCTGTGTGGGCAGTGCTGTATACTACTATGTGGGCTGTGCTATATACTACTGTGTGGGGGCTCTGCTGTATACTGCTATGTGGGCTGTGCTGTATACTATTATGTGGGCTCTGCTGTATACTACTGTGTGGGCTCTGCTGTATACTACTGTGTGGGCTCTGCTGTATACTACTGTGTGGGCTGTGCTGTATACTACTATGTGGGCTCTGCTGTATATTACTCTGTGGGCAGTGCTGTATACTACTATGTGGGCTCTGCTATATACTCGTGTGTGGGCTGTGCTGTATACTACTGTATGGGCTCTGTTATATATACTGTGTGGGCTGTGCTATATACTACTATGTGGGCTCTGCTGTATACTACTGTGCGGGCTCTGCTCTATACTACTATGTGGGCTGTGCTGTATACTACTATGTGGGCTCTGCTGTATACTACTGTGTGGGCTCTGCTGTATACTACTGTGTGGGCTCTGCTGTATACTACTGTGTGGGCTGTGCTATATACTACTATGTGGGCTCTGCTGTATACTACTATGTGGGCTCTACTATATACTCGTGTGTGGGCTGTGCTGTATACTACTGTATGGGCTCTGTTATTTATACTGTGTGGGCTGTGCTATATACTACTATGTGGGCTCTGCTGTATACTACTGTGTGGGCTCTGCTATATACTACTGTGTGGGCTCTGCTGTATACTACTATGTGGGCTGTGCTGTATACTACTGTGTGGGCTCTGCTGTATACTACTGTGTGGGCTCTGCTATATACTACTGTGTGGGCTCTGCTGTATACTACTGTGTGGGCTCTGCTGTATACTACTGTGTGGGCTCTGCTGTATACTACTGTGTGGGCTGTGCTATATACTACTATGTGGGCTCTGCTGTATACTACTCTGTGGGCAGTGCTGTATACTACTATGTGGGCTCTGCTATATACTCGTGTGTGGGCTGTGCTGTATACTACTGTATGGGCTCTGTTATATATACTGTGTGGGCTGTGCTATATACTACTATGTGGGCTCTGCTGTATACTACTGTGTGGGCTCTGCTGCATACTACTGTGTGGGCTGTGCTATATACTACTATGTGGGCTATGCTGTATACTACTGTGTGGGCTCTGCTGTATACTACTGTGTGGACAGTGCTGTATACTACTATGTGGGCTGTGCTATATACTACTGTGTGGACAGTGCTATATACTACTATGTGGGCTCTGCTGTATACTACTGTGTGGGCTCTGCTGTATACTACTGTGTGGACAGTGCTGTATACTACTATGTGGGCTGTGCTATATACTACTGTGTGGACAGTGCTGTATACTACTATGTGGGCTGTGCTATATACTACTGTGTGGGCCTGCTGTATACTACTATGTGGGCTCTGCTGTATACTACTGTGTGGGCTCTGCTGTATACTACTATGTGAGCTCTGCTGTATACTACTGTGTGGGCTCTGCTGCATACTACTATGTGGGCTGTGCTGTATACTACTGTGTGGGCTCTGCTGTATACTACTATGTGGCTGGGCTGTATACTACTATGTGGCTTGGGCTGTATACTACTATGTGGACTGTGCTGTATACTACTATGTGGGCTTTGCTACATACTACTATGTGGGCTGTGCTATATACTACTATGTGGGCTGTGCTATATACTACTGTGTGGGCTGTGCTGTATACTACTGTGTGGGCAGTGCTGTATAGTACTATGTGGGCTCTGCTGTATACTACTGTGTGGGCTGTGCTGTATACTACTATGTGGGCTCTGTTGTATTCTACTGTGTGGGCTCTGCTGCATACTACTATGTGGGCTGTGCTGTATACTACTGTGTGGGCTCTGCTGAATACTACTATGTGGGCTGGGCTGTATACTACTATGTGGGCTGGGCTGTATACTACTATGTGGGCTGTGCTGTATACTACTATGTGGGCTGTGCTATATACTACTATGTGGACTCTGCTGTATACTACTGTGTGGGCTGTGCTGTATACAACTGTGTGGGAAGTGCTATATACTACTATGCGGGCTGTGCTATATACTACTGTGTGGGCTATGCTATATACTACTGTATGGGATGTGCTATATACTACTATGTGGGCTGTGCTATATACTACTGTGTGGGCTGTGCTGTATACTACTGTGTGGGCAGTGATGTATACTACTGTGTGGGCAGTGCTGTATACTACTGTGTGAGCAGTGCTGTATACTACTGTGTGGGCTCTGCTGTATACTACTGTGTGGGCAGTGCTGTATACTACTGTGTGGGCTGTGTACTACATGGATGACTATGGCAGTGCATTATACTAAATGGAGCACTGTGAGGAGTGTATTATGCTATATGGAGGACTGAGCAGTGCATTTTAATATATGGAGGACTATAGAAAGTGTATTATACTATATGGAGGACTGTGGTACACATTATAACATATGGAGGACTATGGGGTGTATTTTACTAAACAAGTAAAATGCTGCATATTCAGATTGTTTTTGCTGGAACAAAAATCATTGTTCTCAGCAGCACATCGCCGGCGTAAACTGTAGATGTGCTGCTGATAACATCATACTGTATGGTGATCTGCTAGTGATCTATTAGTGATCGTTCAGTCCCATCATTATTCCTCAGCTGGTGGAAAGAGGCTGGGAAACAAGTGCTGAACAACTTCAGTATTGTCGATCAAACTCATTTAGTGGCCTGAACTCAGCGCATGTAAATACAACCGAAATACTTCTGTGTGATGTGCAATATGTTAGCATTTGGGGCCCCATTTTAACCCCTTTCTGTCATTGGACGTACTATTCCGTCCATGTGGGGTGAGCCTTAATTCCCAAGGATGGAATAGTACGTCCAGCGCGATCGGCCACGCTCACGGGGGGAGTGCAGCCGATTGCGGCCGGGTGTCAGCTGCCTATCGCAGCTGACATCTGGCACTATGTGAAAGAGGAAAAAAGGACTTGGTTCCAGCTCCAGAAATGCTTCAATAAAATAGGTACTTTATTATTCCATAAGTTTAAAAAGCGCAGGCTATAAAGCTCTCCAGAGCACAGCGAGAAACGAGCATTTCTGGAGCTGGAACCAAGTCCTTTTTTCCTCTTTCCTGTTGTTACTACGTGGATCAGCGTGGAGGTTCCGTGCACCTGCGGCTGCCTGGTGAGCTGGCTGTTATTGCTTTTCTTTTGTTATCTGGCACTATGTGCCAGGAGCGGTCAGAGCCTTTCCATGCGCCCAAACGGTGGTTTCCCCCCACATATGGGGTATCAGCGTACTCAGGACAAATTGGACAATAACTTTTGTGGTCCAATTTCTCCTGTTACCCTTGGGAAAATACAAAACTGCGGGCTAAAATATAATTTTTTGGGGAATTTTTTTTTCTTACTATTTTCACGGCTCTGCCTTATAAACTGTAGTGAAACACTTTGGGGTTCAAAGTTCTCACAACACATCTAGATGTGTTCCTTAGGGGGTCTACTTTCCAAAATGGCATCACTTGTGGGGGGTTTCTACTGTTTAGGTACATTAGGGGCTCTGCAAACGCAATGAGACGCCTGCAGACCATTCCATCTATGTCTGCATTCCAAATGGCGCTCCTTCCCTTCCGAGCCCTCCCATGTGCCCAAACGGTGGTTCCACCCCCCCCCCACATATGGGGTATCAGCGTACTCAGGACAAATTGGACAACAACTTTTGGGGTCCAATTTCTCCTGTTACCCTCGGGAAAATACAAAACTGGGGGCAAAAACATAATTTTTGTGGGAAAAAATTTTTGTTTTATTTTTACGGCTCTGCATTATAAACTTCTGTGAAGCCCTTGGTGGGTCAAAGTGCTCACCACACATCTAGACAAGTTCCTTATAGGGTCTACTTTCCAAAATGGTGTCACTTGTGGGGGATTTCAATGTTTAGGCACATCTGTGGCTCTCCAAACGCAACATGGCGTCCCATCTCAATTCCAGTCAATTTTGCATTGAAAAGTCAAATGGCGCTCCTTCGCTTCCGAGCTCTGTCATACGCCCAAACAGTGGTTTACCCCCACATATGAGTATCGGCTTACTCAGCACAAATTTTTCAACAACTTTTGGGGTCCATTTTCTCCTGTTACCCTTGGTAAAATAAAAGAAATTGGAGCTGAAGTAAATTTTTTGTGAAAAAAAAAGTTAAATGTTCATTTTTATTTAAACATTCCAAAAATTCCTGTGAAACACCTGAAGGGTTAATAAACTTCTTGAATGTGGTTTTGAGCACCTTGAGGGGTGCAGTTTTTAGAATGGTGTCACACTTTGGTATTTTCTATCATATAGACCCCTCAAAATTACTTCAAATGAGATGTGGTCCCTAAAAAAAATTGGTGTTGTAAAAATGGGAAATTGCTGGTCAACTTTTAACCCTTATAACTCCCTAAAAAAAAAAATTTTGGTTCCAAAATTTGGGAAATGTTACTTATTAAGTATTCTGTGTGACATATCTGTGATTTAATTGCATAAAAATTCAAAGTTGGAAAATTACGAAATTTTCAAAATTTTTGCCAAATTTCCGTTTTTTTCACAAATTAACGCAGGTAATATCAAATAAATTTTACCACTATCATGAAGTACAATATGTCTCGAGAAAACACTGTCAGAATCACTGGGATCTGTTGAAGCGTTCCAGAGTTATAACCTCATAAAGGGACAGTGGTCAGAATTGTAAAAATTGGCCTGGTCATTAATGTGCAAACCACCCTTGGGGGTAAAGGGGTTAAACTTTGCCTAGGCATAGGGCCCCACTTTGCCTAAAACCGGCCCTGCCTACAAGTGTACAAAGATATTATACAGTCACCATGTGACAAGTGGGCCTGTGTAACTTCAAATGCCAGGGCTGAATTTTAGTCCCAGTCCGGCGCTGCTGTAGAATGTAAGCCCACAAGGGCAGGGTCCTCTTCCCTCTGTACCAGTCTATCACTTTCAGTATGTCTACTGTAAGTGTGATATTTGCATTTTGTATGTAACTCCTTCTCATTTAAAGCACCATGGAATCAATAGTGCTCTATAAATAAATAATAATATTTTAATAAAGTTTAACTTTCTTTATCTATCATAGATTGCTTGCCAGATTTATTAATACATTAAATGCCTTTAATAAATGCTCGCACAGTCTCTGTCATTACTACCTCCTGTGGTCGGGTATTTCATAGTTTGGCTGCTCTAACTGTAAAAAAAAAACCTTTTCCTATATTGATTTCTAAATAGGCTTTTCTACGCGCTCTCACAAAGTGCCTGAAAGACTCATGGAAGAAGGACAGCTCAGGAGAAAAAACAGATTCCCCATATACAAAACCCAGATGCGGGAGCAGAGGAAAGTATAAGCTTCTGGAGAAGGGAGTAGCCTATCTAAGATTTGGCATCTGTTGTTGTTATTGTGCCGATTATGAATAATTAGCTGTCATGATTCATTTAAAAGCTAACTGCACCCAGTTCCTTATTTCCATATAAATATGAATGGGACAGTCACAAATTTAGGTAGGGGGAATTTCACAACTTTAACTGTATCACACACGAAATGATGGGTGAAGGTCGATCATATCTTTATGTAGTAATATTACTACACTACACTTTCAAAGAACTGGACTAGTAGTCTAATGCCCTGTAGCACTTCAACAGTCAAGAAAGCCCACATGGTCAAAACATTCCAGTGCTTCCTTTCTATAATTAAACAGCCACTGTGTTCTGAATTTCTAAAATAAAATAACATAAGTTAAAAACACATACACAACCACCCATTAGCAACATGTTACAGCATACTAATGGAACGCCCCCATGGGGCCGTGGGGTACTCGGTACTGGGTCCTGCGGTTCACAGGGGGATGTCACGGTGGCTGACCCGGTCTGTAGCCCTGGGACGTCCGTGTAAAACAGGAAG
Source organism: Ranitomeya imitator (assembly GCF_032444005.1). Taxonomy (NCBI): domain Eukaryota; kingdom Metazoa; phylum Chordata; class Amphibia; order Anura; family Dendrobatidae; genus Ranitomeya; species Ranitomeya imitator. The sequence goes on along the minus strand of NC_091283.1, from coordinate 417,704,069 downwards.
GTCTTTAAAGGGGAAGTGTTCATGACGCCACCTGTGGTATTCGGTGAGGGTGACCGACGCTGCTTTAAGGGGTCCGCTGGGGTGATGTTATGGCAGCTAGATGGTATACCTTCCCACAGGTGAAGTGTATCCCCAGGGCTTCCCAGTGTGTAGGTGGTGAATGATGAGAGGCGCTGTGAAGAACGAAGACACAAGGTTGCAATCTCTTTACCTTTACTGGAGGCTTCAGCATCCACAGTCCAGAGCACCAGACGACAGGGTAGGCAGAGTCTGGCTGGTTTGGAGGCAAGTCCAGAGTCCCCTTGTCCAGGTGGAAATCAGTAGCCTTCCTCTAGCGCCGTGGTGTTGTAGTCCCTTACTGCCTATGGCTTCTCATAAGGTCTTCACAGATGTTGTAGATGTTATGTCTCTCTCTCTCTGTCCCCCGGATAGGATAGGACAAACCCGTATAACCGGTGGCTTGAGGCGGTTTATAGGGACTCTATCATGCCCCAACTTCTAAGGGGTGCCACCTTGCCTCCTGGGTGTAGGGCGGACAGGTAACGTGGTCGTTGCTGCCTCAGTGTTCCAGCTACTGGGATCCTGCACCTCAGAACGAGGCAGCCTGTGTAGGGCTGATCCCCTTCTGGTATCCACTCCTTTCCTACAACTTCTTTCACCCTCTGCATTACAGTTCTCCTTCTGTGTCTCTTTCTAGGAGCTGCAGCTCTCAGGGCATGCACAGATTCGTGTCCTTCTTCCTCGATCACTGACAGGATCCCACCCCTGTCAGGGACCAACTACCTGAGCAGAGCTCAGCCAGCAACTCCCTAACTTTCCCTACAGGCAACCAGTTTTACCAGTGTGAGGAGTGACCTAATAAATAGGAGCAGAGCTCCCCCTGGTGGCCTGGAGTGTGAAATGTGTTGCATGTTTGTGTTACCTGGATGCAGTTGTCCTTCTTTGCCTCCAAACGTAACATCACTCTTCCCTAGAGGAAAATGATATTACTGCAACAACCAGGACCCTGGGGCGCTGCACTAACATTAGAAATGCTTGCTGAATATCGTCTTGAATACCAAGAGGAATTGTCACTTTAAAGCTGCTGATGTCTTACCACGACACCAAATTTATCACAAACTTGGACCTACGAGCATTTATAGTATGTCGGGTCCGCTCCACTGTTATACCATCCTGAGCTCCCTGCCATACAGCTCGGTGAACTATCTCGGGCCAAACCAGGAGGAATTCAGGGAAGAAAATGGGGACATGATCCAGGTTCGATCTCATCATCATTATCACTTTGGACACTTTGTAGGGACAACAGATGTTGCCACCCACATGTAAAACTAATATCACTGGACCAGTAATATATCTCCCAATATCGATGACCATATGCAAGACTTGAGCCATTGCAAACCTCTGACTCTCTAATTCACATCAATGCCCCCAAAAGCCCAGGTTTTGCGCAACTTTCAACCTGCTGTGCTGTCCAGAATATGTAAGAATGCCCTAACAGCTACTCAGATTGCCTTGCAGACTGTAATAATCCAAAATAAAAGAAAAATTAAGTTGATAAATCAGGTCTGATATATCTTACAAAACAAACTGAACACCACTTTCTAATGCTTTGAACCTCTGCTTGGACAAATGCCATGGTGGCCTTAATAGCGATTTATTTTACTCATTTATATAGCGCCATTAATTCCACAGCGCTTTACAAACATGATTGGCACTGTCCCAATAGGGATTCTAGATTGTGAGCCCCAATCAGTATGTCTTTGGAATGTGGGAGGAAACCAGAGAGCCCGGAGGAAACCCACGCACAGGGAGAACATACAAACTTCTTGCAGATGTTGCCCTTGGTGGGATTTGAAACCAAGAAACCCAGCGCTGCAAAACTGCAGTGCTAACCACTGAGCCACCGTTCTGCACAATTTGACAAGAATGTATCTCATAATTACTTGACTAAACTCCCACAGCCTCTAAACACCTACGAAAAAAATCGCATGAATTTGAAATTTTGTTAAAGGCGAGCCATCTATATGTGACAAAAAAAATACCTCCACATCTATAGCCTAAAATAATTGTAAACTAATTTAACTGGTCAAATCAGACCAGAAACTGAGTGAAAGAGAACCCAAGTGCCCCTGCCCACTGGGTCTGTTTTTGAGTGGCGAACATGGAAACGTATTAGCTCCAACAGTCATTTTGTCAAATAATAAACCAACCACTGATTTGTTTTCGAAGTTGGAACTAATTCACTTTGTTTTCGAAGTTGGAACTAATTCACTAATGGGCAAGGTGCCAAAATTGAAATTGCAAATGCAGCTGACAAAAAGATGACTCAGTGTAGAAACAACAAACCAAAGGTATAAGTGAAATTATATGACCCAGCAAGGAGAGAGAAATCGGGCATCTATATTATGTACTGGATTGAGCCTCTTCCACCCTTTTAAAGCCTATTTAACGAAAGAGGCCTTAGTGATGTCCGGCCATCCTAATAATTGAAAATAAAAAGCCAAACCAACCACGAACCCACCTCCTTACGAAGTTGCAAAACAAACTCGATTGCTACTCCAATTCAGGACTGGCAGGAATTGTGGACTGGTCTACCCTTAATCAAGAGTCACCCCCTTCTTCAAGACCTACCATTAGATTGCCATGTTGAATGTGTGATGGAAGATTCAATTAAAGGCATCAGCTGTTTGTCAATGGATCCAATGTTGAAAACTGGCAAGGCAATTGGGGAGGAGCTCTCTGAAAATCTGCCAATTAAAACTTAATAATACATCAGCAATACAAATATAAATTCCTGGGACATGGAGTGAACTAAACCAGATATTTTGATGCAAACACAACAGTGCTAGGTGATGAAAAAGACTAAGTAACAGGAGAGAGGATGAAGACAAACATGCAATGAACCACACTAAAAAGTGTCATTCCAAAAACAATCTTTTTTTGACAAAATGGCCACCCTATATTTCAACAACTACAACAATAGGAAAAAGTTCAAGCAATGTCAGGTTTTCGCTAAATCCTTGGTCCGTCCACAAGTCCGCATACCACAGATTACTGAAGATTGTACCAAAAGCCTTTTTCTTAGCCAGGCTAGAAGCCCTGGATCATACACTCAGTTCACGTCTGTTGCCATAAGGATGAGGTTGACAAATGAAATTCACAGATGCACTGGAAAGCTTTGAAGAGGATGGAGAGTACCATCTAGAGGACATGGATCTGTGACACTTCCTGTAGGAACTGGACCTCCGATGCGAATGCGTGGAGTGCCCCCGGAAGAAGCTAAGGGCGAAACGCGCGTCGGGGCGACAGGGGAACGCCGAATTACCCAATACCAAAGGATTTACAGCTTTTATTCAGCCACGAGTCACGGCATTGAGATAACTTGTACTTGTACTTTGTATTGTGTATTTGCAGCCTGTATTCAGCCATGAGGCACTGCGCTTTATATTACTTATAAGTTGCACACTTAAATAGCATACCATGTATCCAATATAGGGGCATAGTAGATTCATGCATATACAATGGCGTGCATCAGGTAGATCTGGCTATAATAGAAACACAGAAAAAAGTTTGGGCGTGAAAGCCCTAGCCAGCTCACCACTCCAGCCGCAGGTGCATGGGACTTCGTCTGAACCCGACGTGTAGTAGCACTGAAGAAAAAAAATGGTGTTGTCCCAGCTCCTTAAACGAATTTCTTTATTGAAGACACATTTAAAATTACAAAAGCGGCTCAATCCTCATACTGTGACGGTGTGCTAAGCATACCAATAGTCCAGCTACGCGTTTCGATCTCTCCCGATCTTTATCACAGCTGTGATAAAGATCGTGAGAGATCGAAACGCGTAGCTGGACTATTGGTATGCTTAGCACACCGTCACAGTATGAGGATTGAGCCGCTTTTGTAATTTTAAATGTGTCTTCAATAAAGAAATTCGTTTAAGGAGCTGGGACAACACCATTTTTTTTTCTTCAGATCTGGCTATACATTATACCTCACATTAATTATTTAATCTAAATTGGTATAGATCTCTTCATTCGCTGTATCGTGGTTAAAATATATATGCCTTTTTAGGGTATTATCCTGGCCCCCTGGGTATCTTTTTGTACTATATGTTTTGTAACCTTTTTTAATGTTTGGATAATAAATAGTATTTTTATCGGTATCTTATGGTCCTCTTCATTGGACTCAGGGGTTAATTCAACTGAGCTTCCAAATTGTTGTTTCGTATATCAAAGTGTGCAATATTAGCAAACTGATTCACATAAATTACACTCAATAAAATATTACTTTTATTAGTTACTATTAAAAACTGAAGAAATTAAAAATAAAATAGAGATATCCTAGTTTGTTAACTGTCCCAAAGAGGTAAACAATATCCAGTATAATGAAAAAATGCTTCTTGTATCGATTTGAACAGTATCAACCCGCAAAATAATAGAGGATAAGATGCGGAAGCTTTGATCCTGCTGCCAAATACTATAAAGGGAGAGAAATGCCCTGTTATGAGATTACTATCAGCCCTGTGGAGGTTGGCACCCTACAATGTGAATAGGCCACCCTGCTCAAAGTAGACTCACCCTGATATCCCCTTTTACTTCCTATATGAACACAGGCAATAAGTAATTAATGGTTAATACAAAAAAGCATGTAGCAGAACCCACAACAATAGTCAGAGATATGTTCATAGACCAAAAGCACCCCATGGACCCAAGGTGCCACAATAGGGTATTATCTTATCCTCATATACCAGGATATCACCTAGAAGGTTGATATCTATTGGAATTAAGAAACAAAGTAATGCTACAAGACACAAGATAATATTCAGTTTATCACATAAAATACAAAGCAAGTACAATACACTTAAGCTAACAATGATAGACTAGTAGAGGGGAAGAGAGGACTCTGTCTTCTTTGGCTTATACTCTACATTATTGGGGGAGACAATAGATCATGACAACACAAGCCCCATTATCAAATAAATCAATACACAAGACACCATAAACAGTGTGGAAGCAAATGGCCATGACGTTTATTTTGAGTTACTTGAAAAGAATAATTTATTCACTCTTAAGTTATAATATTTTTAAAAGAATTCATCAATAATAATAAGTAATAATAATTTTATTTATATAGCGCCAACATATTCCGCAGCGCTTTACAAATTATAGAGGGGATTTGTACAGACAATAGACATTACAGCATAACAAAAATCACAGTTCAAAATAGATACCAAGAGGAATGAGGGCCCTGCTCGCAAGCTTACAATCTATAGGAACAAGGGAGACACGAGAGGTGGATAGTAACAATTGCTTTCGTTGTTCGGACCAGCCATAGTGTAAGGCTCGGGTGTTCATGTAAAGCTGCATGAACCAGTTAACAGCTTAAGTATGTAACAGTACAGACACAGAGGGCTATTAACTGCATGAAATATATGAGAAAATGATGTGAGGAACCTGATTAAGGTTTAAGGTTTTGTTGTTTTGTTTTTTTTAATGGGCCACACAGGAATAGTTAGGTTAATGCGTTGAGGCAGTAGGCCAGTCTGAACAAATGCGTTTTTAGGGCACGCTTAAAACTGTGAGGATTGGGGATTAATCTTATTAACCTGGGTAGTGCATTCCAAAGAATTGGCGAAGCACGTGAAAAGTCTTGGAGACGGGAGTGGGAGGTTCTGATTATTGAGGATGTTAACCTCAGGTCATTAGCGGAGCGGAGGGCACGGGTAGGGTGGTAGACCGAGACCAGGGAAGAGATGTAGAGTGGTGCTGAGCCATGGAGTGCTTTGTGGATGAGGGTATTAGTTTTGTACTGGATTCTTGAGTGGATGGGTAACCAGTGTAATGACTGGCACAGGGTAGAGGCATCGCTGTAACGGTTGGTGAGGAATATAATCCTGGCAGCAGCATTCAGGACAGATTGGAGCGGGGAGAGTTTGGTAAGAGGGAGGGCAATTAAGAGAGAGTTGCAATAGTCCAGACGAGAATGAATGAGTGAAACAGTAAGAGGTTTTGCAGAGTCGAAAGTAAGAAAAGGGCGAATTCTAGAAATGTTTTTGAGATGCAGATAAGAAGAGCAAGCCAATGATCAGATGTGGGGGTGAAGGAAAGCTCAGAATCAAGTATGACCCCAAGGCAGCGGGCATGTTGCTCGGGAGTAATGGTGTAACCACACACGGAGATGGCAATGTCAGGCAAAGGTAGGTTAGTAAAGAGAGAGAACACGAGGAGTTCAGTTTTTGACAGGTTCAGTTTCAGATAGAGGGAGGACATGATGTTAGAGACAGCGGTAAGACAATCACTGGTGTTTTCTAAAAAGGCAGGCGTGATATCAGGAGAAGAAGTGTATAATTGGGTGTCATCAGCATAGAGATGGTACTGGAAACCAAATCTACTGATTGTTTGTCCAATAGGGGCAGTATACAAAGAGAAGAGGAGGGGGCCTAGGACTGATCCTTGAGGAACCCCAACAGTAAGGGGAAGGTGAGAGGAGGAGGAACCAGCAAAAGATACAGTGATGGAGCGGTCAGAGAGATAGGAGGAGAACCAGGAGAGAACGGTGTCCTTGAGGCCGATGGAGCGGAGCATAGTGAGGAGGAGCTGATGATCCACAGTATCGAATGCTGCGGAGAGATCCAAGAGAATTAGCATGGAGTAGCGATCATTAGATTTAGCTGTTAGTAGATCATTAGAGACTTTAGTGAGGGCAGTTTCAGTAGAGTGTAAAGAGCGGAAACCAGATTGAAGAGGGTCGCGAAGAGAGTTATCTGAGTGATAGCGGATAAGACGGGAATGGACTAGGCGTTCGAGGATTTTAGAGATGAAGGGAAGATTAGAGACTGGTCTATAATTAGTGGCACAGTTTTGATCGAGCAATGGTTTTTTAAATAATGGGAGTATGATGGCATGCTTCAATGAGGAGGGAAAAATACCGGAAGAGAGAGAAACGTTGAATATATCAGGATCCTGTCAGCACCGGTGCACTGCTACTGCTGAACAAGGTGACTCACCCACACTGCGGGAGAGCCCGGGGTCAGATACTACAAGGAAAACTCAGATAGACGGGACCTGCATGGCGTGCTGAGTATGGTAGAGAACAGAAGTACATACGAACATGTGAACACAGGGGGCGGGGCTTAGCGTCCTGCTGCTGGAGATGAGTGCAGGATTTTACAGGGAATCTGATGTAGAGGAGAGGGGAACTCAGGTCGGACAGGTGGGGGTCATACACGGAGAGGGCGGTGCGGTACAGAAGGGGCGAGCAGAGTATAGTCAGAACGTAGCAAGAGATCAGAAAACCAGAACGGGCAATAGACGGTACAGAAACAGCAGGCAGGAATCACCTCTAGGTAGACTCTAATATAAGGCAGTGTAGAGGAAAACCGCATGCACTATCCGGAAATGGTGCCTTAGTAGGGTCCAAAGCCGTATATAGTGAAAGATAAACTTAGGCACTCAACTTAAATGGAGTTTTTTTGTAATTTATTGTAGTCATCAAAATAAACGTTTTGGCCTCAATGCTTGGCCTTCTTCAGTAACAATTTCCATAAGGAAGATATAGAAGCATCCCTTGGACGTGATGTGGGATGTACGGCACTAGTGCAGTATGAGCTGCTCGAGGTAATGAAGTCCTGGTTATAGTGTCCACAATTAGTTATCAAGAGACCGGTGCCGGCTTGTGCTAGTGCGACGCGGTATCCACCGCTAGTCTGCAGACAGCACTAGTGCCGTACATCCCACATCACGTCCAAGGGACGCTTCTATATCTTCCTTATGGAAATTGTTACTGAAGAAGGCCAAGCATTGAGGCCAAAAGGTTTATTTTGATGACTACAATAAATTACAAAAAAACTCCATTTAAGTTGAGTGCCTAAGTTTATCTTTCTCTAATATAAGGCAGTCCCCCATTGGCAGATTGTAATATTATGCACCCCCAGGCAAACTCTAATGTAAGGCAACCCCCATAGGTAGACTGTAATGCAAGGCAGCCCCATAGGCAGATTGTAATGTAAGGCGCCCCCATAGGCAGACTGTAATATAAAGCAGCACCCCCATAGGCAGACTGTAATGTAAGGCAGCACCCCCCATAGGAAGACTGTAATGTAAGGCAGCACCCCCCATAGGCAGACTGTAATGTAAGGCACCCCCCATAGGCAGAATGTAATGTAAGGCACCCCCCATAAACAGACTGTAATGTAAGGCAGCACTCCCCCCATAGGCAGACTGTAATGTAAGGCAGCATCCCCCCATAGGCAGACTGTAATGTAAAGCAGCATCCCCCCATATGCAGACTGTAATGTAAGGCAGCAATCCCCCCATAGACAGACTATAATTTAAGGCAGCACCCCCCCATAGGCTGACTATAATGTAAGGCAGCCCATAAAATAAATAAATACAATACTTACCTCTCTTTCTCCTGGCTCCTGCATTGCTCGGAGCTCACGCTCATCTCCTGACAGCGGTTTCCGGGTAGTAACGTCATTGCGCTCGCTGTCAGTGTCTATGACTGTGTCAAACACTGATGCTGACAGGGGGATGATGGGAGAAGCAGCGTAACACTCCTTCTCTCATCAATGCGGTCAGCTGTTCTGGGTGGATGCTGATACAATTGACCCTGCCATGCGGTGCGGGGGCCACTGCATCGGGTCCCCCTCCGCCTGCTCAGGGGCCCCATAGCGGCCAGGCGGCAGAGCAGGGATATCGATCCTCCCTGCTCTGCTGCAGAATGTAACTGTATGAGGGCGCTGTGCACGCCGATACAGTTACAGTACCATAGCTCTGGGTGTGCCCCCTCAGAGCGCGGGGCCTGGGGCCACCACCCCTTCTTCCCCCGGTAGCTATACTACTGCTATTTAGACATCAATATAAGACAGTTTTTTTAACAGTTAGAGCAGTCAAACTATGAAATTCCCAACCACAGGAGTTAGTAATGGCAGAGACTGTGCCAGCATTTACTGAAGGCATTTAATATATTGATTGCCAGATTTATTAATATATTATGGATGGATATAGTTAAACTTAATTAAAATATGTCATTAAGAGCTTGTCAGTAGAATTCAGCTTTAAGTCAACGCCTTCCACGCCTTGATAAACTGCAGAAAAAACTTTCTTAATTAAAAATGTTCTTGTTTCACACACATATATATATATATATGAAGTCTTAAACCACTCCAACCCTGTCAATATATGCATAATATGTCAGCTAAGGCGGAGACAAAATGGAGATAATCCAGTCATAATTTCCTTTATCATGGTCCAATAATTGTAATGCCATAAGCATTATGCATAGTTAACCTGTAATTTGTTACACAGTGTTCTGCAACCATAATTTCTCCTGGTCATCAGGGATGATTATGTATGAGGCCGGCGTCACACACAGCGTAAAACAATACGGTCCGTATATTACGGCCGTAATACGCTGAAAAGTCCCGAAAAAAGTGGTCCGTAGCTCCTCCGTAGGCAGGGTGTGTCAGCGTTTTTTGCGCATGGCATCCTCCGTATGTAATCCGTATGGCATCCGTACTGCGTGGTTTTCTCGCAGGCTAGCAAAACCAACATACCGCTATAGAAGTGATCCATGTGTCCCAAAAAGAAAAGAAAATATATATATACTGTCTATATATATATATATATATATATATATATATGTCAGTAGACACATATATTAGAGAGAAAAGCCGGTAATTCAGTGCGGTGTACAGTAAAATCACACTGACAGCTTACAGTAGAATAGGTAGAATAAATGTGTACACATAGAATAGGTATATATATATATATATGTCAGTGAGACACATATATGTATATATATTAATATTTATTCCAGCGCTAGACAGCTTGAAAGCCGGTAATTCAATTACCGGCTTTTTCCTTCTCCTTCCTAAAACCCGACATGATTTGAGACATGGTTTACATACAGTAAACCATGTCTTCTCTCCATTTTTTTTGCAGATTCCACACTACTAATGTCAGTAGTGTGTATCTGCAAAATTTGGCCGTTCTAGCTCTTAAAATAAAGGGTTAAATGGCGGAAAAAATTGGCGTGGGCTCCCGCGCAATTTTCTCCGCCAGAGTAGTAAAGCCAGTGACTGAGGGCAGATATTAATAGCCTGGAGAGAGCTCCCTGGCTTTCTAGGTAATTTCCCACGATCTATGAACAGCCAGCAGAGGGCGCCTCACCGCAAATAAAGCTAAATATAGATCATTGATCTATTTTTAGCCTCATTCCCTGGGGTTTTGCAGCGAGGAGCAGCCTGCATTAGCACAGCTCCTTGCTGCAAAATGTTTTAACCCCTTCAGAAGGATTTACATCGTTGGACGTTACAGATCTGCGGAGGGTAAGTATATTGTTGGTTTATTATGTTTTTTTACTCACAGAACGAGGGTCTTCAGTGACTGGATTGGGCGTTGAATAAAATACTGCAACAACCATTGTTTTTATTTCATTAAAATAATTTTAAATAATGTGTTTGTGTTTTATTTAACCCTTCACTACAATTGGATTAATAATGGATAGGTGTCATAATTGACGCCTCTCCATTATTAATTAGGCTTAATGTCACCTTACAATAGCAAGGTGGCATTAACCCTTCATTACCCCATATCCCACCGCTACACGGGAATGGGAAGAGAGTGGCCAAGTGCCAGAATAGGCGCATCTTCCAGATGTGCCTTTTCTGGGGTGGCTGGGGGCAGATATTTTTAGCCAGGGGGGGGGGGGGCCAATAACCGTGGACCCTCTCCAGGCTATTAATATCTGCCCTCAGTCACTGGCTTTACTACTCTGGCGGAGAAAATTGCGCGGGAGCCCACGCCAATTTTTTCCGCCATTTAACCCTTTATTTTAAGAGCTAGAACGGCCAAATTTTGCAGATACACACTACTGACATTAGTAGTGTGGAATCTGCAAAAAAAATGGAGAGAAGACATGGTTTACTGTATGTAAACCATGTCTCAAATCATGTTGGGTTTTAGGAAGGAGAAGGAAAAAGCCGGTAATTGAATTACCGGCTTTCAAGCTGTCTAGCGCTGGAATAAATATTAATATATATACATATATGTGTCTCACTGACATATATATATATATATATACCTATTCTATGTGTACACATTTATTCTACCTATTCTACTGTAAGCTGTCAGTGTGATTTTACTGTACACCGCACTGAATTACCGGCTTTTCTCTCTAACAGCGCTGCGTATTTCTCGCACGTCACACTGCTTGTCCGTGTGTAATCCGTATTTTTCACGCTTCCATAGACTTTCATTGGCGTATTTCTTGCGCAGTACGGTGACAAACGCAGCATGCTGCGATTTTGTACGGCCGTAGAAAGCCGTATAATACTGATCAGTAAAATACGGCAAATAGGAGCAGGGGCATAGAGAATAATTGTGCCGTATTTTTTGCGAGTTTTACGGACGTAGATTCTGCGCTCTTACGTCCGTAAAACTCGCATGTGTGACGGCGGCCTGATACTGTACATCGCACTTGTTACCTATGTAAGAGGTCACCTTGTACTTATCATTCCTTTATGATTTTCTGGATCTGTGGAGTAAGCAGGGGTAGACATGTACTAAATTCTGCCCCTGCTGGTGGGATTGAACTACCTCTATGACATACAGATGGTGTAACTATAGTGGGTGCAAAAGTATTTGTTGCACTGGGACTCCTGAGGTGTAATGTGGGCCACAGATGACTATACTGAAGAATACACCAGTGTTAGGAAGGAGCCATGGAACAGATTTTACCTTGGAGCCACAAATTACCCGTTTCATAAGTTTCAAAAATAATAAAATTTGACATGTCTCAGCCAGAAAAGGAGTAGGGTTTAGGTAAACTGTGCCCTAAAGTCTCTCTTCTAAGGGTGGGAATTATATGGCACCATTTTGGTATGTCCATGGTGAAACCGATCAGTATTAGTTCAAAATCCAATTTTCAATGCGGAAGCAATCTATGTCCGCAGTAGTTTGTGCTTCAGAGCTGCCATTCACAAATGTACACAAAGTGCTATCATCTATAGAAAGCTGTATTTCTCGAGTCACCTTCCATGACAGCATCATCGAAGATGTCTCCCCACCCTAATAGGGGACAGGAAGCAGAAGAGGTTAAATACCTTCCCCTTCCTGCAACCACCAGTTTTTTTCCTTTTGATGGTGCTGCCATTGCTGACGATCTGGAGCACCCCACGTTACCTTTCAATGCCGGGCAGCTGAGGGATCAGGGGCTCCGCTCTCCTCCATCGGTGCGGGGGAAGGCAATAAAGCCAAAAACAAGGCGACCAAAAAAGTCCATATAGAATAGTATGAAACAAATTTCTTTATTAAGATATATATGAAACAGTACAAAGGACCAGGTTTAAAAATGGCGCATGCGGAAAGACACCAATGTAAGGGAACAAAACAATATGAGTAAGTGCGAGCGGACACATGGAATAAACCCACCCCAGGTGGTCAGCATGTATTATATGAAAAAATACAGCTGTACATGCATGTCTGATATTACAGTCTGCAAAGATCTTAAGTATAAGAATTGTATGGCCACCATATGCAGCATAAAGAGATACAAAAGATACTAAGTACTATAGAAATAACCAAGTAAACTGATGACATTACCTATCAATGCTGCGGGGTATAGGAACTTCCAGGGGTCCGCTCACACACCCCAAAGATCGTTTCGGACACTCCTTCTTCAGGGGGCATGAGAATGAGTGTCGGAAGCAGGTTTAAGTAGCGATGAATACCGGAAGAACACACACAGGTGACTCCGGAAATGCTGGAGTTTCCACAGTATAACCAATCAACAAATATAATACGTGCACCAAAATATTGCAGCGAGCGGTGTGGCCAGTCCCCGGCGCAGGACCCGTGCTACACCACAACAGGAAAAACACGGGGGCCCCGTGCATTCCACTGCTGGGCAAGCAACAGGAGAGAGCGCCGGGAAAAAGGGGCAGAGCCCACACCGCACATGCGCACAAATGAATACCGACCGAAGGAACACCATACACAGTAAGGGCAAAGTCAAAGATTATATACAAATAGCGGGCAAGGAGAATTGGGAGGCTAGATCACAAAATGCAAGAGAATGTATGATGCCATCCAAACTTATACATGAACCAAGACATCTTATTTAGATACTGACATATAATACAGCAAATGGCATATTGTATAGAAGAATTAACGCTTTGCACGATAATATATCGAATCGCCCAAATAGATCATTATTATATGCAATAGATATACTATGCAAATATGATAATAAAATACTGTATGACCATCAATGCACATAGACATCCATAATTATCAGGGACTAAGGAGAATTTTATCCAGTATAACATACATAAATAATTATAGTCACGATATATCTTCATGACAACATAAGGACAGTCTAGAACAGTGATGGCGAACCTATGACACGCGTGTCAGTGATGACATGCGTAGTCATTTTCAGTGGCACGCGGCCGCCGGCCGCGGCCCCATAGTAATTAAGCATCCTTTAGCATGGCAAGCCGTTCCAATTTGTTATCGGATCGGATGCCATGCAGGAGGTCTGTGCCGGAGGTCTGTAGGCCCAAACAACTGAGCTTCGGCGCAGAGCGTCTAGGCCTGGGACTTCCGGTAGGCCCGAACTTCCGGCAGGCCCGAACTTCCGGCTGGCGCAGCAGGGAGCAGTGCAATGCCGCCCTAACAACAGAGCTCCGGCACAGAGCGTCTAGGCCTGGGACTTCCGGTAGGCCCGAACTTCCGGCTGGCGCAGCAGGGAGCAACGCACTTCTGAGGCCTGAGGTGATCGCTGTCTGGAGGCCCTGTGATTGCTGTCTGCAGGCCCTGTGATTACTACAGCAACCATCATCCAGTGAAGTGTGGGGTGTCATTGGCCATTACTGAGATAAGTGAGGGGGAGGCTGGAAGAGGCCTGTGCTATGGGTGCCGTTTCCCGCCATTAATTTATATAAGGAACGCCATCTTGCATCATAGTACAGACTCCATTTCACCACCATTACTGTTGTGCATCCTTATTAACCCCCTATTTCTGCTTATTAACTCTGCCCTTTCCTAAAAGTTACATGTGCCATCATATGGTCAGTTAGGTTAGTTAACCCCTAATTGCCTGCAGGGCTAACTATAAATCTTCTCTCACTGCCCCTCTCATGGAGAAGCCACAAAATAAAAAACCAAAGTTAAGTAAAGGGAGTGGTAGTAGCAGTAGCCGACCCTTTCAAGAGACATGGACTGAGATGTATGGCATTATAGAAAAAAATGGCAGATCATTTTGCGTTCTATGTAGTGAAACGGTAGTAAGCAGAATGTGGAATGTAAATAGACATTTTGAAACTAATCATTCCCAGCTCTTGAAAAAAAGTGAGGATGAAAGGAAGGAATACATTTCCAGGCAGCTACACCTTCATAAGAGCCAATCTAATTCCATCCTTAAATTTGTAAAAAGCTCTACAAATTTAACATCTGCAAGTCTGAGCATTGCTCACTCCATAGCTCAGCATGGAAAAGCACTCAGTGAGGGAGAATTTATTAAAGAATCTCTCTTAAGATGAGCACCAGTTCTATTTCATGATATGCAGAATAAAGATGTAATTATTAAGAGAATATCTGAGTTACCACTCAGTAGAAATATCATAAAAGACCGAATAATGAGACTGAACACAAACGTACAACATCAATTAAAGAGAGAGATAATTAATTGTAAATATTTTTCGATCTCTCTTGATGAAACTACTGATGTCACATCACATGCTCAGTTGGCCATTATTGGTCGATATTCTGATGGTCTCACAATGAGAGAAGAGTTGATAAAGTTAGTATCACCAACAAGTACATCAGAAAGTGAAATATGTAAGGTTGTTATGCAAACATTCTGTGACCTAAGCATTGATATCTCTAAAGTTGTGTCAGTGACGACAGATGGGGCACCAAACATGGTGGGGAAAAAAGTCGGATTTGTTAAATTGTTTACGGAAGGTATTGGACATCCGATTGTGCCTTTTCATTGTATTATCAACGCCACTTGGAGCTGTCTCAGCAGCTACTTAAAGGTCAACGACAATCTATATTATACCAATAGGAACCCTTTATGTACTAAAGATAACACAGATAAAATATAGCTTTTAATTAATATACCAATTAAAACCATGCCACAAATACAACCAGATAAACACATAAAACACACAACCGTGCACTCTGGGATAACCCTGCCAAACAATACCTCTTAGTACTGCCTACCTATCAGTGGAGGTTGGCACCCTAAACACAGATACGAGATTGGCGCCCCCACTCACCGTCGGCTGTCCCTATGTCTCCTAGTATGGATCCTAATATAGGTGTCACATACAGACCAGCACTTACACTAGACAGGAAAAAGATAGGCAGACTAACTGGCTGATTGTATATATATATATTTATGATTTAATCATATATATATAAACTAGGTTTGTGACAGGGTGAGATACACGGACTAAAGACCAACAATGTGCATAACAAAAAAGTGCTCGTGTATTAAAAATAGGCCTCACTACCTCTGTACCCTACTGCTGTGCAGCCTGCCTGGCTGTGGAGGTTGGCACCCTACTGGTCAGCGGAATGGCGCCCCCACTCAGCGACGACTGGCCCTGGGAAGCCCTAATATTAAATCCCAGCCTGATAATGATCAGACACAGATGTGTAAATACACAAAAATGGCAAGGCACAAAAACATATATAGCTGCAGGGAGAAAAAGGAAAAAAAAAACAAAACAAAAAAAAACCTTATCTTCAGCCGAAGCCAACGGATCATCAGGAGGCCTTGATATGTAGATGCTCATCTACATATCAAGGCCTCCTGATGATCCGTTGGGGTGAAACGCATAGAGGCGTATGAAATATCAACACTGATAAGTATCGGTCTCACCCTCTGTTTACCATGCATATATCTAAGCACTAGGCTATCTTCGGCTGAAGATAAGGTTTTTTTTTTTTTTTTCCTTTTTCTCCCTGCAGCTATATATGTTTTTGTGCCTTGCCATTTTTGTGTATCTACACATCTGTGTCTGATCATTATCAGGCTGGGATTTAATATTAGGGCTTCCCAGGGCCAGTCGTCGCTGAGTGGGGGCGCCATTCCGCTGACCAGTAGGGTGCCAACCTCCACAGCCAGGCAGGCTGCACAGCAGTAGGGTACAGAGGTAGTGAGGCCTATTTTTAATACACGAGCACTTTTTTGTTATGCACATTGTTGGTCTTTAGTCCGTGTATCTCACCCTGTCACAAACCTAGTTTATATATATGATTATTTCATAAATATATATATATACAATCAGCCAGTTAGTCTGCCTATCTTTTTCCTGTCTAGTGTAAGTGCTGGTCTGTATGTGACACCTATATTAGGATCCATACTAGGAGACATAGGGACAGCCGACGGTGAGTGGGGGCGCCAATCTCGTATCTGTGTTTAGGGTGCCAACCTCCACTGATAGGTAGGCAGTACTAAGAGGTATTGTTTGGCAGGGTTATCCCAGAGTGCACGGTTGTGTGTTTTATGTGTTTATCTGGTTGTATTTGTGGCATGGTTTTAATTGGTATATTAATTAAAAGCTATATTTTATCTGTGTTATCTTTAGTACATAAAGGGTTCCTATTGGTATAATTTTCATTGTATTATCCATCAGGAGGCTTTATGTGCCAAAGCAGGATTCACTGACTTAAACGACTTAATGTCAATTGTTACAAAAATAGTTAATTTAATATCTGCTCGCCCCCTTCACAAGCGAGAATTTTCTGCACTTTTACTGGAGGTTGATTCCACCTACAGTGGACTGCTGATGTACAATAATGTAAGATGGCTGAGGCAAGGCAAAGTTCTTGAGCGCTTTGCGGAGTGCTTTGAAGAAATTAAGGTATTTCTTGAGGATAAGGATCTGGGAAACTTTCCTCAGCTCTATGATTCTAAGTGGGTCAACAACCTGATGTTTTTTTACAGATCTCTCTGTTCATATTAATGAACTGAACTTAAAGCTACAAGGTTTTGGCAAAAGTATTGACGTTATGTTTGGATACATAAAAGCTTTTGAAAGTAAACTTATAATTTTCAAGCGAGATGTAGAAACTAAAACTTATAAGTATTTTCCTCGAGTAACAAAGTATTTTGAGAAGGCCAGTGCAGCTGTACAAAATGAAATGGAACCCTTGCATATAAAGTACCAGCATGTTTTAGACTCGTTACTTGACCAGTTCAGTGATAGATTTAATCAATTTAGAAGCCTAGAACAGACCATGAAAATAATTAAGTATCCTGATGTAGTAGTCTACAGTAGTTTGGAATTAAATGGTTTCCAGTGGATACAAATTGATGATTTGGAGATGCAACTTGCAGAATTTCAGGACAGCATCTGGGCTCAGGTGTTTCTTGACTTGAGGTCAAAGCTTGAGAATCTAGAAAGGTGCCGCTTGGAGAATCAAGAGGAGTGCCACTATGAACAGGAAATTTGGAGTGCCTGGAGTAGGTTAACAGACACTTTTAGCACCCTGAAAAATATAGCAATGGCTTTACTCACTATTTTTCCCTCTACCTACATTTGTGAGACCTTATTCTCAGCATTAAATAATATCAAAACCAACAAAAGAAACAGATTAACAGATGAACTTAGTAGCGCTTGCTTGGGCTTGAAGTGTACAAAATACCAACCTTCAATTGAACATTTAGCCAATGAAATTCAGCAACAAAAAAGTCACTAAATCAGTGATGGCGAACCTGTGGCAGTCCAGCTGTTGCAAAACTACAATTCCCATCATGCCTGGCCATTCAAAGCAAAAGGTTTGGCTGTGAAGACATGATGGGAATTGTAGTTTTGCAACAGCTGGAGTGCCACAGGTTCGCCATCACTGGAAGAATTCCCTCCCCCTCACTTATCTTAGTTCACGGTACCCCACACAAGTTAAATAATAGCAAGACCAACAAAAGAAACCAACTGACAGATGAACAAAGAAGTCACTAAGCAGGTGTTAGGGCTAGCGGAACGCACCGAGTAAATAGAGATGTTTATTGATATTGGTGCGTTCGCAGCCCGGGGTCCACCGTGCAGGAGTACCTGCTGCTAGCAAACGGCGGAGCTATATGGCGGTATAGACTAACTCAGTTAATTCACTGAGTAGCCGTGAAAGGAAAGCACTGTGCCCTGTTAGACTCCACAGAGGCACAGGCTAACTGCCCAAACAGAGAGCAGTCAGTGGTCACACAAACACACAAAACTCCTCGCCGGAGGAGCCAGCATTCTAGGGGCTTATTTCAGCCGGGTCCCTGAACACACATACATGTAACCACACTGGCGCAAAGCACATAACATAAGACAATACTAGCGCATGGCCGTGCGGTCATGCGCAGTTTATATAGCTGCAGCACAGGAAGCTGCTACTGAAGTTTTTGCCCTTTCAGGACCTTCCAGAAGGACCAATAGAATGTACTGCAGCACCTGAGCATGTGACCGAACATGTGGCCCTCGACCTCCAATGGGAGACCCTGCCCTGGGCATGCTCAGTGTGAGTAAACAAGGACTTAGTCCCAGAGAGGCTCGCTCGCCGCAGATCAGTGCAGGGTACCATAGGAAAGCCAGAAAAGGCAGTAGTGACCCTATGCACCGAATCAGCCCCAGCGAGACGCTGGGAGCGACGTCTCCGCTGAGCAGAGCCCACTGCGGCCGATACCGAATGGGAGACCGCAGCAGACACGGATCGAGATTCCCCCTGTGCAGCAGAGGAAACTCGACTCCTAACATTACCCCCCCTAGGCCCCCCCCTCCTTGAGCCTCACTACGCTCAAAAGCTGCGATAAGCAGGCTCCCAGGTTCTATCCTCTGGGCCGTGACTCTTCCAGTCCACCAGATAAAATTTCTTGCCACGTACCACCTTGCACCCCACAATAGCATTCACCTCAAACTCATCCGTGGATGAACCCGATGTCCCAGCAGATGACTCGGAAAACCGGCACAAATGAACGGGCTTTAAGAGGGAAACGTGGAAAGTATCGGTGATACCAAGGCGTGGAGGAATAGCCAAACAGTAGACCACAGGGTTGACCTGTTCCAGAACCTTAAACGGGCCAATGTAGCGAGGAGCAAACTTAGTGGACTCAACTCGCAGCCTGATGTTACGGGCGGAGAGCCACACTAAGTCGCCAGGAGCAAAGACCGGAGCGGGGCGCCGGTGTGTATCAGCTGAAACCCTCATTCTCTCCTTGGAGGCCCGGATGGCATCCTGTGTGCGGTCCCAGATGTCACGTGCCTCCACTGCCCAGTCTGCCACCCTAGAATCGGTGGATGACACGGGCATGGGCACAGGGACACGCGGATGCTGGCCGTAATTAAAGAGAAAAGGAGTTTGACCAGTGGAATCGCGTACGGCGTTGTTCAGGGCAAATTCCGCCCAAGGTAGCAAAGATGCCCAGTCATCCTGCCTAGCAGAGACGAAATGTCGCAAATATGTCACCAGAGTCTGGTTGGTTCTCTCCACCAACCCATTCGTCTCGGGATGGTATGCAGAGGAGAGGTTTAACTCTATGCTGAGTAAACGGCAGAGCTCTCTCCAAAACCGAGATGCGAACTGGGGACCCCGATCGCTGACAATCTTATCAGGCATACCATGCAATCAGAAAATGTGTTTAATGAACAACACCGCCAAGGCCCGTGCTGAGGGTAACCGAGGAAGAGGCCCCAAATGCACCATCTTGGATAAATGGTCGGTGACAACCCAAATAATGGAGCAGCCACGCGACTTGGGTAGACCCACCACAAAGTCCATCCCGACCATCTCCCAGGGCCTGTCTGCCACCGGTAGAGGGTAAAGCAACCCAGCAGGCCGTTGCCGAGGAGACCGATTCTGGGCGCAAGAAACGCACGCCTGAATATAGTCCTTGACATCTCGGGCCATATGCGGCCACCAGTATGTTCTCGCCAGAAGCTCAGATGTCCTCTTGGTCCCAAAATGCCCACCCACTCTGGAGGAGTGAGCCCAAGAGAGAACCTCCGGTCGCAAGTTAGCTGGTACGAAAGTCTTGCCCGGGGGCACAGACTCTAGCGAAACCGGAGCTACAGTTCTCAGGCTCTCAGAAGGGACAATAAGCCGAGGCTCCTCCTCCTCCTCCGATGACACCACGGAGCGGGAGAGAGCGTCAGCACGAACGTTCTTCTCCCCGGAGAGGAAATGGAGAGTAAAATGGAACCGGGAGAAGAACAGGGACCATCTAGCCTGGCGAGAATTCAGCCGCTGGGCCGTTTGCAGAAACACCAAGTTCTTGTGGTCAGTGAAGACTTGGAAGGGAAAGCGAGCTCCCTCCAAGAGATGTCTCCACTCCGAAAAAGCCAACTTCATGGCCAGCAACTCCCTGTCCCCGATGGAATAATTCCTCTCCGCTGGTGTGAAGGTCTTGGAGAAGAAGAAGCAAGGATGCTTCCGACCTTGAGCATCCTTTTGGAAAAGGACTGCTCCAGCACCAACGGATGAGGCATCCACCTCCAAGATAAATGGCTTATCAACATCGGGGCGATGTAGGATGGGAGCGCTAGCGAAGTGTGACTTGATTGAGAGAAAGGCTTTGGAGACCTCCTCTGACCACAACTTGGGATTTGCTCCCTTCTTGGTGAGGGCAACCAAGGGAGCTACCAAAGTTGAGAAGTGTGGAATGAACTGGCGATAGTAATTAATGAACCCCATTAAGCGCTGCACCGCTTTAAGAGAATGGGGTTCCTGCCAGTCCATTACAGCCTGTAGCTTGGCAGGATCCATAGCCAAACCCTGGGCAGAGATGATATAACCAAGGAAAGGCAAGGACTCCTGCTCAAACACACACTTCTCCAACTTGGCGTTGAGGGAGTTTGCCCGTAAGAGGTCGAAGACTTTGCGAACATCTCTCCGATGGGAGTCAATATCTGGAGAGAAGATGAGAATATCATCCAGATAGACTACGACCGAGGTGGTGAGCATATCCCGGAAGATGTCGTTCACAAAGTCTTGGAAAACGGCTGGGGCATTACAGAGCCCGAAGGGCATCACCAGATATTCATAGTGCCCATCCCTGGTGTTAAAAGCCGTCTTCCATTCATCCCCCTCACGGATGCAAATCAGGTTGTAAGCACCCCGCAGATCTAACTTTGTAAATACCCTCGCTCCCAGTAGCCTATCAAACAGCTCAGATATCAGGGGTAGTGGGTACTTGTTCTTAACGGTGATGGCGTTAAGACCCCTGTAGTCTATGCATGGACGTAAGTCTCCAGTCTTCTTCTGTACGAAGAAGAACCCTGCCCCTGCCGGTGACACTGACTTCCTAATGAATCCTCTTGCCAGATTCTCTTGGATGTACTGGGACATTGCCTCCATCTCCGGGAGAGATAACGGATAGACTCGACCCCGGGGAGGCTCAGCACCAGGCAAGAGGTCAATAGGACAGTCATAGGGGCGGTGAGGCGGAAAGGTCTCCGCAGCTTTTTTGGAGAACACGTCTGCATAGGGCCAATAGTGCTTGGGGAGAGAGGAAAGATCTGCGGGTACCTGTGTAGTAGCAACCTGAACGCACTCCCTCAGACATCTACCCTCGCAGGATTTACTCCATCCCAAAATTCTCCCAGAGGACCACTCAATATGAGGAGAATGGTAGCGAAGCCATGATATCCCCAACAGGACCTCATCAATTCCCTCAGGAATGACTAATAGGGAGATTATCTCCTGATGTGATGGAGACACAGATAGCGTGAAAGGAATGGTTTGGTGGGTAATCTGTGAAGGTAGTGTTGACCCATTTACCACTCGAACGGTTACTGACTTGGCGAGCATCACCAAGGGTATTGCGTGACGCTGGGCAAAAGCGGAAGACATAAAGTTACCCTCTGCCCCAGAATCCACGCATAGCTCGACCATAAGAGTGGATGGGCCTATGGTAATTGTCCCCTTGAAGGACAACTTTGAGGCAAACGTTGCTGTGTCTAGTGTACCTCCTCCAACTGCCACTAGACGCTGACGTTTCCCCGACCGCTGAGGACCCTTGGAGGCAAGGTGTCCTGACTGCTGGCAAACATGACGGACCTTATGTGCACGGGCAGACTGAGACTTGGATCCCGCTCGTGTCACCTCTAAGGCCTCCTGTGACTCGGATGCCTGGACTGGAGATTCCAAAGGTTTGGCGAAGGTGGGAGCCAGCCGAAACCTCGGCCTACACTGGGCTCGCTCCAACCTCCGCTCGTTAAAACGGAGGTCAATACGAGTAGAGACAGTTATTAACTCCTCCAGTGTGGCAGGAATCTCCCTAGTGGCCAGAGCGTCCTTAATGTGGTCAGCCAGGCCCCTCCAAAATATGGGGATAAGGGCTTTATCCGACCACTCCAGCTCAGAAGCTAAAGTACCGAAGCGGACGGAAAAATGGCTGACCAAGGACTCACCCTGAGTTAATGCCAGTAGTTGGAGCGCTGTGTCATGGGTGACTTGAGGTCCTAAAAAGACCTTTTTCAGAGTGCTCAGGAACAACGGAGCACTCTGCACCACATGATCACCACGCTCCCACAGCGGCGTAGCCCACTCCAACGCCCTGTCCGACAAAAGAGACACAATAAATCCCACCTTAGCCCGCTCTGTAGGAAAACGTGCAGCCAGGAGCTCGAGGTGAATAGAGCACTGACTCACGAATCCCCTGCAAGTTTTGCTATTTCCAGAAAATTTTTCTGGCAGCGGGAGGCGAGATAACGTCGGAACAGGGGTGACAGTGGACAAGGTTGCTGCAGCCACGCTAGCAGCCTGTACAGCAACTGCGGTAACATCCACAGCTGAGGTTGAGCTCTCGAGAGCCGCCAACCTACCCTCCTGCTGCTGGATATACCGCAAAGATTGCTGAATGTCCGCCATTTACTAGCCAGACCCTGGCGCTAGTATTCTGTTAGGGCTAGCGGAACGCACCGAGTAAATAGAGATGTTTATTGATATTGGTGCGTTCGCAGCCCGGGGTCCACCGTGCAGGAGTACCTGCTGCTAGCAAACGGCGGAGCTATATGGCGGTATAGACTAACTCAGTTAATTCACTGAGTAGCCGTGAAAGGAAAGCACTGTGCCCTGTTAGACTCCACAGAGGCACAGGCTAACTGCCCAAACAGAGAGCAGTCAGTGGTCACACAAACACACAAAACTCCTCGCCGGAGGAGCCAGCATTCTAGGGGCTTATTTCAGCCGGGTCCCTGAACAAACATACATGTGACCACATTGGCGCAAAGCACATAACATAAGACAATACTAGCGCACGGCCGTGCGGTCATGCGCATTTTATATAGCTGCAGCACAGGAAGCTGCTACTGAAGTTTTTGCCCTTTCAGGACCTTCCAGAAGGACCAATGGAAAGTGCTGCAGTACCTGAGCATGTTTTGCCCTTTCAGGACCTTCCAGAAGGACCAATGGAATGTACTGCAGCACCTGAGCATGACCGAACATGTGGCCCTCGACCTCCAATGGGAGACCCTGTCCTGGGCATGCTCAGTGTGAGTAAACAAGGACTTAGTCCCAGAGAGGCTCGCTCGCCGCAGATCAGTGCAGGGTACCATAGGAAAGCCAGAAAAGGCAGTAGTGACCCTATGCACCGAATCAGCCCCAGCGAGACGCTGGGAGTGACGTCTCCGCTGAGCAGAGCCCACTGCGGCCGATACCGAATGGGAGACCGCAGCAGACACGGATCGAGATTCCCCCTGTGCAGCAGAGGAAACTCAACTCCTAACAGCAGGTAAGTTAAATAATTATACATATTTGTTATTTAAACCATACATGTCGCAAAATAATGTTTTTTTTTTCTCAAGGTGACACCCCACCCAAGTTATGTTCGGTTTTTTGGCGAATTTTGACACACCAAGCTCAAAAGGTTGCCCATCACTGGTCTAGAATATGCCATTGTAGAGTAGGAAGATCTTGAGATTGTTGATTGAAGGTCATCTAGCCAAAAATCTTTTACATCTCCACAGTCAAGGGGGTTATGATCTTTGATCCGCTAATTAGTATTGCAGTACTTGTGCCGAGCTGCAAAAGAGACCAAGCAAAGCCACAAAAAACACACCGACAAACACAAAAAGAAAATAAGAAAATACAACGATGGAGAACGACAATAGAGGTCTCTAAAAAATAATAAATGATAAAAACAAGATTAAGAACAATAATCCAAAAACAATGGAATGCATAAAGATGTCAAATAATGCAGTGTATGGGGATCATAGGAATGGCGCGAAACTGAGGCTCTCATTTAGGCCACGTGGGTGGACTGTGTCCAGTGTCCAGATGCACCGTGACTCTAACTGTGCTAACCGTTGGGAAATTTTTCCACCTCGAATGCTATTGCAATTATGAAATAGTTTGAAGTGTCATGGTATCGTTTTTAGTAAAGTGATGTCAACCTGATCTTTTGCAGCTACAATGCCCCGCACATGCTCCCTGACCCGGACCTTCAGTTGACGTGTCGTAAGTCCAACATAGATCAGGGAGCATGGGCATACTGCATAGTATTTTACATTAGTGGTGGTACATGTAAGCAGCTTCTTTATCTTAAAATTATTTTGACCAGAAGAGTCACAAAAAGTGTCACTCCGATCAATGCTGACACAAGCCACGCAATGAACACAAAGGGTACATCCGTGCCGAACTTTAAATTTATCCAAGAACATCTGAGGAGTTGTATGATTGTAGTGGCTCTGTACCAAATGATCTCGTAAGTTTTTGGCCCATCTAAAAGTGATTTGTGGTCATTCAGGGAGCAATTTAGCAATTTTAGGGTCTGCCATAAGA
Source organism: Ranitomeya imitator (assembly GCF_032444005.1). NCBI lineage: Eukaryota > Metazoa > Chordata > Amphibia > Anura > Dendrobatidae > Ranitomeya > Ranitomeya imitator. Next base: position 417,679,292 of record NC_091283.1, on the reverse strand, counting down.
ATAGGCCAGGATTTCATTAGAGATGTCCGAATATGTTCGGCCTGAGAATTATAGTTGGTCATGAGCGACTTTTAATTTTTTCAGGTCGAGTCGGGTTTCGTGAAACCCAACTTTCTGAAAAGTCGGGTCGAGTGAAATCGGCCGATTTATTGAAAAGTCGGGGTCGGAGATCGGCCGAAACATGAAACCCAATGCAAAGTTAATGGGAATTTTTTTTATATATATATATTTACTGCAGCGCGATATAGCAGAAAGGCCGGTAATTCAATTGCCGGCTTTTCATTTCTACTGCCTAAACCCGACATGATATGAGACATGGTTTATATACAGTAAACCATGTCATATCCCCCTTTTTTTTGCATATTACACACTACTAATGTTAGTAGTGTGTATGTGCAAAATTTCGGCGCTCTAGCTATTACATTTAAGGGTTAAATCGCGGAAAAAATTGGCGTGGGCTCCCATGCAATTTTCTCCGCCAGAGTAGTAAAGCCAGTGACTGAGGGCAGATATTAATAGCCTGGAGAGGGTCCATGGTTATTGCCCCCCCCCCCTGGCTAAAAACATCTGCCCCCAGCCACCCCAGAAAAGGCACATCTGTAAGATGCGCCTATTCTGGCACTTGGCCACTCTCTTCCCATTCCCGTGTAGCGGTGGGATATGGGGTAATGAAGGGTTAATGCCACCTTGCTATTGTAAGGTGACATTAAGCCAGATTAATAATGGAGAGGCGTCAATTCTGACACCTATCCATTATTAATCCAATTCTATGACAGGGTTAAAAAAACACACACACATTATTAAAAAGTATTTTAATAAAATAAACACACAGGTTGTTTTAATATTTTATTGCTCTCTCAATCCACCTGAAGACCCTCGTTCTGTAACAAATTAAAAATAATAAACCAACAATATACATACCTTCCGTTGATCTGTAACGTCCCACGCTGTAAATCCATCTGAAGGGGTTAAAATATTTTACAGGCAGGAGCTCTGCAAATGCAGCTGTGCTCGTGGCTGTAAAACCCCTGGGAATGAAGGTAATGTAGGTCAATGACCTATAGTTACCTTCATTCGCGGTGATGCGCCCTCTGCTGTATGTCCTCATATGAACTCGAGCCTGGGAGCTTTCCAGGAAAAAACTTTGCCAGCATTGCATGGAAGAGGTGTTACGTACGGATCAGCCCTCCCTCCTGGATAGCATCAAAACCCTCATAAAACAGGAGGTCCAATCCTCTTCTCCCTTCTACCTTCTCCCAGGCCCCAGTACCACAGCCCCCTCCTCCTATAAAAAGGAGGGTGGCTCTGTAGAATCTGGCTCAGACTCGGGCAAAATCCGTACCTTGGGTTTGGAGGATTTTTGGGAGAATGAGGGTTCCACTTCCACACCCAAAATCAGATAATAAGAAATATTACTTTTCCTCCGAAGACATGGAAGAACTGATTGGTATGGTGAGGAGCACCATGGGGGTTGAGGAGGAGGAAGTAAAACACTCTATATGAGATGAGATGTTTGGGAGGCTGAAACCCAGGCATCAGAAGGGGTTCCCTATACATGAGAATGTACAGAACATTATCCTTCAGGAGTGGGGTCTCCTTGAGAAAGGTCTTAGTGTGCCCTCAGAATTTAAAAAAATGGTTCCCCCTGGATGGGGATGGTTCCTTATGGGAAATCCCTAAGGTAGATGTGCAGGTGTAGGTAGCCAAAAAAGACAGCTCTTCCTTTTGAGGATTCTTCCCAGCTCAGTGATCCTATGGACCGGAAAATCGAGAGCTTGTTAAGGAAATCCTGGGACACCTCCACTAACCTGCTTAAAACGAACATGGCCTCGACGTGCGTCACCAGATCTCTATTCCTCTGGCTGCGCACATTGGAAAATCACCTTACTCAAGGTACTTCTAGAGAGGATATACTAGACTCCCTTCCCCTCCTACAGAACGCAATGGTGTTCCTGGCTGATGCTTCAGCTGAATCCGTCCGGGTGGCGTCGAGATCTGCCGTCCTCTCCAATTCATCCAGGACAGCACTGTGGCTGAAGTGTTGGGGGCAACCTTACTTCTAAATCTAAACTATTCCCTTTCAAGGCCATTATGTGTTTGGCTCAGCCCTGGACGAGATCCTGGACAAGGCTACAGACAAAAAGAAATCCCTTCCTGAGCAGAAAAGTTCTAGGAAGTGGGTTTTTTGCCCCCGGGACCAACCCTCACAGAGGGAGTTCAGGGGGAAGGGCAAAACAGGGCGATAGAGATACTCCAATGGTGGCAACATTCTGGTGCCCCACCAACGACAAACCCCGGACAAACAATGACTGTTCTCTGGTCGGGGGTCGACTCTCGCGTTTCCTCACCCAGTGGCAATCCATCTCCACAAACCAATACAGGACGGACTGAGGTTAGAATTTGAGAGTCCTCCCCCTCAATTTCTAAGGATTACCTCTCTGCAGTCTCCACATATCCAAGAAACCCTGCTGTCAGATCTACAGGATCTTCTTCATATGGGGGCTATCTCTCAGGTTCCACGACTGGAGATAGGCAGAGGCCATTATTCTCATCTGTTTCTCATGACGAAACCCTCTGGGAAACATCGGGATATCATAAATCTGAAACCCTTGAATCGAGTGGTCAGATACAGATGATTCGAAATGGAATCAGTCAGATCAGCATTCCTGCTCATTGGACGGAAATGGCTACACTGGATCTGAGGGATGGATACTATCATGTGCCGATACATCCGGATCACATAAAGTTCCTCAGATTTGCAGTTTTCCACGGTCATCGGGTCAGCCATTTCCAGTTCAATGTCCTACCCTTCAGCATCTCGTCAGCACCGCGGGTGTTTACCAAGATCATGGCAGAGGCAGTCATCTTCATCTGAAGACAGGGAGTGTGCATTATCCCGCATCTGGACGACTTTCTTATAGTCACTCCATCTATCCCTGGTCTGAACCTAGATGTGGCGAAGACTCTGGAAATCCTGAAATCCATAGGCTGGATCCCGAATCTAGAAAATTTGGATCTTCATCCTTCCACAAGGAAAACGTTTCTAGGAATCCTTCTAGATTCAGAGAAGAAGACATCCTCCCTACGCAGGGATCGTCAACTCGAAATCATCCAAAAAATGTCCAGATTCAGGGATCAGAAATCGCCTAAGGGATTCAATGTCCATCCTGGGATCCCTGACTGCGGGTATCCAGGCGGTATCCTGGGCTCAAGCTCATACACGAGTTCTACAATCCCACATACTTCTAATTTCAAGAAGACATCAAGGCTCACTATCCAGGAGAATCTCACTTCCCAGTCAAGTGAAATTGGTCCTATTGTAGTGGCTGGATTACCGAAATCTTCAGCGGGGGATCAGCTGGGACCAGCTAACCTTGAAGATACTCTTTTTGGATGCCAGTCAGAGAGGTTGGGGTGCAGTAATAGAGGGATCTTACTTCCAGGGGTTGTGGCCCCTAAACATCAGCTCCAGCTTCTCAAATTTGAGAGAGCTGAAAGCAGTGGAGGAAGCCATAAAGGTCTCATCAGCTCTGATTCAAGACCACCACGTGCGTGTCTATTCAGACAACATCACCACAGTGGCCTACCTCCGTCACCAGGGGGGCACAAAATATGCCAGTCTAAAATCAATTGCAGTAAGGATTTTTTTTCTTGGACAGAAAAACACCTATTGTCCATATCGGCAGTACACCTGAAAGGATTAGACAATATTCAGGAAGACTTCCTCAGCAGGAAAGACATCTATCCGGGGCCGTGGTGCCTGGACCAAGCGGTCTTCCTGTCCCTGACTTCAAGATGGGGGAATCCCGACACAGACCTATTTGCGTATGGCCAAAATGCAAAAGTAAGGACATTCTTTTCTCTTTGTCCCACATGCGGAGCATGAGGGAAAGACGCCTTCTCCCATCCTTGGAGCTTCAGCCTGGCATATCCCTTCCCACCCATATCAATGCTGGTGAGAACACTACAAAAGATTCAAATAGATCAAGTCACTATCTCCCCTTGGAATTTGAATATAGTCCTGAATAGATTAACCCAAGACCCATTTGAAATCCTTCACAACCTTGATGTCCGCAGGGTGGTCCTATATTACCTCCAACAAACTGAAAATTGGAGGATTGACCAAAACCTATTCATTCAGTTCATGGGACGGAACAATGGCAAGAAGGCGGTAAAGAACACGATTGCTAACTGGATCAAGCAAGCTATATGTCTAGCGTATTCGTCACAGAATATTTCTCCTCCTGCTACACTTAAGGCTCTTTCAACATGGGCAGTATCTGTATCATGGGCGGAGAGAGGGAACGCATCTTCCGAGCAGATATGCAGAGCCGCCACCTGGTCGTCAGTCCATACGTTCACCAGACACTATAGACTATATTTCAATAGGGATTTAATATTTGGCAGACAAGCTCTGCAGGCTGTGATCCCTCCCTAAAGGAATGAATTGTTGGTATTACTCCGATTATGCTGTTGTGGAAGGTGACTGAAGAAAATAGAATTAGTCTTACCGGTAAATCGGTTACTAGGAACCTTCCACGACAGCACTAATTTCCCTCCCTATCTGATATTTTTGTTAGGTGATTCCGGCACTTCAGTGGTAACTATACATGCTACTGTGTCCAGGAAAAACACTGGTGGTTGCAGGAAGGGGAGGGTATTTAACCTCTTCTGTTTCCTGTCCAGCATCAGTGGGGGGAGACATCTTCGTTGATGCTGTCGTGGAAGGTTCCTAGAAACCGAATTACCTGTAAGACTAATTCTATTTTCATCATTTATATATTTAAAGTGTCTTTGTGATAGGGTTTCTTGCCTGAAAGGGTTTGTGGACAATTTTTTTCTTCCTAAAAACATGCAATTGGGGCTAAAATTCATGTTTGGCATTGGGTTTCATTAAAAATTTTGCAGCGTTTACCTCCTACAGCCACTGTATTACACTGTCTAGTGCTGGCTGCAGAATAAGGTAATGGGGTCGGACACATTATCTTTATTTTAACAGATGTGTTAGGGACTTAATTTTGTGGCACCACTATTATGCATGTATGATAGGTTTTCCTCTTGCACAGCCCCCAGTCAATACAATGGCTTCTGGTGGAGGACGAAGAGACTTTTACTCGAAACGCGTAGACCCGGTGAATCTCTTGTTCTTCTCCATCATGATTTAATTTTTCCTTTGGTTTTAATGTTCCAATAAATGTGATGATTTAACCCCTTAATGACAGCCAATACGTCTTTTAACTGACCTGAGATATAAAAGAATAGCCTCCCCATACAGGAGACAATCCAGCAGCTGTCGGCTGTACACTATAGCTGACAACTTGCTGTATCAGCAACGATTAGTGTTTGCACCGTCCAAATCTGTTTAACCCCTTAGATGCTGGTTTCAATGGTGACTACATCATTATAAATGGTTAACAGACTGTGGGGGCTTCCTCCTAATCCCAATTGGTGCCCTCAAATCATGATTGTGTGGTCCTGATGTTTGCTATTGGCAATTCATGACCAAATAGTGGCCTTAGAGTCTGCCGGCTGTTGTAACCTGTTCAGAAGTTAGAGGCATTTAGGTGGTAAAAATGCACATTGTCATTTCTGTCATGTCACTTTGCATTAATTCCTGAAAAGCAACTGAAGGGATAATAAACTACCTGACAGCAGTTTTCAATATGTCAGGGGGTGCTGTTTTTAAAATGGTATCACTTTTGGGAGTTTCCAAATATATGGGACCCCTAAAGGCCCTTCAAACATGGCTAAGTCCCTAAAAAATTAATTTTGTAAATTTCCTTGAAAAAATGAAAAATTACTGCTACATTTTTAAACCTCCTAAAATGCTAACAAAATAAAAGAACATTACAAATGATGCTGATGTAAAGCAGACATGAGGGAAATGTTATTTATTAATGTCTTGCTGTGGCATAACTATCTGGATTAAAGAGATAATCATTCAAAGTTTGAAAATTGTTATTTTTTTTTAAATTTTCTCAAATTTCTGATATTTTTAATAAATAAACACAAAACATATCGACCTGAATTTACGATTATCATAAAGTATAATGTGTCATGAAAAAAACAATAACAAAATCACTGGAATTTGTTGAAGCGTTGCAGAGTTATTACCACATAAAGTCAGATTTAAAAAATTTGGCTCCGTCACTAAGGGGTTAACATATATTTTTTGCGACCACTGGATCCCCTTCTATACTTTTTGCTATGCTAGACCGAAGAACTGAACTGTAGTCTCCGTGCATGGCACACATTATAGAAAACCTCCCATACTGGTGAGCTGATGTCGCCTCCTTTTTCTCAGCATATTTGATATGTGCGTGTATATGTGAGCCGAATGTGTAAATGTTTGTAATGTGTAGCTGTGTGTATTATATAAGCAGGTGCATATTTTATATGTGTATAGGTAAGCGTAATGTATAAATGTGGGTATAATGTATAAAGATAATTCTATTTTGTATGTGTATACAGTTGTGCTCAAAAGTTTAAATAACCTGGAATAATTTTTGCTTTCTTGGACTTTTGTCCAAGAATATGAATGATAACACCAAAACTTTTTCTCCAGTCATGGTTAGTGGTTGGTGAATCCATTTATTGGCAAACTAAAAAATATTTTCACTTTTTAAATAATAATGACAACCCAAAACATCCAAATGACCATGATCAAAAGTTTACATACCCCATTTCTTAATACCGTGGTGCAACTCTGCCCAGATCTCCCTATCTCTCCTTCTTTCCTTCGATCACCCCCACTATCCATGCTGCCTGACTGGGGGATGGGAAGGGTCCCTCACCTTCCTGGTATCGGGTTGATGGATCCAGGGACAGAACGTCTATGAAGATGGGCCTGCCTCCGGGATGTGGTACTGAGTTCCACTGACCGCCTGCTTGTCGTCCCACTCTAGCTGTTGCGGCATCCTTGCTGCGAGTGCTCCATGACCGTCAGACTCCACCGACACAGCTAGGGCACCCTCCGACTCAGGCTCCGGCTCCTTCAGTTCCACCTCTTCCAGGTCAGGTTCCTCTGGGGCAGCTTCCTCCGGATCGCCGACCTCCTCAGGTATGTGATAATGTTCCATGTCCGGCAGCCACCAGCACTGCTCTCAAGCATACAGTGGGATCCTGTTGAGCGATTCATCCTTGATATCAGATGCTCCCCACAGCCATTTCGGGCCGGATTCTTTCCTCCACCTGTCGCCACTTCCACACTATGCGGCTGACACCGCCGCAACAACGGGCACAAGAGTGGGCCATCGGTGCCGGTGCCATGCCTCGCAATGGTACCGCGCAGCGGCACACAAGGTTTTCTTCCGGGCCCCACTCGTTCCAGGGTGGAGCCGCTTCGGGCTGCTCTACCTGTTCAGCATTGGACTCTGCCCATCCCTGGGTAACCTCCTGTAAGGGCGAGGCTTCCTTTTTTTTCATCGTGCCCACCATGGGCAGGCACCGTTCACCGGGGGATGCATCTCAGACCCGGGCCACTGTCTCTGTCATATGGAGCTTTGTGCCACTTTCAGGTTAGTGCGCCCATGAGGGGTGGAGCTTGAGTTGTTCTCAGTCTCTGCGCCATTTTCCACCAACTTTGCCTTAGTCTGGGTACCTCCACCTTCTGAATGCGAGGTAACTGGATCCTGCCGTACTACGCCAAGTGCAACAGAGGCCAGGGGGGTAACCGTGGCTGAGGGTGGCAGTACAGACACAAGATTCTTCGCAGAATATCATCATTCCTTTCCCTGTTCTGTCCTTCACTCCTCCAGGAATATCCACCGGATCCGCCAGTGCCCCAGCTTCCTGACTGGTCAGAATAACCGACTTCGGGAGTTCCCTGCCCGCTGCCCTCTTCAAATGTGAAGTCGAACAATGGCTCTTCCATTCCTTGCTAGGTCGTAGGCCTCGGATGTTAAGGGTTGTTCCCATGAAGTTAGCTGCTACCATCTTTATGCTGCCCTGATATTCCTCCACTACAGTGTGACTGTCAGCTCCTAGTCCCTGGACTGCTGGGCTCTTCTGCTTGAACGTTCCCCTGGACACGCCTATCCTGTCCATGCTCCCGACTCACACTCTCTAACTCCAGGAAGCTCCCCAACTACTCTTTTCCTAGCCCCCCTAACCAGACAAAATCCTATTGGTCTAACTAATCCCTAGTCTCTTCTATTCTACTGTGCCTCCCCTACTGGTCTAATTCCTACACTATCCCTATATCATTACAACACATGAACAAAAGTATAATGCAATATACAGTATATAAACATTACATGACATATGAAATATACCAGGGACGTATGCAAGGAGTGCATGGCATTAAAGTGGGCCCCTTGCACCCCTTACAGGTCTATGAACACAGAAGATACAGTTAAAGTCAGGGGCAGACACTAATAGATTGGGGCCCCTGTGCAAGAAATCTGTCTGGGCCCTCCTCCCTACCCGGTACGCTGCATATGATGAGGGCAATCTGGCAATGGGAACTAAGGCAGATTGCCCTCATTATTATCAACATGTAAGCAAGGGTGTACATAGCAATCACAGGGCCCCGTAGCAAAAGTTCTATTTGAGCCTCCCCACATCTCTTATAAATATACACATTTATATTTTTTCACTGAGATGCAGATATACAGTGGGGCAAAAAAGTATTTAGTCAGTCAGCAATAGTGCAAGTTCCACCACTTAAAAAGATGAGAGGCGTCTGTAATTTACATCATAGGTAAACCTCAACTATGGGAGACAAACTGAGAAAAAAAAATCCAGAAAATCACATTGTCTGTTTTTTTATCATTTTTTTTGCATATTATGGTGGAAAAAAAGTATTTGGTCAGAAACAAACAATCAAGATTTCTGGCTCTCACAGACCTGTAACTTCTTCTTTAAGAGTCTCCTCTTTCCTCCACTCATTACCTGTAGTAATGGCACCTGTTTAAACTTGTTATCAGTATAAAAAGACACCTGTGCACACCCTCAAACAGTCTGACTCCAAACTCCACTATGGTGAAGACCAAAGAGATGTCAAAGGACACCAGAAACAAAATTGTAGCCCTGCACCAGGCTGGGAAGACTGAATCTGCAATAGCCAACCAGCTTGGAGTGAAGAAATCAACAGTGGGAGCAATAATTAGAAAATGGAAGACATACAAGACCACTGATAATCTCCCTCGATCTGGGGCTCCACGCAAAATTCCACCCCGTGGGGTCAGAATGATCACAAGAACGGTGAGCAAAAATCCCAGATCCACGCGGGGGGACCTAGTGAATGAACTGCAGAGAGCTGGGACCAATGTAACAAGGCCTACCATAAGTAACACACTATGCCACCATGGACTCAGATCCTGCAGTGCCAGACGTGTCCCACTGCTTAAGCCAGTACATGTCCGGGCCCGTCTGAAGTTTGCTAGAGAGCACTTGGATGATCCAGAGGAGTTTTGGGAGAATGTCCTATGGTCTGATGAAACCAAACTGGAACTGTTTGGTAGAAACACAACTTGTCATGTTTGGAGGAAAAAGAATACTGAGTTGCATCCATCAAACACCATACCTACTGTAAAGCATGGTGGTGGAAACATCATGCTTTGGGGCTGTTTATCTGCAAAGGGGCCAGGACGACTGATCCGGGTACATGAAAGAATGAATGGGGCCATGTATCGTGAGATTTTGAGTGCAAACCTCCTTCCATCAGCAAGGGCATTGAAGATGAAACGTGGATGGGTCTTTCAACATGACAATGATCCAAAGCACACCGCCAGGGCAACGAAGGAGAGCTACTATAGGGCCACCTTACAGGGACTGTGTCAGGAATACATTTGTTACTATTTCCTGAATTATTCCTACCCTACCCGAACCCAGGTGGTTGATGTCGGTAGCATACATTTAAGTATATTTAAATTGTCTACGAGATTTTAAGATATCATTAATAAAGTATTTTTTAGGATATTTCGTTTCTTTTTGGTTGTCCATCCAGGACGAGGCTGCAGACCCCTGTTCTCAGAATGTCTGGGGGGCCCAGTGGTCTAATCCCCAGTGATAAGCAAGTTATCCACTATCCGATGGATCACACATACATCGTACATATACCGTGCATACATACACTGTACATACTGTAGGGATTTCACTCACTCAGGTGCGACGGCTGACACTCAGGAGGCACGTTCCTTTAAAAGTTCACAGGGTTTATTACTTCATAAACCACATGGCAAAATAACAGCAAACAAATAGCCTTTAGTTCAGGAAAAGAAAAACAAAGTGTCCAGTCCACCAGGCTCAGTCCTGGAGCCTTAACACGCTCAGGAGGGTTTCACCTCCACACATATCTGCTGTGTTAAGCATTAGCCTGTCTTATATAGAGCTAGGCGGTTTGTCCCGGTGATAGGCCCAGCAGTGAACTCACTGTGCCCTGACAGTCAGTGTCACCCCCAAACGTGCGAGAATCTCAACTTTCAATTTGTGATACTCTTTGGCATCCTGCAAGGTTAAATCATAGTACGCCTTCTGGGGTTCTCCCGCCAGGTATGGCGCCAGTACCTCTGCCCACTGCTCTGGCGGAAGTTTTTCCCTCTCAGCGACCCTCTCAAACACCGTCAGGAAGGCCTCAACATCATCCCCGGGAGTAATTTTCTGCAATGCGCATCTTACCGTCTTCCGGACGTGGGTGTCATCAGCCAGACCTGGGGTTGGGGCGCTCGTCCTGCCCTGGATGGCGGTTGCCAGAAGCTGCATCTGCTGCCGTTGCTCCTGCTGGTTCTGTTGCATCTGCTGCTGTTGCTTCTGCTGGTTCTGTTGAATCTGCTGCATCAACAGCCTGTTGCTCTCTTGCTGCGACTGGAGCAAGTGTTTCAGCAGGTCCTCCATTTTCCCCGGCAATGCTTGCTGGTTTACAACAGACTTGACCCAGGACATCCAATAACAGACTCTTCGTCTCCGCTGGGAACGCTGCCCGCACGTCTACCACCAATTGTAGGGATTTCACTCACTCAGGTGCGACGGCTGACACTCAGGAGGCACGTTCCTTTAAAAGTTCACAGGGTTTATTACTTCATAAACCACATGGCAAAATAACAGCAAACAAATAGCCTTTAGTTCAGGAAAAGAAAAACAAAGTGTCCAGTCCACCAGGCTCAGTCCTGGAGCCTTAACACGCTCAGGAGGGTTTCACCTCCACACATATCTGCTGTGTTAAGCATTAGCCTGTTTTATATAGAGCTAACCACACCCAGTAACCCATCACATGATTAGCCATGTGGTCTGACATCACCACAGGTCCTGAAACACATATATATACATGGTTATGTACAACAAAGAAATACTCCAGGCTACATTACAGCAACAAGGCACTTATGTGGCACATACCTCCCATCGACTACACACCCTTTAGCCATGCTACAATACATACACCGTACAAACATACCGTACACCTTACATACATACAGTGTACACACATATACCGTACATACACACAGGTACACATACATATACCGTACATACATTAAAATACACCGTACATACACACACACACATATACCGTACATACATGCACACACATTTTGTACATACATTATGTGAGATAGCGCTACCTGAGTGTGTTGGGGGACACTCGTTTGGCACTCAAGCATATTTTCTCACAAAAACAGTCTATCTAGTTTATTAAACATCATAAACCGCACCACAATCAGTTCATAATATTCATCAATGGAACATCATAAGCAATGACAGTCTGTCCTAATGGCAGAAACTTCTCTGCCCGCAAACCCCTTTATCTGGAGTTACCTTACAGGAGCTCCTGCTCCACATACTGACTCTTGTCAGTCCCTGTTCCCAGGGAAGCTGCCGAACTGGGATCACCGTTCTTGTAACCAGGGCACTTCAGATAGTCCAGACTCGCAGAACTGTAGCTTCCCCAACACAGTAGCCATCACAGGCTCTGCAGATATGGCCTCTCCGTGCACTATTCAGGAAGTCCAGTCTTTCAGCACACAGGCCATCAATCCATGGCCTCACCATGTGCTTCCAGGAATCCAATCTACTCCAGGACATTCCAACACACAGGCCATTCACAGGACGTCACATTCTGACCATTCAGGTCCATACACTCTGAACCATGTGACCAAACCCTGGTCACATTATGTAGCTGTAACCACCCCCATAGGCGGGAGGTGTGTGTGTTTAGTCAGTCCCGCCCAGCTCTCCAACTAACACTGCAAGCCTCCCTTTTAATTATACAAATACTTGTGGGACTACAGGTCCCAGAACAACAATCCTACAGGCTTACAGCGCAGACTCCCTCTGCGACACATGCCGGCCATTTACAATCATGCCAGACACTTTCATTATCACCACTACAGATACGCCTCCATGCGTATATAAATAGGTGACCACTGTATCAGTATGTTCTCTGTCCTTTATAGAATTATTAATACCAAAAATGTGCTTAATTTAGAGGAAATTGATGTTGAACTCAATGAATTACAGAAAGATCTGACCTAAAAAAGTCCTGTAAACAACTGGAAAAAGTCTATCAAGATGTGGGTCAAGAGATCAAAGAGATATACAGGATTATGCCCAAAAGAAAATTTTCAGGTGGCAAAATAGAACTGAAGATAATAATATAAGAACTTCTGCTAGAAGTCCATCTGTTACATCCGCTTCATCTCTCTCAAGCAATGCCCCTTCAGTATCTGAACAAGAATACCCCAATCCCAGACAAATAAGAACTAGGTTTGGGTGAAGAGGCAAATATCAAGGGAGATATGGATCCAACCATTGGAACAAAAGAAATGACCATCCCATGGTAATTATTTTGTCTTCCCATGTACTTTCTGTTGAGCAAATCAATATACAGTATTAGAAAAAGGTCTAACATTTTCTCCTTCCCAATCTTTAGATTCCTTCATTGTTAGGGCTGGCGGAACGCACCGAATAAATATAAAGATAGTAAAAGGTGTGTTCGCAGCCCGGGGTCTACCGTGCTTAGATGGAACCTGCTGCTAGGTAATGGTGGCATTATATGGCGGTACTACGCCAGAATAAACACGGGTTCCGTCACCCGGTATGAACTGATACGAACTCTGTTGCTTCACAGACTCGCAGGGAAACAAAGGAAATGCTGTGCCCTGTTAGCAGTCACAGGATGCAGTAGATGGATGCTATTGGGATCCCTGAAATTCACCCCCATTATGCTGGTGATTGATCTCGCTCTGACCCTCGGTGGCTTTTGAGCCCGCGCCTGAGGACGCCCTGAGTCAGCTGCTGAAATCTAGCAGGAGTTCCCACTCTACACTGACTGGTTGTCAGGACTTATTAAAGATTATCGGACAGAGTGCGTACAGCGCCGCTCTGGTGGACGCCACTAACCACCCTATCTAGGGCTAGGAAAGCGCACTGGCGGTCGCTGCTGGTTTAACGCAGTAAGGATCGTGCTCTTGTGTTTAGGATAGCACTGTCAGGCGCTAGGTAGCTCCAACATTTTCGAGCATTCAACAACACTATGAATGGGAATGATTAAGGAGCAATCTCCAGAACAGAAATACATCCACACACACATGATAACAGGTTTATACTAGCGCATGGCTGTGTGGCCATGCAAACCTTTTATAGCAGAAGCTCTCCGGGACCTTTCTAATGGTCCAATAGGATCTGCTACAGGACTTGAGCATGTGACCCCCAACCTCCAATGGGAGGTCATCCCTTGAGCATGCTCAGAAGAAGAAAAGCAGGACTTAGTCCCAGGAGCGCCCGCTTGCCGCTGATCAGTACTGGTTATGATGACTGAGCCTGGAAGGACAGCAGTAACCAGCGGCACAGTATAAGCTTGAACCAGATGCTGGGACCGACGTCTCTGCTAAGCAGGCTCCACTGTGGCTGGAGGAGAATGGGTGACTGCAGCGGAAATGTTTCGAGATTCCCCCCTGTGCATCGGCGGGAACTCGACACCTAACATCGCCCCCCTCCTTGGACCCTGCTAAGCTTGAAGGCTGCAATCAGCTGTAGAGCCCAAATGTGCACAGCAGGCTCCCAGGGCCTGTCCTCAGGGCCATGAGCCTTCCAATTCACCAAATAGAGTCTTTTGCCACGTACCACCTTACACCCCATGATAGCGTTCACCTCGAAATCATCCGTGGACGAACTCGATGTCCCGGCAGATGAATCGGAAAACCAGGACATGTGAACGGGCTTTAGGAGGGACACATGAAAGGTGTCGGTGATGCCTAGGCATGGAGGAAGGGCCAGACGGTAGACCACAGGGTTAACCTGTTCCAGGACATTTAAGGGACCCAAGTAACGAGGTGCAAACTTAGTGGACTCAACTCGCAGCCTGATACTATGGGCAGAGAGCCACTCCAAGTCGCCAGGAGCAAAGGTCAGAGCGGGGCACTGATGTGCAACGGCAGAGGTCCTCATTCTCTCCTTGGAGGCCCAGATCGCATCCTGTGTGTGATCCCAAAAGTCACTGCCTCCACAGCCCTGTCTGCCACCCTGGAGTCAACGGAAGAGATGAGCATGAGCATGGGCACAGAAATCCTTGGATGCTGGCCGTAATTAAGGAGGAATGGGATCTGCTCAGTAGAGGCGGCTACAGCGTTGTTCAGCGCAAAATCCACCCACGGTAGCAAGGATGCCCAGTCATCCTGTCTGGCTGAAAAGAAAATGTCGCATGTGTTAGGGGTCGAGTTCCTGCCTCTGCACAGGGGGAATCTCGGGCCATCTCTGCTGCGGTCTCCCATTCTTCTCCTGCCACAGTGGAACCTGCTCAGCGGAGACGGCGATCCCAGCGTCTCGCCCAGTCTGACTCTGTGCTAAGAGTTACTGCTGCATTTCCTGCTTCTGCCATTGAAGTCAGTGCTGCGCAGCGGCGAGCAGACGCTTCTGGGGCTAAGTCCTGCATTTCACGTTCTGAGCATGCCCAGAGTAAGATCTCTCAGTGGAGATCGAGGGTCACATGTTCAGATACTGCAGCTAGGTCATTGGTCCTTCTTGGAAGGTCGTTGTAGGTGCTAGGACTAAGTCCTGCCTTGCACTCTGAGCATGCCCAGGGCAAGATCTCTCAGTGGAGATCTGGGGTCACATGCTCACTTCCCTGACCCAAGCCTAGGTGGTTAGTGGAGTCCGCCAGTGCGGCACTGCACGCACTCTCGTGCTTCTTAAATACTATTATTTCTGTCTCTCTGACACCCCAGTAGCGGTGTCGAGCGCATGAGGTCTTTATGAACTCAAATCCTGAGTCTTGAGATTGAGTTCTGAGACTCCTTGCTTGCACTCTTGGGGCGGTACCGCGGCCCTGTGACGCAACAGGGTTCGCTTCCTTCACACAGGGTGAAGTTAACCCATGTGTGTATTCACATTGTACCGCCATATCGTCCGTCATTACTAGCAGCAGGTTTTCCCCTGCACGGTGGACCTCGGACTGCGAACGCACCTAATACTATTCCATCTTTAACTTGGTGCGTTCCGCCAGTCCTAACATAATAGCGCCAGGGTCTGGCTAGTAAATGGCGGACATTCAGCAATCTTTGCGGTATATCCAGCAGCTGGAGGGTAGGTTGGCGGCTCTCGAGAGCTCAACCTCAGCTGTGGATGTTACTGCAGTTGCTGTACAGGCTGCTAGCGTGGCTGCAGCAACCTTGTCCATTGCCACCCCTGTTCCGACATTATCTCGCCTCCCGCTGCCAGAAAAATTTTCTGGAGATAGCAAATCTTGTAGGGGATTCGTGAGTCAGTGCTCTATTCACCTCGAGCTCCTGGCTGCACGTTTTCCTACAGAGCTGGCTAAGGTGGAATTTATTGTGTCTCTCTTGTCGGACAGGGCGTTGGAATGGGCTACGCCGCTGTGGGAGCGTGGTGATCATGTGGTGCAGAGTGCTCCGCTGTTCCTGAGCACTCTGAAAAAGGTCTTTTTAGGACCTCAAGTCACCCATGACACAGCGCTCCAACTACTGGCACTAACTCAGGGTGAGTCCTTGGTCAGCCATTTTTCAGTCCGCTTTCGCACTCTAGCTTCTGAGCTGGAGTGGTCGGATAATGCCCTTATCCACATATTTTGGAGGGGCCTGGCTGATCACGTTAAGGACGCTCTGGCCACTAGGGAGATTCCTGCCACACTGGAGGAGTTAATAACTGTCTCTACTCGAATTGACCTCCGTTTTAACGAGCGGAGGTTAGAGCGAGCCCAGTGTAGGCAGAGGTTTCAGCTGGCTCCCACCTTTGCCAAACCTCTGGAATCTCCGGTCCAGGTTCCTGAGTCACATGAGGCCATGGAATTGTCACGAGCGGGATCTAAGTCCCGGACCGCTAGTGCACTCAAGGTCTGTCATGTTTGCCAGCAGTCAGGACATCTTGCCACCAGATGTTCCCAGCGGTCGAGGAAACGTCAGCGTCTAGTGGTAGTAGGTGAAGGTACACTAGACACGGCGACGTTTGCCTCCAAATTGTCCTTTAAAGGGACAATTACTATAGGCTCATCCTCCCACTCGGTAGAGCTCTGCGTGGATTCTGGGGCGGAGGGCAATTTTATGTCTTCTGCCTTCGCCCAATGGCACGCAATACCCCTGGTTATGCTAGCTCAACCAATAACAGTACGAGTGGTGAATGGGTCGACAGTGCCCTCACAGATAACACACCAGACCATCCCTTTTACTCTGTCCATCCCATCAGGAGATTATATCTCTGCTTGTCCTTCCTGAGGGAATTGATGAGGTCCTGTTGGGGATACCTTGACTACGGTATCACTCTCCTCATATCGAGTGGTCCTCAGTCAGAATTCTGGGATGGGGTGAATCTTGTGGGAGTAGGTATCAGAGGGAGTGTGTTCAGGTTGCTACTACAGAGGTACCCGCAGATCTATTCTCTCTTCCCAAGCAATACAATTATTAGGTTCTGTAGAAGGACGTAGATCTGGGTATTTATTATGATGGAATATAGGCTGAACTGGATGGACAAATGTCTTTTTTCGGCCTTACTATGTTACTATGTTACTAATATTGGTCTTATGCAGACATGTTCTCCAAAAAGGCGGTGGAGAACCTTCCGCCCCATCACCCTTATGACTGTCCTATTGATCTCTTGCCTGGTGCTGAGCCTCCCCAGGGTCGAGTTTATCCAATATCTCTCCCGGAGATGGAGGCAATGTCTCAGTACATTCAAGAGAATCTGGCAAGAGGGTTCATCAGGAAGTCAGTGTCACCTGCTTGGGCTGGGTTCTTCTTCATGCAGAAGAAGAATGGAGAACTGCATCCATGCATAGACTACAGGGGTCTTAATGCCATCACCGTTAAGAATAAGTATCCTTTGCCCCTGATATCTGAGCTCTTCGATAGGCTTCGGGGAGCAAGGGTGTTTACTAAACTAGATCTGCGGGGTGCTTACAACCTGATTCGCATCTGTGAGGGGGACGAATGGAAGATGGCTTTTAACACCAGGGATGGGCACTATGAATATCTGGTGATGCCCTCCGGGCTCTGTAATGCCCCAGCCGTTTTCCAAGACTTTGTGAACGACATCTTCCGGGATATGCTTTCCACCTCGGTCGTAGTCTATCTGGATGATATTCTCATCTACTCTCCAGTAGGGTTGAGTGAAACGGGTCGGTCATTTTCATAAGTCGCCGACTTTTGGCAAAGTCGGGTTTCATGAAACCCGACCCGATCCCTGTGTGGGGTCGGCCATGTGGTACGCGACTTTCGCGCCAAAGTCGCATTTCAATGACGCGAAAAGCGCAATTTCTCAGCCAATGAAGGTGGACGCAGAGTGTGGGCAGCGTGATGATAGGTCTCAGTCCCCACCATCTTAGAGAAGGGCATTGCAGTGATTGGCTTGCTTTCTGCGGCGTCACAGGGGCTATAAAGGGTCATTCCCGCCGACCACCATCTTACTGCTGCTGATCTGAGCATAGGGAGAGGTTGCTGCCGCTTCGTCAGAAGCATGGATAGCGTTAGGCAGGGTACATTAACCCCCAAACCGCTTGTGCTGTAGCGATTTCCACTGTCCAACAGAACCTTTTCTTAACAGGGACAGTGGAGGCTAGATTTTTTTTTCCTCAGCGCTGTAGCTCATTGGGCTGCCCTAGAAGGCTCCCTGATAGCTGCATTGCTGTTTGTACACCGCTGTGCAAACCAGCTGCTTTTTTCAAAGCACAAATCCTGTTGCTCCTTCCTTTCTGCACAGCTATCTTGTTTGTTTGTCCACACTTTTGACTTTTTTTGTGCAGCAGTCCACTCCTTGTTATTGCTGCCTGCCATACTTTGCTGAGATTACTGCAGGGAGATAGTAATTACAGTCCCTTTTTTTTTTTTTTTGTTTCGTTATATCTCTTCAAGCCACTTTCTGCCACAGAAAATATACTCTAATACAGTGGCCCAGATTTATTCACTAGTCTCCCTGAAGAAAAAAAAAAAGGGTGCATATTAAAATTGGCAAAACTGTATCAGTGGCAGTCCTGTGTGTGGCATCTGTGTCTCATTTTCTGGCACAGAAAACATACAGTCTAACAGTGGGCCTGATTTCTTGCCAATTCTCCCATAAATAAAAAAAAATAGTGGGAGATTGGCAATTTTGCCTCAGTGCCAGTGCTGTGTGTGGCATCTGTCTCTAATTTTGTGCCACATTAAACCTAGTGTGTAATACTGGGCCAGATTTCTTTTAAATTCTCCCTGAAAAAAAAAACTGTGGGAGATTAAGATTGGCATTTCTGCTTCAGTTCCAGTCCTGTGTGTGCCACATGTCTCAAATTTTGTGCCACATTAAACCTAGTGTGTAATACTGGGACAGATTTCTTTTAAATTCTCCCTGAAAAAAAAAATAGTGGGAGATTAAGATTGGCATTTCTGCTTCAGTGCCACTCCTGTGTGTGCCACCTGTCTCAATTTTTGTGCCACATTAAACCTAGTGTGTAATACTGGGCCAGATTTCTTTTAAATTCTCCCTGAAAAAAAAATAGTGGGAGATTAAGATTGGCATTTCTGCTTCAGTGCCAGTCCTGTGTGTGCCACCTGTCTCAAATTTTGTGCCACATTAAACCTAGTGTGTAATACTGGGCCAGATTTTTTTTAAATTCTCCCTGAAAAAAAAATAGTGGGAGATTAAGATTGGCATTTCTGCTTCAGTGCCACTCCTGTGTGTGCCACCTGTCTCAAATTTTGTGCCACATTAAACCTAGTGTGTAATGCTGGGCCAGATTTCTTTTAAATTCTCCCTGAAAAAAAAATAGTGGGAGATTAAGATTGGCATTTCTGCTTCAGTGCCACTCCTGTGTGTGCCACCTGTCTCAAATTTTGTGCCACATTAAACCTAGTGTGTAATACTGGGCCAGATTTCTTTTAAATTCTCCCTGAAAAAAAAAATAGTGGGAGATTAAGATTGACAATTCTGCCTCATTGCCAGTGCTGTGTGTGGCATCTGTCTCTATTGTTGTGCCACAGAACATATACTGTATAAGAGTGGGCCACATTTCTTCAATATTCTGCCAGAAAAAATAAAAAGGAGATTTTTATTGGTAGTGTCTGCATCAGAGTCAGTCCTGTTAGTGGCATATCTGTCTGCCACTTAAGCTGTGTACTGTTATACATTGGGCCTGATTTTCCCTGCAGTCTCACCCACCTATAAAGGGATATATAAATCCAACAGAAGTTTGAGTTCACCTTGTAACTGGTTTTACAGTAACAAATACTGTTAGTTTGGTTACATTTTTCAAACAATGAGGAAGTCTGGTGGAAGAGGTCGTGGCCGTGGGCGGTCATTGCCAGCTGGTAATGATGGTAGTGGTGGTGGAGCATCAGGTGGTCGTGGGAAAAGCAATATAGCACCTAAGTCTTGAGTTGTTGAGCCAGGTTCGTCGTCTGGCTACACAAGGCCTCGAACGCTCCCTTTTCTGGGAGTAGGAAAACTGCTTTTAAAGCCGGAGCAGCAAGAACAAGTTTTGGCTTTCCTTGCTGACTCAGCCTCTAGCTCTTTCGCCTCCTCTTCTGAAACTGCTAAATGTTAAAGCAGCGCGTCGTTAGTGGATGTTCACGGTCAGGGACAAGTCGCTTCCTTGTCTTCTTCACCAAGAACAACAGAGAAGGATGCGTCAGGCGACACAACGGGTTACTCCATGGAGCTCTTTGCACATACCGTTCCTGGGTTAGAAAGTGAAACAGTTAACAGGTCATGCCCATTACAAGTTGAATCGGACATGGAGTGCACAGATGCACAGCCACAGCCAGATTACTATGCTGTTCCTTTGACTCAGAGCACAACATTGCCCTCACAGTGTACTGATCCAGAATCAGACCCTGATGAGACTATGGTGCCCCGTCACGAATGCTATACCACAGGCTTACACGGTGACACAGATGAAGTTGCACACGAGATAGAAGAGGAGGTCATAGATGACCCAGTTGTTGACCCCGATTGGCAGCCATTGGGGGAACAGGGTGCAGGCGGCAGTAGCTCTGAAGCGGAGGAGGAGCCGCAGCAGGCATCAACATCGCAACAGGTTCCATCAGCCGGGCCCGTATCTCTCCAAAAAGGCGTGGCAAAACCAAAACCAGTTGTAGGACAGCGTGGCCATCCGGTTAAAGAAGCTCAGTCTGCAATGCCTGAAAAGGTATCCGATAGTAGAAAGAGTGCAGTCTGGCATTTTTTTAAACAACATCCAAATGATCAGCGCAAAGTCATCTGTCAAAAATGTTCAACTACCTTAAGCAGAGGTCAGAATCTGAAAAGTCTAAATACAAGTTGCATGCGTAGACATTTAACCAACATGCATTTGCAAGCCTGGACTCACTACCAAACGTCCCTTAAGGTTGTAGCACCCTCGGCCAATGAAGCTAGTCAGCAACGCTACATCCCTTCCCTCACTGTAAGCCCACCATTTCCCGCACCACCTGCAGTAAATGTGCAGGTTTCGTCGCCAGGCCAAAGCAGTCAGGGAATCACCAGTTTCGTAGTAGGAAACACTGCATGTAGGGCACCAGCAAGAATACCATCTCCAACCCTCTCTCAGTCTGCCATGTCCACCGGCACCCCCCGCTAGTTCCACGATCTGCAGCTCTCCAGTCCAGCTCACCCTACATGAGACTCTCGTTAGGAAAAGGAAGTACTCATCCTCGCATCCGCGTACACAGGGTTTGAACGCCCACATTGCTAGACTAATCTCATTAGAGATGATGCCCTACCGGTTAGTTGAAAACGAAGCTTTCAAAGCCCTGATGGACTACGCTGAACGACGCTACGAGCTACCCAGTCGACACTTCTTTTCAAGAAAAGCAATCCTAGCCCTCCACCAGCATGTAAAAGACCACATTGTCCATGCACTCAGGCAATCTGTGAGTACAAAGGTGCACCTGACAACAGATGCATGAACCAGTAGGCATGGCCAGGGGGTGTTACGTGTCCATCACGGCACACTGGGTTAATGTGGTGGATGCAGGGTCCACAGGGGACAGCAATATTGGGACAGTTCTGCCTAGCCCACAGTCTAGGAAACAGTTGGCTGTAGGCATTTGCCCCCCCTCCTCCTCGTCCTCCTGCAGAAGCGAGAGCTCTTCCACACACCGCAGTCGCACGAGCACTCCATCCGCAGCTGCCACTGTTGCACACGAGGTGTCCCATTAAGGGACAGCTAGTGGCAAGCATCAGCATTCTGTATTGGCAATGAAGTGTTTGGGCGACAACAGACACACCGCGGAAGTTCTGTCCGAGTTCTTGCAGCAAGAAACTCAGTCATGGCTGGGCACTGTACATCTTGAGGCAGGCAAGGTAGTGAGTGATAACGGAAGGAATTTTATGGCTGCCATAGCCCTTTCCCAACTGAAACACATTCCTTGCCTGGCTCACACCTTAAACCTGTTGGTGCAGTGCTTCTTGAAAAGTTATCCGGGGTTACTCGACCTGCTCCTCAAAGTGCGCAGACTTTGCACGCATATCCGCCGTTCGCCCGTACACTCCAGCCGTATGCAGAACCATCAGCGGTCTTTGAACCTTCCCCAGCATCGCCTAATCATCGACGTTGCAACAAGGTGGAACTCCACACTGCACATGCTTCAGAGACTGTGCGAACAGAGGCGTGCTGTTATGTATTTGTGGGAGGATACACATACACGGGCAGGCAGTTGGATGGCAGACATGGAGTTGTCAGGTGTGCAGTGGTCGAAGGTACAAGACCTGTGTCAAGTCCTTCAGTGTTTTGAGGAATGCACACGGCTGGTTAGTGCAGACAATGCCATAATAAGCATGAGCATCCCCCTAATGCGTCTGCTGATGCAAAGTTTGACGCACATAAAGGAGCAGGCATCTGCAGCCGAGGAAGAGGAAAGCCTTGATGACAGTCAGCCATTGTCTGGTCAGGGCAATCTACAGGATGAGGTAGCGGGCGAAGAGGAGGAGGACGAGGAGGATGATGGGGATGAGTATTTTTTGAATGAGGAAGCTTCTCCGGGGCCAATAGAAACTGGTGGCGTTGCAAGGCCGGGTTCAGGATTTTTGAGGGAGACAAGTGATGTAGATTTGCCTGAAACTGCCCCTCAACCGAGCACAAACGCAGATTTGACAACTGGAACTTTGGCCCACATGGTGGATTATGCCTTACATATCCTCAAAAGGGACCCACGCATTATTAAAATGATCACCGATGACGATTACTGGTTGGCCTGCCTCCTTGATCCTCACTATAAAGGCAAATTGCAAAATATCATACCACATGAGAGCCTCGAACAAATATTAGCAACCAAACAAGCAACTCTTTTAGACCGTTTGATTCAGGCATTCCCAGCACACAGCGCCGGTGATGGTTCTCACACGAGCTGCAGGGGGCAACAGGGCAGAGGTGTTAGAGTTGCACAAATCAGAAGTGGCGTTGGACAGAGGGGTTTTCTGACCAGGTTGTGGAGTGATTTCGCACTGACCGCAGACAGGACAGGTACTGCAGCATCAATTCAAAGTGACAGGAGACAACATTTGTCCAGTATGGTTACTAACTATTTTTCATCCCTTATCAATGTTCTCCCTCAACCGTCATTCCCATTTCATTACTGGGCATCCAAAATAGACACCTGGCCTGAATTGGCAGAATATGCATTGCAGGAGCTTGCTTGCCCAGCAGCTAGTGTGCTATCAGAAAGAGTATTCAGTGCTGCTGGTTCAATATTGACCGAAAAAAGGACTCGTCTGGCTACCCAAAATGTTGATGATCTAACCTTCATTAAAATCAGCCACTCATGGATTTCGAATTATTTTGCCCCACCTTTCCCGGCTGACACCTAGCTTTCCTATAAAAAGGTCTCGCTTGTGGACTGGTCTTACTGACTGTTCCAATCTCTTAATTTGCAGCAGCTGTTTGTCCAGCATACGACATGTTTACACCTCCCTAAATGGGCTAACTCCCCCCACGGGGCCGTGGTCTCGCCACTTGGCGCAAGCACCCGTGAGAGTGCCGTTTGTCTGAAGAGGTGGGTGTGCCCGTTTTTGGTCGACGGCACTGCCACTGGGTCCCTCATAGTACAATAAAGTGTCTCTGGCGGTGGTGGCGCGCAACCAATGTCAGACACACCGTTGTAACATGAGGGGCCCTGGGCCTGTACAGCCAACCACAAGAGAGTTTCTTCCCCCCAGCTCAAACACTGTTCTACCACTTGCAAAATTATCTCTCACAGCTCCACCAATGTTTAGTCTATGCGCTGACATCCTTCAATGCCTGGCACTGACAATACCAATTTGTTGACATGTATGATGCTAGTTAAAATAGTCAGGGTCAGTGTCCTATATTGACACCAGTAAATACTTAGCGCCAAATTACTATGTCTGAAACTCAGCAGAGGAGCCCACCCCTGTACCTAAGTATGCCACACCAGTTTTGGGCACCGGTGCTCAGGAAGGATATAATGGAACTAGAGAGAGTACAAAGGAGGGCAACAAAATTAATAAAGGGGATGGGAGAACTACAATACCCAGATAGATTAGTGAAATTAGGATTATTTAGTCTAGAAAAAAGACGACTGAGGGGCGATCTAATGACCATGTATAAGTATATAAGGGGACAATACAAATATCTCGCTGAGGATCTGTTTATACCAAGGAAGGTGACGGGCACAAGGGGGCATTCTTTGCGTCTGGAGGAGAGAAGGTTTTTCCACCAACATAGAAGAGGATTCTTTACTGTTAGGGCAGTGAGAATCTGGAATTGCTTGCCTGAGGAGGTGGTGATGGCGAACTCAGTCGAGGGGTTCAAGAGAGGCCTGGATGTCTTCCTGGAGCAGAACAATATTGTATCATACAATTAGGTTCTGTAGAAGGACGTAGATCTGGGGATTTATTATGATGGAATATAGGCTGAACTGGATGGACAAATGTCTTTTTCCAGCCTTACTAACTATGTTACTATGTTACTATGTATGTTACCCTTTTGTTTTTTGGTTTTGTTGTTTTGCGAGACATTAACATCTATTTATTTTTTGGGAGTACTAATTGTGTCAGACACTCCTTCCAATCGTCCTCCGCTGACCACACCAATGCTGCCTGTGTACCCCTGCAAGATAATTCAAACTGCATTGAGCCTAATTTTTTTTCATTGTTGGCCTACTAAGTCTGTCTGCGGTCCCTCCTTCCAATTGTCCTCCGCTGACCACACCAATGCTGCCTGTGTACCCCTGCAAGATAATTCAAACTGCATTGAGCCTAATTTTTTTTATTGTAGGCCTACTAAGTCTGTCTGCGGTTCCTCCTTCCAATTGTCCTCCGCTGACCACACCAATGCTGCCTGTGTACCCCTGCAAGATAATTCAAACTGATTTGAGCCTATTTTTTAAAATTTTAGGCCTACTAAGTCTGTCTGCGGTCCCTCCTTCCATTTGTCCTCCGCTGAGCACACCAATGCCGACCGTGTACCCATGTAACTTTTTTTCATCCTGCAGTGAGCCTACTTTGTGGTGTAAGGCCTACTAGCAGTGTCTGTCTGCGCCAGTTAATACAGCTGTCCTCTAAAAAAAAAAAAAAAAAAAAAGGCTGATTTTCAGCTTGTCAGAATTATAAAACTGCATTGAGGCCACAAGTTTCGTTGTGGTCTACAAACTGAGTCTTCCGCTCCAAGGTGTTCTCTCTGTTGCCTATCCCTCGCCCCTATCTTGAAGCTCTTGTTAAGTAGTTGTTGAAACTACACTGCATTAGGCCTACAAGTTGGGTCTGGGTTGTAGAGACGGTGTCTGCCGCTCCAAGGTGTTCTCCAGGGTGCCTCTCCCTAGCTTCTATCTTCAAGCTCTTGTTAAGTAGTTGTTGAAACAACACTGCATTTGGCCTACAAGTTGGGTCTGGGTTGTAGGGATGGTGTCTGCCGCTCCAAGGTGTTCTCCAGGTTGCCTCTCCCTAGCTTCTATCTTCAAGCTCTTGTTAAGTAGTTGTTGAAACAACACTGCATTTGGCCTACAAGTTGGGTCTGGGTTGTAGGGACGGTGTCTGCCGCTCCAAGGTGTTCTCCAGGTTGCCTCTCCCTAGCTTCTATCTTTGAAGCTCTCGTTAAGTAGTTGTTGAAACAACACTGCATTAGGCCTACAAGTTGGGTCTGGGTTCTACAAACGGTGTCTTCCGCTCCAAGGTGTTCTCCAGGTTGCCTTTCCCTAGCTTCTATCTTCAGGCTCTCGTTAAATTGTTTTTAATATAACACTGCTTTTGGCCTACTTGTTTTATTGGCCCTACTAACAGTGTCTGCCGCTCCTTGATGTTCTCCTCCACTGAACAAACCAGTGCCGCCTGTTTACTTCTGTTACCAATTTTGAACTGCATTTAACCTACTTACTGATTTGGGCCTACTCACTGTGTCAGCCTCTCATTACAGTTGTACTCCACTGAACAAAGCAATGCCCCCTGGTTAGTCCTGTTACCAATTTTGAACTGCATTTAGCCCACTTGATTCTTTGGGCCTATATCTGTGTTTCCTCCTCATCCTGCCCATTGCCCAGCCAGTGATAGATGAGTCTACTGGTACTTTGACCCATAACGCAACATTCCCCGTGCATGCTACACAGCAAGATTGTGACCCTGCTGAAAGTCAGGTTCCCCTTCCTGCATACCATACCACCTTACACAGGGACAAAGAGGAAGGTGCAGATGAAAGTGCAGGTTCCTTCATCAGGTGGGGGGAGGAATACTCGTTGGCGACGTCACTGGCACAGGGCCCCTCATAGTACGCAAAAGTGTCGCTGCTGGTGGGAGGCGCCCCCGCCATGCAAACACACCGCCGTACTTTGAGGGTCCCTGTGCCAGTGCCAATGCCAACGAGTGGGCCCCCCTGCTTGCTCAGGATCACAGCACTTGCAAAGTTGAAATACTTACCTCTCCCTGCTCCACTGCCGTGACGTGGTCCAGATTTCCTGGGCCCACTAAATACTTGAACCAGCCCTACCCCCCACAACTTTAGCCAAATTACCCCCAATTTCCAATGCCTTACTATTATTATAAGGTAAATTAAGATTGACAAGCTTCAGTAACAAGAATGGATGTTTTTGCCATTAAAATGGGCACTGTAGGTGTTTTCCTGGCCTCCACTCACTACCGACTATGCTCCCCCATTGACTTGCATTGGGTTTCGTGTTTCGGTCGATCCCCGACTTTTCGCGATAATCAGCCGATTCCACTCGACTCAACTTTTGAGATAGTTGGGTTTCGCGAAATCCGACTCCACCCTAAAAAACTAAAAGTCGCTCAACCATACTCTCCAGATATTGACTCCCACCGGAGAGATGTTTGCAAAGTCTTCGACCTCCTACGGGCAAACTCCTCCTATGCCAAGTTGGAGAAGTGTATATTTGAGCAGGAGTCCTTACCTTTCCTTGGCTACATCATCTCCGCCCAGGGATTGGCTATGGATCCTGCCAAACTACAGGCTGTGATGGACTGGCAGGAACCCCATTCTCTTAAAGCGGTGCAGCGCTTTATGGGGTTCATAAATTATTATTGCCAGTTCATTCCGCACTTCTCAACTTTGGTAGCTCCCTTGGTTGCTCTCACCAAGAAAGGGGCAAATCCCAAATTGTGGTCTGAGGAGATCTCCAATGCCTTTGTCTCCATAAAGTCACACTTCGCTAGCGCTCCCATCCTACATCGCCCCGATGTAGATAAGCCATTTATCATGGAGGTGGATGCCTCATCTGTTGGTGCTGGAGCAGTCCTCTTCCAAAAGGATGCTCAAGGTCGGAAGCATCCTTGCTTCTTCTTTTCTAAGACCTTTTCACCAGCAGAGAGGAATTATTCCATCGGAGACAGGGAGTTGCTAGCCATGAAGTTGGCTTTTTAGGAGTGGAGACATCTCTTGGAGGGAGCTTGTTTTCCCTTCCAAGTCTTCACAGATCATAAAAATTTGGTGTACCTGCAGACAGCCCAGCGGTTAAATTCTCGCCAGGCCAGATGGTCCTTGTTCTTCTCCCAGTTCCACTTCACCCTTTATTTTCTTTCTGGGGAGAAGGACATTCGTGCCAATGCTCTCTCTCGCTCCGTTGTGTCATCTGTGGAGGAGGAAGAGGAGCCTCGGCTTATTGTCTCCACCGAGAGCCTGAGAACTGTGGCCCCGGGTTCGCTAGAGTCTGTGCCTCCGGGAAAGACTTTTGTACCACCCAGTTTGCAAACCGAGGTTCTCTCTTGGGCACACTCGTCCAGGGTGGGTGGACATTTTGGTTCCAAAAGGACATCTGAGTTACTGGCGAGGACATATTGGTGGCCGCATATGGCTCGTGATGTCGCAGACTATGTTTGGGCGTGTGTCTCTTGCGCCAAGAACAAGTCCCCTCGGCAACGGCCAGCTGGTTTGCTTAATCCTCTGCCGGTGGCAAACAGGCCCTGGAAGATGGTTGGGATGGACTTTGTGGTGGGCTTACCCAAGTCTCGTAGTTGCACCATTATCTGGGTGATCACCAACCATTTTTCCAAAATGGTTAATTTGGTGCCTCTTCCACGGCTACCATCTGCACGGGCTCTGGCAGCCTTGTTTATCAAACATATCTTTCGCTTACACGGTATGCCAGACAAGATTGTCAGTGACCGGGGTCCCCAGTTTGTGTCTCGATTCTGGAGGGAGCTTTGTCGTCTACTCAGTATTGAGTTAAATCTCTCTTCGGCTTATCATCCCGAGACGAATGGGTTGGTTGAGAGAGCGAATCAGACTCTGGTCACTTATTTGCGACATTTTGTTTCTGCTAGGCAGGATGACTGGGCATCCTTGTTACCGTGGGCAGAGTTTGCCCTTAACAACGCTGTAGCCGACTCCACAGGTCAGACTCCTTTCCTCCTTAACTACGGCCAGCATCCGCGGGTTCCTGTGCCTATGCCCGTGTCCTCTGCTGACTCCAGGGTGGCAGACTGGGCAGTGGAGGCACGAGACATTTGGGACCGCACTCAGGATGCCATCCGGGCCTCCAAGGAGAGAATGAGGTCATCCGCCGATGCACATCGGCGCCCTGCCCCGACCTTTGCTCCTGGTGACTTAGTGTGGCTCTCCGCTCGTACCATGAGGCTGCGTGTTGAGTCCACTAAGTTTGCTCCTCGCTACTTGGGTCCCTTCAAGGTCCTTGAACAGGTTAATCCTGTGGTCTACCGTCTGGCCATTCCTCCACGCCTAGGTATCACCAACACCTTTCATGTGTCCCTCCTTAAGCCCGTATACATGTCCCGGTTTTCTGAGTCATCTGCCAGGACATCAGGTTCATCTATGGACGATGACGAGGTGAACACTATTTTGGGGTGCAAGGTGGTTCATGGCAACAAATTTTATTTGGTGGACTGGAGGGGTTACAGCCCTGAGGGTAGATCCTGGGAGCCTGCTGAGCACATTCGGGCTCCACAGCTCATTGCTGCCTTCGAACGTAGTGAGGCCCAAGGAGGGGGGCCCTAGGAGGGGGGTAATGTTAGGGGTCGAGTTCCTGCCTCTGCACAGGGGGAATCTCGGGCCATCTCCGCTGCGGTCTCCCATTCTTCTCCTGCCGCAGTGGAACCTGAGACGTCGATCCCAGCGTCTCGCTCAGTCTGACTCTGTGCTAAGAGTTACTGCTGCATTTCCTGCTTCTGCCATTGAAGTCAGTGCTGGGCAGCGGCGAGCAGACACTTCTGGGACTAAGTCCTGCTTTTCACGTTCTGAGCATGCCCAGAGTAAGATCTCTCAGTGGAGATCGAGCGTCACATGTTCAATTACTGCAGCTAGGTCATTGGTCCTTCTTGGAAGGTCCTTGTAGGTGCTAGGACTAAGTCCTGCTTTGCACTCTGAGCATGCCCAGGGCAAGATCTCTCAGTGGAGATCTGGGGTCACATGCTCAGGTACTGCAGCAACTCCATTGGTCCTTCTTTGAAGGTCCTAAACGTGCTGCAACTATTTAAGGCTCGCATTGACTTGATAATGTGTGTGTGTAGATGGATGTATGTCGATGGATGAAAGCTCCTAAATCATTCCCATTCCTAGTGTTGTTGACTGGTCGCAAATGATGGAAGCTATCTAGCGCCCGTCCAAGCCATCAGCATGTTATACACATTACAGCGTCTAATTGCTGTGACCGCCAGTGCGGCGCCGTGCGCTTTTTTAGTGCTTTCCTGACCCAAGCCTGGGTGGTTAGTGGCGTCCGCCAGTGCGGCCCTGCACGCACTCTCGTGCTTCTTAAATACTATTATTTCTGTCTCTCTGACACCCCAGTAGCGGTGTCGAGCGCATGAGGTCTTTATGAACTAAAATACTGAGTCTTGGGATTGAGTTCTGAGACTCCTTGCTTGCGCTCTTGGTGCGGTACCGCGGCCCTGTGACGCAACAGGGTTCGCTTCCTTCACACAGGGTGAAGTTAACCCGTGTGTGTATTCACATTGTACCCCCATATCGTCCGTCATTACTAGCAGCAGGTTTTCACCTGCACGGTGGACCTCAGACTGCGAACGCACCTAATACTATTCCATCTTTAACTTGGTGCATTCCGCCAGTCCTAACAGCATGTATGTGACCAGAGTCTGGTTGGCCCTCTCTACCAACCCATTTGTGAGGAAAATATATAATATAAGTTTTAGTTCTCTTGCCTGTTAGTGCCATGCTGTGGGCTAAAACCCCCTTCTCTTTGTGTTCCTGAAATGTGTATGTAGGAAAGGTTTTATTGCTTCTAGCTCTGGAGCAAAGGAGTTTTTACGATCGGTATAGCTGCATAGACAATGGTACCAGCTGAAACTGGTCTGATCTCTCTTTTAAAACATGAGGCTCTTTGTCCTAATCTTGTAAGATTCTGGGCCACTGATTTGGGCTAGGAAAATAATAAGTACATACTTCTAAAGTCCATCGGTGGATCTATCAGCCACTGTAAGCACGAGCCTCTGATTCCAACAGGTAAAAAAGTACGGATTTCTCCGAAACTGTGTGTCCAAACTAGGACAAATTTGGTTTCATTAGAAAGCCAATTTTATAATAAGCTGAATGAGGGGTGTGCTGGGATTCTGGCATGTTCTGGAGCGGAGATACGAGCATTATAAAACTTTGTGTTAAATTTGGTATGTTTGAGGAGATGGGAGGGTCCGAGGAAACCAACCCCTCTTGTGATGTCACGAGGCTGGGGTTTAGAAGTCTCTACTCTTAACCCAGCCTTCAGTTGAGTCTGAGTTTTTTACTTGAGGAGCTGTTTCTATCCCGACCTCCTGATGCACTGGGACATTTGGGGTTCCGCCTACCAGCATGGTTTTGCCTTGAAATGACCTGAACACATGTAAGTGTTAACTTCTCATTTAATCACTGTTATTTTTATAATTACCCTTGTACATATTTTCAATTGTCTCATATTGTAACATCTTTATATGCTTTTTATAAACACTGCCTTAATCTTTTACGGAGTAAAATATCTAAATACTAGTTTTATTCTCCTGTTCTAAAACGTACCCTAAGTCTTCTGAAGGAAATTATGCTACTGTTTTGGGTTTGCTTCGGACCCGTTTAATCAAAGCTGGTGGCAGCATACCGTGTGCTGTGCCTTTGGGAGTCGTTGTAGCGATGGCGGCATTGATAATTATTGTTCCTGCCTGAGTGTGAGTAGTTATATCGCCTTGCTGCAGCATGCCCAATAGCCAGTACATAGCAGGCAGCCTTTCTGGCGACTAATTACCCTAGGTGCAGTACCTAATATGACCTGAGGGTAAGTGGGGCGCCAGAGAGCTGCAAGTTCAAGCGGAACTGTAAAACTGGATATACATAAATCCCTGCAGTTCGTGGTATATTGAAGAGCAGTGGGATACCTAAAATAAGCCCCTGCTGTAAACTAAGAGGTCAATAGACTTGTGTGTTTTTTTTTCATCACATTGTAGCAGTGAAGGGATAACTAAGACCGTCTGTTGGCCTAAAGTCACCCCGATCCATGACATGGGGGTGACGGTCACAGTGTGAATCGTGACATATTGGCGGCAGAGCGGTGGGATCTTAGAGCATTAGTGATTTGGTTTGAGTGATCATTCCTCTCACTAAAAACTTGCAAAGTTCTTGTGAGACCTCTGCGCAAATAAGTTTGGAGAACAAACTCAATGTTTATTCATCCTGAGACAATTGTGTGTACTGGTAATTATCCCTTCCCTTTCTCTTCATTTTTCTGTCCTTTCTTTTATTTGGCAACGATGGTTGTGCTGGGAGAAACCTTTTATAAGCAGCAGACCAAAGACACCCTTATTGCCTTATGAAGGTCACAGCACATTGACTTTGCAGGCAAAAACAAAGCCCAACTGGTCTCAGATCTGGTGCAATGGGAAGCCGCTCTAGACCGCTCTCAGAGCCCAGTGGCCGCAGAAGCCAGCACAAGCAAAAATGGTGCTGCAGCAGAGGTCCAACCACCGAATGCCGGCCCTATTAGCAATCAGGGCAAATTGGACCCCCACCTGCTGGCGGCCTTGGAAGAACTCCCCACTGACGACCATGATGGAAGTCTGCAGCTGATTCAGCAATACTGGCCCAGGCCCAGCGAGCCGAGCGCCAAGCCCAGCGAGAACATGAATGCGAGATGCTCCAGCAAGGGGGATGCCCTCCACCGCCCGGAGCCGTGAGCCCAGCAGCACTCAGATACCGAAGCCCCAGCCCAATCACTTTCCTGTTATGGAAAAGGACGGGGACTTGGACACTTTTCTGCAGACCTTTGAGAAAGCCTGCAGACAGTACCAGCTGCCTACAGATGAATGGGCACGATACCTGACACCAGGGCTGAGAGGCAAAGCACTGGAGGCATTTGCTGCCCTCCCTCAAGAACAAGATGGTGACTATGAGGCCATGAAGCAGGCCATGATAGCCAAGTACCAGCTTACACCCGAGGTGTACCATAGAAAGTTCCTGAACCTCCAACGTGGCCCACACGACAGCTACGGCGATGTGGTGCATGGACTCAGGACCCACTTTAACCAGTGGATCCAAGGACTGTCAGTGACCACCTTTGAGCAGCTGGGAGACCTGATGATCAAAGACTAGTTCTTACATCTTTGCCCAGCTGAGGAGCGACAGTTCGTGATGGACAGAGTACCCAAAGACGTGACAAAAGCAGTGCAGATTGCCGATGCCTATGAGGCCAACCGTAGATCGGAAGTGCGGAAGCCAGTCACCACCAGCTGGAGAGGGGGTAAGCGTGAAACCAACACCAGTACCCCTGCCAGCCAACACACCAGAGGTCCTGTCCCCGTGGCCAACAGCACCAGACCTACCACCGAACCTCGCCTGTGTTTCTTCTGCAAGCGAACTGGTCATATCAGTCCCCACTATCCAGACAAGCAGAAGAACCCCCCAGCCAAGGCCCCAGGGCCTAACGCAGCTGTTCTTTTGGTGGGTGGGGTGGCTAGGAGGGTGTGTGACAACGTACAGCACGTCACTGTGGGAGGCCATGTCGCTACAGGCCCCAAGGACACCAGGGCTGAATGAACCCTCATCCGACCCAAACTGGTGGCCCTTGAAGAAATCATTCCGGGTGAAAACCCTAACTGTCACTGGGATTGGGGGCATCAGCTGTCCCTTACCAATGGCCCGGGTTTATATTGATTGGGGTGCCGGGAGCGGGGTGAAGGAAGTGGGGCTGTCTGAAAATTTGCCCACTAATGTTTTGTTGGGGACTGATTTGGGGAGGATGGTTGCATACTAGGGTGTTCCTGACACCCCTCCCCAATCTGCTGATGAGGGTAACGTTAACCCTGATGATTATGATGATGGGAAATCGCATGTGTTACCTGACCATGCTTTATCTTGTAATGATGCATCTGATAACCATTTTTCCCTAGGATTGATGGTGAAATTGTTGTACCTGTGCCAACTGAACCTGATAATCATTTTTCTGAAAAGGTTAATGTGTCCATAGGTACAGGCGTGCTCAGCCACGTCGCTCTGCGGAGTGAGACAGCTGAGGAACCCTTAGCAGGGGCAAGTGTCGGTGCTATAGGAAATGGGGAGAAGCATGGGAACCGTGAGAAAGGTGATGCCATGAAATTGACTAGTGCCACAGAGGAAGGTAACTGGCTCATAAGTAGCACTGCCCCTGGAGTGTTGGGGGTGGATGGGGAGGTAGAGCCCATAGCAGCGTCGGCTGATGGGTCTGCAGAAATCCCCAGGGAGACAGCCTACGTAGCTGCTCTCACCCGCAGTCAGAGTGCCCGGAACGCAGATAACTGTTTGCCTTCCGGACCCTCCTCAGTCATCATTGTGACTGAACCAGAGGTGGACCCAGAGCAGGTCCCAGAGGGTTCCCGTGGGGAAGGGACCCTGACGTCACTTCTGGCTTCCCCTAGCCAGGAGTTTCAGGCCGCTCTGCGATGCGAGCCTAGAGAGTTTGAGACAACTCGCCGAGATGCCCACCTCCGTCACTGATAAGGAGAGGGTGTTCTGGGAACAAGGAAGGTTGCACTGGGAGACAGTACCCGGAGAATCACAAAAGGAGTGGTTGAGGGAAAGACAGCTGGTCATCCCGCAGCAAAGATACAAATATCTCGCTGAGGATCTGTTTATACCAAGGAAGGTGACGGGCACAAGGGGGCATTCTTTGCGTCTGGAGGAGAGAAGGTTTTTCCACCAACATAGAAGAGGATTCTTTACTGTTAGGGCAGTGAGAATCTGGAATTGCTTGCCTGAGGAGGTGGTGATGGCGAACTCAGTCGAGGGGTTCAAGAGAGGCCTGGATGTCTTCCTGGAGCAGAACAATATTGTATCATACAATTATTAGGTTCTGTAGAAGGACGTAGATCTGGGTATTTACTATGATGGAATATAGGCTGAACTGGATGGACAAATGTCTTTTTTCGGCCTTACTAACTATGTTACTATGTTACTATGTTACTAATTCCAGGGTGAGTTGTTATGGATTGCCCATGAGATCCCGCTAGCTGAACACTTGGGGATCAGCAAAACTAAGGCCTGGCTGTCTCAACACTTCTATTGGCCTAAGATGGGGACAGATGTGTCAAACTACTGCCGCTCCTGTATCACCTGTCAAAGAGTGGGGAAGGCGGGGCCGGCTCTTAAGGTTCCCCTGATCCCTTTGCCAGTGATAGAGGAGCCTTTCCAGAGGATCGCGATGGACATTGTGGGCCCGCTGGCCGTACCCAGCAGCTCTGGAAAGGAATAAATCCTTACTGTGGTAGACTACTCTACCCGGTACCCAGAGGCAGTAGCTCTGTCGTCAACTAGGGCAGATAACGTGGTGTATGCCATGTTGGCTATCTTTTGACGTGTAGGATTTCCCAGGGAGATGCTTACTGATCAACGGGCCCAATTCATGTCTCGCCTAATGGAGGCTCTCTGTAAGAGAATGCAGGTGAATCACCTGGTATCGAGTGCGTATCACCCACAGACTAATGGCTTATATGAACGCTTCAATGGTACCCTAAAACAGATGCTACGCATGCTGGTTGAGACCCAAGGGCGCGACTGGGAGCGGTACCTCCCCTGTTGTGAATTCCGCTCTTGGGCTCCCTCTGGTGGTTGTAAGTGGCACTTTTGTGAGTTCTGCTCTTGGGCTCCCTCTTGTGGTTTCAAGTGGTATGGCTGCTCCTTGGATTTAGCTGTCAGCAGCTGCTTCTACTGATTGTCTTTTCTGCTCGGCTATTTATGCCTGGCTCTTTCCTTCAGCCAGTGCCACTTGTAAATGGTTCCTGGTTGGATTCACATCTCTTTGGATTTCCCTGTTATCCTGACCAGTTCAGCAAAGCTAAGTTCTTGCTTGCTCTTTTCTATCCACAGATTGTGGACTTATCCGTTCTGTGCTTTCTATGTTTGTCCAGCTTATCAGTATGAATTAACTCTGTGTTGCTGGAAGCTCTGGGAAGCAGATTTACCCTCCACACCTTTAGTCAGGTGTGGAGATTTTTGTAATCTCTGCGTTTATTTTTGTAGTGTTTTATACTGACCGCACAGTATTCCATCCTGTCCTATCTATCTAGCTAGACTGGCCTCCTGTGCTCATCCTGGTTTCATTCTGTGTATGTCCTTTCCCTCTCCACTCACAGTCATTATTTGTGGGGGGCTAATCTATCCTTTGGGGATTTTCTCTGAGGCAAGATAGTTTTCCTGCTTCTATCTTTAGGGGTAGTTAGCTCTTAGGCTGTGACGAGGTGCCTAGGGAGAGTTAGGAGCATCCCACGGCTACTTCTAGTGTTGTGTTGAGCTTAGGGACTGCGGTCAGTACAGATACCACTTCCTTCAGAGCTCGTTCCATGTTGCTCCTAAACCACCAGATCATAACACTCCCCCACCTGCTATTTGCTTACCGAGAGGTTCCGCAGGCCTCGACGGGGTACGACAGGCGAGTCCGGGGGCCTCTAGGGTTGGTACAGGAATCCTGGGAAGAGGAGCCGAACCCTTCTGAAGTGTCCATAGTGGAGTATGTCATGCGCTTCCGTGACAAGATGTAGACTTTGACGCAGTTGGTGCATGACAACATGATGCAGGCTCAGGCTGATTAGAAGCACTGGTACGACCAGAACGCCTGGGAGCGGACCTACCACGTGGGTCAAAAGTGTGGGTGCTGGTCCCCATGCCAACGGATAAGCTTCAGGCAGCCTGGGAGGGCCCGTACGTCATCCACCAACAGCTCAACCCGGTCACCTACGTGGTCACGCTTGACCACGCTTGGGGTAGGCGAAAGGCCTTTCACGTCAACATGATGAAGGCTCATCACGAAAGTGAACCTTTCGTCCTACCGGTCTGCAGCTTACCCAAAGACGGGGAGGAAGACACCCTCCTGGACATGCTGGCCCAAGCTATGGCCGGTCGGTCCATCGAGGATGTAGAGGTAAGCGCCTCACTAACTGAACCCCAGCGGTCGCAGTTGCGGACCAAGCTGGAACCCAACCGACCTGGAAGGACTGAGTTAGCAGTCCACGAGGTGAACACCGGGAATCATGCCCCACTACGGCAAACACCCTATCGAATCTCTGACCAGGCGCAGCAGGTTATGTGCCAGGAGATCGATAAGATGTTACAGCTGGGGGTGATTCGACAGTCAAAGAGCGCATGGGCTTCACCTGTAGTTCTTGTGCCAAAGAAGGACCGGACCACCCGGTTCTGCATGGACTACAGGGGGCTCAACGCCATCACAGCCTCTGACGCGCACCCAATGCCGCACATCGAGGAGCTGCTTGAGAGGTTAGCGGGCGCAAAATACCTGACAAAAATGGATCTGAGTTGAGGATACTGGCAGATTCCCCTGAGCACCGAGGTGCAGGAGAAGTCTGCCTTTATCACACCCTTTGGACTGTACGAGTCCATGGTCATGCCCTTCGGCATGAAGAATGCCCTTGCCACTTTCCAGCGAATGGTCAACCTCCTGCTTCAGGGACTGGAGAAGTACGCAGTGGCGTACTTGGATAACATTGCCATCTTCAGTTCCTCCTGGGACAAACACCTGCAGCATCTCGAGGAGGTGCTCAGGCGAATTCACCGAGCTGGACTGACTATCAAGCCGGGAATGTGCCAGTTAGGCAGGAGTGAGGTCCACTAAGTGGGGCACCGGGTAGGCGGGGGCACCCTAAAGCCAGAGCCTGAGAAAGTGGGAGCGATCGTGAACCTGTTGAGGTGCGCATGGAGGAGCACCGAGCGGTCCTGGCTCCTTAGCGCACACCAGAAGTGGGAGGTGTGAGGAAAATCTATAATATAAGTTTTAGTTCTCTTGCCTGTTAGTGCCATGCTGTGGGCTAAAACCCCCCTTCTCTTTGTGTTCCTGAAATGTGTATGTACGAAAGGTTTTATTGCTTCTAGCTCTGGGAGCAAAGGAGTTTTTACGATCGGTATAGCTGCATAGAAAATGGTACCAGCTGAAACTGGTCTGATCTCTCTTTTAAAACATAAGGCTCTTTGTCCTAATCTTGTAAGATTCTGGGCCACCGATTTGGGCTAGGAAAATAATAAGTACATACTGCTAAAGTCCATTGGCGGATCTATCAGCCACTGTAAGCACGAGCCTCTGATTCCAACAGGTAAAAAAGTACAGATTTCTCCAAAACTGTGTGTCCAAACTAGGACAAATTTGGTTTAATTAAAAAGCCAATTTTAAAATAAGCTGAATGAGGGGTGTGCTGGGATTCTGGCATGTTCTGGAGCGGAGATACGAGCATTATAAAACTTTGTGTTAAATTTCGTATGTTTGAGTAGATGGGAGGGTCTGAGGAAACCAACCCCTTTAGTGATGTTAGCCTCCAGTTCAGTCTGAGTTTTTTACTTCAGGAGCTGTTTCTATCCTGACCTCCTGATGACTGGGACATTTGGGGTTCCGCCTACCAGCATGGTTTTGCCTTGAAATGATCTGAACACATGTAAGTGTTAACTTCTCATTTAATCACTGTTATTTTTATAATTACCCTTGTACATATTTTCAATGGTCTCATATTGTAACATCTTTATATGTCTTTTTATAAACACTGCCTAAATCTTTTACGGCGTAAAATATCTAAATACTAGTTTCATTCTCCTGTTCTAAAACGTACCCTAAGTCTTCTGAAGGGAATTATGCTACTGTTTTGGGTTAGCTTCGGACCCGTTTAATCAAAGCTGGTAGCAGCATACCGTGTGCTGTGCCTTTGGGAGTCGTTGTAGCGACGGCGGCGTTGATAATTATTGTTCCTGCCTGAGTGGGAGTAGTTATATCGCCTCGCTGCAGCGTGCCCAATAGCCAGGACATAGCAGGCGACTAATTACCCTAGGTGCAGTACTTAATCTGACCTGAGGGTAAGGGTGCGCCAGAGAGCTGCAAGTTCAAGCGGAACTGTAAAGCGGGATATACATAAATCCCTGCAGTTCGTGGTATATTGAAGAGCAGTGGGATATCAAAAATAAGCCCCTGCTGTAAACTAAGAGGTCAATAGACTTGTGTGTGTTTTTTTCATCACATTGTAGCAGTGGAGGGAAAACTAAGATAAGCCCCCCTGCACATGTGATAGCCGTCTGTTGGCCTAAAGTCACCCCGATCCGTGACGTGGGGTTAACAGTCACGGTGTGAATCGTGACACCATTCGTCTCGGGATGTATGCTGAAGAGAGATTCATCTCGATGCTGAGTAAACGACAAAGCTCTGACAAGAACTGAGACACAATTTGGGGACCCCGGTCACTGACAATTTTGTCAGGTATACCATGTAGGTGGAAAACATGCTTAATAAACAATGTCACCAAGGCCCGTGCAGAAGGTAGCTGTTGAAGCGGCACCAAGTGCACCATTTAGGAAAAATGGTCGGTGACTACCCAAATAATGGTGCAGCTACAGGACTTGGGTAAGCCCACCATGAAGTCATCCTGACCATCTCCCAGGGCCTGTCTGCCATCAGCAGAGGGTAAAGTAACCCAGCAGGCCATTGTCAAGGAGACTTATTCTTGGCACAGGAGACACTTGCCCGAATATAGTCTCTGACGTCATGGGCCATATGCGGCCACCAGTACGTCCTCGTCAGAAGCTCAGATGTCCTCTTTGTCCAAAAATGTCCACCCACCCTGGACGAGTGAGCCCAAGAGAGAACCTCTGGTTGCATATTAGATGGCACAAAAGTCTTGCCCGGGGGCACAGTCTCTAGCAACACCAGAGCCACAGTTCTCAGGCTCTCTGAAGGGACAATAAGCAGAGGCTCCTCCTCCTCTGCTGACACTACAGACCAGGAGAGAGCGTCGGCATGAATGTTCTTCTCCCCGGAGAGAAAATGGAGGGTGAAATGGAATCGGGAGAAGAACAGGGACCATCAAACCTGGCGATAATTTAGCCGCTGGGCAGTCTGCAGATACACCAAATTTTTGTGGTCGGTGTAAACATGGAAGGGAAAGCCAGCCCCCTCCAGGAGGTGTTTCCCCTTCGAGAAGGCCAACTTCATGGCTAGAAACTCCCTGTCCCCGATGGAATAATTCCTCTCCACGGGTGTGAAGGTCTTGGAGAAGAAGAAGCAAGGATGCTTCCGACCTAGAGCATCCTTCTGGAAGAGGACTGCTCCAGCACCGACGGAAGAGGCATCCACCTCCATGATGAATGGTTTCTCAACATCGGGGTGATGTAGCGCTAGCGATGTATGACTTAATAGAGAGAAAGGCCTTGGAGACCTCCTCCGACCACAAATTGGATTGCTCCCTTCTTGGTGAGGGCAACCAATGGACCTAACAAAGTTGAGAAGTGGGGAATGAACTGGCGATAGTAATTAATGAACCCCATAAAGCGCTGCACCACTTTAAGAGAATGGGGTTCTTGCCAGTCCATCACAGCCTGTAGCTTGTCAGGATCCATGGCCAATCCCCGGGTGGAGATAATATAGCCCAGGAAAGGCAAGGACTCCTGCTCAAACACACACTTCTCCAACTTGGCATAGAGGGAGTTTGCCCGTAGGAGGTCGAAGACATTGCAAACATCTCTCTGGTGGGAGTATATATCTGGAGAGTAGATGAGAATATCATCGAGATACACTATGACCGAGGTGGTGAGCATATCCCAGAAGATATCATTCACAAAGTCTTGGAAAACGGCAGGAGCATTACAGAGCCCGAAGGGCATCAACGGGTATTCATTGTGCCTGCCCCTGGTGCTAATTGCCGTCTTCCATTCATCCCCCTCACGGATGCGAATCATGTTGTAAGCACCCACGCAGATCAAGCTTAGTAAATACCCTCGCTCCCCGCAACCTATCGAATAGCTCAGATATCAGAGGCAGAGGGTATTTGTTCTTAACGGTGATGGTGTTAAGACCCCTGTAATCTATGCATGGACATAGTTCTCTGTTCTTCTTCTGCACGAAGAAAAACCCCGCCCCTGCAGGTGACACTGACTTCCTAATAAATCCTCTTGCCAGATTCTTCTGGATGTATTGGGTCATCGCCTCCATCTACGGGAGAGATAGGGTATAGACTCAACCCCGGGGAGACTCTACACCAGACAAGAGGTCAACAGGACAGTCATAGGGACAGTGGGGCAAAAGGGTCTCCACAGCCCTCTTGGAGAACACATAGGGCCAATAGTGCTTGGGGATAGAGGAAAGATCTACGGGTACCCCGGTAGTAGCAACCTGAATGCACTCCCTCAGACATTTACCCTTGCAAGATTCACTCCATCCCAGAATTCTCCCTGAGGACCACTCTATATGAGGAGAGTGGTAGCGTAGCCATGGTATCCCTAAGAGGACCTCATCATTTCCCTCAGGAATGACAAGCAGAGAGATAATCTCCTCATGGGATGGAGACAAGGATAAAGTAAATGGAATTGTCTGGTGTGTTATCTGTGAGGGCAGTGTCAACCCATTTACCACTCCTACAGTCACAGGTTTGGCAAGCATCACCAGGGGTATTGCGAGCCGTTGGGCAAAGGCAGATGACTTAAATTGCCTTCCGCTCCAGAATCCACTCAAAGCTCTATCATAAGAGTGGATGGGCCAATGGAAATTGTCCCCTTGAAGGACAGTTTGGAGGAAAACGTCACCGTGTCTAGTGTACCTCCTGCAACCACTAGACGCTGACGTTTTCCTGACCGCTGGGGACATCTGGAGGCAGGATGTCCTGACCGCTGGCAGACATGACAGACCTTGAGTGCACGAGCGGTCCGGGACTTAGATCCCGCTCGTGACACCTCCATGGCCTCATGTGGCTCAGACGCCTGAACCAGAGATTCCAGAGGAATGGCGAATGTGGGAGCCAGCCGAAACCTCTGCCTACACTGAGCTCGCTCCAACCTTTGCTCATTAAAACGAAAGTCGATGCGAGTCGATACAGCTGTTAGCTCTTCCAGTTTGGTGGGAATCTCCCTAGTGGCCAAAGCATCCTTCACATGGTCAGCCAGCCCCCTCCAAAATACAGGGATGAGGGCTTTATCTTGCCACTCCAGCTCAGATGCTAATGTCCGGAAGTGGACGGAAAAATGGCTGACTAAGAATGAGCCCTGTGTCAATGACAGCAGTTGAAGCGCCATATCATGAGTGACTTGAGGTCCCAAAAAGACCTGTTTCAGAATGCTCAGGAACCGCAGAGCACTCTGCACCACATGATCGTCACGCTTGCACAGCGGCGAAGCCCACTCCAACGCCCTGTCGGGCAAGAGAGATATAATTGATGCCACTTTAGCCCGCTCTGAGGGGAAACGTGCAGCCAGGAAATCAAGGTGTATGGCACACTGGTTCACGAATCCCCTGCATGACTTGCTATCGCCAGAGTACCTATCTGGCAGTGGGAGGCGGGATAAGGTCGGAACAGGGGTGGCAGTGGACAAACTATCTGCAGCCACGCTAGCAGCCTGAACAGCTACTGCGGTAACATCCACAGCTGAGGTTGTGCGCTCGAGAGGCGCCAACCTGCCCTCCAGCTGCTGGATGTACTGCTGCAGTCGCTGTTCGTCCCCCATTACCAGCCAGACCCTTGCGCTAGAATAATGTTAGGGCTTGGGGAACACAACGAATATATATAAAGAAAGTAAAAGGTGCATTTGCAGCCCGGGGTCCACCGTGCAGAGATGGAACCTGCTGCTAGGTAAAAGCGGCACTATATGGGGGTACTTGAAACCAGGGATTCAAGCTTCAAACCAGGGATTCAAGCTTCAGGAGGCTAATTTGCATATTCCAGGTGCCTTCTGGGAGAAGCGAAGTCTCCCTAAGCTAGAAGATCGTTGGGTACAGCCGGGACCAGCTGCTTCGAAAGCATCACCAAACCAGGGATTCAAGCTTCAGGAGGCTAATTTGCATATTCCAGGTGCCTTCTGGGAGAAGCGAAGTCTCCCTAAGCTAGAAGATCGTTGGGTACAGCCGGGACCAGCTGCTTCGAAAGCATCACCAAATTTTTGCCTGTAGGACATTATTGCAAGAGAGCTTGGCTGAGTAGATTACACAAGAAGGAAAACACACAGCAAG
The DNA here is from genome assembly GCF_032444005.1 of Ranitomeya imitator. Classification (NCBI taxonomy): domain Eukaryota; kingdom Metazoa; phylum Chordata; class Amphibia; order Anura; family Dendrobatidae; genus Ranitomeya; species Ranitomeya imitator. The sequence continues at coordinate 417,637,035 of NC_091283.1, read as the reverse complement.
TCAGCAGGATCTAGGAGCAACATGGCAGATGTGACAACCTACATGGTGAGCTGCAGCATGTGCTACATGTTCACAGATCGACCAGAAGAAGAATCCAATTTCACCTGTCAGAAGTGTAGACTAGTGGCCCTTTTAGAAGAAAAGGTGCGGGGTCTGGAAGAAAGAATAGCAACTTTGAAACTCATCAAAGAGAATGAAGACTTTCTAGACAGAACAGAAGCATCTCTACTGGTCACAGAAGGTGCAAAAAGTGTCAGAGAACCTCCAAAAGCAGATGAGTGGAAGCATGCGACCAAAAGAAGCAAGAAGACCATGGAGAAATCACCAACCACACAACTGAAGAACCGATATCAAATCTTTGTAGAGGATGAAGATGGCACACCTAAGAATGAAGCAATACCAGCAAGCAAAAAAGAAAAGGGCACACAGCAACAAGTGACAGCAAAAAGTACAGCCAAGAAGCAACGAAGAGTGGTGGTGGTGGGAGACTCACTACTGAGAGGCACCGAAGCAGCCATCTGCAGACCGGACATAACTGCAAGAGAAGTATGCTGCCTTCCAGGTGCGATGATCAAGGATGTGACCGATAGGATACCAAAGCTCTTCAGCTCCAAGGACGTCCACCCATTTCTTCTGATACATGTTGGCACCAATGACACGGCAAGGAAGGACCTACCGACAATCTGCAAGGACTTTGAAGAGTTGGGGAAGAAAGTAAAGGAACTGGATGCACAGGTAGTTTTTTCTTCTATCCTTCCAGTAGACAGGCATGGCACCAGGAGATGGAACAGGATCCTTGATGCAAACAACTGGCTAAGACGATGGTGCAGACAACAAGGATTTGGATTCCTGGACCACGGTGTGAATTACTGGTATGATGGACTCCTCGCCAGAGACGGACTACACCTCAACAAACCTGGGAAACACACATTCGCCAGAAGACTCGCTACACTCATCAGGAGGGCGTTAAACTAGAAGAAGAGGGGACGGGAAGAAAAACATTAGACTCGAACAAAGACGACCCAGGAAAACATACTCAGAAGGGAGGTAAGAACATTTCTAAAACAATCCACAGTGAGGAGATTGGAACAAAACAAAATCCTCTAAACTGCATGCTCGCAAACGCCAGAAGCCTGACAAACAAGATGGAAGAACTAGAAGCAGAAATATCTACAGGTAACTTTGACATAGTGGGAATAACCGAGACATGGTTAGATGAAAGCTATGACTGGGCAGTTAACTTACAGGGTTACAGTCTGTTTAGAAAGGATCGTAAAAATCGGAGAGGAGGAGGGGTTTGTCTCTATGTAAAGTCTTGTCTAAAGTCCACTTTAAGGGAGGATATTAGCGAAGGGAATGAGGATGTCGAGTCCATATGGGTTGAAATTCATGGAGGGAAAAATGGTAACAAAATTCTCATTGGGGTCTGTTACAAACCCCCAAATATAACAGAAAGCATGGAAAGTCTACTTCTAAAGCAGATAGATGAAGCTGCAACCCATAATGAGGTCCTGGTTATGGGGGACTTTAACTACCCGGATATTAACTGGGAAACAGAAACCTGTGAAACCCATAAAGGCAACAGGTTTCTGCTAATAACCAAGAAAAATTATCTTTCACAATTGGTGCAGAATCCAACCAGAGGAGCAGCACTTTTAGACCTAATACTATCTAATAGACCTGACAGAATAACAAATCTGCAGGTGGTTGGGCATTTAGGAAATAGCGACCACAATATTGTGCAGTTTCACCTGTCTTTCACTAGGGGGACTTGTCAGGGAGTCACAAAAACATTGAACTTTAGGAAGGCAAAGTTTGAACAGCTTAGAGATGCCCTTAATCTGGTAGACTGGGACAATATCCTCAGAAATGAGAATACAGATAATAAATGGGAAATGTTTAAGAACATCCTAAATAGGCAGTGTAAGCGGTTTATACCTTGTGGGAATAAAAGGACTAGAAATAGGAAAAACCCAATGTGGCTAAACAAAGAAGTAAGACAGGCAATTAACAGTAAAAAGAAAGCATTTGCACTACTAAAGCAGGATGGCACCATTGAAGCTCTAAAAAACTATAGGGAGAAAAATACTTTATCTAAAAAACTAATTAAAGCTGCCAAAAAGGAAACAGAGAAGCACATTGCTAAGGAGAGTAAAACTAATCCCAAACTGTTCTTCAACTATATCAATAGTAAAAGAATAAAAACTGAAAATGTAGGCCCCTTAAAAAATAGTGAGGAAAGAATGGTTGTAGATGACGAGGAAAAAGCTAACATATTAAACACCTTCTTCTCCACGGTATTCACGGTGGAAAATGAAATGCTAGGTGAAATCCCAAGAAACAATGAAAACCCTTTATTAAGGGTCACCAATCTAACCCAAGAAGAGGTGCGAAACCGGCTAAATAAGATTAAAATAGATAAATCTCCGGGTCCGGATGGCATACACCCACGAGTACTAAGAGAACTAAGTAATGTAATAGATAAACCATTATTTCTTATTTTTAGTGACTCTATAGCGACAGGGTCTGTTCCGCAGGACTGGCGCATAGCAAATGTGGTGCCAATATTCAAAAAGGGCTCTAAAAGTGAACCTGGAAATTATAGGCCAGTAAGTCTAACCTCTATTGTTGGTAAAATATTTGAAGGGTTTCTGAGGGATGTTATTCTGGATTATCTCAATGAGAATAACTGTTTAACTCCATATCAGCATGGGTTTATGAGAAATCGCTCCTGTCAAACCAATCTAATCAGTTTTTATGAAGAGGTAAGCTATAGACTGGACCACGGTGAGTCATTGGATGTGGTATATCTCGATTTTTCCAAAGCGTTTGATACCGTGCCGCACAAGAGGTTGGTACACAAAATGAGAATGCTTGGTCTGGGGGAAAATGTGTGTAAATGGGTTAGTAACTGGCTTAGTGATAGAAAGCAGAGGGTGGTTATAAATGGTATAGTCTCTAACTGGGTCGCTGTGACCAGTGGGGTACCGCAGGGGTCAGTATTGGGACCTGTTCTCTTCAACATATTCATTAATGATCTGGTAGAAGGTTTACACAGTAAAATATCGATATTTGCAGATGATACAAAACTATGTAAAGCAGTTAATACAAGAGAAGATAGTATTCTGCTACAGATGGATCTGGATAAGTTGGAAACTTGGGCTGAAAGGTGGCAGATGAGGTTTAACAATGATAAATGTAAGGTTATACACATGGGAAGAGGGAATCAATATCACCATTACACACTGAACGGGAAACCACTGGGTAAATCTGACAGGGAGAAGGACTTGGGGATCCTAGTTAATGATAAACTTACCTGGAGCAGCCAGTGCCAGGCAGCAGCTGCCAAGGCAAACAGGATCATGGGGTGCATTAAAAGAGGTCTGGATACACATGATGAGAGCATTATACTGCCTCTGTACAAATCCCTAGTTAGACCGCACATGGAGTACTGTGTCCAGTTTTGGGCACCGGTGCTCAGGAAGGATATAATGGAACTAGAGAGAGTACAAAGGAGGGCAACAAAATTAATAAAGGGGATGGGAGAACTACAATACCCAGATAGATTAGCGAAATTAGGATTATTTAGTCTAGAAAAAAGACGACTGAGGGGCGATCTAATAACCATGTATAAGTATATAAGGGGACAATACAAATATCTCGCTGAGGATCTGTTTATACCAAGGAAGGTGACGGGCACAAGGAGGCATTCTTTGCGTCTGGAGGAGAGAAGGTTTTTCCACCAACATAGAAGAGGATTCTTTACTGTTAGGGCAGTGAGAATCTGGAATTGCTTGCCTGAGGAGGTGGTGATGGCGAACTCAGTCGAGGGGTTCAAGAGAGGCCTGGATGTCTTCCTGGAGCAGAACAATATTGTATCATACAATTATTAGGTTCTGTAGAAGGACGTAGATCTGGGTATTTATTATGATGGAATATAGGCTAAACTGGATGGACAAATGTCTTTTTTCGGCCTTACTAACTATGTTACTATGTTACTATGTTACTACTCCAGAATAAACACGGGTTCCATCACCCAGTATGAACTTATGTGAACTCTGTTGCTTCACAGACTCACAGGGAAACAAAGGAAATGCTGTGCCCTGTTAGCAGTCACACAGGGTGCAGCAGATGGACGCTAGTGGGATCCCTGAAATTCACCCCCACTATGCTGGTGATTGATCTCACTCTGACCCTCCATGGCTTTTGAGCCCGCACTTGAGGACGCCCTGAGTCGGATGCTGAGATCTAGCAGTAGTTCCCACCCTACACTGACTGTTTGTCAGGACTAATTAAAGATTACTGCACAGAGTGCGTACAGCGCTGCTCTGGCAGACGCCACTAACCACCCTAACTAGGGCTAGGAAAGCGCACTGATTGCACATGGCGCAGCACTGGCGGTCGCTGCTAGTTTGACGCAGTAAGGATCGTGCTCTTGTGTTTAGGATAGTACTGTCAAGCGCTAGGTAGCTCCAACATTCGCGAGCATTCAGCAACGCTAGGAATGGGAATGATTAAGGAGCAATCACCAGAACAGGCATTCATACACACACGATAACAGGTTTATACTAGCGCATGGCTGTGCGGCCATGCAAACCTTTTATAGCGGAAGCTCTCCAGGACCTTCCTAGTGGTCCAATAGGAGTTGCTACAGGACCTGAGCATGTGACCCCCGACCTCCAATGGGAGGTAATCCCTTGGGCATGCTCAGAAGAAGAAAAGCAGGACTTAGTCCCAGGAGCACCCGCTCGCCGCTGATCAGTACTGGTTACGATGGCTGAGCCTGGAAGGACAGCAGTAACCAGCGACACAGTATCAGCTTGAGCCAGACGCTGGGACCGACGTCTCTGCTGAGCAGGCGCCATTGCGGCTGGAGAATGGGAGACCGCAGTGGAGATGGTTCGAGATTCCCCCTGTGCAGCGGCGAGAACTCAACACCTAACATTCATGGCCATAAAGGATGTTCACCTCTTTGCGAGGAAATTAATCCTCATAAGATTTCATGAAAAGTCCAATATGGGTCTAACACTTAATTCAGAGGAGGAAAAGAAGGCACTTGCAATCCTTGAGTCTTTAGCAGAGGAAAATGACCCTATTGAATCGGTGAGTGCATTCCCAACCTTTTTATTTAATAAATCAAAAAAATCCCTAATAACACTTGTCCAGCTGTTGACATTTTTGTAAAAATGTCGACTAAAGATATAGAAGAAATTAAAAACAATTACCGGTACCATCCTAATCCCAGCACCCTTAAAGAAAAAAAGATGATATTGGAGATGCAGGGGTGGAAAGACAAGGTCTTTAAATTGTGGACAAAAGGGGCAACTTAGTTACTTAGCCGAATGAATTATATGAAAAATAGGCCTATATGTTGCTCATGGACCCCAAATATTATAAAAAATTGACTCATGTCCCCCTTGCTGAAGACCATGAGGAACTTGTAGGGATCCTTCTTGATGCATATGGAGGAGAGATTCCAAAAAAAGAACCGGAAGTAATTGAATCACTAAAACCTAAGTTACCGACGTTTTATCTTATCCCAGAAATTCAACCCGATTGATCCCCCTGGCCAACCCATTGTGTCGGGAATGGGGGGCTAAGTGAAGTGATCTGCCAGATTATAGACATTCAAGAAAAGAGGAGGGGGGGAGAGGAAAAGTTAGGAGCTTGACACGCTGAGATATGCATCTGTAAGCCGTTGCAAATGAATGCAACTGGTGGGTGCAGTACCTGCTGGTGATTTCAGCTGAAGTAGAAGAAAGGAAAAGAGAATATCCAGCACGTCCATCCAGTGTAAGTAAAATATCCAAAATTTATTGAAGCATTTTAAAAAACAATATTAAAAAAGAGAGAGGGAGACTCTCTCTGCCTGACGCGTTTCTGGCGCACCACGGCGCCCTTAGTCATAGGAACTAATACCATATAGATGAACAGGTTTATATATAGCAAGGAACCAATCACAGACATAGCAATCAATTGCATTGAAAAAGGCTGCAGCTAAACACACATAACAAGACTTTTTTCTCCTATTTCAAATATACTAGCACATATACTTCTTTAAGATCTGACCCCACTTTATCCTTTAAATATGACATGACTGAAATACTCAATAAAGCACAGAGATTGGGGGTTATCAGCAATAAGATTTACAAATGGCTATTGCCTGAACATTCAATTACTCCCATTTTCCATGGGCTCCCAAAAACGCATAAAAACGTTTCCCCCCACCGTTACGACCTATAATTTCTGGGATGGGTTCCCTTAATGAAAACCTCAGTCATTTGATTGACGAGTATCTCCAACCTTTGATCCCAAGAATTCCAGGGTACCTTAAAGACAACTCAACAGTTTTAAAGGTTTTTGATACTTTTCAATGGTGTCATAATTATTCTTTTGTAACTTGCGATGTCACAAATTTATATTCATGCATTCCCCATTCTTTGGCTATGACAGCAATTGAACATCATCTAAGTAAGTATAGTAGCTATTCAGATTCATTGAAATGGTTCATTCTTGCGTCTCTACATTATTTACTTAAGCATAATTTTTTTATGTTTCAAAATGAGTACTTCATCCAGACCATGGGTGCTCCTATGGGGTCTAAATTCTCCCCATCTTTAGCCGTTTTATTTATGGCATGGTGGGAAGAAACCTACATATTCACAAATGATAATCCATTTCTCCCATACCTTAATTGGTATGGGAGATTTGTGGATGATATTCTGCTAATTTGGCAAGGGGGTGTGACTAATTTTTCTGATTTCATGCTCTATTTGAATAATAACAAGTATAACCTGCGTTTCACCAATGGCATTCCATCGGACGAGGTTTCATTTTTGGATGTGCTCCTTACAGGCAGCAATACAACACATAGGGTTAATACTTCTCTTTATAGAAAAGACAATTCTGGAAACACAATCCTGATGTCTTCAAGCGCACACCCTCGACATACCATTCATGCCATTCCTAGGGGTGAGCTCACGAGAGCGAGAAGAATTTGCTCTAGTGAGGAAAGTTTCCACAAGGAAAGTCATCTTATTTCTGATAGATTATTTGATAGGGGATATAAACAATCTAATATAAGACATGCATTCAGACATGTTTCCAAAATTCCACGTGCTGATTTATTGTATTCTGACAGTGAAAATGCAAGTGCTGCTCCTGAAACGCAGATTACTTTTTCTACCGCTTATAGCAGTCAGTACAATCAAATTAAACAGATCATTCTTAAATATCTCCCTGTAGTCAATCAGGACAAATCTTTATGCACAATTCTTCAGAATGGATGCAGAGTAGTGGCCAGGAGAGGTTGCACACTGGGGAATATTTTGTCTCCCAGTATGGTGCGCCAGAAAAAAACTCCCACATCATGGTTATCAATAAAAGGTTTTTTTAAATGTTCTGGCAACAGATGTAATGTCTGCCAATTTGCACACAACAAAAGAACTACTTTTTCCTCGAATCACAATGTTACTTATAATATAAAATCATTTATTAATTGTGATTCTGACCACGTCATATACTGCATAAAATGTAAGGCTTGCAACATTTGCTATATAGGTTACACCACAAGGAAAATCAAAAAAAGAATTTCAGAACACATAGCAAATATAAATAACAATAATTCAGGCTATTCTGGGGCTACGAAACATTTTATTTCTGTACATAAAGGAGACCTATCAGATTTTTCATTTTTTGGCATATAAAGGGTTAGTCAGTCACCTAGAGGTGGAGATTGGAAGAAACAATTAGCACTGCGGGAAGCCTTTTGGATTCTGACTTTAGACACTAAACATCCACACGGTATGAATTACCGGAATGACCTTTTTTACATATATTGAACTAACAGATAGATCTTGCGGCAATTTAAAGTATATATTTATGCAATTTCAGTGTATTTGAAATAGGAGAAAAAAGTCTTGTTATGTGTGTTTAGCTGCAGCCTTTTTCAATGCAATTGATTGCTATGTCTGTGATTGGTTCCTTGCTATATATAAACCTGTTCATCTATATGGTATTAGTTCCTATGAATAAGGGCGCCGTGGTGCGTCAGAAACGCGTCAGGCAGAGAGAGTCTCCCTCTCTCTTTTTTAATATTGTTTTTTAAAATGCTTCAATAAATTTTGGATATTTTATTTACACTGGATGGACGTGCTGGATATTCCCTTTTCCTTTCTGCCAGATTATAGACCATTATCTTAAACCTTTGGTCCCCTTTTTACTCTCCCATACCCTGGATACTACTGCAGGCTTAAGGAGATTGGGTCAACTCCATTTGGAAGATCATATGATGCTAGTAACAGCCGCGGTAGAGGCGTTGTACACCTCTATACGGTGTATCCAGGGGCTAAAAGCGGTTTCATGTTTTTTATGCAATAGCATAATAAATCCTTCACAGTTATCATGGCCTTGTTGGAATTTATTTTAACCCATAACTGGTTTACATTTAAAGATGAAGTATTTCTCCAATTACAGGGCACGGCAATGGGGGAAGCTTGTGCACCTTAGTATGCTAACTTTTTTGGGTTTTTTGGGAAATCTTCCAAAGCTCCCGCATTGCCGGTATTTATGAGATCCAAAATTGGATCAGATACATCAACGGTAATGTTTGTTTGGGAAGGCACGGTCGAATAATTAAACAACTCGATGACCACGTTAAATAAAAACAATTTAAACATCAAACTCACGTACACGTATGGCCACAGGGTTGATTTTCTGAAGACACAAAAGAGAATAGTAAAACCAAAAACACTCAGTTTGAAAAAATGTTGCAGTAATCCGCAAGTGCTAGTAAAAGATGTAAAAAACAGGGTATTTGGTTGATACGTTTTTTGCAAAAAATGTATACTAAGCTGCTCTACCAATCTTCACGGTATACCCTTATCAGAGCAGTCCTAACTAATGTATGCAATCCCTATCTGATGTATTTAAAAACCTGATCATCTGTATATAACCTGTGTGAACAGGGTTCAGAGAGGACAAATCCATGTGTGCACACAGGGTAGAACAGCTTTTGTGCAGATAGCCCAAGAGGAGTGGTGGAACTCCCCAGTCTTGTAGACACAAGAGAACAATTATGGAAACAGGAACACATGGGCTACTTGCACAGTGAACAAGTCTGTATGATCATGTTCACACACCACCAAGAAACCTGAAGACACAAAAGAGAATAGTAAAACCAAAAACACTCAGTTTGAAAAAATGTTGCAGTAATCCGCAAGTGCTAGTAAAAGATGTAAAAAACAGGGTATTTGGTTGATACGTTTTTTGCAAAAAATGTATACTAAGCTGCTCTACCAATCTTCACGGTATACCCTTATCAGAGCAGTCCTAACTAATGTATGCAATCCCTATCTGATGTATTTAAAAACCTGATCATCTGTATATAACCTGTGTGAACAGGGTTCAGAGAGGACAAATCCATGTGTGCATACAGGGTAGAACAGCTTTTGTGCAGATAGCCCAAGAGGAGTGGTGGAACTCCCCAGTCTTGTAGACACAAGAGAACAATTATGGAAACAGGAACACATGGGCTACTTGCACAGTGAACAAGTCTGTATGATCATGTTCACACACCACCAAGAAACCTGAAGACACAAAAGAGAATAGTAAAACCAAAAACACTCAGTTTGAAAAAATGTTGCAGTAATCCGCAAGTGCTAGTAAAAGATGTAAAAAACAGGGTATTTGGTTGATACGTTTTTTGCAAAAAATGTATACTAAGCTGCTCTACCAATCTTCACGGTATACCCTTATCAGAGCAGTCCTAACTAATGTATGCAATCCCTATCTGATGTATTTAAAAACCTGATCATCTGTATATAACCTGTGTGAACAGGTTCAGAGAGGACAAATCCATGTGTGCATACAGGGTAGAACAGCTTTTGTGCAGATAGCCCAAGAGGAGTGGTGGAACTCCCCAGTCTTGTAGACACAAGAGAACAATTATGGAAACAGGAACACATGGGCTACTTGAACAGTGAACAAGTCTGTATGATCATGTTCACACACCACCAAGAAACCTGAAGACACAAAAGAGAATAGTAATACCAAAAACACTCAGTTTGAAAAAATGTTGCAGTAATCCGCAAGTGCTAGTAAAAGATGTAAAAAACAGGGTATTTGGTTGATACGTTTTTTGCAAAAAATGTATACTAAGCTGCTCTACCAATCTTCACGGTATACCCTTATCAGAGCAGTCCTAACTAATGTATGCAATCCCTATCTGATGTATTTAAAAACCTGATCATCTGTATATAACCTGTGTGAACAGGGTTCAGAGAGGACAAATCCATGTGTGCATACAGGGTAGAACAGCTTTTGTGCAGATAGCCCAAGAGGAGTGGTGGAACTCCCCAGTCTTGTAGACACAAGAGAACAATTATGGAAACAGGAACACATGGGCTACTTGCACAGTGAACAAGTCTGTATGATCATGTTCACACACCACCAAGAAACCTGAAGACACAAAAGAGAATAGTAAAACCAAAAACACTCAGTTTGAAAAAATGTTGCAGTAATCCGCAAGTGCTAGTAAAAGATGTAAAAAACAGGGTATTTGGTTGATACGTTTTTTGCAAAAAATGTATACTAAGCTGCTCTACCAATCTTCACGGTATACCCTTATCAGAGCATTCCTAACTAATGTATGCAATCCCTATCTGATGTATTTAAAAACCTGATCATCTGTATATAACCTGTGTGAACAGGGTTCAGAGAGGACAAATCCATGTGTGCATACAGGGTAGAACAGCTTTTGTGCAGATAGCCCAAGAGGAGTGGTGGAACTCCCCAGTCTTGTAGACACAAGAGAACAATTATGGAAACAGGAACACATGGGCTACTTGCACAGTGAACAAGTCTGTATGATCATGTTCACACACCACCAAGAAACCTGAAGACACAAAAGAGAATAGTAAAACCAAAAACACTCAGTTTGAAAAAATGTTGCAGTAATCCGCAAGTGCTAGTAAAAGATGTAAAAAACAGGGTATTTGGTTGATACGTTTTTTGCAAAAAATGTATACTAAGCTGCTCTACCAATCTTCACGGTATACCCTTATCAGAGCAGTCCTAACTAATGTATGCAATCCCTATCTGATGTATTTAAAAACCTGATCATCTGTATATAACCTGTGTGAACAGGGTTCAGAGAGGACAAATCCATGTGTGCATACAGGGTAGAACAGCTTTTGTGCAGATAGCCCAAGAGGAGTGGTGGAACTCCCCAGTCTTGTAGACACAAGAGAACAATTATGGAAACAGGAACACATGGGCTACTTGCACAGTGAACAAGTCTGTATGATCATGTTCACACACCACCAAGAAACCTGAAGACACAAAAGAGAATAGTAAAACCAAAAACACTCAGTTTGAAAAAATGTTGCAGTAATCCGCAAGTGCTAGTAAAAGATGTAAAAAACAGGGTATTTGGTTGATACGTTTTTTGCAAAAAATGTATACTAAGCTGCTCTACCAATCTTCACGGTGTACCCTTATCAGAGCAGTCCTAACTAATGTATGCAATCCCTATCTGATGTATTTAAAAACCTGATCATCTGTATATAACCTGTGTGAACAGGGTTCAGAGAGGACAAATCCATGTGTGCATACAGGGTAGAACAGCTTTTGTGCAGATAGCCCAAGAGGAGTGGTGGAACTCCCCAGTCTTGTAGACACAAGAGAACAATTATGGAAACAGGAACACATGGGCTACTTGCACAGTGAACAAGTCTGTATGATCATGTTCACACACCACCAAGAAACCTGAAGACACAAAAGAGAATAGTAAAACCAAAAACACTCAGTTTGAAAAAATGTTGCAGTAATCCGCAAGTGCTAGTAAAAGATGTAAAAAACAGGGTATTTGGTTGATACGTTTTTTGCAAAAAATGTATACTAAGCTGCTCTACCAATCTTCACGGTATACCCTTATCAGAGCAGTCCTAACTAATGTATGCAATCCCTATCTGATGTATATAACACAGGTTATATACAGATGATCAGGTTTTTAAATACATCAGATAGGGATTGCATACATTAGTTAGGACTGCTCTGATAAGGGTATACCGTGAAGATTGGTAGAGCAGCTTAGTATACATTTTTTGCAAAAAACGTATCAACCAAATACCCTGTTTTTTACATCTTTTACTAGCACTTGCGGATTACTGCAACATTTTTTCAAACTGAGTGTTTTTGGTTTTACTATTCTCTTTTGTGTCTTCAGGTTTCTTGGTGGTGTGTGAACATGATCATACAGACTTGTTCACTGTGCAAGTAGCCCATGTGTTCCTGTTTCCATAATTGTTCTCTTGTGTCTACAAGACTGGCGAGTTCCACCACTCCTCTTGGGCTATCTGCACAAAAGCTGTTCTACCCTGTATGCACACATGGATTTGTCCTCTCTGAACCCTGTTCACACAGGTTATATACAGATGATCAGGTTTTTAAATACATCAGATAGGGATTGCATACATTAGTTAGGACTGCTCTGATAAGGGTATACCGTGAAGATTGGTAGAGCAGCTTAGTATACATTTTTTGCAAAAAACGTATCAACCAAATACCCTGTTTTTTACATCTTTTACTAGCACTTGCGGATTACTGCAACATTTTTTCAAACTGAGTGTTTTTGGTTTTACTATTCTCTTTTGTGTCTTCAGGTTTCTTGGTGGTGTGTGAACATGATCATACAGACTTGTTCACTGTGCAAGTAGCCCATGTGTTCCTGTTTCCATAATTGTTCTCTTGTGTCTACAAGACTGGGGAGTTCCACCACTCCTCTTGGGCTATCTGCACAAAAGCTGTTCTACCCTGTATGCACACATGGATTTGTCCTCTCTGAACCCTGTTCACACAGGTTATATACAGATGATCAGGTTTTTAAATACATCAGATAGGGATTGCATACATTAGTTAGGACTGCTCTGATAAGGGTATACCGTGAAGATTGGTAGAGCAGCTTAGTATACATTTTTTGCAAAAAACGTATCAACCAAATACCCTGTTTTTTACATCTTTTACTAGCACTTGCGGATTACTGCAACATTTTTTCAAACTGAGTGTTTTTGGTTTTACTATTCTCTTTTGTGTCTTCAGGTTTCTTGGTGGTGTGTGAACATGATCATACAGACTTGTTCACTGTGCAAGTAGCCCATGTGTTCCTGTTTCCATAATTGTTCTCTTGTGTCTACAAGACTGGGGAGTTCCACCACTCCTCTTGGGCTATCTGCACAAAAGCTGTTCTACCCTGTATGCACACATGGATTTGTCCTCTCTGAACCCTGTTCACACAGGTTATATACAGATGATCAGGTTTTTAAATACATCAGATAGGGATTGCATACATTAGTTAGGACTGCTCTGATAAGGGTATACCGTGAAGATTGGTAGAGCAGCTTAGTATACATTTTTTGCAAAAAACGTATCAACCAAATACCCTGTTTTTTACATCTTTTACTAGCACTTGCGGATTACTGCAACATTTTTTCAAACTGAGTGTTTTTGGTTTTACTATTCTCTTTTGTGTCTTCAGGTTTCTTGGTGGTGTGTGAACATGATCATACAGACTTGTTCACTGTGCAAGTAGCCCATGTGTTCCTGTTTCCATAATTGTTCTCTTGTGTCTACAAGACTGGGGAGTTCCACCACTCCTCTTGGGCTATCTGCACAAAAGCTGTTCTACCCTGTATGCACACATGGATTTGTCCTCTCTGAACCCTGTTCACACAGGTTATATACAGATGATCAGGTTTTTAAATACATCAGATAGGGATTGCATACATTAGTTAGGACTGCTCTGATAAGGGTATACCGTGAAGATTGGTAGAGCAGCTTAGTATACATTTTTTGCAAAAAACGTATCAACCAAATACCCTGTTTTTTACATCTTTTACTAGCACTTGCGGATTACTGCAACATTTTTTCAAACTGAGTGTTTTTGGTTTTACTATTCTCTTTTGTGTCTTCAGGTTTCTTGGTGGTGTGTGAACATGATCATACAGACTTGTTCACTGTGCAAGTAGCCCATGTGTTCCTGTTTCCATAATTGTTCTCTTGTGTCTACAAGACTGGGGAGTTCCACCACTCCTCTTGGGCTATCTGCACAAAAGCTGTTCTACCCTGTATGCACACATGGATTTGTCCTCTCTGAACCCTGTTCACACAGGTTATATACAGATGATCAGGTTTTTAAATACATCAGATAGGGATTGCATACATTAGTTAGGACTGCTCTGATAAGGGTATACCGTGAAGATTGGTAGAGCAGCTTAGTATACATTTTTTGCAAAAAACGTATCAACCAAATACCCTGTTTTTTACATCTTTTACTAGCACTTGCGGATTACTGCAACATTTTTTCAAACTGAGTGTTTTTGGTTTTACTATTCTCTTTTGTGTCTTCAGGTTTCTTGGTGGTGTGTGAACATGATCATACAGACTTGTTCACTGTGCAAGTAGCCCATGTGTTCCTGTTTCCATAATTGTTCTCTTGTGTCTACAAGACTGGGGAGTTCCACCACTCCTCTTGGGCTATCTGCACAAAAGCTGTTCTACCCTGTATGCACACATGGATTTGTCCTCTCTGAACCCTGTTCACACAGGTTATATACAGATGATCAGGTTTTTAAATACATCAGATAGGGATTGCATACATTAGTTAGGACTGCTCTGATAAGGGTATACCGTGAAGATTGGTAGAGCAGCTTAGTATACATTTTTTGCAAAAAACGTATCAACCAAATACCCTGTTTTTTACATCTTTTACTAGCACTTGCGGATTACTGCAACATTTTTTCAAACTGAGTGTTTTTGGTTTTACTATTCTCTTTTGTGTCTTCAGGTTTCTTGGTGGTGTGTGAACATGATCATACAGACTTGTTCACTGTGCAAGTAGCCCATGTGTTCCTGTTTCCATAATTGTTCTCTTGTGTCTACAAGACTGGGGAGTTCCACCACTCCTCTTGGGCTATCTGCACAAAAGCTGTTCTACCCTGTATGCACACATGGATTTGTCCTCTCTGAACCCTGTTCACACAGGTTATATACAGATGATCAGGTTTTTAAATACATCAGATAGGGATTGCATACATTAGTTAGGACTGCTCTGATAAGGGTATACCGTGAAGATTGGTAGAGCAGCTTAGTATACATTTTTTGCAAAAAACGTATCAACCAAATACCCTGTTTTTTACATCTTTTACTAGCACTTGCGGATTACTGCAACATTTTTTCAAACTGAGTGTTTTTGGTTTTACTATTCTCTTTTGTGTCTTCAGGTTTCTTGGTGGTGTGTGAACATGATCATACAGACTTGTTCACTGTGCAAGTAGCCCATGTGTTCCTGTTTCCATAATTGTTCTCTTGTGTCTACAAGACTGGGGAGTTCCACCACTCCTCTTGGGCTATCTGCACAAAAGCTGTTCTACCCTGTATGCACACATGGATTTGTCCTCTCTGAACCCTGTTCACACAGGTTATATACAGATGATCAGGTTTTTAAATACATCAGATAGGGATTGCATACATTAGTTAGGACTGCTCTGATAAGGGTATACCGTGAAGATTGGTAGAGCAGCTTAGTATACATTTTTTGCAAAAAACGTATCAACCAAATACCCTGTTTTTTACATCTTTTACTAGCACTTGCGGATTACTGCAACATTTTTTCAAACTGAGTGTTTTTGGTTTTACTATTCTCTTTTGTGTCTTCAGGTTTCTTGGTGGTGTGTGAACATGATCATACAGACTTGTTCACTGTGCAAGTAGCCCATGTGTTCCTGTTTCCATAATTGATTTTCTGGATATAGATATCACGTTAAACAATGATGGCTCTATACTTACAAATATATTCAGAAAGCCCACAGCTACCAACTCAATACTACACACTCAATCATCCCACCCTCAATCCACAATACGCTTGATCCCAGTGGGACAATATCTAAGTGCAAAAGGAATATGCTCCACTGAACAGGCCTTCCAAGAACAGGACGCAGATTTATATTCCTGATTTTGGAAGAGGTGATATGGTCATAGGCAGAGTCGATATGCCTCCAAAAAAATAATAAAAGGTTACAAGGAACCAGCTCCTATACAAAAACAATGAGGAAACATAAGACAATTGATACAAGCATTGTGAGATTCATTACCCCCTTTAATGACCACTGGAAACCACTTACAGACATTATCCATAAACATTGGAATGTCTTACTCACGGATGCCGTTTTAGGTAAAATTCTTTCTAAAAGACCTTATATCACGGTCAAACAAGAATCTGTCTGATTTTCTGGTACGGAGTCATTTCTCCCATCAAAAAACTACTCAGAATAATTTTCTTAGTGACCTTCAAGTTTTTTTTTTCCATGCAGACATTGCAAGGCATGTGCTAATACAATCAAAGAGAAAGTGGTCCATAACTCTGATCACATCCGCACATTCTCTATCAGAAAGTGCTTTACTTGTTTATCTAAGGGTGTGATCTATTAAGCACGCTGTCCTTGCAATAAGCTCTACATTGGTATGATTATAAGATAATTACGTATAAGGATATAGGAACATGTCCGAGATATTGAAATATTGAAGGATGCCCAGAAAAGTGATCAATTAAAAACTTGACCACGACACTTTAGAACATTCCATAACTCTGAAGCAAAAGGCCTACAAATCATGGCAATTGACTATGTATCTTTGGGCATAAGGAGTGGGGATTTATTTAAACAACTATCACAGATTGAAAGCTTTTGGATTTACAGGTTTAATACAATGGTTCCGGAAGGGCTTAATGAGAGTCATGGTTTTGGTTCCTTCTTATGAATTTATGGGTCTTTTAATAATTGTTCTTGGTCTTTGTATAGGTTTTCTTTTTTATTGTCTATTCTTGTGCATGTCCTACCTGTTTTTAATCACTTTTTTATTTTAATCTTAATTTTAGAATAATTTCTACTGGTGATTATCATGATGACGCCCTTCTCCTTCGGGTGCAGCTGGACATCTTATACTCCTAACTTGTGGAGTGTGCCCATGATTAACAGCTCTGGGGAACTACCATGAAATCATATTAGGAATGTTTGGACCTGTTTCTTTGATCTACTGTAATATTGTGGTATTTTTGTATAATTTTACATTCCTATTGTGACCCCCTTCTATGTGTGATCCCTTGTTATCAACCTTTAAACTTCCCGCTGTATGTATTTTTCCATTATATATTATTTTGAGGAATTATTTTATTGTGCACAATAATGTACTAATGACCATATGCTGCTACTATTACCTCTTATGAGACTAATGTCCACTACTATTTCCTTACACAGGCGCATTAATTTACATTTTGTGCACTTGAATGGTTTCTTGCATTGGAATAGCTCATTTGGCCAAAATTAGCCTCTAATTATTGTGACTGATGGTATATTTTATTATTCTTACTTTATTGAATCTCTATTTATTATTAGTGATGAGCGAATATACTCATTACTCGAGATTTCTCGAGCATGCTCGGGGGTCCTCCGAGTATTTTTTAGTGCTCGGGGTTTTAGTTTTTCTTGCCGCAGCTGAATGATTTACATCTGATAGCCAGCATAAGTACATGTGGGGGTTGCCTGGTTGCTAGGGAATCCCCACATGTACTTATGATGGCTATCAGATGTAAATTATGCAGCTGCGGCAAGAAAAACTAAAACCCCGAGCACTACAAAATACTAGGAGGACCCCCGAGCATGTTCAAGAAATCTCGAGTAACGCGTATATTCGCTCATCACTATTTATTATACATATACGAGGTGGCTATTGTAACTCCTTGCTTCGTTACAACTGGATAATAATAAGTTTACTTTGGATTCCCCTATTCCTGCTTTTTCAGTGCTATTCTGTAAAGTATTTAATGAAACAATGAAACTATAGGAGAAATAGCGCACATAGAATGTAAGTCCGCAAGGACAGGGTCCTCTCCCCTCTGTACCAGTCTGTCATTGTAAACTTGTTTACTGTAAACGATATCTATAGCTCTGTATGTAACCCCTTTCTCATGTACAGCACGATGGAATTAATGGTGCTATATAAATAATAATAATAATAATAATAATAATAATATAGGGTCTTATCCAACAATTTCAGAATCTGTTTTTCAGAAAACTGCTCACCTGGTGCCCCTTTGATAGGGCATATAAACGTCAGCTGCCGCAGATCCATGGGTCAAAGATTGACCATATCCAGGAACCATACAAAGGATTTTTGTGGATATTGTCCACGCTGCTGAACAATTGTGAAGTTGAATGGAATTTATTGGTTATTTTAAATTTTTGTGGAAAATTAAAAACTGAAAAGTGGGGTGTGCAATATTATTCGGCCCCTTTAACTTAATACTTTGTTGCGCCACCTTTTGCTGCGATTACAGCTGCAAGTCGCTTGGGGTATGTCTCTATCAGTTTTGTAAATCGAGAGACTGATATTCTTGCCCATTCTTCCTTGGCAAACAGCTAGAGCTCAGTGAGGTTTGATGGAGATCGTTTGTGAACAGTAGTTTTCAGCTCTTTCCACAGATTCTCGATAGGATTGAGGTCTGGACTTTGACTTGGCCATTCTAACACCTGGATATGTTTATTTGTGAACCATTCCATTGTAGATTTTGCTTTATGTTTGGGATAATTGTCTTGTTGGTAGACAAATCTCCATCCCAGTCTCAGGTCTTTTGCAGACTCCAACAGTTTTCCTTCAAGAATGGTCCTGTATTTGGCTCCATCCATCTTCCCAGCAATTTTAACCATCTTCCCTGTCCCTGCTGAAGAAAAGCAAGCCCAAACTATGATGTTGCCACCACCATGTTTGACAGTGGGAATGGTGTGTTCAGGGTGATGAGCTGTGTTGCCTTTACGTCAAATATATCATTTGGCATTGTTGCCAAAAAGTTCGATTTTGGTTTCATCTTACCAGAGCACCTTCTTCCACATGTTTGGTGTGTCTCTCAGGTGGCTTGTTGCAAAGTTTAAACAACACTTTTTATGGATATCTGTGAGAAATGGCTTTTTTCTTGCCACTCCTCCATAAAGGCCAGATTTGTGCAGTATACGACTGATTGTTGTCCTATGGACAGACTGTCCCACCTCAGCTGTAGATCTCTGCAGTTCATCCAGAGTGATCATAGGCCTCTTGGCTGCATTTATGATCAGTCTTGTCTTTGTTTGAGATGAAAGTTTAGAGGGACGACCGGGTCTTGGTAAATTTGCAGTGGTATGATACTCCTTCCATTTCAATATGATCGCTTGCACAGTGCTCTTTGGGATGTTTAAAGTTTTGGAAATCATTTTTTATCCAAATCCGGCTTTAACCTTCTCCACAACAGTATCTTGCCTGTTGTGTTCCTTGGTCTTCATGATGCTCTCTGAGTTTCAAACAGAACCCTGAAACTATCACAGAGCAGGTGCATTTATACGCAGACTTGATTACACACAGGTGGATTATATTTATCATCATTAGGCATTTAGGACAACATTGGATCAATCAGAGATCCACAATGAACTTCTGGAGTGAGTTTGCTGCACTGAAAGTAAAGGGGCCGAATAATATTGCATGCCCCACTTTTCAGTTTTTAATTTTCCACAAAAATTTTAAATAACGAACAAATTTCGTTCAACTTCACAATTGTGTTCCATTTGTTGTTGATTCTTCACCAAAAATTTACATGTGATATCTCTATGTTTGAAGCATGATATGTGGGAAATGGTTGAAAAGTTCCAGGGAGACGAATACTTTCGCAAGGCACTGTATATATAGACACACTGCACTAAGGAAATCCTCGTCTTTGGCATCTGTATCCTGCTACAAGATAGATCTTGACATGGAGAGCTTCTATGCTAATCTGGATTTACAATTGAAATTGGCTGTTGCCTTTGCTTTTGCTTGTCAAGAAGAAAGAAGAAGACAAAGACTGAGAAGATGTTGTTGTCGATACTGGAAACACCCCATCCTTGATCTCCGAGAGAGCCGTGGAGCCTACCACTCATTATGCAGCGAGCTGCATGCAAACCCTCAGAAGTTTTTTGACTAGACGAGGATGTCTGAATAGAGTTTCGATGACTTGCTGCCACGTGTCCGAGGATCCATTGCCATGCATGACACACAACTCTGTAGAGCAATTCCTGCTGAGGAACATCTGTTGTTGACCCTGAGGTACGTAATTGTGAAAAACAAACACATGTTCACAGTATTATTGTTAGAAAACCCATGTTTTAATTTTTTTATTTCTAGTTTCTGTTCGGCAGATTCCTGGCTACTGGAGAGACCTTATCATCTCTCCATTTCCAGTTCCGGATTGAAGTGTCCACCCTTTCTATGAATGTTGGACACCTTCAGGGCTTTATGTGACATTCTGCATCAAGAATTCCTCCCCCAATCCACAACTGAACTCTGGCTTGAAAATGCTGAAAAATTCCAGGACATTTGTAATTTTCATAACTGCGTGGGGGCTGAGGATGGCAAACACATTTGGATTATGAAACCTGCTGGAAGTGGAGCTGAGTATTTTAATTACAGAAAGCACTTTGTTGTTCTCATAGCGATTGCAGATGCTGAACATTGATTTGTCGCCATGGACGTTGGCTCATTTGTATGAGGAAATGACTTTCAGACTTTCAAAAACTCTGACATGGGCCAACGTTTGTATCATAATAATTTAAATTTTCCACAGCCACAACCTCTTCTTAACACCGAAGGCCCACCAATGCCATTTGTTGTGATTGGGGATGAGGCCTTTCAAATGTGTGCCAACCTCCTAAAACCTTACTCAAGTAGGGACTTGAATCACACCAAACGGATTTTCAACTACTGACTGAGAAGGGCACGAAGAACTGTGGAGTGTGCCTTTGGCTTGCTGGTATCTAATTTTGAGAACAGCCATAAATCTAAAAATTGAGACAATTGATGAGGTTGTGAAAGTGTGGGTTGTTATGCACAATTACATCCTTGTAAAAGAGCAACCCAACTTAGAACCTGAGGAACCTGTTACATTGCATGATTACCAAGTTCACCCTCTGAGGACTACAGTGGAAGTTGCCCAGATGAGGCATAAGTTTGCTGCATACTTTATTTCTGATAACGGACATGTGGAATGGCAAGACGGAATGGTTTAAGCCGCTAAGTATGTACTGTACCTGTAATGTAAAAATGTACCTGTAATGTTTTCTGAATTAAATAATAAAATACCATTAGTAAAACACCCATTACAAGTTCCCTCAACAAAACAATACACACATGTGTGTGGTTGCGGCGGCGGCGCTTAAAAAAACAAAGAAAACACAGATATTGTGCAAAGAAAATAAACATTTTTTTAACAAAAAAATAACTGGGTTTTGGATTGGGGTCTATCTGAGGGTGAGATATGGTGGACCTTGGGGGTGTGGAGCTGTGAGGATTGGGTGGTAGTTGATAAGGAAGGGGTTACAGGGGAAGGGGCAACAAATTGAAGGATTGGATCATGGATGGGACTGGACACATTGGGATTAGACAACACAGTGGAATCATGGGAATGGATAGACAAACTGGAAGGGACTGATACAAGGGAAGGTAGTGACACATTTAACAACAGAGACACATTGGTAGGTGAGAGTGGACGTGGTGGGTCCAATTTTGGCAGGGTTTTTTGCCTCCGGGTCTTCGTCCTGGTGGGAATTCTTTTAGTTTTGGACCTTCGGTTTCTTGGCCGAGTGCGAGTGTTGGCCTCTGTAGCAGTCTTCTGGCGTGGTGCTGAACTGGGCAGCATGGTGGATGCTGCTGGCTGCAGGGGTGCTGAACATGGGAAAGTAGTGCTGAATGCTGCTGGCTGCGGGGGTGCTGAATTTGGAAGCGTGGTGGATGCTGCCGGCTGCAGGGGTGCTGAACTTGGGAGTGTGTTGGATGCTGCTGGCTGCAGGAATGATGAAGTCGGCAGCGTGATTGACCTGTCAACTGGAGGTGGTGGTGGATAGTTTGGTGCTGTGGGAGTTTGAAAGCAGATGTTCGGCTGCTGGTAATATTTCCAGCCTGTGGATTGTAGGTTTGGGACTGCTGCTGCGGCTGCAATGCATGGCTGTAAGTAGCCTGGCAGGCCTGCATGGCGTTGATCTGGAATTAAGGCATAAGGTTTTCTGACACTTCCTGCTCTATTGAAGAAAAAAATTGTCATGCCGGTCTCTCAAGGTCAGCTTCCAGGTTGTCGGGATCACACTCAGTCGGAGCAGCCTTTGGAAGTGGTGAATCACCAGAAATAATACACAAGACACGTCTTGTATAATGTATCACTGGGAAGTCTCTGAAGCACGCCTGCCTTCAATGTGCTATCCCTTCTTTATATAGCTGTTTCAGTAGGTTTAGTGGTTATACAAGTTTTGCATGTTTAAACAAAGAGACAAAACAGGAAAGAAAGAAAAGAAAAGAAAACAGTTTCGTGGGCGGCAGTTTCACAACAAACAGTACAAAGGCAATTCCACAGACAAGAAAAACAGGATTTCATACTATAGCTAAAATGTCCTTGAATGGACAGGTCAATATTTATCACAAATTCTTTTTTTTTATTTTTGTTCATTGAGGTAATCATTTTTGTTCTGCTCTTCACAATCCCCCCTTTGACATATTCCATTCAAAACCTTGTCGATCATTTTAGTCATTCTTTTTGTGATATTACAAAAAAAAACTTTATATTCTCGCATCCATTACACAAAATTTATTTGTGCATACCGAGATACCCTTGAGTACAACCTTGAATAATACATATATAATTACAATAACCATAACTGTATGTATTAGGCTTTGCATAATCCCGGTAACCCACCCACCGATCCCTCTGAACCAATTGGCCGGGTTAAGAAAAGAAAAGGTATCTGACCACCAGCTATCCTTATTTTGGTCATTGTCTTTGTCATACTGATCCCTGAGTCGTTGTACGTCTTTTAATTTAAATCTCATACTCATAGTACTATTCGGGTCTATATAATGACAGCAGGTGGGTCCGATGATTTGACACATACCCCCTTGTGAGGCAGTTAGGTAATCCAATACCAGGGTATGTTGGTTAGTGACTATTATAAGCTGATTCTGTACAGCTATACTAGTATTTAATATGTCCAATATATCCCAAATCTGATCATCTAGATAATCCGTGGCTCTAACTAATTTATCCCACATTTGTGTTATCATAGGATAAATAAAAATGGTACTAGCAATTTTGTTGGGAATTCCCATTTGTACTATATGCGGCCTCCCCGAGGGACGTGGTGAGTTATCTGCAGCTCTTTTATACAGTGTGTGCTTGGGCACGGCTTGCATGTATCCATGATGCCTTTCCTTTAAGCTTGACTGCTGTTGGAGTTGTTAACAGGACTTGGAAAGGTCCGTCAAATCTCGGTTCCAGAGTCTTTCTGGTGTGTCTTTTCACGTAGACTTGATCACCAGGTTCCAACTTGTGGCCTCCTTCGAGATTTTCTGGATCTGGAAGGGAAGCAAAAACTTGTGAATGCACTTTAGTTAAACGTTTTTGTAATTCTTGTACATAAGCAGTTAAAGTCTCAGTATTCAACATCAGTTGTTGTGGAAAATAACAACCCAAATTTGCTGCTCTACCAAAAAGAATCTCATGTGGTGACAGCTTAGCCTTCCCCCTTGGGGTGTTTCAGATGGAATACAGGGCAAGTGGTAGACACTCGGTCCAAGGCTTTCCTGTTTCTGCCATGGCCTTCTGGATTTTTAATTTTATTGTCCCATTTAATCTTTCCACTTTACCTGAACTCTGTGGATGATATGGAGTGTGAAACTGGTTTTCTACTCCCAACATTTTCATAACATTCTGGAATATTTCCCCAGTAAAATGGGTACCCCTATCTGACTCGATCACCTCAGGCATGCCGTAACGGGGTATCAGTTCATGTGCTATTTTAATGGCAGTAGTTTTTGCTGAGGCTTTACGAACTGGATAAGCCTCTGGCCACCCTCAGAACATGTCCACACACACAAGCACATATTCGTATCCATTGTACCTAGGAAGTTGGATGTAGTCGATCTGGAGTCTTTGAAAGGGATACAGTGGTCTTACATGATGCTTGGTTGGGGTTTTAATGGCCTGACCTGGATTGTGTGCCAGGCATATAGCGCATGCAGCACACATGTTCCGAGCAAAATTACCAAAGCCTGGAGCCAACCACCTTTCTTTTACCTTGAGCATCATACCATTTGCCGACACATGCGTGGGTAGGTGGAGGTCACTTGCCACTGCGGGGTACCAGGCTCTGGGTAAACACAACAAAGTTCCTTTTTTCCATAATCCTTGCTGATCTTCTGCCCCTTTTTTCTGCCACTGCCCTCGTTCTTCGTCGTCTACCTGTTTCTGAGCTTCCTTCAATCTTTCCTCATCATCTTCAGAGCTATCTAGTGTGTGGGCATGATGTAAGGGTTTACGTGCTGCCTGTTTTGCTGCCTTATCGGCTTTATCGTTACCCCTGGCTTCCTCGGTGTCGAGTCTCACATGTGCAGCTACCTTTATCACCGCTATTTCTTTAGTTTCTTGTGCTGCCTCCAGAATCTGTCTAATGAGGGAGGCATGTTTAACAGGTTGGCCTGAAGCAGTCATATAACCTCTGGCTCTCCATATTACGCCAAAATCGAAAATAATGCCATGTTCATATCTAGAATCAGTGTATATGTTTGCTGTCTGATCTTTGGCTATTTTTAGAGCTTCAACTAATGCCGTAAGTTCTGCTTCTTGTGCAGACTGATTAGCAGGGAGAGGTTCTGCTTTCAGCACTTCATGCTGAGTTACTACCGCATAATCTGTATGAAATTGTCCATTCATATCTGCATATCTACTGCCATCTATGAAAAGTTCAAATGTAGCATTACAGAGTGGCTTGTCACGTACATTACATAAGCCCTGAGTCTCTTGTTCCATTAATTGTACACAATCATGCATTGACTTTGATGGGTGAAAGGAGTTGGAGAGTGCAGTTTCAAAGGAGTTGGAGAGTGCAGTTTCCTCAGGTATGGTACCCCCCTCAGACTCTAAAGGGAGCAAAGACGCGAGATTAAGAGTCTGAATCCTGGCAAAGGAAATGTTGGGCGGCAGTAGTAGGGAACATTGGAGACGGAGGTGTCTGGCCATTGAAATATGTTTAGGTTGGACCTGGTTAAGAATGCCATGTACATCATGAGTGGTCTGAACTAGAAGTGGGTGATCAAGAACAATCTCAGAAGCTTTATCTAATAACAGTGAAATTGCGGCTACTACTCTTACACAAGAATGTGCGGCTCTAGCTACAGGGTCCAGATGAGCTGATATGTATGCCACAGGTCTCTGTTTGTTTCCATGTTTTTGTGTGAGCACCCCTGTAGCATGTGAGGATATCTCAGCTGCCATCAATTGAAAAGGTTTAGTGTAGTCTGGGAGTCCCAAAGCCGGAGCTGATACCAGTGCTGTTTTCAAAGAGGAAAATGACTGTTTAGCCTCTTCACTGAGTGAATATGGTGTGTTGGCAATACAGTCATATAAAGGCTGCATGAGTTGACTTGCATGTATGATCCACTG
Source organism: Ranitomeya imitator (assembly GCF_032444005.1). Taxonomy (NCBI): domain Eukaryota; kingdom Metazoa; phylum Chordata; class Amphibia; order Anura; family Dendrobatidae; genus Ranitomeya; species Ranitomeya imitator. The sequence goes on along the minus strand of NC_091283.1, from coordinate 417,611,498 downwards.
TCTACAGTGTGAAACAATACCTAGGAAAGCACGCAGCTGTTTGTGATTCCTGGGTTCAAGCATGTTACGTATGGCTTCCGTACGTTGAGGTGTGAGGTGTCTGATGCCCTGTGATATGCAGTGACCTAAAAACACGACTGTTTGTTGACAAGCCTGGAGTTTCTGTCTATTTACTTTACAGCCTTCTTGCGCTAGGAAAATTAAGAAATTAACAGTTGAGGTAACTGCCGTCTGCTCATCAGGGCAACAAATAAGTAAGTCATCTACATACTGTAGAATGACTACTCCTGGTTCTGGGATGACATTTTTTAGCACGGTCTGCATTGCTTCAGAGTACAAAGTTGGTGAGTGTACCATACCTTGTGGCAATCTTGCCCATGCTAATTGTTTACCCTTGAATGTAAAGGCAAACAAATGCCAACAGTTCTTATGTAGTGGCACAGAAAAAAATGCGTTTGATAAGTCAATTACCGTAAAATATGCAGCAGTGCTGGGAATTTGAGACAGTAAGGTATGAGGATTCGGTACCACAGGGGTGACCGGTGCCAAAACCTTATTGATTTCCCGTAAGTCGTGCACCATGCGATATTTCACCATAGTTTCTTTGGAGGACACTTTCTTTTTAACAGGATATAAGGGTGTATTGGCGGGTGACCTGATTTCTACCAAAACACCTTGTAACACATAATCCTGAATTTGTTGAGAAATCGCCTGTTCTTGCTGGGCGCTGATGGGGTATTGCCTAAGCTGAGGTAATATGGTTCCCGGGGCAGTTTCTAACAGTATAGGAGCTACTGATAAAAATCCTACATCAGTGTCTCCTTTTGCCCATAGGCTGTCAGGAACCCGAGACAAGTCAATTTTTGCTTGTTGAGTGTAAATTTCGGGAAAATCCTCCATTGCCTGTATTCTAACATATGGTTCCAGAGTTTCTGCATCTTCAGGGATGGTCAGCATAACTGTGCCATCTTCTCTAAAATGGATGTTTGCATGCATTTTACTTAAGACATCAGTACCCAACAAGCAGGTAGGTGCACCTTTAGCAAATAAAAATTTGGATACAAAAGTTTTAGGGCCAAAGCTCACGTTTAAAGGTTTTGTAAAGGGCAACGCCTGAATTTTACCATCATACCCTTCTGCATATGTAACCTTTGAGGATATATTGTCAGGATATGGTAAAAAGTCCTGATTTAAAATGGAGGATGTTGCTCCCGTATCTATCAGAAAAGGTACATTTTTACCCTCAACTTCAACTTGTATTATTGGTCTTCTAGAAGGAAGAGAGACCTGCATAACTTTCAGTCATTCTGAGCTGTCTGTTTGATCAGGCACTGGGTTATTTATCCTATTTTTGGGTACAAAGGTTCCTGAATCTATATCTGCTTTTCTCTTCCTACATTCCCTTTGGAAATGTCCTGGCTTCTTACAGTAATGACAAGTAAACTTTTGATTAGCAGAGCCAGTATTAGCCTGTGCAATTCTTACTGGCTTAGAATTTTCTCTTAAGTCCATTTCTATCCCTACAGCTTTCTGTCTAGCCAGGTGTGGGTCTTCCAAGGTTCTCCAATCAGGGGTTGCGGCCTTAAGCTTTTCCTTCACTTTTGGAGACAATCCATCTATAAAGGTTTTTGTAACTAACCTCATCATTCCTGGAGCGGTTAGATCCATGCCTTCATCTCTGAAATTATTTTCTACACTTAGATAATATTCGTCTACTGATTGTCCAGATTTCTGAGCCACCACTCCCGTTGTTCCTCTCTGCCTCTGTCTCTCCCTCATGAAAACCATTAAGTGATCTACAAATTGTGTACCTGATTCTATCGTTTGTCAGGCACCATCTCCTGCTTGGGGCCTATGTACCTGTAGATTTGCTAATAGCTCCTGGAAAAGTCCAGGAGTTATTTTCATTCCACATAATTCTTCTCCATCTGCCCAAACTCCAGCGTGAGTCTGCATAATTTGCTGTATATATTGTGCAAATCTAACTGGACACTGGGTGGGATCTGGTGCGTTATGCAAGAGAGACATGCCTTCAGCGGGGGACCAAGGGAAATATTGTCGAGTTTGGTGATATCTAGTTCCCATTACTCCGTCAGCACCAGGTTCCCTAAAGGGTCTTGGTACTACCCTAACAGGGGCAAGTACAGCGCCATGTCTAGGTGTACCACAGGCTAGGCAATCATTTCTCCAGTCTGGATTTTGTTGTCCACAGTGCGGACATACCCATCCTCCTGGTCCGACTAAACTTTGAGGTGGTGTTTGGAGAAAAGATGGGGCATGTGGGTTAAGGTATGGGGGTGGGGTATTTTTAGATTCCACATTTTGTTTTTCTCCACAGCCTGTGGGTCTAATACACCACTTTTTACTCTGTTGATTATATGTCCATCCCTCATTTTCTGCTCCCCTAGAGACATCAATCAATGCTTGGATCTGATCTATCCATTTCTTGTCTCTGATTATGCCTTTTTTCCTTTCCTGAATTCCTTCCCATAGTTTTCTACTAAAAGCTTCTGCCCTAGTAACTCCAAACTTACTAAAAATCTTTTTCAGCCCCTTAGTGGCATCTTCACCACTTCTCTCCTTTATGATAGTATAGATATCTAATTCTTCTGGTTCCGACTTTGTTTGCTTATTCCCCATTTTCTTATCCTGAGCTTTCTTGCCCTAGGTGGCGTTTGGGTATGAGAATACCTCGTTACCTTCTTCCTAAGGAGCTAGGATGTCTTTTTCTTGCCCTAGGTGGCGTTTGGGTATGAGAATACCTCGTTACCTTCTTCCTAAGGAGCTAGGATGTTTAAACTGTGTTGATGTAAGAAAATCCTGATTCCTACACCTATAGCAAACAACACAAATGCAACCAGACAGAAAAAGAACATACAACGTATCTTGTCCCAGGCTAATTTATCTGTCCTGGGCTTATACTATCACATACAACGTATTCTTGTCCCAGGCTAATTTATCTGTCCTGGGCTCATACTATCATACACTTATCCGTCACCAGGTTTTTGTCAAAGACAGGATCAGAGATTGAACATAGGCGTGGAGGTCTCCCCGAAAGGACGCAACCACGTTGCCCAGTGGGACAGTCACTTCTTCTGTTTCAACCCCCTGGGCGGCTTATAGGGCTATTCCCAACTTCCACACACCTTCTATTCACATTCACTCTCATTCAATGCCGTACTCCGTGAGGTGATCAATTCCTAAATAGTTCAAGAACCCGAGCTATAGGTATCCTCCTCTACTAGAACTACCCGCTAAAGAACACGACACAGAAAATCTTACGGACAGTGCAGGGCAGATATAAGAGATCTAACAGTGTCTCTTACCTGGCCAGGTTTTTGTTCATCTGCCGTCCATTATCCCAGATTCTCTTTTCGTTCGTATTCTGCCAGTGTTCTTGAAGGAATACACAGACCTCGGGTCCCTGTTCGGGCGCCAGGAAATGTCGGGATCACACTCAGTCGGAGCAGCCTTTGGAAGTGGTGAATCACCAGAAATAATACACAAGACACGTCTTGTATAGTGTATCACTGGGAAGTCTCTGAAGCACGCCTGCCTTCAATGTGCTATCCCTTCTTTATATAGCTGTTTCAGTAGGTTTAGTGGTTATACAAGTTTTGCATGTTTAAACAAAGAGACAAAACAGGAAAGAAAGAAAAGAAAAGAAAACAGTTTCGTGGGCGGCAGTTTCACAACAAACAGTACAAAGGCAATTCCACAGACAAGTAAAACAGGATTTCATACTATAGCTAAAATGTCCTTGAATGGACAGGTCAATATTTATCACAAATTCTTTTTTTTTATTTTTGTTCATTGAGGTAATCATTTTTGTTCTGCTCTTCACAAGGTGGTCAAGGCGTTTGTTGACATCCTGTGGAAGTGTGTTCACATGGGTGAACTCTCTCTTCAGTCTATCACCAAGCACCTTAATCCCATCCTGGAAGACCGAGCTTAAGTGCATAAACTCGGGCATGAGTGACCTCTCCCAGTTCCGTTGCCGCTGACGAGAAGGCACAACAAAAGCAGCAGCAGAGGGCTGGGAGAGGGGAAAACCTGATGGACCGGTGGCTGCCTGTTCCTCAGCCTGTGAGGCCTGACAGGTTGCTACATCGCTGGTGGATGATTGGGATTGTGCCTGTTCATTGGCTGGTCGATGAGGGTCCGCTGCAACAGAGGTCAATCCAGGTTGTGTGGTGCTGCACCAGGTTCTATGATGAAAATAAAAGAAAAACATTGGTAAAAAAACAAAAAAAAGGTTAAATAATAGTAAGACAACATAAAAGATACTCACGTTCGCGTAGCAAGCGCAGGCCTCAGAAAAGGAAGGTTCCGGTGGTATTTGTATTTTCTTAGTATCCTTTGAGCAGCACCACTTTTAACCTTGTTCTCTTGTCTCATGTCCTTGTTGAAGCGATCCTTCATTGAGCGCCAACGCACTCTTATTCTCTTAACTGTGAAGGGGGGAAAAAGGGAAAAAATAATTATAAAACAATGAACCTACATTTACAGTTTCACTGGCACGTCACACCACATTGCAATACTTACCAAAATAATTTCTGGTACATGGCGTGGCATGGTCCCAATCATGCAGCAGCGATCTGGCCACTTCTTTCCAGAGTCGGCGAATCACAGCAATGTTGGAGTGCTGATGATGATGGGTGTCCCATACCAGTACTCACGCTTGCATAAGGTGAATTAGTTGTTTGTTTTCAATGTCCTGTTTGGCTTCTCCCTGTTGTGGAACCTAATTATCCAATAAAGCAAAATAATTTTAAGTAAAAATGAAAAAAAAAAATCAATTATTATAACTCTGATGAAAAGAATACTTACACCATGTCTTTCTTCCTGAGACACATGAGCCCGACGACCCTAGGAAGAATCATTTCCATTCGACTGCTCATGCTCTTCATCAGTGGAAGGTACCTGTAAAGAAATTACATGATTTAACACAGGTATAGTATTGTCAGTCAATACATACCAATCAGTATTGCAAATGTGATTACATAATCGGTGTCATGTCCACCCTGGGAAGTAGTCAGTTCTTCACTTGAGGACATGGTTAAAGAGCAGGCAGCAGTCAAGTGAAACACTACAGAAAAAAAATAAAACAAAATTTAAACTTGTTAGGAGCCAAACACAATGTAGCCCCCCCCCAAAAAAAAAAAAAATGGACACCGATACTTACATTACAGGCAGTAGTCCAACAGCACAGCAGTCAGCACAGGACAGGGACAGACAGCAGCACCAGGACAGACGCCAGCACCAGAGACAGCAGCACCAGGAGAGACGCCAGCACAAGGGCAAATGGCAGCACCAGGAGACAACAAGTCCAAAGGAACAGGAAAAAAATTAAGAGAGAAAGACATTTTCAACGGTTCTATACTTATATAGCCAGTGTTGTCCTCACCAGGATGCCAGCACCAAAGAAAGCAGCACCAGGACAGATGGCAGCATCAGGAGAGCCGCCAGCACCAGTAGACAACCAGTCTAAAAAAACAGAAAAAAATTAAGTAGACAGACATTCTCAAAGGTTCTATACTTACATAGCCAGTGTTGTGTTGTCCTCACCAGGACGGTGGCACCAGGACAGATGCCATCATCAGAGACAGCAGCACCAGGACAGACGGCAGGACCAGGAGAGACGCCAGCACCAGGAGAGATGGCAGCATCAGAGACAACTAGTCTAAAGGAACAGAAAAAAAATTAAGAGAGACAGACATTTTCAAAGATTCTATACTCATATAGCCAGTGTTGTCCTCACCAGGTCAGCAGCACCAGGACAGATTCTTGCACCAGAGACAGCAGCACCAGGACAGACGGCAGCACCAGGAGAGACGCCAGCACAAGGACAGATGGCAGTACCAGGAGACAACAAGTCTAAAGGAACAGGAAAAAAATTAAGAGAGAAAGACATTTTCAAAGATTCTATACTTATATAGCCAGTGTTGTCCTCACCAGGATGCCAGCACCAAAGAAAGCAGCACCAGGACAGATGGCAGCATCAGGAGAGCCGCCAGCATCAATAGACAACCAGTCTAAAAAAACAGAAAAAAATTAATGCGACAGACATTTTCAAAGGTTCTATACTTACATAGCCAGTGTTGTGTTGTCATCACCAGGACGGTGGCACCAGGACAGATGCCATCACCAGAGACAGCAGCATCAGGACAGACGGCAGGACCAGGAGAGACGCCAGCACCAGGAGAGATGGCAGCATCAGGAGACAACTAGTCTAAAGAAACAGAAAAAAAATTAAGAGAGACAGACATTTTCAAAGGTTCTATACTCATATAGCCAGTGTTGTCCTCACCAGGACAGCAGCACCAGGACAGATTCCAGCACCAGAGACGGCAGCACCAGGACAGACGGCAGCACCAGGAGAGACGGCAGCACCAGGAGAGATGGCAGCACCAGGAGACAACCAGTCTAAAAGGAACAGAAAAAAAATTAGTACAAAGTACAGACAGCATTGAGTGAGACATTTTCAAATCTTCTATACTTACATCCAGAGTTTTGTCCAGAGTCTTGTGCTTCTGCTTCCATCCCGAGTTTTGAGAGTAATGGACTACCTGTCTCCACACCCCCTATGATACATCAGTAGTGTTGAGCATTCCGATACTGCAAGTATCGGGTATCGGCCGATATTTGCGGTATTGGAATTCCGATACCGAGTTCCGATACTTTTGCAATATCGGATACAGGAATCGGAAGTTCACATAATGCAAAGAGCCAGTTTCATTTAATTCAGCCAATGAGGAATGATTAGAAGTGTGGGCACATCCTGATCTGCATGGTAGGCATGTAACTACTGGCATGGCTGTGATTGGCTGCTGAAATGATGTCATGATGCACTATAAAAGTCGCCGCCGCCATTTTGGGTTCACTCTGCTGTAAATTCAGTTAGGGACAGGACGCTGTGTTCTGACTGAGGGCCAGTTTTGAGATAGCGATTTGCTTCATTGTGCTTTACGCAGGCTAATTTAGCAACTGCTGTGTGAGAACCTTGTTTTTGCCTTGCAGCGCTGTTCACCGCGTCCACAGCCACAGCCGGTTGTAGTCAGGTCAGGTTGCGTCACTGCCTCATACTGCTCAATCCATTGTCCTTTTTTGCAATTAGTGCAGCCTGCTGCACATTTTTTCAAACGTATCCTATTAGTGGGTTTCCATCCATATCCTGCTAGATTGTGGAAAAACACTATATAGGAGTACATAAAGGAGCTTTTTTTGGCCTTGCAGCGCCGTTCACAGCTGTCTGCACGGTCTCTGAGTGAGTGCAGATCACTTTGTAGTCTGTTCTGTGAAAAAAAAAAGAAAAATAAAGTTCACCAAACACTTCACTTTACAGTTGTGTAGGCCACATTAGCTCATATTAAAGTCTAGTCCACACTTTATAAAATTAGTGTTTCTTATACCTGTTAGCTGCTGTTCAGGAATAAGCACACTAAGCCCTTAGTACTTTTCTGCCTATCTTTATCAGTCTACCAAGATGAAGAAGGCAGGGAGTAAGGCATGTGGGCGTGGAGGTGGATCAGGGAGAGGACGTGGGGATTCTGTGCCTGCTGCGGGCACCGGTGACTCATCATCCCCCAGTTTTAGCAGGAACAGGCCTTCATGCGCAGCTTTGGAGGAGCTCGCCGTACGCCGCTACTGTGGGACAAACAAATTGAAGCCATTGTCGGATGGATGGCAGCTAACGCATCGACTTCAATTAGTGCCACATCCTCTTAGGCACATAGCACTGAAGAGCACCCATCTGTCTCTTCACCACCTGCCAAATTGCCCAGGCAGTCAGAGAGCCCAGGACAGGAGCCATCTCTACTTCTGTTCTCTGAATCTCTTGGCTTGGAAAGAGGGGGCCAGCCAAGCAGCATTCAAGAAATGGAAGAAGAGGCAGTATACAGTGATGTCCAACAGCTTTGTCTCTCTGAATCTGAAGAGGCGGGTTGGCCAGTGCCTCCGGTCAGCACACCTCAGTACGCATCTGATGATGAGACTCAGGTGCCACTTTCTGGTGCGTACCGTGCTGCCGAGACTACCCAGGAGAAGCAGTTGTTGGAAGAGGGTAGTGTAGATGATGAGGTCCTTGACCCATCATGGTGTGAAGGTGGTGGGAGCAGCTCTGAGGAAGAGATTCCCCGAATGGCCCAAAAAGGAGGGAGAGAGCGGGGGAAGACTGCGTTGCCTGTAGCCTCCATTTCGGCACCCATTAGGAGCATGCCTCTTCCAAAAGTCAAAATGGGCGCTCCCAAGACTTGCAGTGCCTGGTCCTTTTTTAACACAGTTGCAGCTGACATTTGCTTTGTCAAAAGCAAGCTGTGTCATCAGAAAGTCAAAAGAGGGAAAAGTGTCAGCAACCTCAATACCACAAATATGTGGAAACATGTGCGGACCAAGCACGTGGTGGAGTTACAAAAACACACTGAAGACCTAGGCCAACCTACAGCAGCATCTACCACCTCTTCAGCTTGTGTTGGAGCCTCTTCCTCCAGCTCACACACAGCTGGTTCGGCTTCCTCACAGGATCGCCATGGAAGAACCTCTGGCACTGTTGTCCAGAGACCCAGTGTAACTCCACCCACAGCACCACATTCCCAGTCATCCTCACACTCCCAGCCCACTCTACAGCCATCGGTAGCACAGGCATGGTAGAAAAGGCGGCCATTCTCGGCAAACCCCCCCTGAGCACAGGCTCTGAATGCTGGCATTGCGAAACTACTTACCCTTGAAATGTTGTCATTCAGGCTGGTGGAGACTGCCACCTTCCGTAACTTGATGGCATTGGCAGTCCCACAATACAACGTGCCCAGCCGCTTTTATTTCAGCAGGCAAGCCATCCCTGCCCTGCAAAAGCATGTGGAGGGAAACATTAAACATGCACTACTAAACGCCATCAGTAGCATGGTCCACCTCACCACCAATGCGTGGATCAGTCACCATGGACAGGGACGATACCTTTCCCTCACTGCCCATTGGGTAAATGTTGTGGAGCTGGGTACAGATCGTGAGAGTGGCACTGTACGTGTTCTGCCAACTCCAAGGATTGCAGGAATCCAGTCTGTACACATTGACTCCTCCTCATACTCCAGTTCCTCTGAATCATCACTGCAGGAGCCGTCACAGTCCATCTCCAGATGGACCCGTGAACGTTTACCTGTTACAACCGATATGAGCACAGCCGTGGCCAAACGTCAACAGGCCGTATTGAAATTAATTTCTTTGGAGAATCAAAGCCACACAGCGCAGGAGCTCTGGAATGCCATCAAGCAGGAGAGCGACGTGTGGTTTGTGCCAGCGAATCTCCAGCCAGGCATGGTAGTGTGTGACAATGGCTGAAATCTGGTGGCAGCTCTGGGCCTAGGCAACCTCACTCACATCCCATGTCTGGCACATGTGCTCAACTTGGTCGTGCAGAGTTTTTTGAGGGACTATCCGGATCTTGATGCACTGCTGCACAAGGTCCGCCTAGAGTGTGCTCACTTGTGGCGTTGCAGCATGACAAGATCGCGCATTGCAGCTCTGCAGCGCCGATTCCACCTTCCGGAACATCACATCATATGTGACCTACCAACCAGGTGGAATTCAATGTTACATATGTTGGAGCGGTTGTGTGAGCAGCAGCCAGCAGAAATGGAATACCAGCTGCATCAGGTGCAAAGAAGTCACACTGCGCGCCGTTCAGACTTCACAACCACTGAGTGGGCCACTATAAAGGACATCTGCCAGGTTTTGCGTGCCTTCGATGATTCCACGCGGATGGCGAGTGCAGATGATGCACTAGTCAGCATGACTGTCCCCCTTATCTGCCTGCTTGAAAAAACACTGCAAGCGCTAAGGGATGATGTTGTGGAAGAGGTGGAGGATGAGGAGTCACAAATGCCATCTGCTTCTGGACAGTCTGCGCGACGGGTTCCTCACAAAGGCCTAGGCAGGGGACACTTTGTGAAGAGGATGAGGAGGAGTCAATGGAGGAGGAAGACATCTGTCCAGAGAAGGGAGTTACACAATGATTAGTGAGAGGCGACGATATGCACTGTGCATGCCCATGAATCCAAGCCTCGCAGTGTGAATAAATCAGAAGACACTGCGAGGCAGGATCTCAGGCAGTGCGGCCGCACAGGCGCAGTCAACCTGACACCAAATGATGTCAGAAGACGGGCAGCGGTAACTGCGAATGCCCAAGGTTTAACATAACAGTACAGGCTCCGTGACAGACTCAAACAATGCTGAGGAGGTGGCGCCCAGCGCCAAGGGGGTATGAATGAGGGCCGGGCTGCGTCTCATTACGAAGGAAAGTCTCACCTCCGGGACGGTTTCACGGTATCAGGGGACACTTTTTCTAAGTGTTTAGTTCAGCGTATCCAAGGAGCATAACTAAAAGAGCCACCTTTTCCTTGTGGCGCATTAGTGCTGTACAAGGTGGCTCTGTCAGTTACAAACGCCAGGTTCCCTTTCAACTTGCTCCAATTAGGCCTCAGTCTACACTCTGCTTCTCCTGTAATTCCTTGGGCTCCAACACCGCCAGTTGCTGCTTGGAATTGCCGTCTGCACAGTCAACACTTGCTGCCATGTTATTGTGTTTCAGTAACTTCAGCTGATCCCCAGCTGTGTATCCGGCAATTTGGCCTGCTACCTCCACACTCACACTACTCCAGATTTTAAACTTGCTCCAAATAGGCCTCGGCCTACACCCTGATTGACCCTGGGCTCAACACCACCAGTTGGTGCTCGGAAGTGCTGTCTGCACAGAGAAAAACACTCGCTCCTGTGTTAGTGGGGTTCAGTAACGCCAGCTGCTCCCCTGCTGTGTATCCGGCAATTGCTCCTGCTACCTCCACACTCACACTACTCCAGATTTCAAACTTGCTCCAATTAGGCTTCGGCCTACACCCTGATTGACCCTGGACTCCAACACCGCCAGTTGGTGCTCGGAAGTGCTGTCTGCACAGAGAAAAAGACTCGCTCCTGTGTTAGTGGGGTTCAGTAACGCCAGCTGATCCCCAGCTGTGTTTCCGGCAATATCTCCTGCTCCCTCCACACTCACACTACTACAGAAATGAAAGGGAACCTGTCCCCCCCAGGCATTTGTAACTGAAAGAGCCCGCTTGTGCAGCACTAATGCTGCACAAGGAAAAGGTGGCTTTCTTAGTTATGCCCCTTGCACACGCTGAACTTAACACTTATAAAATGTGTCCCCTCATACCGTGAAACCGTCCCAGAGGCGGGACTTTCCTTCTTAATGAGACGCAGCACAGCCGTCATACCCCTTTGGTGCCGGGCGCCACCTCCTCAGCGTTGTTTGAATCTGTCCCGGAGCCTGCGCTGCTATGTCATCCTTTGGCCATATGCAGTAAGCACTGCCCGTCATCTGACATCAATTGTTGTCAGGCTGACTGCGCCTGTGCAGTCACGCTGCCCGAGATCAGGCCCCGCAGTGTCTTCTGATTTATTCACACTGCGGGGCTGGGATTCATGGGCATGCGCAGTGCATATCTTCGCCTCTCACTCATCTCCTTCCGCCTTCTTCAGACTGTGCCACGTCACGGCTGTGGCATGTGATTATGGATCAGCTGACGCGGCACAGTCTGAAGAAGGCAGATGGAGATGAGTGAGAGGCGAAGATATGCACTGCGCATGCCCATGAATCCCAGCCCCGCAGTGTCTTCTGATTTATTCACACTGCATGGCTGGGATTCATGGGCATGCGCAGTGCATATTTTCACCTCTCACTCATCTCCTTCCACCTTCTTCAGACTGTGCCGCGTCACGGCCGTGGCATGCGATTATGAATCAGCTGACGTGGCACAGTCTGAAGAAGGCGGATGGAGATGAGTGAGAGGCGAAGATATGCACTGCGCATGCCCATGAATCCCAGCCCCGCAGTGTCTTCTGATTTATTCACACTGCGGGGCTGGGATTCATGGGCATGCGCAGTGCATATCTTCGCCTCTCACTCATCTTCTTCCGCCTTCTTCAGACTATGCCATGCGAATAAGGATCAGCTGACGCCGCAAAGTCTGAAGAAGGCGGAGGGAGATGAGTGAGAGGCGAAGATATGCACTGCACATGCCTATGAATCCCTGCCCCGCAGTGTGAATAAATCAGAGGACACTGTGGGGCGGGATCTGAGGCAGGGCGGCCGCACAGGCGCAGTGAGCCTGACAACAAATGATGTCAGAAGACGGGCAGTGGTAACTGCGCATGGCCAAGGGATAACATAACAGCGCCGCTGACTCTGGGACAGATTCAAACAATGCCGAGGAGGCGGCGCCCGGCGCCAAAGGGGTATTAATGATGGCTGTTCTGCGTTTCATTAAGAAGGAAAGTCCCGCCTCCGGGACGGTTTCACGGTATGAGGGGCCACATTTTATAAGTGTTAACTTCAGTGTGTACAAGGAGCATAATTAAAAGAGCCTCCTTTTCCTTGTGTAGAGCATTAGTGCTGCACAAGGTGGCTCTTTTAGTTGCAAATGCCTGGGGTGGTTAAAGGTTCCCTTTCAACTTGTTCCAATTAGGCCTCAGCCTACACTCTGCTTCTCCTGTAATTCCTTGGCTCCAACACCGCCAATTGCTGCCCAGAGGTGTCTTTGGCACGGGTACTCCCTCCTGCCCAGCCCCGGTTCCAGCACGCCAGCTGTTTCGGGGTAGTGTCAAGGTCACTTTGCCTACAATACGTTGTCCTGTCGGGTTGCGGTCAAATTAGTCGACTCTATGGTGCCTGCAGTTTAGGTGCTTCCTATGTGGGCTGCGGGAACTGGCAATCAAGGCTGGTTCCGTAGTGCCAATAGGACAAGCTCCCCCTGTAGGACTGTGGGTTTTCGGTAACTCCGGCCGGCTCGCGGCCTAGCAATTTTTTTTTCATGTGGACCTTCTGATGCCTATCTGAGGTCTAGCACCATTAGCTGGTTCTCAGGAAGACAAGCTTGAATAGGTCCCCTGGTTCCAGTACCGTCAGCTGGTTCCAGGCAGAGCCTTTGGCTTAGGTGCCTCCTTCTGGGTATCCGAGTTTCACCAACGTCTGGTGGTCCTTGGAAGTGCTTTCTGGCACAGGTACCTACTGCTTAGTAAACGGGTTCCAGTAGCGTCAGCTGGTCCTCGGTAGTTCCATTGGCTCTTGTACCTTCGGCTACCCATCCGGGTTCCAGTACCATCAGCTGGTTCTCAGCAGTGTCTTTTGCTCTTGTACCTTCTGCTCCCCATCCTGGTTCCAGTACCGTCAGCTAGTTCTCAGAAGTGTCTTTTGCTCTTGTACCTTCTGCTCCCCATCCTGATTCCAGTACTGTCAGCTGGTTCCAGGCAGAGCCTTTGGCTTAGTTGCCTCCTTCTGGGTATCCGAGTTCCACCAACGTCTGGTGGTCCTTGGTAGTGCTTTCTGGCACGGGTACCTCCTGCTTAGTAACCGGGTTCCAGTAACGTCAGCTGGTCCTCAGTAGTTCCATTGGCTCTTGTACCTTCAGGTAGCCATCCGGGTTCCAGTACCGTCAGCTGGTTCTCGGCAGTTTCTCAGCCTTCTTGTACCTTCTGCTACATTTCCAAGTTCAAGACCCTAAAAACGACGACCCTGAAGACCACCCCGAAGACAACGACAACCCCAGAAATGACGACCACTGAGACGACGACCCTGGAGACGACGACCCTGATGACCACCCCGAAGAAGACGACGACCCCGGAGACGACGACCCTGGAGATGACGACCCTGAAGACCGAGAAGCAGAAGAACAAGAAGCTGCAGAACAAAAAGCAAAAGAACATTAAGCATAAGACTAAAAATCAGAGCAAAAGATATTATTTAAATTATAAACAGAAGAAGACTAAGCAGTGTATAGGGGTGAGTTCATTCCTCCTCGTGGTGCCCCTGGAAAAAACCTGCTGCTGCAGGCCAAACTGAACGCGGACAAAGCCTGTTGTAAATCTTTTGTGACAGGCAGAACGGAAGGTGTAATCTTCAAACTTTTATAGATAACAACTACAGGAATGCCTGTCACAAATAAGAATATGATGAAGAAGAAGAAGATGAAGAAGATGAAGAAGTAGAATATGAAGAAGAATAATAGTTGAATAAAAAGAATATGAAGAATGTAAAAAAGAATAATAGGAAGAAGGTGAAGAAGAAGAAGATGAATAAGGTGAAGAAGAAGTTGATGAAAAAGATTCTGCTGCTGAGGATGATGAAGAAGAAAGTGTGGGAGAAGTAAAAAAGAAGGTGAAGAGCATGGAAGTAGTGAAACATAAATATCTGACAAAATATAAAAAATCTTAACCCCTTAAGCCCCGAGGGTGGTTTACACGTTAATGACCGGGCCAATTTTTACAATTCTGACCACTGTCCCTTTATGAGGTTATAACTCTGGAACGCTTTAACGGATCCCGGTGATTCTGACATTGTTTTCTCGTGACATATTGTACTTCATGGTAGTGGTAAAATTTATTCGATATAACTTGCGTTTATTTGTGAAAAAAATGGAAATTTGGCGAAAATTTAGAAAATTTCGCAATTTTCCAACTTTAAATTTTTATGCCCTTAAATCACAGAGATATGTCACGCAAAATACTTAATAAGTAACATTTCCCACATGTCTACTGTCTACTTTACATCAGCACAATATTGGAACCAAAATTTTTTTTTGTTAGGGAGTTATAAGGGTTAAAAGTTGACCAGCAATTTCTCATTTTTACAACACCATTTTTTTTTTTAGGGACCACATCTCATTTGAAGTCATTTTGAGGGGTCTATATGATAGAAAATACCCAAGTGTGACACCATTCTAAAAACTGCACCCCTCAAGGTGCTCAAAACCACATTCAAGAAGTTTATTAACCCTTCAGGGGTTTCACAGGAATTTTTGGAATGTTTAAATAAAAATGAATATTTAACTTTTTTTCACACAAAATTTATTTCAGCTCCAATTTGTTTTATTTTACCAAGGGTAACAGGATAAAATGGATGCCAAACATTGTTGTACAATCTGTCTTGAGTACGCTGATACCCCATATGTGGGGGTAAACCACTGTTTGGGCGCATGGCAGAGCTCGGAAGGAAAGGAGCGCCATTTGACTTTTCAATGCAAAATTGACAGGAATTGAGATGGGACGCCATGTTGCGTTTGGAGAGCCCCTCATGTGCCTAAACATTGAAACCCCCCACAAGTGACCCCATTTTGGAAAGTAGACACCCTAAGGAACTTATCTAGATGTGTGGTGACCACTTTGACCCACCAATTGCTTCACAGAAGTTTATAATGCAGAGCCGTAAAAATAAAAAATCATATTTTTTCACAAAAATGATCTTTTCGCCCCCAATTTTTTATTTTCCCAAGAGTAAGAGAAGAAATTGGACCTCAAAAATTGTTGTCCAATTTGTCCTGAGTACGTTGATACCCCATATATGGGTGTAAACCATTGTTTGGGCGTATGGCAGAGCTCGGAAGGGAAGGAGCGCCATTTTACTTTTCAATGCAAAATTGACTGGAATTGAGATGGGATGCCATGTTGCGTTTGGAGAGCCCCTGATGTGCCTAAACATTAAAATCCCCACAAATGACACCATTTTGGAAAGTAGACCCCTTAAGGAACTTATCTAGATGTGTGGTGAGCTCTTTGACCCAACAAGTGCTTCACAGAAGTTTATAATGCAGAGCCGTAAAAATAAAAAATCATATTTTTTCACAAAAATGATCTTTTTGCCCCCAATTTTTTATTTTCCCAAAGGTAAGAGAAGAAATTAGACCACAAAAGTTGTTGTGCAATTTGTCCTGAGTGCGACGATACCCCATATGTGGGGGCAAACCACTGTTTGGCCGCATGGCAGAGCTCGGAAGGAAAGGAGCGCCATTTGACTTTTCAATGCAAAATTGACTGGAATTGAGATGGGACGCCATGTTGCGTTTGGAGAGCCCCTGATGTGCCTAAACATTGTAACCCCTGACAATTGACACCATTTTGGAAAGTAGACCCCTTAAGGAACTTATCTAGATGTGTGGTGAGCACTTTGACCCAACAAGTGCTTCACAGAAGTTTATAATGCAGAGCCGTAAAAATAAAAAATCATATTTTTTCACAAAATGATCTTTTCGCCCCCAATTTTTTATTTTCCCAAGGGTAAGAGAAGAAATTAGACCACAAAAGTTGTTGTGCAATTTGTCCTGAGTGCGACGATACCGCATATGTGGGGGTAAACCACTTTTTGGGCGCATAGCAGAGCTCGGAAGGGAAGGAGCGCCATTTGACTTTTCAATGCAAAATTGACTGGAATTAAGATGGGACGCCATGTTGGTTTGGAGAGCCCCTGATGTGCCTAAACATTAAAAAACCCCACAAGTGACACCATTTTGGAAACTAGACCCCCTAAGGAACTTATCTAGATGTGTTTTGAGAGCTTTGAACCCCCAAGTGTTTCACTACAGTTTATAACGCAGAGCCGTGAAAATAATTATTTTTTTTTCGCAAAAATTATTTTTTAGCCCCAAGTTTTGTATTTTCACAAGGGTAACAGAATAAATTGGACCCCAAAAGTTGTTGTCCAATTTGTCCTGAGTACGCTGTTACCCAATATGTGGGGGGGAACCACTGTTTGGGCGCATGGCAGAGCTCGGAAGGGAAGGAGCGCCATTTGGAATGCAGACTTAGATGGATTGGTCTGCAAGAGTCACGTTGCATTTGCAGAGCGCCTGATGTACCCAAACAGTACAAACCCCCCACAAGTGACCCCATATTAGAAACTAGACCTCCCAAGGAACTTATCTAGATGTGTTGTGAGAACTTTGAACCCCTAAGTCTTTCACTACAGTTTATAACGCAGAGCCGTGAAAATAAAAATTCTTTTTTTTTTCACAAAAATGATTTTTTAGCCCCCAGCTTTGTATTTTTACAAGGGTAACAGAATAAATTGGACCCCAAAAGTTGTTATCCAATTTGTCCTGAGTACGCTGATACCCCATATGTGGGGGGGAACCACTGTTTGGGCGCATGGCAGAGCTCGGAAGGGAAGGAGCGCCATTTGGAATGCAGACTTAGATGGATTGGTCTGCAGGCGTCACGTTGCATTTGCAGAGCCCCTGATGTACCCAAACAGTACAAACCCCCCACAAGTGACCTCATATTGGAAACTAGACCTCCCATGGAACTTATCTAGATGTGTTGTGAAAACTTTGAACCCCCAAGTGTTTCACTACAGTTTACAACGCAGAGCCGTGAAAATAAAAAATCCTTTTTTTTCCCACAAAAATGATTTTTAGCCCCCCAAATTTTTATTTTCCCAAGCATAACAAGAGAACTTGGACCCAAAAAGTTGTTGTCAATTTGTCTCGAGTACGCTGATACCCCATATGTTGGGGTAAACCCCTGTTTGGGCGCACGGGAGAGCTCGGAAGTGAAGGAGCACTGTTTTACTTTTTCAATGCAGAATTGGCTGGAATTGAGATCGGACGCCATGTCGCGTTTGGAGAGCCCCTGATGTGCCTAAACAGTGGAAACCCCCCAATTATAACTGAAACCCTAATCCAAATGCACCCCTAACCCTAATCCCAACTGTAACCCTAACCACACACCTAACGCTGACACACCCCTAATTCTAATCCCAACCCTAATCCCAACCGTAAATGTAATCCAAACCCTAACCCTAGCCCTAACCCTTGCCCTAACCCTAACCCTAGCCCTAAAACTAATGGGAAAATGGAAATAAATACATTTTTTTTAATTTTATTATTTTTCCCTAAGGCTAGGTTCACATTGCGTTAGGGAAATCCGTTTAGCGCTAGCGCTAGCGGATTGCGCTAACACAATGTCTTTTTAGGTGTCGCGTTTAGTGGTCGCGTTAACGTCCCCGCTCTGGAAGATCGGGGATCGGACCTCGGGCGCGCCGCGGACGCTGCAAGCAGCGTCTGAGGCGCGCCACAAAAGAACGGCACCTTGTTAGCGCGAGCCAAAAATGGCACGCTCTAGCGATGCGCTACACCCGAAAATCACATTGCTGTCAATGGGTGTGCTAACGGACCCGTTGCACGGCGTTAATTGTGACATTTTCGCCGTGCAACGCTGTCCGTTAGCGTTAACCCATTAACGCAATGTGAACCTAGCCTAACTAAGGGGGTGATGAAGGGGGGTTTGATTTACTTTTATAGCGTTTTTTATATCGGATTTTTATGATTGGCAGCCGTCACACACTAAAAGACGCTTTTTATAGCAAAAAAGTTTTTGCGTCTCCACATTTTGAGACCTATAATTTTTCCATATTTTGGTCCACAGAGTCATGTGAATTCTTGTTTTTTGCGGGACGAGTTGACGTTTTTATTGGTAACATTTTCGGACACGTGACAGTTTTTGATCGTTTTTTATTCCGATTTTTTGTGTGGCTGAATGACCAAAAACCAGCTATTCATGAATTTCTTTTGGGGGAGGCGTTTATACCGTTCCGTGTTTGGTAAAATTGATGAAGCAGTTTTATTCTTCGGGTCAGTACGATTACAGTGATACCTCATTTATATCATTTTTTTTATGTTTTGGTGCTTTTATACGATAAAAGCTATTTTATAGAAAAAATAATTATTTTGGCATCGCTTTATTCTGAGGACTATAACTTTTTTATTTTTTTGGTTATGATGCTATATGGCAGCTCGTTTTTTGCAGGACAAGATGACGTTTTCAGAGGTACCATGGTTATTTATATCCGTCTTTTTGATCATGTGTTATTCCACTTTATGTTCAGCGTTATGATAATAAAGCGTTGTTTTTTGGCTCGTTTTTTTTTTTTTCTTACGGTGTTCACTGAAGGGGTTAACCAGCACCCCCTGGTAGAGGTTGTACTATACTACACTGCAGCAGCACATTACAGTGGACAGATAGAGCTTTTTGGTAAAGAACATCATCCCACTGTTTACCAAAAACAAAATGAGACCTACAAAGAAAAGAACACATTACCTACAGTCAAATATGGTGTAGGTTCAAAAATATTTTGGGGAACATACTTCAAGAAGCACCCAGAAATGTATGTAAAAAAGAGCTGGAGAGTTCTGAAGTGGCCAGCATTGAGTCTGGATCTAAATCCCATTGAACACTTGTGGAGAGAGGTTAAAATTGCTGTTGGGAAAAGGCACCCTTGACATATGAGAGAACTGGAACAGTTTGCAAAAGAAGAGTGGTCCAAAATTCCAGTTGAGAGGTGTAAGAAGCTTGTTGATAGTTATAGTTATAGGAAGTGATTGATTGCAGTTATTTATTCCAAAAGGTGTGCAATCAAATATTAAGATTAAGGTGCCAACAATTTTGTCCTGCCCTTTTTGGCGAAACGCTGCGACTCCCACCCCAACACTCGTTTCTATTCTGAGGGCGTCCCTGGGAGAAGAATAGGCAAAACACACGTTGAGGTGGGAGACACAACGACCACTCAGGGCTTATTTTCTGTACATTACCAGGTGAAACATATGCACTAGTATTGAATTCAGTGTGCTTTCATCTCGCAGCGTGCCATTTGCCTATGGCTTGGGTCTGGTTGTTGAATCTGCTTTAACCATTGATGTAATGATTATGCTATCTAATATCAGTATTAATACTTCAATTTATATGCACCGAGGCACTTTACTTCAGTTTGGTTCTGACCTAACGCAGATTCACATGTACAGGTCCTTCTCAAAAAATTAGCATATAGTGTTAAATTTCATTATTTACCATAATGTAATGATTACAATTAAACTTTCATATATTATAGATTCATTATCCACCAACTGAAATTTGTCAGGTCTTTTATTGTTTTAATACTGATGATTTTGGCATACAACTCCTGATAACCCAAAAAACCTGTCTCAATAAATTAGCATATCAAGAAAAGGTTCTCTAAACGACCTATTACCCTAATCTTCTGAATCAACTAATTAACTCTAAACACATGCAAAAGATACCTGAGGCTTTTATAAACTCCCTGCCTGGTTCATTACTCAAAACCCCCATCATGGGTAAGACTAGCGACCTGACAGATGTCAAGAAGGCCATCATTGACACCCTCAAGCAAGAGGGTAAGACCCAGAAAGAAATTTCTCAACAAATAGGCTGTTCCCAGAGTGCTGTATCAAGGCACCTCAATGGTAAGTCTGTTGGAAGGAAACAATGTGGCAGAAAACGCTGTACAACGAGAAGAGGAGACCGGACCCTGAGGAAGATTGTGGAGAAGGACCGATTCCAGACCTTGGGGAACCTGAGGAAGCAGTGGACTGAGTCTGGTGTGGAAACATCCAGAGCCACCGTGCACAGGCGTGTGCAGGAAATGGGCTACAGGTGCCGCATTCCCCAGGTAAAGCCACTTTTGAACCATAAACAGTGGTCCCAAGTACTTTTTTCTGATGAAAGCAAATTTTGCATGTCATTCGGAAATCAAGGTGCCAGAGTCTGGAGGAAGACTGGGGAGAAGGAAATGCCAAAATGCCTGAAGTCCAGTGTCAAGTACCCACAGTCAGTGATGGTGTGGGGTGCCATGTCAGCTGCTGGTGTTGGTCCACTGTGTTTCATCAAGGGCAGGGTCAATGCAGCTAGCTATCAGGAGATTTTGGAGCACTTCATGCTTCCATCGGCTGAAATGCTTTATGGAGATGAAGATTTCATTTTTCAGCACGACCTGGCACCTGGTCACAGTGCCAAAACCACTGGTAAATGGTTTACTGACCATGGTATTACTGTGCTCAATTGGCCTGCCAACTCTCCTGACCTGAACCCCATAGAGAATCTGTGGGATATTGTGAAGAGAAAGTTGAGAGACGCAAGACCCAACACTCTGGATGAGCTTAAGGCCGCTATTGAAGCATCCTGGGCCTCCATAACATCTCAGCAGTGTCACAGGCTGATTGCCTCCATGCCACGCCGCATTGAAGCAGTCATTTCTGCCAAAGAATTCCCGACCAAGTATTGAGTGCATAACTGAACATTATTATTTGTTGGTTTTATTGTTTGTTATTAAAAAACACTTTTATTTGATTGGATGGGTGAAATATGCTAATTTATTGAGACAGGTTTTTTGGGTTATCAGGATTTGTATGCCAAAATCATCAGTATTAAAACAATAAAAGACCTGACAAATTTCAGTTGGTGGATAATGAATCTATAATATATGAAAGTTTAATTGTAATCATTACATTATGGTAAATAATGAAATTTAACACTATATGCTAATTTTTTGAGAAGGACCTGTACATGTAAGATCAACTGCTTATGATCCTTTGGACACATATTCCTTTATCTATATGCAGTGAAAGGCATTTTGCCCAGCAGTTTGCTACTAAATCTTTGTTAAAAAAAGAAAAATTATTGTGCTAACTAGAAGATAGTCTCCACAGGACCATATAGCTGTTGTATATATAATTACTCTGAGTATACTGTTATTAAAAAAGTTTTATTCATGAACTACAGTACATACTTTTGCTGCATATCTTTGATTGACATGAGGCATCTGTTTTTAATTTAATTTGATTAATTTTCTTATGATCTATTAATAAAATATTGTCTATTCTATTTTTGGTGTATACACTCCCTGTTTCACGGGTTTCCTATCTGGTTTCTGCTTTCCATTACCATATCATTATACAGAGTGTGACCTTTTTTTTTAAAAGGTTTTCTATGGAGTAATATGTATGATCCTTCTTTAGTTATATTTGTTTTCTGGAAAGCCGCTTGTCATCGTAGTAATTTCTAATCATATACTGTAAATAACAAAAGACTGACTGGCACTTCCAAGCTAATGTGAACGGGTGCATACTAAAAGCAGACAACTCCATATATAATATACAAAAGAAGTTGCACTCATTCATGCTAAAGCATGTAGACATGGAATATATGAAATATGAATAGCAATACTGCTCTGGATAATAAGAAACATTTTGAGACTCTTAGCACAGAGTTTGGCCAATTCCTGCATACCCAGCAACCATATTTGTTTTCAGGAAAGCTGCTTATCATCGTAGTAATTTCTAATCATCCAATTTTCCAGAAAAAGTCAGCATGATCTGCATCACTGCAATATAAGGATGGCTAGGATTAGGAATAAATGGTTGCTTCCTTCTAGAAACAACGCCACGACCTTCTGCAGTTTTTGTTTTTGTATCGCAGCTCAACCTCATTCACTTTAACCCCTTAGCGACCGCCGATACGCCTTTTAACGGCGGCCGCTAAGGGTACTTAAACCACAGCGCCGTTAATTAACGGCGCTGTGGAAAAAGTGAATAGCGCCCCCCAGAGTCGGATTTTCTCCGGGGTCTCGGCTGCCGAGGGTAGCCGAGACCCCAGAGAACATGATTCGGGGTTTTTTTTAACCCACCCCGCATTTGCGATCGCCGGTAATTAACCGTTTACCGGCGATCGCAAAAAAAAAACAAAAACGCGATCTCTTTTTAATTTCTCTGTCCTCCGATGTGATCGCACATCGGAGGACAGAGAAAAGGGGTCCCAGGTGGCCCCCCAATACTCACCTAGCTCCCCCGGTGCTCCTTGTGTCTCCCGGTGGGCGCCGCCATCTTCAAAATGGCGGGCGCATGCGCAGTGCGCCCGCCGGCCGGCCCCGCGAGAATCTTTGGGGTCTCGGCTGCCGGGAGTAGCTGAGACCCCAAAGAGCATGATCGGGGTCGGTTTTACCGACCCCAGTTTTGCGATCACCGGTAATTAACTGTTTACCGGCGACCGCAAAAAAAAAAAAAAAAAAAGTAAAGTGTAATTCTCTGTCCTCTGATGTGATCGCACATCAGAGGACAGAGAAATAGGGGGATTCGGGGACCCTACAATACTCACCTGTGTCCCTGGATCCTCTTGCTGCTCCTCCTGGCCGCCGGCAGAAGAAAATGGCGGGCGCATGCGCAGTGCGCCCGCCATCTGTCTCCATCTGCCGGCCGGCAGGAGAACAGCAGTTGCGGCTAAAAGTAGGGTTAGGGTTAGGGGTAGGGTTAGGGGTAGGGTTAGGGGTAGGGTTAGGGGTAGGGGTAGGGTTAGGGGTAGGGGTAGGGCTAGGGTTAGGGGTAGGGTTAGGGGTAGCATTAGGGGTAGGGTTAGGGGTAGGGTTAGGGGTAGGGTTAGGGTTAGAGCTAGGGTTAGGGGTAGGGTTAGGGGTAGGGTTAGGGCTAGGGGTAGGGCTAGGGTTAGGGGTAGGGCTAGGGGTAGAGTTAGGGCTAGGGTTAGGGCTAGGGTTAGGGCTAGGGTTGGGGCTAAATTTAGGGTTAGGGTTGGGGCTAAATTTAGGGTTAGGCTTCTTTCACACTTACGTCGGTACGGGGCCGTCGCAATGCGTCGGCCCGACATACCGACGCACGTTGTGAAAATTGTGCACAACGTGGGCAGCAGCTGTAGTTTTTCAACGCATCCGCTGCCCAATCTATGTCCTGGGGAGGAGGGGCGGAGTTACGGCCACGCATGCGCGGTCAGAAATGGCGGATGCGACGTACAAAAAAACGTTTCATTGAACTTTTTTTGTGCCGATGGTCCGCCAAAACACAACTGATCCAGTGCACGACGGACGCGACGTGTGGCCATCTGTCACGATCCATCGGCAATACAAGTCTATGGGCAAAAAACGCATCCTGCGGGCACATTTGCAGGATCCGTTTCTTGTCCAAAACGACGGATTGCGATGGAATGCCAAACGACGCAAGTGTGAAAGTAGCCTTAGGGCTAGGGTTAGGGTTGGGGCTAAAGTTAGGGCTAGGTTTGGGGCTAAAGTTAGGGTTAGAGTTGGGATTAGGGTTAGGGTTTGGATTAGGGTTGGTATTAGGGTTAGGGTTGGCATTAGGGTTACGCTTGGGATTAGGGTTGAGATTAGGATTAGGGGTGTGTTGGATTTAGGGTTTTGATTAGGGTTATGGTTAGGGTTGACATTAGGGTTGTTTTGGGGTAAGGGTTGTGATTATGGTTAGGGTTAGTGATTAGGATTATGGATCAGGTTGGGATTAGGGGTGTGTTGGGGTTAGGGTTGGAGCTAGAATTGGGGCGTTTCCACTGTTTAGGTACATCAGGGGGTCTCCAAACACGACAGCCAATTTTGCGCTCAAAAAGTCAAATGGTGCTCCCTCCCTTCTGAGCTCTGCCGTGCGCCCAAACAGTGGGTTACCCCCACATATGGGGCATCAGCGTACTCGGGATAAATTGGACAACTTCTGGGGTCCAATTTCTCTTGTTACCCTTGTGAAAATAAAAACTTGGGGGCTACAAAATCTTTTTTTGTGGAAAAATATATATACAGTATATATATTTTTTTTATGACTCTGCATTATAAACTTCTGTGAAGCACTTGGGCATTCAAAGTTCTCACCACACATCTATATAAGTTCCTTGGGGGGTCTAGTTTCCAAAACGGGGTCACTTGTGGGGGGTTACTACTGTTTAGGTACATCAGGGGCTCTGCAATCGCAACATAATGACCACAGACCATTCTATCAAAGTCTGCATTCCAAAAAGGCGCTCTTTCTCTTCTGAGCTCTGCCGTGCGTCCAAACAGTGGTTTACCCCCACATATGGGGTACCAGCATACTCAGGACAAATTGGACAACAACTTTAGGGGTCCAATTTCTCTTGTTACCCTTGTGAAAATAAAAACTTGGGGGCTAAAAAATCTTTTTTGTGGAAAAAAAAATATTTTTTATTTTCACGACTCTGCATTATAAACTTCTGTGAAGCATTTGGGCATTCAAGGTTCTCACCATACATCTAGATAAGTTCCATGGGGGGTCTAGTTTCCAAAATGGGGTCACTTGTGGGGGATTTCTACTGTTTAGGCACATCAGGGGCTCTCCAAACGCGACATGGCGTCCGATCTCAATTCCAGCCAATTCTACATTGAAAAAGTAAAACGGCACTCTTTCTCTTCCAAGCTCTGCGGTGCGCCCAAACAGTGGTTTACCCCCACATATTGGGTATCGACGTACTCAGGAGAAATTGCACAACAACTTTAGTGGTCTAATTTCTCCTGTTACCCTTGTGAAAATAAAAATTTGTGGGCAAAAAGATCATTTTTGTAGAAAAAATGCAAATTTTTTTTTCACGGCTCTACGTTATAAACTTCTGTGAAGCACATGGGGGTTCAAAGTGCTCGCCACACATCTAGATAAGTTCCTTAAGGGGTCTAGTTTCCAAAATGGTGTCACTTGTGGGGGGTTTCCACTGTTTAGGCACATCAGGGGCTCTCCAAACGCGACATGGCGTCCAATCTCAATTCCAGCCAATTCTACATTGAAAAAGTAAAACGGCACTCCTTCTCTTCCAAGCTCTGCGGTGCGCCCTAACAGTGGTTTACCCCCACATATTGGGTATCAGCGTACTCAGGAGAAATTGCACAACAACTTTTGTGGTCTAATTTCTCCTGTTACCCTTGTGAAAATAAAAATTTGTGGGCAAAAAGATCATTTTTGTAGAAAAAATGCGATTTTTTTTTTTCACGGCTCTACATTATAAACTTCTGTGAAGCACATGGGGGTTCAAAGTGCTCACCACACATCTAGATATGTTCCATAAGGGGTCTAGTTTCCAAAATGGGGTCACTTGTGGGAGGTTTCCCCTGTTTAGGCACATCAGAGGCTCTCCAAACGCGACATGGCGTCCAATCTCAATTCCAGCCAATTCTACATTGAAAAAGTAAAACGGCGCTCCTTCACTTCCAAGCTCTGCGGTGCGCCCAAACAGTGGTTTACCCTCACATATGGGGTATCGACGTATTCAGGAGAAATCGCACAACAACTTTTGTGGTCTAATTTCTCCTGTTACCCTTGTGAAAATAAGAATTTGTGGGCGAAAAGATCATTTTTGTGTAAACAAAAGCGATTTTTTATTTTCACGGCTCTACGTTATAAACTTCTGTGAAGCACTTGGGGGTTCAGAGTGCTCACCACACATCTAGATAAGTTCCTTATGGGGTCTAGTTTCCAAAATGGTGTCACTTGAGGGGTTTCCACTGTTTAGGCACATCAGGGGCTCTCTAAACGTGACATGGCGTCCGATCTCAATTCCAGCCAATTCTGCATTGAAAAAGTCAAACGGTGCTCCTTCACTTCTAAGTTCTGCGGTGCGCCCAAAAAGTGGTTTACCCCCACATATGGGGTATTGGCGTATTCAGGAGAAATTGCATAACAAAATTTATGGTTACATTTCTGTTTTTACACTTGTGAAAATAAAAAAAATGGTTCTGAATTAAGATGTTTGCAAAAAAAAGTTAAATGTTCATTTTTTCCTTCCACATTGTTTCAGTTCCTGTGAAGCACGTAAAGGGTTAATAAACTTCTTGAATGTGGTTTTGAGAACCTTGAGGGGCGTACTTTTTAGAATGGTGTCACACTTCATTATTTTCTATCATATAGACCCCTCAAAATGACTTCAAATGTGATGTGGTCCCTAAAAAAAAATGGTGTTGTAAAAATGAGAAATTGCTGGTCAACTTCTAACCCTTATAACTCCCTAACAAAAAAAAATTTTGTTTACAAAATTGTGCTGATGTAAAGTAGACATGTGGGAAATGTTATTTATTAACTATTTTTCGTGACATATCTCTCTGATTTAAGGGCATAAAAATACAAAGTTTGAAAATTGCAAAATTTTAAAAATTTTCGCCATATTTCCATTTTTTTCATAAATAATCGCAAGTAATATCGAAGAAATATTACCACTAACATGAAGTACAATATGTCACGAAAAAACATTCTCAGAATCAGCGGGATCCGTTGAAGCGTTCCAGAGTTATAACCTCATAAAGTGACAGTGGTCAGAATTGCAAAAATTGGCCTGGTCATTAAGTACCAAATTGGCTCTGTCACTAAGGGGTTAATATAGCTAACCTGCAATACAACATGCAAACCAAGAACTGCAGTAGCACTGTTTCTGAGATAAAGAAGATAGTTTATCTATTCCTGTACTCCTCCTTTTAGGAATTTGGGAAAGCTGGGTGACTACACTTTTATTAGCTGCATTGGCGGTCATATTGAGTTTCACCCAGCATTTCCGGTTCTAAGAGAAAGTGACTAATGTTCTTGGTCTGTTTCAATACTGTTTAAGGCTGGTTTCAAATTTGCGTCTTTGTGCACAGCGTTGGATCATCATAGATCCACATGCGTCATGCGTACATATATTTAACATGGTGTACGCAAGGACATGCATTTGCGTACGCATGCGTTGTTTCACGGTGTGCGGTGGGGCGCGGCGAACGTAACATGTTGCATTCTCGAAATGACAAAAAAGACTCGCACATCCAAACTAGTGTGAATAGGTGCATACCAGGAGCAGCTACCTCCATACATGAATATACAAAAAAGGTTGCACTCTATCGTGCAAAAGCATGTCTAATATGAAATATATGAAATATGAATAGCAAAATGGCTTTTGAACATTAGGAAAATTTTTAAGAAACGCTTTGCACAGAATTTGATATAATCAAATAGTGTGAGCCCATCAACCAGTCGTCAAGGTGGTCTCATAACTGATGGGTCCCTGACCCCCCTGTCCAAATGTGAACACTTACCAAAGGCCAATGTCTGTATGCCTGGGTGAATGTGGATACCTCTTTTCAGCAAAGCCTACATATGAGTTGGCCGGGACCAAGTGTGATGAAATGCAATTAAAAACCACATGGTGATGGGAGGAGTGCGCAGTCAGTAAGCTAACATAGAAATGACAAAAAAAGACTCGCACATCCAAACTAGTGTGAATAGGTGCATACCAGGAGCAGCTACCTCCATACATGAATATACAAAAAAGGTTGCACTCTATCGTGCAAAAGCATGTCTAATATGAAATATATGAAATATGAATAGCAAAATGGCTTTTGAACATTAGGAAAATATTTAAGAGGGGGGTCAGGGACCCATCAGTTATGAGACCACCTTGACGACTGGTTGATGGGCTCACACTATTTGATTATATCAAATTCTGTGCAAAGCGTCTCTTAAATATTTTCCTAATGTTCAAAAGCCATTTTGCTATTCATATTTCATATATTTCATATTAGACATGCTTTTGCACGATAGAGTGCAACCTTTTTTGTATATTCATGTATGGAGGTAGCTGCTCCTGGTATGCACCTATTCACACTAGTTTGGATGTGCGAGTCTTTTTTTGTCATTTCTATGTTAGCTTACTGACTGCGCACTCCTCCCATCACCATGTGGTTTTTAATTGCATTTCATCACACTTGGTCCCGGCCAACTCATATGTAGGCTTTGCTGAAAAAAGGTATCCACATTCACCCAGGCATACAGACATTGGCCTTTGGTAAGTGTTCACATTTGGACAGGGGGGTCAGGGACCCATCAGTTATGAGACCACCTTGACGACTGGTTGATGGGCTCACACTATTTGATTATATCAAATTCTGTGCAAAGCGTCTCTTAAATATTTTCCTAATGTTCAAAAGCCATTTTGCTATTCATATTTCATATATTTCATATTAGACATGCTTTTGCACGATAGAGTGCAACCTTTTTTGTATATTCATGTATGGAGGTAGCTGCTCCTGGTATGCACCTATTCACACTAGTTTGGATGTGCGAGTCTTTTTTTGTCATTTCTATGTTAGCTTACTGACTGCGCACTCCTCCCATCACCATGTGGTTTTTAATTGCATTTCATCACACTTGGTCCCGGCCAACTCATATGTAGGCTTTGCTGAAAAGAGGTATCCACATTCACCCAGGCATACAGACATTGGCCTTTGGTAAGTGTTCACATTTGGACAGGGGGGTCAGGGACCCATCAGTTATGAGACCACCTTGACGACTGGTTGATGGGCTCACACTATTTGATTATATCAAATTCTGTGCAAAGCGTCTCTTAAATATTTTCCTAATGTTCAAAAGCCATTTTGCTATTCATATTTCATATATTTCATATTAGACATGCTTTTGCACGATAGAGTGCAACCTTTTTTGTATATTCATGTTGCATTCTCGAGGCGTCAAATATTGCGCAATCATCCACAGAGAGATCAGTGTAGTACACAGGGGGAGTCAGAGGAAAGGTCAGGGACAAACAAGAACTCAGAGCCTACCGGGAACATGGTAACCAAAACGTGAGACGTAAGACGAAGTCGGGATACAAGCCAGAGGTCAGAACAAGTCATAAACGGGTACAGGCAGTCAGGGGGCAAAAAGGAACACTAGTACAAGTGAACAGATCAGGTGCTCAAGCCTTGCAGCATGAACTATAGCTGACACTGGCCCACAAACTGCAGAGGACTTAAATAGCTCAGCCAGCCTCAAAGTGAGGCAGAAGGAGTTCTGCCCTGTGAAAGGCTGCCTCCTTCTGAGACGCAGAAGCCAGTAGGCAGAATACCGAGGGAGCAATCGTCTCCAAGCCTTGCTTCAGAGACTGGCAGGACAGTTAATTCCACGTTGGCTGCCCGACCTTATACCCAGGAGGCACGGTGGCAACTTGTGGGGGCTGGGGCGTTGTAGGGTCCCTGTAAAAAGCCTCAGGCCACCAGTCATACGAGTTTGTCCTATCCTTACCATCAGGGGGACAGAGAGAAAGAGAAATAACATCTAGAACATCAACAACAGTTGTGAGGACCTCCCCGAGAAGCTCAGCAGGGAGGGACTACAACATTCAGGCGCTAGAGGAAGGCTACTGATTTCCACCTGGATAAGGGGGGCTCTGCATTTGCCTTCGGACCGGCCGGACTCTGCCTGCCCTGTGATCTGTGCTCTGGACTGTGGATCCTGAAGCCTTCAGTAAAGGTAAAGAGACTGCAACCTTGTGTCTTCATTATTCACTGCGCCTCACACCATCCACTATCTACACCTCTGGGAAGCCCTGAGGACATACTTCACCTGTGGGAAGGTATGCCATCTATCTGCCATAACATCACCCCAGCGGACCCCTAAGCAGCGTCGGTCACCCTGACCGAATACCACAGGTGGCGTCAGGAACATTTCCCCTTTAAAGACCTTTCCCCAATCACAACGGATGCCCCTAGGGCCACGGACCGGGTCAGCCACCGTGACATCCCCCTTGAGAACCGAAGGGCCCGGTACCGAGTACACAGGGTAAAACTGGAGGGTTGGTTAGGAAGTTAGTCAGTATCAGAAGGAGGAGAGGAGAGTTCCTGGCTGGCGACCGACGAGGAAAGGTCTCCCGGTCGAGCTGCGTGGGGTGATCCCTGGTCAGATCCAGACTGAAGTCTGAGGAGGAAGGAAAGAAGGACACGGAGCTGCACCTGCAACCCATGCGGCAGCATCCTAAGAAAGGACAAGAAAGGAATTGTGCTGCAGTGAGTGAGAAAAGAAGTCATAGCAACAGGAGTGAAACATCAGTGGGAGACCAGCTAGAAGCAGGCTGCCTCCATCTGAAGCGCAGATCCGGTGGCCAGAATACCGAGGGAGTAAAGAGCTCTATGCCGTTACTTCAGAGACTGGCAGGGCAGTTAATTCCAAGTTGGCTGTCCGACCTTTATACCTAAGAAGACACAGTGGCAACTTGTGGAGGTCGGGGCTTCTCTAGGGTCCCTATAAATAAGCCTCAGGCCATCAGTCATATGGGTTTTGTCCTATCCGTATCATCTGGGTGACAGAGAGAGAGAGAGAGAGAAGTAACAACAGTGAGGACCTTATGGTAGCTTATGCAAGTAGGGATCTACTAGGTTACTGTGCGCAAGGGGAAGGTTATTGAATTACTCCTGGACAAGGGGACTCTGGATTTGCCTTCAGACCGGCTGGACTCTGCCTACCCTGTGGTCCCTACTCTGGACTGTGGATGCCGAACCTTCAGTAAAAGGTAAAGAGACTGTAACCCTGTGTCCTCGTTATTCACTGCGCCTTACACCATCCACCACCTACACTCTGGGAAGCCCTGGGGACATACTTCACCTGTGGGAAGGCATACCAACTAGCTGCCATAACATCACCCCAGTGGACCCCTAAGCAGCATCGGTCACCCTGACCGAATACCACAGGTGGCGTCACGAACACTATCCCATATATAAACTCTTTTATTGGACGTCCCTCAAAGGGCCACGGACCGGGTCAGGCCACCGTGACATCCCATTCCCGGAACCGAGGGACCCGGTACCGAGTACCCCATTGCCCTTACCCTGGGGGTGATCCATTGCCCCTAAGTTAACCGTATACAATTTTACTGTCCTATCTTTCATTTACCCCCTCCTGTGTGGAGTAACGCTGTTAGATTAAATTCCTCTGTTAACCCTTGCTCTGCCTCCGACCATTACTGCATCCTCTCACTTGCTTTCATCTGCGATCTGATGTCTTGTTCCAGAGAAGTCCACGTTTTTCTTATATGCAAATGAGTTCTTAAGATCTATGGGCTGGCCATAGATCTCCCTGAGAATTTGCCTCCTGAGCTTATTTTAAATGAAAGGGGCATTAATATTGTGAGAAGTAGATCAGGAGAGCAGACTCTCAGTAATTACATGTCTCTCGCTGGTACCATGTAAAATAAGAACTGGACCGCAATGATCAGGTGAAGGGCAAGTAATGAACCTACTTCCTGTAATAGCCATTAGACCATCTGAGCTAGAGGATTCAATGTTTTAAGATATTCTTAAAATCTCGTCAACTGTGATAGGGGAGGAAATGGAAATTAGTTGCTCGGGATTGAATTTAAGAATTTCCACCCTAATTAAAAAAGAAACAGTTCAGAGGGTTTTTTATATGATTTTAAACTGTAACATGATAAGTATCAGGAAGCAAATTGGTCAACATTACCTTGAGGATCATTAGTTTTTAGGCCATTTTTGTCTAGGAGAAATTATATTCTCTCTTTTAACCTATGCCATTTTAGTTGTTTAGCCAGTAAGTCGCCAGTCCTATTACAATGCACATAAAAATGATTCTTAAATTAAGCCTGTTATAGTTTCATCAGTGGAGTGAACTCTTCCTCTCTTTTCCTTCTTACTCTGGCACAGTAGTTTCTAAACCTCTCGTGAATGCCTTGTGTGGGTTCCAGATTGTGGATTGTGAAAGTATTGGGAACAGAATAGGCGTTAGTTTTGAACAATGAGCTAAGCCTGGATTTATGTAAGTTTTTTTTCATTCTGGAGGATATCCAGGGAGTAGTATGATAGGAATAAAAGGGCCAGATTTATCATGTACTAGTTAGGCCGGCGTCACACTAGAGAGTTTTACGGACGTATGAGAGGCGCAAAAACTACGTATTGCACACGGACCAATGATTCTCTATGGGGCAGCTCCAATCTGCCGTATATTTCTCAGCCGTATTTTACGGGCTGAGAAAATCGCAGCATGCTGCGTATGTCAGCGTATTGCACAAAAAATCCACCAATGAAAGTCTATGGGGGCGAGAAAAATACAGACTACACACGGACCATGCGTGTGACTTGTGAGAAATACGCCCTGATGTTCTAGAGAAAAGCCGGCAATTCAGTGCGGTGTACAGTAAAATCCCACTGACAGGTTAGAATAGAATAGATCAAATAAATGTCTACACATGGTATAGGTATATACAGTTAGGGCCAGAAATATTTGGACAGTGACACAATTTTCGCGAGTTGGGCTCTGCATGCCACCACATTGGATTTGAAATGAATCCTCTACAACAGAATTCAAGTGCAGATTGTAACGTTTAATTTGAAGGGTTGAACAAAAATATCTGATAGAAAATGTAGGAATTGTACACATTTCTTTACAAACACTCCACATTTTAGGAGGTCAAAAGTAATTGGACAAATAAACATAACCCAAACAAAATATTTTTATTTTCAATATTTTGTTGCAAATCCTTTGGAGGCAATCACTGCCTTAAGTCTGGAACCCATGGACATTGACTTGGCCATTGCAGAATGTTCCACTTTTTGGCACTCATGAACTCCTGGGTAGCTTTGGCTGTATGCTTGGGGTCATTGTCCATCTGTACTATGAAGCGCCGTCCAATCAACTTTGCAGCATTTGGCTGAATCTGGGCTGAAAGTATATCCCGGTACACTTCAGAATTCATCCAGCTACTCTTGTCTGCTCTTATGTCATCAATAAACACAAGTGGCCCAGTGCCATTGAAAGCCATGCATGCCCATGCCATCACGTTGCCTCCACCATGTTTTACAGAGGATGTGGTGTGCCTTGGATCATGTGCCGTTCCCTTTCTTCTCCAAACTTTTTTCTTCCCATCATTCTGGTACAGGTTGATCTTTGTCTCATCTGTCCATAGAATACTTTTCCAGAACTGAGCTGGCTTCTTGAGGTGTTTTTCTGCAAATTTAACTCTGGCCTGTCTATTTTTGGTATTGATGAATGGTTTGCATCTAGATGTGAACCCTTTGTATTTACTGTCATGGAGTTTTCTCTTTACTGTTGACTTAGAGACAGATACACCTACTTCACTGAGAGTATTCTGGACTTCAGTTGATGTTGTGAACGGGTTCTTCTTCACCAAATTAAGTATGCGGCGATCATCCACCACTGTTGTCATCCGTGGACGCCCAGGCCTTTTTGAGTTCCCAAGCTCACCAGTCAATTCCTTTTTTCTCAGAATGTACCCAACTGTTGATTTTGCTACTCCAAGCATGTCTGCTATCTCTCTGATGGATTTTTTCTTTTTTTTCAGCCTCAGGATGTTCTGCTTCACCTCAATTGAGAGTTCCTTTGACCGCATGTTGTCTGCTCACAGCAACAGCTTCCAAATGCAAAACCACACACCTGGAATCCACCCCTGACCTTTTAACTACTTCATTGATTACAGGTTAACGAGGGAGATTCCTTCAGAGTTAATTGCAGCCCTTAGAGTCCATTGTCCAATTAATTTTGGTCCCTTGAAAAAGAGGACGCTATGCATTACAGAGCTATGATTCCTAAACCCTTTCTCCGATTTGGATGTGGAAACTATCATATTGCAGCTGGGAGTGTGCACTTTCAGCACATATTATATATATAATTGTATTTCTGAACATGTTTTTGTAAACAGCTAAAATAACAAAACTTGTGTCACTGTCCAAATATTTCTGGCCCTAACTGTATATATATATATATATATATATATACTAGACTGTGGCCCGATTCTAATGCATCGGGTATTCTAGAATATGCATGTCCCCGTAGTATATGGACAATGATGATTCCAGAATTCGCGGCAGAATGTGCCCGTCGCTGATTGGTCGAGGCAACCTTTATGACATCATCGTCGCCATGGCAACCATTATGACATCATCGTCGCTGTGCCCGTTGCTGATTGGTCGAGGCCTGGTGGCCTCGACCAATCAGACGCAGGATGTCTACGTCCTTTATGACATCATCGTCGCTGTGCCCGTTGCTGATTGGTCGAGGCCTAGCGGCCTCGACCAATCAGAGACGCGGGATTTCTACGTCGATGCTGTGCCGGTCTCTGATTGGTCGAGGCCTGACGGCCTCGACCAATCAGAGAGCCGGGATTTCCAGGACAGACAGACAGACAGACAGACAGACGGAAAAACCCTTAGACAATTATATATATAGATGTCAGTGAGACACACATATATACTGTATATATATATATATTGATATTTAATACAGCGCTAGATAGCATAAAGGCCAGTAATTCAATTACTGGCTTTTGCTTCTCCTTATCAAACCCGACAGTATATGAGACATGGTTTACATACAGTAAACCATTTCATATCCCTTTTTTTTTGCATATTCCTCACTACTAATGTTAGTAGAGTCTGTGTGCAAAATTTGGGGGCTCTAGCTGATAAAATAAAGGGTTAAATCGCGGGGAAAAATGGCGTGGGCAACCGCGCAATTTTCCCCGCCAGAGTTGGAAAGCCAGTGACTGAGGGAAGATATTAATAGCCTAGAGAAGGACCTTGGATATTGGCCCCCCTGGCTAAAAACATCTGCCCCCAGCCACCACAGAAAAGGCAAATCTGTAAGATGCGCCTATTCTGGCACTTAGCCTCTCTCTTCCCACTCCCCTGTAGCGGTGGGATATGGGGTAATAAAGGGTTAATGCCACCTTGCTATTGTAAGGTGACATTAAGCCTGGTTAATAATGGAGAGGTGTCAATAAGACACCTATCCATTATTAATCCAATAGTAGTAAATGGTTAATAAAACACACACACCTTAGGAAAAAAGTATTTTATTGAAATAAAGACACAGGGTGTTGTAATAGTTTATTATACTCTCAATCCAAATGACGACCCTCGTTCTGTAAAAGAAAAAAAAAGAAAAAAGCAACAATATCCCATACCTTTCCGCCGCTCAGTCACGTCCCACGCTGTAAATCCATCTGAAGGGGTTAAAAAATTTTACAGCCAGGAGCCTACTAATGCAGCTGTGCTCCTGACTGTAAAAACTGGGAAATGAATTGAAAGCAGGGAAACGTAGCATCGTAGACTTGCGGTGCTGCACCCCCTGCTGGTATAAACTCATATGAACTCGAGCATGCGAATTTTTCTGAATATTTTCTCACGCTCGAGTTCCTATGAGTTTATGAGCTATGTAGTATATTGCACAGCCCGTAGTATATTGCACAGAGACGTAGTATACAGCACAGACACGTAGTATACTGCCCAGTTACGTAGTATATTGCCCAGCCACGTATGTAACAGGTTAAAAAAGACTTAAAATAAAAAATAAACATGTACTCACCCTCCGAAGGCCAATTGAAGTCCTGGCGCCTGTGTGTGGTGCACGCGGCAGCTTCCGGTCCCAGGGTTGGTATGAGCGCAGGACCTGTGATGACGTCGCGGTCACATGACCATGAGGTCATGGCAGGTCCTTCTCGCATAGCATACTTGACACCGGAACCTGCCGCTTGCACTGCGGAGGACAACACGACGTCGGAGGGTGAGAATAAAGTTTTTTTAAAATTATTATTTGTAACATTAGATCTGTTTACTATTGATGCTGCATACGCAACATCAATAGTAAAAAGTTGGTCACACAGGGTTAATAGCTGCGTTAATGGAGTGTGTTACACCGCGGCATAACGCGGTCCACTAATGCTGCCATTAACCCTGTGTGAGGGCTGGCTGGAGGGAGTACGGAGCGGGCACTGACTGTGGGGAGGAAGGAGCGGCCATTTTGCCGGCTGACTGTGCCCGTCGCTGATTGGTCGTGGCAATGGCCGTGGGCGTTTTGCCACGACCAATCAGCGACTTGGATTTCCATGATAGACAGAGGCCGTGACCAATTAATATCCGTGACAGGCAGACAGAAAGACAGAAAGAAAGACAGACAGACAGACGGAAGTGACCATTAGACAATTATATAGTAGATATGTGTCTCACTGACATATATACTGTATATACAGTATATAGACTGTATATATGTTTTCACGAATATTCGAGCCCATGGATCTATTCTATGTCAATTTTGCAAGCCGGCGAGAAAATCTCGCCGTACGGATGTCATACGGATTACATATGGAGGTTTACATGCGCAAAATACGCAGCCACACCCTGCTTACGGATCACTGTTTTGGGATCATTTCTGCGTATTACGCCTGTAA
This sequence comes from Ranitomeya imitator, assembly GCF_032444005.1. NCBI lineage: Eukaryota > Metazoa > Chordata > Amphibia > Anura > Dendrobatidae > Ranitomeya > Ranitomeya imitator. The sequence goes on along the minus strand of NC_091283.1, from coordinate 417,575,105 downwards.
AATACGGACCGCATTTCCTGACGCTGAGTGTGACGCCGGCCTTAGATGTGGACAACAAGGTGCCAGCTGTGTACCCTGCCGACACCCGCATATAACAGCATCTACTGAAGCCAAAGGAAAACGCTGCTATTTTTCCACTTACATAGAGGCATTTAAATGGCACAATTGCTTGGTGAAATTGTCCTGAGGCTCATCACTCACTGTGACCATTACAACTATATCCCGGGTAGCTGACGGGTTGCCATTGCATATGGGATCCTGCCAAATGCCTCCTATCTTCTTGATGTTCCTATGAACCCCAATCTATGGCTGGCCTTCATAGGAGATCAGCATTTTTACTACTGTATATACCATAGTATTGTAGTATATAGAGCAAGTGTTCAAGTCCTCTATGGCAAATAAACATTAATAAAAAATATTTTAAAAAACACACACGTTTAAATTATCCTCCATTTCTCACCTCAAAAATAAAAAAAATAAAAATAGGAAGAATAAACATATTTGATGTTACCGTTTCTGATCTAATTCTGATCAATGAAAATATAAAATGAAGTAGAAACCATAAAGCAAGAAAAAATAGAAATAGTCTATGGACCTCCCCAAAAATGTTCATTGAATGTGAGGTGGGATAAAAAACAAAAACAAAACAAAACAGAGGGCAGAGCCTAAAACATAAGGGCACATGCGCACTTATGGTTTAGGCTCTGCCTGCAGTAGGACAGAGCAACATGCGCAGCTGAGAAATTTCACCCGGCTATGTGGATGACGCAGGAGGCAAAAAACCGTATCACAAAGTTACTTTGAATATATAAATGATGCAATACAGCTTTATATTGACTATAGCCTTTGTGTTCATTTGTGAATAGCAGCTCTGAAGCACAAACTACGGCAGACATAGTGCAGATTGCGTCCACTTTGAAAATTGGATTTTCAACTAATACTGATTGGTTTCATCATGGACCTACTAAAATGGTGCCATATAATTCTCTCCCTTAGGCCGGCTTCACACTTGCGAGTTTTACGGACGTAAAAGCGCAGAAACTACGTCCGTAAAACTCGCAAAAAATACGGCACAATTACTCTCTATGCCCCTGCTCCTATCTGCCGTATTAAACTGATCAGTATTAGGCCGGCTTCACACTTGCGAGTTTTACGGACGTAAGAGCGCAGAAACTACGTCCGTAAAACTCGCAAAAAATACGGCACAATTATTCTCTATGCCCCTGCTCCTATCTGCCGTATTTTACTGATCAGTATTAGGGCCCCTTTCCACTTGTGTGAGAAAAAAACGGTCCGATTTATGGACTGAAAAAACGGATGTAACATGTGCGATTGTCATGCGAGTGTCATGGGAGTGTCATGCGATTTTTAATCGCATCATCCGTTTTTACATCCGTATGCAATCCGTTTTTTTTCTCTGCAAATATTTTTATACAGTCATTTACAGGACTATTTACAGTGTTCTGTGCCACAGAATGGTAAGGTATCCGTAAAAAACGGATGGATTACGGATGGTCCGTATTCCATGCGTTTTTTCTCTCGCACCCATTGACTTGCATTGGCGAGTCTCGTCTGAGAATCTCAGCAATACGCAGCATGCTGCGATTTTTTTCTCAGCCGACACAGATTTTTCTCAGTCCGATTTTGGCTGGGGAAAAAATCGCAAATGGAATGTCACCTATTGAAAAACATTGGTCCGAGTGCAATCCGATTTTTTATCGGATTGCACTCGTCCGTTTTTCTCACAAGTGGAAAGGGGCCCTTATACGGCTTTCTACGCCCGTACAAAATCGCAGCATGCTGCGTTTGTCACCGTACTGCGCAAGAAATACGCCAATGAAAGTCTATGGAAGCGTGAAAAATACGGATTTCACACGGACAAGCAGTGTGACTTGCGAGAAATACGCAGCGCTGTTAGAGAGAAAAGCCGGTAATTCAGTGCGGTGTACAGTAAAATCACACTGACAGCTTACAGTAGAATAGGTAGAATAAATGTGTACACATAGAATAGGTATATATATATATATATGTCAGTGAGACACATATATGTATATATATTAATATTTTTTCCAGCGCTATACAGCTTGAAAGCCGGTAATTCAATTACCGGCTTTTTCTTTCTCCTTCCTAAAACCCGACATGATTTGAGACATGGTTTACATACAGTAAACCATGTCTTCTCTCCATTTTTTTTGCAGATTCCACACTACTAATGTCAGTAGTGTGTATCTGCAAAATTTGGCCGTTCTAGCTCTTAAAATAAAGGGTTAAATGGCGGAAAAAATTGGCGTGGGCTCCCGCGCAATTTTCTCCGCCAGAGTAGTAAAGCCAGTGACTGAGGGCAGATATTAATAGCCTGGAGAGGGTCCATGGTTATTGGCCCCCCCCTGGCTAAAAATATCTTCCCCCAGCCACCCCAGAACAGGCACATCTGGAAGATGCGCCTATTCTGGCACTTGGCCACTCTCTTCCCATTCCCGTGTAGCGGTGGGATATGGGGTAATGAAGGGTTAATGCCACCTTGCTATTGTAAGGTGACATTAAGCCTAATTAATAATGGAGAGGCGTCAGTTATGACACCTATCCATTATTAATCCAATTGAATGAAAGGGTTAAATAAAACACAAACACATTATTTAAAATTATTTTAATGAAATAAAAACAATGGTTGTTGGAGTATTTTATTCTACGCCCAATCCAGTCACTGAAGACCCTCGTTCTGTGAAAGAAAAAACATAATAAACCAACAATATACTTACCCTCCGCAGATCTGTAACGTCCAACGATGTAAATCCTTCTGAAGGGGTTAAAACATTTTGCAGCAAGGAGCTTTGCTAATGCAATGCTACTCCTCGCTGCAAAACCCCAGGGAATGAGTCTAAATATAGATCAATGAGCTATATTTAGCTTCATTTGCGGTGAGGCGCCCTCTGCTGGCTGTTCATAGATCGTGGGAGCTTTCCTTGAAAGCTCCCAGGCTTTCTAGGAAAGTTCCCACGATCTATGAACAGCCAGCAGAGGGCGCCTCACCGCAAATGAAGCTAAATATAGCTCATTGATCTATATTTAGACTCATTCCCCGGGGTTTTGCAGCGAGGAGTAGCATTGCATTAGCAAAGCTCCTTGCTGCAAAATGTTTTAACCCCTTCAGAAGGATTTACATCGTTGGACGTTACAGATCTGCGGAGGGTAAGTATATTGTTGGTTTATTATGTTTTTTCTTTCACAGAACGAGGGTCTTCAGTGACTGGATTGGGCGTAGAATAAAATACTCCAACAACCATTGTTTTTATTTCAATAAAATAATTTTAAATAATGTGTTTGTGTTTTATTTAACCCTTTACTACAATTGGATTAATAATGGATAGGTGTCATAATTGACGCCTCTCCATTATTAATTAGGCTTAATGTCACCTTACAATAGCAAGGTGGCATTAACCCTTCATTACCCCATATCCCACCGCTACACGGGAATGGGAAGAGAGTGGCCAAGTGCCAGAATAGGCGCATCTTCCAGATGTGCCTTTTCTGGGGTGGCTGGGGGCAGATATTTGTAGCCAGGGGGGGGGCCAATAACCATGGACCCTCTCCAGGCTATTAATATCTGCCCTCAGTCACTGGCTTTACTACTCTGGCGGAGAAAATTGCGCGGGAGCCCACGCCAATTTTTTCCGCCATTTAACCCTTTATTTTAAGAGCTAGAACGGCCAAATTTTGCAGATACACTCTACTGACATTAGTAGTGTGAAATCTGCAAAAAAATGGAGAGAAGACATGGTTTACTGTATGTAAACCATGTCTCAAATCATGTCGGGTTTAAGGAAGGAGAAAGAAAAAGCCGGTAATTGAATTACCGGCTTTTTGCTATATCGCGGCTGTATGAAGTAAGAATATATATACATATATGTGTCTCACTTACATATATATATATATATATATATATATATATATATATATACCTATTCTATGTGTACATATTTATTCTACCTATTCTACTGTAAGCTGTCAGTGTGATTTTACTGTACCCCGCACTGAATTGCCGGCTTTTCTCTCTAACACCGCTGCGTATTCCTCGCAAGTCACACTGCTGGTCCGTGTGTAATCCGTATTTTTGGGGCTTCCATAGACTTTCATTGGCGTTTTATTTGCGCAATACGGTGACAAACGCAGCATGCTGCGATTTTCTACGGCCGTAGAAAGCCGTATAATACTGATCAGTTTAATACGGCAGATAGGAGCAGGGGCATAGAGAGTAATTGTGCCGTATTTTTTGCGAGTTTTATGGACGTAGTTTCTGCGCTTTTACGTCCGTAAAACTCGCAAGTGTGAAGCCGGCCTTAGAAGGGAGGCTTTTGGGCAGAGTTTACCTAAACCCTCCTCCTTTTCTGGCTGGGACATATCAAATTTGATTGTTTTGGAAATTTCTGAAATGGGTAATTTGTGGCTGCAAGGTAAAATCTTTTCCATGGGTCCTTCCTAATACTGGTGTATTCTTCAGTACAGAGTCATCTATGGCCCACATTACACCTCAGGGCTCTAAGTGTGACAAATGCTTTTGCACCCACTATAGTTACACCGCTTGTATATTATAGAGGCAATTCAACCCCACCAGCAGAGGGCAGTATTTACTACACATTTGCTTCTTCTCACACCATGGATCCAGAAAATCATAAAGGAACAATAAGTACAAGGAGACCTCTTGCAGCGCCCCAGGGTCCTGGTCGTTGCAGTAATGTCATTCTTCCACCAGGGGGAGTGATGTTACGTCTGAAGGCAATAAAGGAGATCACTTTACCAGGTATCACAAACCATTCAACACACTTCACACTCCAGTCCACCAGGGGGAGCTATGCTCCTATTTATTAGGGCACTCTTCACAATTAGTTAAAACTGGTGGTCTGGATAGGAGGAGAGGCAGAAGCGAGCTGGGTTTCACCCAGGCAGCACCAGTCTGGAAGAAGCTGGCTGGGCTTCACCCAGTGAGCTGCTATCTGAGCACCGCTCGGGTAGTTGGTCCCTGACAGGGGTGGGATCCTGTCAGAGGCCTAGACAGAAGGTCACGGAGCTGCGCCTGCCCCACGTGCGGCAGCATCCTAAGAAAGAGACATTGAAGGAGAATTGTATTGTAGAGGGTGAGAAACGAAGTCATAGCACAAGGAGAGGAAACCAGAAGGAGTTCTGCCCTGCAACAGGCTGCCTCCTTCTGAGGCGCAGAAATCCGGTAGCCGGAACACCGAAGGAGTCATCGTCTCCACGCCTGGCTCCAGAGAGCAGCAGGACAGCTAATTCCATATTAGTTGCCTGACCTTTTACCCAGGATGCACAGTGGCAACTTGTTGGGGCTGGGGCATGCTAGAGTCCCTGTAAAAAGCCTCAGGCCATCAGTCATACGGGTTGTTCCTGTCCATCTGGGGGACAGAGAGAGAAACATAACACCAACATCAGTTATGAGGACCTTACCGAGAAGCTTAGCAGGACGTGACTACAACACTCAGGCGCTAGAGGAAGGCTACTGATTTCCACCTGGATAAGGGGACTCTGGATTTGCCTTCGGATCGGCCGGACTCTGCCTGCCCTGTGATCTGGTGCTCTGGACTGTGGATGCTGAAGCCTTCAGTAAAAAGGTAAAGAGACTGCAACCTTGTGTCATTGTTATTCACTGCGCCTCACACCATCCACCATCTACACTCTGGGAAGCCTTGGGGACACACTTCACCTGTGGGAAGGTATACCATCTAGCTGCCATAACATCACCCCAGCGGACCCCTAAGCAGCGTCGGTCACCGTGACCGAATACCACAGATGGCGTCATGAACATTCCCTATTAAAGACCTTTCCCTTTTACAACGGACATCCCAAGGGCCATGGACGGGGTCAGCCACCGTGACATCCCCCTTGAGAACCGAAGGGCCCGGTACTGAGTTCCCCTAGCCCTTGGGGGCGCTCCAATTTTACATAGGTAACAAGTGCTATGTACAGTATCGTAAGCAATCATCACTGACAATCAGGAGACTCATGGAATTAGGACAGCTCAGGAAAAAAACTGATCCTCCCATATACAAAGCCCAGGTGTGGGTGGAAGAAAAGGGACAGTGCCGCGGGTACCTTTTTTGTGCCGGGTTCGGAACTGTTGGGGCTGTCTCCTGTTGTCGGGGGAAAGCTTAAGAGACCGGACCAATCATTGGAGGTGGAAACTTGCAAACTCAGCACATGAGGAAACTGGCAGATTTGGCGGGAATAGACAGCGCGCAGCAGGGGGACTTGAGTGCCTAGCCATCAAGCATCGATATAGCGCAGGCCCGCACTTGAGCTTCCCCGCCACCGATGACAGAGACTGTGAGGATGGACGTGCAATGTGCCCGTTGGTCACTACAAAGTGTGGTGTTGAATGTTCTGGGCTAGAGAGCACTGTGCGCGTGCTACCAGAGAGAGACCGGGTGCAGGACTGTCATCTGCACCCTAATTCACCAGTGTATGTCTGCCGGGTCCCGTCAGGCTCAGACAGTGCCTTGGCGCACACTCCTCCGGCCACATCAGTATATGAACTAGGGGCTCAGCGGAAGGTATCGGAGACCAACCGCTGCTGCTAGAAGACAGATCATGGTTACCTCCAGGACCATATTGGAGAAGCGCAGCATCAGCGTTTGTTGGTACCATCACCTGCTCCGGGACTACCACGTCTTGATAAACGTCTGACAGGCTAAGTTAACCCCCAAGAACTGTTAATACCTTTTTTCCCAATGTTCCTTAACCCCTGTATATTATCTATATTTTGAACTGCCTACCCAACCCCCTAGTTAACCTTTAATCTCCCTATAAGGAGTATCTTAGTGTGAATTGCTAACCCTTGCTCTGTTTCCTGTCCATCACTGCATCCCGCAACCTGCTCACACTTGGTGTAGACAGCAGGATGCACTCTACAGGAATAGACCAAGTGGTCATAGGTACCCCAAGGGCTAGTATATTGCTGGGGGTAATGTTGAGCAACCTCCCAAAGTTTACAGGGGCAACACTCTGCTGTGGGACTGGAGTGAGCGGGTCAGGGATTTCTTAAGGATGCACCCCATGACCCCTGCGCATGGAGGCAGAGATTGCTATGATGGCTCTGGACGGAGAGGCGAGGAGCTCCATTATGTTTTCCCCCCATAAGTGAGATACCATCACCTCACCATCTCTTCTACAAATCTTAGAAGAAATGCATGGAGTCCCCACGTGGGAGAGTTGTGCATGTGTGTTATGAACAGGTAATTCAGAACCACAATGGACATTGAAGTTCAGAGCACACAAAGTGACCTGACAATTACCAAAAACAAAGGACGAGCTCTGAGACGTGGGAACTCTGCTGACCGCAATCCCTAATCCTAACACACCACACTAGAAGTAGCCGTGGATTGCGCCTAACGCTCCCTATGCAACTCGGCACCGCCTGAGAAACTAACTAGCCCTGAAGATAGAAAAATAAGCCTACCTTGCCTCAGAGAAATTCCCCAAAGGAAAAGGCAGCCCCCCACATATAATGACTGTGAGTAAGATGAAAATACAAACACAGAGATTAAATAGATTTAGCAAAGTGAGGCCCGACTTACTGAATAGACCGAGGATAGGAAAGATAGCTTTGCGGTCAACACAAAAACCTACAAACAACCACGCAGAGGGGCAAAAAGACCCTCCGCACCGACTAACGGTACAAAGGTGCTCCCTCTGCGTCTCAGAGCTTCCAGCAAGCAAGAAAAACCAATAAAGCAAGCTGGACAGAAAAAATAGCAAGCAAAAATAACACAAGCAAAACTTAGCTTATGCAGGATAGACAGGCCACAGGAACGATCCAGGAGGAAGCAAGACCAATACTAGAACATTGACTGGAGGCCAGGATCAAAGCACCAGGTGGAGTTAAATAGAGCAGCACCTAAAGACTTAACCTCATCACCTGAGGAAGGAAACTCAGAAGCCGCAGTACCACTCTCATCCACCAAAGGAAGCTCATAGACAGAACCAGCCGAAGTACCACTCTCGACCACAGGAGGGAGCTTGGCCACAGAATTCACAACAGTACCCCCTTCCTTGAGGAGGGGTCACCGAACCCTCACCAGAGCCCCCAGGCCGACCAGGATGAGCCAAATGAAAGGCACGAACCAGATCGGCAGCATGGACATCAGAGGCAAAGACCCAGGAATTATCTTCCTGACCATAACCTTTCCACTTAACCAGATACTGGAGTTTCCGTCTCGAAACACGAGAATCCAAAATCTTCTCCACTATATACTCCAATTCCCCTTCAACCAAAACCGGAGCAGGAGGATCAATAGATGGAACCACAGGTGCCACGTATCTCCGCAACAATGACCTATGGAACACGTTATGGATGGAAAAAGAAGCTGGAAGAGTCAAACAAAAAGACACAGGATTAAGAACCTCAGAAATCCTATATGGACCAATGAAACGAGGCTTAAATTTAGGAGAGGAAACCTTCATAGGAATATAACGAGATGACAACCAAACCAAATCCCCAACACGAAGTCGGGGACCCACACAGCGCCTGCGGTTAGCGAAACGTTGAGCCTTCTCCTGGGACAAAGTCAGATTGTCCACTACATGAGTCCAAATCTGCTGCAACCTATCCACCACAGTATCTACACCAGGACAGTCCGAAGACTCAACCTGCCCTGAAGAGAAACGAGGGTGGAACCCAGAATTGCAGAAAAACGGCGAAACCAAAGTAGCCGAGCTGGCCCGATTATTAAGGGCGAACTCAGCCAAAGGCAAAAAGGACACCCAATCATCCTGATCAGCAGAAACAAAACATCTCAGATATGTTTCCAAGGTCTGATTGGTTCGTTCAGTCTGGCCATTTGTCTGAGGATGGAAAGCCGAGGAAAAAGACAAATCAATGCCCATCCTAGCACAAAAGGCTCGCCAAAACCTCGAAACAAACTGGGAACCTCTGTCAGAAACGATGTTCTCTGGAATGCCATGTAAACGAACCACATGCTGGAAAAACAACGGCACCAAATCAGAGGAGGAAGGCAATTTAGACAAGGGCACCAAATGACCATCTTAGAGAAGCGATCACAAACCACCCAAATGACCGACATTCTTTGAGAGACGGGGAGATCCGAAATAAAATCCATAGAGATATGTGTCCAAGGCCTCTTCGGGACCGGCAAGGGCAAAAGCAACCCACTGGCACGAGAACAGCAGGGCTTAGCCCGAGCACAAATCCCACAGGACTGCACAAAAGAACGCACTCCTAGACAGGGCATCCGCCTTCACATTTTTAGAGCCCGGAAGGTACGAAACCACAAAGTCAAAACGGGAGAAAAACAGCGACCAACGAGCCTGTCTAGGATTCAACCGTTTGGCAGACTTGAGATAAGTCAAGTTTTTGTGATCAGTCAAGACCACCACGCGATGCTTAGCTCCTTCAAGCCAATGACGCCACTCCTCGAATGCCCACTTCATGGCTAGCAACTCTTGATTGCCAACATCATAATTTCGCTCAGCAGGCGAAAATTTCCTGGAAAAGAAGGCGCATGGTTTCATCACCGAGCAATCAGAACTTCTCTGCGACAAAACAGCCCCTGCTCCAATTTCGGAAGCATCAACCTCGACCTGGAACGGAAGCGAAACATCTGGTTGGCACAACACAGGGGCAGAAGAAAAACGACGCTTCAACTCCTGAAAAGCTTCCACAGCAGCAGAAGACCAATTGACCACATCAGCACCCTTCTTGGTTAAATCAGTCAACGGTTTAGCAATGCTAGAAAAATTAGCGATGAAGTGACGATAAAAATTAGCAAAGCCCAGGAACTTCTGCAGACTCTTCAGAGATGTTGGCTGAGTCCAATCATAAATGGCCTGAACTTTAACAGGGTCCATCTCGATAGTAGAAGGAGAAAAAATGAACCCCAAAAATGAAATCTTCTGAACACCAAAGAGACACTTTGACCCCTTCACAAACAAAGAATTAGCACGTAGGACCTGGAACACCATTCTGACCTGCTTCACATGAGACTCCCAATCATCCGAGAAGACCAAAATATCATCCAAGTATACAATCAGGAATTTATCCAGGTACTCTCGGAAGATGACATGCATAAAGGACTGAAACACTGATGGAGCATTAGAAAGTCCGAATGGCATAACCAGGTACTCAAAATGGCCTTCGGGCGTATTAAATGCTGTTTTCCATTCATCGCCCCGTTTAATACGCACAAGATTATACGCACCACGAAGATCTATCTTGGTGAACCAACTAGCCCCCTTAATCCGAGCAAACAAATCAGACAGCAGCGGCAAGGGGTACTGAAATTTGACCGTAATTTTATTTAGAAGGCGGTAATCAATACAAGGTCTCAGCGAACCATCCTTCTTGGCCACAAAAAAGAACCCTGCTCCCAATGGCGACGATGACGGGCGAATATGACCCTTCTCCAAAGACTCCTTCACGTAACTCCGCATAGCGGCGTGCTCAGGTACAGATAAATTAAACAGTCGACCCTTAGGAAACTTACTACCAGGAATCAAATCGATAGCACAATCACAATCCCTATGCGGAGGTAGGGCATTGGACTTGGGCTCATCGAATACATCCCGGTAATCAGACAAGAACTCTGGGACCTCAGAAGGGGTGGATGATGAGATAGACAGAGATGGAACATCACCATGTACCCCCTGACAGCCCCAGCTGGATACAGACATTGATTTCCAATCTAATACTGTGTTATGGACTTGTAGCCATGGCAACCCCAACACGACCACATCATGCAGATTATGCAACACCAGAAAGCGAATATCCTCCTGGTGCGCAGGAGCCATGCACATGGTCAGCTGGGTCCAATACTGAGGCTTATTCTTGGCCAAAGGCGTAGCATCAATTCCTCTCAATGAACAAGAAAAAGAAAAGATCATGTTGCTGCGTACCGGTCAGCACATTATTACTGTTTATTTAGGGCTATATGGTACTGTGATATTAGTAGTCCTTTGCGTGTGTATATTATGCATTGCTCCAATGGAGGTTGAGAGTTCTACAATATATATTTTTTCATATGGTGTTTGTTAATGTTTGATCTTGTTTGGGATCACTATATTTGTTCATGCTTATACATCTCTGTGTGATTGGGAGGGGATAGGGTTGTGGGTTGTCATTTTCCCTATACTAGGATATGACTGCTGTGTTTTTTGGTGTTGTATTTTTAAATGTTTTTAATCTTGCTTTTTTGTGTGTGGTATTTAGTTATGCTGATCAATAAAGAAACTATGTTATTTTGATATTTGTCTGAGGTGCTCCCATTTTTATGGACATGATCTTTTCTTTTTCTTGTTCGTTGTAGCTTGTCAAGTCCATGGTGAGCCCCAGTATATAATTATTTGGGTATATGCATTTAGTGGTGCCCTCCACCTTTCTCCATTTTATCATCAATTCCTCTCAATGGAATAGGACACTGCAAGGGCTCCAAGACAAACCCACAGCGCCTAGCAAACTCCAAGTCCATCAAATTCAGGGCAGCGCCTGAATCCACAAATGCCATGACAGAATAGGAAGACAAAGAGCAGATCAAAGTAACGGACAAAAGAAATTTCGACTGTACCGTACCAATGGTGGCAGACCTAGCGAACCGCTTAGTGCGCTTAGGACAATCGGAGATAGCATGAGTGGAATCACCACAGTAGAAACACAGCCCATTCTGACGTCTGTGTTCTTGCCTTTCAGCTCTGGTCAAAATCCTATCGCACTGCATAGGCTCAGGTTCATGCTCAGATAATACCGCCAAATGGTGCACAGATTTACACTCGCGTAAGCGTCGACCGATCTGAATGGCCAAAGACATAGACTCATTCAGACCAGCAGGCATAGGAAATCCCACCATGACATCCTTAAGGGCTTCAGAGAGACCCTTTCTGAAAATAGCTGCCAGCGCACATTCATTCCATTGAGTGAGCACGGACCACTTTCTAAACTTCTGACAATAAATCTCTATCTCATCCTGACCCTGACACAGAGCCAGCAAATTTTTCTCTGCCTGATCCACTGAATTAGGTTCGTCGTACAGCAATCCGAGCGCCAGAAAAAACGCATCAATATTACATAATGCAGGATCTCCTGGCACAAGGGAAAATGCCCAGTCTTGAGGGTCGCCACGTAATAAAGAAATAATGATCTTAACTTGTTGTACTGGGTCACCAGAGGAGCGGGGTTTCAAAGCCAGAAATAGTTTACAATTATTTTTAAAATTCAAAAACTTTGCTCTATCGCCAGAAAATAACTCAGGAATAGGAATCTTAGGTTCTAACATAGGATTCTGAACCACTAAATCTTGAATATTCTGTACATTTATAGCGAGATTATCCATCAAAGAGAACAGACCTTGAATGTCCATGTCCACACCTGTGTTCTGAACCACCCTGATGTAAAGGGGAAAAGAAAGACAGAACACAGTGCAAAGAAAAAAAAATGGTCTCAGAACTTCTCTTTTCCCTCTATTGAGAAGCATTAGTACTTTGGGCCTCCAGTACTGTTATGAACAGGTAATTCAGAACCACAATGGACATTGAAGTTCAGAGCACACAAAGTGACCTGACAATTACCAAAAACAAAGGACGAGCTCTGAGACGTGGGAACTCTGCTGACCGCAATCCCTAATCCTAACACACCACACTAGAGGTAGCCGTGGAATGCGCCTAACGCTCCCTATGCAAGTCGGCACAGCCTGAGAAACTAGCTAGCCCTGAAGATAGAAAAATAAGCCTACCTTGCCTCAGAGAAATTCCCCAAAGGAAAAGGCAGCCCCCCACATATAATGACTGTGAGTAAGATGAAAATACAAACACAGAGATGAAATAGATTTAGCAAAGTGAGGCCCGACTTACTGAATAGACCGAGGATAGGAAAGATAGGTTTGCGGTCAACACAAAAACCTACAAACAACCACGCAGAGGGGCAAAAAGACCCTCCGCACCGACTAACGGTACGGAGGTGCTTCCTCTGCGTCTCAGAGCTTCCAGCAAGCAAGAAAAACCAATAAAGCAAGCTGGACAGAAAAAATAGCAAGCAAAAATAACACAAGCAAAACTTAGCTTATGCAGGATAGACAGGCCACAGGAACGATCCAGGAGGAAGCAAGACCAATACTAGAACATTGACTGGAGGCCAGGATCAAAGCACCAGGTGGAGTTAAATAGAGCAGCACCTAACGACTTAACCTCATCACCTGAGGAAGGAAACTCAGAAGCCGCAGTACCACTCTCATCCACCAAAGGAAGCTCACAGACAGAACCAGCCGAAGTACCACTCTCGACCACAGGAGGGAGCTTGGCCACAGAATTCACAACACATGTGCCTGTTTAGCCATGTCCAAAGGAAGGGGGAGTCCTTGACACAGTACACGAATGTGCTGTAGGCGATTCACGCTGCGATCGCTAAGCGAGATGACATAGGTGTTCTGAGAGATCAGCTGGTAGCAGGCTTTAGAGACTCGTTGCTTAAACAGGCCTTGCAGGAGCGCATGTGAGTTTATCCACGTATGTCTTTTTTGGAAGTAGGGGCCGAAGCGCGTGCGTAAGAGTAGGAGCAGAGGGTGACAGTCCCTGCAGGGAAGGTGCAGAGTGGAGAGGTTTCCGTCCCGTTGGCAACCGAACCAAGTTGGGTAAAGGAACTTCGGAAGGAAATCCAAGACATGTGAGAGGAATAGTCTGACCTGAAGAAGAAACCTTTGGTGTCCCTGAACCCCTTCAGAGGCAGAACTGGTCTTGAGCCTCGCCAGGGACCGAGACCGCAACGCGTAGAAGGGCCGTCGGCCTGTTTCAACTGCGGGGACACTGGACATTATGCTAAAGGATGTGCACGCCCATCCACCGCTGTTCGTTAATCTAGCAAGCTCCATGGCTGGGGGACACCACCCAGAGCCTGAGCAGCTAAGAAGGAGAGAAAGAAGTCCCACAAGTTTAGTTTCTTTGAGTCCACTTGTTTGGGCCCACTGTGACTTTAGGAATGAATGTACTGAAGGAATTGGGAAACATCCTGGTCAGTGAGTCAGCTGATGTTTTTCTATACCAATGGAGCCCTCGCACCACTCAGAGAAAAGTGTTCCAACAGGTGATATGAATGGCTCAAGCCCAGGAGGCATCGAGTGAAGGTAGAGCATTAGGCAAGGTAATCGTTCTGGCCTCCACAAATTCGTCTTGCCACCAGGTCAAAGTGTGCTCATGTTACCTATCTGAGCCTGCACTCCTCTTGAAGGAGTCAAAGTTCAGATAGAACCATCTGTTATGGATCAATTACTTCCAGGGCTCCTCATTGCGCGGACGTTAGCGATCGTTGATGACGGAAATGTACCAGTGCGATTTGTTAATCTCGGAGAGAGTGATCTCACGCTTCAGCCCAAGAGTGAAGTAGCACAGATCATGGGAATGCCAGAACAGCTGATACCAACAGAGGCAGTGAAGCAGGGGGATCCCAAAACAGTGGACGTATCGGTGTGCTCCGAACCAGAATCTAACCACCTAAAAGAAGGACGCCGAATCCGGGGGCAGATGTGGGCCAAGCTAACGGAACTCTCACCCAACAAGTACAAGTGGAAGTGGTGCTGGAGTGATACCAAGATGTTTTCGCTCATCATGATGATGATTTTGGATGTACCGCAGCTATCCTGCATGAGATTCCAATGGGAAGTACCACACCCATCAGAGAATGATACCGACAGATCCCACCACAAATGTACCAGGAGGTGAAGGATATTTTGGTGCATATGTTCCAGAGTGGAGTCATCCAAGAGAGACAAAGCCCGTGGGCCATACCCATTGTCCTAGTATAGTAAGGAAGAAAAACGGAACCTTGCGCTTCTGTGTAGACTATAGGAAACTGAACGCTTGCACCGTGTGAAATTCGTACCCACTACCGAGAATTGAAGAATCACTGTCCGCCTTGGGAAAAGTGAAGTACTTCTCATGATTAGATCTGGCTAGTGGATATTGACAAGTACCCGTGTCCGATCATGATCGGGTGAAGACAGCATTCATACTGCCTATGGGGTTCTTTGAGTTCAACCGGATGCCTTTCAGCCTTACTTACGCACCCGGGACCTTTCAGCGATTGATGGAGAGGTGCTTGGGAGACTTGAACTTCGAGGATATCCTCATTTACTTAGACAGCATCATTGTCTACATGGCCATATTAGAGGAACACTTACAACAGCTGGAGCAAGTATTGAGCCGACTACAGAGGCACGGCCTGAAAGTAAAACCTCGGAAATGTCACCTCTTTCACCAGCAAATTGAGTACTTGGGACATGTCGTCTCCGCAGAAGGGGTGAGTCCATCCTGTGAGAAGGTAGCCGTGGTACAGGACTGGCCCACCCCAAAGACCGTGAAGGATGCCCGGGCCTTTCTGGGACTCACTGGGTATTATCGACAGTTCATAAAAAACTTTACTCACATTGTTAACCCCCTACTTGAGTTGTTGAAAGGAGTGCCGTCCAGCGCAAAGAATCGGATCATTCAGTGGGGAGATAGGAAGAAGCCTTCCAAACCTTGAAGATGGCCCTGACTGAGGCACCCGTACTGGCCTATGCAGACTTCTCTCAACCATTCATCCTTCACACCGATGGAAGTCTGCATGGACTGGGAGCTGTATTGTCACAAATGCAAGACGAAAAGGAGCGAGTAATTGAGTATGGGAGTTGGTCTTTCCACGACTCCGAACGGAACCCAGATAACTACAGTTCTTTCAAACTGGAACTATTGGCGTTGGTGTGGGCCATGACTGAGAAGCTTACTGAGTACCTGTCAGAGTCCGAAGTATTGGTACGCACCGATAACAACCCTCTGGCTCATCTGGAAAATGTGAAATTAGGGACCCTGGAGCAGTGATGGGTGGCCCACATGGCTAAGTACTGATACAAGATTGCCTATCGGAAAGGAGCAGAGAACACACATGCCAATGCTTTATTCAAAGTGACTCACAAATGACCTTGACCTAACCAGGACGAAGAGCTGGTGGCCAAAGAGATCCCTGAGTTTCGTAAATCCGCCATGACGATGGCGGCAATGCAGGGACAGATCAGGGAGACGTCAGAGGATACACATTAGTGCGACCCCGTGATGACTGGGCACGGCTTCATCAGGAAGATAGGGAACTCGCTCAGATGAGGCGCTGGGTGGTTTTGAGACAACTCCCCAGCCAAAGACAGAGAGCCGTCCAGTCACAAGGAGCTCTGTAGATCCTTTGGCAGTGGGAGAGGCTCCAGCTGGAAGACGGCCTGCTGTATAGGAAGGTACAGTTGGCATGGGAGTTGGGGGTCACCTGGCAGGTGGTGCTCCCGTAAAAGTTGCTTCGTGAGGTGGCCACAGAAGCTCATGAGAGAGGAGCCCACTTTGGCCCAGAAAAGACATTCCAGTGGCTACAGAAGTTGGTCTACCATCCTCGACTGAAAGCGGCAGTAGATTACATAGTAACATAGTTAGTAAGGCTGAAAAAAGACATTTGTCCATCCAGTTCAGCCTATATTCCATCATAATAAATCCCCAGATCTACGTCCTTCTACAGAACCTAATAATTGTATGATACAATATTGTTCTGCTCCAGGAAGACATCCAGGCCTCTCTTGAACCCCTCGACTGAGTTCGCCATCACCACCTCCTCAGGCAAGCAATTCCAGATTCTCACTGCCCTAACAGTAAAGAATCCTCTTCTATGTTGGTGGAAAAACCTTCTCTCCTCCAGACGCAAAGAATTCCCCCTTGTGCCCGTCACCTTCCTTGGTATAAACAGATCCTCAGCGAGATATTTGTATTGTCCCCTTATATACTTATACATGGTTATTAGATCGCCCCTCAGTCGTCTTTTTTCTAGACTAAATAATCCTAATTTCGCTAATCTATCTGGGTATTGTAGTGCTCCCATCCCCTTTATTAATTTTGTTGCCCTCCTTTGTACTCTCTCTAGTTCCATTATATCCTTCCTGAGCACCGGTGCCCAAAACTGGACACAGTACTCCATGTGCGGTCTAATTAGGGATTTGTACAGAGGCAGTATAATGCTCTCATCATGTGTATCCAGACCTCTTTTAATGCACCCCATGATCCTGTTTGCCTTGGCAGCTGCTGCCTGGCACTGGCTGCTCCAGGTAAGTTTATCATTAACTAGGATCCCCAAGTCCTTCTCCCTGTCAGATTTACCCAGTGGTTTCCCGTTCAGTGTGTAATGGTGATATTGATTCCTTCTTCCCATGTGTATAACCTTACATTTATCATTGTTAAACCTCATCTGCCACCTTTCAGCCCAAGTTTCCAACTTATCCAGATCCATCTGTAGCAGAATACTATCTTCTCTTGTATTAACTGCTTTACATAGTTTTGTATCATCTGCAAATATCGATATTTTACTGTGTAAACCTTCTACCAGATCATTAATGAATATGTTGAAGAGAACAGGTCCCAATACTGACCCCTGCAGTACCCCACTGGTCACAGCGACCCAGTTAGAGACTATACCATTTATAACCACCCTCTGCTTTCTATCACTAAGATTAAGAGTGTCAACAGTGCAAAAACTGTGAGTTAGCAAAGCCTCCTGAACAGAGGGCCCCTATGCAACCCATCATGACTTCTGCTCCTCTAAAGGTGTTGACGATTGACTACGTGACTGCGGACCCAGCCCACCTTGGATATGAACACTGTTTGGTAATGACTGATCACTTCACTAAATTCACTGTGGTAACTTCAACCAGGGATCAGACTGCTGAGTCAGCGGCACAGGCCCTTTGCAGAAACTTCATCTGAGTCTACGGTTGCCTGAAGCGGATTCACTCTGACCAAGGTGCCTGTTTTCAAGGATGGGTTATGGAAGAACTGCATCACCTGTGTCAGATCGAGAAATCCAGGACAACGCCATAACACCACCAAGCGAATGGGGCCTGTGAGCATTTTAATCGGATGCTGATTCAGATGCTGAGAACCCTGGAGGAAGACCAGAAGTTCCCTGGCCTGAGTTTGTGGCTGAATTAGTCTGGGTGTACAATAATCGGATGCACATTACAACTCGATATACAGCATACACCCTGCTGTTTGGCCAGAAAGGGCGATAAATCACTGAGCTGGAATTGGATCCAGAGGAGGACTACCCATGGACGGGGGTATCCACCTGGGTCCGTGAACATCGACACTGTTTGCAGACTCTACATTGACTTATGCTGACCAAGTTCTGGGAACTGGAACATCATGAAGTGGCCCCACTGCGGGGGGACAGCTCTTAAGGCTCGGGACCGTGTGTTGGTCTGAGACAAACGTCCTCGAGGCAAATTGGAGTATCGGTGGGAAAAGACCCCGTATCGGGTGAAATGCAGGATCAGATCTGAAGGTCCCATCTATGAGGTCCAACCTGAGGGGAAAGAAGACACTCCCACTCGAGTAATTCATCGAAACATGTTACTTCTTTGCTTGTCCCGAGACCCTGACCAAACAGAGCGAACAGAAGTTGTCCCTGAAACGCGCCCCTCCACAGCTCTCGACTATGACTAGGAAGACTTCTCCGATCCCCTGTCCATCGACCCAGAAGAGGAACAGGAACTTGAAGCTCCCGAATTGGCTGCTCGCTTGAACCTGGGTGCGTCCCCATCCTCGCCCCCGCGCAACCTGACTCCACTACTCAACCTGACTCCACTACTCAACCTGTCTCCATTCCTCAACCTGGCTTATGCCGCACAGAACAGACAACAGCAGGAATAGCACCCAACCGATATGAACAAGACCAATTTATGTGGCAGCAAATCATCCAGGAGATTTAAGAATGTCAGCGTTTACTACAAGAACTCTCGCCTGTGAAATGGAGAGCAAAAGGAGAGGGGGAGTGTAAAAAGAGGGACTGTACCACGGTTACCTTTTTTGTGCCGGGTCCAGAACTGTCGGGGCTGTCTCCTCTGTTGTACGGGGTAAAGCTTAAGAGACTGGACAAACCATTGCAGGCAGAAAGAGGGGGTGTGGCTAAGCTCTTACAGACAGCACACGTGGAAACGGACAGCGCGCAGAAGGGGGATGTGAGTGCTCTGGCCCTAAAGCATCGATATAGCGCAGGCCTGTGCTCGAGCTTCCCCACCCTCACTGACAGAGACTGTGAGGAGGGACGTGCAGTATGCCCATTGGTCACCACAAAGCACGGTGTTGAATGTTCTAGGCTAATGAGTACTGCACGCGTTCTGCCAGAGAGAGCGACCGGCTGCAGGACTGACATTTGTGCCCTGATTCACCAGTTTATGTCTGCCAGGCCCCGTCGAGCTCAGACAGTGCAATGGCCCACTCTCTTCTGGTCACATTAGTATATGGACTAGGGGCTCAGCAGAAGGTATCAGAGACCAACCGCTGCCACCAGAAGATGGATCATCAGTACCTCCAGGACCATATTGGAGAAGTGCCGCATCAGCCGTTGTTGGTGCCATCACCTGCTCTGGGATTACCAAGTCCTGAAAAATGTCTGACAGGCTAAGTTAAACCCCCAACTGTTAATACTTTTTTTCCACTGTTCCTTAACCCCTGCATATTATCTATATTTTGAACTACCTATGTGGCACCCCAGGAGTCATGGCATGGCATTGCCTTCCTCACAGGGGGTGATGTCATGCCTGGATGCAAGGAGGGATTCCCTAATCAGGTAATACAATCATACAGCACCTTTCTAACTCCAGACCAGAAGGGGGAGCTCTAAGCCCGGTTTCAGGGTAGCTTCACTATAAGTTCTAGTCTGGATGTGGGGTTAATGAGTTGAGTGTGAAACACTGAAGGGAAAGGAAGCAAGAGAGGAGCCTGGGGTCTGGAGCTGTGATTGGGCTCACCCCAAGATAAAGCGCAAAGAGACTGAACACCAGAGTCCGTGGTGGTGAGAAGATTTCATACTCAGCCACAGAATCCGGAGGGCAGGAGACAACTGACATCTGGAGGCAACACAGCAGGTCAGGAGCCTGGGGCTGCCAGTGAGAAGGCAATGCCCAAGACAGGCTCAGGCTGTCAGCCATGTGGATTGGAAGTACAGACACTGAGAGGGTTTGTGCAGAGCTTCAGGCAGCAAGGGTCAGAGTACAAAGTGGAGTGCCCGCTAGGACCATGGGGCACTCGGTACTGGGCTGGTTCTGTTCTTAAAGGGGTGGTCACGGTGGTAGTGACCCGGTCCGTGGCCCTGGGCATCCAGTAAAAAGGGGATTAACTAAACTGGGAATAAAGTCTAATGTAGTAAGTTTGTGATGCCATTTGTGGTATTCGGCCCTGGTGTAGCTGATGAAAGGATGATTGATGGTGGAGTGCAGCAAAAAACTAGAGGACACAAGGTTGCAGTCCCTTTACCTTTTACTGATGCAGTTCAGGTACAGGTTACAGGTGGTTTTTGGAATCCGGGCAGCCTGGAAGCGATTTGGAATCCCCCTAGCCAGGTGGGGTTGGAAGCCTTCCTTTCTGTGCTGTGTTCTAAGTCCCTTGCTGCCTGAGGCTCTGTACAAGGTTCTCTCTCTCACTGTCCTTTTAGGTGGACACTACCCACATGGCAGGGAACTCAATCCTTTTGACAGGTGTCCCTTCTTGTGGCGATTCTGGGCTCTATCTGCTGCTGTGCCTTCGGGTGTAATGGTGGCCAGGAAACTTGGAATCTCCTGCCGCCGATTTCTGCTGTGGGGCATACAGTTGCCCCCACAAGCTCGGAATTCCGGCCTCCGGTTTCTGCGCTTAATCCTGGAGTGAACTCAATCACATGCTCACTATCATGCTCACTAATGTGTTTTTGGACGAAGCCCTTAGGTTGGTTTCACTTTTGCAGATGGAGGTGCTGTGGAGGGCTGCGTACGTCCTCCGGGAAGCTCTGCCCACCACTGTCCCTCCTCCAGGAAGCTCCGCCCATGTCAGCATGCGTCGTGCATATCCCATGTTTACCATTAGGTACGCAGGCCATGCCGATGTATGCGGATGCATCCGCATGCGTTGTTTTGCTGGTGCGGTGACCTGCACCGAACGCAACGAGTTGCATTTTGGTGCGGTCGCCGCACCGTCCAAACAATGCATGCTGAGGCATCCGCATACATCGGCATAGCCTGCATACCTAATGGTAAAGATAGGGTATGCACGCCGCATGCCAACGTAGGTGGAGCTGACCGGAGGAGGTGCTGCAATGGGCGGAGCTTCACAGAGGCCGTACGCAGCCCTCCGCAGCACCTCCATCCGCAAATGTGAAACCAGCCTTAGCCATAGAGTAGTCTACTCTATGACTAAGGGGTTTGGCCAGAAACACGTCAGAGTGAACATGATTTTAACCTGGGACTATCAATATCCTATTTTTTATTTAATGGAATACAATTTTTAATTTTATATTTCCTATGCTGATCCAATTTTCTTTTTTTACACTGATTACACTTTATATATTACACAGGAACATATTACATTTCACATGCCACATTAGATCACGATATTCACAAAGACGCAGGACACAATTCACATGACATTACAACAATAAACTTGTTCAAGGGGGCAGCATGTCCATATCCTTAATTTCCCCCTTCTTTAATGATGGTCATCCTCAACCATCCAGAACCTGCAAAACACCAAAACTTTTACACCCATACATCCTTCTGCACACTACTTAGAATTATCAATTGGAGTTGATGCCAGTACACTCTCCTGCTCATTTCTTATACTGGTTTACTTAAGACATATGGTGGGCTACTCTCCTGCACATTAATTATGTTACTGAACCTCTCTTTTCATTCTGTATTAACTGATCCTCTCGGTTAGAAACCTGGAACCCAGAGTTCTAGTCTCTCCAACCAGGCAACAGTCCCCCGGGTCAATGTTGGCCCTGTTCCACAAGGGCCCATAAGCCAATACAAAATAACTTAAACCCGGCTGGCACATCGGGTTGTCTATCCGCTCTCCCCCAATATCAGCTCTTATGGTAAGGATACAGGCCATAAAGTTCAAAGTCCATTGTCTCCCATCAGTCATAGGATGGGAACACAGTCCTCAATACAACCTCCATCAAATGGAGGCACAGTACCATTATTTACAATCTTGTCTTCTCTACAGGCAAACTGTCCTCTCTAGACATTTTCCCCATTGAACAAGATGCAGCCCTTGGCTGAAGGTGAAGGATCCTCCAGTGGCTGCAGCATCTGTGCAATCCCACAGGGGTGGTAAAAACAAGTTTTGCCATCCGTGGCTTCCACGTGGGGACTCCTGGATATAGTTGGGTTTTAGACCCTCTGAAACCTTGGCCTTCAGACACCTGTAACTGTCCTGCAGCATGGGGCTCAACATGGCCTCTCTTCTAGGGGACCCGATGGCCTTATCCGCCAGGTCACTTGGCTGCATTTCACCACAAGGCCACAGGCCTCTAACTCTCCTGTCCTCAGCATAGTTTGGGATAGGATCTGGCACCTCCTGGGATGATACCTTCTCAATTAGCACCTGCTGGATAGGGAAGCAATCACTCCATGGAGTCATCCTTCAGCTACTGCCTCATGAGGGCCATCAACTACCACTGCTGACTACGCCTCTTCCTCTTCCTCCATTGGGGCTATCAAACTTGCCTGATCCATTGCTCCTGTTCCTTTTAGGGGCCGGACCACCCCGCAATCCCCTTCACTTAAGTTAAAAAAGGTGTGCACCCCAGTTTTGGGGTTCACCTCTGGGCTTCGTGGAAGAGCCTTCAGAGTTGAAAGGGGACCCCCTGGCATCTGGACTTGCAGGGTCTGCAGATGGTTAACCCTATCGCGATCCTCCAACCAGGCCGCTGTCCATGGCCACGGATTCTGCTCGGCCTTGACACTTTCCAGCAGGCTGCCTGGTCTCACTTTCTTGTCTGCCATCTTCATCTGCTGGGGTAACCATTATCGGCCAGCGTTCTCATTGGAAGACTCGCTCCACGCAAATACAATCTGCCAATCCACCATTATCTACCACTGCTGATCTCTCGATGACTTACAACTCTCAAACGGCGACATCTCTTCCACCTCCTGAGGCCCATCATGGCCCTGTCTTTCGCTGGGTGGAGTCCTCTCTGACTACCATCCAGTTTCTTGATTGTCCCTGCCCGTTTCCTTGGAACACAGCATACTGAGCGGATCTCCTCTTTCCACCTCACTCTGCAACGATACTCACTACTTGCTGTGGACTGGCGCTCTTGGTTCTGGCACTCCCCTCTGTAGGCATACCTCTTGAAGGGTTAGACATTGCTTTATTCCCTTTAACTACTCCCACGCCGATGTTGGGTGGGAATGTTTCGCACCACTCACCTCCTTGCAGTCCTTGTTCGACACAATATTAGACCACAGCATGGTCACAATCTTCCTCGTCACTCACGTCTTCCTTGCAATGTGTTGCCCTTTAGATGCAAGAGGTATGCATGGTGCAAGGCCGGTAGCTGCGGGAAAGGCACTCATCTGCTTAATTCCCCAGCGCGCTACATGAAAGTATGGGTCCTGTCTGGGTGTTTGGACTTGTGCTGTGAGGACATTACGCCCATGCAGGTTGCGGATAGTTGGTGATGTGGGCTGGGCAGGACCATAGTTTCCACAGTTCAGTAAAGGAAACCATCATTCAAAAATAATGTCTTGACTGAATGATAACTTGGCAAAAGTTATATACAAGGGATAGTGGGCACAAAGTCTTTTTTGTCTTTTTTGTCTTTTTTGTCTATGGCATAAAGCATTTTCTCTCACACAGTATCCATCCTCTGTAGTTGTACTCTAGGGCTTTGCACACACACTGTTTCTTCCTACGTTGCCACAACCCAGCCACAGTTCTGGTCAACAAGTCTCTCAACTCGCTCAGCAGTTCTGCGTCCTATTTCTTCCACTACTGATGCCCTGGATCTACTGCTTTGTACCCTTCTTTGGTCCACAAACTCAGTCCTGTTTAGGCCCATTACGTTTAGCGTTGCAAGCTCAGGGGTTTGTGACTCAACGTCCTCTACATGGATCTTTCTCCGGAAGGTAACTAGTCAGTGACTTCCCTCAGGATCTTGCTATCCTCTTCCTATGAATCAGCCCACGGCAGCACTGCTTACATTACACTCTAAACTCTAACTCAGAAAGCGGTCAATTGTCCTAACAGTAAGTCCCTTCCACTATGGGCCAGTCCAAAACATTAACTTTTATCTTACCCTA
Organism: Ranitomeya imitator; assembly: GCF_032444005.1. Classification (NCBI taxonomy): domain Eukaryota; kingdom Metazoa; phylum Chordata; class Amphibia; order Anura; family Dendrobatidae; genus Ranitomeya; species Ranitomeya imitator. The sequence goes on along the minus strand of NC_091283.1, from coordinate 417,550,974 downwards.
ATGTCACTACCTAAACTACAGTCAACTATCCATCACTATACTACCTATCTTATACACTATACCTTTCTCTGCATATTAGTAATATTGTCTATAGCACATTATACTTTACTTATCACAACTCTATATATTACATCGGAACATATTACATTTCACATGGTACATTACATCACGATATTCAAAAAGACGCAGGGCACAATTCACATGACATTACAACAAATGAATTTGTTCCATCAAGGGGGAAACGTTGGCAGCATGTCCTTATGCTTACATAACTTGGCCTTTTTAGATGTTTTTGATTAAAAAAGTGAAAAACTCCTGTTTTTATTGGGAGGTTTGTCCAATAAAATGTTATTTATCCTTTAATGGTTGAAGATTTGAACATTATACTAACTCATCTGCACCATTTATGAAAATTACAGAAAAATTAGCATTTGTATAATAATTTGGTACGCGGTATATTATATATTATAGTATGTTATGTAAATGCACAGGAGCCCAAATCTGCCAGTGTCCACCCCTGTTCTAAGGTGTTTGCCAGGTTAGTTAATCGACAACACTTTCCTATGGCAGCTAGGAACCTAACAAAAGCCATGAGTGTGCAATTATTAGAAAATGGCGTAGCTGTAACAACCCATAGAATAAAGTTAATTTAAAAGTAAAAAAAAAAATGCTGCAGGGTAGCAATATTCTGATATTAGCCAATAGCTTACAGTCTATAAACGGCTTGTTCTCCTTAAGAGTGTCGGACTCTCGCAGTGGCAGTGACTAATGAGTTAATCATTGCATATTTCAAAAGATATATTAGCCTGCCCTAAAACACAGTGCTGTAGTGACCCGCCTTCCGCATAAGTGTCTGACACAGCTGCCTCTGTACTGTCCGGGAATGCTCTGCAGAGACTCACATTGTCAGACTACACACATGCACACACTGTATGCACACGCATGTTTGGACCTGTCATACACCACTGAGCGCGGAGCTGAAGAAGGGCAACACTGGAGCACTACCAGTCCTGAGCTGACACCAGTGCCCTCACCCATGTACTAGGAATCCCACTGATAAGGCACTCACATGCTGAAAACTGAATCAACACCGGTAAGAGCTGGAAGAATAAAAAATAAAATCTCAAGATGATCCCCTACGTGAACCTACGATTGAAGTTCTTAATGAAGATCTTCCTGGCACTATGTCTGGTCACTATGGTAGGACTACTTCTTTCCCGCAAGGAACAGATAGTTAATAATATATCACCACTGTGGACTTCCTATTATAAGAGGTAAGAATGATCGGTGGGTGGTGGTGAACCTATGGACTCTTATAGGACTTTTTTCCATTTTTGATGGATTGAACACTAGGGCAGTATTTGTGATCCTGGATATCAGATGGGTATTGGGTAAACTTGAAACTTGTGCTTCTAAGGGCTCAGAGATTGTGACCTTTAGGAAGTGAATGTGAAACAGTAGTGTCTCAAAGTAAACAAAATATAATGTGCATCTTTGTGTTTGTGATGGGTTATAAGATTTTTTTCTTTTTTGTGATTAACTGTATTTTTCTCTCTTCCTGAATGTATGTGTATGTTTTTGTATGTGTGTGTGTATTTGTTATCATAAATGTATGTGCATGTCAGTGATTTTTTTTAGTATGTGTACCTGTGTATTTTCTTGTATGTGTCTTTATTTTGTATGTAGATATGTATACATTTGTGTTTTTGTGTCTTTTTGTAACTGTATTGTATTTATGTACTAGTAGAATACCCTCGGCTTCGCTAGCGGAAAATATGTTAAATTGTTGGTTATGGTAGCTAAAGTTAAATTTTCAGTGTCACCCTGAAATTTACATTTTCAGAGTACTACAGTAATTTTTTTTTCCACTTAAAATTTTTATTATTTTGGCATTTTACTAATTTGTCGTAACATTGATATCAACAACAACTTTTTTATTTCAACATTTTTATTGATATTACATATTCAATACATATTATGTAGTATAAACTATTACAACTATTTCTTTTATCAAAAATGAAAATTTATGCACCTTACACAAACATATAAAACATTTACACCCAATTAATTCCCTCCAGTGTAATCTATAAGTAGTTCACGGACAAAAGAGTAAAATTAGTTTAGAGTTAATAACTATCTATTGTAGTGCTTTTTGGTAAACAATGTTTCTGGTTTTACCTGCATATATGAAAAGATTTTTGGCGCTACCCACTCTAGAGCAAGCAACATACAACTGTCCATGTAAAAAACACGGGCTCTCTAAATTAGTGCCGGCTACTTTAAGTGATTGACCTTCTGCTTTGTTCATAGTCATAGCAAATGCAAGTCGGATTGGGAACTGCAAACGCTTAAAATTGAAGGGCATGTCGCTTGGTAGCAAAGGAATACGCGGAATGAAAACATTTGCTCCCTTAGAGTTTCGCATAAGAATAGTGGCTTCAATAACATTGGGCATGAGACTCTTAATGCACAATCTTGTGCCGTTACACATTTTTGGTGGGTCAAGGTTCCGAAGCAAAATTATTGTGGCTCCTATTTTTAAAGTGAGCTTATGTGGTGGCATTCTGGGAAGCTCCAAAGAACTCAGGAACTCCAATGTATACATTATGGCTTGTTCACTCTCCATGACTGACTCAATGGACATGTACAGTACAGACCTAAAGTTTGGACACACCTTCTCATTTAAAGATTTTTCTGTATTTTCATGACTATGAAAATTGTAAATTCACACTGAAGGCATCAAAACTATGAATTAACACATGTGGAATTTTATACTTAATATAAAAGTTTGAAACAACTGAAAATATGTTTTATATTCTAGGTTCTTCAAAGGAGCCACCTTTTGCTTTGATGACTGCTTTGCACACTCTTGGCATTCTCTTGATGAGCTTCAAGAGGTAGTCACCGGGAATGGTCTTCCAACAATCTTGAAGGAGTTCCCATAGATGCTTAGCACTTGTTGGCCCTTTTGCCTACACTCTGCGGTCCAGCTCACCCCAAACCATATTGATTGGGTTCAGGTCTGGTGACTGTGGAGGCCAGGTCATCTGGCGTAGCACCCCATCACTCTCCATCTTGGTCAAATAGCCCCTAAACAGCCTTGAGGTTTGTTTGGGGTCATTGTCCTGTTGAAAAATAAATGATGGTCCAACTAAGTGTAAACCGGATGGAATAGCATGCCACTGCAAGATGATGTGGTAGCCATGCTGGTTCAGTATGCCTTCAATTTTGAATAAATCCCCAGCAGTGTCACCAGCAAAGTACCTCCACACCATCACACCTCCTCTTCCTTGCTTCACGGTGGGAACCAAGCATGTAGAGGCTATCCGTTCACCTTTTCTGCGTCACGCAAAACATGGTGGTTGGAACCAAAGATCTCAAATTTGGACTCATCAGACCAAAGCACAGATTTCCACTGGTCTAATGTCCATTCCTTGTGGACTTTAGCCCAAACAAGTCTCCTCTGCTTGTTGTCTGTCCTTAGCAGTGGTTTCCTAGCAGCTATTTTACCATGAAGGCCTGCTGCACAATGTCTCCTCTTAACAGTTGTTGAAGAGATGTGTCTGCTGCTAGAACTCTGTGTGGCATTGACCTGGTCTCTAATCTGAGCTGCTGTTAACCTGCGATTTCTGAGGCTGGTGACTCGGATAAACTTATCCTCAGAATCAGAGGTGACTCTTGGTCTTCCTTTCCTGGGGAGGTCCTCATTTGGGCCAGTTTCTTTGTAGTGCTTGATGGTTTTTGCAACTGCACTTGGGGACACTTTCAAAGTTTGCCCAAACTGACCTTCATTTCGTAAGGTAATTATGGCCACTCGTTTTTCTTTACTTAGCTGCTTTTTTCTTGCCATTAAACAAATACTAACAGTCTATTCAGAAAGACTATCAGCTGTGTATCCACCAGACTTCTGCTCAACACAACTGATGGTCCCAACCCCATTTTTAAGGCAAGAAATCCCACTTATTAAACCTGACAGGGCACACCTGTGAAGTGAAAACCATTTCCGGTGACTACCTCTTGAAGCTCATCAAGAGAATGCCAAGAGTGTGCAAAGCAAAAGGTGGCTACTATCAAGAACCTAGAATATAAGACATATTTTCAGTTGCTTTACACTTTTTTGTTAAGTATATAATTCCACATGTGTTAATTCATAGTTTTGATGCCTTCAGTGTGAATTTACTATTTTCATAGTCATAAAAATACAGAAAAATCTTTAAATGAGAAGGTGTGTCCAAACTTTTGGTCTGTACTGTATGTGGTCGCTAGACCAGGCAGCCTTCCCTGAGTTAGTAGATTTATGGAGCTGACACTATCATTTTTAGGCGCTAGGATTGCACGTTCACAAAGCCACTGATGGTTGTTAAAATTGTTACAAATATCAGGGAAAACTTGGCTAATAAGTTCCATTACAGAAGATGTAATTTCACAAAAATCTTCTGGAATGGAAATGAGACCAGTAGTGGTAGGGAACCTGTCACTTCCAAGGCATAGTAGCTGGTGTGTAAATTTGTCTGCAGTTGTATTTCCCATCAAATGAATCCGCATATTAGTTTGCTTCTGCACATGTATCCACAGATAAATTTTAGACAGGCATTCAGCTAATCCGCTTTTGTTGCTCCCTAAAGAACAGGTAGTGTCTGGCAGAAGTCACCTGCAAAAATTACAACAATTCCCCCATTAAACAATTAGTTCCCTGCAGATCTTTCAAGGGCCTCGACTGCTTTCTTGTGCGCCATGGTACATTCATCACAAACAATTACTTTGCAAGTTTGTAATACCTTAGCTTTCCCAGAGCCCTTAGTGATATTACAGACAGGAGTTTCTGACAGAGCTAGATTAAAGGGCAATCCTAATGCTGAATGAGCCGTGTGCCCTCTATCTAAAAGAGTGGCCGAAATCCCACATTATGCAACATCCAAGGCAATGTCATTGTTTGAGCGAATTTCTGCAAGCAGCAAATTAATTAAAAATGTTTTACCAGTACCTCCTGATGCATCTAGGAAAAATAGTCCCCCATTTCCACTGGAAATCTGAGCCATAATTGCCATATAGGCTGATCTTAGTTCATCAACCGAAAGAAGCTTATTTAATATGACAAATTCTTTACATTTTTCCAAATCATAGCTTTTTTCTTGCAGAATATCTCTGTTCATAATATCAAAGTCTGGTCGATTTGGTGCTGGTAAACCTAATTCTATTAAAGTTTTACTATTGATAGATATGCACCTTTCTTCTAACATCAAGAGGCCTTTGTTGAATATGTCAGCAGTGAAATTTAACTTTTAGGCTTCTTTCACGCTAGCGTCGGAATCTCCCCGTTGGGAGAGATTCCGATGCTAGCGTTTGCTGCCTTGCACAATGGGTGCAGCGGATGCATTTTTCCGGCGCATCTGCTGCCCCATTGTAAGGTGCGGGGAGGTGGGAGCGGAGTTCCGGCCACGCATGCGCGGTCGGAAAAAGCGGTCCGTCAGGAGAAAAAAACGTTACATGTAGCGTTTTTTGCTCCCGACGGTCTGCCAAAGCACGACGCATCCGTCGCAAGACGGATGCGAAGTGTGGCAATCCGTCGCAAAAGCGTCGTCAATACAAGTCTATGGGGAAAAAACGCATCCTGCAAGCACTTTTGCAGGATGCGTTTTTTCTGCAAAACGACGCATTGTGACGGATTAAAAAAAAAGGTAGTGTGAAAGTACCCTCAGGGTATGTGCACACGTTGCGGTTTTTGCTGCGGATCTGCAGCGGTTTTGACGCTGCGGATCCGCAGCAGTTTTCCATGCGGTGTACAGTACAATGTTAACCTATGGAAAACAAAAACCGCTGTGCACATGCTGCGGAAAAAACCGTGTGGAAACGCTGCGGTTTATTTTCCGCAGCATGTCAATTCTTTGTGCAGAATCCGCAGCGGTTTGGCACCTGCTCCATGTTAAAAATCCGCAGGTGTCTAATACCGCAGTGGAAACCACACAAAAAAACGCAATAAATCCGCAGTACTTTTTGCACTGTGGATTTAATCAAATCCGCAGCGGAAAATTCCGCAACGGAATCCGCAGCGTGTGAACAAGGCCTAAGTCTGGATTAACTCTCCTTTGCACTCTAAGAATATCTTCACTAAGATATTCTTTGTATTTGTCCCAAAGTGCACAGAGATTGGAATGGGCACAGGTTGTAATTATTATAGCAAACAGGTCTCTTAGTTGAGGTGGAAAGTGAATGAGAGATGCTTTCAGCAATGCCATGTCCCAGTGTTGATCGTCTTTGATCAGACCACGCTTTTGGCATGCTTCCCTGTAAGTTTGACACAGCTGTCCATCAACTATTTTCAAATATGTGAAAGAAGATGGCCCATGGACAGTGTGAAGCAGTAATCGGAGGTAGTAACACTCTGCGTTGTTTGGATGCACTGTATACACACGTTCAAGAGCATCACTGGAACGTCCATCCCATCCTGGGACCCTTGCACCTTGTTTCCTCTTGCAAAATACTTTTCTCGATTTATTCCATGTATATTTTGGAACATCGGAATATAATAAAGTCCTTGCAAATGGATCTGCTTGACATAGGAGAAAGAAAGCTGATGTTGTATTGGGTGGTCGAGAAGCTCTTTCCTCTGCATTGCTGGGAGTAAAATAAACTCATTGTCCCTTTTTGAGATGGACACTGAGCTGAACTACAGTCAGATGTCTTTCATGGATGGGAAAACTTAGTAATCGCCACACGGCTTCATTACTACTTATATACCTTCCCATCTGATACAGCACAATCTCATCAGATGTACATTTTGGATTCTCTGGCTGGAAAACTCCCATATCACTGCCCTTGTTAACATATTTGCAAATGTATTTCATTGACTTAACAGAGTTACAATATTCTACGTTAATGTGCGCATCAAACATTCTTGAAAGCAGTGGAGAGAGAGGTACAACCCATCGATTATCTATTTCAATATCTGTGTTTTGTTTAACCCTTTTTAATCCTGTATACCCTGTTTATTGTTGTGTTTATACACTGGTGCAGTCTTCCTCCCTGGGGAGTCCCATCAGGATCATGTACGGCAGGTCCTTCAGGTACTCAGGGACAATAAACTATTTGCCAAACTTGAGAAATGTATGTTCACGGTCAAAGAGATTCCGTTCTTGGGTTATTTCTTATCCTCCACAGGATTTCATATGGATCCGGCTAAGGTTAAGGCGGTCCTGGAGTGGGAGCGTCCTGAGGACCTTAAGGCCTTACAGAGGTTTTTAGGTTTTGCAAACTACTATCGCAAAGTTATTAAAGACTTTTCAGTAGTAGCCAAACCTTTAACAGATATGACCAAAAGAGGCACAGACTTCTCTGCCTGATCCAGTGCGGCCGGTCAGGCTTTTGAGACTTTGAAGAAGTGTTTTTCTACTGCACCCATACTAATACAGCCTGACATCACGCAGCCATTTGTGGTAGAGGTGGATGCCTCTGAGGTGGGGGTGAGAGTTGTATTGTCACAGGCGATTTATCCGAGTAAGTGGCGTCCATGTGCAGTTTTCTCGAAACAATTATCACCTACTGAGAGGAATTATGGTATTGGTAACAGGGAACTGTTGGCAATTAAATGGGCATTTGAAGAATGGTGCCATTTTTTGGAGGGAGCACTTCACCCAGTCATGGTGATCACAGATCACAAAAATCTGTTGTATTTAGAATCTGCAAAGCATCTCACACCTAGGCAAGCTAGGTGGTCTCTGTTCTTCGCCAGGTCCAATTTCTACATTACGTATAGGCCAGGAAGCAAGGATGTCAAGGCCGATGCGTTATCCCGTTGTTTTCCAGGGAGTGGGGATAACTGTGAGCCAGGTCCTATACTGCAGAAGGGTGTAATTGTCGCCGCAATTAATTCAAATCTTGAGAGAGAGGTGGTAGAGGCACAGGGGGATACCCCAGCAGCCTGTCCTTTAGGTAAACTGTACGTTCCTCCTAATCTTCATCTTAGGGTCATCAATGAACATCATGATTCGGTTCTGGCCGGACACCCTGGGAGTAAGGTTACCTCGGACCTTCTGACTCAGTGTTTTTGGTGGTCTGGGGTAAATCATGATGTACAGGAATATGTCGCTGCCTGCAGTGTGTGTGTGTGTTCCAAGAAGCCTCGTACTCGCCCGTCTGGGTCTCTCCAACCTCTGGAGATTCCCAATAGACCTTGGACCCATTTGTCAATAGACTTCATCACTGACTTACCGGTTTCTGAGGGTAATACAGTTATTTTAGTCGTAGTTGACAGATTTAGCAAAACGTCACATTTTATTGCTCTTCCCGCGTTACCTAATGCCAAGACTCTGGCACAGATCTTTATCAAGGAGGTTGTGAGATTGCATGGTGTTCCTTCAGATATTGTATCAGACCGTGGGGTGCAGTTTATTTCTAAGTTTTGGAGGACTTTTTGCAGCTGGTTGGGGATTCATTTGTCATTTTCTTCAGCTTTTCATCCTCAATCTAATGGTCAAACAGAACGTGTAAATCAAAATCTTGAAACTTATCTCAGGTGTTTCATTTCAGAAAATCAGGAGGACTGGGTTAAATACTTACCGTTGGCAGAGTTTGCTATAAACAACCGTACTCATGAGTCCACTGGTAAGTCCCCGTTTTTCGGGGCATATGGTTTTCATCCTCAATTCAGTTCTTTTAATAGGAAGGATTCCTCAGGGGTGCCTGAAGAGGAGAGGTTTTCTTCGTCCATCACGTCCGTTTGGCAAGGGGTTCTTGATAAATTAAAGAGGATGGGTTCCAGGTATAAGAATGCAGCTGATTTGAGAAGTGTGGAAGGTCCGGACCTGTGTGTGGGTGATTGAGTTTGGTTGTCCTCGAAAAATATTAAGCTGAGAGTTCCTTCGTGGAAATTGGGCCCTAGGTTCTTTGGCCCTTATAGGATTATGGCCATCGTGAATTCTGTTGCTTTTCGGCTGGCTTTGCCTCAGTCATTTAAGATCCATAATGTTTTTCATCGCTCCTTACTCAAGAAGGTTTTGGCGTCATCCAATCCGTCCCCTTCACCTCCGTCTCCGGTCCTTGCTGATGGAAATCTCGAGTTCCGGATTTCCAGGGTTATGGATTCTCGTTTAGTTCGTCAGTCCCTACAATATCTGGTACACTGGAGAGGGTACGGTCCTGAGAAGAGGACGTGGGTACCCGCTGCCGATGTCCATGCAGTTGGTTCGGGCATTTCATACAGCTCATTCTGAGAAACCTGGTCCTGAGGTTCCGGAGGTCCCTTGTAGAAGGGGGAGGGGGGGTACTGTCACGGGGCTACCACGACAGAGAGGTTCCAGAGAACCGCAGCGCTCTGGGCCTCGTTCACACACAGTGAACAGAAGCTCTTCTCCTGTATTTTGACCTGGCTGCTTTGTGCCAGCAGTGCAGGAGTTAACTCTATTTGCTAAGTTGCTGTGAGCTGGGTCTCTCAGCTGAAGTGGATTTTTGTAATCTCCTCCTCTATATAGACCCAGCCTTGACTACAGCTAGTGTCAGTGATCAGTTCTGCTGCCTGGCTTGGAGGTTGAAGGAAAGATATTTGGAGCTTGGAGGTTTATTACAGAGATTGGTGTCTGTTGTTTTGGTTGCTTGTTAAACCTGTTTTCCTTCCTAGCTTTCTCCTTCTCTTCCCTTCTATGTGTACCCTCTGTGGTTGTGTGAGCATTTGGTGAGTTTGAAACTTTTAGTTACCTTGTCTGTATACCCTGTTTATTGTTGTGTTTATACACTGGTGCAGTCCTCCTCCCTGGGGGGGAGAGGGGGCCACTTATAGGGCCTGCACAGGAGACAGGGAGACGCTGGCGGCTCGGGACTCCTAATCATCATAAGTACCCCCGAGATAAGGGAAAGCCAGGGCCCCATTAAAGTGGTAGAGACAGGTGCAGGTCCCAGTACGCCCTCCTGCCCTTTAACACCGCTTACGGCATGACAACCTCTTTTTGGCCACTCAATTGAATACATCGACCACTGACTTTCACCAAAAATGTAATACTTTGCAATTACGTCCATGAGCTTGATCAGTTTTTGTTTCAAAACCCTTGCTGTTAAATCATGTCGATCAGAGGGGCCCTGGCCATTCAGAAGCTCTTCCCTTATCTCTGGCCAAGTTGGATTACATGTAACTGTAATAATCAAATCAAAATCAAAACATATGTTATGGTGTCCTGAGCATACTCATGCATAAGTCTGGGACTTCCAGTAAATGTAGCCGATAAAATAAACATACCCCCAATGTCAGCCACGTTGCCATCATTAGCAACAGCATCCCTTTAATGAATGTATTCGTCCACTCTAAGTTTTTGTTGGTTCAATATGTACAAAAGATGCTCACTTTCCACCTTGGCACACATATCAACTATTGATGAAAATGTTGCCTACATTGTAAAATGTGGTTAGATGACCCATGTCTGATCATTATTTGGTAGGCATAAAAGTCCATAGCTGAGTTTTTTTTATTGGTTGGCCTAGCAGTCTTGGGATCAGTCTGTGTTAGATTAAAGTGATAGCCATCTTGGCCATTCCAAAATATTATCGGATATTGCAGAGCATCATATGATCTGTGTGTTTCTGCATTTCGTTGAAGATTGTCGCTTCATCGCTGAATAATTATATCTCGGCTTTGAAAGTCCTGTCCAACCATTACAATAGCTACTTCGTTAACAGTGGGAGAATTAAATCGCCTTTCATGCTTGCCAACCGGTGTCTTGTCTGCTCTTATTACAACTTGATATTCATCACTTGGCATTCTTTCTAAGGCTATTTTGAAAAGGTTTACTGATTGTGCTGATGGAAAAATCTTTGCAAATTTAACAATCTCTTTTTTTGTCTCAAGTATAGCTTCACAACGTCTATAAGCTTGTATTTGTTCGTCTCCCAAAAAATACATTTGTAAAAACTTTGGATCTTCATTTGCTACAGTAAGCATTGAACCAATTTTGTGATATATTTGGCCCTGGACTTTAAAAGTTGGCAAAAATCCTGCTTCCTGGAGTACAGATGTCTAACCAAAGGATGTAATCTGGAAAGATGAATTGTATCTCCTAATATTTTGCAGAAAATGCTTGGACTCTGGAGTTATTCCTGACATGTATGAAAGAAGTGGTTCAAGAGATAGATCTAAAGGTGGCAAACTGACTTTGCCATTTGAGCAGCACATACCAGGCGATTCTAAGTTAAACTTCTTTGCTTGACAATGTTTGCATATTATGTCCATTTTGCCTATTATGACTTTCTGATAGTGGGGGTGGTGTTGTGGTATTTGTGGGATGATGTTTGTGTTGTGTGTGTCTAGAGTGGTCTGGTGTTTGTGGCATTTGTGTGGTGCTGTGCTTGTGGATTGGTGCATGTGTGCTGTCTGTGTGTTGTTTGTACAGTGTTTGTGAAATGTTTGTGTGCTGTGTGTGGTGGTGCGGCCCCTTTAGCAGTGACTCTTTGGCGCAGTCGCTATAATCTGTCCCTGTTAGTCACACTGTTGTTTTTCCCTCAGCACTTTTACTTTCACCTTCACATTTCTCCATTATATGTATAGGGCCTAACTTCGGGGGCCCCAATCTCATGACGGGGGACACTAGCGAGATTTATCATGCGCAGTATTCTGCTCCTGTTGGTGGATAGAGGGCGTGCCAAATTTCACCCAAATTGGGCGAGAACTGTCGATTTGTATAGAGCGGGCTACAACAGATTTTGAGTTTTATATATATATATATATATATATATATAGATGTGTGCATTTGTGCTTTACATACTTGTATTTTTTATGTGTTTTTGTGTGTGTTAGCATGTGTATATATGTGACATTGCATTCATGCATTTATGTGTGTATCTGTACTATTATTATTATTATTTATTATTATTATTTATTGTTATAGTGCCATTTATTCCATGGCGCTTTACATGTGAGGAGGGGTATTTCAAGAGTACTACAGTAATTTTTTTTTCCACTTAAAATTTTTATTATTTTGGCATTTTACTAATTTGTCGTAACATTGATATCAACAACAACTTTTTTATTTCAACATTTTTATTGATATTACATATTCAATACATATTATGTAGTATAAACTATTACAACTATTTCTTTTATCAAAAATGAAAATTTATGCACCTTACACAAACATATAAAACATTTACACCCAATTAATTCCCTCCAGTGTAATCTATAAGTAGTTCACGGACAAAAGAGTAAAATTAGTTTAGAGTTAATAACTATCTATTGTAGTGCTTTTTGGTAAACAATGTTTCTGGTTTTACCTGCATATATGAAAAGATTTTTGGCGCTACCCACTCTAGAGCAAGCAACATACAACTGTCCATGTAAAAAACACGGGCTCTCTAAATTAGTGCCGGCTACTTTAAGTGATTGACCTTCTGCTTTGTTTATAGTCATAGCAAATGCAAGTCGGATTGGGAACTGCAAACGCTTAAAATTGAAGGGCATGTCGCTTGGTAGCAAAGGAATACGCGGAATGAAAACATTTGCTCCCTTAGAGTTTCGCATAAGAATAGTGGCTTCAATAACATTGGGCATGAGACTCTTAATGCACAATCTTGTGCCGTTACACATTTTTGGTGGGTCAAGGTTCCGAAGCAAAATTATTGTGGCTCCTATTTTTAAAGTGAGCTTATGTGGTGGCATTCTGGGAAGCTCCAAAGAACTCAGGAACTCCAATGTATACATTATGGCTTGTTCACTCTCCATGACTGACTCAATGGACATGTACAGTACAGACCTAAAGTTTGGACACACCTTCTCATTTAAAGATTTTTCTGTATTTTCATGACTATGAAAATTGTAAATTCACACTGAAGGCATCAAAACTATGAATTAACACATGTGGAATTTTACACTTAATATAAAAGTTTGAAACAACTGAAAATATGTTTTATATTCTAGGTTCTTCAAAGGAGCCACCTTTTGCTTTGATGACTGCTTTGCACACTCTTGGCATTCTCTTGATGAGCTTCAAGAGGTAGTCACCGGGAATGGTCTTCCAACAATCTTGAAGGAGTTCCCATAGATGCTTAGCACTTGTTGGCCCTTTTGCCTACACTCTGCGGTCCAGCTCACCCCAAACCATATTGATTGGGTTCAGGTCTGGTGACTGTGGAGGCCAGGTCATCTGGCGTAGCACCCCATCACTCTCCATCTTGGTCAAATAGCCCCTAAACAGCCTTGAGGTTTGTTTGGGGTCATTGTCCTGTTGAAAAATAAATGATGGTCCAACTAAGTGTAAACCGGATGGAATAGCATGCCACTGCAAGATGATGTGGTAGCCATGCTGGTTCAGTATGCCTTCAATTTTGAATAAATCCCCAGCAGTGTCACCAGCAAAGTACCTCCACACCATCACACCTCCTCTTCCTTGCTTCACGGTGGGAACCAAGCATGTAGAGGCTATCCGTTCACCTTTTCTGCGTCACGCAAAACATGTTGGTTGGAACCAAAGATCTCAAATTTGGACTCATCAGACCAAAGCACAGATTTCCACTGGTCTAATGTCCATTCCTTGTGGACTTTAGCCCAAACAAGTCTCCTCTGCTTGTTGTCTGTCCTTAGCAGTGGTTTCCTAGCAGCTATTTTACCATGAAGGCCTGCTGCACAATGTCTCCTCTTAACAGTTGTTGAAGAGATGTGTCTGCTGCTAGAACTCTGTGTGGCATTGACCTGGTCTCTAATCTGAGCTGCTGTTAACCTGCGATTTCTGAGGCTGGTGACTCGGATAAACTTATCCTCAGAATCAGAGGTGACTCTTGGTCTTCCTTTCCTGGGGAGGTCCTCATTTGGGCCAGTTTCTTTGTAGTGCTTGATGGTTTTTGCAACTGCACTTGGGGACACTTTCAAAGTTTGCCCAAACTGACCTTCATTTCGTAAGGTAATTATGGCCACTCGTTTTTCTTTACTTAGCTGCTTTTTTCTTGCCATTAAACAAATACTAACAGTCTATTCAGAAAGACTATCAGCTGTGTATCCACCAGACTTCTGCTCAACACAACTGATGGTCCCAACCCCATTTTTAAGGCAAGAAATCCCACTTATTAAACCTGACAGGGCACACCTGTGAAGTGAAAACCATTTCCGGTGACTACCTCTTGAAGCTCATCAAGAGAATGCCAAGAGTGTGCAAAGCAAAAGGTGGCTACTATCAAGAACCTAGAATATAAGACATATTTTCAGTTGCTTTACACTTTTTTGTTAAGTATATAATTCCACATGTGTTAATTCATAGTTTTGATGCCTTCAGTGTGAATTTACTATTTTCATAGTCATAAAAATACAGAAAAATCTTTAAATGAGAAGGTGTGTCCAAACTTTTGGTCTGTACTGTATGTGGTCGCTAGACCAGGCAGCCTTCCCTGAGTTAGTAGTTTTATGGAGCTGACACTATCATTTTTAGGCGCTAGGATTGCACGTTCACAAAGCCACTGATGGTTGTTAAAATTGTTACAAATATCAGGGAAAACTTGGCTAATAAGTTCCATTACAGAAGATGTAATTTCACAAAAATCTTCTGGAATGGAAATGAGACCAGTAGTGGTAGGGAACCTGTCACTTCCAAGGCATAGTAGCTGGTGTGTAAATTTGTCTGCAGTTGTATTTCCCATCAAATGAATCCGCATATTAGTTTGCTTCTGCACATGTATCCACAGATAAATTTTAGACAGGCATTCAGCTAATCCGCTTTTGTTGCTCCCTAAAGAACAGGTAGTGTCTGGCAGAAGTCACCTGCAAAAATTACAACAATTCCCCCATTAAACAATTAGTTCCCTGCAGATCTTTCAAGGGCCTCGACTGCTTTCTTGTGCGCCATGGTACATTCATCACAAACAATTACTTTGCAAGTTTGTAATACCTTAGCTTTCCCAGAGCCCTTAGTGATATTACAGACAGGAGTTTCTGACAGAGCTAGATTAAAGGGCAATCCTAATGCTGAATGAGCCGTGTGCCCTCTATCTAAAAGAGTGGCCGAAATCCCACATTATGCAACATCCAAGGCAATGTCATTGTTTGAGCGAATTTCTGCAAGCAGCAAATTAATTAAAAATGTTTTACCAGTACCTCCTGATGCATCTAGGAAAAATAGTCCCCCATTTCCACTGGAAATCTGAGCCATAATTGCCATATAGGCTGATCTTAGTTCATCAACCGAAAGAAGCTTATTTAATATGACAAATTCTTTATATTTTTCCAAATCATAGCTTTTTTCTTGCAGAATATCTCTGTTCATAATATCAAAGTCTGGTCGATTTGGTGCTGGTAAACCTAATTCTATTAAAGTTTTACTATTGATAGATATGCACCTTTCTTCTAACATCAAGAGGCCTTTGTTGAATATGTCAGCAGTGAAATTTAACTTTTAGGCTTCTTTCACGCTAGCGTCGGAATCTCCCCGTTGGGAGAGATTCCGACGCTAGCGTTTGCTGCCTTGCACAATGGGTGCAGCGGATGCATTTTTGCGGCGCATCTGCTGCCCCATTGTAAGGTGCGGGGAGGTGGGAGCGGAGTTCCGGCCACGCATGCGCGGTCGGAAAAAGCGGTCCGTCAGGAGAAAAAAACGTTACATGTAGCGTTTTTTGCTCCCGACGGTCTGCCAAAGCACGACGCATCCGTCGCAAGACGGATGCGAAGTGTGGCAATCCGTCACAAAAGCGTCGTCAATACAAGTCTATGGGGAAAAAACGCATCCTGCAAGCACTTTTGCAGGATGCGTTTTTTCTGCAAAACGACGCATTGTGACGGATTAAAAAAAACGCTAGTGTGAAAGTACCCTCAGGGTATGTGCACACGTTGCAGTTTTTGCTGCGGATCTGCAGCGGTTTTGACGCTGCGGATCCGCAGCAGTTTTCCATGCGGTGTACAGTACAATGTTAACCTATGGAAAACAAAAACCGCTGTGCACATGCTGCGAAAAAACCGTGTGGAAACGCTGCGGTTTATTTTCCGCAGCATGTCAATTCTTTGTGCAGAATCCGCAGCGGTTTGGCACCTGCTCCATGTTAAAAATCCGCAGGTGTCTAATACCGCAGTGGAAACCACACAAAAAAACGCAATAAATCCGCAGTACTTTTTGCACTGTGGATTTAATCAAATCCGCAGCGGAAAATTCCGCAACGGAATCCGCAGCGTGTGAACAAGGCCTAAGTCTGGATTAACTCTCCTTTGCACTCTAAGAATATCTTCACTAAGATATTCTTTGTATTTGTCCCAAAGTGCACAGAGATTGGAATGGGCACAGGTTGTAATTATTATAGCAAACAGGTCTCTTAGTTGAGGTGGAAAGTGAATGAGAGATGCTTTCAGCAATGCCATGTCCCAGTGTTGATCGTCTTTGATCAGACCACGCTTTTGGCATGCTTCCCTGTAAGTTTGACACAGCTGTCCATCAACTATTTTCAAATATGTGAAAGAAGATGGCCCATGGACAGTGTGAAGCAGTAATCGGAGGTAGTAACACTCTGCGTTGTTTGGATGCACTGTATACACACGTTCAAGAGCATCACTGGAACGTCCATCCCATCCTGGGACCCTTGCACCTTGTTTCCTCTTGCAAAATACTTTTCTCGATTTATTCCATGTATATTTTGGAACATCGGAATATAATAAAGTCCTTGCAAATGGATCTGCTTGACATAGGAGAAAGAAAGCTGATGTTGTATTGGGTGGTCGAGAAGCTCTTTCCTCTGCATTGCTGGGAGTAAAATAAACTCATTGTCCCTTTTTGAGATGGACACTGAGCTGAACTACAGTCAGATGTCTTTCATGGATGGGAAAACTTAGTAATCGCCACACGGCTTCATTACTACTTATATACCTTCCCATCTGATACAGCACAATCTCATCAGATGTACATTTTGGATTCTCTGGCTGGAAAACTCCCATATCACTGCCCTTGTTAACATATTTGCAAATGTATTTCATTGACTTAACAGAGTTACAATATTCTACGTTAATGTGCGCATCAAACATTCTTGAAAGCAGTGGAGAGAGAGGTACAACCCATCGATTATCTATTTCAATATCTGTGTTTTGTTTAACCCTTTTTAATCCTGTATACCCTGTTTATTGTTGTGTTTATACACTGGTGCAGTCTTCCTCCCTGGGGAGTCCCATCAGGATCATGTACGGCAGGTCCTTCAGGTACTCAAGGACAATAAACTATTTGCCAAACTTGAGAAATGTATGTTCGCGGTCAAAGAGATTCCGTTCTTGGGTTATTTCTTATCCTCCACAGGATTTCATATGGATCCGGCTAAGGTTAAGGCGGTCCTGGAGTGGGAGCGTCCTGAGGACCTTAAGGCCTTACAGAGGTTTTTAGGTTTTGCAAACTACTATCGCAAAGTTATTAAAGACTTTTCAGTAGTAGCCAAACCTTTAACAGATATGACCAAGAGAGGCACAGACTTCTCTGCCTGATCCAGTGCGGCCGGTCAGGCTTTTGAGACTTTGAAGAAGTGTTTTTCTACTGCACCCATACTAATACAGCCTGACATCACGCAGCCATTTGTGGTAGAGGTGGATGCCTCTGAGGTGGGGGTGAGAGTTGTATTGTCACAGGGGATTTATCCGAGTAAGTGGCGTCCATGTGCAGTTTTCTCGAAACAATTATCACCTACTGAGAGGAATTATGGTATTGGTAACAGGGAACTGTTGGCAATTAAATGGGCATTTGAAGAATGGTGCCATTTTTTGGAGGGAGCACTTCACCCAGTCATGGTGATCACAGATCACAAAAATCTGTTGTATTTAGAATCTGCAAAGCATCTCACACCTAGGCAAGCTAGGTGGTCTCTGTTCTTCGCCAGGTCCAATTTCTACATTACGTATAGGCCAGGAAGCAAGGATGTCAAGGCCGATGCGTTATCCCGTTGTTTTCCAGGGAGTGGGGATAACTGTGAGCCAGGTCCTATACTGCAGAAGGGTGTAATTGTCGCCGCAATTAATTCAAATCTTGAGAGAGAGGTGGTAGAGGCACAGGGGGATACCCCAGCAGCCTGTCCTTTAGGTAAACTGTACGTTCCTCCTAATCTTCATCTTAGGGTCATCAATGAACATCATGATTCGGTTCTGGCCGGACACCCTGGGAGTAAGGTTACCTCGGACCTTCTGACTCAGTGTTTTTGGTGGTCTGGGGTAAATCATGATGTACAGGAATATGTCGCTGCCTGCAGTGTGTGTGTGTGTTCCAAGAAGCCTCGTACTCGCCCGTCTGGGTCTCTCCAACCTCTGGAGATTCCCAATAGACCTTGGACCCATTTGTCAATAGACTTCATCACTGACTTACCGGTTTCTGAGGGTAATACAGTTATTTTAGTCGTAGTTGACAGATTTAGCAAAACGTCACATTTTATTGCTCTTCCCGCGTTACCTAATGCCAAGACTCTGGCACAGATCTTTATCAAGGAGGTTGTGAGATTGCATGGTGTTCCTTCAGATATTGTATCAGACCGTGGGGTGCAGTTTATTTCTAAGTTTTGGAGGACTTTTTGCAGCTGGTTGGGGATTCATTTGTCATTTTCTTCAGCTTTTCATCCTCAATCTAATGGTCAAACAGAACGTGTAAATCAAAATCTTGAAACTTATCTCAGGTGTTTCATTTCAGAAAATCAGGAGGACTGGGTTAAATACTTACCGTTGGCAGAGTTTGCTATAAACAACCGTACTCATGAGTCCACTGGTAAGTCCCCGTTTTTCGGGGCATATGGTTTTCATCCTCAATTCAGTTCTTTTAATAGGAAGGATTCCTCAGGGGTGCCTGAAGAGGAGAGGTTTTCTTCGTCCATCACGTCCGTTTGGCAAGGGGTTCTTGATAAATTAAAGAGGATGGGTTCCAGGTATAAGAATGCAGCTGATTTGAGAAGTGTGGAAGGTCCGGACCTGTGTGTGGGTGATTGAGTTTGGTTGTCCTCGAAAAATATTAAGCTGAGAGTTCCTTCGTGGAAATTGGGCCCTAGGTTCTTTGGCCCTTATAGGATTATGGCCATCGTGAATTCTGTTGCTTTTCGGCTGGCTTTGCCTCAGTCATTTAAGATCCATAATGTTTTTCATCGCTCCTTACTCAAGAAGGTTGTGGCGTCATCCAATCCGTCCCCTTCACCTCCGTCTCCGGTCCTTGCTGATGGAAATCTCGAGTTCCGGATTTCCAGGGTTATGGATTCTCGTTTAGTTCGTCAGTCCCTACAATATCTGGTACACTGGAGAGGGTACGGTCCTGAGAAGAGGACGTGGGTACCCGCTGCCGATGTCCATGCGGTTGGTTCGGGCATTTCATACAGCTCATTCTGAGAAACCTGGTCCTGAGGTTCCGGAGGTCCCTTGTAGAAGGGGGAGGGGGGGTACTGTCACGGGGCTACCACGACAGAGAGGTTCCAGAGAACCGCAGCGCTCTGGGCCTCGTTCACACACAGTGAACAGAAGCTCTTCTCCTGTATTTTGACCTGGCTGCTTTGTGCCAGCAGTGCAGGAGTTAACTCTATTTGCTAAGTTGCTGTGAGCTGGGTCTCTCAGCTGAAGTGGATTTTTGTAATCTCCTCCTCTATATAGACCCAGCCTTGACTACAGCTAGTGTCAGTGATCAGTTCTGCTGCCTGGCTTGGAGGTTGAAGGAAAGATATTTGGAGCTTGGAGGTTTATTACAGAGATTGGTGTCTGTTGTTTTGGTTGCTTGTTAAACCTGTTTTCCTTCCTAGCTTTCTCCTTCTCTTCCCTTCTATGTGTACCCTCTGTGGTTGTGTGAGCATTTGGTGAGTTTGAAACTTTTAGTTACCTTGTCTGTATACCCTGTTTATTGTTGTGTTTATACACTGGTGCAGTCCTCCTCCCTGGGGGGGAGAGGGGGCCACTTATAGGGCCTGCACAGGAGACAGGGAGACGCTGGCGGCTCGGGACTCCTAATCATCATAAGTACCCCCGAGATAAGGGAAAGCCAGGGCCCCATTAAAGTGGTAGAGACAGGTGCAGGTCCCAGTACGCCCTCCTGCCCTTTAACACCGCTTACGGCATGACAACCTCTTTTTGGCCACTCAATTGAATACATCGACCACTGACTTTCACCAAAAATGTAATACTTTGCAATTACGTCCATGAGCTTGATCAGTTTTTGTTTCAAAACCCTTGCTGTTAAATCATGTCGATCAGAGGGGCCCTGGCCATTCAGAAGCTCTTCCCTTATCTCTGGCCAAGTTGGATTACATGTAACTGTAATAATCAAATCAAAATCAAAACATATGTTATGGTGTCCTGAGCATACTCATGCATAAGTCTGGGACTTCCAGTAAATGTAGCCGATAAAATAAACATACCCCCAATGTCAGCCACGTTGCCATCATTAGCAACAGCATCCCTTTAATGAATGTATTCGTCCACTCTAAGTTTTTGTTGGTTCAATATGTACAAAAGATGCTCACTTTCCACCTTGGCACACATATCAACTATTGATGAAAATGTTGCCTACATTGTAAAATGTGGTTAGATGACCCATGTCTGATCATTATTTGGTAGGCATAAAAGTCCATAGCTGAGTTTTTTTTATTGGTTGGCCTAGCAGTCTTGGGATCAGTCTGTGTTAGATTAAAGTGATAGCCATCTTGGCCATTCCAAAATATTATCGGATATTGCAGAGCATCATATGATCTGTGTGTTTCTGCATTTCGTTGAAGATTGTCGCTTCATCGCTGAATAATTATATCTCGGCTTTGAAAGTCCTGTCCAACCATTACAATAGCTACTTCGTTAACAGTGGGAGAATTAAATCGCCTTTCATGCTTGCCAACCGGTGTCTTGTCTGCTCTTATTACAACTTGATATTCATCACTTGGCATTCTTTCTAAGGCTATTTTGAAAAGGTTTACTGATTGTGCTGATGGAAAAATCTTTGCAAATTTAACAATCTCTTTTTTTGTCTCAAGTATAGCTTCACAACGTCTATAAGCTTGTATTTGTTCGTCTCCCAAAAAATACATTTGTAAAAACTTTGGATCTTCATTTGCTACAGTAAGCATTGAACCAATTTTGTGATATATTTGGCCCTGGACTTTAAAAGTTGGCAAAAATCCTGCTTCCTGGAGTACAGATGTCTAACCAAAGGATGTAATCTGGAAAGATGAATTGTATCTCCTAATATTTTGCAGAAAATGCTTGGACTCTGGAGTTATTCCTGACATGTATGAAAGAAGTGGTTCAAGAGATAGATCTAAAGGTGGCAAACTGACTTTGCCATTTGAGCAGCACATACCAGGCGATTCTAAGTTAAACTTCTTTGCTTGACAATGTTTGCATATTATGTCCATTTTGCCTATTATGACTTTCTGATAGTGGGGGTGGTGTTGTGGTATTTGTGGGATGATGTTTGTGTTGTGTGTGTCTAGAGTGGTCTGGTGTTTGTGGCATTTGTGTGGTGCTGTGCTTGTGGATTGGTGCATGTGTGCTGTCTGTGTGTTGTTTGTACAGTGTTTGTGAAATGTTTGTGTGCTGTGTGTGGTGGTGCGGCCCCTTTAGCAGTGACTCTTTGGCGCAGTCGCTATAATCTGTCCCTGTTAGTCACACTGTTGTTTTTCCCTCAGCACTTTTACTTTCACCTTCACATTTCTCCATTATATGTATAGGGCCTAACTTCGGGGGCCCCAATCTCATGACGGGGGACACTAGCGAGATTTATCATGCGCAGTATTCTGCTCCTGTTGGTGGATAGAGGGCGTGCCAAATTTCACCCAAATTGGGCGAGAACTGTCGATTTGTATAGAGCGGGCTACAACAGATTTTGAGTTTTATATATATATATATATATATATATATATATATATATATATATAGATGTGTGCATTTGTGCTTTACATACTTGTGTTTTTTATGTGTTTTTGTGTGTGTTAGCATGTGTATATATGTGACATTGCATTCATGCATTTATGTGTGTATCTGTACTATTATTATTATTATTTATTATTATTATTTATTGTTATAGTGCCATTTATTCCATGGCGCTTTACATGTGAGGAGGGGTATTTCAAGAGTACTACAGTAATTTTTTTTTCCACTTAAAATTTTTATTATTTTGGCATTTTACTAATTTGTCGTAACATTGATATCAACAACAACTTTTTTATTTCAACATTTTTATTGATATTACATATTCAATACATATTATGTAGTATAAACTATTACAACTATTTCTTTTATCAAAAATGAAAATTTATGCACCTTACACAAACATATAAAACATTTACACCCAATTAATTCCCTCCAGTGTAATCTATAAGTAGTTCACGGACAAAAGAGTAAAATTAGTTTAGAGTTAATAACTATCTATTGTAGTGCTTTTTGGTAAACAATGTTTCTGGTTTTACCTGCATATATGAAAAGATTTTTGGCGCTACCCACTCTAGAGCAAGCAACATACAACTGTCCATGTAAAAAACACGGGCTCTCTAAATTAGTGCCGGCTACTTTAAGTGATTGACCTTCTGCTTTGTTTATAGTCATAGCAAATGCAAGTCGGATTGGGAACTGCAAACGCTTAAAATTGAAGGGCATGTCGCTTGGTAGCAAAGGAATACGCGGAATGAAAACATTTGCTCCCTTAGAGTTTCGCATAAGAATAGTGGCTTCAATAACATTGGGCATGAGACTCTTAATGCACAATCTTGTGCCGTTACACATTTTTGGTGGGTCAAGGTTCCGAAGCAAAATTATTGTGGCTCCTATTTTTAAAGTGAGCTTATGTGGTGGCATTCTGGGAAGCTCCAAAGAACTCAGGAACTCCAATGTATACATTATGGCTTGTTCACTCTCCATGACTGACTCAATGGACATGTACAGTACAGACCTAAAGTTTGGACACACCTTCTCATTTAAAGATTTTTCTGTATTTTCATGACTATGAAAATTGTAAATTCACACTGAAGGCATCAAAACTATGAATTAACACATGTGGAATTTTACACTTAATATAAAAGTTTGAAACAACTGAAAATATGTTTTATATTCTAGGTTCTTCAAAGGAGCCACCTTTTGCTTTGATGACTGCTTTGCACACTCTTGGCATTCTCTTGATGAGCTTCAAGAGGTAGTCACCGGGAATGGTCTTCCAACAATCTTGAAGGAGTTCCCATAGATGCTTAGCACTTGTTGGCCCTTTTGCCTACACTCTGCGGTCCAGCTCACCCCAAACCATATTGATTGGGTTCAGGTCTGGTGACTGTGGAGGCCAGGTCATCTGGCGTAGCACCCCATCACTCTCCATCTTGGTCAAATAGCCCCTAAACAGCCTTGAGGTTTGTTTGGGGTCATTGTCCTGTTGAAAAATAAATGATGGTCCAACTAAGTGTAAACCGGATGGAATAGCATGCCACTGCAAGATGATGTGGTAGCCATGCTGGTTCAGTATGCCTTCAATTTTGAATAAATCCCCAGCAGTGTCACCAGCAAAGTACCTCCACACCATCACACCTCCTCTTCCTTGCTTCACGGTGGGAACCAAGCATGTAGAGGCTATCCGTTCACCTTTTCTGCGTCACGCAAAACATGTTGGTTGGAACCAAAGATCTCAAATTTGGACTCATCAGACCAAAGCACAGATTTCCACTGGTCTAATGTCCATTCCTTGTGGACTTTAGCCCAAACAAGTCTCCTCTGCTTGTTGTCTGTCCTTAGCAGTGGTTTCCTAGCAGCTATTTTACCATGAAGGCCTGCTGCACAATGTCTCCTCTTAACAGTTGTTGAAGAGATGTGTCTGCTGCTAGAACTCTGTGTGGCATTGACCTGGTCTCTAATCTGAGCTGCTGTTAACCTGCGATTTCTGAGGCTGGTGACTCGGATAAACTTATCCTCAGAATCAGAGGTGACTCTTGGTCTTCCTTTCCTGGGGAGGTCCTCATTTGGGCCAGTTTCTTTGTAGTGCTTGATGGTTTTTGCAACTGCACTTGGGGACACTTTCAAAGTTTGCCCAAACTGACCTTCATTTCGTAAGGTAATTATGGCCACTCGTTTTTCTTTACTTAGCTGCTTTTTTCTTGCCATTAAACAAATACTAACAGTCTATTCAGAAAGACTATCAGCTGTGTATCCACCAGACTTCTGCTCAACACAACTGATGGTCCCAACCCCATTTTTAAGGCAAGAAATCCCACTTATTAAACCTGACAGGGCACACCTGTGAAGTGAAAACCATTTCCGGTGACTACCTCTTGAAGCTCATCAAGAGAATGCCAAGAGTGTGCAAAGCAAAAGGTGGCTACTATCAAGAACCTAGAATATAAGACATATTTTCAGTTGCTTTACACTTTTTTGTTAAGTATATAATTCCACATGTGTTAATTCATAGTTTTGATGCCTTCAGTGTGAATTTACTATTTTCATAGTCATAAAAATACAGAAAAATCTTTAAATGAGAAGGTGTGTCCAAACTTTTGGTCTGTACTGTATGTGGTCGCTAGACCAGGCAGCCTTCCCTGAGTTAGTAGTTTTATGGAGCTGACACTATCATTTTTAGGCGCTAGGATTGCACGTTCACAAAGCCACTGATGGTTGTTAAAATTGTTACAAATATCAGGGAAAACTTGGCTAATAAGTTCCATTACAGAAGATGTAATTTCACAAAAATCTTCTGGAATGGAAATGAGACCAGTAGTGGTAGGGAACCTGTCACTTCCAAGGCATAGTAGCTGGTGTGTAAATTTGTCTGCAGTTGTATTTCCCATCAAATGAATCCGCATATTAGTTTGCTTCTGCACATGTATCCACAGATAAATTTTAGACAGGCATTCAGCTAATCCGCTTTTGTTGCTCCCTAAAGAACAGGTAGTGTCTGGCAGAAGTCACCTGCAAAAATTACAACAATTCCCCCATTAAACAATTAGTTCCCTGCAGATCTTTCAAGGGCCTCGACTGCTTTCTTGTGCGCCATGGTACATTCATCACAAACAATTACTTTGCAAGTTTGTAATACCTTAGCTTTCCCAGAGCCCTTAGTGATATTACAGACAGGAGTTTCTGACAGAGCTAGATTAAAGGGCAATCCTAATGCTGAATGAGCCGTGTGCCCTCTATCTAAAAGAGTGGCCGAAATCCCACATTATGCAACATCCAAGGCAATGTCATTGTTTGAGCGAATTTCTGCAAGCAGCAAATTAATTAAAAATGTTTTACCAGTACCTCCTGATGCATCTAGGAAAAATAGTCCCCCATTTCCACTGGAAATCTGAGCCATAATTGCCATATAGGCTGATCTTAGTTCATCAACCGAAAGAAGCTTATTTAATATGACAAATTCTTTATATTTTTCCAAATCATAGCTTTTTTCTTGCAGAATATCTCTGTTCATAATATCAAAGTCTGGTCGATTTGGTGCTGGTAAACCTAATTCTATTAAAGTTTTACTATTGATAGATATGCACCTTTCTTCTAACATCAAGAGGCCTTTGTTGAATATGTCAGCAGTGAAATTTAACTTTTAGGCTTCTTTCACGCTAGCGTCGGAATCTCCCCGTTGGGAGAGATTCCGACGCTAGCGTTTGCTGCCTTGCACAATGGGTGCAGCGGATGCATTTTTGCGGCGCATCTGCTGCCCCATTGTAAGGTGCGGGGAGGTGGGAGCGGAGTTCCGGCCACGCATGCGCGGTCGGAAAAAGCGGTCCGTCAGGAGAAAAAAACGTTACATGTAGCGTTTTTTGCTCCCGACGGTCTGCCAAAGCACGACGCATCCGTCGCAAGACGGATGCGAAGTGTGGCAATCCGTCACAAAAGCGTCGTCAATACAAGTCTATGGGGAAAAAACGCATCCTGCAAGCACTTTTGCAGGATGCGTTTTTTCTGCAAAACGACGCATTGTGACGGATTAAAAAAAACGCTAGTGTGAAAGTACCCTCAGGGTATGTGCACACGTTGCAGTTTTTGCTGCGGATCTGCAGCGGTTTTGACGCTGCGGATCCGCAGCAGTTTTCCATGCGGTGTACAGTACAATGTTAACCTATGGAAAACAAAAACCGCTGTGCACATGCTGCGAAAAAACCGTGTGGAAACGCTGCGGTTTATTTTCCGCAGCATGTCAATTCTTTGTGCAGAATCCGCAGCGGTTTGGCACCTGCTCCATGTTAAAAATCCGCAGGTGTCTAATACCGCAGTGGAAACCACACAAAAAAACGCAATAAATCCGCAGTACTTTTTGCACTGTGGATTTAATCAAATCCGCAGCGGAAAATTCCGCAACGGAATCCGCAGCGTGTGAACAAGGCCTAAGTCTGGATTAACTCTCCTTTGCACTCTAAGAATATCTTCACTAAGATATTCTTTGTATTTGTCCCAAAGTGCACAGAGATTGGAATGGGCACAGGTTGTAATTATTATAGCAAACAGGTCTCTTAGTTGAGGTGGAAAGTGAATGAGAGATGCTTTCAGCAATGCCATGTCCCAGTGTTGATCGTCTTTGATCAGACCACGCTTTTGGCATGCTTCCCTGTAAGTTTGACACAGCTGTCCATCAACTATTTTCAAATATGTGAAAGAAGATGGCCCATGGACAGTGTGAAGCAGTAATCGGAGGTAGTAACACTCTGCGTTGTTTGGATGCACTGTATACACACGTTCAAGAGCATCACTGGAACGTCCATCCCATCCTGGGACCCTTGCACCTTGTTTCCTCTTGCAAAATACTTTTCTCGATTTATTCCATGTATATTTTGGAACATCGGAATATAATAAAGTCCTTGCAAATGGATCTGCTTGACATAGGAGAAAGAAAGCTGATGTTGTATTGGGTGGTCGAGAAGCTCTTTCCTCTGCATTGCTGGGAGTAAAATAAACTCATTGTCCCTTTTTGAGATGGACACTGAGCTGAACTACAGTCAGATGTCTTTCATGGATGGGAAAACTTAGTAATCGCCACACGGCTTCATTACTACTTATATACCTTCCCATCTGATACAGCACAATCTCATCAGATGTACATTTTGGATTCTCTGGCTGGAAAACTCCCATATCACTGCCCTTGTTAACATATTTGCAAATGTATTTCATTGACTTAACAGAGTTACAATATTCTACGTTAATGTGCGCATCAAACATTCTTGAAAGCAGTGGAGAGAGAGGTACAACCCATCGATTATCTATTTCAATATCTGTGTTTTGTTTAACCCTTTTTAATCCTGTATACCCTGTTTATTGTTGTGTTTATACACTGGTGCAGTCTTCCTCCCTGGGGAGTCCCATCAGGATCATGTACGGCAGGTCCTTCAGGTACTCAAGGACAATAAACTATTTGCCAAACTTGAGAAATGTATGTTCGCGGTCAAAGAGATTCCGTTCTTGGGTTATTTCTTATCCTCCACAGGATTTCATATGGATCCGGCTAAGGTTAAGGCGGTCCTGGAGTGGGAGCGTCCTGAGGACCTTAAGGCCTTACAGAGGTTTTTAGGTTTTGCAAACTACTATCGCAAAGTTATTAAAGACTTTTCAGTAGTAGCCAAACCTTTAACAGATATGACCAAGAGAGGCACAGACTTCTCTGCCTGATCCAGTGCGGCCGGTCAGGCTTTTGAGACTTTGAAGAAGTGTTTTTCTACTGCACCCATACTAATACAGCCTGACATCACGCAGCCATTTGTGGTAGAGGTGGATGCCTCTGAGGTGGGGGTGAGAGTTGTATTGTCACAGGGGATTTATCCGAGTAAGTGGCGTCCATGTGCAGTTTTCTCGAAACAATTATCACCTACTGAGAGGAATTATGGTATTGGTAACAGGGAACTGTTGGCAATTAAATGGGCATTTGAAGAATGGTGCCATTTTTTGGAGGGAGCACTTCACCCAGTCATGGTGATCACAGATCACAAAAATCTGTTGTATTTAGAATCTGCAAAGCATCTCACACCTAGGCAAGCTAGGTGGTCTCTGTTCTTCGCCAGGTCCAATTTCTACATTACGTATAGGCCAGGAAGCAAGGATGTCAAGGCCGATGCGTTATCCCGTTGTTTTCCAGGGGGTGGGGATAACTGTGAGCCAGGTCCTATACTGCAGAAGGGTGTAATTGTCGCCGCAATTAATTCAGATCTTGAGAGAGAGGTGGTAGAGGCACAGGGGGATACCCCAGCAGCCTGTCCTTTAGGTAAACTGTACGTTCCTCCTAATCTTCATCTTAGGGTCATCAATGAACATCATGATTCGGTTCTGGCCGGACACCCTGGGAGTAAGGTTACCTCGGACCTTCTGACTCAGTGTTTTTGGTGGTCTGGGGTAAATCATGATGTACAGGAATATGTCGCTGCCTGCAGTGTGTGTGTGTGTTCCAAGAAGCCTCGTACTCGCCCGTCTGGGTCTCTCCAACCTCTGGAGATTCCCAATAGACCTTGGACCCATTTGTCAATAGACTTCATCACTGACTTACCGGTTTCTGAGGGTAATACAGTTATTTTAGTCGTAGTTGACAGATTTAGCAAAATGTCACATTTTATTGCTCTTCCCGCGTTACCTAATGCCAAGACTCTGGCACAGATCTTTATCAAGGAGGTTGTGAGATTGCATGGTGTTCCTTCAGATATTGTATCAGACCGTGGGGTGCAGTTTATTTCTAAGTTTTGGAGGGCTTTTTGCAGCTGGTTGGGGATTCATTTGTCATTTTCTTCAGCTTTTCATCCTCAATCTAATGGTCAAACAGAACGTGTAAATCAAAATCTTGAAACTTATCTCAGGTGTTTCATTTCAGAAAATCAGGAGGACTGGGTTAAATACTTACCGTTGGCAGAGTTTGCTATAAACAACCGTACTCATGAGTCCACTGGTAAGTCCCCGTTTTTCGGGGCATATGGTTTTCATCCTCAATTCAGTTCTTTTAATAGGAAGGATTCCTCAGGGGTGCCTGAAGAGGAGAGGTTTTCTTCGTCCATCACGTCCGTTTGGCAAGGGGTTCTTGATAAATTAAAGAGGATGGGTTCCAGGTATAAGAATGCAGCTGATTTGAGAAGTGTGGAAGGTCCGGACCTGTGTGTGGGTGATTGAGTTTGGTTGTCCTCGAAAAATATTAAGCTGAGAGTTCCTTCGTGGAAATTGGGCCCTAGGTTCTTTGGCCCTTATAGGATTATGGCCATCGTGAATTCTGTTGCTTTTCGGCTGGCTTTGCCTCAGTCATTTAAGATCCATAATGTTTTTCATCGCTCCTTACTCAAGAAGGTTGTGGCGTCATCCAATCCGTCCCCTTCACCTCCGTCTCCGGTCCTTGCTGATGGAAATCTCGAGTTCCGGATTTCCAGGGTTATGGATTCTCGTTTAGTTCGTCAGTCCCTACAATATCTGGTACACTGGAGAGGGTACGGTCCTGAGAAGAGGACGTGGGTACCCGCTGCCGATGTCCATGCGGTTGGTTCGGGCATTTCATACAGCTCATTCTGAGAAACCTGGTCCTGAGGTTCCGGAGGTCCCTTGTAGAAGGGGGAGTCCTAATCATCATAGGTACCCCCGAGATAAGGGAAAGCCAGGGCCCCATTAAAGTGGTAGAGACAGGTGCAGGTCCCAGTACGCCCTCCTGCCCTTTAACACCGCTTACGGCATGACAACCTCTTTTTGGCCACTCAATTGAATACATCGACCACTGACTTTCACCAAAAATGTAATACTTTGCAATTACGTCCATGAGCTTGATCAGTTTTTGTTTCAAAACCCTTGCTGTTAAATCATGTCGATCAGAGGGGCCCTGGCCATTCAGAAGCTCTTCCCTTATCTCTGGCCAAGTTGGATTACATGTAACTGTAATAATCAAATCAAAATCAAAACATATGTTATGGTGTCCTGAGCATACTCATGCATAAGTCTGGGACTTCCAGTAAATGTAGCCGATAAAATAAACATACCCCCAATGTCAGCCACGTTGCCATCATTAGCAACAGCATCCCTTTAATGAATGTATTCGTCCACTCTAAGTTTTTGTTGGTTCAATATGTACAAAAGATGCTCACTTTCCACCTTGGCACACATATCAACTATAAATTGATGAAAATGTTGCCTACATTGTAAAATGTGGTTAGATGACCCATGTCTGATCATTATTTGGTAGGCATAAAAGTCCATAGCTGATTTTTTTTTATTGGTTGGCCTAGCAGTCTTGGGATCAGTCTGTGTTAGATTAAAGTGATAGCCATCTTGGCCATTCCAAAATATTATCGGATATTGCAGAGCATCATATGATCTGTGTGTTTCTGCATTTCGTTGAAGATTGTCGCTTCATCGCTGAATAATTATATCTCGGCTTTGAAAGTCCTGTCCAACCATTACAATAGCTACTTCGTTAACAGTGGGAGAATTAAATCGCCTTTCATGCTTGCCAACCGGTGTCTTGTCTGCTCTTATTACAACTTGATATTCATCACTTGGCATTCTTTCTAAGGCTATTTTGAAAAGGTTTACTGATTGTGCTGATGGAAAAATCTTTGCAAATTTAACAATCTCTTTTTTTGTCTCAAGTATAGCTTCACAACGTCTATAAGCTTGTATTTGTTCGTCTCCCAAAAAATACATTTGTAAAAACTTTGGATCTTCATTTGCTACAGTAAGCATTGAACCAATTTTGTGATATATTTGGCCCTGGACTTTAAAAGTTGGCAAAAATCCTGCTTCCTGGAGTACAGATGTCGTACCAAAGGATGTAATCTGGAAAGATGAATTGTATCTCCTAATATTTTGCAGAAAATGCTTGGTCTCTGGAGTTGTTCCTGACATGTATGAAAGAAGTGGTTCAAGAGATAGATCTAAAGGTGGCAAACTGACTTTGCCATTTGAGCAGCACATACCAGGCGATTCTAAGTTAAACTTCTTTGCTTGACAATGTTTGCATATTATGTCCATTTTGCCTATTATGACTTTCTGATGTGAACTATAGTCTCGAGTTGGGTTGTAGTGAAATACTTTCAAACTCAAATCAGCCTGAATGCATCTTTGCACACATTGAATATGTCGTATGCGGTCATTTTCACAACGTTCATCCTTTTGTTCAGATGTTTCCATATTCCTTGCATCAGCCTGCCTTATCCGATTCTTGTGAAGACGACATTCCCGTTGCTATGATGTCTCAGCTGCCTTACATTTAGTCTGTCTCATCCGTTTCTTTTTAAGCCACGAGTCACGTTGTTCACTTGCCTAAGCTCTTTGACACAATTTTGCTTTCTTAGCTTTTGGATGAACCTGCCCAATAGATGGTCATTTTTTGGGTGGCATTTTACAAAACAGTCCTTAGTATTATGACACTTTAGTATTCACTTGACACTGATAAGAGATGTAATAGGATGAATAGTAAATACAGAGCAGCCCTCACAAAGTATTGCTATGACCTGAAGGAGCTCACATCTCAGTAATGAAAGCCACCTCACAGGCAGACTTGTCTAGTTGCCCATAGCAACCAATCAGTGCTCAGCTTTCACTTTACCTCAGCAGCTTCAGTGATGAAAGCTCCTTGTATAGTAAGCAATAATAACAATCTTACTATGAGGTATTTTTCACCTGACCAATATTGCTGCTCAGTAATGTTCGTCCGTGTGTGTAGGGTGCATCCATCTGAGTGTGTTTGCATGCATGTGTGGTCCTTGCATGCACGTGTGTGTGGTGTGCATGTGATAATTATGGGGTGGTGTTGTGGTATTTGTGGGATGATGTTTGTGTTGTGTGTGTCTAGAGTGGTCTGGTGTTTGTGGCATTTGTGTGGTGCTGTGCTTGTGGATTGGTGCATGTGTGCTGTCTGTGTGTTGTTTGTACAGTGTTTGTGAAATGTTTGTGTGCTGTGTGTGGTGGTGCGGCCCCTTTAGCAGTGACTCTTTGGCGCAGTCGCTATAATCTGTCCCTGTTAGTCACACTGTTGTTTTCCCCTCAGCACTTTTACTTTCACCTTCACATTTCTCCGTTATATGTATAGGTCCTAACTTCGGGGGCCCCAATCTCATGACGGGGGACACTAGCGAGATTTATCATGCGCAGTATTCTGCTCCTGTTGGTGGATAGAGGGCGTGCCAAATTTCACCCAAATTGGGCGAGAACTGTCGATTTGTATAGAGCGGGCTACTACAGATTTTGAGTTTTATATATATATATATATAGATGTGTGCATTTGTGCTTTACATACTTGTGTTTTTTATGTGTTTTTGTGTGTGTTAGCATGTGTATATATGTGACATTGCATTCATGCATTTATGTGTGTATCTGTACTATTATTATTATTATTATTTATTATTATTATTTATTGTTATAGTGCCATTTATTCCATGGCGCTTTACATGTGAGGAGGGGTATACATAATAAAAACAAGTACAATAATCTTAGCAATACAAGTCATAACTGGTACAGGAGGAGTGAGGACCCTGCCCGCGAAGGCTCACAATCTACAAGGGATGGGTGAGAATACAGTAGGTGAGGATAGATCTGGTCATGCAGCGGTTTGGTCGATCGGTGGTTACTGCAGGTTGTAGGCTTGTCGGAAGAGGTGGGTCTTCAGGTTCTTTTTGAAGGTTTCGATGGTAGGTGAGAGTCTGATGAGTTGTGGTAGAGGGTTCCAGAGTAGAGGTGATACGCGAGAGAAATTTTGTATACGATTGTGGGAAGAGGAGATTAGAAGGGAATGAAGAAGAAGGTATTATATGACCACATCACATAGCTATAGCCTGTGCGTGATCACGCAATTGCGTACTCAAGCGGACTTGTACTGGCCTAGTCGTCAAACTAACAAGCAAACCAAGGGGGACTGTGGATACCACAGAAAGAACGACAATAGGAACAAAAGTACCAAAACCAATGCATCTTTATTAATACAAAATAGTATACATGATAAAAAATGGACATAACATAGGACACAGTGCCAAGACAGCACAGATCACAAAGACCCGCTGCCTGTGCGAGAAGGACGTACAGCAAGGTAACTGGTAATTAGGACAAATAGTACTTAGTAAATAGTAAATAGTGGACTTAAGAGCAACCCAGCTGGAGAGTAGCTAAAGTGTAGTGTCTATGTAACACTGTATCACCGGGCAGAACCCCCACCTGTCGGTATATGGAGCTCAAATACCACCCACACAATAATTACCCAATAGGCAAGTGCACACTAAAGGGCCGACATAAAATGCTACTAGCAGGGGTAGGGTAATGCCCATACATGGAGGTAAACATAGACTGAGTAGACAACTAACACTTATATACTGCTAACAGCTCCAACGCCGCACCCCACAGTTACATTAATAGATCGCATGTTACAGAGCAGCCACTGCTGCTACGAAGTATGATACCTGTAGGTACCTGTAGGTACGGCTGCTGATGCTCTGCCAGGACCCGAAGCTGCACGTCCGCCCGACGCGTGTTTCGGAGGGGAACTCCTTCATCGGGGGGTCACGCCCCCTGACGAAGGAGTTCCCCCCCGAAACAGCTGTCTGTGGATGGATACCATGTTTTGGGATAGGTGGTTTTCCTTTTTGGATGCTGGCCTCCCCGTGGTTGTTCCTTCCCGGTGAAAGACCTGGCTATTTATTGCTTGCGTTGAGAAACACGTGATGGTGTCTCCGTGGCTTTTCTACATGCATTTGCATATTTCCCACAAGGGATGGGGGCAGTGTTCTGGATCACTGAGTTGAGAAACACGTGATGGTGTCTCCACGATGTTGGATGTTTTGATCTCCCCGAGGTCATTCATCCTTATGTTTATAGTGATGAGGTCACGGCAGTTCAAGCTCAGTGTCTTCCTCACACGCAATCACCATGAGAGTAAGAGGCACAGTGATGGGCATTAATACGTGGAGAATAGGGTTGAGCGAAACGGGTCGAACATTTTCAAAAGTCGCCGACTTTTGGCTAAGTCGGGGTTTCATGAAACCCGATCCGACCCCTGTGCGTGGTCGGCCATGCGGTACGCGACTTTCGCGCCAAAGTCGCGTTTCAATGACGCGAAAAGCGCCATTTCTCAGCCAATGAAGGTAAACGCAGAGTGTGGGCAGCGTGATGACATAGGTCCTGGTCCCCACCATCTTAGAGAAGGGCATTGCAGTGATTGGCTTGCTGTCTGCGACGTCACAGGGGCTATAAAGAGGCGTTCCCGCCGACCGCCATCTTACTGCTGCTGATCTGAGCTTAGGGAGAGGTTGCTGCCGCTTTGTCAGAAGCAGGGATAGCGTTAGGCAGGGTCCATTAACCACAAAACCGCTTGTGCTGCAGCGATTTGCACTGTCCAACACCACCCTCGGTGTGCAGGGACAGTGGAAGTTTTTTTTTTTCCCCTCAGCGCTGTAGCTCATTGGGCTGCCCTAGAAGGCTCCCTGATAGCTGCATTGCTGTGTGTACGCCGCTGTGCAAACCAACTGCTTTTTTCAAAGCACAAATCCTCTTGTTCCTTCCTTTCTGCACAGCTATCTTTTTTGTTTGTCCACACTTTTTATTTCATTTGTGCATCAGTCCACTCCTTATTGCTGCCTGCCATACCTGGCTGAGATTACTGCAGGCAGGGAGATAGTAGCTGCCTGCCATACCTGGCTGAGATTACTGCAGGCAGGGAGATAGTAATTGTAGGACATTCCCTGTTTTTTTTTTTTTTTTTTTTTTGGTGGGAGATTAAGATTGGCAATTTGGCATTTCTGCTAGAGTGCCATCCCTGTGTGTGCCATCTCTCTCACATAGTGGGCCATAGAAAGCCTTTTCATTTTTCTGTATTTTTTTTTGTGGGGTGTATAAATTCTCCCTGATAAAAATACAGTGGGAGATTAATATTGGCCTTTGGGCTTGTGTGCCAGTCCTGAGTGTGCCATCTCTCTCACAAATAGTGGGCCATAGAAAGCCTATTTAATTTTTTTTTTGGTTTTATAAATTTTCCCTGAAAAAAGGGAGATTAATATTGGCCTCTGGGCTTGTGTGCCAGTTGTGAGCGTGCCATCTGTGCCAGTCCTGAGCGTGCCATCTCTCTCACAAATAGTGGGCCATAGAAAGCCTATTTAAATATTTTTTTGGTTTTATAAATTCTCCCAGAAAAAAAGGGAGATTAATATTGGCCTCTGGGCTTCTGTGCCAGTCCTGAGCGTGCCATCTGTGCCAGTCCTGAGCGTCCCATCTCTCTCACAAATAGTGGGCCATAGAAAGCCTATTTAATTTTTTTTTTGGTTTTATAAATTCTCCCAGAAAAAAAGGGAGATTAATATTGGCCTCTGGGCTTGTGTGCCAGTTGTGAGCGTGCCATCTGTGCCAGTCCTGAGCGTGCCATCTCTCTCACAAATAGTGGGCCATAGAAAGCCTATTTAAATATTTTTTTGGTTTTATAAATTCTCCCAGAAAAAAAGGGAGATTAATATTGGCCTCTGGGCTTCTGTGCCAGTCCTGAGCGTGCCATCTGTGCCAGTCCTGAGCGTCCCATCTCTCTCACAAATAGTGGGCCATAGAAAGCCTATTTAATTTTTTTTTTGGTTTTATAAATTCTCCCAGAAAAAAAGGGAGATTAATATTGGCCTCTGGGCTTCTGTGCCAGTCCTGAGCGTGCCATCTGTGCCAGTCCTGAGCGTCCCATCTCTCTCACAAATAGTGGGCCATAGAAAGCCTATTTAATTTTTTTTTTGGTTTTATAAATTCTCCCAGAAAAAAAGGGAGATTAATATTGGCCTCTGGGCTTGTGTGCCAGTTGTGAGCGTGCCATCTGTGCCAGTCCTGAGCGTGCCATCTCTCTCACAAATAGTGGGCCATAGAAAGCCTATTTAAATATTTTTTTGGTTTTATAAATTCTCCCAGAAAAAAAGGGAGATTAATATTGGCCTCTGGGCTTCTGTGCCAGTCCTGAGCGTGCCATCTGTGCCAGTCCTGAGCGTCCCATCTCTCTCACAAATAGTGGGCCATAGAAAGCCTATTTAATTTTTTTTTTGGTTTTATAAATTCTCCCAGAAAAAAAGGGAGATTAATATTGGCCTCTGGGCTTCTGTGCCAGTCCTGAGCGTGCCATCTGTGCCAGTCCTGAGCGTCCCATCTCTCTCACAAATAGTGGGCCATAGAAAGCCTATTTAATTTTTTTTTTGGTTTTATAAATTTTCCCTGAAAAAAGGGAGATTAATATTGGCCTCTGGGCTTGTGTGCCAGTTGTGAGCGTGCCATCTGTGCCAGTCCTGAGCGTGCCATCTCTCTCACAAATAGTGGGCCATAGAAAGCCTATTTAAATATTTTTTTGGTTTTATAAATTCTCCCAGAAAAAAAGGGAGATTAATATTGGCCTCTGGGCTTCTGTGCCAGTCCTGAGCGTGCCATCTGTGCCAGTCCTGAGCGTCCCATCTCTCTCACAAATAGTGGGCCATAGAAAGCCTATTTTTTTTTTGGGGGGGGTTTTAGAAATTCTCCCTGGAAAAAAAAAGGGAGATTAATATTGCCCTTTGGGCTTGTGTGCCAGTACTAAGCGTTCCATCTCTCTCTCTCTCTCTTAGTCAGTGGGCCATAGAACGCCTATTTTTGGTTTTATTTGTTTTCTAAATTCTCCCTGAAAAAATCATTTTATTTTATTTGGTTTCTAAATTCTTCCTGATAAAATCATATTTTTTTTATTATTTTTTTTTCTAAAGTCTCCCTGAAAAAAAAAAAAAAAAAAAAAAAAACAGTGGGAGATTAATATTGGCCTTTCTGCTTGTGTGCCAGTCTTGACTCCTGGGTGCGTCATCTCTCAGTCAGTGGGCCATAGAACGCCTATTTTTGGTTTTATTTGTTTTCTAAATTCTCCCTGAAAAAATCATTTTATTTTATTTGGTTTCTAAATTCTTCCTGATAAAATCATATTTTTTTTATTATTTTTTTTTCTAAAGTCTCCCTGAAAAAAAAAAAAAAAAACAACCAAAAAAAACAGTGGGAGATTAATATTGGCCTTTCTGCTTGTGTGCCAGTCTTGACTCCTGGGTGTGCCATCTCTCTCTCTCTCTCTCTCTCTCTCTCTCTCTCTCTCCAATTGTGGTCCATAGAAAGCCTATATTTTTTTTCCTTGATTTGGGTTCCAAAATCTACCAGAGAAAATAACTACATCAATCATTGGTAGAAAAATATTGGCCTCTGGGCTTGTGTGCCACTTCTGATTCCTGTGTGCGTCATCTCTCAGTCAGTGGGCCATAGAACGCCTATTTTTGTTTTTATTTGTTTTATAAATTCTCCCTGAAAAAATCATTTTATTTTATTTGGTTTCTAAATTCTTCCTGATAAAATCATATTTTTTTTATTATTTTTTTTTCTAAAGTCTCCCTGAAAAAAAAAAAAAAAAAAAAAAAAACAGTGGGAGATTAATATTGGCCTTTCTGCTTGTGTGCCAGTCTTGACTCCTGGGTGTGCCATCTCTCTCTCTCTCTCTCTCTCTCTCTCTCTCTCTCTCTCTCTCCAATTGTGGTCCATAGAAAGCCTATATTTTTTTTCCTTGATTTGGGTTCCAAAATCTACCAGAGAAAATAACTCCATCAATCATTGGTAGAAAAATATTGGCCTCTGGGCTTGTGTGCCACTCCTGATTCCTGTGTGCGTCATCTCTCACTCAGTGGCCCATAGAAAGCATATAGTTTGTTACATTTGTTTTCTAAATTCTCCCTGCAAAAATCAAATTTTTTTTTTTTTGGGGGGGTTTCTAAAGTGTTCCTGAAAAAAATAAAAATAAAAAACAAATAATAGTGTGACATTAATATTAACATTTGTGCTTCAGTGACAGTCCTGCGTGTGGGGCATCTCTCTAATTTGCAGCCACCAAAAAAAGAGTGTGTAACATTGTGCCTGATTTTCGCGGTGGTCTCACCAACCTGTAAAGGGGTAGCTAAATCATACTGAAGTTATAGCTCACCGTGTAAGTTGTGTGACTGCAACAAATAACGTTAGTTTGGTTACGTTTTTAAAACAATGAGGAAGTCTAGTGGAAGAGGTCGTGGCCGGGGGCGTTCATTGTCAGCTGGTAATGAGGGTAGTGGTAGTGGTGGAGCATCAGGTGGTCGTGGGGAAAAAAATATTGCACCTAAGTCTGGAGCTGTGGAGCCAGGTTCGTCGTCCGGCTACACAAGGCCTCGAACGCTCCCTTTTCTGGGATTAGGAAAACCGCTTTTAAAGCCGGAGCAGCAAGAGCAAGTTTTGGCTTATCTTGCTGACTCAGCCTCTAGCTCTTTTGCCTCCTCTCGTGAAACTGGTAAAAGTAAAAGCAGCGCGTCGTTAGTGGATGTTCACGGTCAGGGACAAGTCACTTCCTTGTCCTCTTCAGCAAAAACAACAACAGAGAAGAATGCAGCAGGCGACACAACGGGTTACTCCATGGAGCTCTTTACACATACCGTCCCTGGCTTAGAAAGTGAAGCAGTTAACAGTCCATGCCCATTACAAATTGAATCTGACATGGAGTGCAGTGACGCACAGCCACAGCCAGACTACTATGCTGGTCCTTTGACTCAGACCACAACATTGCCCTCGCAGGGTGCTGATCAAGAATCAGACCCTGATGAGACTATGTTGCCCCATCACGAACGCTATACCACCGAACGACACGGTGACACAGACGAAGTTGCGCAGGAGGTACAAGAAGAGTTATTAGATGACCCAGTTCTTGACCCCGATTGGCAGCCATTGGGGGAACAGGGTGCAGGCGGCAGCAGTTCTGAAGCAGAGGAGGAGGAGGGGCCGCAGCAGGCATCAACATCGCCACAGGTTCCATCTGCCGGGCCCGTATCTTGCCCAAAACGCGTGGCAAAGCCAAAACCTGGTGGAGGACAGCGTGGCCATCCGGTTAAAGCTCAGTCTGCAATGCCTGAAAAGGTATCCGATGCTAGAAAGAGTGCAGTCTGGCATTTTTTTAAACAACATCCAATTGATCAGCGCAAAGTCATCTGTCAAAAATGTTCTACTTCCTTAAGCAGAGGTCAGAATCTGAAAAGTCTCAATACTAGTTGCATGCATAGACATTTAACCACCATGCATTTGAAAGCTTGGACTAACTACCAAACGTCCCTTAAGGTTGTTGCACCCTCGGCCAATGAAGCTAGTCATCAACGCAACATCCCTTCCGGCAGTGTAGGACCACCATTTAGCGCACCACCTGCTGTATCTGTGCAGGTATCTTTGCCAGGCCAAAGCAGTCAGGGTCAGGGAATCACCAGTTTCGTAGTAGGAAACACTGCATCTAGGGCACCGGCGGCAACAATACCATCTCCCACCGTCTCTCAGTCTGCCATGTCCACCGGCACCCCCGCTAGTTCCACGATCTCCATCTCTCCAGTCCAGCTCACCCTACATGAGACTATGGTTAGAAAAAGGAAGTACTTAGCCTCGCATCCGCGTACACAGGGTTTGAACGCCCACATAGCTAGACTAATCTCGTTAGAGATGATGCCCTACCGGTTAGTTGAAAGCGAAGCTTTCAAAGACCTGATGGACTACGCTGTACCACGCTACGAGCTACCCAGTCGACACTTTTTTTCCAGAAAAGCCATCCCAGCCCTCCACCAGCATGTTAAAGAGCGCATCGTCCATGCACTCAGGCAATCTGTGAGCACAAAGGTGCACCTGACAACAGATGCATGGACCAGTAGGCATGGCCAGGGACGTTACGTGTCCATCACGGCACACTGGGTAAATGTGGTGGATTCAGGGTCCACAGGGGACAGCAAGTTTGGGACAGTTCTGCCTAGCCCACGGTCTAGTAAACAGTTGTCTGTAGCCGTTCGCACCCCCTCCTCCTCCTCCTCCTCCTCGTCCTCCTGCAGAAGCAAGAGCTCGTCCACAGACCGCAGTCGCACAAACACTCCATCCGCACCTGCCACTGTTGCACACCAGGTCTCCCATTATGGGGCAGCTACTGGCATACGTCAGCAGGCTGTATTGGCTATGAAGTGTTTGGGCGACAATAGACACACCGCGGAAGTTCTGTCCGAGTTCTTGCAGCAAGAAACGCAGTCGTGGCTGGGCACTGTAGATCTTGAGGCAGGCAAGGTAGTGAGTGATAACGGAAGGAATTTCATGGCTGCCATCTCCCTTTCCCAACTGAAACACATTCCTTGCCTGGCTCACACCTTAAACCTGGTGGTGCAGTGCTTCCTGAAAAGTTATCCGGGGTTATCCGACCTGCTCCTCAAAGTGCGTGGACTTTGCGCACATATCCGCCGTTCGCCTGTACACTCCAGCCGTATGCAGACCTATCAGCGTTCTTTGAACCTTCCCCAGCATCGCCTAATCATAGACGTTGCAACAAGGTGGAACTCAACACTGCACATGCTTCAGAGACTGTGCGAACAGAGGCGGGCTGTTATGTTTTTGTGGGAGGATACACATACACGGGCAGGCAGTAGGATGGCAGACATGGAGTTGTCAGGTGTGCAGTGGTCGAAGATTCAAGACATGTGTCAAGTCCTTCAGTGTTTTGAGGAATGCACACGGCTGGTTAGTGCAGACAACGCCATAATAAGCATGAGCATCCCCCTAATGCGTCTGCTGATGCAAAGTTTGACGCACATAAAGGATCAGGCGTCTGCACCAGAGGAAGAGGAAAGCCTTGATGACAGTCAGCGATTGTCTGGTCAGGGCAGTGTACATGACGAGGTACCGGGCGAAGAGGAGGTGGAGGATGAGGAGGATGATGGGGATGAGTATATTTTTAATGAGGAAGCTTTCCCGGGGGCACGGGAAATTGGTGGCGTGGCAAGGCCGGGTTCTGGTTTTTTGAGGGACACAAGTGACGTAGATTTGCCTGCAACTGCCCCTCAACCAAGCACAACCGCAGATTTGACAACGGGAACTTTGGCCCACATGGCGGATTATGCCTTGCGTATCCTCAAAAGGGACACACGCATTACAAAAATGATGAACGATGACGATTACTGGTTGGCCTGCCTCCTTGATCCTCGCTATAAAGGCAAATTGCAAAATATTATGCCACATGAGAACTTGGAACTAATATTAGCAACAAAACAATCAACTCTTGTTGACCGTTTGCTTCTGGCATTCCCTGCACACAGCGCCCGTGATCGTTCTCACACGAGCTCCAGGGGCCAGCAGACCAGAGGTGTTAGAGGGGCAGAAATCAGAAGTGGCGTTGGCCAGAGGGGTTTTCTGACCAGGTTGTGGAGTGATTTTTCTAGGACCGCAGACAGGACAGGTACTGCAGCATCAATTCAAAGTGACAGGAGACAACATTTGTCCAGTATGGTTACAAACTATTTTTCATCCCTTATCGACGTTCTCCCTCAACCGTCATTCCCATTTGATTACTGGGCATCCAAATTAGACACCTGGCCAGAATTGGCAGAATATGCATTGCAGGAGCTTGCTTGCCCGGCAGCTAGTGTCCTATCAGAAAGAGTATTCAGTGCTGCAGGTTCAATACTAACAGAAAAAAGGACTCGTCTGTCTACCCAAAATGTAGATGATCTAACCTTCATTAAAATGAACCACAACTGGATTTCAAAATCTTTTGCCCCACCCTGCCCGGCTGACACCTAGCTTTCCTATGAAAAGGTCTTGCCTGTGGACTATTCTGAATGACTTTTCCAATCTCGTAATTTTCTTCACCTGATTGTCCAGCATACGACATGTTTCCACCTCACGAAATGGCCAAACTCCCCACACGGGGTCGTGCTATCGCCACTTTGCGCTTGGACCCTTGAGAGTGCTGTTTGTCTGAAGAGGTGGGTGAGCCCGCTTTTGGTCGACGGCACTGCCACTGGGTCCCTCATAGTACAATAAAGTGTCTCTGGCGGTGGTGGTGCGCACCCAACGTCAGACTCACCGTTGTAATATGAGGGGCCCTGTGCCTGTACCGCCGGCCACAAGCCAGTTCCCCCCCCCCCCAGCTCAAACAGTGCTCTACCACTAGCAAAATTATCTCTCACAGCTTCACCAATGTGTAGTCTAGGCGCTGACATCCTTCAATGACTGGCACTGACAATACCATTGTTTTGACATTTTTGTTATGTTAGGCCTTCGAAGCCTGTCTGCGGTCACTCCTTCCACTAGACTTCCACTGACCAGACCACTGCTGCCCGTGTACCCCTGGAACCAATTTAAAATTGCCTACAGCCATGTGTGATTATTTTAGGCCGTCGATGCCTGTCTGCGGTCACTCCTTCCACTAGGCCTCCACTGACCACACCACTGCTGCCCGTGTAACCCTGGAACCAATTTAAAATTGCCTACAGCCATGTGTTATTATTTTAGGCCTTCGATGCCTGTCTGCGGTCACTCCTTCCACTAGGCCTCCACTGACCACACCACTGCTGCCCGTGTAACCCTGGAACCAATTTAAAATTGCCTACAGCCATGTGTTATTATTTTAGGCCTTCGATGCCTGTCTGCGGTCACTCCTTCCACTAGGCCTCCACTGACCACACCACTGCTGCCCGTGTAACCCTGGAACCAATTTAAAATTGCCTACAGCCAGCCCAATTTTTTTATTTTAGGCCTTCGATGCCTGTCTGCGGTACATTCTTTCAACTACTACTACACTGACCAGGGCACTGCTGCCAAGTACCCCTGGAACCAATTTAAAATTGCCTACAGCCATGTGTTAATATTTTAGGCCTTCGATGCCTGTCTGCGGTCACTCCTTCCACTAGGCCTCCACTGACCACACCACTGCTGCCCGTGTAACCCTGGAACCAATTTAAAATTGCCTACAGCCATGTGTTATTATTTTAGGCCTTCGATGCCTGTCTGCGGTCACTCCTTCCACTAGGCCTCCACTGACCACACCACTGCTGCCCGTGTAACCCTGGAACCAATTTAAAATTGCCTACAGCCATGTGTTATTATTTTAGGCCTTCGATGCCTGTCTGCGGTCACTCCTTCCACTAGGCCTCCACTGACCACACCACTGCTGCCCGTGTAACCCTGGAACCAATTTAAAATTGCCTACAGCCAGCCCAATTTTTTTATTTTAGGCCTTCGATGCCTGTCTGCGGTACATTCTTTCAACTACTACTACACTGACCAGGGCACTGCTGCCCAAGTACCCCTGGAACCAATTTAAAATTGCCTACAGCCATGTGTTAATATTTTAGGCCTTCGATGCCTGTCTGCGGTCACTCCTTCCACTAGGCCTCCACTGACCACACCACTGCTGCCCGTGTAACCCTGGAACCAATTTAAAATTGCCTACAGCCATGTGTTATTATTTTAGGCCTTCGATGCCTGTCTGCGGTCACTCCTTCCACTAGGCCTCCACTGACCACACCACTGCTGCCCGTGTAACCCTGGAACCAATTTAAAATTGCCTACAGCCAGCCCAATTTTTTTATTTTAGGCCTTCGATGCCTGTCTGCGGT
Source organism: Ranitomeya imitator (assembly GCF_032444005.1). Taxonomy (NCBI): domain Eukaryota; kingdom Metazoa; phylum Chordata; class Amphibia; order Anura; family Dendrobatidae; genus Ranitomeya; species Ranitomeya imitator. The sequence continues at coordinate 417,507,750 of NC_091283.1, read as the reverse complement.
ACATTCTTTCAACTACTACTACACTGACCAGGGCACTGCTGCCCAAGTACCCCTGGAACCAATTTAAAATTGCCTACAGCCATGTGTTAATATTTTAGGCCTTCGATGCCTGTCTGCGGTCACTCCTTCCACTAGGCCTCCACTGACCACACCACTGCTGCCCGTGTAACCCTGGAACCAATTTAAAATTGCCTACAGCCATGTGTTATTATTTTAGGCCTTCGATGCCTGTCTGCGGTCACTCCTTCCACTAGGCCTCCACTGACCACACCACTGCTGCCCGTGTAACCCTGGAACCAATTTAAAATTGCCTACAGCCATGTGTTATTATTTTAGGCCTTCGATGCCTGTCTGCGGTCACTCCTTCCACTAGGCCTCCACTGACCACACCACTGCTGCCCGTGTAACCCTGGAACCAATTTAAAATTGCCTACAGCCATGTGTTATTATTTTAGGCCTTCGATGCCTGTCTGCGGTCACTCCTTCCACTAGGCCTCCACTGACCACACCACTGCTGCCCGTGTAACCCTGGAACCAATTTAAAATTGCCTACAGCCAGCCCAATTTTTTTATTTTAGGCCTTCGATGCCTGTCTGCGGTACATTCTTTCAACTACTACTACACTGACCAGGGCACTGCTGCCCAAGTACCCCTGGAACCAATTTAAAATTGCCTACAGCCATGTGTTAATATTTTAGGCCTTCGATGCCTGTCTGCGGTCACTCCTTCCACTAGGCCTCCACTGACCACACCACTGCTGCCCGTGTAACCCTGGAACCAATTTAAAATTGCCTACAGCCATGTGTTATTATTTTAGGCCTTCGATGCCTGTCTGCGGTCACTCCTTCCACTAGGCCTCCACTGACCTGTCTACTGCGGCCCGTGTACCCCTTGAACCAACCTAATAAAATATTTAAAAAATTAATTTGATTATAAAAAATAAGATCGTGTTGAGATCTCAAATGCAGACATTTTAACATTAAAAACAAACACACAACAAAAATCTGGAACTGTACTAAAAAGGTCCACCAGCTACAATTACTTTCTCCTGCAAGAAGTTAACTGAAAGGTTTTTTTGGAGTTGTTAACACAGATATGGCATCCACCGAGTGTTGTCCTGTCGCGTCTCCTTTAAATTATTTCCAATAAGATGTTAAACTATTAATTTAATAAAATCAATAATTAAAAAAATAATTGAGTAAGTCAAAAGCACATTGCAAATAAACATTAATTACAAATCAAGAAGCATGGCGCGTCCGAGGGTGAGTAGATACCGAATAAGAATATAATCACCCTCGGGCGCGCAATGCTTATTTACAACAGCCTTCCTTCCTAAGAATCAGCCCTTCCGTGGTGTAGAGAGAGGTTGTTGTTACACTCCAAGGTGTTCCCCAGGTTGCCTTTCCTGAGCTTCGATCTTCATGCTCTCGTTTAGTAGGTGTCGGAAAGTAGGCTGCATTAGGCCTAAAAAATGGGGAATGGGGTGGAGAGAGATGGTGTGTTACACTCCAAGGTGTTCTCCAGGTTTCCTCGCCATTGCTTCGATCTTCCGACTCTCGTTTAGTAGTTGTAGAAAACTACACTGCATTAGGCCTACAAAATGGGTATCGGGTGGAGAGAGATGGTGTGTTACACTCCAAGGTGTTCCCCAGGTTTCCTTGCCATTGCTTCGGTCTTCCGACTCTCGTTTAGTAGTTGTAGAAAAGTACACAGCATTAGGCCTACAAAATGGGTATGGGGTGGAGAGAGATGGTGTGTTACACTCCAAGGTGTTCCCCAGGTTGCCTTTCCTGAGCTTCTATCTTCAGGCTCTCATTAAATTGTGGTTAAATGGAACAACTGCATTTGGCGTACTAGTTGGTTTGGGGCCTACTATCGGTGTCTGCCACTCCTTGCTGTTCTCCTGGTTTCCTGTCCTGAAATTCCATTTTCAGCCTCTCGTTAAGTAGTTGTTAATGTTAGACTGCATTTGGCCTACTAGTTGGGTTGGGGCCTACTATCGGTGTCTGCCACTCCTTGCTGTTCTCCTCCACTGAACAAAGCTGTGCCGCCTGTTTACTACGGTTGCCAATTTTGAACTGCATTTCGACTACTTACTGATTTGGCCCTACTCTCTGTGTCAGCCTCTCATTCCAGTTGTCCTCCACTGCAATGCCCCCTGGTTATTCCTGTGTTACCAATTTTGAACTGCATTTAGCCCACTTTCTTCTTTGGGCCTATATCTGTGTTTCCACTTCATCGTGCCCATTGCCCAGCCAGTGATAGATGAGTCTGCTGGTACATTGACCCATAACGCAACATTCCCCGTGCACGCTACACAACAACATTGTGACCCTGCTGAAAGTCAGGTTGCTCTTCCCGCATACCATACCACCTTACACGGGGACAAAGAGGAAGGTGCAGATGAAAGTGCAGGTTCCTTCATCAGGTGGGGGGAGGAATACTAGTTGGCGACGTCACTGGCACAGGGCCTCTCATAGTACGCAAAAGTGTTGCTGCCGGTGGGAGGCGCCCCCGCCGTGCAAACACACCGCTGTACTTTGAGGGGCCCTGTGCCAGTGCCAATGCCAACGAGTGGGCCCCCCCTGCTTGCTCAGGATCACAGCACTTGCAAAGTTGAAATACTTACCTCTCCCTGCTCCACTGCCGTGACGTGGTCCAGATTTACTGGGCCCACTAATTACTTGAACCAGCCCTACCCCCCACAACTTTAGCCAAATGACCCCCAATTTCAAATGCCTTCCAATTATTTTAAGGTAAATTACGCTTGACAAGCTTCATTAAGAAGAATGGATGGTTTTGACATTAAAATGGGCACTCTAGGTGTTTTCCTGGCCCCCACTCACTGCCGACTATGCTGCCCCATTGACTTGCATTGGGTTTCGTGTTTCGGTCGATCCCGACTTTACGTCATAATCGGCCGATTTCACTCGACCCGACTTTGGACATAGTCGGGTTTCGCAAAACCCGGCTCGACTCTAAAAAGGTCAAGGTCGCTCAACTCTAGTGGAGAACATTGGTGGCATTATTATATGGAGTACTAAGAGGATCAGTAATAGGGGCACATACGGCAGCAGCGGCTCAGCATTGGGGTATCAGCAGGATGTGGGAGTTATGCAGGTTGGGAATAGACAGAAACGGTGCTGGAAATGTGAGAAGTCAAATGTGTCTTTGTTGTAATCTCTGCAGCCGCGTTGTGGCAATCCGTGCCTGGTTTAAAAGACTGGAAAGTGAATGACTCCATTAGAAAGATCATCATCTGTAAGTCTCTATAACTGCACTGTAATCACCGATATGTTCTTTAAGACTGATATCTACTACTACATAGTCACCATATGGCGGTAATATCAGTGTGGGTGTTTGTATAGAGATTTTTAATATCTGTTACAGCCCAGTCATCTGCTGATACTTGATTTATCAGCTGCATCTTTTTGTACTTTTTTTTTTAAATAGTGAAGCATTACAAATACAGTGGGGCAAAAAAGTATTTAGTCAGTCAGCAATAGTGCAAGTAACACCACTTAAAAAGATGAGAGGCGTCTGTAATTTACATCATAGGTAGACCTCAACTATGGGAGACAAACTGAGAAAAAAAACTCCAGAAAATCACATTGTCTGTTTTTTTAACATTTTATTTGCATATTATGGTGGAAAATAAGTATTTGGTCAGAAACAAAATTTCATCTCAATACTTTGTAATATATCCTTTGTTGGCAATGACAGAGGTCAAACGTTTTCTGTAAGTCTTCACAAGGTTGCCACACACTGTTGTTGGTATGTTGGCCCATTCCTCCATGCAGATCTCCTCTAGAGCAGTGATGTTTTTGGCTTTTCGCTTGGCAACACGGACTTTCAACTCTCTCCAAAGGTTTTCTATAGGGTTGAGATCTGGAGACTGGCTAGGCCACTCCAGGACCTTGAAATGCTTCTTACGAAGCCACTCCTTCGTTGCCCTGGCGGTGTGCTTTGGATCATTGTCATGTTGAAAGACCCAGCCACGTTTCATCTTCAATGCCCTTGCTGATGGAAGGAGGTTTGCACTCAAAATCTCACGATACATGGCCCCATTCATTCTTTCATGTACCCGGATCAGTCGTCCTGGCCCCTTTGCAGAGAAACAGCCCCAAAGCATGATGTTTCCACCACCATGCTTTACAGTAGGTATGGTGTTTGATGGATGCAACTCAGTATTCTTTTTCCTCCAAACACGACAAGTTGTGTTTCTACCAAACAGTTCCAGTTTGGTTTCATCAGACCATAGGACATTCTCCCAAAACTCCTCTGGATCATCCAAATGCTCTCTAGCAAACTTCAGACGGGCCCGGACATGTACTGGCTTAAGCAGTGGGACACATCTGGCACTGCAGGATCTGAGTCCATGGTGGCGTAGTGTGTTACTTATGGTAGGCCTTGTTACATTGGTCCCAGCTCTCTGCAGTTCATTCACTAGGTCCCCCCACGTGGTTCTGGGATTTTTGCTCACCGTTCTTGTGATCATTCTGACCCCACGGGGTGGGATTTTGCATGGAGCCCCAGATCGAGGGAGATTATCAGTGGTCTTGTATGTCTTCCATTTTCTAATTATTGCTCCCACTGTTGATTTCTTCACTCCAAGCTGGTTGGCTATTGCAGATTCAGTCTTCCCAGCCTGGTGCAGGGCTACAATTTTGTTTCTGGTGTCCTTTGACAGCTCTTTGGTCTTCACCATAGTGGAGTTTGGAGTCAGACTGTTTGAGGGTGTGCACAGGTGTCTTTTTATACTGATAACAAGTTTAAACAGGTGCCATTACTACAGGTAATGAGTGGAGGAAAGAGGAGACTCTTAAAGAAGAAGTTACAGGTCTGTGAGAGCCAGAAATCTTGATTGTTTGTTTCTGACCAAATACTTATTTTCCACCATAATGTGCAAATAAAATGTTAAAAAAACAGACAATGTGATTTTCTGGATTTTTTTTTCTCAGTTTGTCTCCCATAGTTGAGGTCTACCTATGATGTAAATTACAGACGCCTCTCATCTTTTTAAGTGGTGGAACTTGCACTATTGCTGACTGACTAAATACTTTTTTGCCCCACTGTACATTACATAATTGTGTATTTGTTCCTTTACCATGCTCTAAACCCTTTGTGCTGAATGACATATGTATCAGGCCTGTTCCCTGTCCATGACAGATATGTTATGCTCATCTTTTGGGTAGTGCATTTTACATGAAAGAGGAACAGCAGGAGGTCCTAAGATACTCATAGTCAGCCTACAAAGTCAAAGTTTACTACTTAGATGACCCCTTCTTAATTGTTCCACTGCCCTATGTGAAATTAAAAAAAAATTATACTCACCTCATAGACTCGCACACACCATTCCAGCGATGTCAGTGATGTCTCCCAGCTGTGAAATTCCATTGCTATGTCATGGGATAACATCAGAGGAACCTTTAGTGTTAGCCTGGAGAACTTGAGGCTTTTGTCCTTGCGGATTGCACTTATATAGTGCTGGGGAGCTCACCTGCTCTAATAATGTGGGATCACAAATAGGCTGAAGCCAGACACTGTGCACTACCTGTGTATGACTGTCGCTCTATGTAAGCCATATCTCAGATTGACCAGTTTTGGACAAGGCAAGCATGAGCCCTGCAGGGTTCATGTGACAGTAATGTCACGTGTGTCCTGGCACAAACATTCGTGGAATTGAGCTGTCCAGGAGATGATTATATATTTTTTTATTTTAAATGGTGCACACTAGCATTTAAGATGAGGTTGCTCAAGTAGTAGACTTCTTAGATTCTAATGATTGCAGCACCTAATTGGTTAGGAAGACCATCTCCATAAAGAGTAACCCATAAAATGTGGTCATGGGTGAAGATAGTAATGTTGAGCCTAACAGCGACCTTCTGGCAGGATCTAATAGCATGCCATTTATCAGGCTCAAGTCCATAAATGGCAGAGATAGGATTAACTCTTTAAACATTAGAAAAAAGCAAGGAGAGGGGACTATAGATAGTGAGGACACAGGTGAAAATAGGGAGATACTATCCTTTTACAAAATTCCTGAACTTTTTTTTCCTAGAAAACACCTCACCGAAGAGAAGTGTTTGAGAATGGATAAAAAATACAAATCAGGTGCTCTCAAACACAAAGAAAAGGAGCAAAAGAAAAAGCTATTTTCATCTTGTACACCCCTGACCAGTTATTTTTTTGTTAGTCAACCTGCTGCATCTTCAGAGAAAATTGATGATGTTATGGATCAAAATCAACCTAGCAGCAGCTTGGCACTGGCTAACCGAGAAAACACTGCTAGCGGTGCACATAGCGATTACCCAACCAACACCCAGTTTTTCACAACAGACCCATGGGAAGGCCATCAAGATCATGATTCCAGGAGCAGTGATGATGAGGGATCTGAAACTTGTGATCCTTTTAGAAGCGTAGGCTCTCCTACCAGTCCCACCAGCCACACTCAGGAGCTTGACATCAGTCCAGATCCTAGTATAACAACTACTGGCTCTGATAGCATTTTTAAATTAAATATCGAAGAGCCTTACCCTACTGATCCTTTTCTGTTCCAAAATCAAACTCTTACTACTAATATAATTAGAGTTCTTCTGGAACATGGCCAATGTCAGCCAGGCTTGAATGACAACTGCGACAATTTTCCCAATGACTCAGAGAAAAGAAGATTTAGTCCTTCGTGGTATAGTCGCAAAGTGGGAAAATCATGCACAGTTGAACGACAATGGTTGATTTACTCTCCTAAAACAAAGCATCTATATTGTTTCTGCTGCTGGCTATTTGGCAAGAAAGATGAAAAGAATAGAGTCTGGGCAGAGCCATGCATAGGTTTCTCTAACTTCAGAAAAGGCTTTGAAAAAATAGAACAACATGAGAGGTCTAATACTCACAGAGATGCAGAGAAAACTTTGCTTATAACTAAATACCGTATCAGTCAGGACAGCCCAATAATAGCAGGGCTTATCAAAGGTGAAAAGGAGCAGATAGAAAGAAATAGAAAAATAATTCATAGGCTAATAGATGACACTTTTTTTTAGCAAGGCAGGGTCTTGCATTTCGGGGTCACAGAGAGTATGCCGGCCTGGGTGACCAAGATGTCAATGAAGGCAATTTCTTGGAGCTGCTTAAATTGCTAGCACAGTATGACACTGTGCTTGAAAATCATTTGAAGAATCCGGTTGGTCGTGTTACATATCTGAGTTCGGAATCACAAAATGAGCTGATTTCTGCTCTGGCCAGTGAAACTATGTGCACTATCGTACAGGATGTAAAAGCAGCACAGTTCTTTTCAGTAATTGTGGATTCAGCTATTGATATCAAAAGAAGTAACCAATTTTCTTTATCATTGAGATATGTAACAAATTCGAGAAACAGCATTGACCGTTTCATAAAATTTGAAGAGCTTCCAGATGGCCATGCAGAGTCATTCTATGATGTATTAATAAATACACTCACCAGAGAACTGGGTCTTAATGTTAATCTAATGAGAGGGCAGGCTTATGATGGGGCAAGGACAATGTCAGGTCATTTAATGGGGCTGCACACCAGGGTAAAACAAAACCGCTCTGAAAAAGCATTTTATGTACATTGTTGTGCACACAATCTCAATTTGATTCTGCTACACACTGCATGTGCATTGTGCAGTGCTAAAATTTTCTTTGGTACACTTGAAACGCTGTATACATTTTTAACATCATTTTTACCCAGATATAAAATTCTTGAGGAAGAGCAGGATAAAATCCTTGAAGGAACAGTGTTAACACTGAAGAGGCTGTCAGATATGCGATGGGCTTCCAGGAAACAGGCCACTGATGAAGTAATCCAAAGCCTACCCACGATTCTTGAGGCTCTGAGACGCATCAAGATCCATAATGGCACCAACCCAAAAACTGCTGCTGAAGCAGATGGTCTGCTAGCAAAAATTAGCACTTATGAATTCAAACTAATGCTAGTTTTTTGGAATAGACTCTTAAAGAAAACTTATGTCCTCTCAAACTACCTACAAAAAGAGTCATTGGACATCAATGCAGCTGTACATTTAAATGACGCATGCATGTCACAAATCAGAGAGCTGCGATCAGATGAGGCTTTTGAAACCCTAGAAAACACAGCCAATGACTTGGCTACTAAATGCAATCACACTACCATATATCAAGAAAGAAAAGTTCGTAAGAGGAAATTATTTTTTGATGAAACGGCTGAAGATGAGCCAATTGAAGAGAGCCGAGCTTGCTTCAAAACTGAAGTATTTTATTTTATATATAGATGTATTTTGGAGCCAGTTTGAGCACCGTTTTTCGGATTTTAGAGAAATTGCCAAATTATTCAGTCCACTCAGTAACAAACACTTTCAAGACCCTGATGTTGCTGACAGAGTGATTGAACTTGCACGTTTCTACTCAGATGATGTGTCTACAGAACCCAAAGAAGTCTTTGGCGAGTTCCTTACTTTCCGGAATATGTACAGTGAGCTGTCAATAGAGAAGAAGGTTGACACCACTGACAAAATTTTACCATTTCTAATTGCAAATGACATGCATCATGCTTTTCCAAATTTAAGTACACTTTATGGAATTTATCTGACTATTCCTGTCAGTAGTGCAAAAGCCGAGAGAAGCTTCAGCCGTCTGAAACTTATTAAAACACACTTGCGAGCATGCATGAATGAGGCCCGACTGTCCAACTTGACCTTGCTTAGTATTGAGAGGGACATTGAACTTGACAAAGACAAGGTGGTTGGCAGATTTGCTCATCTAAGGGAGAGAAGAATGGCACTGTAAGAAGTGACTTTTCCTTGTCCATAGTTCATCAAAGTTTTGGATTTGTTCAGCTCATCTGTTCTTTGGAACCAAAAAAATATTTTTTAGTTATTGTGGAACAACATGGACATTGATTTGGTGAGCTCCATATTTTATTTCTATTTAACAGAAAAATGTTTGACAGTTTTTTTTGCCAGAGAATAAAGATTTACATTCCTTAGGTATATCTGTGGTTGTGATTGTAGCTGCTCTATATTTAGGGGTTTAGAACCATGATTTAATGTATGTTATGCATAATGTAGTATCTATTCATGTGTAGCGATGTAGCAGAATATAATATTGCTCATTTGGGATGCACAGTAGTCCACTGAGATGCCCACAAGAGTGTTTAAAACCATTATAATTATCTAAACAAACGTTACTCAGGTTAGGGGGCCCACTCAGATGTGTTTCGCCCCCTCCAGCCTGAACCCTTAGCTACGCCACAGATGCAGTCACAATTCAGAGAAGAGGGGGCAATAGGGAACAGATTTTGAAAAAGAGAGAACTTATGTGGATCTACGAGCGCAATAACCTTAAACTTACAGGGCTAAACGTAGATTTCAAGATACATACTGTTATATAGAATAAGGTATATGTTTTTTGTCAGACAGTAAATATGATGACTTGTGGGTAAGAACTTTGTTTTTACTTTGTTGTTATTTTTAAGTAGGGATATAATGTTATATACCCTTGATTTTAAATGTTTTGCTTGCTTTTCAGTTCAGATGCATTGCTGTACAAGTTTGGAAGACACCAACCTGGGGGAAGCATGATTACATGGAGTACAAAAACTCAATGAAAAAAAATGTTTTTACAAAAAATTTTTTTTACAAAGGATTTTTTTTACAAATTTTTTTTTTTTTTACAGAAAATGATTATTTATTTCTGTATAAGGTTTTTACCCAACTAATATACAGTATATGTACACTGCTTTGATAAAAGTAAAGATTTTTTCTGACGTGAATGGATTACTGACTAAGTTGAAAGCAATACAAAATATGTAAAAAAAAACTTTTAATGTTATTTAAATGCAAGCAATTAAGTAGGTGCAAGTGAATAACCAGGACAGTGGTGTTACTACCTTTAGAGGTCATATTTGTGACATTTTGACCCGGAGGGGTTAATTGTAACATTTAGACACTATGTGACTGACTCCCGGAGACAGCCTGAATAAGGTGCCGTCCGGTGCGTCAGGGTGGGATCATACACCTATTAAGTCCATAAGGTAATTAACACTGCACAAAGAAGGCTTGCATTGAATCAGAAATAAATTGGAATATGTGTGCATATCGTGTATGTATTGATAACTTTGAAAGGAGGGAGAGAACACGTTATAATTAAAATGCCACAACAAATATGGCGATTCACAGCGTATGGGCGCATGCGCCGTCTGTGAAGGCCACACAGAGGAGCTTACTGGTTAGTAATCCAATCCAGGATGATGACGTGCTCGGACATGCGCAGTAGGTTAGGTAGAACGCCGAAAAATGGATACTGCGTCCTCCATGATCACCATGTGCCCTCCAGGGTAGTGTAAATATAATAAAAAATACAGCAGTTTATTGTGCCACATAAAATATAATCTGAGGAGGCAATAAGAAAAGTATATTATATTTTAAGTGAGTACTTGAACACTAACCACGTTTGCACTGATGCACCTTATATCAATATGGCAATATGTAATGACGCACTTTAATAAGAATAGTAAATGCACTTTTTGTAATGTATATTATAATTAGATACAATTAAGGATGGTTAAGATACCTATAAATATACACTATGTGGATACACCCACTGCTTGAGAAAAGCTCATTTGGAGCTGAAACGTTGCCCAGACATGTGGGTTGATTAAATCCTGCATGTTTTTTCACTGAAACAATGGAGCGCTGCCTCTTTTTTTGAAGTTTATGCAGTGTGGACAATCATTGGACAGATTGCCGGGGGCCTTGCACCCGAAGATAAATATAATATTGTGCTGTTCCTCTTTTTTTTCTCTATCTATCTATCTATCTATCTATCTATCCCATATCTATCTATCTTTCCCATATTTATCTATCTATCTATCTATCTATCTATCTATCTATCTATCTATCTATCTAATATTTATCTATCTTTCCCACATTTATCTATCTATCTATCTATCTATCTATCTATCCCGTATCTATCTATGTCTATCTATATACCCATCCCATATATATCTTTCCCATATCTATCTACCTATCTATCTATCTATCTATCTATCTATCTATCTATCTATCTAATATTTATCTATCTCTCCCATATCTATCTATCTATCTATCTATCTATCTATCTATCTATCTATCCATCTATCTATCTATCTCTCTATGTATCTATCTGTCCTGTATCTATCTATCTTGTATCTATCTATCTATCTATCTATCTATCTATCTCATATCTACATGGGCGGACATACCACGGCTGCATCAGGGCCTGGAGGCTCCGGGGGGCCCCTGCTATTAATGAGGGCAACCAGGCAAGTTTATCCAGCCCCGAGGCTTCGGGGGGCCCCTGGCCAGATTGCCCTCATGTGCGGCGGGCAGGGAGCAATCCCTACAGCTCCTCTGCTTGCAAGAGAAAATGGCAGCAGAGCGGAGCTGCAGGGAATGGATCCATCCTGCTTCCTGCCCGCGCTTCCTGTCTCACAGAGCAGCGGCTGAATGACATCATCATTAAGCGCTGCGGCTGTACCAGACAGGAAGCTGCCGGTGATGGTGGGGCTTCAGGATACCATGTGCAGAGGTGAGGTGAGGTGTGTTTGTGTGTCTATACGTATGCAGAGAGGTGAATGGTGCTGTGTGTGTCTGTGTGTGTGTGTGTGTGTGTGTGTGTGTGTGTGTGTGTGTGTGTGTGTGTGTGTGTATGCAGAGAGGTGAATGATGCTGTATGTGTTTGTGTGTGTGTAGGTGGAGGAGAGGGCAATGATGGGGGTGATGGGGCAGAAGGCAATGATTGGGTTGACATAGAGGGGAGAAAGCAATGATGGAGGTGGTGGAAAGGGCAATAATGGAGGTGGTGGGGAGGAGTAAATGATGGAGGTGGTGAATGGGCAATAATGGGGGTGGTGGGGAGAAGTTCACTTTCATTATTCACACACACACACACATATATATATATATATATATATATATATAACCTAGACCCGATATTCAAACTTGGTTAGTTACCATACGAATAGAAAAATTATAATAACCAAATACAGTTACCCGACAAGGTCCTAAATTAAGCCTACTGCTCACACCTGCCTTGCTGTGGAGGTTGGCACCCTAAAAAATGATTTTTTGGTGCCCCCACTCAACGCAGTTTTAAGATGTGCCATTAGGGTTGAGCGAAACGGATCGGACAAATTCAAAAACCGCCGACATTCGGCAAAGTAGGGTTTCATGAAACCTGACCCGATCCTAGTGTGGGATTGGCCATGAGGTCGGCGATCTCCGCGCCAAAGTCGTGTTTCATATGATGCTTTCGGGGCCATTTTTCAGCCAATGACTGAGGACGCAGAGCGTGGGCAGCGTGATGACATAGGTCTCGGTCCCCACCATCTTAGAGAAGGGCATGACAGTGATTGGCTTGCTTTCTGCGGCGTCACAGGGGCTATAAAGGGGCGTGCACGCCGACCGCCATCTTACTTCTGCCGATCGTAGCATAGGGAGCGGTTGCCGCAGCTTCATCAGTAGAAGGGATATAGTTAGGGAGGAAAGATTAACCCCCAAACCGCTTGTGCTGTTGCGATTTCCACTGTCCAACACCCCCATTTTTTTGCAGGGACAGTGGAGGCTATATTTTTGTGCATCAGCTCTGTAGCTTATTAGGCTGCCTTATAAGGCTCCCTGATAGCTGCATTGCTGTTTGCGCGCTGCTGTGCAAACCAACTGGTTTTTTAAAAGCAAAAATCCTGTTGCTCCTTTTTGCACAGTTATCTTGTTTATTTGTCCACACTTTTGTGTGCAGCAGTTCTTTTTATTGCTGCCATACTTTTCCTGAGATCATTGTAGGGAGATTGAAATTGTACTACAGCCCTTGTATTTTTTCATATATCTTCCAGCCACATTCTGCCACTTACATTGTGTTGTTTTATACACTGGGCCTGAGTTTTGGTTCAGTCTCCCCCAAAGAAAGTGAGATTCAAATTCTCACAAAGTGGATCTACTGCAGTCCTGTTAGTTTGTGGTATATCAGCCAGCCACTTTCTGCATTTACATTGTCTTGTTTTATGCACAGGGCCTGAGTTTTGGTTCAGTCTCCCCCCACAAAAAAAAGTGAGATTCAAATTCTCACAAAGCGGATATACTTCTGTCCTGTTAGTTTCTCGCATATCAGCCAGCCACTTTCTGCCATTTGGATTGTGTTGTTTTATGCACAGGGCACACATGTGTGTGTGGTGTGCATGTGATAATTATGGGGTGGTGTTGTGGTATTTGTGGGATGATGTTTGTGTTGTGTGTGTCTAGAGTGGTCTGGTGTTTGTGGCATTTGTGTGGTGCTGTGCTTGTGGATTGGTGCATGTGTGCTGTCTGTGTGTTGTTTGTACAGTGTTTGTGAAATGTTTGTGTGCTGTGTGTGGTGGTGCGGCCCCTTTAGCAGTGACTCTTTGGCGCAGTCGCTATAATCTGTCCCTGTTAGTCACACTGTTGTTTTCCCCTCAGCACTTTTACTTTCACCTTCACATTTCTCCATTATATGTATAGGGCCTAACTTCGGGGGCCCCAATCTCATGACGGGGGACACTAGCGAGATTTATCATGCGCAGTATTCTGCTCCTGTTGGTGGATAGAGGGCGTGCCAAATTTCACCCAAATTGGGCGAGAACTGTCGATTTGTATAGAGCGGGCTACTACAGATTTTGAGTTTTATATATATATATATAGATGTGTGCATTTGTGCTTTACATACTTGTGTTTTTTATGTGTTTTTGTGTGTGTTAGCATGTGTATATATGTGACATTGCATTCATGCATTTATGTGTGTATCTGTACTATTATTATTATTATTTATTATTATTATTTATTGTTATAGTGCCATTTATTCCATGGCGCTTTACATGTGAGGAGGGGTATACATAATAAAAACAAGTACAATAATCTTAAACAATACAAGTCATAACTGGTACAGGAGGAGTGAGGACCCTGCCCGCGAAGGCTCACAATCTACAAGGGATGGGTGAGAGTACAGTAGGTGAGGATAGATCTGGTCATGCAGCGGTTTGGTCGATCGGTGGTTACTGCAGGTTGTAGCGATTACCCAACCAACACCCAGTTTTTCACAACAGACCCATGGGAAGGCCATCAAGATCATGATTCCAGGAGCAGTGATGATGAGGGATCTGAAACTTGTGATCCTTTTAGAAGCGTAGGCTCTCCTACCAGTCCCACCAGCCACACTCAGGAGCTTGACATCAGTCCAGATCCTAGTATGACAACTACTGGCTCTGATAGCATTTTTAAATTAAATATCGAAGAGCCTTACCCTACTGATCCTTTTCTGTTCCAAAATCAAACTCTTACTACTAATATAATTAGAGTTCTTCTGGAACATGGCCAATGTCAGCCAGGCTTGAATGACAACTGCGACAATTTTCCCAATGACTCAGAGAAAAGAAGATTTAGTCCTTCGTGGTATAGTCGCAAAGTGGGAAAATCATGCACAGTTGAACGACAATGGTTGATTTACTCTCCTAAAACAAAGCATCTATATTGTTTCTGCTGCTGGCTATTTGGCAAGAAAGATGAAAAGAATAGAGTCTGGGCAGAGCCATGCATAGGTTTCTCTAACTTCAGAAAAGGCCTTGAAAAAATAGAACAACATGAGAGGTCTAATACTCACAGAGATGCAGAGAAAACTTTGCTTATAACTAAATACCGTATCAGTCAGGACAGCCCAATAATAGCAGGGCTTATCAAAGGTGAAAAGGAGCAGATAGAAAGAAATAGAAAAATAATTCATAGGCTAATAGATGACACTTTTTTTTAGCAAGGCAGGGTCTTGCATTTCGGGGTCACAGAGAGTATGCCGGCCTGGGTGACCAAGATGTCAATGAAGGCAATTTCTTGGAGCTGCTTAAATTGCTAGCACAGTATGACACTGTGCTTGAAAATCATTTGAAGAATCCGGTTGGTCGTGTTACATATCTGAGTTCGGAATCACAAAATGAGCTGATTTCTGCTCTGGCCAGTGAAACTATGTGCACTATCGTACAGGATGTAAAAGCAGCACAGTTCTTTTCAGTAATTGTGGATTCAGCTATTGATATCAAAAGAAGTAACCAATTTTCTTTATCATTGAGATATGTAACAAATTCGAGAAACAGCATTGACCGTTTCATAAAATTTGAAGAGCTTCCAGATGGCCATGCAGAGTCATTCTATGATGTATTAATAAATACACTCACCAGAGAACTGGGTCTTAATGTTAATCTAATGAGAGGGCAGGCTTATGATGGGGCAAGGACAATGTCAGGTCATTTAATGGGGCTGCACACCAGGGTAAAACAAAACCGCTCTGAAAAAGCATTTTATGTACATTGTTGTGCACACAATCTCAATTTGATTCTGCTACACACTGCATGTGCATTGTGCAGTGCTAAAATTTTCTTTGGTACACTTGAAACGCTGTATACATTTTTAACATCATTTTTACCCAGATATAAAATTCTTGAGGAAGAGCAGGATAAAATCCTTGAAGGAACAGTGTTAACACTGAAGAGGCTGTCAGATATGCGATGGGCTTCCAGGAAACAGGCCACTGATGCAGTAATCCAAAGCCTACCCACGATTCTTGAGGCTCTGAGACGCATCAAGATCCATAATGGCACCAACCCAAAAACTGCTGCTGAAGCAGATGGTCTGCTAGCAAAAATTAGCACTTATGAATTCAAACTAATGCTAGTTTTTTGGAATAGACTCTTAAAGAAAACTTATGTCCTCTCAAACTACCTACAAAAAGAGTCATTGGACATCAATGCAGCTGTACATTTAAATGACGCATGCATGTCACAAATCAGAGAGCTGCGATCAGATGAGGCTTTTGAAACCCTAGAAAACACAGCCAATGACTTGGCTACTAAATGCAATCACACTACCATATATCAAGAAAGAAAAGTTCGTAAGAGGAAATGATTTTTCGATGAAACGGCTGAAGATGAGCCAATTGAAGAGAGCCGAGCTTGCTTCAAAACTGAAGTATTTTATTTTATATATAGATGTATTTTGGAGCCAGTTTGAGCACCGTTTTTCGGATTTTAGAGAAATTGCCAAATTATTCAGTCCACTCAGTAACAAACACTTTCAAGACCCTGATGTTGCTGACAGAGTGATTGAACTTGCACGTTTCTACTCAGATGATGTGTCTACAGAACCCAAAGAAGTCTTTGGCAAGTTCCTTACTTTCCGGAATATGTACAGTGAGCTGTCAATAGAGAAGAAGGTTGACACCACTGACAAAATTTTACCATTTCTAATTGCAAATGACATGCATCATGCTTTTCCAAATTTAAGTACACTTTATGGAATTTATCTGACTATTCCTGTCAGTAGTGCAAAAGCCGAGAGAAGCTTCAGCCGTCTGAAACTTATTAAAACACACTTGCGAGCATGCATGAATGAGGCCCGACTGTCCAACTTGACCTTGCTTAGTATTGAGAGGGACATTGAACTTGACAAAGACAAGGTGGTTGGCAGATTTGCTCATCTAAGGGAGAGAAGAATGGCACTGTAAGAAGTGACTTTTCCTTGTCCATAGTTCATCAAAGTTTTGGATTTGTTCAGCTCATCTGTTCTTTGGAACCAAAAAAATATTTTTTAGTTATTGTGGAACAACATGGACATTGATTTGGTGAGCTCCATATTTTATTTCTATTTAACAGAAAAATGTTTGACAGTTTTTTTTGCCAGAGAATAAAGATTTACATTCCTTAGGTATATCTGTGGTTGTGATTGTAGCTGCTCTATATTTAGGGGTTTAGAACCATGATTTAATGTATGTTATGCATAATGTAGTATCTATTCATGTGTAGCGATGTAGCAGAATATAATATTGCTCATTTGGGATGCACAGTAGTCCACTGAGATGCCCACAAGAGTGTTTAAAACCATCATAATTATCTAAACAAACGTTACTCAGGTTAGGGGGCCCACTCAGATGTGTTTCGCCCCCTCCAGCCTGAACCCTTAGCTACGCCACAGATGCAGTCACAATTCAGAGAAGAGGGGGCAATAGGGAACAGATTTTGAAAAAGAGAGAACTTATGTGGATCTACGAGCGCAATAACCTTAAACTTACGGGGCTAAACGTAGATTTCAAGATACATACTGTTATATAGAATAAGGTATATGTTTTTTGTCAGACAGTAAATATGATGACTTGTGGGTAAGAACTTTGTTTTTACTTTGTTGTTATTTTTAAGTAGGGATATAATGTTATATACCCTTGATTTTAAATGTTTTGCTTGCTTTTCAGTTCAGATGCATTGCTGTACAAGTTTGGAAGACACCAACCTGGGGGAAGCATGATTACATGGAGGACAAAAACTCAATGAAAAAAAATGTTTTTACAAAAAAATTTTTTTACAAAGGATTTTTTTTACAAATTTTTTTTTTTTACAGAAAATGATTATTTATTTCTGTATAAGGTTTTTACCCAACTAATATACAGTATATGTACACTGCTTTGATAAAAGTAAAGATTTTTTCTGACGTGAATGGATTACTGACTAAGTTGAAAGCAATACAAAATATGTAAAAAAAAACTTTTAATGTTATTTAAATGCAAGCAATTAAGTAGGTGCAAGTGAATAACCAGGACAGTGGTGTTACTACCTTTAGAGGTCATATTTGTGACATTTTGACCCGGAGGGGTTAATTGTAACATTTAGACACTATGTGACTGACTCCCGGAGACAGCCTGAATAAGGTGCCGTCCGGTGCGTCAGGGTGGGATCATACACCTATTAAGTCCATAAGGTAATTAACACTGCACAAAGAAGGCTTGCATTGAATCAGAAATAAATTGGAATATGTGTGCATATCGTGTATGTATTGATAACTTTGAAAGGAGGGAGAGAACACGTTATAATTAAAATGCCACAACAAATATGGCGATTCACAGCGTATGGGCGCATGCGCCGTCTGTGAAGGCCACACAGAGGAGCTTACTGGTTAGTAATCCAATCCAGGATGATGACGTGCTCGGACATGCGCAGTAGGTTAGGTAGAACGCCGAAAAATGGATACTGCGTCCTCCATGATCACCATGTGCCCTCCAGGGTAGTGTAAATATAATAAAAAATACAGCAGTTTATTGTGCCACATAAAATATAATCTGAGGAGGCAATAAGAAAAGTATATTATATTTTAAGTGAGTACTTGAACACTAACCACGTTTGCACTGATGCACCTTATATCAATATGGCAATATGTAATGACGCACTTTAATAAGAATAGTAAATGCACTTTTTGTAATGTATATTATAATTAGATACAATTAAGGATGGTTAAGATACCTATAAATATACACTATGTGGATACACCCACTGCTTGAGAAAAGCTCATTTGGAGCTGAAACGTTGCCCAGACATGTGGGTTGATTAAATCCTGCATGTTTTTTCACTGAAACAATGGAGCGCTGCCTCTTTTTTTGAAGTTTATGCAGTGTGGACAATCATTGGACAGATTGCCGGGGGCCTTGCACCCGAAGATAAATATAATATTGTGCTGTTCCTCTTTTTTTTCTCTATCTATCTATCTATCTATCTATCTATCTATCTATCTATCTATCTATCTATCTATCTATCTATCTATCTATCCCATATCTATCTATCTTTCCCATATTTATCTATCTATCTATCTATCTATCTATCTATCTATCTAATATTTATCTATCTTTCCCACATTTATCTATCTATCTATCTATCTATCTATCTATCTATCTATCTATCTATCTATCTATCTATCCCGTATCTATCTATGTCTATCTATATACCCATCCCATATATATCTTTCCCATATCTATCTACCTATCTATCTATCTATCTATCTATCTATCTATCTATCTATCTAATATTTATCTATCTCTCCCATATCTATCTATCTATCTATCTATCTATCCATCTATCTATCTATCTCTCTATGTATCTATCTGTCCTGTATCTATCTATCTTGTATCTATCTATCTATCTATCTATCTATCTATCTATCTATCTCATATCTACATGGGCGGACATACCGCGGCTGCATCAGGGCCTGGAGGCTCCGGGGGGCCCCTGCTATTAATGAGGGCAACCAGGCCAGTTTATCCAGCCCCGAGGCTTCGGGGGGCCCCTGGCCAGATTGCCCTCATGTGCGGCGGGCAGGGAGCAATCCCTACAGCTCCTCTGCTTGCAAGAGAAAATGGCAGCAGAGCGGAGCTGCAGGGAATGGATCCATCCTGCTTCCTGCCCGCGCTTCCTGTCTCACAGAGCAGCGGCTGAATGACATCATCATTAAGCGCTGCGGCTGTACCAGACAGGAAGCTGTCGGTGATGGTGGGGCTTCAGGATACCATGTGCAGAGGTGAGGTGAGGTGTGTGTGTGTGTCTATACGTATGCAGAGAGGTGAATGGTGCTGTGTGTGTCTGTGTGTGTGTGTGTGTGTGTGTGTGTGTGTATGCAGAGAGGTGAATGATGCTGTATGTGTTTGTGTGTGTGTAGGTGGAGGAGAGGGCAATGATGGGGGTGATGGGGCAGAAGGCAATGATTGGGTTGACATAGAGGGGAGAAAGCAATGATGGAGGTGGTGGAAAGGGCAATAATGGAGGTGGTGGGGAGGAGTAAATGATGGAGGTGGTGAATGGGCAATAATGGGGGTGGTGGGGAGAAGTTCACTTTCATTATTCACACACACACACACACACACATATATATATATATATATATACAGTGGGGCAAAAAAGTATTTAGTCAGTCAGCAATAGTGCAAGTTCCACCACTTAAAAAGATGAGAGGCGTCTGTAATTTACATCATAGGTAGACCTCAACTATGGGAGACAAACTGAGAAAAAAAAATCCAAAAAATCACATTGTCTGTTTTTTTTAACATTTTATTTGCATATTATGGTGGAAAATAAGTATTTGGTCAGAAACAAACAATCAAGATTTCTGGCTCTCACAGACCTGTAACTTCTTCTTTAAGAGTCTCCTCTTTCCTCCACTCATTACCTGTAGTAATGGCACCTGTTTAAACTTGTTATCAGTATAAAAAGACACCTGTGCACACCCTCAAACAGTCTGACTCCAAACTCCACTATGGTGAAGACCAAAGACCTGTCAAAGGACACCAGAAACAAAATTGTAGCCCTGCACCAGGCTGGGAAGACTGAATCTGCAATAGCCAACCAGCTTGGAGTGAAAAAATCAACAGTGGGAGCAATAATCAGAAAATGGAAGACATACAAGACCACTGATAATCTCCCTCGATCTGGGGCTCCACGCAAAATCCCACCCCGTGGGGTCAGAATGATCACAAGAACGGTGAGCAAAAATCCCAGAACCACGCGGGGGGACCTAGTGAATGAACTGCAGAGAGCTGGGACCAATGTAACAAGGCCTACCATAAGTAACACACTACGCCACCATGGACTCAGATCCTGCAGTGCCAGATGTGTCCCACTGCTTAAGCCAGTACATGTCCGGGCCCGTCTGAAGTTTGCTAGAGAGCATTTGGATGATCCAGAGGAGTTTTGGGAGAATGTCCTATGGTCTGATGAAACCAAACTGGAACTGTTTGGTAGAAGCACAACTTGTCGTGTTTGGAGGAAAAAGAATACTGAGTTGCATCCATCAAACACCATACCTACTGTAAAGTATGGTGGTGGAAACATCATGCTTTGGGGCTGTTTCTCTGCAAAGGGGCCAGGACGACTGATCAGGGTACATGAAAGAATGAATGGGGCCATGTATCGTGAGATTTTGAGTGCAAACCTCCTTCCATCAGCAAGGGCATTGAAGATGAAACGTGTCTGGGTCTTTCAACATGACAATGATCCAAAGCACACCGCCAGGGCAACGAAGGAATGGCTTCGTAAGAAGCATTTCAAGGTCCTGGAGTGGCCTAGCCAGTCTCCAGATCTCAGCCCTATAGAAAACCTTTGGAGGGAGTTGAAAGTCCGTGTTGCCAAGCGAAAAGCCAAAAACATCACTGCTCTAGAGGAGATCTGCATGGAGGAATGGGCCAACATACCAACAACAGTGTGTGGCAACCTTGTGAAGACTTACAGAAAACGTTTGACCTCTGTCATTGCCAACAAAGGATATATTACAAAGTATTGAGATGAAATTTTGTTTCTGACCAAATACTTATTTTCCACCATAATATGCAAATAAAATGTTAAAAAAACAGACAATGTGATTTTCTGGATTTTTTTTTCTCAGTTTGTCTCCCATAGTTGAGGTCTACCTATGATGTAAATTACAGACGCCTCTCATCTTTTTAAGTGGTGGAACTTGCACTATTGCTGACTGACTAAATACTTTTTTGCCCCACTGTATATATATATATAACCTAGACCCGATATTCAAACTTGGTTAGTTACCATACGAATAGAAAAATTATAATAACCAAATACAGTTACCCGACAAGGTCCTAAATTAAGCCTACTGCTCACACCTGCCTTGCTGTGGAGGTTGGCACCCTAAAAAATGATTTTTTTGGTGCCCCCACTCAACGCAGTTTTAAGATGTGCCATTAGGGTTGAGCGAAACGGATCGGACAAATTCAAAAACCGCCGACATTCGGCAAAGTAGGGTTTCATGAAACCTGACCCGATCCTAGTGTGGGATTGGCCATGAGGTCGGCGATCTCCGCGCCAAAGTCGTGTTTCATATGATGCTTTCAGGGCCATTTTTCAGCCAATGACTGAGGACGCAGAGCGTGGGCAGCGTGATGACATAGGTCTCGGTCCCCACCATCTTAGAGAAGGGCATGACAGTGATTGGCTTGCTTTCTGCGGCGTCACAGGGGCTATAAAGGGGCGTGCACGCCGACCGCCATCTTACTTCTGCCGATCGTAGCATAGGGAGCGGTTGCCGCAGCTTCATCAGTAGAAGGGATATAGTTAGGGAGGAAAGATTAACCCCCAAACTGCTTGTGCTGTAGCGACTTCCACTGTTCAACACCACCATTTTTTTGCAGGGACAGTGGAGGCTATATTTTTTGTGCATCAGCTTTGTAGCTTATTAGGCTGCCTTATAAGGCTCCCTGATAGCTGCATTGCTGTTTGCGCGCTGCTGTGCAAACCAACTGGTTTTTTAAAAGCAAAAATCCTGTTGCTCCTTTTTGCACAGTTATCTTGTTTATTTGTCCACACTTTTGTGTGCAGCAGTTCTTTTTATTGCTGCCATACTTTTCCTGAGATCATTGTAGGGAGATTGAAATTGTACTACAGCCCTTGTATTTTTTCATATATCTTCCAGCCACATTCTGCCACTTACATTGTGTTGTTTTATACACTGGGCCTGAGTTTTGGTTCAGTCTCCCCCAAAGAAAGTGAGATTCAAATTCTCACAAAGTGGATCTACTGCAGTCCTGTTAGTTTGTGGTATATCAGCCAGCCACTTTCTGCATTTACATTGTCTTGTTTTATGCACAGGGCCTGAGTTTTGGTTCAGTCTCCCACCACAAAAAAAAGTGAGATTCAAATTCTCACAAAGCGGATATACTTCTGTCCTGTTAGTTTCTCGCATATCAGCCAGCCACTTTCTGCCATTTGGATTGTGTTGTTTTATGCACAGGGCCTGAGTTTTGGTTCAGTCTCCCCCCAAAAAAAAGTAAGATTCAAATTCTCACAAAGTGGATATACCTCAGTCCTGTTAGTTTGTTGTATATCAGCCAGCCACTTTCTGCCATTTACATTGTGTTGTTTTATACACTGGGCCTGACTTTTGGTTCAGTCTCCCCCAAAAAAAGTGAGATTCAAATTCTCACAAAGTGGATATACTTAAAGGCCCCTTCACATTTAGCGACGCTGCAGCGATACCGACAACGATCCGAATCGCTGCAGCGTCGCTGTTTGGTCGCTGGAGAGCTGTCACACAGACCGCTCTCCAGCGACCAACGATGCCGGTAACCAGGGTAAACATCGGGTAACTAAGCGCAGGGCCGCGCTTAGTAACCCGATGTTTACCCTGGTTACCATGCTAAAAGTAAAAAAAAAACAAACAGTACATACTTACCTACAGCCGTCTGTCCTCCAGCGCTGCGCTCTGCTTCTCTGCTCTCCTCCTGTACTGTCTGTGAGCCGGAAAGCAGAGCGGTGACGTCACCGCTCTGCTTTCCGGCTCACAGCCAGTACAGGAGGAGTGCAGAGCACAGCGCTGGAGGACAGACGGCTGTAGGTAAGTATGTACTGTTTGTTTTTTTTTACTTTTAGCATGGTATCCAGGGTAAACATCGGGTTACTAAGCACGGCCCTGCGCTTAGTTACCCGATGTTTACCCTGGTTACCAGTGAAGACATCGCTGGATCGGTGTCACACACGCCGATCCAGCGATGTCTCCAGGGAGTCCAGCGACGAAATAAAGTTCTGGACTTTATTCAGCGACCAACGATCTCCCAGCAGGGGCCTGATCGTTGGTCGCTGTCACACAGAACGATTTCATTAACGATATCGTTGCTACGTCACAAATAGCAACGATATTGTTAACAATATCGTTATGTGTGAAGGTACCTTAAGTCCTGTTAGTTTGTTATATGTCAGCCAGCCACTTTCTGCCACTTAGATTGCGTTGTTATATACACTGGGCCTGAGTTTTGGTTCAGTTTCCCAAAAAAAAAGTGAGATTCAAATTCTCACAAAGTGGATATACTTCAGTCCTGTTAGTTTGTCGTAAATCAGCCAGCCACTTTCTGCCACTTACATTGTGTTGTTTTATACATTGGGCCTGAGTTTTGGTTCAGTCTTCCCCCCAAAAAAGTGAGATTCAAATTCTCACAAAGTGGATATACTTCAGTCCTGTTAGCTTGTCGTATATCAGCCAGCCACTTTCTGCCACTTACATTGTGTTATTTTATACACTGGGCCTTAGTTTTGGTTCGGTCTCCCCCAATAAAAGTGAGATTCAAATTCTCACAAAGTGGATATACTTAAGTCCTGTTAGTTTGTTATATGTCAGCCAGCCACTTTCTGCCACTTAGATTGCGTTGTTATATACACTGGGCCTGAGTTTTGGATCAGTCTCCCCCAAAAAAAGGGAGATTCAAATTCTCACA
Source organism: Ranitomeya imitator (assembly GCF_032444005.1). Lineage (NCBI taxonomy): Eukaryota > Metazoa > Chordata > Amphibia > Anura > Dendrobatidae > Ranitomeya > Ranitomeya imitator. The sequence goes on along the minus strand of NC_091283.1, from coordinate 417,483,691 downwards.
AAGTGGATATACTTCAGTCTTGTTAGTTTGTCGTATATCAGCCAGCCACTTTCTGCCACTTACATTGTGTTGATTTTTGCACAGGGCCTGAGTTTTGATTCAGTCTCCCCCCAAAAAAGGGAGATTTAAAATCTCAACACATTTATTTACACCTTCTACCTTGTTTTACAGTACCATATAACGGTTGTTATTTTGGTTAGATTTTCCCAAAAATGAGGAAGTCTGGTGGAAGAGGACGTGGGCGGTGGTTGCAAGCTGGTACTGATGGTAGTGGTGGTGGTGCATCTGTTGGTAGTGGCAAAAGCACAATAGCACCTAAGGCTGGAGGTGTTGAGCCAGCATCATCGTCTGGCTACACAAGGCCTCGAAGGCTCCCTTATCTGGGAGTTGGAAAACAGCTTTTAAAGCCGGAGCAGCAGGAAAAAGTTTTGGCTTTCCTTGCTGACTCAGCCTCTAGCTCTTTCGGCTCCTCTTCAGAAAGTTCCAAATATAAAAGCAGCGAGTCGTCAGTGGATGCTCCCGGTCAGGAACAAGACGTTTCCTTGTGTACTTCACCCAAACCAAAAGTGAAGGATGCGTCAGGCGACACTACAGGTTACTCCATGGTGCTCTTTACACATACCGTGCCTGGGTAAGAAAGGGAAATTGTTAACTGCCCATTACAAGATTAATCGGACATGGAGTGCACAGATGCACAGCCACAGCTTGATTATAATGCTGTTCTATTGACTCAGATCACTACATTGCCCTCGCAGTGTACTGAGCCAGAATCTGACCCTGATGAGACTATGGTGCCCCGTCCCGAACGCTATAGCACCTTACAAGGTGACACAGAGGAAGGTGCATATGACATTGAAGAGGAGGTGATAGATGACCCAGTTGTTTACCCAGATTGGCAGCCATTGGGGGAAGAGGGTGCCGCTGCCAGTAGCTCTGAAGCGGAGGAGGATTATACGCAGCAGCCATCTACATCGCAACAGCTGTCATCTGGCAGGCCCGTATCAGGCCAAAAACGTTTGTCAAAAACAAAAACAGTTTTAGGACAGTATGGCCATCTGGTGAAAGTAGCACAGCGTGCAATGCCTGAAAAGGTATTCCATAGTAGGAAGAGTGCAGTGTGCCAATTTTTTAACCAAGTTCCGAAAGATCAATCAAAAGTTATCTGTAAGAAATGCTCAAAGACCTTTAGCAGAGGGAAGAATCTTCAAAATTTAAATACAACGTACATGCTTAGACATTTAACCAGCATGCACTTGCAAGCTTGGACTAACTACCAAACGTCCCGTACCGTTGGTGCACCTGCTCAGAATAAAGGTAGTCAGCAAAGCTACATTGCTTCCCTCACTGTAAGCCCACCGGTTAGGACACCACCAGCAGCAAATGTGGAGGTATCATCGCAAGGCCAAAGCAGTCAGGGAATCACAACGTTATTGGTAGGAAACACTGTATGTAGGCCAACATCAAGAATACCATCACCAACCCTCTCTCAATCTGCCATGTCCACCACCACCGCTTGTTCCACCATATGCAGCTCTCCAGTCCAGCTCACCCTACAAGAGACTCTCGTTAGGAAAAGAAAGTACTCATCCTCTCATCCGCATACACAGGGTTTGAACACCCACATTTCTATACTAATCTCGTTAGAGATGATGCCCTACCGATTGGTTGAAAGCAAAGCTTTCAAAGACCTGATGGCCAACGCAGTACCATACTATGACCTACCCAGTCGGCACTTCTTTGCGAGAAAAGCCATCCCAGCCCTCCACCAGCATGTCAAAGGCCACATTGTCCATGCATTGAGGCAATCAGTCACTGGAAAGGTGCACCTCACAACAGAGGCATGGACCAGTAGGCATGGCCAGGGATGTTATGTGTCCATAACGGCCCACTGGGTTAATCTGGTGGATGATGCAGGGTCCACAGGGGACAGCCATAGTGTTCACCACCCCTCCTCCTCCTCCTCTAGAAGCGAAAGCTCATCCACAGAGCTAAGTCGCACGACCACTCCATCCACAGCTGCCAGTGTTGCACACGAGGTGTCCCATTATCCAATAGCTAGTGGTAAGCGTCAGCAGGTTGTGTTACAAATTAAGTGTTTGGGCGACAACAGACACACCGCGGAAGTACTGGCCGAGTACTTGCAGCAACAAACTCAGTCATGGCTGGGCAGTGTACATCTTGAGGCAGGCAAGGTAGTCAGTGATAACGGAAGGAATTTTATGGCTGCCATAGCCCTTTCAGAACTTATACACATACCTTGCCTGGCTCACACCTTGAACCTGGTGGTGCAGTGCTTCCTCAAAAATTATCCAGTTACCAGCCCTGCTCCTGAGGGTGCGAAGACTTTGTTCGCACATCTGCCGGTCGCCCGTACAATGCAGTCGTATGCTGAACCATCAGCAATTGCTGATTCTTCCCCAGCACCGCCTAATAATCGACGTTGCAACAAGGTGGAACTCCACACTGCACATGGTTCAGAGGCTGTGCGAACAGAAGAGTGCTGTAATTAATTTGTGGGAGGATACACATACATGGGCAGGCAGTTGGATGGCAGACATGGAGTTGTCTGGTGTGCAGTGGTCGAAGCTACAAGACCTCTGTCAAGTCCTTCAGTGTTTTGAGGAATGCACATGGCTGGTAAGTGCAGACGATGCCATCATAAGCATGAGCATCCCACTAATGCGCTTGCTGATGCAAAGTTTGATGCACATTAAGGAGCTGGCGTCTGCAGCCAAGGAGGAGGGAAGCCTTGATGACAGTCAGCCATTGTCTGCTCAGGAACTCTCCTGGACGAGGAGGAGGAGGATGATGGGGATGAATATTTATGAGAGGAGGATGCTTCTCAGGGGGCAATAGAAACTGGTGACGTTGCAAGATCAGGTGCAGGGTTTTTGTGGGCCACAAGTGATGTTGATTTGCAAGAAAGTGCTCCTCAATCCAGCACAAGCAGTGAATTGACACCTGGAACATTGGCCCACATGGGTGAGTATGCCTTCCATATCCTAAAAAGGGACCCCCGCATTATCAAAATGATGACCGATGACGATTACTGGTTGGCCTGCCTCCTGGATCCACGGTATAAAGGAAAATTACAAAATATCATGCCACATGAGAACCTTGAGCAAATATTGGCTACCAAACAAGCAACTCTTGTAGACCATTTGGTTCAGGCATTCCCAGCACACAGCGACAGTGATGGTTCTCACACGAGCCGTAGGGGGCAACATGGCAGAGGTGTTAGAGGTGCACAAATCCGAAGTGGCATTGGACAGAGGGGTTTTATGACCAGGTTGTGGAGTGATTTCGCAATGACCGCTGACACGAGAGGTAATGCTGCATCGATTCAAAGTGACAAGAGACAGCATTTGTCCAGTATGGTTACGAACTACTTTTCCTCCCTTATCGATGTTCTCCCTCACAGGTCATTCCCCTTTGATTCCTGGGCATCTAAAATAGACACCTGGCCTGAATTGGCAGAATATGCATTACAGGAGCTCGCTTGCCCTGCAGCAAGTGCGCTATCAGAAAGAGTATTCAGTGCTGCTGGTTCAATACTGACCGAAAAAAGGACACGTCTGGCTACCCAGAATGTTGATGATCTAACCTTCATTAAAATGAACCAATCATGGATTTCAAATTATTTTGCCCAACCTTCCCCTGCTGACACATAGCTTGCCTGAAAAATGTCTTGCTTTTGGCCTCCTCTTACTGACTTCTCCAATTCCTCCATTTGCAGCTGCTGAATGTCCACCATAGGATATTTTTATACCTCCCTAAATGGGCTGACTCCCCCTACAGGGCTATGGTCACCACCTGGCGCAAGCACCGGTGCGAGTGCCGTTTGACTGGACAAGTGGGTGGGCCCACTCTTGGGTGACGGCACTGGCACAGGGTCCCTCGTAGTACAATGAAGTGTCTCTGACGGTGGTGGTGCACAACTAACGTCAGACACACTGTCGTAATATGAGGGGCCCTGTGCCAGTACCGCCGCCCACGAGAGAGTGTTCCTCCCCAGCTCGAACAGTGCTCTACCACCTGCAATACTTACCTCTACCTGCTCCACCACTGTGTAGCCTGTGCTGTTAAATCCTTCAATGGCACTACCAATGCAAATTTGTTGAAATTACAGATGATAGTTAAAATATACAGGGGCCCTAGCCTCCATTTAGACCAGTTAATACTTTGCGCCTACTTCCACTGTCTGCCACTCAGCAGAGGAGCCAACCCCTGTACCTATCTATGCCATCTGTTTATTTATGAACTATTTTTTTGAAAGACATGTAGCCCACTTTATTATTTGGGCCTACTAACTGTATGCCACTCATTACAGTTGTCCTCCACTGAACAAAGCAATGCCGCCTGTTTAGTCCTGTTACCAATTTTGAACTGCATTTAGCCTACTTTATTTTTGGGGCCTACTAACTGTGTCTGCCACTCATTACAGTTGTCCTCCACTGAACAAAGCAGTGCCGCTTGTTTAGTCCTGTTACCAATTTTGAACTGCATTTAGCCTACTTTATTTTTGGGGCCTACTAACTGTGTCTGCCACTCATTACGATTGTCCTCCACTGAACAAAGCAGTGCCGCCTGTTTAATCCTGTTACCAATTTTGAACTGCATTTAGCCTACTTTATTTTTGGGGCCTAACTGTGTCTGCCACTCATTACAGTTGTCCTCCACTGAACAAAGCAGTGCCGCCTGTTTAGTCCTGTTACCAATTTTGAACTGCATTTAGCCTACTTTATTTTTGGGGCCTACTAACTGTGTCTGCCACTCATTACGATTGTCCTCCACTGAACAAAGCAGTGCCGCCTGTTTAGTCCTGTTACCAATTTTGAACTGCATTTAGCCTACTTTATTTTTGGGGCCTACTAACTGTGTCTGCCACTCATTACAGTTGTCCTCCACTGAACACAGCAATGCCGCCTGTTTAGTCCTGTTACCAATTTTGAACTGCATTTAGCCTACTTTATTTTTGGGGCCTACTAACTGTGTCTGCCACTCATTACAGTTGTCCTCCACTTAACAAAGCAATGCCGCCTGTTTAGCCCTATTACCAATTTTCAACTGCATTTAGCCTACTTTATATTTGGGGCCTACTAACTGTGTCTGCCACTAATTACAGTTGTGCTCCACTTAACAAAGCAATGCCGCCTGTTTAGCCCTATTACCAATTTTGAACTGCATTTAGCCTACTTTATTTTTGGGGCCTACTAACAGTGTCTGCCACTCATTACCGTTGTCCTCCACTGAACAAAGCAATGCCGCCTGTTTAGTCCTGTTACCAATTTTGAACTGCATTTAGCCTACTTTATTTTTGGGGCCTTCTAACTGTCTGCCACTCATTACAGTTGTCCTCCACTGAACACAGCAATGCCGCCTCTTTAGTCCTGTTACCAATTTTGAACTGCATTTAGCCTACTTTATTTTTGGGGCCTACTAATTGTGTTTGCCACTCATTACAGTTGTCCTCCACTAAACAAAGCAATGCCGCTGGTTAAGTCCTGTTACCAATTTTGAACTGCATTTAGCCTACTTTATTATTGGGGCCTACTAACTGTGTCTGCCACTCATTACAGTTGTCCTCCACTTAACAAAGCAATGCCGCCTTTTAGTCCTGTTACCAATTTTGAACTGCATTTAGCCTAATTTATTTTTGGGGCCTACTAACTGTGTCTGTCACTCATTACAGTTCTCCTCCACTGAACAAAGCATTGCCGCCTGTTTAGTCCTGTTACCAATTTTGAACTACATTTAGCCTACTTTATTTTTGGGGCCTACTAACTGTGTCTGCCACTCATTACAGTTTTCCTCCACTGAACAAAGCAATGCCGCCTGTTTAGTCCAGTTACCAATTTTGAACTGCATTTAGCCTTCTTTATTTTTGGGGCCTACTAACTGTGTCTGCCACTCATTACAGTTGTCCTCCACTGAACAAATCAATGCCGCCTGTTTAGTCCTGTTACCAATTTTGAACTGCATTTAGCCTACTTTATTTTTGGGGCATGCTAACTGTGTCTGCCACTCATTACAGGTGTCCTCCACTGAACAAAGCAATGCCACCTGTTTAGTCCTGTTACCTATTTTGAACTGTATTTAGCCTACTTTATTTTTGGGGCCTACTAACTGTGTCTGCCACTCATTACAGTTGTCCTCCACTGAACAAAGCAATGCCGCCTGTTTAGTCCTGTTACCTATTTTGAACTGCATTTAGCCTACTTTATTTTTGGGGCCTACTAACTGTGTCTGCCACTCATTACAGTTTTCCTCCACTGAACAAAGCAATGCCGCCTGTTTAGTCCAGTTACCAATTTTGAACTGCATTTAGCCTACTTTATTTTTGGGGCCTACCAGCTGTGTCTGCCACTCATTACAGTTGTCCTCCACTGAACACAGCAATGCCGCCTCTTTAGTCCTGTTACCAATTTTGAACTGCATTTAGCCTACTTTATTTTTGGGGCCTACTAACTGAGTCTGCCACTCATTACAGTTGTCCTCCACTGACCAAAGCAATGCCGCCTCTTTAGTCCTGTTACCAATTTTGAACTGCATTTAGCCTACTTTATTTTTGGGGCCTACTAACTGTGTCGGTCACTCATTACAGTTTTCCGCCACTGAACAAAGCATTGCCGCCTGTTTAGTCCTGTTACCAATTTTTAACTGCATTTAGCCTACTTTATTTTTGGGGCATACTAACTGTGTCTGCCACTCATTACAGTTGTCCTCCACTGAACAAAGCAATGCCACCTGTTTAGTCCTGTTACCTATTTTGAACTGCATTTAGCCTACTTTATTTTTGGGGCCTACCAACTGTGTCTGCCACTCATTACAGTTGTCCTCCACTGAATAAAGCAATGCCACCTGTTTAGTCCTGTTACTAGTTTTGAACTGCATTTAGCCTACTTTATTTTTGGGGCCTACTAACTGTGTCTGCCACTCATTACAGTTGTCCTCCACTGAACAAAGCAATGCCTCCTGTTTAGTCCTGTTACCAATTTTGAACTGCATTTAGCCTAATTTATTTTTGGGGCCTACTAACTGTGTCTGCCACTCATTACAGTTGTCCTCCACTGAACAAAGCAATGCCGCCTCTTTAGTCCTGTTACCAATTTTGAACTGCGTTTAGCCTACTTTATTTTTGGGGCATACTAACTGTGTCTGCCACTCATTACAATTGTCCTCCACTGAACAAAGCAATGCCACCTGTTTAGTCCTTTTACCAATTTTGAACTGCATTTAGCCTACTTTATTTTTGGGGCCTACTAACTGTGTCTGCCACTCATTACAGTTGTCCTCCACTGAACAAAGCAATGCCGCCTGTTTAGTCCTGTTACCTATTTTGAACTGTATTTAGCCTACTTTATTTTTGGGGCCTACTAACTGTGTCTGCCACTCATTTCAGTTGTCCTCCACTGAACAAAGCAATGCTGCCTGTTTAGTCCTGTTACCAATTTTGAACTGCATTTAGCCTACTTTATTTTTGGGCCTACTAACTGTGTCTGACACTCATTACAGTTGTCCTCCACTGAACAAAGCAATGCCGCCTGTTTAGTCCTGTTACCTATTTTGAACTGCATTTAGCCTACTTTATTATTTGGGCCTGTATCTGTGTTTCTTCCTCATCCTGCCCATTGCCCAGCCACTGCTAGATGAGTCTGCTGGTACATTGACCCATACCACTACATTCCCCTTGCACTCTACACAGCCTGAATCTGACCCTGCTGAAAGTCAGGTTCCCCTTCCCGCATTCTATACCACCTTACACGGGGATAAAGTGGGAGGTGCAGATGAAAGTGCAGGTTCCTTCATCAGGTGACGGGGCATACTCGTTGGCGACATCACTGGCATAGGGCCCCTCATAGTATGCAAAAGAGTCTCTGGCAGTGGGAGGCGCCACCCGCCGTCAAACACACCGCCATACTATGAGGGGCCCTGTGCCAGTGCCAATGAGTGGGCCCTCTGCTTGCTCAGGATCACAGCACTTGCAAAATTGAAATACTTACCTCTCCCTGCTCCACCGCCGTGACGTATTCCGCGTTTCCTGGGCCCACGAAAATCTTGAGCCAGCCCTACCCCCCCACAACTTTAGCCAAATGACCCCCAGTTTTCAATGTCTAACTATTATTATAAAGTAAATTAAGATTGCCAAGCTTAAATAGTAAGAATTGATGTTTTTGGCATTAAAATGGGCACTGTAGGTGTTTTCCTGTCCTCCACTCACTGCCGACTTTGATTCCCCATTGACTTGCATTGAGTTTTGTGTTTCGGTCAGCCCCCGACTTTTCGAAATAATCGGCCGATTTCACCCGACCTGACTTTTGTCAAAGTTGGGTTTCGCGAAACCCGACTCGATCCGAAAAAAGTAAAAGTCGCTCAACTCTATGTGCCATTCATTACTTTATGAATTGGACACATATGAGATCCTTAGAGAGAACCCTACCTTGGGGTATAGGGAGGAGTTAATGGATATTGTGAATCAAGCCAAGGAAAGGGGTTTATTGTCTCATAATTTATGGAATTTTTTGGCACCAAATAACCCAGTTAAACCAACTTTCTATGCCCTACCCAAGGTGCATAAGGGCCTTGAACCCCTTAAGGGTCACCCAATTGTGGCAGGAATTGACTCACTGACACAATGCAGTGGGATATATTTGGATAAGATTCTGGGACCTTTTGTCACATCGCTGCCCTCTCATGTAAGTGACACCTCACATCTCAATCAACTGGAGGGGTTTACTGTGGGAGCCATCACTTTGGCTCAGCTCAAGCTGCCCTGAAGAAAAACGAGGATGAAAACCAAAGTTACAAAAAAAAGGTGAAACCAAGGTAGCCGAACTAGCCCGATTATTAAGGGCAAACTCGGCCAACGGCAAAAAGGTCACCCAATCATCCTGATCAGCAGACACGAAGCATCTCAAATAGGTTTCCAAGGTCTGATTGGTTCGCTCCGTTTGGCCATTTGTCTGAGGATGGAATGCAGAAGAAAAAGACAAATCAATGCCCATTCTAGCACAAAAGGACCGCCAAAACCTAGAAACGAACTGGGAACCTCTGTCAGACACAATATTCTCCGGAATACCATGCAAACGAACCACATGCTGAAAAAATAATGGAACCAAATCAGAAGAGGAAGGCAACTTAGGCAACGGCACCAAATGGACCATCTTAGAAAACCGGTCACAAACCACCCAGATGACAGACATCTTCTGAGAAACAGGAAGATCAGAAATAAAATCCATGGAAATATGCGTCCATGGCCTCTCAGGAATAGGCAAAGGCAAAAGCAACCCACTGGCACGGGAACAGCAAGGCTTAGCCCGAGCACAGGTCCCACAGGACTGCACAAACGAACGCACATCCCGTGACAAGGAAGGCCACCAAAAGGACCTAGCCACCAAATCTCTGGTACCGAAAATCCCAGGGTGACCAGCCAACACCGAACCATGAACCTCAGAAATTACCCTACTAGTCCATCTATCAGGAACAAACAATTTCCCCACAGGACAGCGGTCAGGTTTATCAGCCTGAAACTCCTGAAGTACCTGCCGTAAATCAGGGGAGATGGCAGAAAGAATCACCCCCTCCTTGAGGATCCCAGCCGGCTCAAGAACTCCTGGAGAATCAGGCAAAAAACTCCTAGAAAGGGCATCAGCCTTCACATTCTTAGATCCAGGAATATACGAGACCACAAAATCAAAACGTGAGAAAAACAAAGACCACCGAGTCTGTCTAGGATTCAACCGCTTAGCAGACTCGAGGTAAATCAGATTCTTGTGATCAGTCAAGACCACCACGCGATGCTTGGCTCCCTCAAGCCAATGTCGCCACTCCTCAAATGCCCACTTCATAGCCAACAACTCCCGATTGCCGACATCATAATTACGCTCAGAAGACGAAAATTTTCTGGAGAAGAAGGCACATGGTTTCATCAAAGAGCCATCAGAATTTCTCTGAGACAAAACGGCCCCTGTCCCAATCTCAGAAGCATCAACCTCAACCTGAAAAGGGAGAGAAACATCTGGCTGATGCAACACAGGGGCAGAAGTAAAACGACGTTTAAGCTCCTGAAAGGCCTCAACAGCCGCAGAGGACCAATTCACCACATCAGCGCCCTTCCTCGTCAAATCGGTCAGAGGCTTCACCACACTAGAAAAATTAGCAGTAAAGCGACGATAAAAATTGGCAAAGCCCAAAAATTTCTGAAGGCTCTTTACAGATGTAGGTTGAGTCCAATCATGAATGGCCTGGACTTTAACAGGGTCCATTTCAATAGCCGAGGGAGAAAAAATGAAACCCAAAAAAGAAACCCTCTGAACTCCAAAGAGGCACTTAGACCCCTTCACAAACAATGCATTAGAACGAAGGACCTGAAACACCATCCTAACCTGCTTCACATGAGACTCCCAATCATCGGAGAAAACCAAAATATCATCCAAATACACAATCATAAATTTATCCAGATAATTCCGGAAGATATCATGCATAAAGGACTGAAATACTGATGGAGCATTAGAGAGCCCGAATGGCATCACAAGATATTCAAAATGGCCTTCAGGCGTATTAAATGCTGTTTTCCATTCATCACCTTGTTTAATACGCACAAGATTATACGCCCCTCGGAGGTCGATTTTAGTAAACCAACTAGCACCCTTAATCCGAGCAAACAAATCAGAAAGCAAAGGCAACGGATACTGGAATTTGACAGTGATCTTATTGAGAAGGCGATAATCTATACAGGGTCTCAAGGAGCCATCCTTCTTGGCAACAAAAAAAAATCCCGCTCCCAACGGTGACGAAGACGGGCGAATATGCCCTTTCTCCAAGGACTCCTTTACATAACTCCGCATAGCGGCATGCTCTGGCACAGACAGATTGAAAAGTCGGCACTTAGGGAACTTACAGCCAGGAATCAAATTAATGGCACAATCGCAGTCCCTATGAGGAGGCAGGGAACTGGACTTGGGCTCATCAAATACATCCTGGAAATCCGACAAAAACTCAGGAACTTCAGAAGAAGGGGACGAGGAAATGGACATCAAAGGAATATCACTATGTATCCCCTGACAACCCCGACCAGTCATAGACATAGATCTCCAATCCAGCACTGGATTATGTTCCTGTAACCATGGAAAACCCAGCACAACAACATCATGCAAATTATGCAACACCAAAAAACGAATATTTTCCTGATGTGCTGGAGCCATGCACATGGTTAACTGTGTCCAGTACTGAGGTTTATTCTTGGCCAATGGCGTAGCATCAATCCCCCTTAAGGGAATAGGACTCTGCAAAGGTTCCAGGGAAAAACCACAGCGCCTGGCAATCTCTTAGTCCATTAAGTTCAGGGCAGCGCCAGAATCCACAAATGCCATAACAGAAAAGGACGACAATGAGCAAATCAGGGTAACAGACAAGAGAAATTTAGGCTGCACAGTACTAATGGTAACAGACCTAGGGACCCTCCTATCACGCTTAGGACAATCAGAAATAGCATGAGCTGAATCACCACAGTAAAAACACATTCTGACGTCTGAATTTCTGCCTTTCTGCTCTAGTCAAAATCCTATCACATTGCATAGGCTCAGGACTTCGCTCAGAGGACACTGCCATATGGTGCACCGCCTTGCGCTCACGCAAGCGCCGATCAATCTGAATGGCTAGAGACATAGACTCGCTCAAACCGGCAGGCGCAGGAAAGCCCACCATTACATCTTTAAGGGTTTCAGAAAGACCTTTTCTGAAAATAGCAGCCAGCGCCTCTTCATTCCATTTAGTGAGCACAGACCACTTTCTAAATTTCTGGCAATATAACTCTGCCGCTTCCTGACCCTGACACAGGGCCAACAGTGTTTTCTCAGCATGCTCTACAGAGTTAGGTTCGTCATACAACAATCCGAGCGCCTGAAAAAATGCATCTACATTCAATAATGCCGCATTCCCTGTTTCAAGAGCAAATGCCCAGTCTTGAGGATCACCACGCAGTAAGGATATGATGATTTTCACTTGCTGAATGGGATCACCAGAAGAACGGGGTTTCAAAGCAAAAAACAATTTGCAGCTATTTTTAAAGTTCAAAAACTTGGATCTGTCCCCAAAAAACAAATCAGGAGTTGGAATTCTTGGCTCTAGAGCCGGAGTCTGAACAATATAATCTTGGATACTCTGGACTCTTGCAGCAAGTTGATCCACACGAGAAAACAAACCCTGAACCTCCATACCAGAGCATATATCCAGCACCACCCAGATATCAAGAGGAAAAAAAAGGCAGAACAGAGCACAGGAAAAAAAATGGTTCAGAACTCTTTTTTTTTTCTTCTTTTGAGACGCATTCAATTCATTCTTGGCCTGCTGTACTGTTATGACCTGGTGGTTAAGAGGCCACACTGAAATGACCTCGTGGCTAAAACGCAACATGGAACGAGCTCTGAGAAGGTGGTATCTCTACTGACCGCAGTCCCTAATCCTAACAACACAACTAGAAATAGCCGTGGGATGTTCCTGACACTCCCTAGACACCTCGTCACAGCCTAAGATATAACTACCCCTAAAGAAGGAAATAGAAAGCTATCTTGCCTCAGAGAAACCCCCAAAAGGAAAGATAGCCCCCCACAAATATTGACTGTGAAAGGAGAGGGAAATGACGAACACAGAAATGAAATTAGAATTCAGCAAAGGGGAGGCCAATACTAATCTAGATAGACAGAGAGCAAAGGATACTGTGCGGTCAGTATTAAAAACTACAAAATCCACGCAGAGTTTACAAAAATGAACTCCACACCGACTCACGGTGTGGAGGGGCAAATCTGCTTTCCCAGAGCTTCCAGCTAGCCTAAATAAGACATAGTGACAAGCTGGACAAAAGAGACAAAATGCAAAGCAATAGAGTCCAAACAAATGGACAAACAAACTAGCAAAACTTATCTTTTGCAGACAAGGACTGGCCATATGAGAAATCCAAGGGAAGAATCAAATCCAACCAAGAACATTGACAGCAGGCATGGACTAAAGCCCAGAGCAGGTTTAAATAACAAACCCAGGCAAGGCGATTAGTGAAGGCAGCTGCTACAGCTACCTTACGGAGCAGAAGTTCCACTCGAAACCACCAGAGGGAGCCCAAGGGCAGAACTCGCAAACATACCATTAGCAACCACAGGAGGGAGCTCCAGAACGGAACTCACAACAGGGGATACCTAAGGGGCAGTTCATGCGTATCAGGAGAAATTGCTCAGATGAAGGTATATATAGGATACAGGCAAGGGATTTGTATCAGAGATTTAGGGCAAGGGACTATCCCTGTGAAGTACTGGATGGCCCTTTCAATGAAATCCTTAAGACTGATAGGGAGTCCCTGCTAAGAACTAAGGATACCCGGGAAATCATAGAGGGTCTACCAGGTGTTAAAAAAGCACTGGGGGATCCTTTTGGCCGACCCTAATTTGGAGAAGTTTATATCCCCTAGGCCAAGTGTAACATATAGGAGGCGAAGGTCGATAGGTGATCGGCTGGTGCACAGTCTCTATCAAAGACCAACAAAACCAGGGACCTGGTTAGACAGAAGACCTATGGGTATTTTTAGATGTGGTAATTGCACAAAGTGTGGTGTTATGGGTCAAGGAAAGACTTTTAAGAGTGCAGCAAATGGGAAGATGTTTACAATTAGGGACTTTGGAAATTGCAAGTCCACTGGTTTGATATACAAAACTACTTGCACCTGCCCGATGGACTATATAGGTAAGACCCTAAGAGAACTGAGGGTGAGGGTAGGTGAGCACTTAGGTGATATAAGAAATAAACGTGATATGCCAGTTGCTCGCCATATGAACGGTTTTCATGGTGGAAACCTAAAAGAAATTACCTTCAGTATGATTGAGTTGGTCAGACCAAAAATTAGAGGAGGGGATTTGGATAAGATTGTACAGAGACGTGAGGCTGAATGGATCTATAGGCTGCAATCGCTTTCCCCAAAGGGTCTTAATGAGTGTCTTACTTATACATGCTTTATTTGAATATTATTGGTCATCACTAGGGTTGAGCGAAACGGGTCGTTCATTTTCAAAAGTCGCCGACTTTTGGCAAAGTCGGGTTTCATGAAACCCGATCCGACCCCTGTGCGGGGTCGGCCATGCGGTACGCGACTTTCGCGCCAAAGTCGCGTTTCAATGACGCGAAAAGCGCCATTTCTCAGCCAATGAAGGTAAACGCAGAGTGTGGGCAGCGTGATGACATAGGTCCTGGTCCCCACCATCTTAGAGAAGGGCATTGCAGTGATTGGCTTGCTGTCTGCGGCGTCACAGGGGCTATAAAGGGGCGTTCCCGCCGACCGCCATGTTACTGCTGCTGATCTGAGCTTAGGGAGAGGTTGCTGCCGCTTCGTCAGAAGCAGGGATAGCGTTAGGCAGGGTCCATTAACCACCAAACCGCTTGTGCTGTAGCGATTTCCACTGCCCAACACCACCTTCGGTGTGCAGGGACAGTGGAAGCTACATTTTTTTTTTTCCCCTCAGCGCTGTAGCTCATTGGGCTGCCCTAGAAGGCTCCCTGATAGCTGCATTGCTGTGTGTACGCCGCTGTGCAAACCAACTGCTTTTTTCAAAGCACAAATCCTCTTGTTCCTTCCTTTCTGCACAGCTATCTTTTTTGTTTGTCCACACTTTTTATTTAATTTGTGCATCAGTCCACTCCTTATTGCTGCCTGCCATACCTGGCTGAGATTACTGCAGGGAGATAGTAATTGTTGGACACTTTTTTTTTTTTTTTTTTTTTTTTGTGGGAGATTAAGATTGACATTTCTGCTAGAGTGCCATCCCTGTGTGTGCCATCTCTCACTCAGTGGGCCATAGAAAGCCTATTTATTTTTTTGCTTGATTTGGGTTATAAAATCTACCTGAAAAAATCACTACATCAATCAGTGAGAGAAAAATATTGGCCTCAGGGCTTGTGTGCCACTCTTGACTCCTGTGTGTGCCATCTCTCAGTCAGTGGGCCATAGAAAGCCTATTTATTTTTTTGCTTGATTTGGGTTCTAAAATCTACCTGAAAAAATCACTACATCAATCAGTGGGAGAAAAATATTGGCCTCAGGGCTTGTGTGCCACTCCTGACTCCTGTGTGCATCGTCACTCACTCAGTGGGCCATAGAAAGCCCATTTTTGTTTTTTTTTTGCTATATTTGGGTTCTAAATGCTACCTGAAAAAATCAATAAATCAATCAGTGGGAGATTAATATTGGCCTTTGGGCTTGTGTGCCAGTCCTAAGCGTGCCATCTCTCTCTCTCAGATAGTGGGCCATAGAAAGCCTATTTATTATTTTTTTTATTGGGTTTATAAATTTTCCCTGGAACAAAAAAAAAAAAAGTGGGAGATTAATATTGGCCTTTGGGCTTGTGTGCCAGTCCTAAGCGTGCCATCTCTCTCACAAATAGTGGGCCATAGAAAGCCTATTTATGTTTTTGGTTGATTTGGGTTCTAAATTCTACCTGAAAAAATCAATAAATCAATCAGTGGGAGATAAATATTGGCCTCTGGGCTTGTGTGCCACTCCTGACTCCTGTGTGCGTCATCTCTCACTCAGTGGGCCATAGAAAGCCTTTTTTTGTTTCATTTGTTTTCTAAATTCTCCCTGAAAAAATCATTTTATTTTATTTGGTTTCTAAATTCTTCCTGAAAAAAATCATTGTATTCTATTATTTTTTTTTCCTAAAGTCTCCCTGAAAAAAAAAAAAAAAAAAAATCAGTGGGAGATTAATATTGCCCTTTCTGCTTGTGTGCCAGTCTTGACTCCTGGGTGTGCCATCTCTCTCTCTCTCTCCAATTGTGGGCCATAGAAAGCCTATTATTTTTTTAGCTTGATTTGGGTTCCAAAATCTACCTGAAAAAATCACTACATCAATCAGTGGGAGATAAATATTGGCCTCTGGGCTTGTGTGCCACTCCTGACTCCTGTGTGCGTCATCTCTCACTCAGTGGGCCATAGAAAGCCTTTTTTTTGTTTTATTTGTTTTCTAAATTCTCCCTGAAAAAATCATTTTATTTTATTTGGTTTCTAAATTCTTCCTGAAAAAAATCATTGTATTCTATTATTTTTTTTTCCTAAAGTCTCCCTGAAAAAAAAAAAAAAAAAAAATCAGTGGGAGATTAATATTGCCCTTTCTGCTTGTGTGCCAGTGTTGACTCCTGGGTGTGCCATCTCTCTCTCTCTCCAATTGTGGGCCATAGAAAGCCTAATATTTTTTTAGCTTGATTTGGGTTCCAAAATCTACCTGAAAAAATCACTACATCAATCAGTGGGAGATAAATATTGGCCTCTGGGCTTGTGTGCCACTCCTGACTCCTGTGTGCGTCATCTCTCACTCAGTGGGCCATAGAAAGCCTTTTTTTGTTTTATTTGTTTTCTAAATTCTCCCTGAAAAAATCATTTTATTTTATTTGGTTTCTAAATTCTTCCTGAAAAAATCACTTTATTCTATTATTTTTTTTTCCTAAAGTCTCCCTGAAAAAACAAACAAAAACAAATCAGTGGGAGATTAATATTGCCCTTTCTGCTTGTGTGCCAGTCTTGACTCCTGGGTGTGCCATCTCTCTCTCTCTCTCCAATTGTGGGCCATAGAAATCCTATTATTTTTTTAGCTTGATTTGGGTTCCAAAATCTACCTGAAAAAATCACTACATCAATCAGTGGGAGATAAATATTGGCCTCTGGGCTTGTGTGCCACTCCTGACTCCTGTGTGCGTCATCTCTCACTCAGTGGGCCATAGAAAGCCTTTTTTTGTTTTATTTGTTTTCTAAATTCTCCCTGAAAAAATCATTTTATTTTATTTGGTTTCTAAATTCTTCCTGAAAAAATCACTTTATTCTATTATTTTTTTTTCCTAAAGTCTCCCTGAAAAAACAAACAAAAACAAATCAGTGGGAGATTAATATTGCCCTTTCTGCTTGTGTGCCAGTCTTGACTCCTGGGTGTGCCATCTCTCTCTCTCTCTCCAATTGTGGGCCATAGAAAGCCTATTTATTCTTTTGGTTGATTTGGGTTCTAAATTCTACCTGAAAAAATCAATAAATCAATCAGTGGGAGATAAATATTGGCCTCTGGGCTTGTGTGCCACTCCTGACTCCTGTGTGCGTCATCTCTCACTCAGTGGGCCATAGAAAGCCTTTTTTTGTTTCATTTGTTTTCTAAATTCTCCCTGAAAAAATCATTTTATTTTATTTGGTTTCTAAATTCTTCCTGAAAAAAATCATTTTATTCTATTATTTTTTTTTCCTAAAGTCTCCCTGAAAAAAAAAAAAAAAAAAATCAGTGGGAGATTAATATTGCCCTTTCTGCTTGTGTGCCAGTCTTGACTCCTGGGTGTGCCATCTCTCTCTCTCTCTCCAATTGTGGGCCATAGAAAGCCTATTATTTTTTTAGCTTGATTTGGGTTCCAAAATCTACCTGAAAAAATCACTACATCAATCAGTGGGAGATAAATATTGGCCTCTGGGCTTGTGTGCCACTCCTGACTCCTGTGTGCGTCATCTCTCACTCAGTGGGCCATAGAAAGCCTTTTTTTTGTTTTATTTGTTTTCTAAATTCTCCCTGAAAAAATCATTTTATTTTATTTGGTTTCTAAATTCTTCCTGAAAAAAATCATTGTATTCTATTATTTTTTTTTCCTAAAGTCTCCCTGAAAAAAAAAAAAAAAAAAAATCAGTGGGAGATTAATATTGCCCTTTCTGCTTGTGTGCCAGTGTTGACTCCTGGGTGTGCCATCTCTCTCTCTCTCCAATTGTGGGCCATAGAAAGCCTAATATTTTTTTAGCTTGATTTGGGTTCCAAAATCTACCTGAAAAAATCACTACATCAATCAGTGGGAGATAAATATTGGCCTCTGGGCTTGTGTGCCACTCCTGACTCCTGTGTGCGTCATCTCTCACTCAGTGGGCCATAGAAAGCCTTTTTTTGTTTTATTTGTTTTCTAAATTCTCCCTGAAAAAATCATTTTATTTTATTTGGTTTCTAAATTCTTCCTGAAAAAATCACTTTATTCTATTATTTTTTTTTCCTAAAGTCTCCCTGAAAAAACAAACAAAAACAAATCAGTGGGAGATTAATATTGCCCTTTCTGCTTGTGTGCCAGTCTTGACTCCTGGGTGTGCCATCTCTCTCTCTCTCTCCAATTGTGGGCCATAGAAAGCCTATTATTTTTTTAGCTTGATTTGGGTTCCAAAATCTACCTGAAAAAATCACTACATCAATCAGTGGGAGATAAATATTGGCCTCTGGGCTTGTGTGCCACTCCTGACTCCTGTGTGCGTCATCTCTCACTCAGTGGGCCATAGAAAGCCTTTTTTTGTTTTATTTGTTTTCTAAATTCTCCCTGAAAAAATCATTTTATTTTATTTGGTTTCTAAATTCTTCCTGAAAAAATCACTTTATTCTATTATTTTTTTTTCCTAAAGTCTCCCTGAAAAAACAAACAAAAACAAATCAGTGGGAGATTAATATTGCCCTTTCTGCTTGTGTGCCAGTCTTGACTCCTGGGTGTGCCATCTCTCTCTCTCTCTCCAATTGTGGGCCATAGAAAGCCTATTATTTTTTTAGCTTGATTTGGGTTCCAAAATCTACCTGAAAAAATCACTACATCAATCAGTGGGAGATAAATATTGGCCTCTGGGCTTGTGTGCCACTCCTGACTCCTGTGTGCGTCATCTCTCACTCAGTGGGCCATAGAAAGCCTTTTTTTGTTTTATTTGTTTTCTAAATTCTCCCTGAAAAAATCATTTTATTTTATTTGGTTTCTAAATTCTTCCTGAAAAAAATCATTGTATTCTATTTTTTTTTTTTTCCTAAAGTCTCCCTGAAAAAAAAAAAAAAAAAAAATCAGTGGGAGATTAATATTGCCCTTTCTGCTTGTGTGCCAGTCTTGACTCCTGGGTGTGCCATCTCTCTCTCTCTCTCCAATTGTGGGCCATAGAAAGCCTAATATTTTTTTAGCTTGATTTGGGTTCCAAAATCTACCTGAAAAAATCACTACATCAATCAGTGGGAGATAAATATTGGCCTCTGGGCTTGTGTGCCACTCCTGACTCCTGTGTGCGTCATCTCTCACTCAGTGGGCCATAGAAAGCATTTTTTTGTTTTATTTGTTTTCTAAATTCTCCCTGAAAAAATCATTTTATTTTATTTGGTTTCTAAATTCTTCCTGAAAAAATCATTTTATTCTATTATTTTTTTTTCCTAAAGTCTCCCTGAAAAAAAAAAAAAAAAAAAATCAGTGGGAGATTAATATTTACATTTGTGCTTCAGTGACAGTCCAGCGTGTGTGGCATCTCTCTCATTTGTTGCCACCAACAACAGAGTGTGTAACATTGTGCCTGATTTTCGTTGTGGTCTCACTCACCTGTAAAGGGGTAGCTAAATCATACTGAAGTTATAGCTCACCGTGTAAGTTGTGTGACAGCAACAAATACCGTTAGTTTGTTTACGTTTTTAAAACAATGAGGAAGTCTGGTGGAAGAGGTCGTGGCCGGGGGCGTTCATTGTCAGCTGGTAATGAGGGTAGTGGTAGTGGTGGAGCATCAGCTGGTCGTGGGAAAAAAAATATTGCACCTAAGTCTGGAGCTGTGGAGCCAGGTTCGTCGTCTGGCTACACAAGGCCTCGAACGCTCCCTTTTCTGGGAGTAGGAAAACCGCTTTTAAAGCCGGAGCAGCAAGAGCAAGTTTTGGCTTATCTTGCTGACTCAGCCTCTAGCTCTTTTGCCTCCTCTCGTGAAACTGGTAAATGTCAAAGCAGCACGTCGTTAGTGGATGTTCACGGTCAGGGACAAGTCGCTTCCTTGTCCTCTTCAGCAAAAACAACAACAGAGAAGAATGCAGCAGGCGACACAACGGGTTACTCCATGGAGCTCTTTACACATACCGTCCCTGGCTTAGAAAGTGAAGCAGTTAACAGTCCATGCCCATTACAAGTTGAATCTGACATGGAGTGCACTGATGCACAGCCACAGCCAGACTACTATGCTGGTCCTTTGACTCAGACCACAACATTGCCCTCACAGGGTAATGATCAAGAATCAGACCCTGATGAGACTATGTTGCCCCATCACGAACGCTATACCACCGACCGACACGGTGACACAGACGAAGTTGCACACGAGCTACAAGAAGAGGTAATAGATGACCCAGTTCTTGACCCCGATTGGCAGCCATTGGGGGAACAGAGTGCAGGCGGCAGCAGTTCTGAAGCGGAGGAGGAGGGGCCGCAGCAGGCATCAACATCGCAACAGGTTCCATCTGCCGGGCCCGTATCTTGCCCAAAACGCGTGGCAAAGCCAAAACCTGTTGGAGGACAGCGTGGCCATCCGGTTAAAGCTCAGTCTGCAATGCCTGAAAAGGTATCCGATGCTAGAAAGAGTGCAGTCTGGCATTTTTTTAAACAACATCCAATTGATCAGCGCAAAGTCATCTGTCAAAAATGTTCAACTACCTTAAGCAGAGGACAGAATCTGAAAAGTCTCAATACAAGTTGCATGCATATACATTTAACCACCATGCATTTGCAAGCCTGGACTAACTACCAAACGTCCCTTAAGGTTGTAGCACCCTCGGCCAATGAAGCTAGTCAGCAACGCAACATCCCTTCCGGCAATGTAGGGCCACCATTTTCCGCACCACCTGCAGTATCTGTGCAGGTTTCTTTGCCAGGCCAAAGCAGTCAGGGTCAGGGAATCACCAGTTTCGTAGTAGGAAACACTGCATCTAGGGCACCGGCGGCAACAATACCGTCTCCCACCGTCTCTCAGTCTGCCATGTCCACCGGCACCCCCGCTAGTTCCACGATCTCCAGCTCTCCAGTCCAGCTCACCCTACATGAGACTATGGTTAGAAAAAGGAAGTACTTAGCCTCGCATCCGCGTACACAGGGTTTGAACGCCCACATAGCTAGACTAATCTCGTTAGAGATGATGCCCTACCGGTTAGTTGAAAGCGAAGCTTTCAAAGCCCTGATGGACTACGCTGTACCACGCTACGAGCTACCCAGTCGACACTTTTTTTCCAGAAAAGCCATCCCAGCCCTCCACCAGCATGTTAAAGAGCGCATCGTCCATGCACTCAGGCAATCTGTGAGCACAAAGGTGCACCTGACAACAGATGCATGGACCAGTAGGCATGGCCAGGGACGTTACGTGTCCATCACGGCACACTGGGTGAATGTTGTGGATGCAGGGTCCACAGGGGACAGCAAGTTTGGGACAGTTCTGCCTAGCCCACGGTCTAGGAAACAGTTGGCTGTAGCCGTTCGCACCCCCTCCTCCTCCTCTTCGTCCTCCTGCAGAAGCGAGAGCTCGTCCACAGACCGCAGTCGCACAACCACTCCATCCGCAGCTGCCACTGTTGCACACCAGGTCTCACATTATGGGGCAGCTACTGGCAAACGTCAGCAGGCTGTATTGGCTATGAAGTGTTTGGGCGACAACAGACACACCGCGGAAGTTCTGTCCGAGTTCTTGCAGAAAGAAACGCAGTCGTGGCTGGGCACTGTAGATCTTGAGGCAGGCAAGGTAGTGAGTGATAACGGAAGGAATTTCATGGCTGCCATCTCCCTTTCCCAACTGAAACACATTCCTTGCCTGGCTCACACCTTAAACCTGGTGGTGCAGTGCTTCCTGAAAAGTTATCCGGGGTTATCCGACCTGCTCCTCAAAGTGCGTGGACTTTGCTCACATATCCGCCGTTCGCCCGTACACTCCAGCCGTATGTAGACCTATCAGCGTTCTTTGAACCTTCCCCAGCATCGCCTAATCATAGATGTTGCAACAAGGTGGAACTCAACACTGCACATGCTTCAGAGACTGTGCGAACAGAGGCGGGCTGTTATGTTTTTGTGGGAGGATACACATACACAGGCAGGCAGTAGGATGGCAGACATGGAGTTGTCAGGTGTGCAGTGGTCGAAGATTCAAGACATGTGTCAAGTCCTTCAGTGTTTTGAGGAATGCACACGGCTGGTTAGTGCAGACAACGCCATAATAAGCATGAGCATCCCCCTAATGCGTCTGCTGATGCAAAGTTTGACGCACATAAAGGATCAGGCGTCTGCAGCTGAGGAAGAGGAAAGCCTTGATGACAGTCAGCCATTGTCTGGCCAGGGCAGTGTACAGGACGAGTTAGCGGGCGAAGAGGAGGAGGAGGACGAGAAGGATGATGGGGATGATTATATTTTTAATGAGGAAGCTTTTCCGGGGCCACTGGAAATTGGTGGCGCGGCAAGGCCGGGTTCTGGTTTTTGGAGGGACACAAGTGACGTGGATTTGCCTGAAACTGCCCCTCAACCAAGCACAACCGCAGATTTGAGAACTGGAACTTTGGCCCACATGGCGGATTATGCCTTACGTATCCTCAAAAGGGACACACGCATAACTAAAATGATGAACGATGACGATTACTGGTTGGCCTGCCTCCTTGATCCTCGCTATAAAGGCAAATTGCAAAATATAATGCCACATGAGAACTTGGAACTAATATTAGCAACCAAACAATCAACTCTTGTTGACCGTTTGCTTCTGGCATTGCCTGCACACAGCGGCCGTGATCGTTCTCACACGAGCTGCAGGGGCCAGCAGACCAGAGGAGTTAGAGGGGCAGAAATCAGAAGTGGCGTTGGCCAGAGGGGTTTTCTGACCAGGTTGTGGAGTGATTTTGCTATGACCGCAGACAGGACAGGTACTGCAGCATCAATTCAAAGTGACAGGAGACAACATTTGTCCAGTATGGTTACAAACTATTTTTCATCCCTTATCGATGTTCTCCCTCAACCGTCATTCCCATTTGATTACTGGGCATCCAAATTAGACACCTGGCCAGAATTGGCAGAATATGCATTGCAGGAGCTTGCTTGCCCGGCAGCTAGTGTCCTATCAGAAAGAGTATTCAGTGCTGCAGGTTCAATACTAACAGAAAAAAGGACTCGTCTGGCTACCCAAAATGTAGATGATCTAACCTTCATTAAAATGAACCACAACTGGATTTCGAAATCTTTTGCCCCACCTTGCCCGGCTGACACCTAGCTTTCCTATGAAAAGGTCTTGCCTGTGGACTATTCTGAATGCCTTTTCCAATCTCGTAATTTTCTGCACCTGATTGTCCAGCATACGACATGTTTACACCTCACTAAATGGCCAAACTCCCCACATGGGGCCGTGGTATCGACACTTGGCGACAGCACCCGTGAGAGTGCTGTTTATCTGAAGAGGTGGGTGTGCCCCCTTTTGGTCGACGGCACTGCCACTGGGTCCCTCCTAGTACAATAAAGTGTCTCTGGCGGTGGTGGTGCGCACCCAACGCCAGACACACCGTTGTAATATGAGGGGCCCTGGGCCTGTACCGCCGGCCACAAGACAGTTCCCCCCCCAGCTCAAACAGTGCTCTACCACTTGCAAAATTATCTCACAGCTCCACCAATGTTTAGTCTATGCGCTGACATCCTTCAATGCCTGCCACTGACAATACCATTGTATTGACATTTTTGTTATGTTAGGCCTTCGAAGCCTGTCTGCGGTCACTCCTTCCACTATGCCTCCACTGACCACACCACTGCTGCCCGTGTACCCCTGGAACCAATTTAAAATTGCCTACAGCCAGCCCAATTTTTTTATTTTAGGCCTTTGATGCCTGTCTGCGGTCCGTTCTTTCTACTACTACTACACTGACCAGGCCACTGCTGCCCGTGTACCCCTGGAACCAATTTAAAATTGCCTACAGCCAGCCCAATTTTTTTATTTTAGGCCTTCGAGGCCTGTCTGCGGTCGCTCCTTCCACTAGGCCTCCACTGACCACACCACTGCTGCCCGTGTACCCCTGGAACCAATTTAAAATTGCCTACAGCCATGTGTTATTATTTTAGGCCTTCGATGCCTGTCTGCGGTCACTCCTTCCACTAGGCCTCCACTGACCACACCACTGCTGCCCGTATACCCCTGGAACCAATTTAAAATTGCCTACAGCCATGTGTTATTATTTTAGGCCTTCGATGCCTGTCTGCGGTCACTCCTTCCACTAGGCCTCCACTGACCACACCACTGCTGCCCGTGTACCCCTGGAACCAATTTAAAATTGCCTACAGCCATGTGTTATTATTTTAGGCCTTCGATGCCTGTCTGCGGTCACTCCTTACAATATGCCTCCACTGACCACACCACTGCTGCCCGTGTACCCCTGGAACCAATTTAAAATTGCCTACAGCCAGCCCAATTTTTTTATTTTAGGCCTTCGATGCCTGTCTGCGGTCCGTTCTTTCTACTACTACTACACTGACCAGGCCACTGCTGCCCGTGTTTCCCTGGAACCAATTTAAAATTGCCAACAGCAATGTGTTATTATTGTTAGGCCTTCGATGCCTGTCTGCGGTCACTCCTTCCACTAGGCCTCCACTGACCACACCACTGCTGCCCGTATACCCCTGGAACCAATTTAAAATTGCCTACAGCCAGCCCAATTTTTTTATTTTAGGCCTTCGATGCCTGTCTGCGGTCCGTTCTTTCTACTACTACTACACTGACCAGGCCACTGCTGCCCGTGTTCCCCTGGAACCAATTTAAAATTGCCAACAGCAATGTGTTATTATGTTAGGCCTTCGATGCCTGTTTGCGGTCACTCCTTCCAATAGTTCTCCACTGACCAGACCAATGCTGGCCGTGTACCCCTGGAACCCAGCTGAAAACGCATGGAGCCTCCTTTTTTTCTTTGTTTTATATTTAGAATGCCCAGATGAACTACGCTGTGCAACGGTTCAAGCTACCCAGTCGACATTTCTTTTGCGAGAAAAGCCATCCCAGCCCTCCAGCGGCATGAAAAAGTCTGCATTGTCATAGCACTCAGGCAATCAAACAGTAGAAAGGTGCACCTGACAAGAGACGCATGGACCAGTAGGCATGTCCACAAAAAGTTACGTGTCCATTACGGCACACTGGGTTAATGTGTTGGATGCATGGTCCACAGGGGACAGCCTACAAAGTCTGTCTGCAGTCCCTAATTCCAATTTTCATCCGCTGACCACACCACTGCTGCCCGTGTACCCCTGGAACCAATTTTACAGTGTCTACAGCCTAATTTTGTTATGTTAGGCCTACTACGCCTGTCTGCGGTCCCTCCTTCCAATACTCGTCCACTGACCACACCACTGCTGCCCGTGGACCCCTGGAACCTATTTTTAATTGCATTGAGCATCCTTTTTTTAATAGTAGGCGTACAAAGTCTGTCTGCGGTCCACTATTGAAATTGTCCTCCACTGCCCACAGCACTGCTGCTTGTGTACCCCTGTAATTTTTTTAAGCTGCAGTGAGCCACATTTTTGGGTTAAGTCCTACTACCTGTGTCTGTCTGCGCCACTCAATTCAGCTGTGTTCCTTTGAAAAAAGCTGAGCGTCAATAGTCTTGTTTTCAGCCTCTAGGAATTTTAAAACTGCATTGGGGGTACAACTTTGGTAGGGCCTACTAACGGTGTCTGCCTCCCCAAGGTGTGCCCCAGGTTTCCTCGCCATTGCTTCAATCTTAATGCTCTCGTTTAGTAGTTGTTGGAAACTACACTGCATTAGGCCTACAAATTGGGTATGGGGTGTAGAGAGATGGTGTGTTCCACTCCAAGGTGTTCTCCAGGTTACCTTTCCTGAGCTCCGATCTTCCGGCTCTCGTTTAGTAGTTCTTGGAAACTACACTGCATTAGGCCTACAAATTGGGTATGGGGTGTAGAGAGATGGTGTGTTCCACTCCAAGGTGTTTTCCAGGTTGCCTTTCCTGAGCTTCGATCTTCCGGCTCTCGTTTAGTAGTTCTTGGAAACTACACTGCATTAGGCCTACAAACTGGGTATGGGGTGTAGAGAGATGGTGTGTTCCACTCCAAGGTGTTCTCCAGGTTGCCTTTCCTGAACTTCTATCTTCAGGCTCTCATTAAATTGTGGTTAAACGGAACAACTGCATTTGGCGTACTAGTTGGTTTGGGGCCTACTATCGGTGTCTGCCACTCCTTGCTGTTCTCCTGGTTTCCTGTCCTGAAATTCCATTTTCAGGCTCTCGTTAAGTAGTTGTTAATGTTAGACTGCATTTGGCCTACTAGTTGGGTTGGGGCCTACTATCGGTGTCTGCCACTCCTTGCTGTTCTCCTCCACTGAACAAAGCTGTGCCGCCTGTTTACTACGGTTGCCAATTTTGAACTGCATTTCGACTACTTACTGATTTGGGCCTACTCTCTGTGTCAGCCTCTCATTCCAGTTGTCCTCCACTGCAATGCCCCCTGGTTAGTCCTGTGTTACCAATTTTGAACTGCATTTAGCCAACTTTATTCTTTGGGCCTATATCTGTGTTTCCTCCTCATCCTGCCCATTGCCCAGCCAGTGATAGATGAGTCTGCTGGTACATTGACCCATAACGCAAAATTCCCCGTGCACGCTACACAGCAAGATTGTGACCCTGCTGAAAGTCAGGTTCCTCTTCCCGCATACCATACCACCTTACACGGGGACAAAGAGGAAGGTGCAGATGAAAGTGCAGGTTCCTTCATCAGGTGGGGAAGGAATACTAGTTGGCGACGTCACTGGCACAGGGCCTCTCATAGTACGCAAAAGTGTTGCTGCCGGTGGGAGGCGCCCCCGCCGTGCAAACACACCGCTGTACTTTGAGGGGCCCTGTGCCAGTGCCAATGCCAACGAGTGGGCCCCCCCTGCTTGCTCAGGATCACAGCACTTGCAAAGTTGAAATACTTACCTCTCCCTGCTCCACTGCCGTGACGTGGTCCAGATTTACTGGGCCCACTAATTACTTGAACCAGCCCTACCCCCCACAACTTTAGCCAAATGACCCCCAATTTCAAATGCCTTCCAATTATTATAAGGTAAATTACGATTGACAAGCTTCTTTAACAAGAATGGATGTTTTTGCCATTAAA
Organism: Ranitomeya imitator; assembly: GCF_032444005.1. Classification (NCBI taxonomy): domain Eukaryota; kingdom Metazoa; phylum Chordata; class Amphibia; order Anura; family Dendrobatidae; genus Ranitomeya; species Ranitomeya imitator. The sequence goes on along the minus strand of NC_091283.1, from coordinate 417,456,772 downwards.
ATGGGCAGTGTAGGTGTTTTCCTGGCCTCCACTCACTGCCGACTATGCTCCCCCATTGACTTGCATTGGGTTTCGTGTTTCGGGCGATACCCGACTTTTCGCGATAATCGGCCGATTCCACTCGACTCGACTTCTAAGATAGTCAGGTTTCGCGAAACACGGCTCGACTCTAAAAAGGTCAAGGTCGCTCAACCCTAGTCATCACCAAGGTCTCTTTAAGTTTGGTGGGAGGGTATTTGTGGCATCCTTATGGTCCCTAAAATATGGTTGGAAAAAATGCCATCTGGACTCCATATATCTGCATGTTTGAACATGTCCCATATTTGAGGGATATTATTTGGTATATCTTTTGATACTTTATATATATTTTGTAACATTGTATTTGTCATAGGGCCAGCAATGTCATTAACCCCTTTACCCCCAAGGGTGGTTTGCACGGTAATGACCGGGCCAATTTTTACAATTCTGGCCACTGTCCCTTTATGAGGTTATAACTCTGGAACGCTTCAACGGATCCCAGTGAATCTGACATTGTTTTCTCGTGACATATTGTACTTCATGACAATGGCAAAAATTCTTTGATAGTACCTGCGTTTATTTGTGAAAAAAACGGAAATTTGGCGAAAATTATGAAAATTTCGCAATTTTCCAACTTTGAATTTTTATGCAATTAAATCACAGAGATATGTCACACAAAATACTTAATAAGTAACATTTCCCACATGTCTACTTTACATCAGCACAATTTTGGAACCAAACTTTTTTTTTGTTAGGGAGTTATAAGGGTGAAAAGTTGACCAGCAATTTTTAATTTAGGGACCACATCTCATTTGAAGTCATTTTGAGGGGTCTATATGATAGAAAATACCCAAGTGTGACACCATTCTAAAAACTACACCCCTCAAGGTGCTCAAAACCACATTTAAGAAGTTTATTAACCCTTCTGGTGCTTCACAGGAATTTTTTTAATGTTTAAATAAAAATGAACATTTAACTTTTTTTCACAAAAAATTTAATTCAGCTCCAATTTGTTTTATTTTACCAAGGGTAACAGGAGAAAATGGACCCCAAACATTGTTGTACAATTTGTCCTGAGTACGCCAATACCCCACATGTGGGGGTAAACTACTGTTTGGGCGCATGGCACAGCTCGGAAGCGAAGGAGCGCCATTTGACTTTTCAATGCAAAATTGACTGGAATTGAGATGGGACGCCATGTTTCGTTTGGAGAGCCCCTTATGTGCCTAAACATTGAAACCCCCCACAAGTGACACCATTTTGGAAAGTAGACCCCCTAAGGAACTTATCTAGAGGTGTGGTGAGCTCTTTGACCCACCAAGTGCTTCACAGAAGTTTATAATGTAGAACCGTAAAAATAAAAAATAATATTTTTTCACAAAAATTATCTTTTCGCCCCCAATTTTTTATTTTTCCAAGGGTAAGAGAAGAAATTGGACCCCAAAAGTTGTTGTACAATTTGTCCTGAGTACGCTGATACCCCATATGTGGGGGTAAACCACTGTTTGGGCAGATGGGAGAGCTCGGAAGGGAAGGAGCGCCGTTTGACTTTTCAATGCAAAATTGACAGGAATTGAGATGAGACGCCATGTTGCGTTTGCAGAGCCCCTAATGTACCTAAATAGTAGAACCCCCCACAAGTGACACCATTTTGGAAAGTAGACCCCCTAAGGAACTTATCTAGATGTGTGGTGAGCGCTTTGACCCACCAAGGGCTTCACAGAAGTTTATAATGGAGAGCCGTAAAAATGAAACAAACATTTTTTCCCACAAAAATTATTTTTTAGCCCCCAGTTTTGTATTTTCCCGAGGGTAACAGGAGAAATTGGACCATATGTGGGGGGGAACCACTGTTTGGGCGCATGGGAGGGCTCGGAAGGGAAGGAGCTCCATTTGGAATGCAGACTTAGATGGAATGGTCTGCAGGTGTCACATTGCATTTGCAGAGCCCCTAATGTACCTAAACAGTAGAAACCCCCCACAAGTGACACCATTTTGGAAACTAGACCTCTTAAGGAACAACATCTAGATGTGTTGTGAGAGCTTTGAACCCCCAAGTGTTTCACTACAGTTTGTAACGCAGAGCCGTGAAAATTAAAAAAAAAAATCTTTCCCCCCAAAATTATTTTTTAGCCCCCAGTTTTGTATTTTCCCGAGGGTAAGAGGAGGAATTCGCCCCCAAAAGTTGTTGTCCACCGTTTGGGCGCATGGGAGGGCTCGGAAGGGAAGGAGTGCCATTTGGAATGCAGACTTAGATGGAATGGTCTGCAGGCGTCACATTGCGTTTGCAGAACCCCTAATGTACCTAAACAGTAGAAACCCCCCACAAGTGACCCCATATTGGAAACTAGACCCCCCAGGGAACTTATCTAGATGTGTTGTGAGAACTTTGAACCCCCAAGTGTTTCACTACAGTTTATAACGCAGAGCCGTAAAAATAAAAAATCTTTTTTTTCCCAGAAAAATTATTTTTTAGCCCCCAGTTTTGTATTTTCCCAAGGGTAACAGGAGAAATTGGACCCCAACAGTTGTTGTCCTATTTGTCCTGAGTACGCTGATACCCCATATGTTGGGGTAAACCCCTGTTTGGGCACACGGGCGAGCTCGGAAGGGAAGAAGCACTGTTTTACTTTTTCAACGCAGAATTGGCTGGAATTGAGATCGGACGCCATGTCGCTTTTGGAGAGCCCCTGATGTGCCTAAACAGTGGAAACCCCCCAATTATAACTGAAACCCTAATCCAAACACTCCCCTAACCCTAATTCCAACGGTAACCCTAACCACACCTCTAACCCTGACACACCCCTAACCCTAATCCCAACCCTATTCCCAACTGTAAATGTAATCTAAACCCTAACTGTAACTTTAGCCCCAACCCAAACTGTAGCCCTAGCCCTAACCCTAGCCCTAACCCTAGCCCTAACCCTAGCCCTAACCCTAGCCCTAGCCCTAACCCTAGCCCTAACCCTAACCCTAGCCCTAGCCCTAACCCTAACCCTAACCCTAACCCTAGCCCTAATGGGAAAATGGAAATAAATACATTTTTTTTAATTTTTCCCTAACTAAGGGGGTGATGAAGGGGGGTTTGATTTACTTTTATAGTGGGTTTTTTATATCGGATTTTTATGATTGGCAGCCGTCACACACTGAAAGACGCTTTTTATTGCAAAAAATATTTTTTGCGTTACCACATTTTGAGAGCTCTAATTTTTCCATATTTTGGTCCACAGAGTCATGTAAGGTCTTGTTTTTTGCGGGACGAGTTGACGTTTTTATTGGTAACATTTTCGGGCACGTGACATTTTTTGATCGCTTTTTATTCCGATTTTTGTGAGACAGAATGACCAAAAACCAGCTATTCATGAATTTCTTTTGGGGGAGGCGTTTATACCGTTCTGCGTTTGGTAAAATTGATAAAGCAGTTTTATTCTTCGGGTCAGTACAATTACAGCGACACCTCATTTATATCATTTTTTTATGTTTTGGCGCTTTTATACGATAAAAACTATTTTATAGAAAAAATAATTATTTTGGCATCGCTTTATTCTCAGGAATATAACTTTTTTATTTATTTGCTGATGATGCTGTATGGCGGCTCGTTTTTTGCGGGATAAGATGATGCTTTCAGCGGTACCATGGTTATTTATATCTGTCCTTTTGATCGCGTGTTATTCCACTTTTTGTTCGGCGGTATGATAATAAAGCGTCGTTTTTTGCCTCGATTTTTTTTTTTTTTCTTACGGTGTTTACTGAAGGGGTTAACTAGTGGGCCAGTTTTATAGGTCGGGCCGTTACGGACGCTGCGATACTAAATATATGTACTTTTATTGTTTTTTTTATTTATTTAGATAAAGAAATGTATTTATGGGAATAATATATATATATTTTTTCATTATTTAGGAATATTTTTTTTTATTTTTTTTTATACATTTGGAAAATTTTTTTTTTACTTTTTTACTTTGTCCCAGGGGGGGACATCACAGATCGATGATCTGACAGTTTGCACAGCACTCTGTCAGATCACCGATCTGATAGCAGTGCAGGCTGCTTCACAGTGCCTGCTCTGAGCAGGCTCTGTGAAGCCACCTCCCTCCCTGCAAGACCCGGATCCGTGGCCATCTTGGATCCGGGCCTGGAGCAAGCAGGGAGGGAGGTAAGACCCTCGCAGCAACGCGATCACATCGCGTTGCTGCGGGGGGCTCAGGGAAGACCGCAGGGAGCCCCGTCCCTGCGCGATGCTTCCCTGCACCGCCAGCACATCGCGATCATCTTTGATCGCGGTGTGCCAGGGGTTAATGTGCCGGGGGTGGTCCGTGACCGCTCCTGGCACATAGTGCTGGATGTCAGCTGCGATAGGCAGCTGACACCCGGCCGCGATCGGCCGCGCTCCCCCCGTGAGCGCCGCCGATCGCGCTGGACGTACTATCCCGTCCGTGTCATGGGGGCCCACCCCACCTCGACGGGATAGTACGTCCGATGTCAGAAAGGGGTTAAATAGCTCAAAATGCTTGGGAGAAAGATAATGGAGCTACTAATGATATCCTCGCTAAATATAGGCACAAAAGAGTTATTGGTTGTTTTATTAGTATATCTTCTCATTTGAGAGAAAAACACTATTCTGTATATTGTCTGTGTTGGCTAACTTGATAAGCAATTTTTGTGGTAGCTGCTTTGTATTCTGGGTCCGTAGGATATTTTTCTAGTGCTGATCGTAGTGCGCAGTCTCGAGGAGGAGCGCAAGCCTTTCCAAATATGGTGGAGCGCTCCACGTTTGATAGTTACCCGGAACCGGAAGCATTTGATGTTCGGGGGAGACTGCATTCTACCTGGAACGCTTAACAGAATCGAGGATGCGTTTCAAGGGATGGAACGCAGTAACAGAACAGGTACCTGGAACAGGAAATGGTGAGACGCCCGACATAAATAACAGTGTAACACGGTGAAAGGCGATCAATTATGATGTTATATATAGGAGCATACTGGAAGTATAGGGTATGTGTGAAAGATAAAATAAAGGTGTTTTGTTCTGAATATATGGATTTTGGGGTGATGCAGTTCCAGTTTGACCCGGCTGTGATCCAGCCAGGCATTGGAAGGGGCGGGGCTTATTATGGCGCCAGGATTCAAGGGGAGAAGACATTGATGATGGCAGTGGAAAGGACAATGATGGAGTGGTGGGGAGGAGGCAATGATGGAGGCAGTGGAATGGGCAATAATAGGGTGGTGGGGAGAAAGCAATGATGGAGGTTGTGAAGAGGGCAATCATGGGAGTGGGGGAGAGAGCAATAATGGGATGTGGGGGGAGGAGGACAATGAGGGGTGTGGGGGATTGGGATGGGAGGAAGGGGGATTTATAATGGATTTAGGAAGATGGGGAGGTGGAGGAAGACGTTATTATTGATTATTATGTCTAGCACAGTCCCTTATTATTATTGCTTAGTATATAGTGTACTCACTTATCTATAGCACAGTCCCTTAGTGTATAGTGTACTCACTTATTATGTACAACACCATCCTAAGTTACACAGTTTCCTCTTTTGTTATGTATAACATCGTCCCTTATTACATACCATCCTCTCTAGTTATATATGGTGCTGTCCCTTATTATATAGCTTCCTCTGCTGTTATGTACAGGGCTGCCTCTTACAGTGTCTTATAGTGTATTCTTGTTATTTTTGTTATTCACAGTGCCCTCTTTTATTACATAAAGGCACGGCAAATACCCCGAAACAGCTGTCTGTGGATGGATACCATGCTTGGCATAGGTGGTTTTCCTTTATTGGATGTTTTCCTTTATTGGATGCTGCCCTTCCCTTGGTTGTTCCTTCCCGTGGAAAGGCCTGGCTATTCACTGCCTGCGTTGAGAAACACGTGATGGTGTCTCCGCGGTGTTGGATGTTTTGGTCTCCACGAGGTCAATCATCCGTGCCTTTATAGACTTTCTACTAGGCACTGCTCCTGGTAGCCAGTTTCCTACTCCACACTGATGAGGGGCAAAAACCCCGAAACAGCTGTCTGTGGATGGATACCATGCTTGGCATAGGTGGTTTTCCTTTATTGGATGTTTTCCTTTATTGGATGCTGCCCTTCCCTTGGTTGTTCCTTCCCAGGGAAAGGCCTGGCTATTCACTGCCTGCGTTGAGAAACATGTGATGGTGTCTCCGCAGCTCCTCTACATACTCTTTTATTACATACAGTGGGGCAAAAAAGTATTTAGTCAGTCAGCAATAGTGCAAGTTCCACCACTTAAAAAGATGAGAGGCGTCTGTAATTTACATCATAGGTAGACCTCAACTATGGGAGACAAACTGAGAAAAAAAAATCCAGAAAATCACAGTCTGTTTTTTTATCATTTTTTTGCATATTATGGTGGAAAATAAATATTTGGTCAGAAACAAACAATCAAGATTTTTGGCTCTCACAGACCTGTAACTTCTTCTTTAAGAGTCTCCTCTTTCCTCCACTCATTACCTGTAGTAATGGCACCTGTTTAAACTTGTTATCAGTATAAAAAGACACCTGTGCACACCCTCAAACAGTCTGACTCCAAACTCCACTATGGTGAAGACCAAAGAGCTGTCAAAGGACACCAGAAACAAAATTGTAGCCCTGCACCAGGCTGGGAAGACTGAATCTGCAATAGCCAACCAGCTTGGAGTGAAGAAATCAACAGTGGGAGCAATAATTAGAAAATGGAAGACATACAAGACCACTGATAATCTCCCTCGATCTGGGGCTCCATGCAAAATCCCACCCCGTGGGGTCAGAATGATCACAAGAATGGTGAGCAATAATCCCAGAACCACGCGGGGGGACCTAGTGAATGAACTGCAGAGAGCTGGGACCAATGTAACAAGGCCTACCATAAGTAACACACTACGCCACCATGGACTCAGATCCTGCAGTGCCAGACGTGTCTCACTGCTTAAGCCAGTACATGTCCGGGCCCATCTGAAGTTTGCTAGAGAGCATTTGGATGATCCAGAGGAGTTTTGGGAGAATGTCCTATGGACTGATGAAACCAAACTGGAACTGTTTGGTAGAAACACAACTTGTCGTGTTTGGAGGAAAAAGAATACTGAGTTGCATCCATCAAACACCATACCTACTGTAAAGCATGGTGGTGGAAACATCATGCTTTGGGGCTGTTTCTCTGCAAAGGGGCCAGGACGACTGATCCGGGTATATGAAAGAATGAATGGGGCCATGTATTGTGAGATTTTGAGTGCAAACCTTCTTCCATCAGCAAGGGCATTGAAGATGAAACGTGGCTGGGTCTTTCAACATGACAATGATCCAAAGCACACCACCAGGGCAATGAAGGAGTGGCTTCCTAAGCATTTCAAGGTCCTGGAGTGGCCTAGCCAGTCTCCAGATCTCAACCCTATAGAAAACCTTTGGAGGGAGTTGAAAGTCCGTGTTGCCAAGCGAAAAGCCAAAAACATCACTGCTCTAGAGGAGATCTGCATGGAGGAATGGGCCAACATACCAACAACAGTGTGTGGCAACCTTGTGAAGACTTACAGAAAACGTTTGACCTCTGTCATTGCCAACAAAGGATATATTACAAAGTATTGAGATGAAATTTTGTTTCTGACCAAATACTTATTTTCCACCATAATATGCAAATAAAATGTTAAAAAAACAGACAATGTGATTTTCTGGATTTTTTTTTCTCAGCTTGTCTCCCATAGTTGAGGTCTATCTATGATGTAAATTACAGACGCCTCTCATCTTTTTAAGTGGTGGAACTTGCACTATTGCTGACTGACTAAATACTTTTTTGCCCCACTGTAGTCCTCTCTCTTGTTAGATGTAAAATGACTACTGATGGAGGAGCCGGTGACCAGATGACCAGTCCATCAGCTCCTCCTTTAGAAAAGAAGCTTTCCCATGCTCCATCAGCCATCATTGCATTATACAGCTAACAAGACAGGACAGTATGTGATATAACAGGGTTCTATATAATCCAATATGTGAGGGACGGCAGTATACATAATAAAGCAGACTATGTAATATATACATGTATGTGTGTATGGCTCCTCTTTTCTACATCTTTTTGTGCTGTTTCCCATTTTGTTTACTATATACTGCAATATATATACAGTATATACACTGCTCAAAACATAAAGGGAACAGTAAAATCCCACATCCTAGATATCACTGAATGAAATATTCCAGTTGTAAATCTTTATTCATTACATAGTGGAATGTGTTGAGAACAATAAAACCTAAAAATTATCAATGTAAATCACAACTAATATCCCATGGAGGTGTGGAGTTGGAATGATGCTCAAAATCAAAGTGGAGAATGAAGTTACAGGCTGATCCATCTTCAGTGGAAATGCCTCAAGACAAGGAAATGATGCTCAGTAGTGTGTGTGGCTTCCACATGCCTGTATGACCTCCCTACAATGCCTGGGTATGCTGCTGATGAGGTGGCAGATGGTCTCCTGAGGGATCTCCTCCCAGACCTGGACTAAAGCATCCGCCAACTCCTGGACAGTCTGTGGTGCAACGTGACGTTGGTGGATGGTGCGAGACATGATGTCCCAGATGTGTTCAACCGGATTCAGGTCTGGGGAACGAGCGGGCCAGTCCATAGCTTCAATACCTTCATCTTGCAGGAACTGCTGACACACGCCAGCCACATGAGGTATGGCATTGTCCTGCATTAGGAGGAACCCAGGGCCAACCGCACCATCATATGGTCTCACAAGGGGTCTAAGGATCTCATCTTGGTACCTAATGGCAGTCAGGCTACCTCTGGCGAGCGCATGGATGGCTGTGTGCCGCTCCAAAGAAATGCCACCCCACACCATTACTGACCAACTGCCAAACCAGTCATGCTGAAGGATGTTGCAGGCAGCAGATCGCTCTCCATGGCATCTCCAGGCTCTGTCATGTCTGTTACATGTGCTCAGTGTGAACCTGCTTTCATCTGTGAAGAGCACAGGGCGCCAGTGGCGAATTTGCCAATCCTGGTGTTCTGTGGCAAATGCCAAGAGTCCTGCATGGTGTTGGGCTGTGAGCACAACCCCCATCTGTGGACGTTGGGCACTCAGACCATCCTCATGGAGTCGGTTTCTAACCATTTGTGCAGACACATGCACATTTGTGGCCTGCTGGAGGTCATTTTGCAGGGCTCTGGCAGTGATTCTCCCGTTCCTCCTTGCACAAAGGCTGAGATAGCGGTCCTGCTGCTTTGTTGTTGCCCTCCTATGGCCCCCTCCACATCTGGTGTACTGGCCTGTCTCCTGGTAGCGCCTACAGCCTCTGGCCAGTACACTGACACACACAGCAAACCTTCTTGCCACAGCTTGCATTGATGTGCCATGCTGGATGAGCTGCACTACCTGAGCTGTGATGGGACCACAACAAAACACATGGAGGACTCCTTTTTCCTAAGATCGGCATGCTCAAATCTCTATTGCACATGCGTTTGTGTTTCATTACGTCAGTAGACGCTTTCAACCAATGTAATTCTATGTGTGTCAAATTCCCATATGGCGCTTGCGCACTGCGTCATTCCAGATGTCTAGGCGCCATCTTAGATGGGGAAGGAATGCATTCTTATGACTATTCCGCAATAATTCTCTATTATCTTGCAGCGCTTGTATATTCTATCACTTAAAGCATGTTAGCGCCACTTATAATGTGGAAATATATGGGCATAGGGTTTAAACATGATCATACGGACTATGTAAAGCTCCCTGGTATACCTGACGGTGCCTTATACAGGCCACCTCCTGCAACTAATGGTATCCTTGGGAGACATTTAACTGTTCAAAGTGTCTCAACCAAAGTCCATATAGGTGTTATTGTTATGTCCAGCTCTGTTTACCACTGACCCTTATTTTTCATGTATTTCATTCCTTTTTTATCCCCCTTTCGTTATAATGGGAATTAACTCCTAAGTTGATTAGGAGTCAATTCCCATTATTACGAAAAGGTGATAAAAAAAGGAATGAAATACATGAAAAACCCATCAGTGTGAGTTTCTTTTAAACATACATAAGAACAGCTGCACTTTATTAATAACATTTATTGGATGATAGTCCTTTTTACATTTTATAATGCAATTTTGAACAAATGGCACTTTTATGAAATTGTCACGTTTAAGGAACAGTCACACTATGTTGCACATCGATTCTATGAATATAACACGATATTGTATATTGTATATTTGTTAAAAATCATTGTTTATGTACTTTTTGTAAAGATTATTAGCAATTACTGCAAGTATTTAAACTCACTGCTACATATGATTCACTGCTTGAGAAACGCTCGACAGAAGCCGAAACGTCACCTGCCATGTGGGTCTGAATTAAACCACAAATATTCACTATAAGCAAGGAGTGGTGCCTTTTTTTCTGAACATTATTGGATATCTCTGCATAGTAGATGGATTGCAGTGAAGGCTTGTGCACCCGATAGTCCAAAGTTGTGCTACTTCCGCTTTTTTGTATATTATCTATTTATCTATCAATCTATTCCATATCTATCTATCTATCTATCTATCTATCTGCAGCGCCCCAGAGATCTGGTCGTTGCAGTATGACACTCTGCCGCTAAGGGGAGTGATGGTACGTCTGATGGCACTGAAGGAATTCTACTGACCAGGTATCACCAGCACACATTACACTTCACACTCTGGCCACTAGGGGGAGAAAAAGGCTTTATTTATTGGGCCACTCCTCACACTGGTAAAACTAGGGGTTGGATAGGAAGTTAGTCAGAAGCTGACTGGGTTGGATTCAGGCAACATCCCGTGGCAGGGGGTGTTGCAGGGAGAAGATTCAGGGGGGTGCCTGTCAGGCGTGGGAACCTGGCAGGTACCTAGCGAACAGAACGTTACGGAACCGCGCCTGCACTACCTTGCGGTGGTAACATAAGAAAGAGACACGAAGCGAAGGATATTGTGGAACAGTGAGAATCGAGATCAAGCACAAAGGAGAGCCAATAGGAGTCGTGCCCCGAGAACGGCAACATCCTACTGAGGCGCGTAGCCGGTGGCCGGAACACCGAGGAAGTAACTGACTCTATGCCTTACTTCAAACTCCGCAGGACAGTTAGTTATAGGTTGTCTGTCTACCTTAAATTTCCTAGGAAGACATAGGGGGCAACGCATGGAGAGGGGCGTCTCTAGGGTCCCTGAAGAGCTCCGAGCCTTCCCGTCATATGGGTGCATCCTAGCCATAACATACCTGGGGGACGAGAAACTAGTAACATCTGGAACGAAATAGAAAGAAAGAGAAAGAACTAGAAAGAATGAACGAACAAACTAGAACAGAAGTTGTGAGGACTATACCGAATTCTCAGCAGGGTAGCACTACAACACACAGGCGCTATTGGTAGGCAACGATTTCCACCTGCAAAGGGAGCTCTGGATGTGCCATCAGACCGGCCGGTCTCAGACAGCCCTGTTAACTGTGCTCTGGATTGCGGATCCTGAAGTCTTCAGTAAAGAGGTAAAAAGACTGCAACCTTGTGTCCTCGTTATTGTCTGCACCTCACACCATCGCCATCTACATCACTGGGAAGCCCTGGGGACATACTTCACCTGTGGGAAGGTATACCATCTAGCTGCCATTCCATCACCCCAGCGGACCCCAAGCAGCGTCGGTCATCCTGACCAAACACCCCAGGTGGCGTCACGAAACCTTGACAGACTCCTATCACCTTTTATTGGACGCCCCTTAGCAGGGTCACGGACCGGGTCCAGCCACCGTGACATCCCCAGAACTGAGACAGAAAGGACCGGTACCGAGTAACCTGTGGCCCTGTGTCTGGGGGCGATCCATATCTATCTATCCATCTAAAAATAGAGGCAGCATTTAAAGGTTAAAAAACATAATAATTTATTAACCCATTGTGATGGGAACTAGGGTTGAGCGAAACGGGTCGAACATTTTCAAAAGTCGCCGACTTTTGGCTAAGTCGGGGTTTCATGAAACCCGATCCGACCCCTGTGCGTGGTCGGCCATGCGGTACGCGACTTTCGCGCCAAAGTCGCGTTTCAATGACGCGAAAAGCGCCATTTCTCAGCCAATGAAGGTAAACGCAGAGTGTGGGCAGCGTGATGACATAGGTCCTGGTCCCCACCATCTTAGAGAAGGGCATTGCAGTGATTGGCTTGCTGTCTGCGACGTCACAGGGGCTATAAAGAGGCGTTCCCGCCGACCGCCATCTTACTGCTGCTGATCTGAGCTTAGGGAGAGGTTGCTGCCGCTTTGTCAGAAGCAGGGATAGCGTTAGGCAGGGTCCATTAACCACAAAACCGCTTGTGCTGCAGCGATTTGCACTGTCCAACACCACCCTCGGTGTGCAGGGACAGTGGAAGTTTTTTTTTTTCCCCTCAGCGCTGTAGCTCATTGGGCTGCCCTAGAAGGCTCCCTGATAGCTGCATTGCTGTGTGTACGCCGCTGTGCAAACCAACTGCTTTTTTCAAAGCACAAATCCTCTTGTTCCTTCCTTTCTGCACAGCTATCTTTTTTGTTTGTCCACACTTTTTATTTCATTTGTGCATCAGTCCACTCCTTATTGCTGCCTGCCATACCTGGCTGAGATTACTGCAGGCAGGGAGATAGTAGCTGCCTGCCATACCTGGCTGAGATTACTGCAGGCAGGGAGATAGTAATTGTAGGACATTCCCTGTTTTTTTTTTTTTTTTTTTTTTGGTGGGAGATTAAGATTGGCAATTTGGCATTTCTGCTAGAGTGCCATCCCTGTGTGTGCCATCTCTCTCACATAGTGGGCCATAGAAAGCCTTTTCATTTTTCTGTATTTTTTTTTGTGGGGTGTATAAATTCTCCCTGATAAAAATACAGTGGGAGATTAATATTGGCCTTTGGGCTTGTGTGCCAGTCCTGAGTGTGCCATCTCTCTCACAAATAGTGGGCCATAGAAAGCCTATTTAATTTTTTTTTTGGTTTTATAAATTTTCCCTGAAAAAAGGGAGATTAATATTGGCCTCTGGGCTTGTGTGCCAGTTGTGAGCGTGCCATCTGTGCCAGTCCTGAGCGTGCCATCTCTCTCACAAATAGTGGGCCATAGAAAGCCTATTTAAATATTTTTTTGGTTTTATAAATTCTCCCAGAAAAAAAGGGAGATTAATATTGGCCTCTGGGCTTCTGTGCCAGTCCTGAGCGTGCCATCTGTGCCAGTCCTGAGCGTCCCATCTCTCTCACAAATAGTGGGCCATAGAAAGCCTATTTAATTTTTTTTTTGGTTTTATAAATTCTCCCAGAAAAAAAGGGAGATTAATATTGGCCTCTGGGCTTGTGTGCCAGTTGTGAGCGTGCCATCTGTGCCAGTCCTGAGCGTGCCATCTCTCTCACAAATAGTGGGCCATAGAAAGCCTATTTAAATATTTTTTTGGTTTTATAAATTCTCCCAGAAAAAAAGGGAGATTAATATTGGCCTCTGGGCTTCTGTGCCAGTCCTGAGCGTGCCATCTGTGCCAGTCCTGAGCGTCCCATCTCTCTCACAAATAGTGGGCCATAGAAAGCCTATTTAATTTTTTTTTTGGTTTTATAAATTCTCCCAGAAAAAAAGGGAGATTAATATTGGCCTCTGGGCTTCTGTGCCAGTCCTGAGCGTGCCATCTGTGCCAGTCCTGAGCGTCCCATCTCTCTCACAAATAGTGGGCCATAGAAAGCCTATTTAATTTTTTTTTTGGTTTTATAAATTCTCCCAGAAAAAAAGGGAGATTAATATTGGCCTCTGGGCTTGTGTGCCAGTTGTGAGCGTGCCATCTGTGCCAGTCCTGAGCGTGCCATCTCTCTCACAAATAGTGGGCCATAGAAAGCCTATTTAAATATTTTTTTGGTTTTATAAATTCTCCCAGAAAAAAAGGGAGATTAATATTGGCCTCTGGGCTTCTGTGCCAGTCCTGAGCGTGCCATCTGTGCCAGTCCTGAGCGTCCCATCTCTCTCACAAATAGTGGGCCATAGAAAGCCTATTTAATTTTTTTTTTGGTTTTATAAATTCTCCCAGAAAAAAAGGGAGATTAATATTGGCCTCTGGGCTTCTGTGCCAGTCCTGAGCGTGCCATCTGTGCCAGTCCTGAGCGTCCCATCTCTCTCACAAATAGTGGGCCATAGAAAGCCTATTTAATTTTTTTTTTGGTTTTATAAATTTTCCCTGAAAAAAGGGAGATTAATATTGGCCTCTGGGCTTGTGTGCCAGTTGTGAGCGTGCCATCTGTGCCAGTCCTGAGCGTGCCATCTCTCTCACAAATAGTGGGCCATAGAAAGCCTATTTAAATATTTTTTTGGTTTTATAAATTCTCCCAGAAAAAAAGGGAGATTAATATTGGCCTCTGGGCTTCTGTGCCAGTCCTGAGCGTGCCATCTGTGCCAGTCCTGAGCGTCCCATCTCTCTCACAAATAGTGGGCCATAGAAAGCCTATTTTTTTTTGGGGGGGGGTTTTAGAAATTCTCCCTGGAAAAAAAAAGGGAGATTAATATTGCCCTTTGGGCTTGTGTGCCAGTACTAAGCGTTCCATCTCTCTCTCTCTCTCTTAGTCAGTGGGCCATAGAACGCCTATTTTTGGTTTTATTTGTTTTCTAAATTCTCCCTGAAAAAATCATTTTATTTTATTTGGTTTCTAAATTCTTCCTGATAAAATCATATTTTTTTTATTATTTTTTTTTCTAAAGTCTCCCTGAAAAAAAAAAAAAAAAAAAAAAAAACAGTGGGAGATTAATATTGGCCTTTCTGCTTGTGTGCCAGTCTTGACTCCTGGGTGCGTCATCTCTCAGTCAGTGGGCCATAGAACGCCTATTTTTGGTTTTATTTGTTTTCTAAATTCTCCCTGAAAAAATCATTTTATTTTATTTGGTTTCTAAATTCTTCCTGATAAAATCATATTTTTTTTATTATTTTTTTTTCTAAAGTCTCCCTGAAAAAAAAAAAAAAAAACAACCAAAAAAAACAGTGGGAGATTAATATTGGCCTTTCTGCTTGTGTGCCAGTCTTGACTCCTGGGTGTGCCATCTCTCTCTCTCTCTCTCTCTCTCTCTCTCTCTCTCTCCAATTGTGGTCCATAGAAAGCCTATATTTTTTTTCCTTGATTTGGGTTCCAAAATCTACCAGAGAAAATAACTACATCAATCATTGGTAGAAAAATATTGGCCTCTGGGCTTGTGTGCCACTTCTGATTCCTGTGTGCGTCATCTCTCAGTCAGTGGGCCATAGAACGCCTATTTTTGTTTTTATTTGTTTTATAAATTCTCCCTGAAAAAATCATTTTATTTTATTTGGTTTCTAAATTCTTCCTGATAAAATCATATTTTTTTTATTATTTTTTTTTCTAAAGTCTCCCTGAAAAAAAAAAAAAAAAAAAAAAAAACAGTGGGAGATTAATATTGGCCTTTCTGCTTGTGTGCCAGTCTTGACTCCTGGGTGTGCCATCTCT
Organism: Ranitomeya imitator; assembly: GCF_032444005.1. Lineage (NCBI taxonomy): Eukaryota > Metazoa > Chordata > Amphibia > Anura > Dendrobatidae > Ranitomeya > Ranitomeya imitator. Next base: position 417,441,332 of record NC_091283.1, on the reverse strand, counting down.
CTCTCTCTCTCTCTCTCTCTCTCTCTCTCTCTCTCTCTCCAATTGTGGTCCATAGAAAGCCTATATTTTTTTTCCTTGATTTGGGTTCCAAAATCTACCAGAGAAAATAACTCCATCAATCATTGGTAGAAAAATATTGGCCTCTGGGCTTGTGTGCCACTCCTGATTCCTGTGTGCGTCATCTCTCACTCAGTGGCCCATAGAAAGCATATAGTTTGTTACATTTGTTTTCTAAATTCTCCCTGCAAAAATCAAATTTTTTTTTTTTTGGGGGGGTTTCTAAAGTGTTCCTGAAAAAAATAAAAATAAAAAACAAATAATAGTGTGACATTAATATTAACATTTGTGCTTCAGTGACAGTCCTGCGTGTGGGGCATCTCTCTAATTTGCAGCCACCAAAAAAAGAGTGTGTAACATTGTGCCTGATTTTCGCGGTGGTCTCACCAACCTGTAAAGGGGTAGCTAAATCATACTGAAGTTATAGCTCACCGTGTAAGTTGTGTGACTGCAACAAATAACGTTAGTTTGGTTACGTTTTTAAAACAATGAGGAAGTCTAGTGGAAGAGGTCGTGGCCGGGGGCGTTCATTGTCAGCTGGTAATGAGGGTAGTGGTAGTGGTGGAGCATCAGGTGGTCGTGGGGAAAAAAATATTGCACCTAAGTCTGGAGCTGTGGAGCCAGGTTCGTCGTCCGGCTACACAAGGCCTCGAACGCTCCCTTTTCTGGGATTAGGAAAACCGCTTTTAAAGCCGGAGCAGCAAGAGCAAGTTTTGGCTTATCTTGCTGACTCAGCCTCTAGCTCTTTTGCCTCCTCTCGTGAAACTGGTAAAAGTAAAAGCAGCGCGTCGTTAGTGGATGTTCACGGTCAGGGACAAGTCACTTCCTTGTCCTCTTCAGCAAAAACAACAACAGAGAAGAATGCAGCAGGCGACACAACGGGTTACTCCATGGAGCTCTTTACACATACCGTCCCTGGCTTAGAAAGTGAAGCAGTTAACAGTCCATGCCCATTACAAATTGAATCTGACATGGAGTGCAGTGACGCACAGCCACAGCCAGACTACTATGCTGGTCCTTTGACTCAGACCACAACATTGCCCTCGCAGGGTGCTGATCAAGAATCAGACCCTGATGAGACTATGTTGCCCCATCACGAACGCTATACCACCGAACGACACGGTGACACAGACGAAGTTGCGCAGGAGGTACAAGAAGAGTTATTAGATGACCCAGTTCTTGACCCCGATTGGCAGCCATTGGGGGAACAGGGTGCAGGCGGCAGCAGTTCTGAAGCAGAGGAGGAGGAGGGGCCGCAGCAGGCATCAACATCGCCACAGGTTCCATCTGCCGGGCCCGTATCTTGCCCAAAACGCGTGGCAAAGCCAAAACCTGGTGGAGGACAGCGTGGCCATCCGGTTAAAGCTCAGTCTGCAATGCCTGAAAAGGTATCCGATGCTAGAAAGAGTGCAGTCTGGCATTTTTTTAAACAACATCCAATTGATCAGCGCAAAGTCATCTGTCAAAAATGTTCTACTTCCTTAAGCAGAGGTCAGAATCTGAAAAGTCTCAATACTAGTTGCATGCATAGACATTTAACCACCATGCATTTGAAAGCTTGGACTAACTACCAAACGTCCCTTAAGGTTGTTGCACCCTCGGCCAATGAAGCTAGTCATCAACGCAACATCCCTTCCGGCAGTGTAGGACCACCATTTAGCGCACCACCTGCTGTATCTGTGCAGGTATCTTTGCCAGGCCAAAGCAGTCAGGGTCAGGGAATCACCAGTTTCGTAGTAGGAAACACTGCATCTAGGGCACCGGCGGCAACAATACCATCTCCCACCGTCTCTCAGTCTGCCATGTCCACCGGCACCCCCGCTAGTTCCACGATCTCCATCTCTCCAGTCCAGCTCACCCTACATGAGACTATGGTTAGAAAAAGGAAGTACTTAGCCTCGCATCCGCGTACACAGGGTTTGAACGCCCACATAGCTAGACTAATCTCGTTAGAGATGATGCCCTACCGGTTAGTTGAAAGCGAAGCTTTCAAAGACCTGATGGACTACGCTGTACCACGCTACGAGCTACCCAGTCGACACTTTTTTTCCAGAAAAGCCATCCCAGCCCTCCACCAGCATGTTAAAGAGCGCATCGTCCATGCACTCAGGCAATCTGTGAGCACAAAGGTGCACCTGACAACAGATGCATGGACCAGTAGGCATGGCCAGGGACGTTACGTGTCCATCACGGCACACTGGGTAAATGTGGTGGATTCAGGGTCCACAGGGGACAGCAAGTTTGGGACAGTTCTGCCTAGCCCACGGTCTAGTAAACAGTTGTCTGTAGCCGTTCGCACCCCCTCCTCCTCCTCCTCCTCCTCGTCCTCCTGCAGAAGCAAGAGCTCGTCCACAGACCGCAGTCGCACAAACACTCCATCCGCACCTGCCACTGTTGCACACCAGGTCTCCCATTATGGGGCAGCTACTGGCATACGTCAGCAGGCTGTATTGGCTATGAAGTGTTTGGGCGACAATAGACACACCGCGGAAGTTCTGTCCGAGTTCTTGCAGCAAGAAACGCAGTCGTGGCTGGGCACTGTAGATCTTGAGGCAGGCAAGGTAGTGAGTGATAACGGAAGGAATTTCATGGCTGCCATCTCCCTTTCCCAACTGAAACACATTCCTTGCCTGGCTCACACCTTAAACCTGGTGGTGCAGTGCTTCCTGAAAAGTTATCCGGGGTTATCCGACCTGCTCCTCAAAGTGCGTGGACTTTGCGCACATATCCGCCGTTCGCCTGTACACTCCAGCCGTATGCAGACCTATCAGCGTTCTTTGAACCTTCCCCAGCATCGCCTAATCATAGACGTTGCAACAAGGTGGAACTCAACACTGCACATGCTTCAGAGACTGTGCGAACAGAGGCGGGCTGTTATGTTTTTGTGGGAGGATACACATACACGGGCAGGCAGTAGGATGGCAGACATGGAGTTGTCAGGTGTGCAGTGGTCGAAGATTCAAGACATGTGTCAAGTCCTTCAGTGTTTTGAGGAATGCACACGGCTGGTTAGTGCAGACAACGCCATAATAAGCATGAGCATCCCCCTAATGCGTCTGCTGATGCAAAGTTTGACGCACATAAAGGATCAGGCGTCTGCACCAGAGGAAGAGGAAAGCCTTGATGACAGTCAGCGATTGTCTGGTCAGGGCAGTGTACATGACGAGGTACCGGGCGAAGAGGAGGTGGAGGATGAGGAGGATGATGGGGATGAGTATATTTTTAATGAGGAAGCTTTCCCGGGGGCACGGGAAATTGGTGGCGTGGCAAGGCCGGGTTCTGGTTTTTTGAGGGACACAAGTGACGTAGATTTGCCTGCAACTGCCCCTCAACCAAGCACAACCGCAGATTTGACAACGGGAACTTTGGCCCACATGGCGGATTATGCCTTGCGTATCCTCAAAAGGGACACACGCATTACAAAAATGATGAACGATGACGATTACTGGTTGGCCTGCCTCCTTGATCCTCGCTATAAAGGCAAATTGCAAAATATTATGCCACATGAGAACTTGGAACTAATATTAGCAACAAAACAATCAACTCTTGTTGACCGTTTGCTTCTGGCATTCCCTGCACACAGCGCCCGTGATCGTTCTCACACGAGCTCCAGGGGCCAGCAGACCAGAGGTGTTAGAGGGGCAGAAATCAGAAGTGGCGTTGGCCAGAGGGGTTTTCTGACCAGGTTGTGGAGTGATTTTTCTAGGACCGCAGACAGGACAGGTACTGCAGCATCAATTCAAAGTGACAGGAGACAACATTTGTCCAGTATGGTTACAAACTATTTTTCATCCCTTATCGACGTTCTCCCTCAACCGTCATTCCCATTTGATTACTGGGCATCCAAATTAGACACCTGGCCAGAATTGGCAGAATATGCATTGCAGGAGCTTGCTTGCCCGGCAGCTAGTGTCCTATCAGAAAGAGTATTCAGTGCTGCAGGTTCAATACTAACAGAAAAAAGGACTCGTCTGTCTACCCAAAATGTAGATGATCTAACCTTCATTAAAATGAACCACAACTGGATTTCAAAATCTTTTGCCCCACCCTGCCCGGCTGACACCTAGCTTTCCTATGAAAAGGTCTTGCCTGTGGACTATTCTGAATGACTTTTCCAATCTCGTAATTTTCTTCACCTGATTGTCCAGCATACGACATGTTTCCACCTCACGAAATGGCCAAACTCCCCACACGGGGTCGTGCTATCGCCACTTTGCGCTTGGACCCTTGAGAGTGCTGTTTGTCTGAAGAGGTGGGTGAGCCCGCTTTTGGTCGACGGCACTGCCACTGGGTCCCTCATAGTACAATAAAGTGTCTCTGGCGGTGGTGGTGCGCACCCAACGTCAGACTCACCGTTGTAATATGAGGGGCCCTGTGCCTGTACCGCCGGCCACAAGCCAGTTCCCCCCCCCCCCAGCTCAAACAGTGCTCTACCACTAGCAAAATTATCTCTCACAGCTTCACCAATGTGTAGTCTAGGCGCTGACATCCTTCAATGACTGGCACTGACAATACCATTGTTTTGACATTTTTGTTATGTTAGGCCTTCGAAGCCTGTCTGCGGTCACTCCTTCCACTAGACTTCCACTGACCAGACCACTGCTGCCCGTGTACCCCTGGAACCAATTTAAAATTGCCTACAGCCATGTGTGATTATTTTAGGCCGTCGATGCCTGTCTGCGGTCACTCCTTCCACTAGGCCTCCACTGACCACACCACTGCTGCCCGTGTAACCCTGGAACCAATTTAAAATTGCCTACAGCCATGTGTTATTATTTTAGGCCTTCGATGCCTGTCTGCGGTCACTCCTTCCACTAGGCCTCCACTGACCACACCACTGCTGCCCGTGTAACCCTGGAACCAATTTAAAATTGCCTACAGCCATGTGTTATTATTTTAGGCCTTCGATGCCTGTCTGCGGTCACTCCTTCCACTAGGCCTCCACTGACCACACCACTGCTGCCCGTGTAACCCTGGAACCAATTTAAAATTGCCTACAGCCAGCCCAATTTTTTTATTTTAGGCCTTCGATGCCTGTCTGCGGTACATTCTTTCAACTACTACTACACTGACCAGGGCACTGCTGCCAAGTACCCCTGGAACCAATTTAAAATTGCCTACAGCCATGTGTTAATATTTTAGGCCTTCGATGCCTGTCTGCGGTCACTCCTTCCACTAGGCCTCCACTGACCACACCACTGCTGCCCGTGTAACCCTGGAACCAATTTAAAATTGCCTACAGCCATGTGTTATTATTTTAGGCCTTCGATGCCTGTCTGCGGTCACTCCTTCCACTAGGCCTCCACTGACCACACCACTGCTGCCCGTGTAACCCTGGAACCAATTTAAAATTGCCTACAGCCATGTGTTATTATTTTAGGCCTTCGATGCCTGTCTGCGGTCACTCCTTCCACTAGGCCTCCACTGACCACACCACTGCTGCCCGTGTAACCCTGGAACCAATTTAAAATTGCCTACAGCCAGCCCAATTTTTTTATTTTAGGCCTTCGATGCCTGTCTGCGGTACATTCTTTCAACTACTACTACACTGACCAGGGCACTGCTGCCCAAGTACCCCTGGAACCAATTTAAAATTGCCTACAGCCATGTGTTAATATTTTAGGCCTTCGATGCCTGTCTGCGGTCACTCCTTCCACTAGGCCTCCACTGACCACACCACTGCTGCCCGTGTAACCCTGGAACCAATTTAAAATTGCCTACAGCCATGTGTTATTATTTTAGGCCTTCGATGCCTGTCTGCGGTCACTCCTTCCACTAGGCCTCCACTGACCACACCACTGCTGCCCGTGTAACCCTGGAACCAATTTAAAATTGCCTACAGCCAGCCCAATTTTTTTATTTTAGGCCTTCGATGCCTGTCTGCGGTACATTCTTTCAACTACTACTACACTGACCAGGGCACTGCTGCCCAAGTACCCCTGGAACCAATTTAAAATTGCCTACAGCCATGTGTTAATATTTTAGGCCTTCGATGCCTGTCTGCGGTCACTCCTTCCACTAGGCCTCCACTGACCACACCACTGCTGCCCGTGTAACCCTGGAACCAATTTAAAATTGCCTACAGCCATGTGTTATTATTTTAGGCCTTCGATGCCTGTCTGCGGTCACTCCTTCCACTAGGCCTCCACTGACCACACCACTGCTGCCCGTGTAACCCTGGAACCAATTTAAAATTGCCTACAGCCATGTGTTATTATTTTAGGCCTTCGATGCCTGTCTGCGGTCACTCCTTCCACTAGGCCTCCACTGACCACACCACTGCTGCCCGTGTAACCCTGGAACCAATTTAAAATTGCCTACAGCCATGTGTTATTATTTTAGGCCTTCGATGCCTGTCTGCGGTCACTCCTTCCACTAGGCCTCCACTGACCACACCACTGCTGCCCGTGTAACCCTGGAACCAATTTAAAATTGCCTACAGCCAGCCCAATTTTTTTATTTTAGGCCTTCGATGCCTGTCTGCGGTACATTCTTTCAACTACTACTACACTGACCAGGGCACTGCTGCCCAAGTACCCCTGGAACCAATTTAAAATTGCCTACAGCCATGTGTTAATATTTTAGGCCTTCGATGCCTGTCTGCGGTCACTCCTTCCACTAGGCCTCCACTGACCACACCACTGCTGCCCGTGTAACCCTGGAACCAATTTAAAATTGCCTACAGCCATGTGTTATTATTTTAGGCCTTCGATGCCTGTCTGCGGTCACTCCTTCCACTAGGCCTCCACTGACCTGTCTACTGCGGCCCGTGTACCCCTTGAACCAACCTAATAAAATATTTAAAAAATTAATTTGATTATAAAAAATAAGATCGTGTTGAGATCTCAAATGCAGACATTTTAACATTAAAAACAAACACACAACAAAAATCTGGAACTGTACTAAAAAGGTCCACCAGCTACAATTACTTTCTCCTGCAAGAAGTTAACTGAAAGGTTTTTTTGGAGTTGTTAACACAGATATGGCATCCACCGAGTGTTGTCCTGTCGCGTCTCCTTTAAATTATTTCCAATAAGATGTTAAACTATTAATTTAATAAAATCAATAATTAAAAAAATAATTGAGTAAGTCAAAAGCACATTGCAAATAAACATTAATTACAAATCAAGAAGCATGGCGCGTCCGAGGGTGAGTAGATACCGAATAAGAATATAATCACCCTCGGGCGCGCAATGCTTATTTACAACAGCCTTCCTTCCTAAGAATCAGCCCTTCCGTGGTGTAGAGAGAGGTTGTTGTTACACTCCAAGGTGTTCCCCAGGTTGCCTTTCCTGAGCTTCGATCTTCATGCTCTCGTTTAGTAGGTGTCGGAAAGTAGGCTGCATTAGGCCTAAAAAATGGGGAATGGGGTGGAGAGAGATGGTGTGTTACACTCCAAGGTGTTCTCCAGGTTTCCTCGCCATTGCTTCGATCTTCCGACTCTCGTTTAGTAGTTGTAGAAAACTACACTGCATTAGGCCTACAAAATGGGTATCGGGTGGAGAGAGATGGTGTGTTACACTCCAAGGTGTTCCCCAGGTTTCCTTGCCATTGCTTCGGTCTTCCGACTCTCGTTTAGTAGTTGTAGAAAAGTACACAGCATTAGGCCTACAAAATGGGTATGGGGTGGAGAGAGATGGTGTGTTACACTCCAAGGTGTTCCCCAGGTTGCCTTTCCTGAGCTTCTATCTTCAGGCTCTCATTAAATTGTGGTTAAATGGAACAACTGCATTTGGCGTACTAGTTGGTTTGGGGCCTACTATCGGTGTCTGCCACTCCTTGCTGTTCTCCTGGTTTCCTGTCCTGAAATTCCATTTTCAGCCTCTCGTTAAGTAGTTGTTAATGTTAGACTGCATTTGGCCTACTAGTTGGGTTGGGGCCTACTATCGGTGTCTGCCACTCCTTGCTGTTCTCCTCCACTGAACAAAGCTGTGCCGCCTGTTTACTACGGTTGCCAATTTTGAACTGCATTTCGACTACTTACTGATTTGGCCCTACTCTCTGTGTCAGCCTCTCATTCCAGTTGTCCTCCACTGCAATGCCCCCTGGTTATTCCTGTGTTACCAATTTTGAACTGCATTTAGCCCACTTTCTTCTTTGGGCCTATATCTGTGTTTCCACTTCATCGTGCCCATTGCCCAGCCAGTGATAGATGAGTCTGCTGGTACATTGACCCATAACGCAACATTCCCCGTGCACGCTACACAACAACATTGTGACCCTGCTGAAAGTCAGGTTGCTCTTCCCGCATACCATACCACCTTACACGGGGACAAAGAGGAAGGTGCAGATGAAAGTGCAGGTTCCTTCATCAGGTGGGGGGAGGAATACTAGTTGGCGACGTCACTGGCACAGGGCCTCTCATAGTACGCAAAAGTGTTGCTGCCGGTGGGAGGCGCCCCCGCCGTGCAAACACACCGCTGTACTTTGAGGGGCCCTGTGCCAGTGCCAATGCCAACGAGTGGGCCCCCCCTGCTTGCTCAGGATCACAGCACTTGCAAAGTTGAAATACTTACCTCTCCCTGCTCCACTGCCGTGACGTGGTCCAGATTTACTGGGCCCACTAATTACTTGAACCAGCCCTACCCCCCACAACTTTAGCCAAATGACCCCCAATTTCAAATGCCTTCCAATTATTTTAAGGTAAATTACGCTTGACAAGCTTCATTAAGAAGAATGGATGGTTTTGACATTAAAATGGGCACTCTAGGTGTTTTCCTGGCCCCCACTCACTGCCGACTATGCTGCCCCATTGACTTGCATTGGGTTTCGTGTTTCGGTCGATCCCGACTTTACGTCATAATCGGCCGATTTCACTCGACCCGACTTTGGACATAGTCGGGTTTCGCAAAACCCGGCTCGACTCTAAAAAGGTCAAGGTCGCTCAACTCTAATGGGAACATTTTGTTCCAAGTGATGTGAATATTTTTCTGCCCAATGATGACAGAAGTATTTTAGGAGTGATACCTTTATTGGCTAACCAGAAAATAATATGTTTGCAAGCTTTCAGAGCACAGTGGCTCCTTCTTCAGGCAGATTACAAATAGATTAATAAGAAACAAGCACATTTAAAGAATAGTACAGGAGGACATTTGTTAGGGGGTGGGAAGTGTGATGAGTCCATAGATAAGCCACTGTTCCAAGTGAAAAAGTCACCAGCGCTATATACTGTATATAACACCGTAATACACTATCATATCTACTCTAGGTGGCTGTTATAGCATAGCGGTTAAGGTGCACAACCACCAATCTGGTTCTGTCCTGTTGGAAATAATATATCCATAGTAGTCCTTGGGCAAGACTACTAACACTATAGTGCCTACCTCAATTAACATGAGAGTGTCACAAACAAAGAGAGTCATGCCAGAGAAGTTGAGGCCAAGAGGATATATGCCCTGTTTTCCAAAGAACCATGGAAGGTGTACTCCCAACTACAGAGCAACAGCACAAAGGCAGCAACTCCACCAATAACAAAGACTGAACAATACTGGAGGAACATATGGGAGAAGGAAAAAACACACAACACCAGTGCAATGTGGCTGCAAGATCTGAGAATGACACACAGCAACCACTTAGAGCAAGAACCAGTCACCATTACAGAAGCAGACATCCAGCAGCACATCAAGAACACGAAGAGCTGGACAGCACCTGGCCCAGACATGATCCACACCTACTGGCTAAAGAAATTAACAGCAGTACATGAATGCATGGCAAAGCAGATGAACCAACTGCTAGAAGCAGGCCACCACCCAGATTGGCTATCGCAAGGAAGAACAGTGATGATCATGAAGGATCCTCACAAAGGAACAGTTCCATCTAATTATCACCCAATAACCTGCCCTACAAAAACATGGAAACTCCTGTCAGGCATAATAGCCACCAAGTTACAGAACCATATGAACCAGTACATGAATTCAGCGCAGAAAGGCATTGACTCTGACACCAGAGGCTATAAGCACCAGCTCCTAGTAGATAGTCGCTCAAGACTCAAGATCCAGACAGACCAATCTCAGCACAGCCTGGATTGACTACAGGAAAGGGGAATGCCCACCAGGGCCGTGGAGCACTCGGTACTGGGTCCAGTACTTAAAGGGACGTGTGACGGCGGCGACCCGGTTCGTGGCCCTGGGCGCCTATGTGAAAGGGATATTGATTAAAGTTTCTGTTCGTTATACCACCTGTTGTATTCAGTCAGTAGGGACCGACGCTGCTTAAAGGGGTTCCCTGGGGTGATGGTATGGCAGCTAGATGGTGTAAATTCCCCCCAGTGAAGTAGGTCCCCAGGGCTCCCGGTGTAGATAGTGAATGTCTCCTGGGTATCAATGCGGACAGGTGATCTACAATCCAGATTTCATGCCAGTTTCTACTCTGCCACTATATAGTTCAGCACGGCCCCGGTCTTCCAGCTACCAGAATCTGCACTAGCCAGGGAGGTAGCCACTTCTCAGCTCTGTTCCAATGGCTCTATTCTCCTGCGCTTCTCCCTCCTGCAATCTCTTTCACAATCTGTTCATCTTTCTTAATCCTTTCAATGGTTGAGCTGCAGCACCCCCAGTTGCACGGCTCCAAATACGTTCCTATCCCCAGACTGCTCCAGTCTGCTGTCAGGCACTCTCTACTCCCTTGGTCTCTCTGGACCAAATCCTCTCTCACTTCCCCTCCAGCCAGAATATATAAGGGCAGCTCCCCTTAATGCAGGTTCAGAGCTCCCCCTTCTGGCCTGTAGTGTGAACGTGTTGTATGTGAGATTTACCTGGTAAAAGTTATCCTTCATCACCTCCAAGCATGACATCACTCTCCCCATGGTGAAAGCAATGCCACTGTGACGGCCAGGACCCTGGGGTGTCACAAAAGCCTGTATCTCTACAATGTCAACAGGAAATTAAGAACCTTCCTCAGAAACTCAATGGGGCAATGGAGAACAATATTGGAAGTCAACTCAAGACAACTAGCACATGTGACCATCATATGCGGCATATACCAAGGTGATACACAGTCCCCATTGCTGTTCTGCATAGGCTTGAACCCCCCTCAGTCAGATAATTACAGAGTCTGGCTATGGATACAAGTTCAAGAGTGGAAGCACCATCAGCCACTTCCTCTACATGGATGACATCAAGCTGTATGCAAAAAATGAACAAGACATCAACTCACTGATCCACCTGACAAGGATCTACAGTGAAGACATCGGGATGTCCTTCGGACTGGAGAAGTGTGGCTGGTTGGTAATAGAAAGAGGCTAGGTAGTCAAGACTGATGGAGTCGAATTACCAGCAGGGCACATAGCAGATATACAGACATGCTACAAGTACCTTGGCATCCCACAGGGATATGGTAACCATAATGAGGAGGCAAGGAAAGCAGAAACATCCAAATACCATCAAAGGGTAAGACAGGTCCTAAAGAGCCAGCTCCATGGGAAGAATAAAATCCGCGCCATCAATACATATGCCCTGCCAGTTATCAGATACCCTGCTTGCATATTGTGCTGGCCAAAAAAAGAGATGGAAGCTGCAGATGTGAAGACACGAAAGCTTCTCACAATGCATGGAGGTCTCCACCCTAAGTCTAACACAAGGATTGTATACCAACAGAAAGGAGGGTGGTTAAGGCTTGATAAGCATCCAAGCCACCATCACGGATGAAACAAGGAATTTCCAGGAATACAGCAGGAAAATGGCACCAAAAGATGATATGCTGAGAGAAATCCTAAGGCAGCAACAACAACAGATCTTGAAGGAAGAACAGGAACATGAAGCGTCATGGCAAGACAAGCCGCTGCATGGGACGAACTATTGACAGATAATGAAGGTGGCTGACATAGAGAAATCCTACCAATGGCTGGAGAAAGCAGAACTCTGAGACAGCACAGAGGCACTAATCATAGCGGCACAAGAGCAAGCACTAAGTACCAGATCCATAGAAGCAGGAATCTACAACACAAGACAAGGCCCAAGGTGCAGACTATGCAAAGAAACCTCAGAAACCGTCCAACACATAGTGGCAGGATGCAAAATGCAAGCAGGAACAGCGTATACCGAACGCCACAACCAAGTAGCGGGGATTGTATACAGGCACAGCATATGGGCTAAGTCCCCCTAAGTCCAAGTGGGAGACCCCAGAAAAAGTGGTGGAGAATGAAAGAGCTAAAATCCTGTGGGACTTCAAGATCCAGACTGATAAGCAGGTGTTGGCTAACCAACCTGACATTGTGATAGTAGACAACGATCAGAAGACAACAATGATAACACTGGTCAACGCAATTTTTCTGGCAAGAGTTTTTAAAACATATTTTAAGTCAATTTTGGCTGCTGATTACGAATATGAAATCCATTTTTGGCTATCACATCAGAATTTCGAGACTTTCAATTGTTGATGAAAATTACTCCTATCTAATGTTTTATGATAAAAACACATGATTTTCGATACTACATTGTATATTTTTAATCAAGGAATAACAAAGATTACAAAGTCTATGTACAGCAAATCAAATATACTTACAGAATTAAACTACAAAATATAAAAACACATATATAAGGCAAACAGATTAATGACAAATGGCAGTTATTTGAACTTTCTTTTCTTGGCTGATCTGTGATGTACAGCTTCTGGGTTGTCTTTCATCAAGCTCCAGCAATAGTCAGCCATCATACGTGAGTCCCACCGGCCTTGATACCGTTCTTCCATTGTTTTAATGTCCTGATGAAAACGCTCCCCTTGTTCCTCGCTCACATCCCCAAGGTTCTCTGGAAAAAAGTCCAAATGGCTGTGTAAATAGTGAATCTTGATACTCATTCTACATCCAAGATTTTGCAGACTCATTAGTAGCTCTTCCACAATCTCTTCATAGTTGTCTGCTTTCTTATTCCCTAGAAAATTCTGCACCCCATTACAAAATGCATTCCAAGCTCTTACTTCTGTCTCATTCATTGATGTGATAAAATTTGGGTCTCTCAGAAGTGTTCTTATTTGAGATCCATCAAATATTCCAGCCTTTTTCTTCTCTTCACTAAGACCAGGAAAAGTTGAACATATATAGTTAAAGCATTCTCCACTGTGATTGAGAGCTTTGATGAACTGCTTCATCAATCCAAGTTTTAAGTGTAAGGGAGGAAAGACAATGTTCTTCCTATCCACTAGAGGATCATGGATGACATTCTTATCTCCAGATGCCAAACTCTGTCGCTGAGGCCATTCAGTTTTCACCCAGTGCTCTGCTGTAGCTCTACTGTCCAGTAGCACAGAAAACAGCACACATCAGAAAGAAGGAATATTAGAAGCTGGAGAAATAGCTAGGCCTCAAAGGAGAACTGGGGAAGATGTGGAAGGTGAAGGCAACAGTGATTCCAGTGGTGATATGTGCAATTGGAACAGTGACCTCTAAGTTGGAAGAATGGCTACAACAGATCCCAAGACCAATATCTGAGCTCTCTGTCCAGAAAAGCGCAATGCTGGCAACAGATAAGATCCTGCGCAGAACTCTAAAACTCCCAGGGCTCTGGTAGAGGACCCGAGAATGAGAAAGGACAACAAAGACCACTCACATTGGGGGTGAGAAGGAAGTTGTTTTTTTTCTACCAAGATGTCCTCCATCCTGGTATATATGCACCTTATCATGGGCCCCATCCTGGAATATATATCCCCCATCCTGGTATATATGTCCCTTATCCTGCCCTACATCCTGATATAGCTATATCACCCATCCTGGTATACATGTCCCTTATCCTGTGCCCCATCCTGGTATATAATAAATAATATTAATATATCCCCTATCTTGGTAGGTATGTCCCCATCTTAGTATATGTTCCTCATTCTGCAGCTGTTCTTTAATGCATAGAAAAAAGTAATTATACCTCCATTCCGTTCCCCCACCGGGCGGCATCCTCTTCTGATGCCAGCATAGAGAGACGGGAGTGCAAGACGTCACTGCCATGTGCCCCAGGTCATGTGCATGCCGACATCAGCTGATGGCCTCTGACTGTCTGGCATTGTTTGCACGGACCTGATGGGTTTCTGCTCCGCAGCACACTTCAGCTGAATTTTGAATCAAGCCCCTCTGGACTGTGACTGGACCATTTACACACATGAATATGAATTGATCCAAACCTTCCATTGTAGCTCTGGCAGCATGTTTAGTGTTGTTGCACTTCTGGAAGGTAAACCTTCGACCCATTATTAAGTCTTTTGCAGCCTCTAACAGGTTTTCCCTCCAGGATTTTCCTGTATTTAGCTTCATCCATCTACCTAATAACTCTGACCAGCCTCTCAGTCCCTGTTGAAGAAAAGTATCCCCACAGCATGATTCTGCCACCACCATGTGTGATGATGGGGATGGTGTTTTCAGAGTGATGTGCAGTGTTCATTTGCTGCCACACAATGTTGCATTTAGCCCAAAACGTTCTACTTTAGTCTCATCTGACCAGAGCACCATCTTCCTCATACTCGCTGTGTCCCCTATGGGGCTTATTGCAAATTTCAAATAAGACTTCATATGGATTGCAGTCAAAAATGTCTTCCTTCCTGCCATTCTTACATAAAGGGCAGATTTGTGGAGTATGCGACTAATAGTTGTCCTGTGAACAGATTCTCCCACCTGAACTGTGGATCTCTGCAGCTCCTCAAGAGTGAGTCAGTTTAGGTGGACTGCAATGTCTTGGTAAGTTTGCAGTTGTACTTCTTCCACTTTTGGATTATGGATTGAACAGTGCTCTGTGAGATGTCCACAGCTAGGGCTATTTTTATAACCTAGCCCTGGTTTACTCTTCTCCACAACTTTATCCTTGACCTGTCTGGTGAGTACCTTGGTTTTAATGATGGTGTTTGATCCCTAATAATCTCAAACAAACCTCGGCATCTTGATAGAACATCTACGAGAGCACAGCTGACCGCACCACCGCTGCAGCTGACTACCTCCGCTTTAGGCTAATTAGCCTCAGCTGATCCCCTGATCTCGGGTGCTATAGCCGGAAAGCCAGATAGCGTGGATATGAAGAGAAAGAAAGTAGCAGCACTCACCGATCTTCTTATGCAGGTGTCTTTATTTGTTAAAAATCTTCACGGCACGGGGGTGTGTGACATAGGAATGCGGGAGCAGAACGACGGCCGTTTCGCGCTGGTCTGGCGCTTCGACGGGTAGAACTGTGTCTACCGTGCATAATGTCATCAATAAGTTTAAAGCTCATGGCACTGTGGCTAACCTCCCTAGATGTGAACGGAAAAGAAAAATTGACAAGAGATTTCAACGCAAGATTGTGGGGATGTTGGATAAAGAACCCCGACTAGCATCCAAACAAGTTCAAGCTGCCCTTCAGTCCGAGGGTACAACAGTGTCAACCCGTACTATCCGTCGTCGTCTGAATGAAAAGGGACTGTATGGTAGGAGACCCAGGAAGACCCCACTTCTTACACCGAGACATAAAAAAGCCAGGCTGGAGTTTGCCAAAAGTTACCTGAAAAAGCCTAAAACATTTTGGAAGAATGTTTTATGGTCAGATGAGACAAAAGTAGAGCTTTTTGGGCAAAGGCATCAACATAGGGTTTACAGGAGAAAAAAGATGCATTCAAAGAAAAGAACACGGTCCCTACAGTCAAACATGGCAGAGGTTCCCTGATGTTTTGGGGTTGCTTTGCTGCCTCTGGCACTGGACTGCTTGACTGTGTGCATGGCATTATGAAGTCTGAAGGCTACCAACAAATTATGCAGCATAATGTAGGGCCCAGTGTGAGAAGGCTGGGCCTCCCTCAGAGGTCATGGGTCTTCCAGCAGGACAATGACCCAAAACACACTTCAAAAAGCACTAGAAAATGGTTTGAGAGAAAGCACTGGAGACTTCTAAGGTGACCAGCAATGAGTCCAGACCTGAATCCCATAGAACACCTGTGGAGAGATCTAAAAATGGCAGTTTGGAGAAGGCACCCTTCAAATATCAGGGACCTGGAGCAGTTTGCCAAAGAAGAATGGTCTAAAATTCCAGCAGAGCAGTTATTTTGGCTAAAGGTTGTGCAACCAAGTATTAGGCTGAGGGTACCAATACTTTTGTCTGGCCCATTTTTGGAGTTTTGTGTGAAATGATCAATGTTTTGCTTTTTGCTTCATTCTCTTTTGTGTTTTTTCATTTAAGACAAATTAAATGAAGATAATAATACCAAAGAATTTGTGATTGCAATCATTTTCAGGAAGAAACTGAGTATTATCTGACAGAATTGCAGGGGTGTCAATACTTTTAGCCACAACTGTATATCGTTAACTAGGACATCCCTGTCTGGGAAAATAGAGGAGGTACACTCCGAGGTGGGACGCCTCCAGCAAGATATGCAAACCATGAGTGGCCGGATTACAGAAGTTGAATCACAGATATCTCGCCTGGAAGACAATTCCATACCTTTGGAGACTAAACTGACCAAAGTATCTGGCTCTATAAATGCTTGGAAGCAGAAGGCGGATAATCTAGAAAAACAGACTACGTCGTAACAATGTCCATATTATTGGGCTGCCTGAACGCTCAGAAGGTCAACAACCTGAGCAATTTTTGGAGAATTGTCTCAAAGATACACTTGGAAATGAATTCTCCTCAACCCTCTCTGTGGAGAGAGCCCACAGGTTTCCTACACGGTCTCTTCCTCCGGGCGCTCCACCGAGACACTTTTTGTCGCATATTCTCAACTGCAGGGACTGGGATGCTACACTTCAAAAGGCAAGGCAAAAGAGCCCCATCAAATTTAGCAATGCCACTATTTCAATTTTTCATGATTTTTCAATGGAAATTCAAAAGCAACGGGCTCAGTTCATGGAGATAAAGAAGCAACTCAGAGAAAAGAACAATTTATTCAATGATCTACCCGGCCCGACTTCAAGTTGTTTATGAGGGCTCCACTTCTTCTTTTGCGTTCTCAGTGGAGGCCGAGGAATGGATGCGCTCTCATGTGTTTGGGTAAGAAATCCTGAATGGTTTGCCATCTCTATGTTTGGGTACATTGGAAATGGAGCTTCCTCATCGTGGGGGGAGATTTTTTCCTTTTTACTCCCTTCTTTTTTCTCTTTCCTTCATTTTTTGGTAAATGGAGCTCTTCCCATTAGCGTCCAAGATAACACCTATACCAGACTCTGTGTTCAAAGATGGTACCCTCTTTATTGGACCACAATAGGAGCATGGAACTTTGCTCCCTTTTGAAGCACTTTTTGCTTTTTCTTGTTCAAAGTATGTCAGTTATTGTTCTTCTTCTTCTTCTTATAGAAATTGCTGTCATGATTTTCTCCATTATTTGTAAGAAATGTGATCAGTGTGACGATGCATACTATGTTTGGATGAAGGGGCATCGCGTCTGATATTACATGTATGACTTGGAATCTGAGAGGCCTTGGAACACCTAGAAAGAGGGTTAAAGTATTTTCTCAGATACATCGTTATCATCCCCATGTTATAGCTCTGGTTGAGACACATCTGACCAGGGACTCAGCTCGTTATGTGCAAAAGCCCTGGGTGCAGTGGTCTGTACATGCATTCCATACCAGTTACTCTAGAGGGGTTTCTTTGTTAATCCACAAAGATGTTAGATGGGAGGTTAGAGAGGTTCGGAGGGATCCAGAGGGACGCTTCATATTTGTACATGTGATGGTGAACTTGAAAGACTATGTTATAATGTGTATATATAATCCCCCTCGGATAATATGTCAGTCATTAAAAAGGCGGTAAGCTTTGCTTTAAATTATCGAGACGCACATGTTATGTGTATGGGAGATTTCAATTTGGTTATGGACGATTGTTTGGATAGGCTCAGATTGGACAACGTGGCCTCGGAAGTGACCTCTTCTCCATCTCGGTTATCACTACTTATGAAAGGAACTGGTTGGTCAGATTTATGGAGAATGCACCATCAAGATGTTAGAGAATTTACCTGTCATTCATCCATTAGACGCACTCTGTCCCGGTTAGATTACATATTTGGATCCAGTAATTTGTCAATATGGGTGGGGGAGGTGAAACATGGGAGTAGAGGTATTTCAGATCATAGCCCGGTAATTCTTAAACTTAGATTTAGTCATAGGAATAAGAGCATAGTATGGAAATTAAATCCATTTTAGCTGAAATTGATAGGGCCCAATGACAGAATTACAGACCAGCTGGACTGTTTCGTCTCGCCCACACAATATTAATATTTTTGGGATGCTCTTAAAGCATACTTGAGGGTTTTTTTATTCTCTACAATCTCATACATTAAACGTAAGACCTCACAGGAGGATGACGATATGGAGAGGCGGTTAAGAGACTCAGAAGCAACCTACATAGCTAATCAAACAAGTGCAAACAGAGCTGAATGGTTGCTTTCTTATAGACTACATGGCCAGTATACTGACACTAAATCTAAGCGCAAGCTGTTTTTTACTCGACAGTTGTATTTTGAAATAGAAAACCAGTCTAGTAAACTTCTAGCATTTATGGTGCATCAACACAACGCATCTAACACTATACTTAAAATTCGGGAACCAGATGGTTCAATAGTTACTTTGACAAACGGCATACTTCAATGTTTTCATAATTATTATAAAGAACTATACAGCTCCAGGGGGGACTTAGATACTATGGACTGTCTAAATTATTTATCAGACAAAGAATTCCCTACTCTGAGTCCTACACAATGGGCTTTCTTAGATGCAGATTTTACTCTTGAAGAGATAAATGTGGCCATAGCAGATCTGGCTTCTGGAAAAGCACCCGGTCCAGATGGATTTCCCATAGAATTGTATAAGAAATACAGAGACAATTTAGCGCCAATCCTTTTGAAAGTATTTCAGGGGATTTGGAGGGGGGTTCCTTACCAGACTCCTATTATGAAGCAACTATTATAGTTTTAAAAAAAGATGGGAAGGACCCTCTGGAGTGTGGATCATATCGCCCCATCTCCTTAGTAAATGTGGACTACAAAATTTTTACTAAAATTCTGGCCACTAGGTTAAATACGGTAATATTGGACATAATACACCCAGACCAGACTAGATTTATGCCAGGTGAGAGTACGTCTATTAATATCAGGAAAGTTCAGTCAATAGCCCAATATAGTTCGTTGGTACCAGAGAATAAGTGGGCCATGGCCTCGCTGGACGCGGCCAAAGCTTTTGACTCTCTTGAGTGGCCTTTTCTATTTGCATGTCTACAGAAGTATCGATTTGGCCCTAAATTTCAAAACTGGATTCAGGCAATATACTTGAAACCGAAAGCCCGGATAATTATTCATAATTTTGTATCTGAAACACTCTTCTTGGAAAGGGGAACACGTCAGGGCTGCCCTCTCTCTCCGGCCCTCTTCTCCCTTGCGATTGAAGCACTAGCGATACGTATGAGATCCACCTAATCTATTCAGGGTATTAGAATAGCAGACCGCACAGACATTATTGGTCTATATGCGGATGATATGGTAGTATTTATGGATGAAGTAGAGGAGACGTTGCCACATGTGATCACTACTATAGATGGATTTAGTACGCACTTCGGGTTATACATCAATTGGGACAAATCTGCTTTAATGCCTCTCTCCCATGTCCCAACAGATCATCTTGAAATGTTATCCCCATTACCAGTTGCATCTAATTTTAAATACCTGGGAATAACTATTTCAAAATGCAGTGGACTTGATCTACAACTTAATATTTTCCCGTTGCTAGACCTAGTCAAACACAAGTTCACCATTTGGATTAAATTGCCATTGTCTGTTTCTGGACACATAAATCTAGTTAAAATGATATTACTTCCGAAGCTCAATTATTCCCTCCAACATAGCGCTGCATCGGTCCCTAAATCCTTTTTCTCAAGCTTAAACTCTCTAACGTCATCCTTTATATGGGGGAAAGCTAGACCTAAACTTAAGTTATCTACCCTACATAGATCCAAACAAATGGGAGGAGCGGCGTTACCAGTCTTTTTTCTGTACCATTTGGCTGGCCAACTTAGAGCTTTCGGTAAATGGATGCCTGGGGGTTATTTACCAAACTCAGAGAGCCATTTGGCTTATGCTCCAAGCATTGATTGCCCGCTGGGTTTTTTAGAAATAAATAAACCTAATTCCCCTAAATTACTACCGCTACTCTGACTGGCGCGATTGATTTGGAAACAGGTTAAAAAAGTAATCCACTTTGATGGAATTGTAGCCGAAATGCCATTATGAAACAATGAATATTTCCCAGGGTTATTGAATCATCCATCCACTCAGTTCTGGATATCATATGGTGCTTCTTCAATTAATGATCTATATGAACAGGGCGTTCTGATGTCTTTTGAACAAATGCAAATAAAATATGATGTCCCTAAGTCCCAATTCTTTCGCTATTTGCAGCTTAGGACAGCGATCCAATCACATATGCACAGTATAAATGTGACGCAACAAATATCATCCTTCCCATTAATAGGAATCCTTAAATCTCAGGGACCCCGCGGTCTTGTCTCTGCACTATATACATTTATGTTGTCCACGGGCGCTGTCTCTGCTGTACTTCCAATTAAAGAAAAGTGGAAACTTCTGGTTCCTGATCTTCAAGATGAGGACTGGGAAACAATTCTTGAGTCCCCAAGCAAAGTATCCCCTTCGGCCAACAATAAAATGATCAAAATGTATATGATACACCAATCATACTTGACCCCATTAAAGGGAACCTGTCACCCCCGTTTTTTGAGATTGAGATATAAATACTGTTAAATAGGGCCTGCGCTGTGCGTTACTATAGTGTATGTAGTGTACCCTGATTCCCCATGTATGCCGAGAAATACATTACCAAAGTCGGCGTTTTCGCCTGTCAATCAGGCTGGTCTGGTCAGGTGGGCGTGTTCACAGCGTTCTTTTCTTCCCCAGGTTTCCGTTGGTGGCGTAGTGGTGTGCGCATGTCCAAGGTCCGGATTCCCTGTGCCCACGTGAAGACACAGCGCGCGATCTGCGCTGTCATTCCTTTCATCGGTGCGGGCGGCCATCTTCCTGGGGCCGCGCGTGCGCAGATGTAGTGCTCTGCTGCACGGGGCTTCAGGAAAATGGCCGCGGGATGCCGCGCGTGCGCAGAAGAGATCGCGGCGGCCATTTTCCCAAAGCCGAGTTTGCATCTCGGCTTTGGGAAAATGGCCGCCGCGATCTCTTCTGCGCACGCGCGGCATCCCGCGGCTTCTGCGCACGCGCGGCATCCCGCGGCCATTTTCCTGAAGCCCCGTGCAGCAGAGCACTAAATCTGCGCACGCGCGGCCCCAGGAAGATGGCCGCCCGCACCGATGAAAGGAATGACAGCGCAGATCGCGCGCTGTGTCTTCACGTGGGCACAGGGAATCCGGACCTTGGACATGCGCACACCACTACGCCACCAACGGAAACCTGGGGAAGAAAAGAACGCTGTGAACACGCCCACCTGACCAGACCAGCCTGATTGACAGGCGAAAACGCCGACTTTGGTAATGTATTTCTCGGCATACATGGGGAATCAGGGTACACTACATACACCATAGTAACGCACAGCACAGGCCCTATTTAACAGTATTTATATCTCAATCTCAAAAAACGGGGTGACAGGTTCCCTTTAAGATTGTTCAGAATATGATGGTCTCAATCTTCAGAATGCCTTAGATGCCACACAATGGATGCAGATTTTATACACATGATATGGGGTTGTCCAATTATCCTATCTTTCTGGGAAGAGGTGACTTCGTTGTTGTCCTCCCTTGTACACATTCCCGTTCCTTTGAATCCATTGGTGTGTTTATTTTGAGTTTTGGAAGAGAAGATATGGGGACATCATACTCAAATCTTTTTAAGAGAGACACTTTTCTTGGTAAGGCAAATGATAGCCCTGCGCTTGATGGACAACACACATCCATCTCTCAGAGCTTGGGTGAAGTTGGTAAACTCAGTCATACCTTATGAATGAACTATATACCAGAATCGGGGCTGTTTAATAAAATGTGGGAGGTATGGAACTCGTTGTACCTCACTATGTCATCACATGGATAATGGTCTAGCTCCAATTTGATAGAGTTTAAGATGGACTTTGCATCGGCTCACACTATGTTCTAATACTGAATTATTAATGAGATGGAGATTGTTATGGCAATAGGATTGTTTTAAGTTTTAAGTCTTAGGTAACTACTTTAGACATACTGTAATATCTTGTGCTACTTTTATTGTTTTCTTCATAGATATTAGGTTGACTGTATATGTTCTGATCTGAATATATGCCAAACATGTCTTAATTTTGTTGTTGTTTAATATACGAATTAAAAAAAAAACAGACAGTGTGTGCAGTGCATACATACTAGAGAGGGAGAGGACTGTACCAAAGAAGACTGTGCTTACCATGCGCACACTCCAGAGGGGGAGGGAAGGAGAGAGTAGCAGGCTGAAGAGGCGGTGTGAAGGACCTTGCGGGTCACGTGACCAGAGCAGGAAGGTCCTAAATACAAGAGCTAGCACCCGGCGTATTGGGGGGCGCAAGGCTGAAAATAAGAGCCGGGAAAGCCGGGAGCCGGGAGCCAAAGTCAGTAACAGGAGGACAGAGAAGGACAAAAGGAGTGAGACAAAAACGTAGTTAGGTGTCAGGCCGCAGTCAATTAACCATAGAACCGAACAACACGGTACAGAATCAGTACAGAATCACCAGGCAATAGCAAAGTGGGGGACAGACTGGATCAGCAACAGGAAATATTCACGCAGAGCCAGGCACAAGCACAAACACACAAAACACCAGGGTCAACTTAACTCAGCCGAGGTCAGCAGTATAGCTGACAAGTACTCCAACTAACCAAGGCTATAAAAAGCCCCCCAGAACCAGAAAGAGGCCACAAATAACAAACCCCTGGCACATCAGTCTGAAAACTACCATAGGATCATGACACTTTTTTACTAGATCTGTAGCGCCTTTATTCCAGCACATAAAAATAAAAAAGGCATAAATAGGGTTGGGCGAAACGGATCGGACAAATTGAAAAATCGCCGACTTTCGGCAAAGTCAGGTTTCGTGAAACCCGACCCGATCCTAGTGTGGGATCGGCTATGAGGTCGGCGATCAGCGCATCAAAGTCACGTTTCGTATGATGTTTTCAGCGCCATTTTTCATCCAATGAAGGAGGATGCAGAGTGTGGGCAGCGTGATGACATACAGTTAAATCCATATATATATGGACAGAGACAACATTTTTCTAATTTTCGTTATAGACATTACCACAATGAATTTTAAACAAAACAATTCAGATGCAGTTGAAGTTCAGATTTTCAGCTTTCATTTGAGGGTATCCACATTAAAATTGGATAAAGGGTTTAGGAGTTTCAGCTCCTTAACATGTGCCACCCTGTTTTTAAAAGGACCAAAAGTAATTGGACAATTGACTCCAAGGCTATTTCATGGACAGGTGCAGGCAATCCCTTCGTTATGTCATTCTCAATTAAGCAGACAAAAGGCCTGGAGTTGATTTGAGGTGTGGTGCTTGCATTAGGAAGGTTTTGCTGTGAACTAAACATGCGGTCAAAGGAGCTCTCCATGCAAATGAAACAAGCCATCCTTAAGCTGCGAAAACAGAAAAAACCCATCCAAGAAATTGCTTCAATATTAGGAGTGGTAAAATCTACAGTTTGGTACATCCTGAGAAAGAAAGAAAGCACTGGTGAACTCATCAATGCAAAAAGACCTGGGCGCCCACTGAAGACAACAGTGGTGGATGATCACAGAATAATTGCAGAATAATCTCCATGGTGAAGAGAAACCCCTTCACAACAGCCAACCAAGTCAACAACACTCTCCAGGAGGTAGGCATATCAATATCCAAATCTACCATAAAGAGAAGACTGCATGAAAGTAAATACAGAGGGTTCACTGCACGGTGCCAGGCACTCATAAGCATCAAGAATAAAAAGGCTACACTGGACTTTGCTAAAAAACATCTAAAAAAGCCAGCAGAGTTCTGGAAGAACATTCTTTGGACAGATGAAACCAAGATCAACCTCTACCAGAATGATGGAAAGAGAAGAGTATGGCGAAGGTGTAGTACAGCTCATGATCCAAAGCATACCACATCATCTGTAAAACACGGCGGAGGCAGTGTGATGACTTGGGCATGCATGGCTGCCAGTAGCACTGGGTCACTAGTATTTATTGATGTGACACAGGACAGAAGCAGCCAAATGAATTCTGAGGTGTTCAGAGACATACTATGTGCTCAGATCCAGCCAAATGAAGCCAAACTGATTGGTCGTCGTTTCATACTACAGATGGACAATGACCCTAAACATAATGCCAAAGCAACCCAGGAGTTTATTAAAAGAAAGAAGTGGAATATTCTTGAATGGCAAAGTCAGTCACCTGATCTCAACCCAATTGAGCATGCATTTCACTTGTTAAAGACTAAACTTCAGACAGAAAGGCCCACAAACAAACAGCAACTGAAAACCACCACAGTGAAGGCCTGGCAGAGCATCAAAAGGGAGGAAACACAGCATCTGGTGATGTCCATGAGTTCAAGACTTCAGGCAGTCATTGCCAACAAAGGGTTTTCAACCAAGTACTAGAAATGAACATTTTATTTACAATTATTTAGTCTGTCCAATTACATTTGGTCCCTATAAAAACAGGGTGGCACATGTTAAGGAGCTGAAACTCCTAAAACCCTTCATCCAATTTCAATGTGGATACCCTCAAATGAAAGCGGAAAGTATGAACTTCAACAGCATCTGAATTGTTTTGTTTAAAATTCATTGTGGTAATGTCTAGAACCAAAATTTGAAAAATGTTATCTCTGTCCAAATATATATGGACCTAACTGTAGGTCTCGGTACCCACCCTCTTAGAGAAGGGCATGACAGTGATTGGCTTGCTTTTTGCGGCGTCACAGGGGCTATAAAGGGGCGTGCACGCCGACCGCCATCTTACTTCTGCCGATCTTAGCATAGGGAGAGGTTGCTGCAGCTGCATCAGAAGAAGGGATATAGTTAGGGAGGGAAGATTAAGCCCCGAAACTGCTTGTGCTATAGCGATTTCCACTGTCCAACACCACCTTTTCTTTGCAGGGACAGTGGAGTTTATATTTTTGTGCATCAGCGCTATAGCTTATTAGGCTGCCTTATAAGGCTCCCTGATAGCTGCATTGCTGTTTGTATGCCGCTGTGCAAACCAACTGCTTTTTTAAAAGCAAAAATCCTGTTGCTCCTTTCTGCACAGTTATCTTGTTTATTTTTCCACACTTTTGTGGGCAGCAGTCCTTTTTATTGCTGCCATACTTGTCCTGAGATCATTGTAGGCGGATTGAAATTGTACTACAGCCCTTGTATTTTTTTAAATATCTTCCAGCCACGTTCTGCCACTTACATTGTGTAGTGTAATACACTGGGCCTGAGTTTTGTTGCAGTCTCCCCCCCCAAAAAGGGAGATTTAAATTGGCACTAAGTGGATCTAGGTCAGTTCTGTTAGTTTGCCGTATATCTTCCAGCCACGTTGTGCCACTTACATTGTGTAGTGTAATACACTCTGCCTGAGTTTTGGTGCAGTCTCCCCCTAAAAAAAGGGAGATTTAAATTGGCACTAAGTGGATCTACGTCAGTTCTGTTAGTTTGTGGTATATCTTACAGCCACGTTATGCCACTTACATTGTGTAGTGTAATACACTGGGCCTGAGTTTTGGTGCATTTCAAAAACGAAATTTGAACTGCATTACTGCACTAGAAATATGAAAAATGAGAGCGTTTAGCGCATAAAAATGGCCAATTTTATGTGTACCTGGTAGCCCCTTTACGGCATCTCTCTTATACCAGGTCCTAAACTTGCCTTACCTCACTGAGAATAAACGTCTCCATCTGAATGGGTAAATGTGAAACCTCTTCCTAGACTAAAATTCTCTCTCTCTGTGGAGGGGTATTGGACCTGCTGTAATTAAAACACCTGTAGGCTAGGAGGCGGAGTGCACGATCAGAAGGCTAAAGAATACATTTCAAAAACCTGACCGGCACATCCAAACATAGACTAAGTGTGAACAGGTGCTGAACCTAGAGTCGCCAACTCGTATATAGTTAAGTAAATAAGAGTAAATAAGGCAGCACACTGCAGCGCTAAAACATGTAAACTTGAAATACGAAATTTGAACTGCATTACTGCACTAGAAATATGAAAAATGAGAGCGTTTACCCAGTCGACACTTCTTTGCGAGAAAAGCCATCCCAGCCCTCCACCAGCATGTCAAAGACCGCATTGTCCATGCACTGAGGCAATCAGTCAGTAGAAAGGTGCACCTCACAACAGATGCATGGACCAGTAAGCATGGCCAGGGACGTTACGTGTCCATCACGGCGCACTGGGTTAATGTGGTGGATGCAGGGTCGACAGGGGAAAGCCATAGTGGGACAGTTCTGCCTAGCCCACGGTCTAGGAAACAGTTGGCTGTAGGCGTTTGCCACCCCTCCTCCTCCTCCTCTTCCAGAAGCGAAAGCTCGTCCACAGAGCGCAGTCGCACGACCACTCCATCCACAGCTGCCAGTGTTGCACACGAGGTGTCCCATTATGGAACAGCTAGTGGTAAGCGTCAGCAGGCTGTGCTACAAATTAAGTGTTTGGGCGACACCAGACACACCTCGGAACTCGGAAGTACTGGCCGAGTACTTGCAGCAAGAAACTCAGTCATGGATGGGCAGTGTACATCTTGAGGCAGGCAAGGGAGTCAGTGATAACGGAAGGAATTTATGGCTGCCATAGCCCTTTCAGAACTTAAACACATACCTTGCCTGGCTCACACCTTGAACCTGGTGGTGCAGTGCTTCCTCAAAAATTATCCAGCGTTACCAGCCCTGCTCCTGAAGGTGCGCAGACTTTGCTCGCACATCTGCCGGTCGCCCGTACACTCCAGCCGTATGCTCAACCATCAGCGATCGCTGAATCTTCCCCAGCACTGCCTAATAATTGACGCTGCAACAAGGTGGAACTCCACACTGCACATGCTTCAGAGGCTGTGTGAACAGAGGCGTGCTGTCATATATTTGTGGGAGGATACTCATACACGACAGGAAGTTGGATGGCAGACATGGAGTTGTCTGGTGTGCAGTGGTCGAAGCTACATGACCTCTGTCAAGTCCTTCAGTGTTTTGAGGAATGCAAACGGCTGGTAAGTGCAGACGACGCCATCATAAGCCTGAGCATCCCACTAATGCATCTGCTGATGCAAAGTTTGACGCACATTAAGGAGCAGGCGTCTGCAGCCGAGGAGGAGGGAAGCCTTGATTACTGTCAGCCATTGTCTGCTCAGGGAACTCTCCAGGACGAGGTGGCGGACGAAGAGGAGGAGGAGCAGGATGGTGGGGATCAATATTTATGGGAGGAGGATGCTTCTCAGGGGGCAATAGAAACTGGTGGCATTCCAAGGTCAGGTACAGGGTTTTTGCGGGCCACAAGTGATGTTGATTTGCAAGAAAGTGCTCCTCAACCCACCACAAGCAGTGAATTGACACCTGGAACATTGGCCCACATGGCTGAGTATGCCTTGCGTATCCTAAAAAGGGACCCCCGCATTATCAAAATGATGCCTCCTGGATCCACGATATAAAGGAAATTTACAAAATATCATGCCACATGAGAACCTTGAGCAAATATTGGCTACCAAACAAGCAACTCTTGTAGACCGTTTGGTTCAGGCATTCCTAGCACACAGCGGCGGTGATGGTTCTCACACGAGCTGTACGGGGCAACATGGCAGAGGTGTTAGAGGTGCACAAATCCAAAGTGGCGTTGGACAGAGGGGTTTTATGACCAGGTTGTGGAGTGATTTCGTAATGACCGCAGACAGGACAGGTACTGCTCCATCGATTCAAAGTGACAGGAGACAGCATTTGTCCAGTATGGTTATGAACTATTTTTCCTTCCTTATCGATGTTCTCCCTCACAGGTCATTCCCCTTTGATTACTGGGCATCTAAAATAGACACCTGGCCTGAATTGGCAGAATATGCATTACAGGAGCTCGCTTGTCCAGCTGCTAGTGTGCTATCAGAAAGAGTCTTCAGTGCTGCTGGTTCAATACTGACCGAAAAAAGCACACGTCTGGCTACCCGAAATGTTGATGATCTAACCTTCATTAAAATGAACCAATCATGGATTTCAAATTGTTTTGCCCCACCTTCCCCTGCTGACACGTAGCTTGCCTGAAAAATGTCTTGCTTTTGGCCTCCTCTTACTGACTGCTCCAATTCCTCCATTTGCAGCTGCTGAAGAGGTGCGAAACCGGCTAAATAAGATTAAAATAGATAAATCTCCGGGTCCGGATGGCATACACCCACGAGTCCACGAGTACCTAGAGAACTAAGTAATGTAATAGATAAACCATTATTTCTTATTTTTAGGGACTCTATAGCGACGGGGTCTGTTCCGCAGGACTGGCGCATAGCAAATGTGGTGCCAATATTCAAAAAGGGCTCTAAAAGTGAACCTGGAAATTATAGGTCAGTAAGTCTAACCTCTATTGTTGGTAAAATATTTGAAGGGTTTCTGAAGGATGTTATTCTGGATTATCTCAATGAGAATAACTGTTTAACTCCATATCAGCATGGGTTTATGAGAAATCGCTCCTGTCAAACCAATCTAATCAGTTTTTATGAAGAGGTAAGCTATAGGCTGGACCACGGTGAGTCATTGGACGTGGTATATCTCGATTTTTCCAAAGCGTTTGATACCGTGCCGCACAAGAGGTTGGTACACAAAATGAGAATGCTTGGTCTGGGGGAAAATGTGTGTAAATGGGTTAGTAACTGGCTTAGTGATAGAAAGCAGAGGGTGGTTATAAATGGTATAGTCCCTAACTGGGTCGCTGTGACCAGTGGGGTACCGCAGGGGTCGGTATTGGGACCTGTTCTCTTCAACATATTCATTAATGATCTGGTAGAAGGTTTACACAGTAAAATATCGATATTTGCAGATGATACAAAACTATGTAAAGCAGTTAATACAAGAGAAGATAGTATTCTGCTACAGATGGATCTGGATAAGTTGGAAACTTGGGCTGAAAGGTGGCAGATGAGGTTTAACAATGATAAATGTAAGGTTATACACATGGGAAGAAGGAATCAATATCACTTGTTGTGAATTCTGCTCTTGGGCTCCCTCCGGTGGTTATGAGTGGTAGTGCTGCTGTCTTGGGATCACAGCATTTATCAGGTGTATCCATTTTTTGCAATTTGGGATGGGCTATTTAGTCCTGCTTTATCCTTTAGTCAGTGCCAGTTGTCCATTGTTTTTGGAGGATTCACATCCATTCCTGGTCTCTCCTGTTTTGCTGTTCATTTCAACAAAGATAAGTTCTGGCTTTGTTTTTGCTGTCCACCTGCTGTGGACCTTATAGTTCTGTGCATTTTCATGTTTTGTCTTGTCCAGCTTTGTCTGTGAAGGTTTTTTTGCAGCCAAGCTGTGTCTCTGGAGATGCAGATATACCCTCCATGTCTTTAGTCAGATGTGGTGATTTGTATTTTCTGTGGTGGATATTTTCTAGTGTTTTAATGCTGACCGCATAGTACTCTGTCCTATTCTTTCTTTTTAGCTAGAATGGCCTCCTATGCTAAATCCTGATTTCATGTCTGCGTATGTTATTTCCCTCTCCTCTCACAGTCAATATTTGTGGGGGGCTGTCTATTCTTTGAGGATTTTCTCTGAGGCAAGATAGTTTTCCCGTTTCTGTCTTTAGGGGAAGTTAGTTCTTAGGCTGTGTCGAGGGGTCTAGGGAGTGTTAGGTACCCCCCACGGCTACTTCTAGTTGCGCTGCTAAGTTCAGGGTTTGCGGTCAGTACAGGTACCACCTTCTCCAGAGTACGTCTCATGCTGCTCCTAGGCCACCAGATCATAACAATCACCATTACACACTGAACGGAAACCACTGGGTAAATCTGACAGGGAGAAGGACTTGGGGATCCTAGTTAATGATAAACTTACCTGGAGCAGCCAGTGCCAGGCAGCAGCTGCCAAGGCAAACAGGATCATGGGGTGCATTAAGAGAGGTCTGGATACACATGATGAGAGCATTATACTGCCTCTGTACAAATCCCTAGTTATACCGCACATGGAGTACTGTGTTCAGTTTTGGGCACCGGTGCTCAGGAAGGATATAATGGAACTAGAGAGAGTACAAAGGAGGGCAACAAAATTAATAAAGGGGATGGGAGAACTACAATACCCAGATAGATTAGCGAAATTAGGATTATTTAGTCTAGAAAAAAGACGCCTGAGGGGCGATCTAATAACCATGTATAAGTATATAAGGGGACAATACAAATATCTCGCTGAGGATCTGTTTATACCAAGGAAGGTGACGGGCACAAGGGGGCATTCTTTGCGTCTGGAGGATAGAAGGTTTTTCCACCAACATAGAAGAGGATTCTTTACTGTTAGGGCGGTGAGAATCTGGAATTGCTTGCCTGAGGAGGTGGTGATGGCGAACTCAGTCGAGGGGTTCAAGAGAGGCCTGGATGTCTTCCTGGAGCAGAACAATATTGTATCATACAATTATTAGATTCTGTAGAAGGACGTAGATCTGGGGATTTATTATGATGGAATATAGGCTGAACTGGATGGACAAATGTATTTTTTCGGCCTTACTAACTATGTTACTATGAATGTCCACCATAGGCCATTTTTATATCCCCCTAAATGGGCTGACTCCCCCCACAGGGCCGTGGTCACCACTTGGCACAAGCACTCGTGCGGGTGCCGTTTGCCTGGACAGGTGGGTCTGCCCACTCTTGGGCGACAGCACTGGCACAGGGTCCCTCATAGTACAATGAAGTGTCTCTGATGGTGGTGGTGCACAACCAACGTCAGACACACTGTCGTAATATGAGGGGCCCTGTTCCAGTACCACCGCCCACGAGAGAATGTTCCCCCCCAGCTCGAACAGTGCTCTACCACTTGCAAAACTTACCTCTCCCTGCTCCACCACTGTGTAGTCTGTGCTGTTAAATCCTTCAATGGCACTGCCAATACAAATTTGTTGAAATGATAGATGATTGTAAAAATATACAGGGGCCCTTGAGTCCATTTAGACCAGTTAATACTTCGCGCCAACTACCACTGTCTGCTACTCAGCAGAGGAGCCCACCCCTGTACCTAGCTATACCACCTGTTTATTTATGAACAATTTTTTGCCAGAAATTTAGCCCACTTTATTATTTTGGCCTACTAACTGTGTCAGCCACTTATTACAGATGTCCTCCACTGAACAAAGCAATGCTCCTGTTTAGTCCTGTTACCAATTTTGAACTGCATTTAGCCTACTTTTTTATTTTAGGCCTACTAAGTCTGTCTGAGCCACTTATCACAGTTGTCCTCCACTGAACAAAGCAATGCCGCCTGTGTACTCCTGTTACCAATTTTGATCTGCTTTTAGCCTACTTACTTATTTGGGCCTAGTAACTGTGTCAGCCTATCATTACAGTTGTCCTCCGCTGAACAAAGCTATGCCGCCTGCGTAGTCCTGTTACCAATTTTGAACTGCATTTAGCCTACTTACTTATTTGGGCCTGGTAACTGTGTCAGCCTCTCATTACAGTTGTCCTCCGCTGAACAAAGCTATGCCGCCTGTATACTCTTGTTACGAATTTTGAACTGCATTTAGCCTACTTTTTTATTTTAGGCCTACTAAGTCTGTCTGAGCCACTCGTTACAATTGTCCTCCACTGAACAAAGCAATGCCGCCTGTTTAGTCCTGTTACCAATTTTGAACTGCACTTAGCCTACTTTTTTATTTTAGGCCTACTAAGTCTGTCTGAGCCCTCGTTACAATTGTCCTCCACTGAACAAAGCAATGCCGCCTATTTAGTCCTGTTACCAATTTTGAACTGCACTTAGCCTACTTTTTTATTTTAGGCCTACTAAGTCTGTCTGAGCCACTTATTACAGTTGTCCTCCACTGAACAAAGCAATGCCGCCTGTGTACTCCTGTTACCAATTTTGAAATGCTTTTAGCCTACTTAGTTATTTGGGCCTAGTAACTGTGTCAGACTCTCATTACAGTTGTCCTCCGCTGAACAAAGCTATGCCGCCTGTGTACTCCTGTTACCAATTTTGAACTGCATTTAGCCTACTTTTTATTTTAGGCCTACTAAGTCTGTCTGAGCCACTCGTTACAATTGTCCTCCACTGAACAAAGCAATGTCGCCTCTTTAGTTCTGTTACCAATTTTGAACTGCATTTAGCCTACTTACTTATTTGGGCCTAGTAACTGTGTCAGCCTCTCATTACAGTTGTCCTCCGCTGAACAAAGCTATGCCGCCTGTGTACTCCTGTTACCAATTTTGGACTGCATTTAGCCTACTTACTTATTTGGGCCTAGTAACTGTGTCAGCCTCTCATTACAGTTGTCCTCCGCTGAACAAAGCAATGCCGCCTGTATACTCCCGTTACGAATTTTGAACTGCATTTAGCCTACTTTTTTATTTTAGGCCTACTAAGTCTGTCTGAGCCACTCGTTACAATTGTCCTCCACTTAACAAAGCAATGCTGCCTGTTTAGTCCTGTTACCAATTTTGAACTGCACTTAGCCTACTTTTTTTTATTTTAGGCCTACTAAGTCTGTCTGAGCCACTTATTACAGTTGTCCTCCACTGAACAAAGCAATGCCGCCTGTGTACTCCTGTTACCAATTTTGAACTGCTTTTAGCCTACTTAGTTATTTGGGCCTAGTAACTGTGTCAGACTCTCATTACAGTTGTCCTCCGCTGAACAAAGCTATGCCGCCTGTGTGCTCCTGTTACCAATTTTGAACTGCATTTAGCCTACTTTTTTATTTTAGGCCTACTAAGTCTGCCTGAGCCACTCGTTACAATTGTCCTCCACTGAACAAAGCAATGTCGCCTCTTTAGTCCTGTTACCAATTTTGAACTGCATTTAGCCTATTTACTTATTTGGGCCTAGTAACTGTGTCAGCCTCTCATTACAGTTGTCCTCCGCTGAACAAAGCTATGCCGCCTGTGTACTCCTGTTACCAATTTTGAACTGCATTTAGCCTACTTTTTTATTTTAGGCCTACTAAGTCTGTCTGAGCCACTCGTTACAATTGTCCTCCACTGAACAAAGCAATGCCGCCTGTGTAGTCCTGTTACCAATTTTGAACTGCATTTAGCCTGCTTTTTTATTTTGGGCCTACTAACTGTGTCTGCGCCACTCATTACAATTGTCCTCCACTGAACAAAGTAATGCTCCTGTTTAGTCCTGTTACCAATTTTGAACTGCATTTAGCCTACTTTTTTATTTTAGGCCTACTAAGTCTGTCTGAGCCACTTATCACAGTTGTCCTCCACTGAACAAAGCAATGCCGCCTGTGTACTCCTGTTACCAATTTTGAACTGCTTTTAGCCTACTTACTTATTTGGGCCTAGTAACTGTGTCAGCCTATCATTACAGTTGTCCTCCGCTGAACAAAGCTATGCCGCCTGTGTAGTCCTGTTACCAATTTTGAACTGCATTTAGCCTACTTACTTATTTGGGCCTAGTAACTGTGTCAGCCTCTCATTACAGTTGTCCTCCGCTGAACAAAGCTATGCCGCCTGTATACTCTTGTTACGAATTTTGAACTGCATTTAGCCTACTTTTTTATTTTAGGCCTACTAAGTCTGTCTGAGCCACTCGTTACAATTGTCCTCCACTGAACAAAGCAATGCCGCCTATTTAGTCCTGTTACCAATTTTGAACTGCACTTAGCCTACTTTTTTATTTTAGGCCTACTAAGTCTGTCTGAGCCCTCGTTACAATTGTCCTCCACTGAACAAAGCAATGCCGCCTGTTTAGTCCTGTTACCAATTTTGAACTGCACTTAGCCTACTTTTTTTTATTTTAGGCCTACTAAGTCTGTCTGAGCCACTTATTACAGTTGTCCTCCACTGAACAAAGCAATGCCGCCTGTGTACTCCTGTTACCAATTTTGAACTGCTTTTAGCCTACTTAGTTATTTGGGCCTAGTAACTGTGTCAGACTCTCATTACAGTTGTCCTCCGCTGAACAAAGCTATGCCGCCTGTGTGCTCCTGTTACCAATTTTGAACTGCATTTAGCCTACTTTTTTATTTTAGGCCTACTAAGTCTGTCTGAGCCACTCGTTACAATTGTCCTCCACTGAACAAAGCAATGTCGCCTCTTTAGTCCTGTTACCAATTTTGAACTGCATTTAGCCTATTTACTTATTTGGGCCTAGTAACTGTGTCAGCCTCTCATTACAGTTGTCCTCCGCTGAACAAAGCTATGCCGCCTGTGTACTCCTGTTACCAATTTTGAACTGCATTTAGCCTACTTTTTTATTTTAGGCCTACTAAGTCTGTCTGAGCCACTCGTTACAATTGTCCTCCACTGAACAAAGCAATGCCGCCTGTGTAGTCCTGTTACCAATTTTGAACTGCATTTAGCCTGCTTTTTTATTTTGGGCCTACTAACTGTGTCTGCGCCACTCATTACAATTGTCCTCCACTGAACAAAGTAATGCCGCCTGTTTAATCCTGTTACCAATTTTGAACTGCTTTTAGCCTACCCAGACCACTACATTCCCCTTGCACTCTACACAGCCAGAATCTGACCCTGCTGAAAGTCAGGTTCCCCTTCCCGCATACTATACCACCTTACACGAGGACAAAGAGGAAGGTGCAGATGAAAGTGCAGGTTCCTACATCAGGTGGGGGGGCATACTCATTGGCACTGGCACAGGGCCCCTCATAGTACGCAAAAGTGTCTCTGGCAGTGGGAGGCCCCGCCTGCCGTCAAACACACCGCTGTACTATGAGAGGCCCTGTGCCAGTGCCAACTAGTGCCCCCCCCCCTGCTTGCTCAGGATCACAGCACTTGCAAAGTTGAAATACCTACCTCTCCCTGCTCCACCGCCGTGACGTATTCCGCGTTTCCTGGGCCCACGAAAATCTTGACCAAGCCCTACCCCCCCACAACTTTAGCCAAATGAGCCCCTGTTTTCAATGCCTAACTATTATTATAGAGTAAATTACGATTGGCAAGCTTGAGTAATACGAATTGATGTTTTTGGCATTAAAATGGTCACTGTAGGTGTTTTCCTGTCCTCCACTCACTGCCGACTTTGATTCCTCATTGACTTGCATTGGGTTTCGTGTTTCGGTCGGCCCCCGGCTTTTCGCAATAATCTGCCGATTTCACCCGACCTGACTTTTGAGAAAGTCGGTTGTCGCTCAACTCTAGTCATAAAT
This sequence comes from Ranitomeya imitator, assembly GCF_032444005.1. Lineage (NCBI taxonomy): Eukaryota > Metazoa > Chordata > Amphibia > Anura > Dendrobatidae > Ranitomeya > Ranitomeya imitator. The sequence continues at coordinate 417,406,099 of NC_091283.1, read as the reverse complement.
AGAATTAAGTATGAGAATTAAATGGCAATACAGAAATATAGGTAACCAGGTGGTATCTGCAGGGCCACCATCAGGGCATTCCTGCCCTGACTGGTGTATGGGGCCTGATCAGCAGAGGGGGCCTGCATCAGGCCCTGTGTCTTATGCTGATTGGACCCCAGCGGCAGAAGCGTCCGAGACGCAAGTTCATTTACTCTATTGCTGTGTGGGCCGGGCCCGCATGGCAGTAGTTAAAGCCGCCAGCCAATCGGAAGCTGGTAGCTGACGTCAGCATGCACATCGCCGGCTTATGACATCATTGTCATTCGCAGGTGAGTGCGCTCTTGAAATGCCTGAAGGGGTCATCATTGCCGCAGGAGCGTGGCTAGGTAAGGAGAACTTTTTTTTTATTGAAAGTGGCAAGCTGCAATATGTTTCACAGGCAGGATAGAGACACATGGACCATGGGTCTCCATCCTGCCTGGGGCAGAATGGAGACACGGCGGCAGGATGGGAGACATGGAGGCAAGATGGAGACAGGGAGCGGAATGGAGACACAGGGGTGGGATGGAGACATGGGGGCAGAATGGAAACACGGGGGTGGGATGGAGATACGGGGCAGGATGGGAGACATGGGGCAGGATGGGATACATGGGGCAGAATGGGAGACACAGGGGCAGGATGGGAGACACAGGGGCAGAATGGAGACAAGGAGCAGAATGGAGACACAGGGGCAGGATTGGAGACGGGCAGGATGGAGACAAGGAGCAGAATGGAGACAAGGTGCAGAATGGAGACAAGGGGCAGAATGGAGACACGGGGCAGAATGGAGACACGGGGCAGAATGGAGACATGGGGCAGGATTGGAGACATGGGGCAGAATGGAGACAAGGGGCAGAATGGAGACAAGGGGAAGAATGGAGACAGGGGCAGAATGGAGACACGGGCACAATGGAGACAAGGGGCAGGATTGGAGACAGGGGGCAGAATGGAGACAAGGAACAGAATGAAGACACAGGGGCAGGATGGAGACAAGGTGCAGAATAGAGACAAAGTGCAGGATTGGAGACACGGGGCAGAATGGAGACACGGGGCAGAATGGAGACACGGGGCAGAATGGAGACACGGGGCAGAATGGAGACAAGGAGCAGAATGGAGACAAGGAGCAGAATGGAGACACGGGGCAGGATTGGAGACATGGGGCAGCATGGAGACAAAGGGCAAGATTGGAGACATGGGGCAGAATGGAGATAAGGGGCAAAATGGAGACACGGGGCAGAATGGAGACATGGGGCAGAATGGAGCCATGGGGTCAGGATTGGAGACATGGGACAGAATTGAGACATAGTCCAGGATGGAGACAGATGGAGCAGGATCATGGGGCAGCATGGAGACACATGGTGCAGTAATATGGGGCAGGATGGAAACAGATGGTGCAGGATCATGGGGCAGAATGAAGACATGGGGCAGGATGGAGACAAGTGGCAGAATGGAGACAAGGTGCAGAATGGAGGCAAGGGGCGGAATGGAGACACGGGGCAGAATAGAGACACGGGGCAGGATTGGAGACATGGGGCAGAATAGAGACAAGGAGCAGAATGGAGACACGGGGCAGGATTGGAGACATGGGGGCAGAATAGAGACATAGTCCATGATGGAGACAGATGGGGCAGGATCATAGGGCAGGATGGAGACAGATGGGGCAGGCACATGGGGCAGGATGGAGACACATGGTGCAGGATCATGGGGCAGGATGGAGACAGACGGTGTAGGATCATGGGGCAGGATGGAGACAGATGGGGCAGGATGGAGACAGATGGGGCAGGATCATGGGGCAGGATGGAGACGCATGGTGCAGTAATATGGAGCAGGATGGAGACAGATGGGGCAGGATCATGGGACACGATGGAGACAGATGGGGCAGGCACATGGGGCAGGATGGAGATACATGGTGCAGGATCATGGGGCAGGATGAAGACAGATGGTGTAGGATCATGGGGCAGGATGGGCCAGGATCATGGGACAGATGGGGCAGGATCATGGGCAGATGGGGCAGGATCATGGGACAGATGGGGCAGGATCATGGGACAGATGGGGCAGGATGGGGAGATCACATGGGGCAGGATAGTACATCACATGGAGGCAGGATGGGAGAACATATGGCTGGAGCCACGAATGAGACACACGGGGTCCAGGAAGGGGGATATTATTACAGCAGTGAGGTATTTATTTTATTTTTTGAGGATACTGTTTTAAATGGGGGAGGCAGTCCTGCTACTGTGCAGAGCAACACTGTCGCCTTTTTTTCCTCATCTGGTGTAGTTTAGAATTTGGGAAAAAAATAATATGTTCTGCAAGCGGTGCTCCAGATAACTGTGTTATTTCCTTCAGAGACAAGCCCTGGCTGGAAGAAGTGATAGCGGTCTGTGCTGGATGACGATAAAAAGCAAAGATGAAGGACTTCACCTAGAGACATCACTGGTGAGAGAGTGGGTTACCTGTACACTGACACTATACACTGTATACTATATACAGCGGTCCTGTGTACAATGTCACCAGTAATTACAGTAATTACAGTATTACCTTTACATTAAACACTATATACAGAGATCCTGTGTATAATGTCACCGGTGATCACTGTATTACCTGTACACAGACGCAGCATACCAAGTATAGATCTCTTGTGTATAATGGCAGTTATGGTGATATTAGTATTGTGTTTTTTATCACTGATCAGTATTTTAGTATACAGTCACGATGTGGTGGTAATATGTTGTCCGGCCATGGTGTTTCGGTATTTGTTCCTTGCATGTCACAAGGATATCGGAAGGAGATATAAACAGGGAGACAAGGGGCGCAGAGTCTAAGTGTAGATGTATATTCACAGCACGAAATATATATTGTTGCACTCACCCTTTGGATGTCTTGTATGTACATTCAATTGATCCGTATGATGGATCCACGTCTTATAATATTCCGGTATGCAGCACTATTGCAGGAACTATGCCAGCCTTGATCCAAGGATTGCATGTCAATACAATGGTTAGAGAAAAAAAAAATTTCCTTTCTAGGCGCTTCCGGAAGACAAGGATAATTTGAAGGTTGAGATAATTTGCTCAGTACCAAATTTATTAGGACACTTTAATAAGAACAAAACAACGCATTTCAGCCCACAACGGCCTTCATCAGGTATTAGCACATATAATACCTGATGAAGGCCGTTGTGGGCTGAAACGCGGTTTTGTTCTTATTAAAGTGTCCTAATAAATTTGGTACTGAGCAAATTATCTCAACCTTCAAATTATCCTTGTCTTCCGGAAGCGCCTAGAAAGGAAATTTTTTTTTCTCTAACCATTGTTCCTTGCATGTGGAATTATTGGTCATTCATGTGGTGATAATATGTGATCTGGACATGGTGTGGTGGTATTGTCCCTTGTATGTGATATTATAGGTCACTATGTAGTGGTAATATGGTGTCTGGTCATGGTGCGGTGGTATTTGTCCCCTGTATGTGATATTATTGGTCATTTTAAAAATTGAGAAATAAATAAAAATATACCTAAATTGTTTTGGATATTTTAACAAATGATCAATAGGATAGAGTAGAGTAGGGCCCGGCCAAAACAGTTTACTTTGTCATGGTGGCTGCTTAAAAAATCTTTTGACTGTGGACAGTAGGGTTGAGCGACTTTTAGTTTTTTTTAGGGTCGAGTCGGGTTTCGCGAAACCTGACTATCTCAAAAGTTGAGTCGAGTGAAATCATCCGACTATCGCGAAAAGTCGCGGATCGACTGAAACACGAAACCCAATGCAAGTCAATGGGGAAGCATAGTCGGCAGTGAGTGGAGGCCAGGAAAACACCTACATTCCCCATTTTAATGGCAAAAACATACATTCTTGGTACTGAAGCTTGTCAATCTTAATTTACCTTATAATAATAGTTAGGCATTGGACATTGGGGGTAATTTGGCTAAAGTTGTGGGGGGTATGGCTGGGTCAAGTATTTAGTGGGCCCAGGAAACGTGGACCATGTCACGGCAGTGGAGCAGGGAGAGGTAAGTATTTCAACTTTGCAAGTGCTGTGATCCTGAGTAAGCAGGGGGGCCCACTCGTTCGTATTGGCACTGGCACAGGGCCCCTCAAAGTACGGCGGTGTGTTTGCACGGCGGGGGCGCCTCTCACCGGCAGCAACACTTTTGCGTACTATGAGGGGCCCTGTGCCAGTGACGTTGCCAACGAGTATTCCCCCCCCCACCTGATGAAGGAACCTGCACTTTCATCTGCACCTTCCTCTTTGTCCTCGTGTAAGGTGGTATAGTATGCGGGAAGGGGAACCTCACTTTCAGCAGGGTCAGATTCTGGCTGTGTAGCGTGCAAGGGGAATGTAGTGGTCTGGGTCAATGTACCAGCAGACTCATCTAGCACTGGCTGGGCAATGGGCAGGATGAGGAGGAAACACAGATATAGGCCCAAAGAATAAAGTGGACTAAATGCAGTTCAAAATTGGTAACAGGACTAACCAGGCGGCATTGTTCAGTGGAGGACAACTGTAATGAGAGGCTGACACAGTGAGTAGGCCCAAATCAGCAAGTAGGCTAAATGCAGTTCAAAATTGGTAACAGTAGTAAACAGGCGGCACTGCTTTGTTCAGTGGAGGAGAACAGCAAGGAGCGGCAGACACCGTTAGTAGGCCCCAACCAAACTAGTAGGCCAAATGCAGTGTAATATTAACAACTACTTAACGAGAGCCTGAAAATGGAAGTTCAGGACAGGAAACCAGGAGAACAGCAAGGAGCGGCAGACACCGTTAGTAGGCCCCAACCAAACTAGTAGGCCAAATGCAGTGTAATATTAACAACTACTTAACGAGAGCCTGAAAATGGAAGTTCAGGACAGGAAACCAGGAGAACAGCAAGGAGCGGCAGACACCGTTAGTAGGCCCCAACCAAACTAGTAGGCCAAATGCAGTGTAATATTAACAACTACTTAATGAGAGCCTGCAGATCGAAGTTCAGGACAGGAAACCAGGAGAACAGCAAGGAGCGGCAGACACCGTTAGTAGGCCCCAACCAAACTAGTAGCCCCACTGCATTTGTTTCATTTAACAACTATTTAACAAGAGCCTGAAGATAGAAGCTAAGGAAAGGCAACCAGGAGAACACCTTGGAGCGGCAGACACTGTTAGTATGCCCCAACCAAACTTGGAGCCCCACTGCATTTATTCCATTTAACAACTATTTAACAAAAGCCTGAAGATAGAAGGTCAGGAAAGGCAACCTGGAGAACACCTTGGAGCGGCAGACACTGTTAGTAGGCCCCAACCAAACTAGTAGCCCCACTGCAGTTTTAAAATTCCGATAGGCTGAAAACCTGACAATTGCAGGTCATTTTTTTTAAGAGGACAGCTGTATTGAGTGGCACAGACAGACACTGCTAGTAGGCCTCACACCACAAAGTTGGCTCAATGTAGGTTTAAAAAAGGTTACATGGGTACACAGGCAGCATTGGTGTGGTCAGTGGAGGACTATTGGAAGGAGGGACCGCAGACAGACTTAGTAGGCCTAAAATAAAAAAGTAGGCTCTATGCACTTTAAATTAAGTTCCAGGGGTACACAGGCAGCATTGGTGTGGTCAGCGGAGGACTATTGGAAGGAGGGACCGCAGACAGACTTAGTAGGCCTAACATAAAAAAAGTAGGCTCAATGCAGTTTCAATTATCTTGCAGGGGTACACAGGCAGCATTGGTGTGGTCAGTGGAGGACTATTGGAAGGAGGGACCGCAGACAGACTTAGTAGGCCTAAAATAAAAAAGGTAGGCTCTATGCACTTTTAATTAGGTTCCAGGGGTACACAGGCAGCATTGGTGTGGTCAGCGGAGGACTATTGGAAGGAGTGTCTGACACACCAAAATAATACATAGATGTTAATGTCTCGCAAAAAAACAAAACAAAAAAAAAAGGGTGGCATACTTAGGTAAAGGGGTGGGCTCCTCTGCTGACTTTCAGACATTGTTATTTAGCGAAAAGTATTTACTGGTGTAAATGTAGGACAGGGCCACTGAATATTTTAAGTAGCATCATACATGTCAACAAATTGGTATTGTCAGTGCCAGGCATTGAAGGATTTCACCACATAGACTAAACAGCGGTGGAGCAGTGACAGATAATTTTGCAAGTGGTAGAGCACAGGTTGAGCTGGGGGACACTCTCTCGTGCCCGGTGGTACTGGCCCAAGGCCCCTCATGTTACAACGGTGTGTCTGACGTTGAGTGCGCGCCACCACCGCCAGAGACACTTCATTGTACTATGAGGGACCCGTGATACTGCCATCGACCAAAAGTGGGCACACCCACCTCTTCAGACAAATGGCACTCTCACGGGTGCTTTCGCCAAGTGGCGAGACCACATCCCCGTGGGGGGAGTCAGCCCATTTAGGGAGGTGTAAACATGTCGTATGCTGGACATACAGCAGCTGCAAATGGAGAAATTGGAACACTCAGTAAGACCAGTCCAAAAGCAAGAACTTTTTAAAGGAAAGCTAGGTGTCAGCCGGGAAAGGTGGGGCAAAATAATTAGAAATCCATGAGTGGTTCATTTTAATGAAAGTTAGGTCATCAACATTTTGGGTAGCCAGACGAGTCCTTTTTTCGGTCAGTATTGAACCAGCAGCACTGAATACTCTTTCTGATAGCACACTAGCTGCGGGGCAAGAGAGCTCCTGCAATGCATATTCGGACAATTCAGGCCAGGTGTCTATTTTGGATGCCCAGTAATCAAATGGGAATGATGGGTGAGGGAGAACAGCGATAGGGGAGGAAAAATAGTTAGTAACCATACTGGACAAATGTTGTCTCCTGTCACTTTGAATTGATGCTGCAGTACCTGTCCTGTCTGCGGTCATTGCGAAATTACTCCACAACCTGGTCAGAAAACCCCTCTGTCCAATGCCACTTCTGATTTGTGCACCTCTAACACCTCTGCCCTTTGGCCCCCTGCAGCTCGTGTGAGAACCATCACCGGCGCTGTGTGCTGGGAATGCCTGAATCAAACTGTCAACAAGAGTTGCTTGTTTGGTTGCCAATATTTGTTCAAGGTTCTCATGTGGCATGATGTTTTGCAGTGGATCCAGGAGGCAGGCCATCCAGTAATCGTCATCGGTCATCATTTTTATAATGCGGGGGTCCCTTTTTAGGATACGCAAGGCATACTCAGCCATGTGGGCCAATGTTCCAGTTGTCAATTAACTGCTTGTGCTGGGTTGAGGAGCACTTTCGGGCAAATCAACATCACTTGCCTCCCTCAAAAACCCTGAACCTGGCCTTGCAACGCCACCAGTTTCTATTGCCCCCCTGAGAAGCTTCCTCATCCAAAAAATACTCATCCCCATCCTCCTCCTCGTCCTCCTCCTTTTCACCCGCCACCTCGTCCAGTAGACTTCCCTGACCAGACAATGGCTGACTGTCATCATGGTTTCCCTCGTCCTCGGCTGCAGATGCCTGCTCCTTTATGTGCGTCAAACTTTGCATCAGCAGACGCATTAGTGGGATGCTTATGCTTATTATGGCGTTGTCTGCACTAACCAGCCGTGTGCATTCCTCAAAACACTGAAGGACTTGACAGAGGTCTTGTAGCTTCGACCACTGCACACCTGACAACTCCATGTCTGCCAGCCAACTGCCTGCCCGTGTATGTGTATCCTCCCACAAATACATAACAGCAGACCCCTGTTCGCACAGTCTCTGAAGCATGTGCAGTGTGGAGTACCACCTTGTTACAACGTCGATGATTAGGCGATGCTGGGGAAGGTTCAAAGATCGCTGATGGTTCTGCATACGGCTGGAGTGTACGGGCGAACGGCGGATGTGCGAGCAAAGTCTGCGCACTTTCAGGAGCAGGGCGGGTAACCCCGGATAACTTTTCAGGAAGCACTGCACCACCAGGTTTAAGGTGTGAGCCAGGCAAGGAATGTGTTTCAGTTGTGAAAGGGCTATGGCAGCCATAAAATTCCTTCCGTTATCACTCACTACCTTGCCTGCCTCAAGATGTACACTGCCCAGCCATGACTGAGTTTCTTGCTGCAAGAACTCGGACAGTACTTCCGCGGTGAGTCTGTTGTCGCCCAAACACTTCATTGCCAATACAGCCTGCTGACGCTTGCCACTAGCTGTTCCATAATGGGACACCTCGTGTGCAACAGTGGCAGCTGCGGATGGAGTGGTCATGCGACTGCAGTCTGTGGACGAGCTCTCGCTTCTGGTGGAGGAGGAGGAGGGGGGCGAACGCCTACAGCCAACTGTTTCCTAGACCGTGGGCTAGGCAGAACTGTCCCAATATTGCTGTCCCCTGTGGACCCTGCATCCACCACATTAACCCAGTGTGCCACGATGGACACGTAATGCCCCTGGCCATGCCTACTGGTCCATGCATCTTTTGTCAAGTGCACCTTTCTACTCACAGATTGCCTGAGTGCATGGACAATGCGGTCTTTTACATGCTGGTGGAGGGCTGGGATGGCTTTTCTCGAAAAGAAGTGTTGACTGGGTAGCTCGTAGCGTGGTACAGCATAGTAGTCCATCAGGGCTTTGAAAGCTTCGCTTTCAACTAACCGGTAGGGCATCATCTCTAACGAGATTAGTCTAGCAATGTGGGCGTTCAAACCCTGTGTACGCGGATGCGAGGATGAGTACTTCCTTTTTCTAACGACAGTCTCTTGTAGGGTGAGCTGGACTGGAGAGCTGCATATGGTGGAACTAGCGGGGGTGCTGGTGGACATGGCAGACAGAGAGGGTTGGTGATGATGGTATTCTTGCAGTTGGCCTCCATACAGTGTTTCCTACCAAGAACCTGGTGATTCCCTGACTGCTTTGGCCTTGCGACGAAACCTCCATATTTGCTGCAGGTGGTGTGGTAAACGGTGGGCTTACAGTGAGGGAAGGGATGTAACGTTGCTGACTAGCTTCATTGTGAGAGGGTGCAACAACGTTAAGGGACGTTTGGTAGTTAGTCCAGGCTTGCAAGTGCATGGTGGTTAAATGTCTACGCATGCAACTTGTATTTAGATTTTTAACATTCTGACCTCTGCTGAAGGTCCTTGAGCATTTCTTACAGATGACTTTGCACTGATCATTTGGATCTTTGTTAAAAAAATGCCAGACTGCACTCTTCCTACTATCGGATACCTTTTCAGGCATTGCACACTGAGCTACTTTAACCGGATGGCCACGCTGTCCTACGACTGGTTTTGGTTTTTCCACACGTTTTTGGCCAGATACGGGCCTGCCAGATGGAACCTGTTGCGATGTTGATGCCTGCTGTGGCTCCTCCTCCGCTTCAAAGCTACTGCCGGCTGCACCCTGTTCCCCCAATGGCTGCCAATCGGGGTCAACAACTGGGTCATCTATGACCTCCTCTTCTATGTCCTGTGCACCTTCCTCTGTGTCACCGTGTAAGACGGTGCTATAGCGTTCGTGACGGGGCTCCATAGTCTCATCAGGGTCAGATTCTGGATCAGTACACTGCGAGGGCAAAGTTGTGATCTGAGTCAAAGGATCAGCATAATAATCTGGCTGTGGCTGTGCATCTGTGTACTCCATGTCCGATTCATCTTGTAATGGGCATGGCCTGCTTACAATTTCCCTTTCTAACCCAGGAACGGTATGTGTAAAGAGCTCCATGGAGTAACCCGTTGTGTCGCCTGACGCATCCTTCTCTTTTGTTCTGGGTGAAGAACGCAAGAAAGCGACTTGTCCCTGACCAAGAACATCCACTGATAACGTGCTGCTTTTACATTTTGCACTTTCCGAAGAGGAGGCAAAAGAGCTAGAGGCAGAGTCAGCAAGGAAAGCCAAAACTTGTTCCTGCTGCTCCGGCTTTAAAAGCGGTTTTCCTACTCCCAGAAAAGGGAGCGTTCAAGGCCTTGTGTAACCAGACGATGACGGTGGCTGAACAACTCGAGACTTAGGTGCTATATTGCTTTTCCCACGACCACCTGATGCTCCACCACCACTACCATCATTACCAGCTGGCAATGACCGCCCACGGCCACGACCTCTTCCACCAGACTTCCTTATTCTTGGAAATATGTAACCAAACTAACAAACTGTATTTGGTACTGTAAAACCAGTTACAAGGTGGACGCAAAATTGTTGTGAATTTAAATCTCCCTTTATAGGTGTATGAGACTGCAGGGAAAATCAGGCCCACTGTATTACAGTACACAGTTTCAGTGGCAGACAGTGGCTGACAGATATGCCACTAACAGGACTGACACAGATGCACACACTGGAAATAAAAATCTCCCCTTCTTTTTTTTATATGGAAGACTAGTGAATAAATCTGGCCCACTGTATTACAGTATATTTTCTGTGGCAGAAAATGACTGACAGATACCACAGACTGGACTGGCACAGATGCACAGATTTGCCAATATTAATCTCCCTTTTTTGTTTTTATATGGAAGACTAGTGAATAATTATGGCCCACTGTTTTACAGTATTGTTTCTGTGGTAGAAAATGACAGACAGATACCACAGACTGGACTGGCACAGATGCACAGATTTGCCAATATTAATCTCCCCTTTTTGTTTTTATATGGAAGACTAGTGAATAAATCTGGCCCACTGTTTTACAGTATTGTTTCTGTGGCAGAGAATGACTTACAGACAGATACCACAGACTGGACTGGCACAGATGCACAGATTTGCCATTATTAATCTCCCCTTCTTTTTTTTATGGGAGACTAGTGAATAAATCTGGCCCACTGTTTTACAGTTTTGTTTCTGTGGCAGAAAATGACTGACAGATAACACAGACTGGTCTGGCACATATGCACAGATTTGCCAATATTAATCTCCCCTTCTTTTTTTGTGATGGGAGACTAGTGAATAAATTTGGCCCACTGTTTTACAGTATTGTTTATGTGGCAGAAAATGACAGACAGATACCACAGACTGGACTGGCACAGATGCACAGATTTGCCAATATTAATCTCCCCTTTTTGTTTTTATATGGAAGACTAGTGAATAAATCTGGCCTGTTGTGAATTCTGTGGCTGAATTCACTCCTGTGGTCACAAGTGGTACTGCAGCTTCTGAGCTTCCTCCCTCAGGTGTTCTGGTGAGCTCGTTGGCTGCTTTGTTATTTAACTCTGCCTGATTCTGTCTTCCTTGCTCCTTGTCAATGTTCCAGTGTTGGATCTGAGCTTCTGGATCTTTCCTGTGGCCTGCTGCTCTGCTTAGATAAGTGCTTCTTTTTTTTGTTGCTACTTTTTCTGTCCAGCTTGTCAATTCGTTTTGCTGGAAGCTCTGAGACGCAAAGGGTGTACCGCCGTGCCGTTAGTTCAGCACGGTGGGTCTTTTTGCCCCCTTTGCGTGATTTTTTGCTTTAGGGTTTTTTTTGTAGACTGCATAGTTCTCTTTGCTATCCTCGCTCTATCTAGAATATCGGGCCTCACTTTGCTGAATCTATTTCATCCCTACGTTTGTCTTTTCATCTTGCTAACAGTCATTATATGTGGGGGGCTGCCTTTTCCTTTGGGGTATTTCTCTGGGGCAAGTCAGGCTTGTTTTTCTATCTTCAGGCTAGTCAGCTCCTCAGGCTGTGCCGAGTTGCATAGGTAGTGTCAGGCGCAATCCACAGCTGCCTTTAGCTGTGTTTAGGATAGGTTCAGGTATTGCGGTCTACAGAGATTCCACGTCTCAGAGCTCGTTCTATTGTTTTTGGGTTATTGTCAGATCACTGTATGTGCTCTGATTGCTGGCACACTGTGTCACTGGATTGCCTTCATAACACTGGCCCACTGTTTTACAGTATTGTTTCTGTGGCAGAAAATGACTGACAGATAACACAGACTGGACTGGTACAGATGCACAGATTTGCCAATATTAATCTCCCCTTCTTTTTTTTTAATGGGAGACTAGTGAATAAATCTGGCCCACTGTTTTACAGTATTGTTTCTGTGGCAGAAAATGACAGACAGATACCACAGACTGAACTGGCACAGATGCACAGATTTGCCAATGTTAATCTCCCCTTTTTGTTTTTATATGGAAGACTAGTGAATAAATCTGGCCCACCGTTTTACAGTATAGTTTCTGGGGCAGAAAATGACTGACAGATACCACAGACTGGACTGGCACAGATGCACAGATTTGCCAATATTAATCTCCCCTTTTTGTTTTTATATGGAAGACTAGTGAATAAATCTGGCCCACTGTTTTACAGTATTGTTTCTGTGGCAGAGAATGACTTACAGACAGATACCACAGACTGGACTGGCACAGATGCACAGATTTGCCATTATTAATCTCCCCTTCTTTTTTTTATGGGAGACTAGTGAATAAATCTGGCCCACTGTTTTACAGTTTTGTTTCTGTGGCAGAAAATGACTGACAGATAACACAAACTGGTCTGGCACATATGCACAGATTTGCCAATATTAATCTCCCCTTCTTTTTTTGTGATGGGAGACTAGTGAATAAATTTGGCCCACTGTTTTACAGTATTGTTTATGTGGCAGAAAATGACAGACAGATACCACAGACTGGACTGGCACAGATGCACAGATTTGCCAATATTAATCTCCCCTTTTAGTTTTTATATGGAAGACTAGTGAATAAATCTGGCCTGTTGTGAATTCTGTGGCTGAATTCACTCCTGTGGTCACAAGTGGTACTGCAGCTTCTGAGCTTCCTCCCTCAGGTGTTCTGGTGAGCTCGTTGGCTGCTTTGTTATTTAACTCTGCCTGATTCTGTCTTCCTTGCTCCTTGTCAATGTTCCAGTGTTGGATCTGAGCTTCTGGATCTTTCCTGTGGCCTGCTGCTCTGCTTAGATAAGTGCTTCTTTGCTTTTGTTGCTACTTTTTCTGTCCAGCTTGTCAATTCGTTTTGCTGGAAGCTCTGAGACGCAAAGGGTGTACCGCCGTGCCGTTAGTTCGGCACGGTGGGTCTTTTTGCCCCCTTTGCGTGGTTTTTTTGCTTTAGGGTTTTTTTTGTAGACTGCATAGTTCTCTTTGCTATCCTCACTCTATCTAGAATATCGGGCCTCACTTTGCTGAATCTATTTCATCCCTACGTTTGTCTTTTCATCTTGCTAACAGTCATTATATGTGGGGGGCTGCCTTTTCCTTTGGGGTATTTCTCTGAGGCAAGTCAGGCTTGTTTTTCTATCTTCAGGCTAGTCAGCTCCTCAGGCTGTGCCGAGTTGCATAGGTAGTCTCAGGCGCAATCCACAGCTGCCTTTAGTTGTGTTTAGGATAGGTTCAGGTATTGCGGTCTACAGAGATTCCAAGTCTCAGAGCTCGTTCTATTGTTTTTGGGTTATTGTCAGATCACTGTATGTGCTCTGATTGCTGGCACACTGTGTCACTGGATTGCCTTCATAACACTGGCCCACTGTTTTACAGTATTGTTTCTGTGGCAGAAAATGACTGACAGATAACACAGACTGGACTGGCACAGATGCACAGATTTGCCAATATTAATCTCCCCTTCTTTTTTTTTAATGGGAGACTAGTGAATAAATCTGGCCCACTGTTTTACAGTATTGTTTCTGTGGCAGAAAATGACAGACAGATACCACAGACTGAACTGGCACAGATGCACAGATTTGCCAATGTTAATCTCCCCTTTTTGTTTTTATATGGAAGACTAGTGAATAAATCTGGCCCACCGTTTTACAGTATAGTTTCTGGGGCAGAAAATGACTGACAGATACCACAGACTGGACTGGCACAGATGCACAGATTTGCCAATATTAATCTCCCCTTTTTGTTTTTATATGGAAGACTAGTGAATAAATCTGGCCCACTTTTTTACAGTATTGTTTCTGTGGCAGAAAATGACAGACAGATACCACAGACTGACAAATGTGTTAGACCGCACCCAATACTGACACCGTCTCCATGGACATCAGGGCGCTCGTCCACACCAGGGGGTCGGTCCCAGCAAGAGAGTCCACAATCGAAGTATAAAAAGGACAGCGCCACACCAGGAAGTGACAGACAGTAACCTTCTTTATTCTGCCTCCTGCGGCGACGTTTCGGTCCGTGGACCTTTTTCAAGCACAGTACAATCCCAATTCAACCACCATTTTATACCATTAGACACATGGTTAACCCACAACCAATGGGAGTGCCCTGACATCATAGAAAAAACAACAATATTACAAACATTATACAAAACAATAAAAACAGTATACAATGCGAAACAACCCGTAACCAACCTCCCCATATACAGGAAAATCCCCCTTGATCGCTCTCCATATCATTAAACACTCCATAGATCACATATAAACACTCCCGGCTACATAGATGTAAACATACCATCCCATCCAATATAAGACATGCATCGGTGGTTGCCATGGCTCCATAGGTGTGCCCGGGGTAAGCTTTGCTCAATCAGAAAACAGCGCCGGCCACATGTGACCGCACCGTACCTGACATGCAGCGCCCATCCCCGCACAGACTCACGGGCCCCACCATCATTGCGCATGTCCTAACGGCAGATCCACCCACCAACATCCCACTCCAGGGCTTCTGTGTGCATCAACGGAGTCCACTTATGAGCGCTATATTCCCAACGCCCAGTACTGCGCAGGTCCGGGTAACCTCCCCCACTGCGCATGACCGTACATGGCAGCCGCACAGCATAGTCTCCAATAGGCACTTCAGTGCGCATGTCCGCGGCGTAACCGCTATAGTCCAGCTGTATATATATAAAAAAAAAATCCTCTCCATGTCTCTTCAGGATGTAGTAGTGCACATATCATAGCGCGTCCATGTAAGGTCCATAATCCATGTGCAATTGCAGAGGAGTAACGCCACCAGGGCCATATGTAAATGCCGACCATAAATGTCAAATGGATAGAGTAGGTATGTTGCCGGATATACTAATAAACAAGGTACTCAAAGGCATCCTCTTAATCCTTGGACCCTGTAATGATAGATTAGAAAAGAGAGACCTGTTCCGATCGCATAATGTGCATAGTCCTCACATATACAGCGCTATGGGTCACCATATGGATAGCGAAGCCTATTACAATTGACCATAGGTATAGTACATACAAAATATTTAATTAAACTCCTATTCTAACAAAAAACACTAACTCACCCCAAAGGGTCATAGAGAGTTTACATTTGAACAGGGGACAATTAGTACCAGGGATTCCCAGCCCATCTCCCATACTGGTACTAGCCCAGCCTCAAGTTGCTTAGCATTTGCAATCTGCCAAGGGCAGGCACATTCAGCCTAGAGTGGCCATTTGCACATATTCACAATAGCATACCTCTTATCATAGAGAGGTGTGGGCATACCCGCTACCACATATAGTATGGGGAGATGGAGAAATGCAGTTATGGGAAATATTGAATCACATATCGCATACAATAATAAAAACAGTGGTTAAAAACAATACACCAATGAGGAACCACAATTAACCCAAAGGATGCTAGAGAAAAATACTCTGCTGGTACTCAATATTCATGCCCCTCGGAGATAACGTATCGAGTTCAAATATCCATTTTAACTCTTTCTTTTTCAAGAGAGAAACCCGATCCCCACCACGTCTGAGCACAGGAACATCATCTATAATTCTATATCTAAGCTGATTGACCCATATCATGGAAGTGCCTAGGTACCGAAAGTTCAACACGTAGAGTTCTTATAGTGCTTTTATGTTTGCTGATCCTAGCCCTGACCTCCATTGTAGTCTCCCCTACATAGTAGAGGCCACATGGATAGCTCAGAACATAGACCGCAAAACTACTTCTACAGGTATAGCGTTTCCGTATCTCATACTTCCTATCCGTATGGGGGTGATAAAAAGAAGCCCCCTTCACCATGTTATTACAACACGCACAATTCAAACATGGAAATTTACCCAGGCTCGGACGACCAAAAGTGGTCTGTAACTCCCTTTTCGAGCTGCCAATATCTGACAGCACCAACTCATCCTTTAGATTTCTATTTCTCCTATAGGAGAGCAACGGAGGGAATTTGAACTCCTGAATGTTGGTATGACCACGACTCAATAGTGGCCAGTGTCTTCTTATAACACCTGAAATTTGGTTACTAAGACCATTGTACGCCGTAACGAACGGAATCCTCTTATCCGTTAGAGCTCTCACCCTGGGATCAAGGAGTTCAACACGTTCTTTAGATAAAGCTCTAGCCTTAAACCCAGCCAAATCAGTCCCAGGATACCCTCTTGCAAGGAATTTGAGGCACATCTCATTCAGTCTTTTATCCACTAGAGTATCATTTGAAACAATTCTTCTCACCCGAAATAACTGGCTCCACGGCAGGGACTCCACCATACGGCATGGATGTTCACTGGAGAAGTGCAATAAATTATTCCTGTCCATATGTTTAACAAATAAATCGGTATGTAGGAGACCATCAGACTTATAGACACAAATGTCCAGAAATTGCATCTTGGACTGTGAACAGTCCATAGTGAAGCCCAACCCAGGGTATATACCATTCAAATAGCAATGGAACTGTTCAAGTTCATTTCAATCACCATCCCATATCAGGAAAATATCGTCAATGTAGCGCCGCCAGCCCCTAACACGGCCCCAGAGCGGCGAGCTGTACACATGTTCGCCCTCCAGGACAGCCATATAGATATTAGCATATGTAGGGGCCACATTGGACCCCATGGCTGTCCCGCGGCGCTGCAAATAGAACTCATCCCCAAAGAGAAAAAAATTCCTCCCAAGGAAGAACTCCAGCAGTGCCAGGGCGAACCGTGCACACTCCGGAGCCATATCGGAGCCGGCAAGCGCCACACCGACAGCAGATAAACCCCTGGTGTGTTCTATAGACGTATATAGGGATGTAACATCAAAGGAGACCAACCAGGTGGAATCACTGACCTGCACACCCTCCAAGGATCTGATAAAGTCACTGGTATCCCTCACATAGGAGGGTGCCAAAGTGGCAAATTTCCTCAACAATCGATCCAAAAAGATCGCCGCCTTGTTGCATAGAGACCCCCTGCCCGACACAATCGGGCGACCAGTGGGCCTCTGTAAATCCTTATGAATTTTAGGGAGGGTGTACAGGACAGGAACCGCCGGGTGGTCTACCCTGAGATATTTAGCCAATTTGGTATCTATGAGGCCATCATGTAGCGCCTCATCAATCATATTGTCCAACTCCAATTTATACACCTGGGTAGAAGCCCTGGAGTGGGATGTTGGTGGGTGGATCTGCCGTTAGGACATGCGCAATGGTGGTGGGGCCCGTGAGTCTGTGCGGGGATGGGCGCTGCATGTCAGGTATGGTGCGGTCACATGTGGCCGGAGCTGTTTTCTGATTGAGCAGAGCTTACCCTGGGCACACCTATGGAGCCATGGCAACCACCGATGCATGTCTTCTATTGGATGGGGTGGTATGTTTACATCTATGTAGCCGGGAGTGTTTATATGTGATCTATGGAGTGTTTAATGATATGGAGAGCGATCAAGGGGGAATTTTCCTGTTTATGGGGAGGTTGGTTACGGGTTGTTTCGCATTGTATACTGTTTTTATTGTTTTGTATAATGTTTGTAATATTGTTGTTTTTTCTATGATGTCAGGGCACTCCCATTGGTTGTGGGTTAACATGTGGGTGTGTCTAATGGTATAAAATGGTGGTTGAATTGGGATTGTACTGTGCATGAAAAAAGTCCACGGACCGAAACGTCGCCGCAGGAGGCAGAATAAAGAAGGTTACTGTCTGTCACTTCCTGGTGTGGCGCTGTCCTTTTTATACTTCGATTGTAGATACCACAGACTGGACTGGCACAGATGCACAGATTTGCCAATATTAATCTCCCCTTTTTGTTTTTATATGGAAGACTAGTGAATATATCTGGCCCACTGTTTTACAGTATAGTTTCTGTGGCAGAAAATGACTGACAGACAGATACCACAGACTGGACTGGCACAGATGCACTGATTGGCAATATAAATCTCCCTTTTTAGGTGTGGGACAGTGCAGAAAAATACAGGCCCACTGTTTCACACTACACAGTTTCAGGGGCAGAAAGTGGCTTGAAGATATATAAAAAAAAATAAAAATAAAAAAAGGGACTGTACTACAATTACTATCTCCCTATAGTAATCTCAGAAAAGTATGGCAGACAGCAATAAAAAGGACTGCTGCACACAAAAGTGTGGACAAACAAACAAGATAGCTGTGCAGAAAGGAAGGCGCAACAGGATTTGTGCTTTGAAAAAAGCAGTTGGTTTGCACAGCGGCGTACAAACAGCAATGCAGCTATCAGGGAGCCTTAAAAGGCAGCCTAATAAGCTACAGAGCTAATGCACAGAAATCTAGCCTCCACTGTCCCTGCAAGGAAAAGGTGGCGTTGGACAGTGGAAATCGTTACAGCACAAGCGGTTTGGGGGTTTATATTCCCTGCCTAACGCTATCCTTGCTTCTGACGAAGTGGCAGCAACCTCTCCCTATGCTCAGATCAGCAGCAGTAAGATGGCGGTCGGCGTGCACGCCCCTTTATAGCCCCTGTGACACCGCAGAAAGCAAGCCAATCACTGCCATGCCCTTCTCTAAGATGGTGGGGACCGAGAACTATGTCATCATGCTGCCCACACTCTGCGTCCTCCTTCATTGGCTGAGAAATGGCGCTGAACGCGTCAAATGAAATGCGACTTTGGCGCGAAGGTCGCGTACCGCATGGCCGATCCCACGCTGGGATTGGATCGGATTTCATTAAACCCGACTTTGCCAAAAGTCGGCGACTTATGAAAATAACCGATCTGTTTCGCTCAACCCTAGTGGACAGTTCAAGGGGTGGAGGCGGGGCTGGGGTGGCACCTGGACAGATGTTGTGAATTCTGTGGTCAAGCTCCCTCCTGTGGTCATGAGTGGTACTTCGGCTGGTTCTGTCTATGAGCTTCCTCTGGTGGATGTGAGTGGGGCTGCGGCTTCTGAGTTTCCTTCCTCAGGTGACGAGGTTAAGTCGTTAGGGGCTGCTCTATTTAACTCCACCTAGTTCTTTGTTCCTGGCCTCCAGTCAATGTTCCAGTATTGGTCTTGCTTTCTCCTGGATCGTTCTTGTGGCCTGTCTGCTCTGCATAAGCTAAGTTTTGCTTGTGTTACTTTTGTTTGCTATATTTTCTGTCCAGCTTGCTTTATTGGTTTTTCTTGCTTGCTGGAAGCTCTGAGACGCAGAGGGAGCACCTCCGTACCGTTAGTCGGTGCGGAGGGTCTTTTTGCCCTTCTGCGTGGTTGTTTGTAGGTTTTTGTGCTGTCCGCAAAGCTATCTTTCCTATCCTCGGTCTATTCAGTAAGTTGGGCCTCACTTTGCTATAATCTATTTCATCTCTGTGTTTGTATTTTCATCTTAACTCACAGTCATTATATGTGGGGGGCTGCCTTTTCCTTTGGGGAATTTCTCTGAGGCAAGGTAGGCTTATTTTTCTATCTTCAGGGCTAGCTAGTTTCTCAGGCTGTGCCGAGTTGCATAGGGAGCGTTAGGCGCAATCCACGGCTACCTCTAGTGTGGTATGATAGGATTAGGGATTGCGGTCAGCAGAGTTCCCACGTCTCAGAGGTCGTCCTATGTTAGTAACTATCAGGTCACTTTGTGTGCTCTTAACCACTAGGTCCATTGTGGTTCTGAATCACCTGTTCATAACAGTACTGGAGGCCCAAAGTACTAATGCTTCTCAATAGAGGAAAAGAGAAGTTCTGAGACCATTTTTTTTTCTCTGCACTGTGTTTTGTCTTTCTTTTCCCCTAGAAATTTGGGTGGTTCAGGACACAGGTGTAGTGATGAGCATTGATTTGTCTTTTTCCTCGGCTTTCCATCCTCAGACAAATGGCCAGACTGAACGAACCAATCAGACCTTGGAAACATATCTGAGATGTTTTGTTTCTGCCGATCAGGATGATTGGGTGTCCTTTTTGCCTTTGGCTGAGTTCGCCCTTAATAATCGGGCCAGCTCGGCTACTTTGGTTTCGCCGTTTTTCTGCAATTCTGGTTTCCATCCTCGTTTCTCTTCAGGGCAGGTTGAGTCTTCCGACTGTCCTGGTGTGGATACTGTGGTGGATAGGTTGCAGCAGATTTGGACTCATGTGGTGGACAATTTGACATTGTCTCAGGAGAAGGCTCAACGTTTTGCTAACCGCAGGCGCTGTGTGGGTCCCCGACTTCGTGTTGGGGATTTGGTTTGGTTGTCATCTCGTTATATTCCTATGAAAGTTTCCTCTCCTAAGTTTAAGCCTCGTTTCATTGGTCCGTATAGGATTTCTGAGTTTCTTAATCCTGTGTCTTTTCGTTTGACCCTTCCAGCTTCTTTTTCCATCCATAACGTATTCCATAGGTCATTGTTGCGGAGATACGTGGCACCTGTGGTTCGATCCGTTGATCCTCCTGCCCCGGTTTTGGTTGAGGGGGAATTGGAGTATATAGTGGAGAAGATTTTGGATTCTCGTGTTTCGAGACGGAAACTCCAGTACCTGGTTAAGTGGAAGGGTTATGGTCAGGAAGATAATTCCTGGGTCTTTGCCTCTGATGTTCATGCTGCCGATCTGGTTCGTGCCTTTCATTTGGCTCATCCTGGTCGGCCTGGGGGCTCTGGTGAGGGTTCGGTGACCCCTCCTCAAGGGGGGGGGTACTGTTGTGAATTCTGTGGTCAAGCTCCCTCCTGTGGTCGAGAGTGGTACTTTGGCTGGTTCTGTCTATGAGCTTCCTCTGGTGGATGTGAGTGGGGCTGCGGCTTCTGAGTTTCCTTCCTCAGGTGATGAGGTTAAGTCGTTAGGGGCTGCTCTATTTAACTCCACCTAGTTCTTTGTTCCTGGCCTCCAGTCAATGTTCCAGTATTGGTCTTGCTTTCTCCTGGATCGTTCTTGTGGCCTGTCTGCTCTGCATAAGCTAAGTTTTGCTTGTGTTACTTTGGTTTGCTATATTTTCTGTCCAGCTTGCTTTATTGGTTTTTCTTGCTTGCTGGAAGCTCTGAGACGCAGAGGGAGCACCTCCGTACCGTTAGTTGGTGCGGAGGGTCTTTTTGCCCCTCTGCGTGGTTGTTTGTAGGTTTTTGTGCTGTCCGCAAAGCTATCTTTCCTATCCTCGGTCTATTCAGTAAGTCGGGCCTCACTTTGCTATAATCTATTTCATCTCTGTGTTTGTATTTTCATCTTAACTCACAGTCATTATATGTGGGGGGCTGCCTTTTCCTTTGGGGAATTTCTCTGAGGCAAGGTAGGCTTATTTTTCTATCTTCAGGGCTAGCTAGTTTCTCAGGCTGTTGCATAGGGAGCGTTAGGCGCAATCCACGGCTACCTCTAGTGTGGTATGATAGGATTAGGGATTGTGGTCAGCAGAGTTCCCACGTCTCAGAGCTCGTCCTATATTAGTAACTATCAGGTCACTTTGTGTGCTCTTAACCACTAGGTCCATTGTGGTTCTGAATCACCTTTTCATAACAGGCAGAGTCTCGAGCAGGCCTCGAAAATGTTGCCAGTATGGGGCCCCGAGATTCCTAGTGGAAGCGCTGGGTATCTCCACCACACCGGTCATACCAGCAAAGGTCTGGAACATCTGTGAACAGTGGGGGCTTCTGATGGCTACAGTCCATATTAAGGGTGGGGGATCCATACAACTCTTACAATTTTTAGCTTTGTAAAAAGCAGACTTTTTGTGTGCAAAAAAAAACTCTTTAAAATGCCAACTGTGGCCAGGCGTCACAAGGGATTCCTATAAATATTTTATAATTTTTCTCAGCTCTTTTAATCCAGGGGGCTGCTAGTTTTTCTTCCATCAGATGATTGCACGGTGTGTGGTGTGACAGACCCTGAACAAGCAGTGGGTGTTGTTAGATTTGAGCACTGAAGAATTATGATTAGAGCTCTGAATATAAATAAAGAGGGAGTAAATTAAGAATTTAACCGCTGATGCATCTTGACAAAATATTGCAGCTGATGGGAATGTATGGTGTAATAATGAAGCAGGGATACAGATCAACATGGGTAGGGCTGGTGAACTTTTACCGATTAGCATCTAAGGAATACAGTGTAATTTTATCGTACTGAACTACACACTGGACCGTGAGCATTTGCATTTCCATCGAAGTAAACCTGCTGAGTAGATATAATGAGGATAAACAAGTGGGATTTCCAGAAATGGTTGAGGCTGCTGTCTACAACTGAAAACACATGTCAGTTATCGTATATCTAGGCATATGACCTCAGAGTCAACATAATATTGTCTAATTCATTCCATACACTTATCTGACTGATGAGTGACAGATCCATGAGGTTGAACATGTTGCAAAAAAGAGTTAATTATGACCTGGCGGCAAGTTTTCATATCCCCTACAGCACTCTTGCAGGCAATTTAGGCATTACACAATTCTGATTCAAAATTGTTAGTTCTAATACACTTATTGACTTAAACACTAGCTCCTCTGGATTAAAGCTGGTCATGCACATGAGATAGTTGTTGGGCAAATCATTCCATATTCGTTTGGCAGACAGCTATCTTTCCCATCTACCTCATACAGATAAACTCTACGTTTCGCTGAGTGTTCATGCGTTTTCACTTGGAGAGAAGAGAAAGTCCAACTGCCCTCTCCTTCCACCGAAATTGGTGGGTTTGGCTGACAGTCATCTAATGTGTATGATACATTAAATGGCACTTTTTATAATGATCTAAAATCTACCTCTTGTAAAATCAGAAGCTCAGGCTTTTTCTCAGCCCTTCTTCCATGCTTTTTTTTTTCTTTACTGAAGATCTCCCTATTCAGATTGACTGAGATGTAAAAACACAAACCCACCCTAAATTTAAGAAAAATGTATCTAGAGAGTTGACTGCCCCATTCATGGGCGTACCCACCGTGGGGCAGGGGGGGCAGCTGCTTCCCCTAGAAGCAGGGGTGCGTCACGCACCTATCATGATGAGGCCTGGCCACCTGTTTTTCCTGCCGCCGGCCCTTTACGTCTTTGGGTACGGCGGCTTTATAGGTGCGAGCATCAGTGAGTCAGTGGCCCGAGTGCCCTGCACATAGGGGTTAAGAACGCCTGACGTTGAACGGCAGGATGTTCTTTGTGGGCAGAGAGAGAGCGCTCTGCTCTTCCCGTCTCCCTCTGGTTGCAGCGCACCGCTGAACGTATCAGGATCAGGTTTTAGGCATCCGGAGGAGCTCCTAGTAATCACTCGCTCCTGAGGCAATCACTACAGGTGCTGAGCTGGGGCCTGGGGCTGGGCTGATGTATATAGAGGGGATAGCTGTGGCTGGGCTGATGTATTGTATATACAGGGGCTGGGGGCTGGCTGGTCTGATGTATATACAGGTGCTGGGGGCTTGGGCTGATGTATTTACAGGGGCTGGGGGCTGGCTGTGGCTGGGCTGATGTATATACAGGTGGTGCTGGGCTCAGTGGGCTGGGGCTGGTGATGATATATGGTGCTGGGTTCAGTGGGCTGGGGCTGGTGATGATGTATATACAGGTGCTGGGCTCAGTGCGCTGGGGCTGGTGATGATGTATATACTGGTATGGGGCTCATTATACTGTATGGAGTTATTATATTGGGAACATTATACTGCATGGAGCAAAATATGGGAATCTTTATTCTGTATGGAGCAATATATGGGGCATGTTATTCTGTATGGAGTGCTATGTGGTGCCCATAATAATGTATGTAGCAATATATGTGGCTTATTATTCTGTACGGAGCAAGATATGGGGCTCATTATTCTGTATGGAGTAATATATGGGGCTCATTATACTGTATGGAGCAAAATATGGTATCCAAAATACTGTGTGGAGCAATATATGGGGCTCATTATTCTGTATGGAGCAATATATGGGGCATGTTATTCTGTATGGAGCGCTATGCGGTGCCCACAATACCGTATGGCGGACGATGTGGTGCCCATAATACTGTATGGAGCAATATATGGGGCTCATTATACTGTATGGAGCAAAATATGGGGCTCATTATTCTGTATGGAGCAATATATGAGGCATGTTATTCTGTATAAAGTGCTATGTGGTGCCCAGAATACTGTATGGAGGACTATACTGTCTGATTTATGACCTATTGTAGAATGTACAATAGTTATCACTCATGTAATGCATGGGGGGACTGTATATAAGATGGGAGCCCTATGGGGTGATGTATATGTGTTTGTGGGGGGGGGGGGCGTCGTTTTGATGTTTACCTCAGGCAGCGGTGTGGCTAGGTTCACCCCTGGCTATAAGTAAAAAAATATATTATTATTATTCCTGCGCTTTATAGTTACCTCGCAGCGCTCCCCCTGGGACCACCGGTGACTTTTGATCCCATGCCTGGGCCGCAGCGAGCATGGGTTCTAGGACCCGGGAGCACCATGTGACTGGTGATGTCGCCCAGTCACATGGTGCTGTTTAAGGTTCTGTGCCAGGTCCTACAGTGCCGAGATGTGGAGCGATCACCGAAATATGCAAATTGTCTCTTCAGAGAGGAAGAAGACTAGAACTCTAGTGCCACCTATTGGAAGTAGCAATCCTAACAGTCAATGTCATGAGGAGCATTGTGGCTTTAAGTCTCCTCACCTTGACATGCTTAACATGTCACTCTCCGCAAGGAGAAACGATACTTCTTGGATCCCGTTCAGACACCTCTCAATCAGCCAAACCAGATCTCCACTTTGGACTGATGAGGGGCAGTACCCTGAAACACAGTGTCTGCAAATTGAGATCTGGCTTGGCTCTTATCCTAAGTCATGTGACAAGGCTCGTTAAAGAGTCAACATTGATTGTTAGGATTGATACTTCCAATAGGTGGCACTAGAGTGCTAGTCCTCTCTGAAGAGACAATTTGCATATAGTTTTCTTAAAATTTTCATTTCATTAACCTTTTTCATTCTAAAATTTTACAACCTGAACGACCATGGCATCCCCCCCTAGTTTTGATCCTGGGTTTGCCCATGGCCCCATTGTCTAGACTGTTCATAAAGGACTTTAACTTCTATTGCAATAGGCTAGAGGGGAACTCTTGGACCCACTATTAGAGGGTAACTTAATCGCCCATTTTAGAATTTTGTAAGTATTTTGATTGATCTCAAGAAAGTATTCAACCTGCCTGAACCTCGTGTGATCCCCTTTCACAGACAAATTGACCTGATAGAAAACTATATTGGTTCTAAAGAAATAGAAAAAAAAGAAAGACCAGAGATGACCATACAGCATTCTACAGAGTCTCTACAACCTGAGGGTACCAACACAACCTCCTCACCAAAACCAATTGAGTCATCTACAGTCACCAGGAAAAATACAAAAACAACCTCAAAACCTCTAAATGAGTCCATCAAGCTACAAAATAAGTTGGCAAAATCACAAGTGACCACCCAAAGACCAAATTTTAAGACCAAACCACAGAATGCAATAACTACAAAACCTATACCGGAGCCAACCAAAAAGAGTTCGCCCTCAACAACCTTTAACTACTTGGGAAATAACTATGCGACTGATGACACGCACGTCCATTCTGTAAGTCTAAACTTTTGAAATGTGAATGCTACAAATTAATTTTTCCAATGTTTGATATCAGATTTTAGTTGGTTGTTGCTTGTCAGTGTTGGTGAAGGGTTGAAAAGATTAGAATTTTACTTGCTTAAGGATGCTCCAGGGGCATGTGGGAAATCATGATACATGGATGGGATGGAGGGGAGAGATTATGAGGTTCAGGAGCTGCCTCTTCTTTGGAATAACATCTAAAGATGGTTTCCCAGTAAAAATTAAGACCTAAACCTTAGAGGAATTTATTAATTGTTTTGATTTTTCCTCCATTCTGGAATGGAGAGTGCAGGTTCACAAACCCCCATAGTCAAATGGGTGATAACATCAATAAGTCTCATCTTTTCCCATAACATCTGTAGAACCTGTATCAATTACACATTAGCCCCTAAATATATAACCCTGATATTTCTCATTGGTACAACTGCTACATGGCCACCTGGATATTAAAGTGGCCAACATTTATTAATTTTGGTAATAAAGTAATCTAATGTAAAATGTGTTATAAATCTTATTTCTTTCTTATTTATTTTGAAAACCATCATCAAGCTGTTGATGGATCAGGTTTCCTCTTAAAAAGATCAGTAGGCTGTTGATGGATGTGTTTTCTTGTTATTAATTAACACTAAACTTATTAACACCTCACTACCTCTGAATCCATGCAAAATGCTGTTTATGAATCTTATTATGGCTCTGTGACTTTCAGCAGTAGCGGAACCTAGGAGCTCTGATAGATATGTTCTGTGTACGAGTTTGACTGTGTCACTGGTAAAGGCTTACATCATCGTTATTACTGGGGACGGGTGAGGACAATAGGAAGATAAATTTGAATGTCCACCAAGCCTTGGTTGAAGAACATGGGAATGTGGGTAAAGTTGTACCAGGGCATATTGGGATGTCTGTTGTGAATTCTGTGGCAGAGCTCCCTCCTGTGGTCACAAGTGGTACTTCGGCTGATTCTCTCTATGAGCTTCCATTGGTGGAGGAGAGTGGTACTGCGGCTTCTGAGTTTCCTTCCTCAGGTGATGTGGTGAAGTCGTTAGGTGCTGCTCTATTTAACTCCACCTAGTGCTTTGATCCTGGCCTCCAGTCAATGTTCTAGTATTGGACTTGCTTCCTCCTGGATCGTTCCTGTGGCCTGCTGCTCTGCATAGCTAAGTTGCTCTTGTGTTATTTTTGTTTGCTGTTTTTTCTGTCCAGCTTGTTTATTTGGTTTTTCTTGCTTGCTGGAAGCTCTGGGACGCAGAGGGTTTACCTCCGTGCCGTTAGTCCGTACGGAGGGTCTTTTTGCCCCCTTTGCGTGGTTGTTTGTAGGGTTTTGTGTTGACCGCAAAGTTACCTTTCCTATCCTCGCTCTGTTCAGAAAGTCGGGCCTCACTTTGCTAAATCTATTTCATCTCTACATTTGTCTTTTCATCTTAACTCACAGTCATTATATGTGGGGGGCTGCCTTTTCCTTTGGGGTATTTCTCTGAGGCAAGGTAGGCTTATTTTCTATCTTCAGGCTAGCTAGTTTCTCAGGCTGTGCCGAGTTGCATAGGGAGCGTTAGGCGCAATCCACGGCTGCCTCTAGTATGGTTGGAGAGGATTAGGGATTGCGGTCAGCAGAGTTCCCACGTCTCAGAGCTCGTTCTATGTTTTTGGGTTATTGTCAGATCACTGTATGTGCTCTGACTTCTATGTCCATTGTGGTACTGAATTACCAGCCATAACAGATGTCATACTGGATTGACCAATACTGTACATATACTTAATTCAAATGACCCATTTTCATAGATGTCACAGACAAGATTGGCTTTTTGTTGAAATGGAGCCAAGTGTAGCATATTCTATTGACTCATCCACCATAGTATACCAAATAGTGCCCCCTAAAAATGTTACTATCCATGCCAAAAGATTCACAAATAACACAACCCAATCAACAGTGACCACCGAAAACCACCCTGGATTCTAAAGTAAATTCCTGACAAAGTGAACATCTGCTATTAGCCAGACTGGTAACAGCAGCTTTGTAGGACTTGTCATAGTATTACATGGACACAATTTATCTTAATAAAGACCACAACCAACTTTTGGTAAAAGAGGCCCTGTGATGACTAGTTGATATCACCGATACCGATGGGAAGCAGCAAACAAATCTTTAAAGTCAGTGGACAAACAGACAACCACTTTGGAATATGTTTCATGTTGTCTGACAATATTGTCAACCCAATCTTCGCATTCACAAGTCAAGCATCTCCTAATCAGCCATGTTAAGTCACAGCCAAAAAAAGGTTTCTCATACTAGAAGCCTCTATATGAGAAGCTCTTCCTTCTTTTGTCCCAGGTCAGTGAACAGCGTACTACTCAAAGAATAAAAAGTTCATTGTTGGGGCCAGGGCCAAGATAAGGGTGTCAAACAATGGTCCTTCAAAAATATAGAAACCTTTGGACAACCCTGTATACATAATCAGTGAGTTCTTCACCTTCACATCTCCACAGAAATGTCCAAACCGCATCAGAGATAAGCTCCAGAGCAAGGAGTTCCAAGATATGTTTTTGGAAAAAATACCAGTTTTGCAGTGGAAGAAACATGCTCAAAAGTCAGAATATGAAAGACTTAAGAAATATAATGGAGCTCAAGGATGGATGGGAGTCACCTGGGAGAGTAAGTTTCTTACTTATTTCATAAACCGTATGTTTTCTGTCTACATCTAAAGCATCACAAAGAGCTGAAACTGTGAATAAGATGCTCCAAAATGGACATATACACTAGTTTTCTTTATCAAAGTCCTCACCAGATTCTTAAAACTACAAAATCATACATTTTCATGTGACCCTTTACTTCCTTAAGCAATAATCTACCCATGTAACGCAGACAAGGTCATGATAGTCACCCTGATGGAAACTGTTCACCTAACTAATATGTTCTTGTATATATTTCACCAGTTATTAATACAACTCTGAATCTGCTGAACTCTACGGGTAATGCCTACATGTTTGACACCTGGCGAGGGCAGTCACCTTGTATTCGATGCGCCGTGGTGGGCAATGGTGGCATTTTAAATGGATCTGGAATGGGACAAGAGATTGATTCCCATGACTATGTCTTCAGGTATGGTATAGTTTCATGTAAAAAAATGCATCAAGGAGGCCATAAATGATGCCCTTCTCATCTTCCAGTTATTGGCTTATCTTGCAGGGTGAATGGCGCCATTACAAACGGTTTTGAGAAGGACGTTGGCAATCGAACTTCATTTTTTTCTTTCTCTACAAATACATTGATGCACTCGTTAATTACATATGGCAAACGTGGATTCAAGGCAGTTCCTAGAACACCGGTAAGATATACACACGGGTTAGCATTGTTAGCTGTAGTTTGACAATAGGCATCTTAGCAACACACTAAAAGAGTCACCCTAAGACTATGTGCCCAAGATCCGGATATAGCAGCACTTTTAAGGCAGCATATTTTTGCTTTGTCCAAAACACTGCCTTCTATTCAATGCAGGTAAATCCGCATGTATTCACTGAACCGTGTGGATTTTCAGCATTCATTACATTCTATTGTTTAAATTTCTGTTGCGGAGAGGAATTGACATGCTGCGGTCCTGAAAGACACACCGCATGTCAGTGTCCGTGGGTGATCCGCAGGTGCACATTCACGCATAGTAGAAACTAAGAGGCCAACTCAACTACATCTGGATTGCATGGCTGAGCAGTGGCATGATTTGACCACTTAGCCGTGAATCCAAGAGAAACTGAGCAACCAGAGCTCAGCACTGTATCTGAGTTCTCTGGCTGAGCTCAGTGTCTTCTGGATTCACAGATGAGAGGTTGCATCATGCCACTGCTCAGTCATGCAATCCAGATGTACCTGAGTTGGCCTCTTCGTGGGACAAATAGATTGTTGTTGGACAGGTGAGGATTATGGTGTTTCTGCTACACATAGCAGGGCTGAAGCTCTGCTGTGTGTGTAACACAAGCGATCAGGAGATCGCAGCTTCTAGTCTCCCATGGAGACAATTGAAGCTAGTAGAAAGTAAACAAAAATGTTTTTAAAAATATTTAAAAATATATAAAAGTTTAAATCACCCCTCATTTGCCCCATTCAAAATAAAACAATTTAAAAAATATTTAAAATACGTATTTGGTATCGCCGGGGTCAGAATCATCCAATCTATCAATATATAAAAAAAATTAACCCGATCTGTAAACAGTGTAACAAGAAAAAAAATCTCCAGCATTGCGCTTTTTTTGGTCGCCACAACATTTCAATAAAATACAATAACTTTAGATCAAAAGATTGTATCTGCACCGAGATGGTATCAATAAAAACATCAGCTTGGCACACAAAAAATAAGCCCTCACCCAGCCCCAGATCACAGAAAATGGTGACACTACAGGTCTCGGAAAATCTCAACTTTTTTTTTTATGAACTTTGTATTTGTTTTTGACCACTTGACTAAAAAAAGAACCTATACTTGTTTAGTATCTACCAACTCGTAATGACCTGAAGAATCATAATGGTAAGTCAGATTTAGCATCTAGTGAACATGGTAAAAAAAACAGCAAAAAAAATTGTGGATTTGCACTTTTTTAACAAAGTTATGGCTCTGGGAAAAAGGTGAGCAAAAAACGGAAACTCAAAATCAGAAAGCCCAAGAAAGATGGTGAAGGGGTTAAGTAAATAACTTAAACTTTTTTTTATAAGCAGTTAAGCTAAAGCAGACAGATGTGGGCTGCATCCCTCAGCTGTCAGCTTTATCTTGGCTGGTTATCAAAATTGGAGGGTGTGATGGTGGGATATGGTATGTGGATATCATTATATTTGTATTACTATTTTACTGATTTTCATGGTGTTCTCCTGTAGGATGAGTTATTTGCTATTTGATGAATGGCTGTGGTTGCTATCTGTTATCCGCCCCCACAGTACTGCATTATTGTCTTCTCACAGGGTCAGTGAATAATCCTGTTTGCTAATATGCTAATGACATATTGAACTAGCTTGTTGAAATAATGAGCTCCTGCGACCTTCTCCCTCCTGATCTGTGAATGAGGAGGGGGACTTTTAAAATATCAGTTGAGACACAGATCAGATCCTGTGTGGAACTATGGTGTGATCACAGCACCTCAGAGAGAAAGAAGCCTATATGGACTATGTAATCCTCTGTCTGCTGAATTGTTGGACTCTCATCTCCCAGGGCTTTTATCCTCTTACTGAACTGCATTCGGCTTCTGGTCTGTCTTATCCTTTGTGTGGTGGATTGTTTATGGATCTTTTGTATTTTTGCCTAAATAATCTTGGGATTGTTCACTCTTCTCTTGCTCTGTTGATTGTGTGATACCGGAGAAGGACCCCTTGACAGAGGGATCCCCATGCATTATTTTATTTCAAATTGTTTAAATAAATTATGATAAAAATAGTGTGGGGTCACTTTTATTTTTTGATAACCAGCCAAGTTAAAGCAGACAGCTGGGGGTTGGCATTCTCAGACTGGGAAGAGGCCTTTAATATTGGCCCTCCCCAGCCTTAAAATAGGAGCCCACAGTTGCTCCAGAAATGGCGCATCTAATAGATGCGTCAATTCGGGCACATTACCTGGCTCTTCCCACTTGTCCTGATGTGGTGGCAAGTGGGGTAATATTTGTGGGGTTGATATCAGCTTTGCATTGTCAGCTGACATCAAGCCTACAGGTTAGTAATAGAGAGACGGCTATAAGACACCCCCATTACTAAACGCCATAGTCTAAATGTAATGAAAACATACATAGAGTAAAGTCCTTTAATTGAAATATTAACAGACTCCTTTATTGGAAATAAACACTTACCACCCTCTTTTACCCATTTATTATTGTAAAATTAAAAATAATAAAACACCATATTCCTCACTTGTCCAATGACAATCCATTTGTTCCATAAAAAGGCCGACTCAGCTATATCTCGACTAAATGGCTGAGTGGTGGCATGATGCGACTGCTAAGCCATGATTCCAGCAGTCACTGAGCATTTTTTAAATTTTGTTTATTTATTTATTGTACAGCCACTAGCGGACGAATACTCTCAACATTGTACGTCTGCTCTCAGTGCCATGAGCGAGACCAGGCATAGGATGATGAGAGTAATACTTTCATCAGCCAACGCCTGTGACCAACGGTAACCGTTTTACCACCTGTCACAGCTGATGACTCACATGCTGTCATCTGTATGACAGTGAGGGAACCGCAGTGCTCTGACCGGCACTAACAAACTTACCGCAGATCAGAGATGGTGTTTCTCGCGCAGTCACACAGATGACAGCGTGAGAAATGCCAGATGTTCGGGCTGCCAAACCCGAACAGTAACATGGACTTCAGAGAGAAGTCCTTGTTCGGGGTCCATGCACGGACACTAGATGTTCGGTACGAACCTCAAACTTTACTATTTGAGTTCTCCCATCCCTAGTTCCCTCATGCAAACCACATTTTATTGTTAATGATACTAGACGACTTTGCCCTGCCCACTAGAATTTCTATGATCCCTGTGATTAATGTGATCCCTATTGCAATACTTATTTTGTAGCATATTTTACTGTGTGTGGTATACCGTCCATGAGAAAAGGGGAGAACTTTGCCTCAGATGGTGTCTAACTGTGACAAAAGGGGCATATATTACAATAGTCCTGGGGAACCACTAATGGAGTAGAACTAGTAAAGTATTGTAAGCAGGGGTGGAACTTTAGGTTATGCAGACATTGCGGTAACAGCCGACCAAGCTGCCCAATCATGATCAGACACAATTGTGGGGAGAATACTTCAAGTTATACCTCTAAATGTGACTATAGGCCCCACTTGTGTGCATAAGTAGAAGTGGTATAGCGTACGTGGCCAGGATATTCAAGACTTATGTCTGAAGATTCCGATCACAGAATGAGAGCTTGTCATATGGACCCATCTGTCCACGCTCATCACTAATTTGGAGAGAGTATCAGTTGAGCTCTTCCTGGAGCCACTTAGTAAATATTGTGGTTTACTTGTCATTCAATGGAAGATAATGTTTTGGGGGGTTTTTGTTTGATTTTTTTCCCCAAAATGACAGAATATTTATTTTACTTTTGTTTAAAACAACTGTAACCTAGAACTGTAGGTCTTTTACATAGGTAAAAATAACCTAATTTAAAGACAACAGAGCTTTTCACAGGATATATTATCAAACTTTCCTGTAAAGATTTTCTATAATTGCATACAAACTACACGTATTTATAACAATGCATTAGAAGCTCTGACAAAATTTCAAAGGACTCATTACAAAATGGAGACAAATGAAACCTAATTGCAGGCACTTATCACCATGGGCAAGTGGGAGACTCTGGGCAGTGATCATCTTCAATTAAAGATCTTGTCCGGAACCTCAATATTGATGGCCCGTCCCCAGGACAGGCCATCAACGTCTGATGGGTGGGGGTGCGAGACCTGGTACCAACACCGATCAGCTGTTCCCAATGATGAACAGAAGTGCTCAGTTGCGGATCTGAAGAACACAACTTCTTCAACTGCACAGTGGTGATGACCAGGTACTGCACATCTGCCCACTATCCAGCTGAGGCCACTACATAGTTAACAGAGCTGAGCAGTTCTGATGCCCATCGACACAGATGTCACACCCAAACTGATCAGACACCAATACCCTACCCCAAGAACAGGCCACCAACGCCAACATCTCGGACAACCCCTCTACTGCCTTTCATTTCATTCCACGAAGTTCATTATCAGAGCACCCATATATAACTGTATATCCTAATAGTGTTCAGAGGTGATTGGATTTTCTTCCTGTCATTTTGTGACTGTTCATCATCTGCCTGAAATTCAGTGCTCTTTTTTTGGTAAAAGGTTAAACAAAAATCTGGAGTCTTCAATAGGAGTTCCTCCTTGCAGGAAAATACAGTGTTGCATAGTTTTCCTATGGCTACTGCATAGGAACAAATGTCTTTTGTGCATTCCAGTGCCAGTCCTATGCATAAAGCAGTCACTTGTTCAGAACAAGCAGATCAGGTTTCAAAGAGCTTGTTAAAAACTGTCCCAACTTCCGAAATCATGTCAGTCATGGGTGGTCATGGAACGGCCATATTTCTGAAACACTTGATTGCACTGCCTTGTAAGAGAACAGGCTCCGAATGCTGCTACCACAAAAGGATTCTGACCATTTATTTTTTCTTGTTGAGCAAGAAATGCCCAGTGTACCAAGACGCCAAGAGAACCAGCTAAGAGATCACCCTGTCCTCTGCAGCGCCGGGTGCTACCTTCATGATTGCACACTAAAACTTTAACCCCGTCTGAGATTAGATCCCACTCTCCTTTCTGAACAATAGTAATATTGCCCATTGCTTGGCTGAGCTTGAGTACACTTCCATGCTGATCACTACTATCCACTGGCTCAGTGAGCACCGCTTCATACAGCCGACTGAACTCCATGAAGTTTGGGGTGAGGACAGCCCTCTGTTAGCCTTGAATAACAGAAGGTTGATGGGCAATCAGCCAAAGTCCATCTGCATCTATAACCAGAGGAATACCTTTCGCCTTGGCTTTTTCAATAATATCCTTTGCAGTGTCCAGTATGGAATCATTTCTTGCCAACCCGGTCCTATTACTAGAGTGTGTAGTCTTGGAAGCCATTTTTCTATCTCATGCAATGCATTGGGATGATCAAGAACTGGATGTACAATCAGCTCTGGACTGTACGACTATCACAATCACTGCATCTTTGGTACAAAATACCTGACACAAATCTGCACCCACTTTAAGTGCTGAAACTGCTGCAAAGTACGCAGAACTGGTATATTCTTGACAGCCTTCAATTATGCCAATCTTTCCATCTTGATCTTTGTGGTTTTTAGATGCAAGTGGGGGGATGACATTTCTGACCAACTGCAAGATATTCTCCATATCCTTGGCTGGCCGTGTGGGCCGCAGAGAGAATAATTTCTCTAGAACTATTGGAGGAGAAAATGGTGAAGCAGTAATAAAGTGCAGCAAGTCCCTATACGTCCGCACATTGCCTTGCATGGGGCTGCTGACACGGCTGTGCCCACCCATCTGAGTTCAGGAGGAGAAGCCATTCAGTAACTGTCCCAGCACCTGAAACATTTGGATTTCCCGACTGTGCTCAGATTCTCACCACTTGTCTTCAATCTGCAGATGCTTTTCGTCATACTTGTGAAACCTTTCCTCTGCATTCACGCTCTGCTGAAGGAAACGCTCCAAACAAAAGCTCAAGTGGCGCTTCTTAGACTTTTTAAGCTGAGGTATCTGAGATGGATTTATCTTAGCATGAACAGATTTATAACCCTTTTAAGGGGGCAGCGGGATGGCGATGCTGTGGCCATCATCCACCTTG
Organism: Ranitomeya imitator; assembly: GCF_032444005.1. Lineage (NCBI taxonomy): Eukaryota > Metazoa > Chordata > Amphibia > Anura > Dendrobatidae > Ranitomeya > Ranitomeya imitator. Next base: position 417,371,263 of record NC_091283.1, on the reverse strand, counting down.
ATGGGCAGCTCCGTGTAGCAGGACTATTCTTCCCCCGAGTCCTCAGTGAAGTTGTCTTGGGAGAATTTGCCCCCCATCCCTCTCCCTGGGGAGCTCTTCCTTGATGTCCTCATCCTCTGGGTTTGCAGGCATCTCTTCTCTGCTAGGGGTGCTCTGGGCAGAGGACCAGGATCCTGAGGGTCTTGGCCCCGGTAGCCAGTGCCAGCCGTGTGTGCAGGATGTGGTTCATCTCGTCATAGTAGCGGCAGATCTTCCGGGAGTGCCCATTCTTCAGGAAGCCCTCCCGGGCCTGGAAGTACTGGCGCTTGAGGCCCTTGATGAGGATGTGGCACTGCTGCAGTGTACACTTGAAGCCCAGCTCGCTGAGCCACCCAGCCACGTCCCGTTACACATGGCTGTCACGGAAATTCCCGTCCAGGGTCAACTGCATATCCGCTTCCCCCCAGATGTGCAGCAGCAGTCAGGTCTCCATGTCCGACCACAGGAAGCCCCGGGTGCTTGTGATGAGCCGCTACATACACACCGACATCCTGCCCGCATAGTCCCTGGATACATGGAATGGAGTGCACAGAGCTCTCACATCCGCAGCCGGCATCCCCGCTAGTCTACGGTCTCCGCTCAGCAGACATGCCTGGCGCACACATTGGAATATAATGTTTTTATTATTATTTTTACTGAAGCTCATTGGCAAAAACTGAAACCTTATATACAGCTCTGGCAAAAATTAAGAGACCACTGCAAAATGTTCAATTTGTCTGATTTTTCTCTTTACAGGTAGATTATTGAGTAAAATGTAAATTGTTCTTTTATTCTATAAACTTCTGACAACATGTCTCTGTATTTCCAAGTAATACATTTTGTATTTTTTTCTGAAAGAGAAAAATGATCAAAATAAAAACAAACAAACAGTGCTTTCAGACCTCAAATAATGCAAAGAAAACAAGTTCATAATAATCTAGAAACAACCATACTAATGTTTAAACCCAAGAAGAGTTCAGAAACCAATATTTTGTGGAATATCCATGATTTTTAATAACAACTTTCATGCGTCTTGGCATGCTGTCCACCAGTCTTTTGCTCTGCTTCTGGTGCAAAAGTTTAAGCAGTTCTTCTTTGTTTGATGGCTTGTGACTATCCATCATCCTCTTGATTACATTACAGAGATTTTCAATGGGGTTCAGCTCTGGAGATTGGGCTGCCCATGATAGGGTTTTGATGTGGTGGTCTCTTAATTTTTGCCAGAGCTGTATTATATCTTGTCTAGGGCCTCAGAGTCTCCTTTTGTGCTTTTCCGCATGCCCCGCCCCAGAGGAACCTCTTAATGAATGCCTATGTAGCTAAATTAGGTTGTAAGCTTAGTATTTCATCCTGATCATTACCGGGTTCCTAACTATAAACTTACATTTCCACAGGAAACACGCTATGTCGTTTTACCGGATCACGACAGAGACTATTTAATGGTGTTAGGAGCTCTCACCAACACCATCATCGATAAAGGAGGAGACAAAGGAAAAGAGTAAGTGCAGTAATTGCATTTATGTACAACTGGATTTCCTGTTAAGTGGAGCAAACATTTTAAATGCTTCACATTACTTATCCTTAAGTTGAGTCTGTGTTATACTCCAGAGCTGCATTCATTCACAACTGTGGAGACTTCAGACCTGAAATCTTCCCAGGCATGTCACCCTATTCTAGTAACCATGTAGGAAAATCTAACTTTTCAGTTAAAAAACTTTAGCTCAGAAAAGATGTTACATGTTGAGTTTTGGTGCAGTCTGGCGACAACCTTCATGACTGTTTCTAATAAAGAAGCTGACACCAATATCAATGCCAAACCACAGACATAGAAGAAGTTGAGCCCAGATGCCCCAGTATAGTATTCCCTGCACTTTCTATACAGCTCAATGTAGAAGTGACCATGTTTGATTCTTTTCTGTGGCTCATTGGTTAGCACTGTTACTCTGCCCTGGGTTGAAATCCCACCAAGGCATTTGCGTGGATTTCTTCTGGGTTTTCCGGTGTTCTAACACACTAGGAGACACTGATAGTGAATTTATATTGTGAGCCCCAATGGGGACATTGCCGATGTTCTGTGAAGTGCTGTGGAACTTCCTGTTGATTTTACCTCTCCATTTGACTATATAAAGAGTGGAACTTTCAGGAATTGGTAAAAGGGGGTCATCATTCTCCCGAGAGGTGAAATCCTGCAGGAGGAGCCTAATATAAAGTAAGATATTAAAAAAAATAGTAGTGACAGGGGGTCAAGGTGCAAACCACCTAAATGTAATTAAACCTCACTAAAAGATGCTTTTTAATTGCTGTAGTTAAAAAAAAAAAAAAATAATAATGAAGAAATACCAGAAAAGATAAAAAAGAGTGACTTTCTCCCATCCCATCTCCTGTGTAGTCTCGAAAGCTTGCAATTTGTTACCATCTTTTCAGTTAGCCATTAAAAGGTATCAACCACTGAGGACTCTCAATTCTAAATATTTTTCTCCCATCAGACATTTATTATAGCCACAGTTTAACCCCCTTCTTCTTTATGTCCATAGCCCTGCCACATATTTTGGGAAGAACCTGACAACAGAACATTTTAAGATCCTACACCCTGACTTTATGCGTTACTTAAGAAACAGGTGGGTTCCTTACCTTCACTGGCTATAAATACAGCTCTGGCAAAAATGAACAGACCACCACATTAAAACCCTGTCATGGGCAGCCAAATCTCCAGACCTGAACCCCATTAAAAACCTCTGGAATGTAATCAAGAGGATGATGGATAGTCACAAGCCATCAAACAAAGAAGAACTGCTTACATTTTTGCGCCAGTAGCAGTTTGAAAGACCGGTGGAAAGCATGCCAAGATGCATGAAAGCTGTGATTAAAAATCATGGTTATTCCACAAATTGTTGATTTCTGAACTCTTCCTGAGTTAAAACATTAGTATTATTGTTTCTAAATTATTAAGAACTTGTTTTCTTTGCATTATTTGAGGTCTGAAAGCACTGTTTTTTTTTAAATTTTGACCATTTTTCTTTTTCAGAAAAAAAAATACAAAATTTATTGCTTTGAAATTCGGAGACATGTTGTCAGAAGTTTATAGAATAAAACAGCAATTTAATTTTACTCAAAAATATATCTATAAAGAGAAAAATCAGACAATCTGAACATTTGCAGTGGTCTCTTAATTTTTGCCAGAGCCGTATATGCATAAATGTGAATATAAGCATTTGATATACCGACGATTTTGCAAGTTTTCCTAACTACAAAAAATGGAAAGGTCTGTCATTTTTATCGCAGGTACACTTTAAGGCCGGCGTCACACACAGCGTAAAACAATACGGTCCGTATATTACGGCCGTAATACGCTGAAAAGTCCCGAAAAAAGTGGTCCGTAGCTCCTCCGTAGGCAGGGTGTGTCAGCGTTTTTTGCGCATGGCATCCTCCGTATGTAATCCGTATGGCATCCGTACTGCGTGGTTTTCTCGCAGGCTAGCAAAACCAACATACCGCTATAGAAGTGATCCATGTGTCCCAAAAAGAAAAGAAAATATATATATACTGTCTATATATATATATATATATATATATATATATATATATATATGTCAGTAGACACATATATTAGAGAGAAAAGCCGGTAATTCAGTGCGGTGTACAGTAAAATCACACTGACAGCTTACAGTAGAATAGGTAGAATAAATGTGTACACATAGAATAGGTATATATATATATATATATATATATGTCAGTGAGACACATATATGTATATATATTAATATTTATTCCAGCGCTATACAGCTTGAAAGCCGGTAATTCAATTACCGGCTTTTTCTTTCTCCTTCCTAAAACCCGACATGATTTGAGACATGGTTTACATACAGTAAACCATGTCTTCTCTCCATTTTTTTTGCAGATTCCACACTACTAATGTCAGTAGTGTGTATCTGCAAAATTTGGCCGTTCTAGCTCTTAAAATAAAGGGTTAAATGGCGGAAAAAATTGGCGTGGGCTCCCGCGCAATTTTCTCCGCCAGAGTAGTAAAGCCAGTGACTGAGGGCAGATATTAATAGCCTGGAGAGGGTCCACGGTTATTGGCCCCCCCTGGCTAAAAATATCTGCCCCCAGCCACCCCAGAAAAGGCACATCTGGAAGATGCGCCTATTCTGGCACTTGGCCACTCTCTTCCCATTCCCGTGTAGCGGTGGGATATGGGGTAATGAAGGGTTAATGCCACCTTGCTATTGTAAGGTGACATTAAGCCTAATTAATAATGGAGAGGCGTCAATTATGACACCTATCCATTATTAATCCAATTGTAGTGAAGGGTTAAATAAAACACAAACACATTATTTAAAATTATTTTAATGAAATAAAAACAATGGGTGTTGCAGTATTTTATTCAACGCCCAATCCAATCACTGAAGACCCTCGTTCTGTGAGTAAAAAAACATAATAAACCAACAATATACTTACCCTCCGCAGATCTGTACCGTCCAACGATGTAAATCCTTCTGAAGGGGTTAAAACATTTTGCAGCAAGGAGCTGTGCTAATGCAGGCTGCTCCTCGCTGCAAAACCCCAGGGAATGAGGCTAAAAATAGATCAATGATCTATATTTAGCTTCATTTGCGGTGAGGCGCCCTCTGCTGGCTGTTCATAGATCGTGGGAAATTACCTAGAAAGCTCCCTGCAAGGTGGCATTAACCCTTCATTACCCCATATCCCACCGCTACACGGGAATGGGAAGAGAGTGGCCAAGTGCCAGAATAGGCGCATCTTCCAGATGTGCCTTTTCTGGGGTGGCTGGGGGCAGATATTTTTAGCCAGGGGGGGGCCAATAACCGTGGACCCTCTCCAGGCTATTAATATCTGCCCTCAGTCACTGGCTTTACTACTCTGGCGGAGAAAATTGCGCGGGAGCCCACGCCAATTTTTTCCGCCATTTAACCCTTTATTTTAAGAGCTAGAACGGCCAAATTTTGCAGATACACACTACTGACATTAGTAGTGTGGAATCTGCAAAAAAAATGGAGAGAAGACATGGTTTACTGTATGTAAACCATGTCTCAAATCATGTCGGGTTTTAGGAAGGAGAAAGAAAAAGCCGGTAATTGAATTACCGGCTTTCAAGCTGTATAGCGCTGGAATAAATATTAATATATATACATATATGTGTCTCACTGACATATATATATATATATATACCTATTCTATGTGTACACATTTATTCTACCTATTGGACTGTAAGCTGTCAGTGTGATTTTACTGTACACCGCACTGAATTACCGGCTTTTCTCTCTAACACCGCTGCGTATTTCTCGCAAGTCACACTGCTTGTCCGTGTGTAATCCGTATTTTTCACGCTTCCATAGACTTTCATTGGCGTATTTCTTGCGCAGTACGGTGACAAACGCAGCATGCTGCGATTTTGTATGGCCGTAGAAAGCCGTATAATACTGATCAGTAAAATACGGCAAATAGGAGCAGGGGCATAGAGAATAATTGTGCCGTATTTTTTGCGAGTTTTACGGACGTAGATTCTGCGCTCTTACGTCCGTAAAACTCGCAAGTGTGACGCCGGCCTAACTGTGAGAGACAAAAACTTTTTTTTTAAAAATCACATTGTATGATTTTTACATCATTAATTTGCATTTTATTGCATTAAATAAGTATTTGATACAATAGAAAAACAGAACTTAATATTTGGTACAGAAACCTTTGTTTGCAATTACAGAGATCAGAGGTTTCCTGTAGTTCTTGACCAAGTTTGCACACACTGCAGCAGGGATTTTGGCCCACTCTATACAAGTCTTCTCCAGATCTTTCAGGTTTCAGGGCTCTCTCTGGGTAACATTGAGTTTCAGCTCCCTCCAAAATTTTCAATTGAGTTGAGGTCTAGGCCACACCAGGACCTTGAAATGCTTATTACAGAGCCACTGCTTAGTTGCCCTGTGTGTTTCGGGTCATTGTCATGCTGGAAGACCCAGCCACGACCATCTTCAATGCTCTTAAGGTACCGTCACACTATACGATTTACCTACGATCACGACCAGCGATATGACCTGGCCGTGAACGTAGGTAAATCGTAGTGTGGTCGCTGGGGAGCTGTCACACAGACAGCTCTCCAGCGACCAACGATGCCGAGGTCCCTGGGTAACCAGGGTAAACATCGGGTAACTAAGCGCAGGACCGCGCTTAGTTACCCGATGTTTACCCTGGTTACAAGCGTTAAATTAAAAAAAAAAAACAGCACATACTTACATTCTGGTGTCCGTCAGGTCCCTTGCAGTCTGCTTCCCGCACTGTGACTGCCGGCCGTAAAGTGAAAGTGAAAGCACAGCCGCTGTGCTCTGCTTTCACTTTACGGCCGGCAGTCACAGTGCGGGAAGCAGAGACGGCAAGGGACCTGACGGACACCAGAATGTAAGTATGTGCTGTTTGTTTTTTTTTAGTTTAACGCTTGTAACCAGGGTAAACATCGGGTAACTAAGCGCGGTCCTGCGCTTAGTTACCCGATGTTTACCCTGGTTACAAGCGAACGCATCGCTGGATCGCATCGCTAGATCGCTAGATCGGTGTCACACACACCGATCTAGCGATGACAGCGGGAGATCCAGCGATGAAAGAAAGTTCCATACGATCTGCTACGACGTACGATTCTCAGCAGGATCCCTGATCGCTGCTGCGTGTCAGACACAGCGATATCGTAACGATATCGCTGGAACGTCACGAATCGTACCGTCGTAGCGATCGAAATGTTATAGTGTGACGGTACCCTTACTGAGGGAAGGAGGTTGTTGGCCAAAATCTCACCATACATTACCCCATCCATCCTCCCTTCAATATGATGCAGTTTCCCTATCCCCTTTGCAGAAAGCACCCCCAAGGTATGCCATTTCCCCCACCATGCTTCACAGTTGAGACGGTGTTCTTGTGGTTGTACTCATCCTTCTTCTTCCTCTAAACATGGTGAATATTAATATAAAGGTTCTATTTTGGTCTCATCTGACCACATGACCTTGTCCCATGTCTCCTCTGGATCATCCAAATGGTCGTTGGCGAACTTCAAATGGGTCTGGACATGTGCTGAAGTGAACAGGGGGACCTTGTGTGCCATGCAGGATTTTAATCCATGAAAGCGTAAAGAGTGCAGAGTGGGAGGGCTTCTTAATGAAAAATTAACAGGTCTGTGAGAGCCAGATTTCTTGCTGGTTGGTAGAAGATCAAATACTTAATTAAGTTGCATTTTGCTACATGACATATTTAAAAATCATACAATGTGATTTATATACATACATATATACATACAGTGGGTATGGAAAGTATTCAGACCCCTTTAAATTTTTCACTCTTTGTTTCATTTCAGCCATTTGGTAAATTCAAAAAAGTTCATTTTTTTCACATTAATGTACACTCTGCAACTTGTCTTGACTGAAAAAAACAGAATTCTAGAAATTTTTTGAAATGTATTAAAAAAGAAAAAGTCAAATATCACGAGGTTATAAGTCTTCAGACCCTTTGCTTAGACACTAATATTTAACCCCTTTCTGGCATTGGGTGTACTATTCCGTCCATGTGACCTGGGACTTAATACCTATGGACGGAATAGTATGTCCAATGCGATCAGCAGCGCTCCCGGAGGAGCGCGGCTGATCGCTGCCGGGTGTCAGCTGATTGTCACAGCTGACACCCGTTACTAAGTGCCAGGAACGGTCACGGACCGCTCCCGGCAATTTAACAATTTGGGGTCCAATTTCTCCTGTTACCCTTGTGAAAATAATAATTTGGGGGCTAAAAAAAATCATTTTTGTGGGGAAAAAATTATTTTTTATTTTCACGGCTCTGCCTTATAGACATTCTCACAGCACATTTAGATAAGTTCCTTGGGGGGTCTAGTTTCCAAACTGGGGTCAATTGTGGGGGGTTTCTACTGTTTAGGCACATCAGTGGCTCTGCAAAGGCAACATGATGCCCGTAGACCATTCCATGAAAGTCTGCATTGCAAAACGTCACTACTTCCCTTCCGAGCTCTGCCATGTGCCCAAACGGTGGTTCCCCTCACATATGGGGTATAAGCATACTCAGGACAAATTGTACAACAACTTTTGGGGTCCAATTTCTCCTGTTACCCTTGGGAAAATAAAAAAAATGGGGGCTAAATATTTTTGGGGAATAAAAATATTTTTTATTTTCACGGCTCTGCGTTATAAACTTTAGTGAAACAATTGGGGGTTCAAAGTACTCAGAACACATCTAGATGAGTTCCTTGGGGGGGTCTAGTTTCCAATATGGGGTCACTTGTGGGGGGTTTCTACTATTTAGGTACATCAGTGGCTCTGCAAACGCAACGTGACGCCTGCAGACTATTCCATCAAAGTCTGTATTCCAAAACAACTCTCCTTCCCTTCCGAGCTCTGCCATGTGCCCAAACGGTGGTTCCCCCCTTTATATGGGGTATCAGCGTCCCGAGGACAAATTGCACAACAACTTTTGAGGTCCAGTTTCTCCAGATACCGTTGGTCATAAGTATTCAGACCCTTTTCTCAGACACTCATACTTATGTCACATGCTGTCCATTTCCTTGTGATCCTCCTTGTGATGGTTCTACTCCTTCATTGGAGTCCAGCTGTGTTTAATTAAACTGATAGAACTTGATTTGGAAAGGCACACACCTGTCTGACCTCACAGCTCACAGTGCATGTCAGACCAAATGAGAAACATAAGGTCAAAGGAACTGGCCATAGAGCTCAGAGACAGAATTGTGGCAAGGCACAGATCTGGCCAAAGTTACAACAGAATTTCTGCAGTACTCAAGGTTCCTAAGAGCACAGTGGCCTCCGTAATCCTTAAATGGAAGAAGTTTGGGACCACCAGAATTCTTCCTAGACCTGGCCATCCAGCAAAACTGAGCAATCGTGGGAGAAGAGCCTTGGTGAGAGAGGTAAAGAAGAACCCCAAGATCACTGTGGCTGAGCTCCAGAGATGCAGTAGGGAGATGGGAGACAGTTCCACAAAGTCAACTGTCACTGCAGCCCTCTCTCTGGACTGCAGACTTGGCCGAAGCTTCACCTTTCAACAAGACAATGACTCTGACCATTCTTGACTGGCTCAGCCAGATCCCTGACCTAAACCCAATTGAACATCTCTGGCTCTGGAAAGACCTGAAAATGGCTGTCCACCAACGTTCACCTTCGAACCTGATGGAACTGGAGAGGATCTGCAAGCAAGAATGGCAGAGGATCCCCAAATCCAGGTGTAAAAAACTTGTTGCATCATTCTCAAGAAGACTCATTGATGTACTAGCTCAAAAGGGTGCTTCTACCCAATACTGAGCAAAGGGTCTGAATACTTATGACCATGTGATAGTTCAGTTTTTCTTTTTAAATAAATTTGCAAAAATTACTACATTTCTGTTTTTTTTTTCAGTCAAGAATGGGTGCAGCGTGTACATTAATGAGACAAAATTAACTTTTTTGAATTTACCAAATGGCTGCAGGAAACAAAGAGTGAAAAATTTAAAGGGGTATGTGTTAGGAATCGAGTTCCCGCTGCTGCACAGGAGGAATCTCGAACCATGTCTGCTGCGGTGTCCCATTCTGCATCGGCCGCAGTGGAGCCTGCTCAGCGGAGACGTCGGTCCCAGCGTCTCACTGAATCTGATACTGTGCAAAGGGTTACTGCTGCCTCTCCAGGCTCTACTATTGTACTCTGCACTGGTCTGCAGTGAGCAGGCTTTTCTGGGACTAAGTCCTGCTTTGCACACACTGAGCATGCCCAGGGTAAGATATCTCAGTGGAGATCAATAGTCACATGCTCAGGTACTGCAGCAACTTCCATTGGTCCTCCAGGATGGTCCTGTACCTGATCAAGTTCTGTGGCAGCCTTCCATTGGTCCTTCTAGGAAGGTCCTGTAGGTGCTACAGCTATAAAAGGTTCTCATGACCGCACGGCCATGCGCTAGTATCAAATATGTACGAGCTCAGCGCCAGTGTGGTCGTGTGCGTGGTCAGGGACCCGGCTGAAATAAGCCCCTAGAATGCTGGCACCTCCAGCGAGGAGTTTTGTGTATGCAGTCAGGGACCCGGATGAAATAAGCCCCTAGAATGCTGGCACCTCCGGTAAGGAGTTTATGTTTGAATTCAGGGCTGGCTAATAGCCATTAGAATTCCGGCTCCACCGGAGAGGAGCTGCGTGTTGGTTGGACTGCATGACCACTGTCGGCTCTACACAGTAGCTGTGTCCCCTGTGAGCTAAACAGGGCACACCGTTCTCTTTACTAAGGGCTCTGTGAAGTAACAGAGTTCGTTTGTACTAATTTGCTTCTCCGCCTTGCTTAGCAGCAGGTTCTTTCCTGCACGGTGGATCCCGGGTTGCGAACGCACCTATCTCATTTAATAAATATATTCGGTGCGTTCCGCCAACCCTAACAGTATACTAGCGCCAGGATCTGGCTAAGTAATGGTGGATGAACAGCGATTGCAGGGGTACATCCAGCTGCTGGAGGGCCGGTTGGCGTCTCTTGAGCGTGCAACCTCGGCGGTGGATGTTACCGCAATAGCTGTTCAGGCTGCTAGCGTGGTTGCAGCAGCTTTACCCACTGCCACCTCTGTTCTGACTTTATCTCACTTCCCATTGCCTGAAAAATACTCTGGGGACAGTAAGTCCTGAAGGGGTTTCGTGAGCCAGTGTGGTATACACCTCGAGCTCCTGGCTGCACGTTTTCCCACAGAGCGGGCAAAGGTGGGATTCATAATCTCTCTCCTGTCGGACAGAGCTTTGGAGTGGGCTACGCCGCTGTGGGAGCGCAACGATCATGTGGTGTGGAGTGTTCCTCGGTTTCTGGACACTCTGAAACAGGTCTTTGTAGGACCTCAAGTCACCCATGATACAGCGCTCCAACTGCTGGCTTTGACTCAGGGTTCGACCATGGTCAGCCATTTTGCCGTCCACTTCCAGACATTAGCGTCTGAGTTGGAATGGCCAGATAAAACCCTCATTCCTGTATTTTGGAGAGGGCTGGCTGACCATGTGAAGGATGCTTTGGCCACTAGGGAGATTCCCGCCACACTGGAGGAGATCTTAGCTGTATCAACTCGCATAAACCTTCGAAGGTTGGAGCGAGCACAGTGTAGGCAGAGGTTTCGGCTGGCTCCCACCTTCGCCAGACCTTTGGAATCTCCAGTCCAGGCGTCCGACCACATGAGGTCATAGAGGTGACACGAGCGGGGTCCAAGTCCCAGTCCACTCGTGCACTTAAGGTCTGTCATGTTTGCCGGCAGTCAGGACATCTTGCCTCCAAGTGTCCTCAGCGGTCGGGGAAACGTCAGCGTCTAGTGGCAGTTGGAGGAGGTACACTAGACACGACGACGTTTGCCTCTAAGTTGTCCTTCAAGGGCACAATTACCATATGGTAGAGCTATGCATGGACTCTGGGGCGGAGGGTAATTTTATGTCATCCGCTTTTGCCCAGCGTCATGCATTACCCCTGGTGATGCTCACCAAACCAGTAACCGTTCGAGTGGTAAATGGGTCGACACTACCCTCACAGATTACCCACCAAACCATTTCTTTCACTCTTTCTGTGTCTCCATCACATCAGGAGATTATCTCTCTATTAGTCATTCCTGAGGGAATTGATGAGGTCCTGTTGGGGATACCATGGCTACGCTATCATTCTCCTCATATAGAGTGGTCCTCAGGGAGAATTTTGGGATGGAGTAAATCCTGTGAGGGTAGATGTCAGAGGGAGTGCGTTCAGGTTGCTACAACAGAGGTCCCGCCCCCGGAAGAAGCATCCTTGCGAAACGGCGCTCGTCGGGCGTCGGGAGAGCGCGGCCACCCTCAGCTACACACCTTTGTATGCCTGCCTGACCCCCCGGCACTTGTCTTCATCTCCTTCACTACATCGTACAGGTAAATAATCCACCTTACCTACGCCATCTTCTTAGCCATTTATTCAGTCACTACATAGGGATTTTTTCTCATTAGCCCTAGGAGTAGCTGTTTACTATTCAGCCTCTGCGGTTTTAGTACTTTGAAATATCCCCCACAGTTACTTTATCTCTGGCCTGCGTTTTTTGTCACATGTGCTATTATTGTGGCAATATATTTAGGTGGTAGTGTATACCTGCTTTATGTGGAAGGTCTATTAAGCTAGACTCTGGTAGCCACACTCGTGCTGTATAGACCTCTGATATATATCTTTTGTGTTGGAGGGGGCATTTGTTCATGCGGCTCATATATCATGCTATAAATAGATCCATCTTTGCTGGCCTCTCTCTCCCTTTACCACTTGGAAGTCCCATTTTGTGTCTTTTTTATAATTTTTTGGTCCACTTCCCCTCCCCCTTCCCCCTTGCCTTTTTAACATGTATTAATAAACAGTTATTTTAACTTTACCCATTGTTCATTTCACTTCTTATCCTCTGCGTGGTGTACCCCTTAGAGGATTATGGCTATGCTACAACAGAGGTACCCGCAGATCTTTCCTCTCTCCCCAAGCACTATTGGCCCTATGCGGACGTGTTCTCCAAAAGGGCTGCGGAGACCCTTCCGCCTCACCACCTCTATGACTGTCCTATTGACCTCTTGCCTGGTGCTGAGCCTCCCCGGGGTCGAGTCTATCCGTTATCTCTCCTGGAGACGGAGGCAATGTCTCGCAAGAGGATTTATTAGGAAGTCAGTGTCACCTGCAGGGGCGGGGTTCTTCTTCATGCAGAAGAAGAGTGGAGACTTACATCCATGCATAGACTACAGGGGTCTTAACGCCATCACCGTTAAAAACAAGTACCCACTACCCCTGATATTTGAGCTTTTTGATAGGCTACGGGGAGCAAGGGTATTTACTAAATTAAATCCACGGGGTGCTTACAACCTGATTCGCATCCGTGAGGGGGACGAATGGAAGATGGCTTTTAACACCAGGGATGGGCACTATGAATATCTGGTGATGCCCTTCGGGCTCTGTAATGCCCCAGCCATTTTCCAAGACTTTGTGAACGACATCTTCCGGGATATGCTCACCACCTTGGATGTAGTCTATCTGGATGATATTCTCATCTACTCTCCAGATATTGACTCCCATCGGAGAGATGTTCGCAAAGTCTTCGACCTCTTACGGGCAAACTCCCTCTACGCCAAGTTGGAGAAGCGTGTGTTTGAGAAGGAGTTCTTGCCTTTCCTTGGTTATATCATCTCTGCCCAGGTTTTGGCTATGGATCCTGCCAAGCTACAGACTGTGATGGACTGGCAGGAACCCCATTCACTTAAAGCGGTGCAGCGCTTTATGGGGTTCATTAATTACTATTGCCAGTTCATCCCACATTTCTCAACTTTGGTAGCTCCCTTGGTTGTCCTCACCAAGAAGGGAGCAATCCCAAGTGGTGGTTGAAGGATGTCTCCAAGGCCTTCCTCTCGGTTAAGTCACACTTCGCTAGCGCTCCCATTTTACATCGCCCCAATGTAGATAAGCCATTTACCATGGAGGTGGATGCCTCATCCATTGGTGCTGGAGCAGTCCTTTTCCAAAAGGATGCTCAAGGTCGGAAGCATCCTTGCTTCTTCTTCTCCAAGATCTTCACACCGGCAGAGAGGAATTATTCCATCGGGGACAGGGAGTTGCTAGCCATGAAGTTGGCTTTCTCAGAGTGGAGACACCTCTTAGAGGGAGCTCGCTTTCCCTTCCAGGTTTTCACTGACCACAAGAACTTGGTATATCTACAGACGGCCCAGCGGCTGAATTCTAGCCAGGCTAAATGGTCCCTGTTCTTCTCTCGGTTTCATTTTACTCTTCACTTTCTCTCCGGGGAGAACATTCGTGCCGACTCTCTCTCCCGCTCCGTAGTGTCATCTGAAGAGGAGGAGGATCCTCGGCTTATTGTCCCTTCTGAGAGCCTGAGAACTGTAGCTCCGGTTTCGTTAGAGTCTGTGCCCCCGGGCAAGACTTTCGTGCCAGCGAATTTGCGACCGGAAGTTCTCTCTTGGGCTCACTCGTCCAGAGTGGGTGGGCATTTTGGGACCAAAAGGACATCTGAGCTTTTGGCGAGAGCGTACTGGTGGCCGCGTATGGCCCGTGATGTCGGGAACTATATTCAGGTGTGCGTTTCCTGGGCCCAGAATCGGTCTCCCCAGCAATGGCCTTTTGGGTTGCTTTACCCCCTACCGGTGGCAGACAGGCCTTGGGAAATGGTCGGGATGGACTTCGCGGTGGGCTTACCCAAGTCTCATAGCTGCACAGTTATCCTGGTTGTCACCGATCATTTCTCTAAGATGGTGCACTTGGTGCCGCTTCCACAATTACCTTCTTCACGGGCCTTGGTGGCGTTATTCATAAAGCATATTTTCCGTTTACATGAAATGCCTGATAAAATTGTCAGCGACCGGGGTCCCCAGTTCGCATCTCTGTTTTGGAGAGAGCTCTGCCGTTCACTCAGCATAGAGTTGAATCTCTCCTCTGCATACCATCCCGAGACAAATGGGTTGGTAGAGAGGACCAACCATACTCTGGTGACATACTTGCGGCATTTTATCTCTGCTAGGCAGGATGACTGGGCATCTTTGCTACCTTGGGCGGAATTTGCCTTGAACAACGCCGTAGCCGGTCTACCGTTTGGTTATTCCTCCATGCCTTGGCATCACCGACTCTTTTCGCATTTCTCTCTTAAAGCCCGTTCATTTGACCTGGTTTTCTGAGTTATCTGCCGGGACATCGGGTTCATCCACGGATGAGTTTGAGGTGAATGCTATCATGGGGTACAAGGTGGTATGTGGCAAGAAATTTTATCTGGTGGACTGGAAGGGTCACGGTCCAGAAGATAGAACCTGGGAACCTGTGGAGCACATTCGGGCTCCGCTGCTCATTGCAGCTTTTGAGCGTAGCGAGGCTCAAGGAGGGGGGGTAATGTTAGGAGTCGAGTTCCCGCTGCTGCACAGGGGGAATCTCGAACCATGTCTGCTGCGGTCTTCCATTCTGCATCGGCCGCAGTGGAGCCTGCTCAGCGGAGACGTCGGTCCCAGCGTCTCACTGAATCTGATACTGTGCAAAGGGTTACTGCTGCCTCTCCAGGCTCTACTAATGTACCCTGCACTGGTCTGCGGCGAGCAGGCTTTTCTGGGTCTAAGTCCTGCTTTGCACACACTGGGCATGCCCAGGGTAAGATCTCTCAGTGGAGATCAAGGGTCACATGCTCAGGTACTGCAGCAACTTCCATTGGTCCTCCAGGAAGGTCCTGTACCTGATCAAGTTCTGTGGCAGCCTTCCATTGGTCATTCTAGGAAGGTCCTGTAGGTGCCACAGCTATAAAAGGTTCTCATGACCGCACGGCCATGCGCTAGTATCAAATATGTACGAGCTCAGCGCCAGTGTGGTCGTGTGTGTGGTCAGGGACCCGGCTGAAATAAGCCCCTAGAATACTGGCACCTCCGGCGAGGAGTTTTGTGTATGCAGTCAGGGACCCGGCTGAAATAAGCCCCTAGAATGCTGGCACCTGCGGCGAGGAGTTTATGTCTGAATTCAGGGCTGGCTAATAGCCATTAGAATTCCGGCTCCACCGGAGAGGAGCTGCGTGTTGGTTGGACTGCATGACCACTGTCGGCTCTACACAGTAGCTGTGTCCCCTGTGAGCTAAACAGGGCACAGCGTTCTCTTTACTATGGGCTCTGTGATGTAACAGAGTTCATTTGTACTAATTTGCTTCGCCGCCTTGCTTAGCAGCAGGTTCTTTCCTGCACTGTGGATCCCGGGTTTCGAACGCACCTATCTCATTTAATAAATATATTCGGTGCGTTCCGCCAACCTTAACAGTATGAATACTTTCCGTACCCACTGTATATACGTACACACAAATATACATACAGACATATACAGTGCCTTGAGAAAGCATTTATACCCCGTGAAGTTTTCTTTATTTTTTTTCACGTTGCATTCACAAAATCTAATGTATTTTATTTTGATTTTATGTGATATACCAACACAAAGTAGTAAGCATTTCTGAAGTTTTATAAAACTCTACATGCTTTTCTATAAAACAAAATATGCCTGAAAATTTGGACATGCATTTGTATTCAGTTTTTTTGGGTATATCAGAATGTTTTTGGGATAAATGCAAAACATTATGTGTAAATATTTTTCCCAGCAATATGCACTCCTGAAAGATGATGATGGAACTCAGTATTCTGATTCAAGGATGATTTTTATTTCAAACTAAAGTACAACCGGTTTCGACTTCTTAGAGTCTTCCTCAGGTATAACGTCATTGCATTGCTGAAGCTGCTTAACTCCTGTTGTTGAAACTGCTGGATAAGGAGTTTTAGTCTCTTGCTGTTTCTGCTGCTGCTGCTGCAAGTGCGGATTGGCCCTGACCAGTTGCTTAACAAGCTCCTCCATGCTTTCAAACTGTGTTTGCAATGTTAATCAGATTCAATCTTTTCACTGCAATCGTTTGTGTTATTTCATGCCCGCATTCTCCACCAATTGCAGGGGTTCAGTTCGCATTAGGTAGGGTTCACACAGGCTTTAGAGTCATAACAATGTAACGTTTATTTCTACTGGTTGTGATATCATTTTAGAGCAACATTTTCATGACTATTATGGGAATGGTACAGTTATGGGCAATGTGCCTGGTATTATGGTGGCACAAAAACTGGCACTATTATTGGAGAATTTTTCCTTTAAATCACTGACCTGACTATTGAGTGTGAGAAGGTGGTAACTGTAAATATGAGCATTTTCAACGAGAGATGGATTTTTTCTCGTATTGGGTTTTCTGTCTCTGTGTGTGCAGTGGTGTGTCCTATTTATCAGCTCTGAAAGGTATCTACACAGCAGATTATTGACCTAAGTATTAGATAAAAGGACTGTTCCCATCCGCACCTGCTCTACAGAGATACCTCCAAAAGGAATTTCGAAGTAAAGAGGGTCTCCATGGAATAAGGCTCTTAATATGAGGACTATTAGAAGAGACTTTGACTTGCTTGGAGATCAGAGAACAAGTAGACAAAAATGGTGGCACAATGGTGGGTAGGCCAAGATCTCCTTCGCCTAGTTAGGTGACATCACCAGGCTCAAACACTAGTGGAAAGGTAAAATATGGAAAGTCCAGGCTCTCAGAAGTCATACCAATCTAAATATTAGACATTGCCATCAGGAAAAAATCTACCATGAAGACTCCACTAGTATAAGAAGTAGCAACCAAACCAATGTGAGGTCACTATCTTCCATACTAATATTACATGAATGATTACCCCAGCTCTGCCATAAAGGGTTCTTGTACTTTGAGCTCTTCTGACAAGTGTTATGAATAATGAGCACAAGGTACTCAATAACATCAGTATATTCTTCACCACAAAAGAAATTTGAAAGACAAATTAGATCCGTCTCGGAAGGATATACGTCCCTCACCTGACAAGTATTCTTCCTGAACAAACAGAACTAATTAATTTGATTCTTGGAACATGTATTGTGTATTATATAGAAATGAGACATTCATAATATATTATGATTTATATTTTGGTTGAGAGGAGACAGTATTGTAGTAGCTATATTCTTCTATGTAGGGGCAGTATTAGGCTACAGTCACACTATCAGTATTTGGTCAATATTTTTCCTCAGTGTTTGCAAGCCAAAACCAGGTGAGAAACAGTCAGAGGATAAGTATATTAGAAACAAGCGCACAAATTCTGCATTATTGACCCTCTCCTGGTTTTGGCTAACAAATACTGAGGAAAAATGCTGACCAAATACTGATAGTGTGATTGAAGCCTTATAGTAGTTATATTCTTATGCAGAGGAGCAGTATTATAGGAAAGAAAATTGGATCAGCAAACTGAATTTCAAAAAATTCTTCTTTATTTCATCCTTTTAAAAAAAAATTAGTCCAGACAGATGGTAAAATCATGTAGCATTCTTAAACGTTTCTGGCTGTAAACCCTTAGTCGTAGAATATAGCTGTGCTACAACGGAAGTTATATATAGAGAGAGGCACAGCCTCCTATGACATCATGATAGAATTAACATAAACACAATACACCTGTTTTTATCTATAAGAATATCCCTGCAGCTATGCGATAGCTCAAAATGTAATATTCAAATCAAGCAAAGCTCCGGAGTGCGACTTCATGAATATACAGTGCGGCAAAAAAGTATTTAGTCAGTCAGCAATAGTGCAAGTTCCACCACTTAAAAAGATGAGAGGCGTCTGTAATTTACATCATAGGTAGACCTCAACTATGGGAGACAAACTGAGAAAAAAAATCCAGAAAATCACATTGCCTGTTTTTTTAACATTTTATTTGCATATTATGGTGTAAAATAAGTATTTGGTCATAAACAAAATTTCATCTCAATACTTTGTAATATATCCTTTGTTGGCAATGACAGAGGTCAAACGTTTTCTGTAAGTCTTCACAAGGTTGCCACACACTGTTGATGGTATGTTGGCCCATTCCTCCATGCAGATCTCCTCTAGAGCAGTGATGATTTTGGCTTTTCGCTTGGCAACACGGACTTTCAACTCCCTCCAAAGGTTTTCTATAGGGTTGAGACCTGGAGACTGGCTAGGCCACTCCAGGACCTTGAAATGCTTCTTACGAAGCCACTCCTTCGTTGCCCTGGCGGTGTGCTTTGGATCACTGTCATGTTGAAAGACCCAGCCACGTTTCATCTTCAATGCCCTTGCTGATGGAAGGAGGTTTGCACTCAAAATCTCACGATACATGGCCCCATTCATTCTTTCATGTACCCGGATCAGTCGTCCTGGCCCCTTTGCAGAGAAACAGCCCCAAAGCATGATGTTTCCACCACCATGCTTTACAGTAGGTATGGTGTTTGATGGATGCAACTCAGTATTCTTTTTCCTCCAAACACGACAAGTTGTGTTTCTACCAAACAGTTCCAGTTTGGTTTCATCAGACCATAGGACATTCTCCCAAAACTCCTCTGGATCATCCAAATGCTCTCTAGCAAACTTCAGACGGGCCCGGACATGTACTGGCTTAAGCAGTGGGACACGTCTGGCACTGCAGGATCTGAGTCCATGGTGGCGTAGTGTGTTACTTATGGTAGGCCTTGTTACATTGGTCCCAGCTCTCTGCAGTTCATTCACTAGGTCCCCCCGCGTGGTTCTGGGATTTTTGCTCACCGTTCTTGTGATCATTCTGACCCCACGGGGTGGGATTTTGCGTGGAGCCCCAGATCGAGGGAGATTATCAGTGGTATTGTATGTCTTCCATGTTCTAATTATTGCTCCCACTGTTGATTTCTTCACTCCAAGCTGGTTGGCTATTGCAGATTCAGTCTTCCCAGCCTGGTGCAGGGCTACAATTTTGTTTCTGGTGTCCTTTGACAGCTCTTTGGTCTTCACCATAGTGGAGTTTGGAGTCAGACTGTTTGGGGGTGTGCACAGGTGTCTTTTTATACTGATAGCAAGTTTAAACAGGTGCCATTACTACAGGTAATGAGTGGAGGAAAGAGGAGACTCTTAAAGAAGAAGTTACAGGTCTGTGAGAGCCAGAAATCTTGATTGTTTGTTTCTGACCAAATACTTATTTTCCACCATAAAATGCAAAAAAAATGATAAAAAAACAGACAATGTGATTTTCTGGATTTTTTTTCTCAGTTTGTCTCCCATAGTTGAGGTCTACCTATGATGTAAATTACAGACGCCTCTCATCTTTTTAAGTGGTGGAACTTGCACTATTGCTGACTGACTAAATACTTTTTTGCCCCACTGTATATAAAAAAATACAAAACATTATACTGTTTATAAACGGCAGTTCAATGAATTGTCCATAATGACTCCAAACCATCTGTGCAGAGATACTGCCATAATGAAGTCATATTTCTATGAATAGATAAAGTCCTAAAAACCAAACAATAAATACAATAAATATTTGGTTATAGGTTCACAAAATGATTTCACATTAATGATGTATATCGCATAGTAATATTTTAGAGCAAGATGGACAAATAGCCTAATGTGAATAAATACATATGAAATTAAGCATGTTCACACTACATCAGTGGTCCCCAACTCCAGGCCTCGAGGGCCGCCAACAGTGCAGGTTTTCAGGATTTCCTTAGTATTGCACAGGGGTTGGAATCATCACCTGTGCAGATGATCACATTACCACCGATACAATACTAAAGAAATCCTGAAAACCTGCACTGTTGGCGGCCCTCGAGGCCTGGAGTTGGGGACCCCTGCACTACATAATGCGAAGTGGACAAATTGCCTCAGGTGTGAATAGATACCTATGGAATAAAGCATATTCACAATACAAAATTAGAAGTGGACACATAACCTATAATCCAAATGAATATACACTGCTCAAAAAAATAAAGGGAACACTAAAATCCCACATCCAAGATATCACTGAATAAAATATTCCACTTGCAAATCTTTATTCATTATATAGTGGAACAATAAAACCTAAAAATCATGAATATAAATCACAACTAATATCCCATGGAGGCAGAGGCGTAGCTAGAGCTTTTGCCGCCCAGGGCTGTTCCCGAGCTTACCTAACCGTTCTGCTTACCTGACCGCGCTCCTGCTCTCTCCACGCAGCTGAAACGTGCACTCGCCGGCGACTGACAATGATGTCAGACGCCGGCGACATGCACACTGGGACTGACGTCAGCTGCCAGCCTCAGATTGGCTGGCGGCTGTTAACTATTGACGTGCGGGCGCGGGCCCGCACGTCAATAGCGTTAAACAGCTGCAGTGCCGGCCGCGGCCCGGTGACCCACCCCCAGGGCCGGCTCCAGGTTTTTGAGGGCCCCGGGCAAAAGAGTCTCAGTGGGTCCCCCCTTTAACACATACCACGATTCATGATGCCCAGATACGGCAGAGAAATCTAGGTATAGTACAATGCCAGATTTCACTTCTAACATGAGTGACAGCTATTGCAAATTCTACAGTGTATATATACAGGATAGGAGGAGAGGTACTGTACACTGTATATATACAGGATAGGAGGAGAGGTACTGTGCAGTGTATATATACAGGGCAGTGATGGTACTGTGCAGTGTATATATACAGGACAGGAGGAGCAGTACAGTGTAGTGTGTTATGTTTGCTAATGACAGGTGTTATGAAGGCAATCCAGAAACACAGTGTGCTTAGCGATCAGAGCGCACACAGTGATCTGACAAATACCCAAAAATACAAGAACGAGCTCTGAGACGTGGAAACTCTGTAGACTGCACACCTGATCCTATCCTAAACACAACTAAAAGCGGCTGTGGATTGCGCCTAACAACTACCTAGGCAACTCGGCACAGCCTAAGAAACTAGCTAGCCTGAAGATAGAAAAATAGGCCTGACTTGCCCCAGAGAAATTCCCCAAAGGAAAAGGCAGCCCCCACATATAATGACTGTGAGTAAGATGAAAAGACAAAACGTAGGGATGAAATAGATTCAGCAAAGTGGGGCCCGATATTCTAGGACAGAGCGAGGACAGTAAAGCGAACTTTGCAGTCTACAAAAAACCCTAAAGCAAAACCACGCAAAGGGGGCAAAAAAAACCCACCGTGCCGAACTAACGGCACGGCGGTACACCCTTTGCGTCTCAGAGCTTCCAGCAAAACAAAAGACAAGCTGGACAGAAAAAAAGCAACAAAAAAGCAAAAAGCACTTAGCTATACAGAGCAGCAGGTCACAGGAACAATCAGGAGAAGCTCAGATCCAACACTGAAACATTGACAAGGAGCAAGGATAGCAGCATCAGGCGGAGTTAAGTAATGAAGCAGTTAACGAGCTCACCAGAACACCTGAGGGAGGAAGCTCAGAAGCTGCAGTACCACTTGTGACCACAGGAGTGAATTCAGCCACAGAATTCACAACAGTAGTGTATATATACAGGATAGGAGAGGTAATGTGCAGTGTATATATACAGGACAGGAGGAGAGGTACTGTGAAGTGTATATATACAGGGGAGTGATGGTACTGTGCAGTGTATATATACAGGACAGGAGGAGTGGTACTGTGCAGTGTATATATACAGGATAGGAGGAGAGGTACTGTGCAGTGTATATATACAGGACAGGAGGAGTGGTACTGTGCAGTGTATATATACAGGATAGGAGGAGAGGTACTGTGCAGTGTATATATACAGGGGAGTGATGGTACTGTGCAGTGTATATATACAGGGCAGTGGTACTGTGCAGTGTATATATACAGGGGAGAGGTACTGTGCAGTGTATATATACAGGGCAGTGGTACTGTGCAGTGTATATATACAGGGCAGTGATCCTGTGCAGTGTATATATACAGGGCAGTGATCCTGTGCAGTGTATATATACAGGGCAGTGGTACTGTGCAGTGTATATATGCAAGGGAGTGGTACTGTGCAGTGTATATATACAGGGCAGTGGTACTGTGCAGTGTATATATACAGGGCAGTGGTACTGTGCAGTGTATATATACAGGGCAGTGGTACGGTGCAGTGTATATATACAGGGCAGTGGTACGGTGCAGTGTATATATACAGGGGAGAGGTACTGTGCGGTGTATATATACAGGGGAGAGGTACTGTGCAGTGTATATATACAGGGCAGTGGTACGGTGCAGTGTATATATACAGGGCAGTGGTACGGTGCAGTGTATATATACACACATAGCGTTAAACAGCTGCAGTGCCGGCCGCGGCCCGGTGACCCACCCCCAGGGCCGGCTCCAGGTTTTTGAGGGCCCCGGGCAAAAGAGTCACAGTGGGTCCCCCCTTTAACACATACCACGATTCATGATGCCCAGATACGGCAGAGAAATCTAGGTATAGTACAATGCCAGATTTCACTTCTAACATGAGTGACAGCTATTGCAAATTCTACAGTGTGTATATACAGGATAGGAGGAGAGGTACTGTGCAGTGTATATATACAGGGCAGTGATGGTACTGTGCAGTGTATATATACAGGACAGGAGGAGCAGTACAGTGTAGTGTATATATACAGGATAGGAGAGGTACTGTGCAGTGTATATATACAGGACAGGAGGAGAGGTACTGTGCAGTGTATATATACAGGGGAGTGATGGTACTGTGCAGTGTATATATACAGGACAGGAGGAGTGGTACTGTGCAGTGTATATATACAGGATAGGAGGAGAGGTACTGTGCAGTGTATATATACAGGACAGGAGGAGTGGTACTGTGCAGTGTATATATACAGGGCAGTGGTGCTGTGCAGTGTATATATACAGGGGAGAGGTACTGTGCAGTGTATATATACAGGGCAGTGGTACTGTGCAGTGTATATATACAGGGCAGTGATCCTGTGCAGTGTATATATACAGGGCAGTGATCCTGTGCAGTGTATATATACAGGGCAGTGGTACTGTGCAATGTATATATGCAAGGGAGTGGTACTGTGCAGTGTATATATACAGGGCAGTGGTACTCTGCAGTGTATATATACAGGGCAGTGGTACTGTGCAGTGTATATATACAGGGCAGTGGTACGGTGCAGTGTATATATACAGGGCAGTGGTACGGTGCAGTGTATATATACAGGGGAGAGGTACTGTGCGGTGTATATATACAGGGGAGAGGTACTGTGCAGTGTATATATACAGGGCAGTGATCCTGTGCAGTGTATATATACAGGGCAGTGATCCTGTGCAGTGTATATATACAGGGCAGTGGTACTGTGCAGTGTATATATACAGGGCAGTGGTACTGTGCAGTGTATATATACAGGGCAGTGGTACGGTGCAGTGTATATATACAGGGCAGTGGTACGGTGCAGTGTATATATACAGGGGAGAGGTACTGTGCGGTGTATATATACAGGGAAGAGGTACTGTGCAGTGTATATATACAGGGCAGTGGTACGGTGCAGTGTATATATACAGGGCAGTGGTACGGTGCAGTGTATATATACAGGGGAGAGGTACTGTGCAGTGTATATATACAGGGCAGTGGTACGGTGCAGTGTATATATACAGGGCAGTGGTACGGTGCAGTGTATATATACAGGGGAGAGGTACTGTGCAGTGTATATACAGGGCAGTGGTACGGTGCAGTGTATATACAGGGCAGTGGTACGGTGCAGTGTATATATACAGGGGAGAGGTACTGTGCAGTGTATATATACAGGGCAGTGGTACTGTGCAGTGTATATATACAGGGCAGTGGTACTGTGCAGTGTATATATACAGGGCAGTGGTACGGTGCAGTGTATATATACAGGGCAGTGGTACGGTGCAGTGTATATATACAGGGGAGAGGTACTGTGCAGTGTATATACAGGGCAGTGGTACGGTGCAGTGTATATACAGGGCAGTGGTATGGTGCAGTGTATATATACAGGGGAGAGGTACTGTGCGGTGTATATATACAGGGGAGAGGTACTGTGCAGTGTATATATACAGGGCAGTGGTACGGTGCAGTGTATATATACAGGGCAGTGGTACTGTGCAGTGTATATATACAGGAGGAGAGGTACTGTGCAGTGTATATATACAGGACAGGAGGAGTGGTACTGTGCAGTGTATATATACAGGGGAGAGGTACTGTGCAGTGTATATATACAGGGCAGTGGTACGGTGCAGTGTATATATACAGGGCAGTGGTACGGTGCAGTGTATATATACAGGGGAGAGGTACTGTGCAGTGTATATATACAGGGCAGTGGTACGGTGCAGTGTATATATACAGGGCAGTGGTACGGTGCAGTGTATATATACAGGGGAGAGGTACTGTGCAGTGTATATACAGGGCAGTGGTACGGTGCAGTGTATATACAGGACAGTGGTACGGTGCAGTGTATATATACAGGGGAGAGGTACTGTGCAGTGTATATATACAGGGCAGTGGTACTGTGCAGTGTATATATACAGGGCAGTGGTACTGTGCAGTGTATATATACAGGGCAGTGGTACGGTGCAGTGTATATATACAGGGCAGTGGTACGGTGCAGTGTATATATACAGGGGAGAGGTACTGTGCAGTGTATATACAGGGCAGTGGTACGGTGCAGTGTATATACAGGGCAGTGGTATGGTGCAGTGTATATATACAGGGGAGAGGTACTGTGCGGTGTATATATACAGGGGAGAGGTACTGTGCAGTGTATATATACAGGGCAGTGGTACGGTGCAGTGTATATATACAGGGCAGTGGTACTGTGCAGTGTATATATACAGGAGGAGAGGTACTGTGCAGTGTATATATACAGGACAGGAGGAGTGGTACTGTGCAGTGTATATATACAGGAGGAGTGGTACTGTGCGGTGTATATATACAGGGCAGTGGTCCTGTGCAGTGTATATAGACAGGGCAGTGGTACTGTGCAGTGTATATAGACAGGGCAGTGGTACTGTGCAGTGTATATATACAGGGCAGTGGTCCTGTGCAGTGTATATAGACAGGGCAGTGGTACTGTGCAGTATATATATACAGGGGAGTGATGGTACTGTGCAGTGTATATATTTCAGCAGCCGCCCAGGCCCCCAGCACCTGACCTGTACATATATTATATATACTGTCATGCAGGCTGTACAGATACAGTATATACATATACAGGACAGGTGCTGGGGGCCTGGGCGGCTGCTGAAGTTTATAATATACAGTATATCAGCTGTGGCCGCCCCAGGTCACCCAGACTGTCAGAATACCTCAGGGCGGCAAGGAGCTCCTCCGGAATCTGCATCTGTCCTGATAAGTTCAGCAGCCAGCGAGGGGCGGGAGAGCAGAGCAGGAGAACTCTCCGCCCACAAACAAAGTCACGCTGGCTGCGTTCTTAACCCTGATGTGCCTGCACTGCCTGGCCCTGCACTCACTGAAAAGATGCTTGTGCCAGCAGGGCTAGATGCCCGCCCCCCGCATTGTGCCGCCCGGGGCGGCCCGCCCCCCCTGCACCCCTCTTCCTACGCCACTGCATGGAGGTGTGAATTTCGAATGATGCTCAAAATCAAAGTGGAAAATCAAATTGCAAGGAAATGATGCTCAGTAGTGTGTGTGGCCTTCACGTGTCTGCATGACCTCCCTACAATGCCTGGGCATTGTCCTGATGAGGCAGTGGATGTTATCCTGAAGGATCTCCTCCCAGACCTTGATTAAGGCATCAGTCAACTCCTGGACACTCTGTGGTGCAATGTGGTGTTGGTGGATGGAACGAGACATGATGTCCCAGATGTGCTCGATTAGATTCAGTGCTGGGGAAGGGGCAGGCCAATCCACAGCATCAATGCCTTCATCATGCAGGAACTGCTGACACACTTCAGCCACATGAGGCCTAGCATTGTCATGCATCAGAAGGAACCCAGGGCCCACTGCACCTGCATATGGTTTCACCATGGGTCTGAGGATCTCATCCTGCTACCTACTGGCAGTCAGGGTACTCAGGCTAGCACATGGAGGGCTGTGCGGGTCTCCAAAGAAAGGTCTCCCCACACCATTCCTGACTCACTACCAAATCGGTCATGCTGGAGGATGTTGCAGGCAGCAGAATGCTCTCCATGGCATCTCCAGACTCTGTCACATCAGTCACATGTGCCTCAGTGTGAACCTGCTCTCATCTATGAAGACCAAAGGGCACCAGTGTCGAATCTGCCAATCTTGGTGTTCTGTGGCAAATAGCAATCGCCCTGCATGGTGGACTTGTGGACTACAGGCCCTCATAGCACCCTGATGGAGTCTGTTTCTGACAGTTTGAGCAGACACATGTGCCTTTATAGCCTTTTTACTAGGCACTGCTCCTAATAGCCAGATTCCTACTCCACACTGATGAGAGGCAAAAACCCCGAAACAGCTGTCTGTGGATGGATACCATGCTTGGCATAGGTGGCTTTCCTTCATAGGATGCTGCCCTTCCCGTGGTTGTTTCTTCCCGGGGAAAGGCCTGGCTATTCACTGCTTGCATCGAGAAACACGTGATGGTGTCTCCGCAGCTTCTTTACATGCACATGGGTATTAGTGGCCTGCTGGAGGTCATTTTGCAGGGCTCTGGCAATGCTCCTCCTGTGCCTCCTTGCACAAAGGAGGAGGTAGCAGTCCTGCTGCTGGATTGTTGCCCTCCTATGCCCCCCTCCATGTCTCCTGGTATACTGGCCTGTCTCCTGGTATCTGCTCCATGCATTGGACACTGTGGTGACAGACACAGCTACCCTTCTTGCCACAGCTCGCATTGATGTGCCATCCTACCTGAGCAACTTCTGTGGGTTGTAGACTACACCTCATTTTACTGTACAGGACCTCTAAAGGTGAGAGCAATTAAAGCGATGGCTGGGGGACCACAACGGTGCAGGTACACAAGATGAGGTGCAAACAACAAAGTGTAAATTTATTGGAAGGCAAGGAATGAAGTGGATGAGGAAGATGCAAACAGGGGTATGCAATGGCAAAAGATAATTTTCAAGAGTTATTCTTTAGCTTGTCCATAAAATAGCACGGTGCTCCAACAGTTACAGACTCAATATATGTCACACAATAAATGCAAACAATAAACAAAGAATGATGCTACTCTTTGTATAACCTCCCTGGCCTTTACTAAGCAGGCCTCACGGCTGCCGTGTTCTGACTATTGAAGCCTACACTAGGCCCTGACATGTGCACAAAACAGGAACAAACTCACGGTGATGTTGGGGACTCAGATCCAGTCCCGTGGGGGCCCCAGCAGCCAGCTCCGTGAAACGTCGTCTTCTCTTTACTTCGGAGTCCTGTAGGTGCTCCTGAAAACTGTAAATCCCTTTCTCGGTATCTTCGTGGCTTCTCAAACTCACACAGGACAGCCACTCTTGCTGCACCCGGAAAAGTCTGTCAAATTTCACAAGTCCACTGCGTTACAGGCTGTGGGTCCTGTCTTGCAGCAAACAGCACAAAGTTCTCTCTGCAGCAGCTTCAGTTCTCACATGCTGTTCAGGCTCCACTCCCACTCTCTGCTCAGTCCAGTTCATTCACACAGTCTATTACAGGGGAGAAGCAGAACATTCCATCATGCCAGACAAGGGGTGCAGTCTCTTAAAGTGACAGCGTGTTCCTTACTGTCCATAACAGCACTACCCTCTTACATGCTTCCCTTCTTAATGATGGTCGTCCTCGGCAATCACAGCATCAAGGTCAAAGTGTTATGAAGGAATGTGCAATGCGGAAACAGCACCTATAGAGGAGGCAACAAAGTTGGAAAAACAGACAGAGTACACTGTTCTACACATTGGACTGGTGGAACCCCTGCATTAGACCTCTGGGATCTCTGCAGCTCTTGGCTGTCTGGCAAGGCTTGACTATCTTCCAGAGGAACACTTGCTGCAGGAGTCATCATGGGCTCTTATCTGGTCTTCTCCTCATTTGGCGGTACTGGTACATCAATTGGATTACCGTCTCTGTGCGTATGTTCTTTTTCTTGCAGCTGCTGACCTGCCAACAGCCGTAAGTTTGTAATCGTTGCCAATGCTCTTTCACCCATGAGGTGACAGTTCGCTTCATCAGTTCCTCTGGCTGTTCCAAATTCAGCTCAATGATCTCTCATCCAGCTCTTCCAAACAGCAGTAGATAGGGGGTATAACCTGTGGTGGAGTGGACCCGATTGTTGTAAGTCCAGACCAACTCTGGCATGTAGTCTGGCCAATACGCCTTCTTATCCTCCTCCAACATTCTCAGCATTTGAAGTAAGGTTTGGTTGAAGTATTCACATGCTCCGTTGCCTTGAGGTTGGTAAGGGGTGGTCCGGGACCGCTCGATGCCATACATACGATACAGTTCTTCCATCACCTTGCCTTGGAAACATGCACCTTGGTCGGAGTGGATGCGCTTTGGGCACCCATACACCATGATAAAGTCTTGACAGATGGCTCACGCCGCCAATTCCGCAGTCTGATCTCTAGTCGGAGTGACTACTTTGAACTTAGAGAAATGATCGGTCATCACCAAACAGTACTGTAGCCCCCAGGCTGAGTGTCCCACGAGGAGATAGTCGATCATCAAGACTTCTAGTGGCTCCTTAGTTTGTATGGTCTGGATGGGTGCCCTCTGTTCGGTACTCTTAATGAGGTCACATACTCGACATTGCCGGCAAACCTCTTCCACCACAGACTACAACCGGGGGCAATACACATACCGCTGTAACCATTGGTAGGTCATTGTGGGCCCGAAGTGAGCTCTACATTCATGGGCTTCTTTAGCTACTTCTTGAGCCATTCTTCCTGGGATGACTAACTGCCACCTTACTTCCATATCTTTTGGCTGTGGTCTTTGACGGTATAGCACTGACTCTCGCATTACCAGTCTATCCCACTGGTGTAACACACTCTTCATTTCAGAGTCCAGATCATCTCTCTCTTGTTTGCCAGGCTTTCGCTTCTGAGTTACCCACCATTTCATCTTTCTCAAACCTTCATCTTCATCCTGAACATGTCCCCATTCCTCATTGGTTCCCCCAAGAGACCGGGGTAATGTGCAGGCCTCCCTTCTTGACTGGGCCGCAACCACTGGGGGCTTAAACTTACAAAAGTCTGGGGTTTCCTCCTCTTGGAGTTGCTCATCGAGATCCCCTATTGGAGTCTCCACGATCACTCTTGACAGCCCATCAGCATTTGCGTTTTCGGTAGCAAACCGATAATGGATGGTAAAGTCAAACTTGGCTAGGCGAGCCACTCACGGTTGTTCTAAGGCCCCCAATTAAGCATTCTCAAGGTGGGCCAGGGGATTATTGTCTGTTCGAACTTGAATCTTGGTCCCTGTCAGGAAGCCCGCAAACTTCTCTATCATGGCCCACACCAGGGCCAGGAGCTCTAATCGGAAGGAGCTGTAATTGTGAGGGTTTCTTTTGCTGTCTCGCAGGGACCTGCTGACATACCCGATGACTCTCTCATGTCCATCCTGTGTCTGAGAAAGTACTGCACCGAGTTCATGAAGGCTACCATCTGTGTACAACAGGAACGGTTGATTGAAGTCTGCGTAGGCCAAAATCGGGGCTGAGGTAAGGGCATTCTTTATAGCCTAGAAGGCCTTGTCTTGTCTCTGGGCCCAAGGAATGTACTGGGTCTTCAGTACTCCAGCAGTCCCCCTCAGCAGCTCATTGAGAGGACCCGCCACCTTTGCGAAGTCTTTAACGAACCAGCGGTAGTACCCGGTAAGCCCCAGAAAGGCCTGGAGTTCTCTCTGTTCGAGGGATGGGCCACTTCTGGATAGCAGCAACTTTTTCTGGTGAGGGTAGAACTCCATCCTGTGACACTATGTGGCCCAGGTACTCGATCACTCTCTTGAAAAGGTGGCACTTCTTTGGCTTCACCTTCAGGTTATGAGCACGCAGTCTTCCGAGTACCTGTCCAAGCCGGGCAAGGTGTTCTTCGAATGAGGCAGAAAACACAATGATGTCATCCAGATAGATCAGGGTAGCCTCAAAATTTAAGTCTCCCAAACACTTTTCCATCAGCCGTTGAAACGTGCCCAGAGCATTGGAGAGCCCGAAGGGCATCCGGGTAAACTCAAACAGCCCCATAGGGAGGATGAAGGCGGCTTTTTCGTTGTCTTTCTCTGCCACGGCTTCTTGCCAGTATCCGCTTGCTAGGTCCAGGGTGGAGAAGAACTTGGCTTTCCCCAACACTGTCAAAGATTCCTCGATGCGGAGCAACGGATACGAGTCTCGAACAGTGCAGGCATTGAGTTTCCTGTAATCTACACAGAACTGGATAGTCTCATTCTTTTTCTTGACTAGCACCACCGGGGCTGCCCAAGGGCTCTGACTACTCTGCACCATTCCTGAATTCAGGATCTGGCTCAGTAATATTTTTACCTCTTGATACATCTTGGGCGGGATCTTCTGCTATCGTTCTCAAATTGGACGAGCTTCTCCGGTCGGTATCTCATGTGTGATGGCTTCAGTACAGCCGAAATCCTTGGCGTGACGGGTGAATGCGGCCTGATTTTCCCACAGCATAGCTTCTATTGCTTGCACAAGCTCAGGGCCCAGAGCCTTCACATCCACTTCCATCTGATCAAGGATGACTCGTCCACTCCACTCCTGGGATGGCGTCTCTTCGGTCCCCGCAGCAACTGCTAGGGTCCACCCCGCACCTTCTTCTGGCGATAATGACATCTCCTTCTGACTCACCACTTCACCCTTATGTAGGTACACCAGGGCCAGATCTGTCCCTCGTGGCAGGGTGACCCCCCCAGGGCCCACATTCACATCTCTTATGGGGTCCTCGCTGGACCATAGCTATCGTACGAGCTATCATGACTTCTTGGTCCACTCCTCCGCCTACCACAGGCTGAACAATCACTTCCAACCCATCAAGGTTGTGTTGCATACTCACTTGAAGGTATACTATAGTTTCTCGCTCGGGAGACAGGATTCCAGGTTCTTTACCAGGAGCCCTGATGACCCCTGCCATCTGATAGGATGTCACACTCTTCTGCATCCCACAGACGCGGATCAGCCATTGAAGGGCTTCTTGAGTAGGCTATGTAGTAGCCTTCTTCCAATATTCAGGTCCCCGTTTGGTAAACATAATCTGATCGAATTCACGTAGGATATTCATTCCAAGAACTACAGGTACATCTTCTTTGATAGGCTCAGGGACTAGCAGGATCCCTTTTCTCCCCACTTCTTGCCCACAGATTCGAATATTCATCCACATGACACCCTGTGACCGGGATCGGATCTTGGTTGGCAGCAAACAACCGGATCAATATCTCTTTTTCTGGCTTGGCCAGGGCCTGGAAATGCTGCTTGAAATACGTTTCTGGCATTGTCGCCACTTGTGACCCCATATATATCAGGCAATTGTCATGCCGTTGCTGCCGCCACCTCTCCCCACTGCAGCTCGCCGGGTGCGCATGCGCGTCGCATTCACCTCTGCGCGTGCGCACATCTGATTCCTCTGTTGGCGCTCTTTCCTGTCCTCTCCGTCATCCTGGAGGACTGTAACCCGGAAGTAGCTCCCATGCTGCTATGTAAACTGCTTCCTGCTGCTTCTCTGTGCCTGATGTTCATTTGTGTTTACAAGTGCTTCTGGTCACCTGTGGTCTCTGTGCGTTCCTAGCTCTCTGACTTTGGGTCTCCTCCGCCCTCTGCAGTGCCTGCCTGTTTCCTGTGTTCCTGCCTTGTTCCTTCAGTTCCTTTTCCTCTGCGGTACCTGCCTGGCTCCTATATCTTTTCCTGGCTCCCGTCAGCCTCAGTGTCTCCATATTGTCCTGCCAGCCTCCGTAGCGTTCCCATCTTCTCCCTTGTCTCAGTAGTTCCTTTCTGGTCCTTCTTTCCCTTTGTGCCTGCTGTGTACCCATCTGATCTCAGTCGACCCTCCAGCTTCCGTGGCGATAGTCCCTCACGGGCCTGCCCCTAACTCTCCCTGTATAGGGGGCGGTCCACCTGGTCAGCTAGTCCGAGAGGGGTTCGTCATCACGGTCCAGTGGGTCCACTCTCCGTTTTTCACTGTTTGAATCTACATGCTCTAATAGGACTGCACTCGGGTGACATCCGAGTGCAGCCAGATTCTTACAGCGTCACAGTAACATCAGGCCATGGACCCCGCTGGAGTCTTCGCCACTCAAAAGGAGTTACTCTTTTTGCGTGAAAACCAGACTAGGATCATGTCATTTTTAAAGAATATGGAGTCTCGCCTAGCGGCTTTACAGCCTTCTGATCCTGGTATTGCTCCGCAGTTGGTTGCCCTTCAGCAGGAGCTAGGTCTACAACGGGACACTCAGTCCCATATTTTGAATTTTATGGCCTCCATTAATGATCGGCTTCTCTCCCTCCAGAATGTGGCCTCTGTTTCCACTCCTGTCTCTGCGCCACAACCCTCGCCCCGACTTGCTAGACCTCCTTGGTATGGTGGGGATCCTAAAGCGTGCCGCGGCTTTCTTAATCAATGCCAGTTGCATTTTGAATTGTCTCCGCTACTTTATCCTACCGACCGAGCTAAGGTTGCTTTTATAGTATCCCATTTGGAGGGTGAGGCTTTGGCGTGGGTTAATCCCCTCTGGGAGGCGTGACGATGAACCTGGTAACATAGTAACATAGTAACATAGTTAGTAAGGCCGAAAAAAGACATTTGTCCATCCAGTTCAGCCTATATTCCATCATAATAAATACCCAGATCTACGTCCTTCTACAGAACCTAATAATTGTATGATACAATATTGTTCTGCTCCAGGAAGACATCCAGGCCTCTCTTGAACCCCTCGACTGAGTTCGCCATCACCACCTCCTCAGGCAAGCAATTCCAGATTCTCACTGCCCTAACAGTAAAGAATCCTCTTCTATGTTGGTGGAAAAACCTTCTCTCCTCCAGACGCAAAGAATGCCCCCTTGTGCCCGTCACCTTCCTTGGTATAAACAGATCCTCAGCGAGATATTTGTATTGTCCCCTTATATACTTATACATGGTTATTAGATCGCCCCTCAGTCGTCTTTTTTCTAGACTAAATAATCCTAATTTCGCTAATCTATCTGGGTATTGTAGTTCTCCCATCCCCTTTATTAATTTTGTTGCCCTCCTTTGTACTCTCTCTAGTTCCATTATATCCTTCCTGAGCACCGGTGCCCAAAACTGGACACAGTACTCCATGTGCGGTCTAACTAGGGATTTGTACAGAGGCAGTATAATGCTCTCATCATGTGTATCCAGACCTCTTTTAATGCACCCCATGATCCTGTTTGCCTTGGCAGCTGCTGCCTGGCACTGGCTGCTCCAGGTAAGTTTATCATTAACTAGGATCCCCAAGTCCTTCTCCCTGTCAGATTTACCCAGTGGTTTCCCGTTCAGTGTGTAATGGTGATATTGATTCCCTCTTCCCATGTGTATAACCTTACATTTATCATTGTTAAACCTCATCTGCCACCTTTCAGCCCAAGTTTCCAACTTATCCAGATCCATCTGTAGCAGAATACTATCTTCTCTTGTATTAACTGCTTTACATAGTTTTGTATCATCTGCAAATATCGATATTTTACTGTGTAAACCTTCTACCAGATCATTAATGAATATGTTGAAGAGAACAGGTCCCAATACTGACCCCTGCGGTACCCCACTGGTCACAGCGACCCAGTTAGAGACTATACCATTTATAACCACCCTCTGCTTTCTATCACTAAGCCAGTTACTAACCCATTTACACACATTTTCCCCCAGACCAAGCATTCTCATTTTGTGTACCAACCTCTTGTGCGGCACGGTATCAAACGCTTTGGAAAAATCGAGATATACCACGTCCAATGACTCACCGTGGTCCAGTCTATAGCTTACCTCTTCATAAAAACTGATTAGATTGGTTTGACAGGAGCGATTTCTCATAAACCCATGCTGATATGGAGTTAAACAGTTATTCTCTTTGAGATAATCCAGAATAACATCCCTCAGAAACCCTTCAAATATTTTACCAACAATAGAGGTTAGACTTACTGGCCTATAATTTCCCGGTTCACTTTTAGAGCCCTTTTTGAATATTGGCACCACATTTGCTATGCGCCAGTCCTGCGGAACAGACCCTGTCGCTATAGAGTCACTAAAAATAAGAAATAATGGTTTATCTATTACATTACTTAGTTCTCTTAGTACTCGTGGGTGTATGCCATCCGGACCCGGAGATTTATCTATTTTAATCTTATTTAGCCGGTTTCGCACCTCTTCTTGGGTTAGATTGGTGACCCTTAATATAGGGTTTTCATTGTTTCTTGGGATTTCACCTAGCATTTCATTTTCCACCGTGAATACCGTGGAGAAGAAGGTGTTTAATATGTTAGCTTTTTCCTCGTCATCTACAACCATTCTTTCCTCACTATTTTTTAAGGGGCCTACATTTTCAGTTTTTATTCTTTTACTATTGATATAGTTGAAGAACAGTTTGGGATTAGTTTTACTCTCCTTAGCAATGTGCTTCTCTGTTTCCTTTTTGGCAGCTTTAATTAGTTTTTTAGATAAAGTATTTTTCTCCCTATAGTTTTTTAGAGCTTCAATGGTGCCATCCTGCTTTAGTAGTGCAAATGCTTTCTTTTTACTGTTAATTGCCTGTCTTACTTCTTTGTTTAGCCACATTGGGTTTTTCCTATTTCTAGTCCTTTTATTCCCACAAGGTATAAACCGCTTACACTGACTATTTAGGATGTTCTTAAACATTTCCCATTTATTATCTGTATTCTCATTTCTGAGGATATTGTCCCAGTCTACCAGATTAAGGGCATCTCTAAGCTGGTCAAACTTTGCCTTCCTAAAGTTCAGTGTTTTTGTGACTCCCTGACAAGTCCCCCTAGTAAAAGACAGGTGAAACTGTACAATATTGTGGTCGCTATTTCCTAGATGCCCGACCACCTGCAGATTTGTTATTCTGTCAGGTCTATTAGATAGTATTAGGTCTAAAAGTGCTGCTCCTCTGGTTGGATTCTGCACCAATTGTGAAAGATAATTTTTCTTGGTTATTAGCAGAAACCTGTTGCCTTTATGGGTTTCACAGGTTTCTGTTTCCCAGTTAATATCCGGGTAGTTAAAGTCCCCCATAACCAGGACCTCATTATGGGTTGCAGCTTCATCTATCTGCTTTAGAAGTAGACTTTCCATGCTTTCTGTTATATTTGGGGGTTTGTAACAGACCCCAATGAGAATTTTGTTACCATTTTTCCCTCCATGAATTTCAACCCATATGGACTCGACATCCTCATTCCCTTCGCTAATATCCTCCCTTAAAGTGGACTTTAGACAAGACTTTACATAGAGACAAACCCCTCCTCCTCTCCGATTTTTACGATCCTTTCTAAACAGACTGTAACCCTGTAAGTTAACTGCCCAGTCATAGCTTTCATCTAACCATGTCTCGGTTATTCCCACTATGTCAAAGTTACCTGTAGATATTTCTGCTTCTAGTTCTTCCATCTTGTTTGTCAGGCTTCTGGTCTTCTGGTCTCTACCACTGAGTCCCTCTTTAACCTTTACCAGGGTACTCTCTCAGTAGCCCAGTACGCCATCTGTTTCCGGACTCTGTCCTCAGACCTTGGGTGGAATAATGAGGCTTTGGTTGGAGCGTTTTGGCGTGGTTTGTCTTCACGGATTAAGGATGAGTTGGCGGGACAGGACACTCCCACCTCTTTGGATGATCTTATCTCCTTGGCCATACGCATTGATCTGCGCTTTCAGGAGCGCACTCGTGAGCTTGCCAGAGAGAGGAGACCTCTTCGCCAGACCACTGTTGCTCGAGGGACTTCTTTTTCTCAAGCAGCCCCGGTGGCTTCTTCATCTTCTCCTGAACCCATGCAGGTCGATCGCCTTAAGTCTTCTGAGCAACGCCGCAAGGAGAGACTCGCACAAGGTCTTTGTTTTTACTGCGGCAGTGCCTCTCATCTCTTACGCGCATGTCCTCAGAAGCCGGGAAACGCATCCGCCTAGGACAGGTAAGAGAGGCCTTCCTAGGTGGTTATGATTCCTCTCCGCCTCTGGTTTTGTCTGTTATTCTACATTTAGGTTCCCG
The DNA here is from genome assembly GCF_032444005.1 of Ranitomeya imitator. Classification (NCBI taxonomy): domain Eukaryota; kingdom Metazoa; phylum Chordata; class Amphibia; order Anura; family Dendrobatidae; genus Ranitomeya; species Ranitomeya imitator. The sequence continues at coordinate 417,334,861 of NC_091283.1, read as the reverse complement.
TCACTTTTCTCTGGAGGCTTATGTTGATTCAGGAGCGGCTGGGAACTTTGTTCAGCTCGAGGTTGTTAACAGGCTTGGGATACCTGTTAGACCCTTGGAGACTCCTAGACAAATAGCTTCCGTCGATGGTCAGCCTTTGCGGGAGACCGTCAACTTGGTTACGGAGGAAGTCGAACTTCAGATTGGAGCTCTTCATCGTGAGAAATTGGCCTTTTATGTTTTACCTTCTTTGTCTCATTCTTTTCTTTTGGGTCTTCCTTGGTTGAGAGATCACGAACCCACGCTGGACTGGCGTACTGGAGATGTTCTACGGTGGGGACAGTCTTGTCTGAACAGGTGCCTGCTTCCCGTCAAGCCTGCGTCCTCCTCTCGGTCTGCTTCGGAATCCGTGGGAATTCCTCCAGCCTATTGCGCTTGCTCGGACGTCTTTAACAAGAAGGAAGCGGAGATTTTGCCGCCGCACCGCTCTTATGACTGCCCGATAGACCTTGTTCCTGGTTCTACTCCACTTTCCTGTCCTCTCCGTCATCCTGGAGGACTGTAACCCGGAAGTAGCTCCCATGCTGCTATGTAAACTGCTTCCTGCTGCTTCTCTGTGCCTGATGTTCATTTGTGTTTACAAGTGCTTCTGGTCACCTGTGGTCTCTGTGCGTTCCTAGCTCTCTGACTCTGGGTCTCCTCCGCCCTCTGCAGTGCCTGCTTGTTTCCTGTGTTTCTGCATTGTTCCTTCAGTTCCTTTTCCTCTGCGGTACCTGCCCGGCTCCTATATCTTTTCCTTGCTCCCGTCAGCCTCAGTGTCTCCATATTGTCTCCAGTGTCTCCATATCCAAAGACATACTGATAGGGATTCTAGATTGTGAGCCCCATCGGGGGACAGTGATGATAATGTGTGAAAAACTGTAAAGCGCTGCGTAATATGTTAGCGCTATATAAAAATAAAGATTATTATTATTATTATATTGTCCTGCCAGCCTCCGTGCCTCCGTAGCATTCCCATCTTCTCCCTTGTCTCAGTAGTTCCTTTCTGTTCCTTCTTTCCCTTTGTGCCTGCTGTGTACCCATCTGATCTCAGTCGACCCTCCAGCTTCTGTGGCGATAGTCCCTCACGTGCCTGCCCCTAACTCTCCCTGTATAGGGGGCGGTCCACCTGGTCAGCTCGTCCAAGAGGGGTTCGTCATCACGGTCCAGTGGGTACACTCTCCGTTTTTCACTGTTTGAATCTACATGCTCTAATAGGACTGCACTCGGGTGACATCCGAGTGCAGCCAGATTCTTACAGCGTCACAGCAATCCACTAGAACTCCCTCGAATTCAGCATGTAGGATGGGACACCCAGCAATCAAGTGTTCGTTATGATGTGGAGCAGCCTCTCTCCTCCCCCGCAGAGTGCCACACTACTGTGGGGGTTGGTAGTTTAACGGCAGCTTTGGCTGGCCTTGAGTATAGTTCTGACAGTCTCTGGAAAGGTGCCTCCGTCCTCCACATTCCCAGCATTGGATGCCTCCTCCTCGCCGGGGGGCACCTTGAGCCTGTCCTCGTGCTTCCGAAGCCTGACGGGAGGGGGCTTGCTCCCACTGATCCCTTATCAGTCGGTCCGAAGAATGGTTGCATGAGTACGGTGGGTCAGACTATTGTAGTTCCCCCACTCTTCACTCCATCTGGGTCAGTTTCTCTTGCACATTGACAAGGGACTGCTGCAAGTCTTGCACCACCTGGACCAGCACCTCCTGATGGTTTGGGTCTCCTCTGGTATTGGCGCCCTGGACACGCATCACCCCAGACACGTAGCTTTCTTCTTTACTTCGGGCCACTGTTTCCACCAGGATTTGATGACACGTAAGAGCCAGATCTGCCCGGACCGGTTCTGATAGTGCTCGCCTCAAGGATGTGCTGTGCAGTCCCAGAGTGAATTGCTCCCGAGGTATGTCTTTAGAGCCCATGCTGCCAAATCGATCCGCCTCCTATCTCTGCACCTCCGCTAACACTTCTTGCAATGCTGTTGCATACTGAGAAATTCCTTCTTCTTCCCGCTGCAGCCTAGAGAAAAGTTTGGCACGAAGGTGTCCGGCGCTAGCAGTCTCGCCATAGATCTCTTCCAGGAACTTCATTAGCTCCTTCAGGGTACTACGGGTAAGTTCTGGTTGTAGGCAGATGTTTGTACGGGCTTCTCCCTCTAGGGCAGTTAAAGCAATGTCCTCTTCAAGGTCTGGGCTGATGTTATAAATCTTCAGGGTGCTTTGCAGCCGGGACACCCAGTCGGACAGTGGCATATTATTGCAGTCAAACTTTGGTAGCACACTAAATATGGTGCCCATAGGGAGTGTCCTTGCAGGTGTTCCACCAATGCCCACAGCATCTCCATTAACATTCCTGCCGTTGCTGTGTGCTGCCTCCATCTTGATGAAAGTACCCTGCTCGCAGCGCCACTTGAAGCAATCGCCAGGGGACCACCACGGTGCAGGAAGACTACCGTACACAAGATGAGGTGCAAACAACAAAGGATAGATTTATTGGAAGGCAAGGAATAAAGTGGATGAGGAAGATGCAAACAGGTATGCAATGGCAAAGATAATTTACAAGAGTTATATTCTTTAGCTTGTCCGTAAAATAGCATGGTGCTCCAACAGTTACAGACTCAATATATGTCACACAAGTAAATGCAAACACTAAACAAAGAACAATGCTACTCTATGTATAACCTCCCTGCCCTTTACTAAGCAGGCCTCACGGCTGCCGTGTTCTAACTATTGAAGCCTGGGGGGGGAGGGGGCAGCAGTCTAGTACGTTGGTGCGCACGGCTTTCTGCCAGCTCCATGGAACGTGGTCTTCTCCTTGCTTCGGGGTCCTGGAGGTGCTCCTGGAAACTGTAAATCCCTTTCTCGGTATCTTCGTGGCTTCTCAAACTCACACAGGACAGCCACTCTTGCTGCACCTGGAAAAGTCTGTCAAATTTCACAAGTCCACTCCGTTACAGGCTATGGGTTCTCTCTTGCAGCAAACAGCACAAAGTTCTCTCTGCAGCATGTTCAGTTCTCACACACTGTTCAGGCTTCTCTCCCACCCTCTGCTCAGTCCAGTTCATTCACACAGTCTATTGCAGGGGAGAAGCAGAACATTCCATCACGCCAGAAAAGGGGTGCAGTCTCTTAAAGTGACAGCGTGTTCCTTACTGTCCATAACAGCACCACCATCTTACACAATGACAAAATGCAAAAGTGACAAAAACAGCCAAAACAGATGAGAACAGAGAAAGGGTCTGTGGTCATCCCCTGTAAAACCACTCCTTTATAGGGTTTGTCTTGCTAATTGCCTAAGATTTCTAACTGTTGTCTGTTACACTTGCACAACAGCAGGAAAAATTGATTCACAACCAGTGTTGCTTCATAACTCGATGGGTTGATTTCACAGAAGTATGATTGACTTGTAGTTACAGTGTGATGTTTAGGTGTTCCCTTTATTTTGTTTGAGCAGTGTATATAAAATAGAGCATGTTCACACTAAAAAGTGCAAGATGGACAAATTACTTATGAATTATGATGTAATTGGATACCTACAGAAATAAGGCATAATTAGAATTATTAGAATTAGAATTGGATAAATTGTCCATAATGTGAATAGATACGTACAAAATGGAGAATGTCACACTAAAAAATTAAAGATGGACAAATTGTCTATAATGTGAATATATACATAAGAAATGGAGCATGTTCTCACTACAAAATTAGATAGCTATCAATAGCAGAGAAATAATTTTGGTACTAAAAATATAGCAAGGTTTTTTCCTTCATATTTAATAAATGAACATGGTGTCATTACAAAAATTAAGACCCTTGGGTTGTTTGGTGTCTAATTGTATGATGCAGAAGGCTTCCCGAAGGAATAATTTTTGGGGGAGATTACCTCCTCTAATAGGAGAAAAGACTTTCTCCATCCCCAAAAAAACGAAAACCATCTAAATTGCCACCATGCATTTCCACGAGGTGTTTAGTAGCTCCTGAATAAGATGAATTTTTACAGTTAATACTTTGAATGTGCTCTGAAATTCTCCTCTTTAATTTACGGCTAGTGCAACCTACATAATTAAGATCACAAATGTCACAATGAATGCAATAAACCATCTGTTGTGAATTACAATTAATGAAAGTCTGAATAGGGAATTTGTTATCTATTAGGTGCGTTTTCATTGCATATTTGCACATGTTGCAATTGCTTCCTGCACATTTGAAAAAGCCTTTTGAAGATAACCACGTGGTGCCACTAGTAGTTGAATTGGTCTGAAATAAACTGGGTGATAAGTGATCTCCCAATGATTTTCCTTTCTTTGCAATACACCTATGTCCTTTTGACAGGATCTGCTTAAAGATATCATCTTGATGAAGGATGGGAATGTATTTATTAATAATGTGTTTAATGCAATTATACTGAAGACTAAAAGGAGTACTGAATATGACTACATTATTTTTTTCATTGATCTCTTGTATTTAGGAGTTAACGTTTGCTGTCTTGTGATTTTAGCCACTTTAGCAAATGAACCATCAATAGAATGTCTGTTATAGCCCCCTGCATGAAGTCTCTTTGTAATATTGCAACTTAAAGGAATCATCATCAGAGGATATCCTCCTAGCTCTGATGAATTCCCCATATGGAGTTGATTTGGTGGTGTGCATGGGATGGCAACTGTCAGCACGTAACGTGGTGTTACCGTGGTGGAAGAAAGATTAATTTATGTGTCTTTGGGAGACCATAGAAAATCGGAATGGGTGGAGCATCTTTTAACAGAAATTTTTTTGCTTTGCTATTTCAAATTCCCAAATCTTCTTCTTCCTATAAAAGTTACTCTAAAATATTTCTACATGAATCAGTAGAGTCACTTGAAATTGTTCTATATGTATTGGGATCATCAAGAATATTTAGTACAAGGTAATTGTACAAAGTTGCATCCATTACCACGATAATGCCACCACCTTTGTCAGATTTTTTTATGACTATATTTTTATTTGTTTTAAGATTGTGAAGGGCAGCATACTCCGATTTAGAAAGGTTAAATGCTGACATGGGAGAAGAATGAGCAATAGCAGATAAATCTTTTAACTCCTTCTCAACCAAACTTTGAAAAGTGTCAGGTGCTGGTATTCTCGACTTAAAGGGACACTGTCACCTGAATTTGGAGGGAACAATCTTCAGCCATGGAGGCGGGGTTTTGGGGTTTTTGATTCACCCTTTCCTTACCCGCTGGCTGCATGCTGGCTGCAATATTGGATTGAAGTTCATTCTCTGTCCTCCATAGTACATGCCTGCACAAGGTGCAATCTTGCCTTGCGCAGGCGTGTACTATGGAGGACAGAGAATGAACTTCAATCCAATATTGCAGCCAGCATGCAGCCAGCGGGTAAGGAAAGGGTGAATCAAAAACCCAAAAACCCCGCCTCCATGGCTGAAGATTGTTCCCTCCAAATTCAGGTGACAGTGTCCCTTTAACAGGATAATATGAGGGGTTAGGAATGTGTGTTTGTCAACTTGCGAAATATCAACTAAATCTGTATCTGTGTTCTCATTAAATAAAGATTCAAGAGACAATAAAGCATTTTGTTCTGCAAATGAGGTACTATCACAAAAAAGAAAATCTTCTGTTGGATCACCCCTTGTGGTATAGGAGCAACGGCTTCAATTTTTTCAAAAAAATGTCTTTTCACCGTGAGTGCTCTTGCAAATCAATTGACATCCAGCAACGTTTGAAAAAGATCAAATTTCTGATTAGGTGCAAAATTGAGTCCTTTGGAGAGTAAACGGTATTCATCTGTTGTAAGAATTAGTGGTCTTAGGACTACCATACTATCCATATATGTATCTACATCCGGAAGCGATTTCTCCTTTTTCGCGTGGAAAATCTCTAAGATATTGGATTTTCCTTGGTGACTTTTTTTCCTCCTCCACCTGTAGCGTTTTTTGAAACCGAGCTGTGGTTGGAATGATCAGTTGCAGTGTCATGGTCGGAATTATCAGGTGTATCTAAATCTGAGAAAGAAAAACTCACATTCTTGAATGATGAAAAATCTCTCCCATATCTATCATTGATGAGAATAGATCTTGGAGTATAATTAGCAGAGACACTTTTCCAAGAATAAACTTGGTCATGTTTATAATCCATGCTGTCTCTTGCAAATTTCTTCTTTTTTATTGCCATGATATTACCGTATCTTCAATTTTGGCAATATTGTTTTTTAAAGCTTTATTTAATGTATCAAAATTGTGAGCAATAGACAATTCAGAAATAGAATTGTTAAGATCATCCATTTCTTTTTTTAGATTTTGCAATCTAATTTCTTCCTCTTTGATTAGACTCATAAGGTCTAAGGAACATTTAGATAAAATATTGTTCCATTCAGTAAGAAATTGTTGTAAGAAAATATACGTAGGTATTTTCTTAATTCGAAGACCTCTTGGGATCATTTGTTTTTCAACATAGGTATTAAGGGTATTTCTATCCCACCATGTGCGAAGTTCCTGCTTACTGATTTTCTCCAGCTGTGCCATTAATTCGCTCAGTTCTAGAGGTGTAGTTAGATCATGATTCATATCACCAGATTCACCAAACACCTCTGTGAGTTTAAATTGTCTTAATTCCATTTTATAACTAATATAATTAGATGTACAAGGAAATGACGTATCACATTAAAAATGATGGAATTTCCAAAATTTCAGATTGTGTTGTTAATAGTTCATGATGTCCATAAGAAAAATTTATGAAATCTATTGTTAGGGCTAGCGGAACGCACCGAGTTAATATAGATGTTTTATTGTAACTGATGGGTTCGCAGCCCGGGGTCCACCGTGCAGGAGAACCTGCTGCTAGCAAAGGCGGCACTATATGGCGGTATGAACTAGCTCTGTTATTTCACAGAGTAGCCGTGAAAGCAAAGCACTGCGCCCTGTTAGACTTCACAGAGGCACAGGCTAACTGCCCAACAGAGAGCAGTCAGTGGTCATGCATGCACACAAAACTCCTCGCCGGAGGTGCCAGCATTCTAGGGGCTTATTTCAGCCAGGTCCCTTAATACATACAAACACACAATCTCCTCGCCGGAGGTGCCAGCATTCTAGGGGCTTATTTCAGCCAGGTCCCTGAATACACACAAACACAATCTCCTCGCCGGAGGTGCCAGCATTCTAGGGGCTTACTTCAGCCGGGTCCCTGAATACAATCTTACATGACCACACTGGCGCAAAGCACATAACTTAGAAAGATACTAGCGCATGGCCGTGCGGCCATGCGAGCCTTAAATAGTTGCAGCAAGTACAGGACCTTCCTAGAAGGACCAATGAGAGGCTGCTACAGAGCCTGAGCACCTACAGGACCTTACTGGAGGACCAATGGATCTAGCTGCAGTATCTGAAATCAAGCAAAGCTCCGGAGTGCGACTTCATGAATATACATAAAAAAAAATGCAAAACTTTATACTGTTTATAAACGGCAGTTCGATGAATTGTCCATAATGACTCCAAACCGTCTGTGTAGAGATACTGCCATAATGAAGTCTTATTTCTATGAATAGATAAAGTCCTGAAAACTAAACAATAAATACTTGGTTATAGGTTTACAAAATTATTTAACATTAATGATGTATATCGCGATGCAACTTTGTACAATATCCTTGTACTAAATATTCTTGATGATCCCAATACATATAGAACAATCTCAAGTGACCCTAATGATTCATGTAGAAATATTTTAACCCCTTACTGACCTCGGACGGGATAGTACGTCCGAGGTCAGCTCCCCGGCTTTGATGCAGGGCTCCGCGGTGAGCCCGCATCAAAGCCGGGACATGTCAGCTGTTTTGAACAGCTGACATGTGCCCTCAATAGCGGCGGGTGAAATCGCGATTCACCCGCCGCTATTAACTAGTTAAATGCCGCTGTCAAACGCAGACAGCGGCATTTAACTACCGCATCCGGCCGGGCGGCCGGATATGAGCGCATCGCCGACCCCCGTCACATGATCGGAGGTCGGCGATGCTTCTCCATTGTAACCATAGAGGTCCTTGAGACCTCTATGGTTACTGATCTCCGGTAGCTCTGAGCGCCACCCTGTGGTCGGCGCTCACAGCACACCTGATTTTCTACTACATAGCAGCGAACAGCAGATCGCTGCTATGTAGCAGAGCCGATCGTGCTGTGCCTGCTTCTAGCCTCCCATGGAGGCTATTGAAGTATGGCAAAAGTAAAAAAAAAAAGTTTAAAAAAATGTGAAAAAAATATAAAAGTTTAAATCACCCCCCTTTCACCCCAATCAAAATAAATCAATAAAAAAAAAAATCAAACCTACACATATTTGGTACCGCCGCGTTCAGAATCGCCCGATCTATCAATAAAAAAAGCATTAACCTGATTGCTAAATGGCATAACGAGAAAAAAAATCGAAACGCCAGAATTACGTTTTTTTGGTCGCCACAACATTGCATTAAAATGCAATAACGGGCGATCAAATGAACGTATCTGCACCGAATTGGAATAATTAAAAACGCCAGCTCGGCTCGCAAAAAATAAGCCCTCAACCGACCCCAGATCATGAAAAATGGAGACGCTACGAGTATCGGAAAGTGGCGCAATTTTTTTTTTTTTTAGCAAAGTTTGGAATTTTTTTTCACCACTTAGGTAAAAAATAACCTTAGTCCTGTTAGGTGTCTATGAACTCGTACTGACCTGGAGAATCATAATGGCAGGTCAGTTTTAGCATTTAGTGAACCTAGCAAAAAAAAGCCAAACAAAAAACAAGTGTGGGACTGCACTTTTTTTGCAATTTCACTGCACTTGGAATTTTTTCCCATTTTCTTGTAAACGACATGGTAAAACCAATGATGTCGTTTATAAGTACAACTCGTCCTGCAAAAAATAAGCCCTCACATGGCCAAACTGACGGAAAAATAAAAAAGTTATGGCTCTGGGAAGGAGGGGAGCGAAAAACGAACACGGAAAAATGGAAAATCCCAAGGTCATGAAGGGGTTAAAGTCACTTTTAAAGGAAGGAGAAGATTTGGGAATATTAAATAGCAAAGCAACATATTTTCTGTCAAAAGATGCTCCATCCACTCCGAAGACACACATAAATTAATCTTTCCTCCACCAATACGCCCAATTACCGTATATCTGGGGTCAACTCATGGAACGAAAATCTTAGCATATGTATTGATCGACATTTCCAACCCTTGATATCTCAAACTCCAGGCTTTTTGAAGGATAGCACTTCGGTGCTTACTCAGCTCAAATCCTTCAAATGGTCAACCGCTAACAGTTTTCTATCTTGTGATATTGTCAATCTGTATTCTTGCATACCTCACAAATGTGCACTTATAGCGATTGCATATCATCTCGATCATTATAGTGCCTATGATAACCAACGAAAAGAATTTATTCTCAGAGGTATTTCTTATTTATTGAAATATAATTTCTTTATGTTTAATTCACAATTTTACTTTGAAATTGCAGGAGCACCGATAGGCTCTTTCTTTTCGCAGTCCCTTTCTATTCTGTTTGTAGCTTGGTGGGAGGAACTTTATATTTTTTCTGAATCGAATCCTTTCTATGGTTGTATTTAATGGTATGGTCGCTATGTGGATGACGTGTGACACGGCGACTGTGCCATTCTTTATACAATATCTTAACGATAATGACATTAATCTGTGGTTTACTTTTTCTTTTTCTTGTGCTCAGGTAGATTTTTTAGACCTCACTCTTTCTGGTGTTAGTAGTGATAATTGCATCCATAGAACTATCTACTGCAAACCCATCAGCGGTAACACCACGTTACGTGCTGACAGCTGCCATCCCATGCACACTACCAAATCAATTCCATATGGGGAATTCATCAGAGCTAGGAGGATATCCTCTGATGATGATTCCTTTACACGTGAAAGTTGCAATATCACAAAGAGACTTCATGCAGGGGGCTATAACAGAAATTCTATTGATGGTTCATTTGCTAAAGTAGCTAAAATCACAAGACACCAAACATTAACTCCTAAAAAACAAGAGCTCAATGAAAAAATAAAGTAGTCACATTCAGTACTCCTTTTAGTCTTCAGTATAATTGCATTAAACATTGTTAATGAATACATTCCCATCCTTTATCAAGATGATATCTTTAAGCAGATCCTGTCAATAGGACATAGGTGTATTGTAAAAACAAGAAAATCACTGGGAGATCACTTATCACCCAGCTTATTTCAGACCAATTCAACTACTAGTGGTACCACATGGTTATCTTCAAAAGACTTTTTCAAATGTGCAGGAAGCAAGTGCAACATGTGCAAATATGCAATAAAAATGCACCTAAGGCCGGCTTCACACTTGCGAGTTTTACGGACGTAAGAGCGCAGAAACTACGTCCGTAAAACTCGCAAAAAATACGGCACAATTATTCTCTATGCCTCTGCTCCTATCTGCCGTATTTTACTGATCAGTATTATACGGCTTTCTACGGCCGTACAAAATCGCAGCATGCTGCGTTTGTCACCGTACTGCGCAAGAAATACGCCAATGAAAGTCTATGGAAGCGTGAAAAATACGGATTACACACGGACAAGCAGTGTGACTTGCGAGAAATACGCAGCGCTCTTAGAGAGAAAAGCCGGCAATTCAATGCGGTGTACAGTAAAATCACACTGACAGCTTACAGTAGAATAGGTAGAATAAATGTGTACACATAGAATAGGTATATATATATATATATATGTCAGTGAGACACATATATGTATATATATTAATATTTTTTCCAGCGCTATACAGCTTGAAAGCCGGTAATTCAATTACCGGCTTTTTCCTTCTCCTTCCTAAAACCCGACATGATTTGAGACATGGTTTACATACAGTAAACCATGTCTTCTCTCCATTTTTTTTGCAGATTCCACACTACTAATGTCAGTAGAGTGTATCTGCAAAATTTGGCCATTCTAGCTCTTAAAATAAAGGGTTAAATGGCGGAAAAAATTGGCGTGGGCTCCCGCGCAATTTTCTCCGCCAGAGTAGTAAAGCCAGTGACTGAGGGCAGATATTAATAGCCTGGAGAGGGTCCATGGTTATTGGCCCCCCCCTGGCTACAAATATCTGCCCCCAGCCACCCCAGAAAAGGCACATCTGGAAGATGCGCCTATTCTGGCACTTGGCCACTCTCTTCCCATTCCCGTGTAGCGGTGGGATATGGGGTAATGAAGGGTTAATGCCACCTTGCTATTGTAAGGTGACATTAAGCCTAATTAATAATGGAGAGGCGTCAATTATGACACCTATCCATTATTAATCCAATTGTAGTGAAGGGTTAAATAAAACACAAACACATTATTTAAAATTATTTTAATGAAATAAAAACAATGGTTGTTGCAGTATTTTATTCAACGCCCAATCCAGTCACTGAAGACCCTCGTTCTGTGAGTAAAAAAACATAATAAACCAACAATATACTTACCCTCTGCAGATCTGTAACGTCCAACGATGTAAATCCTTCTGAAGGGGTTAAAACATTTTGCAGCAAGGAGCTGTGCTAATGCAGGCTGCTCCTCGCTGCAAAACCCCAGGGAATGAGGCTAAAAATAGATCAATGATCTATATTTAGCTTCATTTGCGGTGAGGCGCCCTCTGCTGGCTGTTTATAGATCGTGGGAACTTGCCTAGAAAGCCTGGGAGCTTTCTAGGAAATTTCCCACGATCTATGAACATCCAGCAGAGGGCGCCTCACCGCAAATGAAGCTAAATATAGCTCATTGATCTATATTTAGACTCATTCCCCGGGGTTTTGCAGCGAGGAGCAGCCTGCATTAGCAAAGCTCCTTGCTGCAAAATGTTTTAACCCCTTCAGAAGGATTTACATCGTTGGACGTTACAGATCTGCGGAGGGTAAGTATATTGTTGGTTTATTATGTTTTTTTACTCACAGAACGAGGGTCTTCAGTGACTGGATTGGGCGTTGAATAAAATACTGCAACAACCATTGTTTTTATTTCATTAAAATAATTTTAAATAATGTGTTTGTGTTTTATTTAACCCTTCACTACAATTGGATTAATAATGGATAGGTGTCATAATTGACGCCTCTCCATTATTAATTAGGCTTAATGTCACCTTACAATAGCAAGGTGGCATTAACCCTTCATTACCCCATATCCCACCGCTACACGGGAATGGGAAGAGAGTGGCCAAGTGCCAGAATAGGCGCATCTTCCAGATGTGCCTTTTCTGGGGTGGCTGGGGGCAGATATTTTTAGCCAGGGGGGGGCCAATAACCGTGGACCCTCTCCAGGCTATTAATATCTGCCCTCAGTCACTGGCTTTACTACTCTGGCGGAGAAAATTGCGCGGGAGCCCACGCCAATTTTTTCCGCCATTTAACCCTTTATTTTAAGAGCTAGAACGGCCAAATTTTGCAGATACACACTACTGACATTAGTAGTGTGGAATCTGCAAAAAAAATGGAGAGAAGACATGGTTTACTGTATGTAAACCATGTCTCAAATCATGTCGGGTTTTAGGAAGGAGAAAGAAAAAGCCGGTAATTGAATTACCGGCTTTCAAGCTGTATAGCGCTGGCAAAAATATTAATATATATACATATATGTGTCTCACTGACATATATATATATATATATATATATATATACCTATTCTATGTGTACACATTTATTCTACCTATTCTACTGTAAGCTGTCAGTGTGATTTTACTGTACACCGCACTGAATTACCGGCTTTTCTCTCTAATATATGTGTCTACTGACATATATATATATATATATATATATATATATATATATATATAGACAGTATATATATATTTTCTTTTCTTTTTGGGACACATGGATCACTTCTATAGCGGTATGTTGGTTTTGCTAGCCTGCGAGAAAACCACGCAGTACGGATGCCATACGGATTACATATGGAGGATGCCATGCGCAAAAAACGCTGACACACCCTGCCTATGGAGGAGCTACGGACCACTTTTTTCGGGACTTTTCAGCGTATTACGGCCGTAATATACGGACCGTATTGTTTTACGCTGTGTGTGACGCCGGCCTAATAGATAACAAATTCCCTACTCAAACTTTCATTAATTGTAATTCACAACAGGTGGTTTATTACATTCATTGTGACATTTGCGATCTTAATTATGTGGGTTGCACTAGTCGTCAATTAAGGCCGGAGTCACACATGCGAGAAACACGTCCGTGTCTCGCATGTGAAAAGCAAGCTCTGGCGCCGGCGCATGGGAGCGGAGCGTGCGGCTCCATGTGCTGCTATGCGGCCACATGCTCCGCTCCGAAGTGCCGGCGCCAGAGCTTGCTTTTCACATGCAGAGACACGGACGTGTTTCTCGCATGTGTGACTCCGGCCTAAAGAGGAGAATTTCAGAGCACATTCAAAATATTAACTGTAAAAATTCATCTTATTCAGGAGCTACTAAACACTTTGTGGAAATGCATGGTGGCAATTGAGATGTTTTCGGGTTTTTTTGGGGATGGAGAAAGTTTTTTCTCCTATTAGAGGAGGTAATCTCCAAAAAAAATGATTCCTTCGGGAAGCCTTCTGCATTATACAAACCCAAGGGTCTTAATTTTCGTAATGACACCATGTTCATTTACTAAATATGATGGAAAAAAAAACCTTGCTATATTTTTAGTACCAAAATATGTACATTCTCTGCTATTGATAGCTATCTAACTTTTCAGTGTGAACATGCTCCATTTCTTATGTATCTATTCACATTATGGACAATGTATCTAATTCTAATTTTGTAACAAAATTATGCCTTATTTCTGTAGGTATCCAATTACATTATAAGTAATTTGTCCATCTTGCAGCTTTTAGTGTGAACATACTCCATTTTATATATAGTCATTCAGATTATAGGTTATGTGTCTACTTCTAATTTTGTATTGCGAATATGCTTCATTCGATAGGTATCTATTCACACCTGAGACAATTTGTCCACTTCCCGTTCTGTGGTGTGAACGTGCTTCATTTCCTATGTATTTATTCACATTAGGCTATTTGTACATCTTGCTCTAAAATATTACTATGTGATATACATCATTAATGTGAAATCATTATGTGAACCCATAACCAAGTATTTATTGTTTGGTTTTCAGGACTTTATCTATTCATAGAAATAAGACTTCATTATGGCCACTGACGCTGCTATCATGAGGCAAGTTGAATACATTGCTTCAAGCGGCAGAGCATTCCTAAAGACAGGGGGTGGCAGAGCGGCAGTCAGAAGTAAGAACACGTGGTGCCGACTCTCCCTACAATCCCTGCTCTGACACTTGCAGACAGTGTCACAGACACAAACAAGTTAACGTGCGGTGTGCCCGGCAGGTGACCCTGCCTGGGCTGAGGTGCAGAGGCGGTGCCCTGTCTCCTGCCCTGCAGGCTGCTGTGCTGGGAGTCGGACACAGACACACACATTGCTGGGACCGGCAGCAGTAAGTAAAGTAACTATAAAAAACATCATTCGTCACCCCCCACATCCCCCACACTGCTGCTGTACAGCAAGTCTGTCAGGGTTCACAGCCTCCCTCCATCAGATTGAAGTAGATTCAAGGAGCGAGTGCCTGGTGTCAATGCAGACACTCGATTAACTGAATTTTTTAAAGCAGTGGAAGAAAAAAGTTTAATTACAAGGGGCAGCCATGAAAGTAATGAATTTTAGATGTTATCTCAACTCAGCAAAGATTTTATAAACTTTCCACTTCTTGGAGCGGAGCTGTGTGTGTATGAGGTGTATGAAGCGGAGCCGTGTGTGTATGAGGTGTATGGAGCAGAGCCGTGTGTGTATGAGATGTATGGAGCAGAGCCATGTGTGTATGAGGTGTACGGAGCAGAGCCGTGTGTGTATGGAGCGGAGCCATGTGTGTATGTGGTGTATGGAGTGGAGCCATGTGTGTATGAGGTGTATGGAGCAGAGCCGTGTGTGTATGAGGTGTATGGAGCGGAGCCGTGTGTGTATGAGATGTATGGAGCAGAGCCATGTGTGTATGAGGTGTATGGAGCGGAGCCGTGTGTGTATGAGGTGTACGGAGCGGAGCCGGGTGTGTATGAGGTGTATGTAGCGGAGCCATGTGTGTATGAGGTGTATGGAGCAGAGCTGTGTGTGTATGAGGTGTATGGAGCGGAGCCGTGTGTGTATAAGGTGTATGGAGCAGAGCCGTGTGTGTATGAGATGTATGGAGCAGAGCCATGTGTGTATGAGGTGTATGGAGCGGAGCCGTGTGTGTATGAGGTGTACGGAGCGGAGCCGGGTGTGTATGAGGTGTATGTAGCGGAGCCATGTGTGGATGAGGTGTATGGAGCAGAGCTGTGTGTGTATGAGGTGTATGGAGCGGAGCCGTGTGTGTATGAGGTGTATGGAGCGGAGCCGTGTGTGTATGAGATGTATGGAGCAGAGCCGTGTGTGTATGAGGTGTATGGAGCGGAGCCGTGTGTGTATGAGGTGTATGGAGCGGAGCCGGGTGTGTATGAGGTGTATGGAGCGGAGCCATGTGTGTATGAGGTGTATGGAGTGGAGCTGAATGTGTACGAGGTGTGCGGAGCAGAGCCGTGTGTGTATGAGGTGTACGGAGCAAAGCCGTGTGTGTATGAGGTGTACGGAGCGGAGCCGTGTGTGTATGAGGTGTACGAAGCGCAGCCGGGTGTGTATTCAGTGTACGGAGTGGAGATGCATGTGTATGAGGTGTATGGAGTGGAGCCGGATGTGTATGAGGTGTATGGAGCGGAGCCAGGTGTGTATGAGGTGTATGGAGCAGAGTCGGGTGTGTGTGTGAGGTGCATGGAGTGGAGCCGCGTGAGTACGGAATGGAGCCGTGTGTGCAAGGTGTACGGAGCGCAGCCGCGTGTGTAGGAGTAACTATGTGTGGCCATTATACAGTATGGAGCATCATGTGGGCCCATTATACAGTACTAGATGGTGGCCCGATTCTAACGCATCGGGTATTCTAGAATATGCATGTCCAAGTAGTATATTGCACAGCCCACGTAGTATATTGCCCAGCCACGTAGTATATTGCCCAGTCACGTACTATATTGCCCAGCTACGTAGTATATTGCCCAGTGACGTAGTATATTGACCAGCCACGTAGTATATTGCCCAGCCACGTAGTATATTGCCCAGTCACGTACTATATTGCCCAGTCACGTACTAAATTGCCCAGCTACGTAGTATATTGCTTAGTGACGTAGTATATTGCCCAGCCACATAGTATATTGCCCAGCCACGTAGTATATTGCCCAGTCACATAGTATATTGCCCAGTCACGTAGTCTATTGCCCAGCCACGTAGTATAATGCCCAGCCACGTAGTATATTGCCCAGCCACGTAGTATATTGCACAGCCACGTAATATACAGCACAGAGCCACGTAGTATACTGCCCAGTCACGTAGTATATTGCCCAGCCACGTAGTATATTGCCCAGCCATAAATGTAACAGGTTAAAAAAGACTTAAAATAAAAATAAACATATACTCACTTTCCGAGGGGCCCTGGCGCTTGTGTGCGGCGCACGCGGCAGCTTCCGGTCTGAGGCTTGGTATGAGTGCAGGACCTATGATGATGTCGCGGTCACATGACCGTGACGTCATGGCAGGTCCTTCTCGCATAGCATCTTTGGCACCGGAACCTGCCGCTTGCACTGCCGAGGAGAGGGCGCACGTCGGAGGGTGAGAATAATTTTTTTTTTAATTATTATTATTTGTAACATTAGATCTTTTTACTATTGATGCTGCATACGCATCATCAATAGTAAAAAGTTGGTCACACAGGGTTAATAGCGGCGGTAACCGAGTGAGTTACCCGCGGCATAACGCGGTCCGTTACCGCTGGCATTAAACCTGTGTGAGCGGAGACTGGAGGGGAGTATGGAGCGGGCACTGACTGCGGGGAGTATGGAGCGGGCGACGGGCACTGACTGCAGGGGAGTAGGGAGGGACTAATTGGACTGTGGCCGTCGTTGATTGGTCGCGGCAGCCATGACAGGCAGCTGGCGAGACCAATCAGCGACTTGCATTTCCATGACAGACAGAGGCCGCGACCAATGAATATCCGAGCCAGACAGAAAGAAAGACAGAAGGACAGACGGAAGTGACCCTTAGACAATTATATAGTAGATGGAGCATCATGTGTGACCATTATACAGTATGGAGCATTACATGTGGCCATTATACAGTATGGAGCATCATGTGGGTCCATTATACAATATGGAGCATCATGTGCGACCATTATACAGTATGGAGCATTATGTGTGGCCATATAGTAGTTTCAATGGTCAATGGTTGAAATGCATATGATTTTAAATGCACTTTAAGCCTGTGACTGTCACTGGTATGAATTACCCGTTTTTGTGTCTCTGGATATAAACATGGATTTTTGGACTTGTGTGCTTTTAATGAAAATTGAATAAAAGTTATTTTTTATGGATATCATCCACACTGGTCTTCTGCTTCACCTTCATATTACTTGCAGCTCTGTATGATCCGCACGGTGGTACTGAGAGGAGGTGAGCTGATCTTTGTTGCTTTTCTTTTCAGTATTATAGTAGTTATATTCTCGTACATAGAGGACAGTATTATAGTAGTTATATTCTTGTATGTAGGAGCAGTATTATGGTAGTTATATTCTTGTACATAGAGTCAGTATTATAGTAGTCATATTCTTGTACATAGGGGCAGTATTATAGTAGTTATATATATTCTTGTACACATGGGACAGTATTATAGTAGTACGGTGTTCATTTTAGGACATGGTCACAAATCAAAGTCAAACATCAGAAATACTCTGTCTGATACCTCATTCTGATACTTGACTCTTATACCTGACTTTCACACATGGTCACAAATCAAAGTCAAACATCAGAAATAACATCAGAAATGCTCTGTCTGATACCTCATTCTGATACTTGATTCTGATACCTGACTTTCACATATCAAAGTCACAAATCAAAGTCAAACATCAGAAATACTCTGATACCTCATTCTGATACTTGACTCTGATACTTGACTCTGATACTTGACTTTGATACCTGACTCTGATACTTGACTCTGATACTTGACTTTGATAACTGATTCTGATACTTGACTCTGATACCTGACTCTGATACTTGACTCTGATACTTGGCTCTGATACTTGACTTTGATACCTGACTCTGATACCTGACTCTGATACTTGACTTTGATACCTGACTCTGATACCTGACTCTGATACTTGACTTTGATACCTGACTCTGATACTTGACTCTGATACTTGACTCTGATACTTGACTCCGATACCTGAGTCTGATACTTGATTCTGATACATGAAATTAGTAAAATTAGTAAAATTAGCTAAAATTAGTACCTGGGATCACTTGAGCTTGTGGTGCAATGGTAATGCCGACGGCTGTAGCCTCTAGACGCAGGATCTGTTTTTTTTCCGCCGATCCTTTTTTTTCCCGCCGGATCGGTTTTATTTTTCTGCCGGATCCGTTTTTGTCGGCTGGATCCGTTTTTTTTCCGCCAGATCCGTTTTTTTCTGCAGGATCCGTTTTTTTTCCTCAGGATCCGTTTTTTTTCCGGCTCCGTTTTTGTCCGCCGGATCCGTTTTTGTCTGCCGGCTCCGTTTTCTTTCTGCCTGATCCTTTTTTTACGCCAGATCCGTTTTTTTTACATCGGATCCGTTTTTTTTACACCGGATCCGGTTTTTTTCGCCAGATCCTTTTTTTTTCTGCCAGATCTGTTTTTTTTTTTTTTTTGCCGGATCCGTTTTTTTTGACGCCAGATTCGTTTTTTTCTGCCGGATCTGTTTTTTTTTTCGCCAGATCCATTTTTTTTTACGCCGGATCCGTTTTTTTTTTGCCGGATCCGTTTTTTTTACGCCGGATCGGTTTTTCTTCCGCCGGATCCGTTTTTTTCACCGGATTCATTTTTTTACGCCGAATCCGTATTTTTTCACCGGATCCGTTTTTTTTCTGCTGGATCCGTTTTTTTTATGCCAAATCAGTTTTTTTCGCCGGATCCGTTTTTTTACGCTGAATCCGTTTTTTTCGCCGGATTCATTTTTTTCTTCCGGATCCGTTTTTTTTTTACGCCTGATCCGTTTATTTTTACGCCGGATCCGTTTTTTTTTACGCCGGATCCGTTTTTTTTACGCCGAATCCGGTTTTTTTCGCCGGATCCGTTTTATTCTGCCGAATCTGTTTTTTTTAACGCCATATCCATTTTTTTTACGCCGGATCCGTTTTTTTTAACGCCGGATCCGTTTTTTTACACCGGATCCGTTTTTTTTTCGCCAGATCCGTTTTTTTTTGCCGGATCCGGTTTTTTTCGCCGGATCCGTTTTTTTTACGCCAAATCCGTTTTTGTTCGCCGGATCCGTTTTTTTTACGC
Source organism: Ranitomeya imitator (assembly GCF_032444005.1). Taxonomy (NCBI): domain Eukaryota; kingdom Metazoa; phylum Chordata; class Amphibia; order Anura; family Dendrobatidae; genus Ranitomeya; species Ranitomeya imitator. Next base: position 417,315,463 of record NC_091283.1, on the reverse strand, counting down.
CAAATCCGTTTTTTTTCGCCGGATTCATTTTTTTCTTCCGGATCCGTTTTTTTTTACGCCTGATCCATTTATTTTACGCCGGATCCGTTTTTTTACGCCGGATCCGTTTTTTTCCGCCGGATCCGTTTTCTTTTCTGCCACCAGAAAAAACGGATCCGGCGTAAAAAAAAACGTTTTTTACGCCGGATCTGTTTTTTTTACGCCGGATCCGTTTTTTTTCCGCCGGCAGAAGAAAAATGGATCAGGCGTAAAAAAACGGATACGGCGCAAAAATAAACTGATCAGGCGTAAAAAAAAAAAAACGGATCTGGAAGAAAAAATGGATCAGGCGAAAAAAAACGGATTTGGCGTAAAAAAAATGGATCAGGTGAAAAAAAACGGATCCGGCAAAAAAAAAAAATCCGGTGTAAAAAAAAAAAACGGATCCGGCATTAAAAAAAAACGGATCCGGCATAAAAAATGGATATGGCGTAAAAAAACAGATCCGACAAAAAAACGGATCCGGCGAAAAAAAACGGATTCGGCGTAAAAAAAATGGATCAGGCGAAAAAACAACGATCCGGCGAAAAAATACGGATTCGGCGTAAAAAAACAGATCCGGCGAAGAAAGCAGATCCGACGGAAGAAAAAAGGATCTGGCGGAAAAAAAAACGGATCAGGCAAAAAAAAAACGGATCCGGCGTAAAAAAAAAACGGATCCGGCGAAAAAAAAATGGATCCGGCGTAAAAACACCTGGATCCGGCGTTAAAAAAACAGATCCGACGTAAAAAAAATCGGATCCGGCGTAAAAAAACGGAGGCGGCAGAAAAATAAAACCGATCCGGGGGAAAAAAAAACGATCCTGCGTCTAGACACTACAGCCGTTGGCCTTACCATTGCACCACAAGCTCGAGTGATCCCAGGTACTAATTTTAGCTAATTTTACTAATTTTACTAATTTCATGTATCAGACTCAAGTATCAGAGTCAAGTATCAGAGTCAGGTATCAGAGTCAGGTGTCAGAGTCAGGTGTCAGAGTCAGGTATCAGAGTCAGGTATCAGAGTCAGGTATCAGAGTCAAGTATCAGAGTCAAGTATCAGAGTCAGGTATCAGAGTCAGGTGTCAGAGTCAGGTATCAGAGTCAGGTATCAGAGTCAGGTATCAGAGTCAGGTATCAGAGTCAAGTATCAGAGTCAGGTATCAAAGTCAGGTATCAGAGTCAGGTATCAGAGTCAGGTATCAGAGTCAAGTATCAGAGTCAAGTATCAGAGTCAGGTATCAGAGTCAGGTATCAGAGTCAGGTATCAGAGTCAAGTATCAGACTCAGGTATCAGACTCAGGTATCAGACTCAAGTATCAGAATGAGGTATCAGACAGAGTATTTCTGATGTTTGACTTTGATTTGTGACCATGTCCTAAAATGAACACCGTATAGTAGTTATATTCTTGTACATAGGGGCAGTATTATAGTAGTTATATATATTCTTGTACACATGGGACAGTATTATAGTAGTTATATTCTTGTACATAGGGGCAGTATTATAGTAGTTATTCTATGACTATGCTCACATGGTGCTAATTTGTGCTCACTTAGGGCCATAATCTGGCTTTGTCTGGAAGTGGTATTATAGGCCTCAAATCGTCAGATTAATTTTAATTGTTTTACTTTTACAGGTTCCTCTATCACTCGATTTTAAAATCAAAAATTCGTGACATTTATCGCCCGTCCACTGGAGCTTCACTGCTGTTGGCCGCCATACACACTTGTGACCAGGTGAGTGAGCACATTTTTGATAGGCATCATGGTTACTATAAAATATTACTAGCCTATAGGGTTGAGCGAAACGGATCGGTCATTTTCATAAATCGGCGACTTTTAGGCAAAGTCGGGTTTCATGAAACCCGAACCGATCCTACAGTGGGATCGGCCATGCGGTACACGATCAGAGCACCAAAGTCGCGTTTCATATGACGCTGTCACCGCCGTTTTTCATCCAATGAAGGAGGACGCAGAGTGTGGGCAGCGTGATGACATAGGTCTCGGTCCCCACCATCTTTGAAAAGGGCATGGCAGTGATTGGCTTGCTGTCTGTGGCGTCACAGGGGGTATAAAGGGGCGTGCACACCGACCGCCATCTTACTTCTGCCGATCTGAGCATAGGGAGAGGTGTTGCTGCAGTTAGTCAGAAGCAGGGACAGAGTTAGGGAGGAAATATAAACCCCCAAACTGCTTGTGCTGGAGCGATTTTCACTGTCCCACACCACCTTTTTGTGCAGGGACAGTGGAGGTCGTATTTTAGTGCAGCAGCTGCATAGCTGTGTGCACGGTGCTGTGCAAACCAACTGCTTTTTTTAAAGCAAAATTCCTGTTGCTTCTTTCTGCACAGTTACCTATCTTGTTTATTTGTCCACATTTTTGTGTTAAGCAGTCCTTTTTATCGCTGCCATACTTGTCCTGAGATCATTGTAGGGAGCTTGTTATTTTTTTTTTTTTAAATAATCCAGCCACTTTCTGGCACGTTCATAGTGTTGTGTTATACCACTGGGCCAGAGTTGTGGTTCTGTGTCTCCCCCCCCAAAAAAAAGGGAGATTAAAATTCGCACACAGTGTATATTCTGCTGTACTGCTAGTGTGTCATATATATCAGGCAGCCACTTTCTGGCATGTTCATAGTTTACTGTTATACCACTGGGCCAGAGTTGTGCTTCTGTGTCTCCCTCCCCCAAAAAAGGGAGATTAAAATTCGCACACAGTGTATATTCTGCTGTACTGCTAGTGTGTCGTGTATATCAGGCAGCCACTTTCTGGCACGTTCATAGTTTACTGTTATACCACTGGGCCAGAGTTGTGGTTCTGTGTCCCCCCCCCAAAAAAAAGGGAGATTAAAATTCGCACACAGTGTATATTCTGCTGTACTGCTAGTGTGTCGTATATATCAGGCATCCACTTTCTGCCACGTTCATAGTTTACTGTTATACCACTGGGCCAGAGTTGTGGTTCTGTGTCTCCCCCCCAAAAATGAGGAAGTCTGGTTGAAGAGGCCGTGGGCGGGGGTTGTCAGCTGGTACTGATGGTGGTGCTGCATCTGGTGGTAGTGGCAAAAGCACAGTAGCACCTAAGGCTGGAGGTGTTGAGCCTGCGTCATCGTCTGGCTACACAAGGCCTCGAAGGCTCCCTTACCTTGGAGTAGGAAAACAGCTTTTAAAGCCGGAGCAGCAGGAAAAAGTTTTGGCATTCCTTGCTGACTCAGCCTCTAGCTCTTTGGCCTCCTCTTCCCAAAGTTCAAAATGTCACAGCAGCCAGTCGTCAGTGGATGCTCCCGGTCAGGAACAAGACATTTCCTTGTGTCCTTCTCCCAAACCAAAAGTGAAGGATGCGTCAGGCGACACAATAGGTTACTCCATGGAGCTCTTTACACAAACCGTGCCTGGGTTAGAAAGGGAAATTGTACCCTGCCCATTACAGGAAGAATCGGACATGGAGTGCACTGATGCACAGCCACAGCTAGATTATGATGCTGTTCCATCGAGTCAGATCACTACATTGCCCTCGCAGTTTGCTGAGCCAGAATCTGACCCTGATGAGACTATGGTGCCCTGTCCTGAACGCTTTAGCACCTTACACGGTGACACTGAGGAAGGTGCACATGACATTGAGGAGGAGGAGGTGATAGATGACCCAGTTGTTGACCCAGATTGGCAGCCATTGGGGGAAGAGGGTGGCGCTGCCACTAGCTCAGAAGCGGAGGAGGGTTATCCACAGCAGCTGTCATCTGGCAGGCGCGTATCAGGCAAAAAACGTTTGACAAAACCAGTTTTAGGACAGCGTGGCCTTCCTGTGAAAGTTGCACAGCGTGCATTGCCTGAAAAGGAATTCCATAGTAGGAAGAGTGCAGTGTGGCATTTTTTTGACCAAGATCCCAATGATCAGTCAAAAGTGATCTGTAAAAAATGCTCAAAGACCTTTAGCAGAGGGAAGATTCTTAACAATTTAAATACAACATGCATGCATAGACATTTAAACAGCATGCACTTGCAAGCCTGGACTAACTACCTAACGTCCCGTACCATTGGTGCACCAGGTCTGAATGAAGGTAGTCAGCACTGCAACATTGCTTCCCTCACTGTAAGCCCACCGGTTAGGACACCAGCAGCAAATGTGGAGGGATCGTCGCTAGGCCAAAGCAGTCAGGGAGTCAGAAGGTTATTGGTAGGAAGCACTGTATGTAGGCCAACATCACTAACTCACTCTCAATCTGCCATGTCCACAACCACCACCACCGCTAGTTCCACCATAGGCAGCTCTCCAGTCCAGCTCACCCTAGAAGAGACTCTTGTTAGGAAACGAAAGTACTCATCCTGACATCCGCGTACAAAGGGTTTGAACGCCCACATTGCCAGACTTATCTCGTTAGAGATTATGCCCTACCGGTTGGTTGAAAGCGAAGCTTTCAAAGCCCTGATGGCCTACGCAGTACCACGCTATGACCTACCCAGTCGCCACTTCTTTGTGAGAAAAGCCATCCCAGCCCTCCACCAGCATGTCAAAGACCGCATTGTCCATGCACTGAGGCAGTCTGTCAGTGGGAAGGTGCACCTCACAACAGATGCATGGACCAGTAGGCATGGCCAGGGACGTTACGCGTCCATCACGGCACACTGGGTTAATGTCGTGGATGCAGGGTCCACAGGGGACAGCAATAGTGGGACAGTTCTGCCTAGCCCACGATCTAGGAAACAGTTGGCTGTAGACGTTCGCCACCCCACCTCCTCCTCCTCCTCCAGAAGCGAAAGCTCATCCACAGAGCGCTATCGCACGACCACTCCATCCACAGCTGCCAGTGTTGCACACGAGGTGTCCCATTACGGAACAGCTAGTGGGAAGCGTCAGCAGGCCGTGTTTGAAATGAAGTGTTTGGGCGACAACAGACACACCGCGGAAGTTCTGGCCGAGTTCTTGCAGCAAGAAACTCAGTCATGGCTGGGCAGTGTACATCTTGAGGCAGGCAAAGTAGTCAGTGATAATGGAAGGAATTTTATGGCTGCCATAGCCCTTTCACAACTCAAACACATACCTTGCCTGGCTCACACTTTGAACCTGGTGGTGCCGTGCTTTCTTAAAAGATATCCAGAGTTACCAGCCCTGCTCCTGAAGGTGCGAAGACTTTGCTCGCACATCCGCCGGTCGCCCGCACACTCCAGCCGTATGCTGAACCATCAGCGATCGCTCAATCTTCCACAGCACCGCCTAATTATCGACGTTGCAACAAGGTGGAACTCCACATTGCACATGTTTCAGAGGCTGTGTGAACAGAGGCGTGCTGTCATGTATTTGTGGGAGGATACGCATACACGGGCAGGCAGTTGGATCGCAGACATGGAGTTGTCTGGTGTGCAGTGGTCCAAGCTACAAGACCTCTGTCAAGTCCTTCAGTGTTTCGAGGAATGCACATGGCTGGCAAGTGCAGACGACGCCATAATAAGCATGAGCATCCCATTTATGCGTCTGCTGATGCAAAGTTTGACGCACATCAAGGAGCTGGCGTCTGCAGCCGAGGAGGAGGGAATCCTTGATGACAGTCAGCCATTGTCTGGTCAGGGAACTGTCCAGGACGAGGTGGCGGTCGAAGAGGATGAGGAGGAGGATGATGGGGATGACTATGTATGGGAGGAGGATGCTTCTCAGGGGCCACTTGAAACTGGTGGCGTTGCAAGGTCAGGTACAGGTTTCTTGCGGGACACTTGTGATGTGGATTTCCAAGAAAGGAAATTGGACCCGTTGAAGCACATACCGTGCGAAACGGCCGTTGTCCACACTCCACCTCCGCACCCTCCTGCAGACCTGATGTCCTTACGGATGTTTTAAATATTTTTCTCCAATAAAGAGCACGATCTCACAGCTTCATAAAAGGGTGAGTGCCGCACTGTGTTCTTTTCTTGTTTCATTTAATTTACTGTGGATTGCTTATCAGTGCAGAGCACCATATAACCAGATCGGTCGTGCCACCTGTGTTTTTCGGATGTCCTTCAATGAGTCAAGGTCTATACTGATTTGTGCTTCTCTAGTGCCGTCCACTGTTCATTTTGTGTCTTGGTTGTAAATTTCCAAGAAAGTGCTCCTCAACCCAGCAGGACCAGTGAATTGACACCAGGAACATTGGCCCACATGGCTGAGTATGCCTTGCGTATTCTAAAAAGGGACCCCCGCATTGTCAAAATGATGACGATGACGATTACTGGTTGGCCTGCCTCCTGGATCCACGCTATAAAGGGAAAATGCAAAACATCATGCCACATGAGAACCTTGAGCAAATATTGGCTACCAAACAAGCAACTCTTGTAGACCGTTTGGTTCAGGCATTCCCAGCACACAGAGGTTGTGATGGTCCTCACACTTGCCGTAGGGGGCAACATGGCAGAGGTGCTAGAGGTGCAGAAATCCGAAGTGGCGTTGGACAGAGGGGTTTTCTGACAAGGTTGTGGAGTGATTTTTCAATGACCGCTGACACAACAGGGACTGCTGCATCTATTCAAAGTGACAGGAGACAGCATTTGTCCAGTATGGTTACAAACTATTTTTCATCCCTTATCGATGTTCTCCCTCACAAGTCATTCCCCTTTGATTACTGGGCATCTAAACTAGACACCTGGCCCGAATTGGCAGAATATGCATTACAGGATCTCGCTTTCCCTGCTGCCAGTGTGCTTTCAGAAAGAGTCTTCAGTGCTGCTGGTTCAATACTGACCGAAAAAAGGACACGTCTGGCTACCCAAAATGTAGATGATCTAACCTTCATTAAAATGAACCAATCATGGATTGCCAATTCTTTTGCCCCACCTTCCCCTGCTGACACGTAGCTTGGGTGATAAATGACTCGCTTTTGCCCTCCTCTTACTGACTTTGCCAATTCTTCCATTTGCAGCTGCTGAATGTCCACCATAGGCCATTTTTATACCTCCCTAAATGGGCTGACTCCCCCCACAGGACCGTGGTCACCACTTGGTGCAAGCACCCGTGCAAGTGCCGTTTGCCTGGACAGGTGGGTGCGCCCACTCTACCTCTACTAAACAAAGCTGAGTTTCAATCTACAGGCTTTCGGCCTCTATCAACAATATGAAACTGCATTTGGCCTGGTTCTTGGTTTGGGCCTAGTGACGTCTGCTGCTGCCTCTTGGTTTCCTCAAAGAAACAAAGCTGAGTTTGAATCTACAGGCTTTCGGCCTCTATCAACAATATGAAACTGCATTTGGCCTGGTTCTTGGTTTGGGCCTAGTGACGTCTGCTGCTGCCTCTTGGTTTCCTCAAAGAAACAAAGCTGAGTTTGAATCTACAGGCTTTCAGCCTCTATCAACAATATGAAACTGCATTTGGCCTGGTTCTTGGTTTGGGCCTAGTGACGTCTGCTGCTGCCTCTTGGTTTCCTCAAAGAAACAAAGCTGAGTTTCAATCTACAGGCTTTCGGCCTCTATCAACAATATGAAACTGCATTTGGCCTGGTTCTTGGTTTGGGCCTAGTGACGTCTGCTGCTGCCTCTTGGTTTCCTCAAAGAAACAAAGCTGAGTTTGAATCTACAGGCTTTCGGCCTCTATCAACAATATGAAACTGCATTTGGCCTGGTTCTTGGTTTGGGCCTAGTGACGTCTGCTGCTGCCTCATGGTTTCCTCAAAGAAACAAAGCTGAGTTTCAATCTACAGGCTTTCGGCCTCTATCAACAATATGAAACTGCATTTGGCCTGGTTCTTGGTTTGGGCCTAGTGACGTCTGCTGCTGCCTCTTGGTTTCCTCAAAGAAACAAAGCTGAGTTTGAATCTACAGGCTTTCAGCCTCTATCAACAATATGAAACTGCATTTGGCCTGGTTCTTGGTTTGGGCCTAGTGACGTCTGCTGCTGCCTCTTGGTTTCCTCAAAGAAACAAAGCTGAGTTTCAATCTACAGGCTTTCGGCCTCTATCAACAATATGAAACTGCATTTGGCCTGGTTCTTGGTTTGGGCCTAGTGACGTCTGCTGCTGCCTCTTGGTTTCCTCAAAGAAACAAAGCTGAGTTTCAATCTACAGGCTTTCGGCCTCTATCAACAATATGAAACTGCATTTGGCCTGGTTCTTGGTTTGGGCCTAGTGACGTCTGCTGCTGCCTCATGGTTTCCTCAAAGAAACAAAGCTGAGTTTCAATCTACAGGCTTTCGGCCTCTATCATCAATATGAAACTGCATTTGGCCTGGTTCTTGGTTTGGGCCTAGTGACGTCTGCTGCTGCTTCTTGGTTTCCTCAAAGACACAAAGCTGAGTTTCAATCTACAGGCTTTCGGCCTGTATTTAGAATTTGAAACTGTATTTGCCCTACTAGTTTGGTTGGGCCCTACTAACAGTGTCTGCTGCTGCTGCTTGTTGTTGTCCTCCACTGAACAAAGCAATGCTGCCTGTTTACTCCTGTTACCAATTTTTTTCTGCTTTTAGCCTCCTTTTTTATTTTGGGCATATATCTGTGTTTCCTCCTCATCCTGCCTATTACCCAGCCACTGCTTGATGGGCCTGCTGGTACATTGACCCAGACCACTACATTCCCCTTGCACTCTACACAGCCAGAATCTGACCCTGCTGAAAGTCAGGTCCCCCTTCCCGCATACTATACCACCTTACACGGGGACAAAGAGGAAGGTGCATATGAAAGTGCAGGTTCCTTCATCAGGTGGGGGGGCATACTCGTTGGCGACGTCACTGTCACAGGGCCCGTCATAGTACGCAAAAGTGTCACTGCCAGTGGGAGGCGCCCCCGCCATCAAACACAACGCCGTACTTTGAGGGGCCTATGCGAACGAGTGGGCCCCCCTGCTTGCTCTGGATCACAGCACTTGCAAACTTGAAATACTTACCTCTCCCTGCTCCACCGCCGTGACGTATTCCACATTTCCTGGGCCCAAGAAAAAATTGAGCCAGCCCTCCCCCCTCCACAACTTTAACCAAATGACCCCCAATTTTCAATACCTAACGATTATTATAAGGTTAATTAAGATTGACAAGCTTAAGTAACAAGAATTGATGTTTTTGACATTAAAATGGGCTCTGTAGGTGTTTTTCTGTCCTCCACTCACTGCCGACTTTTATTTCCCATTGACTTGCATTGGGTTTCGTGTTTCAGTTGGCCCCGCGACTTTTTGCAATGATCGGCCGATTTCACCCGACCCGACTTTTGACAAAGTCGGGTTTCGCGAAACCCGACTCGATCCTGAAAAAGTAAAAGTCGCTCAACCCTACTAGCCTATACATCCCCTTCCATGTGTTTTATTAGGGTATTTTGATGTCCTAAAGGGATGTCTACAGTTCAGGACCTTCCTGGATTAATCAGGCCATCTTACAAAATAGAACTGTCACCCTGGAGGAGCAGGACCATCCATGTATGGCAGGCTATGGTGGCCACCAATTCTCTAACTTCTTTGTTCGATAAAATTAATACCAGTAGGCAGATGCTGATACTACATTTTCACTGGGGATGCTTCACTGCTATAAACCATCGGTGATGCTCATATTACCCCATGGGATGCTGACATTAACCTCATTTGCCCTTACTCACCCAAGTAGCTGCTATTAATCCCATCATAGCCCATCATGGTTGCTGGCATTAAATCTAATTTCCATAGACCATGGGAGGGTGTTGGCATTATCTCCTTCTATCCTGGACCCCCAGCGATACTAACATTAACCCTACTTACTGTAGACCACAATAGGTGCCAACAAAAAGCCCATATGCTCTAGACCACCAGAATTGCTAGCATTAAATCCAATTTCCCTAAACCATCAGGGAGGCTGGTATTAACCCCATCTGCCCTAGACCACCTGGGGATGCTGCCATAGTTATTGACATTAACCCCATTTGCCCTAGACCACCAGTATTGCTGGCATTACATCCAACCTTCCTAAAGCACCAGAGATACTGACATTAGCTTCATCTGCCCTAGACCACCAGGGTTGCTGGATTTAAACCCAACCTCCCTAGACCACCAGCAAGGCTGGCATTTAACCCCATCTGCCCTAGACCACCAGATATTTTGGCAGTAACCTCATCTGTCATATACCACCAAGGTAGCTGGCATTAAATCTTACTTCCCTTGACCACAAGTGTTGCCGAGGTTAACCTGGACCATCAAGGATACTGATATTAACTGCTTTACAACATTAACCACCAAACATGTTGGCAGCTTCATTACATCCTGAAAGTCCAGATACCAGCAGGGAAGCTAGCATGAACTGGCGTAGATCCCCTGCATCTTAGATAAAAGAAAGAATAACAAAAATAAAAAGGATTTTCTTTTTGCAAAACCATGCTCTTGAAAATACAACACCCTTTTATCCTGTCAGTATTTTGGAAGGTAGCAACTTTTATTACTTAGTTGATCATAATTAAAATAATAGTGGATGCGGTTACAGCCTTCAAGACTAACATTAATACGTGAGACAACTAGAAGGAATCAGTGTTTGTCTAAGGAAGTACAGAGAAAGAAGGAAGAAACCACAAATCAACAATGTGGAGTACTTGTGCTAAGAAACAATATGGCGACCCTATGTGAACAGTTGTGACATGATCGACACCTACAGGTTGGAAACGGAACTGAAAGATGCCAAGACTGATAATGGAAAAAACAGGTGGTATCTAAAATCTCGAGAGGACGACCACCACTTTTATGGTCTTACTAGATGGTGGCCCAATTCTAACACATCGGGTATTCTAGAATCTGTATGTAGTTTATTTATGAAGAAGAATACACAGGATTCAGCCGGCCGGCCGGGCGCGACCAATCAGCGAAGCATGGTTCAAATCCCGCGCCAATTCGTGGCCGGACTGCGCCTGTCGCTGATTGATTGGTCGTGCCTGGCTGGGCGTGACCAATCAGTGAAGCCAGGGCCGGCTCCAGGATTTGAGGGCCCCGGGCTAAAAAGTCTCAGTGGGCCCCCCCTTTAACACATACCACGATTCATGATGCACAGATACAACAGAGAAATATAGCACACCCACGTAGCATATAACACAGCCCATGTAGTAAATAACAGAGCTCATGTAGCACATAGCACAGCCCCGTAGCATATAACACAGCCCACATGGTATATAACACAGCCCACATAGCATATAACGCAGCCCACGTAGTATATAGCACAGCCACGTAGTATATAACACAGCCACATATTACATTGCACAGCTGCGTAGTATATTGCACAGCCATGTAGTGTATTGCACAGCCACATAGCATATAGCACAGCCAACATAGCATATAACACAGCCCACGTAGTATATAGCACAGCCACGTAGTATATAGCACAGCCACATAATATATAACACAGCCACGTAGTATATAACACAGCCATATAGTATATAGCACAGCCATGCAGTATATTACACAGCCTAGTAGTATATAGCACAGACCACATAGTATATAACACAGCCCACGAAATATATAGCACAGGCCACGCAGTATATAATACAGCCAACGTAGTATATAACACTGATTGGTCGTGGCTGTTTTGCCGCGACCAATCAGCGACGTGGATTTCCATGACAGATAGAGGCCGCGACCAATGAGTATCCGTGACAGACAGAAGGACAGACAGAAATACGGAAGTGACCCTTAGACAATTATATAGTAGATAGATGATGCCTAACCAGAGCCTGGTCTCTACAGATTGTAATTTTCATCTTACACTGCAATACTGAAGTGTTTCAGTATATAGTACAAATGATCGAATGATATCAGGATGAAAAAGGACTAAAGAAAAAAGGAATACAAAATTTAAAAGATATAAAAATATCAAATGTAAAGCTATTCTTTTTGCAATATCATAATAAATTAAAACAATAAAAAAGTAAACATACAGTGGCTTGCGAAAGTATTCCCCCCCAGGCATTTTTAATGTTTTGCTACCTGAGAACCTGAAATTTCACTGTTTTTGGAGGGTTTGCATCAGTTCATGTAAAGAACATGCCTACAACTGTGAACTGTGAACATTTGTTTTTTTTTTATTTTTGTGAAGCAAACACCAAATAGGACAAAATAACTGAAAACTTCAGTGTGCATAACTATTCATCCCCCTAAAGTCATGACTTTGTAGAGCCTCCTTTTGCAGCAATTACAGCTATAAATTGCTTTGAATAAGTCTCTATGAGCTTTCCACATCTTGTCACTGGAATTTTTGCCCATTCCCAAGGCAAAACTGCTCCAGCTCCTTCATGTTAGATGATTTCCTCTGGTGAGCAGCAATCCTCAAGTCTGACCACAGATTCTCAATTGGATTAAGGTCTGGACTTTGACTAGGCCACTCCCAAACATTTACATGTTTCCCCTTAAACCACTCGAGTGTTGGTTTAGCAGTATGCTTTGGCTCATTGTCTTGTTGGAAGGTGAACTTCAGTATCCTCAGTATCCCAGTATCAAATCAGTGACAGACAGACAGGTTTGGCTGAAGAATATCCCATGTATCTTCCCCTCATCTTGCACCATTTTCCCTGACCCTGCTGCTGAAAAACTTCCCCACAGCATGGTGCTGCCATCACACCATGTTTCACTGTGGTGTTCTTGGGGTGATGAGTAGAGATGGGCGCACACCTGGATGTGCGGGTCCGGCAAGTTCGGCCGAACATGCATGAATATGCGCTCGACAACTATGGGAGTGAATATGCGTGCATATTCATTACCTAAATGAGTGGTACCAGTAAAAAGAACTACCCCTATCACAATACTCTTTATTAATTTATCAAACACGAATAATACCAAAAAAATTACAAAAAATTATAAAAAACATCCCAAAGTAAGGAAAATATCAGCCTGAGAATCAGGGCAGCGGCCCTTGAAGGGAAAATAAAAAACAAAAATATGCCTTTCCTGTCCTTAGTACACCCTAGGATCTGATAGCCTTCCTGTCAGCAGAGGTTGGCACCCTAAATTGCGATGTGGTGCCCCCGCTCCACGGCGGCTGTCCCTTCAATCCCTAGGCAGTCCCTTAATCTATGAATACCACAAACAAAGATCAATTGAATACAGAAACCATCAGAGACTAGATGGAGGTGGACATGACTTGGGGATGGGTGGACCGACAACTCCTGCAGCTTTTGTTTGTATTGCGGTGTAGATTTTAAACAAGAGTGTGTTAGGTGTCGAGTTCCCGCCTCTGCACAGGGGGAATCTCGAACCATCTCTGCTGCGGTCTCCCATTCTTCTCCAGCCGCAGTGGAGTCTGCTCAGCGGAGACGTCGGTCCCAGCGTCTTGCTCAGTCTCACTCTGTGCATAGGGTTACTGCTTCTTTTCCAGCTTCTGCCATTGAAGCCAGTGCTGGGCAGTGGCGAGCAGACGCTTCTGAGACTAAGTCCTACTTTGCACACACTGAGCATGCCAGGGCAAGATCTCTCAGTGGAGATCTATGGTCATATGCTCAGGTACTGCAGCGACTTCCATTGGTCCTTCTCACGGAAGGTCCTGTAGGTAATAGGACTAAGTTCTACTTTGCACACTGAGCATGCCCAGGGCAAGATCTCTCAGTGGAGATCTAGGGTCACATGCTCAGGTACTGCAGCAATTCCATTGGTCCTTCTTTCAAAGGTCCTATACGTACTGCAGCTATTTAAGGCTCGCATGGCCGCACGGCCATGCGCTAGTGTATATTTGTAAACGTGTGTGTGTTGTGAGTTAAAGTCGTTCTTTAAAAAACCCTCCCTATTGGATGACTGTTCGTGGAAGGTGTATGATTGCTGTCTAACGCCCGACTTACCCAACAGCACGTTACACACCAATACAGCGTCTAGTTGCCGTGTCCGCCAGTGCGGCGCCGTGCGCTTTCAAAGCGCATTCCTTACCCAAGCCTGGGTGGTTAGTGGCGTCCGCCAGTGCGGCACCGCACGCACTCTCGTGCATTCTTTAGTTATTATTTTGGTTACGCTGACACCCCAGTTGCGGTGTCGACCGCAAGTAGTCTACACAGACTCAGATCCCAAGTCTTAGGACTGAGCTCAGAGACTCCTTGCTTGTGCTCTTGTGTGCGGTACCGCGGCCCTGTGACTTAACAAGGTTTGCTTCCTTCACACAGGGTAAAGTTAACCCGTGTGTGTAGTCACATTGTACCGCCATATAGTCTGTCATTACTTGGCAGCAGGTTCCATCTCTGCATGGTGGACCCCGGGCTGCGAACGCACCTTATTCTACCTATCTTATTATTTGGTGCGTTCCGCGAGCCCTAACAGAGTGTTGTTGCTTTAAGAGGAAGGAGTTTAGATGTTTATGCCTGGTGTATTACTGTGAGGAGGGTGGGGCTTATGTAGGGGAGGCAACTCTGGCTTTCACAGGATGGACAGGAGGAAACATTACCTGCCCTCCCACCCTGTTTATAATCTCTGTTCTAAAAATTTTTAATTACTGCTTGTATAATGATAAATGCTTTTTGTATTTTTGAATTTGTCATTGTATATCTTGTACCAGGTTCAATTGTATATTGGCTATATAGAGTTATAATTTTCAGTAACCTTCTAAGCCCAAGAGAAGGGCAATCCTTCAGCCATGGTTCCCTAGAGGTTTCCTCCACCAGGGTTTTTCCTCTCCTGAGCGCTGTAGGATGACTCTTTGTGAGTCGGAGGTTTGCCAAGTTTAGTCCCATTAATGCTTTTGCAGGGACTTATAGTTTTTAAGTTTACAAAAATGATTTAATTATTTAAAAAAAAAGTGTCAAATGAGACTTGGAATTTATAACCCGTCACGGCTTTGCGGTTTAGGAGTCAAATGAAAGTTGCAGACAAGTTAAGGTGGACTCATTTTAACTAATATAGGATGTAAAACCTCATGGTGGTGAGCAGGCTCGGCTTTGGTGGTCAGCCTCAAGGATGTTGTAATGGTAACATCAATCAGGGGCGGGCACAGTGGTTAAGCACAGGAGTGAGGATAATAGGGTCATTGGTGCCCTGAAAGTTTACTGGCTCTGCTTGAATGGCAAGCCAGTGCGTGCTGCCTCTTTATGGCTGTCTGTCCTGGTGCTGTATGTCAGACAGCTGGGGATATCGCAGTACTTGTGAATCCCAATGCACTAGCACTCTACCTGACTCCTACTGTGATTATTTAATCCTATGATTTGATTAAAAGTTTTGGTGGCCATTTTGACAACCAAAATAATGTTTTGTGAATTTATTTTAGTACCTAGGTTTACAGTAGCTATGGTGGTTTTAAGATGGAGTGGGGTCCATCCCATATCCAAAAGTCAAGATCAAAATTGATCTATATCTGTTAGCACTTACAGATATTGCACCCAGTAAAAAGACACTAGTAGGTGTCGGTCTATGATCTATATGATAACTAGACCTTCATGCTCCAAATAACCAGTAATATACCCAGTAGTGTATTAGGCTACGTTCACATTAGCGTTGCGCGCCGCTGCGTCGGCGACGCAACGCACGACGCACAAAAAAACGCGCGCAAACGCACGCAAAAACGCTGCGTTTTGCGACGCGTGCGTCGTTTTTTGACGAAAATCGGACGCACGAAAAATGCAACTTGTTGCATTTTCTTGCGTCCGACGCTAGCGTCGGAAACGACGCACGTGTCGGAAAACGCAACAAAAAAACGCACGCGTCCCCCATGTTAAACATAGGGGCGCGTCGCCGCTGCGTCGCCGACGCAACAGCGACGCACATTAGCGGAACGCTAATGTGAACGTAGCCTTATTGCTACTAAATGGGTCTAAATAGGACAGAGATGTGAAGAGTTACATAAATATGCTCAGCTGACCAATTAATATTAGATTATCATCACTCCTGAAAAATTGATGGATGAAAAAAAACACACTATCATATTAGATAAGAGCAAAATAATTGCCTGGTCAGCAAAACAGTATTGAAAAAACATTTTTCTCAGATTGCAGTCATGCAAATAATATATGCAGCTCAGATTTACTAACAAGGCAGCAACATATCCAGCAATGTATTATTGATACTGTGTCTAGATAGTCTTATTAGCACCAGAATCAAAAGAGCTTCCCGAGTAGTGTTGAGCGATACCGTCCGATACTTGAAAGTATCGGTATCGGATAGTATCGGCCGATACCCGAAAAATATCGGATATCGCCGATACCGATATCCGATACCAATACAAGTCAATGGGACATCAAGTATCGGAAGGTATTCTCATGGTTCCCAGGGTCTGAAGGAGAGGAAACTCTCCTTCAGGCCCTGGGATCCATAGGGATGTGTAAAATAAAGAATTAAAATAAAAAATATTGATATATTTACCTCTCCGGCGGCCCCTGAACTCAGCGCGGGTAACCGGCAGGCTTCTTTGTTCAAAATCAGCGCTTTTAGGACCTGAGAATCACGTCCCGGCTTCTGATTGGTCGCGGGCCGCCCATGTGACCGCCACGCGACCAATCACAAGCCGCTATGTCTTTGAAAGCCATTAACGCGCTCATTTTTAAAAATGAGCGCGTTAATAGCTTGCGGTGACGTCGCGGCTTGTGATTGGTTGCGTGGCCGCGACCAATCACAAGCCGCCACGTCTTTGAAAGTCATTAACGCGCTCATTTTTCAAAAATGAGCGCGCTAATAGCTTGCGGTGACGTCGCGGCTTGTGATTGGTCGCGGCCACGCGACCAATCACAAGCCGCTACGTCTTTGAAAGCCATTAACGCGCTCATTTTTAAAAATGAGCGCGTTAATAGCTTGCGGTGACGTCGCGGCTTGTGATTGGTCGCGTGGCGGTCACATGGCCGTGGCCCAGCTGGCCGTGAGCTTGTGACCAATCAGCTGTGCGGGATTTCCATGACAAACAAACAGACAGACGGAACTGGACCTTAGACAATTATATATATAGATATTCTCTATCTGGGTCGCTGTGACTAGTGGGGTACCGCAGGGGTCGGTGTTGGGACTTATTCTCTTCAAGATATTTATTAACAATCTGGTAGAAGGTTTACACAGTAAAATATAGATATTTGCAGATGGTACAAAACTATGTAAAGCAGTCATACAAGAGAAGATAGTATTCTGCTACAGGAGGATCTGGATAAGTTGGAATCTTGGGCCGAAAGGTCCGACACCTTGCATTATGGTGGTCACCAGGCATATACTGCACATCTCTTCCTCTCTGGTCTCTGCTGTTGGCGGCGGATGACAGCGGACGCTGACCTGAGCAACGCTGGTGCTCCCAGTATGGAGCACTTCTCTCTCTGGCTTCTACAGCATCCCTGGCCCTTCTCTCTGCTCTGTGTGCACGGCTCTGCTCTGTGTGCATGGCTCTGCAGGCGACGAGGTCCTCTATATGCGGCCTGTCGCAGCGCTGGTACTCTCTGGTGGGAGCAGGAGGAGCAGAGCGTGTCTCTCACAGCTTTGTGTGCTGCACTCAGTTGGCGTCAAACTCCTCTGCAGCACGCACATTTGGCTTTTATCCCCCCTGCTGTACGCGCTTTCCTCCTGTCTGTCCCCGCCTTCCTGGGTCTGCAGAAAGGTCTGTCTCTAGAGCTTCCCCCAGGCAACTGGGGAAGGTCCGGCTCACTCAGGCTTCTCCGCGGTCCGCGGCAACATGGGATGCAGCCTCAACAGTTCCGGCCCCGGCAAGCAAGTACCCGCGGTGCGGTCGCCCCTTTACAGGGGAACAACAATACTCGATTAGCAAAATTAGGATTATTTAGTCTAGAAAAAAGACCAATGAAGGGTGATCTAATAACCATATTAGGCTACTTTCACACTAGCGTTAACTGCAATCCGTCACAATGCGTCGTTTTGCAGAAAAAAAAAGCATCCTGCAAAAGTGCTTGCAGGATGCGTTTTTTCCCCATAGACTTGTATTGATGACACATTGCGACGGATTGCCACACGTCGCATCCATCGTGCGACGGATGCGTCGTGCTTTGGCGGACCGTCGGGAGCAAAAAACGCTACATGTAACGTTTTTTGCTCCTGACGGACCGCTTTTTCCGACCTCACAATGGGGCAGCGGATGCACCGGAGAAATGCATCCGCTGCCTCCGTTGTGCAGTGTGTTAAACGCTAGCGTCGAAATCTCTGCCCAACGCATTGCGATGGGGAGATTCCGACGCTAGTGTGAAAGTAGCCTAAGGGGACAATACAAATATCTCTCCAAGGATCTGTTTATACCAAGGAAGGTGAAGGTCACAACAGGGCATTCTCTGCGTCTGGAGGAGAGAAGGTTTTTCCACCAACATAGAAGAGGATTCTTTACTGTTAGGGCAGTAAGAATCTGGAATTCCTTGCCTGAGGAGGTGGTGATGGCAAGCTCAGTCAAGGGGTTCAAGAGAGGCCTGGATGTCTTCCTGTAGCATAACAATATTGTATCTTACAGTTATTAGGTTCTTTTGAAGGACATAGATCTGGGGATTTATTCTGACGGAATATAGGCTGAACTGGATGGACAAATGTATTTTTTTGGCCTTGCTAACTATGCTACTATGTATGGAGATATATTCCAGTATGCTTGGGAACTATACAGCTCATTCAGTGTTACCTTTGCTCTCTGTGCTGCCTCTCTGATTAATGCCCTTCTTGCTTGGGCTGAGGGTTTTGCTGGGTGGCCCTATTTGGCAGCTTTGTTGTGGTACCATGTTCTTTCCATTTGATGATAATGGATTTGATGGTGCTCCGGGGGATCATCAGAGATTGGATTTTTTTTTTATAACCCAACCCTGACTTGTACTTTTCACCAACTTTATCCCTGACTAGTTTGGAGATCTCCTTGTCTTCATGGTGTTGTTTGGTTAGTGGTGCCTCTTGCTTAATAGTGTTGCAGCCTCTGTGGCCTTTCAGGAAAAGTAGATATACGAGATCATGATACACTTAGATTGAACACAGGTGGACTTCCTTTGATTAAGCATGTGAAAATTGGCTGTGGTGTGCCACAGTTCTCCTGGTAGTTGCCCTAAACAAAGGTGTAGACATTGAGGTTGCAGGGGCCGTCATCAAGTCATGGCACTATGCCCTATCATTATGCCGCTTCTTTTTTTCAATTCACCTTTTAGTTTGTATTAGTAGGTCCTACAAATAGTTCCTCATTAGCGCATCAAGATTAATTTGTATTTTGATGTAACCCCTTCTCATGTACAGTACCATGGAATTAATGGTGCTATATAAATAAATAATAATATTAATAATAATAACTCTTTTTTCCCACCAGGTCAGCGCTTATGGATTCATGACGCCAAGCTACGAGAAATATTCAGACCACTACTTTGACACCACCTACCACAAGGTTGTTTTCTATGGCAACCACAGTTACCTTAAGGAGATGATGCTCTGGCAGAAGCTGCACGAGGCCGGGGTGATAAAGCTGTATATGAGGGGCTGAGGTGTGAGGCATCACACCAAGTCGCATGAATCAAAATGGCCACCTCAGGAAAAGGGTAAGGAGGCTACAGCTCTCCTTTATGCACTGGTGGGATAGGACATTGGTGGTACCAACCGAGTGACTTGCTCTCATTAGAACCTGCCTTTAAAGGTTAGGCTGGGGCTTCAGCTAGGACCAACATGCCGTTCCCAGCAGACTAAATGAAGGGTCCTTTGGCTTTTTTTATTTCCTAAATTAAAACGATGAAAAACTTTCTCCATAAATTAGAATAAATTATTGGTAAATAAGTCCCTGTAACCACTGCTTCCCCAGACCCCAGAAAATCATCTCTGTCCAATTATACAGGACAAATCATTTAATCGAGAAAGGATCTTATAATCATCTGGACTTTAATATTCCACAAAGGTTGATGATCAAGTTTCCAATAATCCAGAACAGTTTATAATCTGGGTCAAAACTATAATATTGTGTGAACCAGGATTAGAAGATCTGAGCAGAGAGAACCAACGAGGACATTCTGGATTAGAATTCAGTTGATCGCCAAAGGGAATGTATCGTCATTTTATGTTAATAATTATTGATTATGCAATCAATTATTTTTCTAACAAAATTGAATGTCATGTTTTAATATTTATTTCTTGGTGCATTTTTTCTGCAGCTGCTGGAGGGCTGCCATTTTTTTATTTGCTGGTGTCTGAACACAACACTTAAAGACCTCAAATACGGCAGCTTCAGGACATAGGATGTTAGTTGTTGTCCGACCACATTTTATACTGTGGCTGCCTAAGGTGAAAACTGTCGACCCATGTGCTGTCTAGTCCACAGCTGCTGGCGGAGCCTGGTGACATTTTGTTGTAGTGCTCTACAGCAGTGCTCTAAACAACAATTTCCCACTGTCACCGATCAGAGTGTTCAGCAGCGAGCGGTGACAGAAGGTATAGGGCAGTGGCGGTGAGCACAGGTCGGCAACCCGGTGTTCAGGGCCATATTTGCCACTAGGCACTTGAAGGCATGTGTCTAGGGTGGAACGATTCGTGGGGCGGCACCTGAGCAAGTTTTTTTTTTTTAATTGAAGTCCAGGGTCACCTCCCGACCGACCGCCCCCCCCTGCCGAACGCCCGCCCGCCCCCTGCCGACCGCCCGCCCACCCCCTGCCTCCTTGAAGACGTCATACTCACCCTACTTCAGCGATGCCTGGTCTCAGCGCCGGCAGCTCATCCTGTGTGAGCGGTCACGTGGTACCATTCATTAAGGTGATGAATATGGATGCATATTCATGACCTTAATGAGCGGTACCACGTGACCGCTCACTCAGGAAGAAGGTGCTGCATAGGGGCAGAGATGGAGGGATGTTCGTCGCGGTGTGGGAAAGGTGAGTATGACAGCTGGGGAGGACGGGGGGAGGATGAAGGGGGACAGGGAGCCGAGCCATGCAAGATGGGAGCGGGGAGCCAAGCCATGCATTCAGGAGGGGAGGGGAGATGAGCCATGCATACAAGAGGGGAAGGGAGGGGAGATAAGCCATGCATACAGGATGGGAGGGGGGAGATGAGCCATGCATACAGGATAGGAGGGGGTGAGATGAGCCATGCACACAGGATGGGAGGGGGGGGTGAGATGAGCCATGCATACAGGATGGGAGGAGGGGGTGAGATGAGCCTTGCATACAGGATGGGAGGAGGGGGTGAGATGAGCCATGCATACAGGATGGGAGGGGGTGAGATGAGTCATGCATACAGGATGGGAAGGGGGGAGATGATCCATGCACACAAGATGGGAGGGGGGTGAGATGAGCCATGCACACAGGATGGGAGAGGGGGGTGAGATGAGCCATGCGCACAGGATGAGAGGGGGGAGATGAGCCATGCACACAGGATGGGAGGGGGGAGATGAGCCATGCACACAGGATGGGAGGGGGGGAGATGAGCCATGCATAGAGGATGGGAGGGGGGTGAGATGAACCATGCACACAGGATGGGAGGGGGGGTGAGATGAGCCATGCACACAGGATGGGGGGTGAGATGAGCCATATACACAGGATGGGAGGGGGGTGAGATGAGCCATGCATACAGGATGGGAGGAAGGGGTGAGATGAGCCATGCATATAGGATGGGAGGGGGGGTAGATGAGCCATGCATACAGGATGGGAGGGGGGGTGAGATGAGCCATGTACACAGTATTGGGGAGTGAGATGAGCCATGCACACAGGATGGGAGGGGGGTGAGATGAGCCATGCACACAGGATGGGAGGGGAGGAGATGAGCCATGCATACAGGATGGGAGGGGGGAGATGAGCCATGCATACCAGATGGGAGGGGGAGGAGATGAGCCATACATACAAGATGGGAGGGGGAGATGAGCCATGCATACAAGATGGGAGGGGGGCATTATACAGTATGGAGCATCATGTGAGGCCATTATACAGTATGGAGTATCATGTGGGGTCATTATACAGTATTGAGCATCATGCAGGGGCATCATACAGTACGGAGCATCATGTGTGGTCATTAAACAGTATTGAGCATCATGTGGGGTTATTATACAGTATGGAGCATCATGTGTGGTCATTATACAGTATGGAGCACTGTGTGGCCATTATACAGTATGGAGCATCATGTGTGGCCATTATACAGTATAGAGCACTGTGTGGTCATTATACAGTATGGAGCACTGTGTGGTCATTATACAGTATGGTGCACTTTGTGGCCATTATACAGTATGGAGCATCATGTGTGGCCATTATACAGTATTGAGCATCATGTGTGGCCATTATACAGTATAGAACACTGTGTGGCCATTATACAGTATGGAGCATCATGTGTGGCCATTGTACAGTATAGAGCACTGTGTGGCCATTATACAGTATGGAGCATCATGTGTGGCCATTATACAGTATAGAGCACTGTGTGGCCATTATACAGTATTAAGTATCATGTGGGGCCATTATACAGTGTGGAGCACAGTGTGGCCATTATACAGTATAGAGCACTGTGTGGCCATTATACTGTACGCAGCATCATGTGGGGCCATTATATAGTATTGAGCATAATGTGGGGTCGTTATACAGTATGGAGCACTGTGTGGCCATATTTTTTTGTTTATAATTATTGTTTATGAAACAATGTGATCAGCAATACTAAATGGGTGTGGTTGGGGCGTGGATATGGGTGTGACTAGTTGTGAAATAGGTGTGGTCAGAGGCATGGCCTAACATTAGCCGCGGCGCGCGTAGCACGCCACAAACTTTGTCCCTCTTTCCCTTCTTCAAAAGTTGGGAGGCATGATACCGCATTTGCCAGATCGCGGCAAGTGCCGCAAATGTCTGCAAATCCCATAGGGAATGAATGAGGCCGAACGCAGTGTGGCCGTAAGTGATCCATTACGTGGCAGATGCGGAAAAACTGACGGATCTGTTGCAAAAGGTTACTTTCACATCAGCGATTTTGACAAAGTCACTGCCGATAGTGTCATACTCACCAAAGGGGGAGGCAGCACTAAAAGTGCCCAGGGCAGCAGAAACTCTAACTATGGCCCTGCTGGTGTTGTACTACTAATCCCAGGCTACCAAGCTGTTCTCAATGCATCATGTGTCATACACTCTACTGAGCCTTGTATCTAGTCCAATCATGTGTGATACACTCTGTTTACCTAATCTAATCCTGAGTTTTATACAATGTATCTAATCCAATCCTGTATAATACGTACAGTTCGCTGAGCTCTACATCTAATCCTGTCATGTGTTAGTCCACTGAGCTCTGCATCTAATCCCTTCCTGTTGTACACTTCATGTATCTAATCCTGAGTTTTACACAATGTATCTAATCCAATCCTGTGTCATACCGTCCTCTGAGCTCTAAATTTAATCCTGTCATGCATCATAGTCCACTGAGCTCTGCATCTAATTCCATATTGTGAAACAGTCTGCTGAGCCATGTATCTAATCCCTTCCTGTTGTACACTTTGTGTATGTATCGCCTCAGGTCGACGGGCAGCGTTGGATTCAGGGGGTCATGTGGGTGGCAGCCATGCCCGATGTCTGTGCTCCAGGGACAGTGAAATAGGGATTAAAAATAAAAAGATAAAAAGGAAAACAAAATTTAAAAAGAAGAGTTTGTGACGCCAGTTGGAGTGTTCGGCTGTAAGATGGCTGGCATTGCAGATGATCGCTGGGGGTAGGTGATAATGGCAGTGCAGGTGTTTAACCCTCTCTAACTAGGGCTGGCCCCCAGGGATAGTGATGGAAGTAGATGGTGCAGACTGCAGAGTAATAAGGCAGGAGACAGGGAAAGTCACGTTACCATTTACTGAAGTCCAGATGCAGTTTCAGAGGATGGGATACAACTCTCACCAGGTATACAGTCTGCTCTGCATGGTGGGAATTATCTCTCTCTGCTGTAATTCAGTATGAACTCCCTGCTGCTCTAATCCCTTCTGGGACACAGGTTTCCTGGAGTCTGAAACTTCCAGTACAGCCACGTACTCACTGTGTTTTCTCCCCCTGCAGCCCGCAGCGTGAATCCTACGTGAAGCACGTGTTTGTTCTTGCACAATCCCTCACTGATTCTTTGTTGCTATGGAGCTCCTGGGAAAAACACTTCACTGCTGGCTATGAAAACCACACAGCATCTCAGCTTACCACCCAACTCTGGAAGCCTGGATGGCATAGGGGCTGATGCACTGATCCTTCTCAGCACTGTCCCTGGAGAGAGCACATGTCTCTCCTCCATGAACATTCTCCATTTTCTTTTCACACATTGTTTCCTCACAGACTAACTATGCCCCTCTCATCCCAGTTAGGGTATCTCTCCAAAGCTCTAAGCTTCAGACAGAGTATGGGAGCAGGATAAATTGTGTGTGCAGTTGTCCACCGCAGAGAAAGCATAACTCCCATCATTTGCAATACACATATAAAATAGTACATATTTGACCATTTTGTGGTGCCATAGACACAGGGCGCCACATGTATCTAATCTAATTCTGAGATTTACACAATGTATCTAATCCAATCCTGTGTGATACAGTCTGCTGAGCCATACATCTAACCCCATCCTGTGTGATACACTCCGTTTATCTAATCTCATGTGTTTTAAGGTACCTTCACACTAAACGATATCGCTAGCGATCCGTGACGTTGCAGCGTCCTGGCTAGCGATATCGTTCAGTTTGACACACAGCAGCGATCAGAATCCTGCTGTGATGCCGTTGGTCGGGGCTAGAAGGCCAGAACTTTCTTTGGTCGCTGGCTCTCCCGCTGACATCGCTGAATCGGCGTGTGTGACACCGATTCAGCGATGTCTTCGCTGGTAACCAGGGTAAACATCGGGTTACTAAGCACAGGGCCGCGCTTAGTAACCCGATGTTTACCCTGGTTACCATCCTAAAAGTAAAAAAAACAAACGCTTCATACTTACCTTCCGCTGTCTGTCCCCCGGCGCTGTGCTTTCCTGCACTCACTGTGAGCACAGTGGCCGGAAAGCAGAGCGGTGACGTCACCGCTCTGCTTTCCGGCCGCTGTGCTCACAGCCAGTACAGAGAAGCACAGCGCCGGGGACAGACAGCGGAAGGTAAGTATGAAGCGTTTGTTTTTTTTACTTTTAGGATGGTAACCAGGGTAAACATCGGGTTACTAAGCACGGCCCTGCGCTTAGTAACCCGATGTTTACCCTGGTTACCGGCATCGTTGGTCGCTGGAGAGCTGTCTGTGTGACAGCTCTCCAGCGACCAAACAGCGACGCTGCAGCGATCCGGATCGTTGTCTGGATCGCTGCAGCGTCGTTTAGTGTGAAGGTACCTTTACACTCTGTGTATCTAATCCAGTGTAGATGTAGGACATATAAACCCTCATGTTTCTTCTGCAGTGGCCACTACTATCACAAGTTGCCTGTGTTTTTTTGATCTAACTGAGCACACACGGGACTCCTTCGTTGCCAGATCCCCATTTCCCCCTTAGGGTATGTTTCCACGTTCAGGAAATGCTGAGTTTTTGACGCTGCGTTGAGCCGCAGCGTAAAAAATGCAGCATCCAGATGTTACAGCATAGTGGAGGGGATTTAATTAAATCCCGTCTCCACTATGCATTAAAAGACGCATGCGGCAGACCCGCGAAAACGGACATGTGGCGTGTCTTTTAAGAACGCAGCATGTTCTTGCAGTGCATAAACAACGCAAGGACAGCGCAGGTGATCTGCCAGTGACCTCAGGTGCAGATTTGGTCAGGATTTTACCTGCATAAAATCCTGACGAAATCCTGATGCAATCCTGAACGTGGACACATACCCTTACAATAGTATATAAAACTCACTCATGTGACTTTACAATAATCCAGACACCACGATGATGACGGGTCAAGGAATTTACTGTGACTTAGAAGCCCATGGAGAAGTTCTGGTGTAATAGCAGCCATGTTAGTTGTCTCTGGCACTTATCCCCTAAAAAGTAACTAAGATTGATGTGAGTAAAATTAGTAAAAATAGTGAACGACTCATAGACTTGAGTGGATTTTTTCTTTTCAGTGAAGCGCACAAGTATTATTATCAAATCTGGTGAAATGTTGAATAAATTATTAATTCATATTTTTTTCTTGGCATAATTGTGAGAATAATGAGATTGTATTTTGTAAGATTTAAATCATACATTATTGTATTTTTGTAAAAAATGAATCTGTGTCATTGGTTTCCATCCACATTGGTTTCAAAAATTGTCTCCTCCGTATTAGAAAAGACAATGGTAGTCTCCTTTTAGCCTTTAGCAGAAAGTTGCACGAATCTCCAGAAATTTGAGTCAGGTACATGAGCTCAGTTCAGAGTGGGGGAGTAGGGGGAATTTGATGCCAATTAAATCTGTCTGTAATTGGTTGAAAAAAACTCTTCAAGGGAACATGTCGGCCCCAAACGCTGTGAATCTGCAGATAGGGAGCTAATATGCTAATATGCTGGTAATAGTGACTGAAGCCACGCCAGCTGTGCCTCTATGACCGAAAGACAGAGGCTGCCGGGAAGAAGAGAGTTAACCCCTTCATGACTGGAGGTTTTTTGGTTTTCGTTTTTCACTCCCCTCCTTCACAGAGCCATATCTTTTTATTTTTCCTTCAATATGGCCATAAGAGGGGTTATTTTTTGCAGGACAAGTTGTACTTTTGAAGAACAGCATTGATTTTACCATATTGTGTACTAGAAAACAGGAAAAAATTTCAAGTGCAGTGAAATTGCAAAAAATGTGCAATCCCACACTTTTTTTTGTTTGGCTTTTTTGCTAGGTTCATTAAATGCTAAAACTGACCTGCCATTATGATTCTCCACGTCATTATAAGTTCTTAGACACCAAAAATGTCTAGGTTCCTTTTTATCTAAGTGGTAAAAACAAATTCCAAACTTTGCTTTAAAAAAAATGGTGCAAAGTTTTCCATGCTGGAGAAATGTGAGGCCCGATAACCCAGGGATCTTATGTAATTTCTGTAATGAAAGAAGTGTCCCATTTTCACCCAACCCGGAAAAGGGTTGGGTGAAAGCTTATTTTATAGAGCAATTGTTTGAAAATGGGACACTTCTTTCATTACAGAAATTACATAAGATCCCTGGGTTATCGGGCCTCACATTTCTCCAGCATGGAAAACTTTGCCATATTCTATGCCAAAGAACCCAGTCAGTCGACTTGGACAGAACTCTATCTCCCTACGAGATCTTATGCGCCAGATTGAAGCCCCCTACTAAAATTCTCTCAACGATTTACCAACTTCTACTCAAAATAGATGTACCTTTGAAGAGGGCATATATAGCCCATTGGGAAAAAGACATAGGCACCCCTCTTTCCGAGCAGCAGATTAAACAAATATATAAAAATTCTCATGGTCCTTCAAAATGTGTACGTATCCAGGAAAATTCTTACAAAGCCATTACTAGGTGGTATATCACACCGCAACAAATTCAAAGCTGGGGCCATAACTCAAAAACTAATTGTTGGAGATGCGGAACTGGGGTAGGCGACTATAAACACATGTGGTGGTCTTGCCCACGCTTAAGTCCATTTTGGAGAGAAGTGGCCTTGGTTATAAGTAAGTTGCTGGGGAAGGAAGTCGCTCTGAAACCAGAAAATATCTTCCTAAATCTGCCAATCTGGCCTAATGATAATTGCGCCACTAAACTAGCTCAATTTATTCTTGTGGCTGGGAAATCTTTGATCCCGATTAACTGGAACTCATCAACAATATCCACGAGCCAACAACTGTATTCTAAAATCGATCAATTGTTTCAGGTGGAGGAGTTGGCGGCAAGGGTTAACCACACCGTCACTGCATTTCTTAACGTTTGGGCACCATGGACCCATTTTAGGTCTTGGTCAACCTATCTTGCAACAATCTCAACATAATCACATCCCATCCCAAGGTGTCAATCCCCCCCCCCCCCCCTCTCTCCTTCCCCTCCTCCCTCTCTATCTCCTTTTATCCTCTAACTAGAGGCCTTTTTCTATTCTACTTCTTCTCTTCTCTCAATTTGATGTTTTAAAATATGTTTTTAAACAAGAAGTTAACTGTAAAATATGATAATACAGGTTTAGGTGGAATAGTACCCGATTTATGAGGATTATTACGCCTGTATTTCATTTAGTTGACTACAACCTGTTACAGTGGTTTCATGAAAAAGTTTGTAATATGTTGTATTTCCTAATAAAAAGAACATTGAAAGAAAGAAAGCTTATTTTTTGCATGCCGAGCTGGCGTTTTTAATGATACCACTTTGGAGCATATACGTTCTTTTGATTGCCCGTTATTGTATTTTAATTCTGGTGTTTTTACTTTTTTTATTGCTATGTCGTTTAGCGATCAGGTTAATCCTTTTCTTTCATTTATAGATCGGGCGACTCTGAACGTGGTGATACCAAATATGTGCAGGTTCGATTTTTTTTACTGTTTTATTTTGAACGGGGCAAAAGGGGGGTGATTTGAACTTTTATATTTTTTAATTTTTTTAAATATTTTTAAACACATTTTTTATTTTACTTTTGCCATGCTTCAATAGTCTCCATAGTAGGCTAGAAGCTGGCACCACTCGATCGGCTCTGCTACATACAGTTAGGTCCATATATATTTGGACAGAGACAACATTTTTTTAATTTTGGTTATAGACATTACCACAATGAATTTTAAACAAATCAGATGCAGTTGAAGTTCAGACTTTCAGCTTTCATTTGAGGGTATCCACATTAAAATTCGATGAAGGGTTTAGAAGTTTCAGCTCCTTAACATGTGCCACCCTGTTTTTAAATGGACCAAAAGTAATTGGACAATTGACTCCAAGGCTATTTCATGGACAGGTGTGGGCAATCCCTTCGTTATGTCATTCTCAATTAAGCAGATAAAAGGCCTGGAGTTGATTTGAGGTGTGGTGCTTGCATTTGGAAGGCTTTGCTGTGAAGTAAACATGTGGTCAAAAGAGCTCTCCATGCAGGTGAAACAAGCCATCCTTAAGCTGTGAAAACAGAAAAAACCCATCCGAGAAATTGCTACAATATTAGGAGTGGCAAAATCTACAGTTTGGTACATCCTGAGAAAGAAAGAAAGCACTGGTGAACTCATCAATGCAAAATGACCTGGGCGCCCAGGGAAGACAACAGTGGTGGATGATCGCAGAATAATCTCCATGGTGAAGAGAAACCCCTTCACAACAGCCAGCCAAGTGAACAACACTCTCCAGGAGGTAGGCGTATCAATATCCAAATCTACCATAAAGAGAAGACTGCGTGAAAGTAATTACAGAGGGTTCACTGCACGTTGCAAGCCACTCATAAGCATCAAGAATAAAAAGGCTAGACTGGACTTTGCTAAAAAACATCTAAAAAAGCCAGCACAGTTCTGGAAGATTATTCTTTGGACAGATGAAACAAAGATCAACCTCTACCAGAATGATGGAAAGAGAAAAAAATGGCGAAGGCGTGGTACAGCTCATGATCCAAAGCATACCACATCATCTGTAAAACACGACGGGGGCAGTGTGATGGCTTGGGCATGCATGGCTGCCAGTGGCACTGGGTCACTAGTGTTTATTGATGATGTGGCACAGGACAGAAGCAGCCGAATGAATTCTGAGGTATTCAGAGACATTCTGTGTGCTCAGATCCAGCCAAATGCAGCAAACTGTTTGGTCGTCGTTTCATACTACAGATGGACAATGACCCAAAACATAAAGTCAAAGCAACCTAGGAGTTTATTAAAGCAAAGAAGTGGAATATTCTGGAATGGCCAAGTCAGTCACCTGATCTCAACCTTATTGAGCATGCATTTTACTTTATAAAGACTAAACTTCAGACAAAAAAAGCCCACAAACAAACAGCAACTGAAAACCACTGCAGTGAAGGCCTGGCAGAGCATCAAAAAGGAGGAAACACAGCGTCTGGTGATGTCCATGAGTTCAAGACTTCAGGCAGTCATTGCCAACAAAGGGTTTTCAACCAAGTACTAAAAATGAACATTTTATTTAAAATTATTGAATCTGTCCAATTACTTTTGATCCCTTTAAAAACAGGGTGGCACATGTGAAGGAGCTGAAACTCCTAAACACTTCATCCAATTTTAATGTGGATACCCTCAAATGAAAGCTGAAAGTCTGAACTTCAAGTGCATCTGAATTGTTTTGTTTAAAATTCATTGTGGTAATGTCTATAATCAAAATTAGAAAAATTTTGTCTCTGTCCAAATATATATGGACCTAACTGTAGATCAGATCGCCTCTATGTAGTAGAATTGCTGAGTTGCTATGTGTGGTGACTAGTGTTGAGCATTCCGATACTGCATATCGGCCGATATCGGAATTCCGATACCGAGTTCCGATATTTTTGTGATATCGAAAATCGGAATCGGAAGTGTTCCCAGTAGTGTTAAGCATTCCGATACTGCAAATGTCGGGTATCGGCCGATATTTGCTGTATCGGAATTCCGATATCGAGTTCCGATATTTTTGCGATATCGGAAGTGTTCCCAGTCATCTTCGGCGTGTGCGGTGCGTATGGTTCCCAGGGTCTGAAGGAGAGGAAACTCTCCTTCAGGCCCTGGGATCCATATTTATGTAAAAAATAAAGAATAAAAATAAAAACTATGGATATACTCACCCCTCCGACGAACCCTGGCTCTCAGCGGTGCAACCGGCAGCCTCCGTTCCTAAGAATGCAGTGAGTGAAGGACCTTCGATGACGTCGCGGTCACGTGAGCGGTCAAGTGACCGGTCACCTGACCGCGACGTCATCGAAGGTCCTTCACTCACTGCATTCTTAGGAACGGAGGCAGACGCTTGCAGCGCTGAGAGCCAGGGTCTGCCAGAGGGGTGAGTATATCCTTATTTTTTATTTTTATTCTTTTTTTACTTTTTACATGAATATGGATCCCAGGGCCTGAAGGAGAGTTTCCTCTCCTTCAGACCCTGGGACCCATCCAGGATAGCTTCCGATACTTGTGCCCCATTGACTTGCATTGGTATCGGGTATCGGCGATATCCAATATTTTTTGGATATCGGCCGATCCCATCCGATACGATACCTTTGAGTATCGGAAGGTATCGCTCAACACTAGTGGTGACCACTGGGTGGCGCTCACAGCAATCTTGCACTGACAACCATAGAGGTCTCAACCAATACCCACAGTTCTAAGCGTTCCCTAAAAATGCATTTCTTCAGACTGGCCTACCGCCTCAACACATTTATTTAACTATCCTGGTGTTGCCCGTGCAAAATTTCCTTCATAACCAGGACCCTTGTATCATCTGTCCTCACACCCTTCATGCAGTTAATAGCCCTCTATGTCTGTACTGTTGGAAATTCTGGTTGGTAACCGGCTCATGCAGCATTACATGAACACCTGACTTCTTACATTATGGCTGGTTAGAACAATGAAAGCAATTGTTACCACTAGTGTTGAGCGATACTTTCCGATATCGGGAAATATCGGATCTGATTGGATCGGACCGATACCCCAAAAATATTGGGTATCGCCGATTCCGATACCGAAAACCAATGCAAGTCAATGGGACACAAATATTGGAATTAAAATAAACCCTTTCTTTCCTTGTAGGTTAATTCTACATGAAGGAAAATAACTAAGAATAATGTAGAATGTATTGGGGGAGGTGGAGGATACATTAAAGGCATAGAGGTTTAGCTCAATCAAATGCAATAGCAGGAATTATTATTATTTTTTTTTTTTTAAGACATTCGGAGTTACAAAGATATTGACTATGTTAAGATTTTTTATATTTTGTCAGATATTTGTTTCACTACTTCCATGCTCTTCACCTTCTTTTTTACTTCTCCCACATTTTCTCCTTCATCATCTTCAGCAGCAGCATCTTTTTCATCAACTTCTTCTTCACCTTATTCATCTTCTTCTTCTTCACCTTCTGGCCGGCCTCACACTCAGCGTATAAAAATACGGTCCGTAATTTACGGTCGTAATACGCTTCAAGATTCTAAATACGGTGATCCGTAAGTACTCCGTAGGCAAGGTGTGGTCGCGTATTTTGCGCATGTAATGTTGCGTATGTAATCCGTATGCCCACCGTATTGCGTATTTTTCACGCAACCTGACAAAATGGACATTTAACGGTTTTGGAGGCTGAAATTGATTTAAATTACCGTCATCAACCCTATTTAAAGCCTCTACAACAGGTGCCTCACTCCCATATGGTCATTTTGTGGTTTGACACCTGTTGTAGTGTTGTGGTAACATTTGTACAATGTCTGACCACCTGCAGTTCACCCCAACGCAGCGGGTTTTGTTTAACTGGGTCTTGTCGCGTCGGTTTGGGCAGCCATACCCTGTGAGTGTGGATCCGCGAAGGAGGAGCAGAAGAATGTGGGTGCATCCTCTTTTGAATAAAACGCCTCACTAAAGGCCATTTTCATCGGCTATATACAGCTTTGCGGGAACATCCAGAAAAGTTCTATCTCTACTGTCGCATGACAATCCAAACATTTGACAGATTGTTGGAGATATTACGCCCAGGAATCACATTTCAGGAGACAAGGATGCGCAAAGCCATCTCCGCCGAGGAACATCTTCTCCTTACCTTACGGTATGTATTCTACATCCTCACATACTGTATGTTGATGATCTTTTTTATTTTATGTGTTTGTTTCAATCTATTTTTTCCCGGAATATGTGTACATTAGGTCACAAGCAGATGTGACAAAGTTACGAAAATGTTATAGTTAAGCACCCTAAGGACATTTTTCCCTTTCCAGCGTTAATCTTGTTTCTGAAAAAAGCAAATATGATTGTGCTTATTCATGTTTTGTGTGCACCCTTGAAACATACCTAATTTTTTTTGTTTGTTTCACTTTCAGATTCCTGTCCACTGGATTGTCCTTTGCGGGACTCCACCTGGAGTTTTTTATTGGCCGATCCACAATTTCTGCGGTTAACCTGTCGGCAAATATGGGATAGACTCAAGGACCTTGTGATGCCTGAGCCAAAACAGGCTGATTGGCTCAAAATAGCCCGTGGGTTCCAGGTCAATTGTGACTTCCCAAACTGCATTGGAGCGGTGGATGGGAAACATATCAGGGTACTTAAGCCACCGAACTCTGGCTCCCAATTCTACAACTATAAGCAGTTTTTCTCTGTAGTTCTGCTAGCTGTAGTTGACAGTAACTACAGGTTTTTAATTTTTAATTGTAGACATTGGGGCCTATGGCCGAACTGGAGACTCTAGGGTCTTCAATTCATCTATAATGGGTCGGCGGCTACATGACAACCAGTTACATCTCCCACCACAACAACAACAACTCCCAGGCTCCACTGCAGAAGCACTGCCTTTTTTTTGTGTTGGAGATGAGGCGTTCCAACTCACCAGACACATCATGAGGCCTTATCCCCACTGCAACCTGGACCACCGTCGGAGGATATTTAATTTGCGCCTTTCTAGGGCGCGGAGACTGGTTGAGTGCGCCTTTGGTATTCTGGTGGCCAAATGGCGTGTCCTACAGACTGCCATACAGCTCAGTGAGGCTACAGTGAATGAAGTTATCAAAGCATCAGTAATTTTGCACAACTATACCCGCATACATGATTGCTTCTCAGATGGTAATGATGAACACATGTTGCATAGTGTAATTAGGCCAACACCACATGGCCCTCCTCCGCGCCGTCCCCTTTCTGGCCTAAAAGTTAGGGAAGTTTTGACCAATTTTTTGTTTCTTTTCAGGGTTCTACTCCCTGGCAAGATTATGCTGTTTCTCAGTTGTGATTTCATTATTTTCTAAATATCTTTGAGAAATATACTATTTTCATCCACTGAAACAGTACTGTGTGTTGTGTTCCTTAATGACCATATGTTTATGTTTACAGAATATGTGTGTGATGCAAAAATGATTTATCCACAAACATCAATTGGCTTTTGTGAAAAATTTTTAGTAAAATACCAAGCCTTTTTTTGGTAACTTTAACCCCTCTGTGACCTTAGACGTACTATCCCGTCGAGGTGCCCTGGGCTTATCTGACCCTGGACGGGATAGTACGTCATAGCCGATCGGCCGCGCTCACGGGGGGAGCGCGGCCGATCGCGGCCGGGTGTCAGCTGCTTATCGCAGCTGACATCCGGCACTATGTGCCAGGAGCGGTCACGGACCGCCCCCGGCACATTAACCCCTGGCACACCGCGATCAAAGATGATCGCGATGTGCCGGCGGTATAGGGAAGCTTCCCGCAGGGAGGGGGCTCCCTGCGGGCTTCCCTGAGACCCCCGGAGCAACGCGATGTGATCGCGTTGCTGCGAGGGTCTCACCTCCCTCCCTGCTACCTCCAGCCCCGGATCCAAGATGGCCGCGGATCCGGGTCCTGCAGGGAGGGAGGTGGCTTCACAGAGCCTGCTCAGAGCAGGCACTGTGAAGCCTGCAGCGCTGCATGTCAGATCAGTGATCTGACAGAGTGCTGTGCAAACTGTCAGATCACTGATCTGTGATGTCCCCCCCTGGGACAAAGTAAAAAAGTAAAAAAAAAATTTTCCAAATGTGTAAAAAAAATTAAAAAAAATATTCCAAAATAATGAAAAAAAAAAAAAAAATATTATTCCCATAAATACATTTCTTCATCTAAATAAAAAAAAAAAAACAATAAAAGTACACATATTTAGTATCGCCGCGTCCGTAACGACCCGACCTATAAAACTGTCCCACTAGTTAACCCCTTCAGTAAACACCGTAAGAAAAAAAAAAAAAAAAAACGAGGCAAAAAACAACGCTTTATTATCATACCGCCGAACAAAAAGTGGAATAACACGCGATCAAAAGGACAGATATAAATAACCATGGTACCGCTGAAAGCGTCATATTGTCCCGCAAAAAAAGAGCCGCCATACAGCATCATCAGCAAAAAAATAAAAAAGTTATAGTCCTGAGAATAAAGCGATGCAAAAATAATTATTTTTTCTGTAAAATAGTTTTTATCGTATAAAAGCACCAAACCATAAAAAAATGATATAAATGAGGTATCGCTGTAATCGTACTGACCCGAAGAATAAAACTGATTTATCAATTTTACCAAACGCGGAACGGTATAAACGCCTCCCCCAATAGAAATTCATGAATAGCTGGCTTTTGGTCATTCTTCCTCACAAAAATCGGAATAAAAAGCGATCAAAAAATGTCACGTGCCCAAAAATGTTTTCAATAAAAACGTCAACTCGTCCCGCAAAAAACAAGACCTCACATGACTCTGTGGACCAAAATATGGAAAAATTATAGCTCTCAAAATGTGGTATTGCAAAAAATATTTTTTGCAATAAAAAGGGTCTTTCAGTGTGTGACGGCTGCCAATCATAAAAATCCGCTAAAAAACTCGCTATAAAAGTAAATCAAACCCCCCTTCATCACTCCCTTAGTTAGGGAAAAATAAAAAAAAATGTATTTATTTCCATTTTCCCATTAGGGCTAAGGTTAGGGCTAGGGTTAGGGCTAGGGCTAGGGTTAGGGCTAGGGTTAGGGCTAGGGTTAGGGCTAGGGCTAGGGTTAGGGCTAGGGTTAGGGCTAGGGCTAGGGTTAGGGCTAGGGTTAGGGCTAGGGTTAGGGCTAGGGTTAGGGCTAGGGTTAGGGCTAGGGTTAGGGTTAGGGCTACAGTTAGGGTTGGGGCTAAAGTTAGGGTTAGGGTTTAGATTACATTTACAGTTGGGAATAGGGTTGGGATTAGGGTTAGGGGTGTGTCAGGGTTAGAGGTGTGGTTAGGGTTACCGTTGGAATTAGGGTTAGGGGTGTGTTTAGATTAGGGTTTCAGTTATAATTGGGGGGTTTCCACTGTTTCGGCACATCAGGGGCTCTCCAAACACAACATGGCGTCCGATCTCAATTCCAGCCAATTCTGCGTTGAAAAAGTAAAACAGTGCTCCTTCCCTTCCGAGCTCTCCTGTGTGCCCAAACAGGGGTTTACCCCAACATATGGGGTATCAGCGTACTCAGGACAAATTGGACAACAACTTTTGTGGACCAATTTCTCCTGTTACCCTTGGGAAAATACAAAACTGGGGGCTAAAAAATAATTTTTGTGGGAAAACAAAAAGATTTTTTATTTTCACGGCTCTGCGTTATAAACTGTAGTGAAACACTTGGGGGTTCAAAGTTCTCACAACACATCTAGATAAGTTCATTGAGGGGTCTAGTTTCCAATATGGGGTCACTTGTGGGGGGTTTCTACTGTTTAGGTACATTAGGGGCTCTGCAAACGCAATGTGACGCCTGCAGACCAATCCATCTAAGTCTGCATTCCAAATGATGCTCCTTCCCTTCCGAGCCCTCCCATGCGCCCAAACGGTGGTTCCCCCCCACATATCGGGTATCAGCGTACTCAGGACAAATTGGACAACAACATTTAGGGTCCAATTTCTCCTGCTAACCTTGGAAAAATACAAAACTGGGGGCTAAAATATAATTTTTGTGGAAAAAAAAATATTTTTTATTTGCATGGCTCTGCGTTATAAACTGTAGTGAAATACTTGGGGGTTCAAAGCTCTCACAACACATCAAGATGAGTTCCTTAGGGGGTCTACTTTCCAAAATGGTGTCACTTGTGGGGGGTTTCTACTGTTTAGGTACATTAGGGGCTCTGCAAACGCAATGTGACGCCTGCAGACCATTCCATCTAAGTCTGCATTCCAAATGGCGCTCCTTCCCTTCCGAACCCTCCCATGCGCCCAAACGGTGGTTCCCCCCCACATATGGGGTATCAGCGTACTCAGGACAAATTGGAAAACAACATTTAGGGTCCAATTTCTCCTGCTAACCTTGGAAAAATACAAAACTGGGGGCTAAAATATAATTTTTGTGGAAAAAAAAATATTTTTTATTTGCATGGCTCTGCGTTATAAACTGTAGTGAAATACTTGGGGGTTCAAAGCTCTCACAACACATCAAGATGAGTTCCTTAGGGGGTCTACTTTCCAAAATGGTGTCACTTGTGGGGGGTTTCTACTGTTTAGGTACATTAGGGGCTCTGCAAACGCAATGTGAGGCCTGCAGACCATTCCATCTAAGTCTGCATTCCAAATGGCGCTCCTTCCCTTCCGAACCCTCCCATGCGCCCAAACGGTGGTTCCCCCCCACATATGGGGTATCAGCGTACTCAGGACAAATTGGACAACAACTTTTGGGGTCCAATTTCTCCTGTTACCCTAGGGAAAATACAAAACTGGGGGCTAAAAAATAATTTTTGTGGGAAAAAAATTTTGTTTTATTTTTATGGCTCTGCATTATAAACTTCTGTGAAGCCCTTGGTGGGTCAAAGTGCTCACCACACATCCAGATAAGTTCCTTAGGGGGTCTACTTTCCAAAATGGTGTCACTTGTGGGGGGTTTCAATGTTTAGGCACATCAGTGGCTCTCCAAACGCAACATGGCGTCCCATCTCAATTCCTGTCAATTTTGCATTGAAAAGTCAAACGGCGCTCCTTCCCTTCCAAGCTCTCCCATGCGCCCAAACAGTGGTTTACTGCCACATATGGGGTATCAGCGTACTCGGGACAAATTGGACAACAACTTTTGAGGTCCAATTTCTTCTCTTACCCTTGGAAAAATAAAAAATTGGGGGCAAAAATATAATTTTTGTGAAAAAATATGATTTTTTATTTTTACGGTTCTGCATTATAAACTTCTGTGAAGCACTTGGTGGGTCAAAGTGCTCACCACACCTCTAGATAAGTTCCTTAGGGGGTCTACTTTCCAAAATGGTGTCACTTGTGGGGGGTTTCAATGTTTAGGCACATCAGTGGCTCTCCAAACGCAACATGGCGTCCCATCTCAATTCCTGTCAATTTTGCATTGAAAAGTCAAATAGCGCTCCTTCCCTTCCGAGCTCTCCCATGCGCCCAAACAGTGGTTTACTGCCACATATGGGGTATCAGCGTACTCAGGACAAATTGGACAACAACTTTTTGGGTCCAATTTATCCTGTTACCCTTGGTAAAATAAAACAAATTGGAGCTGAAGTAAATTTTTTGTGTAAAAAAGTTAAATGTTCATTTTTATTTAAACATTCCAAAAATTCCTATTAAACTCCTGAAGGGTTAATAAACTTCTTGAATGTGGTTTTGAGCACCTTGAGGGGTGCAGTTTTTAGAATGGTGTCACACTTGGGCATTTTCTATCATATAGACCCCTCAAAATGACTTCAAATGAGACGTGGTCCCTAAAAAAAAATGGTGTTGTAAAAATGAGAAATTGCTGGTCAACTTTTAACCCTTATAACTCCCTAACAAAAAAAAAAATTGGTTCCAAAATTATGCTGATGTAAAGGAGACATGTGGGAAATGTTACTTATTAAGTATTTTGTGTGACATATCTCTGTGATTTAATTGCATAAAAATTCAAAGTTTGAAAATTGCGAAATTTTCAAAATTTTCGCCAAATTTCCGTTTTTTTCACAAATAAACGCAGGTACTATCAAAGAAATTTTACCACTATCATGAAGTACAATATGTCACGAGAAAACAATGTCAGAATCACCAGGATCCGTTGAAGCGTTTCGGAGTTATAACCTCATAAAGGGACAGTGGTCAGAATTGTAAAAATTGGCCTGGTCATTAACGTGCAAACCACCCTTGGGGGTAAAGGGGTTAAACCATATTTTGGTCATATGGTATTTTTTAACCTTTTTTTTTTGTTTTTGAAACAAGTAACCACGACAAAGTGGAAATGGTGCCCAAACAAATAACGAACATGGTAGGCAGCTCACAAAAAACAAGATAATGAAGCAAAACAAAAAACACATTACAGATCCCTGTAATTTGGCGGGGGAGATGGTGGCAGCTCAGGGTCCTGGTCAGGGGCCTTTGTTGGGCCAATGGGACTTCATCCTGTGAGGATGCAGTGGCTCGTGGGCCAGAATACTGGCCTTGTCCATATTGGCCAGTTGTGTGGTGTCCATAAGCCAATTGTCTCTGTGCCTCATGCTGACGACATATTGGCTTGCATCATACCCAACCCCAAAATGGCCATGTTGTCCAAACCCAGGTTGGGACCAGCCTACATCACTGGGTCTGGAAAAGTGGCCATATTGGGATTGGGGGTTGTAGCCTGCCATTTGGTAGACTGATGGCCTTTGAAGATTTTGTGGTGGGAGGGGTTGAGGTGTAGGCATACGTGGAGTAGGTGCTGCAAATCCTGATTGATCCTGCTCCTGTTGAGGGAATTGAAGGCGCAAGATGTTGGTTTGGGAAAGCTGCCTTCGCTCCAGATATTCAAACACCTCATAGGGGTTATTTGGAGGGGTGCTTAAATCAATCAGGATTTGCATACACCCTCTCACACGTAGCCTCACCTCACGGGGAAGGGGTCTAAGGTAATGGGCAAGGCTGCGGGCAAAGGCCTCCTCTTCATTATCCATGGCTGCCCTGGCCAAATAATTGAGGACCCCAGCATCAACATCAGTTCTTGTGGCTTGCAGCTCTCTCCTTCGGCGGGATCTCCGTAAAGGCCCAGCTGCCTGTGGGGATGACACCAGTGGGCCTGTAGGGCTGCTGCTCTGGCCATGTTCCTCATGCCTTTCCGCATCATGTGCTGCTGAGGGTGGTGGTGCTGCATCTTCCTCACTTGCTGCTGCCTGCAGTAATGATGATGCTGATGGGTTCTCAAGGATGGATGCTGAAGATTCCAAAGATGGGGCTGCACCTCTTCATCCACACTTACAAGATCGATCACAGCCTCCGATTCCGACCCTGTCTCCCTCTCTGTGAGGTTAGACTGTGTTCTGTTAATAAAAACAAAAAAAAAGGTCATTTATTTGTGGCCATTGTTTAATTACACATCTGTGAGCTATATTCACAAAAAATACATACACACAACCTCAGATCAGCACAACATCTCCTTCTCTACTCCCCTCTTATCTCATATTCCCACAAGAATATACAATATTTTTCTTGTGGATCACCACAAATGTTACAAACACTATTACAACACATTATAATGTCGCATACCATTTCAAGCTACACAAAAACCAGGAAGACCCACCTCTTAAAACAATCAGATAACTTGCAGTAACAACCCATCCAACAAACCACTGCATGAACATCTCTAACATCTCTAAACTCGCCTACTACATTCTCACCCATCCCTTGTTGTAGCTTGTGATGCTTTGCTGGCAGGGTCCTCTCTCCTCCAGGACCCTTTTTGAATTTATGCTTGTTTACATTATTGTTTGCACTATATTGACACATCCTTACATGTAATTCGCAATGTAATAACCCTAAACAAAAAAACTAAGATTTAGTTTCCTTAACCCCTTTACCCCCAAGGGTGGTTTGCACGTCAATGACCAGGCCAATTTTTACAATTCTGACCACTGTCCCTTTATGAGGTTATAACTCCGAAACGCTTCAACGGATCCTGGTGATTCTGACATTGTTTTCTCGTGACATATTGTACTTCATGATAGTGGTAAAATTTCTTTGATAGTACCTGCGTTTATTTGTGAAAAAAACGGAAATTTGGCGAAAATTTAGAAAATTTTGCAATTTTCAAACTTTGAATTTATGCAATTAAATCACAGAGATATGTCACACAAAATACTTAATAAGTAACATTTCCCACATGTCTCCTTTACATCAGCATAATTTTGGAACCAAATTTTTTTTTTGTTAGGGAGTTATAAGGGTTAAAAGTTGACCAGCAATTTCTCATTTTTACAACACCATTTTTTTTTAGGGACCACGTCTCATTTGAAGTCATTTTGAGGGGTCTATATGATAGAAAATGCCCAAGTGTGACACCATTCTAAAAACTGCACCCCTCAAGGTGCTCAAAACCACATTCAAGAAGTTTATTAACCCTTCAGGTGTTTAATAGGAATTTTTGGAATGTTTAAATAAAAATGAACATTTAACTTTTTTACACAAAAAATTTACTTCAGCTCCAATTTGTTTTATTTTACCAAGGGTAACAGGATAAATTGGACCCAAAAAGTTGTTGTCCAATTTGTCCTGAGTACGCTGATACCCCATATGTGGCAGTAAACCACTGTTTGGGCGCATGGGAGAGCTCGGAAGGGAAGGAGCGCTATTTGACTTTTCAATGCAAAATTGACAGGAATTGAGATGGGACGCCATGTTGCGTTTGGAGAGCCACTGATGTGCCTAAACATTGAAACCCCCCACAAGTGACACCATTTTGGAAAGTAGACCCCCTAAGGAACTTATCTGGATGTGTGGTGAGCACTTTGACCCACCAAGGGCTTCACAGAAGTTTATAATGCAGAGCCATAAAAATAAAAGAAAAATTTTTTTCCCACAAAAATTATTTTTTAGCCCCCAGTTTTGTATTTTCCCTAGGGTAACACGAGAAATTGGACCCCAAAAGTTGTTGTCCAATTTGTCCTGAGTACGCTGATACCCCATATGTGGGGGGGAACCACCGTTTGGGCGCATGGGAGGGTTCGGAAGGGAAGGAGCGCCATTTGGAATGCAGACTTAGATGGAATGGTCTGCAGGCGTCACATTGCGTTTGCAGAGCCCCTAATGTACCTAAACAGTAGAAACCCCCCACAAGTGACACCATTTTGGAAAGTAGACCCCCTAAGGAACTCATCTTGATGTGTTGTGAGAGCTTTGAACCCCCAAGTATTTCACTACAGTTTATAACGCAGAGCCATGCAAATAAA
The DNA here is from genome assembly GCF_032444005.1 of Ranitomeya imitator. Lineage (NCBI taxonomy): Eukaryota > Metazoa > Chordata > Amphibia > Anura > Dendrobatidae > Ranitomeya > Ranitomeya imitator. The sequence goes on along the minus strand of NC_091283.1, from coordinate 417,274,047 downwards.
AAATATTTTTTTTCCACAAAAATTATATTTTAGCCCCCAGTTTTGTATTTTTCCAAGGTTAGCAGGAGAAATTGGACCCTAAATGTTGTTGTCCAATTTGTCCTGAGTACGCTGATACCAGATATGTGGGGGGGAACCACCGTTTGGGCGCATGGGAGGGCTCGGAAGGGAAGGAGCATCATTTGGAATGCAGACTTAGATGGATTGGTCTGCAGGCGTCACATTGCGTTTGCAGAGCCCCTAATGTACCTAAACAGTAGAAACCCCCCACAAGTGACCCCATATTGGAAACTAGACCCCTCAATGAACTTATCTAGATGTGTTGTGAGAACTTTGAACCCCCAAGTGTTTCACTACAGTTTATAACGCAGAGCCGTGAAAATAAAAAATCTTTTTGTTTTCCCACAAAAATTATTTTTTAGCCCCCAGTTTTGTATTTTCCCAAGGGTAACAGGAGAAATTGGTCCACAAAAGTTGTTGTCCAATTTGTCCTGAGTACGCTGATACCCCATATGTTGGGGTAAACCCCTGTTTGGGCACACAGGAGAGCTCGGAAGGGAAGGAGCACTGTTTTACTTTTTCAACGCAGAATTGGCTGGAATTGAGATCGGACGCCATGTCGTGTTTGGAGAGCCCCTGATGTGCCGAAACAGTGGAAACCCCCCAATTATAACTGAAACCCTAATCTAAACACACCCCTAACCCTAATTCCAACGGTAACCCTAACCACACCTCTAACCCTGACACACCCCTAACCCTAATCCCAACCCTATTCCCAACTGTAAATGTAATCTAAACCCTAACCCTAACTTTAGCCCCAACCCTAACTGTAGCCCCAACCCTAACCCTAACCCTAGCCCTAACCCTAGCCCTAACCCTAGCCCTAACCCTAGCCCTAGCCCTAACCCTAGCCCTAGCCCTAACCCTAGCCCTAACCCTAGCCCTAGCCCTAACCCTAGCCCTAACCCTAGCCCTAACCCTAGCCCTAGCCCTAACCCTAGCCCTAATGGGAAAATGGAAATAAATACATTTTTTTTTATTTTTCCCTAACTAAGGGGGTGATGAAGGGGGGTTTGATTTACTTTTATAGCGAGTTTTTTAGCGGATTTTTATGATTGGCAGCCGTCACACACTGAAAGACCCTTTTTATTGCAAAAAATATTTTTTGCAATACCACATTTTGAGAGCTATAATTTTTCCATATTTTGGTCCACAGAGTCATGTGAGGTCTTGTTTTTTGCGGGACGAGTTGACGTTTTTATTGAAAACATTTTTGGGCACGTGACATTTTTTGATCGCTTTTTATTCCGATTTTTGTGAGGAAGAATGACCAAAAGCCAGCTATTCATGAATTTCTATTGGGGGAGGCGTTTATACCGTTCCGCGTTTGGTAAAATTGATAAATCAGTTTTATTCTTCGGGTCAGTACGATTACAGCGATACCTCATTTATATCATTTTTTTATGGTTTGGTGCTTTTATACGATAAAAACTATTTTACAGAAAAAATAATTATTTTTGCATCGCTTTATTCTCAGGACTATAACTTTTTTATTTTTTTGCTGATGATGCTGTATGGCGGCTCTTTTTTTGCGGGACAATATGACGCTTTCAGCGGTACCATGGTTATTTATATCTGTCCTTTTGATCGCGTGTTATTCCACTTTTTGTTCGGCGGTATGATAATAAAGCGTTGTTTTTTGCCTCGTTTTTTTTTTTTTTTCTTACGGTGTTTACTGAAGGGGTTAACTAGTGGGACAGTTTTATAGGTCGGGTCGTTACGGACGCGGCGATACTAAATATGTGTACTTTTATTGTTTTTTTTTTTTTATTTAGATGAAGAAATGTATTTATGGGAATAATATTTTTTTTTTTTTCATTATTTTGGAATATTTTTTTTTATTTTTTTTACACATTTGGAAAAATTTTTTTTTACTTTTTTACTTTGTCCCGGGGGGGACATCACAGATCAGTGATCTGACAGTTTGCACAGCACTCTGTCAGATCACTGATCTGACATGCAGCGCTGCAGGCTTCACAGTGCCTGCTCTGAGCAGCCTCTGTGAAGCCACCTCCCTCCCTGCAGGACCCGGATCCGCGGCCATCTTGGATCCGGGGCTGGAGGGAGCAGGGAGGGAGGTGAGACCCTCGCAGCAACGCGATCACATCGCGTTGCTCCGGGGGTCTCAGGGAAGCCCGCAGGGAGCCCCCTCCCTGCGCGGTGCTTCCCTGCACCGCCGGCACATCGCGATCAAATTGATGATCGCGGTGTGCCAGGGGTTAATGTGCCGGGGGCGGTCCGTGACCGCTCCTGGCACATAGTGCCGGATGTCAGCTGCGATAAGCAGCTGACACCCGGCCGCGATCGGCCATGACGTACTATCCCGTCCAGGGTCAGATAAGCCCAGGGCACCTCGACGGGATAGTACGTCTAAGGTCACAGAGGGGTTAAAAATGTGTTGAGAGGTTATTACTTACTGCCTAAGATCCATACTGACATCCAAAAATGAAAGACGGTCATAGTAAATATATTTCCGCTTCTCGAGTGGGGCTGCTGACCCACTTCTTGCCCGCTGCTGTCTTTCCCGCCGGTATTGGTCCCGGATGCTGCGCCATCGTGTCATAACATCATCCACTGCAATTGCATGGTCAGAAATATTGTTCAATATCATTCTGAACATAGCTTATTACAGCTGTCAATGATATATTATTCTTATTTTTTTTTTTTCTTGCACCATTATTTCCATGGTGCTGCAGATGATAAAGGGGTTACATGCAGAGGTCTATATATCGGTCACAGTTAAAAACTTTACAGTCACAGACTGGTACAGAGGGGAGAGAACCCTGTTCTTGCAAACATACATTAGGTAAGATTTTGGATAGGAAAAGAAAATGCCTTGTGCAATAATTAGCCCAATGTGCGAATTTCTGACAAAAAAAGACAAGGGTCAACACCACTCTGGACGAGGTATGAGTCCAAATAAATATTTAGCAGCGCAAGATCAAGATTACCTATGTACATAAACACTTTTGCATGTTAATCAGCTTTTGTAATTGGAAAAAATTGACGTGAATGACATAGAAAGATAAAAATGATTGTTCAAGTAATCATGTAGGGAAAGCATCTTGTAAAGTTCAATCTTGTGAATACATGAGTGTACTTACATAAACTTGTCTGCTTCGCACGTGGCCATTGGGCATAATCGGGGAATAGGAGCCCACAGATGGCCCTCCAAGCTGCCTCTTTCCTGGCCCGGTTGGAATAGTTGGGATCCCGCTGGTCCCATATTTCTGGCCTTTCTTGGACCAGGATGAGGAGCATTTCGAAATTGATTATGCTGGCCATGATGCTTGCAACTCTGTGGAGGCGAGCACCAGACTTCTGGGATGTCTGTGTGGCTTTTTTAGCTAATTAGCATGTCTGAGATTCATGATTGAGGGCTTGGCTCAATTCCATGCACCTGGCGATGTCTGGAGATGTCTGGCGTATTTCACGCAAGTCACACTGTTGGTCCGTGTGTAATCCGTATTTTTCTGGCCCCCATAGACTTTCATTGGAGATTTTTTTGCGCAATACGGTGACAAACGCAGCATGCTGCGATTTTCTTCGGCCTAAGAAGCCCCTATACTACGGATCAGTAAAATACGGCAGATAGGAGCTTGGCCATAGAGATGCATTGTACCGTATCCAATCCATATTTTCTGCACCTCTCTTACGTCCGTAAAACTCGCTAGTGTGAGGCCGGCCTCTTCCTATTATTCTTATTTTTTACATTCTTCATATTCTTCTTATTCAACTATTATTCTTCTTCATATTCTACTTCTTCATCTTCTTCATATTCTTCTTCTTCATCGTATTCTTATTTGTGACAGGCATTCCTGTAGTTGTTATCTATAAAAGTTTGAAGATTACACCTTCCGTTCTGCCTGTCACAAAAGATTTACAACAGGATTTGTCCGCGTTCAGTTTTGCCTGCAGCAGCAGGTTTTTTCCAGGGGCACCACGAGGAGGAACGGACTTACCCCCATACACTGCTTAGTCTTTCTGCTTATAATTTAGATATCTTTTGCTCTGATTTTTAGTCTTATGCTTAATGTACTTCTGCTTTTTGTTCTGCAGCTTCTTGTTCTTCTGCTACTTGGTCATCTATCTCTTGTTCTACTGTATCTTGGTGGTTGTCTTCTTGTTCTTTGTCCCTTTGGTCATTTCTTCAGGGTCATCTTCATGGTCTTCTTCGGGGTGGTCTTCAGGGTCGTCGTCTCCGGGGTCGTCGTCTTCTTCGGGGTGGTCTTCAGGGTCGTTGTCTCCGGGGTCGTCTTCTTCGGGGTGGTCTTCAGGGTCGTAGTCTCCAGGGTCGTCATCTCCAGGGTTGTCGTCTTCGGGTTCGTCGTCTTCTGCGGGGTGGTCTTCAAGGTCATCGTCTTTAGGGTCGTCGTCAGGGAGATCCAGAGTGATTACCAAAAACCATTTCTAAAAGCTTGAACTTGGAAATGTAGCAGAAGGTACAAGAGCCAGAGACACTGCCAAGAACCAGCTGGCGGTGCTGGAACCCGGATGGGTAGCAGAAGGTACAAGAACCAATGGAACTACCGTGGACCAGCTGAAGGTACTGGAACCCAGTTACTAAGCAGGAGGTACCTGTGCCAGAAAGCACTACCAAGGACCAACAAACCTTGGTGGAACTCGAATACCGAGAAGGAGGCACCTAAGCCAAAGGGTCTGCCTGGAACCAGATGATGGTACTAGAACCCAGGGGGACCTATTCAAGATTAACTTCCAAAGAACCAGTTAAAGGTGCTGGAACTCAGATAGTCAGCAGAAGGTCCACATGAAAAAAAAATAGCAAGGCCGCGAGCCGGCCGGAGTTACCGAAAACCCACAGTCCTACAGGGGGAGCTTGTCCTATTGGCACAACGGAACCAGTCTTGATTGCCAGATCCTGCAGCCCACATAGGAAGCACCTAAACTGCAGGCACCAAAGAGTCGGCTAATTCGACCGCAACCCGACAGGACAATGTATTGGAGGCAAAGTGACCTTGGCACTACCCGGAAACAGCTGGCGTACTGGAACCAGGCTGGGCAGGAGGGAGTACCCGTGCCAAAGACACTTCTGAGCAGCAACTGGCGGTGTTGGAGCCCAGGGTTAATGCTAGAAACAGAGTGGAGGCAGAGGCGTAATTGGAGCAAGTTTAATATCTGTAGTAGTGTGAATGTGGAGGGAGCAGGAGAAATTGCCGCCCACACAGCAGAGGATCAGCTGACGTTACTGAACCACAATAACACTGGAGCATGTGTTGACTGTGCAGACGGCACTTCCAAGCAGCAACTGGCGGTGTTGGAGCCCAGGGATTACAGGAGAAATAGAGTGTAGGCAGAAGCATAATTGGAGCAAGTCTAATATCTGTAGTAGTGTGAATGTAGAGGGAGCAGGAGAAATTGCCGCACACACAGCAGGGGATCAGCTGACATTACTGAACCCCAATAACACGGCAGCAAGTGTTGACTGTGCAGACAGTACTTCCGAGCAGCAACTGGCAGTTTGGAGCCCAGGGTCAATGCTAGAAACAGAGTGTAGCCAGAGGCCTAATTGGAGAAAGTTTAATATCTGTTGTAGTGTGAGTGTGGACGGAGCAGGAGAAATTGCCGGATACACAGCAGGGGATCAGCTAACGTTACTGAACCCCAATAGCATGGCAGCAAGTGTTGACTGTGCAGACGGCACTTCTGAGCAGCAGCTGGCGGTGTTGGAGCCCAGGGATTATAGTTCAGGTGGTAGAAACATGAACACAACAGGAGACCTGGATACTGTTGCCAAGAGGACTGGCAAATTCCTGCGAGATCCAGGCCTTGTTCATTTTCAGAAAAGTAAGCCAGTCAACGTTATCGCGTTCCGATAATACACTAGCAGCAGGGCAAGCCAGCACCTCCAATGCATACTGGCTAAGCTCTGGCCATGTATCCAGCTTAGAGACCCAAAACTTGAAGGGGGAAGAGCCGTGTGGGAGAAAACTGAGAGGGCAAGACATGTAGTCTGTCACCATCTGACGGAAACGTTGCTTCCTGCTGACTGGAGCCTTCTGTGATGGTGTTGACATTTGTGGCGCGGACACAAAACTTTGCCACATTTGGGCCATACTGGTCTTGCCTTGTGCTGAGGCGCTGCTTCTGCTCCCTCTTTGTACAGAGCTTCCTTCACTGCCTTGACGCACTGAGCTACTTTGCAAAGCACTAGCAGCACTGGTCTCGGTTGGAATGGAGAACATGATGGAATGCACGCACCAGTGTGTCTTGGTACTACCGCATTTTACGCTCCCAGTTCAACGGTGTTATGAGGCTTTGTAAGTTGTCCCGTAGCAAGGATCTAGGATGGTGTACACCCAATAATCAGCCATGTTGAGAATGTGGGTGATGCGGCGGTCGTTTCTCAGGCACTGCAGCATGAAATCAACTATGTGCTGCAGACTGCCAACTGGCCAAGAAATGCTGTCCCCTGCTTGAGGCGTCATCTCTGCCTGCTCTGCATCACCCCACCCTCGCTCTACATACTGACTACTAGAGCATTGTGTACCTCCCTCCTCTGGACAGATGTCTTCCTCCTCCATTGACTCCTCCTTATCCTCCTCACAAAGTGTCCCCTGCCTAGACGTTTTTGAGGAATCACGTTGCACATACTGTCCAGAAGTAGATGGCATTTGTAACTCCTCATCCTCCACCTCTTCCACAACCTCCTCCCTTAGTGCTTGCAGTGTTTTATAAGGCAGGCAGATAAGGGGGATAGTCATGCTGACTAGTGCATCATCTGCACTCGCCATCCACGTGGAATCATCAAACTCACGCAAAACGTGGCAGATGTCCTTCATAGAGCCCCACTCAGTGGTGGTGAAGTGTGAACGGCGCGCAGTGCAACTTGTTTGTGCCTGATGCAGCTGGTACTTCGTTACTGCTGCCTGCTGCTCACACAACCGCTCCAACATATGTAAAGTTGAATTCCACCTGGTGGGTAGGTCACATATGATGCGATGTTCCGGAAGGGAGAATTGGCACTGCAGAGCTGCAATGCGCGATCTTGCCATGCTGGAAGGCAGCAAGTGAGCGCACTCTAGGCGGACCTTGTGCAGCAGTGCATCAAGATCCAGATAGTCCCTCAAAAAACTCTGCACGACCAAGTTGAGCACATGTGCCAGACATGGGATGTGAGTGAGGTTGCCTAGGCCCAGAGCTGCCACCAGATTTCGGCCATTGTCACACACTACCATGCCTGGCTGGAGATTTGCTGGCACAAACCAAGGTGGAGGTAGACTGTGATGGCTCCTGCAGCGCTGATTCAGAGTAACTGGAGTATGAGGAGGAGTCAATGTGTACAGACTGGATTCCTGCAATCCTTGGAGTTAGCAGAACACATACAGCGCCACTCTCAAGATCTGTACCCGGCTCCACAACATTTACCCAATGGGCAGTGAGGGAAAGGTATCGTCCCTGTCCATGGTTACTGGTCCACGCATCAGTGGTCAGGTGGACCTTGCTACAGACGGTATTTAGTAGTGCATGTTTAATGTTTCCCTCCACATGCTTTTGCAGGGCAGGGACGGCTTGCCTGCTGAAATAAAAGCGGCTGGGCACGTTGCATTGTGGGACTGCCAATGCCATGAAGTTATAGAAGGTGTCAGTCTCCACCAGCCTGAATGAGAGCATTTCAAGGGACAGTAGTTATTCAAGGCCAGCATTCAGAGCCGGTGCTCAGGGGTGGTTTGCCGATTATGGGTGCTTTATCTCCCATGCCTGTGCTACCGATGGCTATAGACAGGCCTGGGAGTGTGAGGATGACAGGAAACGTGGTGCTGTAGGTGGAATTACACTGCGTCTCTGTCCAACAGTGCCAGAGGTTCTTCCATGGTGATCCTGTGAGGAAGTCGAACCAGCTGTGTGTGAGCTGGAGGAAGAGGCTACAGCATGAGCTGAAGAGGTGGTAGGTGGTGCTGTAGGTTGGCCTAGGTCTTCAGTGTGTGTATTTGTAACTCCACCACGTGCTTGGTCCGCACATGTTTCCACATATTTGTGGTATTGAGGTTGCTGACACGTTTCCCTCTTTTGACTTTCTGATTACACAGCTTGCATTTGACAAAGCAAATGTCATCTGCAACTGTGTCAAAAAAGGACCAGGCACTGCAAGTCTTGGGAGCGCCCGTTTTGAGTTTTGAAAGAGGGATGCTCCTAATGGGTGATGAAGTGGAGGCTACAGGCAACCCAGTCTGCCCCCACCCTCTCCCTCCTTCTTGGGCTGTTTGGGGAATCTCTTCCTCAGAGCTGCTCCCACCACCTTCCTGTACCTCACGCCATGATGGGTCAAGGACCTCATCATCTACACTACCCTCTTCCAATGACTGCTTCTCCTGGGTAGTCTCAGCTGCACAGTACGCACCAGAAAGTGGCACCTGAGTCTCATCATCAGATGCGTACTGAGGTGTGCTGACCATAGGCACTGGCCCACCCGCCTCTTCAGATTCAGAGAGACAAAGCAGTTGCGCATCACTGCATACTGCCTCTTCTTCAATTTTTCGAATGCTGCTTGGCTGGCTCCCTCTTTCCAAGCCAAGAGATTCAGAGAACAGAAGTAGAGATGGCTCCTGTCCAGGGTTCTCTGACTGCCTGTGCAATTTGGCAGGTGGTGAAGAGACAGATGGGTGCTCTTCAGTGCTCTGGACCTGAGAGGATGTGGCACTAATTGAAGTCGCTGCATTAGCTGCCATCCATCTGACAACGGCTTCAATTTGTTCGTCCCGCAGCAGTGGGGTACGGCAAGCTCCTACAAAGCTGCGCATAAAGGACTATTCCCTGGTAAAACTGGGGGATGCTGAGTCACTGGTGCCTGCAGCAGGCACAGAATCCCCACGTCCTCTCCCTGCTGAAACTCCACACCCACGACCACGTGCCTTACTCCCTGCCTTCTTCATCTTGGTAGACTGATAAAGATAGGCAAAAAAGTACTAAGGGCTTAGTGTGCTTATTCCTGAACAGCTGCTAACAGGTATAAGAAACACTATTTTTATAAAGTGTGGACTAGACTTTAATATGAGCTAATGTGGCCTACACAACTGTAAAGTGGAGTGTTTGGTGAACTTTATTAACTTTTTGTTTTTTTCACAAGAAGACACTGGATGTGCCCAAAGATGTAAAACCGATAGTATCACAAACTTTTTGTAGCTATTACAATGCAGGAAGGTAACCTACAATGCAATAGATGAGGCTCCAAAAAATACGCCAATACTAATCTGGCTGGGGCTGCAGGGCACAAGGCTGCAGAAAGGCTCCTCTATCTACTTCTATATAGTGTGTGCACGCAATCTAGCTGGATACGGATGGAAACACACTAATAGAAGAAATCAGGAAAAATGTGCAGCAGCACTAATGAAAAAAAGGACAATTGAACAGTATGAGGCAGTGACGTATGCTGAGCGGACTACAACCAGATGTGGCTGCAGAACAGACTACTGCATGAGCTGTACTCACACACAGAGACCTTGCAGACAGCCATGAACAGCGCTGCAAGGCTGCAGAAAAGCTCCTCTATCTACTCCTATATAGTGTTTGCACGCAATCTAGCTGGATACGGATGGAAACACAATGATAGGAGAAATCAGCATAAATGTGCAGCAGCACTAATGCAAAAAAGGACAATTGAACAGTATGAGGCAGTGATGCACGCTGAGCGGACTACAACCAGATGTGGCTGCAGAATAGACTACAGCGTGAGCTGCACTCACACACAGACACCTTGCTGACAGCTGTGAACAGTGCTGCAAGGCAAAAGCAAGGTTCTCACACAGCGGTTGCTAAAGTAGCCTGGGTAAAGCACAATGAAGCAAATTGCTATCTCAAACTGGCCCTCAGTCAGAACAGCAGCGTCCTGTCCCTAACTGAATTCACAGCAGAGTGAAACCCAAAATGGCGGCGGCGGCTTTTATAGTGCATCATGACATCATTTCAGCAGCCAATCACAGCCATGCCATTACTTACATGCCTAACATGCATAACAGGATGTGCCCACACTTCTTAGGATTCCTCATTGGCTGAATTAAATTAAACTGGCTCATTGCATTATGGGAACTTCCAATTCCGGTATTCGATATTGCAAAAGTATTGGAACTCAGTATCAGAACTCCGATACCGCAAATATTGGCCGATACCCGATTATTGCAGTATTGGAATGCTCAACACTAGTTACAACTTTTCGTGTCTCCCCTATTTCCTCATATATTGTAAACTTGCGTGCAGGGCCCTAATTCCTCTTGGTATCAGTTGTTTATGCGATTATTGTTATTCTGTAATGTCTTTTATTGCATGTACAAGTCCCCTCTAAAATGTAAAGTGCTGCAGAATATGTTGGTGCTATAGAAATTAAATTAATATTATTATTATGTACTCTTGACAGAAATTAATAAGACTTTTTGTTTTTCTCTGTTATGACAATCCTTGCCTCCCTTCTGCCGGTCTCCATCTTGTGTGTGTTTGGCAGAATAATTGTACTCTTCCCTATCACACTGATAAAAAAAACTATTAGACCACCCAAGCCGCTTACTTATGACTAGTGTTGAGCGATACCTTCCGATATCGGAAAGTATCGGTATCGGTTTGGATCGGCCGATATTCAAAAAATATCGGATATCGCCGATACCGATACCCGATCCCAATGCAAGTCAATGGGACCAAAATATCGGAATTAAAATAAACCCTTTCTTTCCTTGTAGGTTCATTCTACATGAAGGAAAACAACTAAGAATAATGCCGGATGTATTTGGGGAGGTGGCGGAGACATTAAAGTCATAGAGGTTTATCCCAATCAAATAGAATAGCATGTTTTTTGTTTTTTTTTAAGACGTTCGGAGTGACAAAGATATTGACTATGTAAATTTTTTTTTTATTTTGTCAGATATTGATGTTTCACTATTCCACGCCCTTCCCCTTCTTTTTTTTCTTTTTTTTTTTCTTTTCCCACACTTTCATCTTCATCATCATCAGCATCTTTGACATCAACTTCTTCACCTTATTCATCTTCTTCTTCATCTTCTACCTATTTTTTTTTTTTTATTACATTCTTCATATTCATTTTATTCAACTATTATTATTCTTCTTATTCTACATATTCTTTTTATTCCACTGTTATTATTCTTCCTATTCTACTTCTTCATCATATTCTCATTTGTGACAGGCATTCCCGTAGTTGTTATCTATAAAAGTTTGAAGATTACACCTTCCGTTCTGCCAGTCACAAAAGTTACATTTGTCCGCGTTCAGTTTGGCCTGCAGCATCAGGCTTTATCCAGGGGCACCACGAGGAGGAACGGACTCACCCCCATACACTGCTTAGTCTTCTTCTGCATATAATTTAGATAATATCTTTTGCTCTGATATTAAGTCTTATGCTTAATGTTCTTCTGCTCTTTGTTCTGCAGCCTCTTGTTCTTCTGCTTCTCGGTCTTCCATGTTGTCGTCTCCAGGGTCGTCGTCTCCAGTGTCGTCATCTCCGCCGTCGTCGTCTCCGCCGTCGTCGTCGTCGTCATCGGGGTGGTCTTCCGTGTCGTCGTCATCGTGGTGGTCTTCCGGGTCGTCGACGTTAGGGTCTTCAACTTGGAAATGTAGCAGAAGGTACAAGAAGGCTGAGAAAATGCCAAGAACCAGCTGATGGAACTGGAACTCGGATGGCTACCCGAAGGTTCAAGAGCCTATGGAACTACCGAGGACCAGCTGACGTTACTGGAACCCGGTTACTAAGCAGGAGGTACCCGTGCTAAAAAGCACTACCAAGGACCGCCTGACGTTGACGGAACTCGGATACCCAGAAGGAGGCACCTAAGCCAAAGGCTCTGCCCGGAACCAGCTGACGTTACTGGAACCAGGATGGGGAGCAGAAGGTACAAGAGCAAAAGACACTGCCGAGAACCAGCTGACGGTACTGGAACCCGGATGGGTAGCCGAAGGTCCAAGAGCCAATGGAACTACCGAGGACCAGCTGACGTTACTGGAACCCGGTTACTAAGCAGGAGGTACCCGTGCCTGAAAGCACTACCAAGGACCACCTGACGTTGGTGGAACTTGGATACCCAGAAGGAGGCACCTAAGCCAAAGGCTCTGCCCGGAACCAGCTGACGGTACTGGAACCAGGATGGGGAGCAGAAGGTACAAGAGCAAAAGACACTGCCGAGAACCAGCTGACGGTGCTGGAACCAGGTGGTGGACCCGAAGGCCCACAGGAGAGGAGAGAACAGCTAGGCCGCGAGGCAGCCGCAGTTACCGAACCCCAACAGTCCTACAGGGGGAGCTGGGCCTACTGGCACTACATAACCAGCCTTGACTACCAGTTCACGCAGCCCACATAGGAAGCTCCTAAACTGGAGGCACCCTGGAGTTGGCTAACTCGACCGCACCACGACGGGGCAAGCATAGGCGTCTCAGTGAAGTTGACACAACCCGGAAACAGCTGACGGTGCTGAAACCAGGCTTGGCACGAGGGAGTACCTGTGACAAGAACACTGCCGAGAACCAGCTGGCGGTGCTGGAACCCGGATGCGTTGCCCCAGTGTGCAAGAGCCAATGGCACGACCGAGGACCAGCTGACGGTGCTGGAACCCGGTTACTAAGCTGTAGGTGCCCGCGCTTAAAAGCACTACCAAGGACCGCCTGGCGTTGGCGGAACTCGGATACCCAGGAGGAGGCACCTAAGCCAAAGGCTCGGCCCGGAACCAGCTGACGGTGCTGGAACCAGGTGGTGGACCCCAAGGCCCACAGGAGAGGAGAGAACAGCTAGGCCGCGAGGCAGCCGCAGTTACCGAACCCCAACAGTCCTACAGGGGGAGCTGGGCCTACTGGCACTACAGAACCAGCCTTGACTACCAGTTCACGCAGCCCACATAGGAAGCTCCTAAACTGGAGGCACCCTGGAGTTGGCTAACCCGACCGCACCACGACGAGGCAAGCATAGGTGTCTCAGTGAGCTTGACACAACCCGGAAACAGCTGACGGTGCTGAAACCAGGCTTGGCACGAGGGAGTACCTGTGACAAAAACACTGCCGAGAACCAGCTGGCGGTGCTGGAACCCGGATGCGTTGCCCCAGTGTGCAAGAGCCAATGGCACGACCGAGGACCAGCTGACGGTGCTGGAACCCGGTTACTAAGCTGTAGGTGCCCGCGCTTAAAAGCACTACCAAGGACCGCCTGGCGTTGGCGGAACTCGGATACCCAGGAGGAGGCACCTAAGCCAAAGGCTCGGCCCGGAACCAGCTGACGGTGCTGGAACCAGGTGGTGGACCCCAAGGCCCACAGGAGAGGAGAGAACAGCTAGGCCGCGAGGCAGCCGCAGTTACCGAACCCCAACAGTCCTACAGGGGGAGCTGGGCCTACTGGCACTACAGAACCAGCCTTGACTACCAGTTCACGCAGCCCACATAGGAAGCTCCTAAACTGGAGGCACCCTGGAGTTGGCTAACCCGACCGCACCACGACGAGGCAAGCATAGGTGTCTCAGTGAGCTTGACACAACCCGGAAACAGCTGACGGTGCTGAAACCAGGCTTGGCACGAGGGAGTACCTGTGACAAGAACACTGCCGAGAACCAGCTGGCGGTGCTGGAACCCGGATGCGTTGCCCCAGTGTGCAAGAGCCAATGGCACGACCGAGGACCAGCTGACGGTGCTGGAACCCGGTTACTAAGCTGTAGGTGCCCGCGCTTAAAAGCACTACCAAGGACCGCCTGGCGTTGGCGGAACTCGGATACCCAGGAGGAGGCACCTAAGCCAAAGGCTCGGCCCGGAACCAGCTGACGGTGCTGGAACCAGGTGGTGGACCCGAAGGTCCACAGGAGAGGAGAGAACAGCTAGGCCGCGAGGCAGCCGCAGTTACCGAACCCCAACAGTCCTACAGGGGGAGCTGGGCCTACTGGCACTACATAACCAGCCTTGACTACCAGTTCACGCAGCCCACATAGGAAGCTCCTAAACTGGAGGCACCCTGGAGTTGGCTAACTCGACCGCACCACGACGGGGCAAGCATAGGCGTCTCAGTGAAGTTGACACAACCCGGAAACAGCTGACGGTGCTGAAACCAGGCTTGGCACGAGGGAGTACCTGTGACAAGAACACTGCCGAGAACCAGCTGGCGGTGCTGGAACCCGGATGCGTTGCCCCAGTGTGCAAGAGCCAATGGCACGACCGAGGACCAGCTGACGGTGCTGGAACCCGGTTACTAAGCTGTAGGTGCCCGCGCTTAAAAGCACTACCAAGGACCGCCTGGCGTTGGCGGAACTCGGATACCCAGGAGGAGGCACCTAAGCCAAAGGCTCGGCCCGGAACCAGCTGACGGTGCTGGAACCAGGTGGTGGACCCCAAGGCCCACAGGAGAGGAGAGAACAGCTAGGCCGCGAGGCAGCCGCAGTTACCGAACCCCAACAGTCCTACAGGGGGAGCTGGGCCTACTGGCACTACAGAACCAGCCTTGACTACCAGTTCACGCAGCCCACATAGGAAGCTCCTAAACTGGAGGCACCCTGGAGTTGGCTAACCCGACCGCACCACGACGAGGCAAGCATAGGTGTCTCAGTGAGCTTGACACAACCCGGAAACAGCTGACGGTGCTGAAACCAGGCTTGGCACGAGGGAGTACCTGTGACAAAAACACTGCCGAGAACCAGCTGGCGGTGCTGGAACCCGGATGCGTTGCCCCAGTGTGCAAGAGCCAATGGCACGACCGAGGACCAGCTGACGGTGCTGGAACCCGGTTACTAAGCTGTAGGTGCCCGCGCTTAAAAGCACTACCAAGGACCGCCTGGCGTTGGCGGAACTCGGATACCCAGGAGGAGGCACCTAAGCCAAAGGCTCGGCCCGGAACCAGCTGACGGTGCTGGAACCAGGTGGTGGACCCGAAGGTCCACAGGAGAGGAGAGAACAGCTAGGCCGCGAGGCAGCCGCAGTTACCGAACCCCAACAGTCCTACAGGGGGAGCTGGGCCTACTGGCACTACAGAACCAGCCTTGACTACCAGTTCACGCAGCCCACATAGGAAGCTCCTAAACTGGAGGCACCCTGGAGTTGGCTAACCCGACCGCACCACGACGAGGCAAGCATAGGTGTCTCAGTGAGCTTGACACAACCCGGAAACAGCTGACGGTGCTGAAACCAGGCTTGGCACGAGGGAGTACCTGTGACAAAAACACTGCCGAGAACCAGCTGGCGGTGCTGGAACCCGGATGCGTTGCCCCAGTGTGCAAGAGCCAATGGCACGACCGAGGACCAGCTGACGGTGCTGGAACCCGGTTACTAAGCTGTAGGTGCCCGCGCTTAAAAGCACTACCAAGGACCGCCTGGCGTTGGCGGAACTCGGATACCCAGGAGGAGGCACCTAAGCCAAAGGCTCGGCCCGGAACCAGCTGACGGTGCTGGAACCAGGTGGTGGACCCCAAGGCCCACAGGAGAGGAGAGAACAGCTAGGCCGCGAGGCAGCCGCAGTTACCGAACCCCAACAGTCCTACAGGGGGAGCTGGGCCTACTGGCACTACAGAACCAGCCTTGACTACCAGTTCACGCAGCCCACATAGGAAGCTCCTAAACTGGAGGCACCCTGGAGTTGGCTAACTCGACCGCACCACGACGGGGCAAGCATAGGCGTCTCAGTGAAGTTGACACAACCCGGAAACAGCTGACGGTGCTGAAACCAGGCTTGGCACGAGGGAGTACCTGTGACAAGAACACTGCCGAGAACCAGCTGGCGGTGCTGGAACCCGGATGCGTTGCCTTGCCTATTAAAGATTGTCTTCCTAGAGCCCCAACTAGCGGTGTTGGAGCAAAGGGTAAGCAGGGGGAGATGAGTGTAGGCCGAAGCCTGCACTGGAGGCAGCTTTGTGTCTGCGTTGCGTTTGCAGGACACTTTGCCGGCTACACACTGGGGGAACAGCTGGCGTTGCTGAACCCCACTAACACAATGGCGTGTGTTTTTCTCTGTGCAGCTAGCACTTGCGGGCAAAAACTAGCGATGTTAGAGCCCGTGTTGAAGCAGGAGGAGGAGGAGAGGAGCAGAGTGTAGGCCGAAGCTTAGTTGAACCAATTTCAAAGGAAACCTTTAACCCCCCCCTCAGGTGTTACAAAGTACAAGAGACACACCTTGTGCAGTATTAATGCTGCACAAGTGAAAGGTTGCTCTATTAATTTGTCTACTTGCACACGCTGAATGAAAGACATACACAATTTACCCCATTCTACAGTCAAACTGTAGTGGATGCGTGACTTGGTTTTTTGATGAGACGCAGCACAGGTGTCCAAAATAACGCCTTGGTGCTTGGAGCAGCTTCCTGAGCGTTGTTATTTGCTGTACAGGAGTCTGCGCTCTTGTGTTATCCCTTGGCAATGCCCTGTTAGCGCTGCCCATCTTATGACATCATTTCATGTTGGCCGGTGCGGTTAACGATGGCCATAAATCCCAGACCCACAGTGTCTTTTCATAAAGCCACACTGCGGTGCTGGGATTCGTGGCCTTGAGCAGTAAATATTTTGGCCGCTCACACACGTCCTTACACCTGCTTCAGACTGGGCGGCCTCTGCTGATCCCTTCTCGCATGCCGCGGCCATGAGGCTGCACAGTCTGAAGAAGGCTGAAGGAGATGAGTTAAGACAGGCGAAGATATGCACTGCTCGTGCCCATCAATCACACCCTCGCAGTCAAAATAATTAAGACAACGAGGAGCATTTTATTCAGGCAGGGCGGACGAACAGGCGCAAGTAGCCAACCAATGATGTCAGAAGACGGGAAGCGCTACCAAGGGGGGTGCTGCGTATCATTAGAAAGGAAAGTCACACCTCAGGGACAGTGGAATGGTCTCAAAGAGACACATTTTGTACGTGTTGAGTTCCACGTGGGCAAGGAGAAAACATCAGCCACCTTGTACAAATGCAGCAGTACTGCTGTACAAGGTGGCTGTTATACATAGAAACACCTGGGGGTGGGGGCCAGGCTCCCTTCAATTTCAGTTCATGTGCCTGCGTGGCGTTTGCAGGTCACGTTGCAAGCTGCACAGCAGGGGAACAGCTGGCGGTGCTGAACCCCACTAACACATTGGCTGGTGTTTTTCTCTGTGCAGCTAGCATTTCCGGGCAAAAACTAGCGGTGTTTGAGCCCAGGGTCAGCAGGAGGAGGAGGAGAGGAGCAAAGTGTAGGCCGAAGCCTGCACTGGTGGCAGCTTTTGGTCGGTTGTGCCAGCGTGGCTTGTGCTGGACACGATGCCGGCTACACAGCGGGGGAACAGCTGGCGTTGCTGAACCCCACTAACACATTGGCTGGTGTTTTTCTCTGTGCAGCTAGCATTTCCGGGCAAAAACTAGCGGTGTTTGAGCCCAGGGTCAGCAGGAGGAGGAGGAGAGGAGCAAAGTGTAGGCCGAAGCCTGCACTGGTGGCAGCTTTTGGTCGGTTGTGCCAGCGTGGCTTGTGCTGGACACGATGCCGGCTACACAGCGGGGGAACAGCTGGCGTTGCTGAACCCCACTAACACATTGGCTGGTGTTTTTCTCTGTGCAGCTAGCATTTCCGGGCAAAAACTAGCGTTGTTAGAGCCCAGGGTCAGCAGGAGGAGGAGAGGAGCAGAGTGTAGGCCGAAGCCTAGTTGAACCAATTTCAAAGGTTACCTTTAACCCCCCCTCAGGTGTTACAAAGAACAAGAGCCACTCCTTCTGCAGCATTAATGCTGCACAAGTAAAAGGTTGCTCTATTAATTTGTCTACTTGCACAAGCTGAATGCAACACGTAGACTATTTAGCCCATTATACTGTTTAACAGTAGTGGAGGCGTGACTTGTCTTTTTAAAGAAAAGCAGCACAGGTGTCGAAAACAACACCTTTTTGCATGGGCGCAGCTTCCTGAGCGTTGTTAGTTGCTGTACAGGAGTCTGCGCTCTTGTGATCCTTTGGCCATGCGCTGTGAGCGCTTCCTGTCTTATGACCTCATTTCATGTTGGCCGTTGCGGTTAGCGATGGACATGAATCCCAGACCCACAGTGTGTTTTTAAAAAATCACACTGCGGTGCTGGGATTCGTGCCCTGGTGCAGTAAATATGTTTGCCGCTCACACATGTCCTTACACCTGCTTCAGACTGGACGGCCTCATCTGATCCCTTATCGCCTGCCGAGGCCATGAGGACACCCAGTCTGAAGAAGGCGGAAGGAGATGAGTGAACACAGGCAAACATATGCACTGCACATGCCCATCAATCACACCCTCGCTGTCCAAAAAAATAAGACACCGAGGGGCGTTGTTTCGAGCAGGGGAGATGCACAGGCGCAGCCAGCTAACCAATGATGTCAAAAGACGGGCAGCGCTAACAAGGGTGGTGCTGCGTGTCATTACAAAGGAAAGTCACACCTCAGGGACATTGTAATGGTCTCTAATGAGAAACATTTTCTACGTGTTGAGTTCCACGTGGGCAAGGAGAAAAAGTCAGCCACCTTGTACAAATGCAGCAGTACTGCTGTACAAGGTGGCTGTTATACATAGAAACACCTGTGGGTGGGGGGCAGGCTCCCTTCAATTTCAGTTCATGTGCCTGCGTGGCGTTTGCAGGTCACGTTGCAAGCTACACAGCAGGGGAACAGCTGGCGTTGCTGAACCCCACTGACACATTGACTGGTGTTTTTCTCTGTGCAGATTGCATGTCCGGGCAAAAACTAGCGGTGTTAGAGCCCAGGGTCAGCAGGAGGAGGAGGAGAGGAGCAAAGTGTAGGCCGAAGCCTGCACTGGTGGCAGCTTTTGGTCGGTTGTGCCAGCGTGGCTTGTGCTGGACACGATGCCGGCTACACAGCGGGGGAACAGCTGGCGGTGCTGAACCCCACTAACACATTGGCTGGTGTTTTTCTCTGTGCAGCTAGCATTTCCGGGCAAAAACTAGCGGTGTTTGAGCCCAGGGTCAGCAGGAGGAGTAGAGGAGCAGAGTGTAGGCCGAAGCCTAGTTGAACCAATTTCAAAGGTTACCTTTAACCCCCCCCCTCAGGTGTTGCAAGGTACAAGAGCCACACCTTGAACAGCATTAATGATGCACAAGTCAAAGGTTGCTCTATTTAATTTTGCTCCTTGCACACGCTGAATTAAACACGTACACTATTTAGCCCATTATACTGTCAAACAGTAGTGGAGGCGTGACTACTAGTCTTTTTAAGGTGACGCAGCACAGGTGTACAAATTTACACCTAGGTGCTGTGCGCAGATTCCTTACCGTTGTTATTTGCAGTACAGGAAACTGCGCTCTTGTGTTATCCCTTGGCAATACCCTGTTAGTGCAGGCCGTCTCATGACCTCATTTCATGTTGGCCGCTGCGGTTAACGATGGCCATAAATCCCAGACCCACAGTGGCTTTTCATAAAGTCACACTGCGGTGCTGGGATTCGTGGCCTTGTGCAGTAAATATGTTCGCCGCTCACACATGTCCTTACACCTGCTTCAGACTGGGCGGCCTCAGCTGATCCCTTATCGCATGCCGCGGCCATGAGGCCGCACAGTCAGAAGAAGGCGGAAGGAGGGGAGTGAAGACAGGGGAACATATGCACTGCTCGTGCCCATCAATCACACCCTCGCAGTCAAAATATATGAGACAACGGGGGGCGTTGTGTCGGGCAGGGGGACGCACAGGCACAGCCAGCCAACCAATGATGTCAGGAGACGGGCAGCGCTAACAATGGGGGTGCTGCGTGTCATTAAAAAGGAAAGTCACACCTCAGGGACATTGTAATGGTCTGTAATGAGACACATTTTGTACTTGTTGAGTTCCACGTGTGCAAGGAGAAAAAGTCAGCCACCTTGTACAAATGCAGCAGTACTGCTGTACAAGGTGGCTGTTATACATAGAAACACCTGGGGGGGTGGGGGGCAGGCTCCCTTCAATTTCAGTTCATGTGCCTGCGTGGCGTTTGCAGGACACGTTGCCAGCTACACAGCAGGGGAACAGCTGGCGGTGCTGAACCCCACTAACACATTGGCTGGTGTTTATCTCTGTGCAGCTAGCATGTCCGGGCAGAAACTGGCGTTGTTTGAGCCCAGGGTCAGCAGGAGGAGGAGAGGAGCAAAGTGTAGGCCGAAGCCTGCACTGGTGGCAGCTTTTGGTCAGTTGTGCCAGCGTGGCTTGTGCTGGACACGTTGCCGACTACACAGCAGGGGAACAGCTGGCGTTGCTGAACCCCACTAACACATTGGCTGGTGTTTTTCTCTGTGCAGCTAGCCGTTCCGGGCAAAAACTAGCGGTGTTTGAGCCCAGGGTCAGCAGGAGGAGTAGAGGAGCAGAGTGTAGGCCGAAGCCTAGTTGAACCAATTTCAAAGGTTACCTTTAACCCCCCCCGTCAGGTGTTGCAAGGTACAAGAGCCACACCTTGAACAGCATTAATGATGCACAAGTCAAAGGTTGCTCTATTTAATTTTGCTCCTTGCACACGCTGAATTAAACACGTACACTATTTAGCCCATTATACTGTCAAACAGTAGTGGAGGCGTGACTACTAGTCTTTTTAAGGAGACGCAGCACAGGTGTACAAATTTACACCTAGGTGCTGTGCGCAGATTCCTTACCGTTGTTATTTGCAGTACAGGAAACTGCGCTCTTGTGTTATCCCTTGGCAATACCCTGTTAGTGCAGGCCGTCTCATGACCTCATTTCATGTTGGCCGGTGCGGTTAACGATGGCCATAAATCCCAGACCCACAGTGGCTTTTCCTAAAGTCACACTGCGGTGCTGGGATTCGTGGCCTTGTGCAGTAAATATGTTCGCCGCTCACACATGTCCTTACACCTGCTTCAGACTGGGCGGCCTCAGCTGATCCCTTATCGCATGCCGCGGCCATGAGGCCGCACAGTCAGAAGAAGGCGGAAGGAGGGGAGTGAAAACAGGGGAACATATGCACTGCTCGTGCCCATCAATCACACCCTCGCAGTCAAAATATATGAGACAACGGGGGGCGTTGTGTCGGGCAGGGGGGACGCACAGGCACAGCCAGCCAACCAATGATGTCAGGAGACGTTGCAAGCTACACAGCAGGGGAACAGCTGGCGTTGCTGAACCCCACTGACACATTGACTGGTGTTTTTCTCTGTGCAGATTGCATGTCCGGGCAAAAACTAGCGGTGTTAGAGCCCAGGGTCAGCAGGAGGAGGAGGAGAGGAGCAAAGTGTAGGCCGAAGCCTGCACTGGTGGCAGCTTTTGGTCGGTTGTGCCAGCGTGGCTTGTGCTGGACACGATGCCGGCTACACAGCGGGGGAACAGCAGGCGGTGCTGAACCCCACTAACACATTGGCTGGTGTTTTTCTCTGTGCAGCTAGCATGTCCGGGCAGAAACTGGCGTTGTTAGAGCCCAGGGTCAGCAGGAGGAGGAGAGGAGCAAAGTGTAGGCCGAAGCCTGCACTGGTGGCAGCTTTTGTTCTGTTGTGCCAGCGTGGCTTGTGCTGGACACGTTGCCGACTACACAGCAGGGGAACAGCTGGCGGTGCTGAACCCCACTAACACATTGGCTGGTGTTTTTCTCTGTGCAGCTAGCATTTCCTGGCAAAAACTAGCGGTGTTTGAGCCCAGGGTCAGCAGGAGGAGTAGAGGAGCAGAGTGTAGGCCGAAGCCTAGTTGAACCAATTTCAAAGGTTACCTTTAACCCCCCCCTCAGGTGTTGCAAGGTACAAGAGCCACACCTTGTGCAGCATTAATGCTGCACAAGTGAAAGGTTGCTCTATTTGTTTTGCTCCTTGCACACGCTGACTAAAACACGTACACTATTTAGCCCATTATACTGTCAAACAGTTGTGGAGGCGTGACTTGTCTTTTTAACGAGACGCAGCACAGGTGTCAAAATTTGCACCTAGGTACTGGGCGCAGATTCCTGAGCGTTGTTATTTGCTGTACAGGAGTCTGCGCTATTGTGATCCCTTGGCCATGCGCTGTGAGCGCTTCCTGTCTTCTGACCTCATTTCATGTCGGCCGTTGCGGTTAGCGATGGACATGAATCCCAGACCCACAGTGTGTTTTCAAAAAATCACACTGCGTGGCTGGGATTCGTGGCCTTGTGCAGTAAATAGGTTTGCCGCTTACACATGTCCTTACACCTGCTCCAGACTGGGCGGCCTCAGCTGATCCCTTATCGCCTACCACGGCCAGGAGGCCGCACAGTCTGAAGAAGGCGGAAGGAGATGAGTGAACACAGGCAAACATATGCACTGCACATGCCCATCAATCACACCCTCGCTGTCCAAAAAAATAAGACACCGAGGGCCGTTGTTTCGAGCAGGGGAGATGCACAGGCGCAGCCAGCTAACCAATGATGTCAAAAGACGGGCAGCGCTAACAAGGGTGGTGCTGCGTGTCATTACAAAGGAAAGTCACACCTCAGGGACATTGTAATGGTCTGTAATGAGACACATTTTGTACGTGTTGAGTTCCACGTGGGCAAGGAGAAAAAGTCAGCCACCTTGTACAAATGCAGCAGTACTGCTGTACAAGGTGGCTGATATACATAGAAACACCTGTGGGTGGGGGGCAGGCTCCCTTCAATTTCAGTTCATGTGCCTGCGTGGCGTTTGCAGGTCACGTTGCAAGCTACACAGCAGGGGAACAGCTGGCGTTGCTGAACCCCACTGACACATTGACTGGTGTTTTTCTCTGTGCAGATTGCATGTCCGGGCAAAAACTAGCGGTGTTAGAGCCCAGGGTCAGCAGGAGGAGGAGGAGAGGAGCAAAGTGTAGGCCGAAGCCTGCACTGGTGGCAGCTTTTGGTCGGTTGTGCCAGCGTGGCTTGTGCTGGACACGATGCCGGCTACACAGCGGGGGAACAGCAGGCGGTGCTGAACCCCACTAACACATTGGCTGGTGTTTTTCTCTGTGCAGCTAGCATGTCCGGGCAGAAACTGGCGTTGTTTGAGCCCAGGGTCAGCAGGAGGAGGAGAGGAGCAAAGTGTAGGCCGAAGCCTGCACTGGTGGCAGCTTTTGTTCTGTTGTGCCAGCGTGGCTTGTGCTGGACACGTTGCCGACTACACAGCAGGGGAACAGCTGGCGGTGCTGAACCCCACTAACACATTGGCTGGTGTTTTTCTCTGTGCAGCTAGCATTTCCGGGCAAAAACTAGCGGTGTTTGAGCCCAGGGTCAGCAGGAGGAGTAGAGGAGCAGAGTGTAGGCCGAAGCCTAGTTGAACCAATTTCAAAGGTTACCTTTAACCCCCCCCTCAGGTGTTGCAAGGTACAAGAGCCACACCTTGTGCAGCATTAATGCTGCACAAGTAAAAGGTTGCTCTATTTGTTTTGCTCCTTGCACACGCTGACTAAAACACGTACACTATTTAGCCCATTATACTGTCAAACAGTTGTGGAGGCGTGACTTGTCTTTTTAACGAGACGCAGCACAGGTGTCAAAATTTGCACCTAGGTACTGGGCGCAGATTCCTGAGCGTTGTTATTTGCTGTACAGGAGTCTGCGCTATTGTGATCCCTTGGCCATGCGCTGTGAGCGCTTCCTGTCTTCTGACCTCATTTCATGTCGGCCGTTGCGGTTAGCGATGGACATGAATCCCAGACCCACAGTGTGTTTTCAAAAAATCACACTGCGTGGCTGGGATTCGTGGCCTTGTGCAGTAAATAGGTTTGCCGCTTACACATGTCCTTACACCTGCTCCAGACTGGGCGGCCTCAGCTGATCCCTTATCGCCTACCACGGCCAGGAGGCCGCACAGTCTGAAGAAGGCGGAAGGAGATGAGTTAAGACAGGCGAACATATGCACTGCTCGTGCCCATAAACCACACCCTCGCTGACAAAATAAATATGACAACGAGGGGCGTTGTTTCTAGCAGGGCGGATGCACAGGCGCAGCCAGCTAACCATGATGACAAAAGACGGGAAACGCTACCAAGGGGGGTGCTGCGTATCATTACAAAGGAAAGTCACACCTCAGGGACAGTGGAATGGTCTCAATGAGACACATTTTGTACGTGTTGAGTTCCACGTGGGCAAGGAGAAAAAGTCAGCCACCTTGTACAAATGCAGCAGTACTGCTGTACTAGGTGGCTGTTATACATAGAAACACCTGGGGGGGTGGGGCCAGGTTCCCCTTTAATTTCAGTTCCTGTGCCTGCATGGCGTTTGCAGGTCACGTTGCCGGCTACACAGCAGGGGAACAGCTGGCGTTGCTGAACCCCACTAACACATTGGCTGGTGTTTTTCTCTGTGCAGCTAGCACTTCCGGGCAAAAACTAGCGGTGTTTGAGCCCAGGGTCAGCAGGAGGAGGAGAGGAGCAGAGTGTAGGCCGAAGCCTGCACTGGTGGCAGCTTTTGTTCTGTTGTGCCAGCGTGGCTTGTGCTGGACACGTTGCCGACTACACAGCAGGGGAACAGCTGGCGGTGCTGAACCCCACTGACACATCACCTAGTGTTTTTTTCTGTGTAGACAACACTTCCAGGTGGCAACTGACAGTGTTGAAACCCAGGGAATCAAAGAGGAGCAGAGTGTAGGCCGAAGCCTGCAGTGGAGCAAGTTGAAAGGGAACCTTTAACCCCCCCCCCCAGGCATTTGTTGCTGAAAGAGCCATCTTGTACAGCAGTAATACTGCACATGGAAAATGGTGGCTCCGAAAATTATGCTCCTTGCAAACGCTGAAGTACACACTCATATAATGTGTCCCCTCACACCGTCAAACCATCCCGGAAGTGGGACTTTCCTTTGTAATGTGACACAGCACAGCCGTCATTCCAACCCCCTTGGTGCCGGGCACCACCTCCTCAACGTTGTTTGGTTCTGTCACGGAGCCCGCACTGTAATGTTATCCCTTGGCCATGCACAGTTAGCGGTGCCCGTCTTCTGACATCATGTAGGTGTCAGGCTGGCAGTGCCTGTGCGTCCAAGCTGCCCGAGATCCAACCTTGCAGTGTCATCTAATGTAGTCCCACTGCGGGCCAGGGATCCATGGGCATGCGCAGTGCATATCATCGCCTCTCACTCACCTCCTTCCTGCTTCTTCAGACTGTGCGGCGTCACGGCCGTGGCATGCTATTAGGGATCAGCTGACGCCGCCTAGTCTGAAGAAGCGTGAAGAAGGGGAGTGAGAGGCTAGTATATGCACTGCGCATGGCCATGGATACCAGGCCCACTGTGGGATCACATTAGACGACACTGCGAGGTGTGATTTCGGGCAGCGTGGACGCACAGGCGCAGCCAGGACGACAACAAATGATGTCAGAGGACGGGCAGCGCAAACTGTGCATGGCCAAGGGATAACATAACAGCGCAGGGTCCATGACGGAATCAAACAACGCTAAGGAGGCAGCGCACGGTGCCAAGGGGGTAGCAATGACGGCTGTGCTGTGTCACATTACAAAGGAAAGTCCCACCTCCGGGACGGTTGGACGGTGTGAGGGGACACATTACATGAGTGTGTAGTTCAGCGTTTGCAAGGAGCATAATTTCAAGAGCGACCTTTCCCTTGTGCAGTATTAGTGCTGCACATGGTGGCTCTTTCAGTAACAAACGCCTAGGGGGGGGGGGGGACAGGTCCCCTTACATTTTAGTTGTGCCAGCGTGGCGGTCGCATGACACGTTGCCGGATACACAGCTGGGGATCAGCTGACGTTACTGAACCCCAATAACAGAGGAGCGACTGTTGACTGTGCACACAGCACTTCCAGGCACCAACTGGCGGTGTTAGAGCCCAGGGACAGCAGGAGGAGCAGATTGGAGGTATTGCCGCACACACAGCTGGGGATCAGCTGACGTTACTGAACCCCAATAACAGAGGAGCGACTGTTGACTGTGCACACAGCACTTCCAGGCACCAACTGGCGGTGTTAGAGCCCAGGGACAGCAGGAGGAGCAGAGGAACAGAGTGTAGGCCGAAGCCTGATTGGAGCAAGTTGAAAGGAAACCTTTAACCCCCCCCCCCAAGACGTTTGTAGCTGAAAGAGCCATGTTGTGCAGCACTAAGGATGCAAAAGGAAAAGGTTGCTCTTTTAATTATGCTCC
This sequence comes from Ranitomeya imitator, assembly GCF_032444005.1. Classification (NCBI taxonomy): domain Eukaryota; kingdom Metazoa; phylum Chordata; class Amphibia; order Anura; family Dendrobatidae; genus Ranitomeya; species Ranitomeya imitator. The sequence continues at coordinate 417,248,047 of NC_091283.1, read as the reverse complement.
TTGCAAACACCGAAGTAAACACTAAAAATGTGTCCCTTTATACCGTTAAACCGTTCCGGAGGTGCGAATTTCCTTCGTAATGGGACACAGCACAGCTGTCATTCCTATCCCCTTGATGCCGTGCGCTGCCTCCTCAGCGTTGTTTTAAGCTGCCACGGAGCCTGCGCTGTTCTGTTAGCCCTTGGCCATGCCCAATTAGCGCTGCCTGTCTTCTGACATAATTTGGTGTCAGGCTGTCAGTGCCTGTGCGTCCACGCTGCTCCAGATCCCACCTCGCAGTCTCATCTAACGTAATCCCACTGCGGGCCTTGGAACCATGGGCATGCACAGTGCATAACCTCGACTCTCACTCCCCTCCTTCCCTCTTCTTCAGACTGTGCGGTGTCACGGCCGTGGCATGCTAGGGATCAGCTGACGGCGCACAGTCTAAAGAAGGCGGAGGGAAATGAGCGAGAGCCCGAGGGGAAGATATGCACTGCGCATGCCCATGGATCCCAGGCCCGCAGTGTGACTCAATCAGAAGACACTGCGAGGCGGGATCTCGGGCACCGCGGCCGCACAGGCGCAGCCAGCCTGACACCAAATTATGTCAGAAGACAGGCAGCGCAAATAGGGCATGCCCAAGGGATAACAGAACAGCGCAGGCTCCGTGACAGCTTAAAACAACGCTGAGGAGGCAGCGCATGGCACCAAGGGGGTAGGAATGACGGCTGTGCTGCGTCACATTACGAAGGAAAGTCCCAGCTCCGGGACGGTATAACGGTATCAGTGAACACATTTTATAAGTGTTAAGTTCTGCGTGTGCAAAGAGCTAAAAAAAAAGAGCTACCTTTTCCTTGTGCAGCATTACTGCTGCACAAGATGGCTCTTTCAGTAACAAACGACGGGGGGGGGGGGGGGGGACAGGTTCCCTTACATTTAGGTTGTTGTGCCAGCGTGGCGGTCGCAGGACACATTGCCGGCTACACAGCTGGGGATCAGCTGACGTTACTGAAACCCAATAACACTGGGTCGTATGTTTTTACTGTGCAGCCTGCACTTCTGAGCCGCAACTGGCGGTGTTGGAGCCCAGGAATAGCAGTTCAGGTGGTAGAAAGATGAACACAGCAGGAGACCTGGATGACACCCAATTACTTAATCAGGCAGAGGAGTGGCAAATTCCTGCGAGATCCAGGCCTGGTTCATTTTCAGGAAAGTAAGCCGGTCAACGTTATCGGAGGATAGTCGCATGCGACGGTCTGTTAGTACACCACCTGCGGCACTAAAGACACGTTCCGATAAGACACTAGCCGCAGGGCAAGCCAGCACCTCCAATGCATACTGGCTTAGCTCTGGCCATGTATCCAGCTTAGAGACCCAAAACTTGAACGGGGAAGAGCCGTCTGGGAGTACAGTAAGAGGGCAAGCCATGTAGTCTGTCACCATCTGACGGAACCGTTGCCTCCTGCTGACTGGAGCCGCCGGTGATGGTGTAGACATTTGGGGCGGGCACACAAAAGTGTGCCAGAGTTGTGCCATACTGGGCTTGCCTTGGGCAGAGGCACTGCTTCTGCTCCCTCTTTGGGCAGAGCCTCCCCCACTGCCTCGACGCACTGAGCTGCTTTGTAAAGCACTAGCAGCACTCCTCTCAGTTGGACAGGAGAAGATGATGGAATTCACCAGTGTGTCGTGGTACTCCCGCAATTTACGCTCCCGGGTCAACGCAGGGATGAGGTTTTGGACGTTGTCCCGGTAGCGAGGATCGAGGAGGGTGAACACCCAATAATCAGGCATGTTGAGAATGTGGTCGATGCGGCGGTCGTTTCTCAGGCACTGCAGCATGAAATCCACCATGTGCTGCAGAGTGCCAACCGGCCCAGAAACGCTGTCCCCTGCTTGAGACATGATCTCTGCCCGCTCGTCATCACCCCACCCTCGCTGTACACACTGACCACTGGACAATTGTGTCGCTCCCTCCTCTGGACGGAGCTCTTCCTCCTCCATTGACTCCTCCTCATCCTCCTCACAAATTGGCCCCTGCGTACCCCTTTGTGAGGAACCACGTGGCGCTGACTCTCCAGAAGCTGATGGAAAAGCTCATCCTCCACCTCTTCCACCACATCATCCCTTAACCCTTGCAAAGTTTGCTGAAGCAGGCAGATAAGGGGGACAGTCATGCTGACTAGTGCATCATCTGCACTTGCCATCCGCGTGGAATAATCAAAAGGACGCAAAACCTGGCAGACGTCCTTCATAGTGGCCCACTCTGTGGTTGTGAAGTCTGATCGGCGCTGACTGCGACTTCTTTGCGCCTGATGCAGCTGGTACTCCATAACTGCTTGCTGCTGCTCACACAACCGCTCCAACATATGTAACGTGGAATTCCACCGGGTAGGTAGGTCACATATGATGCGGTGTTCCGGAAGGCGGAATCGGCGCTGCAGAGCAGCAATGCGGGATCTGGCCAAGCTGGAACGCCGCAAGTGAGCACACTCTAGGCGGACCTTGTGCAGCAGGGCATCAAGATCCGGATAGTCCCTCAGAAAACTCTGCACAACCAAATTGAGCACATGTGCCAGACATGGGATGTGAGTGAGGTTGCCAAGGGCCAAAGCTGCCACCAGATTTCGGCCATTGTCACACACTACCATGCCTGGCTGGAGATTCGCTGGCAGTAACCACACATCGCTCTCCTGCTTTATGGCATTCCAGAGCTCCTGCGCTGTGTGGCTTCGATGCCCCAATGAAACTAGTTTCAAGACGGCCTGCTGACGTTTGGCCACGGCTGTGCTCATGTCGGTCATAGGTAAACGTTCACGGGTCCATGTGGGGGTGGACTGTGACGGATCCTGCAGAGAGGAATCAGAGGAACTGGTGTAAGAGGAGGAGTCGATGCGTACAGACTGGATTCCTGCAATCCTTGGAGTGGGCAGGACACGTCCTGCGCCACTCGCACGATCTGTACCTGGCTCAACAACATTAACCCAATGGGCAGTGAGGGAAACATATCGCCCCTGTCCATGCTGACTGGTCCACGCATCGGTGGTGAGGTGGACCTTGCTACTGACGGCGTTCAGTAGCGCATGTTTTATGTTTGCCTCAACATGCCTGTGCAGGGCAGGGACAGCCTGCCTGCTGAAGTAAAAGCGGCTGGGCACCTTGTACTGTGGGACTGCCAATGCCATCAAGTCACGGAAGCTGTCAGTCTCCACCAGCCTGAACGAGAGCATTTCCAGGGACAACAGTTTGGCAATGCCTGCATTCAGAGCCTGTGCTCGGGGGTGGTTGGCCGAGAATGCCCGCCTTTTCTCCCATGCCTGTACTACCGATGGCTGTAGAGTAGACTGGGAGTGTGAGGATGACTGGGAAGGTGGTGCTGTGGGTGGAATTACACAAGGTCTCTGGGAGGAAGCCAAACCAGCTGTGCGTGAGCTGGAGGAAGAGGCAACACGAGCTGAAGAGGTGGTAGCTGCCGCTGTTGGTTGGCCTACATCTTCAGTGTGTTTCTGTAACTCCACCGCGTGCCTGGTCCGCACATGTTTCCACATATTTGTGGTATTGAGGTTGCTGACATTTTTCCCTCTTTTTACTTTATGATGACACAGCTTGCATTTGACAAAACAAATGTCATCTGCAACTGTGTCAAAAAAGGACCAGGCACTGCAAGTCTTGGGAGCGCCCTTTTTGGCTTTGGAAAGAGACAGGCTCCTAACGGGTGCCAAAGTGGAGGCTACAGGCTCCGCAGTCTTCCCCCTCCCTCTCCCTCTTTGGCCCGTAAGAGGAAGCTCTTCCTCTGAGCTGCTCCCACCACCTTCCTGTTCCTCACGCCACGATGGGTCAAGGACCTCATCATCTCCACTACCCTCTGCCACCAACTGCTCCTCCTGGGTAGTCTCAGCAGCACAGTACGCACGAGAAAGCGGCACCTGAGTTTCATCATCAGATGCGTACTGCGCTGTGGTCACCGGAGGCACTGGCCCACCTGCCTCTTCAGAGTCAGAGAGAAAAAGGTGTTGGGCATCACTGCACACTGCCTCTTCTTCCATTTCTCCAATGCTGCTTGGCTGGCCCCCTGTTTCCAAGCCAAGAGATTCAGAGAACAGAAGTAGAGACGGCTCCTGTCCTGGGCTCTCTGACTGCCTGGCCAATTTGGCAGGTGGTGAAGAGACAGATGGCTGCTCTCCAGTGCTCTGTGCCTGAGAGGATGTGGCACTAACTGAAGTCGATGCCGAGGCGTTAGCTGCCATCCACCCGACAACGGCTTCAATTTGGTCTTCACGCAGCAGCGGTGCACGGCGCTCTCCGACAAAGCTGCGCATGAAGGACTGTTCCCTGCTGAAACTGAGTGACGACGAGTCACCGGCGCCCGCAGCAGGCACAGAATCACCACGTCCTCTCCCTGCTCCTCTCCCTGCTCCGCGCCCACGCCCACGTGCCTTACTCCCTGCCCTCTTCATCTTGGTTGACAGATAAAGATAAGCAGAAAAGTACTAAGGCCTTAGTGTGCTTATTCCTGTAATGCTCCTCCTAACAGGTGTAAGAAACACTAATGTTGTAAATTGTGGACTAAACTTTATTATTTTTCAAATGTGGCCTACACAAGTGTAAGTTGTGTTTGGTGAACTTAACCTTTTTTTTGGTGCAGATCGGGCTACAGAGCTAGTTTAAATCACACGGAGACCGTGCAGACAGCCGTAAACGGCGCTGCAAGGCCAAGAAACCCTCCTCTAGGTTATCCTATATAGTGTTTTTCCACTATTTAGCTGGATACAAGTGGAAAGACACTAATAGGAATTTTTTTTTTCAAATTTTAAACTGGCTGCACTATTTGAAAAAAAGGAAATTGTTTTTCAAGGTATGAGGCAGTAACGCACCCTGAGCTGAATCCAACCGGCTATGGCTGCACACAGACTACAGGGCGAGCTGGGCTCACACGGAGACCGTGCAGACAGCCGTAAACGGCGCTGCAAGGCCAAAAAACCCTCCTCTAGGTTATCCTATATAGTGTTTTTCCACTATTTAGCTGGATACGAGTGGAAAGACACTAATAGGAATTTTTTTTTTCAAATTTTAAACAGGCTGCACTATTTGAAAAAAAGGAAAATTTTTCTCAAGGTATGAGCCAGTAACGAACCCTGAGCTGAATCCAACCGGCTATGGCTGCACACAGACTACAGGGCGAGCTGGGCTCACACGGAGACTGTGCAGACAGCCGTAAACGGCGCTGCAAGGCCAAAAAACCCTCCTCTAGGTTATCCTATATAGTGTTTTTCCACTATTTAGCTGGATACGAGTGGAAAGACACTAATAGGAATTTTTTTTTTCAAATTTTAAACAGGCTGCACTATTTGAAAAAAAGGAAAATTTTTCTCAAGGTATGAGCCAGTAACGAACCCTGAGCTGAATCCAACCGGCTATGGCTGCACACAGACTACAGGGCGAGCTGGGCTCACACGGAGACCGTGCAGACAGCCGTAAACGGCGCTGCAAGGCCAAAAAACCCTCCTCTAGGTTATCCTATATAGTGTTTTTCCACTATTTAGCTGGATACGAGTGGAAAGACACTAATAGGAATTTTTTTTTTCAAATTTTAAACAGGCTGCACTATTTGAAAAAAAGGAAAATTTTTCTCAAGGTATGAGCCAGTAACGAACCCTGAGCTGAATCCAACCGGCTATGGCTGCACACAGACTACAGGGCGAGCTGGGCTCACACGGAGACCGTGCAGACAGCCGTAAACGGCGCTGCAAGGCCCAAAAACCCCCCTCTAGGTTATCCTATGTAGTGTTTTTCCACAATAGAGCTGGAGACTGGTGGAAAAACACTAATAGGAAATTTGAGAAAAAATGTGCAGCAGGCTGCACTAAGAGCAAAAAAGAACAACTGTGTGAGGCAGTGTGAACCCCCCCTGAGCTGAATACAACCGGGTATATGGCTGCACACAGACTACAGAGTGAGCTGCACACACACACACACAGAGACCTTGCAGAACGCTGTTAAAACAGCGCTGCAAGGCAAGAGCAAGGTGAACAGTGAAGAACACACAGCGTTTTGCTAAATTAGCCTTTGGAAAGGAAAATAAAGCAATTAGCTAGCTCAACTGGCCCTCAGTTAGAACACAGCGTCCTGTCCCTAACTGAAATCACAGCAGAGTGAGCGCAAAATGGCGGCAGCGCTTTTTTATAGTGCAGAGTGACATCATTTCAGCAGCCAATCCAAGCCTTGCCAGTACTTACATGCCCACCATGCTAAACAGGATGTGCCCACACTTTCATTCATTCCTCATTGGCTGCTGCGTTCAATTTGAATTCTGGGAACTTCCGATTCCGGTATCCGATACGCGGGAAGTATCGGAATTCAGTATCGGAATTCCGATACCGCAAATATCGGCCGATACCCGATACTTGCGGTATCGGAATGCTCAACACTACTTATGACCCAACCATGTCACCAGAAACTCAATGAACAATAACTCCTGAAAGGGAACCTGTTACCTGATTCAAGCTGACCAAACCGGTTTACAGTGTTTTTTTTCTTTTCTGATGGGATATTTACATTTTTTGATAAGTTTAATCTAATATTATTACTTTTTTTTCATAATTGACTGTCTTGATCTGTCATAAAGTATGACATACGAGAAATAATAAAAAGCAATCCAAAAGCATATAGGTTAAAGGAGTAACAGTGTATACTTTTTTCTATTAACCAAAAGAATTATCCTCTATAAGAAATAAACTCAGCGCACTTTATCTTAACTTATTTCAGAACAGTGACACAATACATTGACACATGAGGGGAAGATGGAAAAAAAATCAAGCTTACTTGACTTATCTGACTTCTATCACCTTTTGCAAGTGCATTCCTTAAGGGTAGTTAAAGCAAGGTAGTGGTGAAATTATTGAAATATTAAAATATACCTTTTATTAATAATTAATTATAAAAAAATGAATGTTAGACAAATGACAACACACCAACACATAACATAAAGTATCCAACATCAGACTCATAAAAGTTAATGGCTATTAAATTCCAAATACAGCACAATATTTCCTTCTAGCACTACTTAACAAACAAGTCTGTGCAAGGTACTGCCAGTAATTGCATCTTATGCTGCTTTATAACCTATATATACACACGCAAAGACATATATGCTATGAGAAAAAAACAACCTAAATAGAAATCTATGGCTATTGAATCCCAAATGCAGCACATTATTCCTTCTAGCACTACTTATCCAACGAATATGTGCAAGTCAGGTACTGCCAGTATTGCGTCTTATGCTACTATAAAACCTCTATGTGGACACGCAAAAACATATATGCTATGAGAAAAAACAGCTTAAAAGGTCATTTGAACAATCTCACTCGGGTTCATGCTTGTCACTTTATCACATGTAGTGTCCCGGTCTTTGAGATGACTCACAAAAGTTATCCTGACAATCCAGGGGTGGGAAAGGGGTAAAAACCAGAGTCCCCATATACATCATAGCCCACCATTCACGGACTCAGGTGTTAGACCATGTCCCCAATGGAGGAGGTTTTCTCACGTACCGGAGACACTGACACATGCACTGACTATGCAGATGTCAGCGTGTTTTCACGGACCGTGTGCAAAACACGCTGACATATCCGTTTTTATCCGGACACACGGTCCTCCAAACGTCCCGCACACGTGCACACGAATAACAGTGTTCGCTGTCCTCATTGCACACGGACGGTGTGGTGCTGAACCTACTGTAGCTTTCATCCATTGTCCCCTGCTGTGTCAGCAAGCAGGGGAAAATGAATGAAAGAATAAAAAATTAAAAACTGACGTGGGGTTCCCCCTAGTTTATTAATCAACCAGACAAAACTCACAGGTGCAGGCTGCTATTCTCAGGCTTGTAAGGGGCCATGTATATGGGCCCCCTCCAAGCCTAAAAAAGATCAGCCCGCAGCTGCCCATAAAAAAGCGCATCTATTAGATGCGCCAATTCTGGAGCTTTGCCCGCTTCTTCCTACTGACCTGTTGCATTGGGATATGGAGTAATGAGGAGTAAATGTCACCTTCCTAATGTAAGATGACATTAAGCCCGCTTAGTAATGGAGAGGCGTCAATAAGACACTTATCCATTACTAATCCTAGAGTAGTTAAAGGGTTAAAAAAAACACACACACACACACACACACACACAGTAAGAAAAAAGTATTTTAATGAAATAAAACAATACACACAGTTTTACCATCTTTATTCTTATGCCAAATGAACTCTTCAGTGTGGGAAAATCAGCTGTCATTTTCCCAGGCAGAAGAGTTCATCTTAGTTCATGCCGCCAGGGGGCGCAGCTTCGGTCAAGTCACCGCTAGTCACCGAACCTCCACTCCCTCATTTCATTCATTCCCTAGTCGTTAACAGCCGGGAGCAGCCGCATTAGCAATGCTCCCAGTTGTAAAATGTAAATGCCCCCAGATATGGATTACGGCGTGGGACTTGACTATACGGCGAACATGTATAGTATATTGTTGTTTTTTATTTATTTTTATCCAGGAGATCGAGGGCTTCGCTTGGAATGGCAGAAGAATAAAGATGGAAAAACTGTGGGTATTGTTTTATTTCATTAAAATACTTTTTTCTTACTGTGTGTGTGTTTTATTAACCCTTTAACTACTCTGGGGTTAGTAATGGATAGGTGTCTTATTGACGCCTCTCCATTAGTAAGCCGGCTTCATATCATCTTACAATAGGAAGGTGACATTAACCTCTCATTACCCCACATGCCAATGCAACAGGGCAGTGGGAAGAACCGGACAAAGCTCCAGAATTGGCGCATCTAATAAATGTGCCTTTTCTGGGTAGCTGCGGGCTACTTTTTTAAGGCTGGGGGGCCCATATCCATGGCCCTTTACCAGCCTGAGAATAGCAGCCCGCACCTGTGAGTTTTGCCGGGTTGGTTGTAAAATATGGGGGGACCCCACATCGGTTTTTCTTTCATTCATTCTCCCCAGCTTGCGCGGAGAAACACGCAGCGGTGTTCTATAGAAAAGACGGCAATTCAGTGCGGTGTACAGTAAAATCACAGTGACAGGTTAGAATAGAATAGCTAAGATAAATGTCTACAAATAGCATAGGGATATACTTATATATGTATATATATATATATATATATATATGTCAGTGAGACACATATATGTATATATATATTAATATTTCATTCAGCGCTAGATAGCATAAAAGCCGGTAATTCAATTGCTGGATTTTCCTATCTCCTTCTCAAACCCGACATGATATGAGACATGGTTTACATACAGTAAACCATCTCATATCCCTTTTTTTTGCATATTCCACACTACTAATGTTAGTAGTGTGTATGTGCAAAATTTGGGCGCTCTAGCTATTAATTTAAAGGGTTAAATCACGGAAAAAATTGGCGTGGGCTCCCGCGCATTTTTTTCCGCCAGAGTGGTAAAGCCAGTGACTGAGGGCAGATATTAATAGCCTGGAGAGGGTCCATGGTTATTGGCCCCCCCCCCCGGCTAAAAACATCTGCCCCCAGCCACCCCAGAAAAGGCACATCTGGAAGATGTGCCTATTCTGGCACTTGGCCACTCTCTTCCCATTCCCGTGTAGCAGTGGGATATGGGGTAATGAAGGGTTAATGTCACCTTGCTATTGTAAGGTGACATTAAGCCAGAATAATAATGGAGAGGTGTCAATTATGACACCTATCCATTATTAATCCAATAGTATGAAATGGTTAAAAAAACACACACACACATTATTACAACGTATTTTAATGAAATAAATACACAGGTTGTTGTAATATTTTATTATACTGGTAATCCACCTGAAGACCCTTGTCACCTGGAACAAATGTAAACAAAACAAACAACAATATTTCAAACCTTCCGACGATCAGTCTCGTCCCAAACTGTAAATCCATCTGAAAGGATTAACTAATTTTACAAGCAGAAGCCTGCTAATGCAGCCGCCCCTGCCTGTAAAAACCCGGCAAATTAATGGAATGTAGGTGAATGACCTGTATTTTCCTTGAGTTGCGGTGGATGTCCTCATATGAACTCGAGCCTGGGAACTTTTCAGAATATTTTCAGAAATAACAAATTCAGAATTACAGTTTAGAAAGTAGGGTATTTTGAATTTTTCAAAGGCTCAAAGGTTTTTCAGAAAAAATGGTACATCCTACTTGATGACCCTGTCTGTTGTGAATTCTGTTGTCAAGCTCCCTCCTGTGGTCATGAATGGTACTTTGGCTGGTTCTGTCCATGGGCTTCCTCTGGTGGTTGTGAGTGGGGCTGCGGCTTCTGAGTTTCCTTCCACAGGTGACGAGGTTAATTCGTTAGCTGGCTGCTCTATTTAACTCCACTTAGATCATTGCTCCATGCCACCTGTCAATGTTCCAGTATTGGTCTAGTTCGCTCCTGGATCATTCTTGTGACCTGTCTTCCCAGCAGAAGCTAAGTTCCTGCTTGTTTTTCTCTTGTTTGCTATTTTTCTGTCCAGCTTGCTATTTTGATTTTTGTCTTGCTTGATGGAAGCTCTGGGATGCAGAGGGGCGCCTCCGCACCGTGAGTCGGTGCGGAGGGTCTTTTTGCGCCTTCTGCGTGTTTTTTTTTTAGTTTTTTGTGCTGACCGCAAAGTTACCTTTCCTATCCTTTGTCTGTTCAGTAAGTCGGGCCTCTCTTTGCTAAATCTATTTCATCTCTGTGTTTGTGATTTTCATCTTAACTCACAGTCATTATATGAGGGGGGCTGCCTTTTCCTTTGGGGAATTTCTCTGAGGCAAGGTAGGCTTTATTTTTCTATCTTTAGGGCTAGCTAGTTCCTTAGGCTGTTACGAGTTGCATAGGGAGCGTTAGGAGCAATCCACGGCTATTTCTAGTGTGTGTGATAGGATTAGGGATTGCGGTCAGCAGAGTTCCCACGTCCCAGAGCTTGTCCTGTATTATTAATAACTATCAGGTCTTTCCGTGTGCACTTAACCACCAGGTCCATATTGTCCTAACCACCAGGTCATAACAGTACAGGTGGCCCAAAGTATTAATGCATCTCAATAGAGGGATAAGAGAAGTTCTGAGACCATTTTTTTTTCTCTGCACTGTGTTTTGCCTTTCTTTTCCCCTAGACCTCTGGGTGGTTCAGGATACAGGTGTAGATATGGACATTCAAGGCCTGTCCTCTTGGATGGATAATCTCACTGCAAGGGTACAAAACATTCAAGATTTTGTGGTTCAGAATCCGATGTCAGAGCCTAGGATTCCAATTCCTGATTTGTTTTTTTGGGGATAGATCTAAGTTTCTGAATTTCAAAAATAATTGTAAATTGTTTCTTGCTTTGAAACCTCGCTCCTCAGGTGACCCTGTTCAACAAGTGAAAATCATTATTTCTTTGTTACGTGGCGACCCTCAAGACTGGGCATTTTCCCTTGCGCCAGGAGATCCGGCATTGCGTGCTGTTGATGCGTTTTTTCTGGCGCTTGGATTGCTTTATGATGAACCAAATTCAGTGGATCAGGCAGAGAAAATCTTGCTGGCTCTGTGTCAGGGTCAGGATGAGGTAGAGATATATTGTCAGAAGTTTAGGAAGTGGTCTGTACTCACTCAGTGGAATGAATGTGCCCTGGCAGCAATTTTCAGAAAGGGTCTCTCTGAAGCCCTTAAGGATGTCATGGTGGGATTTCCCATGCCTGCTGGTCTGAATGAGTCTATGTCTTTGGCCATTCAGATCGATCGACGCTTGCGTGAGCGTAAAGCTGTGCACCATTTGGCGGTATTATCTGAGCATAGACCTGAGCCTATGAAATGTGATAGGACTTTGACCAGAGCTGAACGGCAAGAACACAGACGTCGGAATGGGCTGTGTTTTTACTGTGGTGATTCCACTCATGCTATCTCCGATTGTCCTAAGCGCACTAAGCGGTTCGCTAGGTCTGCCACCATTGGTACGGTACAGTCGAAATTTCTTTTGTCCGTTACTCTGATTTGCTCTTTGTCATCCTATTCTGTTATGGCATTTGTGGATTCAGGCGCTGCCCTGAATTTGATGGACTTGGAGTTTGCTAGGCGCTGTAGTTTTTTCTTGGAGCCCTTGCAGTATCCTATTCCATTGAGAGGAATTGATGCTACGCCTTTGGCCAAGAATAAGCTTCAGTACTGGACCCAATTGACCATGTGCATGGCTCCTGCACATCAGGAGGATATTCGCTTTTTGGTGTTGCATAATCTGCATGATGTGGTCGTTTTGGGGTTGCCATGGCTACAGGTCCATAATCCAGTATTGGATTGGAAATCTATGTCTGTGTCCAGCTGGGGTTGTCAGGGGGTACATGGTGATGTTCCATTTTTGTCTATTTCGTCATCCACCCCTTCTGAAGTCCCGGAGTTTTTGTCGGATTACCGGGATGTATTTGATGAGCCCAAATCCAGTGCCCTACCTCCTCATAGGGATTGCGATTGTGCTATTAATTTGATTCCTGGTAGTAAGTTTCCTAAGGGCCGACTGTTCAATTTATCTGTGCCAGAACACGCCACTATGTTATATAGTTATATAAAGGAATCCTTGGAGAAAGGTCATATTCGCCCGTCGTCATCACCGTTAGGAGCAGGGTTCTTTTTTGTGGCCAAGAAGGATGGTTCTTTGAGACCTTGTATTGATTACCGCCTTCTTACTAAAATTACAGTCAGGTTTCAGTATCCTTTGCCGCTGCTGTCTGATTTGTTTGCTCGTATTAAAGGGGCTAGTTGGTTCACCAAGATAGATCTTCGAGGGGCGTATAATCTTGTGCGTATTAAACAGGGCGATGAATGGAAAACAGCATTTAATACGCCCGAGGGCCATTTTGAGTACCTGGTTATGCCATTCGGGCTTTCCAATGCTCCATCAGTATTTCAGTCCTTTATGCATGACATCTTCCGAGAGTACCTGGATAAATTCCTGATTGTATATTTGGATGATATTTTGGTCTTCTCGGATGATTGGGAGTCTCATGTGAAGCAGGTCAGAATGGTGTTCCAGGTCCTTCGTGCGAATTCTTTGTTTGTGAAGGGGTCAAAGTGTCTCTTTGGAGTTCAGAAGGTTTCATTTTTGGGTTTCATTTTTTCCCCTTCTACTATCGAGATGGACCCTGTTAAAGTCCAGGCCATTTATGATTGGACTCAGCCGACATCTGTGAAGAGTCTGCAAAAGTTCCTGGGCTTTGCTAATTTTTATCGTCGCTTCATCAGTAATTTTTCTAGTGTTGCTAAACCGTTGACTGATTTGACCAAGAAGGGTGCTGATGTGGTCAATTGGTCTTCTGTGGCTGCGGAAGCTTTTCAGGAGTTGAAGCGTCGTTTTTCTTCTGCCCCTGTGTTGTGCCAGCCAGATGTTTCGCTCCCGTTTCAGGTCGAGGTTGATGCTTCTGAGATTGGAGCAGGGGCTGTTTTGTCGCAAAGAAGTTCTGATGGCTCGGTGATGAAACCATGTGCCTTCTTTTCTAGAAAGTTTTCGCCTGCTGAGCGCAATTATGATGTTGGCAATCGAGAGTTGTTGGCCATGAAGTGGGCATTCGAGGAGTGGCGTCATTGGCTTGAAGGAGCCAAGCATCGCGTGGTGGTCTTGACGGATCACAAGAATTTGACTTATCTCGAGTCTGCCAAACGGTTGAATCCTAGACAGGCTCGTTGGTCGCTATTTTTCTCCCGTTTTGATTCTGTGGTTTCGTACCTTCCGGGCTCTAAGAATGTGGAGGCTGATGCCCTGTCAAGGAGTTTTGTGCCCGACTCTCCTGGTGTTCCTGAGCCGGCGGGTATTCTCAGAGAGGGGGTAATTTTGTCTGCCATCTCCCCTGATTTGCGGCGGGTGCTGCAAAAATTTCAGGCTGATAGACCTGACCGTTGCCCTGCGGAGAAACTGTTTGTCCCTGATAAATGGACTAGTAGAGTTATCTCTGAGGTTCATTGTTCGGTTTTGGCTGGTCATCCTGGAATCTTTGGTACCAGAGATTTGGTGGCTAGATCCTTTTGGTGGCCGTCTTTGTCACGGGATGTGCGTTCTTTTGTGCAGTCCTGTGGGACTTGTGCTCGGGCTAAGCCCTGCTGTTCTCGTGCCAGTGGGTTGCTTTTGCCCTTGCCGGTTGCGACGCATATTTCTGTGGATTTTATTTCGGATCTCCCTGTCTCTCAAAAGATGTCGGTCATTTGGGTGGTTTGTGATCGCTTCTCTAAGATGGTCCATTTGGTACCCTTGTCTAAATTGCCTTCCTCCTCTGATTTGGTGCCATTGTTTTTCCAGCATGTGGTTCGTTTACATGGCATTCCGGAGAACATCGTTTCGGACAGAGGTTCCCAGTTTGTTTCGAGGTTTTGGCGATCCTTTTGTGCTAGGATGGGCATTGATTTGTCTTTTTCCTCGGCTTTCCATCCTCAGACACATGGCCAAACCGAACGAACTAATCAGACTTTGGAAACATATCTGAGATGCTTTGTTTCTGCTGATCAGGATGATTGGGTGTCCTTTTTGCCTTTGGCTGAGTTCGCCCTTAATAATCGGGCCAGCTTGGCTACTTTGGTTTCGCCATTTTTCTGCAATTCTGGTTTCCATCCTCGTTTCTCTTCAGGGCAGGTTGAGTCTTCGGACTGTCCTGGTGTAGATACTGTGGTGGATAGGTTGCAGCAGATTTGGACTCATGTGGTGGACAATTTGACATTGTCCCAGGAGAAGGCTCAACGTTTCGCTAACTGCCGGCGCTGTGTGGGTCCCCGACTTCGTGTTGGGGATTTGGTTTGGTTGTCGTCTCGTTATGTTCCTATGAAGGTTTCCTCTCCTAAGTTTAAGCCTCGTTTCATTGGTCCGTATAAGATTTCTGAGGTTCTCAATCCTGCGTCATTTCGTTTGACCCTTCCAGCTTCTTTTGCCATCCAGAATGTATTCCATAGGTCGTTGTTGCGGAGATACGTGGCGCCTGTGGTTCCATCCGTTGATCCTCCTGCCCCGGTGTTGGTTGAGGGGGAGTTGGAGTATGTGGTGGAGAAGATTTTGGATTCTCGTATTTCGAGACGGAAACTCCAGTACCTGGTCAAGTGGAAGGGTTATGGTCAGGAAGATAATTCCTGGGTCTTTGCCTCTGATGTTCATGCTGCCGATCTGGTTTGTGCCTTTCATTTGGCTCGTCCTGGTCGGCCTGGGGGCTCTGGTGAGGGTTTAGTGACCCCTCCTCAAGGAGGGGGTACTGTTGTGAATTCTGTTGTCAAGCTCCCTCCTGTGGTCATGAATGGTACTTCGGCTGGTTCTGTCCTTGGGCTTCCTCTGGTGGTTGTGAGTGGGGCTGCGGCTTCTGAGTTTCCTTCCACAGGTGACGAGGTTAATTCGTTAGCTGGCTGCTCTATTTAACTCCACTTAGATCATTGCTCCATGCCACCTGTCAATGTCCCAGTATTGGTCTAGTTCGCTCCTGGATCATTCTTGTGACCAGTCTTCCCAGCAGAAGCTAAGTTCCTGCTTGTTTTTCTCTTGTTTGCTATTTTTCTGTCCAGCTTGCTATTTTGATTTTTGTCTTGCTTGCTGGAAGCTCTGGGATGCAGAGGGGCGCCTCCGCACCGTGAGTCGGTGCGGAGGGTCTTTTTGCGCCCTCTGCGTGGTTTTTTTTGTAGTTTTTTGTGCTGACCGCAAAGTTACCTTTCCTATCCTCTGTTCAGTAAGTCGGGCCTCTCTTTGCTAAATCTATTTCATCTCTGTGTTTGTGATTTTCATCTTAACTCACAGTCATTATATGTGGGGGGCTGCCTTTTCCTTTGGGGAATTTCTCTGAGGCAAGGTAGGCTTTATTTTTCTATCTTTAGGGCTAGCTAGTTCCTTAGGCTGTTACGAGTTGCATAGGGAGCGTTAGGAGCAATCCACGGCTATTTCTAGTGTGTGATAGGATTAGGGATTGCGGTCAGCAGAGTTCCCACGTCCCAGAGCTTGTCCTGTATTATTAATAATTATCAGGTCTTTCCGTGTGCTCTTAACCACCAGGTCCATATTGTCCTAACCACCAGGTCATAACACCTGTCCTCAATAAAATGCTCCCAAGAAATCCAGGAGAGCACCAACTATCAGGAGCATCTAGCACCTAGTCGCCTCCAGCCAGTAATCAACAGCCATGAGGGGCATATTTCAAACACAATTAGGCCACAGTCACACGTTCCTTTTTATCCTGCGGGTTCTCCCGCAACGGATTTGATAAATCTGCAGGGCAAACCCGCTGCGGTTATCCCTGCAGATTTATCGCGGTTTGTCCTGCGGGTTCCGCTGCGGGACTTACCCCTACTATTTATGCTGCATATGCAGCAATATGCAGCATCAATAGTAGTGTTAAAAATAATAAAATCATGATGATATACTCACCCTCTTACGTCCCGATCTCCTGGGCGCTGCAGGTGGCGGTCCGGTTCCAAAGATGCTGTGCGACCAGGACCTTCGGTGACGTCACGGTCATGTGACCGCGACGTCACCGAAGGTCCTGGTCGCATAGCAAACCTGAGACCGGACGGCCGCCTGCAGCGCTGAGACTTCAGAGGTGAGTATAACATGATTTTTTATTTTAATTCTTTTTTTTTAATACAAATATGGTTCCTGGGGCCTGGAGGAGAGTCTCCTCTCCTCCACCCCGGGTATAACCCGCACATTATCCACATTACTTCCCGCATGATGGGCACAGCCCCATGCGGGAAGTAAGCGGATCAATGCATTTCTATGGGTGCAGAATCGCTGCGATTCTGCACAAAGAAGTGACATGGTCCTTCTTATTTTCCGCAGCAATTCAGCGCGTTTTTTTTCGGGTTTTTCTGCATCATGTGCACTGCGGTTTCTGTTTTCCATAGGGTAACATTGTACTGTACCCTGCATGGAAAACAGCTGTGGACCCGCAGCGGCAAAATCGCCGCGGTTCCGCAGTAAAAACCGCATAGTGTGAACATGGCCTTAAAGGGGCTTTTAAATGTGGAACTAAGAACTGTTTATGCTGCCAGAATATTGGGCATAAGACAATGGATATCATCTCCTTTTCCACTAAAGAAAAATTCTGAATATGTTATTTATATGATTGAATGCCCCTGCGGAAAGCAATATGTAGGAAGAACTACACAACAACTTTATCTACGTCTGAATTCCCACAGACATAACATAAAAAAGGTTTTCTTACCCACGGTTTTTCGATACATTATACCTTAGTTCATAATAAAGATTATAATAAGTTAAAAATTTTTCCTATTGATCATACCCCTGCTGACATTCCAAATAGGATTAGAAAACTAAACAGGAAAGAGGTGTATTGGATCTACAAATCAAGAAACCTCAAACCACAGGGTCTTAATGAGATCACAGAGGTTTTTATTTAATTTATTAATAGAGGTGGATATATGTATTTATTTATACGTTTTATTAATTTTTATGGGCGTTTTTAATATTTAATATATATTTCTCTATGGGAGTTTTTTAAGAATTCCACCAGGAATACATGATGGGTTAATTGTTGCAAAAGATCTTTTTCATGTTTTGTAAGGGAAGTATGTTCATGCATTTTAAATATATTTAATTTACTCCAATATGTCAAATAAGCTTTTTAAATTTAGAAATTTTTAGGCGCTCTAGATTAAGAGGATTCATTCGTCGGGGCTGCGGTTTGAATCAGTGATGCCAACTAGGTAAAGGTATCCCTTGTTATATGTTCTTTTTTTTTCCCCCTGATACACCATAATTATAAAGATAATTTCAATCCCGCAGAGCTGGTGAGGGAAATCACTAAATCCCCGGGTTTTTTTTCTCACTGCGATCCTGAGGCCTGTTTCACATGTCAGTGGCTCCGGTACGTGTGGTGACAGTTTCCTCACGTACCGGAGACACTGACTCACGTAGACACATTAAAGAGACTCTGTCACCTGAATTTGGAGGGAACAATCTTCAGCCATAGGGGCGGGGATTTCGGGTGTTTGATTCACCCTTTCCTTACCCGCTGGCTGCATGCTGGCTGCAATATTGGATTGAAGTTCATTCTCTGTCCTCCGTAGTACATGCCTGCGCAAGGCAATCTTGTCCCACGTGACCGCTGAACAGGGGAAGAGCTGCAGCACCGAAGACCGTGGGACGGGCAGGGGGAGCGCCAGGAGCACCGGGAGCAGGTAAGTATGCCTCAGACCTCTCTCCCCCTCACCGCTGACCGTAACTCGAGTATAAGCCGAGAGTGGCACTGTCAGCCCAAAAATTTGGGCTGAAAATGTCGGCTTCTACTCGAGTATATGCGGTATGTCTCTTCCACATTGGATACACTGGCAGTAACTTGATAGTATAGCCGAGTGGTGTAATTGTCGCATGGTGGATCTTGAGGAAGCTGAGGCATATCTTTTGGAGTTCGTGTCAGAGATGTGCTTTTCTTGCTCAGTATAGATGAGTTTTTTTAAATTTTCCCTATATTTTTTTCTCCTTGTGTTTAAAATAGACATGTCAATATAAGAACAGCTTCTATTTATTACTATGAACTTTGATGCAAATAACAGTATATGGTCTGCTAACTTTGAGCTTTGACATGTGTTATCTGACTGCTTGGTGTCTGTTTTTTTTTTCTCCTTGGAAACCTGTGTGTATTTAATGCTCCACCTATGTATGTTTCATGTGGTATTTCCTGAAGAAGAGGTTGCAAAAAACCTTGAAACGCGTAGAATAAACCACTGACAAACTTTAATAACTTTCTGGAATCTCATCATTTGGGCAGCGCGGACAAAATCCACATACTCCTTTGCAGAGTTCTGTTTTATACACTGTGAGCTGTGAGATCTTATATAGACAGGCGTGTTCCTTTCCAAATCAAGTCCTATCACGTTAATTAAACACAGCTGGACTCCAATAAAGGAGTAGAACCATTTCAAGGAGGATCACAAGGAAATGGACAACATGTGAATTAAATATGAATGTTTGAGCAAAGGGTCTGAATACTTATGACCATGTGATATTTCAGTTTGTTTGTTTTTTATAAATTTGCAAAAATTTCTACATTTCTGTCTTATTCAGTCAAGATGGAGTGCAGAGTGTACATTAATGAGAATTTTTTTTTTTAATTTTGAATTCACCATATGGCTGCAATGAAACAAAGTGAAAAATGTAAAGGGGTCTGAATACTTTCTGTACCAACTGTAGTTCATAGACAACACTTTCCTATGGCAGCTGGGAACCTAGCAAAAGCCACGAGTGTGTAATTATTACGAAATGGCGTAACTTTAACAACCCATAGAATAAAGTTAATTTAAAAGTAAAAAAAATTGCTGCAGGGTAATGAGCAATAATCTGATATTAGCCAATAGCTTACAGTCTATAAACGGCTTGTTCTCCTTTAGAGTGTCGGACTCTCGCAGTGGCAGCGACTAATGAGTTAATCATTGCATATTTCAAAAGATATTTAACCCTGTCCTAAAACACAGTGCTGTAGTGAACCCGCCTTCAGCATAAGTGTCTGACCTCTGTACTGTCCGGGAATGCTCTGCAGAGACTCACATCGTCAGACTACACACATGCACACACTGTATGCACACGCATGTTTGGACCTGTCATACACCACTGAGCGCGGAGCTGAAGAAGGGAAACACTACAGCACTACCAGTCCTGAGCTCATACCAGTGCCCTCACCCATGTACTAGCAATCTCATTGAAAAGGCACTCACATGCCAAAAACTGAATCAACATCGGTAAGAGCTCGAAGAATAAAAAATAAAATCTAAAGATGATCCCCTACGTGAACCTACGATTGAAGTTCTTAATGAAGATTCTCCTGGCACTATGTCTGTTCACTATAGTAGGACTACTTCTTTCCCGCAAGGAACAGATAGTTAATAATATATCGCCACGGTGGACTTCCTATTATAAGAGGTAAGAATGATAGGTGGGTGATGGTGACCCTACGGACTCTTATAGGACTTTTTTCCATTTTTGATGGATCGAACACTAGGGCAGTATTTGTGATGCTGGATATCAGATGGGTACTGGGTAAACTTGAAACTTGTGTTTCTAAGGGCTCAGAGATTGTGACCTTTAGGAAGTGAATGTCGAGAGACGGCAGCTGAATGGGCTTGTAGTTCCTCTCCGCTGTGTCAAAGTAAACAATAGTATTTCTGTTTGTGTGCATAAGTGTATGTTTTTATATGTATGTGAATTTTGTATGTATGTGTTTTTATGTATGTGTGCGTTGTTGTATGTGTGTTAGTATTCATATACACTGATGACTAAAAGGGAAGAAATGTTTTGAACTTTTGACTTTCAGGTTCCATATCTCACCATCCACTACTGCTTCGAACGTGAGACTACCATAATTTTATATACAATCATCTTGGATATCTAATTCATAAATTTGACTTGCAACTACTTAGCATATGATTAGTTATGCAAATTATTGTCATGCCACTGTACTGTTACTGTTTTGCTCCTAAAAATCTAAATTTTAATTTTTATTATTTTGTAAATCCACCTTTGGCTTTCAACACTGCCTGAATCCTTCTGGGCATGTTCTTGATCAGATTCAAGCATGTATTGACCAAATTCTGATTCAAGGTCTTTTCTACAGGTTCCCAAAGTTGGTGCATACTCACTTGGGTATGTATATAGTTTTTTCTTCAATTCTACCCACAAGTCTACCCACAAGTCTATGATTGGGTTGAGGTCTGTGAACTATGGGGGCCAATTCAGCACTTCTACTTCATTGTCACTGAACCATTTCTTCTCCAAGCTTGACATATGCTTCAGGTTGTTGTCCTGCTGGAAAACTATGACGTCCTTTTCATACCCATAGTACTCGAGTGTACAAAGTAACTCATCTTATAGGATACTCATATAGCACAGCATTGAGACCACCATCGATCCTGGTCAACACCTTTTCCTTTGAGACAATCTCATATCATCAGGCTTCCTCCAACAAACTGAGTTCCTTCAATTTCTTGATCCATTAGCCCCATTTTCCCTTGTTTCTTCCATACACATTAGCACCCATCAGTGCCTAGTCTATTGACTTTTGTCTCACCGCTCCAAATCACCTGTTCCCAATATTCCACTGTCCACAATTTGAACCTTTTTTGAAAACTCGTACGAATGTTTCTTACGACAATATTAATGTTGAGGCTTCTTCACCTTTTTTTGGGCCACCAACTTGTGTAATGTGTCGCACAGTGCCTGAGTGGACATCTGATCTCACTATTACGAAGCATACGAGCCACCTCTGCCGTGTTTGTCACACTAGAACTGATAGACCTTGGGATGAGCTGACAAGTTGAGTTCGATATTTTGTCTGGATGTCCACCTCTAGGCTTTTGAATGGATTCTTCATTTCGTATTCTTCCAACTCTCATGGCACTCACATGATGCCAAGGTCGGACAGGGGTACCTAGGGCCCACCAGGGGAATTAACTTAAGGAGCCCACTCTAATGCTACTAGAAACCTTGTTTTTAGATAATATAATGACAAGAATGTTAAACAATGTTAAACCTGAAAGAGAAGAAAAACAAGTTATATTATACTCCCCCGGGGGCGGTCCAGTCCAATGGCGTTGCAGGTCCAAGTCCGGCACCTTCCATCTTCATGCGATGTCATCATCTTCCTCACTTCTTGTCGTGGCTCCTGCGCAGGCGTAATTCTCTGTCATGTTGAGGGCAGAGCACAGCACTGCAGTGCGCAGGGGCCGGGAAAGGTCAGAGAGGCAGTACTGTGCTCTGCCCGCAACAAGGCAGAGAATTACGCCTGCGCAGGAGCCACGACAAGAAGGAAGATGACGACATTGCATGAAGATGGGAGGCACCGGACTCAGACCTGCATCGCCCATTAGACCGGACCGCCGATGGGGGAGTATAATATAACTTGTTTTTCTTCTCTTTCAGGTCGGATCAGGGGCTTATCTACAGCATTATAGAATGCTGTAGATAAGCCCTGAAAGGCAGTGGCTGCAGCTCATAGCTCAAAAATGAGGTGACAGGTTCCCTTTAAGCTTTATTCTCCCTTCCGCCAGTCGCTTCACCGCTAACTACAAAGTGAGCGTGCTGTAATAACTTCTCGGCACTGTGATTGTGACATCGCCCAGGGAGCCCAACCTCAGGCTGAGCTTCATTGAACGACTAACATGGCAGCAACATATGACACCCATCAGCAACCTGTAACTGCGTCACAGTGGGCTGATGGGAGCTGGTAAGTGCATGCATCAGCCATCTAAATGTCGCTGTCAGTGATTGACAAGGGCATTTAAATACTTAAAACAGAAGCAATCAAGCCGAGCTCTGATCACTGCTGTTATGGCAGATGCTGGCTATGTATCACAGCTGACATCTGCCTGGTATGGAGCAGGCTGAGCTCCGGAACCTGCTCCATACAATAACATCCTTAAAGTGACAGTTATGACAAGGTTAGCAAATTTCACTTGTCAGTCCCTAATCATGGAAAGACAAATGGAATTCCCTGACACATGTGAAAGAACCCTAGTAGATTTAGTAAATGTGCCCAAACATACAAATGTTTTTATACACCACAATGCACTGTTACATACACGTAACTTAGAAAAATACATATAATTCCACATACACAGACACGCAGAAACAGTCACAAACACGCAGACATGCACAAACACTTGCAAACACGCAAGTCCATGAATACAGCATCTGAACTTCCATCAGTACGTGGTACATCAATTTTCATGTCAGATCAGCCCCAGATACCTTTGTTTCAAAGGAACCTACAACTCCCAGTATGTCCTTAACTATCGAGATACTGGGAGTTGCTGTCAGCAGTAGGGTTGAGCGACTTTTAGTTTTTTAGGGTCGAGTCAGGTTTCGCGAAACCCGACTATCTCAAAAGTCGAGTCGAGTGAAATCGGCCGATTATCGCGAAAAGTCGGGGATCGGACGAAACACGAAACCCAATGCAAGTCAATGGGGGAGCATAGTCGGCAGTGAGTGGAGGCCAGGAAAACATGTACAGTGCCCATTTTAATGGCAAAAACATACATTCTTGTTACTGAAGCTTGTCAATCTTAATTTACCTTATAATAATAGTAAGGCATTGGAAATTGAGTGTCATTTGGCTAAAGTTGTGGGGGGTAGGACTGGTTCAAGTATTTAGTGGGCCCAGGAAATCTGGACCATGTCACGGCAGTGGAGCAGGGAGAGGTAAGTATTTCAACTTTGCAAGTGCTGTGATCCTGAGCAAGCAGGGGGGGCCCACTCGTTGGCATTGGCACTGGCACAGGGCCCCTCAAAGTACGGCGGTGTGTTTGCACGGCGGGGGTGCCTCCCACCGGCAGCGACACTTTTGCGTACTATGAGGGGCCCTGTGCCAGTGACGTCGCCAACGAGTTCCCCCCCCCACACCTGATGAAGGAACCTGCACTTTCATCTGCACCTTCCTCTTTGTTTGGTGTTATGGTATGCGGGAAGGGTAACCTGACTTTCAGCAGGGTCACAATCTTGCTGTGTAGCGTGCACGGGGAATGTTGCGTTATGGGTCAATGTACCAGCAGACTCATCTATCACTGGCTGGGCAATGGGCAGGATGAGGAGGAAACACAGATATAGGCCCAAAGAATAAAGTGGGCTAAATGCAGTTCAAAATTGGTAACAGGACTAACCAGGGGGCATTGCTTTGTTCAGTGTAGTACAACTGTAATGAGAGGCTGACACAGTGAGTAGGCCCAAATCAGTAAGTAGGCTAAATGCAGTTCAAAATTTGTAACAGAAGTAAACAGGCGGCACTGGTTTGTTCAGTGTAGGAGAACATGAAGGAGCGGCAGACACCGTTAGTAGGGCCAACAAAACAAGTAGGCCAAATGCAGTGTTATATTAAAAACAATTTAAAGAGAGCCTGAAGATAGAAGCTAGGGAAAGGCAACCTGGAGAACACCTTGGAGCGGAAGACACCGTTTGTAGAACCCAGACCCAACTTGTAGGCCTAATGCAGTGTTGTTTCAACAACTACTTAACAAGAGCTTCAAGATAGAAGCTAGGGAGAGGCAACCTGGAGAACATCTTGGAGCGGCAGACACCGTCTCTACAACCCAGACCCAACTCGTAGGCCTAATGCAGTGTTGTTTCAACAACTACTTAATGAGAGCTTCAAGATAGAAGCTAGGGAGAGGCAACCTGGAGAACATCTTGGAGCGGCAGACACCGTCTCTACAACCCAGACCCAACTTGTAGGCCTAATGCAGTGTTGTTTCAACAACTACTTAATGAGAGCTTCAAGATAGAAGCTAGGGAGAGGCAACCTGGAGAACATCTTGGAGCGGCAAACACCGTCTCTACAACCCAGACCCAACTTGTAGGCCTAATGCAGTGTTGTTTCAACAACTACTTAACGAGAGCTTCAAGATAGAAGCTAGGGAGAGGCAACCTGGAGAACAACTTGGAGCGGCAGACACCGTCTCTACAACCCAGACCCAACTTGTAGGGCTAATGCAGTGTTGTTTCAACAACTACTTAATGAGAGCTTCAAGATAGAAGCTAGGGAGAGGCAACCTGGAGAACATCTTGGAGCGGCAGACACCGTCTCTACAACCCAGACCCAACTTGTAGGCCTAATGCAGTGTTGTTTCAACAACTACTTAACGAGAGCCTGAAAATGGAATTTCAGGACAAGAAACCATGAGAACAGCATGGAGCGGCATACACCGTTAGTAGGCCCCAACCACACTAGTAGGCCAAATTCAGTGTAATATTAACAACTACTTAAGGAGAGCCTGAAAATGGAATTTCAGGACAGGAAACTAGGAGAACAGCAAGGAGCGGCAGACACCGTTAGTAGGCCCCAACCAAACTAGTAGCCCCACTGCAGTTGTTCAATTAAAAAACTATTTAACGAGAGCCTGAAGATTGAAGCTCAGGAAAGGCAACCAGGAGAACACCTTGGAGCGGCAGACACTGTTAGTAGTGTTGTGAATTCCGCTCTTGGGCTCCCTCCGGTGGTTGTAAGTGGCACTTTTGTGAGTTCTGCTCTTGGGCTCCCTCTTGTGGTTTCAAGTGGTATGGCTGCTCCTTGGATTTAGCTGTCAGCAGCTGCTTCTACTGATTGTCTTTTCTGCTTGGCTATTTATGCCTGGCTCTTTCCTTCAGCCAGTGCCACTTGTAAATGGTTCCTGGTTGGATTCACAACTCTTTGGATTTCCCTGTTATCCTGACCAGTTCAGCAAAGCCAAGTTCTTGCTTGCTCTTTTCTGTCCACAGATTGTGGACTTATCCGTTCTGTGCTTTCTATGTTTGTCCAGCTTATCAGTATGAATTATCTCTGTGTTGCTGGAAGCTCTGGGAAGCAGATTTACCTTCCACACCTTTAGTCAGGTGTGGAGATTTTTATAATCTCTGCGTGGATTTTTGTAGTGTTTTATACTGACCGCACAGTATTCCATCCTGTCCTATCTGTCTAGCTAGACTGGCCTCCTGTGCTCATCCTGGTTTCATTCTGTGTATGTCTTTTCCCTCTCCACTCACAGTCATTATTTGTGGGGGGCTAATCTATCCTTTGGGGATTTTCTCTGAGGCAAGATAGTTTTCCTGCTTCTATATTTAGGGGTAGTTAGCTCTTAGGCTGTGACGAGATGCCTAGGGAGAGTTAGGAGCATCCCACGGCTACTTCTAGTGTTGTGTTGAGCTTAGGGATTGCGGTCAGTACAGATACCACTTCCTTCAGAGCTCGTTCCATGTTGCTCCTAAACCACCAGATCATAATATAGTAGGCCCCAACCAAACTAGTAGCCCCACTGCAGTTGTTCGATTAAAAAAATATTTAACAAGAGCCTGAAGATAGAAGCTCAGTAAAGGCAATCAGGAGAACATCTTGGAGCGGAAGACTCAGTTTGTAGACCACAACGAAACTTGTGGCCCCAATGCAGTTTTATAATTCTGACAGGCTGAAAACCAGCCTTTTTTTTTTTTTAGAGGAGGACAGCTGTATTAAGTGGCGCAGACAGACACTGCTAGTAGGCCTTACACCACAAAGTAGGCTCATTGCAGGTTGAAAAAAAGTTACATGGGTACACGGTCGGCATTGGTGTGCTCAGCGGAGGACAAATGGTAGGAGGGACCGCAGACACACTTAGTAGGCCTAAAATTAAAAAAAATAGGCTCAAAGCACCTTCGATTATGTGACAGGGGTACACAGGCAGCATTGGTGTGCTCAGCGGAGGACGATTGGAAGGAGTGTCTGACACAGTTAGTACTCCCAAAAAATAAATAGATGTTAATGTCTCGCAAAACAACAAAACCAAAAAACAAAAGGGTGGCATACTTAGGTAGAGGGGTGGGCTCCTCTGCTGAGTTTCAGACATAGTAATTTGGCGCTAAGTATTTACTGGTGTCAATATCGGACACTGACCCTGACTATTTTAACTAGCATCATACATGTCAACAAATTGGTATTGTCAGTGCCAGGCATTGAAGGATGTCAGCGCATAGACTAAACATTGTTGGAGCTGTGAGAGATAATTTGGCAAGTGGTAGAGCACTGTTTGAGCTGGTGGGGGGGAATTCTCTTGTGGCCGGCGGTACAGGCCCAGGGCCCCTCATGTTACAACGGTGTGTCTGACGTTGGGTGCACGCCATCACCGCCAGAGACACTTTATTGTACTATGAGGGACCCAGTGGCAGTGCCATCGACCAAAAGCGGGCACACCCACCTCTTCAGACAAACGGCACTCTCACGGGTGCTTGTGCCAAGTGGCGATACCACGGCCCCGTGGGGGAGTTTGGCCATTTAGGGTGGTGTAAACATGTTGTATGCTGGACAAACAGCTGCTGCAAATTACGAGATTGGAAAACTCAGTCAGAGCAGTCCAGAAGCAAGACCTTTTCATTGGAAAGCTAGGTGTCAGCCGGGAAAGGTGGGGCAAAATAATTCGAAATCCAGTAGTGGTTCATTTTAATGAAGGTTAGATCATCAACATTTTGGGTAGCCAGACGAGTCCTTTTTTCGGTTAATATTGAACCAGCAGCACTGAATACTCTTTCTGATAGCACACTAGTTGCTGGGCAAGCAAGCTCCTGCAATGCATATTCTGCCAATTCTGGCCAGGTGTCTAATTTGGATGCCCAGTAATCAAATGGGAATGACAGTTGAGGGAGAACATCAATAAGGGATGAAAAATAGTAACCATACTGGACAAATGTTGTCTTTTGCCACTTTGAATTGATGCTGCAGTACCTGTCCTGTCTGCGGTCATAGCAAAATCACTCCACAATTTGGTCAGAAAACCCCTCTGTCCAACGCCACTTCTGATTTGTGCACCTCTAACAGCTCTGCCCTGTTGTTCCCTGCAGCTCGTGTGAGAACCATCACCGGCGCTGTGTGCTGGAAATGTCTGAATCAAACGGTCAACAAGAGTTGATTGTTTGGTTGCCAATATTTGTTCCAGGTTCTCATGTGGCATAATATTTTGCAATTTGCCTTTATAGCGAGGATCAAGGAGGCAGGCCAACCAGTAATCGTCATCGGTCATCATTTTAATAATGCGTGGGTCCCTTTTGAGGATACATAAGGCATAATCCGCCATGTGGGCCAAAGTTACAGTTGTGAAATCTGGTTGTGCTGGGTTGAGGGGCAGTTTCAGGCAAATCTACGTCACTTGTCTCCCTCAAAAAACCTGAACCCGGCCTTGCAACGCCACCAGTTGCTATTGGCCCCGGAGAAGCTTCCTCATTCAAAAAATACTCATCCCCATCATCCCCCTCGTCCTCCTCCTCCTGTTCGCCCGCTACCTCGTCCTGTAGACTGCCCTGACCAGACAATGGCTGACTGTCATCAAGGCTTCCCTCTTCCTCGGCTGCAGACGCCTGCTCCTTTATGTGCGTCAAACTTTGCATTAGCAGACGCATTAGGGGGATGCTCATGCTTATTATGATGTTGTCTGCACTAACCAGCCGTGTGCATTCCTCAAAACACTGAAGGACTTGACACAGGTCTTGTACCTTCAACCACTGCACACCTGACAACTCCATGTCTACCATCCAACTGCCTGCCCGTGTATGTGTATCCTCCCACAAATACATAACAGCACGCCTCTGTTCGCACAGTCTCTGAAGCATGTGCAGTGTGGAGTAACACCTTGTTGCAACGTCGATGATTAGGCGATGCTGGGGAAGGTTCAAAGACCGCTGATGGTTCTGCATACGGCTGGAGTGCACGGGCGAACAGCGGATATGCGAGCAAAGTCTGCGCACTTGGAGGAGCAGGTCGGGTAACACCGGATAACATTTCAGGAAGCACTGCACCACCAGGTTTAAGGTGTGAGCCAGGCAAGGAATGTGTTTCAGTTGTGAAAGGGCTATGGCAGCCATAACATTCCTTCCGTTATCACTCACTACCTTGCCTGCCTCAAGATGTACAGTGCCCAGCCATGACTGAGTTTCTTTCTGCAAGAACTCGGACAGAACTTCCGCGGTGTGTCTGTTGTCGCCTAAACACTTCATTGCCAATACAGCCTGCTGACGCTTGCCACTAGCTGTCCCATAATGGGACACCTCGTGTGCAACAGTGGCAGCTGCGGATGGAGTGCTCGTGTGACAGCGGTCTGTGGATGAGCTCTCGCTTCTGCAGGAGCAGGAGGAGGAGGGGGGGGGCGAACGCCTACAGCCAACTGTTTCCTAGACCGTGGGCTAGGCAGAACTGTCCCAATATTGCTGTCCCCTGTGGACCCTGCATCCACCACATTAACCCAGTGTGCCGTGATGGACACGTAACGTCCCTGGCCATGCTTACTGGTCCATGCATCTGTTGTCAGGTGCACCTTTGTACTCACAGATTGCCTGAGTGCATGGACGATGCATCCGCTGCTCATTCTGCAGTCTGGGGAGGAGGGGACGGAGTTTTGGCCGTGCATGCATGGTCGAAAATGGCGGACCCCTGGCACAAAAAAAGTTACATTCAACATTTTTTGTGATGACGGTCCGCCAATTACGCATCCAGTGCACGACTTATGGAACGTGTGTCCATATGTCGCAATGCGTCGGTAATACGAGTCTATGTGCAAAAAATGCATCCTGCGGGCAATTTTGCAGGATGCGTTTTTTTGCACAGAACGACGCATTGCAACATCTTCAAAAAGACGGATGTGTGAAAGAGGCCTTATACTCACCACTATTTGCATCCTGAAGATGCAGATTGCGGCGAAATCTGGATGCAGGTCAGCCGTATGGTGCAGCCTGTGGACCAGTGTTTTTGGGCGTTTGGCTATCTGAGGATAGCCCAGTCCGATTTACACACTTTGCCCAGGTCAATTATATACCAGCCGTATACTAATTTGTGCACTGTGTGGTGTTATGCACTTTACTATGTGCACATATACGTAGAGTGTTATATGCACTGAGTGAGCACTGACCAGGCTGCAGGACCTCACATTATAACATATATCTGATATATAATGCAGGACGTCCTGGAGCCGGGCTCAGGGTCAGACAGTGCAGTTTCTATCTGAGGATCACTGAGTTATTGCTGCAGCTTGAGCTTACATCCAGATGGGGTGATGCTGGAGCCGATGACCCCACTGAGAGAGTGACCCGATCTCTATGTAAGGTGATGATGCAATAAATGTCTCAGTGCCTCAGATAGAGCCTCTGCTCAAGCAAACACAGCAGGAATCTGATGAAGCTCCCTCACATACCTCCTGCCCCGGCCCCCTGGGCTCTAGTGCTATCCTCATCTCTCCTCTCCGGAAGACAGGTGCACAGATCAGCAGACACACATCCTGCAGTGCCCCTGCAGTGTCTGCAATAGTGGGATGGCGGTCGTCACCGATCTACTAAAGGTGCAGAAAGCCAGGCCCCTGTCTGCAAGGGCCCCACTCCACCTCAGGGTACCCCGATGCAGCTGCACTGACTGAATCAGTGGTGGTCCGCCCATGTACACACATACAGTATACATATACCATACAAAAAATACATACAGGCATATACATACACACATAATCCATACATACATACACATGCAGGCATATACATACAATTCATATAAACATATGCAAACATTAGAGGTTTTAGTATCCAACTTGGCTTGTCTCCAGTCCGGCACAGGGTTTATTGAAGTACTTATTCTATATCTGGAAGCAGAAGTGCAGGGCGAGCAGAGTGATGTCAGTCTTAGCAGACACGGCTGCGGTCATGTCTGCTAGCTGTGATGCTGCCAGGCATGCGACCCCGGCTCCCTCCTGCTATGTGGCCCAGCTCTCCACTGTTCTGTGCATCGCGGCTGTCCAGCTGCATGCTCGTGCATTTAAAGGGCCCGCAACCTCTTTCTTTTCCTTTTTTTTTTTCCTTCCTCCCCTCTCCTGCTATTCTGCAAGGGTTCACCGGGGATTTCCCCGGCACCCTGCCAGGCCAGTCCGAGCCTGCATGATGCAGTTTGGAAATTTGTTTGTTCAAGAGACCGCTATCATAGTAACATAGTTATTAAGGTTGAAGGATGACTTTATGTCCATCTAGTTCAACCCATAGCCTAACCTAACATGGCCTAACATGTTGATCCAGAGGAAGGCAAAACCCATGTGGCAAAGAGTAAGTTCCACATTGGGGAAAAAAATTCCTTCCCAACTCCACATACGGCAATCAGACTAGTTCCCTGGATCAACACCCTATCAAAGAATCTAGTATATATAACCTGTAACATTATATTTTTCAAGAAAGGCATCCAGTCCCCTCTTAAATTTAAGTAATGAATCTGTAATACTATTGTAGGAACTCGAGAATTCTGGTAGCGTGGGGCAATGACCAGACAGAGACTGGTTTCTTTAGTGCAAATAGTGTATTTGTATCACAGCAATAACACCCAAAACAATATACTGATTACCCGCAGTGACCTGCAATGAAACAAGTCCTTGGAACATGTACAGCAAATCGGCAGAGTTCTTAAGGCAGAGTCCTCGGCAAGGTGATCAAAAGGTGAGTGTGAAAGCTGACGTGGTGCAGATCCAAAACACTGTCGGTGCAGAAAGAGTCAAATCTAGGTATGTAGTGAACTCAGGGAAGTCCAGAACAAGTCCACAGGTTAAATCCAGGTGTGGCATGAACACAGGTAAGTCTAGAAACTAGTTCTCAAGTTGATCTCAGTTGTGGCATAAACACGGGTAAGTCCAGAAACAAGTTCACATTAAAGTATTATACTGGTGTAGATTCCAGCAGCTCCCACCGGGGGGGGGGGGGGGAGTAAATGAAGGATTAAATAGCAAAACACAGTCCAGCAACATAGTTCAAAAACACAGTTCAGAAACAGAGTTCTTACCAGGAGGAGTGAACCAAGGGTTAAGTTCCAAAGTCAACAGACTAAAGATAACTTAGAGAGTGTAGCTTGCATATGCAGAGAATGTCCAGAGCCACAGGTAGAAGCACAGTAGAACAAGCAGCTGAGCTGAAGGGGAATGGAAGCAGAATACTCCAGCAAGGAAGCTGACACCTGAGATGGGTTTTAAACAAACAAACTGGAATTAGGGCAGACAAAAATAGCAAACTCCATCTAAAGAAAGGGCAAGATCATTCACAAGGTGACTTGGAAAACCCGGAATATTGACAGAATCACTCATTACAACATCACACGGCAGAGAGTTCTAGCTATAGTCTCACTGCTCTTACAGTAAAGAACCCACGCCTATTGTTATGCTTAAATCTTCTTTCCTCCAGACATAGAAGATGCCCAGTAGTCCTTGTCTCAGGTCTATAATTAAAAAGATCATCAGAAAGGTCTTTGTACTGTCCCCTCATATATTTATACATTAAAATAAGATCACCTCATAGCCTTCGTTTTTCCAAACTAAATAGCCCCAAGTGTAATAACCTATCTTGGTATTGCAGACCCCCCAGTCCTCTAATAACCTTGGTCGCTCTTCTCTGCACCCGCTCTAGTTCAGCTATGTATTTCTTATACACCGGAGACCAGAACAGTACACAGTATTCTAAGTGTGCTCAAACTAGTGACTTGTACAGAGGTAAAATTATGTTCTCCTCATGAGCCTCTATGCCTCTTTTAATGCATCCCATTATTTTATTTGCCTTTGTAGCAGCTGCCTGACACTGGCCACTAAATGTGAGTTTGTCATCCACCCATACACCCAGGTCTTTTTCATTGACGGTTTTGCCCAGAGTTTTAGAATTAAGCACATAGTTATATATCTTATTACTTCTACCCAAGTGCATGACCTTACATTTTTCCCATTAAAGCTCATGTGCCATTTATCAGCCCAAGCTTCTAGTTTACATAATTCATCATGTAATATAAAATTGTTCTCCTCTGTATTGATTACCCTGCAGAGTTTAGTGTCATCTGCAAATATTGAAATTCTGCTCTGTATCCCCCCTACAAGGTCATTAATAAATATGTTAAAAATAAGAGGGCCCAATACTGACCCTTGTGGTACCCCACTGCTGACCGTGACCTAGTCAGACTGTGCTCCATTAATAACCACCCTTTGTTTCCTATCCCTGAGCCAGCTCTTAACCCACTTACACATGTTTTCCTCTATCCCCATTGTTCTCATTTTATGTATCAACCTTTTGTGTGGCACCGTATCAAAAGCTTTTGAAAAGTCCATATACATGACGTCCACTGGGTTCCCTTGGTCCAGTCCGGAACTTACCTCATCATAGAAATTAATCAGATTAGTCTGACAGGAACTGTCCCTAGTAAACCCATGTTGATATTGGGTCATGAGGTTATTCCTCTACAGATACTCAAGCATAGCATCCCTTAGAATACCCTCCTATAATTTCCAAGTTCAGTTTTTGTCCCCTTTTTGAATATTGGCACAACATTTGCTATACACCAGTCCTGTGGTACAGACCCTTTTATTATGGAGTCATTAAAGGTTAAAAATAATGGTTTATCAATGACTGTACCTAATTCCTGCAGTACTCGGGGGTGTATCCTATCTGGGCCCGGAGATTTGTCAATTTTAGTGATTTTTAGACGCTGCCTTACTTCCTGCTGGTTTAAGCAGGTGACATTTAATGGGGAATTTTTGTTATCAATGATCATATTGTCTGCCGTGGGATTTTCTTGTGTAAATACTATTTCACCCAGACTATTTTTAAGGGGGCCAACACTATCACTTGCCGAGTGTCCCACAACGATCTCACATGTAGAACAGTCACATCGGGAGATGTGACCACTCTACCCGACCTCTGACGATACACTAACAGGTGGTGATCGCCCCCTGCAGTGTATCACTGCGCCGCCATGAGAGAGTTCACTGGAGTTCATGCTGTCACTTGCGGCATTGCTGCGTGAGAAAATTCTCACACAGCGGTGCTGTAAAGGGAGAGCAATAACTCCGGTGAACTCTCATTGATGCACTGCAGGAGCGATTAGCTCATGTCAGTGTATCACCGGAGGTCGTGTAGAGCAGTCACATCTCTTGATGTGACTGTTCTACATGGGAGATTGTGGTGGGACACTCGTTAATAAATGGACTACATTGGACAGGGAGTATTTATGTTGGTTTTTCTTTTTTGTTACAAGAGATCGAGGGAGTCGGGGATTAGGCGATGCAGTAAGTATGGTTAATTAAGATTAATAAAGGACTTTATTCTGGCTGTGTCTTTATTTACCATATAACTAAATGATTAGTAATGAATAGGTGTCTTATAGACACTTCTCCATTACTAAGCCATGGGCTTGATGTCACCTGACAATACAAAGGTGACATCAACACCACAAATATAAACCTTAATTGCCACTGCTACAGGGCAAGTGGGAAGAGTAAGGCTAAGTGCCAGAATTGGCGCATCTATAAGATGCACCATTTGTGGGGTGGCTAAGAGCTGATGTTTTTAGCCTGGGGGTGCCAATATCCATGGCCCCTTCCCAGGCTATTAATATCAGCCCGCAGCTGTCTGCCAAGCCTTTGCTGGTTCGATTTTATATGGGGACCCCATGTCATTTTTTTTGGGGGGGTCCCCTGTAAACTAGCCAGCAAAGGCTAAGCAAACATCTGTGAGCTGATATTAATAGCCTAGGAACCTTTATAGCTATTGGCTCCTTCCCAGAATATTAACATCAGTCCTCAGCCGTCAGCTTTCCCTCTGCTGGTTAAGAATATTACGCGGAGGCCCACGCAATAATTTTCTATAAAGTTTTAGAAAATCAAACAGATATTGCATTTCATGCAGATTTCGTTTGTGTGTGTGTGTGTGTGTGTCTTTTATTTAACTCTTTATTTACCATTTTAATAATGAGAGTATCTGGCTGACACCTGCTCATTACTTAACCTCGAGCTTGGTAATATATATATATATATATATATACTAGATCAGAGGTCTCAAACTACATTCCTCAAGGGCTGCAAATGGGTCATGTTTTCAGGATTTCCTTGTACTGCACAGTTGATTAAATTTTCACCTACACACATAATGATGACAGCACCTTGTGCAATGCTAAGGAAATCTTGAAAACACGTATGGCTTGCAGCACTCTAGGAATGCAGTTTGAGACCCCTGTGCTAGATGGAGGCCCATTGCTATCGCATCGGGAGGGTGGTAATGTTATGATGGGGGCAGGCGTTGCAGCATTGAGAATGTCTCCCCCATGTGCTCACCCAGGGAATTCGTGCAGGTGCAGTAAATCAGACCGCCGCCATCTTTGTGCAGACAGACAGCGGCGGTCACATTAAAACTGCACATGCGCTCCTCCTGTACAAAGATGGCAGCGGTCAGTGAATCATTTGGCTGATCGTGGCAGCGTGTTCGCGACGGTGTTCCGCTAATGTTACCGTGCAAGAGGCTGCGCACAGCGTATACAATGTGTGTGGTCCGTAAGGCTTAAACAATGTGTGTGTGTGGTGCGTATGGCATATACAGTGTGTTTGTGTGTGTGGTGCGTACGGCTTATACAGAGTGTGTGTGGTGCGACAGTTTTCCACTGGTGGTACTGCGCAAGAGGCTGGTACCATCAGCAGTTTCCATATTGAGACACCCATCACTTGGGTGTCCCAATATGGTGGTTGGTGAACTTCCGCAGCTTGGAATTCTGAGATCCGGACACATCTGGACGGAACAGGATGTGAAGACATTAAAAGGTAAGAATATATTAAGATTATATTCACTTATATTTGTTTTGTGTGTGTAAACGTTATATTTGGACATGGTATGTAATGATATTATGGTCTTCAATGGAGAATGTAAAAGACGAGGTTGGACAAAGAAATGACATCATAATTCTTTTTTTTGTTAAATATCTTTATTTAGCTTACAAAAACGCATACAAATCCGAATGAAAAATCCGCATGAAAATCCGCATCAAATCCACATGAAAAAACACATCAAATCCGCATGGATTTTCACATGCGTTTTCTGACAAGAGAGAAAGAATTTGAGCAGATTTTTACAACAGCAAATCTGCAAAGTGCGCACATACCCTAAGGCTAGGATATGTTACGTGCGGATTTGCACCAAATCTGCAATGAGTGCTCAGGCAATGTTAATGGGAATCCAGAATTGTTGTGCACATGCTGCGGAAAATTCCGCACTGATTCTCAGCATTTTATTTTCCACAGCATGTCAATTCTTTTTGCAGATCTGCAGCGTTTCTGCACCCATTGACTTACATTGAGTCAGTCAAATCCGCCACTAAACCGCAGGTGAAAAAAGTTCTGCGGATTAGCTGCGGATTTACGTGCCAAAAAGGAAAGAGGAAGAATGTGTGCGCGGAGAATATGTGTGTGGTGTTCTATTTTGTGTATTATAGTTGTACATATATATATAGAGAGAGAGAGAGAGAGAGAGAGAGAGAGAGAAAAAAGCCAACCAGCACTCCCAATGTGAACACATGCAAGCTGCAAGCTGTATCATGTAGATATAAAAGAACACAGCAGCACATGTACATGAATCTAGGCCATGTGAAAACACAGACAAATGTTCGATATGAATCATACTTCTCAAAATTATTTTTTCATAAAAAAATTTTCAAAAATTTTTTTTTCATAAAACTTACAGTTATAGATAAAATGAAGATTCTTAGCGCATAAATTGGCCAATTCATGTTTTCACATGGCCTAGATTCATGTACATGTGCTGCTGTGTTCTTTTATATCTATATATATCTATAATATAACGCTGGGAGCGTCACTCTGTCCGAAGCCATTATAGACTGCGCAGGCGCAAGCGCCGGCGCAGTCTGGGTCTCACAGAGTGACGCTCCCGGGAGATCGCGGTATGCGTTCACACTGAACGCACACCGCGATCTCCAACAGAGCAGCAAGGACCGCCAGGAGGGTGAGTATCGGCCATATTCACCTGTCTTCCGTTCCACCGCTGAGCGCCGCCATCTTCCCGGTCTTCGGTCTGTGACCTTCAGTTCAGAGGGCGCGATGACGCGCTTAATGCGCGCCGGCGCCGCCCTCTGACTGAACAGTCACAGCCAGGAGACCGGGAAGATGGCGGCGCGCAGCGCTGGAACGGGACAGACAGGTGAGTATAGGAAGTGCTGGGGGGCCTGAGCTGGCGGCGATACCGGCACCTGACCCCCACAGCGTGCCGGTGTCCCCGCCTGCTCAGGCCCCCGGATGGTTGCAGCACATACCAGGATGGGGACGCAGGATGGTTACAGCACATACCAGGATGGGGACGCAGGATGATTGCAGCACATACCAGGATGGGGACGCAGGATGATTGCAGCACATACCAGGATGGGGACGCAGGATGATTGCAGCACATACCAGGATGGGGACGCAG
The DNA here is from genome assembly GCF_032444005.1 of Ranitomeya imitator. Classification (NCBI taxonomy): domain Eukaryota; kingdom Metazoa; phylum Chordata; class Amphibia; order Anura; family Dendrobatidae; genus Ranitomeya; species Ranitomeya imitator. The sequence goes on along the minus strand of NC_091283.1, from coordinate 417,211,398 downwards.
GATGATTGCAGCACATACCAGGATGGGGACGCAGGATGATTGCAGCACATACCAGGATGGGGGACGCAGGATGGGGACGCAGGATGATTGCAGCACATACCAGGATGGGGACGCAGGATGATTGCAGCACATACCAGGATGGGGACGCAGGATGGGGACGCAGGATGATTGCAGCACATACCAGGATGGGGACGCAGGATGATTGCAGCACATACCAGGATGGGGACGCAGGATGATTGCAGCACATACCAGGATGGGGACGCAGGATGATTGCAGCACATACCAGGATGGGGACGCAGGATGATTGCAGCACATACCAGGATGGGGGACGCAGAATGGGGACGCAGGATGATTGCAGCACATACCAGGATGGGGACGCAGGATGGGTGCAGCACATACCAGGATGGGGACGCAGGATGGGTGCAGCACATACCAGGATGGGGACGCAGGATGGGTGCAGCACATACCAGGATGGGGACGCAGGATGGTTGCAGCAAATACCTGGATGGGGACGCAGGATGGGGACGCAGGATGGTTGCAGCACATACCAGGATGGGGACGCAGGATGATTGCAGCACATACCAGGATGGGGACGCAGGATGATTGCAGCACATACCAGGATGGGGACGCAGGATGATTGCAGCACATACCAGGATGGGGACGCAGGATGGGTGCAGCACATACCAGGATGGGGACGCAGGATGGTTACAGCACATACCAGGATGGGGACGCAGGATGGTTGCAGCACATACCAGGATGGGGACGCAGGATGATTGCAGCACATACCAGGATGGGGACGCAGGATGGGTGCAGCACATACCAGGATGGGGACGCAGGATGGTTGCAGCACATACCAGGATGGGGACGCAGGATGATTGCAGCACATACCAGGATGGGGACGCAGGATGGGTGCAGCACATACCAGGATGGGGACGCAGGATGGGGACAGAGGATGGGTGCAGCACATACCAGGATGGGGACGCAGGATGATTGCAGCACATACCAGGATGGGGACGCAGGATGATTGAAGCACATACCAGGATGGGGACGCAGGATGATTGCAGCACATACCAGGATGGGGACGCAGGATGATTGCAGCACATACCAGGATGGGGACGCAGGATGATTGCAGCACATACCAGGATGGGGACGCAGGATGATTGCAGCACATACCAGGATGGGGACGCAGGATGATTGCAGCACATACCAGGATGGGGGACGCAGGATGGGGACGCAGGATGATTGCAGCACATACCAGGATGGGGACGCAGGATGATTGCAGCACATACCAGGATGGGGACGCAGGATGGGGACGCAGGATGATTGCAGCACATACCAGGATGGGGACGCAGGATGATTGCAGCACATACCAGGATGGGGACGCAGGATGATTGCAGCACATACCAGGATGGGGACGCAGGATGATTGCAGCACATACCAGGATGGGGACGCAGGATGATTGCAGCACATACCAGGATGGGGACGCAGGATGATTGCAGCACATACCAGGATGGGGACGCAGGATGATTGCAGCACATACCAGGATGGGGGACGCAGGATGGGGATGCAGGATGATTGCAGCACATACCAGGATGGGGACGCAGGATGGGTGCAGCACATACCAGGATGGGGACGCAGGATGGGTGCAGCACATACCAGGATGGGGACGCAGGATGGGTGCAGCACATACCAGGATGGGGACGCAGGATGGTTGCAGCAAATACCTGGATGGGGACGCAGGATGGGGACGCAGGATGGTTGCAGCACATACCAGGATGGGGACGCAGGATGATTGCAGCACATACCAGGATGGGGACGCAGGATGGGGACACAGGATGATTGCAGCACATACCAGGATGGGGACGCAGGATGATTGCAGCACATACCAGGATGGGGACGCAGGATGATTGCAGCACATACCAGGATGGGGACGCAGGATGATTGCAGCACATACCAGGATGGGGACGCAGGATGATTGCAGCACATACCAGGATGGGGACGCAGGATGGGTGCAGCACATTCCAGGATGGGGACGCAGGATGGTTACAGCACATACCAGGATGGGGACGCAGGATGGTTGCAGCACATACCAGGATGGGGACGCAGGATGATTGCAGCACATACCAGGATGGGGACGCAGGATGGGTGCAGCACATACCAGGATGGGGACGCAGGATGGTTGCAGCACATACCAGGATGGGGACGCAGGATGATTGCAGCACATACCAGGATGGGGACGCAGGATGGGTGCAGCACATACCAGGATGGGGACGCAGGATGGTTGCAGCACATACCAGGATGGGGACGCAGGATGATTGCAGCACATACCAGGATGGGGACGCAGGATGGGGACGGAGGATGGGTGCAGCACATACCAGGATGGGGACGCAGGATGGGTGCAGCACATGACAGGATGGGGACGCAGGATGGGTGCAGCACATGACAGGATGGGGACGCAGGATGGTTGCAGCACATACCAGGATGGGGACGCAGGATGGTTGCAGCACATACCAGGATGGGGACGCAGGATGATTGCAGCACATACCAGGATGGGGACGCAGGATGGCTGCAGCACATACCAGGATGGGGATGCAGGATGGGTGCAGCACATGACAGGATAGGGACGCAGGATGGGTGCAGCACATACCAGGATCGGGACGCAGGATGGGTGCAGCACATACCAGGATGGGGACGCAGGATGGGTGCAGCACATACCAGGATGGGGACGCAGGATGGGTGCAGCACATGACAGGATGGGGACGCAGGATGGGTGCAGCACATGACAGGATGGGGACGCAGGATGGGTGCAGCACATACCAGGATGGGGACGCAGGATGGGTGCAGCACATGACAGGATGGGGACGCAGGATGGGTGCAGCACATACCAGGATGGGGACGCAGGATGGGTGCAGCACATGACAGGATGGGGACGCAGGATGGGTGCAGCACATGACAGGATGGGGACGCAGGATGGGTGCAGCACATGACAGGATGGGGGCGCAGGATGGGTGCAGCGCATGGCAGGATGGGGGCGCAGGATGGGTGCAGCACATGACAGGATGGGGGCGCAGGATGGGTGCAGCACATGACAGGATGGGGGCGCAGGATGGGTGCAGCACATGACAGGATGGGGACGCAGGATGGGTGCAGCACATGACAGGATGGGGACGCAGGATGGAGCAGCACATACCAGGATGGAGACCATATACCAATATAAATGCTCGCCACCCGGGCGTAGAACGGGTTCAATAGCTAGTATATATATATATATATATATATATATATATAAAATGTCTGTATAATTATGTTTATCTATTTATTTGTGTGTTTTATGTTTTACATGGTTTTTCTCATGACTATGGACAGGATGGGGCCGTCCCCATCCTGCTCAGGTCAGGATTCATTTTAGTCCGCCTCTCTTTGGTTCTGGAGTGTCTATTTAATGTTGGCAATTCCTGTATTATGTGTCGGTGATACTTCCGTATACTCAGCTTGTGGTTGCTGACCCAGGTTCTTGTCTGTAAACGTTGTGCCTCTGTGCTAGTGTGCCTTGCTGTGTATGACTCGGTTTTGTTCTCTGACTTCGGTCTTTGCATTCTGCTTTGTACTGCTCTGTCTCTCCAGGTTATCAGACCCCTTGGCTTGTCCCTGTTTACTTTGTCTTATCCCTAAGGTACTCACTCCCTCCTAGCTTTGACCCTGGGCTCTATTTGACTACGTTTTCTGCCTGTGCCCTGCACACTGCGTGTTCAGTGTCATTCCCTCCACTCATGTGCTGTGGCTCCGCCCCCTGGTCACGTGACTGCTCTGTGCCAGGTCCTGTACTCAATGCATTAGAGGAAGGCTGTGTTCACACGTTGCTTTTTTTCGCGTTTTTTTCGCGTTTTTTCCCGATAAAAACGCTAAAAAACCGCATACAATAAGCATCCCATCATTCAGAATGAATTCCGCATGTTTTGTGCACATGAAAAAAACGCATCGCGGCAAAAAACGCAGCATGTTCATTAATTTTCCGTTTTTTTGCGGATTTCCCACTCCAAAATGCATTGGGAAGTGTCCGGAAAAAACCGCGGCAAAAACGCGTCAAAACCGCGTCAAAAACGCGTCAAAACCGCGGCAAAATCGCAGCAAAAACGCATGCGGTTTTCTTGCGGATTTCTTGCAGAAAATGTCCGGAATTCTCAGGAATTTTCTGCAAGAAATCCTGAACGTGTGCACATAGCCTAAGGCTCTTGAGTTCGGCTTGACTTGTTTCTGCACTCAGTACTTTTATTCGTGCCCCCTGATAGCATCCCCTAGGCAATGCCAGTGACACCTTAGGTGTCATGGTAGTTTTGTGCGATTATATGTATATTCAGTGTGTGTATGTAATATGTATATTCGTGTGTTATAGTGGATGCGCATCTATTTATTGTCTGCTTGTATCTGTGTACATGTGTGACTTTATATGTGTGTATGTTTTTGTTTGTACTATAAGTGTATATCTGTGTGCCATATACCCAGATGTGTGTATTAGGTATATTTATATAATTTTACTAAGTAGATATGTATCTTTATTTCTGTATTCCTGTGTTTTATATGTGTATTTTATGTGTGTACGACGTGTATGTGTGCTTTTATGTATATGTGTGCACTGTATGTGTATATCTGTTTTTTCTAGAATTGTTTGTTTTATATGTGTATGAAACGTGTATATTTTAGATGTCTGTGTTTATATGTGTGTAGTATATGTGTATTTTATATGTGTAAGTGTGCACTTTATGCACATATCCACTGCTCAAAAAAATAAAGAGAACACTTAAACAACAGAATATAATTCCCAAGTAAATCAAACTTCTGTGAAATCAAACTTCTGTGAAATCAAAGCAACACTGTTTGACAATCAATTTCACATGCTGTTGTGCAAATGGAATAGACATCAGATGGAAATTATTGGCAATTATCAAGACACCCTCAATAAAGGAGTGGTTCTGCAGGTGGGGACCACAGACCATATCTCAGTACCAATGCTTTCTGGCTGAAGTTTTGGTCACTTTTGAATGTTGGTTGAGCTTTCACACTCGTGGTAGCATGAGATGGACTCTACAACCCACACAAGTGGCTCAGGTAGTGCAGCTCATCCAAGATGACACATCAATGTGAGCTGTGGCAAGAAGGTTTGCTGTGTCTATCAGCGTAGTGTCCAGAGGCTGGAGGCGCTACCAGGAAACAGCCAAGTACACCAGGAGACGTGGAGGGGGCCATATGAGGGCAACAACCCAGCAGCAGGACCGCTACCTCAGCCTTTGTGCAAGGAGGAACAGGAGGAGCACTGCCAGAGCCCTGGAGAATGACCTCCAGCAGGCCACAAATGTGCATGTGTCTGCACAAATGGTTAGAAACCGACTCCATGAGGATTTTCTGAGTGCCCGACATCCACAAATGGGGTTGTGCTCACAGCCCAACATTATGCAGGAAGATTGTCATTTGTCACAGAACACCAGGATTGGCAAATTCTCCACTGGAGCCCTGTGCTCTTCATAGATGAAAGCAGGTTCACACTGAGCACATGTGACAGATGTGACAGAGTCTGGAGACGCCGTGGAGAGCGATCTGCTGCCTTCAACATCCTTCAACATGACCGGTTTGGCAGTGCGTCAGTAATGGTGTAGGGTGGCATTTCTTTGGAAAGCCGCACAGCCCTCCATGTGCTCGCCAGAGGTAGCCCGACTGCCATTAGGTACCGAGATGAGATCCTCAGACCCCTTGTGAGACCATATGCTGGTGCGGTTGGCCCTGGGTTCCTCCTAATGCAGGACAATGCCAGATGTGGCTGGAGTGTCAGCAGTTCCTGCAAGATGAAGGCATTGAAGCTATTGACTGGCCTGCCCGTTCCCCAGACCTGAATCCGATTGAACCAGAGGCGTAGCTAGGGGTTCAGCCTAGGGGGGGCGAGACATCTGAGTGGGCCCCTAACCTCTGATTACAACTATGGTGATGCACCCTAATAGTGGACGTAGGAGAACGTCAGCAGATGATCCTGCTGCAACTAAAAAAAAAAAAAACATCTCCACAAGACCAATAATGATATTACCGCCATATTGTGACCATATAGGGGTAGATACCAGTCCTACAAAGCATACAAGTGATAACAGCACAGTTACAGATGATGACTTACCACTGACGTTCTTTCTGATGGAATCGTTCACTTTTCCCGCCTTTTCCATCTGGTCCAGACCGACATGGCGACTTCTCCACCCAGGACTCGTCTGCAGAAATTACAACAAAGACACATTTCACTTCTCATATTCCAGCCATCACCATCTATTCCCAACCTGCACAAACCCCTCATCCTGCTGATACCCCAAATACTGAGCCGCTGCTGCCGTATGTGTCCCTATTACTGTCCCTGATACCCCAATACTGAGCCGCTGCCGCCATATGTGTCCCTATTACTGCACCTGATACCCCAATACTGAGCCGCTGCTGCCGTATGTGTCCTATTACTGCCCCTGATACCCCAATACTGAGCCGCTGCTGCCGTATGTGTCCCTATTACTGCCCCTGATACCCCAATACTGAGCCGCTGCTGCCGTATGTGTCCCTATTACTGCCCCTGATACCCCACTACTGAGCCGCTGCTGCCGTATGTGTCCCTATTATTGCCCCTGATACCCCAATACTGATCCTCTGCTGCCATATGTGTCCCTATTACTGCAGCTGATACCCCAATACTGAGCCCCGGCTGCCGTATGTGTCCCTATTACTGCACCTGCTGTGTGGTACAAATGCAATGCTCCTCATACTGCATCACATAGTAATGCCACCACTGTGCCCTTACATAGTACAATGTCTCCTTTGTGCTCTCACAGTAGCCCCAAACTCTTTACAGGCCCCCACAGTAGTCCCCACACTGTATATAGGCCCCTACAATGTATGATGGCCCGACAGCAACCTTCAAACTGTATAGTGACCCCTGCGTTAGCTCCCACACTGTATAATGACTCCTGCCTTAGGTCCCACGCTGTGTAACGGCTTCCACATTATCTACCACACTTTATAATGACCCCTCCATTAGCTTCCACACTGTATAATGACCCCTGCATTAGTGTCCATGCTGTATAATGACCCCCGCATTAGCTTGCACGCTGTATAATGGAACCCGCTGTAGCTCCCACTCCTTGGATTCTGGTCACTGTCTGTCCCTCTCTGGGGGCTGATACTTGCACAGCCCTGAAATATATGACAAAGACATAAATAGAAGAAACAGCCAGTGGGTGTGTATAGAGGCCATCATATGGGTATAGCTCCCTGAATGTGTCCAGATAACCCTAAAGGAATACTCTTGTCTGGACAAGACCCCAAAGAGGGAAATGGAAATGAGGGAATCAGAAAAAAGAGGGGGAGGTAGAATATTACCCATCTAAAGAAAAAAGTACACCCCCTGGCTCTTCTGTTCCTTTTTCCTCTTCTCCCCCTTGGGGATCTTGTGGTCTAGACTGAGTATATGTAAATGGACACGCACCCATATGTGATTTTCTATATGCACCTACTTGCTGTTTCTATTTTCTTCTGTCTGGCTATTTTTCATCTTAATATATACTTACCTTGTAATGTCTTCACATCCTGTTCCGTCCAGATGTGTCCAGATCCCAGAATTCTAAGAGGCGGAAGTTCACCGACCACCATATTGGAACACCCAAGTGATGGGTGTCTCAATTTGGAAACTGTTTACGATACCAGCCTCTTGCGCGGTACTACCAGCTGAACACCGTCCACCACACACACTGTATATGCCGTACGCACCACACACCCACACACACTGTATACGCCGTAGGCAGTACACACACACACTTTATACTCATCCTCTTGAGAGGTACCACCAGCGGAACACCGTTGCAAACATGCCACTGCCGGGATCAGCCGAATTACTCACTGACCGCCGCCATCTTTGTACAAGAGGAGCGCAGAGTGTTGTGAATTCTGTGGCTGAGTTCACTTCTGTGGTCACAAGTGGTATTGCAGTCTCTGGGCTTCCTCCCTCAGGTGTTTTGGTGAGCTCGTTGGCTGCCTTGCTATTTAGCTCCACCTGAGTCTGTCTTCCTTGCTCCTTGTCAATGTTCCAGTGTTGGATCTGAGCTACTGTATCTTTCCTTGGGCCTGCTGCTCTGCTAGATAAGTGCTTCTAGTTTGTTTTCTGTTTTTTTCTGTCCAGCTTGCTATTGTCTTTTGCTGGAAGCTCTGAGAAGCAGAGGGGTGCACCGCCGTGCTGTTAGTTCGGCACGGTGGGTCTTTTTGCCCCTTTGCGTGGTTTTCGTTTTAGGGTTTTTTGTAGACTGCATAGTTCTCTTTGCTATCCTCGCTCTGTCTAGAATATCGGGCCTCACTTTGCTGAATCTATTTCATTCCTACGTTTGTCTTTTCATCTTGCTAACAGTCATTATATGTGGGGGGCTGCCTATTCCTTTGGGGTATTTCTCTGAGGTAAGTCAGGCTTGTATTTCTATCTTCAGGCTAGTCAGCTCCTCAGGCAGTGCCGAGTTGCATAGGTAGTTGTTAGGCGCAATCCACTGCTGCTTATAGTTGTGTGAGGATAGATCAGGTACTGCAGTCTACAGAGATTCCACGTCTCGGAGCTCGTCCTATTGTTTTTGGTTATTGCCAGATCTCTGTATGTGCGCTGATTACTGCACGCTGTGTTGCCTGATTGCCAGCCATAACAGTACAAGGAGCCACACCAATGATTCCCAATAGAGGGAAAAAAGAAATCCTGACATCATTTTTTTTTCTTAGCTCTGTCTTCAGTCTTTTTTTTCCCCTAGACATTAGAGTGCTTCAGGACACAGCTGTGGACATGGATATTCAGGCTCTGTGCTCCTCAATGGATAATCTCGTTGTAAATGTACAAAAGATTCAAGATACTATTGATCAGAAATCGATGCTAGAACCAAGAATTCCGATTCCTGATTTGTTTTTTGGTGACAGAACTAAGTTCCTGAGCTTCAGAAATAATTGTAAGCTATTTTTGGCCTTGAAACCTCATTCTTCTGGTAACCCTATTCAACAGATTTTGATTATTATTTCTTTTTTGCGCGGCGACCCACAGGACTGGGCGTTTTCTCTTGCACCAGGAGATTCTGCATTGAGTAATGTTGATGCATTTTTCCTGGCGCTCGGATTGCTTTACGATGAGCCTAATTCAGTCAATCAGGCTGAGAAAAATCTGCTGGCTTTATGCCAGGGTCAGGATGATGTAGAAGTATATTGTCAGAAATTTAGGAAATGGTCAGTACTCACTCTGTGGAATGAATCTGCACTAGCGGCTTTGTTCAGAAAGGGTCTCTCTGAAGCTCTTAAGGATGTAATGGTGGGATTTCCTATGCCTGCTGGTTTGAATGAGTCTATGTCCTTGGCCATTCAGATCGGTCGTCGCTTGCGCGAGCGTAAATCTGTGCACCATCTGGCGGTACTGCCTGAGAGTAAACCTGAGCCTATGCAGTGCGACAGGACTATGACTAGAGTAGAACGGCAAGAACACAGACGTCTGAACAGACTGTGTTTCTATTGTGGTGATTCTACTCATGCTATTTCTAATTGTCCTAAACGCACTAGGCGGTTCGATAGCTCTGCCGTTATTGGTACTGTACAGTCCAAATTCCTTTTGTCCATTACCTTAATGTGCTCTTTGTCATCGTATTCTGTCATGGCGATTGTGGATTCAGGCGCTGCCCTGAATCTGATGGATTTGGATTATGCTAAACGTTGTGGATTTTTCTTGGAGCCTTTGCGGTGTCCTATTCCGTTGAGAGGAATTGATGCTACACCTTTGGCCAAGAATAAGCCTCAGTACTGGGCCCAGCTGACCAGGTGCATGGCTCCTGCACATCAGGAAGTTATTCGCTTTCTGGTACTGCATAATTTGCATGATGTGGTCGTGTTGGGGTTGCCATGGCTACAAACCCATAATCCAGTATTGGATTGGAACTCTATGTCGGTAACCAGCTGGGGTTGTCAGGGAGTACATGGTGATGTTCCATTTTTGTCTATTTCGTCATCCATTCCTTCTGACATCCCAGAGTTCTTGTCGGACTTTCAGGATGTATTTGAAGAGTCCAAGTCTGATGCCCTACCTCCGCATAGGAATTGTGATTGTGCTATCGATTTGATTCCTGGTAGTAAATTCCCTAAGGGTCGTTTATTTAATTTGTCCGTACCTGAACACACCGCTATGCGCAGTTATGTGAAGGAGTCCCTGGAGAAGGGACATATTCGCCCATCGTCGTCACCATTGGGAGCAGGGTTCTTTTTTGTAGCCAAGAAGGATGGTTCGCTAAGACCGTGTATTGATTACCGCCTTCTTAATAAGATCACTGTTAAGTTTCAGTATCCCTTGCCATTGATTTCTGACTTGTTTGCTCGGATTAAGGGGGCTAGTTGGTTTACTAAGATTGATCTTCGTGGTGCGTATAATCTGGTGAGAATCAGGCAGGGAGATGAATGGAAAACGGCATTTAATACGCCCGAGGGTCATTTTGAGTATCTGGTGATGCCGTTCGGACTTGCCAATGCTCCATCTGTTTTTCAGTCTTTTATGCATGACATTTTCCGTGAGTATCTGGATAAATTCTTGATTGTTTACTTGGATGACATTTTGATCTTCTCAGATGATTGGGAGTCTCATGTGAAGCAAGTCAGAATGGTTTTCCAGGTACTGCGTGCTAATTCCATGTTCGTGAAGGGATCAAAGTGTCTCTTCGGTGTGCAGAAAGTTTCATTTTTGGGGTTCATCTTTTCCCCTTCTACTATCGAGATGGATCCGGTTAAGGTTCAGGCCATCCAGGATTGGACTCAGCCGACATCTCTAAAAAGTCTGCAGAAATTCCTGGGCTTTGCTAATTTTTATCGTCGCTTCATCTGTAATTTTTCTAGCATTGCCAGACCATTGACCGATTTGACCAAGAAGGGTGCTGATTTGGTTAATTGGTCTTCTGCTGCCGTGGAAGCTTTTCAGGAGTTGAAGCGTCGTTTTTGCTGTGCCCCTGTGTTGTGTCAACCTGATGTTTCTCTTCCGTTCCAGGTCGAGGTTGATGCTTCTGAGATTGGTGCAGGGGCGGTTTTGTCACAGAGAGGTTCTGGTTGCTCAGTGTTCAAACCATGTGCTTTCTTTTCCAGGAAATTTTCTGCTGCTGAGCGTAATTATGATGTGGGCAACCGAGAGTTGCTGGCCATGAAGTGGGCATTCGAGGAGTGGCGTCATTGGCTTGAGGGTGCTAAGCATCGCGTGGTGGTATTGACTGATCATAAGAACTTGACTTATCTCGAGTCTGCCAAGCGCTTGAATCCTAGACAGGCCCGTTGGTCGTTATTTTTTGCTCGTTTTGATTTTGTGATTTCATACCTTCCGGGCTCTAGAAATGTGAAGGCGGATGCTCTGTCTAGGAGTTTTGTGCCCGACTCTCCGGGGTTATCTGAGCCGGCGAGTATCCTCAAGGAAGGAGTCATTGTGTCTGCCATCTCCCCTGATTTGCGGAGAGTGTTGCAGAAATTTCAGGCTAATAAACCTGATCGTTGTCCGGCCGAGAGACTGTTCGTCCCTGTTAGGTGGACTAGTAAAGTTATCTCTGAACTTCATTGTTCGGTGCTGGCCGGTCATCCAGGAATCTTTGGTACCAGGGAGTTGGTTGCTAGATCCTTCTGGTGGCCATCTCTGTCACGGGATGTGCGTGCTTTTGTGCAGTCCTGTGGAATTTGTGCTAGGGCTAAGCCCTGCTGTTCACGTGCCAGTGGGTTGCTTTTGCCCTTGCCGGTCCCGAAGAGGCCTTGGACACATATTTCGATGGATTTCATTTCTGACCTTCCCGTTTCTCAAAAAATGTCGGTTATTTGGGTGGTCTGTGATCGCTTTTCTAAAATGGTCCATCTGGTGCCCTTGTTTAAATTGCCTTCCTCCTCTGATTTGGTGCCTTTGTTCTTCCAGCATGTGGTTCGTTTACATGGCATTCCTGAGAATATTGTTTCTGACAGAGGTTCCCAGTTTGTCTCGAGGTTCTGGCGAGCCTTTTGTGGTAGGATGGGCATTGACCTATCTTTCTCCTCGGCCTTCCATCCTCAGACTAATGGCCAGACCGAACGAACCAATCAGATCTTGGAAACATATCTGAGATGTTTTGTTTCCGCTGACCAGGATGATTGGGTGTCATTTTTGCCGTTGGCTGAGTTCGCCCTTAATAATCGGGCCAGCTCGGCTACCTTGGTCTCTCCATTTTTCTGCAATTCTGGGTTCCATCCTCGTTTCTCTTCAGGACAGGTTGAGTCTTCGGACTGTCCTGGTGTGGATTTTGTGGTGGACAGGTTGCAGCAGATCTGGACTCAGGTAGTGGACAATTTGACCTTGTCCCAGGAGAAGGCTCAGCTTTTCGCTAATCGCAGACGCCGTGTGGGACCCCGACTTCGTGTTGGGGATTTGGTTTGGTTATCTTCTCGTCATATTCCTATGAAGGTTTCCTCTCCTAAATTTAAACCTCGTTTTATTGGTCCGTATAGGATTTCTGAGATTCTCAATCCGGTGTCTTTTCGTCTGACCCTCCCAGACTCCTTTTCCATACATAATGTATTCCATAGGTCGTTGTTGAGGAGATACGTGGCACCTATGGTTCCATCTGTGGAGCCTCCTGCCCCTGTTTTGGTGGAGGGGGAATTGGAGTATATTGTGGAGAAGATTTTGGATTCTCGTGTCTCTAGACGGAAACTCCAGTATCTGGTCAAATGGAAGGGTTATGCTCAGGAAGATAATTCCTGGGTTTTTGCCTCTGATGTCCATGCCCCAGATCTTGTTCGTGCCTTTCATGTGGCTCATCCTGGTCGGCCTGGGGGTTCTGGTGAGGGTTCGGTGACCCCTCCTCAAGGGGGGGGTACTGTTGTGAATTCTGTGGCTGAGTTCACTTCTGTGGTCACAAGTGGTATTGCAGTCTCTGGGCTTCCTCCCTCAGGTGTTTTGGTGAGCTCGTTGGCTGCCTTGCTATTTAGCTCCACCTGAGTCTGTCTTCCTTGCTCCTTGTCAATGTTCCAGTGTTGGATCTGAGCTACTGTATCTTTCCTTGGGCCTGCTGCTCTGCTAGATAAGTGCTTCTAGTTTGTTTTCTGTTTTTTTCTGTCCAGCTTGCTATTGTCTTTTGCTGGAAGCTCTGAGAAGCAGAGGGGTGCACCGCCGTGCTGTTAGTTCGGCACGGTGGGTCTTTTTGCCCCTTTGCGTGGTTTTCGTTTTAGGGTTTTTTGTAGACTGCATAGTTCTCTTTGCTATCCTCGCTCTGTCTAGAATATCGGGCCTCACTTTGCTGAATCTATTTCATTCCTACGTTTGTCTTTTCATCTTGCTAACAGTCATTATATGTGGGGGGCTGCCTATTCCTTTGGGGTATTTCTCTGAGGTAAGTCAGGCTTGTATTTCTATCTTCAGGCTAGTCAGCTCCTCAGGCAGTGCCGAGTTGCATAGGTAGTTGTTAGGCGCAATCCACTGCTGCTTATAGTTGTGTGAGGATAGATCAGGTACTGCAGTCTACAGAGATTCCACGTCTCGGAGCTCGTCCTATTGTTTTTGGTTATTGCCAGATCTCTGTATGTGCGCTGATTACTGCACGCTGTGTTGCCTGATTGCCAGCCATAACAGCAGAGCACATGGGGTAGACAGGTCAAAGAAGAGAGCACAGACGGGGGAAAGAGAGAGTGGATAGGTGGGCGAGCACATGGGGGGGAGAGATTCTCAACGCTACAAAGCCTGACCCCATCGAGACATTACCGCCCTCCCAATGCGATAGCATCGGGTCTCCATATAGTAAATATATATTCATCCTCAACTTTTTTAATATAAGGTTTTACCTTTTATTTTTCATATTTTGTGTTTTTCTATTTTTCGTGTTTACCACCTTAGATTTACTGATATGAAATCATGCAGACACTGGTCTGATAGGATCCTGACCCAGGCTACAGGATAGAACATATATATGGGCTGGGGTCTTATCAGACCAGTGTCATTATATATATATATATATATATATATATATATATATATATATATATATATATATAATATACTAGATGGTGGCCCGATTCTAACGCATCGGGTATTCTAGAATATGCATGTCCACGTAGTATATTGCCCAGCCACGTAGTACATTGCCCAGCCACGTAGTATATTGCCCAGCCACGTAGTATATTGCCCAGCCACGTAATATATTGCCCAGCCACGTAGTATATTGCCCAGCCACGTAGTATATAGCAGAGCCACATAGTATATAGCAGAGCCACGTAGTATATTGTCCAGCCACGTAGTATATTGCCCAGCCACGTAGTATATTGCCCAGCCACGTAGTATATAGCAGAGCCACGTAGTATATAGCAGAGCCACGTAGTATATTGCCCAGCCACGTAGTATATTGCCCAGCCACGTAGTATATAGCAGAGCCATGTCGTATATAGCAGAGCCACATAGTATATTGCCCAGCACAGAGCCACGTAGTATAGAGACTTAAAAAACAAATAAACATATACTCACCTATAGCTCGTTGAAGTCCTGCTATACTCACCCTCCGCTGCCTTTCCCGCTTCTCTGGACGCTCCCGGGACCGCTCCATTGCAAGCGCACGCTTCCGCTCCCAGGGCTGGTGTGAGCAGGACCTATGATGACGTCGCGGTCACATGACCATGACGTCACGGCAGGTCCTTGTCGTACACCAGCCCTGGGAGCGGAAGCGGAAGCTGCTGCTTGCAATGGAGCGGTCCCGGGAGCGTCCAGAGAAGCGGGAAAGGCGGCGGAGGGTGAGTATAGCAGGTTTTTTTTTTTTTATTATTTTTAACATGACCTATTTTTACTATTGATGCTGCATAGGCAGCATCAATAGTAAATAGTTGGGGACACACAGGGTTAATAGCAGTGGTAACGGAGCGCATTACACCGCGGGCCATTACCGCTGCCATTAACCCTGTGTGAGCGGTGAGTGGAGGGGATTATGGAGCGGGCGCCGGGCAGTGAGTGCAGGTGAGCAGGGGAGGGACTAATCGGACTGTGGCCGTCGCTGATTGGTCGCGGCAGCCATGACAGGCAGCTGCCAAGACCAATCAGCGAATGAATAACCGTGGCAGAAGGAGACAGACAGACGGAAGTGACCCTTAGACAATTATGTATATATATATATACATATATATATATATATATACTGACAAGACTGGTCAGTAATGTGCACTCATAGACGTGACCCTGGCTGCAGGACCCCACACATGAGGATATTTGACTCTTTCCCATATATGGTATATATAGGTAAGAGACATACCGTATATCCTCATGTGTGGGGTCCTGCAGCCAGGGTCACGTCTATGAGTGCACATTACTGACCAGCTGCCATAAATCTTCAGTGCCTGTGCAGATACAGCACAGGAATCCTGCTGGGTGTTATCAGCAGAGCAGCAGATAGAGTAGAAGTGTGAGCTGTACTTACACCACTGTGTCCTGCTCCTCTCACTGGGAAAAGATGCTTCCTCCTGTCTGCTCTGCAGCAGACATGGCATGCCCACTCAGCGTGCACTGTGGGCATGTCTTCAGTATACTGGAGGCAGGCAGCTGTCAGGTACAGTGCTGGCCTGGAACTCAGCGTGTGCCGTGTATCAGCATGGGGGGGGGGGCTTTGGGGAATATGTTCCTCTCTCTTCAGCCACTGCCCGCGGTAGTGCAGGGAGAGATCATGTCTCCCTCTTCTCTACCGCAGGCTGTGCACGCTGATATAATTAAGTGTAGCATAGCTCCAGGTGGGCCCCTGTGAGCAGTGGGCCCGGGGCGACCGCACCCTCTGCCCCCCTGCTAGCTACGCTACTGGATTGAACACATCTGGGACAGCATGTCTCGCACCATCCACCAACGCCACATTGCACCACAGACTGTCCAGGAGTTGGCGGATGCTTTAGTCTAGGTCTAGGAGGAGATCCCTCAGGAGACCATCCTCCGCCTCATCAGGAGCATGCCCATGCATTATAGGGAGGTCATACAGGCACGTGGAGGCAACACACACACAACTGAACATCATTTCCTGGTCTTGAAGTATTTCCACTGAAGTTGGATCAGCCTGTAATTTGTTTTTCCACTTTGAGTATCATTCCAACTCCAGACCTCCGTGGGAAATTCATTTTGATTTACCTTGATCATTTTTATGTTTTATTGTTCTCAACATATTCCACTATGTAATGAATAAAGATTTGCAACTGAAATATTTCATTCAGTGATATTTAGGATGTGGAATTTTAGTGCTCCCTTTATTTTTTAGAGCAGTGTATGTTTTTTTGTAGAATTGTTTGTTTTATATGTGTGTATTTTACATGCATGTCTGTGTTTATATGTGTATAGTACATGATTCCCATAATCCTTAGTAAATCAGGCCGAAAAGCACTTCAATGTATTAGCTATTTACCACACTGATATGAAATTGTGCCATCACACTAAGAAGTGACCAAAAGAAGAGAAAAGTTATCAAAAAATATATCTTTATTTACTACATATGTATGCAAGAAAAAAATAGGATATAAGAAGACAGGGGACTGGAAAAAATAACCTCCAAATAAAATTGGGAGGGAACAACGAGATCTCTAAAAGGCCTGCACCGAGACAATGTTATTGGAAGAGAAAAGGATTACAACTATCCGAAATTAGAAAGGGCTAACAGCTGTGGAAGCTAAACACTATGAATCCAAAATAAACCTCCTTAATTATTATAAGTACAGGACAAAGTTATAAAAGTAAAAAAGGGGGTACATGGACAGGTGAAGACTCAACAGCCATATATAACCTCATTACCATTCCCTTGCAAACAGTCTCCAGGTTATTTCCCAGCACAAATCAAAGGGACATTCTATTGGTATGGAATATCAAAGTATTACCTGAAGAGAGCATGTGGTTGCTGCCAGGTAGTGTGGCCAGGGGAAGGTGCTGTGTCCTACCCAGCGCCCGACGAGCGCTGTTTCGCAACAATGCTTCTTCCAAAGGGGCGTGACAGGGATTAAAGTATGGGGAGTATTTATACCGGAGTGCCATAATGCTAAAGTGTCAATTAGGCAGGTGACACAATAACAATCTCTCTATCATGGCGTTCATAGTTGCGCATGTGACCGGAAATCACCCTCCTGGCAAAAGCGATTTCCGGGTAAGCGCTCAAGTGACACGCAGTGGAACACACCACGCCGCGGTCACATATGAAGCGCTCCCGGAAATCAGAGGATAATCCAAGGTCCGGCGCATGTGCAGGAAAGTCATGAATATGGGCAGAGTAAAGGGAGATATGGGTGGAACTCGCCGCAATTAAGAGTGATACGCAGCCCATTGCCGGAGAGAAGCATCGAGTCCGGCGCATGCGCGAAAATTTGAATGAAAACAGCCGGTGACGTGCGGTACCGTAATCGAATACCGGCACCTCTGGGAAGCTAGAGAGAAAAAGAGTATACCCGGCCAGAGCCTGAGAGGAAACATCACGGTAAGGGAAAGGATAAAAGGTTAGAAACGGACTGGACCTGGGAATCTGTGGGGAATCAAATCAAACAGATTACCTACCCACAGAGTAGAAAAAGGACACAGACATAAAATGAAATACTGTGAAGTGGAAAATGATAATGAAAACTGAATGAAAAACTACAGTTAAATTTATATATATATTAAAGTGACACCAGAACTAATAAAAAGAGGTGAATGAAAGGAGTGAATAAAGTGGGGAAGCTCCCAAAGGGCGAAAACAATAATGAAATAAAAATAATGTTAATAATACTAAAAAAGGACAAAAGTCTAATAAAATAGTGGGTTAACCCATACAGGTATGAAATAAAGTCCATAAGTCCATTGAAGGTGCAGAAATTTCTTCTATTCCGAGGAAATCCAGGAGCCACAAAAAGCACCGCAACATAAGGGCTACAACAAAAAGGGCCATCATAACGTTGTTATTGACTGAAAAAAGTCCATTAGCCCATTAAAGGTACAGGGTATCTTCTGTTCCAGAGGAGATCTGAGAGCCAGAAAAGCACCGCAACGTACTAAGGGCTACACCAAAAGGGACATTGTCCAGAGAAGATGACGCCTCACCATCATGAAGTTGAGGTTATATATGGCTGTTGGGTCTTCACCTGTCCATGTACCCCTTTTTAACTTTTATAACTTTGTCCTGTACTTATAATAATTAAGGAGGTTTATTTTGAATTCAGAGTGTTTAGCTTCCACAGCTGTTAACCATTTCTAATTTCAGATACTTGTAATCCTTTTCCCTTCCAATAACAGTGTCTCGGTGCAGGCCTTTTGGGGATCTTGCTGTTCCCTCCCCATTTTATTTAGAGGCTATTTTTTCCACTCTCCTGTCTTTTTAGATCCTGTTTTTTTCTTGCATACGTATGTAATAAATAAAGATATATTTTTTTTAGAACTTTTCTCTTCTTTTGGTCACTTCCTACTGTTATGGCACAATTTCATATCAGTTTGGTAAATAGCTTGTGTATAGTACATGTGTATGATACATGTGCATTACATGTGCATGTGTTTAGGTCTGTATGTTGTAGCCATTAAAACCAGTCCATGACTAGTGGAGCTTACAATCTAAGTTCCCTCACTCTCCCATCAAGGTTATTTAATGAAAGTCACATGCGATAAGTACCGTATATTTTTCGATTATACGAAGGATCCAGAGTATGTAGAGTCTTGCCAAACACGGGGATATAGAGATGTCATAGATAAATAAAAATCATCAAGCTGCCTGCCAAGAGCTCAAAGTGAAAGATAACCCTTATGGTAGGGAATTGCTTCAATAATTCTTTAAATATATTTGTTCATGCAGCTGATGAGAACTATAAGAAAAATATTAGGGTTAGGCCAGAGTCAACGTATGATTAGTGACATCACCAGCCTAGTTAGGTGACATCACCAGGCTCAAACGGTATTGGAAAGGTAAAGCATGGAAAGTCCAGGCTCTCAGTAGTCATACCAATCTAAATATTAAACATTGCCATCAGGGAAAAATTTCCAGGACTCAAATCTACCATGGAGACTCCGCTAGTATAGGAAGTAATGACCAAACCAATGTGAGGTCACTATCTTCCATACTAATATTACATGAATGATTACCCCAGCCCTGCCATAAAGGGTTCTTGTACTTTGAGCTCTTCTGACAAGCTTTATGAATAATGAGCACAAGGTACTTAACAACATCAGTATATTCTTCAAAACAAAATAAATAAAGACAAATTAGAAGGATATCCGTCCCTCACCTGCCATACCCTAGTGTGACTCTGGCCTTACAATGTTTCTATTTAGGCAATTTCCCAATAGAGATCTAAAAACTCATAGCTGAAAGGTCAGTTCCACAGCAGAGCAGAGTATTTCAGCTAGAGAGGACTGGACTATAATTATGAAGTGAGGAGCGGAATGAAGTGATTGGTCACCACCTCCCCCCATTCAGTTGGCGGAGGAGCAGGCCCACAGCAGAACAGAGTATTTCAGGAAAGGAGTGTGCTGATCTTGTAGGGGGCAGTATCCTGTTCACTCCTAACTAAGGTTGAGCATTCCGATACCGCAAGTATCGGGTATCGGCCGATATTCGCGGTATCGGAATTCCGATACCGAGTTCTGATACTTTCAGTATATCGGATACCGGAATCGGAAGTTCCCATAAGGCAAAGTCCCGGTTTTATTTAATTCAGGCAATGAGGAATGATTACAAGTGTGGGCACATCCTGTTCTGCATGGTGGGCATGTAACTACTGGCATGGCTGTGATTGGCTGCTGAAATGATGTCACGATGCCCTATAAAAGTCGCCGCCGCCATTTTAGGTTCACTCTGCTGTGAATTCAGTTAGGGACAGGTCGCTGTGTTCTGACTGAGGGCCAGTTTAGAGATAGCGATTTGCTTCATTGTGCTTTACCTAGGCTAATTTAGCAACCGCTGTGTGAGAACCTTGCTTTTGCCTTGCAGCGCTGTTCACAGCTGTCTGCAAGGTCTCTGTGTGTGTGAGTGCAGCTCACTCTGTAGTCTGTCCACAGCTACAGCCGGTCGTGGTCAGTTCAGGGTGCGTCACTGCCTCATACTGCTCAATCCATTGTCCTTTATTGCAATTAGTGCAGCCTGCTGCACATTTTTTTAAATTTATTCTATTAGTGGCTTTCCATCCGTATCCTGCTAGAGTGTGGAAAAACACTATATAGGATTAGATAGAGGACCTTTTCTTGGCCTTGCAGCGCCGTTCTCGGCTGCCTGCATGGTCTGTGTGTGAGTGCAGCTCACTCTGTAGTGTCTGTTCTGCGAAACAAACCAAAAGTTTATAAAGTTCACCAAACACTCCACCTTATAGTTGTGTAGGCCAAATTAGCTCATATTAAAGTGTAGTCCACACTTTATAAAATTAGTGTTTCTTATACCTGTTAGCAGCTGTTCAGGAATAAGCACACTAAGCCCTTAGTACTTTTCTGCCTATCTTTATCAGTCTACCAAGATGAAGAAGGCAGGGAGTAAGGCACATGGTTGTGGGCATGGAGCAGGGAGAGGACATGGGGATTCTGTGCCTGCTGCGGGCAATGGTGACTCATCATCCCCCAGTTTTAGCAGGGAACAGACCTTCATGCGCAGCTTTGTAGGAGCTCGCTGTACCCCGCTGCTGCAGGACGAACAAATTGAAGCCGTTCTCGGAAGGATGGCATCGACTTCAATTAGTGCCACATCCTCTCAGGCAGAGAGCACTGAAGAGCAACCATCTGTCTCTTCACCACCTGCCAAATTGCCCAGGCATTCAGAGAGCCCAGGACAGGAGCCATCTCTACTTCTGTTCTCTGAATCTCTTGGCTTGGAAATAGGGGGTCAGCCAAGCAGCATTCTAGAATCTGAAGAAGAGGCAGTATGCAGTGATGCCCAACAGCTTTGTCTCTCTGAATCTGAAGAGGCGGGTGGGACAGTGCCTCCGGTCAGCACACCTCAATACGCATCTGATGATGAGACTCAGGTGCCATTTTCTGGGGCGTACTCTGCTGCCGAGACTACCCAGGAGAAGCAGTTAGTGGAAGAGGTTAGCGTAGATGATGAGGTCCTTGACCCATCATGGCATGAGGTACAGGAAGGTGGTGGGAGCTGCTCTGAGGAAGAGATTCCCCAAATGGCCCAAAGAGGGAGAAGGAAGGGGAAGACTGCGTTGCCTGTAGCCTCCACTTCGGCACCCATTAGGAGCATGCCTCTTCCGAAAGCCAAAGCGGGCGCTCCCAAGACTTGCAGTGCCTGGTCCTTTTTTGACACAGTTGCAGCTGACATTTGCTTTGACAAATGCAAGCTGTGTAATCAGAAAATCAAACGAGGGAAAAGTGTCAGATACCTCATTACCACAAATTTGTGGAAACATGTGCGGACCAAGCACGCGGTGGAGTTACAAAAACACACTGCAGACCTAGGCCAACCTACAGCGGCACCTACCAACTCTTCAGCTCGTGTTGTAGCTTCTTCCTCCAGCTCACACACAGCTGGTTTGGCTTCCTTACAGGTAGGGTTAAGCGAAACGGATCGTTCATTTTCAAAAGTCGCCGACTTTTGGCAAAGTCGGGTTTCATGAAACCCGACCCGACCCCTGTGCAGGGTCGGCCATGCGGTACGCGACTTTCGCGCCAAAGTCGCGTTTCAATGACGCGAAAAGCGCCATTTCTCAGCCAATGAAGGTGGACGCAGAGTGTGGGCAGCGTGATGACATAGGTCCTGGTCCCCACCATCTTAGAGAAGGGCATTGCAGTGATTGGCTTGCTGTCTGCGGCATCACAGGGGCTATAAAGGGGCGTTCCCGCCGTCCGCCATCTTACTGCTGCTGATCTGAGCGTAGGGAGAGGTTGCTGCCGCTTCGTCAGAAGCAGGGATAGCGTTAGGCAGGGTCCATTAACCACCAAACCGCTTGTGCTGTAGCGATTTCCACTGTCCAACACCACCTTTGTTTGCAGGGACAGTGGAAGCTACATTTTTTTTCCTCAGCGCTGTAGCTCATTGGGCTGCCCTAGAAGGCTCCCTGATAGCTGCATTGCTGTGTGTACGCCGCTGTGCAAACCAACTGCTTTTTTCAAAGCACAAATCCTGTTGTTCCTTCCTTTCTGCACAGCTATCTTGTTTGTTTGTCCACACTTTTTATTTCATTTGTGCAGCAGTCCACTCCTTATTGCTGCCTGCCATACCTGGCTGAGATTACTGCAGGGAGATAGTAATTGTAGGACAGTCCCTGTGTTTTTTTTTTTTTTTAATTCTCCCTTTAAAAAAAAGCTGTGGGAGATTAAGATTGGCATTTCTGCTCGAGTGCCATCCCTGTCTGTGCCATCTCACATAGTGGGCCATAGAAAGCCTAATTTTTTTTTCTGTTTTTTTTTGTGGGGTTTCTAAATCCTCCCTGAAAAAAAACAAACAGTGGGAGATTAATATTGGCCTTTGGGCTTGTGTGCCAGTCCTGAGCGTGCCATCTCTCTCTCAAATAGTGGGCCATAGAAAGCCTATTTATTTTTTTTTATTGGTTTTATACATTCTCCCTGAAAAAAAAAAAAACAGTGGGAGATTAATATTGCCCCTTGGGCTTGTGTGCCAGTCCTGAGTGTGCCATCTCTCTGTCAAATAGTGGGCCATAGAAAGCCTATTTATTTTTTTTCATTGGTTGTATAAATTCTCCCTGAAAAAAATAAAAACAGTGGGAGATTAATATTGCCCTTTGGGCTTGTGTGCCAGTCCTGAGCGTGCCATCTCTCTGTGAAATAGTGGGCCATAGAAAGCCTATTTATTTTTTTTCATTGGTTGTATAAATTCTCCCTGAAAAAAATAAAAACAGTGGGAGATTAATATTGCCCTTTCGGCTTGTGTGCCAGTCCTGAGCGTGCCATCTCTCTGTGAAATAGTGGGCCATAGAAAGCCTATTTATTATTTTTTCATTGGTTTTATAAATTCTCCCTGAAAAAAAAAAACAGTGGGAGATTAATATTGGCCTTTGGGCTTGTGTGCCAGTCCTGAGCGTGCCATCTCTCTCTCAAATAGTGGGCCATAGAAAGCCTATTTATTTATTGGTTTTATACATTCTCCCTGAAAAAAAAAAACAGTGGGAGATTAATATTGCCCTTTGGGCTTGTGTGCGAGTCCTGAGCGTGCCATCTCTCTGTCAAATAGTGGGCCATAGAAAGCCTATTTATTTTTTTTCATTGGTTGTATAAATTCTCCCTGAAAAAAATAAAAACAGTGGGAGATTAATATTGCCCTTTGGGCTTGTGTGCCAGTCCTGAGCGTGCCATCTCTCTGTGAAATAGTGGGCCATAGAAAGCCTATATGTTTTTTTTTCATTGGTTGTATAAATTCTCCCTGAAAAAAATAAAAACAGTGGGAGATTAATATTGCCCTTTCGGCTTGTGTGCCAGTCCTGAGCGTGCCATCTCTCTGTGAAATAGTGGGCCATAGAAAGCCTATTTATTATTTTTTCATTGGTTTTATAAATTTTCCCTGAAAAAAAAAAACAGTGGGAGATTAATATTGCCCTTTGGGCTTGTGTGCCAGTCCTGAGCGTGCCATCTCTCTGTGAAATAGTGGGCCATAGAAAGCCTATTTATTTTTTTTCATTGGTTGTATAAATTCTCCCTGAAAAAAATAAAAACAGTGGGAGATTAATATTGCCCTTTCGGCTTGTGTGCCAGTCCTGAGCGTGCCATCTCTCTGTGAAATAGTGGGCCATAGAAAGCCTATTTATTATTTTTTCATTGGTTTTATAAATTTTCCCTGAAAAAAAAAAACAGTGGGAGATTAATATTGCCCTTTGGGCTTGTGTGCCAGTCCTGAGCGTGCCATCTCTCTGTCAAATAGTGGGCCATAGAAAGCCTATTTATTTATTTTTTTCATTGGTTGTATAAATTCTCCCTGAAAAAAAAAACAGTGGGAGATTAATATTGGCCTTTGGGCTTGTGTGCCAGTCCTGAGCGTGCCATCTCTCTCTCAAATAGTGGGCCATAGAAAGCCTATTTATTTATTTTTTTATTGGTTTTATACATTCTCCCTGAAAAAAAAAAAAACAGTGGGAGATTAATATTGCCCTTTGGGCTTGTGTGCGAGTCCTGAGCGTGCCATCTCTCTGTCAAATAGTGGGCCATAGAAAGCCTATTTATTTTTTTTCATTGGTTGTATAAATTCTCCCTGAAAAAAATAAAAACAGTGGGAGATTAATATTGCCCTTTGGGCTTGTGTGCCAGTCCTGAGCGTGCCATCTCTCTGTGAAATAGTGGGCCATAGAAAGCCTATTTATTATTTTTTCATTGGTTTTATAAATTTTCCCTGAAAAAAAAAAACAGTGGGAGATTAATATTGCCCTTTGGGCTTGTGTGCCAGTCCTGAGCGTGCCATCTCTCTCTCAAATAGTGGCCCATAGAAAGCCTATTTATTTTTTTTTCATTGGTTTTATAAATTCTCCCTGAAAAAAAAAACAGTGGGAGATTAATATTGGCCTTTGGGCTTGTGTGCCAGTCCTGAGCGTGCCATCTCTCTCTCTCAGATAGTGGGCCATAGAAAGCCTATTTGTTTTTGTTTTTTGTTTGGTTTCTAAATTCTCTCTGAAAAAAATCACTTTTTTTTATTTTGTTTTCTAAATTCTTCCTTAAAAAATCATTTTTTTTTGTGTTTATAAATTCTCCCTGAAAAAATAAAAAAAAACAGTGGGAGATTAATATTGGCCTTTCTGCTTGTGTGCCAGTCCTGACACCTGGGTGTGCCATCTCTCTCTCTCAGATAGTGGGCCATAGAAAGCCTATTTGTTTTGTTTTTTTGTTTGGTTTCTAAATTCTCTCTGAAGAAATCACTTTTTTTATTTTGTTTTCTAAATTCTTCCTTAAAAAATCATTTTTTTTTGTGTTTATAAATTCTCCCTGAAAAAATAAAAAAAAACAGTGGGAGATTAATATTGGCCTTTCTGCTTGTGTGCCAGTCCTGACTCCTAGGTGTGCCATCTCTCTCTCTCAGATAGTGGGCCATAGAAAGCCTATTTGTTTGTTTTTTTGTTTGGTTTCTAAATTCTCTCTGAAAAAATCACTTTTTTTATTTTGTTTTCTAAATTCTTCCTTAAAAAATCATTTTTTTTTTGTGTTTCTAAATTCTCCCTGAAAAAATAAAAAAAAACCGTGGGAGATTAATATTGGCCTTTCTGCTTGTGTGCCAGTCCTGACTCCTGGGTGTGCCATCTCTCTCTCTTAGATAGTGGGCCATAGAAAGCCTATTTGTTTTATTTTTTTGTTTGGTTTCTAAATTCTCTCTGAAAAAATCATTTTTTTTATTTTGTTTTCTAAATTCTTCCTTAAAAAATCTTTTTTTTTTCTGGGTTTCTAAATTCTCCCTGAAAATATAAAAACAAACAGTGGGAGATTAATATTGACATTTGTGCTTGAGTGACAGTCCTGCGTGTGTGGCATCTCTCTCATTTGCTGCCACCAAAAACAGAGTGTGTAACATTGTGCCTGCTTTTCCTTGCGGTGTCACCCACCTGTAAAGGGGTATCTAAATCATACTGAAGTTATAGCTCACCGTGTAAGTTGTTTGACAGCAACAAATACCGTTAGTTTGGTTACGTTTTTAAAACAATGAGGAAGTCTGGTGGAAGAGGTCGTGGCCGGGGGCATTCATTGTCAGCTGGTAATGAGGGTAGTGGTAGTGGTGGAGCATCAGGTGGTCGTGGTAAAAAAAATATTGCACCTAAGTCTGGAGCTGTGGAGCCAGGTTCGTCATCTGGCTACACAAGGCCTCGAACACTCCCTTTTCTGGGAGTAGGAAAACCGCTTTTAAAGCCGGAGCAGCAAGAGCAAGTTTTGGCTTACCTTGCTGACTCAGCCTCTAGCGCTTTTGCCTCCTCTTTTGAAACTGGTAATTGTAAAAGCAGCGCGTCGTTAGTGGATGTTCACGGTCAGGGACAAGTCGCTACCATCCCTGGCTTAGAATGTGAAGCAGTTAACAGGCCATGCCCATTACAAGTTAAATCTGACATGGAGTGCACTGATGCACAGCCACAGCCAGACTACTATGCTGGTCCTTTGACTCAGACCACAACATTGCCCTCGCAGGGTACTGATCCAGAATCAGACCCTGATGAGACTATGTTGCCCTGTCACGAACACTCTACCACCGACTTACACGGTGACACAGACGGAGTTGCGCACGAGCTAGAAGAGGAGGTTATAGATGACCCAGTTGTTGACCCCGATTGGCAGCCATTGGGGGAACAGGGTGCAGGCGGCAGTAGTTCTGAAGCGGAGGAGGAGGGGCAGCAGCAGGCATCAACATCGCAACAGGTTCCATCTGCCGGGCCCGTATCTGGCCCAAAACGCGTGGCAAAGTAAAATCCTGTTGGAGGACAGCATAGCCATCCGGTTAAAGCTCAGTCTGCAATGCCTGAAAAGGGATCCGATGCTAGAAAGAGTGCAGTCTGGCATTTTTTTAAACAACATCCAATTGATCAGCGCAAAGTCATCTGTCAAAAATGTTCAACTACCTTAAGCAGAGGTCAGAATCTGAAAAGTCTCAATACAAGTTGCATGCATAGACATTTAACCACCATGCATTTGCAAAAGCCTGGACTAACTACCAAACGTCCCTTAAGGTTGTAGCACCCTCGGCCAATGAAGCTAGTCAGCAACGCTTCATCCCTTCCGGCAGTGTAGGGCCACCATTTTCCGCACCACCTGCAGTATCTGTGCAGGTTTCTTTGCCAGGCCAAAGCAGTCAGGGTCAGGGAATCACCAGTTTCTTAGTAGGAAACACTGCATCTAGGGCACCGGCGGCAACAATACCATCTCCCACCGTCTCTCAGTCTGCCATGTCCACCGGCACCCCCGCTAGTTCCACGATCTCCAGCTCTCCAGTCCAGCTCACCCTACATGAGACTCTGGTTAGAAAAAGGAAGTACTTAGCCTCGCATCCGCGTACACAGGGTTTGAATGCCCACATAGCTAGACTAATCTTGTTAGAGATGATGCCCTACCGGTTAGTTGAAAGCGAAGCTTTCAAAGCACTGATGGACTACGCTGTACCACGCTACGAGCTACCCAGTCGACACTTCTTTTCCAGAAAAGCCATCCCAGCCCTCCACCAGCATGTTAAAGAGCGCATCGTCCATGCACTCAGGCAATCTGTGAGTACAAAGGTGCACCTGACAACAGATGCATGGACCAG
This sequence comes from Ranitomeya imitator, assembly GCF_032444005.1. Taxonomy (NCBI): domain Eukaryota; kingdom Metazoa; phylum Chordata; class Amphibia; order Anura; family Dendrobatidae; genus Ranitomeya; species Ranitomeya imitator. The sequence goes on along the minus strand of NC_091283.1, from coordinate 417,184,213 downwards.
TAGGCATGGCCAGGGACGTTACGTGTCCATCACGGCACACTGGGTGAATGTTGTGGATGCAGGGTCCACAGGGGACAGCAATTTTGGGACAGTTCTGCCTAGCCCACGGTCTAGGAAACAGTTGGCTGTAGCCGTTCGCACCCCCTCCTCCTCCTCCTCGTCCTCCTGCAGAAGCGAGAGCTCGTCCACAGACCGCAGTCGCACAACCACTCCATCCGCAGCTGCCACTGTTGCACACCAGGTCTCCCATTATGGGGCAGCTACTGGCAAGCGTCAGCAGGCTGTATTGGCTATGAAGTGCTTGGGCAACAACAGACACACCGCGGAAGTTCTGTCCGAGTTCTTGCAGAAAGAAAGGCAGTCGTGGCTGGGCATAGTAGATCTTGAGGCAGGCAAGGTAGTGAGTGATAACGGAAGGAATTTCATGGCTGCCATCTCCCTTTCCCAACTGAAACACATTCCTTGCCTGGCTCACACCTTAAACCTGGTGGTGCAGTGCTTCCTGAAATGTTATCCGGGGTTATCCGACCTGCTCCTCAAAGTGCGTGGACTTTGCTCACATATCCGCCGTTCGCCCGTACACTCCAGCCGTATGCAGACCTATCAGCGGTCTTTGAACCTTCCCCAGCATCGCCTAATCATAGACGTTGCAACAAGGTGGAACTCAACACTGCACATGCTTCAGAGACTGTGCGAACAGAGGCGGGCTGTTATGTTTTTGTGGGAGGATACACATACACGGGCAGGCAGTAGGATGGCAGACATGGAGTTGTGAGGTGTGCAGTGGTCGAAGATACAAGACATGTGTCAAGTCCTTCAGTGTTTTGAGGAATGCACATGGCTGGTTAGTGCAGACAACGCCATAATAAGCATGAGCATCCCCCTAATGCGTCTGCTGATGCAAAGTTGGACGCGCATAAAGGATCAGGCGTCTGCAGCAGAGGAAGAGGAAAGCCTTGATGACAGTCAGCCATTGTCTGGCCAGGGCAGTGTACAGGACGAGGTAGCAGGCGAAGAGGAGGAGGAGGATGAGGAGGATGATGGGGATGATTATATTTTTAATGAGGAAGCTTTTCCAGGGCCACTGGAAATTGCTGGCGTGGCAAGGCTGGGTTCGGGTTTTTTGAGGGACACAAGTGACGTAGATTTGCCTGAAACTGCCCCTCAACCAAGCACAACCGCAGATTTGACAACTGGAAGTTTGGCCCACATGGCGGATTATGCCTTACGTATCCTCAAAAGGGACACACGCATTACTAAAATGATGAACGATGACGATTACTGGTTGGCCTGCCTCCTTGATCCTCGCTATAAAGGCAAATTGCAAAATATAATGCCACATGAGAACTTGGAACTAATATTAGCAACCAAACAATCAACTCTTGTTGACCGTTTGCTTAAGGCATTCCCAGCACACAGCGCCCGTGATCGTTCTCACACGAGCTGCAGGGGCCAGCAGACCAGAGGTGTTAGAGGGGCTGAAATCAGAAGTGGCGTTGGACAGAGGGGTTTTCTGACCAGGTTGTGGAGTGATTTTGCTATGACCGCAGACAGGACAGGTACTGCAGCATCAATTCAAAGTGACAGGAGACAACATTTGTCCAGTATGGTTACTAACTATTTTTCATCCCTTATCGACGTTCTCCCTCAACCGTCATTCCCATTTGATTACTGGGCATCCAAATTAGACACCTGGCCAGAATTGGCAGAATATGCATTGCAGGAGCTTGCTTGCCCGGCAGCTAGTGTCCTATCCGAAAGAGTATTCAGTGCTGCAGGTTCAATATTAACCGAAAAAAGGACTCGTCTGGCTACCCAAAATGTAGATGATCTAACCTTCATTAAAATGAACCACAACTGGATTTCGAAATCTTTTGCCCCACCTTGCCCGGCCGACACCTAGCTTTCCTATGAAAAGGTCTTGCCTGTGGGCTATTCTGAATGACTTTTCCAATCTCGTAATTTGCAGCATCTGATTGTCCAGCATACGACATGTTTACACCTCCCTAAATGGCCAAACTCCCCACACGGGGCCGTGGTATCGCCACTTGGCGCCAGCACCCGTGAGAGTGCTGTTTGTCTGAAGAGGTGGGTGTGCCCGCTTTTGGTCGACGGCACTGCCACTGGGTCCCTCATAGTACAATAAAGTGTCTCTGGCGGTGGTGGTGCGCACCCAACGTCAGACATACTGTTGTAACACGAGGGGCCCTGGGCCTGTACCGCCGGCCACAAGAGAGTTCCCCCACCCCCAGCTCAAACATTGCTAAACCACTTGCACAATTATCTCTCACAGTTCCACCAATGTTTAGTCTATGCGCTGACATCCGTAAATTCCTGCCACTGACAATACCATTGTGTTGACATGTATGATGGTACTTAACATAGTCAGGGGCAGTGGCCTATATTTACCCAAGTAAATACTTTGTGCCAAATTACTAGGTCTGAAACTACGCAGAGGAGCCCACCCCAGTACCGAATGATTGCACCCTTTGGTGGTTTCGTTTTGTTGTTATGCGAGAGATTAACATGTATTTATTGTTTGGGACTACTAACTGGCAGACACTCATTACAATCGGCCTCCGCTGACAGCACCAATGCTGCCCGTGTACCCCTGGAACCAATTATAAATTGCCTACAGCCCAATTTTTTTTATGTTAGGCCTTCGAAGCCTGTCTGCGGTCCCTCCTTCCACTAGGCCTCCACTGACCTGTCTACTGCTGCCCGTGTACCCCTGGAACCAATTTAAAAGTGCCTACAGCCCAATTTTTTTTATGTTAGGCCTTCGAAGCCTGTCTGCGGTCCGTTCTTTCAACTACTCCTACACTGACCAGACCAATGCTGCCCGTGTACCCCTGGAACCAATTATAAAGTGTCTACAGCCCAATTTTATTATGTTAGGCCTTCGAAGCCTGTCTGCAGTCCCTTCTTTCTACTACTACTCCACTGACCTGTCTACTGCTGCCCGTGTACCCCTGGAACCAATTAGAAAGTGCCTACAGCCCAATTTTATTATGATAGGCCTTCGAAGCCTGTCTGCGGTCCGTTCTTTCTACTACTCCTCCACTGACCAGACCACTGCTGCCCGTGTACCCCTGGAACCAATTAGAAAGTGCATACAGCCCAATTTTTTTTATGTTAGGCCTTCGAAGCCTGTCTGCGGTCCGTTCTTTCTACTACTCCTCCACTGACCAGACCAATGATGCCCGTGTACCCCTGGAACCAATTATAAAGTGCCTACAGCCCAATTTTTTTTATGTTAGGCCTTTGAAGCCTGTCTGCGGTCCGTTCTTTCTACTACTCCTCCACTGACCAGACCAATGATGCCCGTGTACCCCTGGAACCAATTATAAAGTGCCTACAGCCCAATTTTTTTTATGTTAGGCCTTCGAAGCCTGTCTGCGGTCCCTCCTTCCACTAGGCCTCCACTGACCTATCTACTGCTGTCCGTGTACCCCTGGAACAAATTTAAAAGTGCCTACAGCCCAATTTTTTTTATGTTAGGCCTTCGAAGCCTGTCTGCGGTCCCTCCTTCCACTAGGCCTCCACTGACCTGTCTACTGCTGCCCGTGTACCCCTGGAACGAATTTAAAAGTGCTTACAGCCCAATTTTTTTATGTTAGGCCTTCGAAGCCTGTCTGCGGTCCCTCCTTCCACTAGGCCTCCACTGACCTGTCTACTGCTGCCCGTGTACCCCTGGAACGAATTTAAAAGTGCCTACAGCCCAATTTTTTTATGTTAGGCCTTCGAAGCCTGTCTGCGGTCCCTCCTTCCACTAGGCCTCCACTGACCTGTCTACTGCTGCCCGTGTACCCCTGGAACGAATTTAAAAGTGCCTACAGCCCAATTTTTTTATGTTAGGCCTTCGAAGCCTGTCTGCGGTCCCTCCTTCCACTAGGCCTCCACTGACCTGTCTACTGCTGCCCGTGTACCCCTGGAACGAATTTAAAAGTGCCTACAGCCCAATTTTATTATGTTAGGCCTTCGAAGCCTGTCTGCGGTCCCTTCTTTCTACTACTACTCCACTGACCTGTCTACTGCTGCCCGTGTACCCCTGGAACCAATTAGAAAGTGCCTACAGCCCAATTTTATTATGTTAGGCCTTCAAAGCCTGTCTGCGGTCCGTTCTTTCTACTACTCCTCCACTGACCAGACCAATGCTGCCCGTGTACCCCTGGAACCAATTAGATAGTGCCTACAGCCCAATTTTTTTTATGTTAGGCCTTCAAAGCCTGTCTGCGGTCCCTCCTTCCACTAGGCCTCCACTGACCTGTCTACTGCTGCCCGTGTACCCCTGGAACGAATTTAAAAGTGCCTACAGCCCAATTTTTTTTATGTTAGGCCTTCGAAGCCTGTCTGCGGTCCGTTCTTTCTACTACTCCTCCACTGACCAGACCACTGCTGCCCGTGTACCCCTGGAACCAATTATAAAGTGCCTACAGTCCAATTTTTTTTTTATGTTAGGCCTTCGAAGCCTGTCTGCGGTCCGTTCTTTCTACCACTACTCCACTGACCTGTCTACTGCTGCCCGTGTACCCCTGGAACCAATTAGAAAGTGCCTACAGCCCAATTTTATTATGTTAGGCCTTCGAAGCCTGTCTGCGGTCCGTTCTTTCTACTACTCCTCCACTGACCAGACCAATGCTGCCCGTGTACCCCTGAAACCAATTAGATAGTGCCTACAGCCCAATTTTTTTTATGTTAGGCCTTCAAAGCCTGTCTGCGGTCCCTCCTTCCACTAGGCCTCCACTGACCTGTCTACTGCTGCCCGTGTACCCCTGGAACGAATTTAAAAGTGCCTACAGCCCAATTTTTTTTATGTTAGGCCTTCGAAGCCTGTCTGCGGTCCGTTCTTTCTACTACTCCTCCACTGACCAGACCACTGCTGCCCGTGTACCCCTGGAACCAATTATAAAGTGCCTACAGTCCAATTTTTTTTATGTTAGGCCTTCGAAGCCTGTCTGCGGTCCGTTCTTTCTACTACTCCTCCACTGACCAGACCACTGCTGCCCGTGTACCCCTGGAACCAATTATAAAGTGCCTACAGCCCAATTTTTTTTATGTTAGGCCTTCAAAGCCTGTCTGCGGTCCGTTCTTTCTACTACTCCTCCACTGACCAGACCACTGCTGCCCGTGTACCCCTGGAACCAATTATAAAGTGCCTACAGCCCAATTTTTTTGTTAGACCTTCGAAGCCTGTCTGCGATCCCTCCTTCCACTAGTCCTCCAGTGACCAGTCCACTGCCGCCCGTGTACCCCTGGAACCTATTTCAAAGTGCATACAGCCTACTTTTTTTCTTTTATTTATAATTATAAAGCCCAGATGGACTACGCTGTACCACGGTAAGAGCTACCCAGTCGTCACTTCTTTTGAGAGAAAAGCCATCCCAGCCCTCCACCATCATGTAAAAATCCGCATTGTCCATGCTCTCAGGCTATCTAATAGTAGAAAGGTGCACCTGACAACAGATGCATGGACCAGTAGGCATGTCCACGAAAGGTTACATGTCCATTACGGCGCACTGGGTTAATGTTGTGGATGCATGGTCCACAGGGGACAGCCTACTAAGTCTGTCTGCAGTCCCAAATAGAAATTGTCCTCCGCTTAACATAGTAACATAGTAACATAGTTAGTAAGGCCGAAAAAAGACATTTGTCCATCCAGTTCAGCCTATATTCCATCATAATAAATCCCCAGATCTACGTCCTTCTACAGAACCTAATTGTATGATACAATATTGTTCTGCTCCAGGAAGACATCCAGGCCTCTCTTGAACCCCTCGACTGAGTTCGCCATCACCACCTCCTCAGGCAAGCAATTCCAGATTCTCACTGCCCTAACAGTAAAGAATCCTCTTCTATGTTGGTGGAAAAACCTTCTCTCCTCCAGACGCAAAGAATGCCCCCTTGTGCCCGTCACCTTCCTTGGTATAAACAGATCCTCAGCGAGATATTTGTATTGCCCCCTTATATACTTATACATGGTTATTAGATCGCCTCTCAGTCGTCTTTTTTCTAGACTAAATAATCCTAATTTCGCTAATCTATCTGGGTATTGTAGTTCTCCCATCCCCTTTATTAATTTTGTTGCCCTCCTTTGTACTCTCTCTAGTTCCATTATATCCTTCCTGAGCACCGGTGCCCAAAACTGGACACAGTACTCCATGTGCGGTCTAACTAGGGATTTGTACAGAGGCAGTATAATGCTCTCATCATGTGTATCCAGACCTCTTTTAATGCACCCCATGATCCTGTTTGCCTTGGCAGCTGCTGCCTGGCACTGGCTGCTCCAGGTAAGTTTATCATTAACTAGGATCCCCAAGTCCTTCTCCCTGTCAGATTTACCCAGTGGTTTCCCATTCAGTGTGTAATGGTGACATTGATTCCTTCTTCCCATGTGTATAACCTTACATTTATCATTGTTAAACCTCATCTGCCACCTTTCAGCCCAAGTTTCCAACTTATCCAGATCCATCTGTAGCAGAATACTATCTTCTCTTGTATTAACTGCTTTACATAGTTTTGTATCATCTGCAAATATCGATATTTTACTGTGTAAACCTTCTACCAGATAATTAATGAATATGTTGAAGAGAACAGGTCCCAATACTGACCCCTGCGGTACCCCACTGGTCACAGCGACCCAGTTAGAGACTATACCATTTATAACCACCCTCTGCTTTCTATCACTAAGCCAGTTACTAACCCATTTACACACAATTTCCCCCAGACCAAGCATTCTCATTTTGTGTACCAACCTCTTGTGCGGCACGGTATCAAACGCTTTGGAAAAATCGAGATATACCACTTCCAATGACTCACCGTGGTCCAGCCTATAGCTTACCTCTTCATAAAAACTGATTAGATTGGTTTGACAGGAGCGATTTCTCATAAACCCATGCTGATATGGAGTTAAACAGTTATTCTCATTGAGATAATCCAGAATAACATCCCTCAGAAACCCTTCAAATATTTTACCAACTATAGAGGTTAGACTTACTGGCCTATAATTTCCAGGTTCACTTTTAGAGCCCTTTTTGAATATTGGCACCACATTTGCTATGCGCCAATCCTGCGGAACAGACCCTGTCGCTATAGAGTCCCTAAAAATAAGAAATAATGGTTTATCTATTACATTACTTAGTTCTCTTAGTACTCGTGGGTGTATGCCATCCGGACCCGGAGATTTATCTATTTTAATCTTATTTAGCCGGTTTCGCACCTCTTCTTGGGTTAGATTGGTGACCCTTAATATAGGGTTTTCATTGTTTCTTGGGATTTCACCTAGCATTTCATTTTCCACCGTGAATACCGTGGAGAAGAAGGTGTTTAATATGTTAGCTTTTTCCTCGTCATCTACAACCATTCTTTCCTCACTATTTTTTAAGGGGCCTACATTTTCAGTTTTTATTCTTTTACTATTGATATAGTTGAAGAACAGTTTGGGATTAGTTTTACTCTCCTTAGCAATGTGCTTCTCTGTTTCCTTTTTGGCAGCTTTAATTAGTTTTTTAGATAAAGTATTTTTCTCCCTATAGTTTTTTAGAGCTTCAATGGTGCCATCCTGCTTTAGTAGTGCAAATGCTTTCTTTTTACTGTTAATTGCCTGTCTTACTTCTTTGTTTAGCCACATTGGGTTTTTCCTATTTCTAGTCCTTTTATTCCCACAAGGTATAAACCGCTTACACTGCCTATTTAGGATGTTCTTAAACATTTCCCATTTATTATCTGTATTCTTATTTCTGAGGATATTGTCCCAGTCTACCAGATTAAGGGCATCTCTAAGCTGGTCAAACTTTGCCTTCCTAAAGTTCAGTGTTTTTGTGACTCCCTGACAAGTCCCCCTAGTGAAAGACAGGTGAAACTGTACAATATTGTGGTCGCTATTTCCTAGATGCCCGACCACCTGCAGATTTGTTATTCTGTCAGGTCTATTAGATAGTATTAGGTCTAAAAGTGCTGCTCCTCTGGTTGGATTCTGAACCAATTGTGAAAGATAATTTTTCTTGGTTATTAGCAGAAACCTGTTGCCTTTATGGGTTTCACAGGTTTCTGTTTCCCAGTTAATATCCGGGTAGTTAAAGTCCCCCATAACCAGGACCTCATTATGGGTTGCAGCTTCATCTATCTGCTTTAGAAGTAGACTTGCTTACCACACCAATGCTGCCTGTGTACCCCTGGAACATTTTATAAACTCCATTGACAAAAATTTTGGGTTTAAAGCCTACTACCAGTGTCTGCCGCTCCAAGGTGTTCTCCGGGTTGCCTTTTCTGAGCTTTGATCTTCAGGCTCTCGTTTAGTATTTTTTTTAAATCTAACTGCAGTGGGGCTAGTACTTGGGTTGGGGCCTACTACCAGTGTCTGCCGCTCCAAGGTGTTCTCCGGGTTGCCTTTTCTGAGCTTTGATCTTCAGGCTCTCATTTAGTATTTTTTGGTAAATCTAACTGCAGTGGGGCTAGTACTTGGGTTGGGGCCTACTACCAGTGTCTGCCGCTCCAAGGTGTTCTCCGGGTTGCCTTTTCTGAGCTTTGATCTTCAGGCTCTCGTTTAGTATTTTTTGATAAATCTAACTGCAGTGGGGCTAGTACTTGGGTTGGGGCCTACTACCAAGTGTCTGCCGCTCCAAGGTGTTCTCCAGGTTGCCTCTCCATTGCTTCAATCTTCTGGCTCTCGTTTAGTAGTTGTTGAAAACAACACAGCATGCGGCCTACAAGTTGGGTCAGGGGTGTAGAGATGGTGTGTTCCACTCCAAGGTGTTCCCCAGGTTGCCTCTCCATTGCTTCAATCTTGAGGCTCTTGTTAAATAGCTGTTAAATGGAACAACTGCATTTGGCCTACTAGTTGGGTTGGGGCCTACTAACAGTGTCTGCCGCTCCTTGCTGTTCTTCTGGTTTCCTGTCCTGAAATTCCATTTTCAGGCTCTCGTTAAGTAGTTGTTAATGTTAGACTGCATTTGGCCTACTAGTTGGGTTGGGGCCTACTATTGGTGTCTGCCGCTCCTTGCTGTTCTCCTCCACTGAACAAAGCTGTGCCGCCTGTTTACTACTGCTGCCAATTTCGAACTGCATTTAGACTAATTACTGATTTGGGCCTACTCTCTGTGTCAGCCTCTCATTACAGTTGTCCTCCACTGAACAAAGCAATGCCCCCTGGTTAGTCCTCTTACCAATTTTGAACTGCATTTAAACCACTTTATTCTTTGGGCCTATATCGGTGTTTCCTCCTCATCCTGCCCATTGCCCAGCCAGTGATAGATGAGTCTGCTGGTACATTGACCCATAACGCAACATTCCCCGTGCACGCTACACAGCAAGATTGTGACCCTGCTGAAAGTCAGGTTCCTCTTCCCGCATACCATACCACCTTACACGGGGACAAATAGGAAGGTGCAGATGAAAGTGCAGGTTCCTTCATCAGGTGGGGGAGGAATACTCACTGGCGATGTGACTGGCACAGGGCCCCTCATAGTACGCAAAAGTGTCGCTGCCGGTGGGAGGCGCCCCCGCCGTGCAAACACACCACCGTACTTTGAGGGGCCCTGTGCCAGTGCCAATGCCAACGAGTGGGCCCCCCCCTGCTTGCTCAGGATCACAGCACTTGCAAAGTTTAAATACTTACCTTACCTTAACTATTATTATAAGGGAAATTAAGATTGACAAGCTTCATTAAGAAGAATGCATGGTTATGGCATTAAAATGGGCTCTCTAGGTGTTTTCCTGGCCCCCACTCACTGCCGACTATGCTGCCCCATTGACTTGCATTGGGTTTCGTGTTTCAGTCGATCCCGACTTTACGTCATAATCGGCCGATTTCACTCGACCCCCGACTATTGAGATAGTCGGGTTTTGCGAAACCCGACTCGACTCTAAAAAAGTCAAGGTCGCTCAACCCTAGTGTGCACTGGGCCATAGAAAGGCTATTTTTTTTTTATTTGGTTTCTAAATTCTCCCTTAAAAAATCATTTTATTTTATTTGGTTTCTAAATTCTTCCTGAAAAAATCATTTTATTTTATTTTGTTTCTAAAGTCTCCCTGAAAAAAAAAAAAATCAGTGGGAGATTAATATTGTCCTTTCTGCTTGTGTGCCAGTCTTGACTCCTGGGTGTGCCATCTCTCTCTCTCAAATAGTGGGCCATAGAAAGCTTTTTTTTTTTTTATTGTGTTTCTAAATTCTCCCTGAAAAAATCAAAAAGAAATCAGTGGGAGATTAATATTGCCCTTTCTGCTTGTGTGCCACTCCTGACTCCTGGGTGTGCCATCTCTCTCTCTCAAATAGTGGGCCATAGAAAGCCTTTTTTTTTATTGTGTTTCTAAATTCTCCCTGAAAAAATCAAAAAGAAATCAGTGGGAGATTAATATTGCCCTTTCTGCTTGTGTGCCAGTCTTGACTCCTGGGTGTGCCATCTCTCTCTCTCAAATAGTGGGCACTGGGCCATAGAAAGGCTATTTTTTTATTTGGTTTCTAAATTCTCCCTTAAAAAATCATTTTATTTTATTTGGTTTCTAAATTCTTCCTGAAAAAATCATTTTATTTTATTTTGTTTCTAAAGTCTCCCTGAAAAAAAAAAAAAATCAGTGGGAGATTAATATTGCCCTTTCTGCTTGTGTGCCAGTCTTGACTCCTGGGTGTGCCATCTCTCTCTCTCAAATAGTGGGCCATAGAAAGCCTATTTTTTTTTTATTGTGTTTCTAAATTCTCCCTGAAAAAAATCAAAAAGAAATCAGTGGGAGATTACTATTGCCCTTTCTGCTTGTGTGCCAGTCTTGACTCCTGGGTGTGCCATCTCTCTCTCTCAAATAGTGGGCCATAGAAAGCCTATTTTTTTTTATTGTGTTTCTAAATTCTCCCTGAAAAAATCAAAAAGAAATCAGTGGGAGATTAATATTGCCCTTTCTGCTTGTGTGCCACTCCTGACTCCTGGGTGTGCCATCTCTCTCTTTCAAATAGTGGGCACTGGGCCATAGGAAGCCTATTTTTTTTATTGTGTTTCTAAATTCTCCCTGAAAAAAACAAAAAGAAATCAGTGGGAGATTAATATTGCCCCTTCTGCTTGTGTGCCAGTCTTGACTCCTGGGTGTGCCATCTCTCTCTCTCAAATAGTGGGCCATAGAAAGCCTCTTTTTTTTTTATTTGGTTTCTAAATTCTCCCTGAACAAATCAAAAAAAAAAGTGGGAGATCAATATTGACATTTCTGCTTGAGTGACAGTCCTGCGTGTGTGGCATCTCTCTCATTTGGTGCCACCGAAAACAGAGTGTGTAACATTGTGCCTGATTTTCCTTGCGGTCTCACCCACCTGTAAAGGGATATATAAATCATCCTGAAGCTATAGCTCACCGTGTAAGTTGTTTGACAGCAACAAATACCGTTACTTTGGTTACGTTTTTAAAACAATGAGGAAGTCTGGTGGAAGAGGTCGTGGCCGTGGGCGTTCATTGTCAGCTGGTAATGATGGTAGTGGTAGTGGAGCATCAGGTGGTCGTGGGAAAAAAAATATTGCACCTAAGCCTGGAGCTGTGGAGCCAGGTTCGTCGTCTGGCTACAGAAGGCCTCGAACGCTCCCTTTTCTGGGAGTAGGAAAACCGCTTTTAAAGCCGGAGCAGCAAGAGCAAGTTTTGGCTTACCTTGCTGACTCAGCCTCTAGCTCTTTTGCCTCCTCTTTTGAAACTGGTAAATGTAAAAGCAGCGCTCCGTTAGTGGATGTTCACGGTCAGGGACAAGTCGCTTCCTTGTCCTCTTCAGCAAAAACAACAACAGAGAAGGATGCAGCAGGCGACACAACGGGTTACTCCATGGAGCTATTTATACATACCGTCCCTGGCTTAGAAAGTGAAGCAGTTAACAGGCCATGCCCATTACAAGTTGAATCTGACATGGAGTGCACTGATGCACAGCCACAGCCAGACTACTATGCTGGTCCTTTGACTCAGACCACAACATTGCCCTCGCAGGGTACTGATCCAGAATCAGACCCTGATGAGACTATGTTGCCCCGTCACGAACGCTCTACCACCGACTTACACGGTGACACAGACGAAGTTGCGCACGAGCTAGAAGAGGAGGTTATAGATGACCCAGTTGTTGACCCCGATTGGCAGCCACTGGGGGAACAGGGTGCAGGTGGCAGTAGTTCTGAAGCGAAGGAGGAGGGGCCGCAGCAGGCATCAACATCGCAACAGGTTCCATCTGCTGGGCCCGTAGATGGGACAAAACGCGTGGCAAAGCCAAAAACTGTTGGAGGACAGCGTGTCCATCCGGTTAAAGCTCAGTCTGCAATGCCTGAAAAGGGATCCGAGGCTCGAAAGAGTGCAGTCTGGCATTTTATTAAACAGCATCCAATTGATCCGCACAAAGTCATCTGTCAAAAATGTTCAACTACCTTAAGCAGAGGTCAGAATCTGAAAAGTCTGAATAGAAGTTGCATGCATAGACATTTAACCACCATGCATTTGCAAGCCTGGACTAACTACCAAACGTCCCTTAAGGTTGTAGCACCCTCGGCCAATGAAGCTACTCACCAACGCTACATCCCTGCCGTCACTGTAAGGCCACCATTTTCCGCACCACCTGCAGTATCTGTGCAGGTTTCTTTGCCAGGCCAAAGCAGTCAGGGTCAGGGAATCACCAGTTTCGTAGTAGGAAACACTGCATCTAGGGCACCGGCGGAAACAATACCGTCTCCAACCGTCTCTCAGTCTGCCATGTCCACCGGCACACCCGCTAGTTCCACGATCTCCAGCTCTCCAGTCCAACTCACCCTACATGAGACTCTGGTTAGAAAAAGGAAGTACTTATCCTCGCATCCGCGTACACAGGGTTTGAACGCCCACATAGCTAGACTAATCTCGTTAGAGATGATGCCCTACCGGTTAGTTGAAAGTGAAGCTTTCAAAGCCCTGATGGACTACGCTGTACCACGCTACGAGCTACCCAGTCGACACTTCTTTTCCAGAAAAGCCATCCCAGCCCTCCACCAGCATGTTAAAGAGCGCATCGTCCATGCACTCAGGCAATCTGTGAGTACAAAGGTGCACCTGACAACAGATGCATGGACCAGTAGGCATGGCCAGGGACGTTACGTGTCCATCACGGCACACTGGGTGAATGTGGTGGATGCAGGGTCCACAGTGGACAGCAATTTCGGGACAGTTCTGCCTAGCCCACGGTCTAGGAAACAGTTGGCTGTAGGCGTTCGCCCCCCCTCCTCCTCCTCCTCGTCCTCCTGCAGAAGCGAGAGCTCGTCCACAGATTGCAGTCGCCCAATCACTCCATCCGCAGCTGCCACTGTTGCACACCAGTTGTCCCATTATGGGGCAGCTACTGGCAAGCGTCAGCAGGCTGTATTGGCTATGAAGTGTTTGGGCGACAACAGACACACCGCGGAAGTTCTGTCTGAGTTCTTGCAGAAAGAAACGCAGTCGTGGCTGGGCATAGTAGATCTTGAGGCAGGCAAGGTAGTGAGTGATAACGGAAGGAATTTCATGGCTGCCATCTCCCTTTCCCAACTGAAACACATTCCTTGCCTGGCTCACACCTTAAACCTGGTGGTGCAGTGCTTCCTGAAAAGTTATCCGGGGTTATCCGACCTGCTCCTCAAAGTGCACGGACTTTGCTCACATATCCGCCGTTCGCCCGTACACTCCAGCCGTATGCAGACCTATCAGCGGTCTTTGAACCTTCCCCAGCATCGCCTAATCATAGACGTTGCAACAAGGTGGAACTCAACACTGCACATGCTTCAGAGACTGTGCGAACAGAGGCGGGCTGTTATGTTTTTGTGGGAGGATACACATACACTGGCAGGCAGTAGGATGGCAGACATGGAGTTGTCAGGTGTGCAGTGGTCGAAGATACAAGACATGTGTCAAGTCCTTCAGTGTTTTGAGGAATGCACATGGCTGGTTAGTGCAGACAACGCCATAATAAGCATGAGCATCCCCCTAATGCGTCTGCTGATGCAAAGTTTGACGCACATAAAAAATCAGGCGTCTGCAGCAGAGGAACAGGAAAGCCTTGATGACAGTCAGCCATTGTCTGGTCAGGGCAGTGTACAGGACGAGGTAGCGGGCGAAGAGGAGGAGGACGAGGAAGATGATGGGGATGAGTATATTTTTAATGAGGAAGCTTTTCCGGGGCCACTGGAAATTGGTGGCGTGGCAAGGCCGGGTTCTGGTTTTTTGAGGGACACAAGTGACGTAGATTTGCCTGAAACTGCCCCTCAACCAAGCACAACCGCTGATTTGACAACTGGAAGTTTGGCCCACATGGCGGATTATGCCTTACGTATCCTCAAAAGGGACACACGCATTACTAAAATGATGAACGATGACGATTACTGGTTGGCCTGCCTCCTTGATCCTCGCTATAAAGGCAAATTGCAAAATATTATGCCACATGAGAACTTGGAACTAATATTAGCAACCAAACAATCAACTCTTGTTGACCGTTTGCTTAAGGCATTCCCAGCACACAGCGCCCGTGATCGTTCTCACACGAGCTGCAGGGGCCAGCAGACCAGAGGTGTTAGAGGGGCAGATATCAGAAGTGGCGTTGGACAGAGGGGTTTTCTGACCAGAGTGTGGAGTGATTTTGCTATGACCGCAGACAGGACAGGTACTGCTGCATCAATTCAAAGTGACAGGAGACAACATTTGTCCAGTATGGTTACTAACTATTTTTCATCACTTATCGATGTTCTACCTCAACCGTCATTCCCATTTGATTACTGGGCATCCAAATTAGACACCTGGCCAGAATTGGCAGAATGAGCATTGCAGGAGCTTGCTTGCCCAGCAGCTAGTGTCCTATCAGAAAGAGTATTCAGTGCTGCAGGTTCAATATTAACCGAAAAAAGGACTCGTCTGGCCACCCAAAATGTTGATGATCTAACCTTCATTAAAATGAACCACAACTGGATTTCAAATTCTTTTGCCCCACCTTGCCCGGCCGACACCTAGCTTTCCTATGAAAAGGTATTGCCTGTGGACTACTCTGAATGACTTTACCAATCTCGTAATTTGCAGCAGCTGATTGTCCAGCATACGACATGTTTACACCTCCCTAAATGGCCAAACTCCCCACACGGGGCCGTGGTATCGCCACTTGGCGCAAGCACCCGTGAGAGTGCTGTTTGTCTGAAGAGGTGGGTGTGCCCGCTTTTGGTCTACGGCACTTCCACTGGGTCCCTCATAGTACAATAAAGTGTCTCTGGCGGTGGTGGTGCGCACCCAACGTCAGACACACTGTTGTAACATGAGGGGCCCTGGGCATGTACCGCCGGCCACAAGAGAATTCACCCACCCCCAGATCAAACATTGCTCTACCACTTGCACAATTATCTCTCACAGTTACACCTATGTTTAGTCTATGCGCTGACATCCGTAAATTACTGCCACTGACAATACCATTGTGTTGACATTTATGATGGTACTTAACATAGTCAGGGGCAGTGTCCTATATTTACCCAAGTAAATACTTTGTGCAAAATTACTAGGTCTGAAACTACGCAGAGGAGCCCAACCCTGTACCTAATGATTGCACCCTTTTGGTTTTTCTTTTTGTTGTAATGCGAGACATTAACATGTATTGATTTTTTGGGACTACTAACTGGCAGACACTCATTACAATCGGCCGCCGTTGACAACACCAATGGTGCTCACTGCCTGTGTGCCCCTGCAAGAGAATTCAAAGTGCCTACAGCCCAATTTTATTATATTAGGCCTTCGAAGCCTGTCTGCGGTCCCTCCTTCCACTAGGCCTCCACTGACCTGTCTACTGCTGCCCGTGTACCCCTGGAACCAATTTTAAAGTGCCTACAGCCCTAATTTATTATGTTAGGCCTTCGAAGCCTGTCTGCGGTCCCTCCTTCCACAAGGCCTCCACTGACCTGTCTACTGCTGCCCGTGTACCCCTGGAACCTATTTAAAAGTGCCTACAGCCCAATTTTTTTATGTTAGGCCTTCGAAGCCTGTCTGCGGTCCCTTCTTTCTACTACTCCTCCACTGACCAGACCACTGCTGCCCGTGTACCCCTGGAACCTATTTAAAAGCGCCTACAGCCCAATTTTATTATGTTAGGCCTTCGAAGCCTGTCTGCGGTCCGTTCTTTCTACTACTCCTCCACTGACCAGACCACTGCTGCCCGTGTACCCCTGGAACCTATTTAAAAGTGCCTACAGCCCAATTTTATTATGTTAGGCCTTCGAAGCCTGTCTGCGGTCCGTTCTTTCTACTACTCCTCCACTGACCAGACCACTGCTGCCCGTATACCCCTGGAACCTATTTAAAAGTGCCTACAGCCCAATTTTATTATGTTAAGCCTTCGAAGCCTGTCTGCGGTCCGTTCTTTCTACTACTCCTCCACTGACCAGACCACTGCTGCCCGTGTACCCCTGGAACCAATCATAAAGTGCCTACAGCCCAATTTTTTTATGTTAGGCCTTCGAAGCCTGTCTGCGGTCCCTCCTTCCAATAGTTCTCCACTGACCAGACCACTGCTGCCCGTGTACCCTTTGAACCAATTATAAAGTGCCTACAGCCCAATTTTATTATGTTAGGCCTTCGAAGCCTGTCTGCGGTCCGTTCTTTCTACTACTCCTCCACTGACCAGACCACTGCTGCCCGTGTACCCCTGGAACCTATTTAAAAGTGCCTACAGCCCAATTTTATTATGTTAGGCCTTCGAAGCCTGTCTGCGGTCCGTTCTTTCTACTACTCCTCCACTGACCAGACCACTGCTGCCCGTGTACCCCTGGAACCTATTTAAAAGTGCCTACAGCTCAATTTTTTTATGTTAGGCCTTCGAAGCCTGTCTGCGGTCCGTTCTTTCTACTACTCTTCCACTGACCAGATCACTGCTGCCCGTGTACCCCTGGAACCTATTTAAAAGTGCCTACAGCCCAATTTTATTATGTTAGGCCTTCGAAGCCTGTCTGCGGTCCGTTCTTTCTACTACTCCTCCACTGACCAGACCACTGCTGCCCGTGTACCCCTGGAACCTATTTAAAAGTGCCTACAGCCCAATTTTATTATGTTAGGCCTTCGAAGCCTGTCTGTGGTCCGTTCTTTCTACTACTCCTCCACTGACCAGACCACTGCTGCCCGTGTACCCCTGGAACCTATTTAAAAGTGCCTACAGCCCAATTTTATTATGTTAGGCCTTCGAAGCCTGTCTGCGGTCCGTTCTTTCTACTACTCCTCCACTGACCAGACCACTGCTGCCCGTGTACCCCTGGAACCTATTTAAAAGTGCCTACAGCCCAATTTTATTATGATAGGCCTTTGAAGCCTGTCTGCGGTCCGTTCTTTCTACTACTCCTCCACTGACCAGACCACTGCTGCCCGTGTACCCCTGGAACCTATTTAAAAGTGCTTACAGCCCAATTTTATTATGTTAGGCCTTCGAAGCCTGTCTGCGGTCCGTTCTTTCTACTACTCCTCCACTGACCAGACCACTGCTGCCCGTGTACCCCTGGAACCTATTTAAAAGTGCCTACAGCCCAATTTTTTTATGTTAGGCCTTCGAAGCCTGTCTGCGGTCCGTTCTTTCTACTACTCCTCCACTGACCAGACCACTGCTGCCCGTGTACCCCTGGAACCTATTTAAAAGTGCCTACAGCCCAATTTTATTATGTTAGGCCTTCGAAGCCTGTCTGCGGTCCGTTCTTTCTATTACTCCTCCACTGACCAGACCACTGCTGCCCGTGTACCCCTGGAACCTATTTAAAAGTGCCTACAGCCCAATTTTATTATGTTAGGCCTTCGAAGCCTGTCTGCGGTCCGTTCTTTCTACTACTCCTCCACTGACCAGACCACTGCTGCCCGTGTACCCCTGGAACTAATTATAAAGTGCCTACATCCCAATTTTTTTATGTTAGGCCTTCAAAGCCTGTCTGCGGTCCTTCCTTCCAATAGTTCTCCACTGACCAGACCACTGCTGCCCGTGTACCCCTGGAACCAATTATAAAGTGCCTACAGCCCAATTTTATTATGTTAGGCCTTCGAAGCCTGTCTGCGGTCCGTTCTTTCTACTACTCCTCCACTGACCAGACCACTGCTGCCCGTGTACCCCTGGAACCTATTTAAAAGTGCCTACAGCCCAATTTTATTATGTTAGGCCTTCGAAGCCTGTCTGCGGTCCGTTCTTTCTACTACTCCTCCACTGACCAGACCACTGCTGCCCGTGTACCCCTGGAACCTATTTAAAAGTGCCTACAGCCCAATTTTATTATGTTAGGCCTTCGAAGCCTGTCTGCGGTCCGTTCTTTCTACTACTCCTCCACTGACCAGACCACTGCTGCCCGTGTACCCCTGGAACCTATTTAAAAGTGCCTACAGCCCAATTTTATTATGTTAGGCCTTCGAAGCCTGTCTGCGGTCCGTTCTTTCTACTACTCCTCCACTGACCAGACCACTGCTGCCCGTGTACCCCTGGAACCTATTTAAAAGTGCCTACAGCCCAATTTTTTTATGTTAGGCCTTCGAAGCCTGTCTGCGGTCCGTTCTTTCTACTACTCCTCCACTGACCAGACCACTGCTGCCCGTGTACCCCTGGAACCTATTTAAAAATGCCTACAGCCCAATTTTTTTATGTTAGGCCTTCGAAGCCTGTCTGCGGTCCGTTCTTTCTACTACTACTCCACTGACCAGACCACTGCTGCCCGTGTACCCCTGGAACCTATTTAAATGTGCCTACAGCCCAATTTTATTATGTTAGGCCTTCAAAGCCTGTCTGCGGTCCGTTCTTTCTACTACTCCTCCACTGACCAGACCACTGCTGCCCGTGTACCCCTGGAACCTATTTAAAAGTGCCTACAGCCCAATTTTATTATGTTAGGCCTTCGAAGCCTGTCTGCGGTCCCTTCTTTCTACTACTCCTCCACTGACCAGACCACTGCTGCCCGTGTACCCCTGGAACCTATTTAAAAGTGCCTACAGCCCAATTTTATTATGTTAGGCCTTCGAAGCCTGTCTGCGGTCCGTTCTTTCTACTACTCCTCCACTGACCAGACCACTGCTGCCCGTGTACCCCTGGAACCTATTTAAAAGTGCCTACAGCCCAATTTTTTTATGTTAGGCCTTCGAAGCCTGTCTGCAGTCCGTTCTTTCTACTACTCCTCCACTGACCAGACCACTGCTGCCCGTGTACCCCTGGTACCTATTTAAAAGTGCCTACAGCTCAATTTTTTTATGTTAGGCCTTCGAAGCCTGTCTGCGGTCCCTTCTTTCTACTACTCCTCCACTGACCAGACCACTGCTGCCCGTGTACCCCTGGAACCTATTTAAAAGGGCCTACAGCCCAATTTTTTTATGTTAGGCCTTCGAAGCCTGTCTGCGGTCCCTTCTTTCTACTACTCCTCCACTGACCAGAGCACTGCTGCCCGTGTACCCCTGGAATCAATTATAAAGTGCCTACAGCCCAATTTTTTTATGTTAGGCCTTCGAATCCTGTCTGCGGTCCTTCCTTCCAATAGTTCTCCACTGACCAGACCAATGCTGGCCGTGTACCCCTGGAACCCAGCTGAAAACGCATGGAGCCTCCTTTTTTTCTTTGTTTTATATTTAGAAAGCCCAGATGAACTACGCTGTACCACGGTTCAAGCTACCCAGTCGACATTTTTTTTGCGAGAAAAGCCATCCCAGCCCTCCAGCGGCATGAAAAAGTCTGCATTGTCATAGCACTCAGGCAATCAAACAGTAGAAAGGTGCACCTGACAAGAGACGCATGGACCAGTAGGCATGTCCACAAAAAGTTATGTGTCCATTACGGCGCACTGGGTTAATGTGTTGGATGCATGGTCCACAGGGGACAGCCTACAAAGTCTGTCTGCAGTCCCTAATTAAAATTGTCCTCCGCTGACCACACCACTGCTGCACGTGTACCCCTGGAACCAATTTTAAAGTGCCTACAACCTAATTTTGTTATGTTAGGCCTACTACGCCTGTCTGCGGTCCCTCCTTCCAATACTCGTCCACTGACCACACCACTGCTGCCCGTGGACCCCTGGAACCTATTTTTAATTGCATAGAGCATCCTTTTTTTAATAGTAGGCGTACAAAGTCTGTCTGCGGTCCACTATTGAAATTGTCCTCCACTGCCCAGAGCAATGCTGCCTGTGTACCCCTGTAACCTTTTTTAAACTGCAGTGAGCCACATTTTTGGTTTAAGGCCTACTACCTGTGTCTGTCTGTGCCACTCAATACAGCTGTCCTCCTTTGAAAAAAGCAGAGCGTCAATAGTCTTGTTTTCAGCCTCTAGGAATTTTAAAACTGCATTGGGGCTACTACTTTGGTAGGGCCTACTAACGGTGTCTGCCGCCCCAAGGTGTGCCCCAGGTTTCCTCTCCATTGCTTCGATCTTCCTACTCTCGTTTAGTAGTTGTTGCAAACTACACTGCATTAGGCCTACAAATTGGGTATGGGGTGTAGAGACGGTGTATCCCACTCCAAGGTGTTCCCCAGGTTTCCTCGCCATTGCTTCGGTTTTCCGACTCTCGTTTAGTAGTTGTTGCAAACTACACTGCATTAGGCCTATAAATTGGGTATGGGGTGTAGAGACGGTGTGTCCCACTCCAAGGTGTTCCCCAGGTTTCCTCGCCATTGCTTCGGTCTTCATGCTCGTGTTAAGTAGTTGTTGAAACAACACTACATTATGCCTACAAGTTGGGTCTGGGTCATAGAGACGGTGTCTTCCGCTCCAAGGTGCTCTCCAGGTTGCCTCTCCATAGCTTCGATCTTCTAGCTCTCGTTAAGTAGTTGTTGAAACAACACTGCATTAGGCCTACAAGTTGGGTCTGGGTTGTAGAGACGGTGTCTTCCGCTCCAAGGTGTTCTCCAGGTTGCCTTTCCTGAGCTTCTATCTTCAGGCTCTTGTTAAATAGTTGTTAAATGGAACAACTGCATTTGGCGTACTAGTTGGTTTGGGGCCTACTAACAGTGTCTGACGCTCCTTGCTGTTCTCCTGGTTTCCTGTCCTGAAATTCCATTTTCAGGCTCTCGTTAAGTAGTTGTTAATGTTAGACTGCATTTGGCCTACTAGTTGGGTTGGGGCCTACTATTGGTGTCTGCCACTCCTTGCTGTTCTCCTCCACTGAACAAAGCTGTGCCGCCTGTTTACTACTGTTGCCAATTTTGAACTGCATTTCGACTACTTACTGATTTGGGCCTACTCTCTGTGTCAGCCTCTCATTCCAGTTGTCCTCCACTGCAATGCCCCCTGGTTAGTCCTGTGTTACCAATTTTGAACTGCATTTAGCCAACTTTATTCTTTGGGCCTATATCTGTGTTTCCTCCTCATCCTGCCCATTGCCCAGCCAGTGATAGATGAGTCTGCTGGTACATTGACCCATAACGCAACATTCCCCGTGCACGCTACACAGCAAGATTGTGACCCTGCTGAAAGTCAGGTTCCTCTTCCCGCATACCATACCACCTTACACGGGGACAAAGAGGAAGGTGCAGATGAAAGTGCAGGTTCCTTCATCAGGTGGGGGGAGGAATACTAGTTGGCGACGTCACTGGCACAGGGCCTCTCATAGTACGCAAAAGTGTTGCTGCCGGTGGGAGGCGCCCCAGCCGTGCAAACACACCGCTGTACTTTGAGGGGCCCTGTGCCAGTGCCAATGCCAACGAGTGGGCCCCCCCTGCTTGCTCAGGATCACAGCACTTGCAAAGTTGAAATACTTACCTCTCCCTGCTCCACTGCCGTGACGTGGTCCAGATTTCCTGGGCCCACTAAATACTTGAACCAGCCCTACCCCCCACAACTTTAGCCAAATGACCCCCAATTTCAAATGCCTTCCAATTATTATAAGCTAAATTACGATTGACAAGCTTCTGTAACAAGAATGGATGTTTTTGCCATAAAAATGGGCAGTGTAGGTGTTTTCCTGGCCTCCACTCACTGCCGACTATGCTCCCCCATTGACTTGCATTGGGTTTCGTGTTTCGGTCGATACCCGACTTTTCGCGATAATCGGCCGATTCCACTCGACTCGACTTTTAAGATAGTCGGGTTTCGCGAAACACGGCTCGACTCTAAAAAGGTCAAGGTCGCTCAACCCTAGTCAAGATTAATCCCCGCCTATATTTTTCCCGCCAGGTCAGTGCTTATGGATTCATGACACCAAGCTACAAGAAATATTCAGACCACTACTTTGACACCACCTACTACAAGGTCATTTTCTATGCCCACCACAGTTTCCGTAAGGAGATGATGCTCTGGCAGAAGCTGCATGAAGCCGGGGTGATAAAGCTGTATATGAGGGGCTGAGGTGTGAGACATTACACACAGTCATGTGAATCAAAATGGCCACCTCGGGACAAGGGTAAGGAAGCCACCACTCTCCTTTATGCACTGGTGGGATAGGACATTGGTGGTACCAACCGAGTGACGGGCTCTCATTAGAACCTGCCTTTAAAAGTTAGGCTGGGGCTTCAGCTAGGACCAACATGCCATTCCCAGCAGACTAAATGAAGGGTCCTTTATTTTCCTAAATCCAAAAGATGAAAAGCTTTCTCATAGTAACATAGTAACATAGTAACATAGTTAGTAAGGCCGAAAAAAGACATTTGTCCATCCAGTTCAGCCTATATTCCATCATAATAAATCCCCAGATCTACGTCCTTCTACAGAACCTAATTGTATGATACAATATTGTTCTGCTCCAGGAAGACATCCAGGCCTCTCTTGAACCCCTCGACTGAGTTCGCCATCACCACCTCCTCAGGCAAGCAATTCCAGATTCTCACTGCCCTAACAGTAAAGAATCCTCTTCTATGTTGGTGGAAAAACCTTCTCTCCTCCAGATGCAAAGAATGCCCCCTTGTGCCCGTCACCTTCCTTGGTATAAACAGATCCTCAGCGAGATATTTGTATTGTCCCCTTATATACTTATACATGGTTATTAGATCGCCCCTCAGTCGTCTTTTTTCTAGACTAAATAATCCTAATTTCGCTAATCTATCTGGGTATTGTAGTTCTCCCATCCCCTTTATTAATTTTGTTGCCCTCCTTTGTACTCTCTCTAGTTCCATTATATCCTTCCTGAGCACCGGTGCCCAAAACTGGACACAGTACTCCATGTGCGGTCTAACTAGGGATTTGTACAGAGGCAGTATAATGCTCTCATCATGTGTATCCAGACCTCTTTTAATGCACCCCATGATCCTGTTTGCCTTGGCAGCTGCTGCCTGGCACTGGCTGCTCCAGGTAAGTTTATCATTAACTAGGATCCCCAAGTCCTTCTCCCTGTCAGATTTACCCAGTGGTTTCCCATTCAGTGTGTAATGGTGACATTGATTCCTTCTTCCCATGTGTATAACCTTACATTTATCATTGTTAAACCTCATCTGCCACCTTTCAGCCCAAGTTTCCAACTTATCCAGATCCATCTGTAGCAGAATACTATCTTCACTTGTATTAACTGCTTTACATAGTTTTGTATCGTCTGCAAATATCGATATTTTACTGTGTAAACCTTCTACCAGATAATTAATGAATATGTTGAAGAGAACAGGTCCCAATACTGACCCCTGCGGTACCCCACTGGTCACAGCGACCCAGTTAGAGACTATACCATTTATAACCACCCTCTGCTTTCTATCACTAAGCCAGTTACTAACCCATTTACACACAATTTCCCCCAGACCAAGCATTCTCATTTTGTGTACCAACCTCTTGTGCGGCACGGTATCAAACGCTTTGGAAAAATCGAGATATACCATGAATTAGAATAAATTATTGGTAAATAAGTCCCTGTCACCACAGCTTTCCCAGACCCCAGACTATCATCTCTGCCCAATTATACAGCACAAATTGTTAAGAGTATGTGCACACATTTTTTAGGTCTGAAGATTTTTCTGCAGCGGTTTTGATAAATCCGCAGGTAAAAAGCACTGCGGATTTACCGCAGATTTTCTGTGGTTTTTGTGCGGATTCCACCTGCGGTTTTACACATGAGGATTCCTATTATGAAGCAGGTGTAAACCGCTGCGGAATCCGCACAAAGCATTGACATGCTACGGAAAAGACAATGCTATGTTTCCACGCATTTTTTTGCGCAGCATGGGCACAGTGGATTTTGTTTTCCATAGGTTAACATGGTACTGTTAACGCAAGCAAAACTGCTGCGGATCCGCAGCAAAATCCGCAATGTGTGCACATAGCCTTAATCAAGAAAGGATCTAATCATCTGGACTTTAATATTCCACAAAGGTTGATGATCGAGTTTCCAATAATCCAGAACGATTTATAATCTGGGTCAAATCTATAATATTGTGTGAACCAGGAATAGAAGATCTGAGCAGAGAGAACCGACGAGGACATTCTGGATTAGAATTCAGTTGATCGCCAAAGGGAATGTATCGCCATTTTATGTTAATAATTATTGATTATGCAATCAATTATTTTTCTAACCAAATTGAATGTCATGTTTTAATATTTATTTCTTGGTACATTTTTTCTGCAGCCGCTGGAGGGCTGCCATTTTTTTATTTGCTGGTGTCTGAACACAACACTTAAAGACCTCAAATACGGCAGCTTCAGGATATAGGAGGTTAGTTGTTGTCCGACCACATTTTATACTGTGGCTGCCTAAGCTGAAAACTGTTGACCCATGTGCTGTCAAGTCCACAGCTGCTGGGGGAGCCTGGTGACATTTTGTTGTAGTGCAGAGCGGTGCTCTAAACAATAATTTCCCACTGTCACCAATCACAGTGTTCTGCAGCGAGCGGTGACAGGAGGTACATGGCAGTGGCGGTGAGCACAGGTTGGCAACCTGGTGGTGTACTACTAATCCCAGGCTACCGAGCTGTTCTCAATGCATCCTGTGTCATACAGTCTACTGAGCCATGTATCTAATCCCATCATGTGTGATACACTCCGTTTATCTAATCTAATCCTGAGTTTTATACGATGTATCTAATCTAACCCTGTATAATACAGTTCGCTGAGCTCTACATCTAATCCTGTCATGTGTCATAGTCCACTGAGCTCTGCATCTAATCCCTTCCTGTTGTACACTTCATGTATCTAATTCTGAGTTTTACACAATGTATCTAATCCAATCCTGTGTGATACAGTCCTCTGAGCTCTACATCTAATCCTGTCACGACAGTGAAATAGGGATTAAAAATAAAAAGATAAAAAAGAAAACAAAAATTAAAAAGAAGAGTTTGTGACGCCAGTTGGAGTGTAAGATGTAAGATGGCTGGCATTGCAGATGATCGCTGGGGGGTAGGTGATGATGGCAGTGCAGGTATTTAACCCCCTCTAAGGGCTGGCCCCAGAGGTGTATCTAGGGTTTCTGGCACCCGGGGCAAGAATTCATTTTGGCGCCCCCTCCCCCTCTCCCAAGGACATATGCGATTTTCACTCTTAGTCATGTACCGACGAGCTCCTCTCCCTAATGCTCTCAATGATCAGTGAAAAACTGAGAGAAGCAGGAAGAGAAGCTCGATGTCACAGGACCACAAGTGTGAAAGTCGCATATGACTGAAGTGTCCATGTGACGACTACTGGAACCTTCAGAGCTGAATCCTGACATTGCAGACTTCTGAATTCTCACATCTAATGCACTGCACACTTTTAGGATTCTCCCTTGCCTGTGGACAGTCATGTCAGCACAAGCATGCGATTTGTATACTTCTGGCTGCATTCCGACTAGACGTGCCCGGCCTCACTCAGTTCATTTTCATTGAGTGAGACCACACGTCTAGTCAGCACATGACCGCATGTATCTAAATCGCCAGCATGAGAGAATCCTGACAGCGTGCAGTGCGCACTGTGAGAAGTCAGAAGTCTGCAGTCACAAAGAATGACTGCAGACTCATTACAAACCTGGACATCCCCTTTAAAGCTCCTAACATAAATAAAAACATGAGAGTTAGTTAGCATCACACATTTACATTGAGGTACCTTATAGATGACGTCGTCTCTGGAGTCAATCTCCTTCTTTTCTTCATCTTGTCCAGATCCCATGATGAGTTTTCTCATCCACAGCCGTCTCCGCAGACTTCCATCTTCTCTGCTCTTTTGCAGAAAATTTACACATGATACCCTTAAAGATACAAGTGTCATTATAATGCTCCTGAATAAATAAATTGCCCCTCACTATATTGTCTGCACAAAATATTACCCCCACACTGTCCCTCTTATGGTACATGCTCTTCACACTGACCTCTCCTTTCCATACATGCCCCCTCTTCACACTGTCCTCTCGTACTGTGTCCCCCTATAGGGCCCAGTATTTATAATGTACTCTATCATCACACTCCACCTTCCTGGTATACTGTCCCCTCCTGGCTGTGCCCTTACACTGTCCCCCCATGCTACGCCCCCACTACTCAGTTTCTATTCTATGCCCACTCACTTTTGTCCCCCCATACTGTCTCCTCACACTATTCCCCTCCCTCCTTATACTGTCTCCTCTCACATCCCCCTGTTCACCATACTGTCACCTCATGTATTTATCCCCTCACTTTCTATACTACCTGCTCGCCTAACTCCCCATACTGTGTTTGCACACATCCCATCACCCTCACTCCCCATACTCTGTCCACATACATTTTAACACAGCGCTCCTCATACTGTGCCCTCATTCTCCCATATTGTTTCCTCATACATGCCCCCATTCCCTCATACTGTTTCCTCATACATGCCCCCCATTCCCCCATACTGTTTCCTCATACATGCCCCCAATTCCCCCATACTGTTTCCTCATACATGCCCCCCATTCCCCAATACTGTTTCCTCGTACTTGCCCTCATTCCCCAATACTGTTTCCTCATACATGTCCCCAATTCCCCTGTACTGTTTCCTCATATATGCCCCCCATCTCCCCTTTTGCTCTTCATTTTGTGTCCTCAAATCACTTTACTGACTTTAGCAATAGTCTGCAATCTCTTGTGCAAATCTTCTGCAGCACTATGTCTGTGTCAGTTTTAGGCGCATTTAATCCCACAGTCTCATGTTGCATTGCACGGCCTCTTTCTCCTCTTGGCAGCAATGTCCTGCTGTAGTTTGTCTGGCAAACTTGTTCAATTCTGCAGCCGACTCCTCCCAATCCCTCTCCCTCATACACAGGCACTGCTCATGGTTTGGCATTGCAATTCATATTCAGGCATCAATTTACAGACTGTTCTGATGTTGCTACTCCTCGCCCTCCTTCAAAGGCAATTTAATCGTCTATCAGGGGGAATGTACTGGACTATTTTAACTCTTTACTAATCAGTCTCCCTCTTACCAAACTCCCCTCTCCAATCTGGCTTGAATGCTGCAGCCAGGATCATATTCCTCACCAACCGTTACACTGATGCCTCTACCCTGTGCCAGTCATTGCACTGGTTACCCATCCACTCCAGAGTTCAATATAAACTTATCACTCTCACCCACAAAGCGCTCCATGGTCCAGAACCACCCTACATCTCCTCCTTTGTCTCAGTCTACGACCCTACCCGTGCCCTCCATTCTACTAATCACCTAAGGTTAATGGATCGCCCCCACGTAAGGGCAATGGGGTACTCAGTACCGGGTCCTTCGGTTCTTCAGCGGGGATGTCAAGGTGGCCCGACCCGGCCCGTGGGCCTATGAGGGGCGCCCAATAAAAGGCAGAGTTTGGATGGATTGATAGTGTTCATGACGCCACCTGTGGTATTCGGTCAGGGTGACCGACTCTGCTTAGGGGTCTGCTGGGGTGATGTGATGGCATCTAGAGGGTATACCTTCCCACAGGTGAAGTGTATCCCCAGGGCTTCCCAGAAGTGTAGATGGTGATGGTGGATGATCCAAGGCACGGTGAATAACGAGGACACAAAGGGTGCAGTCTCTTTACCTTTACTGAAGGCTTCAGCATCCACAGTCCAGAGTACCGGATGACAGGGTAGGCAGAGTCCGGCCGGTCTGAAGGCAAGTCCAGAGTTCCCTTATCCAGGTGGAATTCAATAGCCTTCCTATAGCGCTTGTGCGTTGTAGTACCTCCCTGCTGAGCAACTCGGTAAGGTCCTCACAGCTGTTGTAGATGTTATGTCTTCCTCTCTGTCCCCCAGTTGGTATGGATAGGACAAACCCGTATGACTGATGCCCTGAGGCTTGTTTATATGGACCCTAGAGACGCCCCGACCCCCACAATTACAACCGTGCCTCCTGGGTGTATGGTCGGGCAGCCAACTTGGAACTGACTGTCCTGCCAGTCTCTGAAGTAAAGCGTAGAGTCTATCACTCCATTGGTGTTCTGGCTACCAGCCCGCGTTCCAGAAAGAGGCAGCCTCTCACAGGACAGGACTCCTTCTGGTTTTCTTCTTCTTGTGCTATGACTTCGTTTCTCACTCCCTACAATACAATTCTCTTCGTGTCCTTTCTTAGGATGCTGCCGCACGTGGGGCAGGCGCAGCTCTGTGTCTTTTTGTCTTGCTAGTTAAGTAAATAAGGCAGCACACTGCAGCGCTAAAACATGCAAACTTGAAAACACGAAATTTGAACTGCATTACTGCACTAGAAATATGAAAAATGAGAGCTTTTAGCACATAAAAATGGCCAATTTTATGTGTACCTGGTAGCCTCTTTACGGCATCTCTCTTATACCAGGTCCTACGCTTGCCTTCCTCGCTGAGAATAAACGTCTCCATCTGAATGGGTGCATGTGAAACCTCTTCTTAGATTAAAATTCTCTCTCTCTGTGGAGGGGTATTGGACCTGCTGTAATTAAAACACCTGAAGCTAGGGGGCGGAGTGCACGATCAGAAGGCTAGAGAATACATTTCAAAAACCTGACCTGCACATCCAAACATAGACACAGTGTGAACAGGTGCTGAACCTAGAGTCGCCAACTCGCATATAGTTAAGTAAATAAGGCAGCACACTGCAGCGCTAATACATGCAAACTTGAAAACACGAAATTTGAACTGCATTACTGCACTAGAAATATGAAAAATGAGAGCTTTTAGCGCATAAAAATGGCCAATTTTATGTGTACCTGGTAGCCTCTTTACGGCATCTCTCTTATACCAGGTCCTACGCTTGCCTTCCTCGCTGAGAATAAACGTCTCCATCTGAATGGGTGCATGTGAAACCTCTTCTTAGACTAAAATTCTCTCTCTCTGTGGAGGGGTATTGGACCTGCTGTAATTAAAACACCTGAAGCTAGGGGGCGGAGTGCACGATCAGAAGGCTAGAGAATACATTTCAAAAACCTGACCTGCACATCCAAACATAGACACAGTGTGAACAGGTGCTGAACCTAGAGTCGCCAACTCGCATATAGTTAAGTAAATAAGGCAGCACACTGCAGCGCTAAAACATGCAAACTTGAAAACACGAAATTTGAACTGCATTACTGCACTAGAAATATGAAAAATGAGAGCTTTTAGCGCATAAAAATGGCCAATTTTATGTGTACCTGGTAGCCTCTTTACGGCATCTCTCTTATACCAGGTCCTACGCTTGCCTTCCTCGCTGAGAATAAACGTCTCCATCTGAATGGGTGCATGTGAAACCTCTTCTTAGACTAAAATTCTCTCTCTCTGTGGAGGGGTATTGGACCTGCTGTAATTAAAACACCTGAAGCTAGGGGGCGGAGTGCACGATCAGAAGGCTAGAGAATACATTTCAAAAACCTGACCTGCACATCCAAACATAAACACAGTGTGAACAGGTGCTGAACCTAGAGTCGCCAACTCGCATATAGTTAAGTAAATAAGGCAGCACACTGCAGCGCTAAAACATGCAAACTTGAAAACACGAAATTTGAACTGCATTACTGCACTAGAAATATGAAAAATGAGAGCTTTTAGCGCATAAAAATGGCCAATTTTATGTGTACCTGGTAGCCTCTTTACGGCATCTCTCTTATACCAGGTCCTACGCTTGCCTTCCTCGCTGAGAATAAACGTCTCCATCTGAATGGGTACATGTGAAACCTCTTCTTAGACTAAAATTCTCTCTCTCTGTGGAGGGGTATTGGACCTGCTGTAATTAAAACACCTGAAGCTAGGGGGCGGGGTGCACTAGAAATATGAAAAATGAGAGCTTGCATGTTTTAGCGCTGCAGTGTGCTGCCTTATTTACTTAACTATATGCGAGTTGGCGACTGTTGTGATAGACAATTCAGTAACACAATGTACATAGCGATCAGAGCACATACAGTGATCTGACAATAACTCAAAATTAATAGAACAAGCTCTGAGACGTGGAAAATCTGTAAACCGCAATTCCTGATCCTCTCCAAACACAACTAGAGGCAGCTGTGGATTGCGCCTAACGCTCCCTATGCAACTCGGCACAGCCTGAGAAACTAACTAGCCTGAAGATAGAAAAATAAGCCTACCTTGCCTCAGAGAAATACCCCAAAGGAAAAGGCAGCCCCCCACATATAATGACTGTGAGTAAGATGAAAAGACAAACGTAGGGATGAAATAGATTCAGCAAAGTGAGGCCCGATATTCTAGACAGAACGAGGATAGGAAAGATAACTTTGCGGTCTACACAAAACCCTAAAAAAAAAACACGCAAAGGGGGCAAAAAGACCCTCCGTACCGAACTAACGGCACGGAGGTACACCCTTTGCGTCCCAGAGCTTCCAGCAAAACAAATAGACAAGCTGGACAGAAAAAATAGCAACAAATAGCAAAGAAGCACTTAGCTATGCAGAGCAGCAGGCCACAGGAATGATCCAGAGAAACACAAGTCCAACACTGGAACATTGACAGGAAGCATGGATCAAAGCATCAGGTGGAGTTAAGTAGAGAAGCAGCTAACGACCTCACCAGATCACCTGAGGGAGGAAACTCAGAAGCTGCAGTACCACTTTCCTCCACAAACGGAAGCTCCCAGAGAGAATCAGCCGAAGTACCACTTGTGACCACAGGAGTGAACTCTGCCACAGAATTCACAACAGTTATCCCCCCCTTGAGGAGGGGTCACCGAACCCTCACCAGAGCCCCCAGGCCGACCAGGATGAGCCACATGAAAGGCACGAACAAGATCGGGAGCATGGACATCAGAGGCAAAAACCCAGGAATTATCTTCCTGAGCATAACCCTTCCATTTAACCAGATACTGGAGTTTCCATCTTGAAACACAAGAATCCAAAATCTTCTCCACAATATACTCCAATTCCCCCTCCACCAAAACCGGGGCAGGAGGCTCAACAGATGGGACCATAGGTGCCACGTATCTCCGCAACAATGACCTATGGAATACGTTATGTATGGAAAAAGAATCTAGAAGGGTCAGATGAAAAGACACAGGATTAAGAACCTCAGAAATCCTATACGGACCAATAAAACGAGGTTTAAACTTAGGAGAGGAAACCTTCATAGGAATATGACGAGAAGATAACCAAACCAGATCCCCAACACGAAGTCGGGGACCCACACGGCGTCTGCGATTAGCGAAAAGTTGAGCCTTCTCCTGGGACAAGGTCAAATTGTCCACTACCTGAGTCCAAATCTGCTGCAACCTGTCCACCACAGTATCCACACCAGGACAGTCCGAAGACTCAACCTGTCCTGAAGAGAAACGAGGATGGAACCCAGAATTGCAGAAAAACGGCGAAACCAAGGTGGCCGAGCTGGCCCGATTATTAAGGGCGAACTCATCCAAAGGCAAAAAGGACACCCAGTCATCCTGATCAGCAGAAACAAAGCATCTCAGATATGTTTCCAAGGTCTGATTGGTTCGTTCGGTCTGGCCATTAGTCTGAGGATGGAAAGCCGAGGAAAAAGACAAGTCAATGCCCATCCTACCACAAAAGGAAACAAACTGGGAACCTCTGTCAGAAACAATATTCTCTGGAATGCCATGCAAACGAACCACATGCTGGAAGAACAAAGGCACCAAATCAGAGGAGGAAGGCAATTTAGACAAGGGTACCAGATGGACCATCTTAGAAAAGCGATCACAGACCACCCAAATGACTGACATCTTTTGAGAAACGGGAAGGTCAGAAATAAAATCCATAGAGATATGTGTCCAAGGCCTCTTCGGGACCGGCAAGGGCAAAAGCAACCCACTGGCACGAGAACAGCAGGGCTTAGCCCGAGCACAAATCCCACAGGACTGCACAAAAGTACGCACATCCCGCGACAGAGAGGGCCACCAAAAGGATCTAGCCACTAACTCTCTGGTACCAAAGATTCCAGGATGACCAGCCAACACCGAACAATGAAGTTCAGAGATAACTCTATTCGTCCACCTATCAGGGACAAACAGTTTCTCCGCTGGGCAACGATCAGGTTTATTAGCCTGAAATTTTTGCAGCACCCGCCGCAAATCAGGGGAGATGGCAGACACAATTACTCCTTCCTTGAGGATACCTGCCGGCTCAGATAAACCCGGAGAGTCGGGCACAAAACTCCTAGACAGAGCATCCGCCTTCACATTTTTAGAGCCCGGAAGGTACGAAATCACAAAGTCAAAACGGGCAAAAAACGACCAACGAGCTTGTCTAGGATTCAAGCGCTTGGCAGACTCGAGATAAGTCAAGTTCTTATGATCAGTCAATACCACCACGCGATGCTTAGCTCCTTCAAGCCAATGATGCCACTCCTCGAATGCCCACTTCATGGCCAGCAACTCTCGGTTGCCCACATCATAATTTCGCTCAGCAGGCGAAAACTTCCTGGAAAAGAAAGCGCATGGTTTCATCACTGAGCAACCAGAACCTCTCTGTGACAAAACAGCACCTGCTCCAATCTCAGAAGCATCAACCTCGACCTGGAACGGAATAGAAACATCTGGTTGACACAACACAGGGGCAGAAGAAAAATGACGCTTCAACTCTTGAAAAGCTTCCACAGCAGCAGAAGACCAATTGACCAAATCAGCACCCTTCTTGGTCAAATCGTTCAATGGTTTGGCAACACTAGAAAAATTGCAGATGAAGCGGCGATAAAAATTAGCAAAGCCCAGGAACTTTTGCAGACTTTTCAGAGATGTCGGCTGAGTCCAATCATGGATGGCTTGGACCTTAACCGGATCCATCTCGATAGTAGAAGGGGAAAAGATGAACCCCAAAAATGAAACCTTCTGCACACCAAAGAGACACTTTGATCCCTTCACAAACAAAGAATTAGCACGCAGGACCTGAAAAACCATTCTGACCTGCTTCACATGAGACTCCCAATCATCCGAGAAGATCAAAATGTCATCCAAGTACACAATCAGGAATTTATCCATGTACTCACGGAAGATGTCATGCATAAAGGATTGAAACACTGAAGGAGCATTGGCAAGTCCGAACGGCATCACTAGATACTCAAAATGACCCTCGGGCGTATTAAATGCAGTTTTCCATTCATCGCCTTGCCTGATTCTCACCAGATTATACGCACCACGAAGATCTATCTTAGTGAACCAACTAGCCCCCTTAATCCGAGCAAACAAATCAGATAACAATGGCAAGGGGTACTGAAATTTAACAGTGATCTTATTAAGAAGGCGGTAATCTATACACGGTCTCAGCGAACCATCCTTCTTGGCTACAAAAAAGAACCCTGCTCCTAATGGCGACGATGACGGGCGAATATGCCCCTTCTCCAGGGATTCCTTCACATAATTGCGCATAGCGGTGTGCTCAGGCACGGACAAATTAAACAGTCGACCTTTTGGGAATTTACTACCAGGAATCAAATTGATAGCACAATCACAATCCCTATGTGGAGGCAGGGCATCGGACTTGGGCTCATCAAATACATCCCGGTAATCAGACAAGAACTCTGGAACCTCAGAAGGGGTGGATGACGAAATTGACAGAAATGGAACATCACCATGTACCCCCTGACAACCCCAGCTGGACACCAACATGGAATTCCAATCCAATACTGGATTATGGGCTTGTAGCCATGGCAACCCCAACACGACCACATCATGCAGATTATGCAACACCAGAAAGCGAATAACCTCCTGATGTGCAGGAGCCATGCACATGGTCAGCTGGGTCCAGTATTGAGGCTTATTCTTGGCCAAAGGTGTAGCATCAATTCCTCTCAATGGAATAGGACACTGCAAGGGCTCCAATAAAAACCCACAACGTTTAGCATAATCCAAGTCCATCAAATTCAGGGCAGCGCCTGAATCCACAAACGCCATGACAGAATACGACGACAAGGAGCATATCAAGGTAACGGACAGAAGAAATTTTGACTGTACAGTACCAATGGTGGCAGACCTAGCGAACCGCTTAGTGCGCTTAGGACAATCAGAGATAGCATGAGTGGAATCACCACAGTAGAAACACAGCCCATTCAGACGTCTGTGTTCTTGCCGTTCAACTCTGGTCATAGTCCTATCGCACTGCATAGGCTCAGGTTTAATCTCAGGTAATACCGCCAAATGGTGCACAGATTTACGCTCACGCAAGCGTCGACCGATCTGAATGGCCAAAGACATAGACTCATTCAAACCAGCGGGCATAGGAAATCCCACCATGACATCCTTAATGGCTTCAGAGAGACCCTTTCTGAAAATGGCTGCAAGCGCAGATTCATTCCATTGAGTGAGCACGGACCATTTTCTAAATTTCTGGCAATATAGCTCTATCTCATCCTGAGCCTGACAAAGAGCCAGCAAATTATTTTCTGCCTGATCTACTGAATTAGGCTCATCGTACAGCAATCCAAGCGCCAGGAAAAACGCATCGATATCACTCAATGCAGGATCTCCTGACGCAAGAGAAAATGCCCAGTCCTGAGGGTCGCCACGCAAAAAAGAAATGACGATCCTAACCTGTTGCGCTGGGTCACCAGAGGAGCGAGGTTTCAAAGCCAGAAACAGTTTACAATTATTCTTGAAACTCAGAAATTTAGTTCTATCTCCAAAAAACAAATCTGGAATAGGAATTCTCGGTTCTAACAAAGAATTCTGAACCACAAAATTTTGAATATCTTGAACTCTTGCCGTGAGCTGATCTACACATGAAGACAGACCTTTAATGTCCATTGTAACACCTGTGTCCTGAACCACCCAAATGTCTAGGGGAAAAAAAAGACAAATCACAGTGCAAAGGAAAAAAAATGGTCTCAGAACTTCTTTTTTCCCTCTATTGAGAATCATTAGTACTTTGGCTTCCTGTACTGTTGTGATAGACAATTCAGTAACACAATGTACATAGCGATCAGAGCACATACAGTGATCTGACAATAACCCAAAAATAATAGAACGAGCTCTGAGACGTGGAAACTCTGTAAACCGCAATTCCTGATCCTCTCCAAACACAACTAGAGGCAGCTGTGGATTGCGCCTAACGCTCCCTATGCAACTCGGCACAGCCTGAGAAACTAACTAGCCTGAAGATAGAAAAATAAGCCTACCTTGCCTCAGAGAAATACCCCAAAGGAAAAGGCAGCCCCCCACATATAATGACTGTGAGTAAGATGAAAAGACAAACGTAGGGATGAAATAGATTCAGCAAAGTGAGGCCCGATATTCTAGACAGAACGAGGATAGGAAAGATAACTTTGCGGTCTACACAAAACCCTAAAAAAAACCACGCAAAGGGGGCAAAAAGACCCTCCGTACCGAACTAACGGCACGGAGGTACACCCTTTGCGTCCCAGAGCTTCCAGCAAAACAAATAGACAAGCTGGACAGAAAAAATAGCAACAAATAGCAAAGAAGCACTTAGCTATGCAGAGCAGCAGGCTACAGGAATGATCCAGAGAAACACAAGTCCAACACTGGAACATTGACAGGAAGCATGGATCAAAGCATCAGGTGGAGTTAAGTAGAGAAGCAGCTAACGACCTCACCAGATCACCTGAGGGAGGAAACTCAGAAGCTGCAGTACCACTTTCCTCCACAAACGGAAGCTCCCAAAGAGAATCAGCCGAAGTACCACTTGTGACCACAGGAGTGAACTCTGCCACAGAATTCACAACAGGCGACTCTAGGTTCAGCACCTGTTCACACTGTGTCTATGTTTGGATGTGCAGGTCAGGTTTTTGAAATGTATTCTCTAGCCTTCTGATCGTGCACTCCGCCCCCTAGCTTCAGGTGTTTTAATTACAGCAGGTCCAATACCCCTCCACAGAGAGAGAGAATTTTAGTCTAAGAAGAGGTTTCACATGCACCCATTCAGATGGAGACGTTTATTCTCAGCGAGGAAGGCAAGCGTAGGACCTGGTATAAGAGAGATGCCGTAAAGAGGCTACCAGGTACACATAAAATTGGCCATTTTTATTCGCTAAAAGCTCTCATTTTTCATATTTCTAGTGCAGTAATGCAGTTCAAATTTCGTGTTTTCAAGTTTGCATGTTTTAGCGCTGCAGTGTGCTGCCTTATTTACTTAACTATATGCGAGTTGGCGACTCTAGGTTCAGCACCTGTTCACAATGTGTCTATGTTTGGATGTGCAGGTCAGGTTTTTGAAATGTATTCTCTAGCCTTCTGATCGTGCACTCCGCCCCCTAGCTTCAGGTGTTTTAATTACAGCAGGTCCAATACCCCTCCACAGAGAGAGAGAATTTTAGTCTAAGAAGAAGTTTCACATGCACCCATTCAGATGGAGACGTTTATTCTCAGCGAGGAAGGCAAGCGTAGGACCTGGTATAAGAGAGATGCCGTAAAGAGGCTGCCAGGTACACATAAAATTGGCCATTTTTATGCGCTAAAAGCTCTCATTTTTCATATTTCTAGTGCAGTAATGCAGTTCAAATTTCGTGTTTTCAAGTTTGCATGTTTTAGCGCTGCAGTGTGCTGCCTTATTTACTTAATTATATGCGAGTTGGCGACTCTAGGTTCAGCACCTGTTCACACTGTGTCTATGTTTGGATGTGCAGGTCAGGTTTTTGAAATGTTTTTGTCTTGCTAGACCTCTGTCAGGATCCCACCCCTGACAGGGACCTTGTCTGCAGCTTCGATGTTCCTCCTTTTCCCTCCGTCTGCCTGACAGGTGTTGCCTGGGCAAAGCCCAGTCAGCTTCTCACTTCAGACTGTCTCCTACTCCCTCCAGTCAGCCTCTGACTAACTTTCTATCCAACCCACCAGTTTTACCCTAATTTGAGGAGTGCCCTAGTAGTTAGGAGCAAGGCTCCCCCTGGTGGACTGGAGTGTGAAGTGTGTTGTGTGTTTTGTGATACCTGGTAAGGTGAACACCTTTGGTGCCATCAGACGTAACATCACTCCCCCTGGTGGAAGAATAACATTACTGCAACAACCAGGACTCTGGGGCTGTTGTGAATTCTGTGATCAAGCTCCCTCCTGTGGTCACGAGTGGTACTGCGGCTTCTGAGTTTCCTTCCTCAGGTGATGAGGTTAAGTCGTTAGGTGCTGCTCTATTTAACTCCACCTAGTGCTTTGATCCTGGCCTCCAGTCAATGTTCTAGTATTGGTCTTGCTTCCTCCTGGATCGTTCCTGTGGCCTGTCTGCTCAGCATAAGCTAAGTTCTGCTTGTGTTACTTTTGTTGCTATATTTTCTGTCCAGCTTGCTTTTTTGGTTTTGCTTGCTTGCTGGAAGCTCTGAGACGCAGAGGGAGCACCTCCGTACCGTTAGTCGGTGCGGAGGATCTTTTTGCCCCTCTGCGTGGTTGTTGTAGGTTTTTGTGTTGACCGCAAAGCTATCTTTCCTATCCTCGGTCTATTCAGTAAGTCGGGCCTCACTTTGCTAACTCTATTTCATCTCTGTGTTTGTATTTTTATCTTAACTCACAGTCATTATATGTGGGGGGCTGCCTTTTCCTTTGGGGAATTTCTCTGAGGCAAGGTAGGCTTATTTTTCTATCTTCAGGCTAGCTAGTTTCTCAGGCTGTGCCGAGTTGCATAGGGAGCGTTAAGCGCAATCCACGGCTACCTCTAGTGTGGTTTGATAGGTTTAGGGATTGCGGTCAGCAGAGTTCCCACGTCTCAGAGCTCGTCCTATGTTTTGTGGTTTTTGTCAGGTCACTTGTGTGCTCTGAACTTCAAGGTCCATTGTGGTTCTGAATTACCTATTCTTAACAGTACTGGAGGCCCTAAGTACTATGCTTCTCAATAGAGGGAAAAAAGAAGTTCTGAGACCATTTTTTTTTCTTTGCACTGTGTTTTGCCTTTTTTTTTTCCCTAGACATTTGGGTGGTTCAGGACACAGGTGTAGTGATGGACATTAAAGGTCTGTCTTCATGTGTGGATCTTCTCACTGCAAGAGTACAAAATATTCAAGACTTTGTGGCTCAGAATTCTATGTTAGAACCAAGAATTCCTATTCCTGATTTGTTTTCTGGAGATAGAGCTAAATTTCTGAGTTTCAAAAATAATTGCAAACTGTTTCTGGCGTTGAAACCTCGCTCCTCTGGTGACCCAGTTCAACAAGTTAAGATCATTATTTCTTTATTACGTGGCAACCCTCAAGACTGGGCATTTTCCCTTGCGCCAGGAGATCCTGCATTATGTAATATTGATGCGTTTTTTCTGGCGCTTGGATTACTGTACGATGAACCTAATTCAGTGGATCAGGCAGAGAAAAATTTGCTGGCTCTGTGTCAGGGTCAGGATGAGATAGAGATTTATTGTCAGAAGTTTAGAAAGTGGTCTGTGCTCACTCAATGGAATGAATGTGCTTTGGCAGCAATCTTCAGAAAGGGTCTCTCTGAAGCCCTTAAGGATGTCATGGTGGGATTTCCTATGCCTGCTGGTCTGAATGAGTCTATGTCTTTGGCCATTCAGATCGGTCGACGCTTGCGTGAGCGTAAATCTGTGCACCATTTGGCGGTATTATCTGAGCATAAACCTGAGCCTATGCAGTGCGATAGGACTTTGACCAGAGCTGAAAGGCAAGAACACAGACGTCAGAATGGGCTGTGTTTCTACTGTGGTGATTCCACTCATGCTATCTCCGATTGTCCTAAGCGCACTAAGCGGTTCGCTAAGTCTGCCACCATTGGTACGGTACAGTCGAAATTTCTTTTGTCCGTTACTTTGATCTGCTCTTTGTCTTCCTATTCTGTCATGGCATTTGTGGATTTAGGCGCTGCCCTGAATTTGATGGACTTGAAGTTTGCTAGGCGCTGTGGGTTTGTCTTGGAGCCCTTGCAGTGTCTTATTCCATTGAGAGGAATTGATGCTACACCGTTGGCCAAGTATAAGCCTCAGTATTGGACCCAGCTGACCATGTGCATGGCTCCTGCGCACCAGGAGGATATTCGCTTTCTGGTGTTGCAAAATCTGCATGATGTGGTCGTGTTGGGGTTGCCATGGCTACAAGTCCATAACCCAGTATTAGATTGGAAATCAATGTCTGTGTCCAGCTGGGGTTGTCAGGGGGTACATGGTGATGTTCCATTTCTGTCTATCTCATCATCCACCCCTTCTGAGGTCCCAGAGTTCTTGTCTGATTACCGGGATGTATTCGATGAGCCTAAGTCCAATGCCCTACCTCCGCATAGGGATTGTGATTGTGCTATCGAGTTGATTCCTGGTAGTAAGTTTCCTAAGGGTTGACTGTTTAATTTATCTGTACCTGAGCACGCCGCTATGCGGAGTTACGTAAAAGAATCCTTGGAGAAGGGTCATATTCGGCCTTCGTCATCGCCATTGGGAGCAGGGTTTTTTTTTTGTGGCCAAAAAGGATGGTTCACTGAGACCTTGTATTGATTACCGCCTTCTAAATAAAATCACGGTCAAATTTCAGTACCCCTTGCCGCTGCTATCTGATTTGTTTGCTCCGATTAAGGGGGCTAGTTGGTTCACCAAGATAGATCTTCGTGGTGCATATAATCTTGTGCGTATTAAACGGGGCGATGAATGGAAAACTGCATTTAATACGCCCGAGGGCCATTTTGAGTACCTAGTTATGCCATTCGGACTTGCCAATGCTCCATCAGTATTTCAGTCCTTTATGCATGACATCTTCCAAGAGTACCTGGATAAATTCCTGATTGTATACTTGGATGATATTCTGGTCTTCTCGGATGATTGGGAGTCTCATGTGAAGCAGGTCAGAATGGTGTTCCAGGTCCTGCGTGCTAATTCTTTGTTTGTGAAGGGATCAAAGTGTCTCTTTGGTGTTCAGAAGGTTTCATTTTTGGGGTTCATTTTTTCCCCTTCTACCATCGAGATGGACCCTGTTAAGGTCCAGGCCATTTATGATTGGACTCAGCCGACATCTCTGAAGAGTCTGCAAAAGTTCCTTGGCTTTGCTAATTTTTATCGTCGCTTCATCTGTAATTTTTCTAGTATTGCTAAACCATTGACCGATTTGACCAAGAAGGGTGCTGATGTGGTCAATTGGTCTTCTGCTGCTGTGGAAGCTTTTCAAGAGTTAAAGCGTCGTTTTTCTTCTGCCCCTGTGTTGTGTCAACCAGATGTTTCGCTTCCGTTCCAGGTTGAGGTTGATGCTTCGGAAATTGGAGCGGGGGCTGTTTTGTCGCAAAGAGGTGCTGATTGCTCGGTGATGAAGCCATGCGCCTTCTTTTCCAGGAAGTTTTCGCCTGCTGAGCGAAATTATGATGTTGGCAATCGAGAGTTGCTGGCCATGAAGTGGGCATTCGAGGAGTGGCGTCATTGGCTTGAAGGAGCTAAGCATTGCGTGGTGGTCTTGACTGATCACAAGAACTTGACTTATCTCGAATCTGCCAAGCGGTTGAATCCTAGACAGGCTCGTTGGTCGCTGTTTTTCTCCCGTTTTGACTTTGTGGTTTCGTACCTTCCGGGCTCTAAAAATGTGAAGGCGGATGCCCTGTCTAGGATTTTTGTGCCCGACTCTCCGGGTTTGCCTGAGCCGGCGGGTATTCTCAAAGAGGGAGTAATTGTGTCTGCCATCTCCCCTGATTTGCGGCGGGTGCTGCTAAAATTTCAGGCTAATAAACCTGATCGTTGCCCAGCAGAGAAACTGTTTGTCACTGATAGGTGGACGAATAAAGTTATCTCTGAGGTTCATTGTTCGGTGTTGGCTGGTCATCCTGGAATCTTTGGTACCAGAGATTTGGTGGCTAGATCCTTTTGGTGGCCGTCTCTGTCGCGGGATGTGCGTTCTTTTGTGCAGTCCTGTGGGATTTGTGCTCGGGTTAAGCCCTGCTGTTCTCGTGCCAGTGGGTTGCTTTTGCCCTTGCCGATCCTGAAGAGGCCTTGGACACATATCTCTATGGATTTTATTTCGGATCTCCCCGTCTCTCAAAAAATGTCGGTCATT
This sequence comes from Ranitomeya imitator, assembly GCF_032444005.1. NCBI lineage: Eukaryota > Metazoa > Chordata > Amphibia > Anura > Dendrobatidae > Ranitomeya > Ranitomeya imitator. The sequence continues at coordinate 417,143,120 of NC_091283.1, read as the reverse complement.
TGGGTAGTTTGTGATCGCTTCTCTAAGATGATCCATTTGGTACCCTTGTCTAAATTACCTTCCTCCTCTGATTTGGTGCCATTGTTCTTCCAGCATGTGGTTCATTTACATGGCATTCCAGAGAACATCGTTTCTGACAGAGGTTCCCAGTTTGTTTCAAGGTTTTGGCGAGCCTTTTGTGCTAGGATGGGCATTGATTTGTCTTTTTCCTCGGTTTTCCATCCTCAGACAAATGACCAGACTGAATGAACCAATCAGACCTTGGAAACATATCTGAGATGTTTTGTTTCTGCTGATCAGGATGATTGGGTGTCCTTTTTGCCGTTGGCTGAGTTCCCTCTTAATAATCGGGCCAGCTCGGCTACCTTGGTTTCACCGTTTTTCTGCAATTCTGGGTTCCATCCTCGTTTCTCTTCAGGGCAGGTTGAGTCTTCGGACTGTCCTGGTGTGGATACTGTGGTGGACAGGTTGCAGCGGATTTGGACTCATGTAGTGGACAATTTGACCTTGTCCCAGGAGAAGGCTCAACGTTTCGCTAATCGCAGACGCTGTGTGGGTCCCCGACTTCGTGTTGGGGATTTGGTTTGGTTGTCATCTCGTTATATTCCTATGAAGGTTTCCTCTCCTAAGTTTAAGCCTCGTTTCATTGGTCCGTATAGGATTTCTGAGGTTCTTAATCCTGTGTCTTTTCATTTGACCCTTCCAGATTCTTTTTCCATCCATAACGTATTCCATAGGTCATTGTTGCGGAGATACGTGGCACCTGTGGTTCCATCTGTTGATCCTCCTGCCCCGGTTTTGGTGGAGGGGGAGTTGGAGTATATAGTGGAGAAGATTTTGGATTCTCGTGTTTCGAGATGGAAACTCCAGTATCTGGTTAAGTGGAAGGGTTATGGTCAGGAAGATAATTCCTGGGTCTTTGCCTCTGATGTCCATGCTGCCGATCTTGTTCGTGCCTTTCATATGGCTCATCCTGGTCGGCCTGGGGGCTCTGGTGAGGGTTCGGTGACCCCTCCTCAAGGGGGGGGTACTGCTGTGAATTCTGTGATCAAGCTCCCTCCTGTGGTCACGAGTGGTACTGCAGCTTCTGAGTTTCCTTCCTCAGGTGATGAGGTTAAGTCGTTAGGTGCTGCTCTATTTAACTCCACCTAGTGCTTTGATCCTGGCCTCCAGTCAATGTTCTAGTATTGGTCTTGCTTCCTCCTGGATCGTTCCTGTGGCCTGTCTGCTCAGCATAAGCTAAGTTCTGCTTGTGTTACTTTTGTTTCTATATTTTCTGTCCAGCTTGCTTTTTTGGTTTTGCTTGCTTGCTGGAAGCTCTGAGACGCAGAGGGAGCACCTCCGTACCGTTAGTCGGTGCGGAGGGTCTTTTTGCCCCTCTGCGTGGTTGTTGTAGGTTTTTGTGTTGACCGCAAAGCTATCTTTCCTATCCTCGGTCTATTCAGTAAGTCGGGCCTCACTTTGCTAAATCTATTTCATCTCTGTGTTTGTATTTTCATCTTAACTCACAGTCATTATATGTGGGGGGCTGCCTTTTCCTTTGGGGAATTTCTCTGAGGCAAGGTAGGCTTATTTTTCTATCTTCAGGCTAGCTAGTTTCTCAGGCTGTGCCGAGTTGCATAGGGAGCGTTAGGCGCAATCCACGGCTACCTCTAGTGTGGTTTGATAGGTTTAGGGATTGCGGTCAGCAGAGTTCCCACGTCTCAGAGCTCGTCCTACGTTTTGTGGTTTTTGTCAGGTCACTTGTGTGCTCTGAACTTCAAGGTCCATTGTGGTTCTGAATTACGTATTCTTAACAGGGGCGCTGCATTAACATCTTTAATATAATCAGAACCCACATATTGGATGGGTCCATGCAAATCCACTTCACAATATTCATTTTGTACACCCGAACTCCTTTGTTTTACACATTGGCAGGAAGGCCAGCCCTGCACCCCATTACACCTTGGAACCCACATACTGGATGGGCCCATAAAAGTCCACTTCACAATATGCATTTTGTACTCCTGTACTCTTTGGTTTACATATTGGCACGAAGGTGACAATAACCCCCCATTACCCCATATGCCAACGCAACAGGGCTGTGGGAAAAACCGGGCAAAGCTCCAGAATTGGTGCATCTAATAGATGCGCTTTTTCTGGGCAGCTGCGGGCTGCTTTTTTTTACGCTGGGGGGGCCATATCCATGGCCCCTTACCAGCCTGAGAATAGCATCCCGCACCTGTGAGTTTTGCAGGGTTGGTAGTCAATTATAGGGGGGACCCCATGTCGGTTTTTCTTTCATTCATTATCCCCGGCTCGCAGTGCTCGCCAGCTGAGCAGGGGAGAACGGATGACAGACGGCTTCAGCTCCACAAGCAGGGGACAGCACTTACTGTAGCGCTGCTTCCCGGCGGCCTTCCGTGTGGTCCTGATGCCGCACATGGGCGGCACACTGCCGCACGTGTGCCGCTCGGATGTGCTACGTGAGCACCCGGACAACTCCGGTAACATGTTCTCCGATACTGGAATTATCTGGACGTGTGAAACCGCCCTTACTTCAAAATGCTCAATTGTATTATTTAACTATCTTTTTCCAGCCAGCTAATGCTCGGTAGGGTTGAGCGACCTTTACTTTTATAGGATCGGGTCGGGTTTCACGAAACCCGACTTTTTCAAAAGTCGGGTCGAGTGAAATCGGCCGATCCTATAAAAAAGTCGGGGTCGGCCGAAACTCGAAACCCAATGCAGTGCATTGGGTTTCCAATGGTTCCCAGGGTCTGAAGGAGCGGAAACTCTCCTTCAGGCCTTGGGATCCATATTTAAGTGTAAAATAAAGAATTAAAATAAAAAATATCGCCATACTTACCCTCTGACGCGCCCTGGTACTAACCGGGAACCTTCCTTCCTTAGAATCAGCCTTCCAGGACCTTGCGGTGACGTCGCGGCTTGTGATTGGTCGCGCGGCCGCCCATGTGACCGCTCGCGCGACCAATCACAAGCCGCAACGTCACCGCAACGTCACCGAAGGTCCTGGAAGGGCTGATTCTTAGGAAGGAAGGCTGCCGGAAAGAAGCAGGGCGCGTCCGAGGGTGAGTATATTCCTATTAGGTATATACTCACCCTCGGACGCGCCCTGCTTCTTTCCGGCAGCCTTCCTTCCTAAGAATCAGCCCTTCCAGGACCTTCGGTAACGTCGCGGTGACGTCGCGACTTGTGATTGGTCGCGCGAGCGGTCACATGGGCGGCCGCGCGACTAATCACAAGCCGCGACGTCACCGCGACGTCACCGCAAGGTCCTGGAAGGCTGATTCTAAGGAAGGAAGGTTCCCGGTTAGTACCAGGGCGCGTCAGAGGGTAAGTATGGCGATATTTTTTATTTTAATTCTTTATTTTACACTTAAATCTGAATTCCGATACCAATTCCCGATATCTTAAACATATCGGGAATCGGTATCGGAATTCCGATTCCAGATTCAGAAGATCGCCGACTTCATGGCCGACCCCACACAGGGGTCGGGTCGGGTTTCATGAAACCCGACTTTGCCAAAAGTCGGCGACTTCTGAAAGTGGCCGACCCGTTTTGCTCAACCCTGATGCTCGGCACACTCATTGCTACCTAATTAACGCTGCTGGTGATTAAAGTAAATAATGACAACATTCAATAGCGCTTACTCAGGTGGTAAATTAACTTAAAATTAAGTTAATAACAGTGTGGGGATAGAGCCTCGTGTGGTAATGTGTGTGGACGGAGCCTCATGTGGTAATGTGTGGGGACGGAGCCTCGTGTGCTAATGTGTGGGGACGGAGCTTCGTGTGGTGATGTGTGGGGATGGAGCCTCGTGTGGTAATTTGTGGGGACCGAGCTTCGTGTGGGAATGTGGGGGGACGGAGCATCGTGTGGTAATGTGCGGGGAGGGAGCCTCGTGTGGTAATGTGGGGGAACGGAACCTCGTGTGGTAATGTGTGGGGGTGGAGCCTCGTGTTGTAATATGTGGGGACGGAGCCTCGTGTGGTAATGTGTGTGGACGAAGCCTCGTTTGGTAATGTGTGTGGATGGAGCCTCGTGTGGTAATGTGTGGGGACGGAGACTCGTGTGGTAATGTGTGGGGACGGAGCCTCATGTGGTAATGTGTGGGGACGGAGCCTCGTGTGGTAATGTGTGGGGACAGAGTCTTGTGTGGTAATGTGTGGGGATGGAGCCTCGTGTGGTAATGTGGGGGGGTAGGATTATGTATGGTAATATGCTGGGGGGGCAGGATATTATGTGTGGTAATATGGTGGGGGTGCGGGATTATCTGTGGTAATGTGATGGGGGCGGGATAATGTGTGGTGATGTGGTGGGGGGCGAGATTATGTGTGGTGATGTGGTGGGGGCGGGATTATGTGTGGTGATGTGGTGGGGGCGGGATTATGTGTGGTGATGTGGTGGCGGCAGGATAATGTGTGGTGATGTGGTAAGGGGGCGGGATAATGTGTGGTAGTGTGGTAAAGGGGCGGGATTATGTGTGGTGATGTTGTGGGGGTGGGATTATCTGTGGTGATGTGGTGGAGGGGCGGGATTATCTGTGGTGATGTGGTAGGGGGGCGGGATTATGTGTGGTAATGTGGCGGGGAGGTGGGATTATGTGTGGTGATGTAGTGGGGGCGGGATTGTGTGGTGATGTGGTGGGGGCGGGATTAATGTGGTGATGTGGTGGGGGCGAGATTATGTGTGGTGATGTGGTGGGGCAGGATTATGTGTGGTGATGTGGTGGGGCAGGATTATGTGTGGTGATGTGGTGGGAGGGCGGGATTATGTGTGGTGATGTGGTGGGAGGGCGGGATTATGTGTGGTGATGTGGTAAGGGGGCGGGATAATGTGTGGTAGTGTGGTAAAGGGGCGGGATTATGTGTGGTGATGTGGTGGGGGTGGGATTATCTGTGGTGATGTGGTGGAGAGGCGGGATTATGTGTGGTGATGTGGTAGGGGGGTGGGATTATGTGTGGTAATGTGGCGGGGAGGCGGGATTATGTGTGGTGATGTGGTGGGGGCGGGATTGTGTGGTGATGTGGTGGGGTGCGGGATTATGTGTGGTGATGTGGTGGGGGCGAGATTATGTGTGGTGATGTGGTGGGGCAGGATTATGTGTGGTGATGTGGTGGGGGCAGGATTATGTGTGGTAATGTGGTGGGGAGGCGGGATTATGTGTGGTGATGTGGTGGGGAGGCGGGATTATGTGTGGTGATGTGGTGGGGCGGGATTGTGTGGTGATATGGTGGGGGCGGGATTATGTGTGGTGATGTGGTGGGGGGTGGGATTATGTGTGGTGATGTGGTAAGGGGGCGGGATAATGTGTGGCAGTGTGGTAAAGGGGCGGGATTATGTGTGGTGATGTGGTGGGGGGTGGGATTATCTGTGGTGATGTGGTGGAGGGGCGGGATTATCTGTGGTGATGTGGTGGGGGGTGGGATTATGTGTGGTGATGTGGTAGGGGGCGGGATTATGTGTGGTGATGTGATGGGGGCAGGGCCGGCATCAGCACCCGACGTACCTGGGCAAGTGCCGGGGCCCTGGCAAGACAGGGGGGCCCATTCAGGGCCGGTGTTAGGGGCAGGCAGCTGCTAGTGCCTAGGGCCTCCACTCCCCCAGGGGCCCTCAGCTAGCAGCACATCACGCAGCTGCTATGGGGCCCCTGTGAGGCAGGGGGGCCCGCCTGTCGCAAGCACCAACTCCCCTGCCACCGCTTTGAACTTTACCGGCGTCTGCCAGTAAAGTTCAAAGCAAGTGATGGAGGAGAGAGCATCACCTGATGCTCCCTCTCCCATCATTCCCCACTCTGCCTCTGACACTGCCACTGTGGGTGCGCGATAACGTCATCGCGCACTCGCTGTGTGTTAGGCAGTGCAGCGGCAGCCGCTGAGACCGGAGCAGGGAGGGAGCAGCGCGGGAACGTTGAGAGTTGAGGAGTGTTTGTTTTTTTTTTGTAACTATAACAGTGAGTACTGGACTATGGGGCCATTCTTGGGGGGAGGGGGGCTGTGCTGTATACTACATGTCTGTGCTATATACTACACGGCTGTTCTATATACTACATGGCTGTTCTATATACTACATGGCTGTGCTATATACTACATGGCTGTGTTTATATGCTACGTGGCTGTGCTATATACTACGTGTGCTGTGATATATACTACATGGCTGTTTTATATGCGATCATGAATCGTGGTATGTGTTAAAGGGGGGACCCACTGAGACTCTTTCGCCCGAGGCCCTCAAAAACCTGGAGCCGGCCCTGGATGGAGGGCAGGATAATGAGTGGTGATGTGATGGGGGCGGGATAATGTGTGGTGATGTGGTGGGGGGGCGAGATTATGTGTGGTGATGTGGTGGGGGGCGGGATTATGTGTGGTGATGTGGTGGGGGCGGGATTATGTGTGGTGATGTGGTGGGCGGCGGGATTATGTGTGGTGATGTGGTGGCGGCAGGATAATGTGTGGTGATGTGGTAAGGAGGCGGGATAATGTGTGGTAGTGTGGTAAAGGGGCGGGATTATGTGTGGTGATGTTGTGGGGGTGGGATTATCTGTGGTGATGTGGTGGAGGGGCAGGATTATCTGTGGTGATGTGGTGGGGGGTGGGATTATGTGTGGTGATGTGGTAGGGGGGCGGGATTATGTGTGGTAATGTGGCGGGGAGGCGGGATTATGTGTGGTGATGTGGTGGGGGCGGGATATTGTGGTGATGTGGTGGGGGCGGGATTATGTGTGGTGATGTGGTGGGGGCGAGATTATGTGTGGTGATGTGGTGGGGCAGGATTATGTGTGGTGATGTGGTGGGGGCAGGATTATGTGTGGTAATGTGGTGGGGAGGCGGGATTATGTGTGGTAATGTGGTGAGGCGGGATTGTGTGGTGATGTGGTGGGGGCGGGATTATGTGTGGTGATGTGGTGGAGGGCGGGATTATGTGTGGTGATGTGGTAAGGAGGCGGGATAATGTGTGGTAGTGTGGTAAAGGGGCGGGATTATGTGTGGTGATGTGGGGGTGGGATTATCTGTGGTGATGTGGTGGAGGGGTGGGATTATCTGTGGTGATGTGGTGGGGGGTGGGATTATGTGTGGTGATGTGGTAGGGGGGCGGGATTATGTGTGGTGATGTGATGGGCTGGGGGGCAGGATAATGAGTGGTGATGTGGTGGGGGGGTGCGATTATGTGTGGTGATGTGGTGGGGGGCAGGATTATGAGTGGTTATGTGGTGGGGGGTGGGATTATGTGTAGTGATGTGGTGGGGGGCGGGATTATGAGTGGGGATGTGGTGGGAGGGCGGGATTATGTGTGGTGATGTGGTGGGAGGGCGGGATTATGTGTGGTGATGTGGTGGGAGGGCGGGATTATGTGTGGTGATGTGGTGGGAGGGCGGGATTATGTGTGGTGATGTGGTAAGGGGGCGGGATAATGTGTGGTAGTGTGGTAAAGGTGCGGCATTATGTGTGGTGATGTGGTGGGGGGTGGGATTATCTGTGGTGATGTGGTGGAGAGACGGGATTATGTGTGGTGATGTGGTAGGGGGGCGGGATTATGTGTGGTAATGTGGCGGGGAGGCGGGATTATGTGTGGTGATGTGGTGGGGGCGGGATTGTGTGGTGATGTGGTGGGGTGCGGGATTATGTGTGGTGATGTGGTGGGGGCGAGATTATGTGTGGTGATGTGGTGGGGCAGGATTATGTGTGGTGATGTGGTGGGGGCAGGATTATGTGTGGTAATGTGGTGGGGAGGCGGGATTGTGTGGTGATGTGGTGGGGGTGGGATTATGTGTGGTGATGTGGTGGGGGGCGGGATTATGTGTGGTGATGTGGTAAGGGGGCGGGATAATGTGTGGTAGTGTGGTAAAGGGGCGGGATTATGTGTGGTGATGTGATGGGGGGTGGGATTATCTGTGGTGATGTGGTGGAGGGGCGGGATTATCTGTGGTGATGTGGTGGGGGTGGGATTATGTGTGGTGATGTAGTAGGGGGGCGGGATTATGTGTGGTGATGTGATGGGGGCAGGGCCGGCATCAGCACCCGACGTACCTGGGCAAGTGCCGGGGCCCTGGCAAGACAGGGGGGCCCATTCAGGGCCGGCGTTAGGGGCAGGCAGCTGCCAGTGCCTAGGGCCTCCACTCCCCCAGGGGCCCTCAGCTAGCAGCACATCACGCAGCTGCTATGGGGCCCCTGTGAGGCAGGGGGGCCCACCTGTCGCAAGCACCAACTCCCCTGCCACCGCTTTGAACTTTACCGGCGTCTACCAGTAAAGTTCAAAGCAAGTGATGGAGGAGAGAGCATCACCTGATGCTCCCTCTCCCATCATTCCCCACTCTGCCTCTGACACTGCCGCTGTGGGTGCGCGATGACGTCATCGCGCACTTGCTGTGTGTCAGGCAGTGCAGCGGCAGCCACCGAGACCGGAGCAGAGAGGGAGCAGCGCGGGAACGTTGAGAGGTGAGGAGTGTTTGTTTTTTTTTGTAACTATAACAGTGAGTACTGGACTATGGGGCCGTTCTTGGGGGGAGGGGGGCTGTGCTGTATACTACATGTCTGTGCTATATACTACACGGCTGTTCTATATACTACATGGCTGTGCTATATACTACATGGCTGTGTTTATATGCTACGTGGCTGTGCTATATACTGCGTGGGCTGTGTTATATACTACATGGCTGTTTTATATGCAATCATGAATCGTGGTATGTGTTAAAGGGGGGGCCCACTGAGACTCTTTTGCCCGGGGCCCTCAAAAACCTGGAGCCGGCCCTGGATGGGGGCAGGATAATGAGTGGTGATGTGGTGGGGGGGTGGGATTATGTGTGGTGATGTGGTGGGGGGCAGGATTATGAGTGGTTATGTGGTGGGGGGTGGGATTATGTGTGGTGATGTGGTGGGGGGAGGGATTATGAGTGGGGATGTGGTGGGGGGCGAGATTATGTGTGGTGGGGGGCGGGATTATGTGTGTTGATTTGGTGGGGGGCGGGATTATGTGTGGTGATGTGGTGAGAGGGCGGGATTATGTGTGGTGATGTGGTGGGGGGCGGGATTATGTGTGGTAATGGAGTGGGGATTATGTGTGGTGATGTGATGGGGGGGCGGGATTATGTGTGGTGATGTGTTTGAATTGGGATTATGTGTGGTGATGTGGTGGGGGGTGGGATTATGTGTGGTGATGTAGTGGGTGGGCGGAATTATGTGTGGTAATGGGGGGCGGGATTATGTGTAGTGATGGGGGGGCGGGATTTTATGTGGTGATGTGTTAGGGGGCGGGATTATGTGTGGTGATATGTTGGGGGGGTTATGTGTGGTGATGTGGTGGGTGGGCGGAATTATGTGTGGTGATGTGGTGTGGGGGCAGGATTATGTGTGGTGATGTGGTGGGGGGCAGGATTATGTGTGGTAATGTGGTGGGGGGCGGGTTTATGTGTGGTAATGGGGAACGGGATTATGTGTGGTGATGTGTTGGGGGCGGGATTATGTGTGGTAATGTTGTGGGGGCGGGATTATGTGTGGTAATGGGGGCGGGATTATGTGTGGTGATGTGGTGGGGGTGGGATTATGTGTGGTGATGTGGTGGGGGGGCGGGATTATGTGTGGTGATGTGGTGAAGATTGTGTGTGGTAATGTGGTGGGGGGACGGGATTGTGTGTGGTAATGTGGTGGGGCAGGATTGTGTGTGGTTATGTGGTGGGGGCAGGATTGTGTTTGGTGATGGGTGGGGGGCGGGATTATGTGTGGTGATGTGGGGGGGCAGAGCTACTGTGCAGGGGGCAGGATTAGCGAGTAATCACGATGCCTCTTATATATATAGATAAGGCTGCAAGGTATTCCATATGTCTTACATCTTGTATTCATAGCTGAAGTTCATTCATAGATGGGGTTGCGTCGACTTAAACTCTAATGTTATTATTTAATTTCAACTGCAAATCATGTGCAATTCCACAATAGTATTGGGGGCTTTTTATTTACCATGTTCACTATACTGTAATATTGACCTGGCAATATGATTCTCCTGGTTAGTATGATTACGCAGATACCAAACATGTATTTTTTTTTTTATTTAAGTGGTCAAAATAAATTTGGAAATTTGTAAAAAAAAGAAAAAAAAAAGAAAATTTTGCTTGTGTCGTCATTTTCTGTCTCTAATCTAACTTTTCGAGTGCATTGTAAGGAAGGGTTAAATATGTCATGCATGCCTTAGTTGTGTTACATTCCTGTATGATCTAATATAACCTAAGCATTATGTATATTTTCTGCATCATCTATTCAATAAATATTGTAATACTTTGGGATTGTCTGCTAGATACATTCTGTTTTGTACCCTCATGATTGCATCATGAATGTTATTGTTCTTTTATATGTTCTAATATAGCTATTGACGCTACATATTCCACTTTTCTTCCATACAGCTCCTTTATTCTTATTTCTTCCTGCCCTACTTCTATTCTTAACTTTGCCCCACTTTTGTCTTTCTATTATTTCACAAGTTCGTTGACTCTGTTTTGTCCTTCAATCCAAACATGCAATCCCTAATCACTGACGCCGCCAACAGTGATGAATGAGCATGCTCGAATATTGTGTTATCTGAGCATGCTAGGGTGATGTCTGAGTATCTTGGGCCTGCTCAAGTAATATTTTCCTTCAGCTGTTAGGCAACTGCAACACATGCTGGAATTGCCTGTTTGTTAGGCAATCCTCGCATGTGTTGCTGCTGTTTAACAGCCGCGAAACATGCAGATGCATAACATGCAGCCGCAGGGACTTTAACATATTACTTGAGCACGTCCGAGATACTCGGTTAACACTCGAGCATGCTCGGGCAACACGATATCGAAACACGCTCACTCATAATTAGCCTCCAACTCAAAACATTTCTCTAATCTATACCTTCCTTAACTCCAAGTCAATGAAAATGCAAGGGCATGACCTCATCATCTCTCACCTAGATTACTTCAGCATTAGTGATGGGCGAGCACTAAAATGCTCAGGTGCTCGTTGCTCGGGTCGAGCAGATTGGAATACTCGGGTACTCAGCCAGAACAACGAGCCCAATATAAGTCTATTGGAGATCCGAGTATTTTTACCGCGATCCACCCGGGGGTCCTTTTAAGGTCTGAAAATGATGGAAACACTGCTGAAATGACACAGGAACGGAACATCGTGGGGATCACCCCTGGAAGCATTCCTGACTCTTAGTTCACAGTTTTAAACATTTTTTTTCCCAGATTCATGCTATTTTTCCCGATGCCACAAAAAACACACTAAAACAAAGCCAAAACGGGTTTTGCTTGGAAAAATGTCAAGGTACATCCTTTGCAGGTTCATGACTTGCCTGTAAGGCCTCTAGGCAGAAGATGATGATGGTGGTAGTAGTAGTTGGAGCATTTAACAGAGACATGAAGCAGCCATAACAACTTGAAACAGAAGTATTTTTAACGAGATACCATACTGTTCGATATGTGGCTTGTATTTTTTAAACTAAAATAGTGTACCGAACTAGGGTAACAGACAGCAAATAAAGCTGAACGTAGGCCTGAATTTCCACAGTTTGTAGGCCACAAATACATCAGACGTCTGACAACGATAACACACTTCCAAATATGTGGGGATTTTTAAGTGCAAAATAGTGCTGTATATAATTAGGGTAATAGACAGCAAGAACTCTGTAAAAAAGGCCAAAAATGCGCTAACTTGGAGCACACAGATATATGAGACCTGTCACGGAAATAACACACTGCCAACTATGTGACTTTTTTAAGTGCAAAATAGTGCTGAATATAATTAAGGTATCAGACACCAAGAACTCTTGAAAAAAGGCCAAAAATGCACTAACTTGGAGCACACAGATATATGAGGACTGTCACGGAAATAACACACTGCCAAATATGTGGCTTTTTTAATGCAAAATAGTGCTGTATATAATTAGGGTATCAGACACCAAGAACTCTGGAAAAAAGGCCAAAAATTTGCTAACTTGGAGCACACAGATATATGAGGACTGTCACAGAAAAAAACACACTGCCAAATATGTGGCATTTTTTTAGTTTCAATAAATTGTATTTAAATGCTCAATGTTAAACAATGTACAACTGTTTAGAAATTATCTCCCTCGCAGAGGAGATTGAAAAAAACTTTTTAAACATACAGAAACAATGAACATACAATACCAAACCTACACATGGGGAGACAGGACAATGGCAAGGGGTCAGTAACATTGAAGGAAACAAATAGAAAATCCACAGTTTTTCATATTTTTGACATTGGTAAGATGACATTATAAATCTACGTCTGCAAAAAAGATTTTTTAAGTCGATTGTAGGAAGTCAAGCATGAGGATTAACATAGTAGAAGTAACATGAAAAAAAGAGAATTTTTCATATGATGTGGCATTTTTTTAAATGCAAAATAGTGCTGTATATAATTAGGTTATCAGACAGCAAAAAAAAGTGGTCCACCGGCCTAAAATGCCCAAACTTGGAGCACGCAGATATATGAGGCCTGTCACGGAAATAACACACTGCCAAATATGTGGATTTTTTTTAAATGCAAAATAGTGCTGTATATAATTAGGGTAACAGACAGCAAAAAATGTGGAAAAAAGGACTAAAATGCGCAAACTTGGAGCACACAGATATATGATGCCTTTTTTGGTGAATTTAAAACAAAAAAAAACAGTGGCACAAGGCTAGCACACAAAACTATGCTACGTATTACTGACAAACTATGATTTTTAAAAAGGCCTCAGTCTGACAGAACAGACTGTATTTTTTTGAGGGGGTGAATTTTTGGGAAAAAAGGCAACTAGCTATATAGTAAACTAGCTATTGAACCCGTTCTACGCTCGGGTGGCGAGCATTTATATTGGTATATGATCTCCATCCTGGTATGTGCTGCTCCATCCTGCATCCCCATCCTGTCATGTGCTGCACCCATCCTGCGTCCCCATCCTGTCATGTGCTGCTCCATCCTGCGTCCCCATCCTGTCATGTGCAGCACCCATCCTGTGTCCCCATCCTGTCATGTGCTGCACCCATCCTGTCACGTGCTGCACCCATCCTGCGTCCCCATCCTGTCATTTGCTGCTCCCATCCTGCACCCCCATCCTGTCATGTGTTGCTCCCATCCTGCGCCCCTGTTCTGTCATGTGCTGCTTCCATCCTGCGCCCCCGTTCTGTCATGTGCTGCTCCTATCCTGCGCCCCCGTTCTGTCATGTGCTGCTCCCATCCTGCACCCCTGTTCTGTCATGTGCTGCCCTATTCTGTCATGTGCTGCTCCCATCCTGCGCCCCCGTTCTGTCATGTGCTGCTCCCATCCTGCGCCACCATTCTTTAATTTGCTGCTCCCATCCATATGCCCCATACGCTGCTCCATAAAGGTTTATGGCCCCCATAAAATGCTCCATAGTATATGCCCCGTACACTGCTCCATAAAGGTTGATGGCCCCCATAAGATGCTCCATAGTATATGCCCCCGTACACTGCTCCATAAAGGTTTATGGCCCCCATAAGATGCTCCATAGTGTATGCCCCATACGCTGTTCCATAAAGGTTTATGGCCCCCATAAGATGCTCCATGGTATATGCCCCCGTACACTGCTCCATTATGGTTTATGGCCCCCATAAGATGCTCCATAGTATATGCCCCGTACACTGCTCCATTATGGTTTATGGCCCCCATAAGATGCTCCATGGTATATGCCCCCGTACACTGCTCCATTATCGTTTATGGCCCCATAAGATGCTCCATTGTATATGCCCCCGTACACTGCTCCATTATGGTTTATGGCCCCCATAAGATGCTCCATAGTGTATGCCCCGTACGCTGTTCCATAAAGGTTTATGGCCCCCATAAGATGCTCCATACTATATGCCCCCGTACACTGCTCCATTATGGTTTATGGCCCCATAAGATGCTCCATACTCTATGCCCCCGTACACTGCTCCATTATGGTTGATGGCCCCCTTAACATGCTCCATTCTATATGCCCCCGTACACTGCTCCATTATGATTGATGGCCCCCTTAACATGCTCCATTCTATATGCCCCTGTACACTGCTCCATTATGGTTGATGGCCCCCTTAAAATGCTCCATTCTATATGCCCCCGTACACTGCTCCATTATGGTTGATGGCCCCCTTAACATGCTCCATTCTATATGCCCCCGTATGCTGCTGCAATATATAAAAAAAAAAAAAACATACTCACCTATCGTCGCTGGGTGCCGAGTGCTGGGGGGCCTGAGCAGGCGGGGACACCGGCGCGCTGTGGGGGTCAGGTGCCGGTATCGCCGCCAGCTTAGGCCCCCCAGCACTTACTATATTCACCTGTCCTCCGTTCCACCGCTGCGTGCCGCCATCTTCCCGGTCCTCTGGCTGTGACTGGTCAGTCAGAGGGCGGCGCCGGCGCGCATTAAGCGCGTCATCGCGCCCTCTGAACTGAAGGTCACAGGCCGAGGACCGGGAAGATGGTGGCACGCAGCGGTGGAACGGGACAGGTGAATATAGCCGATACTCACCCTCCTGACGGTACCTGCTTCTCTGTTGGAGATCGCGGTGTGCGTTCAGTGTTAACGCATACCGCGATCTCCTGGGAGCGTCACTCTGTGAGGCCCAGACTGCGCCGGCGCTTGCGCTTGCGCAGTCTATAAAGGCTTCGGACAGAGTGACGCTCCCAGCGTTATATTATAGATAAGCTGCAGCAGCAGACAATTATGGAGCTTTGGGAGCGATGGAGTAGGAGCTATGCACGCACATACAGTGTGTGCAGGCCTTGCAATGAAGTTGATATGCTGTGCCCTGCCTACCTAGCGCTGCAATATCGGGACCCATGAAATAGCCCTAAAAAGGACTGTTGGTTTCTCAGGAGTTGTGGATTTCACAGTTGCAGACCTACACAAACTATAAAAAGAACGATTCTGGCCCTATCCCGGCAGCAGCTCTCCCTACTCTCGCTGAAACAGGAACAGAATGCGTCGAGCAGGATGGCGCCTGGTCTCTTATACTCGGGATGATGCTGTACTGCCCAGCCAATCACTGCACAACCACAACAAAGATGGCTGCGGTGTTTCATGGCCTGGCAGACAATCCCTGCAGCGTGATTGGGTCTCTAAAGTCCGCCAAAACTGCTGGGTGGAGACACCAGTTACCGCCGAACAATCCCAGAAATGCTCGCAGCTCGCCAAGTACACCGAGCATAGCAATACTCGGGCGAGTAACGAGTAGTGGCGAGCACGTTCGGTCATCACTAGAGTTGAGCGACTTTTACTTTTTTTGGATCGAGTCGGGTTTCGTGAATCCCGACTTTGCGAATAATCGGGTCAGGTGAAATCGGCCGATTATTGCGAAAAGCCGGGGGCCGACTGAAACACGAAAACCCAATGCAAGTCAATGGGGAATCAAAGTCAGCAGTGAGTGGAGGACAGGAAAACACCTACAGTGCCCATTTTAATACCAAAAACATCAATTCTTATTACTTAAGCTTGTCAATCTTAATTTACTTTATAATAATAGTTAGGCATTGAATCCTGGGATCATTATACTGGGATTTTTCTGCGAGAGACACTCTTTTTGGCGCGGAAGGTGTTGGCGTTACGATGGATGGGTGGCTCTTGCCCGACTCTTAGAGCCTGGGTGGATTTGGTAAATTCAATTATCCCATATGAACGAACGTTATATCAGAATAGAGGATGTCCAAATAAATTTGAGAAAATATGGGGTAGATGGAATTCCTCCCATCACACTTTATAGTCTACACTAACTTAATATCTATGTAAAAAGTAGGGTTCTTGGTTTTGGGGGCATCATTTACAGAGTAAAATTTATGCAGAATTCTTTTTTAAGGCGGCGTACTGTTAGTAGTTAATGTAGTTAAGGTTATATAATAGGAGATTTATAGGATGTTAATGATTGACATACACCATTTGTTATTTCTTTGTAATACTCCTGAAGTGACGATGCATTGTGATTATTTGTAAATGATGGACATGAATGCAAATGTGTGTATTATTTGATTTATTCTGCAATTAATAAACGAATTTAAAAAAAAATAATAGTTAGGCATTGAAAACTGGGGGTCATTTGGCTAAAGTTGTTGGGGGGTAGGGCTGGCTCAAGATTTTCGTGGGCCCAGGAAACGCGGAATACGTCACGGCGGTGGAGCAGGGAGAGGTAAGTATTTCATCTTTGCAAGTGCTGTGATCCAGAGCAAGCAGGGGGGCCAACTCATTGGCACTGGCACAGGGCCCCTCATAGTACGGTGGTGTGTTTGACGGCAGGTGGCGCCTCCCACTGGCAGAGACATTTTTGCGTACTGTGAGGGGCCCTGTGCCAGTGACGTCGCCGACGAGTATCCCCCACCTGATGAAGGAACCTGCACTTTCATCTGCACCTCCCTCTTTGCCCCGTGTAAGGTGGTATAGTATGCGGGAAGGGGAACCTGACTTTCAGCAGGGTCAGATTCTGGCTGTGTAGAGTGCAAGGGGAATGTAGTGGTCTGGGTCAATGTACCAGCAGACTCATTTAGCAGTGGCTGGGTAATGGGCAGGATGAGGAGGAAACACAGATATAGGCCCAAATAATAAAGTAGGTTAAATGCAGTTCAAAATTGGAAACAGGACTAAACAGGTGGCATTGCTTTGTTCAGTGGAGGACAACTGTAATGAGTGGCAGACACAGTTAGTAGGCCCAAATAATAAAGTAGGCTAAATGCAGTTCAAGCTATTATTGAGACTGTATATCCAAAACGCATCTCTGGTAAGAAGACGTCTTTTTATATCTCCACCACGATTATGCGGATATACCTTTTCAATACCTTGTACTCTAAGGTCCGAAATATCACCATTATGTTTCGTACCAAAATGTCTTGATACCATAGAGATATTTTTATAATTAGATATATTACATTTATTGACATTGGCTTTTTATTTACCATGTTCACTATACTGTAATATTGACCTGGCAATATGATTCTCCTGGTTAGTATGATTACGCAGATACCATACATGTATTGTTTTTTTATTTAAGTGGTGAAAATAAATTTGGAAATTTGTAAAAAAAAGAAAAAAAAAGAAATAAAATTTTGCTTGTGTCGTCATTTTCTGTCTCTAATCTAACTTTTCGAGTGCATTGTAAGGAAGGGTTAAATATGTCATGCATGCCTTAGTTGTGTTACATTCCTGTATGATGTAATATAACCTAAGCATTATGTATATTTTCTGCATCATCTATTCAATAAATGTTGTAATACTTTGGGATTGTCTGCTAGATACATTCTGTTTTGTACCCTCATGATTGCATCATGAATGTTATTGTTCTTTTATATGTTCTAATATAGCTATTGACGCTACATATTCCACTTTTCTTCCATACAGCTCCTTTATTCTTATTTCTTCCTGCCCCACTTCTATTCTTAACCCCTTAGTGACAGAGCCAATTTGGTACTTAATGACCGAGCCAATTTTTGCAATTCTGGCCACTGTCACTTTATGAGGTTATAACTCTGGAACGCTTCAATGGATCCCGCTGATTCTGAGACTGTTTTTTCGTGACATATTGTACTTCATGTTAGTGGTAACATTTCTTCGATATTACTTGCGATTATTTATGAAAAAAACGGAAATATGGCGAAAATTTTTAAAATTTTGCAATTTTCAAACTTTGTATTTTTATGCCCTTAAATCAGAGAGATATGTCACAAAAAATAGTTAATAAATAACATTTCCCACATGTCTACTTTACATAAGCACAGTTTTGGAACCAAATATTTTTTTTGTTAGGGAGTTCTAAGGGTTAAAAGTTGACCAGCAATTTCTCATTTTTACAACACCTTTTTTTTTTAGGGACCACATCACATTTGAAGTCATTTTGAGGGGTCTATATGATAGAAAATAATGAAGTGTGACACCATTCTAAAAACTACACCTCTCAAGGTTCTCAAAACCACATTCAAGAAGTTTATTAACCCTTTACGTGCTTCACAGGAACTGAAACAATGTGGAAGGAAAAAATGAACATTTAACTTTTTTTGCAAACATTTTAATTCAGAACCATTTTTTTTATTTTCACAAGTGTAAAAACAGAAATGTAACCATAAATTTTATTATGCAATTTCTCCTGAATACGCCAATACCCCATTTGTGGGGGTAAACCACTGTTTGGGCGCACAGCAGAACTTGGAAGTGAAGGAGCGCCGTTTGACTTTTTCAATGCAGAATTGGCTGGAATTGAGATCGGACGCCATGTCACGTTTAGAGAGCCCCTGATGTGCCTAAACAGTGGAAACCCCCCACAAGTGACACCATTTTGTAAACTAGACCCCTTAAGGAACTTATCTAGATGTGTGGTGAGCACTTTGAACCCCCAAGAGCTTCACAGAAGTTTATAACGTAGAGCCGTGAAAATAAAAAATCGCATTTGTTTACACAAAAATGATCTTTTCGCCCACAAATTCTTATTTTCACAAGGGTAACAGGAGAAATTAGACCACACATGTTGTTGTGCGATTTCTCCTGAACACGTCGATACCCCATATGTGAGGGTAAAACACTGTTTGGGCGCACCGCAGAGCTTGGAAGAGAAGGAGTGCCGTTTTACTTTTTCAATGTAGAATTGTCTGGAATTGAGATCGAACGCCATGTCGCGTTTGGAGAGCCCCTGATGTGCCTAAACAGTGGAAACCCCCCACAAGTGACACCATTTTGGAAACTAGACCCCTTAAGGAACTTATCTAGATGTGTGGTGAGCACTTTGAACCCCCATGTGCTTCACAGAAGTTTATAACGTTGAGCTGTGAAAATAAAATCGCATTTTTTCTACAAAAATGATTTTTTGCCCCCAAATTTTTATTTTCACAAGGGTAACAGGAGAAATTAGACCACAAAAGTTGTAGTGCAATTTCTCCTGAGTACGTCGATACCCAATATGTGGGGGTACACTACTGTTTGGGCGCACCGCAGAGCTTGGAAGAGAAGGAGTGCCGTTTTACTTTTTCAATGTAGAATTGTCTGGAATTGAGATTGGACGTCATGTCGCGTTTGGAGAGCCCCTGATGTGTCTAAACAGTGGAAACCCCCCACAAGTGACCCCATTTTGGAAACTAGACCCCCCATGGAACTTATCTAGATGTGTGGTGAGAACTTTGAATGCCCAAGTGCTTCACAGAAGTTTAGAATGCAGAGTCGTGAAAATAAAAAATATTTTTTTTTCCACAAAAAAGATATTGTAGCCCCCAAGTTTTTATTTTCACAAGGGTAACAGGAGAAATTGGACCGCAATAGTTGTTGTCCAATTTATCCCGAGTACACTGATGTGCCATATGTGGGGGTAAACCACTGTTTGGTCGCACGGCAGAGCTCGGAAGGGAAGGAGCGCTGTTTTGGAATGCAGACTTTGATAGAATTGTCTGAGGGCGTTATGTTGCGATTGCAGAGCCCCTGATGTACCTAAACAGTAGTAACCCCCACAAGTGACCCCATTTTGGAAACTAGACCCCCCAAGGAACTTATCTAGATGTGTGGTGAGAACTTTGAATGCCCAAGTGCTTCACAGAAGTTTAGAATGCAGAGTCGTGAAAATAAAAAATATTTTTTTTACACAAAAAAGATATTGTAGCCCCCAAGTTTTTATTTTCACAAGGGTAACAGGAGAAATTGGACCGCAATATTTGTTGTCCAATTTATCCCGAGTACAGTGATGTGCCATATGTGGGGGTAAACCACTGTTTGGGCGCACGGCAGAGCTCGGAAGGGAAGGAGCGCTGTTTTGGAATGCAGACTTTGATAGAATGGTCTGTGGGCGTTATGTTGCGATTGCAGAGCCCCTGATGTACCTAAACAGTAGTAACCCCCCACAAGTGACCCCATTTTGGAAACTAGACCCCCCAAGGAACTTATCTAGATGTGTGGTGAGAACTTTGAATGCCCAAGTGCTTCACAGAAGTTTAGAATGCAGAGTCGTGAAAATAAAAAAAATATTTTTTTTTCCACAAAAAAGATTTTGTAGCCCCCAAGTTTTTATTTTCACAAGGGTAACAGGAGAAATTGGACTCCAAAAGTTGTTGTCCAATTTATCCTGAGTACGCTGATGCCCCATATGTGGGGGTAACCCACTGTTTGGGCGCACGGCAGAGCTCAGAAGGGAGGGAGCACCATTTGACTTTTTGAGCGCAAAATTGGCTGTCGTGTTTGGAGACCCCCTGATGTAACTAAACAGTGGAAACCCCCCAATTCTAGCTCCAACCCTAACCCCAACACACCCCTAACCCTAATCCCAACCTGATCCATAATCCTAATCACTAACCCTAACGATAATCACAACCCTTACCCCAAAACAACCCTAATGTCAACCCTAACCATAACCCTAATCAAAACCCTAAATCCAACATACCCCTAATCCTAATCTCAACCCTAACCTCAAACCTAACCCTAATCCCAATACACCCCTAATCACAACCCTAACCTTAACCCTAATCCCAATCCTAACCCTAATCCCAAGCGTATCCCTAATGCCAACTCTGACCCTAATACCAACTCTAATCCAAACCCTAACCCCAAATCTAACCCTAACTTTAGCCCCAACCCTAGCCCTAACTTTAGCCCCAACTCTAACCCTAGCCCTAAGGCTACTTTCACACTTGCGTCGTTTGGCATCCGTCGCAATCTGTCGTTTTGGACAAAAAACGGATCCTCCAAATGTGCCCGCAGGATGCGTTTTTTTGCCCATAGACTTGTATTGCCGACAGATCATCACGGATGGCCACACGTCGCGTCCGTCATGCACTGGATCAGTTGTGTTTTGGTGGACCGTCGGCACAAAAAACGTTCAATGTAACGTTTTTTTGCACGTCGCGTCCGCCATTTCTGACCGCGCATGCATGGCCGTAACTCCGCCCCCTCCTTCCCAGGACATAGATTGGGCAGCGGATGCGTTGAAAAACTACATCCGCTGCCCACGTTGTGCACAATTTTCACAACGTGCATCGGTAACCCTGAATTTAGCCCCAACCCTAACCCTAAATTTAGCCCCAACCCTAACCCTAGCCCTAACCCTAGCCCTAACCCTAACCCTAACCCTAGCCCTAACCCTAGCTCTAACCCTAGCTCTAACCCTAGCCCTAACCCTAGCCCTAACCCTAGCCCCAACCCTAACCCTAAATTTAGCCCCAACCCTAACCCTAGCCCTAACCCTAGCCCTAACCCTAACCCTAGCCCTAACCCTAACTCTAGCCCTAACCCTAACCCTAGCCCTAACCCTAACCCTAACCCTAGCCCTAACCCTAGCCCTAACCCTAGCCCTAACCCTAGCTCTAACCCTAGCCCTAACCCTAACCCTAGCCCTAACCCTAGCCCTAACCCTAGCCCTAACCCTAGCTCTAACCCTAGCCTTAACCCTAGCCCTAACCCTAACCCTAATTTTAGCCCCAACTGCTCTTCTCCTGTCGGCCGGCAGATGGCGATAGATGGCGGGCGCACTGCGCATGCGCCCACCATTTTCTTTTCCCCGGCAGCCAGGAGGAGCAGCAGGAGGATCCAGGGACACCGGTAAGTATAATAGGGTCCCCGAATCCCCCTATTTCTCTGTCCTCTAATGTGCGATCACATCAGAGGACAGAGAATTACACTTTGATTTTTTTTATTTTTTTTTGCGGTCGCCGGTAAACAGTTAATTACCGGCGATCGCAAAACAGGGGTCGGTAAAACCGACCCCGATCATGTTCTTTGGGGTCTCGGCTACCCCCGGCAGCCGAGACCCCAAAGATTCTCCTGGTGCCGGCCGGCGGGCGCACTGCGCATGCGCCCGCCATTTTGAAGATGGAGGCGCCCACCGGGAGCCACGAGGAGCACCGGGGGAGATAGGTGAGTATCGGGGGGCTATCTGGGACCACTATTCTCTGTCCTCTGATGTGCGATCACATCGGAGGACAGAGAAATTAAAAAGAGATCGCGTTTTGGTTTTTTTTGCGATCGCAGGTAAACGGTTAATTACCGGCGATCGCAAATGCGGGGTCGGTAAAAAAAACCCCAAATCATGTTCTCTGGGGTCTCGGCTACCCCCGGCAGCCGAGACCCCGGAGAAAATCCGACTCTGGGGGGCGCTATTTACTTTTTCCACAGCGCCGTTAATTAACGGCGCTGTGGTTTAAGTACCCTTAGCGGCCGCCGTTAAAAGGTGTATCGGCGGTCGCTAAGGGGTTAACTTTGCCCCACTTTTGTCTTTCTATTATTTCACAAGTTCGTTGACTCTGTACCGGAGACAATGACTCACGTAGACACATTGAAATCAATGTGTCTCTGCACATGTCAGCGTGTTTTCATGGACCGTGTGTCCATAGGGGTGGAGCCGCATATTCATGACTGTATTGGGCGGCACCACGTGACCGCTCATACAGGAGAAGCTGCGGCTAGGACAGGACGCTGCGAGGGAGCCGTGTGAGTATTTTATTAACAACGGGCGGGCGCACAGGGGGTGGGAGGGAGGTGGGGACAGGGATCTTTATTTAAAACATGAAAAAAAAAAAAAAAAGGATTTTTCATATCTTCTTTCCAGCGAACGCTGCTGGAGAGAAGATATGAATGGCGGCTTCAGCACCAGATGCAGGGGACAGCGCTTATCTCTAGCGCTGTCTCCTGCACGCTCCGTGTGGTACCCAGTCGGCACACGGGCGGCACACGTGTGCCGCTCGTGTGCCACACGGATGGCCTATGTGAGCTCACGGACACACGGACACGGATAACTCCGGTATCGATTTTTTCGGTACCGGAATTATCTGGACATGTGGGACAGGCCTAAGTGGCAGAAAGTGGCTGGCTGACATACGACAAACTAACAGGACTGCAGTATATCTGCAGCGCCCCAGAGACCTGGTCGTTGCAGTAATGTCGCTCTGCCGCTAAGGGGAGTGATGGTACGTCTGATAGCACTAAAGGAGTTCATCTGACCAGGTATCACCAGCACACATTACACTTCACACTCCGGCCACTAGGGGGAGCAAAAGGTTTTATTTATTAGGCCACTCCTCACACTGGTAAAACTAGGGGTTGGATAGGAAGTTAGTCAGAAGCTGACTGGGTTTTGTCCAGGCAACATCCCGTGGCAGGGTGTGTTGCGGGGAAGATTCAGGGGGGTCCCTGTCAGGCGTGGGAACCTGGCAGGCACCTAGCGATAAGGACAGATCGTTACAGAGCCGTGCCTGCACTACCTTGCGGCGGCATCTAAAGAAAGGACACGAAGCAAATGATATTGTGGACAGTGAGAAACAAGATCAAAGCACATAGGAGAGCCAGTAGGAGTCGTGCCTCGAGAACGGCAACAGCCTACTGAGGCGCGTAGCCGGTGACCGTCACACCAAGGAAGTAACTGACTCTATGCCTGTTAAATATTAATTAATTGAATTATTCTTATTCTGTACTGAGCACATTGCTTCTTGCTGACATTACAAAAGCTATTTCTGTGTATGTAGCTCAGAGTATAAGTTATCACCATATACAGGGAACACGTGATCTGTGTTGGACATATGAATAACGTCTCTAAGGAGGGTGGGGGGCTTTTGTCACGTGGGGGCTGCCACCTCCGGCCTTCGGGATCATTATCCATGGACATGAGACAAGTCACAAGGAACAACAGCTGGTAGCCATGCCATGATCCTCCTCCATGCCATGATGATTTCAGACTTCACACAGACAGACGGTTTTACCATTCAGGACCTTGGGAAAGATGAGTAACAAGACAAGCGCTGATATTTACACATGGACAATCTGTTCGTAACTATTTCATCTACTTTTATGTTTTGTTGCAATGTGGTTTTTCTGTGGACAATTCAATAAACCACTATACTTTTTATGAGAATACCAAGACATTTTTCTTTAAGAGTAAGCACCTGTTGAATAGTCCTGATTAAATAAATGTGCGAAATAAGCATTTTTAACAATGCCTTACTTCAAATACCGCAGGACAGTTAATTATAGGTTGGCTGTCTACCTTATATCACCTAAGCAGACATAGGGGGCAACCGTGGAGAGGGGCGTCTCTAGGGTCCCAGAATAGCTCCGAGCCTACCCGTCAAACGGGTGCGTCCTAGCCATAACAAACCTGGGGGATGGAGAATAGAAAGAACGAGAAAGAACTAGAAAGAACGAGAACAGAAGTTGTGAGGACTATCCCGAATGCTCAGCAGGGAAGCACTACAACACACAGGCGCTAGTGGTAGGCCACTATTTACACCTGCAAAGGGAACTCTGGATGTGCCTTCGGACCGGCCGGTCTCAGACAGCCCTGTTAACAGTGCTCTGGATTGAGGATCCTGAAGCCTTCAGTAAAGAGGTAAAGAGACTGCAACCCTGTGTCTTCGTTATTGACTGCACCTCACACCATCGCCATCTACTGTACATTATCGGGAAGCCCTGGGGACATACTTCACCTGTGGGAAGGTATACCATCTAGCTGCCATCACATCACCCCAGTGAACCCCAAGCAGCGTCGGTCTCCCTGGCCGAATAACACAGGTGGCGTCACAAACACCTAACAACTTTTACCACCCTCTCAGTGGGGGCCCCTTTGCAGGGTCACGGACCGGGTCCAGCCACCGTTGCAACACTAGAACTGAGACAGAGAGTACCGGTATCGAGTAACCTGTGGCCCTGTGTCTGGGGGCGCTCCATATCCACTTTGTGAGAATTTGAATTTCACTTTTTTGGGGGGAGACTGAACCAAAACTCAGGCCCAGTGTATATAACAACGCAATCTAAGTGGCAGAAAGTGGCTGGCTGACATACGACAAACTAACAGGACTGCAGTATATCCACTTTGTGAGAATTTGAATCTCACTTTTTTGGGGGGAGACTGAACCAAAACTCAGGCCCAGTGTATATAACAACGCAATCTAAGTGGCAGAAAGTGGCTGACTGACATACAACAAACTAACAGGACTGCAGTAGATCCACTTTGTGAAAATTTGAATCTCACTTTTTTGGGGGGGAGACTGAACCAAAACTCAGGCCCAGTGTATATAACAACGCAATGTAAGTGGCAGAAAGTGGCTGGAAGATATATGAAAAAATACAAGGACTGTAGTACAATTTCAATCTCCCTACAATGAACTCAGGAAAAGTATGGCAGCAATAAAAAGGACTGCTGCACACAAAAGTGTGGACAAATAAAGAAGATAACTGTGCAGAAAGGAGCAACTGGATTTTTGCTTTTAAAAAAGCAGTTGGTTTGCACAGCGGTGTACAAACAGCAATGCAGCTATCAGGGAGCCTTATAAGGCAGCCTAATAAGCTACAGAGCTGATGCACAAAAATGTAGCCTCCACTGTCCCTGCAAAAAAATGGGGGTGTTGGACAGTGGAAATCGCTACAACACAAGCGGTTTGGGGGTTAACCAATCTTCCCTCCCTAACTATATCCCTTCTTTTGATGAAGCAGCAGCAACCTTTCCCTATGCTAAGATCGGCAGAAGTAAGATGGCGGTCGGCATGCACACCCCTTTATAGCCCCTGTGACGCCACAGAAAGCAAGCCAATCACTGTCATGCCCATCTCTAAGATAGTAGGGACCAAGAACTATGTCATTACGCTGCCCACACTCTGCGTCATCCTTCATTGGCTGAAAAATGGCGCTGAAAGCGTTATACAAAACGCGACTTTTGCGCGCAGATCGCCGACCCATGGCCGATCCCACACTAGGATCGGGTCGGGTTTCATGAAACCCGACTTTGCCAAAAGTTGGCGATTTTTGAATTTGTCCGATCCGTTTCGCTCAACCCTACTCATCACTATTCAGCATCCTTTTCTGTAACCTCCCATCAAGCACTCTTGTGCCCAGGACTGAAATGGGGGGTAGTCAGGGTAGGCACCTGCCTAGGGCACTACCTACTGCCTAGTAGGGTGCGCACTTTGGGGGATAAAGAAAGAAAAACAAAAGATACCGTAAGATGCTGCAGGGTCACAGGAGGCAGGAGCCGGCTGCTGTTGCAGTTAACACTTGTGCCCGCTATTAAAGAGAATGAATATTCACTGCTGCCCACGCCCATAATCCCACCCATCTCCATACACTGAAGCCGGTGCTGAGGGATGGGCGCAACTATGGGCTCTGTTAACAGTGCAAAGCTCCAACATCATTCAGATTAACAGGTGGATTCCTGCTGCCTAATTGTCCTGCCCTGAGGAGCAGAGCTGAAAAAATCCACTGCTCTGTCGACATGACAACAGCAGAGGCAGCTGAATCTCCGGCAGGAGCGGTCTGCAACCACTCTGTTGTCAGGGAAGTAGCCTTTATCAGTGGAGGCCTGCTGCATCCTGCTAAGTGTGCATTTGTCATCAGACAGGGTTTTAGGAAGGCCGTATCTCATGGTATGTATTTTTTCTGAGTTTTTTCTATGTTAGCTGTTTTTGATATTAGTGGTAGGACCCGCAATATTATGGGGACCCTTGACGTTGGGTTGCGGGCTTACTTTATTTTGGCCAAAATATTAAACCAATACCTCATATAGTGTATGTATTTATCATATGCATGCATTTTTTTGCACTATATCATATCCTTTTCTGCAGGATGTGGCCAGGCCTCTTTATGTTGGTTTTTCTGGGGCGTCTGTCACTGTGCGCTGCATTTTATGGTGCTGTTAATACAAGGGGCGTCATCAATAGGTTGCATACAGACACTGTGCACCGCACCTATCAGTGTGACTGGCATCCTATGTGAGTTATATCAATGTGCATTTTTTCTGCTAGGCAGCCAACCCCTGCAATGTTTGGTTGGGGTGGCTGTTTTTATCAAAAGTTTGCACCTGTGCCCCTAGCCTTTATCAGTGCAGGCCTGCTGCATCCTGCTAAGTGTGCGTTTGTCATCAGACAGGGTTTTAGGAAGGCCGTATCTCATGGTATGTATTTTTTCTATGTTAGCTGTCAGGGAAGAATGGCACCAAGCCCAACAGGCAGGTAAGTAGTAACTACCTGCCTGTTAGTGTTTAGGCACATTTTTTGTTTTTCAGAAAGTCACGGATATACCCTTTAGGCCACGCTCACACGTTCAGTATGTGGTCAGTATTTTACATCAGTATTTGTAAATTACATATTCAATTGTGGGATACCACAAAAGAAGAGGAAGTGAAGAAGGAGAAAAAAATATTTAAAAGGTAATACATTTATTGAAACAATGTGTTAAACAGTAGTACAAAAAACATTAACATAGGGGAAGGGAAAGGAAGGGGGAGGGGGGGTTTAAACCACCAGACTGGAGAAAACGGATCTGCACTATACCATGGAGGATTAAAAAGTAAACCCAATAGAAATATGATGGTAGTAATGGTACAAAGAAAAGGAAAAGGCGATCTAGGTACACAAAGTAAAATTATATAAACATCCACATAAAGCAAAACATAATCCCCAAATACATAGAAAGTATCCTATTAATGGGTTAATGTACAGGCACAGGGTAAGTACATGTCTATCCAGAAGTACAAGGCAAGGAAAAAACCTGCTAACGTACTAGTGAGTACACCCACAGTGAGGTGCCTATGTGGAAAAGCTGGCTTTTTATTTACCATGTTCACTATACTGTAATATTGACCTGGCAATATGATTCTCCTGGTTAGTATGATTACGCAGATACCATACATGTATTGTTTTTTTATTTAAGTGGTGAAAATAAATTTGGAAATTTGTAAAAAAAGAAAAAAAAAGAAATAAAATTTTGCTTGTGTCGTCATTTTCTGTCTCTAATCTAACTTTTCGAGTGCATTGTAAGGAAGGGTTAAATATGTCATGCATGCCTTAGTTGTGTTACATTCCTGTATGATGTAATATAACCTAAGCATTATGTATATTTTCTGCATCATCTATTCAATAAATGTTGTAATACTTTGGGATTGTCTGCTAGATACATTCTGTTTTGTACCCTCATGATTGCATCATGAATGTTATTGTTCTTTTATATGTTCTAATATAGCTATTGACGCTACATATTCCACTTTTCTTCCATACAGCTCCTTTATTCTTATTTCTTCCTGCCCCACTTCTATTCTTAACCCCTTAGTGACAGAGCCAATTTGGTACTTAATGACCGAGCCAATTTTTGCAATTCTGACCACTGTCACTTTATGAGGTTATAACTCTGGAACGCTTCAATGGATCCCGCTGATTCTGAGACTGTTTTTTCGTGACATATTGTACTTCATGTTAGTGGTAACATTTCTTCGATATTACTTGCGATTATTTATGAAAAAAACGGAAATATGGCGAAAATTTTTAAAATTTTGCAATTTTCAAACTTTGTATTTTTATGCCCTTAAATCAGAGAGATATGTCACAAAAAATAGTTAATAAATAACATTTCCCACATGTCTACTTTACATCAGCATAATTTTGGAAACAAAATTTTTTTTTGTTAGGGAGTTATAAGGGTTAAAAGTTGACCAGCAATTTCTCATTTTTACAACACCATTTTTTTTTAGGGACCACATCACATTTGAAGTCATTTTGAGGGGTCTATATGATAGAAAATAATGAAGTGTGACACCATTCTAAAAACTACACCTCTCAAGGTTCTCAAAACCACATTCAAGAAGTTTATTAACCCTTTACGTGCTTCACAGGAACTGAAACAATGTGGAAGGAAAAAATGAACATTTAACTTTTTTTGCAAACATTTTAATTCAGAACCATTTTTTTTATTTTCACAGGTGTAAAAACAGAAATGTAACCATCAATTTTATTATGCAATTTCTCCTGAATACGCCAATACCCCATTTGTGGGGGTAAACCACTGTTTGGGCGCACAGCAGAACTTGGAAGTGAAGGAGCGCCGTTTGACTTTTTCAATGCAGAATTGGCTGGAATTGAGATCGGACGCCATGTCACGTTTAGAGAGCCCCTGATGTGCCTAAACAGTGGAAACTCCCCACAAGTGACACCATTTTGTAAACTAGACCCCTTAAGGAACTTATCTAGATGTGTGGTGAGCACTTTGAACCCCCAAGAGCTTCACAGAAGTTTATAACGTAGAGCCGTGAAAATAAAAAATCGCTTTTGTTTACACAAAAATGATCTTTTCGCCCACAAATTCTTATTTTCACAAGGGTAACAGGAGAAATTAGACTGCACAAGTTGTTGTGCGATTTCTCCTGAACACGTCGATACCCCATATGTGAGGGTAAAACACTGTTTGGGCGCACCGCAGAGCTTGGAAGAGAAGGAGTGCCGTTTTACTTTTTCAATGTAGAATTGTCTGGAATTGAGATCGAACGCCATGTCGCGTTTGGAGAGCCCCTGATGTGCCTAAACAGTGGAAACCCCCCACAAGTGACACCATTTTGGAAACTAGACCCCTTAAGGAACTTATCTAGATGTGTGGTGAGCACTTTGAACCCCCATGTGCTTCACAGAAGTTTATAACGTTGAGCCGTGAAAATAAAAAAATCGCATTTTTTCTACAAAAATGATCTTTTTGCCCCCAAATTTTTATTTTCACAAGGGTAACAGGAGAAATTAGACCACAAAAGTTGTAGTGCAATTTCTCCTGAGTACGTCGATACCCAATATGTGGGGGTAAACTACTGTTTGGGCGCACCGCAGAGCTTGGAAGAGAAGGAGTGCCGTTTTACTTTTTCAATGTAGAATTGTCTGGAATTGAGATCGGACGCCATGTCACGTTTAGAGAGCCCCTGATGTGCCTAAACAGTGGAAACCCCCCACAAGTGACCCCATTTTGGAAACTAGACCCCCCATGGAACTTATCTAGATGTGTGGTGAGAACTTTGAATGCCCAAGTGCTTCACAGAAGTTTAGAATGCAGAGTCGTGAAAATAAAAAATATTTTTTTTTCCACAAAAAAGATATTGTAGCCCCCAAGTTTTTATTTTCACAAGGGTAACAGGAGAAATTGGACCGCAATAGTTGTTGTCCAATTTATCCCGAGTACACTGATGTGCCATATGTGGGGGTAAACCACTGTTTGGTCGCACGGCAGAGCTCGGAAGGGAAGGAGCGCTGTTTTGGAATGCAGACTTTGATAGAATTGTCTGAAGGCGTTATGTTGCGATTGCAGAGCCCCTGATGTACCTAAACAGTAGTAACCCCCACAAGTGACCCCATTTTGGAAACTAGACCCCCCAAGGAACTTGTCTAGATGTGTGGTGAGAACTTTGAATGCCCAAGTGCTTCACAGAAGTTTAGAATGCAGAGTCGTGAAAATAAAAAATATTTTTTTTACACAAAAAAGATATTGTAGCCCCCAAGTTTTTATTTTCACAAGGGTAACAGGAGAAATTGGACCGCAATATTTGTTGTCCAATTTATCCCGAGTACAGTGATGTGCCATATGTGGGGGTAAACCACTGTTTGGGCGCACGGCAGAGCTCGGAAGGGAAGGAGCGCTGTTTTGGAATGCAGACTTTGATAGAATGGTCTGTGGGCGTTATGTTGCGATTGCAGAGCCCCTGATGTACCTAAACAGTAGTAACCCCCCACAAGTGACCCCATTTTGGAAACTAGACCCCACAAGGAACTTATCTAGATGTGTGGTGAGAACTTTGAATGCCCAAGTGCTTCACAGAAGTTTAGAATGCAGAGTCGTGAAAATAAAAAAATATTTTTTTTCCACAAAAAAGATTTTGTAGCCCCCAAGTTTTTATTTTCACAAGGGTAACAGGAGAAATTGGACTCCAAAAGTTGTTGTCCAATTTATCCTGAGTACGCTGATGCCCCATATGTGGGGGTAACCCACTGTTTGGGCGCACGGCAGAGCTCAGAAGGGAGGGAGCACCATTTGACTTTTTGAGCGCAAAATTGGCTGTCGTGTTTGGAGACCCCCTGATGTAACTAAACAGTGGAAACCCCCCAATTCTAGCTCCAACCCTAACCCCAACACACCCCTAACCCTAATCCCAACCTGATCCATAATCCTAATCACTAACCCTAACGATAATCACAACCCTTACCCCAAAACAACCCTAATGTCAACCCTAACCATAACCCTAATCAAAACCCTAAATCCAACATACCCCTAATCCTAATCTCAACCCTAACCTCAAACCTAACCCTAATCCCAATACACCCCTAATCACAACCCTAACCTTAACCCTAATCCCAATCCTAACCCTAATCCCAAGCGTATCCCTAATGCCAACTCTAACCCTAATACCAACTCTAATCCAAACCCTAACCCCAAATCTAACCCTAACTTTAGCCCCAACCCTAGCCCTAACTTTAGCCCCAACTCTAACCCTAGCCCTAAGGCTACTTTCACACTTGCGTCGTTTGGCATCTGTCGCAATCTGTCGTTTTGGACAAAAAACGGATCCTCCAAATGTGCCCGCAGGATGCGTTTTTTTGCCCATAGACTTGTATTGCCGACAGATCATCACGGATGGCCACACGTCGCGTCCGTCATGCACTGGATCAGTTGTGTTTTGGTGGACCGTCGGCACAAAAAACGTTCAATGTAACGTTTTTTTGCACGTCGCGTCCGCCATTTCTGACCGCGCATGCATGGCCGTAACTCCGCCCCCTCCTTCCCAGGACATAGATTGGGCAGCGGATGCGTTGAAAAACTACATCCGCTGCCCACGTTGTGCACAATTTTCACAACGTGCATCGGTAACCCTGAATTTAGCCCCAACCCTAACCCTAAATTTAGCCCCAACCCTAACCCTAGCCCTAACCCTAACCCTAGCCCTAACCCTAGCTCTAACCCTAGCTCTAACCCTAGCCCTAACCCTAGCCCTAACCCTAGCCCCAACCCTAACCCTAAATTTAGCCCCAACCCTAACCCTAGCCCTAACCCTAGCCCTAATCCTAACCCTAGCCCTAACCCTAACTCTAGCCCTAACCCTAACCCTAACCCTAACCCTAGCCCTAACCCTAGCCCTAACCCTAGCCCTAACCCTAGCTCTAACCCTAGCCCTAACCCTAACCCTAGCCCTAACCCTAGCCCTAACCCTAGCCCTAACCCTAGCTCTAACCCTAGCCTTAACCCTAGCCCTAACCCTAACCCTAATTTTAGCCCCAACTGCTCTTCTCCTGTCGGCCGGCAGATGGCGATAGATGGCGGGCGCACTGCGCATGCGCCCACCATTTTCTTTTCCCCGGCA
Organism: Ranitomeya imitator; assembly: GCF_032444005.1. Classification (NCBI taxonomy): domain Eukaryota; kingdom Metazoa; phylum Chordata; class Amphibia; order Anura; family Dendrobatidae; genus Ranitomeya; species Ranitomeya imitator. The sequence goes on along the minus strand of NC_091283.1, from coordinate 417,111,056 downwards.
GCCAGGAGGAGCAGCAGGAGGATCCAGGGACACCGGTAAGTATAATAGGGTCCCCGAATCCCCCTATTTCTCTGTCCTCTGATGTGCGATCACATCAGAGGACAGAGAATTACACTTTGATTTTTTTTATTTTTTTTTGCGGTCGCCGGTAAACAGTTAATTACCGGCGATCGCAAAACAGGGGTCGGTAAAACCGACCCCGATCATGTTCTTTGGGGTCTCGGCTACCCCCGGCAGCCGAGACCCCAAAGATTCTCCTGGTGCCGGCCGGCGGGCGCACTGCGCATGCGCCCGCCATTTTGAAGATGGAGGCGCCCACCGGGAGCCACGAGGAGCACCGGGGGAGATAGGTGAGTATCGGGGGGCTATCTGGGACCACTATTCTCTGTCCTCTGATGTGCGATCACATCGGAGGACAGAGAAATTAAAAAGAGATCGCGTTTTGGTTTTTTTTGCGATCGCAGGTAAACGGTTAATTACCGGCGATCGCAAATGCGGGGTCGGTAAAAAAAACCCCGAATCATGTTCTCTGGGGTCTCGGCTACCCCCGGCAGCCGAGACCCCGGAGAAAATCCGACTCTGGGGGGCGCTATTTACTTTTTCCACAGCGCCGTTAATTAACGGCGCTGTGGTTTAAGTACCCTTAGCGGCCGCCGTTAAAAGGTGTATCGGCGGTCGCTAAGGGGTTAACTTTGCCCCACTTTTGTCTTTCTATTATTTCACAAGTTCGTTGACTCTGTACCGGAGACAATGACTCACGTAGACACATTGAAATCAATGTGTCTCTGCACATGTCAGCGTGTTTTCATGGACCGTGTGTCCATAGGGGTGGAGCCGCATATTCATGACTGTATTGGGCGGCACCACGTGACCGCTCATACAGGAGAAGCTGCGGCGAGGACAGGACGCTGCGAGGGAGCCGTGTGAGTATTTTATTAACAACGGGCGGGCGCACAGGGGGTGGGAGGGAGGTGGGGACAGGGATCTTTATTTAAAACATGAAAAAAAAAAAAAGGATTTTTCATATCTTCTTTCCAGCGAACGCTGCTGGAGAGAAGATATGAATGGCGGCTTCAGCACCAGATGCAGGGGACAGCGCTTATCTCTAGCGCTGTCTCCTGCACGCTCCATGTGGTACCCAGTCGGCACACGGGCGGCACACGTGTGCCGCTCGTGTGCCACACGGATGGCCTATGTGAGCTCACGGACACACGGACACGGATAACTCCGGTATCGATTTTTTCGGTACCGGAATTATCTGGACATGTGGGACAGGCCTAAGTGGCAGAAAGTGGCTGGCTGACATACGACAAACTAACAGGACTGCAGTATATCTGCAGCGCCCCAGAGACCTGGTCGTTGCAGTAATGTCGCTCTGCCGCTAAGGGGAGTGATGGTACGTCTGATAGCACTAAAGGAGTTCATCTGACCAGGTATCACCAGCACACATTACACTTCACACTCCGGCCACTAGGGGGAGCAAAAGGTTTTATTTATTAGGCCACTCCTCACACTGGTAAAACTAGGGGTTGGATAGGAAGTTAGTCAGAAGCTGACTGGGTTTTGTCCAGGCAACATCCCGTGGCAGGGTGTGTTGCGGGGAAGATTCAGGGGGGTCCCTGTCAGGCGTGGGAACCTGGCAGGCACCTAGCGATAAGGACAGATCGTTACAGAGCCGCGCCTGCACTACCTTGCGGCGGCATCTAAAGAAAGGACACGAAGCAAATGATATTGTGGACAGTGAGAAACAAGATCAAAGCACATAGGAGAGCCAGTAGGAGTCGTGCCTCGAGAACGGCAACAGCCTACTGAGGCGCGTAGCCGGTGACCGTCACACCAAGGAAGTAACTGACTCTATGCCTGTTAAATATTAATTAATTGAATTATTCTTATTCTGTACTGAGCACATTGCTTCTTGCTGACATTACAAAAGCTATTTCTGTGTATGTAGCTCAGAGTATAAGTTATCACCATATACAGGGAACACGTGATCTGTGTTGGACATATAAATAACGTCTCTAAGGAGGGTGGGGGGCTTTTGTCATGTGGGGGCTGCCACCTCCGGCCTTCGGGATCATTATCCATGGACATGAGACAAGTCACAAGGAACAACAGCTGGTAGCCATGCCATGATCCTCCTCCATGCCATGATGATTTCAGACTTCACACAGACAGACGGTTTTACCATTCAGGACCTTGGGAAAGATGAGTAACAAGACAAGCGCTGATATTTACACATGGACAATCTGTTCGTAACTATTTCATCTACTTTTATGTTTTGTTGCAATGTGGTTTTTCTGTGGACAATTCAATAAACCACTATACTTTTTATGAGAATACCAAGACATTTTTCTTTAAGAGTAAGCACCTGTTGAATAGTCCTGATTAAATAAATGTGCGAAATAAGCATTTTTAACAATGCCTTACTTCAAATACCACAGGACAGTTAATTATAGGTTGGCTGTCTACCTTATATCACCTAAGCAGACATAGGGGGCAACCGTGGAGAGGGGCGTCTCTAGGGTCCCAGAATAGCTCCAAGCCTACCCGTCAAACGGGTGCGTCCTAGCCATAACAAACCTGGGGGATGGAGAATAGAAAGAACGAGAAAGAACTAGAAAGAACGAGAACAGAAGTTGTGAGGACTATCCCGAATGCTCAGCAGGGAAGCACTACAACACACAGGCGCTAGTGGTAGGCCACTATTTACACCTGCAAAGGGAACTCTGGATGTGCCTTCGGACCGGCCGGTCTCAGACAGCCCTGTTAACAGTGCTCTGGATTGAGGATCCTGAAGCCTTCAGTAAAGAGGTAAAGAGACTGCAACCCTGTGTCCTCGTTATTGACTGCACCTCACACCATCGCCATCTACTGTACATTATCGGGAAGCCCTGGGGACATACTTCACCTGTGGGAAGGTATACCATCTAGCTGCCATCACATCACCCCAGTGAACCCCAAGCAGCGTCGGTCTCCCTGGCCGAATAACACAGGTGGCGTCACAAACACCTAACAACTTTTACCACCCTCTCAGTGGGCGCCCCTTTGCAGGGTCACGGACCGGGTCCAGCCACCGTTGCAACACTAGAACTGAGACAGAGAGTACCGGTATCGAGTAACCTGTGGCCCTGTGTCTGGGGGCGCTCCATATCCACTTTGTGAGAATTTGAATTTCACTTTTTTGGGGGGAGACTGAACCAACACTCAGGCCCAGTGTATATAACAACGCAATCTAAGTGGCAGAAAGTGGCTGGCTGACATACGACAAACTAACAGGACTGCAGTATATCCACTTTGTGAGAATTTGAATCTCACTTTTTTGGGGGGAGACTGAACCAAAACTCAGGCCCAGTGTATATAACAACGCAATCTAAGTGGCAGAAAGTGGCTGGAAGATATATGAAAAAATACAAGGACTGTAGTACAATTTCAATCTCCCTACAATGAACTCAGGAAAAGTATGGCAGCAATAAAAAGGACTGCTGCACACAAAAGTGTGGACAAATAAAGAAGATAACTGTGCAGAAAGGAGCAACTGGATTTTTGCTTTTAAAAAAGCAGTTGGTTTGCACAGCGGTGTACAAACAGCAATGCAGCTATCAGGGAGCCTTATAAGGCAGCCTAATAAGCTACAGAGCTGATGCACAAAAATGTAGCCTCCACTGTCCCTGCAAAAAAATGGGGGTGTTGGACAGTGGAAATCGCTACAACACAAGCGGTTTGGGGGTTAACCAATCTTCCCTCCCTAACTATATCCCTTCTTTTGATGAAGCAGCAGCAACCTCTCCCTATGCTAAGATCGGCAGAAGTAAGATGGCGGTCGGCATGCACACCCCTTTATAGCCCCTGTGACGCCACAGAAAGCAAGCCAATCACTGTCATGCCCATCTCTACGATGGTAGGGACCAAGACCTATGTCATTACGCTGCCCACACTCTGCGTCATCCTTCATTGGCTGAAAAATGGCGCTGAAAGTGTTATACAAAACGCGACTTTTGCGCGCAGATCGCCGACCCATGGCCGATCCCACACTAGGATCGGGTCGGGTTTCATGAAACCCGACTTTGCCAAAAGTTGGCTATTTTTGAATTTGTCCGATCCGTTTCGCTCAACCCTACTCATCACTATTCAGCATCCTTTTCTGTAACCTCCCATCAAGCACTCTTGTGCCCAGGACTGAGATGGGGGGTAGTCAGGGTAGGCACCTGCCTAGGGCACTACCTACTGCCTAGTAGGGTGCGCACTTTGGGGGATAAAGAAAGAAAAACAAAAGATACCGTAAGATGCTGCAGGGTCACAGGAGGCAGGAGCCGGCTGCTGTTGCAGTTAACACTTGTGCCCGCTATTAAAGAGAATGAATATTCACTGCTGCCCACGCCCATAATCCCACCCATCTCCATACACTGAAGCCGGTGCTGAGGGATGGGCGCAACTATGGGCTCTGTTAACAGTGCAAAGCTCCAACATCATTCAGATTAACAGGTGGATTCCTGCTGCCTAATTGTCCTGCCCTGAGGAGCAGAGCTGAAAAAATCCACTGCTCTGTCGACATGACAACAGCAGAGGCAGCTGAATCTCCGGCAGGAGCGGTCTGCAACCACTCTGTTGTCAGGGAAGTAGCCTTTATCAGTGGAGGCCTGCTGCATCCTGCTAAGTGTGCATTTGTCATCAGACAGGGTTTTAGGAAGGCCGTATCTCATGGTATGTATTTTTTCTGAGTTTTTTCTATGTTAGCTGTTTTTGATATTAGTGGTAGGACCCGCAATATTATGGGGACCCTTGACGTTGGGTTGCGGGCTTACATTATTTTGGCCAAAATATTAAACCAATACCTCATATAGTGTATGTATTTATCATATGCATGCATTTTTTTGCACTATATCATATCCTTTTCTGCAGGATGTGGCCAGGCCCCTTTATGTTGGTTTTTCTGGGGCGTCTGTCACTGTGCGCTGCATTTTATGGTGCTGTTAATACAAGGGGCGTCATCAATAGGTTGCATACAGACACTGTGCACCGCACCTATCAGTGTGACTGGCATCCTATGTGAGTTATATCAATGTGCATTTTTTCTGCTAGGCAGCCAACCCCTGCAATGTTTGGTTGGGGTGGCTGTTTTTATCAAAAGTTTGCACCTGTGCCCCTAGCCTTTATCAGTGCAGGCCTGCTGCATCCTGCTAAGTGTGCGTTTGTCATCAGACAGGGTTTCAGGAAGGCCGTATCTCATGGTATGTATTTTTTCTATGTTAGCTGTCAGGGAAGAATGGCACCAAGCCCAACAGGCAGGTAAGTAGTAACTACCTGCCTGTTAGTGTTTAGGCACATTTTCTGTTTTTCAGAAAGTCACGGATATACCCTTTAGGCCACGCTCACACGTTCAGTATGTGGTCAGTATTTTACATCAGTATTTGTAAATTACATATTCAATTGTGGGATACCACAAAAGAAGAGGAAGTGAAGAAGGAGAAAAAAATATTTAAAAGGTAATACATTTATTGAAACAATGTGTTAAACAGTAGTACAAAAAACATTAACATAGGGGAAGGGAAAGGAAGGGGGAGGGGGGGTTTAAACCACCAGACTGGAGAAAACGGATCTGCACTATACCATGGAGGATTAAAAAGTAAACCCAATAGAAATATGATGGTAGTAATGGTACAAAGAAAAGGAAAAGGCGATCTAGGTACACAAAGTAAAATTATATAAACATCCACATAAAGCAAAACATAATCCCCAAATACATAGAAAGTATCCTATTAATGGGTTAATGTACAGGCACAGGGTAAGTACATGTCTATCCAGAAGTACAAGGCAAGGAAAAAACCTGCTAACGTACTAGTGAGTACACCCACAGTGAGGTGCCTATGTGGAAAAGCTGTCAAAAGAAGGATTTTATGCAAGGGAATGGATTACCTGTGGTGCAAAGCAAGTGCAGTGGTATCTAGCGCTGATGGTAAGGTGCAGATGCGGTTCCCGTGCGCCCGACAAGCGCTGTTTCGCCGTAGCTTCTTCAATAGGGGCAAGGACAGGGTTTAGGAGGTGTGGGGGGCTTTTATAGAATGTTAGGAGGTGACGCTGAATAGACCGGAAGTGTCCCAGGCAGCTTCCAACTGCGCGCGCGTCATAGGGCCGTACCACCATGCCAAAGGGACTTCTGAGCATGCGCACCGTGACACGCAGTGGAGCGCACTGCGGTCACGTGATTAGCGCCTCTCGGAAGTCAGGGAGGAGTACGGACCCCGCGAGTGCGCAATACCGCTCCGGGATACACAGGAAGAAGGAGGGAGTGTAAACAAGATGACCCTGGTAGGTTACAGCTGCGCACGCATAACAGGGCCGTCCCACCATGCCAAAGGAACTCCCGAGCATGCGCACCGTGGCACGCAGTGGAACGCACTGCGGTCACGTGACTGGCGCCTCTCGGGAGTCAGAGGGGGAGTACGGACCCCGCGCACGCGCAGTACCGCTTCCGGGTACACCTGAGAAAGAAGGGAGAATTTCAGCGAACTGGGCATGCATGCTGGGGACTTAAACCGCAACGGAACAGAGAACAAGTGTGTCTGTTTGCGGTGAGCAGGACAGGGACTCACACAAAGGGGAAGACATAAATAAAGTAAAGGAACAGAGGGCATAAGCAAAGAATAAGTATAAAGACATGGGCATGGATACAGATAAAAGGGGGCCAATGAAAACTGTGTAAGACAATAAAAACTAAAGCAGAAACCTGCTTTAGAAAGGTGAATAATGATAATTATAGGCCCTAATAGATGATTGGTGTATATAATATTAAAGGAAATATGGCCATTATTAAACAATGCAGTTAAATATTGATGGTGATATATGTAAAAGGGGAAGGAGGGGTGTGTGGGAGATATGCAATACCCATGTGAGGGGGAGGAATGAAGATACATAATGGAACCAACATTTATAAAGTGCCTTCTAAAGGCAGTAATGGACCATGAATGAATGTGTCTGGGGATAATAAAAGAAACCCAAATGGATTATGTGTTGGTGGCAAATGTATGGGGTGAAAGTAGAAATACTAGGTAGAGATGCTAGCAGCAGTGAAGACCTATTGTCCGTATAAATACATAGATTTAGAACGGTAACAGGGAACTATCCCAGACACCGCATACAAGACTATATAAATAATTAAAAATAATGTGGAGGATAAAAAACAGTGCTTAACCCCTTTACCCCCAAGGGTGGTTTGCACGTCAATGACCAGGCCAATTTTTACAATTCTGACCACTGTCCCTTTATGAGGTTATAACTCCGAAACGCTTCAACGGATCCCGGTGATTCTGACATTGTTTTCTCGTGACATATTGTACTTCATGATAGTGGTAAAATTTCTTTGATAGTACCTGCGTTTATTTGTGAAAAAAACGGAAATTTGGCGAAAATTTTGAAAATTTCGCAATTTTCAAACTTTGAATTTTTATGCAATTAAATCACAGAGATATGTCACACAAAATACTTAATAAGTAACATTTCCCACATGTCTCCTTTACATCAGCATAATTTTGGAACCAATTTTTTTTTTTGTTAGGGAGTTATAAGGGTTAAAAGTTGACCAGCAATTTCTCATTTTTACAACACCATTTTTTTTTAGGGACCACGTCTCATTTGAAGTCATTTTGAGGGGTCTATATGATAGAAAATGCCCAAGTGTGACACCATTCTAAAAACTGCACCCCTCAAGGTGCTCAAAACCACATTCAAGAAGTTTATTAACCCTTCAGGTGTTTAATAGGAATTTTTGGAATGTTTAAATAAAAATGAACATTTAACTTTATTACACAAAAAATTTACTTCAGCTCCAATTTGTTTTATTTTACCAAGGGTAACAGGAGAAAATGGACCCCAAAAGTTGTTGTCCAATTTGTCCTGAGTACGCTGATACCCCATATGTGGCAGTAAACCACTGTTTGGGCGCATGGGAGAGCTCGGAAGGGAAGGAGCGCCGTTTGACTTTTCAATGCAAAATTGACAGGAATTGAGATGGGACGCCATGTTGCGTTTGGAGAGCCACTGATGTGCCTAAACATTGAAACCCCCCACAAGTGACACCATTTTGGAAAGTAGACCCCCTATGGAACTTATCTGGATGTGTGGTGAGCACTTTGACCCACCAAGGGCTTCACAGAAGTTTATAATGCAGAGCCATAAAAATAAAACAAAATTTTTTTCCCACAAAAATTATTTTTTAGCCCCCAGTTTTGTATTTTCCCTAGGGTAACAGGAGAAATTGGACCCCAAAAGTTGTTGTCCAATTTGTCCTGAGTACGCTGATACCCCATATGTGGGGGGGAACCACCGTTTGGGCGCATGGGAGGGCTTGGAAGGGAAGGAGCGCCATTTGGAATGCAGACTTAGATGGAATGGTCTGCAGGCGTCACATTGCATTTGCAGAGCCCCTAATGTACCTAAACAGTAGAAACCCCCCACAAGTGACACCATTTTGGAAAGTAGACCCCCTAAGGAACTCATCTTGATGTGTTGTGAGAGCTTTGAACCCCCAAGTATTTCACTACAGTTTATAACGCAGAGCCATGCAAATAAAAAATATTTTTTTTTCCACAAAAATTATATTTTAGCCCCCAGTTTTGTATTTTTCCAAGGTTAGCAGGAGAAATTGGACCCTAAATGTTGTTGTCCAATTTGTCCTGAGTACGCTGATACCCCATATGTTGGGGGGAACCACCGTTTGGGCGCATGGGAGGGCTCGGAAGGGAAGGAGCGCCATTTGGAATGCAGACTTAGATGGAATGGTCTGCAGGCGTCACATTGCGTTTGCAGAGCCCCTAATGTACCTAAACAGTAGAAACCCCCCACAAGTGACACCATTTTGGAAAGTAGACCCCCTAAGGAACTCATCTTGATGTGTTGTGAGAGCTTTGAACCCCCAAGTGTTTCACTACAGTTTATAACGCAGAGCCGTGAAAATAAAAAATCTTTTTGTTTTCCCACAAAAATTATTTTTTAGCCCCCAGTTTTCCCAAGGGTAACAGGAGAAATTGGTCCACAAAAGTTGTTGTCCAATTTGTCCTGAGTACGCTGATACCCCATATGTGAGGGTAAACCCCTGTTTGGGCACACAGGAGAGCTCGGAAGGGAAGGAGCACTGTTTTACTTTTTCAACGCAGAATTGGCTGGAATTGAGATCGGACGCCATGTCGTGTTTGGAGAGCCCCTGATGTGCCGAAACAGTGGAAACCCCCCAATTATAACTGAACCCTAATCTAAACACACCCCTAACCCTAATTCCAACGGTAACCCTAACCACACCTCTAACCCTGACACACCCCTAACCCTAATCCCAACCCTATTCCCAACTGTAAATGTAATCTAAACCCTAACCCTAACTTTAGCCCCAACCCTAACTGTAGCCCCAACCCTAACCCTAGCCCTAACCCTAGCCCTAACCCTAGCCCTAACCCTAGCCCTAACCCTAGCCCTAGCCCTAACCCTAGCCCTAACCCTAGCCCTAACCCTAGCCCTAACCCTAGCCCTAACCCTAGCCCTAATGGGAAAATGGAAATAAATACATTTTTTTTTATTTTTCCCTAACTAAGGGGGTGATGAAGGGGGGTTTGATTTATTTTTAAAGCGAGTTTTTTAGCGGATTTTTATGATTGGCAGCCGTCACACACTGAAAGACCCTTTTTATTGCAAAAAATATTTTTTGCGTTACCACATTTTGAGAGCTATAATTTTTCCATATTTGAGTCCACAGAGTCATGTGAGATCTTTTTTTTTTTGCGGGACGAGTTGACGTTTTTATTGAAAACATTTTTGGGCACGTGACATTTTTTGATCGCTTTTTATTCCGATTTTTGTGAGGAAGAATGACCAAAAGCCAGCTATTCATGAATTTCTATTGGGGGAGGCGTTTATACCGTTCCGCGTTTAGTAAAATTGATAAAGTAGTTTTATTCTTCGGGTCAGTACGATTACAGCGATACCTCATTTATATCATTTTTTTATGGTTTGGCGCTTTTATACGATAAAAACTATTTTACAGAAAAAATAATTATTTTTGCATCGCTTTATTCTCAGGACTATAACTTTTTTTATTTTTTTGCTGATGATGCTGTATGGCGGCTCGTTTTTTGCGGGACAATATGACGCTTTCATCGGTACCATGGTTATTTATATCTGTCCTTTTGATCGCGTGTTATTCCACTTTTTGTTCGGCGGTATGATAATAAAGCGTTGTTTTTTGCCTCGTTTTTTATTTTTTTTCTTACGGTGTTTACTGAAGGGGTTAACTAGTGGGACAGTTTTATAGGTCGGGTCGTTACTGACGCGGCGATACTAAATATGTGTACTTTTATTGGGTTTTTTTTTTTATTTAGATGAAGAAATGTATTTATGGGAATAATATTTTTTTTTTTTTTCATTATTTTGGAATATTTTTTTTTATTTTTTTCACACATTTGGAAATTTTTTTTTTTACTTTTTTACTTTGTCCCGGGGGGGACATCACAGATCAGTGATCTGACAGTTTGCATAGCACTCTGTCAGATCACTGATCTGATATGCAGCGCTGCAGGCTTCACAGTGCCTGCTCTGAGCAGGCTCTGTGAAGCCACCTCCCTCCCTGCAGGACCCGGATCCGCGGCCATCTTGGATCCGGGGCTGGAGGGAGCAGGGAGGGAGGTGAGACCCTCGCAGCAACGCGATCACATCGCGTTGCTCTGGGGGTCTCAGGGAAGCCCGCAGGGAGCCCCCTCCCTGCGCGGTGCTTCCCTGCACCGCCGGCACATCGCGATCATCTTTGATCGCGGTGTGCCAGGGGTTAATGTGCCGGGGGCGGTCCGTGACCGCTCCTGGCACATAGTGCCGGATGTCAGCTGCGATAAGCAGCTGACACCCGGCCGCGATCGGCCGCGCTCCCCCCGTGAGCGCGGCCGATCGGCTATGACGTACTATCCCGTCCAGGGTCAGATAAGCCCAGGGCACCTCGACGGGATAGTACGTCTAAGGTCACAGAGGGGTTAAAGGGTACCTGCCCGGGGGCACACATGTAGTTATATATGTACTTAGAGATAATGTCAGAAATAATAAAGAACCTTATTGTAGGGGATCTTTTAGAAACATAACTAATGAAAAAAGCGTAATAAATAAATACATATAGCTGAATTATTTTTAGTCCATATGTTAGAGTATAATCCACCCGTTCTTTTCCCGGAAACACAGGGACATGCAGGGTATCCAGACTCCTTCACAGAAAGCATGGAAAAAAGGCCAATCCTTTGGAGCAAGACATCTGCCGAGATCCAAGATGATAAGGAGGGAAGGCCAGAAGGAAAGAATACATCAACCGGAAGCAACGCCACACCCACATACAAGCCTAGGGTAAGAACATCACAATTAATTATACATTCAATGTTAGTTTAAAAGAAACCCCCAAAGATGAGGTAGATGGAGAAAGTTAAAAAAGACGCAATGAAAAAATGATGAAAAACACCTAAAAACCGGTCCCATAGTATATAGGTAAGGATGCAGTTACAGAAAAGAATTGAAGCCAAAGCTTTCGATGAGGCCACGTGGGGTGACTGTACCAAGTCGATAAATCCATTTACTTTCCAATTGTGCCAAGGACTTGGCCAGATCACCGCCACGTGTCCCCAAGTTGACCTGATCAATGGCTTTAAACAGTAGTCCTTTGGGGTTACAATCATGTCTGATTTTAAAGTGACGCGGTAGAGTCTTTAAAAGGGACAGGTCCTGGATTGTCTTAGCTTTTTCTATGTCCCTAACATGTTCGCATACCCAAAGTTTGACTTCTCGAGTGGTCATGCCAATATATATTAGGCCACATGGGCATGTGGCATGGTATATGACGCCTTGGGAGGAACATGTGAGGTGTTTGCGAATCTCCAGGGTCCTAGATCCCTGAAAGAGAATGCTTTTTTCATGTTGAGGCACGCTTTACAAATCCCACATGGGAAGAATCCCTGTTGTAGTGGTTTTTGCTTGGATTCGGGAATAGGGTCATAATGACTGTGTACTAATAAATCCCGTAGATTTCTACTTCTTCCTGCTACCATAGATGGTCCGGAGGGAAGGATTTTTTGAAGGATAGGGTCAGTCATGAGAATATTCCAGTGTTTCTTAAAGATTAGTTTAAGGTCATTCCAACGGTTATTGTATGTTGTGATGAATCTTACCTGGTTTCCAGTTTCTTTTGACTTTTTTTGGGTGGAATATAGGAGACAATCTCTGGGGGTATTTTTAGCCCTTCTGTAGCCTTTCCGAATATTTCTTTTACTGTACCCCCGCTGTAGAAACCTATTGGTGAGATCTAGTGCTTGTTTTTCAAAATCAGAATTCTCAGAGCAAATACGTCTAGCTCTTAAAAACTGCCCTATCAGAATTCCTTTGATGATAGTGGGTAGACGGGAAGAAGTGGCATGTAGTAAAGAATTGGTTGCCGTAGGTTTTCTATACAGGTCAGTACGTATGATGCCATCAGACACTTTGATTTTTATATCCAGGAATTCTAAATCTCATCCAGATTTATAGGTCAAGAAGATGTTGCGGTTGTTATTATTTAGTTTAGATATTAAGTTATGGAGGTCCTGAGATGTTCCCTCCCAAATAAACCACACACCATCGATGTACCTCATCCACCCCTGGACCCACTGTATCTCAGGGATGGTGTCTCCTTGGAAAATTTCCCTTTCCCATGCCCCCAGAAAAAGATTGGCATATGAGGAGGCACAGGAGGCCCCCATGGCGGTGCCTTGGGTCTGTAAGTAGGTGTGTTTATTGAAGGTGAAAATATTATGCGTTAGCACAAATTCCAAGAGGGTAAGAATGAAGGGAATAATAGTTCTATCTAAATCACTGGTTTGCAAATACCATTCAACCGCTTTAAGGCCATCAGTATGCCTGATAGAAGTGTATAGGGCCTCCACGTCGGCAGTGACCATAATCATATGGTCATCCAGAGACAGGTTGTTAAGTCTCTGGAGGGTCGACGTGGTGTCCTGAATGTAGGATGGTAGAGTGGATACTAGCAGACTTACCAACCTGTCTCTGGATGACCATATGATTATGGTCATCAGATGGCATCGTACGTACTGACCTGTATAGAAAACCTACGGCAACCAATTCTTTACTACATGCCACTTCTTCCCATCTACCCACTATCATCAAAGGAATTCCGATAGGGCAGTTTTTAAGAGCTAGACGTATTTGCTCTGAGAATTCTGATTTTGAAAAACAAGCACTAGATCTCACCGATAGGTTTCTACAGCAGGGCTACAGTAAAAGAAATATTCGGAAAGGCTACAGAAGGGCTAAAAATACCCCCAGAGATTGTCTCCTATATTCCACCCAAAAAAAGTCAAAAGAAACTGGAAACCAGGTAAGATTCATCACAACATACAATAACCGTTGGAATGACCTTAAACTAATCTTTAAGAAACACTGGAATATTCTCATGACTGACCCTATCCTTCAAAAAATCCTTCCCTCCAGACCATCTATGGTAGCAAGAAGAAGTTGAAATCTACGGGATTTATTAGTACACAGTCATTATGACCCTATTCCCGAATCCAGGCAAAAACCACTACAACAGGGGTTCTTCCCATGTGGGATTTGTAAAGCGTGCCTCAACATGAAAAAAGCATTCTCTTTCACTAATGCGGAGGGATCTAGGACCCTGGAGATTCGCAAACACCTCACATGTTCCTCCCAAGGCGTCATATACCATGCCACATGCCCATGTGGCCTAATATATATTGGCATGACCACTCGAGAAGTCAAACTTTGGGTACGCGAACATGTTAGGGACATAGAAAAAGCTAAGACAATCCAGGACCTGTCCCTTTTAAAGACTCTACCGCGTCACTTTAAAATCAGACATGATTGTAATCCCAAAGGACTACTGTTTAAAGCCATTGATCAGGTCAACTTGGGGACACGTGGCGGTGATCTGGCCAAGTCCTTGGCACAATTGGAAAGTAAATTGATTTATCGACTTGGTACAGTCACCCCACGTGGCCTCAACGAAAGCTTTGGCTTCAATTCTTTTCTGTAACTGCATCCTTACCTATATACTATGAAACCGGTTTTTAGGTGTTTTTAATCATTTTTTCATTGCGTCTTTTTTAACTTTCTCCATCTACCTCATCTTTGGGGGTTTCTTTTAAACTAACATTGAATGTATAATTAATTGTGATGTTCTTACCCTAGGCTTGTATGTGGGTGTGGCGTTGCTTCCGGTTGATGTATTCTTTCCTTCTGGCCTTCCCTCTTTATCATCTTGGATCTCGGCAGATGTCTTGCTCCAAAAGATTGGCCTTTTTTCCATGCTTTCTGTGAAGGAGTCTGGATACCCTGCATGTCTCTGCGTTTCCGGGAAAGAACGGGTGGATTATACTCTAACATATGGACTAAAAATAATTCAGCTATATGTATTTATTTATTACGCTTTTTTCATTAGTTATGTTTCTAAAAGATCCCCTACAATAAGGTTCTTTATTATTTCTGACATTATCTCTAAGTACATATATAACTACATGTGTGCCCCCGGGCAGGTACCCTTTAAGCACTGTTTTTTATGCTCCACATTATTTTTAATTATTTATATAGTCTTGTATGCGGTGTCTGGGATAGTTCCCTGTTACCGTTCTAAATCTATGTATTTATACGGACAATAGGTCTTCACTGCTGCTAGCATCTCTACCTAGTATTTCTACTTTCACCCCATACATTTGCCACCAACACATAATCCATTTGGGTTTCTTTTATTATCCCCAGACACATTCATTCATGGTCCATTACTGCCTTTAGAAGGCACTTTATAAATGTTGGTTCCATTATGTATCTTCATTCCTCCCCCTCACATGGGTATTGCATATCTCCCACACACCCCTCCTTCCCCTTTTACATATATCACCATCAATATTTAACTGCATTGTTTAATAATGGCCATATTTCCTTTAATATTATATACACCAATCACCTATTAGGGCCCATTATTATCATTATTCACCTTTCTAAAGCAGGTTTCTGCTTTAGTTTTTATTGTCTTACACAGTTTTCATTGGCCCCCCTTTTATCTGTATCCATGCCCACGTCTTTATATTTATTCTTTGCTTATGCCCTCTGTTCCTTTACTTTATTTATGTCTTCCCCCTTTGTGTGAGTCCCTGTTCTGCTCACCGCAAACAGACACACTTGTTCTCTGTTCCGTTGCGGTTTAAGTCCACAGCACGCATGCCCAGTTCGCTGAAATTCTCCCTTCTTTCTCAGGTGTACCCGGAAGTGGTACTGCACACGCGCGGGGTCCGTACTCCCCCTCTGACTCCCGAGAGGCGCCAGTCACATGACCGCAGTGCGTTCCACTGCGTGCCACGGTGCGCATGCTCGGGAGTTCCTTTGGCATGGTGGGACGGCCCTGTTACGCGTGCGCAGCTGTAACCTACCAGGGTCATCTTGTTTACACTCCCTCCTTCTTCCTGTGTATCCCGGAGTGGTATTGCGCACGCGCGGGGTCCGTACTCCTCCCTGACTTCCGAGAGGCGCTAATCACGTGACCGCAGTGCGCTCCACTGCGTGTCACGGTGCGCATGCTCGGAAGTCCCTTTGGCATGGTGGGACGGCCCTATGACGCGCGCGCAGTTGGAAGCTGCCTGGGAGACTTCCGGTCTATTCAGCGTCACCTCCTAACATTCTATAAAAGCCCCCCACACCTCCTAAACCCTATTGAAGAAGCTACGGCGAAACAGCGCTTGTCGGGCGCACGGGAACCGCATCTGCACCTTACCATCAGTGCTAGATACCACTGCACTTGCTTTGCACCACAGGTAATCCATTCCCTTGCATAAAATCCTTCTTTTGGCAGCTTTTCCACATAGGCACCTTACTGTGGGTGTACTCACTAGTACATTAGCAGGTTTTTTCCTTGCCTTGTACTTCTGGATAGACATGTACTTACCCTGTGCCTGTACATTAACCCATTAATAGGATACTTTCTATGTATTTGGGGATTATGTTTTGCTTTATGTGGATGTTTATATAATTTTACTTTGTGTACCTAGATCGCCTTTTCCTTTTCTTTGCACCATTACTACCATCATATTTCTATTGGGTTTACTTTTTAACCCTCCATGGTATAGTGCAGATCCGTTTTCTCCAGTCTGGTGGTTTAAACCCCCCTCCCCCTTCCTTTCCCTTCCCCTATGTTAATGTTTTTTGTACTACTTTTTAACACATTGTTTCAATAAATTTATTACCTTTTAAATATTTTTTTCTCCTTCTTCACTTCCTCTTCTTTTGTGGTATGCCACAATTGAATATGTAATTTATTGATTTTTGAAGTGACCTGCAGCCTTGGGTTTCAAAAAGGACTATGGGAATATCAGTATTTGTAAGCCAAAACCAGGAGTGGAACAATCAGAGCAAAAGTATAATAGAAACACGTCACCATTTCTGCATTTTTGACCAAAATATCTTGTTCTGGCCCTGCTTGTGTCCATTCAATCCATCCTCAAGTCTTCTGGCAGATTAATGCACATCATTAATCTTATTATTGTTCTGCCATTTCCCTCTGCCAAATCTTTTATATTTAATACAGAGTTAGATAGCTTAAAAGCCGGTAATTCAATTGCCAGCATTTGCTATCTCCTTATCAAACCCGACAGGATATGACACATGGTTTACATACAGTAAATCATTTCATATCCCTTATTTTTTTATATATTCCTCACTAGTAATGTTAGTAGTGTCTGTGTGCAAAAATTTGTGGCTCTAGGTGTTAAAATAAAGGGATAAATCACGGAAACATCTGGCGTGAGCTCACGCACAATTTTCTCCACCAGAGTGGGAAAGCCAGTGATGGAGGGCAGATATTTATAGCCTACAGAGGGACCATAGCTATTTGCCCCCCTGGCTAAACACATCTGCCCCCAGCCACCCCAGAAAAGGCACATCTGTAAGATGCGCCTATTCTGGCACTTAGCCACTCTCTTTCCACTCCCCTGCAGGGGTGGGATATGGGGTAAAAAAGGGTTAATGTCACCTTTCTAATGTAAGGTGACATTAAGTCTGGTTAATAATGGAGAGATGTCAATAAGACACCTATCCATTATTAATCCAATAATAATAAAGGGTTAATAATACACACACACACATTATGAATAACGTATTTTAATGAAATAAATACACACATGGGTTTTAAAATCTTTTTTGTATGCTTAATCCACCTGAAGACCCTCATTCTGTAAAAAATAAATAAAAAAGCAACAATATCCCATACCTCTCCGGCGTAGTCATGTCCCAGGCTGTAAATCCATCTGAAGGGGTTAAATAATTTTACAACCAGGAGCCTGCTAATGCAGCTGTTGCTCCTGGTTATAAAAACTGGGAATGAATGGAATGCAGGCGAACGTAGTATCGTAGACTTGTGGTGATGCGCCCCCTGGTGGCATAAACTCATATGAACTCTAGCGTGGGAATTTTTCTGAATATTTCCCCGCTAGAGTTCATATAATAATAATAATCTTTATTTTTATATAGCGCTAACATATTCCGCAGCGCTTTACAGTTTTGCACACATTATCATCGCTGTCCCCGATGGGGCTCACAATCTAGAATCCCTATCAGTATGTCTTTGGAATGTGGGAGGAAACCGGAGTGCCCGGTGGAAACCCACGCAAACACGGAGAGAACATACAAACTCTTTGCAGATGTTGTCCTGGGTGGGATTAGAACCCAGGACCCCAGCGCTGCAAGGCTGCAGTGCTAACCACTGCGCCACTGTGCTGCCCATGTGAGCTTATGCCACAAGGGGGAGCATCGGATGCGATATGCTAATGACACTCAGCTCCTGTTCTGCTGTGAGCAGGAGCCAAGTGTCATGCATCTGTGCTCTGAGCGTCTCGCACAGAGCGGATCGGAGCACAGCTACTGAGGAGTCGGAAAAACTAATTTCTCCATCTCCTCCATTGCCAGGGTCAGCGTATAACGCACATCACTCGGATGATATCCGAGTGATGTGTGTTGTCTCACTCACACCCATAGGCTTATATGGCTGCGAGTGAGCCGAGACCCGGACGAGTGTCGGTGACAATTGCAGCATGCTGTGGTTTCACTCGCACACTCAAAACGGCCAAGGAAAAAAACGGTTATGTGAGCTTCCCCATACAGAAATACTGGTCCGAGTGCTATGTGATTTTTTACCGCTTAGCACTAGTGTTGAGCATTCCGATACTGCAAATATCGGGTATCGGCCGATATTCGCGGTATCGGAATTCCGATACTGAGTTCCGATACTTTTGCCATATCGAATACTGGAATCGGAAGTTCCTATAATGCTGTGAGCCAGTTTGATTTAATTCAGCCAATGAGAAATCCTAAGAAGTGTGGGCACATCCTGTTATGCATGTTAGGCATGTAACTACTGGAATGGCTGTGATTGGCTGCTGAAATGATGTCATGATGCACTATACTATTACATTTTGGGCTCACTCTGCTGTGAATTCAGCTAGGGACAGGACGCTGCTGTTCTGAATGAGGCATAGTTTGAGATAGCGATTTGCTTCATTGTGCTTTACCCAGGCTAATTTAGCAACCGCTGTGTGAGAACCTTGTTTTTGCCTTGCAGCGCTGTTCACGGCTGTCTGCAAGGTCTCTGTGTGAGTGCAGCTCACGCTGTAGTCTGTTCTGCAGCCACAGCTGGTTGTAGTCAGCTCAGCATGCGTCACTGCCTTATACTGTTCCATTGTCCTTTTTTCAATTAGTGCTGCCTGCTGCACATTTTTCCTGATTTATCCTATTAGTGGGTTTCCATCCGTATCCTGCTAGATTGCGGAAAAACACTATATATGAGTACATAGAGGAGCTTTTTTTGGCCTTGCAGCGCTGTTCATGGCTGTCTGCAAGGTCTGTGTGTGAGTGCAGCTCACGCTGTAGTCTGTTCTGCAGCCACAGCTGATTGTAGTCAACTCAACATGTGTCACTGCGTCATACTGTTCCATTGTCCTTTTTTCAATTAGTGCTGCCTGCTACACATTTTTCCTGATTTATCCTATTAGTGGGTTTCCATCCGTATCCTGCTAGATTGTGGAAAAACACTATATAGGAGTACATAGAGGAGTTTTTTTTGGCCTTGCAGTGCTGTTCACGGCTGTCTGCAAGGTCTGTGTGTGAGTGCAGCTCACGCTGTAGTCTGTTCTGCAGCCACAGCTGGTTGTAGTCAGCTCAGCGTGCGTCACTGCCTCATACTGTTCCATTGTCCTTTTTTCAATTAGTGCTGCCTGCTGCACATTTTTCCTGATTTATCCTATTACTGGGTTTCCATCCGTATCCTGCTAGATTGCGGAAAAACACTATATAGGAGTACATAGAGGAGCCTTTCTGCAGCCTTGTGCCCTGCAGCCCTAGCCAGATTAGTATTAGCCTATTTTTTGGAGCCTCATCTATTGCATTGTAGGTTACCTTCCTGCATTGTAATCGCTACAAAAAGTTTGTGATACTATCGGTTTTACATCTTTTGGGCACATCCAGTGTCTTTTTGTGAACAAAACAAAAAGTTAATAAAGTTCACCAAACACTCCACTTTACAGTTGTGTAGGCCACATTAGCTCATATTAAAGTCTAGTCCACACTTTATAAAATTAGTGTTTCTTATACCCGTTAGCAGCTGTTCAGGAATAAGCACACTAAGCTCTTAGTAAGGCACGTGGTCGTGGGCATGGAGTTTCTGCAGGGAGACAACATGGGAATTCTGTGCCTGCTGAGGGCACCGGTGACTCATCATCCCCCAGTTCTAGCAGGGAACAGTCCTTCATGCGCAGCTTTGTAGGAGCTAGCCGTACCCCACTGATGCGGGACGAACAAATTGAAGCCGTTTTCGGATGGATGGCAGCTAATGCATCGACTTCAATTAGTGCCACATCCTCTCAGGCACAGAGCACTGAAGAGTACCCATCTGTCTCTTCACGACCTGCCAAGTTGCCCAGGCAGTGAGAGAGCCCACCCACTGTTCTCTGAATCTCTTGGCTTGGAAAGAGGGGGCTAGCCAAGCAGCATTCGAAAACTTAAAAAGAGGCAGTATGCAGTGATGTGCAACTGCTTTGTCTCTCTCAATCTGAAGAGGCGGGTGGGCCAGTGCCTACGGTCAGCACACCTCAGTACACATCTGATGGTGAGACTCAGGTGCCACTTTCTGGTGCGTACTGTGCTGCCGACACTACCCAGGAGAAGCAGTTGTTGGAAGAGGGTAGTGTAGATGATGAGTTCCTTGACCCATCTTAGTGTGAGGTACAGGAAGGTGGTGGGAGCAGCTATGAGGAAGAGATTCTCCGAATGGCCCAAAAATGAGGGAGAGGGAGGGGGAAGACTGCGTTGTCTGTAGCCTCCACTTCGGCACAAATTAGGAGCATGCCTCTTCCAAAACCCAAAACGGGCGCTCCCAAGACTTGCAGTGCCTGGTCCTTTTTTGACACAGTTGTAGATGACATTTGCTTTGTCAAATGCAAGCTGTGTAATCAGAAAGTCAAAAGAGGGAAAAGTGTCAGCAACCTCAATACCACAAATATGTGGAAACATGCGCGGACCAAGCACGTGGTGGAGTTACAAAAACACACTGAAGACCTAGGCCAACCTACAGCGCCACCTACCACCTCTTCAGCTCGTGTTGTAGCCTCTTCCTCCAGCTCACACACAGCTTGTTCGGCTTCCTCACAGGATCGCCATGGAAGAACCTCTGGCACTGTTGGACAGAGACACAGTGTAATTCCACCCCCAGCACCATGTTCCCTGTCATCCTCACACTCCCAGGCCAGTCTACGCCATCGGTAGCACAGGCGTGGGAGAAAAAGTGCCCATACTCAGCAAACCACCCCCCAGCACAGGCTCTGAATGCTGGCATTGCAAAACTACTGCCCCTTGAAATGCTATCATTCAGGCTGGTGAAGACTGACACCTTCCATAACTTCATGGCATTGGCAGTCCCACAATACAACATGCCCAGCCACTTTTATTTCAGCAGGCAAGCCGTCCCTGCCCTGCAAAAGCATGTGGAGGGAAAAATTAAACATGCGCTACTAAACGCCGTCAGTAGCATGGTCCACCTGACCATCGATGAGTGGACCAGTAACCATGGACAGGGACGATACCTTTCCCTCACTGCCCATTGGGTCAATGTTGTGGAGCCGGGGACAGATCTTGAGAGTGGCACTGTACGTGTTCTGCCAACTCCAAGGATTGCAGGAATCCAGTCTGTACACATTGACTCCTCCTCATACTCTAGTTCCTCTGAATCACAGCTGCAGGAGCCGTCACAGTCTACCTCCACATGGACCCATGAACGCTTACCTGTTACGACTGATATGAGCACAGCCATGGCCAAACGTCAACAGGCCGTATTGAAATTAATTTCTTTGGGGAATCGAAGCCACACAGCGCAGGAGCTCTGGAATGCCATCAAGCAGGAGAGCGACGTGTGGTTTGTGCCAGCGAATCTCCAGCCAGGCATGGTAATGTGTGACATGGCCAAAATCTATTGGCAGCTCTGGGCCTAGGCAACCTCACTCACATCCCATGTCTGGCACATGTGTTCAACTTGGTCATGCAGAGTTTTTTGAGGGACTATCCAGATCTTGATGCACTGCTGCACAAGGTCCGCCAAGAGTGCGCTCACTTGTGGCGTTCCAGCATGGCAAGATCGCGCATTGCAGCTCTGCTGCGCCGATTCCGCCTTCCGGAACATCGCATCATACGTGACCTACCAGCCAGGTGGAATTCAACGTTACATATGTTGGAGCGGTTGTGTGAGCAGCAGGCAGCAGTAATGGAGTACAAGCTGCATCAGGCACAAACAAGTCGTACTGTGCGCCGTTCACACTTCACCACCACTGAGTGGGCCTCTATGAAGGACATCTGCCACGTTTTGCGCACCTTCGATGATTCCACATGGATGGCGAGTGCAGATGATGCACTAGTCAGCATGACTATCCCCCTTATCTGCCTGCTTGAAAAAACACTGCAAGCACTAAGGTTGTGGAAGAGGTGGAGGATGAGGAGTCACAAACGCCATCTGCTTCTGGACAGTCTGCGCAACGTGGTTCCTCACAAAGACCTAGGCAGGGGACACTTTGTGAGGAGGATGAGGAGGAGTCAATGGAGGAGGAAGACATCTGTCCAGAGGAGGGAGTTACACAATGCTCTAGTAGTCAGTATGTAGAGCGAGGGTGGGGTGATGCAGAGCAGGCAGAAATGACGCCTCAAGCAGGGGACAGCGTTTCATGGCCATTTAGCAGTCTGCAGCACATGGTTGATTTCATGCTGCAGTGCCTGAGAAACGACCGCCGCATCGCCCACATTCTCAACATGGCTGACTATTGGGTGTACACCCTCCTAGATCCTCACTACCGGGACAACTTACAAAGCCTCATAACACCCTTGACCCGGGAGCGTAAAATGCGGAAGTACCAAGACACACTGGTGCATTCCATCATGTTCTCCATTCCAACCGAGAGCAGTGCTGCTAGTGCTTTACAAAGCAGCTCAGTGCTTCGAGGCAGTGGAGGAAGCTCTGCACAAAGAGGGAGCAGAAGCAGCGCCTCAGCACAAGGCAAGACCAGTATGGCCCAAATGTGACAAAGTTTTGTGTCCCCGCCACAAATGTCTACACTATGACAGATGGCTCCAGTCAACAGGAGGCAACGTTTCCGTCAGATGGTGACAGACTACATGTCTTGCCCTCTCAGTGTACTCCCAGACGGCTCTTCCCCCTTCAAGTTTTGGGTCTCTAAGCTGCATACATGGTCAGAGCTTAGCCAGTATGCATTGGAGGTGCTGGCTTGCCCTGCTGCTAGTGTATTATCGGAATGTGTCTTTAGTGACTCAGGTGGTGTACTAATAGACCGTCGCATGCGACTATCCTCTGATAACATTGACTTTTCGAAAAATGAACAAGGCCTGGATCTCGCAGGATTTTGCCACCCCTCTTCCAGATTAAATAATTGGTTGGCAACAGTATCCAAGTCTCCTGTTGTGTTCATGTTTCTACCACCTATACTGTAATCCCTGGGCTCCAACACCGCCAGTTGCTGCTCAGAAGTACCGTCTGCACAGTCAACACATGACCCAGTGTTATTGGGTTTCAGTAACGTCAGCTGATCCCCAGCTGTGTATCCGGCAATTTCTCCTGCTCTGTCCACACTCACACTACAACAGATATTAAACTAGCTCCAATTAGACCTTGGCCTACACTCTGCTTCTAGCATTGACCCTGGGCTCCAACACCGCCAGTTGCTGCTCGGAAGTGCAATCTGCACAGTCAACAGTTGCTCCTCGGTTATTGGGTTCAGTAACGCCAGCTGCTCCCCTGCTGTGTGTGTGGCAATTTCTCCACTCTGTTTCTAGCATTGACCCTGGGATCCAACACCACCAGTTGCTGCTCAGAAGTGCCGTCTGCACAGTCAACAGTTGCTCCTGTTATTGGGGTTCAGTAATGCCAGCTGCTCCCCTGCTGTGTGTGTGGCAATTTCTCCACTCTGTTTCTAGCATTGACCCTGGGCTCCAACAGTGCCAGTTGCTGCTCGGAAGTGCTGTCTGCACAGTCAACACTTGCTGCCGTGTTATTGGGTCTCAGTAACGTTAGCTGATCCCCTGCTGTGTATCCGGCAATTTCTCCTGCTCCCTCCACACTAAGACTACAACAGATATTAAACTTGCTCCAATTAGGCCTCAGCCTACACTGCCAGTTGTTGCTCAGAAGTGCCGTCTGCACAGTCAACAGTTGCTCCTCTGCTATTGGGGTTCAGTAATGCCAGCTGCTCCCCTGCTGTGTGTGTGGTAATTTCTCCACTCTGTTTCTAGTATTGACCCTGGGCTCCAACACCGCCAGTTGCTGCTCAGAAGTACCATCTGCACATTCAACACTTGCTGCCGTGTTATTGGGTTTCAGTAACGTTAGCTGATCCCCTGCTGTGTATCCGTCAATTTCTCCTGCTCCCCCCACACTAAGACTGCAACAGATATTAAAGGAAACATGTCCCCCCCAGGTGTTTGTAACTAAAAGAGCCACCTTCTGCAGCACTAATGTTGCATTTGGACAAGGTGGTCTTTTAGTTATGCTCCTTGCACACGCTGATCTAAACACTTATAAAATGTGCCCCCTCATACCGTGAAAGTCCCGGAGGTGGGACTTTCCTTCCTAATCAGACGCGGCACAGCTGTCATTCATACCCCCTTGGTGCCGTGCGCCGCCTCCTAAGCGTTGTTTGAATCTGTCCCGGAGCCTGCGCTGTTATGTTATCCCTTGGGCATGCGCAGTTAGCGCTGCCCGTCTTCTGACATCATTTGATGTCAGGCTGACTGCGCCTGTGCGGCCGTGCTGCCCGAGATCCCGCCCCGCTGTGGCATGCGCTTAAGGATCAGCTGACGCCACACAGTCTGAAGAAGGCGGAAGAAGATGAGTGAGAGGCGAAGATATGCACTGCGCATGCCCATGAATCCCAGCCCCGCAGTATGAATAAATCAGAAGACAATGCGGAGCTGGATCTCAGGCAGCACGGCCGCACAGGCGCAGTCAGCCTGACATCAAATGATGTAAATTCAAGGGAATGGAGCACACTCAGCAAATCAGTTGGTGCAGGCTGTACTTGGGAAGAACCCAATACCAGTCTAATAAGCGAGAAAACAGCCGCACTCTCTCGGGTTATAGCTTGCAAAGTGGTGTATTTACTCACATGTGTTTGACATTCAAATATATGTACACATACAGCAGGATAAGAAAAAAAGTGACGTTTCAACCCAGTTCCGGGTCTTTCTCAAACTGCAAGTAAACATAAAATACAATTAGTGTTTATGTACATACAGCATAATGCGTGAAATTAATATTTACAACTATATATACAACTGTAATCACTAATAAAAATGTAATCACTAATAAAAATTCCATGAGTCCCCTTAAGGTGAAGGATCTTTTTGAAGGTACAATAGATGCACTGCAAGTCCTTTCCCTGGTTTGCCAGTGGATATACACAGTATATGGATGGTTTTGTACCGCGAGATTTAGGACCAGAGACACAATAGTAGAGAGAGTATGTGTGGTCAAAATGAATAATCTAGGTTACCCAGTGGTGAACTAAATGCAGACATAAATTTATATTTCTATTCCAATATGGACTACACTGGGGCTTATTCAGTTTTTTTCATTACCCATTATTTTATTTCCATTCTTTTCCCACAGTCTATGTATATTTATTCCCATTTTTCTATTTTTATTGTTTATTATTATTATTATTTCTTATTTTTATATTTTTTTATTTTTTCTAATATATATTTCCTATGGGGTTTCACATTAGCAGTTTACCCAGGTGGACTCCCGACACACTCTGGGCCTTTCTTATAAGTATGAGCAGCATTATGTAGGCAACCCAGCCATTGCATCACATCTGACTCCTAGACACAATCCATGCAGCTCGCACTCTGCGCTCCACAGCTCGCCCTGACATGACCTCACTTTATGGCCAGCAGGCATTATAAATGGAGCTACAATGCTCACATTAGCCCACACGCTTCCAGGAAGCAGGATACCCCAGCGCCACACCAAGAGGAGGTTGGTAACTTGACCACAATCTACATTTCCTTCCATACCACACAGACCTCATTTCTCCTTACTAAGGATTCCCCCTCTTATCCCCCCTTTTCTACCCACAGCCCCTTTTGGGACCTAATTTCAAACTTTCAAACAGTATCAGCTACTCAGGTCAGTGCACTAGGTTTTCATCCACTTCATCCACTATATGTTATTATGCATTTAGTTCACCACTGGGCAACCTAGATTATTCATTTTGACCACACATACTCTCTCTACTATTGTGTCTCTGGTCCTAAATCTCGCGGTACAAAACCATCCATATACTGTGTATATCCACTGGCAAACCAGGGAAAGGATTTGCAGTGCATCTATTGTACCTTCAAAAAGATCCTTCACCTTAAGGGGACTCATGGAATTTTTATTAGTGATTACATTTTTATTAGTGATTACAGTTGTATATATAGTTGTAAATATTAATTTTACGCATTATGCTCTATGTACATAAACACTAATTGTATTTTATGTTTACTTGCAGTTTGAGAAAGACCCGGAACTGGGTCGAAACGTCACTTTTTTTCTTATCCTGCTGTATGTGTACATATATTTGAATGTCAAACACATGTGAATAAATACACCACTTTGCAAGCTATAACCCGAGAGAGTGCGGCTGTTTTCTCGCTTATTTGACTGGTATTGGGTTCTTCCCAAGTACAGCCTGCACCACCTGATTTGCTGAGTGTGCTCCATTCCCTTGAATTTACGTCTAAATTGAGAGCAGCACCTGCACCCCGATGACAACCCAGACCTTTGCATTCGATGAATCAACGGCTTCAAGAATCCTTTCTAAGGTCACGAACCCAGGCGATTTTCTAAAAGTTCCCGCCCACGAAATTAGAACCAGAGATTACGAAAAAGAACGAAGAAAACTTATGTCCTATGACCTGCACTCTATTACATTGGCAGAGTATTACAGGCAGAGCAGGATACCTAGGGGTCTCCGATGCCATCTGCGCCCCACGATTTTCTCAGATAACCCAGATTATTGTGAAAAATTTAAACAGATACTGAATAAATGTTCACTGGATATTATCCTATTAACTATTGACTCTCTTTATACAGCAATCAGTGAAACCGAGAAAAAGGTGTCCTCGATTGAAGAACAGCTAAATTCCACTTTATCTACCACAGATTGGCAAACTTTGAAAAGCAAAACCGACAAAATCATCGAAGACAACCGAAAGAGTCTACAAGAGAAGAAGAGAGCAAAGTTTCAGAGGTATTCGGACGATTACCAACAGGACCGTGTGTATAGATGGAACAATTCACCAAGCGGGGGCTACAGACATGGAAACTATGGCAACAGAAGAACAGATTCCTACAGTTCAAACAGCGAAGGATCCACCAGCAGCCATCAACAGGCTCGTTTTTTATCAGGACGTCAGCCCAGGAGATACAACTCTCGAACGACAGGAGGAGACCGACCAGGAGGGGCCACTACAACCGCTCCAGAACGAATGACAACACGATGACAGGTAGGACTCTCAACTCAGTTGTCAATATTTCCTACTATACGCTAAACCCATCAGAACTGACTGTTCTCCAACTGGGGCTCTCCTTTTGCCCCACCCCTTCGTGGGATAAATTCAGACTTGATCAGTACTTACAGCGCTTTTTCCGTAGCATTCGTCTAAAAACATATTTCGGACTTCAACAAGACCCATCAGCAAGGGACGCCACACCAGATTCCTGAACTCTCCATCTCTATGGTAGGGCTACGTAATGTAAGCAGCTTCAACCCACCACGAGGTTACCACGCTACAGAGGCATACATAGACCTGATCAAAAGAGACATCAACCAGGTATTAGAACAACACAACAAGGGGGCCTTCCCGACACGCCAGAACATCTCAGACTTAGAGAAACAAGCCATACAGTCACTCAAAAACAATAAATTTATAACTATTAAACCTGCAGACAAAGGAGGGGCTATAGTTATCATGAATCAAACAGACTATATCGGGGAAATCAGGAACCAACTGTCTGACACAGAGACATACAGACTAATCCCCCACGATCCTACTTGTGACATTAAGAAGAAAATAGAATCTACATTAAACAAATACTTGACTTCAAACACAATAGACCAAAAAACGGCAACTTTTCTAACTAATCAACACCCTGTAACCTCCGTTTTCTATATCCTGCCAAAAATACATAAGTCCCTCACGAATCCCCCTGGCAGACCAATAGTGGCTTCCACAGATTCCATTCTGTCCCCACTGTCCGTTTTTCTAGAGAAGATTCTAACACCTCTCACAAAACAAACCAGATCCTTTATTCTGGATACAAGCCACTTTCTGGAGATTATTGCAGGATTTCCTAACCTTTCACCACAATGTATCCTGGTCACTTTTGATGTTAAAAGCCTATACACATCCATACAGCATCCCCTAGGCCTCCAAGCAGTGCAGGACCTCCTCAAAACTTCTGACTTATCACATAACTCACAACGGTTTTGTCTAGACCTATTGACAATTGTCTTATGTAACAACATTTTTCTTTTTGGCGACCAGTATTATTTGCAGACCTGCGGGACCGCCATGGGCGCGAACGTGGTGCCCGCTTACGCTAACTCATATATGGATGCATTTAAATGCACCTACATTTACACTAGTGAACTTTTCAGAACTCATGCTAAGAGCTGGATCAGATTCATAGACGATATTTTTTGTCTATGGGAAGGCACCCCTGAAAGCCTGTCTTCTTTTCATGACTTTATCAACTCGATTAGACCTGAACTCCAGTTCACCCTTACTTGGGACTTGACTAGAATCTCATTTCTAGACACAATGGTCATAAAGAACGACACAGGTAAATTAGAGACGGATATTTTCACTAAACCTACGGATTCTAATAACCTTTTATTATACACCAGCTGTCATCCAAAATCTACAAAAAATAGTCTGCCTCATTCCCAATTTCAAAGGGTTAAAAGAATTGTATCGGATAAGAGTTTACTTGAAACTCGCCTTAATGAGATGTCCGACAAATTTAGAGATAGGAAGTATCCTGAACAACTCTTGATCACCGAGAAACTGAGAGCTCTTGAAACTACACCCTCCCGTACCACATTAGTTAAACCCGAACGCATTCCTTTTGTACATACCCACCACCCGATAATGCCTAAACTCTACAACATCATTAATAAACACTGGCCACTTCTCCATAGGTCATACCCCGACATCGAAGCCTTCAAAAATCCAGTACTCATGTGCAAAAGAAAACCACCAAACCTTAGGGACCAATGGGTGAGGGCGGACATAGGTAGCCTAATAAAACAACCCAAACAGAGTTTCATTGGCTCAAAACAGGTGGGGACTTACCCATGTCTTAGTTGTGCATATTGTTCAAACGTCATCAGAGGGGAGGATGTCATTCACCCCCACTCTGGTAAGAGGTATAAGACAAAGGGTTTCTTTACGTGCGAATCCAATTTTGTGGTATACCTGGTTAAATGCCCTTGCAACCTTATTTATATAGGCCAAACAGCACAACACGTTCGCGACCGCATATCCAGCCATAAATCTACAATCAGATGCAAAAAAACTTGGTTACCCATTCCAGAACACTTTGCAACAGCTAATCATTCAGTTTCACAACTGAGATTCCAGGTTGTGGAACAGGTTGAGAGCAAGGAGAGGCGGCAACCACAACAGATTACTTAAAGAAAGGGAATCCTATTGGATACACACATTGCAAACCCTCACGCCAAAGGGACTCAACAGGGAGTTAGACTTATTAACTTAATACACAGGGTTGAACTGCCGTGTCTGTTATACTCTGTAATGTGATTCGTGATTTTGAAAATTGAACTGTTCTTTTATATGGAAATCTACATGTAGAAAATGTATTTATGTATTTAGTAGTTGACGTATGTGGTCAAAATATCCTAGAGCTATTGCTTTGGTTCTAACCTTTCACTTATTCTTACAGACACACTGACCTGACTAAATATTCCTAACACCTGCCTTGGGTAAGTTATAGAAAGTTCCATCTCTCTTTTTTTCTATTTTTCTATTTTTATTTTTTTTATTTTTTTATTTTTTTTTAATTTTCAATTCCTCTTATTTTTCATTCATCATTTTTTCTTATTTTTTCCTTATTTTTTCTTATTGTTTTATTTCGCTCCATAAGTTTAGCACGGGGAGTTCTCTTGTTTACGAAATTATTAGCTTTGGTACTCCTTTATAGACATAAATTTATATTTCTATTCCAATATGGACTACACTGGGGCTTATTCAGTTTTTTTCATTACCCATTATTTTATTTCCATTCTTTTCCCACAGTCTATGTATATTTATTCCCATTATTCCATTTTTATTGTTTATTATTATTATTATTTCTTATTTTTTATTTTTATATTTTTTTATTTTTTCTAATATATATTTCCTATGGGGTTTCACATTAGCAGTTTACGCAGGTGGACTCCCGACACACTCTGGGCCTTTCTTATAAGTATGAGCAGCATTATGTAGGCAACCCAGCCATTGCATCACATCTGACTCCTAGACACAATCCATGCAGCTCGCACTCTGCGCTCCACATCTCGCCCTGACATGGCCTCACTTTATGGCCAGCAGGCATTATAAATGGAGCTACAATGCTCACATTAGCCCACACACTTCCAGGAAGCAGGATACCCCAGCGCCACACCAAGAGGAGGTTGGTAACTTGACCACAATCTACATTTCCTTCCATACCACACAGATCTCATTTCTCCTTACTAAGGATTCCCCCTCTTATCCCCCCTTTTCTACCCGCAGCCCCTTTTGGGACCTAATTTCAAACTTTCAAACAGTATCAGCTACTCAGGTCAGTGCACTAGGTTTTCATCCACTTCATCCACTATATACCAGTATGCATTTAGTTCACCATTGGGCAACCTAGATTATTCATTTTGACCACACATACTCTCTCTACTATTGTGTCTCTGGTCCTAAATCTCGCGGTACAAAACCATCCATATACTGTGTATATCCACTGGCAAACCAGGGAAAGGACTTGCAGTGCATCTATTGTACCTTCGAAAAGATCCTTCACCTTAAGGGGACTCATGGAATTTTTATTAGTGATTACATTTTTATTAGTGATTACAGTTGTATATATAGTTGTAAATATTAATTTCACGCATTATGCTCTATGTACATAAACAATAATTGTATTTTATGTTTACTTGCAGTTTGAGAAAGACCCGGAACTGGGTCGAAACGTCACTTTTTTTCTTATCCTGCTGTATGTGTACATATATTTGAATGTCAAACACATGTAAATAAATACACCACTTTGCAAGCTATAACCCGAGAGAGTGTGGCTGTTTTCTCGCTTATTTGACATCAAATGATGTCAGACGGGCAGCGCTAACTGCGCATGCCCAAGGGATAACATAACAGGGCAGGCTCTGGGACAGATTCAAACAACGCTGAGGAGGCGGCGCCCGGCGCCAAGGGGGTATGAATGACGGCTGTGCTGCGTCTCATTAAGAAGGAAAATCCTGCCTCCGGGACGGTTTCACGGTATGAGGGGGCACATTTTATAAGTGTTTACTTCAGCGTGTGCTAGGAGCATAACTAAAAGAGCCACCTTTTCCTTCTGCAGCATTAGTGCTGCACAATATGGCTCTTTTAGTTACAAACGCCTGGGGGGGTGACAGGTTCCCTTTATACTTGGTCCAATTAGTCCTCTGCCTACACTCTGTTTCTCCTGTAATCCCTGGGCTCCAACACCGCCACTTGCTGCTTGGAAGTGCCGTCTGCACAGTCAACGCATGCTCCAGTGTTTAGGGGTTCAGTAACATCAGCTGATCCCCAGCTGTGTGTGCGGCAATTTCTCCTGCTCCCTCCACATTGACACCACTACAGATTTTAAACTTGCTCCAATTAGGGTATCCGGGTAGTGTCAAGGTCACTTTGCCTCCAATACATTGTCCTGTCGGGTTGCGGTCGGGTTAGCCAACTCTATCGTGCCTGCAGTTTAGGTGTTTCCTATGTGGGCTGTGGGAGCTGGCAATCAAGGCTGGTTCCGTAGTGCCAATAGGGCACGCTCCCCCTGTAGGACTGTGGGTTTTTGGTAACTCCAGCCGGCTGGCGGCCTAGCAATTTTTTTTTCATGTGGACCTTCTGCTGCCTATCTGAGTTCCAGCACCATTAGCTGGTTCTTTGGAAGTCAATCTTGAATATGTCCCCCTGGGTTCCAGTACCGTCAGCTGGTTCCAGGCAGAGCCTTTGGCTTAGGTGCCTTTCTCGGTATCCGAGTTCCACCAACGTCTGGTGGTCCTTGGTAGTGCTTTCTGGCCCGAGTACCTCCTGCTTAATAACCGGGTTCCAGTACTATCAGCTGGTCCTCGGTAATTCCATTGGCTCTTGTACCTTCTGCTACCCATCTGGGTTCCAGTACCGTCAGCTGGTTCTTGGCAATGTCTTTGGCTCTTGTACCTTCTGCTCCCCATCCTGGTTCCAGTACCGTCAGCTGGTTCCAGGCAGAGACTTTGGCTTAGGTGCCTAATTCTTGGTATCCGAGTTCCACCCACGTCTGGTGGTCTTTGATAGGGTTGAGCGACCTTTACTTTTATAGGATCGGGTCGGGTTTCACGAAACCCGACTTTTTCAAAAGTCAGGTCAAGTGAAATCGGCCGATCCTATAAAAAAGTCGGGGTCGGGGTCGTCCGAAACTCGAAACCCAGTGCAGTGCATTGGGTTTCCAATGGTTCCCAGGGTCTGAAGGAGCGGAAACTCTCCTTCAGGCCCTGGGATCCATATTTAAGTGTAAAATAAAGAATTAAAATAAAAAATATCGCTATACTTACCCTCTGACGCGCCCTGGTACTAACCGGGAACCTTACTTCCTTCGAATCAGCGCTTCCAGGACCTTGCGGTGACGTCGCGGCTTGTGATTGGTCGCGCGGCCGCCCATGTGACCGCACGCGCGACCAATCACAAGCCGCGACGTCACGCAAGGTCCTGCAAGCGCTGATTCTTAGGAAGGAAGGCTGCCGGAAAGAAGCAGGGCGCGTCCGAGGGTGAGTATATTCCTATTAGGTATATACTCACCCTCGGACGCGCCCTGCTTCTTTCCGGCAGCCTTCCTTCCTAAGAATACTCACCCTCGGACGCGCCCTGCTTCTTTCCGGCAGCCTTCCTTCCTAAGAATCAGCGCTTGCAGGACCTTGCGTGACGTCGCGGCTTGTGATTGGTTGCGCGAGCGGTCACATGGGCGGCCGCGCGACCAATCACAAGCCGCGACGTCACCGCAAGGTCCTGGAAGCGCTGATTCGAAGGAAGGAAGGTTCCCGGTTAGTACCAGGGTGCGTCAGAGGGTAAGTATAGCGATATTTTTTATTTTAATTCTTTATTTTACATTAAATATGGATTCTGATACCGATTTCCGATATTGCAAACATATCGGAAATCGGGATCGGAATTCCGATACCACATTCAGAAGATCGCCGACTTCATGGCCGACCCCACACAGGGGTCGGGTCGGGTTTCATGAAACCCGACTTTGCCAAAAGTCGGCGACTTCTGAAAGTGGCCGACCCGTTTCGCTCAACCCTAGTCTTTGGTAGTGCTTTCTGGCACGGGTACCTCCTGCTTAGTAACCGGGCTCCAGTACCGTCAGCTGGTCCTCGGTTGTTCCATTGGCTCTTGTACCTTCGGGTAGCCATCCGGGTTCCAGTACTGTCAGCTGGTTCTCGGCAGTTCCTCAGCCTTCTTGTACCTTCTGCTACATTTCCAAGTTCAAGCTTTTGGAAATGGTTTTTGCTAATCACTCTGGATTTCCCTGACGATGACCCGAAAGACGACGACTCTGAATACCACTCCGAAGAAGACGACGACCCCGGAGACAATGACCCCGGAGACGACAACCCTGGAGATGATGACCCTGAAGACCACCCCAATGAAGACGACGACCCTGGAGACGACGACCCTGGAGACTACGACCCTGGAGACGACGACCCTGAAGACCGAGAAGCAGAAGAACAAGAAGCTGCAGAACAAAAAGCAGAAGAGCATTAAATATAAGACTAAAAATCAGAGCAAAAGATATCTAAATTATAAGCAGAA
The DNA here is from genome assembly GCF_032444005.1 of Ranitomeya imitator. Taxonomy (NCBI): domain Eukaryota; kingdom Metazoa; phylum Chordata; class Amphibia; order Anura; family Dendrobatidae; genus Ranitomeya; species Ranitomeya imitator. Next base: position 417,077,363 of record NC_091283.1, on the reverse strand, counting down.
GAAGACTAAGCAGTGTATGGGGGTGAGTCCATTCCTCCTCGTGGTGCCCCTGGAAAAAAGCTGCTGTAGGCCAAACAGAACGTGGACAAATCCTGTTGTAAATCTTTTGTGACAGGCAGAACGGAAGGTGTAATCTTCAAACTTTTATAGATAACAACTACAGGAATGCCTGTCATAAATACGAATATGATGAAGAAGAATATGAAGAAGATGAAGAAGTAAAATATGAAGAATAATAGTTGAATAAAAAGAATATGAAGAATGTAAAAAAAAAGAATAATAGGAAGAAGGTGAAGAAGATGAATAAGGTGAAGGAGAAATTGATGAAAAAGATTCTGCTGCTGAGTATGATGAAGAAAGTGTGGGAGAAGTAAAAAAGAAGGTGAAGAGCATGGAAGTAGTGATATCTGAGAAAATATAAAAAATCTTAACATAGTCAATATCTTTGTAACTCCGAACGTCTTAAAAAAAAATTAATTCCTGCTATTCCATTTGATTGGGCTAAACCTCTATGCCTTTAATGTCTACTCCACCTCCCCCAATACATCCTACATTATTCTTAGTTGTTTTTTTCATGTAGAATTAACTTACAAGGAAAGAAAGGGTTTATTTTAATTCCGATATTTTTGTCCCATTGACTTGCATGGGTATCGGTATCGGCGATATCCGATATTTTTTGGATATCGGCCGATCCAATCCGATACCGATATTTCCGAATATCGGAAGGTATTGCTCAACACTACTTGTGTCAGTAGCTCCTTTACTAGGCCGACTGCTGGATCACTATCCTGTATTTCTGCCCATCCATGATGGGGCAATTGGTTCAGCGTGGCTTCTCGCCTGTCATTGCGCTTGTTCCTCAGACAATGGGAGTACTGGATCACCTCTGGACGCTGGAAGGCTGGTAACTCGATCTCTTCGAGTGCTTCCGGATCTTTTAACTCTTCTGGCAAATTGGGCATCCTGGACAGCGCATCTGCATTTGCGTTCTTATGCCCCGCATGATACTTGATGGTAAACTCGTAGTTGGACAACTGGGCCATCCATCGCTGTTCCAATGCACCTAGTTTTGCCGTTTCCAGGTGAGTCAGCAGATTGTTGTCAATGAAAACGGTGAACTTTGCTGAAGCTAGGTAGTGCATGAAGCGCTCCGTTACAGCCCAGACTATAGTGAGAAACTCCAACTTAAAGGAACTATAGTTGTCAGGGTTCCTTTGAGTGGAGTGAAGCTTCCTGCTGGCGTGGGCAATCACTCTCTATCTCTCTGCCTTTCTGTATCTGGGACAGCACTGCTCCCAATCCCACGTTGCTAGCATCTGTGTAGAGTACAAACGGTTGGTCATAGTCAGGATAGGCAAGGACTTTATATCCTCTGAGAGCCAACTTCAAACTTCTTCTAGTCCGTCGTTCCACTCAAACAGAGGACTCTTGTTCTTAGTCTTCTTGGATGGGCCCACTAGCAATTCTTGCAGTGGTGCGGCTATCTTGGTGAATTCTTTAATGAATCTTCGGTAGTAGCCTCCCTAACCAAGGAACTGCCAGACTCCATGAATGTTGCTGGGTTTTGGCCAGTCCCTGATCATGTTGACTTTGTCAGGGACCGGTCCAACACCTTCAGCGCTTACCACGTGACCTAGGTACTGCACCTTGGGCTTCAGCAGGTGGCATTTGGACGGCTTCACCATCAGGCCAAAGTTGGACAGGGCTTTAAACTTGTCAGCCAGCTGCTTCAAATGGTCTTCATAGGTCTTGGAAAAGCGATGACATCATCCAGGTACAACAGAATGGTCTCAAAGTTCTTCTGCCCCAGGCTACACTCCATCATCCTCTGGAACGTCCCTGGTGCGTTGCACAGCCTGAATGGCATGTAGTTAAACTCAGAGAGGCCCATTGGTGTCGTGAAGGCGGTCTTCTCTTTATCTGCCTCTGCCACGGGAACCTGCCAATACCCACTGGGGAGATCTAAGGTGGGTAAATAGTGAGCGGATTTCAGTGCAGCTAGTGACTCCTCAATTCTAGGTAATGGGTAGGCATCTTTGTGTGTAATGCTGTTAATTCGCCTGTAGTCAACACACATTCTCATGGTACCATCTTTCTTTCTAACGGAGCTGCCCAGGGGCTACAACTATCTCTGATCACCCCAGCCTCCTTCATCTCCAGTAACTTATCTTTGGCACATTAGTAGTGAGCTGGGGGTACAGGCCGGTACCTGTCTTTAATGGGCGGATGATCTCCAGTGGAGATATGATGTTGAACCCCTTTTATCTGCCCAAAGTCTAGTGGATGTTTGCTGAATACCCGCTCAGACTCATGGACCACCTGGCAGGCCCCATGTTTTTGGTGCAAAGGAGTGGAATCAGTGCCTACGTGTAACTGTTGATACCAATCCTCCAACTGTCCTGCAGAGCCATTGTCCTCCACCTGGTCGGATGGGATCAAGGGTTCTGTTGCTTGTATTGCATTGTTACTGACAGTAAACAATTTAGCAAGGGTGGCATACCTGGGTAAATGGACCTCTTTCTCCCCACAATTCAGAATGCCTACTGGTATCCTCCCCTTGCGGACATCAACTACCCCTCTGGCTGTCAGGATGGTGTTAAATATTAATTATTAATTGAATTATTCATATTCTCAATTCTGTACTGAGCACACTGCCTCTCGCTGACATTACAAAAGCTATTTCTGTATATGTAGCTCAGAGTATAAATTAACACCATATAGAGGGAAGACGTGGTCTGTGCGACATATAAATAACGTCTCTTAGGAGGGTGTGGGGTTGTCACATGGGTGCTGTCACCTCCTGCCTTCACCATCATTCTCCATGGACGTCAAACAAGTCACACAAGGAATGAACAGCTGGTAGCCATGATTCTACTCCATGAAAGAAAGATGACTTCTATTCCATCTCAGAAACGATGAGTAACAAGCGCTGATATTTACAAATGGACAATCTATTCGTAACTATTTCATCTTTTTTTATATTTTGCTGCAATGTGGTTTTTCTGTGGACAATTCAATGAACCACTATATTTTTTTTTTTATGAAAATATCATGACATTTTTCTTTAAGAATAATGTACCTGGTGAATAGTCCTGATTTAAATAAATGTGCAAAATAAGCATATTTAACAGATGGTGGGCCTACTATCAGAATTCACAGGTTCTACGAGGGCCTGGTAGTCTTGACCTCTAAGGGTACCGTCACACAGTGGCACTTTTGTCGCTACGACGGTACGATTCGTGACGTTCCAGCGATATCCATATGATATCGCTGTGTCTGACACGCAGCAGCGATCAGGGATCCTGCTGAGAATCGTACGTCGTAGCAGATCGTTTGGAACATTCTTTCGTCGCTGGATCTCCCGCTGTCATCGCTGGATCGGTGTGTGTGACACCGATCTAGCGATGCGTTCGCTTGTAACCAGTGTAAACATCGGGTTACTAAGCGCAGGGCCGCGCTTAGTAACCGGATGTTTACCCTGGTTACCAGCGTAAATGTAAAAAAAAAAAAACAGTACATACTTACATTCCGGTGTCCATCAGGTCCCTTGCCGTCTGCTTCCCGCACTCACTGACTGCCGGCCGTAAAGTGAAAGCAGAGCACAGCGGTGACGTCACCGCTGTGCTGTGCTTTCACTTTACGGCCGGCAGTCAGTGAGTGCGGGAAGCAGACGGCAAGGGACAGACACCGGAATGTAAGTATGTACTGTTTGTTTTTTTTTACTCTGGTAACCAGGGTAAACATCGGGTTACTAAGCGCGGTCCTGCGCTTAGTAACCCGATATTTACCCTGGTTACCCGGGGACCTCGGCATCGTTGGTCACTGGAGAGCTGTCTGTGTGACAGCTCTCCAGCGACCACACTACGACTTACCAACGATCACGGCCAGGTCGTATCGCTGGTCGTGATCGTTGGTAAATCGTATAGTGTGACGGTACCCTAAGGCCTATTGTTGCTCAACACCAGATTAACATTTCACTCCTGGGGGGCATTGCAGTGGGGATTGGATCGCTCACTCTGATGCTGCCGACTTCTCCACCAGACAGTTCTACCTGCTGTCTCTGCATTAGTGCTTTGATCTCTTTCTGCAGGACAAGCTGCTCACTGGAGCCAGCAGTTTTGGCCACCTGTTGCAACAACACAAGAACCTCGCCAAGACAGTTATCTATTACATTAGTACCTAAGATAATCATTGGGCTACCTTCTCGTCGATTAATATCTACAAATACCAGACCTTGGGCTTTCAACTGTACCCACCCCACCTTAATGGTCACCTCTTTGTACCCCACTTGTGGCAAAGGCTTACCATTGCTGGCTACTATTGTCAAATCACTATCTGGGTCATGGGTAATGTCTGAGTCAGCCCGGTACCGTTTGTAAAGAATATATGGCATAGTCGTCATCTGAGAGCTGGTGTCCAGTAGAGCGTTCATCGGGATGCTGTCAATCACGATTGGGAGGACCTCCGATGTACTTGGCTCACCAGCTTTGTGGGCCTGGTCATATTACTCCTGGGGGTTGGCCCTCTTCCTCAGGGGTAGCTCATTTAAATTGCAGAAACTTGCGATATTTCCGACTTTGCTGCAGCGGTGACAAATGGGTCGTTCGTTCTAGTCGTAGCGGTCATTGTCTCGCCCTCTGGTCGGTGGGATCCTCTTCTTCCATCGCCATGGGACATCATCTGGACTGGAAGCCAGCTGGATCTTCTCCTCTGGGGACTCTTGCAGGGACTGCATGGTTTTGGCTAGTGCAGATACACTTTTGGTCAGTTGCTGGACCTGGAGACCCAGTTCCACAGAGAGATCATTATCCAGAGTCTGCGCGTCGGCTTCCACCAGGGAATTTGTAAAGGATGCCACTGCCTGGTGGTATGTAATTGCTGGGCGCCTAGGGGACGCTGAGCATCTGAAATTCAGTTCATGCAGCACCCGGATGGCCCTATCTTTAAAGTGTGCAAAGTCCAGGTCATGGTTTTGCAGGGCCAGCATGCGCAGCTGTGTCCTGTGGGTGCTGGACAGGAGTCCTTCAATAAACTGCTCCTTTAATAATCTGTTTCCATCTTGCATGCTGTCAGGGTCAATCTGCTTAATGGCCTGCATTGCCTCCTGGAGATTAAGGGCATAGTCCCGTATACTGTCCTGCACCCTTTGTTTACATCCAAAGAATATCATTTTTATTTCTGCTGCAGTGGGAGTGTCAACAGTGTCCTTTAGCCCGGCCAAGATTTGTTTGACAGTCCCTTTATCAGTGTTCGGCCAGGACTTTACTTCCCTCTGGGCGGCACCAGTTAACTGACCAATGAGGATGTTGAATTTTTGCTCCTCAGACAGGGGGTACACTTTAAACAAACTGCAGAGTCTCTCCTTAAAATCACTCAGGGTGTATGACTCCCCTGAATACTGTGGTAATCAGGCTGCTACCGTTATGTACAGCATTGATAACGGCATTATGGGGACTGCGGCAGCGGTTGCCAGATCTTGCTGCACTCTGGAGGCTGCAGCTGCATCTGCCACCGGATTCTGCTGTACTATGGGGGCTGTGGCTGTGTCTGCCACTGAATGTTGCGGCGTTATGGGGGCTGCGGCTGCTGCCGGCACTGCATCTCCACCCAGGCTGGACATGTTCCTTCTCCCCATCCCCCCCAGGTAACCCAGGCCCCGTGTTCCGTTACCGGTGTGAGTGGCTGTTCCACCGGCAATCTGGACGGTGCTCCTTCCGCTTCTCAAGCCCGGGACCTCCTGCTTTTTTTATCCGCACACAGCAGAGCAGGAAGCGCTCTTTTTCTTTGCTCCTCTCACGAAGGCACAACTCCTTGTCTCCTTGCACGTTGCGCGAAAATGGCGGTTATCTCAGTTTACAAAGTCTATGGCACACAGCACCCGGTGATGCTGAAATACGTATCCTGTTCCTGTTCTGTTCTTAAAGAGATGGTCAGAGTGGCAATGACCTAGTCAGTGGGCCTGGGCGTCCAGTAAAAAGGGGGGGTTAATGAAAATGGAAATAAAGTCTAATGTACAGTGCCTTGCGAAAGTGTTTGGCTCCCTCGAACTTTTCAACCTTTTCCCACATATCATGCTTCAAACATAAAGATACCAAATGTAAATTTTTGGTGAAGAATCAACAGCACGTGGAACACAATTGTGAACTTGAACAAAATTTATTTTAATCTCTTGTGGAAATTCAAAAACTGAAAAGTGGGGCGTGCAATATTATTTGGCTCCTATAACTTAATATTTTGTTGCGCCGCCTTTTCTGCAATTACAGCTGCAAGTCACTTGGGGTATGTCTCTATCAGTTTTGTACATTGAGAGGCTAAAATTCTTGCCCATTCTTCCTTGGCAAACAGCTCGAGCTCTTTGAGGTTTGATGGATATTGTTTGTGAACAGCAGTTTTCAGCTCTTTCCACAGATTCTCGATTGGATTGAGGTCTGGACTTTGACTTGGCCATTCTAATACTTGGATACGTTTCTTTGTGAACCATTCTGTAACGGGGTCTACTGTGCTGTAGTACCTCTTTCAGCACCCCCCGTGTTTCAGGAGGTCCATTCTGCTTTTGCTGGATTCTGAATGAAGGACGCTGGCTAGGATTTCTTGATTACATGGGAGCATATAAAAGCTGACTGCTACTCCAGGTATTTCCAGTCTACAAGAACACACTTTATTTACAGCACACAGAATATATAACACAGAGACACAGGGCAGGCCAATAGAAAAAACAGGCCAGACATACATTACAATAGCCGCAGGGGGCTGGAGCCTGCTGGTATTTACTGGGGGAATTACAAAGGTGGGGGAGGACAGAAGGGGGATATCTTGTCCTCTCTGCCCAGGGATGCAGCCTGTGGACTGATGCATTTCACATGGAACCTATTATACATAATATATATAGCATAACATATTCTTGGTGCTGGGGGTTCTGTAACACGGCTCCCCTTTTCAGCGACGCGATCGGCATACACAGTCTGATCCTTAACGGATCGGTTTGGGGATGACCGAAGTTTATGGGGTTGGTACAAGTTCCGTTTGTCGACTTAGTCCATCGGCATTACCGTTTTGTTTGCCGAATCTGTAGTGGATGGTGAAGTCCAGAGGTTGTAGGGCTAAACTCCACCGCAGTAATCTGGCGTTGTCTCCGGAGACCCGATTAAGCCAGACTAGGGGATTATGGTCCGTTAGGAGGGAAAACTGTCGTCCATACAAATATGGTTGTAACTTTTTGAGTGCCCATACTATTGCCAGGCACTCCTTCTCGATGGCCGCATAGCTCACTTCACGGGGCAGTAGTTTCCGACTCAGGTAAGCTACCGGGTGTTCTTGGCCGTCCGGCCCGACTTGGCTCAGTACTGCCCCCAATCCAAACATAGAAGCGTCTGTGTGGACCAGGAAACGTTTAGTTGGATCGGGTGGGGCCAATACAGGGGTATTGGTGAGGGCGTCCTTTAGCTGGTGGAAGGCTTCCTCACACTCTGGGGTCCAGGTTACCTGGCGGGGTTGGTTCTTACGGGTCAGATCAGTGAGGGGCTTGGCTACGCTGCTGTAATTGGGAACGAATTTCCTGTAATACCCCGCTGTCCCTAGAAATGCCATGACCTGGGTTTTAGTGCGTGGGGTGGGCCATTTGGCTATGGCCTCAATCTTGGCTGGTTCTGGTCTCTGTTTACCACTTCCCACCCAATGCCCTAAATACTGAACCTCTGCTTTGCCCACGTGACACTTGTTTGGGTTCAGGGTGATTCCGGCCTTGTGGATCCTGTCCAATACTGTCTCTAGGTGATTTAGATGCTCTTCCCATGTCGCGCTGTAGATGGCTATGTCATCCAGGTAGGCACACGCATAGTCCTGGAGACCATCCAAAAGCCGGTCAGCCAGCCTCTGGAAGGTCGCCGGGGCAGTCTTCATCCCGAATGGCATAACTCGAAACTGGAATAAGCCAAACGGGGTGACAAATGCCGACTTGGGAATAGCATCAGGACTAAGGGGAATCTGCCAGTAGCCTTTGCATAGATCGATGGTGGTCAAATACTTTGATCCCTGCCAGCCGGTCTAACAAGTCATCCACACGCGGCATGGGATACGCATCTGTCACTATTTTCTCATTGAGCTTACGATAGTCTACACAAAACCATGTAGTCCCATCCTTCTTGGGCACTAACACTACGGGGGATGCCCAGGGACTATCTGACTCTTCAATGACCCCTAAACGCAACATCTCTTGTATTACTTGTCGCATCCCTTCTCGTACAGACTCAGGGACGCGGAAGGGGGGTTGTCGCAGGGGGGTCTGATCCTGGGTCTCAACCTTGTGTTGTGCCAGGTGAGTGTACCCGGGTTTCCCCGAAAACATCCTCTGTCACTGCCTCAACAACTCCTCCGTCTGCTGTCTCTCCCGGGGACCTAAGTCTTCACCCCAGTGTACCTGGTCCCATGTTTTAGACTGAGTCCTCTCCCCTAAGACATCAGGCAAGGGAAGTCCGGCTAAATCCTCTGCTTCAGGTGCACAGATGGCCACTACCTCTTCAGGGCGCTCCCGATAGGGCTTCAACATATTCACGTGGAACATGCGGATAACCCTGGGGTCGTCACAATCGGCGACATTATAGGTGGTGTCGGCTATTTTCCCCACTACCTGGTAGGGCCCCTGCCAAGCAGCTTGGAACTTGTTCTGCCTAGTGGGCTCTAACGCCAGGACCTTCTGCCCTATTTCCAAGGTGCACTCTCTGGCCCTCCGATCGTACCATACGCGCTGGCGCCGCTGGGCCACCTGCATGTTCCTGTAGGCGGTCCCGGAATTCGAGCACATAGGGTACAATAGGAACCCCTTCTATGATGCCCTCCCCTTCCCAGTGTTCTAGCACTAAGTCTAGGGGTCCCCTTACCTGTCTCCCGTATATCAGTTCGAATGGGGAGAACCCCATGGATTCTTGGGGCACCACAGGTCTGGCAGTATTGATGGACATCATAGGTTACCCCCGGCCAAAAGAAGTTTTGTGTCAGACGATGCCTCGTGCGACTGATGCCGAAGTGCCCGGCCAAGGGTATGTCATGAGAGATTCGCAGTAACTCCTGCCTATACTTCTTGGGAACTACCAGCTGTCGTTTTATAGTGGGGCTCGTCCCTGTGTGGTGCTGCTCTGTGATCCGGTAGAGGAGTCCCTGCTTCCATATAAACTGTTCCCCTTCCAGTACCCCTCTCCCCTCCTGTGCCTTCCCACGATATCCCTCCAATGAAGGATCCTCGAGTAACTCCCTCTTAAATTCATCTGGGGTGGCCTAAGAAATGTGTCTGGCTATGGGAATATGTGTAGGGCTGGGATGTCTTACCTGGGCCTCCTCTGAGTGTGATTTCGCCTCCGCAGCTCAAGCTTGTCTCCGGGTGGTCACAGGATATGTCTCAGCCAGAGGGGCAACCGAGAAGGCAGACAACATGGGCCCCAAGTCATTTCCCAGCAAAACGTCTGCAGGCAAATCCTCCATCAAGCCATCCTCAACAAGGCCATCCCCAACTCCCCAGTTCAGGTGAATCCTGGCAGTGGGTAGTCGATGTATGGCTCCCCCTGCTACACGAACTGCCACTGTCCGGTCCGTCTTCTCTTGGTCCCGGATGAGAAGAGGCTTCACAAGGGTCAAAGTTGCTCCGGAATCTCTTAGTCCCTGCGTGCGTTTCCCATTAACCCACACGACCTGTCGATGCTGTTGTTGATTATCTGCCCGGGCTGCCTGCACGGGGTCTACTTCATGCAGCACTTCCTCCATGTCCTCCACCCCTTGGTTAGTTGTAGCCCCCAATGCCGGGTCAGCTTCGCCTTGGTAGCAGTGTATAGCGGCCCGGCGGAAGGTAGCTGTTCCCGCCTTTGGCCACTGGGTATGCTGAGTCCGGTTGGGAGATTGTCTTTGCAGCTGGCCCAGCTGACGGCAGGTGTGGCATCGCGCCCCAGGGGAACTGTGGTAGGCCGGGTTTCTAGCTGGTCCCCCTACAATCTTCGGTGGTTTGGGGCCCTCCAGGTCCATGGGCGGACCCCTAGTGACCATCTTTGATCCTTACAACTAAGGCCTCCTGGCGTCATGATGTTCATCGGCCAGACGAGCGGCTTCCTCAAGAGTCATTGGCCGCCTGTCCCGAAGCCATTCCTGTGTCTCGGGGTTTAGTCCATTAAAGAATCGTTCTAACAAGAAGAGCTGGAGGATGTCCTCCTTAGTGGTTGCTTGGCTCCCTTGTATCCACTGTAGCAGTAACCGCCTTAATTTACAGGCCCATTCAGCGTGGGTATCGGTTACTCGTTTTATAAGTCCGCGGAACTTTTGGCGGTATGCCTCTGATGTCAGCGCATACTGGGCCAAGATCACTTCTTTGATCCGCTCATAGTCCATACAGTCCTCATCAGGTACCGTGCGATAGGCGTCCGCTACCCGGCCTGTCAGCTTGCTGGCCAGAATTTGAACCCGTTCCTCCGGCTTCACTTGATGAAGGGCACACTGCCGCTCAAAGTCCTGCAGAAAGCCATCAATGTCTTCCTCTGCCTCCCCCAACTGTCGGAAGGCATTATACTGGATCTTTTTGTGGCTTACTGTTGAAGGTACCTGGTTGGGGGCCAGAGCTCCCCTTGCTCGCTGACTCTCCGCTCTGCCATCTCCATCTTGGCCAGCTCCCCTTTGGTCCGCTCTCCCATCTCCATCTTGGCTAGCTCTATCCTGGTCCGCTCGGCCATCTCTTCCTTCAGATCAGTACGCACATCAGCCATCACTAGGGTTGAGCGAAACGGATCGTTCATTTTCAAAAGTCGCCGACCTTTGGCAAAGTCGGGTTTCATGAAACCCGACCCCTGTGTGGGGTCGGCCATGCGGTACGCGACTTTCGCGCCAAAGTCGCGTTTCAATGACGTGAAAAGCGCCATTTCTCAGCCAATGAAGGTGGACGCAGAGTGTGGGCAGCGTGATGACATAGGTCCTGGTCCCCACCATCTTAGAGAAGGGCATTGCAGTGATCGGCTTGCTGTCTGTGGCGTCACAGGGGCTATAAAGAGGCGTTCCCGCCGACCTCCATCTTACTGCTGCTGATCTGAGCATAGGGAGAGGTTGCTGCCGCTTCGTCAGAAGCAGGGATAGCGTTAGGCAGGGTCCATTAACCACCAAACCGCTTGTGCTGTAGCGATTTCCACTGTCCAACACCACCTTTTGTTTGCAGGGACAGTGGAAGCTACATTTTTTTTTCCTCAGCGCTGTAGCTCATTGGGCTGCCCTAGAAGGCTCCCTGATAGCTGCATTGCTGTGTGTACGCCGCTGTGCAAACCAACTGCTTTTTTCAAAGCACAAATCCTGTTGTTCCTTCCTTTCTGCACAGCTATCTTGTTTGTTTGTCCACACTTTTTATTTAATTTGTGCATCAGTCCACTCCTTATTGCTGCCTGCCATACCTGGCTGAGATTACTGCAGGGAGATAGTAATTGTAGGACAGTCCCTGTTTTTTTTTTTTTTTTTTTTTTAATTCTCCCTAAAAAAACAAGTTGTGGGAGATTAAGATTGGCATTTCTGCTAGAGTGCCATCCCTGTGTGTGCCATCTCTCTCACATAGTGGGCCATAGAAATCTTTTTTATTTTTCTGTTTTTTTTTTTGTGGGGTTTATAAATTCTCCCTGAAAAAAAAAAAACAGTGGGAGATTAATATTGGCCTTTGGGCTTGTGTGCCAGTCCTGAGTGTGCCATCTCTCTCTCAAATAGTGGGCCATAGAAAGCCTATTTTTTTTTTATTTGGTTTCTAAATTCTCCCTGAAAAAATAAAAAAAAAACAGTGGGAGATCAATATTGACATTTGTGCTTGAGTGACAGTCCTGCGTGTGTGGCATCTCTCTCATTTGGTGCCACCGAAAACAGAGTGTGTAACATTGTGAATGATTTTCCTTGCGGTCTCACCCACCTGTAAAGGGATATCTAAATCATACTGAAGTTATAGCTCACCGTGTAAGTTGTTTGACAGCAACAAATACCGTTACTTTGGTTAAGTTTTTAAAACAATGAGGAAGTCTGGTGGAAGAGGTCGTGGCCGTGGGTGTTCATTGTCAGCTGGTAATGATGGTAGTGGTAGTGGAGCATCAGGTGGTCGTGGGAAAAAAAATATTGCACCTAAGTCTGGAGCTGTGGAGCCAGGTTCGTCGTCTAGCTACAGAAGGCCTCGAACGCTCCCTTTTCTGGGAGTAGGAAAACCGCTTTTAAAGCCGGAGCAGCAAGAGCAAGTTTTGGCTTACCTTGCTGACTCAGCCTCTAGCTCTTTTGCCTCCTCTTTTGAAACTGGTCAATGTAAATGCAGCGCGTCGTTAGTGGATGTTCACGGTCAGGGACAAGTCGCTTCCTTGTCCTCTTCAGCAAAAACAACAAAAGAGAAGGATGCAGCAGGCGACACAACGGGTTACTCCATGGAGCTATTTACACATACCGTCCCTGGCTTAGAAAGTGAAGCAGTTAACAGGCCATGCCCATTACAAGTTGAATCTGACATGGAGTGCACTGATGCACAGCCACAGCCAGACTACTATGCTGGTCCTTTGACTCAGACCACAACATTGCCCTCGCAGGGTACTGATCCAGAATCAGACCCTGATGAGACTATGTTGCCCCGTCACGAACGCTCTACCACCGACTTACACGGTGACACAGACGAAGTTGCACACGAGCTAGAAGAGGAGGTTATAGATGACCCAGTTGTTGACCCCGATTGGCAGCCATTGGGGGAACAGGGTGCAGGCGGCAGTAGTTTTGAAGCGGAGGAGGAGGGGCCGCAGCAGGCATCAACATCGCAACAGGTTCCATCTGCCGGGCCCGTAGATGGGACAAAACGCGTGGCAAAGCCAAAACCTGTTGGAGGACAGCGTGGCCATCCGGTTAAAGCTCAGTCTGCAATGCCTGAAAAGGGATCCGAGGCTCGAAAGAGTGCAGTCTGGCATTTTTTTAACCCCTTCCCGACCCATGACGCCACGTAGGCGTCATGAAAGTCGGTGCCATTCCGACCCATGACGCCTATGCGGCGTCATGGAAAGATCGCGTCCCTGCAGATCGGGTGAAGGGGTTAACTCCCATTTCACCCGATCTGCAGGGACAGGGGGAGTGGTAGTTTAGCCCAGGGGGGGTGGCTTCACCCCCTCGTGGCTACGATCGCTCTGATTGGCTGTTGAAAGTGAAACTGCCAATCAGAGCGATTTGTAATATTTCACCCATTATAACGGGTGAAATATTACAATCCAGCCATGGCCGATGCTGAAATATCATCGGCCATGGCTGGAAATACTAGTGTGCCCCCACCCCACCCCTCCGATCGCCCCCCCACCCCCCCGATCTGGCCGGTACACTGCTCCGGCTCCCCTCCGTCCAGTGCTCCGCTCCCCCCCCGTGCTCGTGCCCGCTCCCCCCGTGCTCCAATCACCCCCCCGTGCTCCAATCACCCCCCCTGCACTCCGATCCACCCCCCCCCCCGTGCTCCGTTCCACCCCCCCGTGCTCCATTCCAGCCCCCCCGTGCTCCGTTCCACGCCCCCCGCGCTCCGTTCCACCCCTCCCGCGCTCCGATTCCCCCCCCGTGCTCCGATCCCCCCCCCGTGGTCCCCCCCCCCGTGGTCCCCCCCCACCCTATCATACTTACCGATCCAGCCGTGGTCCCGTCCGTCTTCTCCCGGGCGCCGCCATCTTCCAAAATGGCGGGCGCATGCGCGGTGCGCCCGCCGAATCTGCCGGCCGGCAGATTCGTTCCAAAGTGCATTTTGATCACTGAGATATAATCTATCTCAGTGATCAAAATAAAAAAAATAATAAATGACCCCCCCCCCCCCCTTTGTCACCCCCATAGGTAGGGACAATAAAAAAATAAAGAAATTTTTTTTTTTCCACTGTTAGAATAGGGTTAGGGTTAGGGGTAGGGTTAGGGTTAGGGGTAGGGTTAGGGTTAGGGGTAGGGGTAGGGTTAGGGGTAGGGGTAGGGTTAGGGGTAGGGTTAGGGGTAGGGCTAGGGGTAGGGTTAGGGGTAGGGTTAGGGTTAGGGCTAGGGTTAGGGCTAGGGTTAGGGTTTCGGTATGTGCACACGTATTCTGGTCCTCTGCGGATTTTTCCGCTGCGGATTTGATAAATCCGCAGTGCTAAACCGCTGCGGATTTATGGCGGATTTACCGCGTCTTTTTCTGCGCATTTCACTGCGGTTTTACAATTGCGATTTTCTATTGGAGCAGTTGTAAAACCGCTGCGGAATCCGCACAAAGAAGTGACATGCTGCGGAATGTAAACCGCTGCGTTTCCGTGCAGTTTTTCCGCAGCATGTGTACAGCGATTTTTGTTTCCCATAGGTTTACATTGAACTGTACACTCATGGGAAACTGCTGCGGATCCGCAGCGTTTTCCGCAGCGTGTGCACATACCTTTAGAATTAGGCCATGTGCACACGGTGCGGATTTGGCTGCGGATTCGCAGCAGTGTTCCATCAGGTTTACAGTACCATGTAAACATATGAAAAACCAAATCCGCTGTGCCCATGGTGCGGAAAATACCGCGCGGGAACGCTGCGTTGTATTTTCCGCAGCATGTCAATTCTTTGTGCGGATTCCGCAGCGTTTTACACCTGTTCCTCAATAGGAATCCGCAGGTGAAATCCGCACAAAAAACACTGGAAATCCGCGGAAAATCCGCAGGTAAAACACAGTGCCTTTTACCCGCAGATTTTTCAAAAATGGTGCGGAAATATCGCACACGAATCCGCAATGTGGGCACATAGCCTTAGGGTTAGGGTTGGAATTAGGGTTGTGGTTAGGGTTAGGGGTGTGTTGGGGTTAGTGTTGTGGTTAGGGGTGTGTTGGGGTTAGGGTTGTGATTAGGATTATGGCTACAGTTGGGATTAGGGTTAGGGGTGTGTTGGGGTTAGTGTTGGAGGTAGAATTGAGGGGTTACCACTGTTTAGGCACATCAGGGGTCTCCAAACGCAACATGGCGCCACCATTGATTCCAGCCAATCTCGTATTCAAAAAGTCAAATGGTACTCCCTCACTTCCGAGCCCTGACGTGTGCCCAAACAGTGGTTTACCCCCACATATGGGGTACCAGCATACTCAGGACAAACTGCGCAACAATTACTGGGGTCCAATTTCTCCTGTTACCCTTGTGAATCTAAAAAAATGCTTGCTAAAACATAATTTTTGAGGAAAGAAAAATGATTTTTTATTTTCACGGCTCTGCGTTGTAAACGTCTGTGAAGCACTTGGGGGTTCAAAGTTCTCACCACATATCTAGATAAGTTCCTTGGGGGGTCTAGTTTCTAAAATGGGGTCACTTGTGGGGGGTTTCTACTGTTTAGGCACACCAGGGGCTCTGCAAACGCAACGTGACACCCGCAGACCATTCCATCAAAGTCTGCATTTCAAAAGTCACTACTTCCCTTCTGAGCCCCGACGTGTGCCCAAACAGTGGTTTACCCCCACATATGGGGTATCAGCGTACTCAGGAGAAACTGGACAACAACTTTTGGGGTCCAATTTCTCCTGTAACCCTTGGGAAAATAAAAAATTCTGGGCTAAATAATTATTTTTGAGGAAAGAAAACGTATTTATTATTTTCACGGCTCTGCATTATAAACTTCTATGAAGCACTTGGGGGTTCAAAGTGCTCACCACACATCTAGATAAGTTCCTTTCAGGGTCTAGTTTCCAAAATGGGGTCACTTGTGGGGGGTTTCTACTGTTTAGGCACATCAGGGGCTCTGCAAACGCAACGTGACGCCCGCAGAGCATTCCATCAAAGTCTGCATTTCAAAACGTCACTACTTCAATTCCAAGCCCCGGCATGTGCCCAAACAGTAGTTTACCCCCACATATGGGGTATCACCGTACTCAGGAGAAACTGGACAACAAATATTGGGGTCAAATTTCTCCTGTTACCCTTGGGAAAATTAAAAAATTCTGGGCTAAATAATTATTTTTGAGGAAAGAAAACGTATTTATTATTTTCACGGCTCTGCATTATAAACTTCTATGAAGCACTTGGGGGTTCAAAGTGCTCACCACACATCTAGATAAGTTCCTTTGGGGGTCTAGTTTCCAAAATGGGGTCACTTGTGGGGGGTTTCTACTGTTAAGCCACATCAGGGGATCTGCAAACGCAACGTGACGCCCACAGAGCATTCCATCAAAGTCTGCATTTCAAAACGTCACTACTTCACTTCCGAGCCCCGGCATGTGCCCAAACAGTGATTTACCCCCACATATGGGGTATCAGCGTACTCAGGAGAAACTGGACAACAACTTTTGGGGTCAAATTTCTCCTGTTACCCTTGGGAAAATAAAAAATTGCAGGCTAAAAGATCATTTTTGAGAAAATAATTTTTTTTTTTATTTTCATGGCTCTGCGTTATAAACTTCTGTGAAGCACTTGGGGGTTCAAAGTCCTCACCACACATCTAGATTAGTTCCTTTGGGGGTCTAGTTTCTAAAATGGTGTCATTTCTGGGGGATCTCCAATGTTTAGGCACACAGGGGCTCTCCAAACGTGACATGGTGTCCGCTAATGATTGGAGCTAATTTTCCATTTAAAAAGCCAAATGGCGTGCCATCCCTTCCGAGCCCTGCCGTGCGCCCAAACAGTGGTTTACCCCCACATATGGGGTATCAGCGTACTCAGGACAAACTGGACAACAATATTTGGGGTCCAATTTCTCCTATTATCCTTGGCAAAATAGGAAATTCCAGGCTACAAAATCATTTTTGAGGAAAGAAAAATTATTTTTTATTTTCATGGCTCTGCGTTATAAACTTCTGTGAAGCACCTGGGGGTTTAAAGTGCTCAATATGCATCTAGATAAGTTCCTTGGGGGGTCTAGTTTCCAAAATGGGGTCACTTGTGGGGGAGCTCCAATGTTTAGGCACACAGGGGCTCTCCAAACGCGACATGGTGTCCGCTAACAATTGGAGCTAATTTTCCATTCAAAAAGTCAAATGGCGCGCCTTCTCTTCCGAGCCCTGCCGAGTGCCCAAACAGTGGTTTACCCCCACATATGAGGTATCGGCGTACTCGGGAGAAATTGCCCAACAAATTTTATGATCCATTTTATCCTACTGCCCATGTGAAAATGAGAAAATTGAGGCGAAAAGAATTTTTTTGTGAAAAAAAATTACTTTTTCATTTTTACAGATCAATTTGTGAAGCACCTGAGGGTTTAAAGTGCTCACTAGGCATCTAAATTAGTTCCTTGGGGGGTCTAGTTTCCAAAATGGGGTCACTTGTGGGGGAGCGCCAATGTTTAGGCACACAGGAGCTATCCAAACGCGACATGGTGTCCGCTAACGATGGAAATAATTTTTCATTCAAAAAGTCAAATGGCGCTCCTTCCCTTCCGAGCCTTACCATGTGCCCAAACAGTGGTTTACCTCCACATGTGAGGTATTGGTGTACTCAGGAGAAATTGCCCAACACATTTTAGGATCCATTTTATCCTGTTGCCCATGTGAAAATGAAAAAATTGAGGCTAAAAGAATTTTTTTGTGAAAAAAAAGTACTTTTTCATTTTTACGGATCAATTTGTGAAGCACCTGGGGGTTCAAAGTGCTCACTATGCATCTAGATAAGTTCCTTGGGGCGTCTAGTTTCCAAAATGGGGTCATTTGTGGGGGAGCTCCAATTTTTAGGCACACGGGGGCTCTCCAAACGTGACATGGTGTCCGCTAAAGAGTGGAGCCAATTTTTGATTCAAAAAGTCAAATGGCGCTCCTTCCCTTCCAAGCCCTGCCGTGCGCCAAAACAGTGGTTTACCCCCACATATGAGGTATCAGCGTACTCAGGACAAATTGGACAACAACGTTCGTGGTTCAGTTTCTCCTTTTACCATTGGGAAAATAAAAAAATTGTTGCTAAAAGATAATTTTTGTGACTAAAAAGTTAAATGTTCATTTTTTCCTTCCATGTTGCTTCTGCTGCTGTGAAGCACCTGAAGAGTTAATAAACTTCTTGAATGTGGTTTTGAGTACCTTGAGGGGTGCAGTTTTTAGAATGGTGTCACTTTTGGGTATTTTCAGCCATATAGACCCCTCAAACTGACTTCAAATGTGAGGTGGTCCCTAAATAAAATGGTTTTGTAAATTTCGTTGTAAAAATGACAAATCGCTGGTCGAATTTTAACCCTTATAACTTCCTAACAAAAAAAAATTTTGTTTCCAAAATTGTGCTGATGTAAAGTAAACATGTGGGAAATGTTATTTATTAACTATTTTGTGTCACATATCTCTCTGGTTTAACAGAATAAAAATTCAAAATGTGAAAATTGCGAAATTTTCAAAATTTTCGCCAAATTTCCGTGTTTATCACAAATAAATGCAGAATTTATTGACCTAAATTTACCACTAACATGAAGCCCAATATGTCACGAAAAAACAATCTCAGAACCTCTAGGATCCGTTGAAGCGTTCCTGAGTTATTACCTCATAAAGGGACACTGGTCAGAATTGCAAAAAACGGCAAGGTCTTTAAGGTCAAAATAGGCTGGGTCTTGAAGGGGTTAAACAACATCCAATTGATCAGCGCAAAGTCATCTGTCAAAAATGTTCAACTACCTTAAGCAGAGGTCAGAATCTGAAAAGTCTCAATACAAATTGCCTGTGTACCCCTGGAACATTTTATAAACTCCATTGACCCAAATTTTTGGTTTAAAGCCTACTACCAGTGTCTGCCGCTCCAAGGTGTTCCCCGGGTTGTCTTTTCTGAGCTTTGATCTTCAGGCTTTCGTTTAGTAGTTTTTTTAATCTAACTGCAGTGGGGCTAGTACTTGGGTTGGGGCCTACTACCAGTGTCTGCCGCTCCAAGGTGTTCTCTGGGTTGCCTTTTCTGAGCTTTGATCTTCAGGCTCTCATTTAGTATTTTTTGGTAAATCTAACTGCAGTGGGGCTAGTACTTGGGTTGGGGCCTACTACCAGTGTCTGCCGCTCCAAGGTGTTCTTTGGGTTGCCTTTTCTGAGCTTTGATCTTCAGGCTCTCGTTTTGTAGTTTTTTTAATCTAACTGCAGTGGGGCTAGTACTTGGGTTGGGGCCTACTACCAGTGTCTGCCGCTCCAAGGTGTTCTCCGGGTTGCCTTTTCTGAGCTTTGATCTTCAGGCTCTCATTTAGTATTTTTTGGTAAATCTAACTGCAGTGGGGCTAGTACTTGGGTTGGGGCCTACTACCAGTGTCTGCCGCTCCAAGGTGTTCTTTGGGTTGCCTTTTCTGAGCTTTGATCTTCAGGCTCTCGTTTTGTAGTTTTTTTAATCTAACTGCAGTGGGGCTAGTACTTGGGTTGGGGCCTACTACCAGTGTCTGCCGCTCCAAGGTGTTCTCCGGGTTGCCTTTTCTGAGCTTTGATCTTCAGGCTCTCGTTTTGTAGTTTTTTTAATCTAACTGCAGTGGGGCAAGTACTTGGGTTGGGGCCCACTACCAGTGTCTGCCGCTCCAAGGTGTTCTCCGGGTTGCCTTTTCTGAGCTTTGATCTTCAGGCTCTCGTTTTGTAGTTTTTTTAATCTAACTGCAGTGGGGCAAGTACTTGGGTTGGGGCCTACTACCAGTGTCTGCCGCTCCAAGGTGTTCTCCGGGTTGCCTTTTCTGAGCTTTGATCTTCAGGCTCTCGTTTAGTAGTTTTTTTAACCTAACTGCAGTGGGGCTAGTACTTGGGTTGGGGCCTACTACCAGTGTCTGCCGCTCCAAGGTGTTCTTCGGGTTGCCTTTTCTGAGCTTTGATCTTCAGGCTCTCGTTTTGTAGTTTTTTTAATCTAACTGCAGTGGGGCAAGTACTTGGGTTGGGGCCCACTACCAGTGTCTGCCGCTCCAAGGTGTTCTCCGGGTTGCCTTTTCTAAGCTTTGATCTTCAGGCTCTCGTTTTGTAGTTTTTTTAATCTAACTGCAGTGGGGCAAGTACTTGGGTTGGGGCCTACTACCAGTGTCTGCCGCTCCAAGGTGTTCTCCGGGTTGCCTTTTCTGAGCTTTGATCTTCAGGCTCTCGTTTAGTAGTTTTTTTAACCTAACTGCAGTGGGGCTAGTACTTGGGTTGGGGCCTACTACCAGTGTCTGCCGCTCCAAGGTGTTCTCCGGGTTGCCTTTTCTGAGCTTTGATCTTCAGGCTCTCGTTTAGTAGTTTTTTTAATCTAACTGCAGTGGGGCTAGTACTTGGGTTGGGGACTACTACCAGTGTCTGCCGCTCCAAGGTGTTCTCCAGGTTTCCTCTCCATTGCTTCAATCTTCTGGCTCTCGTTTAGTAGTTGTTGAAAACAACACTGCATTCGGCCTACAAGTTGGGTCTGGGTTGTAGAGATGGTGTCTTCCGCTCCAAGGTGTTTTCCAGGTTTCCTCTCCATTGCTTCAATCTTCTGGCTCTCGTTTAGTAGTTGTTGAAAACAACACTACATTCGGCCTACAAGTTGGGTCTGGGTTGTAGAGACGGTGTCTTCCGCTCCAAGGTGTTCTCCAGGTTTCCTCTCCATTGCTTCATTCTTCTGGCTCTCGTTTAGTAGTTGTTGAAAACAACACTGCATTCGGCCTACAAGTTGGGTCAGGGGTGTAGAGACGGTGTGTTCCACTCCAAGGTGTTCCCCAGGTTGCCTCTCCATTGCTTCAATCTTAAAGCTCTTGTTTAGTAGTTGTTGAAAACAACACTGCATTCGGCCTACAAGTTGGGTCTGGGTTGTAGAGACGGTGTCTTCCGCTCCAAGGTGTTTTCCTGGTTTCCTCTCCATTGCTTCAATCTTCTGGCTCTCGTTTAGTAGTTGTTGAAAACAACACTGCATTCGACCTACAAGTTGGGTCTGGGTTGTAGAGATGGTGTCTTCCGCTCCAATGTGTTCTCCAGGTTTCCTCTCCATTGCTTCAATCTTCTGGCTCTCGTTTAGTAGTTGTTGAAAACAACACTGCATTCGGCCTACAAGTTGGGTCAGGGGTGTAGAGACGGTGTGTTCCACTCCAAGGTGTTCCCCAGGTTGCCTCTCCATTGCTTCAATCTTAAAGCTCTTGTTTAGTAGTTGTTGAAAACAACACTGCATTCGGCCTACAAGTTGGGTCTGGGGTGTAGAGACGGTGTGTTCCACTCCAAGGTGTTCCCCAGGTTTCCTCTCCATTGCTTCAATCTTCTGGCTCTCGTTTAGTAGTTGTTGAAAACAACACTGCATTCGGCCTACAAGTTGGGTCTGGGTTGTAGAGACGGTGTCTTCCGCTCCAAGGTGTTCTCCAGGTTTCCTCTCCATTGCTTCAATCTTCTGGCTCTCGTTTAGTAGTTGTTGAAAACAACACTGCATTCGGCCTACAAGTTGGGTTAAGGGTGTAGAGACGGTGTGTTACACTCCAAGGTGTTCCCCAGGTTGTCTCTCCATTGCTTCAATCTTAAAGCTCTTGTTTAGTAGTTGTTGAAAACAACACTGCATTCGGCCTACAAGTTGGGTCTGGGTTGTAGAGACAGTGTCTTCCGCTCCAAGGTGTTCTCCAGGTTTCCTCTCCATAGCTTCAATCTTCATGCTCATCTTAAGTAGTTGTTGAAACAACACTACATTAGGCCTACAAGTTGGGTCTGGGTCGTAGAGACGTTGCCTGCCGCTCCAAGGTGTTCTCCAGGTTGCCACTTAATCGAAGCTGCATAGAGCCTATTTTGTAATTTTACGCCTACAAAGTCTTTCTGCGGTCCCTCCTTCCAATTGTCCTCCACTGAGCACAACAATGCAGAACGTGTACCCATGTAACCTTTTGTAAACCAGCGTCGAGCCAACTTTGTGGTTTAAGGCCTACTTGTAGTGTCTGGCTGCGCCACTCAATACAGCTGTCCTCTTTACGAAAAATGACCTACAATTATCTGGTTTTCAGCCTATCGGGATTTTAAAACTGCAGTGGGTCTACTAGTTGGGTTGGGGCCTTCTATCTGTGTCTGCCGCTCCTTGCTGTTCTCCTACAGTGAACAAAGCTGTGCCGCCTGTTTACTACTCTTGCCAATTTTGAACTGCATTTAGACTACTTACAGATTTGGGCCTACTCTCTGTGTCAGCCTCTCATTCCAGTTGTCCTCCACTGAACAAAACAATGCCCCCTGGTTAGTCCTGTTACCAATTTTGAACTGCATTTAGCCCACTTTAGTCTTTGGGCCAATATCTGTGTTTCCTCCTCATCCTGCCCATTGCCCAGCCAGTGATAGATGAGTCTGCTGGTACATTGACCCATAACGCAACATTCCCCGTGCATGCTACACTGCAAGATTGTGACCCTGCTGAAAGTCAGGTCCCCCTTCCCGCATACCATACCACCTTACACGGGGACAAAGAGGAAGGTGCAGATGAAAGTGCAGGTTCCTTCATCAGGTGGGGGGAGGAATACTCGTTGGCGACGTCACTGGCACAGGTCCCCTCATAGTATGCAAAAGTGTTGCTGCCGGTGGGAGGCGCCCCCGCCGTGCAAACACACCGCTGTACTTTGAGGGGCCCTGTGCCAGTGCCAATGCCAACGAGGGGCCCCCCCTGCTTGCTCAGGATCAAAGCACTTGCAAAGTTGAAATACTTACCTCTCCCTGCTCCACTGCCGTGACGTGGTCCAGATGTCCTGGGCCCACTAATTGCTTGAACCAGCCCTACCCCCCCACAACTTTAGCCAAATGACCCCCAATTTCAAATGCCTTCCAATTATTATAAGCTAAATTACGATTGACAAGCTTCAGTAGCAAGATTGGATGTTTTTGCCAATACAATGGGCTCTGTACATGTTTTCCTGGCCTCTACTCACTGCCGACTATGCTCCCCCATTGACTTGCATTGGGTTTCGTGTTTCGGTAGATCCCCGACTTTTCGCGATAATCGGCCGATTTCACTCGACTCGACTTTTGAGATAGTCGGGTTTCGCGAAACCCGGCTCAACTCTAAAAAGGTCAAGGTCGCTCAACTCTAGCCATCACCTCTCGCATGATTTCTACTGCAGGGTTTGGACCATAGAACGCCAGTCTGTTCTTTACCTCCCTCTGGAATTCAGTCTCCTCCACGTTCACATTGGGGGGAGCTGCACTGTCGTGTTCCGTGATGGCTGCTATCAAATCCACTTTTGTTTTGTTGCTGGCGATTAACCCTCGGGCTTCCACCAGATCTTTTAGTGTAGTCCTCTTTAACTTCTGGTAGTTGTCTTCCATTCATTCCTTTCCTCCTGTAGAAGGGGTATCACATCCCGCTGTCTGCCACCAGTGTAACGGGGTCTACTGTGCTGTAGTACCTCTTTCAGCACCCCCCGTGTTTCAGGAGGTCCATTCTGCTTTTGCTGGATTCTGAATGAAGGACGCTGGCTAGGATTTCTTGATTACATGGGAGCATATAAAAGCTGACTGCTACTCCAGGTATTTCCAGTCTACAAGAACACACTTTATTTACAGCACACAGAATATATAACACAGAGACACAGGGCAGGCCAATAGAAAAAACAGGCCAGACATACATTACAATAGCCGCAGGGGGCTGGAGCCTTCTGGTATTTACTGGGGGAATTACAAAGGTGGGGGAGGACAGAAGGGGGATATCTTGTCCTCTCTGCCCAGGGATGCAGCCTGTGGACTGATGCATTTCACATGGAACCTATTATACATAATATATATAGCATAACATATTCTTGGTGCTGGGGGTTCTGTAACACATTCCATTGTAGATTTTGCTTTATGTTTGGAATCATTGTCTTGTTGGAAGACAAACCTCCGTCCCAGTCTCAGGTCTTTTACAACGGGTTTTCTTCAAGAATGCCCCTGTATTTGGCTCCATCCATCTTCCCATCAATTTTAACCATCTTCCCTGTCCCTGCTGAAGAAAAGCAGGCTCAAACCATGATGCTGCCACCACTATGTTTGACAGTGGGGATGGTGTGGTCAGGGTGATGAGCTGTGTTGCTTTTACACCAAACATATCGCTTGACATTGTTGCCAAAAAGTTCGATTTTGGTTTCATCTGACCAGAGCACCTTCTTCCACATGTTTGGTGTGTCTCCCAGGTGGCTTGTTGCAAACTTTAAACAACACTTTTTATGGATATCATTAAGAAATGGTTTTCTTTTTGACACTCTTCCATAAAGGCCAGATTTGTGCAGTGTATGACTGATTGTTGTCCTATGGACATACTGTTCCACCTCAGCTGTAGATCTCTGCAGTTTATCCAGAGTGATCATGGGTGTTTCGGCTGCATCTCTGATCAGTCTTCTCCTTGTTTGAGATGAAAGTTTAGAGGGACGGCCGGGTCTTGGTAGATTTGCAGTGGTATGATACTCCTTCCATTTCAATATGATCGCTTGCACAGTGCTCCTTGGGATGTTTAAAGTTTTGGAAATCATTTTGTATCCAAATCCGGCTTTAAGCTTCTCCACAACAATATCTCGGACCTGCCTGTTGTGTTCCTTGGTCTTCATGATGCTTTCTGTACTTCAAACAGAACCCTGAGACTATCACAGAGCAGGTGCATTTATACGGAGACTTGATTACACACAGGTGGATTATATTTATCATCATTAGGCATTTAGGACAACACTGGATCATTCAGAGATCCACAATGAACTTCTGGATTGAGTTTGCTGCACTGAAAGTAAAGGGGCTGCATAATATTGCACACCCCACTTTTCAGTTTTTGAATTTCCACAAAAATTTTAAATAACCAATAAATTTTGTTCAACTTCACAATGGTGTTCCACTTGTTGTTGATTCTTCACCAAAAATTACATTTGATATCTTTATGTTTGAAGCATGATATGTGGGAAAAGGTTGAAAAGTTCCAGGGGGCCGAATACTTTCACAAGGCATTGTAGTAAGGATGACTCCATGGAGGGATTGCTTCCCCATCCGGCAGGTGCCAAGTGATAAGGCATCACCCCAGGATGTGCCAGATCCTATCCCAAACTCTGTGAGGGACAGGAGAGTTAGAGGCCTGTGGCCTGGTGGTGAAATGCTGCCAAGTGGCCTGGCGGAGAAGGCCATCGGGTCCCTTAAAAGAGAGGCCATATTGAGCCTGATGCACCTAGTCACTGGGACAGTTACAGGTGTCTGAAGACCAAGGTTTCAGAGGGTCTAAGACCGAACTATATCTGGGACTCCCCCACGTGGAAGTCACGGATGATGAAACTTGTTTTTTTACCACCCCTGTGGGATTGCAGAGACGCAGAAGCCGCTGGAAGATCCTTCACCTTCAGCCAAGAGTTGCATCTTGTTCAATGGGGAAAACGTCTCGAGAGGACAGTTTGCGTGTAGCGAGGACAGGTTTGTAAATAATGGGACCGTGCCTCCATTTGATGGAGGTTCTATTGAGGACTGTGTTCCCATCCTACAGACTGATGGGAGACAATGGACTTTGCTCTTCGTGGCCTGTATCTTTACCATAAGATCTGATGTTGGGGGAGGGTGGATAGACAACCCGATGTGCCAGCTGGGTTTAAGTTATGTTGTATTGGCTTATGGGCCCTTTTGGAACAGGGCCAACAATGACCCAGGGGACTGTTGCCTGGCTGAAAAGATTAGAACTCTGGGTTCCAGGATCAGTTAATACAGAATGAAAAGAGATGTTCAGTAACATAATTAATGTGCAGGAGAGTAGCCCACCATATGTCTTAAGTAAACCAGTATAAGAAATGTGCAGGAGAGTGTACTGGCATCAACTCCAATTGATAATTCTAAGTAATGTGAAGAAAGATGTATGGGTGTCAAAGTTTTGGTGTTTTGCAAGTTCTGGATGGTCGAGGACGACCATCATTAAAGAAGGGGGAAATATAAGGATATGGACATGCTGCCCTCTTGAACAACTTTATTGTTGTAATGTCATGTGAATTGTGTAATGCGTCTTTGTGAATATCGTGAGCTAATATGCCATGTGAAACGTAATATGTTTCTGTGTAATGTATAAAGTGTGATAAGTATAAAAAAAAGAAAATTGGATCAGCATAGGAAATATAAAATTAAAAATTGTAGTCCATTAAATAAAAAAAAATAGGCGGTTCATAGTGCCAGGTTAGCATCATGTTCACTCTGACGTGTTTCTGGCCGAAGCCCTTAGTCATAGAGTAGACTAAAACATCACTCCTTGCTGACGTCGCACCCTTATTTTCATACCTTGTCTTACATTGCACTATTTGACACTTTTTGGCAGCAGAGAGATCCTTTTTCTTTCACAATTGCTTGAAACCTATGGCCTGCTTAATAATGTTGAGCGTTCTTCTTAAGTAGCTTTCCTTTAATTGGGATCACCTGGCAAACTAATTATAACAGGTGTTTGAAATTGATTTCAATACATGAAGAACTTGGCTCTGAAGTATAATGACAGAAAATAATTGCAATTGTTGACTTGCATAGGTACCATACCTGCAGTGGGATCCCACTACTACCTCACACTTTACTTCATACAAGTTTTCAGCATCTTATGCTTATGGGTAATCTGTCAGTCTGAAGAAGGTCTATAACAGACCGAAACGTCATATTTTACTGTTAATTGCAATTAAAATTATTTTCTCCCATTATACTTGAGTACCAAGTTCTTCATATGCAGGTGCTTCTTACAAAAATATAATATCATCAAAAAGTTAATTTATTTCAGTTCTTAAATGCAAAAAGTTAAACTCATATATAATATAGAGTCATTACAAACAGAGTGATCTATTTCAAATGTTTATTTCTGTTAATGTTGATGATTATGGCTTACAGCCAATGAAAACCCAAAAGTCATTATGTCAGTAAATTAAAATAATTAACAAAAAACACCTGCAAAGGCTTTAGTGTTTAAAAAGGTCCCTTAGTCTGTTTTGGTAGGCTCCACAATCATGGGGAAGACTGTTGACTTGACAGATGTCCAGAAGGCAGTCATTCACAGGCTCCACAAGAAGGGTAATCCACAAAAGGTCATTTCTAAAGAAGCTGGCTGTTCATAGTGTGCTGTATCCAAGCATATTACTGTAACTCCTTAACCCTCCCGAAGCTTTTTTCGGTTATGCGTTTTCACTCCCCTTCTTCCCAGAGCCATAACTTTTTTATTTTTCCGTTAATATGGCCATGTGAGAGCTTATTTTTTGCGGAACGAGTTGTACTTTTGAACAACGCCATTGGGTTTACCGTGTCGTATACTAGAAAACAAGATAAAAATCCCACACTCGTTTTTTTGTTTGGCTTTTTTGCTAGGTTCACTAAATGCTAAAACTGACCTGTCATTATGATTCTCCAGGTCATTATGAGTTCATAGACACGAAACATGTCTAGGTTATTTTTTATGTAAGTGGTGAAAAAAATTCCAAACTTTGCTAAAAAAAAATAAAACATTGCGCGATTTTCCGAGACCCGTAGCATCTCCATTTTTTGGGATTTCACATCGGTTGTGGGCTTACTTTTTGCCACACCATGAATTCCACTATTTGCTGAATCACCATGAAACAAGGATTTAAATGGATTTGTCTAAATAAATTGAACTTTTATCCACGTTTCATGTTGGGGATTTACTTCCTTCCTTTTTTTTCTCTGTTGTAAACGAAGACTATGAAACAAAGAGAGGGCGCTGTTAATAGCAAAATAAAGAGAAATCGATAAATAAAGGATGGTGCTATACATAAGAAGATGTAGTAGTGGGATGGCGCTGTACATAACAGAGGACAGTATATAATAAGGGACGGCACCATATATAACTAGAGAGAAGGCTACTTAATAAGAGATGGTGTTATAAATAATAAATTTTATTTATTTATTTATTTTACTCATTAATATAGCACCATTAATTCCACAGCGCTTTACACATATTAGTGGCACTGTCCTCGACGGGGCTCACAATCTAAATTCCCTATCAGTATGTCTTTGGAATGTGAGAGGAAACCGGAGTATGACAAGAAAGTACACTAAATGCTAGGGGACGGTGCAATACAGGGGCCTACAGGATCTCTTCCCTTGATTCTGGCCCAAAACATGACTTTGCCACCTCCTGGTTGACCTCTCAGCCTTGTTGGGACATGGTGGCCATCCACCAACCATCCACTACTACATCTATCTGGACCATCAAAGGTTGCAGGGAACTCCAGGGTAAACAAGACTTTTAAAATTAGTCTTCATATAGTTGTAGAAATCGCAGGAACATGAGATAGGAGGCAGACCAAGAGTTAAGGGGTTTTATTAAACAATAAATGCACTCCATGCAGGGAGTGAGGGATTGCGGAGGGAAAGTAGGAATGGGGCTGAACTGTGAAGGAGGAAGGATGGGTAGGGACAAACGATAGTTCAATATGAAAGTGGTGACACTTCAGCTCCTGACTCATGAGGGCCATCAACTCCTACTGCTGACCATGGCCCCTTCCTCCGTCGGGGCTGACCAACTGGCCTGGATCCACTGCTCCTTTTCCTTTTGGGCCTGGACCACCCCCGCAATCCTCTTCACTTAAGTTAATAAAGGTGTGCACCTCATGTTGGGGTTCACCTCTGGGCTGTGTGGAAGAGCCTTCAGAGTTGAAAGGGGACCCTCTGGCATCTGGAACAGTAGGGTCTGCAGATGGTTGGCCCTATCACGAGCCTCCAATCAGTCCGCTGTCCATGGCCCTGGATCCTGCTCGGCCTCGACCCTCTCCAGCAGGCCGCCTGGTCTCACCTTCTTGTCCGCCATGTCCATCTGCTGGGTAACCATCTTCGGCCAGCGTTCTCATCGGATGACCTGCTCCGTGCCAAAAGAATCTGCCAATCCACCATTATTTAACACTTCTGCTCTCTCAATGACTTACAACTCTCAAACGTCGACGTCTCTTCCACCTCCTGAGGCCCACCATGGCCCCGCCTTTTGCTGGGTGAAGTCCTCTCTGACTACCATCCAGTTTCTTGATTGTGCCTGCCATTTCCTCGAAACACACTGTAGTGAGCGAATCTCCTCTTTCCACCTCAATCTGCAACGATGGTCACTCCTCGCTGTGGACTGGCGCTCTTGGTTCCTGCACTCCCCTCTGTAGGTGTACCTCTTGAAGGGCTAGACATTGCTTTATGCCCTTTAACTTCTCCCACGTCAACATTGGGCAAGTATGTTTCGCACCACTCACCGCCTTCTTGCAGTTCATGTTCGACACAATCTTAGACCACATCATGGTCACAATCTTCCTCGTCACTCAAGTCTTCCTTGCACTGTGTTGCCCTTGAAATGCAAGACTTGATCCTGCCAACTATGCACGGTGCAAGGCCGGTAACTGCGGGAAAGGCACTCATCTGCTTTATGCTCCAGCGCGCTACATGAAAGTATATGTCCTAACTGGGTGTTTGGACTTGTGCTGTGAGGGCTTTACGCCCATGCAGGTTATGGATAGTTGGTGGTGTGAGCAGGGCAGGACTATAGTTTCCACAGTTCAATAAAGGAGACCATTATTCAAAAATAATGTCTTTACTGAACACTTGGCAAAAGTTATATACAAGGGCACAAAGTCTTATGGTCGTTTTGTGTATGGCATAAAGCATTTTCTAACAGATGGTATCCATCCTTTGTAGTTCTACTGCAGGGCTTTGTACACACTGTTTCATCCTACGTTGCAACAACCCAGCCTTAGTTCTGATCAACAAGTCTCTCTACTCGCTCAGCGGTTCTGCGTCCTATTTCTTCCACTACTGGTGCCCTGGATCTACTGCTTGGGGCCCTTCTCTGGTCTCACAAGCACAGTCCTGTTTATTACTTTTAGCGTTGCAAACTCAGGTTTTTGTGACTCAGCATCCTCTACATGGATCTTTCTCCGGAAGGTAACTATGACTAGTCAGTCACTTCTCTCAGGATCTCGCTATCCTCTTCCTATGAAACAACCCACGGCAGCACTGCTAAACTCTAACTCAGAAAGCAGTCAATTGACCTAACAGTAAATCCTGTCTACTATGGGCTAGTCCAAAACATTAACTTTTATCTTACCCTAATGTCACTCACTACCTAAACTATAGTCAATTATCTATCTCTGTACTACCTATGTTATACTCTATGCCTTTTACTGTACATTACTAACATTGCCTATAGCACATTATACTATACTTATCACAACTCTATACTGTATATTACATTGGAACATATTACATTTCCCATGGTACATTACATCACGATATTCACAAAGATGCAGGATATAATTCACATGACATTACAACAATTAATTTGTTCCTTCAAGGGGCAAACATTGGCAGCATGTCCATATACTTACATAACTTGGCCTTTTTAGATGTTTTTGATTAAAAAAAGTGAAAAACTCCTGTTTTCATTGGCAGGTTTGTCCAATAAAATGTTATTTATCCTCTAACGGTTGAAGATTTGAACATTTTACTGACTCATCTGCATCGACCATTTACGAAAAATTAGCATTTCTATAATACTTTGGAACGCGGTGTATTATCTACTATATAATTGTCTAAGGGTCCCTTCCGTCTTTCTGTCCTTCTGCCCTTCTGTCTGTCACGGATATTCATTGGTCGCTGCCTCTGTCTGTCATGGAATCCAAGTCGCTGATTGGTCTCGCCAGCTACCTGTCAAGGCTGCCACGACCAATCAGCGACGGCCACAGTCCGATTAGTCCCTCCCTACACAAGAGGGATACCCCGGTGGCATGACATGTGAATGATACACACGGGGGGATCCCGATTCCCTTGTTTTTAGGGTAATTGAGGTGATTTCCCCCTCAGTTAGATTGGGAGACTGGGATAGGAGAATCTTACAACGGGAAACGAGATGGATCTATCTGAGGTCGGTGAGCCCTCTGGGCCTCAACGAACAGATGTCCTTTGCAAGCTTCATCTAAAACCGTCTGGGGTCCTTACTTATATTTAACCTGTCAGGTAGATTTGTACCCTTATAATGAATAGAAATATTATTTTCTTTTGTATGTGCATTAGTTTGTTCTTTTTAGTTTGTTCATTCTATTATGTTTCTTTTTTGGAGTGTCTTTCTATGCCGTTGTGGTTGGTATCCTATGGGTGCCTGTCTAATATGCCCCTATATAAGTCCCTTGGGGGTGGATATTCCCATGAGGTACTTGGGTATGTGATACATAAACGAGTTCTATAGGTGTTGGTTATCGTATGCAGGCTCCTGTGTTGGTGCTGGATTATCCAGCAATGCAACTGCATTGCTGTGTACTATGTGTGCCTCTATGTAGAGAGTGAGCGTGTGCACAGTTTCATGATTGACGCGATGGAGATCCTGCTCTTTTTACACCGCCCTCCTATTCAGCGTTCTCTGGACGTGTGTTATGCTGCTATTGGAGCCTACGCATTCGCAGTATGATCAAGTTGTGAATATGCAGCTCCCGTAGTGTGCGCGCAGCCCTGGACTTGTGCTGGGCGGGCGTCGTATCTGGACGCATGCGCGGTGTGTTCTAATTGCTGAGGGGGATTCCCTCAATATGTGCACCGCCTTACTGGGAACGTAATGCTAGGCGTCTGGAACGCTGATGTGCTCCAGTGACGCACTTCCGGGTGCGCGGCTGGGGGCGTGGTCTGTCTCCACGTGGAGGAGACAGACCGGTATATAACATGGCAATGGTATGGATGGTGCTCCTGCACCTTTATATTTCTGTGACATTGTTCCATGTCCCTTGATGAACCCCCAGGATTCCCACGGGGGGGGGGGGAAACGCGTCGGGCAGAATAGGGAGGATATCCCGGCAGGAGACCAACGGAGCTGTATGATTGTATAACCACCCACAACGCCTCTGGGATGCAGATGAGTAGAAGCGTTTACCACAGTATTGAACTATGGGATGGTTCCTGTATGGTTGTTTAACCTGCTCTGGCGGTCCCCTGCTCTTTGTTTGGGATGTCTCTGTGCTGATGTGGGCCGCTGTCCTATTGAGAACATCGTACATCTGGGAGTCATTTGACTATTGAAAAACCTTTGGATTTACAGAACTATATGTTTATCTTAAAGTATAAATATGGGATGGAGTGGCCTGCTGATATTTTTTGGATAAACGAGACATTGGTATTATATATATATATATTTTTACCCATTGGGTTGTAATTTTTCTATTATTCCCTTTTAGGGACCTCTTTGTCTGGTGGCAAATAACAAATTTGTGTTTTTTTTTGCTATGTTCATTTTTTTATTTTTTCTATTCTAATTTTTGCATTTTTTTTATATATTTCTTTCATTTTTGGGGGTATTGGTATTTGGTATGTCTCTTTTAGGGAACACAGGGTTGATTTAGGGCTACTAGGGCCAGTCGTCGAGGAGAGGGGGCGCCTACCGCAGAAACTTAGGGTGCCAACCTCCGCTGTCAGGTAGGGACCAGTAATAGGGCACCTGACAGGGTATGTTAGTTTGTATTCAGCTTTTTGAGCTGTATGTACATTTCTCTTAATACTGATGTTTCTTATATTGGAACAAACAGTTTTTAGCTTTAATTATTAAAAGTTATATTTTAGTGATCCTTGTGTTTGGTTTTTTGGTCGTTTCTAGGATCCTGAAATTATTCGTTTTGAGTGGTTCTTCTTTAGTCCCTCCCTACTCCCCTGCAGTCGGCGCCCGCTCCATACTCCCCGCAGTCACCGCTCACACAGGGATAATGCCAGCGGTAACGGACAGCGTTATGCCGCGGGTAACTCACTCCGTTACCGCCACTATTAACCCTGTGTGACCAAGTTTTTACTATTGATGCTGCCTATGCAGCGTCAATAGTAAAAATATCTAATGTTAAAAGTAATTAAAAAAATAACAAATCATTATATGCTCACCTTTCGCAACGCTCCGGTGACAATATACTACGTGGCTGGGCAATATACTATGTGGCTGGGAAATATACTACGTGGACATGCATATTCTAGAATACCCGATGCGTTAGAATCGGGCAACCATCTAGTATATTATAATATATTATGTAAATGCAGACACATTTCTTGCACAGGAGCCCGAATCTGTGTCCGCCCATGTTCAAAGGTGTTTGCCAGCATCGACAACACTTTCCTAACAAAAGCCACGAGTGTGCAATTATTAGCAAACGGCGCCGCTGTAACAACCCATAGAACAAATTTCATTTAAAAGTTAAAAAATTGCTGCAGGGTAATGAGCAATAATCTGATATTAGCCAATAGCTTACAGTCTATAAACGGCTTGTTCTCCTTAAGAGTGTCGAACTCTCGCAGTGGCAGCGACTAATGGGTTAATCATTGCATATTTCAAAAGATATATTAGCCTGCCCTAAAACACAGTGCTGTAGTGACCCGCCTTCAGCATAAGTGTCTGACACAGCTGCCTCTGTACTGTCCGGGAATACTCTGCAGAGACTCACATCGTCAGACTACACACATGCACACACTGTATGCACACGCATGTTAGGACCTGTCATACACCACTGAGTGCGGAGCTGAAGAAGGGCAACGCTACAGCACTACCAGTCCTGAGCTGACACCAGTGCCCTCACCCATGGACAAGGAATCCCACTGATAAGAAACTCGCATGCCAAAAACGGAATCAATATCGGTAAAAGCTGGAAGAATAAAAAATAAAATCTCAAGATGATCCCCTACGTGAACCTACGATTGAAGTGCTTAATGAAGATCCTCCTGGCACTATGTCTGGTCACTATGGTAGGACTACTTCTTTCCCGCAAGGAACAGATAGTTAATAATCTATCGCCACGGTGGACTTCCTATTATAAGAGGTAAGAATGATCGGTGGGTGGTGGTGACCCTACAGACTCTTTGAAGACTTTTTTTCCATTTTTGATGGATCGAACACTAGGGCAGTGTTTGTGATGCTGGATATCAGATGGGTACTGGGTAAACTTGAAACTTGTGCTTCTAAGGGCTCAGAGATTGTGACCTTTAGGAAATGAATGTGTAGAAACAGTAGCTGATGGGGCTTGTAGTTCCTCTCTGCTGTGTCAAAGTAAGCAGTCATCTATGCATCTTTGTGTTCATGTGATGGGTTATGTGATTTTTTCTTTATTTTTTGTGATTATCTGTATTTTTCTATGTGTTTGTGAATGTATGTGTATGTTTTTTGTATGTGTGTGTGCATTTGTTATCATTTATGTATGTGCATGTTGGTGATTTTTTTTTTAGTATGTGTACCTGTGTATTTTCTTGTATATGTCTTTATTATTTATGTAGATGTGTATACATTTGTGTATTTGTGTCTTTTTGTAACTGTGTTGAATTTATGTATGTGTGCATTAGTGTGTTTTACATACTTGTCTGTTTTTTTATGTTTTTGTGTGTGATACCATGCATATATGTGTGTATCTGTACTATTATCCACCTGTGTGCATATATAGTCATCTGTGTGCTATTTTTATGTATGTGTTAGTATTTACGGTTTGGAACTGTCTTTTTGATGTACTGTACCTTTTTGTATTTATGTACCTGTGTCTTTGTGTGTGAACTTATATGTTAATATTTATGTATGTATGTGAATATCTTTGCGTTTTGCTTTGAGTATTTGTCTGTGTTTTAGTACTTATGTGTGTATCTGTGTATCAGTCCTTTTTCTGCATCTGTGTGGTTTTTGTATGTTTTGTATTGTTTTATTTATTATACTTACTTATATAGCACCATCATATTCCACAATGCTTTTGCAGATATTGTCATCTCTAACCTCATTGGGGCTTAGAATCTAAATTCACTAGTAGTAAGTCTTTGCTTGTATGTGTTTATTTCAGAGTTACTGTTTACGTATATATGTATTATTATTATTATTATTTATTATTACAGCGCCATTTATTCCATGGCGCTTTATAAGTGAGGAGGGGTATACGTCAGGGCCGGACTGGCCATCGGGCACTTCTGCCAAATGACAGAAGGGCCGGTGCCAGTCGTGGGCCGCTCGATCCACCTCCCCCAGCTGCCGACGACTCACCCCCCTGCCGTGGCATTCAACTATACCGGCATCTATGACGCCAGTACAGTTGAATGCAATGATGGAGGAGAGAGCGTCTACAGACGCTCCCTCTCCCATCATTCCCCGCTCTGCCTCTGACACTGCGGGTTCGCGATGACGTCATATCATCGCGCACCTGCTGTGTCCCGGGCAGACTGCAGCCGCTGAGACAAGAGCAGGAAGCAACGGGGGAAACGAGGAAAGGTGAGGAGAGTGTTTTTTTTTTGTTTGTTTTTTTTTGCTGGACTGTGGGGACATTCTCGGGGGGAGGAGGAGAGATGTGGGCTGTGCTGGATATACCACTGTGCGGGCTGTGCTGGATATACCACTGTGCGGGCTGTGCTGGATATACCACTGTGCGGGCTGTGCTGGATATACCACTGTGCGGGCTGTGCTGGATATACCACTGTGCGGGCTGTGCTGGATATACCACTGTGCGGGCTGTGCTAGATATACCACTGTGCGGGCTGTGCTGGATATACCACTGTGCGGGCTGTGCTGGATATTCCACTGTGCGGGCTGTGCTGGATATATCACTGTGCGGGCTGTGCTTGATATGCCACTGTGTGGGCTGTGCTGGATATACCACTGTGTGGGCTGTGCTGGATATACCACTGTGCGGGCTGTGCTGGATATATCACTGTGCGGGCTGTGCTTGATATGCCACTGTGTGGGCTGTGCTGGATATACCACTGTGTGGGCTGTGCTGGATATATCACTGTGCGGGCTGTGCTTGATATGCCACTGTGTGGGCTGTGCTGGATATACCACTGTGTGGGCTGTGCTGGATATACCACTGTGCAGGCTGTGCTGTATATACTACTGTGTGGGCTGTGCTGTATATACTACTGTGTGGGCTGTGCTGTATATACTACTGTGTGGGCTGTGCTGTATATACTACTGTTTGGGCTGTGCTGTATATACTACTGTGTGGGCTGTGCTGTATACTGCTGTGTAGGCTGTGTTATCTACTATGCGGGCTGTGCTATATACTATGCGGGCTTTGCTATATACTATGGGGAGTATATTATCTTCTATGGGGAGGCCATGTTATGTACTATGTGGCTGTGGTATATACTATTGTGGGGGTATATTATATTCTATGGGGGAGGTTGGGTTATATACAATATGATGGGGAGGTGGGCCGTATTATATTCTATGGGGTTACATTATACTCTGTGGGGTGGCTGCATTATACTTTGTGGGGTGGCTGCATTATACTGTGGGGTTGCCGCATTATATTCTGTAGGGTGGTGGCTACATTATACTATATGTGGGCTGCATTATACTGTATCGAGGACTATGGGGAATACGTTATACTATATGAAGAACTATGGGGTGCATTATATTACGGGAAGTGAATTGTACTACATGGATGACTATGGCGGTGCATTATACTATATGGAGCACTATGAGGAGTGTATTATGCTATATGGAGGACTATGAGGAGTGTATTATACTATGTGGAGGACTGAGCAGTATATTTTAATATATGGAGGACTATAGGGAGTGTATTATACTATATGGAGGACTGTGGGGTGCATTTTACTAAACAAGTAAAATGCTGTATATTCAGATTGTTTTTGCTGGAACAAAAATCATTGTTCTCAGCAGCACATTGCCGCTGTAAACTGTAGATGTGCTGCTGATAACATGATACTGTACTGTATGGTGATCTGTTAGTGATCTATTAGTGATCGTTGTGTCCCATCATTCTTTCTCAGACGGTGGAAAGAGGGCGGGAAACAAGTGTTGAACAAACTCATTTAGCGGCCTGAACTCAGTGCTTGTAAATACGACCGAAATGCTTTTGTGTGATGTGCAATATGTTAGCATTTGGGGCCCCACTTTGCCTAAAACCGGCCCTGCCTAAAAGTGTACAAAGATATTATACAGTCACCATGTGACAAGTGGACCTGTGTAACTTCAAATGCCAGGGCTGAATTTTAGTCCCAGTCCGGCCCTGGTATACATAATAAAAATAAGTACAGTGATCTTCAACAATACAAGTCACAACTGGTACAGGAGGAGAGAGGACCCTGCCCGGGAGGGTTCACAATCTACAAGGGATGGGTGAGAATACAGTAGGTGAGGGTAGAACTGGTCGTGCAGTGGTTTGGTCGATCGGTGGTTACTGCAGGTTGTAGGCTTCCCTAGCAACCAGGCAACCCCCACATGTACTTATGCTGGCTAACAGATGTAAATCATTCTGCTGCGGCAATAAAAACTAAATCTCTGAGCACTAAAAAATACTCGGAGGACCCCCGAGCGTGCTCGAGAAATCTAGAGTAACGAGTATATTTGCTCATCACTATTTATAAACACTGACGACCAAAAGGGTAGCAATGTTTTGAACTTTTGACTTTCAGGCTCCATTTCTCACCATCTACTACTGCTTTGAACTTGAGACATCATTTTATAGACAATCATCTTGGCTATCTCATACATAAATTTGACTTGCAGCTATTTAGCATATGATTAGTTATGGAGATTCTTGTCATGTCACTGCATTGTTACTGTTTTGCAACTAAAAATCTAAATTTTATTTTTTATTATTTTGTAAATCCACCTTTGCCTTTTAACACTGCCTGAATCCTTCTGGGCATGCTCTAGATTAGATTCAAGCATGTCTTGACCAAAATCTGATTCAAGGTCTTTTCTACACATTCCCAAAGTTGGTGCATACTGGCCGATTCACTTGGGTAGGTATACAGTTTTTTCTTCATTTCTACACACAAGTCTATGATTGGGTTGAGGTCTGGGGACTGTGGGGGCCAATCCAGCACCTCTACTTCATTTACATTGAACCACTTCTTCTCCAAGTTTGACATATGCTTCACGTTGTTGTCCTGCTGGAACACTAGGTCGTCCTTTTCATACCCATAGTACTCGAGTGTACGAAGTAACTCATCTTGGAAGATATTCATATAGCGCAGCATTGATACCACCATCGATCCTGATCAACACCTTTTTCTGTGAGACAACCTCATATCAACAGGCTTCCTTCGCCAAACTTGACAGTTCCATCAATTTCTTGGTCCATTAGTCCCTTTTTTCCTTGTTTCTTCCAGATGCATTAGCACCCATCAGAGCTTAGCCAATTGACTTTTGTCTCATCACTACAAATCACCTGTTTCCAATATTCTACTGTCCATGATTTGTACCTTGTGCTGATGCTTCTTGTGTCCATATTAAAGCTGAGGCTCCATCACCATTTTTTAGGTCATCATTCCAGAATTGTGTAATGTGCGTTGCATCGTGCTTGAGCGGACATCTGTGATCTCACTATTATGAAGCATAAAAGCCACCTCCACTGCCGTGTTTGACGCACTAGAACTGATAGACCTTGGGATGAGCCGACAAGTTGAGTTTGATATTTTGTCTAGATGTCCACCTCTTGGCTTTTGAATGGATTCTTAATTTCGTATTCTTCCAACTGTCATGTTGCTCACATGATGCAGTTTGGAAATTTTCTTGGTCAAGAGATTGCTATCGATGAGCTGGATGATGCTGTTTCTCTTTTCTTGGGAAATCGTCATCATGGCTGCTCCTCGATTCAAATCAGTGACCTTTCACTTGGGAATCAACCTAATAATACACTGAGCTATTAGGGGATGTGAGAACAGGTTGTAATTTGTAGCATTCAGGAAGAATAAGATTTTTCCACCACAAGGAAAAAACAGTAACAATGCAGTGACATGACAAGAATCTCCATAATTAATCATATGCTAAATAGTTGAAAGTCAAATTTATGTATGAGATAGCCAAGATGATTGTCTGTAAATTGATGGTAGTCTCAGGATCAAAGCAGTAGTGGATGATGAGATATGGAACCTGAAAGTCAAAAGTTCAAAACATTGTTACCCTTTTGGTCGTCGTCAGAGTATGTTTGTATGGATGCATGTTGTTGTTTGTATGTGTGTTTGTATTTCTGTATGTTTGTACAGATGTATGTTTTTGGATGTATGTGTGTTAATATCTATGTTTATGTGCATCTGTGTTTTAAAGTGGCCAAACACATTCGTCTGATACAGGATCCTTATGCCAATCCAGCCATACGCCTTATAGTCCACAGTTACAGATATTAAACCTACCCATACCGTACATGTCATCCAATGACATAAGGCAAAAAATGAATAATTTTTCCTTGAATATTCTTTCCTGGAGCGTTCGTGACTGAAATCTATTTTGGTTGGTGAAAAATACAACACAGCATTCTTAATTTCAGACGACGACGGTCGGTGATTGTATGGCTAAATTTCACCCGATCAGCATTTCTTAAGGGCAAAATTGTCCATTTTCATCAACTTTGATCTAATGTGCGTGGGCTCTCTTAAAATAAATCGAATAACATTTGAGCTTGATGGACATACTGGGTATTGGGAGCTTACTATGATTGTATGTGTGTAAAGTGTAAGTGAATGTGTGTATCATGTGCGTATCTGTGTGTATGTCCATCTGTGTGCTTTTATGGAAGAATCTTCTTGTATTATATGTGTATACTACATGTAGATCTGTAAATAATGTGACTATGTATGACTTGTGAGTATTAAATGTTTGTGTTCCTGTGGGTGTATTGCTTTGGTATCTGTATTTTTATGTGCGTATTATATGTGTAATAAGTATACATTACTTATGTTTGTTTAATATGTGTACTATATATTTGATGTAGAAGATGAGCTGGAAAGCAGTAGGCAAAATGGATCAATGTAGTCAGTGACAGGCGCACAGATCTGATGAGACAAGGATTCTCCTGTTTTTAGTGTAGGTCTGCAAAATAAAGGTAAAGCCCAAGTCTTGTGTTAATTCACACCAATAGAACCAACTGGAGACCATCATCCTCAATAATGGAGTCTCTTTTGTGTCTTGAGGCAGTTTTCTTCCTCTAATCATTATGCACCCTATACACCCTCATAAGCCCAGTATTGAATCAGCCCAACACCTGGACTGACCAGGTAAATAGGGAATGATAGGACCCGCAGTGTGTCAGTCCCAAAAAAATCCAGGAACTACTTTTTGGGAATATTGAGCTTTTCTCCATTCCTTATAACTCACACAGCTTTTACTTGTCTGTTTTATGTTTCTATATATTATGTGCCAATATGAGCTCTTTAGAAGTGTGTGGTTTTATGTGTATTATATGTGACACATAAAGGTGTGTTATGTGTATATTTGTATGTTTATGTGTACTGTTCTGTGTATGTGTGTATATTATGTGTCTGCTCTTATCTGTGACCTTTACATGTGTGTATATTATGTGTATTCCTTTTACATAATTTGTGTATTATTTGTGTGTACGTGATGTGTGTTTTTATGTGCATCATTCTGTATGTGTATTATGCTTCTGCTTTTATCTGTATATAGCTATGACTTTATATGTTTCTATATTATGCACTTATTCTTTATTTTATATGTGTACTGTAAGCGTGTATATGTGTGTACACTACAACCCCTGGCAAAAATTATGGAGTCACCGGCCTTGGAGGATGTTCATTCAGTTGTTTAATTTTGTAGAAAGAAAGCAAATCACAGACATGGCACAAAACTAAAGTCATTTCAAATGGCAACTTTCTGGCTTTAAGATACACTAAAAGAAATCAAGAACAAAAAATGTGGTAGTTAGTAATGGTTACTTTTTTAACCAAGCATAGGGGAACAATTATGGAATCACTCAATTCTGAGGAAAAAATTATGGAATCATGAAACACAAACAAACAAAAAAAAACCACCAACACATCAATAGTATTTTGTTGCACCACCTCAGGCTTTTATAACAGCTTGCAGTCTCTGAGGCATGGGCTTAATGAGTGTCACACAGGACTCTTCATCAATCTGGCTCCAACTTTCTCTGATTGCTGTTGCCAGATCAGCTTTGCAGGTTGGAGCCTTGTCATGGACCATTTTTTTCAACTTCCACCAAAGATTTTCAATTGGATTGAGATCTGGATTATTTGCAGGCCATGACATTGACCTTATGTGTCTTTTTTCAAGGAATGTTTTCACAGTTTTTGCTTTATGGCAAGGATGCATTATCATCTTGAAAAATGATTTCATCATCCCCAAACATCCTTTCAATTGATGGGATAATAAAAGTGTCCAAAATATCAACATAAACTTGTGCATTTATTGAAGATGTAATGGCAGTGCCTTTACCTGACATGCAGCCCCATATCATCAATGACTGTGGAAATTTGCATGTTCTCTTCAGGCAGTCATCTTTATAAATCTCATTGGAACGGCACCAAACAAAAGTGCCAGCATCATCACCTTGCCCAATGCAGATTCGTGATTCATCACTGAATATGACTTTCATCCAGTCGTCCACGATTGCTTTTCCTTAGCTCATTGTAACCTTGTTTTTTTCTGCTTAGGTGTTAATGATGGCTTTCGTTTAGCTTTTCTGTATGTAAATCCCATTTCCTTTAGGCGGTTTCTTACAGTTCGGTCACAGACGTTGACTCCAGTTTCCACCCATTCGTTCCTCATTTGTTTTGTTGTGCATATCCTATTTGGAGACATATTGCTTTAAGTTTCCGGTCTTGATGCTTTTATGTCTTCCTTGGTCTACCAGTATGTTTGCCTTTAACAACCCTACCATGTTGTTTGTATTTGGTCCAGATTTTAGACACAGCTGACTGTGAACAACCAACATCTTTTGCAACATTGCGTGATGATTTACCCTCTTTTAAGAGTTTGACAATCCTCTCCTTTGTTTCATTTGACATCTCTCATGCGCAGGCGCGTTTCCAGTTCTCGGCCGTGTGGTGGTGATCACGTGGGGCCCCCGTGTTCACTTTCCCCTGACCTTAGCATTTTGGTGCGTGCGAGCGTCTCTGGTTGGCATGGCAGCGCTCCTCTACTTCCGGGGCATACATGCCAAGTGCTTCCGGGGTCACCCCTTCTTAAAACATGTGTCTGTATGTTCTCAATGCCCCCTGACAAAGGTTGTTTTCCGAAACGCGCGTTGGGGCGGAGGCATGTTCCAGGAGAGTCTGCCTACACTGCGGTGGGTAAATGCGGACAACTGCTTCATTGTTTTATTACTCTTGTTATGATTATCATTACTATTAAAACGGCTTTAATTAATGGTTAGTGGCCAATGTCTAATTATTAGGTATATATGATCTCATTGTTTCATTATCTTGGTCCCTTTAATCAGTGTAATAATATGTTCAACAATTATTGTTTTGCTTAGGATTATATATTTATATGTTGACCTCCTGTTATATGCCGCCTGCCATTGTTTCTACAGCACTGTTTTAGATATCGTTCTGTATATTATCTCTCTGCACCTGTTGTTATTTTTTAACAATAAAGTATTGATGTTTTATATTTAGACCTAATATCATCCTTTTCTTGGGTATATGTTTGATACATGATGATAGGTCATATTATAGTCCTATTTATGGGTACTAACTATTGATCAGTATATATGTACCATGCAGAAAAACGCTAAGTGGCTATTCAAAATTAAACAACTGAATGAACATCCACCAAGGCCAGTAATTCCATAATTTTTGCCAGGGGTTGAATATCTAGGTTTCAATCTGTGTGTCCTATTTTATTTATTGTAAGTGTGTTTATATAATTGTATTATGTATATATATGCATATTTATTATTGTATTTCAAATCTATGTACCATTTATATAAAACATGGTTATGTGTGTATGAAATATATTTATCTGTGTGTATTATATAGTTATTAAGGTTGAAGGAAGACTTTAAGTCCATCTAGTTCAACCCATAGCCTAACCTAACATGCCCTA
The DNA here is from genome assembly GCF_032444005.1 of Ranitomeya imitator. Taxonomy (NCBI): domain Eukaryota; kingdom Metazoa; phylum Chordata; class Amphibia; order Anura; family Dendrobatidae; genus Ranitomeya; species Ranitomeya imitator. The sequence continues at coordinate 417,034,791 of NC_091283.1, read as the reverse complement.
ACATGTTGATCCAGAGGAAGGCAAAAAAAACCCATGTGGCAAAGAGTAAGCTCCACACTGGGGAAAAAAATTCCTTCCCGACTCCACATACGGCAATCAGACTAGTTCCCTGGATCAACGCCCTATCAAGGAATCTAGTGTATATACCCTGTAACATTATACTTTTCCAGAAAGGTATCCAGTCCCCTCTTAAATTTAAGTAATGAATCACTCATTACAACATTATACGGCAGAGAGTTCCATAGTCTCACTGCTCTTACAGTAAAGAATCCGCGTCTGTTATTATGCTTAAACCTTTTTTCCTGTGTGTTTTATATGTGTATAGTCTATGTCTGTTAGTTTAGATTCATATTATAATAAATGTATACATGTGCACTTTGTATGTAGGTGCTTACATGTATGTGCTATTTTGTGAATTATAGTTGCTTATATATATATATATATATATTGTCTGTATATTGATGTTTATTTATTTGCGTGTTTTATATGTGTTTCACATGGTTTTGTGCGAATATATGTATGTATATGTAGTGTGTGTATGTAATATGTATATCCGTGTGTATTATAGTGGATGTGCATCTATTTAGTGTCTGCATGTGTATATCTATGTTATGTAGAATTGTTTGTTTTATATGTGTGTGAAATATGTGTATTTTAGATGCATGTCTGTGTTTATATGTGTATAGTATTTTTGTATTTTATATGTGTATGTGTGCACTTTATGTATATCTATGTTTTGTAGAATTGTTTGTTTTATGTGTATGGAAAGTGTGTATTTTAGATGTTTGTGTTTATATGTGTGTAGTATATGTGTATTTTATATGTGTATGTGTGCACTTTATGCATATATGTTTTTTGTAGAATTGTTTGTTTTGTTTGTGTTTATTTTAGATGCATATCTGTGTTTATATGTGTATAGTATATGTGTATGATACATGAGCATTACATGTGCATGTGTTTAGGTCGGTATGTTGTAACCCGTCCATGACCAGTGGAGCTTACAATCTAATTTCCCTCACACTCCCATCAAGGTTATTTAATGAAAGTCACATGCGATAAGTATATTTTTGGATTATACGAAGGATCCAGAGTATGTGGAATCTTTCCAAACACGGGGGAAATAGAGATGTCATAGATAAATAAAAATCATCAAGCTGCCTGCCAAGAGCTCAAAGTGAAAGATAACCCTTCAGGTAGGGAAGTGCTTCGATAGCAATTCCTTAAATATATTTGTTCCTGCAGCTGATGAGAACCATAAGAAAAATATTATTAGGGTTAGAATGTTTCTATTTAGGCAATTTTCCAATAGAGGGCTAAAAACAGCTGAAAAGCCAGTTCCACAACAGTGCAGAGTATTTCAGGAACCAAGTGTGCTGCTATAACCTGTTCACCCATGTAATTATGCTAGTGAGGACAGGACTATAATTATGTGAGGAGCGGAATAAAGTGATTGGTCACCTCCCCCCACCCCCATTCAGTTACGGATAAGCAGGCCCACAGCAGAACAGAGTATTTCAGGAAAGGAGTGTGCTGATCTTGTAGGGGGCAGTGTCCTGCTCACTCCTGTCATTTGAAGACATCAATGAAGTCAAATGTCAGGAATTGCTTACTAGGGATCAAGCCCACAGCAGAACAGAGTATTTCAGGAAACTAGTGTCCTCATATTTCTTCCTTTGCATTTGTGTGACTTGGTTCTGCAATGTCATAATATGAGGAGGTAATTAGAGACAAGTGGGAGCTCTCTTGTTGATGCCCATGGTGGAAGAAAAGGGTTCTATTGGCAGCACAGAGTATTTCAGGAGAAGAGTGTTCTGATTTCGCAGTGACTTGTTCATTATTCTGTTAGTAAGGAAAGGACTGTGATGAGGCGGTAGCATGGTCAGAAAAGCATAATGGAAAAAGTCACGTAGGCAAAGGAGCAGATATGTAAGTAATTTATGCAGAATTAGTGGTAATGATTACTGTAAAATCTATAACTACATGCGGTTGGGCCATTGTCTTTGAGGATAAGGATGAATATCAAAAATTCACATTAGAGAAAGCAAAGGTCTCAGCAGCACAGAGTATTTCAGGAAAGGAGAGTGCTAATTCTGTACGAAACAGTGACCTGTTGCAGCCTTCTACAGGACTGTATGTAGCAGTGCCATATGAAAACAGGAATGAAGGAATAGTGGGTCCCCCGCAGCACAGAGTGTTTTGAGGAGCCTAGATTGCTTTTCAACTATAAAATTCCATGAATGTGTAGTTGATAACCCACAGATGCCGGAACAGACTGATAATGACGTCAGTGCTCTTCATTACATATGAAGTCCATTGTTTGCTGTATCAATGGCTCTCTTGTGCCTCTATGTCGTGGGATCTCCTTCCCCACACTTATTATTGGTGTGTAGAGCGTCTTCTAGGGGCAGCACAGGCGACAATTGCCACAAATGATAAAAATAATTCAATTTCATGTCAAAGTAAAAGTAGAGTTGCATCCATTATATTTCCTTATAATTTCCATTTGCCCCTTTAATTAAAGGCCCAGTCCATAACATTTGTGAAAAAAATTACTAATTTGTGAGGTTGCACTGTCTGATTAGAATCTAAGCCAGTTTGACTTTTACTTAACGGGATTCTATACTTTTGACAGTTTTTTTTGTTTGATCATATGGTGACTTCTGGTGATCAGCTGTGATCGACAAGGGAACCTGGCAGCAAGTGTTCAATTCTCAAGCAGCGCCACCGCAGGTGGAATGAAGTATTGCACAGTGCCTATTTTTGGGTCCTCCAGAGCTGTTGTCAGGTTTTTCTACAGTTTACAGCTAATCGTCACATTAGCAGGTGATTGGAGACGCTTCTCATAACTGGAGGCCCTACTGGTTATCACCAAACTGAAATAACAAAGGAAACAATATTGAAAGGATCATTTTAATAGGAAACTATCAGTGTAGTCAAGCTATACTGCCTTGTTCATAATGTAATACTGATGGGCTCCCATAATACAACAAGCTATGTTTTACTCTGAAATACTGTGGCGCTTCAAAGAAAACTCATGAGCCGGGCACAGCATGTGTCTTCTCTCCACCCGACTCGGCTTGATTGACAGTATTTCATGTTGCCTGCAGTCAGAGCACCATGGGTCTACTGACAGGTTCCCTTTAAGGTCGTGGTCACGCTTTTAAGACAGATATTCACAAGAGCGGGTATCCTCAGGGAGGAATGATAGGTATGTGTGAGAGGGGTGATCTTCAGGATATTAGCTCACAATTATCTGCACCCAGTAGTGTAAAATCCAGGGCCGGACTGGCCATCGGGCAGTTCTGGCAAATGCCAGAAGGGCCGGTGCCAGTAGTGGGCTGCTGCGTGCCGACTCACCCTTCCCCCCAGCGCCGCAGCTGCCGCATTCAACTATACCGCTGAACCACTATTACAGTTGAATGCAATGAAGGAGGAGAGAGCGTCACCTCACGCTCCCTCTCCCATCATTCCCTGCTCTGCCTCTGACACTGCGCACGCACTCACTGTGTCCCAGGCAGTGCAGCGGCAGCCACCGAGACAGGAGCAGGGAGCATCGCAGGCACGAGGGGAGGTGAGGAGTGTTTTTTTTACTGGACTGTGGGGCCATTCTAGGAAGGGGGGGAGAGATATGGGCTCTGCTGTATACTACTATGTAAGCAGTGCTGTATACTACTGTGTGGGCAGTGCTGTATACTACTATGTCGGCAGTGCTGTATACTACTGTGTGGGCTGTGCTGTATACTGCTATGTGGGCTGTGCTATACACTACTATGTGGGCTCTGCTGTATACTACTATGTGGGCTGTGCTATATACTACTGTGTGGGCTCTGCTGTATACTACTATGTTGGCTGTGCTATACACTACTATGTGGGCTGTGCTGTGTACTACCATGTGGGCTGTGCTATATACTACTGTGTGGGCTGTGCTATATACTACTATGTGGGCTGTGCTACATATTACTATGTGGGCTGTGCTGTATACTACTATGAGGGCTGTGCTGTATACTACTATGTGGGCTGTGCTGTATACTACTATGTGGGCTTTGCTGTATAATACTGCGTGGGCTCTGCTGTATACGACTGTGTGGGCTGTACTGTATACTACTATGTGGGCTGTGCTATATACTACTGTGTGGGCTGTGCTATACACTACTATGTGTGCTCTGCTGTATACTACTATGTGGGCTGTGCTATACACTACTATGTGGGCTCTGCTGTATACTACTTTGTGGGCAGTGCTGTATACTACTGTGTGGGCAGTGCTGTACACTACTGTGTGGGCTGTGCTATAAACTACTCTGTGGGCTGTGCTGTATACTACTATGTGGACAGTACCAAAAACACATGGGCCACCTGCATAGCGAACAAGTCTGTAGAAACCTGTTCACACCACCAAAGAACTTGAAAACACAAAAGCGCACAGAGAGGTAAAAAAATACTCTGTTGTAAAAAGGTCACAGTAAATAAGCAAGTGCTAGTCAAAAAATGAAACAATTCAGGGTATTTAGTTAACACGTTTTTTTGCAAAAAAAGTATGTTAAGCTGCTCCACCAATCGCCAAGGTATACCCATAATAGAGCAGTCCTGTCTAATGTATATAATCCCTATCTGATGTATTTAAAAACCTGATCATCTGTATAGTACCTGTATGAACAGGGCTCAGAGAGAAAATATCCACGATGAACATGCGAGATGGAACAGCTACAATGCAAATGACCCACAAAGGAGTGGTGAACTCACCAGTCTTGTAGAAACTTTGTGGGCTGTGCTATATACTACTATGTGGGCAGTGCTATAAACTACTATGTGGGCTCTGCTGTATACTACTATGTGGGCTGTGCTGTATGCTACTATGTGGGCTGTGCCATACACTACTATGTGGACTCTGCTGTATACTACTATGTGGGCAGTGCTGTATACTATTATGTGGGCAGTGCTGTATACTACTATGTGGGCAGTGCTGTATACTACTATGTGGGCAGTGCTGTATACTACTACATGGGCTGTGTTTTCTGCTATGCGGGTTGTGCTATATACTATGGCGGGTATATTATATTCTATGGGGGAGGCCGTGTTATATACTATATGGCTGTTATATACTATTGTGGGAGTATATTATATTCTATGGGGAGGGTGTGTTATACTATGGGGGCTGCATTATATTCTATGGGGCTGCATAATATATTATGGGGAGGTGGGCTGTATTATATTCTATGGAATGGCTGCATTATACTCTGGGGTGACTGCATTATATTCTGTAGGGTGGTGGCTGCATTATACTATATGTGGGCTGCATGAGGCTGGCGTCACACTTGCGAGTTTTACGGACGTAAAAGCGCAGAAACTACGTCCGTAAAACTCGCAAAAAATACGGCACAATTATTCTCTATGCCCCTGCTCCTATCTGCCGTATTAAACTGATCAGTATTATACGACTTTCTACGGCCGTAGAAAATCGCAGCATGCTGCGTTTGTCACCGTATTGCGCAAATAAAACGTCAATGAAAGTCTATGGAAGCCCCAAAAATACGGATTACACACGGACCAGCAGTGTGACTTGCGAGGAATACGCAGCGCTGTTAGAGAGAAAAGCCGGTAATTCAATTACCGGCTTTTGCTATCTCCTTCCTAAACCCGACATGATATGAGACCTGGTTTACATACAGTAAACCATCTCATATCACCATTTTTTTTTGCATATTCCACACTACTAATGTTAGTAGTGTGTATATGCAAAATTTGGCCGTTCTAGCTAGTAAAATAAGGGGTTAAATGGCGGAAAAAATTGGCGTGGGCTCCCGCACAATTTTCTCCGCCAGAGTAGTAAAGCCAGTGACTGAGGGCAGATATTAATAGCCTGGAGAGGGTCCATGGTTATTGGCCCCCCCCTGGCTAAAAACACCTGCCCCCAGCCACCCCAGAAAAGGCACATCTGGAAGATGCGCCTATTCTGGCACTTGGCCACTCTCTTCCCACTCCCGTGTAGCGGTGGGATATGGGGTAATGAAGGGTTAATGTCACCTTGCTATTGTAAGGTGAAATTAAGCCAAATTAATAATGGAGAGGCGTCAATTATGACACCTATCCATTATTAATCCAATAGTAGTAAAGGGTTAAAAAAAACACACACACACATTATTAAAAATTAATTTATTGAAAAAATCACAAAGGCTGTTGTATTAATTTATTCTACTCTCAATCCACTCACTGAAGACCCTCGATCTGTAAATTAAAAAAAAATAATAAACCAACAATATACATACCTTCCGAGGATCTGTAAGGTCCAACGATGTAGATCCATCTGAAGGGGTTAAAATATTTTGCAGACACGAGCTCCGCTAATGCAGGCTGCTCATTTCTGCAAAACCCCGGCGAATGAAGCTAAATATAGGTCAATGACCTATATTTAGCTTCATTTGCGGTGAGGCGCCCTCTGCTGGTTGTTCCTAGATCGTGGGAACTTTCCTAGAAAGCTCCCTGGCTCGAGTTCATATGAGGACAACCAGCAGAGGGCGCCCTCTTATGATCTCGAACAAGGGAGCTTTCTGGGAAAGTTCCCATGATCTAGGAAGAGCCAGCAGAGGGCGCCTCACCGCAAATGAAGCTAAATATAGGTCAGAGACGTGGGATTTCTACGTCGATGCTGTGCCCGTCGCTGATTGGTCGAGGCCTGGCGGCCTCGACCAATCAGAGAGGCGGGATTTCCAGGACAGACAGACAGACAGACAGACGGAAAAACCCTTAGACAATTATATATATAGATATAGAGAGAGAGACAGTATATATGTTTTTTTTTGTTTTTTTGACACATGGATCCCTTGTATAGCCGTATGTCGGTTTTGCAAGCCTGCGATAAAAACACGCATTACGGATGCCATACGGATTACATACGGAGGATGCCATGCGCAAAAAACGGTGACACACCCTGCCTATGGAGGAGCTACGGACCACTATTTTCGGGACTTTTCAGCGTATTACGGCCGTAATATACGGACCGTATTTTCATACGCTGTGTGTGACGCCGGCCTTATACTGTATCGAGGATTATGAGAAACTAGATTGTGGCCCGATTCTAACGCATCGGGTATTCTAGAATATGCATGTCCCCGTAGTATATGGACAATGATGATTCCAGAATTCGCGGCAGACTGTGCCCGTCGCTGATTGGTCGAGGCAACCTTTATGACATCATCGTCGCCATGGCAACCATTATGACAGCTACGTCGATACTGTGCCCGTCGCTGAATCAGAGACGCGGGATGTCTACGTCCTTTATGACATCATCGTCGCTGTGCTCGTCGCTGATTGGTCGAGGCCTGGCGGCCTCGACCAATCAGAGAGGCGGGATTTCCAGGACAGACAGACAGACAGACAGACAGATGGAAAAACCCTTAGACAATTATATATATGGACACGTTATACTATATGAAGAGCTATGGGGTGCATTATACTATGGGAAGTGAATTGTACTACATGGATGACTATGGTGGTGCATTATACTATATGGAGCACTATGAGGAGTGTAATGCTATATAGAGGACTATGATGAGTGTATTATGCTATATGGAGGACTGAGCAGTGTATTTTAATATATGGAGGACTATAGGGAGTGTATGATACTATATGGAGGACTGTGGTGCACATTATAATATATGGAGGACTATGGGGTGTATTTTACTAAACAAGTAAAATGCTGCATATTCAGATTGTTTTTGCTGGAACAAAAATCCTTGTTCTCAGCAGCACATTGCCGGTGTAAACTGTAGATGTGCTGCTGATAACATGATACTGTATGGTGATCTGTTAGTGATCTGTTAGTGATCGTTCTGTCCCATCATTATTCCTCAGCTGGTGGAAAGAGGCCGGGAAACAAGTGTTGAACAACTTCAGTATTGTCGATCAAACTCATTTAGCGACCTAAACTCAGCGCATGTAAATACAACCGAAATGCTTTTGTGTGATGTGCAATATGTTAGCATTTGGGGCCAAATTTTAAACTTTGTCTAGGGCCCCACTTTGCCTAAATACGGCCCTGCCTACAAGTGTACAAAGATATTATTAAGTCACCATGTGACAAGTGGGCCTGTGTAACTTCAAATGCCAGGGCTGAATTTTAGTCCCAGTCCGGCCCTGCTCATATCTATCTATTCCATATCTATCTATCTCATATCTATCTATCTATCTATCTATCTATCTATCCCATATCTATCTATCTATCCCATATCTATCTATCTATCCCATATCTATCTATCTATCTATCTATCTATCTATCTATCTATCTAACTATCCCATATCTATCTATCTATCTATCTATCTATCTATCTATCTATCTATCTATCTATCTATCTATCTATCTATCCCATATCTATCTATCTATCCCATATCTATCTATCTATCCCATATCTATCTATCTATCTATCTATCTATCTATCTATTTCATATCTATCTATTCCATATCATAGTTAGTAAGGCCGAAAAAAGACATTTGTCCATCCAGTTCAGCCTATATTCCATCATAATAAATCCCCAGATCTACGTCTTTCTACAGAACCTAATAATTGTATGATACAATATTGTTCTTCTCCAGGAAAACATCCAGGCCTCTCTTGAACCCCTCGACTGAGTTCGCCATCACCACCTCCTCAGGCAAGCAATTCCAGATTCTCACTGCCCTAACAGTAAAGAATCCTCTTCTATTTTGGTGGAAAAACCTTCTCTCCTCCAGCCGCGAAGAATGCCCCCTTGTGCCCGTCACCTTCCTTGGTATAAACAGATCCTCAGCGAGATATTTGTATTGTCCCTTTATATACTTATACATGGTTATTAGATCGCCCCTCAGTCGTCTTTTTTCTAGACTAAATAATCCTAATTTCGCTAATCTATCTGGGTATTGTAGTTCTCCCATCCCCTTTATTAATTTTGTTGCCCTCCTTTGTACTCTCTCTAGTTCCATTATATCCGTCCTGAGCACCGGTGCCCAAAACTGGACACAGTACTCCATGTGCGGTCTAACTAGGGATTTGTACAGAGGCAGTATAATGCTCTCATCATGTGTATCCAGACCTCTTTTAATGCACCCCATGATCCTGTTTGCCTTGGCAGCTGCTGCCTGGCACTGGCTGCTCCAGGTAAGTTTATCATTAACTAGGATCCCCAAGTCCTTCTCCCTGTCAGATTTACCCAGTGGTTTCCCGTTCAGTGTGTAATGGTGATATTGATTCCTTCTTCCCATGTGTATAACCTTACATTTATCATTGTTAAACCTCATCTGCCACCTTTCAGCCCAAGTTTCCAACTTATCCAGATCCATCTGTAGCAGAATACTATCTTCTCTTGTATTAACTGCTTTACATAGTTTTGCATCATCTGCAAAACTATGAAAAATGCAAAACTATATCTATCTATCTCATATCTATCTATCTATCTATCTATCCCATATATATCTATCTATTATCTATCTATCTATTCCATATCTATCTAGACAAAAAAAGAACACAGCAGCACATGTGCATGAATCTAGGCCATGTGAAAACACAGAAAAACATTAAAAAATTCAAAATAGATTATACTTCTCAAAAACATTTAAAATATATATATACAGTGGCGTAGGAAATGGGTGCGGGGGGGGGGGGGCGGGCCGCCCCGGGCGGCACAATGCGGGGGGCGGCCGGCGCTGCAGGAGGAGGAAGAAAAAAAAAAAAAAAGACGCGGGCACTTTAAATCTTCGGGCGGCGCCGTCTGCCGCCAAGACCAGGCTCCCCCCACCCCCGGCCCCCGCTCTAATACTCACCTCTCCTGGTTCCTGCGACGTCTCAGGGCAGAGGGCGCGATGAAGCCATCACTGTGCGCGCCGCTCAGCCTCTCTGTCCTGAGTGTTGCAGGGCCGGAGAGACGCTGACTGGCTGCACCGGACCTGCGCTAGGAACGGGAGAGGTGAGGATTTTTTTTTTTTCTTTATGTCTGACTCTGGGGGCAATGCTGGAGACACTGGGGCAATACTGGAGACCATGGGGCAGATTGCTGGACACACCGGGGCAATACTGGAGACCATGGGGCAGATTGATGGACACACTGGGGCAATACTGGAGACCATGGGGCAGAATGCTGGACACACTGGGGCAATACTGAAGACCATGGGGCAGAATGCTGGACACACTGGGGCAATACTGGAGACCATGGGGCAGAATGCTGGACACACTGGGGCAATACAGGAGACCATGGGGCAGATTGCTGGACACCCTGGGGCAATACTGGAGACCCTGGGGCAGATTTCTGGACACATTGAGGCAATGCTGGAGACCCTGGGGCAGATTTCTGGACACATTGAGGCAATGCTGGAGACCCTGGGGCAGACTTCTGGACACACTGGGGCAGATTTCTGGACATACTGGGGCAATGCTGGAGACCCTGGGGCAGATTTCTGGACACTGGGGCAGATTTCTGGACACGCTGGGGCAGATTGTTGTGCACGCTGGGGCAGATTGCTGTGCACGCTGGGGCAGATTGCTGTGCACGCTGGGGCAGATTGCTGTGCACTCTGGGGCAGATTGCTGTGCACACTGGGGGCAATGCTGGACACACTGGGGGCAATGCTGGAGACCCTGGGGCAGATTTCTGGACACACTGGGGCAATGCTGGACACTGGGGCAGATTGCTGGACACTGGGGCAGATTGCTGGACACACTGGGGGCAATGCTGGACACACTGGGGCAATGCTGGACACACTGGGGCAATACTGGAGACCCTGGGGCAGATTTCTGGACACATTGAGGCAATGCTGGAGACCCTGGGGCAGATTTCTGGACACACTGGGGCAGATTTCTGGATATACTGGGGCAATGCTGGAGACCCTGGGACAATACTGGACACTGGGGCAGATTGCTGGACACGCTGGGGCAATGCTGGACACTGTGGCAGATTGCTGTGCACACTGTGGCAGATTGCTGTGCACACTGGGGCAGATTGCTGTGCACACTGGGGCAATGCTGGAGACCCTGGGGCAGATTTCTGGACACACTGGGGCAATGCTGGACACTGGGGCAGATTGCTGGACACACTGGGGGTAATATGCTGGACACACTGGGGCAATGCTGGACAACATGGGGGTAATATGCTGGACACACTGGGGGCAGGACTTGAGGCATGGGCAGAATGTAGATACGGGGCATGATTGGAGACACGGGGCAGGATTGGATCATGGGGCAGGATTGGATCATGGGGCAGGACGGATACGATGGAGGCTGGTGGGGCAGGATGGGAAGATCATATGGGGTAGAATGGATACTCATGAGGGCAGGATGCGAGAACATATGGCTGGAGCCAGGAATGAGATAAACGGGGCCAGGATGTGGAATATTATTACCATAGGGGGTAATTAAGGGATATTATTACTGCAGTGATGTATTTATTTTATTTTTTTAGTATACTGTTTTAAATGAGGGGGCGGTCCTGTTACTGTGCAGAGTGACACTATGTCACCTTTTTTTCTTCATGTGGTGTAATGTAGAAGTTGTGAAAAATTAAGTAATGTGTTCTGCAAGCGGAGCTCGAGATAACTGTGTTATTTCCTGCAGAAACGAGTCCTGGCTGGAAGGAATGATGGCGGTCTGTGCTGGATGAAAGATGAAGGACGTCACCTAGAGACGTCACTGGTGAGTCAGTGTTACCTATACACTGACACTATACACTGTATACTATATACAGCGGTCCTGTGTACAATGTCACCAGTGATCACTGTATTATCTATACATTATATACAGAGTTCCTGTGTATAATACCACCAGTGATCTCTGTATTACCTCTACACAGACACTGCATACTAAGTACAGATCTCCTGTGAATACTGGCACTTATGGTGATAGTATTGTGTTTTTTTTTTTTATTACTGATCAGTATTGTAGTATTCAGTCACTATGTGGTGGTAATATGTGGTCTGGAAATGGTGCGGTGGTATTTGTCCCTTGTATGTAGTATTATTCGGTCACTATGTGGTCTGGTCATGGTGTGGTGGTATTAAGTCACAGGTTTGGCATGTGGGGGTGACACCATTAGGCCCAGTTTAAGTTCTACAAAACAGGAAAACCATTTTTGGTAACCTTTGTGTGTATTGAGCCAGAGGAGGGGGGGGGGCGCCAAACTCGGGAACAGCCCCGGGCGGCAAAAGCTCTAGCTACGCCTCTGTATATATATATATTTTTTGCACAAAACTTACAGTAATAGATGAAAATGAAGGTTCATAGCGCATAAATTGGCCAATTCATGTATGCCCATCAACCAAGGCAAGGTGACCTCCCTTTGATGGGTCCTACTCTACTGTACATGCCACTTTTGGGCCACCAGCCTACAACTATGGACAAAACATGTCACTCCCGGGCTAAGCCTACAATTTGTGACAGGTAGAGCTGATTACGGCCACCTGCAAGGTCAATGGGAGGAGTGTAAGATCATTCTGGAGGCAGCCAGCATCCAATAACTAAATAGACAAAAAAAAAAAAACAACCAGCATCTATCTATCTATCTATCTATCTATCTATCTATCTATCTATCTATCTATCTATCTATCTATCTATCTATCTATCTATCTATCTATCTATCTATCTATCCAGCACTCCAAGGTCAAAAAAATGAATAATTTATTGACCCATTGTGATGGGGATGTTTCGTTCCAAGTGAAAAGGTCGCCTTAGTTATAATGTCAGTTTAGGTGGACGGCCATGTCTTGGTAGGTTTGCAGTTGTGCAATACTTCTTCGACTTTTGGATTATGGATTGAAGAGTGCTCTGAGAAATGTTCACAGCTAGGGCTATTTTTATAACCTAGCCCTGCTTTACTCTTCTCCACAACTTTATCCCTGTCCTGTCTGGTGTGTACTTTGGTTTTAATGATGGTATTTGATCCATAATATTTTCAAACAAACCGCTGCGGTCTTGACAGAACAGCTGCAGCTGTACGGAGAATAAATTACACACAGGTGGATTCAATTACTATTTATGTGACTTCTAGAGCCAATTTGTCACTCAGGATTTTATTTAGGGGTATTAGACCACAGGGGCTAAATACACATGCCTGTCTCAGTTTTCAGATTTATGTTTTTTAAATATTTAGAAGACCATGTATCATTTCCTTTACACTTCACAATACTTGCTACTTTGTGTTGGTATATCACATAACATCCCAATAAAATACATTTAAGTTTGTGTGTGTAGTGTGAATATTTTTTCAAGACACTGTATTTGGTGATTCTACGTTATAGCACCATTCCAGTTTTTTTTTACTTCAGGGGTGGAGTGGTGCTAATAATCTAGGTTCCCTGACCCTACCAGGAATTGTCTTCAGCTCATCCCAGCACTGCTCCAGTCCTGCACCTCCATCTTGTGACCAGAAATTCTGACTGACCTGTCTCTGACTGTTTCTGGTCCCTGCCTTTTATGTTCTTGTAAATGATTCATTTATTATCTTTCTTTCTTATCATCATACGTCATATTAACTTTTATTATCTAGTCTGTTGATTCATCTCTGTACTAACACTAGTAATACCTCTGTATTCAAGGAGTCCTCTGGTAAGGGCTGGTCCTTTTCCAAATACAAGCCCTACCAAACAGTATGGTCCCCCACAGGTCTCCCACACACACTATGATGGCACTGTAGCCCCCAATCAGCAAAACTTCTGAGTGGGCCCCTAACCAGGTAACCTTGATTACAACTCGGTGACGCACCCTAATAGTGGAGGAGAACCTCAGCATATGACCGCACTGTTACTGAAAATAATCTCTATATAAAGACCAACTTGGATATTACCGCCATATGGTCAGTCTTAAAAAACATTTAAGAGATCACAGCACAGTTACAGATAATATCTTACCGCTGATTTTCTTTCTGATGGAATCGTTCATTTTTCCTGTCTTTTCCATATGGCCCAGACCGACATGACAACTTCTTCCAACCAGGACTCGTCTGCAGAGAATGCAACAAAGTCATTTTACTTCTCATATTCCAGCCCCATCACCATCTATTCCCAACCTGCACAAACTCCTCATCCTACTTATACCCCAATACTGAGCCGCTGCTGCTGTATGTGTCCCTATTACTGCACCTGATACCACAATACTGAGCCGCTGCTGCCGTATGTCCCTATTAATGCACCTGATACCACAATACTGAGACGCTGCTGCCGTATGTCCCTATTACTGCACCTGATACCCCAATACTGAGCTGCTGCCGTATGTGTCCCTATTACTGCCCCTGATACCCCAATACTGAGACGCTGCTGCCGTATGTGTCCACATTACTGCACCTGATACCCCAATACTGAGCCGCTGCTGCCGTATGTCCCTATTACTGCACCTGATACCCCAATACTGAGCCGCTGCTGCCATATGTGTCCCTATTACTGCACCTGATACCACAATACTGAGCCGCTGCTGCCGTATGTCCCTATTAATGAGAGCGTTTAGCGCATAAAAATGGCCAATTTTATGTGTACCTGGTAGCCACTTTACGGCATCTCTCTTATATCAGGTCCTACGCTTGCCTTACCTCGCTGAGAATAAACGTCTCCATCTGAATGGGTACATGTGAAACCTCTTCCTAGACTAAAATTCTCTCTCTCTATGGAGGGGTATTGGACCTGCTGTAATTAAAACACCTGTGGCTAGAAGGCGGAGTGCACAATCAGAAGGCTAGAGAATACATTTCAAAAACCTGACCTGCACATCCAAACATAGACTAAGTGTGAACAGGTGCTGAACCTAGAGTCGCCAACTCGTATATAGTTAAATAAATAAGGCAGCACACTGCAGCGCTAGAACATGCAAACTTGAAATACGAAATTTGAACTGCATTACTGCACTAGAAATATGAAAAATGAGAGCGTTTAGCGCATAAAAATGGCCAACATACAAACTTGAAATACGAAATTTGAACTGCATTACTGCACTAGAAATATGAAAAATGAGAGCGTTTAGCGCATAAAAATGGCCAATTTTATGTGTACCTGGTAGCCACTTTACGGCATCTCTCTTATACCAGGTCCTACGCTTGCCTTACCTCGCTGAGAATAAACGTCTCCATCTGAAATTTGAACTGCACTAGAAATATGAAAAATGAGAGCGTTTTATTTCTAGTGCAGTAATGCAGTTCAAATTTCGTATTTCAAGTTTGTATGTTCTAGCCCTGCAGTGTGCTGCCTTATTTATTTAACTATATACGAGTTGGCGACTCTAGGTTCAGCACCTGTTCACACTTAGTCTATGTTTGGATGTGCAGGTCAGGTTTTTGAAATGTATTCTCTAGCCTTCTGATTGTGCACTCCGCCTTCTAGCCACAGGTGTTTTAATTACAGCAGGTCCAATACCCCTCCATAGAGAGAGAGAATTTTAGTCTAGGAAGAGGTTTCACATGTACCCATTCAGATGGAGACATTTATTCTCAGCGAGGTAAGGCAAGCGTAGGACCTGGTATAAGAGAGATGCCGTAAAGTGGCTACCAGGTACACATCAAATTGGCCATTTTTATGCGCTAAACGCTCTCATTTTTCATATTTCTAGTGCAGTAATGCAGTTCAAATTTCGTATTTCAAGTTTGTATATTCTAGCGCTGCAGTGTGCTGCCTTATTTATTTAACTATATACGAGTTGGCGACTCTAGGTTCAGCACCTGTTCACACTTTGTCTATGTTTGGATGTGCAGGTCAGGTTTTTGAAATGTATTCTCTAGCCTTCTGATTGTGCACTCCGCCTTCTAGCCACAGGTGTTTTAATTACAGCAGGTCCAATACCCCTCCATAGAGAGAGAGAATTTTAGTCTAGGAAGAGGTTTCACATGTACCCATTCAGATGGAGACGTTTATTCTCAGCGAGGTAAGGCAAGCGTAGGACCTGGTATAAGAGAGATGCCGTAAAGTGGCTACCAGGTACACATAAAATTGGCCATTTTTATGCGCTAAACGCTCTCATTTTTCATATTTCTAGTGCAGTAATGCAGTTCAAATTTCGTATTTCAAGTTTGTATGTTCTAGCGCTGCAGTGTGCTGCCTTATTTATTTAACTATATACGAGTTGGCGACTCTAGGTTCAGCACCTGTTCACACTTAGTCTATGTTTGGATGTGCAGGTCAGGTTTTTGAAATGTATTCTCAGCTGCCATATGTGTCCCTATTACAGCACCTGATACCCCAATACTGAGACGCTGCTGCCATATGTGTCCCTATTACTGCCCGATACCCCAATACTGAGCCGCTGCTGCCGTATGTCCCTATTACTGCACCTGATACCCCAATACTGAGCCGCTGCTGCCATATGTGTCCCTATTACTGCACCTGATACCACAATACTGAGCCGCTGCTGCCGTATGTCCCTATTACTGCACCTGATACCCCAATACTGAGACGCTGCTGCCGTATGTCCCTATTACTGCACCTGATACCCCAATACTGAGACGCTGCTGCCGTATGTGTCCCTATTACTGCCCGATACCCCAATACTGAGCCGCTGCTGCCGTATGTGTCCCTATTACTGCACCTGATACCCCAATACTGAGCCGCTGCTGCCGTATGTCCCTATTACTGCACCTGATACCCCAATACTGAGCCGCTGCTGCCATATGTGTTCCTATTACTGCCCCTGATTCCCCAATACTGAGCCGCTGCTGCCATATGTGTCCCTATTTCTGCCCCTGATACCCCAATACTGAGCCGCTGCTGCGTATATGTGCCTATTACAGCACCTGATACCCCAATACTGAGCCGCTGCTGCCGTATGTGTCCCTATTACTGCACCTGATACCCCAATACTGAGCCGCTGCTGCCATATGTGTCCCTATTACTGCACCTGATACCACAATACTGAGCCGCTGCTGCCGTATGTGTCCCTATTACTGCCCGATAACCCAATACTGAGCCGCTGCTGCCGTATGTGCCCCTATTACTGCACCTGCTGTGTGGTTCTCTGTGCCTTCTAAATTCTAAAGCACCCCTCTATAATATAGTAATGCAGGGTGCAAGTGCCCCAGAAAACAGTGCCCATATTTTGCCCCCTAGAAATTAATATTGCCCTGTGTGCCCCTTTGGTAGTCACAGTAACCTGAGTCCCCCTATAACAATAAGTGCCCACTTTACATTTAATAATGTCCCGAGTCTCCCCCTGTACAGCTCCCCTCTACACAGCATGATGCTCTCTTATACACAGTATAATGCCCCCTCACTGTATAGTACCACCCACACAGTATACTGACCCCTTAGTAGCCGCCAAACTGTTTGATGGCTCCAACACTGTATGATGGCCCCTTCACTGTAATCTCCATACTGTATGATGGCCCCCTAGCCTCCATATACAGTAGCATAATGCACCAAATAGTCCAAAATATAGTATAATGCACTCCCCATAGGCAGACTCTATAGCATAAGGCAGCCCCCATAGTCAGACCCTGTAATAAGGCAGCCCCCACAGGCAGACACTGTAATAAAGCAGCCCCCATAATCAGACCCTGTGATAAGGCGGTACCCCCATAAGCAGACTCTGTAATAATGCAGCCCCCATAATCAGACCCTTTTATAAGGCAGCACCCCTATAGGCAGACCCTGTAATAAGGCAGCCCCCCTAATCAGACCCTGTAATAAAGCAGCACCCCTATAGGCAGACCGTGTAATGAGGCAGCACCCCTATATCAGACCCTGTAATGAGGCAGCCCCCATAGTCAGACCCTGTAATAAGGCGGCCACCCCATAGGCAGACCCTGTAATAAGGCAGCAGCCTTACAAAATAAATATATAAATACTCACCTCTCTTCTTCCTGGTTCCTGCCCTGCTCCCGCTGATCTCCTGACAGCGGGCGCTGGGCAGTGACGTCATCGCTCCGGCAGACAGTGTCGGCGATGTTAGACGCCGACACTGACAGGGACAGGGGGATGATGGGAGAAGGAGCGCAGCGCTCCTTCTCCTATCAATGCGATCAGCTGTATCGGCTAAATGCCAGTACAGCTGATCTTCCGATGATGGTGGGGGGCCCACTGCTCGCACTGGGGCCCCCCCGTCTGCTCAGGGGCCCCATAGCGGCCGGGCGGCAAAGTAGGGAGATCGATTCTGCGCGCGCCGATACAGTTACAGTAGCGTAGCTCAGGGTGGGCCCCCTCAGAGCACTGGGCACTCTATGCCCCCCGGTAGCTACGCTACTGCCTGAACAACAATGCATGGAAAAACAACATATACTACTCACCTGGCCCCGTTCCACCAATGTGCTGCACTAATCTGTGTGCAGCAGGCATAATCTAGTTCTGTGCCGAATCTCAATCACACAGGCTAGATGGTAGAACAAGGAGCCATTGGCCAGTGGTGTGACTTGGGCATTCTTCCCACATACTGGTAAAAAATTTGCATCACACACACTTTTTTACTAGATCTGTAGCACATTTGTTCCAGTACACAAATATAAAACGTCATAAAAAGCAATTAGTATGAGAATTAAACGGCAATACAGAAATATAGGTAACTAGGTGATATCTCTACCACAACGGTCAAACTAGCAAAGGTCTGGGACACCTGTGAACAGTGGGGGCTCCTGATGGCTAAAGTCCATATTAAGGGTGGGGGATCCATACAACTCTTACAATTTTTAGCATTGTAAAAAGCAGACTTTTTTGTGTGGTAAAAAAAAACCTTTAAAATGCCAACTGTGGCCAGGCGACACTAGGGATTCCTATAAATATTTTATCATTTTCACAGCTCTTTTAATCCAGGGGGCTGCTAGTTTTTCTTGCATCAGATGATTGCACGGTGTGTGGTGTGACAGACCCTGAACAAGCAGTGGGTGTTGTTAGATTTGAGCAGTGGAAGCTGAAGAATTATGATTAGAGCTCTGAATATAAATAAAGAGGGAGTAAAGTAAGGATTTAACCGCTGATGCATCAACTTGACGAAATATTGCAGCTGATGGGTATGCATGGTGCAATAATGAAGCAGGGACACAGATCAACATGGGTAGGGCCGGTGAACCTTTACCCATTAGAATCTAAGGAATGCAGTGTAATTCATCGTACTAAACCACACACTGGACCCTGAGCATTTGCATTTCTATCAAAGTAAACCTGCTGAGTAGATATAATGAGGACGAACAAGTGGGATTTCCAGAAATGGTTGAGGCTGCTGTCTACAACTGAAAACACATGTCAGTTATCGTATATCTAGCCATATGACCTCAGAGTCAACATAATATTGTCTGATTCATTCCATACACTTATCTGACTGATGAGTGACAGATCCATGAAGGTGAACATGTTGAACTTGTAAATAAAAGTCAATTATCGCCTGGCGGCAAGTTTTCAATTCCCCTACAGCACTCTTGCAGGCAATTAAGGCATTACACAATTCTGATTCAAAATTGTTAGTTCTAATACACTTATTGACTTATACACTAGTTCCTTTAGATTAAAGCTGGTCATGCACATGAGATAGTTGTTGGGCAAGTTATTCCCCATTCGTTTGGCAGACAGCTATCTTTCCAATCAACCTCATACACATAAACTCTACGTTTGGCTGAGTGTTCATGCGTTTTCAGTGGGAGAGAAGAGAAAGTCCAACTGCCCGATCCTTCCGCCAAAATTGGTGGGTTTGGCTGACAGTCATCTAATGTGTATGATACATTAAATGACACTTTTATAATGATCTAAAATCTACCTCTTGTAAAATCAGAAGCTCAGGCTTTTTCTCAGCCCTTCTTCCATGCTTTTTTTCTTTTTGCTGAATATCTCCCTGTTCAGATTGGCTGAGATGTAAAAACACAAACAAACCCACCTTAAATTTAAGAGAAATGTATCTAGAGAGTTGACTGCCCCATTGTCTAGACTGGTCATGATGAACTTTAACTTCTATTGCTGAAAGGCAAGAGGCCAACCTCTTGGACCCACTATTAGAGAAGAACTTAATCAACCATTTTAGAATTTTGTAGGTATTTTGATTGATCTAAAGAAATAATTCAACCTGCCTGACCTCATCTGATCCTCTTTTACAGACAAATTGACCTGATAGAAAACTACATTGGTTCTAAAGAAATAGAAAAAAGAGAAGAAAGCCCAGAGATGACCATACAGCATTCTACAGAGTCTCTACAACCTGAGGGTATCAACACAACCTCCTCACCAAAACCAATTGAAAATGTTAGAGAGTCATCTACGGTCACTAGGAAAAATACAAAAGCAACCTCAAAACCTCTAAGTGATTCCATCAAGCTACAAAATAAGTCAGCAAAATCATACGTAACCACCCAAAGACCAAATTTTAAGACAAAACCACAGAATGCAATAACTACAAAACCTATACCAGAGCCAACCAAAAAGAGTTCGTCCTTAACAACCTTTAACTACTTGGGAAATAACTATGCGACTGATGAGACGCACGTCCATTCTGTAAGTCTAAAAATGTGACTGCTACAAATTAATTTTCCAATGTTTGATATCAGATTTCAGCTGGTTGTTGCTTATCAGCGTTGGTGAAGCATCTGTTAGGGGTTGAAAACATTAGAATTTTACTTGGTTCAGGATGCTCCAGGAGCATGGGGGTAATCATGATACACGGATGGGGTTGAGGGGAGAGATTATGGGGTTCACGGTGCTGCCTCTTCTTTGGAATGACATCTAAAGATGGTTTCCCGGTAAAAATTAAGACCTAAACCTTAGAGGAATTTATTTATTGTTTTGATTTCTCCTGATGAAAGCCTACAAGGCTTTTCCTCCATTCTGGAACGGAGAGTGCAGGTTCACAAACCACCATAGTCAAATGGGTGATAACATCAATAAGTCTCATCTTTTCCCATAGCATCTATAGAACCTGTATCTATGACACATTAGTCCCTAAATATATAACGCTGATATTTCTCATTAGTACAACTACTACATGGCCACCTAGATATTAAAGTGGCCAACATTAGATTACTTTATTACCAAAGTTAATCAATGTAAAAAGTGTTGTAAATCTTATTTCTTTATTTTTTTAGAACATCAGCAAGCTGTTGATGGATCAGGTATCCTCTTAAAAATATCAGTAGGCTGTTGATAGACGTGTTTTCTTATTATTAATTAGCACTTAACTTATTAACACCACAGTACCTCTGAATCCATGCAACTGCTGTTTATGGATCTTATTATGTCTCTGTGTCTTTCAGCAGTAGAGGAACCTAGGAGCTCTGATAGATATGTTCTGTGTACGTGGTCTGTAAACATGAATCACCTGGTGATATATTCATGTCACCAAACACTGTGACACAGACAAAGAAATACTGAGAGAGCAAATAGTTTCCTAAAATGTAACTGATTGAATGATTGAGGAAGAAAAGTTGAAAATTCCCACATCCGGGAGCAGAACTGATGACTGTGTCATTGGTAAAGGCTTACATCACTGTCATTACTGGGGTCAAAAGGATGGTTATAGGAAGGTAAATGTGGATGTCCACCAAGCCTTGGTTGAAGAACATGGGAATGTGGGCAAAGTTGTACCTGGGCATATTGGGATGTCTAGCTGGATTGACCAATACTGTATATATACTTAATTCAATCAACCCCTTTTCATTGATGTCACAGACAAGATCAGCTTTTGTTGAAATGGAGCCAAGTGTAGAATATTCTATTGACTCAACCACCATAGTATACCATATAGTGCCCCAAAAAATCATACTATCCATGCCAAAGATTCACAAATAACACAACCCAATCAATAGTGACCACCCAAAACAACCCTGTTTATGAAGTGAGGTCCTGACAAGGTGAGCATCTGCTATTAGCCAGATTGGTAACAGTAGCTTTGTAGGGCTTGTCATAGTATTACATGGTCACAATTTATGTTAATAAAGACCACAATCAAATTTTGGTAAAAAAGGCCCCATGACGACTAGTTGATATCACCAATGGGAAGCAGCAAACAAATCTTTAAACTCTTCTAAGTGGACAAACATAGACAACCACTTTGGATTATGTTTTGTATTTTCTGACAACATTGTCAACCCAATCTTCGCATGCACAACTCAAGGATCTTCCAATCAGCCATGTTAAGTCATAGCCAACAAAGGTTTCTTATACTATGAGCCTCTATATGAGAAGTTCTTCCTACTTTTGTCTGGGGGTCAGATAACAGCCTACTGCTCAAAGAATATAAAGCTCATTGTTTAGGCCAGGCTTAAGAGAATGTCTTCAAGAAAGGAATAGTTGGGAAATATATGGGTGTCAAACAATGATACTTAAAAAATATAGAATTTTGAAGAAAGCTTTGGACAACCTCTATGCCTAATCAATGTGTTCTTTACCTTCATATCTCCACAGAAATGTCCAAACCGCATAAGAGATAAGCTCCGGAGCAAGGAGTTCCAAAATATGTTTTTGGAAAAAATTCCAGTTTTACAGTGGAAGAAACATGCTCAAGAGTCAGAATACGAAAGACTTAAGAAATACAGTGGAGCTCAAGGATGGATGGGAGTCACCTGGGAGAGTAAGCTTCTTACTAATTCCATAGACCGTATGTTCTATGTCTACATTTAAAGCATCACAAAGATCTGAAACTGTGATTAAGATGCTCCAAAATTGACATCTACTCTAGTAGTATTTATCAAAGGCCTCACACGTTACTTAAAACTCCCAAATCATAAATTTTGAGGTGATCCTTTACTTCCTAAAGCAATAATCTACCCATGTAACACAAAGTCATGGCAGTCACCCTGATGGAAACTGTTCACCTAATATGTTCTTGTATATATTTCACCAGTAATTAATAAAACTCTGAATCTGCTGAACTCTACGGGTAATGCCTACATGTTTGACACTTGGCGAGAACAGTCACCTTGTATTCGATGCGCCGTGGTGGGCAATGGTGGCATTTTAAATGGATCCGGAATGGGACAAGAGATTGATTCCCACGACTATGTCTTCAGGTATGGTGTAGCTTCATGTGAAAATAATCCAACAAGGAGACCATAAATGATGCCTTTCTCATCTTCTAGTTATTGGCTAATCTTGCAGGATGAATGGCGCCATTACAAAAGGTTTTGAGAAGGACGTTGGCAACCGAACTTCATTTTTTTCTTTCTCTACAAATACATTGATGAACTCGTTATATGCATATGGCAAACATGGATTCAAGGCAGTTCCTAGAACACCGGTAAGATATGCACACGGGTTAGCATTGTTAGCTGTAGTTTGATAATAGGTATCTTAACAACACACTAAAAGAGTCACCCTAAGACTATGTGCCCACGATCCGGATGTAGCAGTGTTTTGAACGCAGCATATTTTCGCCGCTTCCAAAACGCAGGCAAATCTGCATGCCATTCAATGAACCATGCACATTTACAGCATTCAATACATTCTATTGCTTAAATTTCTGTTGCAGAGACTACCAGAGGAATTGACATGCTGTGGTCCTGAAAGATGCACCAGATGTCAGTGTCCACAGGTGTCTGCAGGCGCACATGCACTCATGAAGAGGCCAACTCTGTTACATCTGGAGTGCGTGGCTGAGCAGTGGAATGATGTGATTGTGAATCCAGGAGACACTAAGCTCAGCCTGAGAAATCTGGTCACATTTTGACGTCAGAGCTTGGCACTGTAGTTGAGTTCTCAGGCTCAGCTCAGTGTCTCCTGGATTTATGGCTGAGAGGTTGCATCATTCCACTGCTCAACAATGAAATCCAGATGGAGCTGAGTTGGCCTCTTCGTGGGACAAAATAGATTGTTGTCAGACAGGTGAGGAATACGTTGTTTTATTATTTTTAATTTTGCGGTAATAAATGGGTAAAAGAGGGTGGGCAGTATTTATTTCAAATAAAGGATTTTTTTAATGTGTGTGTCTTTTTTTAATTTTCTCCAATGGGGTTAGTAATGGGGGTGTCTTATAGACGCCTCTGCATTACTAACCCTTGGACTTGATGTCAGCTGACATTACAAAGCTGACATCAACCCCACAAATATTATCCCACTTGCCACAGCACCAGGGCAAGTGAAAAAAGGGAGCCCAGTGGCCGGCGCTCATAGCAAGTGAGCATTTCTACTACTCAGAGCAGGGCTGGAGCCCTGCTGTGTGTGTAGTACAAGCGATCAGAAGATCACAGCTTCCAGTCTCCCATGGAGACTATTAAAGCTAGTAGAAAGTTAAAAAAAGTTTTTTAAAAATTATTAAAAAAATATAAATGTTTAAATCTCCCCCCTTTTACCCCATTCAAAGTAAAACAATAAAAAAGAATACACGTATTTGTTATCGCCGCGTTCAGAATCATCTGATCTATCAATATTAAAAAAAAAAAATTCAATCTGTAAACGGTGTAACAAAAAAAAAATCATATTGCCAGAATTACGGGGGTTTTTTGGTCACCGCAACATTTCATTAAAATACAATAACGGGAGATCAAAATATCTTATCTACACCAAAATGGTATCAATAAAAACATAATCTCGGCACACAAAAAATAAGCCTTCACCCAGCCCCAGGTCATGAAAAATCTCGACTTTTTTTTTTACGAACTTTGAATTTGTTTTTCACCTCTTAACTAAAAATGAACCTAGACATGTTTATTATCTATATCTACGATCTCGTAATGACCTGGAGATTCATAATGGCAGGTCAGGTTTAGCATTTAGTGAATGTCAGGAAGACCACTTTTCAGTTCCAGTTCAGTTTATCAACTTGCATTTGCAACTCTCTGGTGCCCCACTTACCCTCAGGTCATTCAGGGTACTACACCTAGGATAAGTCGTCATCGGAGAGGCTGCCCTGTCACGTACTGTTATCGGGGCACTCTGCAGTGATGACGGTATATATCCCCAGTCCCAGGCTGGGAGTACATATATTATCCTCCGGTCTGTCACTGCCAGGATCCCTTAATAACACCAAAACGCTATGCTGCCACCAGTTCCTCTTTAGATATAAGCTGGTCCGTTACCAGGTCGAAATTGGGTCAGAAACCAACCCCAGGTAGCGTGAATTTGGCCGGAGTACGTGTCGGTTCGATCATAGAGCAAAAAGAATGAAGCTAGCAAATTTATACGTTTACCCTAGAAAAAATAGGCAGTGTTTACAAAAGTTACAAAAGATATTACAAATGAGACAAAATACAAATATGTGCAAACAGTTATAAAAATAAAAGGAATAAAAATGAGAAACTTACTAATTCTCAGTTACAGGTATTATGTGTCGATAAATGGGTGGAGTGTTCCCAAACGAGTGATTCAGTACCCTAGCATGGTGTTCTTAGCTGGTTCTCTGGCTCTGAATGCGTCCCAAAATGGACATTCTTGTTTTATGGTTCGGCCATAAACTTAGGGACTCCCACTTTGGCTGACCTCACATGAGGGCTGTTTCCTTGGAGATACACCTATTTTGAAAGTTATTGAAAACTCCTTTTTTCCATATCTTTGGTCCAGAAGCTCACAGGCCAACGATATTGGCAATATTTTTACCCCTGTGATTTTATCGTTCTTTAGAGTCCAAACATGGTATGTCTGTGATTTACTGGTGATTGTATCAGAAAACTCGGCACTCAACTTAATGTGATCAAGGAAAAATTTTAATGTTGTCTACAATGTAGTAACAAAAAAATGTTTTGGTCACTATTGGACCTTCATCAGTAACCGTTCACTTGTATAGGTAATGTCCTGTGGACACAAGTAGCCTGTGGCAAGTTGCACTAAAATACTGTACCAAGTACATAAGGATCAGGTTATAGTTAGTAGTTGGTTGTAGTGTTCCAACCCCTTGAGTGGTATAAATGCGGATCTTGGATCCTATAGGGAATGTGTGGCCCTGGCGCGGCATCCACCGGTGGTCATTGCTCATGTTAAAGGGTTGATTGTGACTTGTAGGATCGCTACTTCCAACAGGTGGCGCTATAGAGTTCAAGTCCTCTTTTTCTCTGAAGAGGCAATTTGCATATTAAATTTCCCAGAGGACCATTGCACGGCGACTAAGCCTCCTTACCTTCACAAGCCAGAGCTGGTATGTCACTCTCCACAAGAAGTAACCTTACCGCTTATTTGAAATAAACACTCACCACCCTCTTTTACCCATTTATTACTGTAAGATTAAAAATAATAAAATACTATATTCTTCACTTGTCCGATGACAATCCATTTGTTCCATGAAGAGGCCAACTCAGGTACATCTTGATTGAATGGCTGAGTGGTGGCATGATGCGACCATTCAGCCATGATGCGACCATTCAGCCATGATTCCAGCAGACACTGAGCATTTTTTTATTTTGTTTATTTGTTGCACAGCTGCCAACGGACGAATACTCTCATTATTGTACGTCTGATCTCGCTGCCATCAGCGAGACCAGGCGTAGAATGATGTGAGTAGTACTTTCATCAGTCAGAGCTTGTGACCATCGGTAACCTTTTTACTGCCTGTCACAGCTGATGACTCACATGCTGTCATCTGTATGACAGTGAGGGAACCGCAGTGCTCTGACCGGCGGTAAACTTACCGCCGATCAGAGATGGTGTTTCTCGCACTGTCACACAGATGACAGCATGGGAAATGCTGAATGTTTGGGCTGCCAAACCCAAACAGTAACATGGACTTCAGGGAGAAGTCCTTGTTCGGGTTCTGTGCACGGACACTAGGTGTTCGGTACGGACCTCAAACTTTACTATTTGAGCTCGCCCTCCCTAGTTCCCTCATGCAAACCACATTATATAATTAACTATACTAGACGACTTTGCTCTGCCCACTAGGATTTCTGTGATCCCTGTGATTAATGTGATCCCTATTGAAATACTTATTTTGTAGCATATTTTACTGTGTGTGGTATACCGTCCATGAGAAAAGGGGAGAACTTTGTCTCAGATGGTGTCCAACTGTGACGAAAGGAGCATATGATATTAAAATAGGCATGGGGAACCACTAATGGAGTAGTACTAGTAAAGTATTGTAAGCAGGGGTGGAACCTTAGGTTATGCAGAAGTTGCAGTAACAGCCGACCAAGCTATCACAATCAGACACATTTGTGGGGACAATACTTCAAGTTATACCTCTAAATGTTACTATGGGCCCCACTTGTGTGCATAACCAGAAGTGGTATAGCGTGTGTTGCCAGGATATTCAAAGACTTATGTCTGAAAATTCTGATCACAGAATGAGGGCTTGTCATATGGACCCATCTGTCCACTCTCATCACTAATTTGGAGAGAGTGTCACTTGAGTTCTCCGTGGAGCCACTCAGTAAATATTGTGGTTTACTTGTCATTCAACTATAAACCTTATTATCCACAGGAAACACGCTATGTCGTTTTACCAGATCACAACAGAGACTATTTAATAGTGTTAGGAGCTCTCACCAACAGCATCATCGATAAAGGAAGAGACAAAGGAAGAGAGTAAGTACAGTAATTTTAATAATGTACAACTGGATTTCCTGTAAGTGGAGCAGACATTTTAAATGCTTCACATTACTTATCCCTAATTTCAGTCTGTGTTATACTCCAGAGTTGCATTCATTCACAACTGTGGAGTCTTCAGAGCTGAAATCTTCCCAGGCATGTCACCCTATTCTAGTGACCATTTAGGAAAATCTAACCTTTCAATTACAACATTTTAGCTCAGACAAGAGGTTAGATGTTGAGTTTTGGTGCAGTCTGGTAACAACCTTGCTGATTGTTTCTAATAAAGAATCTGAAAATGACACCAATATCAATGCCAAACCACAGACATAGAAAGAAATTGAGCCCAGATGCCCCAGTATAGTATTCCCTGCACTGTCTATACAGCTCAATGTAGAAGTGGCCATGTTTGATTCTTTTCTGTGGCTCATTGGTTAGCACGTTACTCTGCCCTGGGTTCAAGTCCCACCAAGGAGTTTGTGTGGGTTTCTCCCACAGTAGGACACACCGATAGTGAATTTAGATTGTGAGCCCCAATGAGGACAGTGCCGATGTCTGTAAAGTGCTGTGGAACTTCTTGTTGATTTTACCTCTCCATTTGACTATATTAATAGTGGAACTATCAGGATTTGGTAAAAGGGGGTCATCATTCTCCCGAGAGGTAAAATCCTGCAGGAGGAGCCTAATATCAAGTAAGAAATTAGAAAAAATTGTAGTGACAGGGGGCCAAGGTGCAAACCACCTAAATGTAATTAAACCTCACTAAAAGATGTTTTTTTTATTACTGTAGTTATTTATTAAAAATGAAGAAACAACAGAAAAGATAAAAATAGAGGGATTTTCTCCCATCATGCATTTATTATAACCATAGTTTAACCCCCTTCTTTTTTATGTCTATAGCCCTGCCAAATATTTTGGGACGAACCTGACAACAGAACATTTTAAGATCCTGCACCCTGACTTTATGCGTTACTTAAGAAACAGGTGGGTTCTTTACCTTCACTCACTATAAATACGTATATGCATAAATGTGAATATAAGTACAGGGGGGAAAAAGTATTTGATACTCTGCCGATTTTGCAAGTTTTCCTACATACAAAGAAAGGAAAGGTCTGTAATGTTTATCGCAGGTACACTTCTACTGTGAGAGACAAAATCTTTAAAAAAAACACATTGTATGATTTTTACATCATTAATTGCATTTTACTGCTTTAAATAAGTACCGTATATACTCGAGTATAAGCCGACCCGAGTATAAGCCAAGGCACCTAATTTTGCCATGGAAAACTGGGTAAGCTTATTGACTCGAGTATCAGCCTGGTATGCATGGTCTCCTCATCCTCCGTCCTCCCCATGTTGCATGCATGGCTCCTCCATCTTCCCCCTGTTGTATGCATGGCTCCTCAGTCTTACCCTTGTTGTATGCATGGCTCCTCTGTCCTCCCCCTGTTGTATGCATGGCTCCTCCATCTTCCCCCTGTTGTATGCATGGCTCCTCAGTCCTACCCTTGTTGTATGCATGGCTCCTCTGTCCTCCCCCTGTTGTATGCATGGCTCCTCCATCTTCCCCCTGTTGTATGCATGGCTCCTCCATCATCCCCCTGTTGTATGCATGGCTCCTCTGTCCTCCCCCTGTTGTATGCATGGCTCCTCCGTCCTACCCTTGTTGTATGCATGGCTCCTCTGTCCTCCCCCTGTTGTATGCATGGCTCCTCCATCTTCCCCCTGTTGTATGCATGGCTCCTCCTCCATCTTCCCCCTGTTGTATGCATGGCTCCTCCATCCTCCCCCCTGTTGTATGCATGGCTTCTCCATCCTCCCCCTGTTGTGTGCATGGCTCCTCCGTCCTCCCCTTGTTGTATGAATGGTTCCGCTCGGCTCCCCCTGTTCTCCTCACCCTGCTCGCGCTGTCACTGCACATCTCTACATCTCTCTGTTGTCCTGGGACTGACAGCTTCTTCCTGTGTTCAGTTGTCACGTGGCACCGCTCATTAAAGTAATGAATATGCGCTCCACGCCTATGGGAGTGGAGACGTGTCCATATTCATTACTTTAATGAGTGGTACCACGTGACCGCTGAACACAGGAAGAAGCTTCTGTTCCGGGACAACAGAGAGATGCAGGGAGGACTTGCAGCGATCACGTGAGGAGTGCGTGAGTATGATGTGACAGCCGCCGGCTCCTGCCGCTCCCCCTCACCCACCGACCTCTTGGGACAATGACTCGTGTATAAGCCGAGGGGGGGCGTTTTCAGCACAAAAAAAAGTGCTGAAAGTCTCAGCTTATACACGAGAATATACGGTGTTTGATACATAGAAAAACAGAACTTAATATTTGGTACAGAAACCTTGGTTTGCAATTACAGAGATCAGACGTTTCCTGTAGTTCTTGACCAAGTCTGCACACACTGCAGCAGGGATTTTGGCCCACACCTCTATACAGGTCTTCCCCAGATCTTTCAGGTTTCAGGGCTGTCTCTGGGCAACATTGAGTTTCAGCTCCCTCCAAAATGTTCTATTGGGTTGAGGTCTAGGCCACGCCAGGACCTTGAAATGCTTATTACAGAGCCACTGCTTAGTTGCCCTGTGTGTTTCAGGTTATTATTATGCTGGAAGACCCAGCCACAACCATCTTCAATGCTCTTACTGAGGGAAGGAGGTTGTTGGCCAAAATCTCACCATACATTACCCCATCCATCCTCCCTTCAATATTGTGCAGTTGTCCTATCCCCTTTGCAGAAAAGCACCCCCAAAGTATGCTGTTTCCTCGACCATGCTTCACAGTTGAGACGGTGTTCTTGTGGTTGTACTCATCCGTCTTCTTCCTGCAAACACAATGAGTGGAGCTGATACCAAAAGATTCTATTATGTTCTCCTCTGACCACATAACCTTCTCCCATGTCTCCTCTGGATCATCCAAATGGTCATTGGCGAACTTCAAATGGGCCTGGACATGTGCTGGCGTGAACAGGGGGACCTTGAGTACCCTGCAGGATTTTAATCCACAAAAGCGTAGTGTGTTACTAATGGTAATGTTTGACACTGTAGTCTCAGCTCTCTTCAGGTCATTGGCCAGGTCCTCACATGTAGCTCTGGGCTGATTCCTGATCTTTCTCAGAATCATCCTTACCCCACAAGGCGAGATCTTGCATGGAGCCCCAGACCGAGCAAAGTTGACAGTCATCTTGTGCTTCTTCCATTTTCTAATAATTGTGCCAACAGTTCTTGCCTTCTCACCAAGCTTCTTTTTTATTGTCTTGTAGCCCATCCCAGCCTTGTGCAGGTCTATAATTTTGTCCCTGGTGTCCTTAGATAGTTCTTTGGTTTTGGCCATGGTGGAGAGGTTAGAGTGTGATTAATTTAGTGTGTGGACAAGTGTCCTTTATACAGATAACAAGTTCAAATAGGTACAGTTAATACAGGTAATGAGTGCAGAGTAGGAGGTCTTCTTAATGAAAAATTAACAGTTCTGTGAGAGACAGATTTCTTGCTGGTTGGTATGTGATGAAATACTTAATTTAAGTTGAATTTTGTTACATGGCATATTTAAAAATCATACAATGTGATTTATATACATACATATATACATACAGTGGGTACGGAAAGTATTCAGGCCCATTTAAATTTTTCACTTTTTGTTTCATTGCAGCCATTTGGTAAATTTAAAAAAGTTCATTTTTTTCACATTAATGTACACTCTGCACCCCATCTTGACTGAAAAAAACAGAAATTTAGAAATTTTTGCAAATTTATTAATAAAGAATAACAGAAATATCACATGGTCATAAGTATTCAGACCCTTTGCTCAGACACCCATATTTAAGTCACATGCTGTCCATTTCCTTGTGATCCTCCTTGTAATGGTTCTACTCCTTCATTGGAGTCCAGCTGTGTTTAATTAAACTGATAGGACTTGATTTGGAAAGGTACACACCTGTCTATATAAGACCTCACAGCTCACAGTGCATGTTAGACCAAATGAGAATCATGAGGTCAAAAGAACTGGCCATGAAGCTCAGAGACAGAATTGTGGCAAGGCGCAGATCTGGCCAAGGTTACAACAGTATTTCTGCAGTATTCAAGGTTCCTAAGAGCACAGTGGCCTCCATAATCCTTAAATGGAAGAAGTTTGGGACCACCAGAAGTCTTCCTAGACCTGGCCGTCCAGCCAAACTGAGCCGTCGTGGGAGAAGAGCTTTGTTGAGAGAGGTAAATAAGAACCCCAAGACCACTGTGGCTGAGCTCCAGAGGTGCAGTAGGGAGATGGGAGAAAGTTCCACAAAGTCAACTATCACTGCAGCCCTCCAGCAGTCGAGCATTTATGGCCCGATGGAAGCCTCTCCTCATTGCAAGACATATGAAAGCCCGCATAGAGTTTGGTAAAAACACATGAAGGACTCCCAGACTATGAGAAATAAGATTCTCTGTTATGATGAGATGAAGATAGACCTTTTTGGTGATAATTCTAAACTGTATGTGTGGAGAAAACCAGGCACTGCTAGTCACCTGCCCAATACAATCCCAACAGTGAAACAGGGTGGTGGCAGCATCATGCTACGGGGGTGTTTTTCAGCTGCAGGGACAGGACGACTGGTTGTCATTGAAGGAAACATGAATGCTGCCAAGTACAGAGATATTCTGGATGAAAACCTCTTCCAGAGTGCTCTGAACCTCAGACTTGGCTGAAGGATCACCTTCCAACAAGACAATGACCCTAAGCACACAGATGAAATAACAAATGAGTGGCTTCAGAACAACTGTGACCATTCTTGACTGGCCCAGCTAGAGCCCTGACCTAAACCCAATTGATCATATCTGGAGAGACCTGAAATTGGCTGTCCACCAAATTTGCCATCCAACCCGACGGAACTGGAGAGAATCAGCAAGGAAGAATGAAAGATGATCCCCAAATCCAGGTGTGAAAAACTTGTTGCATCATTCCCAAGAAGACTCGTGGCTGTACTAGCTCAAAAGGTGCTTCTGCTCAATACTGAGCAAAGGGTCTGAATACTTATGTCCATGTGATATTTCAGTTTTGCTTTTTTAATAAATTTGCAAAAATTACTACATTTCTGTTTTTTTCAGTCAAGATGGGGTGCCGAGAGTACATTAATGAGAAAAAATTAACTTTTTTAAATTTTACCAAATGGCTGCAATAAAACAAAGAGTGAAAAATGTAAAGGGGTCTGAATACTTTCCGTACCCACTGTACACACATTATATACAGTGGGGCAAAAAAGTATTTAGTCAGTCAGCAATAGTGCAAGTTCCACCACTCAAAAAGATGAGAGGCGTCTGTAATTTACATCATAGGTAGACCTCAACTATGGGAGACAAACTGAGAAAAAAAAATCCAGAAAATCACATTGTCTGTTTTTTTAACATTTTATTTGCATATTATGGTGGAAAATAAGTATTTGGTCAAAAACAAACAATCAAGATTTCTGGCTCTCACAGACCTGTAACTTCTTTAAGAGTCTCCTCTTTCCTCCACTCATTACCTGTAGTAATGGCACCTGTTTAAACTTGTTATCAGTATAAAAAGACACCTGTGCACACCCTCAAACAGTCTGACTCCAAACTCCACTATGGTGAAGACCAAAGAGCGGTCAAAGGACACCAGAAACAAAATTGTAGCCCTGCACCAGGCTGGGAAGACTGAATCTGCAATAGCCAACCAGCTTGGAGTGAAGAAATCAACAGTGGGAGCAATAATTAGAAAATGGAAGACATACAAGACCACTGATAATCTCCCTCGATCTGGGGCTCCACGCAAAATCCCACCCCGTGGGGTCAGAATGATCACAAGAACGGTGAGCAAAAATCCCAGAACCACGCGGGGGGACCTAGTGAATGAACTGCAGAGAGCTGGGACCAATGTAACAAGGCCTACCATAAGTAACACACTACGCCACCATGGACTCAGATTCTGCAGTGCCAGACGTGTCCCACTGCTTAAGCCAGTACATGTCCGGGCCCGTCTGAAGTTTGCTAGAGAGCATTTGGATGATCCAGAGGAGTTTTGGGAGAATGTTCTATGGTCTGATGAAACCAAACTGGAACTGTTTGGTAGAAACACAACTTGTCGTGTTTGGAGGAAAAAGAATACTGAGTTGCATCCATCAAACACCATACCTACTGTAAAGCATGGTGGTGGAAACATCATGCTTTGGGGCTGTTTCTCTGCAAAAGGGCCAGGACGACTGATCCGGGTACATGAAAGAATGAATGGGGTCATGTATCGTGAGATTTTGAGTGCAAACCTCCTTCCATCAGCAAGGGCATTGAAGATGAAACGTGGCTGGGTCTTTCAACATGACAATGATCCAAAGCACACCGCCAGGGCAATGAAGGAGTGGCTTCGTAAGAAGCATTTCAAGGTCCTGGAGTGGCCTAGCCAGTCTCCAGATCTCAACCCTATAGAAAACCTTTGGAGGGAGTTGAAAGTCCGTGTTGCCAAGCGAAAAGCCAAAAACATCACTGCTCTAGAGGAGATCTGCATGGAGGAATGGGCCAACATACCAACAACAGTATGTGGCAACCTTGTGAAGACTTACAGAAAACGTTTGACCTCTGTCATTGCCAACAAAGGATATATTACAAAGTATTGAGATGAAATTTTGTTTCTGACCAAATACTTATTTTTCACCATAATATGCAAATAAAATGTTAAAAAAACAGACAATGTGATTTTCTGGATTTTTTTTCTCAGTTTGTCTCCCATAGTTGAGGTCTACCTATGATGTAAATTACAGACGCCTCTCATCTTTTTAAGTGGTGGAACTTGCACTATTGCTGACTGACTAAATACTTTTTTGCCCCACTGTACATATACATAATGTAAATATTTCAGTATCTCTATTACTATACTGACCTATACAAGAAAGTGGCAAGATAATTTTTATAGCTAAATTAATGTCATAAACCCCCCACCCAAAAAAAAAGAAAAACAGCAAAAATTACGGTGATGTAGACAGAAAACTAAAAAAGTGAATGCTCTGGAAAAAAGGGAGGAAAAGACAAGTGAAACAATGAAAAATGGAAAAGAACTTGAGCTCTATCTACTATATAATTGTCTAAGTCTAAGGGTCACTTCCGTCTTTCTGTCTGTCTGTCCTTCTGTCTGTCACGGATATTCATTGGTCGCCGCCTCTGTCTGTCATGGAAATCCAAGTCTCTGCATTATTCCCAAGAAGACTTATGGCTGTACTATCTCAAAAAGATGCTTCTACTCAATACTGAGCAAAGGGTCTGAATACTTATGACCATGTGATATTTCAGTTTTTATTTTTTAATAAATTTGCAAAAAATTCTATATTTCTGGGTTTTTTTCAGTTAAGATGGGGTGCAGAGTGTACATTAATGACAAAAAATGAACTTTTTTGAATTTACCAAAGGGCTGCAATGAAACAAAGAGTGAAAAATTTAAAGGGGTATGAATATTTTCCGTACCCACTGTATATACGTGCACACAAACATACATACATATACAGTGCCCTAAGAAAGCTTTCATACCCCGTGAACTTTTCTTTATTTTTCACGATGCTTTCACAAAATCTAATGTATTTTATTTTGATTTTATATGATATACCAACACAAAGTAGTAAGTATTTCTGAAGTTTAAAAAAAAATCTCCATGGTTTTCTGTTAAAAAATATATCTGAAAATTTGGAAATGCATTTGTATTCAGTATTTTTGGCTATGTTAGAACTTTTTTGGGCTAAATGCAAAACATTATGTGTGGCTGAAAATTAACACTGTACATCCCCCTAAAACCACCATCCTCACTGTCAGACATGGCGGCAGCAGCTTCATGCTGTGGGGATGCTTTTCGTCAGCAGGGACAGGGAAGCTGGTCAGAGGTGATGGGAAGATGGATGAATGTACAGGTGCTTTTGACCAAATTAAAATATCATCAAAAAGTTAATTTATTTCAGTTCTTCAATACAAAAAGTGAAACTCATATTATATAGAGCCATTACAGAGTGATCTATTTCAAGTGTTTATTTCTGTTAATGTTGATGATTATGGCTTACATATAATATATAACTTTCACCTTTTGTATTGAAGAACTGAAATAAAATAACTTTTTGATGTTATTCTAATTTTGTGAGAAGCACCTGTAAACACAGAACAATCCAGGAGGAAAACTTGTTAGAGGCTGCAAAAGGCTTGAGACTGGGGAGTAGGATCACCTTCTAGCAGGACAACAACCTGAACCCCTTTCTGACCATTCTGCAACCCTTTTCTGCAATAATGGCTGATCAAAAGAACATATCTGCATCAAAATGGTATAATTAAAAACGTCAGCTCGGCACGCAAAAAATAAGCCCTCACTTGACCCCAGATCACCACTTAAATAAAAAATAACCTAAACATGTTTAGTGTCTATGAACTCGTAATGACCTGGAGAATCAAAATGGCAGGTTAGTTTTAGCATTTACTGAACCTAGCAAAAAAGCCAAACAAAAAACAAGTGTGGGATTGCACTTTTTTGCAATTTCACCACACTTGGAATTTTTTTCCTGTTTTCTAGTACATGACATGCTAAAACCAATGATGGTTTTCAAAAGTACAGCTCGTCACACAAAAAATAAGCCTTCACATGGCCATATTGACGGAAAAATAAAAAAGTTATGGCTCTGGGAAGGAGGGGATCGAAAAACGAAAAAACAAAAATACCCTGGGTCATGAAGGGGTTAAACATATTGCCAGAGCTACAATGGATGGTTTAGATCAAATCATTTTCATATGTGTGAATGGCCTAGTCACAGTCCAGACCTGAATCCCATTGAGAATCTGTGGCAAGACTTGAAAATTGCAGTTCACAAACACATCCATCCAACCTCAAGTTAGTTTGCAAAGAAGAATAGGGAAATATTTCAGCCATTAAATAAGGAAAACTTGTAGAGACAGACCCCAAAAAAACTTGCAGCAGTAATGTCAGCAAAAGGTGGTCCTACAAAGTATTGACTCAGGGAAGCTGAATACAAATGCACATCACTATTTTCAGATTTATATTTTTTAAATATTTAGAAAACCATGTATAATTTCCTTTAGATTTCACAAATACCTGCTACTTTGTGTTTGTATATCACACAAAATCCAAATAATATACTGTGCAGACACAGGGTCAGTGGGTGCTCTAGTCCACTAGCCGAAAACTGCTCTCCTTTTACCGTGCCCCTAATACTACTCAGACAACACAGGGTGAGGGTAAAACAGCATGGCCACAGTTTATTGAACCACAAAACAGGCAAATAGCACATAGAACAGTCCCAACACAATATCCAAGATGGTGCAAATTTACAGAGTCTCACCTTTCCTCTGACTCATAAGAGCAGCTCTGATTCAGAGTTTACAGGGCCGACTACCCCACCTGTGGCACACACAGAGAGGAGGTAAAGATGACAATTCAATGAGGTGCAACGCCAGATGACCGGAAGGTCACATCCTGGCTTCTCCGAACATTTTCATGGAGCCAGGTGACCAGTGGGTCCCAATCCTGGCTTTCACAAACATATCCATGGGGCTCAGGTGACCGGTGGTTCCAAATTCTGACTACTCCAAATGTATCCATGGGTTCAGTGATGGTTAATGGAGCAGATCTGTATTTTTCCAGTCTAGACCGTGGCCACCAAAGCTGGCATCCTCTAGAATGACAAATCTGTGTCCCTCGTGATGGAGCCATGATGTCTTGACTGCTGTCTTGTGAAGAGTCTCTGGTTCTTTTGGTCTCTTGGCTGTCTGGATGACTGTATGTATATATGGTTATAATCTCACAGAGGCATATATCCCCTTTTTATAGTCAAGCACTGTTCATCAAGCCATCATGCACAGGTAAAGGGGAAGAATGGTGATGAGATCAACTTGCATTGCTTAATTATTTAATCTATTTGCATAGTTTTTCCTCCTCTGTTTTGCAAGTCAACAAACTAACTGGCATGGACAATGTGTGATCAACATATCAGCAAACATAATGGTTCAATTATCCTACGTCTCTGTCATCCAGGATAACTGCACTATATGTTCCAACAAATATCAACTTAAAGATCAATATTATAGGTTTATACAAACAAAAGTATATGTTTTCTTGACCAACCAAAGAACAACACATAAATTCAGAAGTCAACATATAGATAACAGTTTATTCCTCCTGGCTTACTGAAAATAATCTGTAAATTAAGATAAAATGCTGTGTCATCACATATACATTTAAGTTTGTAGGTGTAACA
Organism: Ranitomeya imitator; assembly: GCF_032444005.1. Lineage (NCBI taxonomy): Eukaryota > Metazoa > Chordata > Amphibia > Anura > Dendrobatidae > Ranitomeya > Ranitomeya imitator. The sequence goes on along the minus strand of NC_091283.1, from coordinate 416,997,211 downwards.
TGAAAAAAAAATGTGGAAAAGTTCAAGTCCAACCGTGCCATAGTCTCTGTCTTTAGCTTGTCGTATTACTTATCATCCTGCAAGTCAAGATCGTAGTATGCTTTCTGCGGTTCCCCAGTAAGGTATGGCGCTAGGACCTCAGCCCATTGCTCTGGGGACAGTTTCTCCCTGTCTGTCACTCCCATAAATACAGTCAGTAAAGCCTCAACATTGTCCTCTAGAGTCAACCTCTGTAAGGCCTCCAATACTGTTCACCTCACTTGGATGATACCTTCACTTTGGCTGGCAGGTCATGCCATCTCCCTGGCCTGGACAGTTTCTGCTAAGAGAGCTATCTCCTGCTGCAACTTTAACTCCTGCTGCTGCTGTTGAATCTGCTGGATAAGAAGTTTTAGTCTTTTGTTGTTTCTGCTTCTGCGGCAACTGCGGATTGGCCCTGACCAGTTGCTTAACAAGCTCCTCCATGCTTTCTAACTGTGTTCACAATGTTAATCAGGACATTCAATCTTTACCCTGCAATCGCCTGTGTTACTTCATGCCCGTATTCTCCACCAATTGCAGGGATTCAGTAGGCATTAGGCAGGGTTCACACAGGCACTAGAGTCTTGTGTCAAAACAATGTAATGTTTATTTCTACTGGATGTCCAGTAGCAAAACAAAACCATAAGCACAAAATCCCTAGCCTTGACAAGGTGCTATCAAATCAAGATAGAAAACACAAAAAAGAACAGTAAAACCAAAAACACTCTGTTGCAAAAAAAATCACAGTGGACAGCAAGTGCTAGTAAAAAGATGGAAAAAACAGGGTATTTGGTTGATACCTTTTTTGCAAAAAATGTATATTAAGCCGCTCTACCAAACATCAAGGTATACCCATATCAGAGCAGTCCTAACTAATGTATGTTATCCCTATCTGATGTATTTAAAACCTGGTCATAATTGTTTTCTTGTGTCCACAAGATTGGGGAGGCCTCCACCCCTCTTTTATTGAGCTGTGCGCACAGAAGCCGTTCTGTCCAGCGTGTCCACATGGACATTCCTTTTCTGAATCCTGCTCATACAGGTGTTGTACATATGACCAGGTTTTAAATACATCAGATAGGGATTACATACATTAGGTAGGACTGCTTTGATATGGGTATACCTTGACATTTGGTAGAACGGCTTAATAAACATTTTTTGCAAAAAACGTATCAACCAAATACCCTGTTTTTTCCATCTTTTTACTAGCACTTGCTGTCCACTGTGATTTTTTTGCAACAGAGTGTTTTTGGTTTTACTGTGCTTTTTTGTGTTTTCAAGTCTCTTGGTGGTGTGAACATGTCTCTATGGGCTTGTGCACTATGGGCACAGCTCATGTGTTCTGGTATTACAAATCAAGATAGACCCTGGCAACTCGCACATGGCTGAGCTAGTCCCAGTTCGGTCAAACACAACAGTTATTGTCCACAGCAACGACTGATACTTGCTGTCTGGTGCATATGGCCTGTTCAGTCTCTTCTCAGAGAGAGATTCTGACTTGTCTCTCTAACTCTTATCCAATCCACTCTGGTAGGTCTCCCCCAGCTGTTTGACTAAGGTAATCACCTAGCCTGGTTATATGCAGAGACAGCTAGGTTCACCTAATCAAAGCCTGTGAACTATGATTTGACCCTAACCTACCTGCTATATAAATAAATAAATATATATATATACAGTTAGGGCCAGAAATATTTGGACAGTGACACAAGTTTTGTTATTTTAGCTGTTTACAAAAACATGTTCAGAAATACAATTAAATATATAATATGGGCTGAAAGTGCACACTCCCAGCTGCAATATGATAGTTTCCACATCCAAATCGGAGAAAGGGTTTAGGAATCATAGCTCTGTAATGCATAGCGTCCTCTTTTTCAAGGGACCAAAAGTAATTGGACAATGGACTCTAAGGGCTGCAATTAACTCTGAAGGCATCTCCCTCGTTAACCTGTAATCAATGAAGTAGTTAAAATGTCAGGGGTGGATTCCAGGTGTGTGGTTTTGCATTTGGAAGCTGTTGCTGTGAGCAGACAACATGCGGTCAAAGGAACTCTCAATTGAGGTGAAGCAGAACATCCTGAGGCTGAAAAAAAAGAAAAAATCCATCAGAGAGATAGCAGACATGCTTGGAGTAGCAAAATCAACAGTTGGGTACATTCTGAGAAAAAAGGAATTGACTGGTGAGCTTGGGAACTCAAAAAGGCCTGGGCGTCCACGGATGACAACAGTGGTGGATGATCGCCGCATACTTAATTTGGTGAAGAAGAACCCGTTCACAACATCAACTGAAGTCCAGAACACTCTCAGTGAAGTAGGTGTATCTGTCTCTAAGTCAACAGTAAAAAGAAGACTCCATGACAGTAAATACAAAGGGTTCACATCTAGATGCAAACCATTCATCAATACCAAAAATAGACAGGCCAGAGTTAAATTTGCAGAAAAACACCTCAAGAAGCCAGCTCAGTTCTGGAAAAGTATTCTATGGACAGATGAGACAAAGATCAACCTGTACCAGAATGATGGGAAGAAAAAAGTTTGGAGAAGAAAGGGAACGGCACATGATCCAAGGCACACCACATCCTCTGTAAAACATGGTGGAGGCAACGTGATGGCATGGGCATGCATGGCTTTCAATGGCACTGGGTCACTTGTGTTTATTGATGACATAAGAGCAGACAAGAGTAGCCGGATTAATTCTGAAGTGTACTGGGATATACTTTCAGCCCAGATTCAGCCAAATGCTGCAAAGTTGATTGGACGGCGCTTCATTGTACAGATGGACAATGACCCCAAGCATACATCCAAAGCTACCCAGGAGTTCATGAGTGCCAAAAAGTGGAACATTCTGCAATGGCCAAGTCAATCTCCAGATCTAAACCCAATTGAGCATGCATTTCACTTGCTCAAATCCAGACTTAAGACGGAAAGACCCACAAACAAGCAAGACCTGGAGGCTGCGGCTGTAAAGGCCTGGCAAAGCATTAAGAAGGAGGAAACCCAGCGTTTGGTGATGTCCATGGGTTCCAGACTTAAGGCAGTGATTGCCTCCAAAGGATTTGCAACAAAATATTGAAAATAAAAATATTTTGTTTGGGTTATGTTTATTTGTCCAATTACTTTTGACCTCCTAAAATGTGGAGTGTTTGTAAAGAAATGTGTACAATTCCTACATTTTCTATCAGATATTTTTGTTCAACCCTTCAAATTAAACGTTACAATCTGCACTTGAATTCTGTTGTAGAGGTTTCATTTCAAATCCAATGTGGTGGCAGGCAGAGCCCAACTCGCGAAAATTGTGTCACTGTCCAAATATTTCTGGCCCTAACTGTATATTACACCAACAGACACAGACAGAAGAGGGACCCTCTACAAGTGCAATACATGGGCCCTTTGAAGTCCAATTACTTATCAAAATGAAAAATTACACCTGCCTTAGATGTGGAAATTGGTGCCCCTACACCTTGGGCCCCTGTGCGGTTGCACAGTTTGCACCAATGATATGCACAAACTTTTAGCAATAAACTAAAGACGCAGGAACAACGCAGATAGCACAGCATCGCTAATAAAATAAGTGGATTTTCCATATTTAGCCACAAAAAGTCACTTTTACTGACTACTGCATTCTTAGAATGATTCACCTTTTCATAGCAAGCATTTTTAGTATTTACTGTAGTAGCTATTCTGACTCTTCAAGGCAGTATGAGTCTCTAAATCCTTAGCCATCAATCCCTTAGATAACTGTATGATTGTTGTACTCACATGCCAGGCGTCCTCAGATAGTGCCAACTCAGCTAGCAGTGACTTGTAATAAGAGTCCAGGAGAAACAAAGTTGACATTCTCTGAAATCTTGTATTAAGCACAATGCAGCAGGTGGAAAGTGTAATCCCAAACAGAGAAGCATACATGTGCATCCAAAGATGGCTACAGCAAACTGATAATGAAGAAGGGAGGAGCAAGGGCTAACATGATCAACTACAGGAGAGACAAAAGGACACACTTCAGAAGGCAAGCTGTTGTGAATTCTGTTGTCGAACTCCCTCCTGTGGTCGTGAATGGTACTTCGGCGAGTTCTGTCTATGGGCTCCCTCTGGTGGCTATGAGTGAAGCTGCTGCTTCTGAGGTTCCTTACACAGGTGACGTGGTTTGTCCTTTGGTTGGCTGCTCTATTTAACTTCTCTCAGATCGTTACTCCATGCCAGCGGTCAATGTTTTTACATTGGTTCAGTTCGCTCCTGGATCTCTCTGGTGACCTGCCTTCTCCTGCAGAAGCTAAGTTCCTGATAGTCATTATTTGTTCACTGTTTTCTTGTCCAGCTGGTTATCATGATTTTGTCTTGCTAGCTGGAAGCTCTGGGATGCAGAGTGGCCCCTCCGCACCGTGAGTCGGTGCGGAGGTCTTTTTTGCACACTCTGCGTGGTCTTTTGTAGGTTTTTGTGCTGATCGCAAAGTTACCTTTCCTATCCTCTGTCTATTTATTAAGTCTGGCCTCCCTTTGCTGAAACCGGTTTCATTTTTGCGTTTGTGACTTTCATCTTTACTCACAGTCAATATATGTGGGGGGCTTCCTTTACCTTTGGGGAATTTCTCTGAGGCAAGGTAGGCTTTATTTTCTATCTCTAGGGCTAGATAGTTCTTAGGCTGTGACGAGGCGCCTAGGTCTGGTCAGGAGCGCTCCACGGCTATTTTTAGTGTGTGTGATAGGATTAGGGCTTGCAGTCAGCAGCACTCCCACATCCCAGAGCTCGTCTTGTATGAGGTTTAACTATCAGGTCATTCCTGGTGCTCCTAACCACCAGGTCATAACAGCAAGCTTCCCTCTAGCAACAGCAGAATTAAATGCATAACACAGAAAATATACAAGTTGTTCCCATTCATGGGACACAACAGTAGTGTCCCTCTGACTGATATGACATGCTGCAGACATAATGAATAGCCAGACAACGGCATCCGACAGCATTCCTAAGGTATGTTAGCCCATTCCTCATGGGTAATGGTCTATATGTCATTAATATTCTTGTGCTGTCAAGAGGGTGGTACAAAAAGTTAAGAAAAAAAATCAAAGCCTTACACTAATAAGGAAAAGGCTACAAAATCGAATGCAGTGAATGTTCCCAGAGACACAGTTGGAAGTAGAGCTCACAAGTTATAGCAGCACAAGTTGCACTACCTGGACATGCCACGAACAGGAAGCTGTAACCGATTTCCACCAGATTCCCGAGGAGGCTGCTGGTCAAAAACCCTCAAGAGTGAAAAAGGGCTACAGCTAGATTTGGCAAATAAAACATTGTCCAACGAACATTGATCCCATGCATTCCTTAGAGTCCACTAAGCTTTGGTTTCAGAAGTAGTCCTGGAAGATTCTGGAGCCATCATTACAGTCACCTGACAGAAAATGTTTGTTGGGATCTGAAGAATGCATTTGCAGAAAACCCATGGGGAAAGGGCTAAGATTCCTCAGAAAAGCAGCCAGGTAGCTAGTGTCTGACTATGCATCATTGTTGCAGCAGGTTAGAACAGCCACAGAAGCTCTACTGAGTACTAAAGATGCTGCAATTCATAAGTTGTTTTTTAGGTCACTTTCCTTTTTTTGTATTGTGGTATTAGTTGCCGGTTTTTTTACGTCAAGTTTTTCAAAATGGTGCTCTTGATTTGGTGAAAAGTCAAAAATTGTCTTTTTTCTTGTCTTGAACTCATTTTGTGACTTTTTGGTGTAAAATGTCATACGCTGTGCAAAATGGTGTGAAACTTATTCTGAAATCTTACATAAAAAACACCAGGGGAGAGACTGGAGTGGAGTTGCACCAAATTTTGAAACTTTTTAAAAAGTTGTAATTGCTGAATCAGGCAAAACCATCTAGAATAATCAAAATTTGCCCTTAAAGCAGAAAAAAAGTGCAAATATAACAGCGAATTAAGTGTAAACAAAAAAAGGCGCAAAACGCACAAAACTAGACAAAAAACAAGTGCAAAGGCAATAATGAAATTGACTATTCTCTGTTCCTGTGGTTGGTACTGTTGTGGGGGCACAGTAGTTGTCAATGTTATAGGGACCCTGTTACAAGGGTACTGTGGGTGATATCATTAAAGAACAAAATTTTTGCGACTATTATGGGAATGGCACAGTTATGGGCAATGTGACTGGTATTACGGTGGCACAAAAATTGGCACTATTATTGGAGAATTTCTCCTTTAGGACACTGACTATTGAGTATGGGAAAGCGGTATCTGTAAATATGAGCATTTTTCAATGAGAGATTGATTTCTTCTCATATCTGGTTTTCTGTCTCTCTGTGTGCAGTGGTGTGTCCTATTTATCAGCTTTGAATGGTATCTACACAGCAGATTATTGACCTAAGTATTAGCCTGTAAGATAAAAGGACTGTTCCCATCCGCACCTGCTCTGCAGAAATACCTTCAAAAGAAATTTGAGGTAAAAGGGGTCTCATTGGAATAAGACTCTTAATATGAAAAGGACTATTAGAAGAGATTTTGACTTGCTCAGAGAACAAGTAGACAAAAATGGTGGCACAATGGCGGATAGGCTGAGATCTCCTTCGCCTAGTTAGGTGACATCACCAGGCTCAAACGGTATTGGAAAGGTAAAGCATGGAAAGTCCAGGCTCTCAGTAGTCATACCAATCTAAATATTAGACATTGCCATCAGGGAAAAATTTGCCAGGACTCAAATCTACCATGCAGACTCCGTTAGTATGGGAAGTAACTACCAAATTAATGTGAGGTCACTATCTTCCATACTAACAGGGCGGACTGGCCATTTGGCATTTCTGGCAAATGCCAGAAGCGCTGGTCTGGTTGTGGGCTGCCTTGTGTGCTACTTTGTTAACAGAATCAATGTTCTCAAGACACCCATACTGTTAACAGTTGTGACGGAGCACAAAGCCGGTCACTCCGTCACTTACCTCAGCATGCCGTGGGTATTAGAAATATTGGTCTTGTAGTAATTCTTCCTTTCCTCCATCCAGGGCAATATTAGTAATATAGCCCATCTAGTTATTGGGGACAGGGACACCATGGGCCTGTGTGATTTCAAATGCCAGGGCTGAATTTCATCCCCAGTCCGCACCTGCATACTAATATTTTATGAATGATTACCCCAGCTGTGCCATAAAGGGTTCTTGCACTTTGAGCTCTTCTGACAAGCGTTATGACTAATGAGCACAAGGTACTTAACAACATCAGTATATTCTTCACTACAAAATAAATAAAGACAAATTAGATCCTTCTCAGAAAGATGTCCGTCCCTCAACTGCCAAATATTGTTCCTGAGCAAACAGAACATTTCAGTTTGATAACTGGAACATGTATTGTACATTATATAGAAATGAGACATTCATAATATATTATGATTTATATCTTGGTTGAGAGAAGGCAATATTGTAGTAGCTATATTCTTCTATATACTGTGGGGAAAAAAGTATTTAGTCAGACACCAATTGTGCAAGTTCTCCCACTTAAAAAGATGAGAGAGGCCTGTAATAGGTAGACCACAACTATGAGAGTCAAAATGAGAAAAGAAATCCAGAAAATCACCTTGTCTGATTTTGCAAGATTTATTTTGCAAATTACGGTGGAAAATAAGTATTTGGTCACCTAAAAACATGCAAGATTTCTGGCTCTCACAGACCTGTAGCTTCTTCTTTAAGAGACTCCTCTGCTCTCCGCTAATTACCTGTAGTAATGGCACCTGTTGGAACTTGTTATCAGTATAAAAGACACTTGTCCTCAACCTCAAACAGTCACGCTCCAAACTCCAGTATGGTGAAGACCAAAGAGCTGTCGAAGGACACCAGAAACAAAATTGTAGCCCTGCACCAGGCTGGGAAGACAGAATCTGCAATAGTCAAGCAGCTTGGTGTGATGAAATCAACTGTGGGAGCAATAATAAGAAAATGGAAGACATACAAGACCATTGATAATGTCCCTCAATCTGGGGCTCCACGCAAGATCTCATCCCGTGGGGTCAAAATGATCACAAGAACGGTGAGAAAAAATCCCAGAACCACACGGGGGACCTAGTGAATGACCTGCATAGAGCTGGGATCACCATATCAAAGTCTACCATCAGTAACACACTATGCCGCCATGCATCAGATGCTGCAATGCCAGACGTGTCCCCCTGTTTAAGCCAGTACATGTCCGGGCCCATCTGAAGATTGCTAGAGAGCATTTGGATTATCCAAAAGAGTACTGGGAGAATGTCATATGGTCTGATGAAACCAAAGTAGAACTGTTTGGTAGAAACAAAACCCATCGTGCTTGGAGGAGACAGAATGCCGAGTTTCATCCAAAGAACACCATACCTACTGTGAAGCATGGGGGTGGCAACATCATGCTTTAGGGCTATTTCTCTCCAAAGGGACCAGGACGACCGATCCATGTACATGAAAGAATGAATGGGGCCATGTATTGTGAGATTTTGAATGCAAACCTCCTTCCATCAGCAATGGCATTGAAGATGAAACATGGATGGGTCTTTCAGCATGATAATGATCCCAAGCACACCACCAGGGCTACGAAGGAGTGGCTTCGTAAGAAGCATATGAAGGTCCTGGAGTGGCCTAGCCAGTCTTCATATTTCAACCCCATATAATATGATGGCCCCACATTTAGCCCTGCACATAATATAATGGCCCCACATATAGTCCTGCAAATAATATAATGGCCCCACATATACAGCTCTGTCAAAAATTAAGAGACCACTGCACAGTTTTATAAAAATCAGCTTCTCTACATGCCTGACAGCCATTCAATTCCAGTGTCAGTTGAATTCCAACCAGAGTACACCTCATTCTACATAATGTGCTTCTGATTAGGTGATCACCTGAACCAAATCTTATTTAATGAAGGAAAGTATAAAAAACCCTGCTGTGGTGTTCACAATCATCTTGCAATAAGACAAGCTGGATGGCAAAACAAGTGCTAGTAATATCCCAAAAGTAATAGGAATGAAAAAATTACTTTTAACCATGACGAAAGAGTTGAAAAGAAAAGTTTAAGTGAGGAAAAGAAAGGCTCAATTATGGCTTTACTAGCAGAGGGACACAGTGAGCGTCATGTTGCCTCTGTCCTTAAAATTTTTAAGGCGGCAGTAAATGATAACAAGGTCAAGCAGCAGACATTGGGGACAACAAAGTTACAGACTGACAGAGGGCAAAAATGACTCTCCACTGACCAGGTTGACCGTCATCTTATTCGAATGTCACTCAGCAACCGAAGGCTCCTAGAGGCAGGACTAAAGTCATGTAAAGCTAGAAAAAAGCCTTTCATCAATGAGAAGCAAAGGAGAGCCAGGCTGAAGTTTGCCAAAGACCATAAGGATTGGACCATAGAGGTCTGGAGTAAGTTAATCTTTAGTGATGAGCGAGTGTACTCATTGCTTGGGTTTTCCCGAGCACGCTCAGGTGGTCTCCGAGTATTTATGACTGCTCGGAGATTTAGTTTTCATTGCCCCAGCTGAATGATTTACAGCTACTAGACAGCTTGATTACATGTGGGGATTCCCTAGCAACCAGGCAACCCCCACATGTACTCAGCCTGGCTAGTAGCTGTAAATCATTTAGCTGCCGTGATGAAAACTAAATCTCCGAACACTAACAAATACTCAGAGATCACCCAAGCGTGCTCGGGAAAACCTGAGGAATGAGTACACTCGCTCATCACTAGTAATCTTCTCTGATGAGTCTAATTTTCAGCTTTGCCCAATACCTGGTCGTCTAATGGTTGACGGCGACATGGAGAGGAGTACAAGCCATAGTGTCTTGCACCCACTGTGAAATTTGGTGGAGGATCGGTGATGATCTGTGGATGCTTCAGCAAGGCTGGAATTGGGCAGGTTGTTCTTTGCGAAGGACGTAAGAATCAAGCCGCATACAAGGTTATCCTGGAAAAGCAGTTGATTCCTTCTGCTCAAGCAATGTTCCCCAACTCTGAGGACTGGTTTTTCCAGCAGGACAATGCGCCATGCCACACAGCTAGGTTACTCAAGGTATGGATGAAGGACCACCACATCAAATCCCTGTCATAGCCAGACCAATCTCCAGACCTGAACCCCATTACAAACCTCTGGAATGTGATTAATATAAGTCACAATAGTCACAAGCCATCAAATACAGAACTGCTTACATTTTTTGTACCAGGAGTGGCATGAGGTCACCCAAAAGCAGTGTAAAAGACTGGTGGAAAGCATGCCAAGACGCATGAAAGCTGTGATTAAAAATCATGGTTGTTCAAAATATTGATTTCTGAACTCTTCCCGAGTTAAAACATTAGTATTGTTTTTACTAAATAATTATGAACTTGTTTTTTTTTTTTGCATTATTTGAGGTCTACAAGCAATTCATTTTTTTGTTATTTTGACCATTTCTCATTTTCAGAAAATAAGTTCAAAATTTATTGCTTGGAACTTCGGAGACATGGTGTCAGTAGTTTATAGAATAAAAGAACAATTTACATTTTACTCAAAAATATACCTATAAAGAGAAAAATCAGACAAACTGAACATTTTGCAGTGGTCTCTTAATTTTTGCCAGGGCTGTAGTCCTGCACATAATATAATGGCTCCTGGAGGTGGTTTTAAAGGCCTCAAATCGTCAGACTAATTTTTATTGTTTTACTTTTACAGGTTCCTCTATGACACGATTTTAAAAACAAAAAGTCGTGACATTTATCGCCCATCCACCGGAGCCTCACTGCTGTTGGCTGCCATTCACACTTGTGACCAGGTGAGTGAGCACATTTTTGACAGGCAGCATGGTTACTATAAAATATCACTAGCTTATGCATCCCCTTCCATGTGTTTTATTAGGGTATTTTGAGGTCCTAAAGGGGTGTCTACAGTTCAGGACCTTCCTGGATTAATCAGGTCGTCTTACAAAATAGAACTTTCACCCTGGAGGAGCAGGACCATCCATGTATGGCTAGCTATGGTGGCCAACAAAAAGCCCATATACTCTAGACCACCAGGGTGGCTAGCATTAAACCTAACTTCCCTAAACCACCAGGGATGCTGGAATTAACCCCATGTTCCCTAGACCACCTGGTGATGCTGCCATTAACCTTACCTACCATAGGCCACCATAGTTATTGACATTAACCCATCTGCCCTAGACCACCAGTATTGCTGGCATTAGTTCCAACTTTCCTAAAGCACCAGAGATGCTGACATTAGCTTCATCTGCCCTAGACCACCAGGATTGCTGGATTAAAACCCACCCTCCCTAGACCACCAGCAAGGATGGCATTTAACCCCATCTGCCCTAGACCACCAGATATTTTGGCAGTAACCTCATCTGTCATAGACCACCAGGGTAGCTGGCATTAAATCAACTTCCCTTGACCATAACTGTTGCGGAGTTTAACCTGGACCATCCAGGATACTGATATTAACTGCTTCACAACATTAACCACCAAACATGTTGGCAGCTTCATTACATCCTGAAAGTCCAGATACCAGCAGGGAAGCTAGCATGAACTGACATGGATCCCCTGTATCTTAGATTTAAAAAAAATAAACAAAAATTTAAAAAAGGATTTTCTTTTTGCAAAACTATGTCCTTGAAAAGAGAACCCCTTATTATCCTGTCAGTATTTTGGAAGGTGGCAACTTTTATTAGCTGATGATCATCCAAATAATTGGGGATGCGGTTACAGCCTTCAAATCAAATATTAATGTGTGAGACGTCTAGAAAGAAGGAAGAAACCACAAGTCAACAATGTGGAGTACTTGTGCTAAGGAACAATATGGCGACCCTATGTAAACACTTGTGACATGATTGTTACCTACAGGTTGGAAATGAAACTGAAAGATGCCAAGACTGATCATGGAAAATAAAACAGGTGGTATCTAAAATTTCGAGAGGACCACCACCACTTTTATGGTCTTATGATGCCTAACCAGAGCCTGGGCTCTACAGATCGTAATTTTCACCCACACTGCATACTGAAGTGTTTCAGTATATAGTAGAAGTGATCAAATGATATCAGGATGAAAGAGGACTAAAGAAAAAAAGAATAAAAGTTTTAAAAGATATAAAAATACCAAATGTAAAGCCCTTCTCTTTCCAATATAATAATAGAGTAAAACAATAAAAAAAGAAGACATACAGTGGCTTGCGAAAGTATTCCCCCCAGGCATTTTTCATGTTTTGCTACCTCGGAACTTGAAATTTCACTGTTTTTTGGAGGGTTTGTATCAGTTCATGTAAAGAACATGACTACAACTGTGAACATTTCGTTTTCTTTTTTTTTGTGATGCAAACAACAAATAGGACAAAATAACTGAAAACTTCAGTGTGGATAACTATTCACCCCCCTAAAGTCAGGACTTTGTAGAGCCTCCTTTTGCAGCAATTACAGCTATAAATTGCTTTGGATAAGTCTCTATGAGCTTTCCACATCTTGTCACTGGAATTTTTGGCCATTCCCCAAGGCAAAACTGCGCCAACTCCTTCATGTTTGCTGCTCACCAGAGGAAACTGTAACGGGGTCTACCAATCTGGGGTACCTCTTTCAGTACCACCCCGTGTTTCCGGAGGTTCACTCTGCTTTGGCTGGAGTCTGAATGAAGGACGCTGGCTGGAATTCCTTGGTTACATGGGCGCATATAAAAGATCACTGCTTCTCCACGTATTTCCAGTCTGACAACACTTTACTCACAGGACACAGAATATATAACACAGATACAGAGAGCAGGCCAATAGCAAAGCGGCATGCCAGACATACATTACAATAGCCGCAGGTGGCCGGAGCCTGCCTATATCTACTGTGGGAATTACAAAGGTGGGGGGCGGACAAAAGGGGAATATTGTGTCCCCTCTGCCCAGGGGCGCAGCCTGTGGGCTGATGCATTAGGGACATGCATCTCACATGGAACCCATTATACATACATATAACTGCACAACATATTCTGGGTGCTGAGTGGTTCCGTAACACGTAACAGAAACCATCTATCTCTAAGTTTGACCACAGATTCTCAATTGGATTAAGGTCTGACTTTGACTATGCCACTCCAAAAAATGTACACATTTCCCCTTAAACCACTCGAGTGTTGTCTTAGCAGTATGCTTTGGGTCATTGTCTTGTTGGAAGGTGAATTTCCGTCCCAGTCTCAAATCAATGACGGACTAAAACAGGTTTGGCTGAAGAATATCCCTGCACTTCACATCATCTATCTTCCCCTCAACTTGCACCATTTTCCCTGACCCTGCTGCCGAAAAACATCCCCACAGCATCATGCAGCCAGCACTATGTTTCACTGTGGGAATGGTGTTCTTGGGGTGATGAGCTGTGTTGGTTTGTCACCAGACATATCATTTACCTTGGTGGCTAAAAAGTTTAATTTTGGTCTCATCACAGCACCTTCCTCCATACATTTGTGGAGTCTCCCACATGTCTTTTGGCAAACTCAAAATGAGCCTTAGGCTAGGTTCACATTGCGTTAGGACAATCCATTAAGCGCATAGCGCTAACGCAATGTTTGTTTAGGGTCGGCGTTCGGCATCCCCGCTAGCGCAGATCCCCGATCTGCGCAAGCAAGGAACGGGCCTCGGACGCTGCAAGCAGCGTCCGAGGTCCGTCACAAAAGAACGGCACATCGCTAGCGCGTGCCGAAAATGGCATGCGCTAGAGGCAGAAATCACATTGCTGTCAATGGGTGTGCTAACGGACCCGTTGCACGGCGTTAATTTCGACATTTTCGCCGTGCAACACAGTCCATTAACGTTAACCCATTAACGCAATGTGAACCTAGCCTTACAATTTTTGTTAATAAAGGCTTTTTTAATGCCCACTATTCCATAAAGGCCACCTCTATGGAACGTACGGTGTACGGCTTATGGAGATCGTATGGATATTCCAGTATGCTTGGGAACTCTGCAACTCCTTCAGGGTTACATTTGATCTGTCGCCTCTGATTAATGCCCTTCTTGCTCAGGCTGAGTTTTGGTGGGCGGCCCTCTCGTTGCGGGTTGTTGTGGTACCACATTCTTTCCATTTCATAATGCATTTGATGGTGCTACGGGGATCATCAGAGATTGTAATTTTTTTTTTTTTTTTTATAAGCCAACCCTGACTTGTACTTTTCACCAACTTTATCCCTGACATGTTCGGAGATCTCCTTGTCTTCATGGTGTTGTTAGTGGTGCCTCTTGCTTAATGGTGTTGCAGCCTCTATGACCTTTCAGGAAAAGTATGTATATACTGACAGCTCATGGGACACTTAGATTTCATACAGGTGGACTTCCTTTGATTAAGCATGTGACTAATGAAACAAAAGTGCCAAAAAATTGGCTGTGACGTGCCGCAGTTCTCCTGGTAGTTGTCCTAAACAGAGGTATTAAATAATTCACAGGGTAATTGATTATAAGACAAGTTGTGATTAATATAATGAATATACTTAATAGTGCAGTCAAATAAAAAAATAGGATAAAAATTATAGAACTCCTAAAAGATATAAACAAAGATAATTGGATATGTTTATATGATCTTCCAATACTGTATACTTATGTAATTTGTGGAACTGCCTCTTACCCTAAAACCCCTTATTCTCATGGCTTCTGTTGTGGATCCTGTCTTTCCTTCCTCAATATTTTTTGTGTCTAAGATTATGTATGTTAGTTATCATTGTATCAATGAAATCATGTCTAATGTTTAAAGTCAGCACTCCAATTATCTTTGTTTTGTTTTTTACAACCCCTGACAAAAAAGATGGAATCCATAATTGTTCCCCTATGCTTGGTTAAAAAAAGTAACCATTACTGACTACCACATTTTTTGCTCTTGATTTCTTTTAGTGTATCTTAAAGCCAGAAAGTTGCCATTTGAAATGACTTTAGTTTTGTGCCATGTCTGTGATCTGCTTTTTTTCTCCAAAATTAAACAACTGAATGAACATCCTCCGCCGGTAATTCCATAATTTTTGCCAGGGGTTGTAGTCCTAAACAGAGGTGTAGCGATTGAGGTTGCAGGGGCCATTGTAAAGCCCTGGCACTACGCCCTATCATTATGCCATTTGGTTTTTTCAATTCACCATTTCATTTGTATTCGTAGGTCCTACAAATAAAGGTACCTTCACACATAACGATATCGTTAACGATATCGTTGCTTTTTGTGACGTAGCAACGATATCGTTAAGGAAATCGTTATGTGTGACAGCGACCAACGATCAGGCCCCTGCTGGGAGATCGTTGGTCGCTGAACAAAGTCCAGAACTTTATTTCGTCGCTGGATCTCCCGTGGACATCGCTGGATCGGCGTGTGTGACACCGATCCAGCGATGTCTTCACTGGTAACCAGGGTAAACATCGGGTAACTAAGCGCAGGGCCGCGCTTAGTAACCCGATGTTTACCCTGGTTACCAGCGTAAAAGTAAAAAAAAACAAACACTACATCAGTGGTCCCCAACTCCAGGCCTCGAGGGCCGCCAACAGTGCAGGTTTTCAGGATTTCCTTAGTATTGCACAGGGGTTGGAATCATCACCTGTGCAGATGATCACATTACCACCGATGCAATACTAAGGAAATCCTGAAAACCTGCACTGTTGGCGGCCCTCGAGGCCTGGAGTTGGGGACCCCTGCACTACATACTTACCTACCGATGTCTGTCCCCGGCGCTGTGCTCTGCACTCCTCCTGTACTGGCTGTGAGCGTCGGTCAGCCGGAAAGCAGAGCGGTGACGTCACCACTCTGCTTTCCGGCCGCTGTGCTCACAGCCAGTACAGGAGGAGTGCAGAGAAGCAGAGCGCCGGGGACAGACAGCGGTAGGTAAGTATGTAGTGTTTGTTTTTTTTAACTTTTCCGCTGGTAACCAGGGTAAACATCGGGTTACTAAGCGCGGCCCTGCGCTTAGTAACCCGATGTTTACCCTGGTTACCCAGGGACTTCGGGATCGTTGGTCGCTGGAGAGCTGTCTGTGTGACAGCTCTCCAGCGACCAAACAGCGACTCTGCAGCGATCCGGATCGTTGTCGGTATCGCTGCAGCGTCGCTTAATGTGAAGGGGCCTTAACCGAAGTTTCTCATTAGCATGTTAAGATTAACCCCGCCTTTTTTTCCCGCCAGGTCAGCGCTTATGGATTCATGACGCCAAGCTACGAGAAATATTCAGACCACTACTTTGACACCACCTACCACAAGGTCGTTTTCTATTCCAACCACAGTTTCCGTAAGGAGATGATGCTCTGGCAGAAGCTGCACGAGGCTGGGGTGATAAAGCTGTATATGAGAGGCTGAGGCATCACGTTCATCAAAATGGTCACCTCGGGACAAGGGTAAGGAGGCCACTACCCTCCTTTCTGTACTAGTGGGATAGGACATTGGCGGTACCAACCGTGTGACGGGCTCTCATTAGAAACTGCCTTTAAAGGTTAGGCTGGGCCTTCAGTTAGGACCAACATGCCTCTCCCAGCAAACTGAATGAATGTTTTTTTTTTTTTTTATTTCCTAAATCCAAAACTTGAAAAGCTTTCTCCATAAATTAGAATAAATTATTGGTAAATAAGTCCCGGTCACCACAGCTTCCCCCGATAATCTCTGTCCAATTATGCAGCACAAATCGTTTAATCGAGAAAGGATCTTATAATTATCTGGACTTTAATATTCCACAAAGGTTGATGATCGAGTTTCCAATAATCCAGAACAGTTTATAATCTGGGTCAAAACTATAATATTGTGTGAACCAGGAGTAGAAGATCTGAGCAGAGAGAACCGACGAGGACATTCTGGATTAGAATTCAGTTGATCGCCAAAGGGAGTGTATCGTCATTTTATATAATTATTGATTATGCAATCAATTATTTTTCAAACAAAATTGAATGTCATGTTTTAATATTTATTTCTTGGTAAATTTTTTCTGCAGCTGCTGGAGGGCTGCCATTTTTTATTTGCTGGCGTCTGAACACAACACTTAAAGACCTGATATACGGCAGCTTCGGGATATAGGAGATGTAGTTGGTTTTTGACCACATTTTATACTGTGGCTGCCTAAGCTGAAAACTGTTGCCCCATGTGCTGTCCAGTTCACAGCTGCTGGCGGAGCCTGGGGACATTTTGTTGTAGTGCAGAGCGGTTCTCGGAGGTACAATTTCCCACTGTCACCGATCACAGAGATCTGCAGCGAGCGGTGACAGAAGGTATAGGGCAGTGAGCACAGGTTGGCAGCCTGGTGATGTACTACTAATCCCAGGCTACCGAGCTGTTCTCAATGCATCATGTGTCATACAGTCTATTGAGCCTTGTATCTAATCCCATCATGTGTGATACACTCAGTTTACCTAATCTAATCCTGAGTTTAAGGCTATGTGCACACGTTCTGGATTTTTCACGTTTTTTCACGTTTATTTCGGTGGCTTTCCGCTGCAAAAACGCTTACATTAAGCATCACGTAATTTTTAATGAATTCCGCAATTTTTGTGCACATGTTGCGTTTTTTTCCGAGATAAAAACGCATCGCAGAAAAAAAACGCAGCATGTTCATTAATATTGCAGTTTTTTGCAGATTTCCCGCTATATTATTGCATTGGGAAGCTCCAGACAAAAACGTGAAAAATCCGCAAAAAAAAAAGTGATAAAAACACACGTGCGGATTTCCTGCGAAAGTACTCTGGATTTGCTCAGGAAAATTCTGCTCACTTTCCTGAACGTGGGCACATAGCCTAATACGATGTATCCAATCCAGTCCCCTGAGCTCTGCAGCTAATCCCATACTGTGAAAGTCTGGTGAGCCATGCATCTGATCCCTTCCTGTTGTACACTTTCTGTATTTAATCTAATCCTGAGTTTTACACAATGTATCTAATCCAATCCTGTGTGATACACTCCGCTGAGCTGTATAGCCAACCCTAGCATGTATCTAATCCTATCACTTGATTCACACTGCGTATCTAATCCCAGTGCATGATACACTCTAATCCTAGCATGTGATAAAGTGACCAGTGCAGCGCCAACTAATGAAATCGGTGCTGCCAGTCGTCCTCTGTGACACTGTCCACATCTCAGTATCACTTTGCAGTCACCATCAATATGGCTCTGCACGGTCAACCTAAATTTCATCCTCCCTTATCTTAGAATGTCAGAGTTGGATGGGACCTCCAGGGTCGTCGTGTCCAACCCGCTGCTCAATGTAGGATTCACTTATCCTTGTCAAAACGCCCAGAAGGGGAGGTGACTATACCCTCGGGCAGACCCCGCCCACATTTAGTGCAGTCGTAATGTGAGCTAGCAGGACACTACATTGCCATAGCAAATTTACGCAGCTGCTCCCCCTAGTGTTTATAAGTGGGAAATATAAAACATTTTAGATCATTTAAAAAATGTTAATTATTTTTTTTTTAAATTTACATTTTTGTTAATTGTTGACATTTTTTAATGACATTTAAATTCTCATGTTTCTTCTGCAGTGGCCACTACTATCACAAGTTGCCTGTGTTTTCTTGCTCTAACTGAGCACACACGGGACTCCCTCATTACCAGATCCCCATTTCACCCTTAGAATAGTACATAAAACTCACTGATATGACTTTCCAATAATCCAGACACCCCACTGATGACGGGTCAAGGAATTTACTGTGATTTAGAAGCCCGTGGAGAAGTTCTGGTGTAATAGCAGCCATGTTGGTTGTCTCCGGCACTTACCCCCCAAAAAGTAACTAAGATTGGGTTAAATTAAATTATTAAAAATTGTGGGAGAATCATGGACTTGAGTGGATTTTTTGATTTAAGGTGAAGTGCACAAGTATTATCACATCTGGTGAAATGTTGAATAAATTATTAATTTTTGTTCTTGGGATAATTGTGAGAATAATGAGATTGTATTTTGTAAGATTTAAATAATAAATTTTATATTTTTTTATTTTTAAAAATATGAGTCTGTGTTATTGATTTCACTCCACGAGGCAGCTTTAAAAAATTCTCTGCTCCATTTTAGAAAAGACAATTGTTATCTCCTTTTAGCCTTTAGCAGGAAGTTGCACGAATCTCCAGAAATTTGAGTCAGGTACATGAGCTCAATTCAGAGTGGGGGAGTAGGGGGAATTTGATGCCAATTAAATCTGTCAGCGATTGGTTAAAAAAATACAACAAAACCTCTTAAAGAGAACCTGTCGTTCCCAAACGCTATGAACCTGCAGATATGGGGCTAATATGCTGGGAATAGTGTACTAAAGCCGTGTGGCGGCTGCATTGGAAGTCCGACAACCAGCGTGGCTTCAGTACATAGTGAGTGGTGGCTATAACTGTGCACGGCGTTACTGACTGACAGCCGGCTCTGTACTGATTCACTTCTGATCAGGCTGTCAGTCAGGGACGGGGGTGTGGTTACAGCCTCCACTCACTATGCACTGAGCGGTGACTGAAGCCACGCCGGCTGTTCCTCTACGACTGAAAGCCAGAGCCGGGAGGAAGAGAGTTAATTTCCTCCGCTTTGCCAAGCTTTCAGTGCGTCAGCCGCATGTCTATAGAGTGCCATTAACCTGTGGATTAACCCTATGTCTGAGAAAAATAAAGTTTTGGGACTTGACAAGTTCCCTTTAAACTTACCCATCTCACCACTGCCGGCCTCCGATCGACTTTTCATCTCTTTTCATCATGGATGGCCGGGCCTCCTTTACAACAGGCCCAAAAATGCCATAATACCGCATATGGTCACATGGAGCGCAACACACGTCGTTGACATGTGACACACCCCATGTGAGGTCACGGGACCTAGTAACCAGAAGACTAAGTCCTGAAGTGGTCCAGAATGAAGAAAGCAGAGTCAATTGGAGGATTGGTGGTGGGACAGGTATGGTTGTGTGGAGGAGAGTATTCTTTTAACCCCTTCTTGGCATTCAATTGGTCAGCAACATGTTGGTTGGCTAGCTGCGAATTTTCCTGGACTTGCCCACAGCAAATCACAAATAAATTTAAAAAATTAGATTCTGTCAAACCTGAATTTGTTGATTTTCCACAAATCAATTTACAGATCTCCAGCGGGTGGTGAGCACAAGAATTAAAGCAAGGGGTGGAAAGTCACATTCATAAAGGGGGACATTATTGGCAGATGGGATCTGTGGCTGGCATATTAGATTGTTCAGCTGGCATTGTATCACATACTGGTAGTACATGAGTATTTTACAATGTAAACTTCCAATAAATCACATCAGTAAAAAACAAAATGATAGTTTTATCATTAAAAACAAGAGGCACCAACAAAAAAGTGTGCAAAAGACAAACTGGAGAGAAAGCGCAAACTACAGCTCCTGCAGTAGTGTCTGTCACAGGGAGGCACGAGTGGGCACAGGGTGAGAAGTGGGTGGTGGTGGTGGTGGGGGGGGTTATTTTGCCAATAGCTGTTTACGTTGCTGTTCCAGAAGAGCTTCCAAGTGATCTGCTCTCTTGACTGCCGCCTGAAAGACAAAATGAGAAGTCAAAGCACCCACCATTACTAATAGGTTACAGCCTGTACTGTACTTCAGTGCTGCATTCACAATTCTGCAAGCTGCAGTCTCCCAGCGTTCCCCACTTGACCAGTATCTGCACAGCACTTGTGCTAGGTGGTCTTCACTAACCTCGCACTGTTTCCGCAGGCTGTTCACAGTCTCTTCTTTCTTCACTATTGCAGATTTCACTCTAGAAAATGAAAATGTGATCATAAACAAATCCCGGGGCAGAGGGATACCGACCGGATCATCAATATATTTCATCTGTGAGGTCGGACTCCAACACCATTTTTCTGCATAACCAAAGAACTCCACCAAGCACAGGAATACTGCTTGGGTTTACCCAATTTCTCAATCACTTTTTTTATTGTGTACCCAAAAGGGTAGAAGAATTTATTCATCTCTAGTCGTAGCAGCACAAAGTATTTCAGGAGAAGAATGTGATGATTCTGCGGGAAAGGGTCCAGGGATTGTGCTTAGTTGGACTAGCAGGGCCATGATGTATGGCACGGAGAATTGTGGGAGGCCAAAGACAGAAGGGTCTCCACAAGTCATTCATTGACGCACAATTCTCCCTGGTTTCCTAAATTTCTTAAAGGGAGTTGTCCCCTCAAATCGATCCATTAAAGGATTTGTCGTCAATATGCTGACAACCCCTTTTATAATGTGGTGCCTGACCTCTTGTGAACCTCCTCTAGTTCCTCCTCCTTCTCACGAGTCACCCTCTCCAGCTCCAGACGATGGCGTGCCTGAGCCTCGGATGACTCAATTTTCAATCTCTTATTTTCTTCCTCAGTGGTAACGAGCCGATCTGCGAATTCCTGGCGGATCACGTCTGAGAGGCTCCTCCTCTCCTCATTCAGCCGGTCTGTAGTCTGTAGTATAAGAAAAGGAGGATTCCACTTTAAGCCTCACACTCTAGTCACATCCAAAGCAGCATTCAGAAATACTTCTTTGAACAGTGCGTCAGAAGAACTTTTAATGCAGCTTTGCTTGTGACTAGAGAAGAAGTTGAAAGATAACTAGAGCAAAGAACTTAGAAATGATGGCACTCCAAAATGATGGACCATTGCAAAGATTCTTTTCAAATGTGAAGATGATTACTCCACTCACGGGAGTGTCCCTCACCTTCCTGAGATCGTCCACTTCCTGCTCCCTCTGCTTCAGAAGTCCCTGGAGTCTGATCTGCTCCCCCTCCAGCTCTGTCACCCTCTCCTTTAATTGATTGCAGCGGTCATGTGACTTCTTCTCGGACCGCTCCAGCTCCTGCAGCTCCGATTCGTACTTGTCACGCACCCTCTTAATCCTGCAGAGGCAGAAAAAGGGTTCGGGGAAGACCGACACTGGAATACCCCTTTAAGTTTGACTCCAATGACTACAACTCACCTGCAATGTCATTTTGGGTCCAACAAGGCTTAAAACCCATCAGCAGCTCTAATCCCTATTCCTCTTAATAACACTCCCCTGTCATTGTGTTCGGGGTACCTGTTTTCAGCGGCGCGCTCACATTCTTCTCTTGCGGTTGACATCTCGGCCTCAAGTTGTTGGATTACTAATTCGATCTCCTTATCTCTCCCCTTCCGCACCTCTTCTTTGAGTTCCCGCTCCCTGGTAAGAAGCCAGGCTTCCTAAACAACAGAGAAAGCACATTATAGAAGAGATATACACTGGCACCATTACATTCACAGCAGAATTCCTCTTTAAAGGGGAACTACGCCTGTAATAAGACCGGAACAAAGCCCATCCTGTATGAGACTGATGAAGACACACGAGGCTACATGCAAGATCCGGGAACATGTAGCTAATATGGGGAAAGTGGGGGGACCTGCGATGACAACAGGGGGGAGTAAGTGCTACTACTGTTAGGGGAAAAGGATGAACTGCTCTGTCTACTATTCAGGATGACATTATTGCTTCTTCTTTTCATCCCGCTGCTGGAAGTAGTGACACGGTTATTGTACTTTGCGTACAAAGATATGACCCTGCTGTGTCTAGAAAAAAAAAGGCAGCCCTCTTCCAGAAAAGGGTCGGCACCATCCATGGGTTGTGTATGATATTAAAGTTCAGACCAACTCACTTCAATGCAACTGAGCTGCCACACCGCACACAACCCATAGACAGGGGAGGGCTGTTTCTAGAAGAGAGCAGCCATGTTTTCTAATCCTGGACTACATCATTTAGATCAATGCTGGAGCAGCTACGCAGACCTTGGGAGACTGTGATATATGCACAAAGATACAGACAGGTACAATATAGACCTTGTACGCACTGCAAGATCTCAAAAATCCTCTGTATCTGATACAGAATCATCCCATAGATGAGCTTCTTGGGTTTCCTCCCATTACCAACACACCTACATGTAATATTACCATAGCTCTCAGGCAACATTAGGGTGATTTTTTTTTTTTACTTTTTATTGAAAGATTCCTTAACCCCTTCCCGACCCATGACGCCACGTAGGCGTCATGAAAGTCGGTGCCATTCCGACCCATGACGCCTATGCGGCGTCATGGAAAGATCGCGTCCCTGCAGATCGGGTGAAAGGGTTAACTCCCATTTCACCCGATCTGCAGGGACAGGGGGAGTGGTAGTTTAGCCCAGGGGGGGTGGCTTCACCCCCTCGTGGCTATGATCGCTCTGATTGGCTGTTGAAAGTGAAACTGCCAATCAGAGCGATTTGTAATATTTCACCCATTATAACGGGTGAAATATTACAATCCAGCCATGGCCGATGCTGAAATATCATCGGCCATGGCTGGAAATACTAGTGTGCCCCCACCCCACCCCTCCGATCGCCTCCCCACCCCCCCGATCTGGCCGGTACACTGCTCCGGCTCCCCTCCGCCCTGTGCTCCGCTCCCCCCCGTGCTCGTGTCCGCTCCCCCCGTGCTCCAATCACCCCCCCGTGCTCCAATCACCCCCCCTGCACTCCGATCCACCCCCCCACATGCTCCGTTCCACCCCCCGTGCTCCATTCCAGCCCCCCCGTGCTCCGTTCCACGCCCCCCGCGCTCCGTTCCACCCCTCCCGTGCTCCGATTCCCCCCCTGTGCTCCGATCCCCCCCCCGTGGTCCCCCCCCACCCTATCATACTTACCGATCCAGCCGTGGTCCCGTCCGTCTTCTCCCGGGCGCCGCCATCTTCCAAAATGGCGGGCGCATGCGCAGTGCGCCCGCCGAATCTGCCGGCCGGCAGATTCGTTCCAAAGTGCATTTTGATCACTGAGATATAATCTATCTCAGTGATCAAAATAAAAAAAATAATAAATGACCCCCCCCCCCTTTGTCACCCCCATAGGTAGGGACAATAAAAAAATAAAGAAATTTTTTTTTTCCACTAATGTTAGAATAGGGTTAGGGTTAGGGGTAGGGTTAGGGTTAGGGGTAGGGTTAGGGTTAAGGTTAGGGCTAGGGGTAGGGTTAGGGGTAGGGCTAGGGGTAGGGTTAGGGTTAGGGGTAGGGTTAGGGGTAGGGGTAGGGTTAGGGCTAGGGTTAGGTCTAGGGTTAGGGTTAGGAATGTGCACACGTATTTTGGTCCTCTGCGGATTTTTCCGCTGTGGATTTGATAAATCCGCAGTGCTAAACCGCTGCGGATTTATGGCGGATTTACCGCGTTTTTTTCTGCGCATTTCACTGCGGTTTTACAATTGCGATTTTCTATTGGAGCAGTTGTAAAACCGCTGCGGAATCCGCACAAAGAAGTGACATGCTGCGGAATGTAAACCGCTGCGTTTCCGTGCAGTTTTTCCGCAGCATGTGCACAGCGATTTTTGTTTCCCATAGGTTTACATTGAACTGTACACTCATGGGAAACTGCTGCGGATCCGCAGCGTTTTCCGCAGCGTGTGCACATACCTTTAGAATTAGGCCATGTGCACACGGTGCGGATTTGGCTGCGGATTCGCAGCAGTGTTCCATCAGGTTTACAGTACCATGTAAACATATGAAAAACCAAATCCGCTGTGCCCATGGTGCGGAAAATACCGCGCGGAAACGCTGCGTTGTATTTTCCGCAGCATGTCAATTCTTTGTGCGGATTCCGCAGCGTTTTACACCTGTTCCTCAATAGGAATCCGCAGGTGAAATCCGCACAAAAAACACTGGAAATCCGCGGAAAATCCGCAGGTAAAACACAGTGCCTTTTACCCGCAGATTTTTCAAAAATGGTGCGGAAATATCTCACACGAATCCGCAACGTGGGCACATAGCCTTAGGGTTAGGGTTGGAATTAGGGTTGTGGTTAGGGTTAGGGGTGTGTTGGGGTTAGTGTTGTGGTTAGGGGTGTGTTGGGGTTAGGGTTGTGATTAGGATTATGGCTACAGTTGGGATTAGGGTTAGGGGTGTGTTGGGGTTAGTGTTGGAGTTAGAATTGAGGGGTTTCCACTGTTTAGGCACATCAGGGGTCTCCAAACGCAACATGGCGCCACCATTGATTCCAGCCAATCTCGTATTCAAAAAGTCAAATGGTGCTCCCTCACTTCCGAGCCCTGACGTGTGCCCAAACAGTGGTTTACCCCCACATATTGGGTACCAGCATACTCAGGACAAACTGCGCAACAATTACTGGGGTCCAATTTCTCCTGTTACCCTTGTGAATCTAAAAAAATGCTTGCTAAAACATAATTTTTGAGGAAAGAAAAATGATTTTTTATTTTCACGGCTCTGCGTTGTAAACGTCTGTGAAGCACTTGGGGGTTCAAAGTGCTCACCACATATCTAGATAAGTTCCTTGGGGGGTCTAGTTTCTAAAATGGGGTCACTTGTGGGGGGTTTCTACTGTTTAGGCACACCAGGGGCTCTGCAAACGCAACGTGACACCCGCAGACCATTCCATCAAAGTCTGCATTTCAAAAGTCACTACTTCCCTTCTGAGCCCCGACGTGTGCCCAAACAGTGGTTTACCCCCACATATGGGGTATCAGCGTACTCAGGAGAAACTGGACAACAACTTTTGGGGTCCAATTTCTCCTGTAACCCTTGGGAAAATAAAAAATTCTGGGCTAAATAATTATTTTTGAGGAAAGAAAACGTATTTATTATTTTCACGGCTCTGCATTATAAACTTCTATGAAGCACTTGGGGGTTCAAAGTGCTCACCACACATCTAGATAAGTTCCATTCAGGGTCTAGTTTCCAAAATGGGGTCACTTGTGGGGGGTTTCTACTGTTAAGCCACATCAGGGGCTCTGCAAATGCAACGTGACGCCCACAGAGCATTCCATCAAAGTCTGCATTTCAAAACGTCACTACTTCACTTCCGAGCCCCGGCATGTGCCCAAACAGTGATTTACCCCCACATATGGGGTATCAGCGTACTCAGGAGAAACTGGACAACAACGTTTGGGGTCAAATTTCTCCTGTTACCCTTGGGAAAATAAAAAATTGCAGGCTAAAAGATCATTTTTGAGAAAATAATTTTTTTTTTTATTTTCATGGCTCTGCGTTATAAACTTCTGTGAAGCACTTGGGGGTTCAAAGTCCTCACCACACATCTAGATTAGTTCCTTTGGGGGTCTAGTTTCTAAAATGGTGTCATTTCTGGGGGATCTCCAATGCTTAGGCACACAGGGGCTCTCCAAACGTGACATGGTGTCCGCTAATGATTGGAGCTAATTTTCCATTTAAAAAGCCAAATGGCGTGCCATCCCTTCCGAGCCCTGCCGTGCGCCCAAACAGTGGTTTACCCCCACATATGGGGTATCAGCGTACTCAGGACAAACTGGACAACAATATTTGGGGTCCAATTTCTCCTATTATCCTTGGCAAAATAGGAAATTCCAGGCTAAAAAATCATTTTTGAGGAAAGAAAAATTATTTTTTATTTTCATGGCTCTGCGTTATAAACTTCTGTGAAGCACCTGGGGGTTTAAAGTGCTCAATATGCATCTAGATAAGTTCCTTGGGGGGTCTAGTTTCCAAAATGGGGTCACTTGTGGGGGAGCTCCAATGTTTAGGCACACAGGGGCTCTCCAAACGCGACATGGTGTCCGCTAACAATTGGAGCTAATTTTCCATTCAAAAAGTCAAATGGCGCGCCTTCTCTTCCGAGCCCTGCCGAGTGCCCAAACAGTTGTTTACCCCCACATATGAGGTATCGGCGTACTCGGGAGAAATTGCCCAACAAATTTTATGATCCATTTTATCCTACTGCCCATGTGAAAATGAAAAAATTGAGGCGAAAAGAATTTTTTTGTGAAAAAAAATTACTTTTTCATTTTTACAGATCAATTTGTGAAGCACCTGAGGGTTTAAAGTGCTCACTAGGCATCTAAATTAGTTCATTGGGGGGTCTAGTTTCCAAAATGGGGTCACTTGTGGGGGAGCGCCAATGTTTAGGCACACAGGAGCTATCCAAACGCGACATGGTGTCCGCTAACGATGGAAATAATTTTTCATTCAAAAAGTCAAATGGTGCTCCTTCCCTTCCGAGCCTTACCATGTGCCCAAACAGTGGTTTACCTCCACATGTGAGGTATTGGTGTACTCAGGAGAAATTGCCCAACACATTTTAGGATCCATTTTATCCTGTTGCCCATGTGAAAATGATAAAATTGAGGCTAAAAGAATTTTTTTGCGAAAAAAAAGTACTTTTTCATTTTTACGGATCAATTTGTGAAGCACCTGGGGGTTCAAAGTGCTCACTATGCATCTAGATAAGTTCCTTGGGGCGTCTAGTTTCCAAAATGGGGTCACTTGTGGGGGAGCTCCAATTTTTAGGCACACGGGGGCTCTCCAAACGTGACATGGTGTCCGCTAAAGAGTGGAGCCAATTTTTGATTCAAAAAGTCAAATGGCGCTCCTTCCCTTCCAAGCCCTGCCGTGCGCCAAAACAGTGGTTTACCCCCACATATGAGGTATCAGCGTACTCAGGACAAATTGGACAACAACTTTCGTGGTTCAGTTTCTCCTTTTACCATTGGGAAAATAAAGAAATTGTTGCTAAAAGATAATTTTTGTGACTAAAAAGTTAAATGTTCATTTTTTCCTTCCATGTTGCTTCTGCTTCTGTGAAGCACCTGAAGGGTTAATAAACTTCTTGAATGTGGTTTTGAGTACCTTGAGGGGTGCAGTTTTTAGAATGGTGTCACTTTTGGGTATTTTCAGCCATATAGACCCCTCAAACTGACTTCAAATGTGAGGTGGTCCCTAAAAAAAATGGTTTTGTAAATTTCGTTGTAAAAATGACAAATCGCTGGTCGAATTTTAACCCTTATAACTTCCTAACAAAAAAAAATTTTGTTTCCAAAATTGTGCTGATGTAAAGTAAACATGTGGGAAATGTTATTTATTAACTATTTTGTGTCACATATCTCTCTGGTTTAACAGAATAAAAATTCAAAATGTGAAAATTGCGAAATGTTCAAAATTTTCGCCAAATTTCCGTGTTTATCACAAATAAATGCAGAATTTATTGACCTAAATTTACCACTAACATGAAGCCCAATATGTCACGAAAAAACAATCTCAGAACCGCTAGGATCCGTTGAAGCGTTCCTGAGTTATTACCTCATAAAGGGACACTGGTCAGAATTGCAAAAAACGGCAAGGTCTTTAAGGTCAAAATAGGCTGGGTCTTGAAGGGGTTAAAATAATATAACAAGCATGTGACATTGCAGTGCAAAATCAGAGTAATCCATCTAATCATTATCCACAATATCAGTTATAAAATCATAATTTCAATGACAAAGTAAACAAAACAAGTGAAATAGAACATTAAACACAATGTATTCTCAGCAGCATTGCACCACCCACCAGGAGGTTCTTTATCAGGGTCCTGAGTTTGTAACAATTCAGGTTATAATAAGCAAATATATAAAGCATTATGTTCATGCACTGAAAAAGAGATACTTCAGGGATTATATCTCGCAGTTGAGGAAATTATGGCATCAAGGCTAGGTGTGTCAGTGGTAAGTCACACCACCTTTCCCAAATTCTATGAAGTTTCTGGGGACATCCTCTGTTCCTGTATAATATGTTCTCATATGGAATTATATCATTCACTAAATTTTTCCACTGATTGGTCGGAAGAGACCTTCCCCCCATCCACCTCAGCGCTATCGCTTTGGGGTGATATTTAACTGAGAATTTTCCTTCACTCCCTAGATCACTCATTTACTCACGTCACCTTCAGGCCAAAAACACCTCCAGCATCTGACGTTTTCTTACTACGGAAACAGCAAAACATCTTACTGCTGCTCTTATTCTTCCTTATTTCTTTCAGCTAATCGGCATCCCTCTCAAAAAACCCTCTACTCTCTGATGTATCTTGAACACAGCAGCCGGGGTCACATTCATGTCCAGCTGATACACACATGCCTCCATCCTGCGCCAACCATTGCATTGGTTACTCATCTGCTACAGAATGCAATAGAAACTTTTCACGCTCACCCACAAAGCTCCCTATATCTCCGCTCTCACCAGTGTATCACCCTACTCATCCTCTCCGCTATGTTGCACCACCTTACCTATACTCTCCACAGTGCTTCACCGTCCTGCATCTCCTCCCTCATTTCTCTACCACCTTACCTATACTCTCCACAGTGCTTCACCGTCCTACATCTCCTCCCTCATTTCTCTACCACCTTACCTATACTCTCCACAGTGCTTCACCGTCCTACATCTCCTCCCTCATTTCTCTACCACCTTACCTATACTCTCCACAGTGCTTCACCGTCCTACATCTCCTCCCTCATTTCTCTACCACCTTACCTATACTCTCCACAGTGCTTCACCGTCCTACATCTCCTCCCTCATTTCTCTACCACCTTACCTATACTCTCCACAGTGCTTCACCGTCCTACATCTCCTCCCTCATTTCTCTACCACCTTACCTATACTCTCCACAGTGCTTCACCGTCCTACATCTCCTCCCTCATTTCTCTACCACCTTACCTATACTCTCCACAGTGCTTCACCGTCCTACATCTCCTCCCTCATTTCTCTACCACCTTACCTATACTCTCCACAGTGCTTCACCGTCCTACATCTCCTCCCTCATTTCTCTACCACCTTACCTATACTCTCCACAGTGCTTCACCGTCCTACATCTCCTCCCTCATTTCTCTACCACCTTACCTATACTCTCCACAGTGCTTCACCGTCCTACATCTCCTCCCTCATTTCTCTACCACCTTACCTATACTCTCCACAGTGCTTCAACGTCCTACATCTCCTCCCTCATTTCTCTACCACCTTACCTATACTCTCCACAGTGCTTCACCGTCCTACATCTCCTCCCTCATTTCTCTACCACCTTACCTATACTCTCCACAGTGCTTCACCGTCCTACATATCCTCCCTCATTTCTCTACCACCTTACCTATACTCTCCACAGTGCTTCACCGTCCTACATCTCCTCCCTCATTTCTCTACCACCTTACCTATACTCTCCACAGTGCTTCACCGTCCTACATCTCCTCCCTCATTTCTCTACCACCTTACCTATACTCTCCACAGTGCTTCACCGTCCTACATCTCCTCCCTCATTTCTCTACCACCTTACCTATACTCTCCACAGTGCTTCACCGTCCTACATCTGCTCTCTCATTTCTCTACCACCTTACCCGCCCTCTCCACTATACTGCACCTTTCTACATCTCCTCCATCATTTCTCTACCACCTTACCTATACTCTCCACAGTACTTCACCATCCTACATCTCCTCCCTCATTTCTCTACCACCTTACCTATACTCTCCACAGTGCTTCACCGTCCTACATCTCCTCTCTCATTTCTCTACCACCTTACCCACCCTCTCCATTGTACTGCACCTTTCTACATCTCCTCCATCATTTCTCTACCACCCTACCTATACTCTCCACAGTACTTCACCATCCTACATCTCCTCCCTCATTTCTCTACCACCCTACCCGTCCTCTCCATTGTACTGCACCTTTCTACATCTCCTCCCTCATTTCTCTACCACCTTACCTATACGCTCCACAGTGCTTCACCATCCTACATCTCCTCCCTCATTTCTCTACCACCCTACCCGTCCTCTCCATTATACTGCACCTTTCAACATCTCCTCCCTCATTTCTCTACCACCCTACCCGTCCTCTCCATTGTACTGCACCTTTCAACATCTCCTCCCTCATTTCTCTACCACCCTACCCGTCCTCTCCATTGTACTGCACCTTTCTACATCTCCTCCATCATTTCTCTACCACCCTACCTATACTCTCCACAGTGCTTCACCATCCTACATCTCCTCCCTCATTTCTCTACCACCCTACCCGTCCTCTCCATTATACTGCACCTTTCTAC
Source organism: Ranitomeya imitator (assembly GCF_032444005.1). Classification (NCBI taxonomy): domain Eukaryota; kingdom Metazoa; phylum Chordata; class Amphibia; order Anura; family Dendrobatidae; genus Ranitomeya; species Ranitomeya imitator. The sequence continues at coordinate 416,966,496 of NC_091283.1, read as the reverse complement.
ATCTCCTCCATCATTTCTCTACCACCCTACCCGTCCTCTCCATTGTACTGCACCTTTCTACATCTCCTCCCTCATTTCTCTACCACCCTACCCGTCCTCTCCATTATACTGCACCTTTCTACATCTCCTCCATCATTTCTCTACCACCCTACCCGTCCTCTCCATTGTACTGCACCTTTCTACATCTCCTCCCTCATTTCTCTACCACCCTACCTGTCCTCCCCATTGTACTGCACCATTCTACATCTCCTCCCTCATTTCTCTACCACCCTACCCGTCCTCTCCATTATACTGCACCTTTCTACATCTCCTCCCTCATTTCTCTACCACCCTACCCATCCTCTCCATTATACTGCACCTTTCTACATCTCCTCTCTCATTTCTCTACCACCCTACCTGTCCTCTCCATTGTACATCTCCTCCCTCATTTTTCTATCACCCTACCTATCCGCTCTACAGTGCTGCACTACCCTACCCTCCTCTATCACCCGTCTACCAACCTCTCCGCTCTATTGCACGATCCTACCTGCCCTCTCCATTGTGCTGCACAGTCCTACATCTTCTTCATATCTACCACAAGTCTACGAACAACCTACGCGCGTCTGCTAGACTTCTCTTGTGCTGAACCAGTGCTCTGGAGTGCACTACCCCAATTAGGTTACTTCCCACTGTCCAGTTTTAAGATTGCCGTCATAAAACATCTTTTGAGAAACCTTACTTATTAACTGTCTTCAGTTCTTCAACCCTCTGAATCTGTCCCTTTCCATCATGTTCCCCCACACTTCATGTAATCAGTAGCACTTTGTAGCTGTACACATACAGATAATGGCTGGTGACCGGCTCACGCAGCGCCATATGACTGCCCCTATTATAGTGGTGGCTGGACCAGACACTACAAGCACTTTTTTGCCTTGTGTCCCCAGTTTCCTCAGGTTGTAAGCTCTTGAGAGCAGGGCCCTCACTCCTCTTAATTGTTGAAGCATGTGTTACTCTAACATCTGGCATTATATGTACATGTTCTTCTGATTTGTAAGTGCAGCATTATTCTCAGCCCGATAATCCGAACCTAATCCAGACTATTATAGTGTGGCGCTGCATTTTCCGGCTTTCGCTTGAAGAGTCTTATCCTGGAGGAGCAGGATGCTCAGCTGTATTTACCTCCTTCTTCCTGTAGTTCTGCTCCCACGCCTGCTTCTCTATCTCCAGACGCTCTTTGATTGCCTTCAGCTCAATCTGCAATCGACCAGAATAGGAATTGTTACAATATTCTGTCACACGGCGAAGAGCAAACACCACGTCTGTCAGCGACAGCTCAAACGTCACGAGAATGTGAATTGTCCCACCAGCCAAAAATTCCCATTTTACGTGGCATTATCTTAACAACCAGACTGTAAATCTGCTGAGAAAGAGACAATTTTTGCAAATTTGAAGAGACTGTCCAGGTTAAAAAAAAAGATGCTTTCTGCCTGCAACAGCGCCGCTCCTGTCTGTAGGTTGTGTCTGGTACTGCATCTTAGCTCTATGGAAGTGAATGAAATTGGCCTGTAGTATCATACACTACCTGTTTACAGGGAGGCACTGTTTTTAGAAGAAAGCAGCCATGTTTTACAACCCCTATAATGTAGCCAGAGACCTTGGATGGTCATACTAATTAACCAAAAGTTATCTATGAGAATACTCAGTCTCCGTGAACAGGAAGGAGCAATCAGCTGATCGCTACAGATTATACCAAGCTGTGGTAAGGCCAAGTGGACCATGTGGATGTGGCCAAAAACTGCACAGGCGATTGGACACCTGATTTAGCAGGGGACAGCCATTTCCTTGTGAATTTAAAAATTGCAGCAGCGAGTCTTGGCTGCACCGCGGCCTCATTACTGCTGCAGCTCAGTTGCTCCATTTGGCCTTACCCTAATAAACACCTATAGGAGGTGAAATAGGTTCACATATTTTGGAAAGTGGTATTGCTTCATGGTAGACTCCATTTATGCACCAAAATAGAGCATATTAATATGTAGGGGTCTTCTGCTTAGAACCCTCGAGATGTTTCAGAGCAGACAGCCCCAATTCTTTTTAGGAATAAGTGGGCTGTTAAATGTGCAGACGCATGCATTAGGGGTCGGTATTTTGGGTCTGGTAGAGAAAGGGTTGCGCCTTAAACCAGTCAGCTGATACACGCCGCCCCATCGCTCATACTGTGATTGTCAAGGCTAAGTATCGGCCATATCCTGGTAAACGCAGCTTTATTAGGACCTGGTGCCGCCGGTCTTGCTCCTCCTTGCTCTTCTCGTACTCTTCCTTCAGGACCCGGGTGGCCAGGGCGCAGTTGTCTTCTAACTGCTTCCGGAGCTCGTCCAATTCTGCTCTTTGCCTGCGAGACAAACACATTAATAAATGACACCCGGAGAAATAGAGAGACAGGTCAAAATCTGCACTGCAATATTGGCAGAGGGTCAGATTTATCAAGAATGTAGCAACCAATCAGATCACGGCATTGCTTCTCCAAAAGTCTAATGCACAGGTATACCTAGTGCTTCTCGCCGGGGTCTCTTCAGGCCCCCCAGGCTCTCAGAGCAGAGAGCTCACCTGGTCGCTTGCTGCTTTAAGCGCTCCTTCTCCTCGGACACCTCGCTGTATAGTCGCCTGCGCTGCTCTTGCAGGGACTGCTCCTCATGTGTCAGCTGCTTCTCATATCTGAAAGAAGAAGCGAGCGAGCATGCTTAGCCGGGTCTTCTCTGGCTCCTCACTGCATCCATTAGTGGGGGTCCACGTGGTCGGACTCGCATAACACAATCTCATCAGTCACCCGCTGTAATTGCTTTTACTGTTGCAATTTTTCAAGATCTCAGCTTGCTGTCAATGAACAGGAATATTCATATTTTTATGTTGAGTCGGAAAACTTGCACTTATCACAGCCTGGAATTTGCTACAAAGGGTGGGTCCAGCCAGTGAAAATAACCAAATATGTTCCCGTTCGCTGACAGAACACAGAAATTATGAACAGGACAAAAGCTTGAAAGTTGCAGGACTGGTTTAGACGGTAATGGACGTGTTCTAGTGCTGGCCCCTGGTAGATCACCTCTGTTTCGCCAGCTCTCGCTCCCTCTGGCTCACTTCTTCCTTCTCTCGCTCCAGGTTTTGCCTCAGCTCCTCGGCCTGGCGCACATATCGCTGCGCCGCACGTTCGTCGGACTGCAGTAGCTCGGCCTCGTGCAGAGCTTTTAACTTGCGGATCTCTTGCTTGTGCTTGGATATCAGTCTCTGGATCTCGGGCTCCAGACCTGTGGGGAGATGACATGCAGAACATCAGGGGGAAGGACTCAAAAGTGAAAACTAGTGTCAAGCTTTAGGCTTCCGCTTTGACCTCACTCCCAAATTCAGGACCTACTGATGCCAACTGAATTGCGGTTCTTACATCCTCGGACTTGCTAGTACCTACAAAGCAGTGTCATCGGGCATATAATCCATAGCGTAAAGTCCATCTGCAGGGAATGAAGGTAACCACATGCCAGCTGCAGTGGAAGTGCCCATATGACTGTACCAGGCACAGATCCCTTATATTACAACATACCCCTCTAATAAGGAGTCACGCAAGCAGACAAGCAGCTGCCATGTCTTTGGCAGGTCCCTACAATCCAGTGCAGGTTGTGCCATTCTGGGATGGTGCCAGGCATCAGGCAATAAGTTGGGCATACATTGCCGATTCTAAACATATAAGGGGTCAGTGAAGACCCAGGGGGCAAGAGGAGGACTGTACAAGGCTGGAAAAAAGAATCACCTGAGCAAATGCAAGAATATCTTAAGATAACAATGCTGATTGTACAAATACCAGAACTGACAACCTTCCGCATTGCTTACGTGGACTCGCAGAACAAGGAAAACCCCAGGAGAGCTGCACAAATAATCACACCCTCCCACCAGGGCACAGATGCCGCAGGGAGGTCACATCCTCGGCCATGTGCAGCCTGGATGAGGGCTAAGGCATGACAAGTACTGCGAGGACACCTAGTGGACACAATCTGAAATAACATGTTCCTCCTGGTAAGGGATAATTATTATGTTCTACATACAATTTGGATTCTTGAGACCTAGAAGCGCAGCCTTAACCCCTTCCCGACCAAGCAGAATTTAGCATTTTCGCTTTTCGATAAAACTGATAATTTTTATTTCTGTAGAGCCAATATTATACAGTACTTTTGTGCTTTCATTTTTCTTCCAAGAGTCATAACTTTTTTTTTCTGTCAACATAGCCGTATGAGTACTTGCTTATTTTTTTTGCAGGACGAAATTTAGTTTTGAATGACAGCATTCATTTTCCTAAATTAAATGCTGAAAAAATGAAAAAAAAAAATAATCAAACCTTTGCTAAACAAAATAAAAAAGAGAATGTTAGCCATTATTTTTGAAGTTTTGTTTTTAAAGTATTCACTGTGGAATAAAAAAAATTGAACACATAATTCTTCAAGTCAATAAGACTTTTCATCATCGTTATTAATGTGTTAAAATAACACTGAAGCTAGTAAAAAATAAGAATTTAAAAAAAAAAAAAAAAAAAAGTCGGTTTATTTCACCATTTTCAGAGACCAGTAACGTATCTCTCCATTGATGAACCTGTGTTGTGTGTGCACCTATTTTTTTTATTGATACATACAATGTTTTCTTTGCTTTTTTTTTAAGGAGCTGCTGCAACCCTCCCCCACCCCCCCCAAAAAATGCAATTCTTGTATTTTTTTTTCCCGTTTTATACCATTCACCATATGGGATAACTAATTTTATATTTTGGTAGATCGGACTTTTATGGATGTGGCCATACCAAATATTTCCGCACCACTGAAGAAAGGTAATAGCGTGGTGATTACAAATTTTTAAACTTTTTCTTTAGATTTTTACTTTTTATTTTTTTGTCTCTCTAGGAAACTTGAACCTATGATCGTCTGATCATTTGATTTACATCCTGCATTATTAGTGTATTCCAATACATAGACAAAACAACGTCCTCATGGGAGGACTAAAGATCGCGCCATTTAAATGTCAATGATTGACAGTGGCATTTAGATGGTTAAACAGCAGCGATTAGAGTAATGTTAGACAGCTGGCATCTGCCCCAGTATGGCGCAGAGACAGCTCATTAACACACTCCATTCACCGGCATGTGACATGTGTATACATGGTGGGAAGGGGTTAAAAGGTAGAATAATTGCATATTTACCCTTAACCGTGATCTCCTTGATCTTCTTGGTCTTCTCATCGATCCACTTCTCCCGTCGTACTTTTTCAGTTGCTGTCATGAGTTCCTGCAGCTTCTTCATCTCCTAGAAGACACGTTTTAGAGAAACTTGACATACTGAGTTTGTCGTATTTGGTACTGCTGCGTTTGATGCATTGCCCCCAATACAACCTTGGAGGCAGGGGTGATCCTCAGGGGGCAGCCATAGGGGTGCAACGTGCAAGCAACCCCAGCTGCACTTACAGGACTAAACACTTGCAGTGAGTGGTGAACCAGCAGGGGGCAGTGCTGAGCTACATGCAATTCTGATATCATTTCAATGTATTTAGGGGTCTTTGTGGCTCTGTGCTAGTGATCAGTGAGGCTCTGTGTCCCGTGTCATACATTTATCACTTTTCCCTGCGGAGCTGTCCACCTTTGAGTACAAGTTTCCACAATTAAAAGTCAGAATTTTTGGTTAAAAATCTGTTTTCATTAAATATTTTGCGATGTTTGCATTCTCTAGCTTCTGTGTCCGTCAGCGAGCTCGCTCTAGCGATCCAATGGGAGAGTTTGCAACGCTTATCTGTCTCTTTTTCTGAGCTCCTCTCAACTGATTTATGACCAAAATTTAATGTGTTGAGAAACAAATAGCCTGTTATTAGGGCTAGCGGAACGCACCAAATAATAAAGAGATTGACACGAGGTGCGTTCGCAGCCCGGGGTCCACCGTGCAGAGATGGTACCTGCTGCTATGTAATGGCGGATGGACACTTAGCTTACACGTGGGTTAGACTTCACCCCGTGTGAAATGGTAGCGAGGTCTGTTGCTTCACAGAGTCGGATAAAATGAATCCCACTTTAGCCCGTTCTGTGGGAAAACGTGCAGCCAGGAGCTCAAGATGTATAGTGAACTGGCTCACGACACAGCTTACCGTCACCAGCAAACTTGTCTGGTAACGGGAAGCGAGATAATGTCGAAGGAGGAGTGGCAGTGGACAAACTGGCTGCAGCCACGCTAGCAGCCTGAACAGCGACTGCGGTAACATCCACAGCAGAGGTTGTGCGCTCAAGAGCCGCCAACCTACCCTCCAGCTGCTGGATGTACCGTTGCAATCGCTGTTCGTCCGCCATTACTAGCCAGACGCTGGTGCTAGTATAGTGTTAGGGCTAGCAGAACGCACCAAATAGTAAAGAGATTGATACGAGGTGCATTTGCAGCCCGGGGTCCACCGTGCAGGGATGGTACCTGCTGCTATGTAATGGCGGATCGGATGGACACTTAGCTTACAAGTGGGTTAGACTTCACCCCGTGTGAAATGGTAGCGAAGTCTGTTGCTTCACAGAGTTGCACAATACGCTGCACCCTGTTAGCAGTCACAAGGTGCAGCTATAAGACACTAGTGGGATCCCTAAGAATCACCCCCACTAATCTGATGATTGAACTGGCTCTGACCCTCGGTGGCTTTTGAGCCCACGCCTGAGGACTCCCCGAGTCAGATGCACAGTTCAAGCGGGAATTCCCACCCTATACTGATGGTTGTTAGGAGAGCGCACTGGTGGCGCATGGTGCCGTAGAGATGGGCACTGCAGCATGTGCTTAGTGTGCAGATAGCTTCCACCATTCCAGCAGTCAACACGAGGAATGGAAATGAATAAGGAGCTTTCATCCATCGACAGTCATTCATCTACAAACACACATTGCAAAGGTTTATACTAGCGCATGGCCGAGCGGCCATGTGAACCTTTTATAGCAGTAGCAGACCGGGACCTTCCAGATGGTCCAATAGGAACCGCAACAGGACCTGAATATGTGACCCCCGACATCCAATGGGAGGTCGTCCCGTGAGCATACTCAGTATGAGAAAAGTGGCACTTAGGGCATGTTTCCACGTTCAGGATTGCATCAGGATTTGGTCAGGATTTTACGCAGGTAGAATCTGCACCAAATCTACACCCGAGGTCACTGGCAAGTCACCTGCATTGTTCATGCGTTGTTTGAGCATTGTAAGGACATGCTGCGTTCTGAAAAAACGCGCCGCATGTCCGTTTCCGCGGGTCTGCCGCATGCGTCGTTTAATGCATAGTGGAGACGGGATTTCATGAAATCCCCTCCACTATGCTGTAACATCTGGACGCTGCGTGTTTGACGCTGCGGCTCTACGCAGCGTCAAACATGCTGCGTTTCCTGAACGTGGAAACATACCCTAATAAGTCCCAGAAAGGCCTGCTCGCTGCTGGTCAGTACTGGCTACAAGGGCAGAGCCTGGAAAGGCAGCAGTAACCAGCCGCACAGTATCAGCTCGAGCCAGATGCTGGGACCGACGTCTCCGTTGAGTAGGCTGCGCCTGGAGAAGAATGGGAGTGGACATGGTTCAAGATTCCCCCTGAACAGCGGCGGGAACTCGACACCTAACAGCCTGTAAAAGTCAAACGGTGCAAAATCTTTAATGAACCTAAAATTGCAAAAATTATATTTAGCCCAAAATTCATGTATTTAAATAAGAAAAAAAATACTAAAATTGGCCCCAGAGTTGGAAAATGGCAATTAGACCTAAAATTGTGTTTCCAGGATTCCATCCTGACAGCACTATGGAGCTCGTCCTTCTTATCCTTACTGGGACAGGAAATAACAAGAGGTTAAAAGGACCCTCCCCTCCTCCACCCCTCAGTGTCTTTTCCAAGTACCACACTAAGGCTACGTTCACATTTGCGTTGTGCGCCGCTGCATCGGCGACGCAACGCACAACGCAAATAAAAACGCACCAAAAAGCACGCAAAAACGCTGCGTTTTGCGACGCATGCGTCCTTTTTTGCCGAAATTTGGACGCTAGAAAAATGCAACTTGTTGCGTTTTCTGCGCCCGACGCTTGCGGCAAAAAAAACGCATGCGTCGCACAACGCAGCACAACGCATGTCCATGCGTCCCCCATGTTAAATATAGGGGCGCATGACGCATGCGTCGCCGCAGCGTTTCCCGACGCTGCGTCGGGAAACGCTAATGTGAACGTAGCCTAAGATGGATGCAACAAAATTTATTGACCAATCTTTATACAAACGTTACATCACATAAGTATAGAAATTCTCAGAAGGGAGGGAACTAGCTGTGCTGTCAGGATGGATTCCTGGAAACACAATTACCGGTAGGTCTAATTACAGTTTTCCAGGTCATCAATCCTGACAGCACCATGGAGAATACCAAAGTATGATAATCTAGGGCGGGGCATGAAGAACCTTTCTACCGAAGGCCACTTGTCCTGAGACTACGTCTAGTTTGTAATGTCTCGAAAAGGTACTCAGACTGGACCATGTTGTGGCCCTACAAATCTGATCTACTGATGCCCCCCTCTTTCTGCCCATGAGGTGGTTATGGCTCTAGTGGAATGGGCTTTTAATGTCTTAGGAGGAGGTTTCCCTTTTGCCTTCTAGGCCAGTCCAATCGTGGATCTGATCCACCTTGCTATAGTGGATTTTGCCTTTTTACCCCTATTTATTCCCCCATACTGTACGAATAAGTTTGGGTCCTGTCTCCAGTCCCTGGTTGCTTCCAGGTAGTAGAGAACAGTCTGCCTCACATCTAGAGAGTGAAAGGTCTGCTCCTTGAGAGTGCTGGCAGAAGGAGGGAATGGTTCATATTCGGCATTGACACAACTTTTGGGAGAATGGCCGGGTCGAGTCTCAAGACTATTTGGTCCATCGAATATCTGCAGATAAGGGTCCCAGGTTCCCTGATAGATAGGGCCTGTAATTCTCCTACCCTCTTGGCCGATGTAATAGCCACTAGGAAGTCTGTTTTAAAGGAGAGTCTGTTAATGTCTATACCAGTTACAGGTTCCTATGGGTGCTTACACAGTTACCGTAATTGAGTACCAGATCCCAAGGTAGGAAAGATCTCCTCACCGAAGGTTTCAGCCTTTGTATTGCTCTGGAGAACCTTGCTATCCAGGGGTGGGCTGCTAAGGGAGAATCAAAGAAAACGCTTAACACTGTGTATGCTTAGGGTACTCGGTCGTAGGTCTCTTGAAACCTGTCTGCAGTAAATCAAGAATTCTGGGAATATCAGGGCGAGATGTATCCACAGAGAACTCCCCGCACTTCATACAAAAACGCTTCCAGATTTTGTTATATATAGAGGAGGTTACCGGCTTTCTACTTGCCTGAAGGATAGATATCACCTCATCAATCAGAATACCCCCTTAATCTCAGGACTTGACTCTCATGATCCATGCCGAAAGGTGTTGACTGTCCGGCTTCTGGTGAAACACTGTGCCCTGGCACAGGTCTTTTCTGCGTGGAAGCAGGAGATCTTCCAAGGACATCTTCATCAGCAGAGGAAACCAACTCCTTCTTGGCCAGAGGGGCACTACCAAAATTACCTTTGCCCTCTTTTCCTGTAAATTCCTTAGCAATCTTGGAATCAGAAGGGGGGGGGAGGGCGAATCGCAAGTCAGTTTCCCCCTCCAGAATTAGGATAGTGCCTCAACGCCTGCCAGATTGTCTAGGGGTTTAGATAAAAAATTCCCTGACCTTTGTGTTTTCTCTGGATGTGAAGAGATCTACCTGTGAAACTCCCTAATGCTGACACAGCATGCAGAGCACATCCTCGTTCAGCTCCCACTCTGTCAGAGATAACCTCTGCCTGCTCGGAAGTCTGCCACCTGGTTTCTGGACCCCTCTAGGTGAACTGCTGAAACAGATAGCACCATCCTCTCAGCCCACCGAAAGATCTTCCCTGCCAGATGTTGTAGAGAGGGATGTCTTGAACTCCCCTGATGGCGCAAAAAAGCCAAGCTTGTCGTGTTGTCCGACAGGATTCTTACATGCCTGCCCCTGACTACTGACTGTACCTGGAGTAGGACTTTCCACACTGCATACAGTTCTCTGAAGTTTGAGGACCTGGCTCTGATTTCTAGGCTCCACGTTCCTTGGAAGTATCTTCCTTCCATATGACCACCCCACCCTAGCTGACTTGCGTCTGTGGTGATCACTGCACAAGAACCCAGGGAACTCCCGTCTGGAGTTTTTCTATAATGATCCACCAGCGTAGAGATCTCCTCAATGAGACGAAGTGGGGCATCACGGTATCTAGGAACAGTTGGCGTTTGTCCCAGGCAGTTAGAATGGCCCCCTGGAGACCCCCGGGTGGAACGGACTCCACCGAACACAGGATACATGAGGTCATTCATCCCATAATCATCATTGCCTCCCTGATGGAACAACGGCTTCTTGAGAATTGACGGATCCTGTCCCCTATTACGGTCTGCTTCTCTACTGGCAAGAAAGATGTTCTTAGGTGAGAATCTAGGAGAACCCTCAGGAACCCCTTTCTGGATTCTGGAGAGAGATTCGACTTCCTCCAGTTTATCACCCATCCCAGTCTCTGGAACATGCAGACCCAGGTACCGTCCTAGCCATTCCCACACTCTCACAACTTCACTTTCTTCCCGAACCTGAGCCTGAACCAAAGATGGAGTCCTTACCCCTACCTCCCTTGAGGTAGCTCCATCTGCCTGATTTACCCTTCCCTTTATAGATTGACCTTTGGTTGGGGTCTACGAAAGGGCAGATACTTTTTTTGGTTTATCCTCAGGGAACTATTTCTTTTTGTCTGATGCCTTTCTAGAATATCATCTGGAACAGGACCAAACAATTTCACCCGAAAAAGGAATGGAACACAGCTTGTTTTTGGACTGTTTATCCGACCATTTTTTTTAGCCAAATAGCTCGCAGAACAGCATTAGATAAGGCTTTGTTCCTGGCTGTGAATCTAACAGTTTCCGAAGATGCTTCAAACATGAACCCGGTAGCAAGTTTAAGGAGGGTAAGGGATTTCAGGATAGTGTCCAAGGGGTTTTTTAACTTTAGGTGTTCTTCCAGGTCGTCGACCCATAGGTGATTGGATCGAGCTACCGAAGTAGCCGAGATGTTGGCATGAATTATGGCGGCCAACGTCTCCCAGCTTCTTTTAAGAAGACCATCCACCTTCCGATCCATTGGCTTTATCAGGTTACAAGAATCCTCGAATGTGATCAAAGTCCTCTTCGCCACCTTGGCTATGGGTAAGTCAATCTTGGGAATGTCCTTTGGTTCGAAGGGCAGGCAAAGCTTAGAGTCTCTGGGAATGCCCCCTCTGTCTGCAACAAGCTCCACGTGAACCACGATCTCTTTACTTCCCGCAACCTTTCCTTCCTGGCTCTCACCGAGACCTGGCTGACACCCCCTGACACGGCCTCCCCTGCTGCACTGAGTTACGGTGGCCTCCACTTTACCCACACTCCTCGCTCTGGCAACAGACATTGTGGGGGAGTGGGTTTCCTTCTTTCCAAAAACTGTTACTTCAACCCTATCCAACCCCCACCCTCCCTTCTTTCGAGGTCTACTCTGTCCGTATCTACTCTCCCTCTAATCTCCAAATGGCTGTCATATACCGACCACCGGGCTCAGCCACTGCCTTCATTGACCAATTCTCCACCTGGCTTCTTCACTTTTTCTCTGCTGACATCCCCACCATCATAATGGGTGACTTTAATATCCCTACTGACACCCACCAGCCAGCAGCCTCCAAGCTCTTGGCCCTTAGCTCATCCTCCTTTGGACTTAACTCAGTGGTCCTCCATATCCACCCACACAGACAAACATACACTAGACCTCATCTTCACCTTTCTCTGTTCCTTATCTAATCTCACAACCTCTCCCTTCACCCTATCTGACCACCATCTACTCACCTTCTCATCCTTGCCCTTCTCACCCGCCCCCCATGTCCAGCCAGTACCACATCCTCGCAGAAACCTTGCACACCTAGACATTCAGACTCTCTTCTACCCCTGTCCTCCATATCTTCACTCCGTGACACGGATAGCGCCACCGGTTTCTATAACTCCACCCTCACATCAGCCATAGACTCAGTCGCCCCTCTCATGCATGGCAAAGTGCGACAAATCAATAGGCAACCCTAGCATAACAACTTCACAAAAAAACTCCGACAAGCATCCAGGGTCGTGGAGTGGTGTTGTGAAAAAAACACGCCTGCAAGACGAATTCACCGCTTTCAAACAAGCTATACTTGCCTTCAAACTAGCCCTCACTTATGCTAAACAGACCTATTTCACTAACCTTGTATCTTCACTACCCTACAACCCAAAACAACTGTTCAGCACATTTAACTCTCTCCTCCGCCCGCCACTGCCACCTCCAACTTCCCTCATCTCTTCTGAGGACTTTGCCACCTACTTCAAAAACAAGATCGACCAAACAAGGCAAACCTTTACTGTTCCACCACCCCAACCAATCCATATACCAGACCTCTGCCCTTCCCCAATAAGTTCCCTCTCCAACATGACTGAAGGAGAACTTACTCGCCTCCTTTCCAAATCACACCTCACCACCTGTGCACTTGACCCCATCCCTTCCCACTTGCTCCCCAACCTCACTAACACGCCCATTCCAGCCCTAACCCATCTCTTCAACCTATCGCTATCTTCTGGTACTTTCCCCTCTGCCTTCAAACATGCCACCATCACACCCATCCTCAAAAAAGCTAACCTTGACCCAACTCACACCCATCCTCAAAAAAGCTAACCTTGAACCAAATGCTATGCCCAGCTATCGCCCCATATCACTGCTCCCATTTGCTTCTATGTCCATGGACAACTTTCCTCCCACCTCTCATCTAACTCTCTCCTTGACAACCTCCAATCTGGCTTCCGCCCCCACCACTCCACCGAAACTGCTCGGACCAAAATTACTAATGACTTACTCACAGCCAAAGCTAACAGACAGTTCTCCATCCTCCTCCTTCTTGACCTGTCCTCTGCTTTCGACACAGTCAACCACTGCCTACTGCTACAGATTCTTTCTTCCCTTGGCATCAAAGGCCTTGCCTCGTCCTGGATTGCCTCATACCTTTCCGACCGCACATTTAGCGTTTCCCACTCCCACACTACCTCCTCACCCAGTCCCCTCTCTGTTGGAGTCCCTCAAGGCTCTGTCCTAGGGCCTCTACTTTTTTTCCCATCTATACCCTTGGCCTAGGACAACTCATAAAGTCCCATGGCTTCCAGTACCACCTATATCCAGTCGACACTCAGATCTACCTCTGTGGCTCAGATGTCGTTTTTCTTCTGTCCAGATTCCCGGAGTGTTTGTCAGCCATATCCTCCTTCAACTCTCACTTCCTAAAACTCAATGTAGACAAAACCGAACTCATCATCTTTTCCCCATCTCGCGTATCCCCCCTACCTAATCTATCTATTATGGTAAACGGCATCACGCTCTCTCCCACACCTGAAATCCGCTTCCTCAGGGTAACTCTCGATTCTGTCCTGTCCTTCAAACCGCACGTCCAACCTCTTGCCACCTCCTGTCGCCTCCAACTAAAAAATATTGCCAGAATCCATCCCTTCCTCTGCCCACAATCTACTAAAACCCTTATGCATGCCCTCATCATGTCCCGCCTCGATTACTGCAACACCCTCCTCTGTGGCCTCCTCGCTATCTCCCTTGCACCACTCCAGTCTGTCCTCAACTCTGCTCAGCTAATCTACCTCTCTCCTCGTTACTCCCCTGCTTCACCCCTCTGCAAATCCCTCCACTGGCTCCCAATTCCCCAATGAATCCAGTTCAAACTACTAACACTGATCTACAAAGCCATCCACAACCTGTCCCCTCCCTATATCTTTGAACTAATCTCCCACTATCTTCCCTCACATAATCTTCGATCCTCCCAAGACTTCCTACTCTCCTCCACAACCGCCTCCAAGATTTCTCCCAAATATCCCCCATCCTCTGGAATTCCACGCCTCAACGCGTCCGATTATCAACCACCCTCAGATCCTTCAGACGGAACCTGAAAACCCATCTCTTCAGGAAAGCCTACAGCCTGCAATAACCATTCTACCGCCTCACCAACCACCCGAGCTGCCACCCCACCAACCACCCGAGCTGCCGCCTCACCAACCACCTGAGCTGCCACCCCACCAACCACCCGAGCTGCTGCCTCACCAACCACCCAAGCTGCCGCCCCACCACCACCAGAGCTGCCGCCTCACCACCAGCAGTGCTGCAGCACACCGACCTCCTGTCTCTTCCCCATTATCCCGAAGAATGTAAGTCCGCAAGGACAGGGTCCTCTGTACCAGTCTGTCATTGTAAATTTGTTTACTGTTAACGATATCTATAACCCTGTATGTAACCCCTTTTCACATGTACAGCACCATGGAATTAATGGTGCTATATAAATAAATAATCGTAATAACCATCCTTTTCTCGGCGTCTTCCCCGATCATCGAGCGGATGTGGCTGTTGATCGGGAAGACTCTGTTTCTCTGGGACCTCAATCCACCGAACATCTCGTCCTGTATGGAGAGAGGCTTCTGGGTTTCCTCTACCTGCACAGTGCTCCTGACTGCCCGGAGGAGTTCATCCATGTCCTCAGAGGAGAAAAGGTATGTCTTCCCTCCCTCTGGCGGGTCAGCAATCATTTCCCCTTCTTTCTGGTCAGATTCACCTGAGTATACGTCCTCCTCAGAGGTCAATTCCATCTTCTATGGCATCTTGGCACGTGAACCACCCTGGGACTCGGGCTGGGAAGTGCGAGTCTGGACCAGCCCCGAGATAGAGGCCTGGACCTTCTCTCTGATAATGGACCGCATATCCGACAGCAGATGCCTGGACCTTCTCTCTGATAATGGACCTCATATCCGACAGTAGAGACGACTGCTCCTCTCTGATTGCCTTTGAGGTGCAAGGTTCACACAGATGTTTCTGCCAGGTATCTGGCAACTTTCTTGCCATCCCTTTTAGGTGTTGTTGAGGCGGATACTCCCTAGAATACACAGAGTACATGCTATGTGTTTCTATATGTGGGGTAAGGGGCTGTCAGTGGGTATCTCACTAGTCCTCTACTCACGTACCCCTGGCTATCTTCAGAAGTAGCCTCAGTTTAGGCAGATTCCTCCATATCCAATCATACATTAGGGCATCCTACAGACATCTAGGACCCTATGTATACGATACCCAACCGAGGCACCGCTAGGATCCTTGCTTCGCCGGATACTTGTGCGTTCCACCATGGAATGCACGCTGGCCGTGACTTGGAAGTGCTCTGTTCGGCCCGCAGAGATGACGTTACAGGGACCACTCCATCAGAGGGTGTCAGCCACAGACCCCTTCACAGCGGGAAGGGAGAGGCTGGGCCCCCTGATCCGTGCCCGGTCTACCAGGCACAGCCTGAAGGGATATGCCGGCTTCTCTCGGCATTCCTATCCTCACAGGGACAGGAAAAAACACTGAAGGGTGGAGGTGGAAGGTTCCTTTTAACCTATCGCTGCTTCCTGTCCCAGTAAGGATTAGGCTAGGTTCACATTGCGTTAGTGTATGCGCTAAACGGATTGCCCTAACGGAATGCGCTAACGCAATGTACAAAAAGGGATTGTGTTTAGGGATCCCGCTAGCGCAGATGCCCGATCTGCGCTAGCGAGAACGGACCGAAAAATGCTGCAAGCAGCGTTCGAGGTCAGTCAGAAAATAACGGGACATCGCTAACGCATGCCAAAAATGGCATACGTTAGCGATGCGTTAGATACATTGCGGTCAATGGCTGCGCTAACGGATCCGTTACATTGCGTTAGTGGCGCTATGTAACGCGTTCGCGGACTGCCACTAACGCAATGTGAACCCAGCCTAAGAAGGATAACCTCCATAGTGCTGTCGGGATTGATGACCTGGAAAACCCCTTTTTAAAAAGGTAAAAGGTAAGGTCAAAGAAGGTATAGATCCAGTAAGCTCCGCCTAGTGGTGGCTGCAGACGGACTGAATTTTATCAATTAAAGGGACACTCCCTTTTGGAATGCAGCAGAGATCAACATGGGCCCAACTAGAGATGAGCGAAGATCTTCGGCTCCCTCCTTATTCTGCAAGCTATAGTGCTTACCGAAGAAGCTGCAGCGGGAACCCTGATACCTGGAGCACTCCGATAATCAGGTGTCCGGCTCCGCAGCTGCATGTGTTGCGGCTGTGTGACAGTCACAACACACAGGCTCTCCATACATATGTTGTGACTATCACACAGCCGTTAATCATACAAAACCCGGCACTCAACTTTGTGGTGTGAAGAAATGAAAGATTTATTATCCCAAATCAGAAAACGTTTCGGTCCCACAGCCGGACCTTCATCAGTAACGTTTACTGGGACAATGTATAGATTCAAGTGGCTATATGGCCTGCCCGGAGGTTGCTACCAATATAGTATTGGATATCCAGAGAGAAAAGTTACAGCCTATATAGGTGCTGTCATCGCGGCGTCCACCACGTTTTCTGATTTGGGATAATAAATCTTTCATTTCTTCACACCACAAAGTTGAGTGCCGGGTTTTGTATTATTTGCTGATTACGGTTTGGGAACCTACCCGTGCACCTCATACGGTTGTGCACACGTGTTTCTAACTACGTTATCACACAGCCGTGACACATGCAGCTTCGGAGCCGGACACCTGATTATCGGAGCGCTCCAGGTATCCGGGTTCCCACTGCAGCTCCTTCGGTAAACACTATAGCTTGCCGAATAAGAAGGGAGCCAAAGATATTCTTCTCATCTCTAGGTCCATCTCCCGACAGGGTGAAAAGCAGTCAGTTGGGAATTTCTGCAGCGCTGTAGCATTAAATAGTGGCCATCCAAGTAGTACTAGGACATATCCACTCTCATAGACTGGCTTTCTACTCTGGCTCATAGAAAAAGATCCTCAATGGGAGAACCCACCTATAATGTAACCAAATAAACAGCTACATTATAAGATCAGTACATAAAATTACACAGCATTTTCAAAAACTACACACAAAGCTCAATTTTGTTTTCTTCTAGTGTAGTATCATATATCAGCCAACAGGGGGCAGCATAATATTAATAGGTGATATATCCCTGGTCTGTATCATGCAAAGCAAAATAGTGGGAACCAACAGATAGAAGAATGCCAGGAAATCATGAGGACGGGGAGGAAAAGGACATTAAAAAAATAATAATTCAGTAAAACAGTGTCACTTCTGTCCACAGGCCATGTCAGGTATTGCAGCTATACCAATAAAAGTTGCACTATCCTTTTAATATTCTGCTGCGCTCATATTTTCCATCTTGCTTGATGTCATCTGAGCAATAAATGACATCACGTGACTAGAGCAGCCAATCACTACGCACACAAGATCAGCGGCTCGGACTGCGGCATGGAACCGGTGAATATATCACAAACTGTATTATATTTCAATATAGTGGTAAGAATTTGGGAAACTCCTCTAACTATTGCTTACCCATATAGAGATTGTACAAACCTTTTCATCCAAGCAGAAGAGGAAAGCAGCATCATTTAATAGCGCTGAGTAGATTATTTCTAGTCCATGGAGTTATAAAGAAGTCAGAGGGATCACTAAGATCGGGGGGGCGGGGGACTTGAAGGGAAGAATGGCGTACATTTAAGGGGACCTGTCACAGTCAAAAGTGATTATTTTTTACTCTTATTTTATTAAATATGAAAATTCCATTGTTTTTGTTTCTTAAGTCCATCATGCAGATACAAAGATATAGGCCTTTTTCATTTAGGGGTGTGGTTCACAGGATCCTCTGGGGCGTGTCTTTAGGCTCTTCTGCATAATGACCCAATCAGCCACACCTCCTTGTAAAGAACAAAGATTTGCACGAAATAAAAAGGCCCATATCTCCGGAACCGTATGGCGGATTTAAAAAAAAAAAAAAAAAGAACGGAATAGTGAGGGGAGCATTAGGAATAAAATAAGACAGAAAATAGACAGTTTTGAACTGGCGAAAAGTCCTCTTTAAAAGAAGAGCACACTGACATACATCTTCATGGGCCAAAGTAGATATAAACCAGTTAGTGTAAAATGGTTAAGGATCATGCTGTGGATACAAAATGATACGCTGTGTATGAGGACTGATGGGCACAGGCATGACAGACAGGGGTCCTGCCAGGGTGACATAGGGCAACAAGAAAAGAGTGCATGTAATGTGTACAGGGCTTTTACCTCACACAGGGGGCCCAGAGTTTGCCAAACCTGGGGGAAGCAAAGAGAAGAAGAAAAGGGGGGGGAAGAGACAACAAATCACTAAGAGAATGCAATAATGGGAGGACAAAACCCCACCAGGAACTGAAGGAGGCATAAAATGTGACGCTGCCTATTTAGAAGGCACACTGTATTTGGGCTCATAGACTTCGTGTTCACTGCATGAGAAATCTAGGACTGCACTACTGAGAGAATCTGACAACATGGCTCTGTTCTAATTCAGTGTTGTCAGAAGATGCCGTGGAAGGAGATCCCTAATCCATAAGCAGGACATCTTCCACAATGCACATGCACTGAACCACAAGGGGGCAGCAGAGTAGTGGTAAAGCAGCAGAATTTTGAATGCAGCTGTGGATGTAAATGGAGTGCAAGACGCTGCTTCTTCTCACCGTGTCATGCTGCTCTTGCATCTGGGAGATCTTGCTGGAGTACTTGTGATCCACCTGCTTCAGCTCACTTACCAGAGACTCGCATCGCTCGCTCAGAGTTTTCTTGTCATCGATGAGCTGTACATAGGCAGACAATAAAGTGGTCATGTACACTGCTCCGCTCATAGGTGATGGGGGAGGGGATCACAAATTCATGACCTTTCATAAAGTGGTGCTCGGAGGAAAACAAGTTAGGTCATAATTTATTGATAGATGGGAGAGTGACCACCATCACCTGCATCATTAATGGGCGGACCCCCACCGATCAACGAGAAATCCTGTGAATAGGCGATAACTTGTCACCAGACAACCTATTTAAGGTGGTATTCTGA
Source organism: Ranitomeya imitator (assembly GCF_032444005.1). Lineage (NCBI taxonomy): Eukaryota > Metazoa > Chordata > Amphibia > Anura > Dendrobatidae > Ranitomeya > Ranitomeya imitator. The sequence continues at coordinate 416,947,468 of NC_091283.1, read as the reverse complement.
TCTTAGACCTTTATGGAACAGCCACATCAAATACCATAAGCAGAGGTAGGAGCCTTTCTAGGGAACGGAGTTCTGCAGACTCCTGTGTCACTCATTTATGGTGATCAGAATCCTTTAAAAGAAGTGGTGTCAAGATTGAAAGTCATTACAGGATAGATGATAACTAGCTGATCGCTGGGACCCCCACCAATCACAAGAATGGGGCTTGGCGTCCTCTATTTGATTGTAAAAACTGTCAATCCTGGGCACCGTCGTTTCAATCAAAGGCTATGGGATGTCAGAGTCAGATAGAGTACAGGACTTTGTGATCAGAGGAGTCCCAGAGGTCTGACCCTGAGCGATCTTAAAGTTTGGTACCCATCAAGTAGAAATGGGACAACTTGCAATCTCTTAGCATAACCCCTTCTTGCTGCAGCCATTTAGTTCTTTTTTCCCCTCCCCTTTTGCTAAAATTCATAACTTTTTTACTTTTCCATGCACGTTGCAGAAAGAAGGCTGTTTTTTTACCTAGCGAGTTGTAGCTATGAATGACATTGTTAATGTCACGGCACTGTTGCAGTATATCCCAGGGCTAGGGGCTCCTTCCCTAAAGCTAGGGGTACCCTTGCTATCTCTGCTTCTCAGAGTGCTTGTGATGAAGTGGCTGGGGCCGTGTACCTTGCTGAGCTCCTAAATCTGTCCTTATTTGTCCCCTCTCCCAACCACGGAAGTGGTCAGTAGTGGTGTATAAGAATAGACAAACCAGACTAACAGGGATAAATGAAAATACCAATCATACAAATATGCACTCAAAAACAACAGAGTGGAACACCAGGAAGAATGGAAGGAAAAAACAAAATGGAAGGCAAAACAAATAGGAGAGGATGAGGATACGCACACAGACAAATCACGGGGCAAGTGTCTTTTGAACAACACTCCAAACATCTCCAACTCCAGAACCAAGCACTATGAAAGTAACAATGGCAATCCCGAATTGCCAGAGCCCAGTACATATAGCAGAGGGGAGTTGCCAACACTGAACAGCCGAGATCATCAAAGATGGAAAGCTCCAGGAGCTCTCAACTGAACAGATTAACTCGTGCACTGCTATTAGAAACATGCACTGTTTAATACAATGGTGAAAAGTTTCTAATTAGTGCAGGAGTATGAGAAATCAGACACCGCAGTCTTTTGGCCCCTCCGTGTTGCAGTATACCTGTGACAGTTAATTATACCATATAAAGTAATGTCCTGAAAAAAATCCAAACTATGATGAAAGAAAATGCAATTCCGCCATTGTTTTTTTTTTTAATTTCCTTTTCACAGAGTTCATTGTACAGTGAAAGTCACTGGTTAAAATGATTTTTCAGATCAGGAGATTACGGTGATACCCAACTCATAGTTTTTGCATTATCTATGCAGTGAAAAAAATGTCTGCAATGTTTTTGTATTTTAATATTTTTTTACTTTAATTTTTCAATTTATTGTTTAGTCCCCATAAGGGACTGGAAACAGAGATCATTTGACAGCTTGTTTTAAATACTGCAATACAGCAGGCAGTACTGCTGACTATATAACAAAGCCGACACCTGCCTTGTGTGAATCGGACACTATTAGGGCTCATTAATTATTTACCTGGTCGATGAAGGTGAGGTGCCTCTGTATGGTGGCCTCGTATTGCGCGCTCTGCTGTTTCAGCTGGTAACTCATCTCTTTCTCTGTTTGTTTGACGTGTCGAACGGTTAATTCACGCTGCTGCGCCTGGGAGAGGGATGTAAAGAGAAAACTTATCCTATACAGTGCCTACAAGTAGTATTCAACCCCCTGCAGATTTAGCAGGTTTACACATTTGGAATTAACTTGGCATTGTGACATTTAGACTGTAGATCAGCCTGGAAGTGTGAAATGCACTGCAGCAAAAAAGAATGTTATTTCTTTGTTTTGTTTTTTTTTAAATTGTGAAAAGTCTTTTCAGAGGGTCATTTATTATTCAACCCCTCAACCCACCAGAATTCTGTTTGGTTCCCCTAAAGTATTAAGAAGTAGTTCAGGCACAAAGAACAATGAGCTTCACATGTTTGGATTAATTATCTCTTTTTCCAGCCTTTTCTGACTATTTAAGACCCTCCCCAAACTTGTGAACAGCACTCATACATGGTCAACATGGGAAAGACAAAGGAGCATTCCAAGGCCATCAGAGACAAGATCGTGGAGGGTCACAAGGCTGGCAAGGGGTACAAAACCCTTTCCAAGGAGTTGGGCCTACCTGTCTCCACTGTTGGGAGCATCATCCGGAAGTGGAAGGCTTATGGAACTACTGTTAGCCTTCCACGGCCTGGACAGCCTTTGAAAGTTTCCTCCCGTGCCGAGGCCAGGCTTGTCCGAAGAGTCAAGGCTAACCCAAGGACAACAAGGAAGGAGCTCCGGGAAGATCTCATGGCAGTGGGGACATTGGTTTCAGTCAATACCATAAGTAACGTACTCCACCGCAATGGTCTCCGTTCCAGATGAGCCCGTAAGGTACCTTTACTTTCAAAGCGTCATGTCAAGGCTCGTCTACAGTTTGCTCATGATCACTTGGAGGACTCTGAGACTGACTGGTTCAAGGTTCTCTGGTCTGATGAGACCAAGATCGAGATCTTTGGTGCCAACCACACACGTGACGTTTGGGGATTGGATGGCACTGCATACGACCCCAAGAATACCATCCCTACAGTCAAGCATAGTGGTGGCAGAATCATGCTGTGGGGCTGTTTCTCAGCCAAGGGGCCTGGCCATCTGGTCCGCATCCATGGGAAGATGGATAGCACTGCCTACCTGGAGATTTTGGCCAAGAACCTCCGCTCCTCCATCAAGGATCTTAAGATGGGTCATTTCATCTTCCAACAAGACAACGACCCAAAGCACACAGCCAAGAAAACCAAGGCCTGGTTCAAGAGGCAAAAAATCAAGGTGTTGCAGTGGCCTAGTCAGTCTCCTGACCTTAACCCAATTGAAAACTTGTGGAAGGAGCTCAAGATTAAAGTCCACATGAGACACCCAAAGAACCTAGATAACTTGGAGAAGATCTGCATGGAGGAGTGGGCCAAGATAACTCCAGAGACCTGTGCTGGCCTGATCAGGTCTTATAAAAGACGATTATTAGCTGTAATTGCAAACAAAGGTTATTCCACAAAATATTAAACCTAGGGGTTGAATAATAATTGACCCACACTTTTATGTTTAAAATTTATAAAAATTTAACTGAGCAACAAAACTTTTTGGTTTGTAAGATTTATGCATCTGTTAATAAATCCTGCTCTTGTTTGAAGTCTCTAATTTATTTGCATCTTATTAAAGAAGATTTAGTGTTTTTTTTTTAAGTGGCAGCTAAGGAGCTTCATTTACCGCCACAGAATTCAATGCCCACTGTATACACATTTATACAACTCACATAAAAGTCAATGGGTGGAACCATGGCGGTGGCTGTAATCAGCCATTTGCAAGACACCTGCCCGTATTGCTCTTCTTTTGGGAGACTATTGGACAATCTGAGACCATGGGCAAGTAGGCAATAGAGTAGCCTGGTGGCATATTATCGTGGGCCTGCTCTTCTTTTCTCTGCCCTCAAGTCATTGGCAATTTTAGATTTAAACGGTTATAAATGAATGATCACTTTGGGTCTGATCTTTTGAGACCCCCACGTATCATGCTAATGGGGTCCATCGTCCCAATGAAGCAGTAATGTGCATGCAGGACAACTGCTCTTTTTACTGCATGGGAGTAGTGGGTACATACATGTACTACTGCTCCATTTACACAGGTCTTTGGGATCCTCATTCTCAATAGTCAGCCCCCATTGATCACAGATTTTTCACCCATCCTGTGGAAAGGTGATAAAAGCTTATTATTACCTTAGAAATCAGAGGCAGACTGGGTGCTAGGAACCTGGGCCTGATAACCTCACTGTGACCCTCACAATAAATGTCACCAGCAATCAGATCTTCAGACACGCCCCGTAGTCACCAGGTAGAGGAACATCAGCAAGGAGATACTCACTAAAGCCGTCTGCAGAAGACTCAGCGCTTTCTTCTTCTCCTCCAGCTCCAGTCGCATCTTCAACATGGAACTGGTCACCTCGGTGGCGACAGCCGATGCCTGCTCCAGATGATTCAACTCCGCCTCGGAGAGAAGAGTCTGCAGCCAAAATAAAGAGGGACTATATAGGGACTGCTGCAATCTGTAATGTGGCCACCAGGGGGCAGTGTCACATTATGTAATGGCAAAGTGCAGGACAAGAGGGAAGAGATAAAGCTGGAACATAGAGAAAACTTTAAAGGAGTTGTATTAGATCTTCCTAGATTCAGCCACTCTTGAGCTGTGTGCAGTATAGCGGACCAGTACCATTTGAGCTGCAATACCAGTCCCGGCCCATATAGAAGAGTGGCACTGTGTTCAGGTGCTGTAATCTCATATATCTGCTTTCGCTCTCTCATAGCAATCAATTAGCTTTCATGTATTCCTATACAGTGAGTAAATACTTACACCTCTGTGAGTGTTGGACCCTGAGGACCGTGGCCGTTCTTGTTCAGCTTTTTCCATTTCATCCAGAAAGCTAATGATGTTCTGCAGCTTGGCCTCGGACAGCAGGGTCGCAGCTCCACCATGAACCTCCTTCTGCTCCACTTGTCTGTTATGGGTCATCTGACTATGACGCTCCAGGTTATCGGTCGTAAGTGATGTGTCTGCGTCCTGGAAGACAAGTGGTTAATATAGACCTAGTCTGACACTCCAGCTACCTTCCAGCCACGGGCCCATCTTACCCCATCGATCCAGTGAAATTTGTCTTTGGCCTCTGTTCTTATTTCCATCAATGGTTCGGGTTGCTCCAGCTGCTTCAGGGTGTCCAGTAGATCAGTCAGGGTGGTCTTAGACTGGGATGACGTTGCTACATCCACTTCCCCCAGTATGTGGTCAGGAGTAGAGAGCGCCTGTAAAAAAGAAGGAGGTGGTCCACAAAGCAATAATAAGGGCAGACCAAATGGCACAATATGGGCAATGGAGGGGTCACGTGATACACTAACCTGGGCACTGTGCTCGCTGCTCCTGTAGTCGGGGGATGGCTTGAAGAGTGGGATGACCGAATTATCATTTTCCAGCACATCCTGAACTCTAGCACCTAATCGGACAGATAGGAGCACAAGCCATGAGTATCTCATATAAGGGAACACTCGTACTCTGGGGTCCGTGGTACCAACATCAGACACCACGGACCACCATCATCTAATGCATTCACTCTGGGGCTATAAAAATAAAGAGGCAACTAAAAAAAATATACGTCTACCGCATCGGTCAGCAAGACCACCCTAACAGGGTGTATGAAAAGAGAATGGCATAATGAGATTTCCCTCATTAAAGGGTGTTCCCTACCTAGAAAATGTCATCGCTATATGATTTGTCTCTGCGCCTCCACTAATTCAAATAATTAAGGGGACACCAGATGCATTCCCTTCTCCCAGACCTCTGCCCCGGGGAAACTACAGCACGGCTGCATTCACTTCAATGGAGACGCTTTGAAGGATGTCCAGAGGAAAAAAAAATAGTGAAAGTATGTGGTTCTAAACCAGAGCTATGTACCCTTCATTCTCAGAATGGGAGGTAGTCACTGACCAATTCTCCCATCCCAAAGATATGACATTACTTTATAATATGGAAAATCCCCTTTAAGGGGATAATCCCAACAACTATTCATAGGATGGTTTATAACTACCTGATGAGGATAGTAGTCTGACCGGTGGGACCTCTGAAATGCCCAGTCTGAATGGCGTGGTGGGTGGACATGCTTAGTCTCTGCTTCATTCACTCTCTATGAGGGACTACCTGAAATAGGCGAATGCTGTACTCGGCTATAGAGAGTTTACACTTAAGGTACCGTCACACAACAATATAGTTAACGATATCGTTGCTTTTTGTGACGTAGCAACGATATCGTTAACAAAATCGTTGTGTGTGACAGCGACCAACGATCAGGCCCCTGCTGGGAGATCGTTGGTCACTGGGGAAAGTCCAGCACTTTATTTTGTCGCTGGATCTCCCGCTGACATCGCTGGTTCGGCGTGTGTGACGCCGATCCAGCGATGTCTTCACTGGTAACCAGGGTAAACATCGGGTTACTAAGCGCAGGGCCGCGCTTAGTAACCCGATGTTTACCATGGTTACCGTTGTAAATGTAAAAAAAAAAAAAAAACACTACATACTTACATTCCCGGTGTCTGGTCATGTCCCCTGCCGTCAGCTTCCCGCACTGACTGGTGAGCGCCGGCCAGCCGTAAAGCACAGCACAGCGGTTACATCACCGCTGAACTTTACGGCCGGCGCTCAGTCAGTGCGGGAAGCTGAAGGCGAGGGACATGACCAGACACCGGGAATGTAAGTATGTAGTGTTTGTTTTTTTTACATTTACAACGGTAACCAGGGTAAACATCGGGTTACTAAGCGCGGCCCTGCGCTTAGTAACCCGATGTTTACCCTGGTTACCCGGGGACTTCGGGATCGTTGGTCGCTGGAGAGCTGTGTGACAGCTCTCCAGCGACCAAACAGCGACGCTGCAGCGATCGACATCGTTGTCGGTATCGCTGCAGCATCGCTTAGTGTGACGGTACCTTTACACGGGGCCTTTAAAATCCCAATTCTAGGGATCGCTGGGGGTCCCAGTAGATAAGCAGGTTATATCACCTAATCTATGAGTAGCTGATAACTTCTAAACATGGAAATAAGCCTTTCACCCTAAAGTAATGTGTGACTCTAGAACTACAGCGCAGCATTACCATGTCCTGCGACATCACTTACCTGCATTATTGTTATTGGACTTGCTGCTTCTCTGTAATGGGGAACTGAGCAGATTCCTGCTGACTTTCTTCTTTCCCACTTTCCCGCCCTGTTCCAGCAGCGCCAGCTCCTCTTCAACCAGTTTCTGGGCTTCCATGGCTTTCTGTGCCCGCTTCAGCTGCAGTTCCTTGGATTGAAGTGTCAAGGTGAAAATATATGTCTTTATACTCTTTTGTACTTTATGTATTCTTACGCTGTGAAACAATAAGTTTTTCCCTTCATACTTGCCAAATGCAAATTTAACTGTATTTAAGATGGCTGCCAGTATTCACCTTTGCCTTAGTTTTTGTACTTGCCAAGAATCTACTTTCATTTCTGAAGCTAAAGTATCATTTCTCTGGAAATCGAAACTTAACAAGATGTGGACAAAGGAAGATTCATCAGATGACGTCAGGCCAACCAGAGGGACTGAATACTAGATACATTGCTTAAACCCCGCCTAACCCTGCCCTCTGCACACCTTCCCCCAATGGACCATATAATGTTGTGTATATGAAATAAAGAGTTCAGTTGCTGTGAGGTTACCACTACGTGTGGAAGCATAAGCAGGCACTGAGTTTGAACCAGCTTTTGTCTGACTCATTCTTCACTCCGGTACCACTGCTTTTAATCTGATTTGGAATGACTGGTGGATGAAGGGTATTGTCGTGACGACCCCGACAATTTGGCGCAACCAACGTGGGGCGTGACCCGCGAGATCCGAGACCCCCTGGACCCATGCCTGGACGTCCGTGGACGACACCCGTAGTGGCTGACCTCGAGGACTGATCACCCTCTAAACACGGTAAGTGGAGATCACATACTATGTATGTGTCACACTTACTAGTGTTTCAGCCATTATTGGTTAGTCTGTGGTCTCCTTGGGTCTGGGGAGTGACCGGTCGAGTGGTGAGACCGAGCGCGATCCCGTGCCACGCTTCGAACCAGCAACTGAGAGACGTCGCACTCTGCGCGTCCTCGTGTACACCACACCTCCTCCACCGGTCATTGTACTCCATTCAACCACCCTACCCGTGACTGTTGCCTAGTAGTGATAGAGTGAAAGATTGAGAAGTTTGTGGATTGGGGGCGGCTTTGAGGAAGGGATAGGAGACGTAGCCTCTGTGATATTGCACGCACATACATCGGTAATTAAGACGTCCCAAGAGGGGGACCACCAGAAACACTTGCACACACTTGCACATATCGGTAATTAAGACGTCCCAAGAGGGGGACCACCAGAAACACAGTGGAGGGGTCTCACTAGGAGACAGCCTCCCAACGTTTAGAATATCGTGACAGGACAGACTGTAATCACTGGTGTTCAGGTTAGGGAAAAATATTGAGCGCGATGCTCTTTATTCATAACACGTGGAGCGCGAGGCTCCGTGTTAGGACACAAGTGTTGCTGTCGCTGTCAGCGGCCTACTGCAGAAGGGCGTAGTATTCTGTGAGTCATGTTACGTCTCTTAAAGAAGAAGTCCGTGCCCCACAGGTTAGATGAGGATGCTGTGGAAGTCAAGACAATAGTAGAGTCACGGGAGGGCAAGAAGGCAGTCAAGAATATTGAAAGATAAAGGACTGTTAGAACAAGCGCAAGCTCATCTGCGAGTTGCGCGAGGTTTAAAGAACGAGGAATGGAAAAAGGTTGATGGAGAGGAAAGATGAAAGGATGCAGAGCCCGTGTTTGGTTATAAAATACCTCAATCATTGGTTTTTCTAAGGTGTTTTGGTATATGAATTGTGTGAAGGTTTTGTAGAAATTAATTGAGTCTGAGAATTGCTGTATTCAGTTACTGTGGTTTTCCAAAACACCCCATGGGAGGGGGGGAGTCAAATAGCTGCGTTGTTGTTTTTCTTCTTTTGAGTTGAGAAATGCTGTAAATTCTTATCTGTGTGTTTGTAGCTGATGGGAGGGGTGAACCCCTGCGCGAATTGTTTTTTTTTATTTCACCTCTTTGTGCTGCGGGCCAGAGAAAGGGGGGCCAAAGTTTTCAGAAGAACTTAACCTATTCTGTATCAGCAGCTGCAGCGATCTTTACTCGCCCTCTAGTCCCCCCCCCCCCCCCTAACCCCCATAACCCCCCCCACCTCCCCCTCCCCCCCGCCGCAGCTTCAAGGACACGGCACGCAGCTCGGTTCCTTATCAGTGGCCCAAGAAACAGATTCCAGCTCCAGCCCCCTCCCTTACACAAATCCAGTCTTACGCTCCAATATCCATTTTAACCCTGTGTCTGGAAATCTCCCTTGCCATGTTAATTCTCAGACCAAGACAAGACAGATGGATTTGTAAACATTGCGGTCAGACAAACCCAGACTGGAGAAATACTTGTATAAGCTGTGTTGCAACCCAACCTAAGTGAATTACACTGATTCCTGTCCAGATAAGATCACATGTAGTGATATAAGAAGCTGACACAGGATAGTGGGTAGTGGGGACATTCATTTTGGGAGTAGGCTGACAGTAATCCTTTTGGGAAGGAGCTGTAGACCAGTATGTCATGTCACCCCCAACCGGTCATCTAGTTACCCCCACCACCAGAGAACCAACCACATCAGGTAGTGTAAGACAGATACAGGAGTATTATCCCTGGAAGCCCTCTGACTAGCTAGCTACTCTAAAATAATTGGCTGACCCTGAGAACAAACCTTTCCCATTTTACAGACAAAGATAATATGATGGATGTATAAGTGCACCTGAGCAGACCTAGAGAGTTGGTGAGCCAAGATGATGGTCAGATGTTATTTATGTTATATAACCCCTATGCAGATGAGTATAATGAGATGTGTATCTTACATGCCCTTTCCCAATCAGTTTAAAAAAAAATAAAAAATAGGGGGGATAGTGTTGTTAACCCTGGCAGTTAGAATATCCCTATGTCACGTTGCTTCAGTATGTGGGTAATTTTTTTGTTTTTTGTTGTGTGCACAGACAGAGCAGGAAGCCATTGTTGCCACTGTTAGTTTTCGCAAGTATCTGGCAGATCTGAACTGTCAGGTTTCGGCCTCGAGACTTCGGTTCTGCCTTGGTCAAGTGATATTTTTGGGTCACTGTCTCCTTCAGGGTGCCAGACACCTCACAGAAGAAAGGAAAAATAGCCGTCAGCTCCCTTCCATTCTCAAAAGATGAGACTGAGCTCCAGCGTTTTCTTGGACTATGTACTTATTGTTGTCAGTGGATACCGGACGCATCCCGCATAATGCTACCTCTCTACAAAGCCCTGAAAGACTGTTCAAAATATGCTGATGATTTTGGCAGACTCCACACCGGATACGCTGTTACTACAGAAGACACTGTAGTGCACGGAGCTGCACTCCCTCCCTCACTGTCAGCACAAGAAGCAGAATTTCAGGCTCTGTCTACTGCATGTGTTCTGGCCAAAGACAGGCGGGCTAATATATACACGGACTCACAGTATGCATTTGGTATTGCTCATGATTTCAGAGCCCTATGAGCCAATCGAGGATTTGTTACTACCGCCGGGACTCAGTGAAGAATGCTGAAGCTGTTAAAGCCCTCATGGACTCAATCAAATTACCTACCCAGGTGGCCATTATCAAAGTTAAGGAGCACGGTACTAGGAACAGTAAACAGACTGTTGGTAACACCTTTGCAGATATGCAAGCAAAAGCCGCTGCTCTCCTACCCGTTGAACAGACCATACCAGCTATGGTGACCACACGCTCTCTGTGTAAACAGTTACAAGAAACACTGACTCTACAGGAACCTGATGATCTATGCCAGACTGAGGTTTTCTACCGGACCCCGCGAGACCGCTTAATGACGATGCAGAGAATGTCTCCAAAGGAAGAAGTGAAGCAGTGGAAAGCTGATGGAGCACGTATGGACATGGTCGCTGGAAAAAGGACCAACTTGTGTGTCTCCCTAAGCGGATGTACCCTGCTATTGTCACGTGGGCGCATGGGCCCACACATCGAGGTATCTGTCAGATCTGCAATCCCGGTCAACTTCAACGTGTACCCCCGAAGTATCTTGCTAAGCCCGACTATCCTTTCCAAAGGCTCCAGGTGGACCTCATCACGTTGCCGAAGTCTGGAAGGTATGAATATTGTCTGGTGGTTGTCGATATGTTCTCCAGTTGGCCAGAAGCATTCCCTGTTACCAACGTGACTGCAAAGACCACAGCAAAGAAACTGGTGATGGAAGTTATATGCAGATATGGTGTTCCAGAAGTTGTCGAAAGTGACCAAGGCTAATGTGTATCAGGAGGTTCTGACAATGCTTGGATCCACTGTAGCCCTCCGTACTCTCCACAATCCAGTGGGAAAGTTAAGAGGCTGAACGGCACACTGAAGGGACAATTGACCAAAGTGATGCAGGAGACTACGGCTCCATGGCCAGGGCTCTTACACATTCGTACTACCCCTATTGCAAAACATAGCCTGTCCCCATATGAGATATTGTTTGGTGCTAGGTCCTCAATTGCAAATTTTCAGTCTTAGTAGTTGTCAGAAGAAACTGACTGTGCTGTTCAATATGTTATTCAGCTTAGTAGAAATGTTGCTAACACCCATGTTTTAGTTTCTTCTTCCCTTCCAGATTCAGCAGAAACCGATATTGGTCACAATTTGAAGCCTGGTGGTTTTATGGTCGTGAAAAGCTATGTCAGTAAACTTGAAGGAAAGTGCACCTGAATCCACGCTTCACACTGCAAAAGAGACCGGACCAGCGCCTAGTCGCAGCAGTGATTAAAGAAAAATGTTGTTGTTGTTTTTGGTCCTAGGGCCAGGGGTCATCCTCACCCCTACCTTCTTGGCCCCTATTGTAAATAAGAATACTGGTGCCACTATTCTCTGGGTAAATCTAATGGCCCCGGTAAATATCTGGAGATTTGATTTCTGCGATGTAGTCAAGTGCCCCGAGACTCAGCGGGTGGTAGAGGGAATTATCCAGTATTATATATGTGTTACCAGAGATAACAATTGTGCTGGGAAGATATTTTCATAATGTGTTTAATAGCGGATACTATGGGAATTTAGGCCATATACAGCTCCAGGATATTAGCTTCAGACCAACCAAGACCCCCGTTACCAGTACAGCTAAAACAGGCCCAGGTGAACGTTTGCAAAATAGGGATTTTTGTGTGTACTCACCGTAAAATCCTTTTCTCCGAGCCACTCATTGGGGGACACAGGACCATGGGTTATGCTGCTGTCACTAGGAGGCTGACACTAAGCTGAGACAAAAAAGGGTTAGCTCCTCCCCTGCAGTATACACCCTCATGCTGGCATGCAGAGACCCAGTTAAGTGCAAAAGCAGTAGGATAATGAGAACAATATATCAAAAAACATTGGAACATAACATGTCAAACAACAGTCAAAGACTAAAAAAGATAACTAGCCGTAAGGCTACCAGGGTGGGTGCTGTGTCCCCCAATGAGTGGCTCGGAGAAAAGGATTTTACGGTGAGTACACACAAAAATCCCTATTTCTCCTTCGCCTCATTGGGGGACACAGGACCATGGGACGTCCCAAAGCAGTTCCTTGGAGGGAAACAATACAACCACGTAACTTCATGTACCATCTGACTACCAATGCGCAACGGCCGCCTGCAGGATACGCCTGCCAAGGGCCGCGTCCGCAGAGGATTGGATATGCACATTGTAATGCTTTGTGAAGGTATGCAGGCTGGACCACGTTGCGGCCTTGCAAACCTGCTCCGCTGATGCCTGGTGCCGGATGGCCCAGGAAGCACCCATCGACCGAGTGGAGTGAGCTCTAATCCCCGCCGGGATAGGACTGCCCCTGACCCGATAGGATTCCTGGATAGCAGATCGGATCCATCTAGCTATCGTGGATTTAGACGCCGCCAAACCCTTTCTGTGACCCTCCGGGAGCACGAAAAGGGCGTCCGATTTTCTGAAGTGTGCCGTTCTGGAAATGTACCTCCTGAGAGCCCGTACCACGTCCAGAGTATGGAGAGCCTTCTCGACCCTATGTTTAGGCTGCGGACAAAAGGAGGGAAGGATGATGTCCTCGTTAAGGTGGAAAGATGAGACCACCTTTGGAAGAAACGCGGGAGAAGGACGTAGGACTACCTTGTCCTGATGAAAGGCAAGGAAAGGTGCCCGACAGGATAGAGCGGCGAGCTCTGAAACCCTTCTGATGGACGTCACCGCTACCAGGAAGGCAACCTTCCAAGAGAGAACAGAGAGCGGAACGTCTTGAAGGGGTTCGAACGGCGGTTCCTGGAGAGCCCCCAGGACCAAATTGAGATCCCAGGTCTCCAAAGGCATCCTGTAAGGAGGAACAACATGGGAGACTCCCTGAATGAAAGTCTTGACCTGAAGGTTGGTGGCGATCCTACGCTGGAACAGCACGGATAAGGCTGAGATCTGACCTTTAAGAGAGCTCAGGGCCAAACCGGAATCCAGACCGGACTGAAGGAAATTCAGGATACAAGGGATGGAGAAGCTGAGCGGAGGGAGCCCTCGGAGCCTGCACCAAGAAAAGAAGGTCTTCCAGACGCGGTGGTAGATAGAGGCAGAGGACGCCTTGCGAGCACTTAGCATGGTAGGAATGACCTGCTGAGAGAAACCAGCACGAGCTAGAATCCAGGTTTCAACAGCCACGCCGTCAAACGTAGGGCCCCTGAGCTCTGATGGTAGATCGGTCCTTGGCGAAGTAGGTCTGGGCGGTCTGGCAACCGCAAGGGGACGTCGGCTACGAGCTGAACGAGCTCCGCGTACCAAGCGCGACGAGGCCAGTCTGGGGCGACCAGAATGACCGGGCCTCCCTCCGTCCTGATCTTTCGGATGACCTTCGGCAGTAAGGGAAGAGGAGGAAACACGTATGGGAGTTGAAAATGATGCCACGGAGAAATTAGCGCGTCCACTCCTATGGCCTGGGGATCCCGAGATCGAGCGATGAAGTTGTGGACCTTGGCGTTCCATCTGGATGCCATCAGATCCACGTCCGGGGTCCCCCAGTGAAGACAGATCTGGTGAAAAACTTCTGGGTGAAGTTCCCATTCCCCCGAGGCAAGGCCCTGGCGGCTCAGGAAGTCCGCTGCCCAGTTCTCGACTCCCGGAATGTGCACCGCCGAGATGATGGAGTGGTTGGTCTCGGCCCAACGAAGGATGAGAGAGACTTCCCTCATCGCCGCCCTGCTGCGGGTACCCCCCTGGTGGTTGATGTAAGCCACCGCCGTGACGTTGTCCGATTGGACTCTTATTGGGTGACCCGCAAGCAGAGCGTGGAAGTGAATCAGAGCAAGTCTGATAGCACGAATCTCCAGAATGTTGATGGGGAGGCTGGATTCCCGAGCAGTCCAACGACCCTGGGCCGAGTGGTGAAGAAACACCGCCCCCCAGCCAAGAAGACTGGCGTCGGTGGTTACCACTAACCAGCGGAACAGGAGGAAGGACTTCCCCTGGAGAAGAGATGGTCCCAGGGTCCACCAAATGAGAGAATGTCTGACCCGAGGAGACAGGGGACAAGGGAGGTCGAGAGAAAAGAGACTCCTGTCCCAGTTGTCCAGCAGAGCCTGTTGTAAGGGGCGGAGATGGAGTTGAGCGAAAGGAACAGCTTCGATTGCCGCAACCATCTTTCCCAGGATCTTCATGGCGAACCGAATGGTTCGCGGGCGAGGATGGCAGAGTGTACGGACTCCCTGCTGGAGCGCTTGGACCTTGGACCGAGGAAGCAAAACCAGCCCCCTTGAAGTGTCCAGGATCATTCCCAGAAAGGAGATCCGACGGGAAGGAACGGGAGATGACTTGTCTAAGTTGATCAGCCAGCCCAGGCGAGAAAGCGAATCCAGGGTAATGTGGACGCTTGACTCGCAGGCCTGAAACGACGGGCCCTTTATGAGGAGATCGTCTAAGTAAGGTAAATCGACGACTCCTCGAGAGTGAAGAATGGCCATGACAGCCGCCATGACCTTGGTGAACACCCTGGGCGCCGTGGCGAGACCGAAGGGCAAGGCTGTGAACTGAAAATGGTCCTCTCGAATGGCAAAGCGAAGGAACCTCTGATGAGGCGGGAAGATCGGGATGTGAAGATAGGCATCCTTGATGTCTATCGAGGCCAAAAATTCCCCTCTTTCCATGGAGGAGATGACCGATCTGAGCGATTCCATCCTGAAGTGCCGGACTCTCACGCACCTGTTCAGAAGCTTCAGATCCAAAATGGGACGAACGGTCCCGTCCTTCTTTGGCACGACGAAGAAGTTTGAGTAGAAGCCTCTGAACCTCTCGTGTTCCGGGACCGGCACGATGACCCCGCTCTGGCGGAGGGAGTGGATGGCGCAAAGAAGGGCGCGAGACTGAGCTCCCGAACTGGGAAGACGAGAGGGGAAGAACCGAGTGGGAGGGGGAGAGGAGAACTCTATCTTGTAGCCAGACGATACCAGATCTCTGACCCATTCGTCGTGAACGACGGAGAGCCAGGCTTGTTGAAAAAGGAGTAGACGACCGCCTACTCTTCTGGGATCGACTGGCGCTGTTCCCGAGTCATTGAGAAGGGAATCTGGGAGGTCTGGAACCTCTGGTTCGGGGCTGCCTCGGTTTCCCGCGCCAGGAGGGATTAGGTCTGAAGGATGGACGAACGTCTCTGTCTGCGCGGGCGGAGCGGTCCGATCTGGGAAGGCCAGAGGGATTGGACCAGGCAGAGTTGGTACGAAAAGGCCGAAAACGAAAGTAAGGCTGGCGCTGGAAAGCCGCCTTGGGCCTCTGTTGGGGAAGAAACTTGCTCTTTCCCCCTGTGGCGTCGGAAATAAGCTGGTCAAGCTTTTCGCCGAAAAGACGCCTGCTTTGAAAAGGGAGAGAAATCAGGGATTTTTTAGAGGAAGAGTCTGCACGCCAATCTCTGAGCCAAAGGGCCCTTCTAATAGCGATGGCGTTGGAAGCCGCCGAAGCAGCGCAATTTGCCGCGTCGAGAGATGCGAACATAACATAATCGCTGGCCATGGCTAGCTGCTTAGCCAGGTCCGCCATCTCCGAGGGGAGGTCCTGCTCATTAATGGATTTCGCTAGGGCATCCGCCCAGGAAACCATAGCCTTGGACACCCAGGCCGCGGCGAAGGAGGGAGACAGGGACGAGCCAGAGGCTTCGTACACCGAGCGAGCTAGAGAGTCTATCTGGCGTTCGGTGGGACTCTTAATTGAAGCGCCCTCCGGGACTGAGAGAAGAGTCTTAGAAGCCAGGCGCGAGACCGGCGGATCTACCGTGGGGGGATCCGTCCAGTCTTTCACGAGAGAAACCAAGACCTTCTTACCCGTGAAGCGCTTGTCTGGGTGTTCCCTGTGACGCCTGACTATGTCCAGGAAGGCTGGATGAGAGGCAAAAGCTTTGTGAGAACGCTTGGTTCTGGAAAAGGAGACCGCATGTTCCGGAGCGGAATTAGAATCGTCATCCACCTTTAGTGCGTGATTGACTGCTACGATGAGGGAGTCAACCGTGGCTCTGAACTCCGGAGCCTCCGGATCCAAAGAAATTTCAGACTCATGTTCAGAGTCCTGAACGCTTCGAGCCCCCAAAGAGGGTGAGCGAGAGGTGGAGCTGCCAGAGTCTGAGTGACGAGGAGAACGCTCCGGAGAGGTAGTACGGGTCCGTTTTCTGGACGACCGTGCCTCTTTAAGAGGCGAGCGGCCCCTGCTGGCCGACGATTCCCCTGCTATGGAGGGATCCCTTAGCACCTGTAGCGGATTGCCCCGTTCCCCGGGAGGATTTTGAATGGACTTGATGGCGTTAGCTAAAAAATCCACGGACTGAGAAAGCGAGGCGACCCACGGGGGGGGGGGCTAGGTACTCCAGGGTCGGCGGCGGTGGAGGGCTCCTGGGCACACGGGGCATCGCAGGCAGAGCAGAGGGGAGAGCTTTGAGGCCTGGGAAGAGGGGCCTGGCAGGTGGTACACGCAGAAAAGAAGGTTGTATGCACCTTAGAAGATTTTTTAGACCTTGACTGCGACATGATGCTAATGCAGACAAAATTACAGGGTCTATATAGAGGTGACCAGTGACAGAGGGCGCTGCAGAGGGGAGCTAACGATGTCTCCTTACCCCGGTCCTGTGTCCCGCTATCCAGGAGAGACGAACTGCTGGGGTGTTCACTCTGAGAGGAGGAAGCCGGCTGCACGTGGGCCACTGACGCACCAGAGATGCGACAGGCAGGAGCTGCGGCGCTGAGGAGAGGGACCAAGATGGCCGCCGAGATCAGGAAGAGAAATCTCGTCGGCTGTGAGAAGCGCCAGGAGCGGGGGGCGGCGCCACAGACACTGGCTGGAGTGGGCGGAGCTTAGCGGCGGCGACCAGCGGCTAGGCCGAAGCCGGGGACTAAATTTGCGGCCTCGGCCCGGCGCGCGGTCGCGAGCGCCGGAAAGGGACAGGGACCGCCCAAAAAGCCTGCAGATGGAGCCCAGGGATGAGGAGCCCTCCTGACCGCCGGCGACACCCCCCCCCAGTCCCCCCCACCGGGCACTTACCCTGAAATGGAGGTGAGAGGGAACCATGGTGCCATATATAGGAACGGTGCAGGGGTTGGGAAGCCTTCTATCCACCTACCCCACATGGGGGGTGGAGAGGAACCGTCCACCACCTGAGTCACAAGTCACATTGGTGATGCAGTGTGGTCTGCACGGACGCCACTGGGATAAAGCCACTGTACAGCCGAGGGTAGAACCTGGTGGACAGGGCAGATGTCCGGCAATAAAAAGGCCTGGCTGCAGAGGAGGATACTGGAGGTAGGAACACCAGTGCTCGTCTGTATAAGGGGAGATCGGGGCCCATTAGGGGAGAAACCGTCGCCCAAAAAAAGGACAGCTCAGGCAGTGGCTCCCACGTCGCAGGAGAGGATACGGTGAGGTGAAACTCCCGTGCTCGCCTGTTGTTGGTTCGGGGGAGATCAAACAAAATACATACCATGAGATACGGCCTTCCCAAAACCCTGTCTGATGACAAATGCACACTTAGCAGGATGCAGCAGGCCTCCACTGATAAAGGCTAGGAGCGGCACAGGTGCAAACTACTTGATAAAAACAACCACCCCAGCCAAACATTGCAGGGGTTGGCTGCCTAGCAGAAAAAATGCACATTGATATGACTCACATAGGACGCCAGTCACACTGATAGGTGCGGTGCACAGTGTCTGTATGCAACCTATTGATGACGCCCCTTGTATTAACAGGCGGGCTGCCCAGCACTATAAAATGCAGCACACAGTGAAAAACGCCCCAGAAAAACCTAGCCAACAAAAGAGGCCTGGCCACATCCTGCAAAAAAAGATATGATATAGTGCAAAAAAATGCATGCATATGATAAATACATACACTATATGAGGTATTGGTTTAATATTTTGGCCAAAATAAAGTAAGCCCGCAACCCAACGTCAAGGGTCCCCATAATATTGCGGGTCCTAACACTAATATCAAAAACAGCTAACATAGAAAAAACTCAGAAAAAATACATACCATGAGATACGGCCTTCCCAAAACCCTGTCTGATGACAAATGCACACTAGATCAGACCTTAGAAGAATCCGTCGCCCCCTTCGTCCGGAATAGATGAAAAAAGAGAGAAAAAATCAGTGTGCCTCCTACGGACACTAAGCTTAAACTGGGTCTCTGCATGCCAGCATGAGGGTGTATACTGCAGGGGAGGAGCTAACCCTTTTTTGTCTCAGCTTAGTGTCAGCCTCCTAGTGACAGCAGCATAACCCATGGTCCTGTGTCCCCCAATGAGGCGAAGGAGAAATATAGTTAACGAAGTAATCTCCATTCCAGGTCTTAGTTGGCAAGAAGTTTTCTCCATAGAAACACAAACAGTCCCAAGGAAAAATTTATGGTTAGAATGGGTAAGATACAATGTAAGAGTCCAGAATATCTCTGTAGGATGTGTTGCTTGTGCTGCAGCGAATACACATCTATACACATATGCATTGTTTTTTTTTTCCTGATAACAATACCACTGCCTGTGTTATGAATCTGTTGAAGGGTTTAAAGTCCACTGATTGCTCAGATTATGTCCCACTAATTCATGAAGCACCTAAACTAAAGGTCCCAGGAGGGATAACTGTGTTAGCTGATAATTATACCTGCTATAATTCCCACGACACTACAGGTACACCAGTAGGGGTCTTCGAGACAGTTTTCTGCAAAGAGAACAGTTCCCTAGATACTGATTTGCTAGCTAATCATACACAGTATATGTACGACATTTATTGATTATGTGGAGATGGTAAGCTCCATCCTAGGTTGCCTAATGCCTGGACAGGTCAATGCACCCTTGTTAAACTAGCTATGCAGTTTAAGATTTTACCTTGGGATCCAGAGACACCTGATGAATATACCAGAAAGAGGAGAAGTCTCGATCAGCTCCACAAGAGTTATGAAGAAGATCCATTGATATATGTCGATGGCATTGGAGTGCCAAGGGGGGTGCCTGACCAATTTAAAGCCCAGAACCAGATCTATGCTAGCTTTGCTTCCATAATCCCACAGGTGCAGATTAATAAAAATGTTGATTGGATCAATTACATATATTACAGTGAACAAAGGTTTGTCAATTTTATCTGTGATGCTTTCCATGGTATAGTTGAGGAGTTGGGCCCTAACACTAGAATGACCCTCCAAAACCGACTAGCCCTTGATATGATCTT
Organism: Ranitomeya imitator; assembly: GCF_032444005.1. Classification (NCBI taxonomy): domain Eukaryota; kingdom Metazoa; phylum Chordata; class Amphibia; order Anura; family Dendrobatidae; genus Ranitomeya; species Ranitomeya imitator. Next base: position 416,928,027 of record NC_091283.1, on the reverse strand, counting down.
AGCTGAGAAAGGAGGAGTCTGTGGGATGGTGGGAGAGGAATGTTGTACCTATATCCCTCAGAACTCTGGGGTAAATGGAAAGACCATGATAGCCCTTAAAAAGATAAATGGGTTAGAAGCAGAATTAAAATCTAATGCTGGAGTAGATATATCTTTCTTTTCCGGCTGGTTGGGTGGGCTCAAAGGCTTCTTTCAACAAGCTTGTCTAGTACTGATTGCCCTTCTTGTAGTTGGATCGATAATCCTCTGTTGTGTTATTCCCCTGTATAAAAAGGTTATCACTGAGGCAACTCCGACTGGCACCTTCCTCAACCAAGAAGTAGACCCACTAGAGTACAATGGCACTGATCCAAGGGAAATCTCTAAGTACGTCCCCCTCAAGATGTTAGACAAAACCCCTTACTCTCAGGTGCTAAGAGATTTAGTTTAGGGACAGCGGGAGAACTCCATGTGAAGCTAGTGAAGGGTTCAGCTGCCTGGAGGCTTCTCGCAAGGGGAGAGCTTCTGAGGTGTCTGGATGAAGAAATCCACCTCCCCTTTCCCCATCACATGGACAGTCTCGAAGGATCTTTCTTTTCTTTTTAGGGAAAAACTTAGTGTTTAGGGGGGATTGTCAAGGTGAAAATATATGTCTTTATACTCTTTTGTACTTTATGTATTCTTATGCTGTGAAACAATAAGTTTTTCCCTTCATACTTGCCAAATGCAAATTTAACTGTATTTAAGATGGCTGCCAGTATTCACCTTTGCCTTAGTTTTTGTACTTGCCAAGAATCTACTTTCATTTCTGAAGCTAATGTATCATTTCTCTGGAAATCGAAACTTAACAAGATGTGGACAAAGGAAGATTCATCAGATGACGTCAGGCCAACCAGAGGGACTGAATACTAGATACATTGCTTAAACCCCGCCTAACCCTGCCCTCTGCACACCTTCCCCCAATGGACCATATAATGTTGTGTATATGAAATAAAGAGTTCAGTTGCTGTGAGGTTACCACTACGTGTGGAAGCATAAGCAGGCACTGAGTTTGAACCAGCTTTTGTCTGACTCATTCTTCACTCCGGTACCACTGCTTTTAATCTGATTTGGAATGACTGGTGGATGAAGGGTATTGTCGTGACGACCCCGACAGAAGCATGATATAAAAAATACTACATAATGTAGAGGCAGCCGTGGGTTGCTCACCGTACCACCCTTGAAGAAGTGGGGGCATCATCACCTACCTGGACGGCTGCCCGCCGGGCCTGTCGAGCTTTCTCTTCTCGGATTCTCTTGCGTTCGTTGTCTTTGGACTGATGGGAATTTAGGTGACTGCTATCATCTGCCTGATGCTGCCGTTCCTATAGGGAGAAGAAAGTGTTCACATCTTCAAGTCAAACAGGGACAGGATTTCTACAGAAGTTCTCGACATCTGGGAAGTCACAGCTGATATCAACCTTTTCAATTTTTTATTTTTTCCTCTGCATTTTCAGAGTCCTGAAAGCCGCCATTAATTTTACCATACAGCATACGGAGAAAAAATACCAAAGAGCGATTCCGCCATTGTTTTTATAGCATTAATATTGCTGTGGGCTCACGATTCTCCAGGTCAGTATGATTTTGCAGATTTTGCAGATACCAAATTTGGATTGTTTTTTTTTTTTGTTTTTTTTTTTTACCATTTTAGTGGTTTAGACAAATGAGGAACTTTGTAAAAAAAAATAAAAACTAAATACAATTTAGTTGGCATCACTATTTTGTGAGACCCATAACTTTTTTTTGTAATTAATTTTCCAGAGGACCTGTTTGTGTTTTTTTTTCAGTCCCCACATGGGACTTGAATGTGCAATCATAACATATACTGCACTAACACAGGATTGTTATTTATAGCAAAAATCACAGTCCCCTATGAAGCCAAAACTTCACAGGAAAATGAACATGGCAGCGCGGGTAAGCGTTTCGGCAGCCCAATAGCACCCAACAATTGCATTGCGAGGTGGGGCAGACGGATGCAAAAATGCTGCCGTCAGTTATTGACAGAGGCATTTCAGTGGTTAAAGGGAACCTGCCACCCCCAAAATCGAAGGTGAGCTAAGCCCACCAGCATCAGGGGCTTATCTACAGCATTCTGGAATGCTGTAGATAAGCCCCCGATGTATCCTGAAAGATGAGAAAAAGAGGTTAGATTATACTCGCCCAGGGATGTTCCCGCTGCGGTCCGGTCCGATGGGTGTCGCTGTCCGGTCCGGGGCCTCCTATCTTTATAGGATGACATTCTCTTCTTGTCTTCACGCTGCAGCTCTGGCGCAGGCGTACTTTGTCTGCTCTGTTGAGGACAGAGCAAAGTACTGCAGTGCACAGGCGTTGGGCCTCTCTGACCTTTCCCGGCGCCTGCGCACTGCAGTACTTTGCTGCCCTCAACAGGGCAGACAAGGAAAGCCTGCGCCGCAGCGTGAATACAAGAAGAGGACGTCATTGTAAGAAGATGGGAGCGCCGGACCGGACCGCGACGCCCATAATACCGAGACCGCCCCTGGGTGAGTATAATCTAACCTCATTTTCTCATCTTTCAGGATACATCAGAATGCTGTAGATAAGCCCCTGATGCTGGTGGGCTTAGCTCACCTTCGATTTTGGGTGTGACAGGTTCCCTTTAACAGCAGCAATCGCCCTGTATGGAGCAGGCTCAGTTTCTGAGTCAGGTCCACACACCGTGACTTGGACCGTGACTGATATATTAACCTCTTGACATTCCAATAATAATTGGGTTTCCAGGTATAGTGCATAAAACTGTGATCCCTGCAGGTCCGATCCTGAGGGGTCCCTATTCTGTCACTTCTATGGAGACTGACTGAGCATGTGTGACCAACTCTGTATTATGACGACGAGGGTCCCTGTGGGCACATCCCCACCAAACACCCCGATATGCCATGATAGGCCAATTAACCTCTTTTTTGGAAGCCAACATATGACGTAGAGCTTCCTCCCCAGATCTCCGCTTTTGACGCTGGCGCCTGTACCAACGCTGAATGGTGATGGCAGCATTGTTCACCTGCAGAATAAACCTGTGCAAGAGAGAGAGACACCTGGGGTCATCAACCGATTATGTACCTCACATACATTATAAAGATTTAACTTATAAGCAATTAGGTGATGGGAATGGTGACTGCAGCAGGAGAGGCGTGTGCTGACCTTGCAGGAGGCAGTGACCTGTCCACATGTTTTACTGCATGGCTTGGGACAAAGCTACACGAGTTATAGGCAGCAGATGGAAGGCAAATAGGAGGTTAAGTGTGTATCAGCACATTGTATTTCAGGAGGGGAGCATGGTGGAGGTAGTGACCCTGTTACTGAGGGGACAGAATAAATACTATGGTGTAAGAAGAGGGTGGTGAAAACCATGAGGTCACAGACAGAAAGTGGAAAAGGAGATTTTTGTGTACTCACCGTAAAATCTCTTTCTCTTAGCCTCTAATTGGGGGACACAGGACCATGGGTGTTATGCTGCTGTCCACAAGGAGGCGACACAATGCATAATCTGAAAAAGATTAACCGTGGCTCCTCCTCTGCAGTGTACACCCCTGGATGGAGTCAGCCTTCTCCAGTTTTGTGCAAAAGCAGTAGGAGGAACGTAACATGAATAACATAACCATGTCTATAAGAAGGCAACTATGTAGGAGCTCAAGAAAACAATATGAGAACTCAACAGTAACAATGGCCCGGAAAGGGCAACAGAGTAGGAGCTGTGTCCCCCAATTAGAGGCTAAGAAAAAGAGATTTTACGGTGAGTACATAAAAATCTCCTTTACTCTGTTGCCTCATTGGGGGACACAGGACCATGGGACGTCCCAAAGCAGTCCCTGGGTGGGAAGCAATGGACGAATATTGTGCAGACAGGCCCCTATACTTGGGGCACCGCTGCCTGCAGAACTCATCTACCCAGGCTCGCGTCCGCTGAGGACTGGGTATGAACCCTGTAGTGTTTAGTAAACGTGTGTAGGCTAGTCCAAGTGGCCGCCTTACACACTTGTTGTGCCGTAGCCTGGTGCCGAATGGCCCAGGAGGCCCCTACCGCCCATGTAGAGTGTGCCGTAATACCGGCTGGAAGAGGAGAATTCTTAAGGCGATAGGCCTCTTGTATGGTGGATGTGATACACCTGGCAAGGGTAGCTTTGGAAGCTGGCAGACCCTTGCGGCCGCCTTCCGGAAGAAGGAAAAGAGAATCAGACCTCCGTAAGGACGCAGTCCTAGACACATATATATGCAATGCCCTGACAAGGTCAAGCGTATACAGAGCCTTCTCCACTCTATGAACCGGGACCGGACAAAGGGAAGGCAGAGAAATTTCCTCATTGAGATGGAAGTTGGACACAACCTTCGGAAGGAAGGATGGGACCGTACGGAGAACTACCTTCTTCTGGTGAAAAGCCAGAAAGGGCCGTCTGCAGGAGAGTACTGTCAGTTCAGACACCCTGCGTAGCGAGGTTATTGCCACCAGGAAAACCACCTTCTGGGAGAGAAGGCGGAGAGGGACCTCCTTAAGGGGTTCGAAGGGTGGTTCCTGCAATGCTGTCAGGATCAGGTTGAGGAACCACGTTTATAGTGGTCGTCTGTAGGGGGTAACCAATCAGGAAACCCCCTGAAGAAAGGTCCTTACTTGCGGCTTGGTAGCAATGCGCCTTTGAAAACGCACTGAGAGGGCTGACACCTGGCTCTTAAGCGAGCCCAGGCACAGCCTGGCCTCCAGACCCGATTGGAGAAAACCAAGTAGTTTGGGGAGGAAATAAGGAAATGGGGCCTGGCCACGAGATTCGGACCAGGTAAAGAAAGCTTTCCAGGTACGGTAATAAATCTTGGCAGAGGCTGGCTTCCGTGCCCTGATCATAATTCTAATGACGTCCGGCGAGAGCCGTCCCTGGGTTAGAACCCATGTTTCAAGGGCCACGCCGTCAAATTGAGGGCCCCTGAATTCTGGTGGTAGAACGGGCCTTGTGATAGAAGATCCGGGCGGTCGGGGAGGCGCCAGAGGGCATCTGCTGTAAGTTGTACGATGTCGGCATACCATGTACGTCTGGGCCAGTCCGGTGCAATTAGGATGGTTGGAACTACCTCTTGCTTGATCTTCCTCACCACTCTGGATATCAGGGGGAGAGGTGGAAAAATGTACAGAAGCTGGAACTGGGTCCAGTCCTGAACCAGAGCGTCTGCTCCGAGCGACCGCGGATCGTGTGCTCTGGCCATGAAGTTGGAGACCTTGGCACTGAAGTGGGATGCCATTAGGTCCACATCTGGGGTCCCCCAGCGATGGCAGATATGGCGAAAAATTTCGGGATGGAGAGACCACTCTCCCGAGTCTATTCCTTGTCGGCTGAGGAAGTCTGCTTCCCAGTTGTCCACACCCGGAATGTGGACCATCAAGAGAACCGACCCTGTGTCCTCCGCCCAGTGGAGGATGTGACACTTTTCGCATCGCCTGGGTACTGCGGGTCCCCCCTTGGTGATTCACACATGCCACAGCCGTGGCATTGTCCGACTGTATTCTGATGTGAGAGGCTGCCAGTAAGTGATGGAAGGCCCTCAATGCCACGAATTTCTAGGATGTTGATGGGCATGGTCGCTTCCACTGGGGACCACTTGCCCTGTGGTGTAGGTGCACTGCACCCCAACCCAGGCTCACATCGGTGGTCAGAACCTTCCATTGACCTGTGAGAAAGGATTTCTCCTTTGCTAGTGAGGTTGGCTTGAGCCAACCGGTGCAGGGACCTTCTGGTTGATTACATCAGCCGGAATTCCCTGTCGAGAGAGAAAGGGTTCTTGTCCCAGGACTTGAGGTGAATAGCATTCCCAGGAATGTCAGAGACTGACTCGGGGTTGGTGATGACTTTTGTAGGTTGACTAACCAGCCCATGCGACTCGGAGAGTGTCGATTGTGATTGAGACGCTGAGCTCGCAGTCCTTAAAGGTGGAAGCCTTGATGACTAGATCGCCCAAGTATAGAACGACTACTATGCCTCTGGAGTGCAGGACGTCCATGGTGGCTGCCATGACTTTGGTAAACACTATGGGAGCCGTGGCGAGTCCAAACGGGAGAGCCACGAACTGGTAGTGGTCCTGGTCGATTGCGAACCTGAGAAATCTCTGATGGGCGGGTGCAATTGGTATATGCAGGTATGCGTCTTGTATGTCTATGGAGGCGAGATATTCTCCCTTCTCCATGGACGCAATGATGGACCGAAGGGACTCCATGCGGAAGTGACAGACCCGTACATATTTGTTGAGTTGTTTTAGGTCCAGTATGGGCCGCACGCTGCCTCCTTTCTTGGGGACTACAAATAGATTGGAGTAGAACCCTCGGAAGCGCTCGGCCGTGGGGACCGGTACTATGATTCCTGCTTGAAAAAGCGAGGAGACCGCTTGTCGGAAGGCATGAGCCTTGGCTGGTGGTTTTGGGGGGACAGAGATGAAGAATCTGTCCAGTGGGTTGGAGGTGAACACTATCCTGTATCCGGAAGACACTAGTTCCCTGACCCACCTGTCTTCTGTAATAGGTAGCCAGCCGGCCTACGGGTGTGGTGTCTTCCGGAGTCCATGAGTCATGATGAGGCGAAGATCTGAGATTTTCCTCCTCTGGGCTTAGACTGGCCTGCTTTTGACTGCCAGGTCTTGTCCTACCATTGCGTCGATCGTGAGTTGTCCCTGCGTGGGGAACTGTTACGAATTTGTGCTGGACGCGAGACGGACCAGCCCAAGGAGTTCTGAAAGGATCGGAATCGAGTTTGGTTACGCTTCTTGTAACATAGTAACATAGTAACATAGTTAGTAAGGCCGAAAAAAAGACATTTGTCCATCCAGTTCAGCCTATATTCCATCATAATAAATCCCCAGATCTACGTCCTTCTACAGAACCTAATTGTATGATACAATATTGTTCTGCTCCAGGAAGACATCCAGGCCTCTCTTGAACCCCTCGACTGAGTTCGCCATCACCACCTCCTCAGGCAAGCAATTCCAGATTCTCACTGCCCTAACAGTAAAGAATCCTCTTCTATGTTGGTGGAAAAACCTTCTCTCCTCCAGACGCAAAGAATGCCCCCTTGTGCCCATCACCTTCCTTGGTATAAACAGATCCTCAGCGAGATATTTGTATTGTCCCCTTACATACTTATACATGGTTATTAGATCGCCCCTCAGTCGTCTTTTTTCTAGACTAAATAATCCTAATTTCGCTAATCTATCTGGGTATTGTAGTTCTCCCATCCCCTTTATTAATTTTGTTGCCCTCCTTTGTACTCTCTCTAGTTCCATTATATCCTTCCTGAGCACCGGTGCCCAAAACTGGACACAGTACTCCATGTGCGGTCTAACTAGGGATTTGTACAGAGGCAGTATAATGCTCTCATCATGTGTATCCAGACCTCTTTTAATGCACCCCATGATCCTGTTTGCCTTGGCAGCTGCTGCCTGGCACTGGCTGCTCCAGGTAAGTTTATCATTAACTAGGATCCCCAAGTCCTTCTCCCTGTCAGATTTACCCAGTGGTTTCCCGTTCAGTGTGTAATGGTGATATTGATTCCTTCTTCCCATGTGTATAACCTTACATTTATCATTGTTAAACCTCATCTGCCACCTTTCAGCCCAAGTTTCCAACTTATCCAGATCCATCTGTAGCAGAATACTATCTTCTCTTGTATTAACTGCTTTACATAGTTTTGTATCATCTGCAAATATCGATATTTTACTGTGTAAACCTTCTACCAGATCATTAATGAATATGTTGAAGAGAACAGGTCCCAATACTGATCCCTGCGGTACCCCACTGGTCACAGCGACCCAGTTAGAGACTATACCATTTATAACCACCCTCTGCTTTCTATCACTAAGCCAGTTACTAACCCATTTACACACATTTTCCCCCAGACCAAGCATTCTCATTTTGTGTACCAACCTCTTGTGCGGCACGGTATCAAACGCTTTGGAAAAATCGAGATATACCACGTCCAATGACTCACCGTGGTCCAGCCTATAGCTTACCTCTTCATAAAAACTGATTAGATTGGTTTGACAGGAGCGATTTCTCATAAGCCCATGCTGATATGGAGTTAAACAGTTATTCTCATTGAGATAATCCAGAATAGCATCCCTCAGAAACCCTTCAAATATTTTACCAACAATAGAGGTTAGACTTACTGGCCTATAATTTCCAGGTTCACTTTTAGAGCCCTTTTTGAATATTGGCACCACATTTGCTATGCGCCAATCCTGCGGAACAGACCCTGTCGCTATAGAGTCCCTAAAAATAAGAAATAATGGTTTATCTATTACATTACTTAGTTCTCTTAGTACTCGTGGGTGTATGCCATCCGGACCCGGAGATTTATCTATTTTAATCTTATTTAGCCGGTTTCGCACCTCTTCTTGGGTTAGATTGGTGACCCTTAATATAGGGTTTTCATTGTTTCTTGGGATTTCACCTAGCATTTCATTTTCCACCGTGAATACCGTGGAGAAGAAGGTGTTTAATATGTTAGCTTTTTCCTCGTCATCTACAACCATTCTTTCTTCACTATTTTTTAAGGGGCCTACATTTTCAGTTTTTATTCTTTTACTATTGATATAGTTGAAGAACAGTTTGGGATTAGTTTTACTCTCCTTAGCAATGTGCTTCTCTGTTTCCTTTTTGGCAGCTTTAATTAGTTTTTTAGATAAAGTATTTTTCTCCCTATAGTTTTTTAGAGCTTCAATGGTGCCATCCTGCTTTAGTAGTGCAAATGCTTTCTTTTTACTGTTAATTGCCTGTCTTACTTCTTTGTTTAGCCACATTGGGTTTTTCCTATTTCTAGTCCTTTTATTCCCACAAGGTATAAACCGCTTACACTGCCTATTTAGGATGTTCTTAAACATTTCCCATTTATTATCTGTATTCTTATTTCTGAGGATATTGTCCCAGTCTACCAGATTAAGGGCATCTCTAAGCTGGTCAAACTTTGCCTTCCTAAAGTTCAGTGTTTTTGTGCGTTTAGGTTTCAGTTGGGGAAGAAAGGTACTCTTACCCCCGGTGGCGCTGGATATCATCGTGTCCAACTGTTCTCCGAAAAGTTGCCCACTAAGGTAGGGGAGGTGCATGAGGGACTTCTTTGAGGCTGCATCTGCTATCCATTCCCGCAGCCAGAGGATACGCCGAATTATGATGGCGTTTGATGCTATCCCCGCTACACCCCTTACTGAATCCAGGGCTGCATGAAGCATGTAATCTGCTACGACTGCTATTTGAACCGCTTGGTCCGACAGTTCAGGAGCGGATGCTTGGAGGCCAGCTTGTAAATTTTTGGCCCAGGCCAGAATAGCCTTGGCAGCCCAAACTGAAGCGAACGCGGAAGCCTGGGATGCCCCTGCAGCCTCGAAAATTGAACGAGCCATGCATTCTACCTGCCGGTCTGCTGCGTCCCTGAGGGTTGAGCTATCTAGCAGTAAAAGGAGGGTCTGTGCTGCTAGTCTAGAGACTGGGGGGGTCCACTTCGGGTGGGTCTGTCCATTCCTTGGTATCCTTCTGCGGGAAGGGGTACCTTGCCTCCAGATATTTGCAATTAGCGAATTTTTTCTCAGGCTGTGAGAGCTGCTTTTTAAGGATCGCCTTAAACTCTGGGTGGTTAGAGAAAACCTTAGGCGGCTTTAGAGGTCCTTCAAAGGAAACCTTGTGTTCTGGGGCCTCTGGTGGCGGATCAGAAATGTCCAGCACCCGATGGATGGAAGAGATTAAGTCCTCAATTAGCGCTGTATTGCTAGGGGGGATTGGGATCAGGGACCCCTCCGTTTCCTTGTCTGAGTCGGAGTCACAGATGCCTTCCAAATCCTGTGTATCACTGAGGCATCCCCTGCTGGGTGAGCTGGGGCGGAGGCCTTCTCTGGTCAGGGATTGCGGAGATCAGCATTGTCTGCCCCAGAAAGGGGACAGTCTAGATGACCTGGAACTATGGTGTCTCTCCCTAGAGGGGGATGACCGTGTGCTATGGGATGAAGCAGATGGACTTGACCTATGGGTCCGCTTGCGTCCTGATCTAGACGTGGAAGTGCCAGGGTCGTCCTGTCCCTGAGTCAAGCTCTCCCTTTGCTGGGTAACGGTTATAGCCGAGGCATGACTCTGCAGAGCCTGAAGCAATGTGAAGGTTAGGTTATCTATAGACTGCGTCGTAGATTGCGACATCTGAGTGACCCATTCCGGCGTGGCATTAGACACCGAAGCATTAGCAGGGTCTTCTTGGGGCTCTGACACAGTAGTCTGAGTGCAGTCCTGGCAGTGCGGGTACGTGCTGCCACTGGGGAGAGCGGTCCTGCAGGCTGTGCAGAATGCAGAATAGCAATCCTGCCTGGTTCTCTTGGACCTTGAGCCCGGCATAGTGCACAGAGTGCAGAAGGGCTGGCTATGCAGAGGACCTTACAGGGGTAGCTATGCAGAGGAACCTATAGGGGATTCACAGCTGAGTAAAACAACCCATCTTTGATCTTACCCCACCAGTTTGCCCCTGGGTACAGCGCCAAAGATCCACAGTCCTATGCCCCCCAGAGACTGGCTGGCCTGGTCCTGCTGACCGGGAGATGCATGGTTAATCCTTGCTGCAGTCGAAATGGCCGCCGAGGAGAAGAGGAAGGGGGAGAAGGGGACGGAGAGCTGAGAAAAAAAGGCGGTAAAACTGTGCAAAAACGCGCCCTTTCTGTCTCGATCCTGTCTCCAGGGGGCAGAGAGGAGGCGGCTTCAGCTAGGCCGAAGCCGCGGCCTAAATTAGATGCTCCAGAAAGGCTCCAGGCCAGCGCGAAAGTCCCAGAGGGGGCCAGATCTGAACTGGAACCCCCGGATTTAAAAGCAGGATAGCAGTGGGGCTATAAGCGGAAGGGGGGCCCTGTGAGGGGTCCCCGAGGCAGTATAAAGCTGGTGCTGCTGCAGAGACAGGGGCGCAGGGAGCCCTGTGTCTCTATTGTGCTATGCCTGGCTGCACTCCCCCCGGCCCCGACAGGAGCCCGCAGCTGGGCTGGGGTCCCTGGATGCAGGCGCAGTGTGCTGGCCCATTGCTGGGAGCTGCAGAGTGCTGCCTGTACAGGCCCTACCTGAGGCGTCTCAACCTAATGTCCCCAGAGGGGGATTAGGGAGGGTGCTGCTGTCACCTTCAGGGGGCTTTATCCTCGCCTCAACCTCGACTTTGAACCAGCACCCGAGGGACTGGGGAAAGAGCGACATGGGGAATAGCCATCTCGACTTCAACCGTAATAGGGGGGCAAGGAAGGAGCCATGCCGGGAGTCTCACAGGAGACCCACTTTTCTTCATCTGTAATCCGTTGGGAAAAAAAACGGAGTAAAAACAATTTTTAGGTGTGCCTCCTATGCGACACTAAGGGTACTTTCACAGTAGCGTTTTTTGTAAATCCGTCACAATGCGTCGTTTTGCAGAAAAAACGCATCCTGCAAAAGTGCTTTCAGGATGCGTTTTTTCCCCATAGACTTCTATTGGCGACGCATTTGCGACGGATTTGCACACTTCGCATCCGTCTTGCGACGGATGCGTCGTGCTTTGGCGGACCGTCAGAAAAAAAAACCCTACATGTAACGTTTTTTTCTCCCGACGGACCACTTTTTCCGACCGCGCATGCGCGGCCGGAACTCCGCCCCCACCTCCCCGCACCTTACAATGGGGCAGCGGATGCGCCGGAAAAATGCATCCGCTGCACCCATTGTGCAAAGCGTTAAACGCTAGCGTCGGAATCTCTCCCCGACGCATTGCGACGGGGAGATTCCGACGCTAGTGTGAAAGAAGCCTAAGCAAAAACTGGAGAAGGCTGACGCCGTCCGGGGGCGTATACTGCAGAGGAGGACCCACGGTTAATCTTTTTCAGATTATGCATAGTGTCGCCTCCTAGTGGACAGCAGCATAACACCGATGGTCCTGTGTCCCCCAATGAGGCGACAGAGTAATATTACTATCCCCAGAAGAACAGAGTATTTCAGGAAGTGAGTCTGATGATCTTAGTGGTCTATGTGATATTAGGGAGGACAAGAATTGAAACAACTGGGAAATCAGACAGAAAGGGTAAGTGTTGACGTTCCGAGTAGCACAGAGCATTACAGGGGAAGTGTGCGCTGATCTTGCTGCAGGCAGTGACCAGTGTATACATGTGATGTTAATGAAGACGGGTGAGTATTATGATTTGATGAGAAGTATGGTGACAAATAAAAGGTCTCAGACAAGAAACATTAGGCTCCTCAGCAGAACAGAGTATTTTAGGCGAGGAATATGCAGATGTGCCCAACAAGCTGAACGTTACTGTGCGATACACATAAAGAAAAGTGGGGTGGGATTTAGCAAAATATTTAAGCTTGATATGAAGTATAAGACTAATAATACTGACCGCTCCGCCTCTTCTGCAGTGACCTCTTTCCGCCTCTGGGCAGCGCCGTTCCCCTCGGCGTTGTTACGCCCCAGGTTGTTTGTGCCGGACAGATTTTTCTGGGATTTCTGGAAGCTGCTTCCTGATTCTTCACCATTGGGTGTCCTCTGATTACTGGAGAAGATGAAAAAGAAAGGTGCAAGGTGCATTACATGAAGGGGAGAAGCCTCTGCTCAAATCTCCAAGCCCCGCATATCTCTGAGAGAAAAAATAACTAACAAATGGGAGGACGTGCAGGAGGGGCTTAACATTAATGATGCCCCCTCAAACCCAGAGTTACAGTCAGCAGATAGGCTGCTATTCGTCCCAATATCATGGGCTGCAATTTTAGACACAGGCCAAGAGCAAGGATGGCGCTTTTTTTTTTTTTTTAAACACTGGGTGTAATGCTAAAGCCCCATGTATCGTGTCCCCTAAAAACCCCTCAGTACTCATACTTTAAAGATGGTGGTTTCTGATTGGAGCTCTTGGCAGCGAGTCCTCGATCCCCGGATGAATAGTTATTGTGCACCATCGTGGTTACAGTATTTCCTACGGTTCCCTTGTTACTCCTAAATGTGGGGGAAAAAAAAATGGTAATGTGTTAGGGCCAGTCTCAGTTGGCATTGCTTTCACCACACACTGTGCATGCCCACAGGAGTTTGGGCATTGCCCTGCACCAGGAGAACCCAGGGCCACTGAACAGTCTGACAACAGCTCTGAGAATTTCATTCCGGTATCTAACAGTTGTCAGGGGGCTGTTTTGCATCATGAGAAGGTTCCCCCACCCCAAGGATATGCCTAATCAGACCATCACTGACCCACCACCAAACCAGTGATGCTGGATGATGTTGCAGGCAGCAAACGTTCAACGTGGCATCTAGACTCTGCTCTCATCAGTGGAGCGATCAGGACATCAATGGCAGACCTGTCAAACTTCACTAGATGACATCAAGTCCACTCGAGACTATTACTGACCTCTTGATCAGTATCCTGCACACCAGGAGCTGCAGGTAGCAGCAGTAGGTGGCGCTTATTCACAAATCGCTACTTAACAATATAATGTAAGACCACGCTGAATAAAATACCTGTTGTTTGCTGGAAAATTGGGCGCCAGTGCGGGCATGTCTCTCCTCTTCATGCTCAAGCTCTGAACTGAGCTGGCACTGCGAGCACTTGAGGGTACAGGAAAAGCACGAGGTTGGTCATCCTGTGAAACAAGGGGGTATAAAATTATTCACACCCTTAAATTATAGTAAATTCTAAAAGTAAATGTTGCTGTCAATCTGTGACAGCGGAAATTAATGCCTGCTGGCAGGGGTCGAGTTGTTCTATGTGCACACTGGTATGTCCATGACGTGATTGCGGGGCGCCGATAGGCTGCCCTGAGGGCTGCAAGTCTGCTGATGACCGTGAGTGTTACTGAGTATTACTATGTATAGTAGAAACGATAAGACAATCGTAAGTTCAAGTCCCCTAAGGAGACTAACGAATCAGGTGAAAGTGAAGAAAAATATGATAATAAATAAATATATATATATATATATATAATATAACGCTGGGAGAGTCACTCTGTCCAAAGCCTTTATAGACTGCGCAGGCGCAAGCGCCGGCGCAGTCTGGGCCTCACAGAGTGACGCTCCCGGGAGATCGCGGTATGCGTTCACACTGAACGCACACCGCGATCTCCAACAGAGAAGCAGGGACCGCCAGGAGGGTGAGTATCGGCCATATTCACCTGTCCCGTTCCACCGCTGAGCGCCGCCATCTTCCCGGTCTTCGGCCTGTGACCTTCAGTTCAGAGGGCGCGATGACGCGCTTAATGCGCACCGGTGCCCTCTGACTGACCAGTCACAGCCAGGAGACCGGGAAGATGGCGGCGCCCAGCGGTGAAACGGAGGACAGGTGAATATAGTAAGTGCTGGGGGGCCTGAGCTGGTGGCGATACCGGCACCTGACCCCCACAGCGCGCCGGTGTCCCCGCCTGCTCAGGCCCCCGGATGGGTGCAGCACATGACAGGATGGGGACGCAGGATGGGTGCAGCACATGACAGGATGGGGACGCAGGATGGGTGCAGCACATGACAGGATGGGGACGCAGGATGGGTGCAGCACATGACAGGATGGGGACGCAGGATGGGGACGCAGGATGGGGACGCAGGATGGGTGCAGCACATACCAGGATGGGGACGCAGGATGGGTGCAGCACATGACAGGATGGGGACGCAGGATGGGTGCAGCACATGACAGGATGGGGACGCAGGATGGGTGCAGCACATGACAGGATGGGGACGCAGGATGGGTGCAGCACATGACAGGATGGGGACGCAGGATGGGTGCAGCACATGACAGGATGGGGACGCAGGATGGGTGCAGCACATGACAGGATGGGGACGCAGGATGGGTGCAGCACATGACAGGATGGGGACGCAGGATGGGTGCAGCACATGACAGGATGGGGACGCAGGATGGGGACGCAGGATGGGTGCAGCACATACCAGGATGGGGATGCAGGATGGGTGCAGCACATGACAGGATGGGGACGCAGGATGGGTGCAGCACATACCAGGATGGGGACGCAGGATGGGTGCAGCACATGACAGGATGGGGACAGCACATACCAGGATGGGGATGCAGGATGGGTGCAGCACATGACAGGATGGGGACGCAGGATGGGTGCAGCACATACCAGGATGGGGACGCAGGATGGGTGCAGCACATGACAGGATGGGGGCGCAGGATGGGTGCAGCACATGACAGGATGGGGACGCAGGATGGGTGCAGCACATACCAGGATGGGGACGCAGGATGGGTGCAGCACATGACAGGATGGGGACGCAGGATGGGTGCAGCACATGACAGGATGGGGACGCAGGATGGGTGCAGCACATGACAGGATGGGGACGCAGGATGGGTGCAGCACATGACAGGATGGGGACGCAGGATGGGGACGCAGGATGGGTGCAGCACATGACAGGATGGGGGCGCAGGATGGGTGCAGCACATGACAGGATGGGGACGCAGGATGGGTGCAGCACATGACAGGATGGGGACGCAGGATGGGGACGCAGGATGGGTGCAGCACATACCAGGATGGGGACGCAGGATGGGTGCAGCACATGACAGGATGGGGGCGCAGGATGGGTGCAGCACATGACAGGATGGGGACGCAGGATGGGTGCAGCACATGACAGGATGGGGACGCAGGATGGGTGCAGCACATGACAGGATGGGGACGCAGGATGGGTGCAGCACATGACAGGATGGGGACGCAGGATGGAGCAGAACATGACGGGATGGGGACGCAGGATGGGTGCAGCACATGACAGGATGGGGACGCAGGATGGAGCAGCACATACCAATATAAATGCTCGCCACCCGGGCGTAGAACGGGTTCAATAGCTAATATATATATATATATATATATATTTATTTTATTTTTTTTTTTATTTTTTTTTTTTTATTTTTTCCAAATCACATCCTTTACCCCCATGAAAATTGAAGAGATAAAAGAAAATAAAAAATACACATATCTGGTATCGCTGCATCTGTAAAAGTCCAATCTAACAAATTAAAAAAGTAAAACTAACCTGAATCTGAACAGTGTAATTAAAAAATAAACTAAACACACCAGAATTTCTTTTTTTTCCTCTGTTGCAACATTGCAGGCGGCGAACAAAATATTATATCTATCACAAAGTGATATCAATAAAAATGTCAGGTCAGAGCACAAAAAAGTCCCATTGACCAAAAATGTTAAATCTTTTGGGTCTGCCAGAGCTGACAGCACGAGCCGCTGATCTCCTGACTGCAGCGCTGACGATGAGATGCCACGCTGCAGGCTGGAACAGACACCAGGAGCAGCGGCGGAGCAAACGATGAAGATTTGTGTTGCTGATGGGGTGGTTCTTTAGACTGGATACAACAGTAGCAAACTCTCAGCTGTGAGAACAGTAAAAGAATGATTTTGTTCCCTGACATGGAGCAGAGATCCTGCACGCACAGACTAGAAGACTAAACACAATCCTGTCCTAGGACAGACGTGGCGGGTAATTCACTGGGGACGTACCAGTATATTCCACGTGGCCTTCTTCTCCGGGGGCGTCTTGGCCAGTCCATGTAGCTTCTTCCTTCCCATGGAACTGCTCTCAAAAAAGGCTAAGAAATCCTCACGCTGCTCCCCACTGAGTGAGACGAAAGGGCACATGATTAGAAATGGCCGACAACCAATGACACCATTACGACCTCCACCGGTGTTGTCACCCAGCTCTCCCACAGTCCAGAGTGGCAAGTTCTTTTAAGAAATCTGGGTGACAACTCACATGGAAGGTGTAATATTCTGCAACTGCGCAGAAAGTAGACCTCCTAGGTGTCACATTAACATCTATCCGCTTGCCCATGGACTACAAGTGCCAGCTTTCTTAGCTAGGTGCAGGAGGAGATGGCAAAAGGGTTTTGCATAGTGATTACAGGTTGCAACCCCCCCCTCCGATCCAAGTTGCTAATGCAGGAACTGACAAGGAATTATGGGGGAGGGTAGATAAGCCCCCCAGTTTAACCTTTTTGTGTAAAGAGAGGAAGGAGATAACTTCAGGGTCTGACAATGAGTTGTCTGTCCCCCTGCACCTCCCAGCAGAACATCTGTGACATTCCTGCAGCGGTGCCCTCCATCCTCATGTATGTATACCCCCGGGGGTAGCAGCTGGGAACACAAAGGTTGGAATATGAGCAGGCTGTAAATGATCTGCCATCTGGACAAAGGGCAGCGCAGCCCTGCAGCCTACGCCATCAGTACCTGAAGAGAGAGCCGCTGCCTGGCGTCACCTGGGTGGTACTGTTGGACCGGCGGAGGTTATTGATGGCTCTGGGGGAGTCCCTCTGTTCAGGAGAGAAATCAGGTGACAGTCAGAGCACTATTGGTGGAAAGGAGATACGTTTCACCTAAATAAATCTGAAAGTGATATTCCTGGCTTTTAATCGACTTCTGGGAACTCAATAATCCCAGGAATCATAGTGACGCTTTGCCAGTTTAGTGCTGCATACCCTCTACCGTTTTTTAAACCCCTATATTAAAAAAAACAAACCTAAAACAAAAACGGTGATGTCTAAAAAAATAAACAAAATATAAAAAAGGAGATTTTTGTGTACTCACCGTAAAATCTTTTTCTCCGAGCCAATCATTGGGGGACACAGGACCATGGGTGTTATGCTGCTTGCCAACAGGAGGACACTAAATAAACACATAAAGAATTAACTCCTCCTCTGCAGTATACACCCCCTGACTGGCCAGTAATGACCCAGTTTAGTAGTAAAGCAGTAGGAGTTTAAAAAAAACCAAGACAAGTAAACTATGTCAAAACTGAGGAACAAATAACAACAACAACAAGCCAATAGGCTAACAGGGTGGGTGCTGTGTCCCCCAATGATTGGCTCGGAGAAAAAGATTTTACGGTGAGTACTCAAAAATCTCTTTTTCTCCTACGCCTCATTGGGGGATACAGGACCATGAGACGTCCTAAAGCAGTCTCTGGGTGGGGAGCAACAGCACTGCTAAAACCCCATGTACCACTGGCTTACTGAGGTACCGCTGTCTGCAGAATGCGCCTGCTAAGGGCAGCATCTGCCGAAGCCTGGGTATGAACGTGAGAGTGCTTCAGAAAAGTATGCAGACTGGACCAAGTCGCAGCTTTGCAAAGCTGTTGTGCTGACGCCTGGTGCCAAATGGCCCAAGAGGCACCGACCGACTGAGTCGAATGCACCTTAATCCCTGCTGGGACAGGAGTGTTCCTGACGTGGTAGGATTCCTGGATAGTTGAGCGAATCCAACTGGCTAGAGTGGCCTTTGAGGAGGCTAGACCTTTCCTATGTCCCTCCGGAAGCACAAAGAGGACGTCCGACTTACGTCAGGGAGCCGTCCGAGATACGTACCGCCGAAGAGCCCTAACTACATCAAGAGTATGGAGAGCTTTCTCGATACGATGGGTTGGTGCCGGACAGAATGACGGCAAGACAATGTCCTCAATTAGGTGAAAAGAGGAGACGACTTTAGGTAGGAAGGAGAGAGAAGTCATCAAAACTGCCTTGTCTGGGTGAAAAATCAGAACTGGGTGTCGGCAAGAGAGAGCCACCAACTCAGAGACTCGCCTGATTGACGTAATCGCCACTAGAAAGATCACCTTCCATGAAAGGCGGGTCAGAGAGATGTCCAGCAATGGTTCGAAAGGGGCCTCCTGAAGAACTCAGAGAACCAAGTTGAGATCCCATGAAGCCAATGGCATTCTATAGGGAGGGACCACCATTTAATTTGTCTTAAATGAAAAAACACAAAAGAGAATGAAGCAAAAAGCAAAACATTGATCATTTCGCACAAAACTCCAAAAATGGGCCGGACAAAAGGATTGGCACCCTCAGCGTAATACTTGGTTGCACAACCTTTAGCCAAAATAACTGCGACCAACCGCTTCCGGTAACCATCAATGAGTTTCTTACAATGCTCTGCTGGAATTTTAGACCATTCTTCTTTGGCAAACTGCTCCAGGTCCCTGATATTTGAAGGGTGCCTTCTCCAAACTGCCATTTTTAGATCTCTCCACAGGTGTTCTATGGGATTCAGGTCTGGACCGTGTTCTTTTCTTTGAATGCCTCTTTTTTTCTCCTGTAAACTCTATGTTGATGCCTTTGCCCAAAAAGCTCTACTTTTGTCTCATCTGACCAGAGAAGATTCTTCCAAAACGTTTTAGGCTTTTTCAGGTAAGTTTTGGCAAACTCCAGCCTGGCTTTTTTATGTCTCGGGGTAGGAAGTGGGGTCTTCCTGGGTCTCCTACCATACAGTCCCTTTTCATTCAGATGCCGACGGATAATACGGGTTGGCACTGTTGTACCCTCGGACTGCAAGGCAGCTTGAACTTGTTGGGATGTTAGTCGAGGTTCTTTATCCAACATCTGCACAATCTTTCGTTGAAATCTCTTGTCAATTTTTCTTTTCCGTCCACATCTAGGGAGGTTAGCCACAGTGCCATGGGCTTTTTTTTTATTTAAATAGATTTTTATTAACAATATAAAGAGGAACATCAGAATGCCATTTACATTGCATTATATCACATACACATTTTCTTATTTTAATAAACCCCAACATTACCCCAACTACCCCCCTCCCCCCCACGACAGCTCAGTCTCAATCTTCACCCCACTGAGGCCTTCTCTGCCTCGTGTAATTTATCCTCATCCAGGTCTTAGGAAACTCGACGACTATACTCCTCAATCCAAATCAAGCCAAGGAGACCATATTTTATTAAACATTTCTATATTCCCCCTTTTTTTTGTACACCCCCTTTTCCAATTTTAGACCATGTTGAACATATTGGAGAAATTCCATTCTCACAGGTGGTTCCGCATTTATCCAATTTCGTGCTATTACTTTCCTGGCCATGTAGAGTAGCCTAGCGATTGCAATCTTCCAAGTATTGTCAACTCCAATTTCTTCCACATATCCCAGCACGCATACTATCGGGTCTCTAAGAACTCTGCACTTATACGCTGCTTCAACTCGGCTCAAAACCACCACCCAAAAGGCAGCCAGTCTCGGACACGTCCACATCATGTGATATATTCCTGCATTCTCACTCGCACACCTCGGACACTCAGAATTGGCACGCAATCCCGCTTTGTATAGAACTTCCGGAGATTTATATACCCTATGCAGAATGTATAGCTGCGAGAGCCTATATGGTTCACTCAAGGATAGTCGCGGAACCCACTCCATCACCGATTCCCAGGTTTCATTTTCCATCGGTCCCACTTCTCTCTCCCACTTAGCTCTCGCCTTTATAGGGAAATCTAGCAGGAACGTGTGCATAAGGTCCTTATACAGAGTGGAAATAACTCCCCTTGTAGTTCCGTCACCACACACATACTCCAACACTATATCATCTTGAACCCTGATATCAGCCTTCTTATTCTGAGCTCTAAAGGCATGTCTCATCTGCGCATACTGATATTCCCCTGTGGATCGCAAACCAAATTCTTCCTGCAATTGGGAGAAGGACTTCAGTTCCTGTCGCTGGATTATCTGGTGAACAAAGCAAATTCCCTTATTCTGCCATTCCAATAGTCCTCCC
Organism: Ranitomeya imitator; assembly: GCF_032444005.1. Classification (NCBI taxonomy): domain Eukaryota; kingdom Metazoa; phylum Chordata; class Amphibia; order Anura; family Dendrobatidae; genus Ranitomeya; species Ranitomeya imitator. The sequence continues at coordinate 416,907,514 of NC_091283.1, read as the reverse complement.
AAGGCCTCAAATTCCGTTAAATTGTGGTTAGACCATATCGGTGTGAATTTAGTCAACCCTTTAACCCCACGAATCTGCCTTAGTCTATTCCATAATTTACGAATCAGGAACAGGGTTGGGTATACTTTCCCCAGAGCGCTCAAAGAGCCATCTTCCAAACACCTGGCCATCGGTCGTCGGTCCGTCACCTCTTCCATTAGCTGTTGTACTGCACTGGATGACGCCCCTCGCGCCCAGCCCTTCAAATGCTGGCTCTGGGCCGCAAAGAAGTATATTTCCGGGTTGGGCAAAGCCAAACCACCATCTTCCTTGGGTCGCTGAAGCGTCTCCAGGCTAATACGTGGATATTGTCTTCCCCATATCAAATTTCTAAAAAGGGCGTTAATCTGCCTGAACTTCCCCCGCGGGATCCAAATTGGTGCGTTATGTAGAACATAAAGAATTTTAGGCATCAGGACCATTTTAATAAGGTTTACCCTACCGACGACCGATAGATGTAGCTTATTCCAGGCATCTTCCTTTGCCTTGAGTACCCCCATAACAGGAGTCAAATTTCTTTGCAGGAACTCCGCAATTGGCACCGAAATCCATATTCCAAGGTATTTAAATTGGGAAACCACCTTCAGCCTCTCATCCCCAACATCCTCACTCACATTCTCTCCTACGTCATCCACTCTAAAAAGAACCGTCTTATCCCAATTAATTGTTAGTCCCGACACAGTACCACATCTCTCAACAATTTCAACGGCCCCTCTTAGTGAATCGTCTGGATCCGCCAGGAACAGCAAAACATCATCCGCGTATAACGCTATTTTTTCCTCTACTTTCCCATACCTAAACCCAGGGACCCCATCCGACTGGCGAATCTTAGCAGCAAGAGGTTCTACAGCCAACGCGAACAGGAGGGGTGAAAGCGGGCATCCCTGCCTAGTACCCCTAGCCAGCCCTATAGGTCGAGATAGCTCCCCGTTTACTCTAATTCTAGCGGACGGTAATGAGTACAACAGCTGTATCCAGGCCATAAACTGCGGACCAAACCCCATACATTCCAGCACCTGCCAGAGGTACCCCCATTTGACACTGTCAAACGCCTTATGTGCATCTAGCGATACAATCACTCTTCGACCACAGTTGTCAGACTCTACCTGCAAATTTACATATAACCTCCGCAAATTGATCGCCGTTGATCTATCCGGCATAAAGCCAGATTGGTTCGAATGCACCAGACTCGCAATAACACTAGAGAGGCGGAGAGCCAACACCTTGGCCAGAAGCTTGACATCAATAGTTAGTAAAGAAATTGGGCGGTACGACTCCGGTTTCCCCAAGTCCTTATCCTCCTTTGGAATGACCACTATTAGTGCCATGGGCTTTACACTTCTTGATGACACTGCGCACGGTAGACACAGGAACATTCAGGTCTTTGGAGATGGACTTGTAGCCTTGAGATTGCTCATGCTTCCTCACAATTTGGTTTCTCAAGTCCTCAGACAGTTCTTTGGTCTTCTTTCTTTTCTCCATGCTCAATGTGGTACACACAAGGACACAGAACAGAGGTTGAGTCAACTTTAATCCATGTCAACTGGCTGCAAGTGTGATTTAGTTATTGCCAACACCTGTTAGGTGCCACAGGTAAGTTACAGGTGCTGTTAATTACACAAATTAGAGAAGCATTACATGATTTTTCGAACAGTGCCAATACTTTTGTCCACCCCCTTTTTTATGTTTGGTGTGGAATTATATCCAATTTGGCTTTAGGACAATTCTTTTTGTGTTTTTTTTCATTTAAGACAAATTAAATGAAGATAATAATACCAAATAATTTGTGTTTGCAATCATTTTCAGGAAGAAACTGAGTATTATCTGACAGAATTGCAGGGGTGTCAATACTTTTGGCCATGACTGCAGGGCAAGGCCTGACTCTAAACCTGATAGGAGGAACTCCAGAATGGACGGAATGGAAAACACCAGAGGAGAACGTCCATGCGCATTGCACCATGAAAAGAAGGCGCGCCAGGTGCGATGATAAATGCGGATGGATGCAGGTTTCCTAGCCCGAATCATGGTAGAAGAAACCCCTGGAGAGAATCCGGCTTGGGCTAAAATCCAGGATTCAACAGCCATGCCGTCAAAGACAGGGCCCCGGAGTTCTGGTGGCAAATCGGGCCCTGTGAGAGAAGATCCATGCAATCTGGAAGCCGCCAGGGGACGTCGGCGACCATTTGGACGAGTTCCGCGTACCATGCTCGACGCGGCCAGTCCGGCGCGACAAGGATCACCGGTCTCCCCTCTGCCCTGATCTTATTGATGACCCTCGGGAGCAGAGGAAAAGGAGGAAATATGTATGGCAGCTGGAACCGATGCCACGACAGGACCAGAGCATCTGCTCTGATGGCGCAAGGATCGCGGGATCGAGCAATGAACTGGGGAACCAGGTTGTTGAGCCTTGAGGCCATGAGATCTACATCCGGCATCCCCCAGCGAAGACAAGTCTGCTGGAAGACTTCCGGATGGAGGGACCACTCGCCCGAGGCAAGACCTTGGTGATTGAGGAAGTCTGCTTCCCAATTCTCCACACCCGGTAAGTGGATCGCAAAGATGAGCGAATGATTGGTCTCGGCCCAGCGTAGAATGTGGGTGACTTTGCGCATGGCCGCCCTGCTGCGGGTTCCCCCTTGCGGGTTGACATACGCCACCGCCGTGGCGTTGTCAGATTGTATTCTGATGGGATGGCCTGCGAGAAGGTGGTGAAAATTGCGTAAGGCAAGTGTGATCGCTCGAATTTACAAGACATTGATTGGGAGACGCGAATCTCGTGTGGACCAACGACCCTGTGCCGTGTGGTGATTGAAAACTGCGCCCCAGGCCAAAAGGCTGGCATCGGTGGTCACCACTAACCAGCGCACCGGGAGAAAGGACTTTCCTTGGTTCAGGGAAGACTGTAGCGTCCACCACCTGAGGGTCTGCCTGACCTGTGGGGAAAGGCGAAAGCGACGGTCGAGGGAAAACGGACTCCTGTCCCAGGCTAACAGCTGAGGGACTGGGCGGGAGAGCTTGTACGCTCCCTGTTGTAAGGACAAGACCTTCTCTGGAGGGAGAATGACTAACCCATGGGAAGAGTCCAGAATCATGCCCAGGATGAAGATTTGCTGAGCTGCACTGGAGATGATTTCTCAAAGTTGATATTCCAACCCAGGCGAGAAAGAGAATCCACGGTGATACTTACAGACTCCTCGCAGGCAGAAAGGGACGGACCCTTGATTAATAGGTTGTCCAGATACGAATGACTACCACTCCCCGAGCGTGAAGAATGGCCATGACAGCTGCCATGAACTTCGTGGGACCATGAATAGGTTCGAGGAAAACCCCTTGAACCTTTGGTCTCGAGGGACCGGAATGATGAACACCGTCCCTTCGAAGCACCTGTGTGGCCTGAAGAAGATCTGATGCTCTTGATTTGGGGGGAGAGGACTGGAAGAAGCGTGGGGGGGGGGGGAGGGGGGGAATGGAAGAAAACTCGATTTTGTATCCGGAGAACACTAACTCTTTGACCCACTCGTCGTGAACGAACGAGAGGCAATTTTGACAGAACGAAAGAAGACGTCCGCCTACTTTGTCGGTGTCCGCCGGACACATTGACGAGTCATTGTGTAGAAGGTTTAAGGGATGCAGATGCCTTAGGGCCAGAAGGTCTCGGTTTCCAGGAACGGTTAGGTCTGTATGAGACCTGGGGATTTCTGTCTCCCCGCCGTCCCGAACCAGGAGCAAATGAAGTGGATGACCAACTGGAGTTGTTATGAAAGGACCGGAACCGAAACTGTTGTTGATTCCGAAAGGGCCGGGTAGGTTTTTGCTGAGGAAGAAATTTACTCTTTTCTCCGGTAGCGTCAGAAATGATTTGGTCTAGTAAAGGTAAGGTAAAGAAGTCAGCGACTTTTTAGAAGCAGAATTTGCTCGCTGTTCTGGCTTGGGGAGGATCCCCGAAAAGAGTCCAATGCCTTGGCCAAAGAATCCATAGAACGTGACAAGGAAGCGGCCCACTCAGGAGGGTTAGGCTCGGCGGAGGGCATTGGATGTGGGGGCAGAAGACGGTTGCGCACAGGCTGGGTCACAGTTCTGGCACAAAGGAGTATTGTGGGCACGTGGCAAAGCAGAATTGCAAGTGGCACATGAAGTAAAAAAGTGTGCTTTTTATTGCTCCTTTTTGCCTCCTTAGATTGAGACATAGTGTATGTCTATTCTCTCCAATAAACTGCGATAGCAGGGCTATGGGTGCAGAGAAGGGGTTAAGCTTTTCCCTATAGTGTGGACCAGCTTACCCACGGTCCTGTGCTGGTGTCCCCAGAGAGGAAGAGAGAAGCGTTTTCGGCTGATTTCCCTGCAGAAGTGGAGTCCCAAGATGGCGCCCGAGATTTGCAGGGCTCTTCTCGTTCAGAGAGAGAAGCGCCTGAGTAGTGGGCAGTGCTCCGGCGGTGATTTTAACTGCGGCCTAGTCTGGCTGAAAAAGCCGGGGACTAAATTTATGGAGCCTGCTGGCGGGCCGCAACATAGCGCCGAGTGATCACCGCTGGCGTCTAGCCAGCGGCACCTCTCCCCAGGGACCCGGACCGCACCTTCCCACGCAGGCAGCATGAAGAAGATAACTACTCACCGCCACCGAGCAGAGATGCAGCCTCCTTTGCGAGGGAATAAGCTCAATCGATCCTCCCTTTGCCGGGGGATGGAGAGCGTCTGTTCATCTTCATATTTGCCTGCCGCAGGGGACTTACGGCTCTACCTGCCGCAGGGGACTTACGGCTACTGTGGGGACTACGTGACGCCGAGGTGAGGGCTTGATTGCGGTGGAGTCGGGGAGATGCACATAAGAGCCCATACTCTATGTGCTCGCCATCTTACAGGGGGGAGATCAGAACCGTATAGGAACCGTCGCCCTAGCGTAGATTAGGCGTGCCCCATTCGTCGCAGGAGAGGTACGGGGAAGTATACTCGCCTGTTGATGGTTCGGGGTAGAGCGGACCCTAGAAAGGAATCCGTCCCCCGCTTCATTCCATTAATTAAAAAATAAAATAAAAAACAGGGTCTGAAAACAGACCCAAGTGCCTCCTACAGACACTAAGCAAGAACTGGGTCATTACTGGCCAGTCAGGGGGTGTATACGGCAGAGGAGGAGTTAATTATTTATGTGTTTACTTAGTGTCCTCCTAGTGACAAGCAGCATAACACCCATGGTCCTGTGTCCCCCAATGAGGCATAGGAGAAAAATTACATATTTGGTTCTGGCTATTTGTGTAATTGTATGAACTACAAAAAACAAACATTGATTGCATGCAGTTATGGAACAAAAATGAAGTGGCAGAATCACTGTTTTTTTATCACTTCACCTCCCAAAAATGGCATAAAATGGAAGTTGTATAGACCACAAAATGGAGATGGAAAAAACTACAGCTATATTCAGACCCATTTAATTTTTTCACTCTGTTTCATTGCAGCCATTTGGTAAATTCAAAAAAGTTCATTTTTTTCTCATTAATGTACACTCTGCACCCCATCTTGAATGAAAACCCCCTAGATATTTTTGCAAATTTAATGAAAAAGAATAACTGAAATATGACATGGTCATAACTCATAAGTATTCAGACCCTTTGCTCAGACACTCATATTTTAGTCACATGCTGTCCATTTCCTTGTGATCCTCCTTGAGATGGTTCTACTCCTTCATTGGAGTCCAGCTGTGTTTAATTATACTGATAGAACTTGATTTGGAAAGGCACACACCTGTCTATATATGTGTAAGTGCACACGTTGCAGATTTGCCTGCGGATTTTCTGCACTAAATCCGCAGCTCTTGGGAGAAAACGCAAGTGCGCTATTGATGCGCTTTTTTGGTGTGTTTTTGAAAGCTAAATAAAGATGTATTATTGAGCAAAAAAAAGTAAAAAAAATTGTAATGCAATTTCTTGTCCAACCTCCTCTTTTACATTTGTGCAACCCACACTCCATTACACACAAGATAGATATAAATATAGATAGATAGATTTATGATTAGATAGATCTACTGTATGTATCTATCTATAGATATATGTAAGGATAGATGTAGATAGATGTATACACGTTGCAGATTTGACAGTGGAATTTTCTGTGCAGATTTTGCATTTCTTGGCAGAAAACGCAGGTAAGAATCTGCACTGTTTTTGGTATGTGCACACGTTGCAGATTTTTGTGCGGATTTCTTCCTTTTTTTACCCCTGTAGATTTCTATAATGGAATGGGTGCAGAAACGCAACAGATCTGCACAAAGAAGTGACATGGTCCTTTTTTGAATCTGCCTTTTCCGTGCAGATTTTTCTGCACCATTAGCACAGCATTTTTTTGCCATTGATTTACATTGCACTGTAAATCACTTGCAGATCTGCAGCGTTTCTGCGTGAAAAAAAAAGCTGCAGATCTGCAGAAAATCTGCAACGTGTGCACATACCCGAAGGCTACTTTCACACATCAGTTTTTTTCCGTCAGGCAGGATACGGCAAATTTTTTTAAAAAAAGGATCCGTTGCAAATAGTGAAAAACTGATGCAACTGATCCGTTTTTTTGAGAGAGAACGGAAAATGTGCATTATTTGAATAGAAAAATGCATGAAAAACCGGATTCGGAGGCTGGATTCATCATTTCACATCTCAGTTTCATACTTTTTCGCCGAATCCGTCACTGGGCATTTTTTCGCCGGACAGAAAAAAAACGTTCCTCTGTACGTTTTCTCCGTCCGCCGCAAACAGCTTTTTTGACGGATCCGGCAAAAAAAGGATGAAAAGTGTGGCCATCAGGCGTAATCCGGCACTAATACAACTCTATGAGAAAAATAGGGATTTTTGTGTAGTCACCGTAAAATCCTTTTCTCCGAGCCAATCATTGGGGGACATAGAACCATGGGTGTTATGCTGCTGCCACTAGGAGGACACTAATACAGAAAGAATAGCTCCTCCCCTGCAGTATACACCCTCCTGCTGGCTCCAAGTGAACCAGTTCGGTAACAAAGCAGTAGGAGCTTAACATTTAACCAGGATGAACTATGTCAAAACCAAGGCAACACAGAAAACCAAAGCCGTTAGGCTAACAGGGTGGGTGCTGTGTCCCCCAATGATTGGCTCGGAGAAAAGGATTTTACGGTGAGTACACAAAAATCCCTATTTCTCCTACGCCTCACTGGGGGACACAGGACAATGGGACGTCCTAAAGCAGTCCCTGGGTGGGGAACAATCAACTGTAATTGCTCCTTGTACCCACAGGTTGCAGATGCGGCACAGCCGCCTGCAAAATTCGTCTGCCGACGGTCGCAGCTCTTCAAACTTGTGCTGCCGAAGCTTTGTGCCGGATGGCCCAAGACACAACCACTGACCGAGTGGAATGATCCTTAATCCCTGCTGGGACAGAATGACCTCTGACTCGGTAGGACTCCCAAATAGCTGAAAGAATCCATATTACTATTGTTGCCTTGGAAGCGGGAAACCCCTTCCTTGGCCCTTCTGGGAGCACAAACAGGGCAACCAACCTGCGGAAGGCCCCGTCCGCGAGACGTATCTCTTGAGAGCTCTCACTAAATCCAGTGTGTGGAGGGCCTTCTCAATGCAATGTACTGGTGCCGGACAGAGAGACGGTAAGACAATCTCCTGATTGAGATGAAAGGATGAGACAACTTTTGGCAAAAAGGATGGAGATGTTCTCAAAACCACCCTATCCTGAAGAAAATTCAGGAAGGGAACTTGACAAGACAGAGCCGCCAGCTCTGAGACTCGTCTAATGGACGTGACCACAACCAGGAACAGGAATGCAATCTTCCTTGAAAGAAAAGACAGGGAAACCTCCTGTAGAGGTTTGAAAGGAGCTTCTTGCAAGACTCTGAGGACCAGATTAAGCTCCCATGGTTCCAACGGCATATTATAGAGCGGCACCCTATGGGAGACTCCCTGAATGAACTTCTTCACTTGTAATCTGTTAGCAATCCTGCGTTGGAACAGAACGAACAGGGCTGAAATCTGCCCCTTGAGAGGACTAAAGGCGAGACCTAAGTCCAAACCAGTTTGTAAAAATTTGAGGATGGAAGGAATGGAGAATTCAAGGGAGAACGTCCCCGGTCGTTGCACCAGGAAAGGAAGGTCTTCCAAGTGTGATGATAAATGCGCATAGACGTAGGCTTTCTAGTGCTGATCATGGTAGAGATGACTTCCGGAGAAACCTGCCTGGGTTAGAACCCAGGACTCAACGGCCATGCCGTCAAACACAGGGCCTCGGAGTTCTGTTGGTAAATGGGGCCCTGTGAAAAGAGGTCTGTGCGATTCGGTAATCACCAGGGAACATCGGCAACTAGTTGAACTAGTTCCGCGTACCACGCCCGGCGCAGCCAATCTGGCGCAATAAGGATTACCGGTACTCCCTCCGCTCTGATCTTCTAGATGACTCTCGGCAGAAAAGGGAGCGGGGGGGAAATATGTACGGAAACCGAAAAGGATGCCACGGGAGTACGAGTGCATCTGCCCCGATAGCTGCTGGATCGTGGGACCGAGCTATGCATTCGGGAACCTTGGAATTTAGCTGTGAGGCCATCAGATCCATGTCCGGGGAGCCCCAACGACAGCGGATCTGGTGGAAGATCTCTGGATGGAGAGATCACTCCCCGGAGTCGAGGCCTTGACGACTGAGGAAAATCTGCCTCCCAATTGTCCACTCCCGGATGTGAACCGCAGAGATCATTGAGCGGTTTTCTTCGGCCCAACGGAGAATGTAGCCTACCTCATTCAAGGCTTCTATGCTGCGGGTTCCCCTTTGTCGGTTGATGTATGCCACTGCAGTGGCATTGTCGGACTGAATCCTGATGGGACGACCCACCAGGAAGGGATGGAATTGGAGAAGATCTAACCTGATTGCCCGAATTTCTAAGATGCTGATCGAAAGGCGTGATTCCTGAAGAGACCCGCGGCCCTGAGCAGTGTGATGTAAGAACACCGCTCCCCAGCCTAGAAGACTGGCATCTGTTGTCACAACTAGCCAATATACTGGAAGAAAAGACTTCTCTTGATTCAGGGAGGCATGCTGTAAGGGACGGAGGTGTAATTGGGCGAATGGAACCGCCTCCAAGGCTGCCACCAACCTGCCGAGGACTCTCATACTGAAGCACAGAGAGTGAGTGCGAGGTTGAGAGAGAGCTTCTGAGCTTCGCGCTGTAAGGCTGAGATCTTTTCCGGGGGAAGAAGCACCAACCCCTAGGACGAGTCCAGTATCATTCCTAGAAGGGAAATTCTCTGAGCCGGTACTGGGGAAGATTTTTTTTGAAGTTTATCTTCCAACCCAGGCGAGAAAGAGAATCTGTTGTGATGTTCTCAGCCTCCTTGCAGGCACGGAAAGAGGGGCCTTTGATAAGGATATCGTCTAGATACGGTAGCACCACCACTCCTCGGGTGTGGAGTATGGACACGGCAGCCGACATGACCTTTGTTAATACCCTGGGGGCCGATGGCGAGGCCGAAGGGCAGAGCAACGAATTGGAAGTGTTCCTGAACTGCGAAGCGAAGAAACCTTTAGTGAGAAGGTAAAATAGGAATGTGGAGGTAAGCGTCCTGGATGTCTATAGACGCCAGGAACTCGCCTTTTCCCATGGAGGCGATGACAGGACGAAGCGATTCCATCCGGAACCGTCGCACCATGATGAACGTGTTCAGCAGTTTTGGGTCCAGTATGGGCCATACTATACCGTCCTTCTATGGAACCATGAAGAGGTTCGAATAAAAACCTTGAAACCGTTCGCTTTGAGGGACAGGAATAATAACTACGTATTTTCTCAGAGAGCTTATAGCTTGGAAGAACTCTGAAGCTTTTGCCCTGGGAGGCTAGATAAGAAATCTATCTCGTATCCGGAGAAAACTAAGTCGCGGACCCACTCGTCGTGATAACCAAGAGCCACGCAGCACTGAAGAAAAGCAGGCGGCCGCCTACTTTGATGGTGTCCCCTGGATACTACAGGGAGTCGTCGTGTGGAGGATCTGCCCGTTCTGGAGCCTCTGGATCCCGACTGCCTAGGCCTGACTTTCCATCAAAGGGAAGGTTTATAAGAGAACCACTGTCTCCATATTGTGCCTGGCCGGAACCGGGAGATGTGGGAGTAGAGAACCAGTTTGAGTTATAACGAAAAAAATCAGGACTGAGCCTGTGGTTGTGGAAGATAATTACTCTTCCCACCGGTGGCGCCGGAAATCAATTGGTCGAGCTTTTTGCCAAAAAAGGCGACCGCTCTGATATGGTAGTTAAGGCAATTACTTTTTTGGAAACAAAATCCGCACGCCAGTCCCTGAGCCATAAGGACCTCTGGATGGTGATTGCTGCCTGCTTGAGAAGCACAGTTAGCGGCATCCAGGGACGCGGTGACTACAGAATCTCCAACTTTGGCTTTATGAGTAGCGAGGGTCTGCTATCTCAGGGGGACGATTGGTATCCAGCAGCGCCTCGGCCCCCGCAGTGTATTCACGGTAGATGCAGTGGGCCAATGCTCAATCCACCGTCGCCATAGTCAGGGAGGGGGTGGAGAGCTTCTGCCGCCATGCGTCATCCGCTGTATCAGTGGAGATACAGAGGGGGACTGCACAGACGTCATACATATTTTTGTCTGGCTATGCACGTGGCTCCAGGAGAGGTAGATGGAGGGCTATTCCATGTGGTCGCCTGCTATGGAGGGGGGAGATCGGAATGCAAAGGAACCGTTACCCGGGGGCTAAATTTTAAACCTGCGGTTGCGGCCTGCACCAGCACCGCGACCGCTATTAGCGCCCTTCTTAAGCCACACTCCGTCATTGAATTGCCGCACTGCGGACCACCCACGGACCCAGGCTTTAATGTGCGGACCTTCAATACCCCGGGGACCAGGAATCCCCCAGCGCCTCGGCCCCCGCAGTGTATTCATGGTAGATGCGGTGGTCCGGTGCTCAATCCACCATCGCCATAGTCAGGGAGGGGGTGGAGAGCTTCTGCCGCCATGTGTCATCCGCTATATCAGTGGTGATGCAGAGGGGGACTGCACAGACGCCATACATATTTATGTCCGGCTAAGCACCTGGCTCCAGGAGAGGTAGATGGAGGGCTACTCCATGTGGTCGCCTGCTATGGAGGGGGGAGATCGGAAGTGACTTCAAATGTGATGTGGTCCCTTAAAAAAAAAAATGGGAGTTGTAAAAATGAGAAATTGCTGGTCAACTTTTAACCCTTATAACTCCAACAAAAAAAAAACTTTGGTTCCAAAATTGTGCTGATGTTAAGTAAACGCAGGTAATATCAAAGAAATTTTACCACTATCATGAAGTACAATATGTCACAAGAAAACAAAGTCAGAATCATCAGGATCCGTTGAAGCGTTCCAGAGTTATAACCTCATAAAGGGACAGTGGTCAGAATTGTAAAAATTGGCCCGGTCATTAACGTGCAAACCAGCCTTGGGGGTAAAGGGGTTAAAATAGGGGGACCCCCCCAAAAAAAATGACGTGGGGTCCCCCTATATTTTATAGCCAAAAAGGCTACGAAGACAGCTGCGGGCTGATATTCATAGCCTAGAGAGGGGCCATGGATATTGCCCCCCCCCCCCCTTCCCCCGGCTACAAATACCAGTCCGCAGCCGCCCCAGAAATGGCGCATCTGTAAGATGCGCCAATTCCGGCAGTAAGCCCCTCTCTTCCCACTCCCCTGTAGCGGTGGGATATGGGGTAATAAGGGGTTAATGTCACCTTGCTATTGTAAGGTGACATTAAGCCCTGTTAATAATGGAGAGGCGCCAATTAGACGCCTATCCATTATTAATCCTATAGTAGTGAAACAGTTAAATAAAAAAAAGACACAGCCAGAAAAAAGTATTTTAATATTCTTAATTTCACCATACTTACCATTCTCGATTGCCTGCAAAAAATTTAAAATAATAAACCAACCGTATACTCACTTTCCGCCGTAGTCCAACTAATAACGAGTGTTCCACGACGATCTCCCCTATAGAACAGTGACATCGGGTGATGTCACTGCTCTATGGGCCTCCAGTGACAAACTGACAGGAGACAATGGCTCCTGCAGTTCATCACTGAAGAGGTTATCAGAGTTCAGGCTCTCACTTTATGGCAAAGCTGCGTGGGAATTTTCCCACACAGCAGTGCCACAAGTGAGAATAAGGATTATTTTCACAGCGGCGGAGGAATACATTGCGGAAGGATACCTTCCGTCAGTGTATTGCCGGAGCCCCTGGAGAGCGGTCACATCAGCTTATGTGGCTGCTCTCCATGGGAGATCATCGTGGGACACTCGTATTCATTGGATATCTGCGGACACAGGGAGTATATTGTTTATTATTTTATTATAATATTATTTAATTTTTTAAAGGTGAGCAAGGGCTTCGGGGATCAAGGTGATGGTGAGTATGTACTCTGTTGTATGTACTGTATGTCTATATGTATGTACTGTATGTCTATATATATATGTTGTATGTACTGTATGTATGTACTGTATGCAGTATGTACTGTTGTATGTACTGTACGTCATATGTTGTATGTACTGTTGTATGTTATGTTTTGTATGTACTGTTGTATGTACAGTATGTCATATGTTGTATGTACTTTATGTTGTATATGTGTGTGTGTGTGTGTGTGTGTGTTTTTTTTTCTTTTTTACATTCAACACATTAGCCGGATGATGGGACTACTACTGACACACACACACTTAAAGACCCCCCTCGACAGCCCTGCAGACCCCTGACAGCCCCGGCAGACCCCTGACAGCCGCGCACAGACCCCCGACAGCCCTGTAGACGCACCGGCGGCAGCCCTGCACAGACCCCTGACAGCCCCGCACATGCACCGGCAGACCCACTCACAGCCCGCAGACCCCACCCGTACACACATACATACACGCACACAGTCACCGCCCACACACTCCCTCCTCCCGATCTTCAGTGTTTCATCCGCAGCTAAACCGCAGACCTTTTTTACATCTGCGGTTTTGCTGCGGATGTTCCTGACTCAATGCAAGTCAATGGGTGCAGAAACGCTGCAGATCCGCACAGAGAATTGATATGCTACGGAAAAAACAACGCTGCATTTCCGCGCGTTTTTTCCCGCAGCATGTGCACAGCGGATTGGGTTTTCCATAGGTTTACATGGTACTGTAAACCGCATGGGAAACTGCTGCAGATCCGCAGCATCAAAAACGCTGCGGATCCGCGGTAAATTCCGCAACGTGTGAACATGGACTAAGACCTCACAGCTCACAGTGCATGTCAGACCAAATGAGAATCATGAGGTCAAAGGAACTGGCCAAGGAGCTCAGAGACAGAATTATGGCAAGGCACACATCTGGCCAAGGTTAAAACAGAATTTCTGCAGTACTCAAGGTTCCTAAGAGCACAGTGGCCTCCATAATCCTTTAATGGAAGAAGTTTGGGACCTCCAGAAGTCTTCCTAGACCTGGCCGTCCAGCCAAACTGAGCAATCGTGGGAGAAGAGCCTTGATGAGAGAGGAAAAGAAGAACCTCAAGATCACTGTGGCTGAGCTCCAGAGATGCAGTAGGGAGATGGGAAAACGTTCCACAAAGTCAACTATCCCTGCCGCCCTCCACCAGTAGGGCTTTTATGGCAGAGTGACTCGATGGAAGCCTCTCCTCAGTGCAAGACAAATGAAAGTCCACATAGAGTTTGCTAAAAAAAAACACAGGAAGGACTCCCAGACTATGAGAAATAAGATTCTCTGGTCTGATGAGATGAAGATAGACCTTTTTGGTGATAATTCTAAGCGGTATGTGTGGAGAAAACGAGGCACTGCTCATCACTTGCCCAATACAATCCCAACAGTGAAACATGGTGGTGGCAGCATCATGCTATGGGGGTGTTTTTCAACTGCAGGGACAGGACGACTGATTGTCATTGAAGTAAACATGAATGTGGCCAATTACAGAGACATCTTGGATGAAAACCTCTTCCAGAGTGCTCTGCACCTCAGACTTGGCCGAAAGTTCATCTTCCAACAAGACAATGACCCTATGAACACAGCTAAAATAACAAAGGAGTGGCTTCAGAATGTTAAATATTAATTATTACCGTAATTGAATTATTCTTATTCTGTACTGAGCACATTGCTTCTTGCTGACATTCCAAAAGTTATTTCTATATATATATATAGCTCAGAGTATAAGTCAATGCCATATACAGAAGACACGTGGTCTGTGGGACATATAAATAGCGTATCTTAGGAGGGTGGGGGGCTTTTTGTCACATGGGGGCTGCCACCTCCTGCCTTCACCATCATTCTCCATGGACATGAGACAAGTCACAAGGAACAACAGCTGGTAGCCATGCCATGATTCTACTCCATGAAAGTAAGATGACTTCAAAGTTCACACAGACAGACGGTTTTACCATCCAGGACTTTGGGAAAGATGAGTAACAAGACAAGCGCTGATATTTACACATGGACAATCTGTTCGTAACTATTTCATCTACTTTTATGTTTTGCTGCAATGTGGTTTTTCTGTGGACAATTCAATAAACCACTATACTTTTCATGAGAATACCATGACATTTTTCTTTAAGAGTAAGCACCTGGTAAATAGTCCTGATTAAATAAATGTGCGAAATTAGCATATTTTAACACAGAACAACTATGTAATTGTTCTTGACTGGCCCAGCCAGGGCCCTGACCTAAACCCAATTGAGCATCTCTGGAGAGACCTGAACATGGCTGTCCACCAACCTTACGGAACTGGAGAGGATCTGCAAGGAAGAATGGCAGAGGATCCCCAAATCCAGGTGTGAAAAGCTTGTTGCATCATTCCCAAGAAGACTCATGGCTGTACTAGCTCCAAAGGTGCTTCTACTCAATACTGAGCACAGGGTCTGAATACTTATGACCAGGTGATATTTCAGTTTTTCTTTTTTAATAAATTTTTAAAAATTACTACATTTCTGTTTTTTTTCAGTCAAAATGGGGTGCAGAGTGTACATTAATGAGAAAAAAATGAACTTTTTTAATTTTACCAAATGGCTGCAATAAAACAAAGACTGAAAATGTAAAGGGGTCTGAATACTTTCCGTACCCACATTATATACATATACATAATGTAAATATTTTCAGTATCTCTATATATTGACCTATACAAGAAAGTGACAAGATAATTTTTATAGCTAAATTAATGTCATAAACCCCCCCCTCTTCCCCCCCCCCAAAAAAAAAAAAAACACAGCAAAAATTACGGTGATGTAGACAGAAAATTAAAAAAAAAGTAAATGCTCTTGAAAAAAAGGGGAGGAAAAGACAAGTGAAACAATGAAAAATGAAAAAGAACTTGAGCTCTATCTACTATATAATGGTCTAAGGGTCACTTCCATCTTTCTGTCCGTCACGGATATTCATTGGTCGCGGCCTCTGTCTGTCATGGAAATCCAAGTCACTGATTGTTCGCGGCAAAACAGCCACGACCAATCAGCGACGGGCACAGCCCGGCGGCAACATGGCCGCTCCTTCCTCCCCGCACTCAGTGCCCCCTCCATACTCCCCTCCAGTCAGCGCTCACACAGGGTTAATGGCAGCGTTAACTGACCGTGCTATGCCACAGTGTAACGCACTCGGTTAACGCTGCTATTAACTCTGTGTGACCAATGTTTTACTATTCATGCTGCCTATGCGGCATCAATAGTAAAAAGATCTAATGTTAAAAATAATAAAAAATCGTTATATACTCACCGTCCGTCGGCCCCTTGGATCCACAATAGGCCTTTTCCGCTCTCGACGCTCTGGTGACCGCTCCGTGCTGCGATCTCGCGAGATGATGACGTATCGGTCTCGCGAGACTGCTACGTCATCATCTTGTGAGACCGCAATGCACTCTTGAGACAGGAGCGCGCGAGGAGCGTCGGTAACCGCTTCGCTTGGATCCGGGGGCTCCAGAAGGTGAGTATATAACTATTTTTTATTTTAATTCTTTTTTCAACAGGGATATGATGCCCACATTGCTATATACTACGTGGCCTGTGCAATATACTACGTGGGTTGTGCAACGTGGCTGGGCAATGTA
This sequence comes from Ranitomeya imitator, assembly GCF_032444005.1. Lineage (NCBI taxonomy): Eukaryota > Metazoa > Chordata > Amphibia > Anura > Dendrobatidae > Ranitomeya > Ranitomeya imitator. The sequence goes on along the minus strand of NC_091283.1, from coordinate 416,891,433 downwards.
CTACGTGGCTCTGTGCTATATACTACATGGGCTGGGCAATATACTACGTGGCTGGGCAATATACTACGTGGCTGGGCAATATACTACGTGGCTGGGCAATATACTACATACTACGTGGCTGGGCAATATACTACATGATTGGGCAATATACTACATGACTGGGCAATATACTACATGACTGGGCAATATACTACGTGACTGGGCAATAAATATACTATGTGTCTGGGCAATATACTACGTGGCTGGGCAATATACTACGTGGCTGGGCAATAAATATACTATGTGTCTGGGCAATATACTACGTGGCTGGGCAATATACTACGTGGCTGGGCAATATACTACATACTACGTGGCTGGGCAATATACTACATGACTGGGCAATATACTACATGACTGGGCAATATACTACATGACTGGGCAATATACTACGTGACTGGGCAATAAATATACTATGTGTCTGGGCAATATACTACGTGGCTGGGCAATATACTACGTGGCTGGGCAATAAATATACTATGTGTCTGGGCAATATACTACGTGGCTGGGCAATATACTACGTGGCTGCGCAATATACTACGTGGCTGTGCAATATACTACGTGGCTGGGCAATATACTACGTGGCTGGGCAATATACTACGTGGCTGGGCAATATACTACGTGGCTGGGCAATATACTACGTGGCTGCGCAATATACTACGTGGCTGGGCAATATACTACGTGGCTGGGCAATATACTACGTGGCTGGGCAATATACTACGTGACTGGGCAATAAATATACTATGTGTCTGGGCAATATACTACGTGGCTGGGCAATAAATATACTATGTGACTGGGCAATATACTACATGGCTGGGCAATAAATATACTATGTGACTTGGCAATATACTACTTGACTGGGCAATATATTACGTGGCTGGGCAATATACTACGTGACTGGGCAATATACTACGTGGCTGGGCAATATACTACGTGGACATGCATATTCTAGAATACCCGATGCGTTAGAATCGGGCCACCATCTAGTATTACATATATTTACATGGAGCGGCATGGCGACTTCTTACCACCTGGTTTCCTCTGGTCCTGGTATCAGTGATTACGGAGATGGAACGTGACATGTGCTTGGCGCTCCCAGCACTGCTTGGACGTCGGGTCACGGAGACCTGGGATCCGGTTAGCGCAAGCTCCCCATTATTCTCCCCACCCTGAGGCGAGGGGGTGCTGAGAGGACTCTGCATGGGCACCTGTTGGAAACGCAAATATGAAACCCATCACCTTTTTCAGGTACCAGTCTCTATATTAGAGGCTCAGCCTCCTGGGTGCGGGTACCAGTCTCTATATTAGAGGCTCAGCCTCCTAGGTGCGGGTGCCAGTCTCTATATTAGAGGCTCAGTCTCCTAGGTGCGGGTACCAGTCTCTATATTAGAGGCTCAGCCTCCTGGGTGCAGGTGCCAGTCTCTATATTAGAGGCTCAGCCTCCTGGGTGCAGGTACCAGTCTCTATATTAGAGGCTCAGCCTCCTGGGTGCAGGTACCAGTCTCTATATTAGAGGCTCAGCCTCCTGGGTGCAGGTGCCAGTCTCTATATTAGAGGCTCAGCCTCCTGGGTGCAGGTACCAGTCTCTGTATTAGAGGCTCAGCCTCCTGGGTGCAGGTACCAGTCTCTGTATTAGAGGCTCAGCCTCCTGGGTACAGGTACCAGTCTCTATATTAGAGGCTCAGCCTCCTAGGTGCAGGTACCAGTCTCTATATTAGAGGCTCAGCCTCCTGGGTGCAGGTGCCAGTCTCTATATTAGAGGCTCAGCCTCCTGGGTGCAGGTGCCAGTCTCTATATTAGAGGCTCAGCCTCCTGGGTGCAGGTACCAGTCTCTATATTAGAGGCTCAGCCTCCTGGGTGCAGGTACCAGTCTCTATATTAGAGGCTCAGCCTCCTGGGTGCAGGTACCAGTCTCTATATTAGAGGCTCAGCCTCCTGGGTGCAGGTACCAGTCTCTATAATAGAGGCTCAGCCTCCTGGGTGCAGGTGCCAGTCTCTATATTAGAGGCTCAGCCTCCTGGGTGCAGGTACCAGTCTCTATATTAGAGGCTCAGCCTCCAGGAATGATGTGCAGAATGTGCTCTGTATAAATATTGATAGAACTCACCCACCTTCCGTCTTTTGCTTCTAGAACTTCCGTTTGCCCCTCGGGTGTTTGGGTCGTAAAGCCCCCACAACCTCCTTTACGGCACAGAACGGACAGTAAATAACTGACAATGTTACCCACAGACTTCCATGGCAGCGACCCACAACAACCTAACAACGTGTCAGAACTACGTGCTCATTGGCCGGCGCATAACCTCACTTGCACGTGATTGGCTCTCCGTCCATCACTAATACGGAGGGGCGGGGCCACGCGCAGCAGTTTGGTGGAGACCACAAAGGGGCGGGGCTAGGTTGCGCTGTGCCTGATGATGCTGATGAAGCCTCGTTTTGTCCTTATCGCATGGAAATCGCTTCCGTTTATCCACGATCCAAAACCGCAGCATCAGAAAGCATTGTGTGAACAGCCAGCTTGCTTCAAGCAAGATCTATAGCAGATTCTTCCATATGGCTCATAACACAACTCTCTCTGGGCTCTGCCAGCAAGTTTATTAACATTGTCTGACTTGGTTCTAATCTATATGCAGAGAGCACAGACTTGTGAATCTTAGCAGGATTCTCTGGTGCCGGTAACCGCCAGTGTGTTAGTTGCATACATGCAGTCACATGCAGTGGCGTAACTACAAAGTTATGGGCCCCGGTGCGAACTTTCAAATGGGGCACCCCCCACCATGCCAAAATATTTTCCACCCAAATTCACATTTTCCCTATTAATATTGCACACTATAGCTTTATTGCAAAGTTGTATAGTGTGACCTCAGTTGCATAATATCCAGTGCCCCATCCTGGCATATATTTGTCCCCCGTTCTGCCATTGTTATGTAATGTATAAAAGAAAATAAACCATTATACTCATCAGGGGCTTACATAGAAGTCATGGGGATCCATATGAGAAGTATAATGCACCCCCATAGTACTCCTTATAGTATAATACACTCCCCATAGTCCCCCATATAGTATTGTACACTCCTCAGTCCTCCATATAGTATAATACACTGCTCAGTCCTCCATATAGTATAATACACTGCTCAGTCCTCCATATAGTATAATACACTCCTCAGTCCTCCATTTAGTATTATACACTCCACATAGTCCTCCATATATTAAAATACACTGCTCATAGTACTCCATATAGTATAATGCACCCCTCATAGTCCTCCATATAGTATAATACACTCCTCAGTCCTCCATTTAGTATTATACACTCCACATAGTCCTCCATATAGTAAAATACACTGCTCAGTCCTCCATATAGTATAATACACTCCTCATAGTGCTCCATATAGTATAATGCACCCCTCATAGTCCTCCATATAGTATAATACACTCCTCAGTCCTCCATTTAGTATTATACACTCCACATAGTCCTCCATATAGTAAAATACACTGCTCAGTCCTCCATATAGTATAATACACTCTTTATAGTGCTCCATATAGTATAATGCACCGCCATCGTCATCCATGTTGTACAATTCACTTCCCATAGTAAGATGGACCATAGTTCTTCATATAGTATAATATATTCCCCATAGTCCTCGATTCAGTATAATGCAGCCCACATATAGTATAATACAGCCACCCCACAGAGTATACTGCAGCCCTGCCATACAATACAATGTAACCCCCATAGAATATAATGCAGCCCCCCTCACAGTATAATGCAGCCCCTCCATACAGGGGCAGTGAGAAAGACATGAGCAAATGGTGACTAGGGGGCAGGGGACAAGGACACAAGGGGAGTAGGGGAGACAGGCACAATGGTAACATAGGGGGGCTAGGGAGCAAGGAAGACAGGCACAAGGGGACACATGGGGGCTAGGAGGCAGGGGAGAAGGTTACAAGGCGACTAGTGGGCAAAGGAGACTGACACAAGGGGACAAGGGAGACTGGCACAAGGGGACACACAGGGACTAGTTGGCCAGGGAGACTGAGAAGGGGACACACAGGGAATAATGGGCAAGGAAGACTGGCACACGGGGACAAGGGACACAAGCATAAGGGGACAAGGGAGACAGGCGCAAGGGGACACACAGGGACTAGTGGGCAAGGGACACTGACACAAGGCTACACACGTGGACAAGGGATAGAAGCACAAGGGGACTCATAGGGACCAAGAGGAAGGGGAGAAGGGCACAATGGGACACACGGGGACTAGGGTGCAATGGAGACAGGCACAAGAGGACACAAGGGGACTCCGAGGGCAGAGTAGATAGGGACGCAAGGGGACAGAGGAAGATGGGGGGGGGGAGACTTGGGAGGAGGGAAGGAGGGGGCACAGGGATTACAAGGACAGGGTAGATGGAGAACACACGGTGAGAAAGGGGACAGGGGAGACTTGAGAGCAGGGCAGACGAGTCACACGGGGACAAGGGGCAGGGAATGCATGGGGGGTGCAGGAGGACTCCCGGCATGGGAGATGAGGAGCACTGGGAGACCAGGGGAGGAGGAACAAGGTGTGTATGGGAGGCCCAAAGGAGCACAATGACCGGAACCTGGGGACCTACTAGGACATGGGGCACGGGACAGCAGGGAGGAAACGGGGCTGGTGTCACAGGGGGCCAGGGACGCTGGGGGCCGAGACGGCGACACACGGGCAGCAGACACACCTCACTTCCGCCAGTCCCGTACACCTCCATGTTCATCCCCGGATCCTCCATATGGCTGAGCCGCTGCGGCATCCCCCTCCTGGGCGGCTTGGTCCACGTGCCCCCCACTAGCTCCGGAACTGCCTGTTCCCTGTCCCAGCAGGGCCACCATCACCTGTGCAGATGCTGCACTGCCTGGGCCCCACACACAGTGGGTGCGCGATGAAGTGATGTCATCACACACCCGCAGTGTCAGAGGCAGAGGGGAATGATGGGAGAGGGAGCATCAGCTGACGCGCTCTCCTCCATCATTGCTTTGAACTGTACCGGCATCATAAACGCCGGTATAGTTCACTGCGGCGGCTGCGACGGGGGGAGTCGGGTGCCTCTGACCTATCGGGCCCCTGACTTGCCAGTCTGTCGTAGTTACGCCCCTGCCTCACACACACTACAGATATCACACACACACTACAGATATCTCACACACACTACACAGATATTACACACACACTACACAGATATCACACACACTACAGATGTCATACACACACTACATATATAACACACACACTACAGATATCACACACACACACACACTACAGATGACACACACACTACAGATGACACACACACACTACAGATATAACACACACTACAGATATCACACACACACTACAGATGTCATACACACACTACAGATATCACACACTACATATATAACACACGCACTACAGATATCACACTCACACTACATATATAACACACACACACTATAGATATCACACACAAACACACCAGCTCATACACACATCTCACACTCCTCTCTGGTAAAGGGGAGGCTGATATTAACCTGCAGCTCCTCAGCATCTCCTGCTTGCACACCGCTGTCATGTCCCGCACCTCCCCCGCTCTCCCCTTCAGTCCCGGGGCTCAAGAGCAGGAGACGCTGTCACAGTCTCACAGTGCTGACTGGAGCTGCTTCCAAGTTCCTCTCCCATACCCCGGCTGCCCCCTCCCCCTAGATACGCCTGGGACTGTTGCCGTGCGGAGGGATCTCCTCCTGCACTGCAACATGGTGTCGGCCGGTGCCTCTGACCTGCCGGGCGGAGGGCCCCTGATCAGCCGGGCCCCATCGCAATGGCGACCGCTGCGACCGCGGTAGTTACGCCACTGGTCACATGCCAACTAGACGTGCGCCGCCTCGCTCAATGCCAAGTCTAGTCGGAATGTGGTTGGACGTATGCAAATCACATACTTGCAGTCACATGACCGCCCAACACCGGCGCTGCAGAATCCTGACAGCGCACCATGCGAGGATACACAAAGAGGCCAGACAATCCCTTTAAGAGGTTTTAAAAGGGTTGCGATGTCCATTCAGGCAACATGATTGTAGGGTGCGGATGGGATGGCATTATCATGACAGCTTGAGGGGTCTACTGAAGGCCTCCCCGCATCTGCCATGTTGGTACACCTGGTTGAAAAGTGTAAAAAAAAAAAAAGAATTGACATCATCATTGTAATTTAAAGGGATTGTCCATTTTACACATACTTAGTTCATTGGGAGCCATTTTATTTGATCCTTCAGCGCCCTATGTTATTGGAGCGCTACCATTGCTCTCTTCTTAAAGGGACAGTGTCTCAATCCTGGAACAACACGTATAATCACATGAAGCCCAATATTCTGACCTCAGCATTTTGGGGGCAGTTTACCAGCCAGGGTTAATAGTTTAGCTGTGAGATGCAGCCTTACAAGGACTGGTGCCCTTTAAGAGGAAACAAGGGTGGAAACTGGATTTTTCCTTTCTAATTATTCATTAGGGAATTCTTTACCCTTGTTAATGAAGATTTCTAGTGAGCTAAGCAGACTCCTGAGGGGACGCAGTAATGGCAGTAAGCAGGTGATGCCACCGTCTGCACCAACAGGGGAGCATGGCACTAAGTACCCCCGCGCCCTAGTAGTCAAACACAATTTGTTTTTTTTAACCACTTCCCGCAGCAGCCACTTTTCGAGGCATCATTTAGTTTTTTTACCATTGACACAGCCATAGGCTTAGTGTCATGAAAAAGGGAAAACAAATCCAAAAGTGGTGAAATGGTAAAAAAAAAACCTTCTGCAATTCCGCATTTTTTGGGGGGTTTTATTTTTACGGTGATAAGTGTATATAAAAAGTTACCCGACTGCTTGATTTTCCAGGACAGTATGATTACTGCGATACCAGACTTATACTGGTTTTATATCACATATTTTAGTGGTTCCAAAAATTCTGAACCTTGTAAAAAAAAAAAATACATTATATATATATATATATATATATATATATATATATATATATATATCATACGTAATATATGTAATAACAAAAAGTTACATATCTCAGGAAAATATATATACGTTATATATATATATATATATATATATATTCCTGAGATAGGTAACTTTTTGTTATTTTTCCTAGAATGAGGACTTGGTTTTTGGGTACTGTTTTGGGGTATTGCTTTTCTAGGGGTCATGTGGTGATCAAACAGTGACAACTGTAGGATTTCGATACATCTTTGATATTTACCGTTGGGTTTTAATCAATTTTACATTGATCCCCAGTTTCTACTTATTAATGGTGTTGGGACCTTAAAGACATGGCATCCTTTGTTACACGGGCCGGGGCCTCAAGAAATACATGGGGCCTTATACGTTAAAACTGCTCAGAGCAACCAATTACAACTCATTTTACCAAAGGGTTTTACAAAATGAAAGCCGAGCTCTGATTGGTTGCTATAAGCAACAAACACAGTTATTAATCTTGGGATCCTCTTTGGAGCTTTGCCCCTTTTAATTGATATTGTTGTTTCCTTTCCACATTACAGGTCACAAGGCAGCCAGGAGAATCGATCCTGTTTTTTTCTTCGTGACAATTAATTTTTACAATTAAAAATTTCTAAAACTTTTAATTGAAAGGTAAAAAAAAAATAAATAAACCTAAAACTGCATCAAGCTTTGACATGAATTTCTTCATGTTGACTTTAAGGATATTTTCAAACCTTTTGAAAAAAAAAAAAAGATTTCTGAAAAAAAAAACATCAGGAGTGTTTTTTTAAAAGATGTACTTTTTAATTATCATGTTTTGATGCGATTTGTGAAGCGTTTTTTTTTTTAAGTGTGGTTTTTGACGTGGTTTTTGTTTTATTATTATGCTGCTTTTGTGTATGGGTTTTTTTTATTAGGCTTCTATTGGATTCAGTAGTGAAATATGGAGCATTTTTTTTAAAGCAACTATAGGTATTTTTCCATTTTAAGGTATTCGGAGTATTTGATGTTTTTTTTTTCCTCATGTGGATTTTGGAGTAGAATTTGCATCAAAATCCACATCAAAAAGCAGAGTGTGAACTTACCTTTGGCTAAATGCACACAGAGGATTTTTTTATGTGGATTTACTAGCAGATCTACCTCAAAAACACATCAAAAACTGGAATATGTGACTAAGCTGGAAATATACATTGCTGTTCAAGCAGTATTTTTTTTCAGACTATGTTTTGGTCTTGAACATCTCCTCACAGAAAAGAAGACGACTTTTCATTTCTTTACTGAACATTCCTCATCCAGACAAGACACTGGCAAGTATAAAGGCTGAGGAAAAAAAAAACCTCAGATCGATAAGGCTGCCGTCACACTAGCAGTATTTGGTCAGTATTTTACCTCAGTATTTGTAAGCCAAAACCAGGAGTGGGACAATTAGAGGAAAAGTATAATAGAAACATATGCTCCACTTCTGCATTTATCACCCACTCCTGGTTTTGGCTTACAAATACTGATGTAAAATACTGACCAAATACTGCTAGTGTGACGGCAGCCTAAAGCAAATGTGAAAGTTCCGACCTCTCTCTGCCCTATCTATCAGGGCTGGTGGTCTAGGTGGCTAATGTTTCCACTTGTGAAGACCACCAACTGGTGTAAGGAGCCTTATAATAAGCCAAGAAATGCATCATGGGAAAACAGCTATGCAAATTTGCTATAGACTATAGAACATCATTTCTTTAGAGCCGCCAATTGGAGGCATATCTGACCTTTGCAACATTACCCTCAAAGTTTTTATTTATCATGGAACTACAATTTTTTCCCAATTCTTTAACCTTTCTCCCTTTAGTACAATCTCCTTGGACTCTCTTGTAGCAAATATTTTATTATTAGTGTTCACACTGTAAGATATCATGATCTATACACAGCCCTTAACATATTAATACTTGAACGTGCTAGTGCTTGCTGGTTTCTGCTGCTCAGTCCAGCTGCCTGTGACATCAATATCTTCTCCCTGTCCTATAGGCAGAAACGATGCATCACCGGCCACAGATACCACCGTCTTCTGTGGCACCACGTCGTAGGCTAACTGTTCAAGAAGGAGAAAGCTGATAGACCGGGCTGTGAAGTCCTCTCCTGTGACACGGTTTGTACCAAGAGTGTATTAGGTGGCTTTGGACTTGGCATATCATCCTTTCCAAGTCTTCGCACTGGAGTCACCAACTCCATGCCATCAAAAAGTGACAACTGCCCATGTGGGACAGTGTGGGCACAGTCCTCCTTCTCAAAGGTGGCCGCCTCTCCACCATCCGTATGCTGGTGTCCATTCAGTACATATCCGCAGCAAGCAGGTTGTGAGGGATCTACCGCAATGGGGGACGTAGGAGTGTTGGAGGGGGTCAGTAGATCTTCGTCACCCGTTTCTAGGAGGGCGTCTGTTAGAAGGTCCAATGGGGTGGGTTGGGTAGAGGGCGAGGTGGATAACTGGATGGTCTCCAGTTTAGTAGACGCCTGTATCAGGGCTTCAAACTGGAGGAGAATCTTGCAAACAAAAAAACAAGCACAAATCGTGAAATTTGCCTTAAATAAAGCTTAGTTTATAGTATGTCTACTCCATTCACATCAAGAGCTGCATTCAAAATTCTTCTGGCTGCCTGAACGCAGTCTTGTGAGTAATTGGAGTAGAAAAATGAATATAAATGTGAAACAATGTTGCAAACAGTCAGTTGGATCTTACACACTGGACTAAAGTAATTTTACAGCAAAATGAACAAAAGAGTATGGCCCCTGGTGTAACTCCTACACCTCCCCCAATAGTAGGAATTGGTCTCTATCACCACAGTCCTTTACCTTCCTGGCTTTGTCCTTCACTGGTCCTGGAGGTCCGTGGATCAGTTTCTGCAGGTTCTTCCTAACCACCGCGAGCATGTGGTCATGTGACAGAAGGTCAGAGGTCATGAGGGAAGCGACCGCGCACATAGACCGCTGCAAGGACACCGAAAGCAGGAAACTTACAATACAGTATGTAATTCATTTTCCAAAATAATAGCAGGAAGAGATAAGTGGCAGTGATATGAAACCCGCACAAATCTTTTTCTTCACTAAAATTAGTTGGTAGCGCTATTTTCCAAGACTTAAACTTTTTTCTTTCACCCTTAGATCCGTGTAGGGGCTTTTTTTTTTTTTTTTTTTAATAGAGTGAGCGGATGTTTGGGCTTTTTTTAATACATTTTTGGAGTACATATGACATTTTGGTAGTCTTTTATTGCAATCGCATTTTTTTTTTGCAGTGGGCGGAAAAAAAAAAAAAAAAAAAAAAACAAATTGTTACACTGGCCCTCACTCCATGATCAATGTATCTCGCACTGGACGTGGCAGAGTTAACGCTCCCTCTAGTGGTGGCTGCCGATAGACTAATGCATGCGCAGGACTCTCCCCGCTGTGGACAGCCACCCCGCTGACATGCGCACAACTCTCCCCGCTGTGGACAGCCACCCCGCCGACATGCGCAGGACTCTTCCCGCTGTGGACAGCCACCCCGCCGACATGCGCACGACTCTCCCCGCTGTGGACAGCCACCCCGCCGACATGCGCACGACTCTCCCCGCTGTGGACAGCCACCCCGCCGACATGCGCACAACTCTCCCCGCTGTGGACAGCCACCCCGCTGACATGCCAACAACTCTCCCCGCTGTGGACAGCCACCCCGCTGACATGCGCACAACTCTCCCCGCCGACATGTGCAGGACTCTTCCCGCTGTGGACAGCCACCCCGCCGACATGCGCAGGACTCTTCCCGCTGTGGACAGCCACTCCACCGACATGCGCATGACTCTCCCCGCTGTGGACAGCCACCCCGCTGACATGCACACAACTCTCCCCGCTGTGGACAGCCACCCCGCCGATATGCGCAGGACTCTCCCCACTGTGGACAGCCATCTCGCCAACATGCGCAGGACTCTCCCCACTGTGGACAGCCACCTCGCCAACATGCGCAGGACTCTCCCCACTGTGGACAGCCACCCCGCCGACATGCGCACAACTCTCCCCGCTGTGGACAGCCACCCAGCCGACATGCGCATGACTCTCCCCACTGTGGACAGCCACCCCGCCGACATGCGCACAACTCTCCCCGCTGTGGACAGCCACCCAGCCGACATGCGCATGACTCTCCCCGCTGTGAACAGCCACCTCACCGACATGCACAGGACTCTCCCCGCTGTGGACAGCCACCCCACAGACATGCACAGGACTCTCCCTGCTGTGTACAGCCACCCCACAGACATGCACAGGACTCTCCCCGTTGTGGACAGCCACCTCGCTGACATGCTTAGGACTCTCCCCGTTGTGGACAGCCACCTCGCTGACATGCAACACAGGACTCTCCCCGTTGTGGATAGCCACCCCGCCGACATGGACAGGACTCTCCCCGCTGTGGACAGCCACCTCTCAGATATGCACAGGACTCTCCCTGCCGTGTATAGCCACCTCGCCAACATGCACAGGACTCTCCCCGTTGTGGACAGCCACCTCGTTGACATGCATAGGAATCTCCCCGCTGTGGACAGCCACCTCTCATATATGCACAGGACTCTCCCTGCCGTGTACAGCCACCTCTCAGACATGCACAGGACTCTCCCCGCTGTGGACAGCCACCTCTCAGATATGCACAGGACTGTCTCTGCCGGGAACAGCCACCTCGCCGACATGCACAGGACTCTCCCCGCTGTGGACAGCCACCTCGCCGACATGCACAGGACTCTCCCCGCTGTGGACAGCCACCTCGTCGACATGCGCAGGGCTTCTGCTTCATGCACGACAATTTAAGAATGACTGTTTGCATTTCGCTCTTGTGGTTTCTCACCAGTTGGACAACCGCGTCATCACCTTCCAACGAGCGGTTTAACATCGCAAAAACGACTTCACAGTTCAGCAGCGAACACCTGGTGTGGAAATACAGAGGTCAGTGCACAAGCTGAAATCTAATCTACCGCCACCTATAGTGCGCGGAGCGTGATCCGCATTACTGGATTGTGGGGAGTGTAGTGTTCCCGATGAGAGGAGTAAAATGTGAAAGATGAGATATAAATAGCAGCCATGTAACATGTTAGTCTTAAAGGGGTATTCTCAACTCCAAGATCCCAATATGTAGTAGGTATCATAATAATAATATTAGCAAATACCTTCTTTACTGTTAGGGCAGTGAGAATCTGGAATTGCTTGCCTGAGGAGGTGGTGATGGCAAACTCAGTCGAGGGGTTCAAGAGAGGCCTGGATGTCTTCCTGGAGCAGAACAATATTGTATCATACAATTATTAGGTTCTGTAGAAGGACGTAGATCTGGGGATTTATTATGATGGAACATAGGCTGAACTGGATGGACAAATGTCTTTTTTCGGCCTTACTAACTATGTTACTATGTTACTATGTAATTAATAATGTAGTACAGTTGTGGCCAAAAGTATTGACACCCCTGCAATTCTGTCAGATAATACTCGGTTTCTTCCTGAAAATGATTGCAATCACAAATTCTTTGGTATTATTATCTTCATTTAATTTGGCTTAAATGAAAAAAAACACAAAAGAGAATGAAGCAAACACTGATCATTTCAAGCAAAACTCCAAAAATGGGCCAGACAAAAGTATTGGCACCCTCAGCCTAATACTTGGTTGCACAACCTTTAGCCAAAATAACTGCGACCAACCGCTTCCGGTAACCATCAATGAGTTTGTTACAATGCTCTGCTGGAATTTTAGACCATTCTTCTTTGGCAAACTGCTCCAGGTCCCTGATATTTGAAGGGTGCCTTCTCCAAACTGCCATTTTTAGATCTCTCCACAGATGTTCTATGGGATTCAGGTCTGGACTCATTGCTGGCCACCTTAGAAGTCTCCAGTGCTTTCTCTCAAACCATTTTCTAGTGCTTTTTGAAGTGTGTTTTGGGTCATTGTCCTGCTGGAAGACCCATGACCTCTGAGGGAGACCCAGCTTTCTCACACTGGGCCCTACATTATGCTGCAAAATTTGTTGGTAGTCTTCAGACTTCATAATGCCATGCACACGGTCAAGCAGTCCAGTGCCAGAGGCAGCAAAGCAACCCCAAAACATCAGGGAACCTCCGCCATGTTTGACTGTAGGGACAGTGTTCTTTTCTTTGAATGCCTCTTTTTTTCTCCTGTAAACTCTATGTTGATGCCTTTGCCCAAAAAGCTCTACTTTTGTCTCATCTGACCAGAGAAGATTCTTCCAAAACGTTTTAGGCTTTTTCAGGTAAGTTTTGGCAAACTCCAGCCTGGCTTTTTTACGTCTCGGGGTAAGAAGTGGGGTCTTCCTGGGTCTCCTACCATACAGTCCCTTTTCATTCAGATGCCGACGGATAGTACGGGTTGACACTGTTGTACCCTCGGACTGCAGGGCAGCTTGAACTTGTTTGGATGTTAGTCGAGGTTCTTTATCCAACATCCGCACAATCTTGCATTGAAATCTCTTGTCTATTTTTCTTTTCCGTCCACATCTAGGGAGGTTAGCCACAGTGCCATGGGATTTAAACTTCTTGATGACACTGTGCACAGTAGACACAGGAACATTCAGGTCTTTGGAGATGGACTTGTAGCCTTGACATTGCTCATGCTTCCTCACAATTTGGTTTCTCAAGTCCTCAGACAGTTCTTTGGTCTTCTTTCTTTTCTCCATGCTCAATGTAGGACACACAAGGACACAGGACAGAGGTTGAGTCAACTTTAATCCATGTCAACTGACTGTAAGTGTGATTTAGTTATTGCCAACACCTGTTAGGTGCCACAGGTAAGTTACAGGTGGTGTTAATTGCACAAATTAGAGAAGCATCACATGATTTTTCGAACAGTGCCAATACTTTTGTCCACCCCCCTTTTTATGTTTGGTGTGGAATTATATCCAATTTGGCTTTAGGACAATTCTTTTTGTGTTTTTTCATTTAAGACAAATTAAATGAAGATAATAAAGAATTTGTGTTTGCAATCATTTTCAGGAAGAAACTGACAGAATTGCAGAGGTGTCAATACTTTGGGCCACAACTGTATAGTTTTGATAAGCTATGTCACTTACCCCATGTGCAGGGCATTGCAGTAGTTTAGGTATCCATGGGCAAGACCACTGATATAATGAGTTAGTTGTTAGTAGTCATGGTCTTACCCATGGATACCTAAGCTATGCAATGCCCTGCTCATGGGCTAAGTGACATAGCGAATCAGAAGAACTATACTACATTTCTAATTGGAGGCATTTGCTAATATTATTATTACACCTACTACATATTGGGAGAGGATCTTGGAGATGGAAATATCCCTTTAATGCAGAGCAGGTGGATGATTTTATGCAGCTTTGGATGTGACTGAAGTATTAGACCAAAGTAGTTGCAAACGCCATAATTAAATAGAAATGCTCCCAGGTCATCTTGGATGGTTGTTCTGAATCTGGGACCCCACCATAAAGCAGTACGCCGCCCCTCATTGTACTCACCCTCGAATAAAATGCTGCACCTCCTCTTGGGTGAGGAACACTTTTTGCCCCCTGGTGATGGTCACAACTAACTGCGCCTCCTGTAGACAGTCGCCTGGATGAGCAGTTTCCACCCTGTATAAGAGAAAGACGCATGACCGGCTTACTGGACCATCTGACAACTCCAGTTTGCAAGATCATAGCTCGCTGTCAGTGTACGGGAACGTTCTCATTCTAAATCTAGAGACTAAAAACCTGATACCTAACACAGCTGAGGATTTGTTACAATCAGATCCCCTCTAGAAAATCCTCTGTGAGCTAAATACATCAGAGGCACAAATCCCTCCCTTTTTTAAGTTTTCTATAAAGTACCAGACCAGGTTGAGAAGTATTAGGTCTGAACAGGTTCTTGGTTCTGTGGCTGTAAAGATGGAAGTTTTCATTCACTGACGACGGCAAAAATTTTGGAAATAGTGAGAAATTGACAAAGTATAATAGAAAGTTGCAGAACTTTTGATTTTTTGGAGATTGATATGCAGCACTTTCACTTGATAAGGCCTTAAGGACAGGAAGAAATGATCACTGGGGGTCCAGGACTGAGACCCCCAGTGATTACGTAGAAACTCTCAGCCGTCTTTTCTCATTAGCTAAAGACAGGATTATAGGACTTTTTATTGAACCCATCTTTGGCTCACTCCACCTCATCAATCTGCTGTCCTCCTAAGTCAGTGATCATGGGGGGTCTCAGCCTGCGGAAATCAAAACCTCCAGATGATTTGTCAATCATTGTTAGAATCTGTCACCATATTCTAAAAAAGTTCTTATATTTTGTGTTCCAATTCCTCACCATTCCTGAATGTCTGCTTGCTGTCAGTGAATGAAGGTGCCCACATTTACACCCACAGTCCATGCGATCAGTCTACCTTTCAGGAATCTCTGTGCTCTCTCGGGTGCTGCTGCGGGACTGCCCATCGCTGCCCGTTTTGCTCCCGGCATCTGAGGACTGGCTGTGCGGAGACTTGTTATGGAAGGAGTCCTGGGAGCTGTGACCACTGTCGCTGTCATCCCATCCCCCTCCAGGTACCCCCGAGCGATGACTGCCTGGAAGGAATGCTACATGAGTATATCAGCTGGTAAGAGTGTCCCCCACGCCAAACAGACACGCTTCACCTCTCTGAGTCGCGGGTGGCACCGGCTTCTCTACCGATGGATGCTGCTCACCCGTGGGCACCGCCACTGGCTTGTAGGTGTCATCCGCCTGATCCCGGAGACAAGGGAACGACGACCCTGCTCCGACCAGCACTTTCTGCGTCACAGCGACGGCTGCTCTCTGTATGCCGCTCAGCAGGGCCTCACTCGGGGTACCTGTATGAGGAAGACGGTCACCGCCTATAAAGCTTACACTGCTTGCTGTCAGCAAAAAGGAAAATCTTGTGAACATCTAACGTCTCACAGTGGAGGGTTTGCTACAAATTTTATCTAGTGTGAACAGTCCTCTCAACTAAGCAGCTTATGGGTCCCGCGCTGTTAATTGCTCCTGGTGGGAATACCCCTTTAGCTTCATCATCTATGCATTGGATACTAGATCGGTGGGGGTCCGACTCAGTCACGGCCTGTGCAGATGAGAAAAAAATGTTTCCAGGGTCCCTCGTTTTGGCGATCAGCAAGGGTTTCAGCTTTGTGATCTTGCATTTATCACAACAATGGCTAGAATACGCCTTTAAAAAAAGCATATTTTTGGATACCCAAAACACAGAACTGTGGCAAAAGATGGTATAAGATAGCACACGTAATATGCTACATGGTACGTCCAATCAGCGGACAGGGATCACAAGACTCATTATTTGCTTCAGGGAAAATTATCCTAGACAATGGCGCCATCTAGTGTTAGAAATAGTGAAGGACAAGGATGACAGGGCAGGAGCAGCAATCAGTCCAAGAAGTTACAGGCCGAGTCACCAGAAAGAAGCACTATGAGGTCCCATGACCGCCAATATGATAGACTGCGGCCCTCTAATTCTCAGGCAGAAGAGCTCTCCTTAAATCTGTGGATATAGTATTACAATGCACAAGAAATTACCTAAATTCTGCTTCTCTTTGGTATAGCCAAACCCTTGTGAGCGGGAGAGCTGAGACCCCATTCCTGTAAGAAAGTGATAGCAGAGCAATTAGCAAAAAATGACCCACTTAATTAAAAAGGGAATTAAACAGCGGTCCTGGCACATTACCGGGCTGGCACCTCTCCTTGTTTGGCACCATGTTGGGATGACGCGGTGTGGGATCTGTATATAAGCTGCCCACAAGCTCCTGGACAAGAAGACAAAAGCAATACGACGCCTGTGACTGATCTGTGAGGCCTCCTGGAATATACCACATGTATGGTGTGTAGACTTACCTGACCGGCCGACCGCACCCTCTGGTACAGGGTGATACCATGCAGAGGGTCCGGGGGTCCGCTAACAGCTGTGAAGAAAAACATAAGGAACACGTCCAGAGATCACTGTATGGATGTGTGTTGATAAAGGCAATGTAGGTAGATCCCTGCCAGGACCTTCCTTCCTGATACCACCAAACAACTACATGTCCCTGACCGCTTTGTTAGGGGGCATGGCCATTCCTGTAGTGTGGTCTATTGGCCAGTCTCTCTCTGCACTTGATAAATGGGAGGAATACAGTAATCGCAGAAGCTTGTGGGCTGAGAAGTAGACCGGGAGACCAGATTCCAGTTATACAAGATGGCTTCAGGGACTTCATTCTTTAAAAGGGGTCTTCCAGGACTTCAAATGTTGATAACCTCAAAGTAAGTCATTATTTTACGCACCCTGACATAACTGTACGTCAGTCTGTAATGAAAGCTTCAGGAGCTGAGCCCGCACCATGTCTGGCAGATGCCAGCTGTGTCATAAGTAATACAGCTGGCATCTGCCTAAAAGAATCGGCCAGAGCTAAGGACAGCTGCATTTAAAAGGCCTTGTGCATCTGCACCCATTGCCCAAACTCCTACAAAGAGATCGCAGGGTGCCATGTTTGTCCTTCTATGAAGCATTCTTCACAGTAGAACTACAATTTACTGTATACTGTGTCATAAATTATTTTATGTGTAATAATGAGAATTGACACAGGGAAAAAAAAATATTGAACACATGAAGAAAAAGAGGTGCAGAAACTCATGGAAAGTCACGACACCAGTTAAATTATATCAATAATTACAACGTAATCCTGCCACTTAGTGCAAAATATTATCAGCTGGTTCAACTGATGGCCTATAAAAAGGAGTCTCATTACCAAGCTGCCACTCAAGAAATATCTCTTAATGAGTTAAATCAATGAGCTGTCTCAAGACATTTGCAACCCTATTGTTGCAAAGCATACTGTTTGCATTGGTTACAGAAGAATTTCTAAAGTACACTTCTGAAAATTCCAGTGAGTACTGTTGGGAGCATAATCCAAAAGGTGGGGAAAAAAAACAGACTTTCACCGTAAACCACCCACGACCAGGTGTTCCCGGCAAGATTTCAGACAAGAGTGGAAAGAATTATCAGAAGAATTGTCCAAGAGCCAAGGACCACCTGTGGAGATCTATAGAAAGACTTGTAATCAGCAGGTACAATTGTTCCAAAGAAAACAGTTGTCTGGGTGTCCGTCTCCAGTAGGCGCACACGCACAAAAATTATGCACGGCAGAACACATGTTCACTCTATCAGCCCAGTTGGCGCATATGCCACAATCCATTTTTGCGGGGAAATCAGACGTAAGCCCCGACGGTACTAACGAAAAAGTGCCAAAACGCAGTGTGAAAGCACCTAAGTAAGGCACTCAACCTCCATGGTCTATATGCACGCTCACCAAGCAAGACTCCATTGCTGAACAAAAAGCATGTTCAAGCGTGTTTACCGATTGCACAACAACATTTAGACAAGCCTGTGACACGCTGGGAAAATATGGTCTGGTCAGATTAGATCAAAATTGAACTCTTTGTATGCCATAATACACCATATTTGGAGGCCAAAAAGTACTCCATGTCACCCCAAAAACACTATACCAACAATGAAGTTTGAAGACAGGAACATCATAGTGTGGGGGTGTTTTTCAGCATACGGCAGTGGCAAACATCATCCTTCCTTCAATTGTATGAATGGACAAATGTACCAAGTCATTCTTGATAAACATCTGCTGCCATCTAGCACAATGATGAAGATGAAACGAGGTGGACATTTCAGCAAGACATTGATCCCAAACACAATCAAGGAAACTTCATTGGTTTCAGAGAAAGAAAATAAAGCTGCTGGAATGGCCCAGCCAATTACCTGACCTGAATCCAACAGAAAATTTATGGAAGGACCTAAAGCTCAGAGGACCTAGGAGGAGCCCACAGGACCTTCAGGGTGTGAAGAGTGTTTGTGTGGAAGACTGGGGCAAAATCACACCTGAGCAATGCCTGCGACTAGTTGCTCCATACAGGAAGTGTCTTGAAACTGTCATTACCAACAAAGGCTTTTGTCCGAAGTATTAATTACAATTCAGTAAGTGTGTTCAATACTTTTTCCTTGTGTAATTTATCATTATTAGTTAATTTATGGACATCTATGATTTGATTTCTTTCCCTGTGTATATTGGATGGGTTACTGACATCAGGTAAGGATTTCACGCCAATAGCACCTTTAGAAATATATTTACATAGAAAATTGGTGACGTCTTCAATACTTATTTCAAACGCTGTATATCTTAATAAAAGCTACAGCTCGGCAACGCTAAAAACAACTGCTCACAGAGCTCCATCAGCAGAAATATACAAATTCTCAAAGAACTGTAAAACAGTTTTTTTTTTATTAAAAACAAAACAAAAAACAAAACCCTTTTATGTGTGGAATCTCATATGTAAACAGAAAAGTAAAAAAAAATAAAAATAAAAAAAGTTTTAGCTTTTGGAAGAAGAGGAGGGAGAAATACAAATCACAAAATCCGAAAATCCCCAATCATGAAAGGCTTAAAGTGGTTGTCTGATAAAAACAAGTTATCACTTGTCCCCGGTGGATCTGCGGGGGTCCGACCACTGGGACCGGCACTGATTGCCAGAACGGAGTATTTCTATCCCCACTAAAATAAAGAATGAATAGTGTTTATCGGGTGTCAGACCTTCCATGACATCTTATATCGGGGATACAAATGTACTAATCTGCCAATAGGTGCAGGTTACAGCACTTGGGCCCCCAACTGTCATCGAGATCACCGACAAGAAGAGTAACAATGACACGGGCATACAGTCATGGCCAAAAGTATTGACACCCCTGCAATTCTGTCAGTTTCTTCCTGAAAATGATTGCAAACACAAATAATTTGTTATTATTATCTTCATTTAATTTGTCTTAAATGAAAAAACACAAAAAGAATTGTCCTAAAGCCAAATTGGATATAATTCCACACCAAACATAAAAAAGGGGGTGGATAAAAGTATTGGCATTGTTCGAAAAATCATGTGATGCTTCTCTAATTTGTGTAATTAACCCCTTCATGACCCAGCCTATTTTGACCTTAAAGACCTTGCCGTTTTTTGCAATTCTGACCAGTGACCCTTTATGAGGTAATAACTCAGGAACGCTTCAACGGATCCTAGCGGTTCTGAGAATTGTTTTTTCGTGACATATTGGGCTTCATGTTAGTGGTAAATTTAGGTCAATAAATTCTGCGTTTATTTGTGATAAAAACGGAAATTTGGCGAAAATTTTGAAAATTTTGCAATTTTCACATTTTGAATTTTTATTCTGTTAAACCAGAGAGTTATGTGACACAAAATAGTTAATAAATAACATTTCCCACATGTTTACTTTACATCAGCACAATTTTGGAAACAATATTTTTTTTTGCTAGGAAGTTATAAGGGTTAAAATTTGACCAGCGATTTCTCATTTTTACAACGAAATTTACAAAACCATTTTTTTTAGGGACCACCTCACATTTGAAGTCAGTTTGAGGGGTCTATATGGCTGAAAATACCCAAAAGTGACACCATTCTAAAAACTGCACCCCTCAAGGTACTCAAAACCACATTCAAGAAGTTTATTAACCCTTCAGGTGCTTCACAGCAGCAGAAGCAACATGGAAGGAAAAAATTAACATTTAACTTTTTAGTCACAA
This sequence comes from Ranitomeya imitator, assembly GCF_032444005.1. Taxonomy (NCBI): domain Eukaryota; kingdom Metazoa; phylum Chordata; class Amphibia; order Anura; family Dendrobatidae; genus Ranitomeya; species Ranitomeya imitator. The sequence continues at coordinate 416,870,804 of NC_091283.1, read as the reverse complement.
AAATTATCTTTTGGCAACAATTTTTTTATTTTCCCAATGGTAAAAGGAGAAACTGAACCACGAAAGTTGTTGTCCAATTTGTCCTGAGTACGCTGATACCTCATATGTGGGGGTAAACCACTGTTTGGGCGCATGGCAGGGCTTGGAAGGGAAGGAGCGCCATTTGACTTTTTGAATCAAAAATTGGCTCCACTCTTTAGCGGACACCATGTCATGTTTGGAGAGCCCCCGTGTGCCTAAAAATTGGAGCTCCCCCACAAGTGACCCCATTTTGGAAACTAGACCCCCCAAGGAACTTATCTAGATGCATATTGAGCACTTTAAACCCCCAGGTGCTTCACAGAAGTTTATAACGCAGAGCCATGAAAATAAAAAATAATTTTTCTTTCCTCAAAAATGATTTTTTAGCCTGGAATTTCCTATTTTGCCAAGGGTAATAGGAGAAATTGGACCCCAAATGTTGTTGTACAGTTTGTCCTGAGTACGCTGATACCCCATATGTGGGGGTAAACCACTGTTTGGGCGCACGGCAGGGCTCGGAAGGGAAGGCACGCCATTTGGCTTTTTAAATGGAAAATTAGCTCCAATCATTAGCGGACACCATGTCACGTTTGGAGAGCCCCTGTGTGCCTAAACATTGGAGATCCCCCAGAAATGACCCCATTTTGGAAACTAGTCCACCAAAGGAACTAATCTAGATGTGTGGTGAGGACTTTGAACCCCCAAGTGCTTCACAGAAGTTTATAACGCAGAGCCATGAAAATAAAAAAAAAAATTATTTTCTCAAAAATGATCTTTTAGCCTGCAATTTTTTATTTTCCCAAGGGTAACAGGAGAAATTTGGCCCCAAAAGTTGTTGTCCAGTTTCTCCTGAGTACGCTGATACCCCATATGTGGGGGTAAACCACTGTTTGGGCACATGCCGGGGCTCGGAAGTGAAGTAGTGACGTTTTGAAATGCAGACTTTGATGGAATGCTCTGTGGGCGTCATGTTGCGTTTGCAGAGCCCCTGATGTGGCTTAACAGTAGAAACCCCCCCACAAGTGACCCCATTTTGGAAACTAGACCCCGAAAGGAACTTATCTAGATGTGTGGTGAGCACTTTGAACCCCCAAGTGCTTCACAGAAGTTTATAATGCAGAGCCGTGAAAATAAAAAATCATTTTTCTTTCCTCAAAAATGATGTTTTAGCAAGCATTTTGTTATTTTCACAAGGGTAACAGGAGAAATTGGACCCAAGTAATTGTTGCGCAGTTTGTCTTGAGTATGCGGGTACCCCATATGTGGGGGTAAACCACTGTTTGGGCACACGTCGGGGCTCGGAAGTGAGGGAGCACCATTTGACTTTTTGAATACGAGATTGGCTGGAATCAATGGTGGCGCCATGTTGCGTTTGGAGACCCCTGATGTGCCTAAACAGTGGAAACCCCTCAATTCTAACTCCAACACACCCCTAATCCTTATCCCAACTGTAGCCGTAACCCTAATCACAACCCTAACCCCAACACACCCCTAACCACAACCCTAACCCCAACACACCCCTAACCACAACCCTAATTCCAACCCTAACCCTAAGGCTATGTGCCCACGTTGCGGATTCGTGTGAGATTTTTCAGCATCATTTTTGAAAAATCCGCGGGTAAAAGGCACTGCGTTTTACCTGCGGATTTTCCGCGGATTTCCAATGTTTTTTGTGCGGATTTCACCTGCGGATTCCTATTGAGGAACAGGTGTAAAACGCTGCGGAATCCGCACAAAGAATTGACATGCTGCGGAAAATACAACGCAGCGTTTCCGCGCGGTATTTTCCGCACCATGGGCACAGCGGATTTGGTTTCCATATGTTTACATGGTACTGTAAACCTGATGGAACACTGCTGCGGATCCGCAGCGGCCAATCCGCTGCGGATCCGCAGCCAAATCCGCACCGTGTGCACATAGCCTAATTCTAAAGGTATGTGCACACGCTGCGGAAAACGCTGCAGATCCGCAGCAGTTTCCCATGAGTTTACAGTTCAATGTAAACATATGGTAAAGAAAAATCGCTGTACACATGCTGCGGAAAAACTGCACGGAAACGCAGCGGTTTACATTCCGCAGCATGTCACTTCTTTGTGCGGATTCCACAGCGGTTTTACAACTGCTCAAATAGAAAATCGCAGTTGTAAAACCGCAGTGAAATGCGCAGAAAAAACGCGGTAAATCTGCCATAAATCTGCAGCGGATTAGCACTGCGGATTTATCAAATCCGCAGCGGAAAAATCCGCAGAGGACCAGAATACGTGTGCACATACCGAAACCCTACCCCTAACCCTACCCCTACCCCTAACCCTATTCTAACATTAGTGGAAAAAAAAAAATTCTTTATTTTTTTATTGTCCCTACCTATGGGGGTGACAAAGGGGGGGGGGTCATTTATTATTTTTTTTTATTTTGATCACTGAGATATAATCTATCTCAGTGATCAAAATGCACTTTGGAACGAATCTGCCGGCCGGCAGATTCGGCGGGCGCACTGCGCATGCGCCCGCCATTTTGGAAGATGGCGGCGCCCGGGGAGAAGACGGACGGACCCCGGCAGGATCGGTAAGTATGATGGGGTGGGGAGGGAGCACGGGGGGGGGGAAATCGGAGCATGGGGGGGTGAATCGGAGCGCGGGAGGGGTGGAACGGAGCACGGGGGGGTGGAACGGAGCACGGGGGCGGTGGAACGGAGCACGGGGGGGGGTGGATCTGAGTGTAGGGGGGGTGATTGGAGCACGGGGAGGGTGATTGGAGCACGGGGGGAGCGGACAAGAGCACGGGGGGAGCGGAGCACAGGACGGCGGGGAGCCGGTACAGTGTACCGGACAGATCGGGGGGCTGGGGGGGCGATCGGTGGGGTGGGGTGGGGGCACATTAGTGTTTCCAGCCATGGCCGATGATATTGCAGCATCGGCCATGGCTGGATTGTAATATTTCACCAGTTATAATAGGTGAAATATTACAAATCGCTCTGATTGGCAGTTTCACTTTCAACAGCCAATCAGAGCGATCGTAGCCACGGGGGGGTGAAGCCACCCCCCTGGGCTAAACTACCACTCCCCCTGTCCCTGCAGATCGGGTGAAATGGGAGTTAACCCTTTCACCCGATCTGCAGGGACGCGATCTTTCCATGACGCCACATAGGCGTCACAGGTCGGATTGGCACCGACTTTCATGACGCCTACGTGGCGTCAAAGGTCGGGAAGGGGTTAACAGCACCTGTAACTTACCTGTGGCACCTAACCAGTGTTGGCAATAACTAAATCACACGTGCAGCCAGTTGACATGGATTAAAGTTGACTCAACCTCTGCCCTGTGTCCTTGTGTGTACCACATTGAGCATGGAGAAAAGAAAGAAGACCAAAGAACAGTCTGAGGACTTGAGAAACCAAATTGTGAGGAAGCATGAGCAATCTCAAGGCTACAAGTCCATCTCCAAAGACCTGAATGTTCCTGTGTCTACCGTGCCCAGTGTCATCAAGAAGTTTAAAGCCCATGGCACTGTGGCTAACCTCCCTAGATGTGGACGGAAAAGAAAAATTGACAAGAGATTTCAACGCACGATTGTGCGGATGTTGGATAAAGAACCTCGACTAACATCCAAACAAGTTCAAGCTGCCCTGCAGTCCGAGGGTACAACAGTGTCAACCCGTACTATCCGTCGGCATCTGAATGAAAAGAGACTGTATGGTAGGAGACCCAGGAAGACCCCACTTCTTACCCCGAGACATAAAAAAGCCAGGCTGGAGTTTGCCAAAACTTACCTGAAAAAGCCTAAAACGTTTTGGAAGAATGTTCTCTGGTCAGATGAGACAAAAGTAGAGCTTTTTGGGCAAAGGCATCAACATAGAGTTTACAGGAGAAAAAAAGAGGCATTCAAAGAAAAGAACACGGTCCCTACAGTCAAACATGGCGGAGGTTCCCTGATGTTTTGGGGTTGCTTTGCTGCCTCTGGCACTGGACTGCTTGACCATGTGCATGGCATTATTAAGTCTGAAGACTAGCAACAAATTTTGCAGCATAATGTAGGGCCCAGTGTGAGAAAGCTGGGTCTCCCTCAGAGGTCATGGGTCTTCCAGCAGGACAATGACCCAAAACACACTTCAAAAAGCACTAGAAAATGGTTTGAGACAAGGCACTGGAGACTTCTAAGTTGGCCAGCAATGAGTCCAGACCTGAATCCCATAGATCACCTGTGGAGAGATCTAAAAATGGAAGTTTGGAGAAGGCACCCTTCAAATTTCAGGGACCTGGAGCAGTTTGCCAAAGAAGAATGGTCTAAAATTCCAGCAGAGCATTGTAACAAACTCATTGATGGTTACCGGAAGCGGTTGGTCGCAGTTATTTTGGCTAAAGGTTGTGCAACCAAGTATTAGGCTGAGGGTGCCAATACTTTTGTCTGGCCCATTTTTGGAGTTTTGTGTGAAATAATCAATGTTTTGCTTTTTGCTTCATTCTCTTTTGTGTTTTTTCATTTAAGACAAATGAAATGAAGATAATAATACCAAAGAATTTGTGATTGCAATAATTTTCTAGAAGAAACTGAGTATTACCTGACAGAATTGCAGGGGTGTCAATACTTTTGGCCATGACATATATATATATATATATATATATATATATATATATATATATATATACACATACATACTAGCTGAAGAGCCCGGCGTTGCCTGGGCATAGTAAATATCTGTGGTTAGTTACAGCACCTCACTGCTCTTATTTTCCCATCACGCCTCTCATTTTCTCCCTCACTCCTCTCATTCCCCCCTAACTTGTCATTTCGACCTCACATCTGTCATTTTCCGATCACTTCACTATTTTCCCTCACTCCTCTCATTTTGCACTCACACCTCTCATTTTCACCTCAGTATATACATGTTTGTCATCTCCCTTATATATAGTATACACCTGTATGTGATCTCCTGTATATAGTATATACCTGTATGTCATCTCCCCTGTATATAGTATATACCTGCTGTGTGTCATCTCCCCTGTATATAGTATATACCTGTATGTCATCTCCTCCTATATATAGTATATACCTGTATGTCATCTCCTTCTATATATAGTATATACCTGTATGTCATCTCCTTCTATATATAGTATATACCTATATGTCATCTCCTCCTGTATATAGTATATACCTGTGTGTCATCTCCCCTGTATATAGTATATATCCGTGTGTCATCTCCTCCTGTATATAGTATATACCTGTAGGTCATCTGCTCCTGTATATAGTATATACCTGTGTGTCATCTCCTCCTGTATATAGTATGTACCTGTATGTCATCTCCTCCTCTATATAGTATATACCTGTGTGTCATCTCTCCTGTATATAGTATATATCTGTGTGTCATCTCCCCTGTATATAGTATATACCTGTGTGTCATCTCCTCCTGTATTAGACCTCGTTCACACGTTATTTGCTCAGTATTTTTACCTCAGTATTTGTAAGCTAAATTGGCAGCCTGATAAATCCCCAGCCAACAGGAAGCCCTCCCCCTGGCAGTATATATTAGCTCACACATACACATAATAGACAGGTCATGTGACTGAAAGCTGCCGTATTTCCTATATGGTACATTTGTTGCTCTTGTAGTTTGTCTGCTTATTAATCAGATTTTTATTTTTGAAGGATAATACCAGACTTGTGTGTGTTTTAGGGCGAGTTTCGTTTGTCAAGTTGTGTGTGTTGAGTTGCGTGTGGCGACATGCATGTAGCGACTTTTGTAAGATGAGTTTTGTGTGGCAACATGCGTGCAGCAACTTTTTGTGTATTGAGTTGCATGTGACAGGTTAGTGTAGCAAGTTGTGTGCAGCAAGTTTTGCGCATGGCGCGTTTTGCGTGTGGCGAGTTTTATGTGTGGTGCCTTTTGAGTATGTGCAAGTTTTGTCTGAGGCAACTTTTGCATGTGTTGCAACTTTTGTGCATGTGGCAATTTTTCCGCGTGTGCAAGTTTTGCATGTGGCGAGTTTTCCAAGAGGTGAGTTTTCCACTTGTGGCGAGTTTTGCGTGAGCTTAGTTTTTGCATGTGGCGAGTTTTGCGCGTGGCGAGTTTTGAACGGCGAGTTTTGTGTTTCGACTTTTGTGGCGAGGTTGGTGTATGTGTGGTGAAATGTGTCCTGAGGGTGGTATATGTGTTCAAGCACGTGGTAGTTTGTGGCGCATTTTGTGTGTGTGTTCATATCCCCGTGTGTGGTGAGTATCCCATGTCGGGGTCCTACCTTAGCAACTGTATGGTATATACTCTTTGGCGCCATCGCTCTCATTCTGTAAGTCCCCCTTGTTCACATCTGGCAGCTGTCAATTTGCCTCCAACACTTTTCCTTTCACTTTTCCCCATTATGTAGATAGGGGAAAAATAGTTTGGTGAATTGGAAAGCGCGGGGTTAAAATTTCACCTCACAACATAGCCTATGACGCTCTCGGGGTCCAGACGTGTGACTGTGCAAAATTTTGTGGCTGTAGCTGCGACGGTGCAGATGCCAATCCCGGACATACACATACACACATTCAGCTTTATATATTAGATATATATATATATATATTTTTTATTAGGATTCTCCTACCTGACGCCTCCTGTATGTACACCGCATTGCGTCGGAGATCTTGGATGATCTGATCGGAGCCGTGAGAGCAAAGATAGAGCAGGATCTTCAGCACCTGGAAACGACATTGGAGGGGATTGGTGGTCACCATGCTGTGCCCACCTACCTCATCCCACTATGCTCACCTTCAGCTTCACGTGACACGAGTGGTTCTGCAGACGGTTCAGAAGATACTCCAAGAGGCACTGGCAGCTCCCCGAAGACTCGTGGGAGATCTCTGAATATCGGGTAAGCGGTCAACATAGTCTTATTATATGGAGGAAATGCATGGGGGTAGGTGGGGAGGAAAATATAACATCCGAGAAGGGGTGGCCCCTGGTGGGATTTGAACCTAGGATCCAGCACTAAACAGGTCACCCCCAAATAACAATAAGTCTGCTCGGATGGTCCTGGGGAGAGAAAAGAAGGGAAGGGGGAGGGAAAAATGGTGTGAGAGAGAAGGGGGGGTTTGAGAGGTAAGGCTTAAGGGGGATGAGAAATGGAATGAAAGGGAAAGGTGTGAGAGAGAGGGGAAAGGGTGCCAGGAAAGGGGAACATGGAAAATAGAAAGGTAATGAGACAGGGGAAAGGGGAAAAGAAAGGGGGACGGAGAGGGGAGAGGGGAAGGGGGGGGGGGGACGGAGAGGGGAAGAGGGGGGGGACGGAGAGGGGAAGGGGGGGGGGACGGAGAGGGGAACGGAGAGGGGAACGGAGAGGGGAAAGGAGAGGGGAACGGAGAACGGAGAGGGGAAAGGGGAACGGAGAGGGGAAAGGGGAACGGAGAGGGGAAAGGGGAACGGAGAGGGGAAAGGGGAACGGAGAGGGGAAAGGAAAGGGGAGCAGCACGGGGAATGGGGAGACATGAAACCCTTTGATCTATTGATGGTGTTCTTGTCCACGGAGCCACATACATAAAAGATGCCCGAGTCTTATGTTCTATTAATCTGGAGAATCTATTTAGAACTGTGGAACCCCCTAAACAAGCACCAGGTCTCACCTGAAAAGTGGAACCTCTGTATTATAGGATACAAATTGAAATTAATAGCACCTATGGGAATAATCCACCGCACCGCTGGACACAGGCAATAAAGGATACTGGCTATTTCCTCATACAGATATCCAGGGCAAGGAGTGTCATCATCGGAAGTCCCCTTTAATAACAGTGGAAGCTGGAGAAAAAAAAAAAGAGAATGCGTTAGTAAGGAGATCCAGCCCCAGTCACAACACTCTATATACAACACCAGGGGGCGCTAGAGTCAATACAAAGCAGAATCAGGCAATTAGAGGACAGTCATTTAATAAGAATGTGAATCATAGGGAGCGCCGGGCAAATTAATTTCCTATTAGTGTGTTGGGTCAGATTCCTGAGATCTGAGGAACAAAATGTAACTGGGGTCAATGCAACACATCCTACCCTTATAGTGTAAGGACAGTGGAACCGTTGGGTTCACTTAAAAAAGTTAAAATATAAATTATTTAAAATATATGTTAATGATCTAAATAGCCAAACTGCAGGTATGGAAGATCCCTTTAAGGAGAGTTTTAATGATTTCACCCAGTGAAATAAAGAAAGGCAAAAACAAGCAGACTAGCAGTAAAGAGCAGGTGCAGTGGGGAGAAGTGTCAGCTCAGTGGCCAGCGCTCACCTGCTGCAGGAACGTCAGCCTGCCCAGCACCGCCATCCTCCCAGCCGCTGGGGCCTCACTGACAGCCGGAAGCGGCGTCCTCCAATCACAACGCAGACTCCTCCCCATCAGCCAATCAGCGCGCAATTTCCAAGAGCACAGCCAATAAGCGCCACGTTAAGAGAAGCATCAACTGGAACGCAGACAAGACGTTTCGGCTGAGCTGATTGGCTCGGACAGCAATATGGCTGCGCCCATAGGAAAATAGATGCCGGCGTTATAATGAGTGCGAGGACGGTGACTCCAGGGAAGTGGAAGCTTGAGACGATTCCTCGGCTCTTGGTGGCGTGCAGGGTACAAGTAAGCAAGCTAAAAAACGAACAAAAAAGAAACAACGACGTTAACGGATGGCATGCTGGGACTTGTAGTTTCACTGGTTGCAGAGTAGCACTACACGTCCCAGCAGTCATTTGCTGCCCTAAAATGTCTTTATTGTCACTACTTCAGCAGTGTGCATTTCTTCAGTTACTACTCCTGGAAATTGGGGACTAAATGGACAACTGGGCGTTACCAATCCCCTCTTCAATGGGCGTGTTTAACCCACCATGTTCATTAGGGGTTGTGTCAAGGCCCAGCTCATTATCCCTGCAGGAATAACTGAGGGTCAGCACAATTCATAGGCATCCATATTGGTTTATGGGGGTAAAAAAAAATGTCAGAAGGATAAAAAAAAATAATAATAATAATAAAGTTAACCTCTTCTTTACAGGCAGCGGCCTATGGGCGATGTGTGTCAGCGGACACCGCCGGAAAAACGGAGCTGCGGAAAGGGACGTGTGTGAAGGAGTTCGAAGAGTTAAAGCAGTGCATCAGTAAGGCGGTGAGTCGGCCACTTGGCACTGCTTGCTGTCGGTGAATAGAGACCTGTACAGACCTGATGCTATTCACAGCTGAGGGTTTGTTACCTTTGCAGCCACTACAGACAATGAGGGTCAAGTCTTAGGCTATGTGCACACGCAGCGGGGCCGCAGCCGTTTCCCAGGCGTTTACAGTACCATGTAAACCTATGGGAAATGCAATCCGCAGTGCACATGCTGCGGAAAAAAACGCGCGGAAACGCAGCGGTTTACATTCCGCAACATGTCAATTCTTTGTGCGGAATCCGCTGCGGTTTTACACCTGCTCCATAATAGAAAACCGCAGTGGAATCCGCACAAAATCCGCAGGAAAACCGCAGTATTTTTGGCCTGCGGATTTATCAAATCTGCAGTGGACCATTTCTCCCTGTGCACATACCCTTACTGGTAGAATAATAGTCTGCTGCAATGTATTTGTCACAATGTCGTCACTATCTCCGATGGCTGTCAGTGAACGGAAACACAATTGTAGCAGTTAATAGAGGTCAGCGAATCCATCTGTTTTTGGATCGATTTTTATTCGGAAAATCAAATCACAGCAGATTCACTAATGTATTTAGTAGCAAACCCTCAGCTGTGAGAAGTTTCAGATCTGTAAGAATTTTTAGTCTCTGTATTAAGGGATTGTCCACCTTCAGAGAATAACTTTTTGTTATATTTTTTTAATTAAATGCATGTTTTTGGGGCCAAAAAACTATAATTTTTGTAGTTGGGTTTCAAAACTTGTTCCATTTGCCTTCTACAGCCGATGTGCTTTTGCTGGATGTAGAATGAGGCAACTGAGTATTAGTCAGTGAGCTCAGTATAACAGTCTGCACAGGGGAGTTTGTAGCAATGAGACCTTTTTCCGAGCTCCTCTTGGCTGATTTATGACTACAGACCACATCAAAGCTGAAAATGAAGGAAAACCAAGAGTTTGTAAAAGATAAACGGAGCAATTTTTTATGAAACCCAATTGCAAAAATGAATTTTCCAGGTCATCCACCTGACAGCACCATGGAGGTTGTCTTCTTATCCACAGTGGGACAGGAAACCACGAGTATGAAAGGACCCTTCCCCCTACCAACAGTCAGTGTTTTTCCTGTCCCACTGTGGATAGGAACTACGAGACTCTGACAGGCTCCGTTTGGGGGGTATGGATCGGGGGGTTTAGGCCCTTAGTACCCTTCCCACTGCAAGATCCCCGTGCGCTGAAACCCGACACAGGGTCCCTCAGCTTACCCAGTGCAGCGCTGCTCCTGGGATCGCCGGTCGTTTCCTCCTGTGGGGGCTCTCGACTGCACGCGCCGCCCAAGCCTGTTCCGGTCCGGGTCCGCCTCCGTGAGCCTAGATGATGGCGACATACACGGACTCCTTACTCCCCTTTGCTGCATGCGGTCCCGGAGTTCAGCAGCGTCACCGGAATGCCGCACGCTGCAGCCCGACGTATCACTTCCGGGTTGCGGTCAGCGGTGGGCGGGGTCGGCGTCTCCGTCGCTTCTGAAGGAAGATGGAGTCATTTCCGGGGCATGTCGGTGAGCGCAGAGCGCTCCAACGCCAGGAATCACAGAGGATATAAGGTACAGGGGGGTAGGGGTCTCTGAACCTGGGCATTATCCGAAATGGAGGATACCACCAGGATGGAGGCAGAAAGTCAGGCGCACGTAAGTCCCCTATAGAGGGCAACCAGTAATCCCTACCACCCATTAATAGATGCACCTTCTAAAACGGGTCTGGTTCTATTTTTTATAGGTAGCACCTGCCTCTATGGATAAGAAAGGGGTTAAGAAAACGGGGAGATATAAGAAGTGTCCCATATGCTCTATAAAATTGAAAGAGTCATGGCAAAAATCCATTTGTGAACCTTGCACTAGCCGCATTGTGGGTGAAGAGCAAGCCTCTCTCATGTCTAATATGAGGGCTATTATCAGGGAGGAAGTACATGCGTCAGTCTCTAGTTTAATGACTCCTCAACCCTCACAGCCGGACAGTAGGAAGAGAACGAGGGATTCGGACTCTACATCTGAGGGAGCTTTGTCCGACTCAGATCTGGAGGAAGACGAGTTTAGAGATCCTCCAGAAAGAGGGAAGAAGTACTTATTTTCCTCTATGGACACAGACGAGCTACTGGGTGCGGTGAGACGCACTATGCAAATTGAAGAACCCCCAACATCTTGTTCAATAGAGGATGAGATGTTTGGTGGGTTACGGGCTCAGACTTCAAAAGTTTTCCCTGTAAATTCTCATATTCGCGAGATGATCCTAGAGGAGTGGGAAGAGGCGGAGAAACGTCTGATTGTTCCGAAAGACTTCAAACTTCGTCTCCCGTTTGATCAAGCAGAGGTCAAGGATTGGGAGGACATTCCCAAAATAGATATCCCTTTAGCTAGAGTCTCCAAAAGAACCGCCATATCCTTCGAGGACTCCTCTAACCTAAAAGGAGCCTATGGATAGAAAAGCGGACAGCCTCTTAAAAAAGGCCTGGGAGAGCTCAGCAGCTGTAATGCGTGCGAACATAGCGGCGACAGCAGTAGCACGGTCTATGCACTTATAGGTAGATGATCTGGCAAATCAACTTTCATCTAAAACCCCTAGGGAAACTATATTAAAATCCCTACCCCTTCTAAAAATGGGAACAGATTTTCTAGCGGACGCATCGGCGGAATCAGTAAGGTTTACGGCCAGAGGTCAATCCCTATCAAATGCGGCCAGAAGAGCCATCTGGCTCAAAAACTGGTCAGGAGATGTGCATTCCAAGAATAAGCTTTGCGCTATCCCATTTTCAGATGGAAGGGTATTTGGGCCAGTACTAGACGACATCTTAGAGAAGGCGTCGGATGATAAAAAAGGGTTCCCGGAAGAGAAACGCAAAAAGTTTCAGCCCTTTCGTAGGTCCCGTTTTAATCAGAGAACTGACTATAGAGGGAAAGGGAAACAAGGGAGGTGGAGCTACCCGAAAGGTGGGGAGGCTAGAACCAAGATTAAAGAGTCCACCTTTTCAGGTTCAGCATCAGGTTACTACAGAAAATGACGCCACAAGTGTAGGGGGGCGCTTAACCAGGTTTCTGGGGGGCTGGCAAAAGATCACTACAAGCCCGTGGGTGTTACAACTGATTGCTCAGGGTTACAGGATAGAGTTTTCTTCGCCTCCCCCACAAAAATTCCTACTCTCCAGCTCCCACCTAGTCTCAACCTCTCCCATGTGGGTAGATATTCAGGACTTGCAAAAAACGGCTGCGATAGCCCCAGTACCTCCCCAAGAAATAGGACAAGGGTTTTACTCAAGCCTATTTTCCATAATAAAGCCCTCGGGGGAATCCAGGACTATTATACATCTCAAACATCTAAATTCTTGGGTAGTATACAAACGATTCAAAATGGAATCTATAAGGTCTACGATTCCCCTCCTAGACAAAGGGGTAGTGATGTGCACTCTAGATTTTAAAGAGTGCATATTACCACGTCGCGATTTACCTAAACCACCAAAAATATCTGAGGTTCGCAGTAGAAAAAGAAGGCAAAGTCTTCCATTACCAGTTTCGCTGCCTTCCATTTGGCCTAGCCTCAGCCCCAAGAATCTTTACGAAGATTATGATAGAGGTGGTAGCCTACCTAAGAAAGCGAGATATCTTAGTCGTTCCGTATCTGGACGATTTCTTGGTGGTAGCGGACTCGGTAAATCAACTCAGAACCGACTGTCAGTTTTTAATTTCCACACTGCAGAATTTGGGGTGGATCATAAATTGGGCAAAATCTGATCTAGTACCCAAACAGAGAATAACATTTCTCGGAGTCATACTAGACTTGAGAGTAAGAATGTCTTTTCTGCCGGAAGAAAAACTGTGCGGCTTAGTAAACAGGATTCGTCAATTCACAGAGACCAGAGTTTCCATCAGAGAAGCCATGAGGATCCTGGGACTGATGACGGCCTGCATACCCTGCGTAAATTGGAGTCAATTTCATTCCCGACGGCTTCAGCAGGCAATTCTCTCATCCTGGGACAGAAGACAGGGGTCATTGGACAAAGTAATACAGCTGCCATCCCAGGTGAAGACTTCGTTACGTTGTTGGGCAGATCCCAAGAATCTGAGACAAGGAGTGGCTTGGAATCGTGTTCCCGAAGTAATAATCACCACGGACGCAAGTCAGCAAGGCTGGGGAGGTCACATCCAGGGAAGGTGTTACCAGGATCAGTGGACCCGGGAAAACAGCAGACAATCCTCAAATTTCAGAGAACTGCTCGCAGTCTGGAAGGTTCTATCTTCAGCGCAGGCCTTGGTAAGGAACAAACATGTGAAAGTACTCTCGGACAACACAACAGCAGTTTCTTTCCTTCGACATCAAGGTGGTCCGAGACACATGGCTCTGCAGCAGTTGGCAGAACGAATCTTCAGGTGGGCAGAATGAACAGTACTCTCGGTCTCAGCAGTATATTTAGAAGGTTCCAGAAATCAAGTGGCGGATTTCCTGAGCAGGAGGACAGTTCTATCGACGGAATGGGAGCTAAACAACGAGGTTTTCAGAGACTTATGCCATCTTTGGGGGAACCCAGAGGTGGACATTTTTGCAACCAGACGAAATGCAAAGGTCAGCGTATTTTACTCACTGAACCCTCAGGAGAACCCGGCTGGAGTCGATGCCTTCTCCCAATCGTGGAACAGAAGCCTGTTATATGCATTCCCTCCGCTTGCTCTAGTACCAAGAACTCTCAGGAAAATTGCAGAAGACAGAGCCAAAGTCCTGCTTGTAGTACCGTTTTGGCCAAAGAGGAGTTGGTTCCCCTTATTGAAGAAAATGTCAAGGGAGCAACCAGTTATTCTTCCACGAAGAACATATCTACTCTTCCAAGGTCCCATTCTCTACCAGAGTCCAGAAAATCTTCAATTATCGGCCTGGATCCTGAACGGCAAGTTCTAAGAGCAAAGGGCTTATCGGATGAAGTAATTTCCACATTAAAAGCAAGCAGGAAGCCAGTAACCTCTTCCATTTATACCAAAATTTGGAAAAAATTCTGCAGCTATTGTGGAGGAACGACAGTCGATACTGACCATCCTAATGTACCTAAAATCCTTGATTTTTTTTACAAGCAGGGTTTAAAGCAGGCCTTAGACCCAGTACTTTAAGGGTACAAGTAGCGGCCCTTAGTGTTTTTTACGACTGTACTTTATCGGCCCACCCCTGGATTAGTCGGTTTTCCAGGGCAGTTGCAAGATTAAAACCCTTAATAAGGAAAATTGTCCCACCATGGGACTTAAATTTAGTTCTTAATGAGCTATGTAAACATCAATTTGACTCAGGGGATAATTTAGACATAGGCAAATTGTCCCTAAAAACGGCCTTTCTTGTAGCCATTACTTCGGCAAAGAGACTGGGGGAGCTTCAGGCCCTCTCTATTCAGGATCCTTATTTACAGGTCTATAATGACAGATTGGTTTTGAGACTGGATCCAGCTTTTCTCCCGAAAGTGGTCACTGATTCAAATATGAATCAGGAGGTCGTACTCCCTTCTTTTTTTTCAGTCGCCAAAAAATCAAAAAGAGACTCTTTACCATAACCTAGATTTTAGAGAAATGGTCCTTAAAGGGACACTGTCACCTGAATTTGGAGGGAACAATCTTCAGCCATGGAGGCGGGGTTTTCGGGTTTTTGATTCACCCTTTCCTTACCCGCTGGCTGCATGCTGGCTGCAATATTGGATTGAAGTTCATTCTCTGTCCTCCGTAGTACATGCCTGCACAAGGCAAGATTGCACCTTGTGCAGGCATGTACTATGGAGGACAGAGAATGAACTTCAATCCAATATTGCAGCCAGCATGCAGCCAGCGGGTAAGGAAAGGGTGAATCAAAAACCCCGCCTCCATGGCTGAAGATTGTTCCCTCCAAATTCAGGTGACAGTGTCCCTTTAAATATCTAGAGGTTACGGCACCCTGGAGAATAGATAATCTTTTTGTTCAGTTTGGAGGCCCAAATAAGGGTAGGAAGGCATCTAAATCCACGATCGCGAGATGGATTAGGTCCACAATAAATTCAGCTTATAAAGCTGGGGGAAAAAATCCTCCGGGATGTATCAAAGCTCACTCGTCTAGATCAATGGCAGCCTCATGGGCAGAAAAAGGTGGGGCTTCAGCAGATCAAATTTGTAACGCTGCTTCCTGGACTAATCTTAGTACCTTTTCCAAACATTATAAACTAGACGTAATGTCAACGCAATTAGGGTTTGGCAGGAAGGTACTCCAGGCAGTATTCCCACCCTAACAAGTAGTCTGCTTTGGTACTTCTCCATGGTGCTGTCAGGTGGATGACCTGGAAAACGGTAGTTAGTGTTACCGGTAATAGTATTTCCAGGAATCCATCCTGAAAGCACTGTTAGTTCCCTTCCCATGCTAATTTACTAAAGACTAATGTGATGTAAACATTTGTATCTTGTGTTGTTTAAATAAAATATTCCTTTTGGCATTCATCCAGATGTGGTACTTTGGGAAAATCACTGACGGCTGGTAGGGGGAGGGTCCTTTTATACTCGTGGTTTCCTGTCTCACTGTGGATAAGAAGACAACCTCCATGGTGCTGTCAGGATGGATTCCTGGAAATACTATTACCGGTAAGACTAACTACCGTTTTTGCTCCAAAGTTAAACAGGTAAAAGTTCACACAAGGTGAACAACCCCTTTAACTCTGGAGTTTGGCATATTTGGCCAAAAATCCTGGTCCGGCTGAGGGTCTCCTACATGGAGAAGAAAAGACGTTCATTGTGGAGCCGTGTGAAATATCAGAGGTTGAACATTCTTACAGGTGTGATACTGCTTACAGCTGAGGGTTTGCTACTAGAGATGAGCGAATCTCCTGAAATCCAGTTTTGTGCAGATTTGATTCAGTCCGAATATAAAAAAGAGAAAAAAAAATGATGGATTGGCTCATCTCTATTGTTACTATTGTAAATGTTGCAGTTCACTGACAGCCATCAGATCTGAAAGGCAGAAATAACAGTGACGGAGACAATATCGATACATTGTTACGCTCAGGGCAGGGGGTGAAGCAGGACGTGGGGAGTCTTGTAGCTGCTATGCTTCGTTCCTCCTGTAGGGGTGCTGCGGAGCAATCAATGCGGGATGGCTATTGCCAGATCTGCTATACAGAGGACTACAACCGGTTATAATGGTCCCATTGTTTTTGTGGCACAGGGGTGAGGCGGTACTAGGGACTGTGGCACGGGGATGAGGCCATACTGGGGACTATGGCACGGGGATGAGGCCATACTGGGGACTGTGGCACGGGGATGAGGCCATACTGAGGACTGTGGCACGGGGATGAGGCTGCATTGGGGACTGTAGGGGGATGAGGCCGCATTGGGGACTGTGGCTCAGGGGTGAGGCCGTACTGGGGACTGTGGCACGGGGGTGAGGCCGCATTGGGGACTGTGGCTCAGGGGTGAGGCCGTACTGGGGACTGTGGCACAGGGGTGAGGCCGCATTGGGGACTGTGGCACAGGGGTGAGGCCATACTGGGGACTGTGGCTCGGGGATGAGGCCGCATTGGGGACTGTGGCACGGGGATGAGGCCGCATTGGGGACTGTGGCACAGGGGTGAGGCCGTACTGGGGACTGTGGCACAGGGGTGAGGCCGTACTGGGGACTGTGGCACAGAGGTGAGGCCGTACTGGGGACTGTGGCACGGGCATGAGGCCACATTAGGGACTTTGTGGCTGTAGGTGACCAATCTGGTGACCACAGTCATGTGACGACCACTAACAATTCCATTATCTCTTGTTACAGGCCAAGCGCAGCACGAGGTGACCAGACCCTTCCTGTCCCCGGCCTCCAGCTCTGCAGACAGGACACTTCCATCAATGCCGCTGATGTTCTAAAATAGTCTTTCCTCATCACCCCTAAGGGCTCCAGCCTTCTCCACACATCCCAGCATAGTCTTGGGGGAAAACACCATGTACACCTTGAGTTTTAATAATCTCAATGTAAACTCAAAACCCCACAAATGTATAAAGTACGTAATACTGCCATAAAACGTCAATTTTAAAAGTGAAAACTTTTTAAGGATTAAAACCAGAAATTAAATTGTTGATTTTTGTTTTTTTGGTCCATGATGATGATGGTGGTGGTAGTAGTCATTTTGCCTGAGCTACTTAACTGATGCCCACTGGACTCTGATGAGCCAAAAATGCACCAATTTGGCACCTAAGTCTGCGCACCTGAATCTGTGGTTCTCTAGCACAGGGGTCCCCAACTCCAGTCCTCAAGGCCCACCAACAGGTCATGTTTTCAGGATTTCCTTTGCATTGCACAGGTGATGCAATTATTACCTGGGCAAGACTAAGGAAATCCTGAAAACATGACATGTTGGTGGGCCTTGAGGACTGGAGTTGGGGACCCCTGCTCTAGCAGGTTCAAAACTACAACTCCTATCATGCTCTCACAGCCGCAGGTATGATTTGAGTTGCAGGTTGGGGAAAACAGTTCTGGGCCATTCATGTGCCACAATGTGTAATTTCCACCACTATTTTGGCACAATTCCAGCCTAACTGATAAATATCGGGCCACGGTTTGCGAGGAGACAAATTGTAAATCAGTGGCACGTTGAAATTGTCATTACATCAGAAGTGGTTTTCACCCTGTCCCGACGCTTGTCAAGAAAACCAACATTTCTTGATACATCAATCAAGCAGAAACTTTTTTTTTTTACTGCATTGTGGAGGAGGTAAACTCTTAAAGGGCCAGAGACCCAGATCTACTACTCTGGAAGTATTCTGGGTGTGATCTATTCAAGGGAGAAAAACATTTTTATCTGTGTTATCTTAATTAGAAACCTCATGCTGCCAGCACGTTCACATGTGAGGTCGTACCGCCATATTGTACAGCTTCCCAAATACCCAGAGCAGAATCAATCATAACAACCCAGTCTGAGGCTCTACTGAACTAAACTCCTTTCAGAATTTCTGGTGATCTAGTGCAGAGAGTGGGTGTAAAATTTAACTCTTTGGTTGTCTAGTACAGAGGGCAAATTACGCCAGTGTCCCTGGTGGTCCAGTACAGAGAGGGGGATTTAGTGTCCTTGGTAGTCTAATGCAGAGAGGGAGATTTATGCCAGTGTCAATGGTGGTCTAGTATAGAGGAGATTGTGTCCCTGGTGGTCTAGTGCAGAGAGGTGGGAATTTACACCATTGTCTCTAGTGCAGAGGGAGATTTAGGCCAGTGTCTCTGGTGGTATAGTGCAGAGGGGGATTTAGTGTCCTTGGTGGTCTTGTACAGAGTGGGGAATTTACAAGAGTGTTTCTGATGGTCTAGAGCAGAGATGTAGGAATTTACGCCAGTGTTTATGGTGGCCTAGTGGAGAGAGGGAGACTTAGGCCAGTGTCCCTGGTGTTTTAGTAACATAGTAACATAGTTAGTAAGGCCGAAAAAAGACATTTGTCCATCCAGTTCAGCCTATATTCCATCATAATAAATCCCCAGATCTACGTCCTTCTACAGAACCTAATTGTATGATACAATATTGTTCTGCTCCAGGAAGACATCCAGGCCTCTCTTGAACCCCTCGACTGAGTTCGCCATCACCACCTCCTCAGGCAAGCAATTCCAGATTCTCACTGCCCTAACAGTAAAGAATCCTCTTCTATGTTGGTGGAAAAACCTTCTCTCCTCCAGACGCAAAGAATGCCCCCTTGTGCCCGTCACCTTCCTTGGTATAAACAGATCCTCAGCGAGATATTTGTATTGTCCCCTTATATACTTATACATGGTTATTAGATCGCCCCTCAGTCGTCTTTTTTCTAGACTAAATAATCCTAATTTCGCTAATCTATCTGGGTATTGTAGTTCTCCCATCCCCTTTATTAATTTTGTTGCCCTCCTTTGTACTCTCTCTAGTTCCATTATATCCTTCCTGAGCACCGGTGCCCAAAACTGGACACAGTACTCCATGTGCGGTCTAACTAGGGATTTGTACAGAGGCAGTATAATGCTCTCATCATGTGTATCCAGTGTGTACAGAGGGGGAATGTACGCCAGTGTCCCTGGTGGTCTAGTACAGAAAGTGAAATTTATGCTAATGTCTCTGGTCTATTAGAGAGAGAATTAATCCAGTGATAAGATTGTCCGCATCCGTGTAGAAGAGAGGGAGCCTAGTATTAATATCGCCAGTGGTCTAGGGCAGGCAAAGGGTTAATGTCTGTATCCCTGGTGGTCTAGTGCACAGACGTCAGTATTCCTTGTAATATAGAGCAGTGAAGATTTCTGAAAGTTAGTTTAGGTAAACTTTTTTTGTGCTCTAGGACCTGAATTTATAAATAAATAATGGTCATCTACCAGCTACATTAGGATCCTTGCTGAACTAGGTAAAGGAGAAGTCCGTTTCCCCAGCAGCAGGCTCGCCATAACCTGTGATTAGCTGCAGTGGTCAGCAAACAGAAATCTAAACAACCTCGAGTAGTATCTCATTAAAAAAACATCCAATGACGTGCCCCTCAAGTCACGTGACTGCTGCAGACAGAATCACAGGCCACAGCGGTCCTGCCGCTGGTGGAACAGAGACAAACAGTCTTTCTGTCTCTGCACAGACTAGAGTGGCCTGCGCTGGATCCGAGGGGGTGATGGTTTGAGTATCGGATATTTTTTTGTTAAACTTTTTTTCCCAGACCACACCATTACGATTTGTATCGGTAGTGAAAGGGTATATTTAGTATCCCTGGTGGGCTATGGTAGAGAGTAATTGTGGTTATTCTTAACACTAGATGTCCCAGAGAGGGGTCATTTAACATTTCTACCTTTGGAGCTCGAAATTTCTGGGACTTTTAGTGTTAATGGGCTGGGAAAGTGGAAGGATTTCTGTCCATCTCCCTGCAAATGAGAGAGCCCCTTTGTTGCCCGTGTCCTTGTAACAGGTTCCTGCACGGATAGTTTATGAGTAAAGTAGGGATGGGAACCTAGAAATCAGGGCCCGAATAGTGAGGACTGTGTGCTGTGACGGATCATTATTGGATGCTCGTAGTGGAGCTCCAGGAGACTACAGGACGGGATGCTACATAGAACAGTATGATGATCCAAGACTGATGCAGATGGCTGTGTACATTACCGTACTGTGTCTATCCACACCCTGCATCGCATGCTTCCACTGACAGACGAGCAGAAATCAGGAGGCCATGTTTAATATATGGAGTAAGAAGGACAAACG
This sequence comes from Ranitomeya imitator, assembly GCF_032444005.1. Classification (NCBI taxonomy): domain Eukaryota; kingdom Metazoa; phylum Chordata; class Amphibia; order Anura; family Dendrobatidae; genus Ranitomeya; species Ranitomeya imitator. Next base: position 416,850,486 of record NC_091283.1, on the reverse strand, counting down.
TTGAAAAGTTCTGACCACCATTATATTCACTACCCCATCTTGTGAAAGTCCCATCACAACCAAGTTCCCGGTGAGCCGCGCCTAATGTGAAGCCACTTTCCATCATCATCTTTTTTTCTCTTGTTCTGCAACCTGCTTGATCTGCCGGCTGTACACCGCCTGCAGACCGGCCTCAGCCACAGCGGCATTAAGGTGAGTCTCCAGGGCAGCATGAAGGTCATTAATTCTTGGGTTGGGCGCGTGGTTGAATCCTATTATGCGAGTTCCATCTTTCTCCATATATTCTTCTTCCTCAAGGTCTCTCTTCTTTCTTCTAAGTTCCAAGTCGTCTTGCAGTTTCAGGTCCCTGTTCTGCTTCCCCTGGTTGTTTTCTGGTGCACCACCATCTTCTGGACCAGCCCCTAGTTTGGTCTCCCCAACACGGTGCATGGACTCTTTCGGCCTGGCCGCTTCTTTCTCCACATTAACGTTTTGACCTCGATTCTGTAGATCTTCATGCAAATGCTGAACTTGTATGGGTCCAACTCCTGGTCCATCTTCAAGTTGTCCTTTCTGCTGCTCTAAGGGGTCAGCTACAGTTTTTACGATTTTCTCCTTAGGAGGAGGATGTTCCTTCATCTTTACCTCTTTGTCGGGAGAGGCCAGCACAACACTGTTCTCCTTAGCTTTCAATACCTCGGCCTGGTCTCTGGCTTGTGCATGAACCTGGTCTTGGATCTTCGGCGCTTCCTTCTCTTCCTGTGAGGGTTTCTGTACATTTAATATGTCCAGAGACTGTTTTACAACCGGCACAGCCGCCTGATCCACGACAGGGCTTTCATTCTTCTGCTGCTCAACTTTATGAGGGAGCAGACTATCATCACTTTTTTTAACCTCAGGCTTTTGAACCTTCTCTGCGATATGCGGTCCATTGCCCTCCTCCAGTTCAGGTTTTCGAGGTACTGGGTTGGCAACTTTATCTGTCTCCTTTTTAGGTGCTTCCGGTTGTACGTCTACAGGGGGTACGTTCTTAATGTCCAAGTCTTTGTCAGCTTCTCCAACCTTAACATCCTCCACGTTCTTTGGATGCTCCACAGCTCGCACTTCTGGTTTGTCACCTAGAACAAAATTCAGTTACAGTAATTAGTACAAAAATGGAACAATTATCTCCCCTCAGTTCTTCCTTTGAGTAAAAACACTTATGTTATTGCAGATTCTGCCCAGAGGAGAAAACTCAGGACTAATATCCCAGACCTGTGCCCCTCCTAGGTATAAGAAAAGAAGCAATGTCTGGCAGTAAGAGCAGATTCTCAGGGCTCCCGTATGCTGGTCACAGATTTTTTTTCTTTTAAACTGGATCCTATGAAACGATTGGCACCAGCTCTATTCCTCCTGGAAATGTATGAGATAACTGACAACTGTGTGGCCTTAAACAGTCTCACAATGTTTGGATAGTACCAGAATGTACAGGAAACGATTGACAAATCGGAGTAGCCATTTCCCTTTTGGTAATTTATTTGTTCATAAGTATCAAAGAAAACTAAAAAAGGATGTATACTTACAGGTCCTTAAAAAGTGAAAAAAAAGGGAGGGCTTCATTTTGGTTGGTGTCAGATGCAGTCATAATAATGGTCCAGCACTAGGAAAGCCCTGCTTAGGAAGCCACCCCCTCCCGTTTCTTTTCTTAAACCTGTTCCAGGAAATGGATAAGACTGGACACTGTACTCTTGACCGATTGTACAGGAATAAACCAAAAAGAGGGATTTTTGGTACTTACCGTAAAATCTTTCTTGGAGCCTTCATTTGGGGGGACACAGGTAACCATGGCTGTATGCTGCTGTCGCTAGGAGGCTGACACTATCCAAAAACAGGAAAATAGCTCCTCCTCTGCAGTATACACGGACCGACAGGCAGGAAGTACCTCAGTTCGTGTTAAAGCAGTAGGAGAAGCAACCAAAACTCAACATATGTACCAATCCAACAACGGAGACACATAGACCAAATAATGGTTCAACATATGTACCAATCCAACATGAAGACACATAAATCAAATAATGGTGCAACATACCAAATAATGGAACCACATATGTGCCAATGCAACAACAAAGGCACATTAATGGTACAAACAGTTAGGGAGGGTGCTGTGTCCCCCAATGAAGGCTCCAAGAAAGAGATTTTACGGTGAGTACAAAAAATCCCTCTTTCTTTATCGCTTCATTGGGGGACACAGGTAACCATGGGACGTCCCAAAGCAGTCCCTAAGGTGGGAAACAGGAAGATTCAAGGAATAAATGGGCTCAGGTCGGTCGGTGCAAAACCGCCACCTGCAGCACCTTCCTTCCCAGGCCTGCATCAGACGAGGCATGGTATGAACCCTGTAAAGAATAACAAAAGAGGGCAAATATGACCAGGTTGCGGCCTTACAGTCTGGAAAGCCAAATCCTGGTGACAAACTCCTGGTGACAAACAGCCTAGGAGGCCCCTAACGCAGGGCGGAGTGAGCCTTCAGCCCCAGAGGAGCTTGCACCGTCGGAAGAGGCTGTTTGTCCTGGAAGCGGCCTGCCTCACGGCAATAGAGAAACTAGAAGCTAGGAGCCCTTTAAGGCAACCTTCAGAGATGATGAGCAGGGAATCAGATTGACGAAAGGGAGCAGTCCTTGAAAGGTAGACTCGGAGAGCTGTGACGGAATCCAGCTTGTAGAGGGACTTCTCCAGGGGATGGACTGGAGAGACACAGAAGGAAGGACAAGGACTTTGTTAATGACAAAGGAAAAGACCACCTCGGGAAAAATGAAAGGGCCAGGCCCGAGAACCACCTTGTCCTGATATAGGATCAGGAGCGGGGAACGGCAGGACAATGCCGCTAACTTGGAAACTCTCCTGATGGACATAAATGAACAAAGAGAAATGTCATGTGTTGAATGGGCTAAAACAGGGGCGCGCTGCGGCAAGATTAAAATCCCATGGATTTATCGGAGGACAATAAGGGTATGTTTCCACGTGCAGGAAACACTGCGTGTCTGATGCTGCATAGAGCCGCAGCGTCAGACACGCAGCGTCCAGATGTTACAGCATAGTGGAGGGGATTTAATGAAATCCCGTCTCCACTATGCGTGGTAACACACACGCGGCGGCCCTGCGACTCCGGACATGCTGCGCGTCTTTTCAGATCGCAGCATGTCCGTATATCTTGCGGCGACGCAAGATATAGCACAGGGCCCTATGCGATGGGTGCGATGATGCCGGATGTGTGCTGTGAACACATCCGGCATCATCGCGTCCCAGAAGGGGGCGGGGCTTAGCGCAAAGCGGCAAAGCCGCTCCGACGATACCGCCGGCCATCCTGATCGTGGACACGCAGCCTTAGGAGGAGCCAGGTGCGCGACTCCTTGAAGAAAACCAAGAATGAAAGGAAAATGGACATGGGGACCAGACCCTTGTCCATACTCCACCAAAAGAAGGCCTTTCAGTATTTGTAGTAGATACGCAAGGATGCTGGTTTCCCGGTCCCAATCATGGTCTGAATGACCAGACGGGGAAAAACCAGCCTCCCCAGGACTATGGCCTCAATTGCCATGCTGTTAAAGACAGACTATGAACTCTGGTGGAAGAGGGAACCTTGAGAAAGAGGATCTGGACGGCCTGGAAGCTTCCAAGGGGCGTCTATGAACATATTCACCGGGCCTTTCTTGGCCAATCCGAAGGTAACAGGAATATAGGGATCCCTTCTTCGTTTATCCTTTTCACAACTCTCGGGCCGAGGGGAGAGACGGAAAAAGGAGAGAGCAGATGGAATTGTGACTACGATATTACTAGAGCATCGCAACAGGTGGCTAGCAGGTCCCGGGATCTGGCTACGAACCAAGGAATCTTGTGGTTTATCCAAGACGCCACGAGGACAACATCCGGAGAGCCCCATTTCAGCATATATGGATGAAGACAGAGGGGCTGAGCCATTGGCTGCCCGAAGCGAGACCCAGATGGCTCAGAAAATCGATTGCCCGGTTTCCTACCCTCGGAATGTGCATAGCTGATATGGCGGAAACATTACGCTCTGCCTCTCGCAGAATCCTTGTTAACTCTGACTTCACTTGTTTGATGCGAGTACCGCCTTAACGGTTTATGTAAACCTCGGCCGTGGCATTGTCTCTTGAGCGTTCCAGTGGCTCTGTGCTGTGTGACGAAGAAAAAACGGTTCAGCAAAAGATGAGACTGGTGTTGTAAGTGAAAATCTGCCACTAGAGAGGAAAGGGGAACTTCCTTTATAGAACTGATGTAGACGGCGTCAACAGATGAAACACTGCCTCACTCTGAGAGGAAGAAGCACAGGATTGTCCGTGGAGACGACCAGAGAGCCCGCTGAAGGGGTCGGGCATGGAACTGGGAAAAAGGAACGGTTTCCGAGGCGACAATCCATTTCCCCTAGAACTCCTATGCAGTTCCATAGGAGAAGAGAAGCTGATCGCTTTAGAGTACAGAAACCCCTGGCAGAGGGATGAAAAACCTTCTCCTTTGGAAGGAAGAGACGGGCTTGGGTCATGTCGAACCCATACCGAGAAACACCAAGTACTGAGCAAAGGTGAGGGAGGACTTCTCTGTTTATAATCTAGCTGAGATGGAACCGGATATGTAGAGTAAACTGAAGACTCAGGTTGCAGTCTCAGCGGGATGGCTCATTGATCAGCAGATCGTTTAAGTAGGGAAATATGAAAAAACCCTTGGATAGAAGAACGACCCTGACCGCTGCCATGACGTAAATAGTCTGGGAGCAGAGGCTAGGATGAAGGGGAGGGCCGTGAACTGATAAGGACCCTTCTGGATCGCACATCATAGGGGCCTCTGAAGCTAAACACAAACAAGAATGTGAGGAAAATTCTCCCGAGTCCATGAAAGTAATTACCAAACTTAGTTACATCGTCCTGAAAAGACAGGACCGAACGTGACCGGTAAACCGCTCGAGGACTAAAAACGAAGGAGCGTTCCGCCTTTCTTCGTGACTAAGAAAGAATAGAATAGAACCCGAGAACAGTACGTTCCTCGGGACGGGTACGATCACTTCTGTGAATGGCAAGTAATGACTGCCTGAAGAACTGCTGGGGCCTGCGACATATGTCTTGACGGGCGAAAAAACAAAAGGAACCTTCTTCCTGGGGGAGGAGGACGGTCGATATTGTAGCCGGAAGTCGCTATCTCTCTCGAGGTTGAAGCAACCTTTTCCTAGTAAAAGGACATTAGGTTTGGACCGGAAAAGCAAGGTGTTTTTCCCCGCCAGTGGCATCCGAAACTATTGATCCAGCTTGGATCCAAAAGATCTAGAGACTTGGAAGGCAAAACCAGTGAGGCCAGAGAATGCGACGTATGGCAACGATGCTGCCGGTAGCCGTGCCGGAACAACCAGCTGCATCAAAAGGGGAGCGGACACGAGATATTTGCTGGCATGGGCAATCTGATCAGCCAGATCTGGCCTCCCATCCGGAGGAGCGGCCGCTAAAATACCTTGACGAAGTATTCTTGCCCCGACAGACATGGAATTTGACACCCAGGGCTAGGCAAATGTGGGACAGAGAGAGGGGCGCCAGCTGCCTCCAAGGCTGACTTAACCAAGGATTTAATCTGTCTATCTGTAGAATCCTTAAGGGATGCACGGAGAAGCAGGCAGATCCACCTTAGGGATTCTGCCCATTTATCAAGAAGGCCTGGTCTAAAGGGGTAGAGGATGTGTAGCTTCCTCCTACCTGGGAGGCGCTTTTCAGAGTGTTCCCAATGTTTAGACATAGTCATGACAAGTTCCCTGATCAGGGAAAATTCCGGGAAAAACATTTTTACCCATTTGAAAGTAACGGAGTGCTCGTGAGCAGGACCCTCATCCTCCCGTAGGTTCAGAAATTTGGTATTTTGCAAAGATGAGGTTATTGAGCATATCTTGCATCTTTCAGGTCTGGTCCGTATCGGACTCAGACTGGGAATCCATATCCGACCCAAAAACCGCCTCCGTGGAGGGGCATGGGATGAGGAATGCATCCAGGATAAAGTAGAGGGACCAGCTGGTTCTTTTGCTTTCTACGCGATCTGTCCCTGTGAAGGTCAGGTGCGTGCGAATCACCGTGAGAGGTGTTCGGAGCACTGGTGGCAGAAGACAAGCGTGAAGGACGCTCCAGGACATGGACCAGGGATTGAAAGACTTTGGTCAGATCTGAGAACAACTGTGACCTAGCAACAGCCCACTCCGGAAGTAGGGGAGTGCTCTCATCCCAGGTGTTAAGAGGGTTTATCTGAATGCCACTGCTCTTGTACGGATGGCACAAACATCGCAGATTATAGGGACAGGAATGGGCTTCCATGAGATTGGGCATAAGTAATAGGCTAGGGCTACAGCTGGGAGAGCTAAGCCCTTGTGAAGAGAGAAAATAACCAGTCTGAGCTGGTCCTACCTGATCACAGAGACGGCTGTCAATGTTCAGGCTGCAGTGTCCTCAGAACCAGTAGGTTAATGATGGATGCCTTTTGTGCCCTTCGGAAGGCGATGGTGGCTGCACGATTCTTCATATGGTTTTGAATCTTCACTCAACCTGAGATACACTATGTCCCCCCCTATGGGGGGGGGGCGTGTATCGGGAGAGAGAAAAAACACTCATTAGGCCAGACGGGGCCTCAGCGTACGGTGTGCCCTAATGAACAGAAAGTCCTGTAACAGGGCGTGGCTAAGCAGAAGGCGACCGCGGCTACACAGAGTCCGGGGAAAAGGCCTCGACGCCGGGGGCTACATTAACAGGTACATATAATTATTCGAAGCCTCCACTCCGACAATGACAGGGCCGGAAATTGGCATTAAAGAAGGTCCTAGTCCGGTATAAAAATTGGCCACGTCTGACAGTGTCAGGAAGTGGGGGCCCCAAAGTTGGGGACTAAAATAGCAAAGGACATGGAACTATGTGCAGTCTCGGCACCCGCAGTGGCAGGGCCGGTAAACGAAGATGCTAGTCTGCGTCTGGTGGGAGTAGGGGCCCTTCCATTGACTGAGCCGCCAGAGGAGTGCACCGGGTAGGGGGGAGGAGGCCCCTTGATAGGGAGAAAAGCGCGCGATAAATATGCGCGCTTAATGCGGAGGGCGTTAACGAAGCACTAGCTAAGGAAAAGATGGCCGTTGTTGTTCAGTGACGTCATGTTCTGTGCAGCGTTCCGCGGGTAAGGCTACTTTCACACTAGCGTCGTTCGACGCACGTCACAATGTGTCGTTTTGAAGAAAAAACGCATCCTGCAAAGTTGCCTGCAGGATGCGTTTTTTCTCCATAGACTTTCATTAGCGACGCATTGCGACGGATTGCCACACGTTGCATCCGCCCCCTCCTCCCTGGACCTTACAATGGGGCAGCGGATGCGTTGTAAAACTGCATCCACTGCCCCGGTTGTGATTTTCCTTCACAGCATGCGTCGGTATGTCGGCCCGACGCACTGCGACGGGCCCGTACCGATGCTAGTGTGAAAGTAGCCTTAACGGTGAGGCAAGCGGGTAGCTGCCAGGGACAGAGAAAAGGACATACCTGTAAAAGGTGAGTCCAGAATCCCTCTTCACTGACGAGGATCACATCAGGAGCCCTCAGGAGGGTGAGGGTCACTGGAAACCAGGATCCTCCTTCCCGCACCGTCTCCGGAAGGTGCAGAAGACGGCATCAACCCCTTGCAAGGGGGAGGCCACCGCTGGTGACCACCGTCTTCCTCTCAGCCCTCTCCGAGGAGAGGGGTGAGGAGGGAAATGGCAAGGACCAGCCACCAGAATCAGCCCCGGAGCACCCGTGAAGGTGACAGGGGATAAAGTCCTGCTAGCGGGCCTGAGAGTTGCAATGTGGGTGACCCACACTGCTCGCTCAGCCGCCTAATATGGGAAGGCAGGGTGAGAAATTACACCCCGTTTCCCTGAAGCTGTATCTGAAAGACAAAGGGAAATTGTTAATAAAACACAACTATACCTATAAGGAAAAAATGATTAGCTGCGGATCTGGAAACAGATCCAGGTCTGCCTCCTACAGACACTAAGCTTAAACTGAGGTACTTCCTGCCTGTCGGTCCGTGTATACTGCAGAGGAGGAGCTATTTTCCTTTTTTTGCATAGTGTCAGCCTCCTAGCGACAGCAGCATACACCATGGTTACCTGTGTCCCCCAATGAAGCGATAAAGAAACAGTTCCCGCTAGGGTATATTAAAGAGATAACCATACAGAAATAAAACACTTTAAAATTCCTTTATTTAGTATTTAAAAATTGAGAAAAGACCAAGAAAAAAAATATTTAATAAAAAAGCACCTCAATCCATAGAACCAAGGCTGGTGTGTATACAGTACAGACCAAAAGTTTGGACACACCTTCTCATTTAAAGATTTTTCTGTATTTTCATGACTATGAAAATTGGACATTCACACTGAAGGCATCAAAACTATGAATTAATACATGTGGAATTATATACTTAACAAAACAGTGTGAAACTTCTGAAATTATGTCTTATATTCTAGGTTCTTCAAAGTAGCCACCTTTTGCTTTGATGACTGCTTTGCACACGCTTGGCATTATCTTGATGAGCTTCACGAGGTAGTCACCGGGAATGGTTTTCAATTCACAGGTGTGCCCTGTCAGGTTTAAAAAGTGGGATTTCTTGCCTTATAAATGGGGTTGGGACCATCAGTTGTGTTGTGCAGAATTTTGGTGGATACCCAGCTGATAGTCCTACTGAATAGACTGTTAGTATTTGTATTATGGCAAGAAAAAAGCAGCTAAGTAAAGAAAAACGAGTGGCCATCATTACTTTAAGAAATGAAGGTCTGTCAGTCCAAAAATTTGGGAAAACTTTGAAAGTTTCCCCAAGTGCAGTGGCAAAAACCATCAAGCGCTACAAAGAAACTGGCTCACATGAGGACCGACCCAGGATAGGAAGACCAAGAGTCACCTCTGCTTCTGAGGATAAGTTTATCCAAGTCACCAGCCTAAGAAATCGCAGGTTAACAGTAGCTCAGATTAGAGACCAGGTCAATGCCACACAGAGTTCTAGCAGCAGACATCTCTACAACAACTGTTAAGAGGAGACTTTGTGCAGCAGGCCTTCATGGTAAAATAGCTGGTAGGAAACCACTGCTAAGGACAGGCAACAAGCAGAAGAGACTTGTTTTGGCTAAAGAACACAAGGAATGGACATTAAACCAGTGGAAATCTGTGCTTTGGTCTGATGAGTCCAAATTTGAGATCTTTGGTTCCAACCACCGTGTCTTTGTGCGGTGCAGAAAAGGTGAACGGATGGACTCTACATGCCTGGTTCCCACCATGAAGCATGGAGGAGGAGGTGTGATGGTGTGGGGGTGCTTTGCTGGTGACACTGTTCGGGATTTATTGCCTTGTGCAGGCATGTACTACGGAGGACAGAGAATGAACTTCAATCCAATATTGCAGCCAGCATGCAGCCAGCGGGTAAGGAACGGGTGAATCAAACACCCGAAAACCCCGCCTCCATGGCTGAAGATTGTTCCCTCCAAATTCAGGTGACAGAATCCCTTTAAATGAGAAGGTGTGTCCAAACTTTTGGTCTGCACTGTACATACATACACAGGGATTTTAGGAGAAAATATTCTGCCGTGTCCCTACTAGGACCCTATTAGTCTGGTAGCCTTCCCGACAGTGGAGATTGACACCCTAAGAGTCGATATGGCGCCCCCGCTCCACGTCGGCTGTCCCTTAAAGAGAACCTGTCACCCCCAAAATCGAGGATGAGCTAAGCCCACCAGCATCAGGGGCTTATCTACAGCATTCTGTAATGCTGTAGATAAGCCCCCGATGTATCCTGAAAGATGAGAAAAAGAGGTTATATTATACTCACCTGGGTGGGCGGTCCGATCCGATGGGCGTCGCGGTCCGGGGCCTCCCATCTTCTTACGATGACGTCCTCTTCTTGTCTTCACGGTGCGGCGCAGGCGTACTTTGTCTGCCCTGTTGAGGGCAGAGCAAAGTACTGCAGTGCGCAGGCGCCGGAAAAGGTCAGAGAGGCCCAGCACCTGCGCACTGCAGTACTTTGCTCTGCCCTCAACAGGGCAGGAAAAGCACGCCTGTGCCGGAGCCGCAGCGTGAAGACAAGAAGAGGATGTCATCCTATGAAGATGGGAGGCCCCGGACCACAACGCCCATCAGACCGGACCGCAGCGGGAACGCCCCTGGGTGAGTATAATCTAACCTCTTTTTCTCATCTTTCAGGATACATCGGGGGCTTATCTACAGCATTCCAGAATGCTGTAGATAAGCCCCTGATGCCGGTGGGCTTAGCTCATCTTCGATTTTCGACAGGTTACCTTTAAGTCCCTGTAGGCCCCTGGTCTAGGAAAGTAGATATGTAATCCAACATGCATACCAAACACAATGTCTAAGGCACTTGCTATGTTAAATGTACTCTGTTGCTTGTGATGTCAATTGAGCACTATTTGTGTGGATCTCTATTAGTTTTCTTGTTCATAGTCAATATAGTAAATTTTGAGTAATGCAAAAAGTGTTTATATAATAACTCAATTCAACAAAAAAAGGAGATATAGAAATATCAGTATCCAATTACTAAATGCCTGCATAATAAGTCGCATAAGTCAGCCGACCTAGACACACTTAGGAGTACACTGTATTCAGCAGTATGCAGACAATAGAGCTAATATGTCTGTTGTAAAATCATATGGTCACTAGGTAGACCAACAATTAGACATAGCATCTAATTAGACAAAACAAAATAGGGATTTTTGTGTGTACTCACCGTAAAATCCTTTTCTCCGAGCCACTCATTGCGGGACACAGGACCATGGGTGTTATGCTGCAGTCACTAGGAGCCTGACACTAAGCTGAGACAAAAAAAAGGTTAGCTCCTCCCCTGCAGTATACACCCTCATGCTGGCTTCCAGAGACCCAGTTCAGTGCAAAAGCAGGAGGAGAATAACGACAAAATATCATGTAACATTAGAGTATAACATGTCAAAAACAGTCAAAAACTGAAAAAGGTAAAGAGCCGAACAGGCTAACAGGGTGGGTGCTGTGTCCCCCAATGAGTGGCTAGGAGAAAAGGATTTTACGGTGAGTACACACAAAAATCCCTATTTCTCCTTCGCCACATTGGGGGACACAGGACCATGGGACGTCCCAAAGCAGTCCCTGGGAGGGAAATAATACAACCAAATAACTCCGTGTACCATCTGACTACAAATGCCCAACGGCCGCTTGCAGAATACGTCTGCCAAGGGCCGCGTCCGCAGAGGAGTGAATGTGGACATTGTAGTGCTTTGTGAAAGTATGCAGGCTGGACCACGTTGCGGCCTTGCAAACCTGCTCCGCCGTTGCCTGGTGCCGGATGGCCCAGGAAGGACCCATCGACCGAGTGGAGTGTGCTCTAATCCCCGCCGGGATAGGTCTGCCCCTGACCAGATAGGATTCTTGGATAGCAGATCGAATCCATCTGGCTATCGTGGCTTTAGACGCAGCCAAACCCTTTCTGTGACCTTCCGGGAGCACGAAAAGGGAGTCCGATTTTCTGAAATGAGCCGTTCTGGAAATGTACCTCCTAAGGGCCCGTACCACGTCCAGGGTATGAAGGGCTTTTACAACCCTGTGTTTTGGCTGCGGGCAAAAAGAGGGAAGAATGAGGTCCTCGTTAAGATGAAAAGATGAGACCACCTTAGGGAGAAAGGCCGGAGATGGGCGTAGGACTACCTTGTCCTGATGGAAGGCAAGAAAAGGAGCCCGGCAGGATAAAGCGGCCAATTCTGAGACCCGTCTGATAGACGTTACGGCTACAAGGAAGGCAACCTTCCAGGAGAGGACAGAAAGCGGAACGTCCTGAAGAGGCTCAAACGGAGGTTCCTGAAGAACCCCCAGGACCAAGTTGAAATCCCAGGTCTCCAACGGCATTCTGTAGGGGGGTACCACATGGGAGACCCCCTGAATGAAAGTCTTGACTTGAAGGTTGGCAACGATCCTGCGTTGGAATAACACGGATAACGCTGAGATCCGACCTTTGAGGGAACTCAGCGCCAAGCCGGAATCCAAACCGGACTGAAGGAAATCCAAAATGCAAGGGATAGAGAAAACGAGCGGAGGGCGACCTCGGAGCCTGCACCACGAGAAGAAGGTTTTCCAGGTGCGGTGGTAGATGGAAGCGGAAGACGCCTTGCGAGCGCTTATCATGGTGGGAATGACCTGCTGAGAGAAACCAGCTCGAGTTAGAATCCAGGTTTCAACAGCCACGCCGTTAAACGCAGGGCCCCTGAGCTCTGGTGGCAGATCGGCCCTTGGCGAAGCAGATCTGGGCGGTCTGGTAACCGCCAGGGGACGTCGGCTACGAGCTGAACGAGCTCCGCGTACCAAGCGCGACGTGGCCAATCCGGAGCGACCAGAATGACCGGAACCCCCTCCGTTTTGATCTTCCGGATCACGTTCAGCAGTAAGGGAAGCGGAGGAAACACGTACGGGAGTTGGAACTGATGCCACGGGGATATCAGCGCATCCACTCCGATAGCCTGGGGATCCCGAGAACGTGCAATGAAATTGTGAACCTTGGCATTCAATCTGGACGCCATCAGATCCACGTCCGGGGTCCCCCAGCGAAGGCAGATCTGCCGAAAAACCTCTGGATGGAGTTCCCACTCCCCCGAGGAAAGGCCCTGACGGCTCAGAAAGTCCGCCGCCCAGTTTTCGACACCCGGCATGTGCACCGCGGAAATGGTGGAATGGTTGGCTTCGGCCCAACGAAGAATGTGGGAGACTTCCTGCATCGCCGCCCTGCTGCGGGTACCCCCTTGGTGGTTTATGTATGCCACCGCTGTGACATTGTCCGATTGGACTCGGATTGGGTGACCCGTGAGCAGGGAGTGAAAGCGTCTCAGGGCGAGTCTGATCGCACGAATCTCCAGGATGTTTATAGGGAGCCTCGACTCCCGAACTGTCCAACGACCCTGGGCAGAGTGGTGAAGAAACACCGCACCCCAGCCGAGGAGACTGGCGTCGGTAGTTACCACTAACCAGCGGATCGGGAGAAAAGACTTCCCCTGGAGGAGAGATGGACCGAGGGTCCACCATACAAGAGATTGTCTGATCCGCGGAGACAAAGGGCAAGGACGATCGAGGGATAAGGTACTCCTGTCCCAATTGTCCAGCAGAGCCTGTTGCAAGGGGCGGAGATGGAGTTGAGCGAAAGGGACCGCTTCGATTGCGGCTACCATTTTGCCCACGATCTTCATGGCGAACCGAATGGGTCGCGGGCGAGGATGGCAGAGCGTCCGAGCTCCATGCTGAACCTCTTGGGCCTTGGACCGAGGAAGCAAGACCAGTCCCCTTGAAGTGTCCAGGATCATTCCCAGAAAGGAGATCCGACGGGCAGGAACGGGGGAGGACTTGTCCAAGTTGATCAACCAGCCCAGGCGCGAAAGAGAATCCAAGGTAATGCGGACGCTTGCCTCGCAGGCCTGATAAGACGGACCCTTTATGAGGAGGTCGTCTAAGTAATGCAACACGACCACTCCTCGAGAATGAAGAATGGCCATGACGGCCGCCATGACCTTCGTGAATACCCTGGGCGCCGTGGCAAGACCGAAGGGTAAGGCCGTGAATTGGAAATGGTCCTCTAGGATGGCAAAGCGGAGGAACCTTTGATGTGGCGGGAATATTGGAATGTGAAGATAGGCATCCTTGAGGTCTATCGATGCCAGGTATTCCCCTCTCTCCATCGAGGAGATGACCAACCGGAGCGATTCCATCCTGAAGTGCCGTACTTTTACGCACTTGTTCAGGAGCTTCAGATCCAAAATGGGGCGCACTTTCCCGTCCTTTTTTGGTACGACAAAGAGGTTTGAGTAAAAACCTCTTAACCTCTCGTGTTCCGGAACCGGAACAATGACCCCGCTCTGGCGGAGGGAATGAATGGCGCAAAGAAGGGCGCGACACTTAGCCCCCGAACTGGAGAGACAAGAGGGAAAAAAACCGAGCTGGATGGGAAGCAGAGAACTCTATTTTGTAGCCAGACGACACCAGATCCCTGACCCATTCGTCGTGGATGACGGAGAGCCAGACTTGCTGAAAAAGAAGTAGACGTCTGCCTACTTTGGTGGTATCGACTGGAACAGTTTCCGAGTCATTGCGAAGGGAATCTGGCAGGCCTGGAGCTTCTGGTTCTGGGTTGCCTAGGCTTTCCTCGCCAGGACTGATTCGGCCTGAAAGAGGGACGAACGTCTCTGTCTGAGCGAGCGGATCGGTCCGATCTGGAAGAGGCCGCAGGATTGGACCAGGCTGGACTGCTACGAAAGGGCCGAAAACGAAAATATGGTTGGCGCTGGAAGGCCGCCTTGGGCCTCTGTTGGGGAAGGAACTTGCTCTTTCCCACTGTAGCGTCGGAAATAAGCTGGTCTAGCTTTTCTCCAAAAAGACGCCCGCTCTGAAAAGGGAGAGAAATCAGACTTTTTAGAGGAGGAATCTGCGCGCCACTCTCTGAGCCAAATAGCTCTTCTGATGGTGATGGCGTTTGAAGCCGCCGTTGCTGCGCAATTCGCTGAATCGAGGGATGCGTACATCACGTAATTACCAGCCATGGCAATCTGTTTAGCAAGGTCCGCCACCTCAGACGGGAGATCCTGTTCCTGAACGGATTTCGCTAGAGCATCTGCCCAGGAAACCATTGCCTTGGCCACCCAAGCTGCGGCGAACGAGGGAAATAGGGAAGAACCTGAGGCTTCGTACACTGAGCGAGCTAGGGAATCTAGCTGGCGTTCAGTGGGATTCCTAATCGAAGCGCCATCCGGGACGGATAAGAGAGTTTTGGAAGCTAGGCGCGAAACCGGAGGATCTACTAGTGGGGATTCCGTCCAGTTTTTCACGAGATCTGCGGAAAAGGGATACTTAGGGGATCTCTTAACCCATGAAAAGGATTGCCCCGCTCCCCAGGGGGGTTCTGAATAGATTTGATGGCATTGGCTAAAAAATCCACGGACTGAGACAGGGAAGCGACCCACGCAGGGGGACTAGGTACACCGGGATCGGTGGCGGTGGAGGGCTCCTGGGCACATGGGGCATCGCAGGCTGAGCAGAGGGGGGAACTTGAGGCCGACGAAGTGGAGCCTGGCAGGTGGTACACGCAGAAAAAAAAAGGTCGTATGCACCTTTGAGGATTTTTTAGTCTTTGACTGGGACATGGTGTTCCCTAATGTAAGATAGACCTCAGGGTCTATAAACTAAGGAAGCGAGGGCGGCGCTGCAGGGGAGAACCTGACGTGGTCTCCTTACCCGTGGTCCTGTGTCCCGCAGAGGAAGAGAGACGGCGGTGGAGTTGGCGATAGCTGGCGTTCACAGCGCTGCACGTGGGGTGAAGCTGCGGCTGGGAGAGCTGGAGCTGCGGCGTGCAGTGAAAAAATCCAAGATGGCCGCCGAGATGAGAGAGAGATCTCGCAGACAGCAAGAAGCGCCAGGACCGGGGGGCGGCGCCGCAGGATGACGCGAAAAGGGGGCAGAGCCTATCGGGATGCGGCCTGAGCTAGGCCGAAGCCGGGCACTAAATTTGCGGCTTCGGCCCAGCGCGCAGCCGCTGAGTGCCGGAAGCTATGGGGCCCAGAAAAAAAATGTGCCGCTGCTAAGAGGGAGCCCTCCGGACAGCCAAACAGCCGCCCCCCCCCCTCCCCCCCCCGAGGCACTTACCCTGATAGATGATGGAACCGACCCACGCAGGGGGGCAGAAACTGCTGCACACAGCATCCTGGTGAGGTGTGCCTGGGGCGATTGGGACGGTACAGGGGTTGGGGAGCCTCCATCCACCATCCCCTGAAAGGGGGATGGAGAGGAACCGTCCACCACCTTCCATCAGCCGCATATTCAGTGGTGATGCAGTGGGGGCTGCATGGACGCCACAACGTAGAGTGCCTCTGATCAGCCGAGGGAAAACCTGGTGGGCACGGCAGATGTCCGGCAAAAAAGACCTGGCTGCAGAAGAGGATACGTGGAGGACCTCCATGTGCTCGTCTGTAAGGGGGGTGGGGGAGATCAGTCCCTAGAAAAGGCCCGTCGCCCCCAAAAATCAGCTCAGGCGGTGGCTTCCCACGTCGCAGGAGAGGGTACGGAGAGGTGAACTCCCGTGCTCGACTGTTGTTGGTTCGGGGAGATCAGAGCCTTGAAAGGTTCCGTCGCCCCTTCGTCCGATAAAAAAGGGAAAGAATTAAATCCAGTGTGCCTCCTATGGACACTAAGCTTGAAATGGGTCTCTGGAAGCCAGCATGAGGGTGTATACTGCAGGGGAGGAGCTAACCTTTTTTTTTTGTCTCAGCTTAGTGTCAGCCTCCTAGTGACAGCAGCATAACACCCATGGTCCTGTGTCCCCCAATGTGGCGAAGGGGAAACAGCCCCATTTTGCAGTAAGTAAATGAGATCACAGTGGATCACTTAGCTTCATTGTAGTGATAGTCCCATGTCTCTAAGCGTTTCGCACCCTCCTTATGTCGGGGCTCGTCAGGGGACCAAGGAAAGGACTACGCCACAGTGGGGAGCTGGACCTGGGCTTGGACTTTTTTCAATTTTTAAATAATACTAAATAAAGGAATTTTTTAAGGGTTTTTTCTGAATGGTTATCTGACCGATTGTACATGGCAATGACCTTCTTGTCCTCGGACGCGCTGTCTCACCTTGCTGCTCCTGGTGAATCTCCATGTGCTGCTCCTTGATCACCTCCAGCAACTTCTCCTGCTGGTCCAGGAGTCGCTTCTGCTGCACCTGCTGCTCCTTGATGACCTGTAACAGAATGGCGTGGTCCAGCAACTCCGCTTTACCTGCATCTGTAATCCAAACACAGAACATTCAGAAATGGAAGGTAAAACATTATGAGATGAATATCTGCCTGTTGTGTGAGGACATTACAGGGCTTCAGAAAACAAGAAAAGCCATCTCCAGACCTCCGCAGATCCACAGCAAGATCACAATCCTGCTAAATAACGTACTACTCGAACATGTCACCACACTGATGTTGACTAATCAGCCATTACCTAATGATCCGCCAAGCACAGCCCCCTCCTCCCTCAGCCACTCTGCATCGGCCAAGCGTGGTCCTCCCCCAGCGATTCTGCAACAGCCGATCGTGGTCCCACCAGCCGCTGCGCAACATACGAGCGCCGCCCCCCCCCCCAGCCACTCCACAGCTGCTGAGCGTGGTCACCCCCAGCGACATCCGAGCGTGGTTCCCCCCGCAGGCCATTCCACAGAAGCCAAACTCTACACTAAGGCTTCTTTCACACTTGCGTCGGTACGGGGCCATCGCAATGCGTCGGCCCGACGTACCAACGCACGTTGTGAAAATTGTGCACAACGTGGGCAGCGGATGCAGTTTTTCAATGCAGCGGATGCAGTTTTTCAACGCATCTGCTGCCCAGTCTGTGTCCCGGGGATGAGGGGGCGGAGTTCCAGCCGCGCATGCACGGTCGGAAATGGCGGACGCGACTTACAAAAAAACGTTACATTGAACTTTTTTTGTGACGACGGCCCGCCAAAACACAACGGATCCAGTGCACGACGGATGCGACATGTGGCCATCCGTCGCGATCCGTCGGCAGTACAAGTCTATGGGCAAAAAACGCATCCTGCGAGCACATTTGCAGGATCTGTTTTTTTTTTGTCCAAAACGACGGATTGCGACGGGTGCCACACCACGCAAGTGTGAAAGTAGCCGAATACAAACCACAAGGGAATTTGGACAGTAAATCAGACACAAAAATATGAAGTTACAGAGATTAGTTCTAGAAGATCTTAAAGGGCCACTGTCACCCCCCTCCAGCCGTTATAAACTAAAAGAGCCACCTTGTGCAGCAGTAATGCTGCATTCTAACAAGGTGGCTCTTTTAGTTTTAGGTTCAAGTATACCCCAAATAAAGCGTTTTTATACTTAGCCACAATTCCTGTCTCTAGCCAGGGAGGCGGGTCCTCACTCCCCAGCTCTAACCGCTCCTCTGCCGTCACTCCAATCTTCCTGCGCTTTCGGTGCCGCCCCCTCAGCGCTGTGTACGTTTCAAAACCGGCACCTGCGCAGTGTACTGCTGGAGGGGGGTGACAGTGGCCCTTTAACTGTATACACTAGGAAAAAAAGTATCTCACAGCCCAACGCAGCACATGCATCACACAGCCATGCTTACGTTCTGCTAGCCTCCTCAGATCAGCTGTGAAGGATCCAGAAGAGCAAGGGGGAAAAAGACAGAAAGGGCATAAAAGAAAGGAAGACGCAAATCTAAGCTGCACATATAAGCAGTTACATCCCTGTATATATGGGCAGTATATTAGTTATATTCTTATACATAGGGACAGTATTATAGTAGCTATATTCTTGTACATAGGGGCAGTATTATAGTAGTTATATTCTTGTACATAGGGGCAGTATTATAGTAGTTATATTTTTGTACATAGAAGCAGTATTATAGTAGTTATATTCTTGTACATAGGAGGCAGTATTATAGTAGTTATATTCTTGTACATAGGGGCAGTATTACAGTAGCTATATTCTTGTACATAGGGGCAGTATTATAGTAGTTATATTCTTGTACATAGGGACAGTATTATAGCAGATATATTCTTATACATAGGGACAATATTATAGTAGATACATTCTTCTACATAGGGGCAGTATTATAATAGTTATATTCTTATACATAGGGGCAGTATTATAGTAGTTATATTCTTGTACATAGGAGCAGTATTATAGCAGTTATATTCTTGTACATAGGGACAGTATTATAGTAGTTATATTCTTGTAGATAGGGGGCAGTATAATAGTTATATTCTTGTACATAGAGGCAGTATTATAGTAGCTATATTCTTGTACATAGGAGCAGTATTATAGCAGTTATATTCTTGTACATAGGAGCAGTATTATAGCAGATATATATTCTTGTACATAGGGGACAGTAGTATCTACTATATAATTGTCTAAGGGTCACTTCCATCTGTCCTTCTGTCACGGATATTCATTGGTCGCGGCCTCTGTCTGTCATGGAATCCAAGTCTCTGATTGGTCGTGGCAAAACGCCCACGACCATTGCCACGACCAATCAGCGACTGCCACAGTCCGGCGGCATTATGGCCGCTCTTTCCTCCCCGCAGTCAGTTCCCTCCAGTCATCCAGTCAGCCCTCACACAGGGTTAAGGCCAGCATTACCGGAGCGCGGTGTAACGCACTCCGGTTACGCAGCTGTGTGACCAACTTTTTTTTTTTAAATTCGTTTATTAATTACAGGACAGATCATACACACATTTGCTTGTATACATCATTATCCATTAGTTAGTTACAGAAAATTACCATACATAGCCGTGTATAAAATATTATAAAAATAATAAACTGTGTATGTTAATCAGTAACATCTTATTTGAACCTTAACTACGTTAACTTCTAATAAAGCCTCCAAAACTAACATAACATAGTGCCTCTTGCAGGAGAGTTCTAAATAGACTCCGCCCTGTGAGTAAATAGTGTCCGCATAATCGTACACCGTATACTGAGTTATTTTGATCTAAACAGTATGGCCGGATGAGTTCCATCTTCCCCATATCTTCTCAAATTTGGCTGGACAACCCCTGTTTTGATATAGCGTCCGCTCATATGGAATAATTGAGTTCACTAAGTCAATCCATGCCCTAAGAGATGGACAGGAACCTCCCATCCAACGCATTGCTAACACCTTTCGTGCCATAAATAGCGATTCTCTCAGAAAGATTCCCGTGTGGTGATCCCATGTCTCTGCCTCCCATACCCCAAACAGGCATACCAGTGGCTCAAGTGGAACAGGGATCGACACCAAGGATGTCAATAGTACCGTTACCTCTTTCCAAAATTGAAAAACAACAGGACATTTCCAGATCATATGAATGAAATCTGCGTCACTGGAATGACACCTCAAGCAGTCTGATGAATGAAGATGGCCCATTTTAAATAGACGAGTCGGGGTCAAATAGGATTGATATATAATATACAGTTGGGTCATCCTATTATTGATTGATGGGGAGACCCTAGTCGGGGATTCCAAGATTTCATCCCATTCTTCTCCCAATGTATCTGGAAGTAGCCTCCCCCATTTTCCCTTAATTAAATCTAAGGTGGATTCTTCGCCTATGGATAACATATAGGTATATAAAGAGGAGATGAGTCCCTGAGGCCCTTGTGATTTGAGAATTCCTATTAATGGTAAAGTTGAAATAGTTCTACCTGCACCCGTATGCCGTACATATGATTGGAAAGCAGATCTTAATTGTAAATAACGGAAAAATTGAGATCTCGGTATATTGTGAGTATTTTGTAATTGTTCAAAAGAAACAAAAATTCCTTGGCTATGTATATCACTCACTGTGAGGACACCATACGATATCCAAAATTCAGTAGATGGATGGCCTAATAATCCCGGGAAATAGCTATTGTTCCACAATGGCATTTCGGCTGCTATATCAACAGATTTTGTAACTTTTTTAATTTGCCTCCATATCGAACGGGCCAATCGGAGCAAAGGAAGCAAACGAGGGACAGTAATTTTCTCCATTTCCAAAAAGCCCAGCGGGCAATCAATCTGAGCTGAATGTAATACATGGCTTTCAGAGTTGGGAAGAGACTCCCCGGGCATCCACTTATTTATCATTTTTGCCTGCCCAGCCAGGTAGTACAGATAGAAGTCCGGCAAGGCAGCCCCACCCCCCTGTTTGGGTCTCTGTAGAATGGATAATTTAAGTCTAGGCCTAGCTTTCCCCCATATGAAGGATGTGGTAAGGGAATTCAGGGTTGCAAAGAAAGATTTAGGTATTAAAACGGCACTATGTTGAAGACAATAGCTCAATTTTGGGAGTAATATCATTTTGATCAGGTTAATACGACCAGCCACAGATAGCGGGAGCTTGTCCCAGGTAGCAAATTTAGATTTAACCACGTCCAATAGTGGATATATATTGAGATGCAAATCTTGGTGACTGTATTGAGACATATGTATTCCAAGGTATTTAAAATTGGAGACAATGGGCAGCAGCGAGAGGGTTTCAAGGCATGGCATTGGGGTATGGGAGAGAGGCATCAAAGCAGATTTATCCCAATTTATATATAGACCAGAAAATGTACTAAATTTATCAATCATCGTTATTACTTTTGGCAATGTATCTTCTGTCTGGTCCATAAACACCACCATATCGTCTGCATAAAGACCAATAATGTCCACCCGGTCAGCAATATGTATCCCTTTAATGTCTACAGAGGACCTCATCCGTATTGCCAGGGCTTCTATAGCCAGGGCAAATAGAGCTGGGGAGAGAGGGCATCCCTGGCGAGTTCCCCTATGTAAGGAAAATGGTGCAGATACAGAACCGTTTACCACCATACGTGCCCCAGGTTTCGCATATAGTGTACCTATCCCTCTTAGAAATTTATTCCCAAACCCATATTTCCGTAAGCATGCAGTTAAAAAGGACCACTCAAGGGAGTCAAAAGCCTTAGCTGCATCCAACGAAGCTAATGCCCACTTATTGTCTGGCTCTAATGAACTATATTGAATGACCGATTGCACTCTTCTAATATTAATAGAGGTATTTTTCCCGGGCATAAAGCCAGTTTGATCTGGGTGTATGAGATCTAGTATGATCGCATTCAATCTAGTAGCCAGAATTTTAGTGAAAATTTTGTAGTCCACATTCACTAAAGAAATTGGTCTATATGATCCACAATCCAGAGGATCCTTCCCCTCCTTCCTAAGCACGACAATATTAGCATCATAAAACGATTCGGGTACCGATTCTCCCTCCCATATTCCCCTTAGTACCTTCAGCAATATAGGTGCTAATTTATCACGATATTTTCTATAAAATTCAATGGGAAATCCATCAGGTCCCGGGGCCTTCCCGGTGGCCATATCTGCTATAGCATGTTCTACCTCTTCCAGAGTAAATTCAGCCTCCATAAGAGCTCGTTGGGATGGACTCAGCGAGGGGAATGTTATATCCGATAGATAATCCAGGCATTCATCGACATCTAAACCACTCTTAGACTTATATAACGAAGTATAATAATCATAAAAGCCCTGAAGTATTCCATCAGTAGAGGACACCAATGAACCATCGGACACCCGGATCTGCAATATTGTGTTGGAGGTGCTATGCTGGCGCACCAAGAAGGCCAGGAGTGTGCTGGCTTGATTCCCTAGCTCAAAGTAGGACTGACGAGTAAAAAATAATTTGCGCTTTGACTTAGCATCTGTATGTTGGGTATACAATCTCTGGGAAGTAAGCCACTCAATTCTATTACTGCTGGACTGATTAGCTATATAAGTGGCCTCTGAGTCTTTTAATCTTTGCTCTATCTCCTCGTCCTCCCTCGCCGTCACTCTCTTAATATAGGAAATGGTAGAAGACAAGCATCCCCTCAAGTATGCCTTCAGGGTATCCCAGAATAGACCAAGGTTTTGGATTTCCGAATGTGTCAGCACAAAGCTATTCAACTGATCAACCGTCCTATCACTAGAGTCTATCAATTTTAACCAAAAGGGATTTAATTTCCAGGACCTATTGCTATTATCGGATTGCCCATATTTAAGTTTAAGAATGATCGGGCTATGATCTGAGATCCCCCGGTTACCATGTTCGATGCTATCCACCCATAGCGCCAAGCCACCCGACCCAAATATATAGTCTATTCGAGACAAAGACTGCCTAGTAGACGAGTGGCAGGTGTACCCCTTAACTTCTGGATGGTTTATTCTCCATAAATCTAGCCACCCACTCCCTTCCATAAATAGTGCTAATTGTGAGGGGTGCTGAGGCACAACTTCCCCTGAGTCCACATCGTCCAATCTCAATCTATCCATGGACTGATTCATTATTAAATTAAAGTCTCCCATACAAATAACATTGGCTTCCGGATATTTTAAGGAGAAGCCCAGAGCCATACGTAGGATTGACATGTTAGCGGGAGGGGGGTTATAGATACACAACAACACATACTCTCGTGAGTTAATAAATGCATGCACAAAGACGAAACGACCCTCCGGATCACGTCTCGCCTCTTTAGCCTCCCATCTGACCTCCTTGTGTATCAGCAGAGAGACCCCTCTTGAATAGCTAGTGTGGAATGCATGTAGGGACCACTGTACCCATGGCTTTTGTATACATCGAGCCGTGTCTCTTGTCAGATGTGTCTCTATCAGAGCTACGACTTGAGGGTGATATCTTTTAATCTGCGAAAACACCTTAATTTTCTTTCGAGGAGTTTTTATACCTCGTATGTTCCAGGTCATACATATAAGTTCAGCCCCCATATTTACTCTTAAAGGGAGCATTGATATATATCATTATCATTCGGGTGCAGTCTAACGGCACCGCACAGAGCAAAGAATTAGCATTAGAGGCAGCCATGCTTAATAAACATCCAAAACTAGTATATAAAACCAAACTAAACAAAACTTGAACAGTAGGGGAGCATATTTCCATACTCCCACAGTCAAATTGAATAGGGGATACCCTCACTAGACTCAGTGTCCGGTATTGTTGATATTTTCCGCATCCAGGCAGAAAGCTCTATCTATGTTGCCATTAATCAGGGAGCTCAGGTTAGGAGTCTTCCGCATTCGACCCCCCGCGAGACCGCAACCACTCAGTCGCCTCCGCTGGATCCGTGAAGAATAAGGAGGAGCCCTTATAAACGATGCGAAGCCGGGCCGGATAAAGCATGGAGTAAACGATGTTCTTATCTCTAAGTTGTTTCTTGATATCCATAAATCGTGCTCGCTGCTTTTGAAGTTCCATAGAAAAATCTGGAAAAATCGATATGGTAGCATTATCGAATTTGATGAGGCCCTTCTGCCGTGCTAAACGGAGGATGATATCTCTGTCTCTACAATTAAGGAGACGTGCCAGGAAAGGCCGCGGCGGGGCTCCAGGAGGAAGAGGCCTGGTCAGGACCCTATGGGCCCTTTCCACCGCGAATATCGAGGAGAATCCATCTCCCAGTGATGACTTGAGCCATTCCTCCAGAAACTGTTCAGGCTGCTGACCCTCCGACCGCTCCGGGAGACCTATAATTCGGATATTATTGCGGCGCAGTCTATTTTCCAAGTCGTCTGCCTTTTGCTTCCAGGCATTTACGGATCCGGCAGCTTTGGTCAGTTTAGCCTCCATAGGGGCGATAGTGTCTTCAATATGAGACACCCTCGTTTCAACCTCCGTGATGCGCCCTCTCATAGTTTGCATGTCATGACGCAGGCGTCCCACCTCAGTATGCACATCTTCTATTTTCTCCGTAAGAGCTGATCTAGTGAGGGAGATAGCCTGCATCAACTGCTCTGATGCCTGTTTAAGAGTCAGTTCATCCTCTCCTCCCTCCTCATTGCTGTCGGAGGGGCGTCCTTTACGTTGAGGCGGTGTAGGATTATTTCTAAGATTGCGCACATTATCATGAGGATCATCTTTGGCATATTTTTTTAATTTTTCAGCAGCCGATGCTCCTCTAGGGTGCTGCATGATGGATATTCACAAGGGGATTTCACAAAGCGACCCAAGGAGTAATTATGGACAAGCTGTATTCCGATTTTGAGACTTGTATTATGGAGCCCGAGGTTATAAGACAGGAGTCCACTGGGCAGGCAGTTTAGGGTATCCGGTATATAGAGATAGTCGCTGTAACACTCAAGCCGTGCAATTCCACAGTTATCATAAGGAGAGCAGCTGAAAAGGGGTTAATCCCTGTAATGTTATGGCGTTAGCAGGGAAAATGTCCACCCGACAGGGGGGCGCAGGTCCCACTTTCTCAGGGCACACACTGCACCACCCCTACTTCTTCAGGCGCACACTCACCGCCCAGCGCCGCTAATAAAATTAGAAGCGCACTTCCCTAACTGTCAGGGTGTGCGCTGATATGATGGCCGCTACCCCCGGCATGTACCGCCACTTGCATCAGTCCTCACGGCTTACCAGGAGTATCCACCGCCACCGCCTCCAAGATGAGGGGGACCTGGCTCCAGCAGAGAGCAGCACCGCGTTCTTTCCTGCTCCCTCTTGCAGGTCCCTCGTCGCGCCCACCAGTGCGGTCAGTCACCGCTGCCTCCGAGATGGCGGGAGGTCCAGCTCCGGCAATGAACAGCGCGGTGTCTTGTGCTCCCTAGCGCGCGCTCCCAAGATGGCCGCCGCTGCACATGGGGCTCTCCTGCCTGTTTTAGCTTCTGCAGCTCCCGGCTCCGCAAATCTCCACAGCGGTCTCCCAGAAGGTCCACCAGACTCTCCGGTGCATGGGGTCCCGATCCGGGCTAGTACCGCTCGGTCACGCACAATATTTATAGCAAAATCAGCTCAGGATGTATGGAGCTCTCCTAGGATGCCTCCTTCTTCTTCAGCTACATAGCCACGCCCCTGTGTGACCAACTTTTACTATTGATGCTGCGTATGCAGCATCAATAGTAAAACGATCTAATGTTAAAAATAATAATAATAAAAAAAAAGTTATTCTCACCCTCCGACGTGCGTCCTGTCCTCGGCAGTGCAAGCGGCAGGTTTCGGTTCCAAAGATGCTATGCGAGAAGGACCTTCCATGACGTCACGGTCATGTGACCGCGACGTCATCACAGGTCCTGCGCTCATACCAACCCTGGGACTGGAAGCTACCGCGTGCACTGCACACAGGCGACAAGACTACAAGGGGCCCTTGGAGGGTGAGTATATGTTTCTTTTTTAATTTTTTAACCAGTTACATACGTGGCTGGGCAATATACTACGTAGCTGGGCAATATACTACGTGTCTGTGCTGTATACTACGTGGCTCTGTGCAGTATACTACGTGGCTGTGCAATATACTACGTGGCTGTGCAATATACTACGTGGCTGGGCAATATACTACGTGGCTGGGCAATATACTACGTGGCTGGGCAATATACTACATAGTTACATAGTTATTAAGGTTGAAGGAAGACTTTAAGTTCATCTAGTTCAACCCATAGCCTATCCTAACATGCCCTAACATGTTGATCCAGAGGAAGGCAAAAAAAAACCATGTGGCAAAGAGTAAGCTCCACATTGGGGAAAAAAAATTCCTTCCCGACTCCACATACGGCAAGCAGACTAATTCTCTGGATCAACGCCCTATCAAGGAATCTAGTGTATATACCCTGTAACATTATACTTTTCCAGAAAGGTATCCAGTCCCCTCTTAAATTTAAGTAACGAATCACTCATTACAACATTATACGGCAGAGAGTTCCGCGTCTGTTATTATGCTTAAACCTTTTTTCCTCCAGACGTAGAGGATGCCCCCTTGTCCCTGTCTCAGGTCTATGATTAAAAAGATCATCAGAAAGTTCTTTGTACTGTCCCCTCATATATTTATACATTAAAATAAGATCACCCCTTAGTCTTCGTTTTTCCAAACTAAATAGCCCCAAGTGTAATAACCTATCTTGGTATTGCAGACCCCCCAGTCCTCTAATAACCTTGGTCGCTCTTCTCTGCACCCGCTCCAGTTCAGCTATGTCTTTCTTATACACCGGAGACCAGAACTGTGCACAGTATTCTAAGTGTGGTTGAACTAGTGACTTGTATAGAGGTAATATTATGTTCTCCTCATGAGCATCTATGCCTCTTTTAATGCATCCCATTATTTTATTTGCCTTTGTAGCAGCTTTCTGACACTGGCCACTAAATGTGAGTTTTTCATCCACCCATACACCCAGGTCTTTTTCATTGACGGTTTTGCCCAGAGTTTTAGAATTAAGCACATAGTTATACATCTTATTACTTCTACCCAAGTGCATGACCTTACATTTATCCCCATTAAAGCTCATTTGCCATTTATCAGCCCAAGCTTCTAGTTTACATAAATCATCCTGTAATATAAAATTGTCCTCCTCTGTATTGATTACCCTGCAGAGTTTAGGGTCATCTGCAAATATTGAAATTCCACTCTGTATGCCCTCTACAAGGTCATTAATAAATATGTTAAAAAGAGGGCCCAATACTGACACCTGTGGTACCCCACTGCTAACCGCTACCCAGTCCGAGTGTGCTCCATTAATAACCACCCTTTGTTTCCTATCCCTGAGCCAGCGCTTAACCTACTTACACATATTTT
Source organism: Ranitomeya imitator (assembly GCF_032444005.1). NCBI lineage: Eukaryota > Metazoa > Chordata > Amphibia > Anura > Dendrobatidae > Ranitomeya > Ranitomeya imitator. Next base: position 416,823,411 of record NC_091283.1, on the reverse strand, counting down.
CCCTATCCCCATTATTCTCATTTTATGTATCAACCTTTTGTGTGGCACCGTATCAAAAGATTTTGAAAAGTCCATATACACTACGTCCACTGGGTTCCCTTGGTCCAGTCCGGAACTTACCTCTTCATAGAAGCTGATCAGATTAGTCTGACATGAACGGTCCCTAGTAAACCCGTGCTGATACTGGGTCATGAGATTCCTCTTCAGATACTCCAGCATAGCATCCCTTAGAATGCCCTCCAGGATTTTACCCACAGTAGAGGTTAAGCTTACTGGCCTATAATTACAGAGTTCAGTTTTTGTCCCCTTTTTGAATATTGGCACCACATTTGCTATACGCCAGTCCTGTGGTACAGACCCTGTTATTATGGACTCTTTAAAGATTAAAAATAATGGTCTATCAATGACTGTACTTAGTTTCTGCAGTACTCGGGGGTGAATCCCATCCGGGCCTGGAGATTTGTCAATTTTAGTGATTTTTAGATGCCGCCGCACTTCCTGCTGGGTTAAGCAGGTGACATTTAATGGGGAATTTTTATCACTAGTCATTTTGTCTGCCATGGGATTTTCTTTGGTAAATACAGATGAAAAAAAGTAATTTAATATATTGGCTTTTTCCTCATCCTCATCCACCATTTCACCCAGACTATTTTAAAGGGGGCCAACACTATCATTTTTTAGTTTCTTACTATTTACGTAGTTAAAGAATATTTTAGGATTATTTTTACTCTCTCTGGCAATGAGTCTCTCTGTCTCAATCTTTGCTGCCTTGATTTGCTTTTTACAGAATTTATTTAATTTTTTGTATTTATTTAATGCCTCCTCACTACGTACTTCCTTTAATTCTCTAAATGCTTTCTTTTTGTCACTTATTGCGCCCCTTACAGCTCTATTTAGCCATACTGGTTTCCTCCTATTTCTAGTATGTTTATTCCCATATGGTATATACTGTGCACAGGTCCTATCCAGGATGCTAATAAACGTCTCCCATTTTCTTTGTGTATTTTTGTGTCTCAGGATATCGTCCCAGTTAATTGCACCAAGATCCTCTCTCATCCGTTGGAAATTTGCCCTCCTGAAGTTTAGTGTCCGTGTAACCCCTCTACTACACATCTTATTAAAGGATACATGAAAACTTATTATTTTGTGATCACTATTCCCCAAGTGACCCCCAACCCTTATATTTGATATGCGGTCTGGCCTGTTGGTTAATATTAGGTATAGCAGTGCCCCCCTTCTTGTTGGGTCCTGAACCAGTTGTAAAAGGTAATTGTCTCTCATAGTTGTCAAAAACCGATTACCTTTGCTGGAACTGCAGGTTTCTGTTCCCCAATCTATTTCAGGGTAGTTGAAGTCCCCCATAATAATGACTTATCCTTGAGTCGCAGCTTCATCTATTTGCTTTACGAGGATATTCTCCATTGCTTCCATTATTTTTGGAGATTTATAACAAACCCCTATCAGTAATTTATTATTTTTTCCCCCTCCCCTTATGTCCACCCACAGGGACTCTACATTTTCATTATATTCACCTATATTATCACGCAGGATGGGTTTTAAGGATGATTTTACATACAGACACACCCCTCCCCCTCGCTTATCTGTACGGTCATTTCTAAAAAGGCTATAGCCCTGCAAGTTAACAGCCCAGTCATGGCTCTCATCCAGCCACGTTTCAGATATCCCCACCATGTCATAATTATGCTCCAACAACATTAATTCTAATTCGTCCATTTTGTTGGCGAGGCTTCTAGCGTTAGTATACATGCACTTGATGTTCCTCTCTGTACCTCTATTCTTTCTTAAATTATTAACTTTTCTAACCCCTCCCCCCATGCCACCGCCACCCCCAACTTCCTTATTTGTGCCACTACGTGGCTGGGCAATATACTACGTGACTGGGCAATATACTACGTGGACATGCATATTCTAGAATACCCGATGCGTTAGAATCGGGCCACCATCTAGTAGCAGTTATATTCTTGTACATAGGGACAGTATTATAGCAGTTATATTCTTGTACATAGGGCAGTATTATTATAGTTATAATATTCAGTTGTCTAGAAGAGCGGAGTACCAGTTACTTAGGTAGCGGCAATAATTGTCATATTGGTTGCCAGCAACTTTGCCTTTTTACTAATTTGACAGAAAAGTAAAACTCAGAGTAAAAGAATGAACTTGACTTTGGAGTGCCATCACCGTGGCCGGACCAGAACGGTGTGACCAGGAGTCATGCTCGGCAATGCGGAAACCTTCTCACAGGGCTGAATGTTTCATGGCAGGGTAGACGTAGAGAAAAGCACCAACCTTCTTGATTTTCAACAGCCTTCATGTCGACATTTCTCACATCACGCTGCTCCGGTCCGGTGTCGCCAGGTGGCTGCTCTTTCTTCTCATCTGGAAAGGCAGTGAAAAGGTCACAATCAGAGCAGCCGACTCTTCTCCATGCGCATCTAATCTTGTTAAAGGGAGCAGAATGTGCAGGGAGGGAGGAAAACACGCAGACAGTCATGAGCTAGCGCTCCCCCTACTGAAGAAAAGGGGCAAATGCATTTCCATTTAACCTCTTGTCTGCAGCGGCAAATTTTCTTTTTTTGCGCTTTTATTTTCTACTCTCCTTCTAATATTCTTAACTTTTTCTCTTTATGCTTGGAGGTGTCAATCTACCATACAATGTACTGAAAAACAGGAAGAATTTTAAAGAAAAAAAAATTTGGTGGAATTGCATATTTTATTTACATTTTTTTATTTTTTTTTTGGGGGGGGGCGCGATTTTACTGTTTTTTTGTGTGCAGTAAAAATTAACTGGCAATTTAATTTTTCAGATCAGTACATTTAAGCAATAGAAAAACTATAACTTTGGTTATTGTACAAGTTTGTGAAAAAAAAAACCATATCCCTGAAATTTATGAGGAAAATAAATTTTGTTTGTGTCGCTATTTTTTGACACCACAAACACTTGTGTTTGACTTGTGTTTTGACTGATTTATTCGTATCATTTTGGGGTAGATACAAAATGATCACTTCTTAATACATTTTTTTTTCAGTCGTGTACTTTTCAAGGTGGACAACAGCACTTCTGCTTACCTTCTCTGAGCTGCTTCTCGAGGACTCTCTCGGCCAAGGCAAGATCGATTTTTGGAGGCTCTCCTGCTACAATTTCTACGTTCTTGAAATCATCAGCATTGTCTGCTTTCTTGTCTGGCTGCTGTTCTTTGTCTGCTGGCTGGACACCCAGATCTTCTTTTACCGGGTCCTTCTCTGGCTCCTTGTTAGGTAAGCCCTCCTGCTGTGGGGGTTGCTGGGGAGCTGCGGCGTGGTCCTTCTCCACCATTTCTACTGGAGGTTGCTCTTTTAGTTCAGGATTACCTTCTTTATTTTCAGTCTGTTTTCCATCCTTTGGAGCAACAGCGACCTCATTGTCTGGCAGGTTCTTCTGCTGGGACTCCTCCTTGTCCTTCTGTTCATCTACCTGGACTTCATCCCGTGGGACAGGAGGTTCATGTCTATGAGCTTCACCGACCGGGACAGCAATGCCCGCTAACCGGAAGAAGATGATGAGAGAATGATCAGGGTGACACCACTCAAAGTTTACCGACTGTGTCCATACCTGGTCACACACCAGCTAGACACATTTAAAAGGGAAATAGTTACTCTCGATTTATACATTTTCATGAGTATAATAGGGCCATAAAGATTCATAGAAAGATGCCCTGGAATAATTTCATAGTGAACACAAGCAATTACTACTAAAAACAGACATGTCAGGAGAGCGGAGAAGTCTTCTTGAATGAATGGTACCTTGGTCAGGTCTGTCCAGTTGTACTTCTTGCTGTTTCCTCTTTCCTTCCTCCTTTTGTGGAACATCAATAGGCCCCTTAATCTGAGGTTGCTCCACCTCTACCTGCTTTGGAGGGAGTTTAGGTTTGTCCCGGTCATCTTCTGGCTCTTCCACAATTGGTTTCGGGACTGCAGAAAGGAGAAAGGGACATTTTTGAGATTCCAACTGTGAAGGCAGCAGAATAGTGAATGCAGCTCTGGAGTATAATACAGGATGTACAGGTGCATCTCACAAAATTACAAAATCATCAAAAAGTTAATTTATTTCAGTTCTTCAAAACAAAAAGGGAAACTCAATATATAGAGTCATTACAGAGTGATCCATTTCAAGTGCTTATTTATGTTAATGTTGATGATTATGGCTTACAGCCAATGAAAACCCAAAAGTCATTTTCTCAATAAATTAGAATACTTTATAACACCAGCTTAAAAAAATTATTTTAACCCCTTCCCGACCCATGACGCCACGTAGGCGTCATGAAAGTCGGTGCCAATCCGACCCATGACGCCTATGTGGCGTCATGGAAAGATCGCGTCCCTGCAGATCGGGTGAAAGGGTTAACTCCCATTTCACCCGATCTGCAGGGACAGGGGGAGTGGTAGTTTAGCCCAGGGGGGGTGGCTTCACCCCCTCGTGGCTACGATCGCTCTGATTGGCTGTTGAAAGTGAAACTGCCAATCAGAGCGATTAGTAATATTTCACCTATTATAACTGGTGAAATATTACAATCCAGCCATGGCCGATGCTGAAATATCATCGGCCATGGCTGGAAATACTAATGTGCCCCCACCCCACCGATCGCCCCCCCCAACCCCCCGATCTGGCCGGTACACTGCTCCGGCTCCCCTCCGTCCAGTGCTCCGCTCCCCCCCGTGCTCCAATCACCCCCCCGTGCTCCAATCACCCCCCCTGCACTCCGATCCACCCCCCCCCCCCGGTGCTCCGTTCCACCCCCCCGTGCTCCATTCCAGCCCCCCCGTGCTCCTTTCCACGCCCCCCGTGCTCCGTTCCACCCCTCCCGCACTCCGATTACCCCCCCCCCGTGCTCCGATCCCCCCCCCCCGTGGTCCCCCCCCCCACCCCATCATACTTACCGATCCAGCCGGGGTCCCGTCCGTCTTCTCCCTGGGCGCCGCCATCTTCCAAAATGGCGGGCGCATGCGCAGTGCGCCCGCCGAATCTGCCGGCCGGCAGATTCGTTCCAAAGTGCATTTTGATCACTGAGATATAATCTATCTCAGTGATCAAAATAAAAAAAATAATAAATGACCCCCCCCCCTTTGTCACCCCCATAGGTAGGGACAATAAAAAAATAAAGACATTTTTTTTTTCCACTAATGTTAGAGTAGGGTTAGGGTTAGGGGTAGGGTTACGGGTAGGGTTAGAGGTAGGGTTAGGGTTAGGGGTAGGGTTAGGGTTAGGGGTAGGGTTAGGGGTAGGGCTAGGGTTTCGGTATGTGCACACGTATTCTGGTCCTCTGCGGATTTTTCCGCTGCGGATTTGATAAATCTGCAGTGCTAAACCGCTGCGGATTTATGGCGGATTTACCGCGTTTTTTTCTGCGCATTTCACTGCGGTTTTACAACTGCGATTTTCTATTGGAGCAGTTGTAAAACCGCTGCGGAATCCGCAGAAAGAAGTGACATGCTGCGGAATGTAAACCGCTGCGTTTCCGTGCAGTTTTTCCGCAGCATGTGTACAGCGATTTTTGTTTCCCGTAGGTTTACATTGAACTGTAAACTCATGGGAAACTGCTGCGGATCTGCAGCGTTTTCTGCAGCGTGTGCACATACCTTTAGAATTAGGCTATGTGCACACGGTGCGGATTTGGCTGCGGATTGGCCACTGCGGATTCGCAGCAGTGTTCCATCAGGTTTACAGTACCATGTAAACATATGAAAAACCAAATCCGCTGTGTCCATGGTGCGGAAAATACCGCGCGGAAACGCTGCGTTGTATTTTCCGCAGCATGTCAATTCTTTGTGCGGATTCCGCAGCGTTTTACACCTGTTCCTCAATAGGAATCCGCAGGTGAAATCCGCACAAAAAACACTGGAAATCCGCGGAAAATCCGCAGGTAAAACGCAGTGCCTTTTACCCGCGGATTTTTCAAAAATGGTGCGGAAATATCTCACACGAATCCGCAACGTGGGCACATAGCCTTAGGGTTAGGGTTGGAATTAGGGTTGTGGTTAGGGTTGTGATTAGGGTTATGGCTACAGTTGGGATTAGGGTTAGGGGTGTGGGGGGGTTAGTGTTGGAGTTAGAATTGAGGGGTTACCACTGTTTAGGCACATCAGGGGTCTCCAAACGCAACATGGCGCCACCATTGATTCCAGCCAATCTCGTATTCAAAAAGTCAAATGGTGCTCCCTCACTTCCGAGCCCTGACGTGTGCCCAAACAGTGGTTTACCCCCACATATGGGGTATCAGTGTACTCAGGACAAACTGCGCAACAATTACTGGGGTCCAATTTCTCCTGTTACCCTTGTGAATCTAAAAAAATGCTTGCTAAAACATAATTTTTGAGGAAAGAAAAATGATTTTTTATTTTCACGGCTCTGCGTTGTAAACGTCTGTGAAGCACTTGGGGGTTCAAAGTGCTCACCACATATCTAGATAAGTTCCTTGGGGGGGTCTAGTTTCTAAAATGGGGTCACTTGTGGGGGTTTCTACTGTTTAGGCACACCAGGGGCTCTGCAAACGCAACGTGACACCCGCAGACCATTCCATCAAAGTCTGCATTTCAAAAGTCACTACTTCCCTTCTGAGCCCCGACGTGTGCCCAAACAGTGGTTTACCCCCACTCATGGGGTATCAGCGTACTCAGGAGAAACTGGACAACAACTTTTTGGGGCGAAAAGAATTTTTTTGTGAAAAAAAAAGTACTTTTTCATTTTTACAGATCAATTTGTGAAGCACCTGAGGGTTTAAAGTGCTCACTAGGCATCTAAATAAGTTCCATGGGGGGTCTAGTTTCCAAAATGGGGTCACTTGTGGGGGAGCGCCAATGTTTAGGCACACAGGAGCTATCCAAACGCGACATGGTGTCCGCTAACGATGGAAATAATTTTTCATTCAAAAAGTCAAATGGCGCTCCTTCCCTTCCGAGCCTTACCATGTGCCCAAACAGTGGTTTACCCCCACATGTGAGGTATTGGTGTACTCAGGAGAAATTGCCCAACACATTTTAGGATCCATTTTATCCTGTTGCCCATGTCAAAATGAAAAAATTGAGGCTAAAAGAATTTTTTTGTGAAAAAAAAGTACTTTTTCATTTTTACGGATCAATTTGTGAAGCACCTGGGGGTTCAAAGTGCTCACTATGCATCTAGATAAGTTCCTTGGGGGGTCTAGTTTCCAAAATGGGGTCACTTGTGGGGGAGCTCCAATTTTTAGGCACACGGGGGCTCTCCAAACATGACATGGTGTCCGCTAAAGAGTGGAGCCAATTTTTGATTCAAAAAGTCAAATGGCGCTCCTTCCCTTCCAAGCCCTGCCGTGCGCCCAAACAGTGGTTTACCCCCACATATGAGGTATCAGCGTACTCAGGACAAATTGGACAACAACTTTCGTGGTTCAGTTTCTCCTTTTACCATTGGGAAAATAAAAAAATTGTTGCTAAAAGATCATTTTTGTGACTAAAAAGTTAAATGTTCATTTTTTCCTTCCATGTTGCTTCTGCTGCTGTGAAGCACCTGAAGGGTTAATAAACTTCTTGAATGTGGTTTTGAGTACCTTGAGGGGTGCAGTTTTTAGAATGGTGTCACTTTTGGGTATTTTCAGCCATATAGACCCCTCAAACTGACTTCAAATGTGAGGTGGTCCCTAAAAAAAAATGGTTTTGTAAATTTCGTTGTAAAAATGACAAATCACTGGTGAAATTTTAACCCTTATAACTTCCTAACAAAAAAAAATTTTGTTTCCAAAATTGTGCTGATGTAAAGTAAACGTGGGAAATGTTATTTATTAACTATTTTGTGTCACATATCTCTCTGGTTTAACAGAATAAAAATTAAAAATGTGAAAATTGCGAAATTTTCAAAATTTTCGCCAAATTTCCGTTTTTATCACAAATAAACGCAGAATTTATTGACCTAAATTTACCACTAACATGAAGCCCAATATGTCACGAAAAAACAATCTCAGAACCGCTAGGATCCGTTGAAGCGTTCCTGAGTTATTACCTCATAAAGGGACACTGGTAAGAATTGCAAAAAACGGCAAGGTCTTTAAGGTCAAAATAGGCTGGGTCATGAAGGGGTTAAAATCCGAAATGTTGGCCTACTGAAATGTATATTCAGTAAATGCACTCAATACTTGGTCAGGGCTCCTTTTGCATCAATTACTGCATCAATGCGGTGTGGCATGGAGGCAATTAGTCTGTGGCACTGCTGAGGTGTTATGGAAGCCCAGGTTGCTTTGATAGCAGCCTTCAGCTTGTCTGCATTGATGGGTATGGTGTCTCATCTTCCTCATTACAATACCCCATAGATTCTTTATGGGGTTACGGTCTGGTGAGTTTGCTGGCCAATCAAGCACAGTGATACTGTTGTTTTTAAATCAGGTATTGCTACTTTTGGCAGTGTGGACAGGTTCCAAGTCCAGCTGGAGAATGACATTTCCATCTCCTAAAAGCTTGTCGACAGAGGAAAGCATGAAGTACTCTAAAATTTCCTGGTAGACGGCTGCGCTGAAACACAGTGGACCTACACCAGCAGATGACATGGCTCCCCAAACCATCACTGATTGTGGAAACATCACAATACTGTAGACCTCAAGCAGCTTGGATCGTCTGTCTCTCCACTCTTCCTCCAGACTCTGGGACCTTGATTTCCAAGGTCTAGTGTGAAGTATCCGCAACCAATGATGGTTTGGGGAGCCATGTCCTCTGTTGGTGTAGGTCCACGGTGTTTTATCAAGACCAAAGTCAGCACTTGAAATAGATCACTCTGTAATGAATCTATATATGAAGTTTTGTTTTTGCATTGAAGAACTGAAATAAATTAACTTTTTGATGATATTCTAATTTCTCCTTCGCCTCATTGGGGGACAAAGGACCATGAGTGTTATGCTGCCTGCCACTAGGAGGACACTAAGAAAACTTGAACAAAATTAGCTCCTCCTCTGCAGTATACACCCTCATGCTGGCTGTAATCGAACCAGTTCTTGCTTAGTGTCCGTAGGAGGCACTTGGGTCTGGGATTCAGACCCCAACTTTATTATTTTACTTTTTAAAATTTTTAATATTTTTACGTTTTTTTCCTTTACGAAACGAAGGGGCGACGGACCTCTTCAGGGGTCTGATCTCCCCAAATCATCAACAGACAGGAACGCGGAGTGTTGGCGTCGCCTCCCCGTACCCCCTCCTGCACCGTTTCTTTGCCATGCCTGGGCTCGCTTTAGGGGCGACTGTTCCCTCAAGGTCCCAATCTCCCTACACCACCAACTGACGGGAACACGGAGTGTCGCCTCCATGTACCCCCTTCCGGAGCCAGGCTACAGCCGGACAATAGCCCTGACGAAGGTCCTGGTCCCTAGGGGGAGGGTGTCCCGATGTCCGTGCTCCCCTGTCATCGCACCCCGGCCAGCGCCGAAAATGTAGTCCCCGGCTTCTGGCCGGACTAGGCTGCAGCTCTCTCCTTCCTCTGCTCACCCGGGGCGGCTCCGCACACGGCCCAAAATTGAGTCCCCAGCTTCTGCTAGGACTAGACCCGACTCTGCCCTTAATTCCGCACACAGGGGCGGTCCCCTCTGTGTTTCAGGCACTTCTCATAACAAACGAGAAGCGCCACTGTGATCTCGGCGGCCATCTTGGACACACACATGTGGGGCTGTGTTTTTTCCAATGCGGTGTCTGGCACAGGAGAGCAGGCAGGAACATCAATAAAGAGCATGGACAAGGGACATCTTCCTTGGGGGCACAAGACACAAGACCTGGGTAAGCCACAAAACGGAGCTTAACCCTTTCTCTGCAGTACACTTCCCTGAGTAGAGTATCAAGGGTACACTATGTCACAGCCTAAAGCAAAGAAGGCTAACAAAACACACACATTGTTTTTTGCCTGATGTACCACTTGAAATTCTTCATTACCCCAGGGCCATAATACTCCTTTCCTGCGCAGTCTGTGACCCGGTATGCATCCAGGAGCCCTCCACTAATGCCGACCCTAGTGGACCTAATCCCCCTGAGTGGGCTAGGTCTCTGGCACAATCTATGTCTTCTCTGGTCAAAGCAATAGTCTCTCTCCGGGACCCCTCCTCAGGTCAGGGAGCCCTTTCACCTGGTACAGAAAGCTCCCCTTCTGTACGGGAACCGTCAGCCAGCAGAGATCGTTCCCTAGCAAGATCCGCATAAGATTCTAGTAAGTGGACCCATACCACGTCCCCCACGAACTCTCATGCTTTAGGGTCCGTGACTCCCATTTCTTGCTCCCCTTCAGAAGGAGTTCACAGCGAACATAACTCAGAATACGAGTCGGACGTCTCCATAGACCCGGACTCGCAGGAGTATCAGGAGATGGTAGATACCCTCATCAAGGCAGTCAACAAGACTCTTAGGGTGGAGGAAGACTCTTCCGCTATAACAGATCACGCGGTGTCCTGCAAAAGCGCTAAGGGTATGTGCACACGTTGCGGATTCTCTGCGGAGCTGCAGAAACGCTGCAGATCCGCAATTGATTTACAGTACAATGTAAATCAATGAGAAAAAGAAATGCTGTGCAGTTTGCGGAAAATCCGCTGCGGAAACGCTGCGGTTTAAAAGAAGTAGCATGTCACTTTTTTGTGAATCTGCAGCGTTTTTGTACCCAATCCATTATAGAAAACCGCAGGGGTAAAAAACGCAGCAAATCCGCAAGAAAACCACAGCAAAAATGCACAAAAAAACGCGACAAATCTGCAGGTGTGTTTTCTACCAGGAGAGGCAGAATCCACACCAGAAATTAATCTGCAACGTGTGCACATAGCCTAAACATCCCCATAGGGTGTTTGTCAATCACCCCGAGTTTATGGACATTGTTTAGAGACATAGGAATCGGCCGGACAAACGTTTCACTGGGCAGAAGACCCTTGAAACAAGATATTCCTTTGCTCCTGATCTAAGGAAGAGCTGGATAGAGTCCCTGTCAGTAGATCCTCCCATATCGAGTCTCTCATCAAAAACTCTTATCCCTATCTGACGGCTCATCGATTAAAAATCCCACGGACCGTCAGATTGAAAATCTTGCTCGGTCATTCTTTGAAGCCTCCGGCTCTCTACTTTTCCATCCTTTGATGCGACAAGGGTGGCTAAAGCTATGACCGCTTGGGCAGAGGACCTTTCTAAATTCATTCAACAAAGTAACCTCCCTCCTGAGGCAGAGAGTCTAGCTAATCAAATTTCCCAGACTGGCGATTATGTGGTACACGCTTCACTAGACGCAGCCAATTGCACTGCGTTGGCAGCCGCAAATGCCATCACCATCAGGAAGGCATTATAGCTCAGAGAGTGGCGCGCGGATTCCGCTTTAAAAAGTCCCTAACCTCTCTGCCTTACCAGGGCGGTCACCTATTTGGAGAGAAACTAGATCAACTTATCTCCGATGCTACTGGAGGGTAAAGCAAATTCCTTCCCCAGCAAAAGCCCAGACGACCTTTTCGGAGTCAACTGCAGACCCGGTTCTGGACTTTTCACGGCAACACGAGCTGGCACTCTATGTCCGCTTCTTCCGGCTTGGGGCGTCCTCTGCGTAAAGACAGGGGCTCCCAGGTCTCATATAGACCCAATCCCTCATGTAAAAGCAGGCCAAAATCTTGATCAAAGAGATCCAGATCCCACAGATTCTCTTCGCAATGACTCCTTCCGGTATCCGGCGGACACCAGCAAAGTAGGCGGCCGTCTGCTTTTGTTCTGTCAGCCTGGCTGTCGGTCGTTCAGGACAGGTTGGTCAGGGACCTGGTGTTTTCCGGTACAAGAGAGTTCTCTTCTTCCTCGCCCACACGTTTTTTCCAGCCTTGTTCACCCAAAAGAGGATCACGGGTGACCGCTTTCTTCCAAGCCATAGACGCAGTCTGCAAAAACAGAGTCATCATTCCGGTGCCCCAAGACGAAAGGTTCAAAGGGTTTTACTCGAACCTGTTCGTGGTTCGAAAAAAGGACGGAACAGTGCGCCCCATACTGGATCTAAAACTGTTAAACAAATTTATCAGAGTTTGTCACTTCCGAATGGAATCCCTCCGTTCAGTCATCACCTCAATGCAGAAGGGGGAGTTTCTCGCATCCATAGACATCCAGGATGCTTATCTCCATATCCTGATTTTTCCACCTCACCAACGATTCCTACGTTTCGTGATTCATGACGAACACTTCCAGGTCACGGCTTTGCCCTTCGGCCTCACCACCGCCCCCAGGGTGTTCACCAAGGTCATGGCGGCAGTCATGTCCATTCTTCATTCTCGGGGCATGGTTGTGCTACCATATCTAGATGACCTATTAATCAAAGGCCCATCATTTCAGGCTAGCGCAGACTGCGTAAGCATGACGATGGATACTCTTTCTCGCGTGGGTGGGATGATCAACTTAAGGTACCGTCACATAAGTGACGCTGCAGCGATATAGACAAGGATGCCAATTGCTGCAGCGTCGCTGTTTAGTCGTTGTGTGGTCGCTGGAGAGCTGTCACACAGACAGCTCTCCAGCGACCAACGATGCCGAAGTCCCCGGGTAACCAGGGTAAACATCGGGTTACTAAGCGCAGGGCCGCGCTTAGTAACCCGATGTTTGCCCTGGTTATAAGTGAACACATCGCTGGATCGGCGTCACACACGCCAATTCAGCGATGTCAGCGGGTGATCCAGCGACGAAATAAAGTTCTGGCCTTCTAGCTCCGACCAGCGATGTCACAGCGGGATCCTGATCGCTGCTGCGTGTCAAACACAACGATATCGCTATCCAGGACGCTGCAACGTCACGGATCGCTATCGTTATCGTTCTAAAGCTGCTCAGTGTGAAGGTACCCTTAGATAAATAGTCGCCGGTACCAGCTCAGCAGATACCCTTCTTAGGCATGATTCTCGACACTTTCCGGGGGTTGGTGATCCTTCCTCCAGAAAAAGTCATGGCGCTACAACAAGGAGCCCGAATGCTCTCCCGATCTGTCCCTCACTCCATTCGGTTCGGGATGACAGTGCTAGGCAATGGAGGCAGTTCCATTCGCTCAGCTACACCTCCATCCCCTGCAACATGCGCTTCTGACAGCCTGGGACAGGACCCCGTTCCCTCTGGACCGTCGGGACCGGCTGTCTCAGCAGGTCGACAGACCCTCAGATGGTGGACGGTGAGATCTTCTTTGAATCAGGGAAAATCCTTTCTCCCAGTACGTTGGCTGGTGACCACAGACGCCAGTCTCCTAGGTTGGGGAGCGGTCTTCCATCATCACACGGCCCAGGGACTCTGGTCCGCTCTGGAATCGCGTCTCTCGATCAATCTCTTGGAAATACGAGCAATGAGGTTGGCCCTTCGGCGGTTTCATCATCTTCTGGCAGGTCGTCCCATCCGGATTCAATCGGACAACGCCACAGCTGTGGCATACATCAACCGTCAGGGGTCACCCACAGCAAGCTTGCGATGTTCGAAGTAAGTCACATTCTCAGAGTAGAAAATTGGGCGGCAGATTTTCTCAGCCATCAGGGTTTCGCCTCGGGAGAATGGTCTCTTCATCCGCAAGTTTTTCAGTAGATTTGCCATCGCTAGGGGACACCGGATGTCGATCTGATGGCCTCAAGGCTAAATGCACAGGTTCCACAGTTCATAGCCCACTCTCGCGATCCGGTAGTCATCGGGGTGGATGCACTGGTTCTCCCGTGGCATCAGTTTCGCCTTCCCTTGCTCCCATTACTTCCAAGGGTCATCAGGAAGATCAGAGCGGAGGGGATCCCAGTGATTCTGGTCACGCCAGATTGGCCCCGGCAAGCGTGGCACACGGAACTGGTACAACTAGTCGTCCCGACCTGCTTTCCCAGGGCCCAATTTACCACCAGAACTCAGGGGCTCTGTCTTTAACGGCTTGGCCGTTGAATCCTGGGTTCTAGCCCAAGCTGTTTTTATCCCAACAGGTGGCTTCCACCATGATTAGCGCTCGGAAGCCCGCGTCAAATCGCATTTATCATCGCATTTGGAAGACTTTTTTCTCATGGTGCAAGGACCTTGGATGTGCCCCCTCGTGTTTTCAATCCCTTCCATTTTGGAATTTCTCCAGACTGGTCTCGAGTCAGGTCTAGCACTTTGTTCTTTGAAATGCCAGATTTCTGCCTTATCCATCCAATTCCAACGCAGGATAGCAACCAGATTGCAGGTGAATACCTTCATTCAGGGGGTGGCCCACATGGTACCTCCCTATAAAATGCCTTTGAATTCATTTGATCTTAATTTGGTCCTAGATGTTCTTCAGGAGGCTCCTTTCGAACCACTGCAGGATGCATCGCTAACCTTGCTTTCTTGGAAGGTAGCTTTTCTGGTGGCGGTAACATCGATCAGACGGGTCTTGGAGTTAGCGGCTCTATCCTGGCGAACAGAGTTCCTCATTTTCCACCAAGACAAGGTAGTCTTGAGGACGTCTCCATCCTTCCTAAGGTCATCTCTTTCTTCCACCTAAACAAGGACATTGTCTTGCCTTGGTTTTGTCCAGCACCTGTCCATCGTATTGAGAGGGCTCTTCACACTCGATGTGGCGAGAGATCTTAGAAGGTAAGTCTCACGGATGGCGGCTTTAAGCAAGTCAGATGCCCCGTTTGTGCTTCCATAGGGGCTCAGGAAAGGTCTACCCGCTTCTAAGGCTACAATAGCCAGGTGGATTCGCTCGGCGATTCAAGAGTCTAACCGAGTCAGAGGCAAGCCTATCCCAGCGGGGATTAAGGCACACTCCACTCGGTCAGTGGGTGCTTCTTGGGCCACTCGGCATGTATTATAAGTTACCGTATATACCTTCTTCTCTATAGTGCCCCCACCTGCAGAACCACTCCTTTATTGAGTGCGTCTTGATAATTGCCAATAATTTCCATCTGTTGTCTACTCCATTAGCACAACAGCACGTGAAATTGATTGTCAAACAGTGTTGCTTCCTAAGTGGACAGTTTGATTTCACAGATAGTTTGATTTACTTGGAGTTATATTCTGTTGTTTTAGTGTTCCATTTTTTTTGAGCAGTGTATTAACTATTCACCACCCTGAGATAAACTATCAGGGGTTGGGGGGTAAACAGGACACCAGTGATTTTTCCTTAGGATTATTAGAGGATATCCAGGTAGCCATTCTGACCTCCGTTTCCTCACTGCATTCTGCACAATGTCAGGAAGCAGCTGGAAAGCCCTGATCATAAACACTGATCTGAAAGCAGAAGAATCCCCAGAGCTCCTTACATCAATGCCGTGTCCTTGTGTCCTGCTCTAGTCGCACACGAACCACGGTATAGATCAGATATTTTGAGACCTGCGGAAACAAACATTGAAACGATGTCCCATTCCCATGGCGATCGTCTGACAACTATGACAACCCGACATAAACAGGCAATGTGTGCAAGACAAACATGTACAATGCGGTGTGCATGATCGCATAATAAAGCCTGTTGGATTTTGAGGATTCCCTTGTAGTTTAAAGCGGCTGAAGGCTTTTGCATACAAAAGGATATTACCAACTCCTTGCACCCCATCCCATGTGGTTTATAGAAGAACAGCACCATACATACAGCTGTGGTATATGGTATATGAAACGCTATCATGTAGCCTAGGCCACTAGGGAATAAAATACGAACCCTAAACCACCAACGAATATGAACCCCAACAATATTCCTTAGAACACTTTGGAATAAAATATGAACCCCACCATGTACCCTACATCACCAGGGAGTAAAATACAAATACCAATCATATATCTCAAGGTCATTGCAGAATAAAATATCAACTCCCACCATTTACCCTAGACCACCAGGGACTAAAAACATGAACTCTCGGCAGTTTTCCCTAGACCTAGAAGTGTGTTGTGAGCTCGTGCAGCACCCCAGACCCCGTGCAGTGACTTGTGAGCTTACGTAGCAATCCAGACCCTGTGCAGTGTCTTGTGAGCTCGCGCAGCACCCCGGACCCTGTGCAGTGTTTTGTGAGCTCACGTACGTAGTAACCCAGACCCCATACAGTGTCTTGTGAGCTCGCACAGCACCCCAAACTCGTGCAGTGTTTTGTGAGCTCGCACAGCACCCCGGACGCATACACTGTCTAGTGAGTTCATATAGCAACCCAGACCCGTGCAGTGTCTTGTGAGCTCGCACAGCACGCCGGACCCGTGCAGTGTCTTGTGAGCTCGCACAGCACCCCGGACCCGTGCAGTGTCTTGTCAGCTCGCACAGCACCCCAAACTCGTGCAGTATCTTGTGAGCTCGCACAGCACCCCGGACGCATACAGTGTCTTGTGAGCTCGCACAGCACCCCGGACACATACAGTGTCTTGTGAGTTCACATAGTAACCTGGACCCATGCAATGTCTTGTGAGCTCGCACAGCACCCCAAACCCTGTGCAGTGTCTTGTGAGCTCAGGAAATATGAACCACTACCATATACACTACACCACTAGGTAATAAAATGCGTACCCTAATCATATACTCTAAGACGATTACGGATTAAAATATCAACTCCCACTTTTTACACCAGGGAATAAAACATGAAGCCCAACCATACGCTGTAAGACCAGCGGGGGAATATTAACCCCCACCATATACCCTAGGCCACTTGGGAATAAAATACGAACCCCAACCATATACCCCAAGACCATTGTGGAATTTAATGTTAACTTACTATTTACCCCAAACCCCCAGGGACAAAAAACACGAATCCTCGCCATGTACCCTAGACCACCAGGGCAAGTTAACCACTATCATATACCCTAGACTGTCCGTGAATAAAACAGGAGCTCCAATTATATACCCCAAGACCATGGTGAAATTTAATATAAACTCCCACTATTTATCCCAGACCACGAGGTAATAAAACATAAACCCAACCGTATGCAATATTACCTTAGGGGAATATGAAACCTCCCATAAGCCCTAGAGCACTCTGGAATAAAATAAAATATGAGCGCTTGTCATTTACCCTAGACCACCATGGAATAAGAACCCCAGTGCATACCCTTTACCACTAGGTAATAAAATATGAACCCTACACCACTGTTAAATATTAACCCTTCTTTTACCCAAGATCACCAGAAAACAAGATATATACCTACTCTTCTACACTAGGCCACAAGAGATAAAGGCATTAAGCATTTCACTGCCCTAGACCACCAGGGAAATATTAGTATGTTTTTTGTTGCTGTTGTCAATGTCTTGATTTATATATTTGGGGCTTTTTTTAATACATGTAAACTGTCACCAAGACTGCTGAATAGGGCCAGGAGCAACCGTCAAAGCAAATAGAGCAATACATAATCTAAGACGTACACTGTGGGAACCTCACCTGATATTTTGGGAATGTGAATGTTCTCCTCCAACTCTGTTTCTTTAAACCCTTCTCTTCCCTGAAGATCAGATTTGACTTGTATGGACGGCTCCGCCGGGACGGTCAGAGTTGCGTAAGTGCTGATTACGAGAATCACCAGGCCGACTCCAAAGATGAACTATAAAAACAAAAACAATGTGAGATATAGCGCCACCCGCAGGCTGCAGAATGCATAGTCAAATATGTCACCCCGATACGCTAATCTACATGTTTTGGAGCCTGGGGCCCATTTTCATTTACATGGATGACCTGACGACAACCTGTCGTGCATGCATCCTCTCCCAACCCTGAAGGGTTAACCCTCGCCCGTAGCTTTTCCTTTGGGATGCCTATTCTTGCCATGTGTTACGTCCCTCCCATGGTGTATCCTGGCCCCAGCACTATTAGTGCCCTGACCTAAATTTCCTAAGACTGTGGCTGTGGTTTCCCCTTTACCCTGTTCAGCTGCAAATGGGATGTGGACGTAAAATAAGGTCACTGGAGCACAGAGGCAACTTCAGAGGGCGTCTGTTGGGAGTTGTGGTACAAGACTGCAGACTTAGCTGAGCAGCTGCCTTAAGTTTCACAGAAATAAAGGGGGAGGCAAGCAAAAGACATAGGAAAGTAACAAGGCAAGCGCCTACTTAAAAGGGTTATTCAGCCTTGGAAGGTGCGGTTGATGCAGAGTCTGACAGCTGCGGGCCACGTCCCAAGCACGATGCCTGTAAATACCCGGCAGTGGCCAACGGATGCGATTTCAGAGACTGGTACAAAGCTGCTTCTCCATCAGCAGAGTACAGGCAGCCGTTTCTAAGATACGATTTTCGGAAGTGTTATTTAAGCAATTGGCCCACAGACAGACAGGATCATTTCCGATTCAACCATGATGAATCTATCGTGCTAGCAATGGGC
Organism: Ranitomeya imitator; assembly: GCF_032444005.1. Taxonomy (NCBI): domain Eukaryota; kingdom Metazoa; phylum Chordata; class Amphibia; order Anura; family Dendrobatidae; genus Ranitomeya; species Ranitomeya imitator. The sequence goes on along the minus strand of NC_091283.1, from coordinate 416,805,151 downwards.
TAACTAAATCTATTGCTATAGATTGTGCTCTAGAAGTCTTACCCACGATCAGCGGATTACAGACTACCCCACAAGAGAGGGTTGTTTCCCTGCAGCACCACCAAGGGGGAATATGAAGTATTTCATGATGCCCCTTAAAATAAGTATACTGCCGTTGTAGTGGACAGACTTTCGATGTCCTCCACCAAGAAATGCTGCCATCTGATTCTTGATGAGATTCCAAAAATGGGCAACATCCTCACCCCCCCACTATTAAAGGAAGTTAACAATTCGGGGTATATGCATGGTGGGTTTCCATTCTTTACGACCCTTATCCTAGGGTGGAGAGAGGAGCTGTCCTGTACAACACACAAGTGAGCTGTAATACCGCATTTACTTTGTGGTCGCACTGCACAGAAACTGAACATTTACTATTAGTATTCCCCATAGATGCAGCTGATTACTAGGGGTCCCAGCCGGGAAACACTATGTGATCAGATTATTAACAACATGTCCTTCTAATGTAGAATTGTCCAAAGCAGAGAACCCCTCTAATTCTTCCTAAATCAGAAAACTCCTTTAATGACAGCTTTTCACATTGCAGAGTTCCTCATCAGGATTTAGCCCAGGATCCTGTTGCAGCCGGACTTCAGGGGTCACTAATGCTGTCAGCTGGAAATGAGGTCTACTAAAAAGGAAAAGGACAATCGCGGGTTCTCATCTCCTCACAGTCCTGATAATTTGCCCTTTTCAACTTCCGCTTGCCTGCGTGGTAGCTTTGCCTCTTAACTAAGCCGGTCAAGTCCGAGGGCTTCCTGAATGCCGTAATTAACTACTTGTTGGCAGAATTATAAGGCGTTGGCGGTAACATCTGTACTGCACAGGATTCGGGGTGCTGCGTGAGCTCACAAGACACTGCACGGGTTTGGGGTGCTGCGAGAGTACAAAGGACACTGCACGGGGTCCGGATTGCTATGTGAGCTCACAAGACACTGGTCCGGGGTGCTGTGCGAGCTCACAAAACACTGCACGCGTCCGGGATGCTGTGTGAGCTCACAAGACACTGCACGGGGTTTGGGGAGCTGCGCGAGCTCAAAAGACACTGCACGGGGTCCGGATTGCTACGTGAGCTCACAAGACACTGCACGGGGTCAGGGGTGCTGTGCGAGCTCACAAAACACTGCACGTGTCCGGGGTGCTGCGTGAGCTCACAAGACACTGCACGGGGACCGGATTGCTACATGAGCTCACAAGACACTGCACGGGGTCTGGGGTGCTGCGCCAGCTCACAGGACACTGCACGGATCTGGTTTACTACGTCAGCTCACAAGACACTGCACGGGGTTTGTGGTGCTGTGCGAGCCAACAAGACACTGCAAGGGTCCGGGTTACTACGTGAAACCACAAGACACTGAACAGTGTCCGGGGTGCTGCACGAGCTCAAAAGTCACTGCACGGGGACCGGGTTGCTACGTGAGCTCAAAAGACACTGCACGGGGTCCGGGTGCTGTGCAAGCTCACAAGACACTGCACGGGATCCTGGGTGCTGTGTGAGCTCAAAAGACACTGCACGGGGTCCGGGTTGCTACGTGAGCTCACAAGACACTGCACGGTGTCCGGCGTGCTGCGCGAGCTCAAAAGACACTGCACGAGGTCCGGGTTGCTACGTGAGCTCACAAGACACTGCACGGGATGCTGGGTGCTGTGTGAGCTCAAAAGACACTGCACAGGGTCAGGGTGCTGCGCGTACTCACAAGACACTGCACGGGATCTTGGGTCCTGCGCGAGCTCACAAGACGCTGCACGGGGTCCGGGTGCTGCGCGAGCTCACAAGACACTGCATGTGGTCCGAGGGTGCTGTGCAAGCTCAAAGGACACTACCCCGTCTTATTGGCTGTAGGTACACAACCTCCTATCTGATTCCGGGGCACGGACCTGGGATGCAAGGCCATTCTTGTGGATCTTCTTATAGATGATGGCGGGGCAGATGAAGCAGATCAGGCTCCCCATTGTGGCACCAGTCAGTCCGAGGATGGTCTCCACTGGAAGTGAAAGCAAAGTAGCAGGGTCATTGTGTATACACATACATATAATATGAATGTAAAGATATAAGTATTAGATCCTGTTGAACAGCAGAATCGGTGGAGTTAAAGCAGCGGTGACCTATAAATGCAGTAGTATTACGGTGTAAGTAGGCCATCACATACACTGGGTAGGTGACAGCTGTGGGAACCCTGCAGATTGCCATAAAGGAGGGGGAATTGTGTCAAACGATGGATTGAATTGGCTAATCACCCCATTTTTTAGCAATCGCGTTTTATGGACTCCTCATAGGTTAGACCTACTCCACCCTTCCCCACTTATCAATGACTCGGGGTATTTTTCATATACTTAAGTTGAGCCAAAGTTGACATGTCCTGACTATCCAAGTCTGTCCAGCCGAGTAATGTCTGTGCCTGGCGCGTGTTGTAACCTCACAGTTCAGATTCCCCGAGCCAAACCCCAAAAGCACTGGCAGGGGTTGGCGTACGGTCATGTTCTCACCCTTGTGCACAGTGTAGAAGGAAATGTGGAGATGCTAGAAATTTACTTAACCTTTGCAGCCCTTCTTTGGTACAATACCTGAAGTATTCTCCTAGGCTCACCGTTTAATATTGAACTATCTGATCGTTGGTCGTAAAAACCAACTTAACAATTCGATATGAAGCTAAAACCCATGGAGCCATAAGGTATTCCCGATCTGTTATACACTTTCCCATGAGGAAGAGAGCGGCGTTGATGACAATATCAGCTGGTGCATGCACAATGCCAGCCGATCGTGAGCCCCTCCTGGCAGGCATCTCACAACGTATCATCATCAATACCTGACGATGAAATTCAGGATCACTTCTTACAAATGAGGTTGCCATACACATTAGATTACTGTCGGCTGAACCTCCTGAATCGGGAAGGGCCGACCATGTAATACGCATGGGGGCATCCAGACTCTTCCCTGGCGAAAGGTGTCAAAATAAAGGAAGATCAAAGAGCTGGATTTCAATTTCTTTCTTATGAGAAATAATCCTGTGTGAGAGGTGTCCAGGCAGCTGCCGACTCCCTGCTACCCATTAGAAACAGCTAGGGATACAAATGCTTGTGTATGGGAGGAACGGCTGCCATGATGAGACTGAGACCCCGCTATTTGTCAAGAAGGCTATACATATGGCCGCTCTATCACCATACTGACTTGTGTCTGGATGGACAGTTGGATAAGACTGGCATTGTTCTGTAGCAACTGCAGTTTACTGACTCCTCGTATACCGTATTTTCTGGGGTATAAGACGACTGGGCGTATAAGACGGGGGTCATCTTATACGCCCAATCATCTTATACGGCGTGTGGTTCCCAGGGTCTAGAGGAGAGGAGACTCTCCTTCAGGCCCTGGGATCCATATTCATGTAAAAAATAAAGAATAAAAATAAAAAATATGGATATACTCACCCTCGGACGGTCCCTGGCTCGCAGCGCTTCTAGCGTCTCCCTCCGTTCCTAAGAATGCAGTGAGTGAAGGACCTTCGATGACGTCGCGGTCACATGAGCGGTCACCTGACCGCGACGTCATCAAAGGTCCTTCACTCACCGCATTCTTAGGAACGGAGGGAGATGCTAGCAGCGCTGTGAGCCAGGGACCGTCCGAGGGTGAGTATATCCATGTTTTTTATTTTTATTCATTATTTTTTACATGAATATGGATCCCAGGGCCTGAAGGAGAGTCTCCTCTCCTCCAGACCCTGGGAACCACACGCCGACATCCAGGATCGCTCCCTGCACACGCCGTACTCGGCGTATAAGACGACCCCCGACTTTTGGGACAATTTTTAGGCGTCAAAATGTCGTCTTATACGCCGGAAAATACGGTATCTTCGGCCTGCTACGAGACTCACCATTTGGTATCAGAATTCCACCCATCATTGTACCAAACACGATGACCAGGGTCAAGACTTTGAAGCGTAATGGGGGCATATATCCTCCAGCAGCAAAGGTGCCATCTTTTTGCTGTAGGGGGAAAAAAAAAAAATACATGTTTGGGCAGCAGACACATAACCGATAATGGCCGATAGCAGAGAGCATTAGGTTGCCCATCTCTTCTTTTAGACTAAGCCTGCAATGAATGGGGTGACATTTTGCTGATGAATAAGCTGGTATAAATGTGCAGTGATCACAGGGAATCTGATCATGGGATGACCACCTGCATCTAGGCTGAGACGATGCAGCACCTCTCGCTTCCACATCGGGAGGTGCAGCTGTTATGGCAGCCACCGCTACTTCACAGGTATCAGGTATCTGCACCCTTACCAACCATGTACGATACCTGGCAAGTAGCTGCAGACGTAACGTCAGCATTGAGTCTCATGGCAGAATGTGAAGGTGAGAAGCTGGTTGAGCCCCGTGAACACCTTCGGGACAGGGCAATTCTTTGTTTTTGTGCCTTCATTTTTTTTCCTCCCCTACTTCCAAAAGCCATAATACTTGTATTTTTCTGCAGACATAGCTGGATGAGGGATATTTTTTTTGTGGGACGAGTTGTATTTCTGAATGACAGCATTCATTTTACCATATGATATAATAAATAACGGGAAAAAATCCCGTAAAATCTCTTTATCTTAGCCTCTAATTGGGGGACACAGGACCATGGGTGTTCTGCTGCTGTCCACTAGGAGGCGACACTATGCATAATCTGAAAAAGATTAACCGTGGCTCCTCCTCTGCAGTGTACACCCCTGGACGGCGTCAGCCTTTTCCAGTTATATGCAAAAGCAGTAGGAGGAACGTAACATGAATAACATAACCATGCCTATAAGAAGGCAACTATGTACGAGCTCAAGAAAACAATATGAGAACTCAAACAGTAACAACAGCCCGGAAAGGGCAACAGGGTGGGAGCGGTGTCTCCCAATTAGAGGCTGAGAAAGAGATTTTACGGTGAGTACACAAAAATCTCCTTTACTCTGTCACCTCATTGGAGGACACAGGACCATGGGACGTCCCAAAGCAGTCCCTGGGTGGGAAGCAATGGACGAATATTGTGCAGACAGGCCCCTACACTTGGGGCACCGCCGCATGAAGAACACATCTACCCAGGCTCGTGTCCGCTGGGGACTGGGTATGAACCCTGTAGTGTTTAGTAAACGTGTGTAGGCTAGAACAAGTGGTAACAAATCTTGGCAGAGGCTGGCTTCTGCACCCTGATCATGGTCCTAATGATGTCCGGCGAGAGCAGTGCCTGGGTTAGAACGCAGGTTTCAAGGGCCACACCGTCAAATTGAGGGCCCCTGAGTTCTTGTGGTAAAACGGGCCTTGTGATGTGATAGAAGATCCGGCTGGTCAGGGAAGCGCCAGGGGGCGTCTGCTGTAATTTGTACGATGTCGGCGTACCATGTACGTCTGGGCCAGTCCGGTGCGATTAGGATGGTTGTAACTCCCTTTTGCTTGATCTTCCTCACCACTCTGGATATCAGGGGGGGGGGGGGGGAGAGGGGGGAGGTGGAAAAAACGTACAGAAGCTGGAACTGGGTCCAGTCCTGAACCAGAGTGTCTGCCCTGGCCATGAAGTTGGAGACCTTGGCATTGAAGTGGGATGCCATTAGGTCCATATCCGGGGTCCCCCAGCGATGGCAGATTAGGCAAAAAGTTTCAGGATGGAAAGACCACTCTCCCGAGTCTATTCCTTGTCGGCTGAGGAAGCCTGCTTCCCAGTTGTCCACACCCGGAATGTGGACTGCCGAGAGAACCGACCCCGTGTCCTCCGCCCAGTGGAGGATGTGTGACACTTCTCGCATCGCCTGGGTACTGCGGGTCCCCCCTTGGTGATTCACCTATGCCACAGCCGTGGCATTATCCAACTGTATTCTGATGCGAGAGGCTGCCAGTAAGTGATGGAAGGCCCTCAATGCCAGGAGGATGGCACGAATTTCCAGGATGTTGATGGGCATGGTCGCTTCCACTGGGGACCACTTGCCCTGTGTCCTGTGGTGTAGGTGCACTGCACACCAACCCATCAGGCTCGCATCGGTGGTCAGAGCCTTCCATTGACCTGTGAGAAAGGATTTCCCCTTTGCTAGCGAGGTTGGCTTGAGCCAACAGTGCAGGGACCTCCTGGTTGACGTTAGCCGGAACTCCCTGTCGAGAGAGAAAGGGTTCTTGCCCCAGGACTTGGAGAGACCTTAGGTGAAATGGGGCAAAAGGGACCGCTTCTATTGCTGCCCCCATCCTACCAAGGACTCTCATGGCAAAACGGAGAGATTGAGGGGGTTTGCGGAGGAGGATGCGAACTCCTAGCCGGAGAGCCAGTGCCTTGTCCTTGGGAAGGAGCACTAGACCCCTGGAGGTGTAGAATAGCATTCCCAGGAATGTCAGAAACTGACTCAGGGCTGTTGATGACTTTTGTAGGTTGACTAACCAGCCCATGCGACTCGGAGAGTGTCGATTGTGATTGAGACGCTGAGCTCGCAGTCCTTGAAGGTGGGAGCCTTGATGAGTAGATCGTCCAAGTATGGAACAACTACTATGCCTCTGGAGTGCAGGGCGTCCATGGTGGCTGCCATGACTTTGGTAAACACTCTGGGAGCCGTGGGGAGTTCGAACGGGAGAGCCACGAACTGGTAGTGGTCCTGGTAGATTGCGAACCTAAGAAACCTCTGATGGGCAGGTGCAATCGGCATATGCAGGTATGCGTCTTGTATGTCTATGGAGGCGTGATATTCTCCCTTCTCCATGGACGCAATGATGGACCGAAGGGACTCCATGCGGAAGTGACGGACCCGTACATATTTGTTGAGTTGTTTTAGGTCCAGTATGGGCCGGACGCTGCCTCCTTTCTTGGGGACTACGAATAGATTGGAGTAGAACCCTCGGAAGCGCTCGCCGTGGGGCCCGGTACAATGACTCCTGCTTGAAAAGGCGAGGAGACTGCTTGTCGGAAGGCACGAGCCTTGGCTGGTGGTTTTGGGGGGACAGAGAGGAAGAATCGGTCCGGTGGGATGGAGGTGAACTATATCCTGTATCCGGAAGACACTAGTTCCCTGACCCACCTCTCTTCTGTAATAGGCAGACAGACTTGATGAAAGAGCAAAAGTCGGCCGCCTACGGGTGTGGTGTCTTCCAGAGTGCGTGAGTCATGATGAGGAGAAAGTCTGAGATTTTCCTCCTCTGGGCTTAGACTGGCCTGCTTTTGACTGCCAGGTCTTGTCCGGTCTTTGCATCGATCGGGAGTTGTCCCTGCGTGGGGAACGGTTATGATTTTGTGCTGGACACGAGACCGACCAGCACGAGGAGTTCCGAAAGGATCGGAATCGAGTTTGGTTACGCTTCTTGTAAGTGCGTTTAGGTTTCAGTTGGGGAAGAGAGGTACTCTTACCCCCGGTGGCGCTGGATATCATCGTGTCCAAATGTTCACCGAAAAGTCGCCCACTGAGGTAGGAGAGGTGCGTGAGGGACTTCGTTGAGGCTGCGTCCGCTTTCCATTCCGGCAGCCAGAGGATACACCGAATTGTGATGGCGTTTGATGCTATCCCCGCTACACTTCTTGCTGAATCCAGGGCTGCATGAAGCATGTAATCTGCTACAACTACTATTTGAACCGCTTGGTCCGACAGCTCAGGAGCGGATGCTTGGAGGCCAGCTTGTAAATTCTTGGCCCAGGCCACAATGGCCTTGGCAGCCGAAACTGAAGCGAACGCGGGAGCCAGGGATGCCCCTGCAGCCTCGAAAATTGAACGAGCCATGCATTCTACCTGCCGGTCTGCTGCGTCCCTGAGGGTTGAGCTATCTGGCAGTGAAAGGAGGGTCTGTGCTGCTAGTCTAGAGACTGGGGGGGGTCTACTTCGGGTGGGTCTGTCCAGTAACTTGAGATCCTTCTGTGAGAAGAGGTACCTCGCCTTGCTTTTTAAGGATCGCCTTAAACTCTGGGTGGTTTGAGAAAACCTTAGGCGGCTTCAGAGGTCCTTCAAAGGAAATGTTGTGTTTTGGGGCCTCTGATGGTGGATCACAAATGTCCAGCACCCGATGGATGGAAGAGATTAAGTCCTAAACTAGCGCTGTATTGCTAAGGGGGATTGGGATCAGGGACCCCTCCATTTCCTTGTCTGAGTCGGAGTCACAGATGCCTTCCGAATCCTGTGTATCACTGAGGCGTCATCTGCTGGGTGAGCTGGGGCGGAGGCCTTCTCTGGTCGGGGATTGCGGAGATCTGCATTGTCTGCCCTGGAAGGGGACGGTCTTGATGACCTGGAACTACGGTGTCTCTCCCTAGAAGGGGATGACCGTGTGCTATGGGATGACGCAGATGGACTTGACTTGCACTTGATGTGCCAGAGTTGTCCTGTCCCTAAGTCAAGCTCTTCCTTTGCTGGGTAATGGTCATAGCCGAGGCATGACTCAGCAGAGCCTGAAGCAATGTGGAGGTTAGGTTATCTATAGACTGCGTTATAGATTGCGACATCTGAGTGACCCATTCCGGTGTGGCATTAGACACCGAAGCATTGGCAGGAGCTTCTTAGGGCTCTGACACAGTGGTCTGAGTGCAGTCCTGGCAGTGCGGGTACGTGCTGCCACTGGGGAGAGCGGTCCTGCAGGCTGTGCGGAATAACAGTCCTGCCTGGTTCTCTTGGACCTTGAGTCCGGCATAGTGCACAGAGTGCAGAAGGGCTGGCTATGCAGAGGACCTTACAGGGGAAGCTATGCAGAGGAAGCTATAGGGGAGCCTTATAGGGAATATGGATTCACAGCCGAGTAAAACAACCCAGCTGTGATCTTACCCCACCAGTTTGACCCTAGGTCCAGCGCCGAAGATCCACAGTCTGTACCCCCCGGAGACTGGCTGGCCTGGTCCTGCTGACCGGGAGATGCAGGGTTAATCCTTGCTGCAGTAGAAATGGCCGCCGAGGAGAAGAGGAAGGGGGAGAAGGGGGCGGAGAGCTGAGGAAAAAGGCGGCAAAGCCGTGTAAAAACGTGCCCTTTCTGTCTCGATCCGCCCCCACTATGACACTGTAGAGTGTCATATTTGTCATCCGGGGGGCGGAGAGGAGGCGGTGGCTTCAGCTAGGCCGAAGCTGCAGCCTAAATTAGATGCCTGATGCCCAGAAAGGCTCCAGGCCGGCGCGAAAGTCCGGGAGGGGTCGGATCTAAACCGGCCCCCCCCCCCCCCCGGATTTAAAAGCAGGATGGCGGTGGGGCTATAAGCGGAAGGGGGGAGCCCTGTGAGGGGTCCCCCTGAGGCAGTATGGATCTGGTGCTGCCGCAGAGACAGGGGCGCAGGGAGCCCTGTGTCTCTATTGTGCTATGCCTGCCTGCACTCCCCCCGGCCCCGACAGGAGCCTGCAGCTGGGCTGGGGTCCCTGGATGCAGGCGCAGTATGCTGGCCCATTGCTGGGAGCTGCAGAGTGCTGCCTGTACAGGCCCTACCCGAGGCGTCTCAACCCAATGCCCCCAGAGAGGGTTAGGGAGGGTGCTGCTGTCACAGCCAGGGGGCTTTATCCTCACCTCTCATTTTTCATATTTCTAGTGCAGTAATGCAGTTAAAATTTCGTTTTTTCAAGTTTGCATGTTTTGGCGCTGCAGTGTGCTGCCCTATTTATTTAACTTTATCCTCACCTCGACCTCAACCCAGAAACCAAAAGGAATTGGGGAAGGAGCGATATGGGGAATAGCCATCTCGACTTCAACCGGGCACCCCCGTAATAGGGGGCCGAGGAAGGAGCCATGCCACTTTTCTTCATCTGTAATACGTCGGAAAAAAACGGAGTAAAAATTTTTTTTTAGATGTGCCTCCTATGAGACACTAAGCAAAAACTGGAGAAGGCTGACACCGTCCAGGGGTGTATACTGCAGAGGAGGACCCACGGTTAATCTTTTTTAGATTATGCATACTGTCGCCCCCTAGTGGACAGCAGCATAACACCCATGGTCCTGTGTCCCCCAATGAGGCGACAGAGTAATTCTAAGTGTGGTGAAAAATAAGCTATTCTGACATTTTTGAGGGTTTTCCATTGGCGATGTTCATTATGCGGTAAAAATTACCTAGGACTGTGCTTTTCCAGGACAGTACGATTGCAGAGATATCAAACCTTGCATTTTTTTGTTTTTATTATTTAAACTTGGGAGAAAAAAAATTTGGTTTAAGTCTCAATTTTCCAACACCCATAACGTTTTTTCAATCAGGGGCTTATTTTGTGTGTGATGAGCTGACGTTTTTATTTATACCATTTTGATTACGGTACTTTTTATTGTATTTATTTTTGGAGGGGAGGAGTGGTGAATTAAAAAAAATTGGCAATTCTGGAGTTTTTTATTATTATTATTATTATTATTATTATTATTATTACACCTAGTGATTATTATTATTATTATTATTTATTTATTTATATAGCACCATTAATTCCATGGTGCTGTACATGAGAAAGGGGTTAGTGATGAAAGAACGTGCACAGATAAGGTGTTATTCGACCATGCTCGTGCGCTAATTGAGTGTCTATGGCGTGCTTGATTTCCTGTTTATTAGGCAACCCTGCATGTGTTACGGCTGTCGAACAGTGGCAAGACATGCAGCCGAGGGGACGTGAACATATTATCCGAGCACATCCAAAGAAAAAAAGGGGGAGAGCAAAAAAAGCAGCACAGCTCAAATCTCCAGAGATTGTCAATAACGTGGAAAGCATACAGCCACTGGCTGTCCGATATGGTAGAAAGGCGGTGCTTGCGTGATCTAAAGTATGAACATGCGGAGTCAATAGAAGAAACGCAATAGCACTCACCAATCTAGCAGTTCACATGTCTTTTATTAGAACGTATGGCGGTACATCTTCACGGCTCGGGAGGGTGAATAGAACACAGGAGTGCGACAAACGAGACGACGGCCGTTTCGCGCTGCAACCAAGCGCTTCTACGGGTCCATGTCAGAGAGGAAGTGACGCCGGGATAAGTAGGTGAGTAACCACGAACTCCTCCTGCGTCAACATCCAATCGGACAACAGAGAGTGCACAGTGCAAATAAAAACAATTAAAAACAAATGCGAAAGAATACTGGTACAAGGAACAATCAATGAACAATCAGAAAGGCAGTCTTATATTACTATGGTTAATATACTATCGCAATATGGCATTCTACCTCAACGGCATCCAACAACAAATACTAAAACCCACCTATCCTATAAAAGGAAAGAAAGATTGTCTACTACATGCAAACACAGGCAGAATCTATGAAACAATAGGAAAACACTGCAGCGAAGATATGCGGGAGCGAACAAGCAAAAAACAAAAAAAAGAAAAGAGATATAACGCCAGACACAAACATACCTGCTAGGTTACCTTATAGAAACACAGACATATCCAGTCTATCGTTCAGACCCGCTGGGCCAGTGGCACGTGTTCGGCATAATCCATTTAGCTTCTTGTCTTAATATTTTATGGAGATCGCCACCCTGTGCCGGTAGGGTCACTTTTTCGATACCCACAAATGTTACCACCTCAGGGTTACCACCATGGTTTTTCCTGACATGAACACCCTTCCCTGATCGGATTTTATTTAAAGTGCTCTCTGAACCGCATGTACAATCTGCGGATATTCTTGCCAATATAGAACCTTCTGCAGGGACAGAACACTGCGTAAACCACATATTCCATTTTGCATGAAATAAACTGGCGACCGTGGTGTGTAACGGGGCCAATATTGACCACCCGACCCAACAAATGAAACTGACAATACTGACAGTGACCACACCGGTAATTGCCTACGGGCGCAGCTTGTTCCAACCAAGTAGATCTCTCTCTTACCACACGATTGAGTATCAGTGTGTCTCTGATGCATGTGCCCCGTCTATTAGATACCAGGGGTCCTCTTGCAGTCCTCGCTGTTAACTCCCTGTCTCTCTCTAATATATTATTATTATTATTTATTTATATAGCACCATTGATTCCATGGTGCTGTACATGAGAAGGGGTTACATACAAGTTACAGATATCACATACAGTAAACAAACTAACAATGACGGACTGATACAGAGGGGCGAGGACCCTGCCCTTGCGGGTTTACATTCTACAGGATTATGGGGGAGGAGACAGTAGGTTGAGGGTTGCAGGAGCTCCGGTGTTGATGAGGTAGCTTCGATAGTGATGAGGCGGCAGCGGTGTCAGTGCCAATATGCCAATGCCTGCGGATCGAAGCTCTAATCTCCCTGTCCAAGGGGCCATACTGAAAACAAAAGGTAAACCGTTGTTTAGAACTATTTGGTGGCTTCTCTTTCAACCCCCTGGTGCAGCGTCCACCCGTTCCAATGCGGAACCCAACAGTTCATCTGGATACCCTCTGTCACGGAGCCTACACACAAGCTCCTCCGACTGGCGATCAAAGCCTCTCTGCATATTGTTCACACGCCGTGTCCTTAAAAGCTGACTATAAGGTAATGACCTCTTAATGTGATTAGGATGGAAGCTATTAAAATGTAAGATGGAGTTGACCGCAGTAGGTTTGCGGAATATAGAAGTACATATACTACCTTCTACCACCTCCACAAATACGCCAAAAAGTCTAAGCACTCAGAGAGCACTTTAAATCAATCCGATCAGGGAAGGGTGTTCCGAGACTGATTAATCATGTCAGGGAAAACCATGGTGGTAACCCTGAGGTGGTAACATTTGTGGGTATCGAAAAAGTGACCCTACCGGCACAGGGTGGCGATCTCCATCAAATATTGTTAAGACAAGAAGCTAAATGGATTATGCGGACACGTGCCACTGGCCCAGCGGGTCTGAACGATAGACTGGATATGTCTGTGTTTCTATAAAGTAACCTAGCAGGTATGCTTGTGTCTGGCGTTATATCTCTTTTCTTTTTTTTGTTTTTTGCTTGTTCGCTCCCGCATATCTACGCTGCAGTGTTTTCCTATTGTTTCATAGATTCTGCCTGTGTTTGCATGTAGTAGACAATCTTTCTTTCCTTTTATAGGATAGGTGGGTTTTAGTATTTGTTGTTGGATGCCGTTGCGGTAGAATGCCATATTGCGATAGTATATTAACCATAGTAATATAAGACTGCCTTTCTGATTGTTCATTGATTGTTCCTTGTACCAGTATTCTTTCGCATTTGTTTTTAAAGGGAACCTGTCACCCCGTTTTTTGAGATTGAGATATAAATACTGTTAAATAGGGCCTGCGCTGTGTGTTACTATAGTGTATGTAGTGTACCCCGATTCCCCACCTATGCTGAGAAATACATTACCAAAGTCGCCGTTTTCGCCTGTCAATCAGGCTGGTCAGGTCGGGTGGGCGTGGTGACATCGCTCTTTTCTTCCCCAGCTTTCCGTTGGTGGCGTAGTGGTGTGCGCATGTCCAGACTTCCGAATCCCCTGCGCGCACGTGAAGCAAAAGCGCGCGTTCTGCGCTATTGCCCCTGTCATCGGTGGGGGCGGCCATCTTCCTGGGGCCTCGCGTGCGCAGATCGAGTACTCTGCTGCACGGGGCTTCAGGAAAATGGCCGCGGGATGCCGCGCGTGCGCATTAGAGATCGCGGCGGCCATTTTCCCAAAGCCGAGTTTGCATCTCGGCTTTGGGAAAATGGCCGCCGCGATCTCTAATGCGCACGCGCGGCATCCCGCGGCCATTTTCCTGAAGCCCCGTGCAGCAGAGTACTCGATCTGCGCACGCGAGGCCCCAGGAAGATGGCCGCCCCCACCGATGACAGGGGCATTAGCGCAGAACGCGCGCTTTTGCTTCACGTGCGCGCAGGGGATTCGGAACTCTGGACATGCGCACACCACTACGCCACCAACGGAAAGCTGGGGAAGAAAAGAGCGATGTTACCACGCCCACCCGACCTGACCAGCCTGATTGACAGGCGAAAACGGCGACTTTGGTAATGTATTTCTCAGCATAGGTGGGGAATCGGGGTACACTACATACACTATAGTAACACACAGCGCAGGCCCTATTTAACAGTATTTATATCTCAATCTCAAAAAACGGGGTGACAGGTTCCCTTTAATTGTTTTTATTTGCACTGTGCACTTTCTGTTGTCCGACTGGATGTTGACGCAGGAGGAGTTCGTGGTTACTCACCTACTTATCCCGGCGTCACTTCCTCTCTGACATGGACCCGTAGAAGAACTTGGTTGCAGCGCGAAACGGCCGTCGTCTCGTTTGTCGCACTCCTGTGTTCTATTCACCCTCCCGAGCCGTGAAGATGTACCGCCATACGTTCTAATAAAAGACATGTGAACTGCTAGATTGGTGAGTGCTATTGCGTTTCTTCTATTGACTCTGCATATTATCCGAGCACGCCAAAGATACTCTGTTAGCACATGAGCACGTGGAATAACACCTTATCTGAGCACATTCGCTCATCATTAATTACAGTGTTTACTAATTGGGTTAATTTTATAGTTTGAAAGGTCAGACTTTCATGAATGTGGCAACACCAAATATGTTCATTTTTTTATTATTTTAATGACGGAAGGGAAGGAAGGATGAATTAGAATTTCATTTCAGATTTTTTTTTACTTGTCACTTTATTTTTCAGTCCCCTATAGGAGATTTGAACCTGTAATCATCCGATGGCTTATGTTATATATTGCAATACCGTAGTGCTGCAGTATATAGTGATGATGGCAGTCTCCTTTGAAGCTCAGCATATAGTTGAGCTCCAGGAGTACAAACATGGTGGTGATGGGAGAAGGGGTCTTCAGAAGGCCCCCAGCTGTGATTGCGACCCATTGGCAGTGTGCCGATGGGGGCCGATGCTCAATTGCACCAGTTGTGATGTTGTTTAAATGCTTTCAGACAGATAGCGGAACCTAAATTGTTAAAAGCCGCTGCCAGAACTCAGTTCCGGCCACGGCTACTAGAGATAGGTGATCAGTAGCTAGGCAGGGGTTCCAGAAATGCTGGTTACATCTTGGGTTGTCTCTTGTACTCACTTGCTGCTCGAACAATAATGTGTTCAGGGCTTGTCTGCAAGGCAGGATCATCATAGGAAACCCGACAGCCACGGACATCATGAATCCCACCCTAATCATCTCAGTCACCAGGTTTGAGGGAAAGTTCACCAGTACATTACCGGCAATGGTTTCCGTAAAACTGACATAGCCAAAAAAACCAACCTGTGAACAGGAGCAGAAGGCATTAATATGTGGATAGGAAGAAGAAAGAGCCCATTTATCTCTCGACCTGAAGTACAAATCCAACATTTCATGTAGATCTTGTAGTATAACGAAATTTACTGAAGGGGGAGCTGTTGCCATTTATGAAATGCATGAAAATTATGCCCTTATGACGATGTTTGGCCATTTGTTAAGGATCGCTAGGGCAAATATGCCTCCACAGAAATGTAGGGACTTCCATAGAAGTCATTATCTACCCTAGATAACAGCCAGTAATGGGGGTGGGGACACTCCCGATGATCGGTCACTAGAAGAGCTGGCAGCGATCACATACTGCCATTTATTTGAATGGGGGCCATATAATACTTAATTTTCCCCGCAATGCAGTCCGAGAGCAGCAACGGTTCTCAGAAAAGTAGTCCCTTGGCTAAACCTGCCAAACTCTCATTCAGTTGACATCATCCTCTCTCCTTCCTCTATGTATGCACCAGTGTAAGTGGGGCCATTTACCTCCTTCCTGGGTTGTGAGAAGTGGAGGAGAGGTCCTTATGTCTGCCCATTCTCTGATGACATCACAGGGATCACCTAGAACACATCTAAGGGCCTCCCCACCTAGTGTCTCCCTTTGTATGCTTTGACATGTCATTTTCCTTCATCAGGACATAGCTACAGCTAAAAGCCGAGCTGACGAATGACTATACCTCACGTGCCCATGTGCTGTGTTGAGGGGTATGGCTGACGTGGCAGCACCATCATAGATCGGCACAGCACTCCACAGTATGTGATCTTACCAAGACGTAGAAGCTAGTCACCACATTCAGAGACAAGGCAAAGATGGAGCTCATGGTCTTGACAGAGGGCTCGTCCAGGCTGTCGTATGTTGGAAGGACTTGTCTACAGCAAACAAACAGGCAGCGATTAGTTATAAAGTTCCCCCCAAAAAAGTATACACAGGACTCCCATATTAATGCCAATAGCTGTATAAACTATATATCCCATAAAAGTTATATCTAGCGTAATATGAGATAGGCCCATTTCCTTATCGTGGCTGAAGGGAGGATCAGGTGGTCTTTACCGAAGAGATGGATCAATATATCTCATCTATGATCTATGGGCAAGATATATAGATAATCATCCTGATTCTTAGGTCCGATTCCAGATTTATGGAATTTGTCAGTCTTCTCAGTCAAAATGACCTTGGTCTGTATTTTACAAGTGGGTATCAAGCTGAACGAATTCACTTTTTGGATATCTCGGTTGTGAAGACCGATATGGGAAACCTGAAGATGATTCTACATTGCAAGCAAACCTTAATAAGTCTTCTGTACTGGGAAAGTCATCATCCTAAATCATTAAGAGGGATTCCCAAAGGACAATATCTTAGGCGAAGAAGAAATTGCTCGGAGGTTCGTGGTTATAGGCTTAAATGGAAAGATCTGGTTAGGACTCCTTGTCTATAGGATCCTTTGTCCATTCCTTCCCGCCTTTACCTCCACTTTGTGCTGCTTTTGTCTGGCTGGAGTGTTGTCAGGGAATCAAGGCTATGACAATTAAGGGTTAAGCAAAAATGATGAGGTGGTCTGGCATCGAGTCCCATCCTATGAGGCAGCTGAACCAAGGTGGTGTTCTTCTGCGTCTGGCATTCTTGGTGCCTGTTACGTTTACTAGCCTATGTGACGTCATGGTGCTGCAGGGCCTAGCAAGTCCATGTGGTGCCCAGGATCCCACGCACAGAAGAAACCTGCCTTGGTCTTGCTCCCTCGGGTTGCATTGGATGTCGGACCAGGGCACCTCAAATCCTTTTGCGCCACTGTTTTATTCACAGGCATAAAAGTGAGGGAAATTAGAGGAGCAGATCAGACTTTGCCAACACAACTGCAGTGTTTTCTCTACTCCTAGATCCTCTTACATATAAGGTTGTTTTCCATTTTATTATTGTACAAATTGAGCTTAAAATCACCTTAAAAAAAGAAAAACGTTCTGCAATTTTTAAATAAGCTTTTAAATGTATCACTATTCTTTTATATCTCCGCTTGCAGCCAGTGAAGGGAAACATTACGTATTTACCTCCTGAGGCCATAAGCCCTGTTATAGACCCAATACTTCCAAGAGCTGAAGCACTTTCATTATATGGTGCTGCAAACCCTTATAACTTCGATCTAGCGGTGTCCCTCCCCACCATTACTAGTATCTCCCCCCCCTCCATCCCGCCCGTAGCTCGGCATTCGCTCCCTCTTCTCCTCCGGAGATTTGGAGTGACTGTGCAATGTTAACATTTCATTATCAACGTGTGAGAAAATGTACGAGCTGCCACTAGATGCGAAGGGCCGGGGCAGGCGCTGACAGATGACGGCTGGACAGGACACCAGAGGAATGAGCAGCTACCCAGGACGGGGCAGCAATGTGGCACTGAGGATTTGCAGACTCTGAAGGGGTAAAAATTCCCATGTGATGCATCTGTACGTTATAGGGTATTAATATAGAGGTTATCTAGCCCTTTAAAACCAATGGCCTATCAATATAGATCGCTGGTTGCAGTACGAGGTATTGATGCCTATAATCATTTCCATTATTATTATTATAATAATTTCCATTACACATTATTCTGCAGCTCTGTGTTGGATTATCAGATGCCAGATTAAAAAAAAATGTCACCAGCAGTAAGAGAGGAAGGGATTACCCCCATAACAATGACCTGGGACCCCTCAGTTATCACTCAGGAAGCACCTCACTGTCCAGTCATATGTGGTGGTCACATTACCAATTACAGGGGTAGAGGCAGATTTGACATTCAGGAGATGAGAAAGCTGAGTGACAACAAAGTTGTCACCTAATTCTCTCGGAGCCCTTGTCACAAAATTACCACCTATGGAGGAATAGGTCCAACCGTAGTTGAGCTAATATCAGAACTCAAGTGCTGCATCTTGCGGGGGCAGGACGGCCAGTATATGTACATGTGGTGGGGATCCTGGCATCTCTTTGAGTGGTCAGTCTTACCCCTCCCTCACTTTATGACCTTTGCTTAACTCTCTACATCTGGTCTCCCATACCCAGCCACCTCCTCATTCACACCTGATTGCCCTTAACTGGGGATATATTCACATGCAGGAGTCTGCTATAGACTCAGTCTGCTGCAAATCATCTTTTAACTTCCATCTTTTAAATTACATCTTTTTAATTATGATTCTGAAAATTACATCTTTTTAATTATGATTCTGAAAATTACATCTTTTTAATTATGATTCTGAATTAGACTGAATTGGACTGGAATTGACTGGAAGGTAACAGACTACTAACCACTACAATGTTTCGGTTTCTTTTCTCTTTCACCCCCATACTACTTTCCTTCTTACAATCTCCTGCAATCCCTCCTCCTAGTAAGGAACTAGTCATTTCTCCCTCAATACTCCCCAGCCATCTCACCTTCTCCTCAGAACTGTTCCTCCACATACAATCCTTTTTATCCAGACACACACGGCCGCATCATGTCCTATCCTGCTCCCACCTTCTAATGATCTGTCTGTTACTCCTCATTGCTGGTGACATATCCCCAAATCCCGGCCCTCCTCAATTCATCCCCACACTCGTTTCTAACCCCCTGCCACGATCCTCCGCATGTTTTCCCAACCACGACAACCTCATACCCATTCATCCAGCCCCCACTCCCCAGCTCCCCCTACTTGGAGCACTATGGAACGCACGCTCCATCTGCAACAAACTGACATTTATCCATGACCTCTTCATCACCAACAAACTCTCCTTCCTCGGCCTCACTGAAACCTGGCTCACCCCCTCTGACTCGGCCTCTCCAGCTGCGCTCTCCTATGGCGGATTCCACCTCTCTCACACCCCTCGCCCCAGCAACAAACGCGGTGGAGGAGTTGGCTTGCTCCTGTCCGACACCTGCTCCTTCACTCCAATCCCGCTACCACCCTCCGCTACTCTTCCCTCGTTTGAGGTGCACTCTGTCCGCATCTATTCCCCCTCCAACCTCCAGCTGGCTGTCATCTACCGCCCCCCAGAACTAGCCATCTCCACCTTTCTCGACCACTTCACCACCTGGCTACTTCATTTCCTCTCTGTTGACATCCCCACTATCATCATGGGTGATTTCAATGTCCCCATTGACACTTTCACCTCTGCTACCTCTAAACTTTTATCACTGACTGCCTCCTTTGGCCTCACTCAATGGTCCTCTGAGGCCACTCACAAAGATGGCCACACGCTGGACCTCATCTTCACCCGCCTCTGCTCCCTTACTAATCTCACTAACACACCCCTCCCCCTGTCCGACCACAACCTACTGACATTCTCGTCCCTCTCCTCTCCTAGTGTGCAACCCCCACTCCACAAACTCACACACCCTCGCAGAAATCTCAAACATCTCAACTTACAATCGCTCTCTGAGTCCCTTCTCCCTCTCACAGACATAGCTTCCCTTCATGACACAGATGCTGCTGCCACTTTTTATAACACCACAATAACAACAACACTCGATTCGGCCGCCCAACTCATGCATAGTAAAACTCGTACAATTAACAGGCAGCCCTGGCTGACCAGCCTGACCAAAGAATTGAGACGGGCTTCCAGGATTGCTGAGCGGAGATGGAAGCGATCCCACTCTGCCGACCACTTCACTGCATACAAGCAGTCCCTCGCCAGCTTAAAGTCTGCGCTCACTGCCGCAAAACAAACTTACTTCTCATCCCTCATATCCTCCCTGTCTCACAACCCTAAACAGCTTTTCAACACTTTCAATTCTCTACTCCGTCCCCCCGCACCTCCTCCCTCCCCCCTCATTTCTGCTGATGACTTCGCCTCTTTCTTTAAACAGAAGATCAATACGATCAGAGAAAGCTTTGGCCCACAGCGCCCACTGCCCCTCTTAGCTGCTCAACCCTGCTCCTCCAAAACCAGCTTCTCCACCATGACAGAAGATCAGCTCTCCACCCTCCTGTCAAGATCACACCTCACCACCTGCACGCTTGACCCACTCCCATCCCACCTCATCCCTAACCTTTCCACGGTCTTCATCCCAACCCTAACGCACCTCTTCAACCTCTCACTCACAACAGGTGTCTTTCCCTCATCCTTCAAGCATGCCAAGATCACACCCATCCTCAAAAAGCCCTCCCTCGACCCATCCTCTGTGTCTAGCTATCGCCCAATATCTCTTCTCCCTTATGCCTCCAAATTGCTGGAGCAACACGTCCATCTTGAACTGTCCTCCCACTTCTCCTCCTGCTCCCTCTTTGATCGGTTACAATCAGGCTTCCGTTCCCATCACTCAACTGAAACTGCCCTAACTAAAGTCACCAATGACCTACTAACTGCCAGGAGCAAGCGACACTACTCTGTCCTCCTTCTCCTGGACTTGTCTTCTGCCTTTGACACTGTTGACCACTCCCTTTTGCTACAAATCCTCTCATCCCTTGGCATCACAGACTTGGCCCTTTCCTGGATCTCGTCATATCTGACAGACCGAACATTCAGTGTCTCCCTCCCCCACACCACCTCCTCACTTCGCCCCTTGTCAGTCGGTGTTCCTCAAGGCTCTGTTCTAGGACCCCTACTCTTCTCCATCTACACTTTCGGCCTGGGACAGCTCATAGAATCCCACGGTATGCAGTACCATCTCTACGCCGACGACACGCAGATCTACCTCTCCGGACCTGACCTCTCCTCCTTGCTTACCAAAATCCCGCACTGTCTGTCTGCCATTTCAGCCTTCTTTTCTGCTCGCTTTCTACAACTGAACATGGACAAAACAGAATTCATCATCTTTCCCCCATCTCACTCTACCCCTCCACCACATCTATCCATCAATGTCAATGGCTGCTCACTATCCCCAGTCCCACACGCCCGGTGCCTCGGGGTGATCCTCGACTCTGCCCTCTCTTTCAAGCCACATATCCAAGCCCTTGCCTCCTCCTGTCGTCTCAAACTCAAAAATATTTCCCGGATCCGTGCTTTCCTTGACCGCAACACTGCAAAAACGCTAGTGCATGCCCTTATCATCTCCCGCCTCGACTACTGCAACCTCCTACTCTCTGGACTCCCCTCTAGCACCACTCCAATCCATCCTACACTCTGCTGCCCGACTAATCCACCTGTCCCCCCGCTATTCCCCAGCCTCTCCCCTGTGTCAAGCCCTTCACTGGCTTCCTATCGCCCAGAGACTCCAGTTCAAAACCCTCACACTGACATACAAAGCCATCCACAACCTGTCTCCTCCATACATCTGTGACATGGTCTCCCGGTACCTACCTACACGCGACCTCCGATCCTCGCAAGACCTCCTTCTCTACTCCCCTCTCATCTCTTCTTCCCATAACCGCATCCAAGACTTCTCCCGTGCTTCCCCCATACTCTGGAACTCTCTACCCCAACACATCAGACTTGCGCCTACCATAGAAACCTTCAAAAAGAACCTGAAGACTCATCTCTTCCGACAAGCCTACAGCCTGCAGTGATCCTCAACCTACTGAACAGCCGCACAGCCAGCTCTTCCCTCTCCTAGTGTATCCTCACCCACCCCCTGCAGACTGTGAGCCCTCGCGGGCAGGGTCCTCCCTCCTTATGTACTCGTGTGCCTTGTTATCTGCTCATGTTTAATGTAATTGTCTATATTTGCCCCGTATTCACATGTAAAGCGCCATGGAATAAATGGCGCTATAAAAATGTATAATAATAATAAAAAATAATAACTGTCAGCTAGACTTCCAGGATTGTGAACACTTAGTGAAGGTGCTGAGAGACATACGGCATCTACCAACCCCCCCATCGTAAAGCCCTGATCCCTTTTACAATCAAAGCCCCTGGAACAGGATGGAGATCTACAAGCCTGGCCATGAAATTCGATCTTGGTGACACCAAAAGGGAAGCACGCCCACGGCTGTGCCACCGGGAGACTCCATAAAGCTATCACTCTGGAGAACTTTCTAATCTTTTTATGGCCTTGGCTTCAGGAACGTGGGTCTTACTGTTCCGGCCTGTGAGCGTTGATGTGTGACAGACGCCTAGGGCTGGGAGACATCACCAATAGGTTCGGGCTACAGTGAATTTAGCCACTTGCAATATCTCTTCTAAAGTCCGACAATGCGACCAAAGTCACCACTCTTGGGCCCCCCTAAAGCACAAGGACATACCTGTACATCTGTGCTGGGATCCCCATATATAAAGCTGGCTAAAGAGCAGAGGGCAGATGCCAAAAAAACACTGAAGAGCCAAAAAGGCAATTTTGTACTCGCTGCACCTCCCCCTTAAAAATAGTTATGGGTCTTGGAAGAAAAGAAGGAAAAAACAGGACCATAAAAATGAAAATTGGTGGCAGTGGGAAGATGGTTAAATTGTAGCACCCCTTTAGACTTACTAGCCCCTTGGTACAGTCATATGGTGCACGCCATGGGTCAGTCCCATGTACCACGTCCATGGGCTTGTAGGACAGGAGAACACATTGTGTGATGGGACCCTACTCCCTGAAATGTGTGACATGGGTCATGCACTTACCTGTATAACATGGCAGCCTGGCTGTAGATTATATGTAATATTGTTCATAAAATTATGCTCCTCGCCTCGACAACAGACCCAACAACTGATGTGTATTGGAGAATCTACAGACAACTAGATTAGGCATATTGATCATCAACATGCTCAATTCTTCATTCGCATGTGGAATAGTGCCTGGTGGCGCACTTCCCTCACAGTGGTCAGGATATTCAGCCACCTTTGGGGTATGGGCAGCTTTATATGGTGTCCTATATAATCCGTTGTTAATACATCAGCGTGACACAGGCTACATGACATGTATGTATGATGTGACTCGGCACATGTCCTATGTTATTATTCTTGCCAGAAATCCTACAGACCCCATAATAAGTCAAGGGGATATCATTTGAATGCATTGTATGACGGATCTAGCACTGCTTCCATCGTAAACTAAAATCAATGTGATCATAGATTTAGTCCCACCTGTCCGCTCATGGACGCGCCACGCAGAATATGGAGGTAGATATTTATAATATTCATATCAAGGAAAACAAAGCTACTTACGACTGGCAGGCAAAGGACATGCCAAAGATGGGTATGCAGCGGAAGACGCCCTCGAAGCGGACATAACTGACCTCCTTTGTCCACTCACCACCGAACAGTCCATGCTTGAAAGAAGAGAGCACAATCTGTGTAGGAGAGGTAGGAGATTAGATGTCAGAGTGACATCGGGATAATGTACTGCCACCCCCCACTGTAAACGGCCGATAAATGACTACACAAGTAGGGAGCATGGAGACTTAAAATGCAGACCCACACATCAGAAAGAGCAGAGCTAAGACTTCCTGACACACAGAAATAGACTGCTATGTACTGTGGCGGTCATCCAGCTGAAAAAGACAACAGAAAGCAGTTCTTTCCAGCTACATACCAAGCATAAAACAAAACATTGCAATAATGGCTGTAACACTGCGATGGGATATTTTCTGTATCTGAACAGTTTGCTTCTCTCCTGTCTTGCTCAGTAGTGTTGGCTGACCAGTAACCATAGGTGAATGGGAACATCTGTCAACCCAGCATCAGATTCATTATAAACACTGATCTTCTATACTTGGCCTCAAATATTTGTCCTGATATTGAAAGGTGCAGGCTAAACTGAACTTTGGCCCCATTCTTCATCATTATTGGATCTCAGATATTGATTTTATTTGCACCCATTATGTTTTCCAATAACCATTCCTGGCAGTGTCATGGGGCTCATTAGTATGAACCCTGGGGCTTACCACATCGCTCACCATGGCGGTATAGATATGACTAAATGCCAATGGCAAGAATGCCTCTGCCAAATAATATGCATATGAAACTTCTCCAGTCACTATTAAAGCGGGAGGCAAAAATGCAAAACTCCTGAGCACATCAGCAGGCATATATATGTATGTTAGTACACAGGGACCAGTATTATAAAAGTTGTATTCTTGTACATAGAGACAGTACTATAGTAGTTCTATTCTTTTACATAGGGACAGTATTCTAGTAGTTATATTCTTGTACATAGGAGCAGTATTATAGTAGTTATATTCTTGTACATTATAGTAGTTATATTCTTGTACATAGGGGGCAGTATTATAGTGGTTATATTCTTGTACATAGGGGGCAGTATTATAGTAGTTATATTCTTATACATAGGGAGCAGTATTATAGTAGTTCTATTCTTGTACATAGAACAGTATTATAGTAGTTATATTCTTGTACATAGGGACAGTATTATAGTAGTTCTATGCTTGTACATTATAGTAGTTATATTCTTGTACATAGGGGCAGTATTATAGTAGTTCTGTTCTTGTACATAGGGAAGTATTATAGTAGTTATATTCTTGTACATAGGGGGCAGTATTATAGTAGTTATATTCTTGCATATAGGAGCAGTATTATAGTAGTTATATTCTTGTATATAGGGGCTGTATTATAGTAGTTATATCCTTGTACATGGGGGGCAGTATTATAGTAGTTATATTCTTGTACATAGGGGGCAGTATTATAGTAGTTATATTCTTGTACATAGGAGCAGTATTATAGTAGTTATATTCTTGTGCATAGGGGCAGTATTATAGTAGTTATATTCTTGTATATAGGGGCTGTATTATAGTAGTTATATCCTTGTACATGGGGGGCAGTATTATAGTAGTTATATTCTTGTACACAAGGGACAGTATTATAATAGCTATATTCTTATACATGAGAGCAGTAATATAGTAGTTTTTTCTTAACATCAATATTTTTGCAAGGCTCGGCAGAGCCGAGTAATACATACCACAAACATGAAAACTGTGTAAAATATAAGCGCCATGGCGCTAAAAGATTGGATGGATGCCATCATGTTGCGTTGCAGGCTGAGTGGAAGGACGATGCACAGTGAAACAGCAAACAAAAGGAATATGCGAAAACTTTCCGTTGCCTGCACAAACAGAAAGAAAGCAGATGCAGAAAGAAAATGAATAGACTAACATTAAATATTAGAATACGGCTTGTGCCCGCAACATCGCTTTAAGAGACCACAAGTCTCTGACAGTGAAAAACAACAACATTTTGTGCCACTGAGTCACAGTCAAGGTGGATGTCCTAGTGACAAATCGTTCTAGACAGTGCAGCGATGCAGTGCTAACCATTTATCTGATGCACTCAGCAAGGTCCTGGGCATAAGGTCGGGATCACACTACAGCGAGATACGGCCAAGTCTCGCAGGTTAAAAACAAGCTCTGGCATCGGCACTCCGGAGCGGAGCGTGCGGCTCCATGTATGGCTATGCGGCTGCACGCTGCACTACGGAGTGCCGGTGCCAGAACTTGGTTTTAACCTGCGAGACTCGGCCATATCACGCAGTGTGTGATCCCGGCCTTACGAAGCGGATACGGCCCAATTTACCTGCAGTCCAAGCAACCGAGCAAAGAAGGTGGAACCAAGGTCTCCAATCACGACATAGAACGCTATGCAGGTCCCCAACATGAGTCCAATCATACTGTGAAAAAGAAAGGACATTGAGGCAAGACCTGAACATGAGCAATTTCACCCAATGACAAGGTCGATGGCTAAGATCTGCTTATTAGGAAATTCTGGGCTAATATATGCAGCGTCCTGTTCAAGATCATCATTTTGTGCCTCATTACCGGAGAACTTGCCAGGTACATACATTGCACAGCAAGATGATTGCGGTATATAGGCTCTCTATAATACCCCATTTCTCCTCTGGGGGAGCTGTGGGGAAACTGAACACTTGCTGGCAGGTTCCCCTGCCGATTGTTGGAGGATTTTCACAAAGCTTCTGTGCAACCCATAGAAAGTAACATGTTGTCTCTGCTCACCTGGTCTCCACTAGCATCTTCCCTGCTTTCCCATAGGCATGAAATGCTGAAGAAAATAAAAGAGTAGAATTATACACCCCTTGCTGTCCTGTAAGGTTATATATCAATAACATGGGCATTAGAGGGGAGCAGCAAGGTTCACAGTAACACTGGTTTGACGTTTGCATCAGCTTGGGCGCCTCTTTCGATTACTAGACCCTAGCGACATTATGGGGTCCTTTTAAACACAAGAGCGAGATGCCAGCACTTGAGTGTTGCACTGGAAATTTTGGAAATGGCCCAGCTGCCTCGGAGTAATGAGCGGTTGCCAGCACCAGATGAAAGTCCTAAAAATGTTTTTGCTCATCTCTAGCCGGCCCGATACAAGTTACGCTCACATTTTGTGACATTTAAATCAGTTGTGCACCAAAATTGTTTGATAAATCGGCGTCATGGTGTATGGGAATCTTAGAGAAGTTTTCATCATTTCGTTGTTAAGGTTCATTTATACGAGCTTGGAAAATCCCCTCCTTACAATGAGCCGTTTGGCAGAACAGGATACGTTTTGGTCCCGTACTTATTGGAGGAGCAGGAATCGTGTGCAGAGGTGAAAGAGGAGGAGAAATAATCTCAGGATGGTCTGTATTTAGGGAGGCAAATGTCGGTCTGAGTACAGAGACCCATCTAGACTGGGCTGTGTTTAGACTTGGTGGTCTAATGTGGTGGTGGAGGGTCATAGCAGTGATGGTCGTAGCTGGTGGTGGCTCTTACCGAGACCTGCGTAGGTCCGCCGCTTGCTCATACTGGCCGTCTTCACAAGGAACATGCAGGACTGATGGGTCATCCAGCAGCACAGCATGAGGAGCAGGGTGCCCAGCACAAAGCCGCACTGCAAGAAAAGACATGGGGGCATTAGGGTCATCGCGGACACGTCCAATCATTGCCCGACTCTCAGCTGATCATAGCGGATCCCACAGCAGTGCACCAGGGAGATCATGTCTATTTCTCATCAGTACAAGTCTTCAAGATCACTTAGGTCATTCATCTCCAACCTATGACTCTCTAGCAAGACTATAACTCCCAGCATGCCACAGGTTGGGTACCACTGTATTAGAGGCTCTATAGAAACTAAACAGAAGGGGTGCGATCTTTAACTCCACAAATTGAAATCTTTCAAGATGTGGTCATGTCTCAACGGTTTTCAGTAAGAGTTGATATAGCGCCAGGATTTGCCAAGACTTGATTCCAGGGAATCCAACCTCTGATCTTGAGAAATAAGAGGTTGCATTGCTTTGTCTCATAGTGTTGCAGGGCGCCGCTTCTCTATTTAACCCTCCGTCAGAGGCAATATGTTTCATAACGAGTTTAGGGGCATTGCGCCTGTCCGGCACAGGCTAGAAAACTGGCTATATTTTCTTTTTTAAAAAATTTCACTGCTCTAAAAGTGATCAGATACCTTAATAGGAATGTAATAAATGAGAATACACATAATCAGGTGTAAAATAAATGTTTAATAACCAGAAAAGTAATATGTTTCTATGTCTTGAGCATCCTCCTCACTCTCTCCATCTTGATCTGTATCAGACACATCTGGACATTCTTCCACATCATCTTCTGAATCAATGTCACTTTCTTCCCCTAAATCTTCTAGCTGTAAGGAGTCTGTCACATCATCAAGCAGTATATTTTGCACTTGCTCAACATGAAGGGCATTGGACAAGTCAAATATTCTCCTCGCCATTTCATAAGAAAAGCAGAAGCAAGAGAGAGAATATGTGTCAGGGCGCAATGTGCCTGAGAAGCACACTCTTATTTCTAACTAAACCTTCTATGACAAATCCACAAATTTAGTACTAGCTATTCATAAAACAAGCTAAAAAAACAATTGGGATGAACAAAAACATCAAATTCTAATCGTCAAAGGTGTGACGCATTCAGGGGCAATGAGCCTGAGAAGCCAAAACACTGATATCTGATCTCCTGCAGCTATGCAGCACAAGAGGCTTCTCAGATTTCACACAGCCTTTAGGCTGTGTGCACACGTTGCTGATTTTTCGCAGTTTTTTAGTGATTTTTCCCCGATAAAAACGCTATAAAACCGAAAAAAAAAAAAGCATACATTATGCATCCCATCATTTTTAAGGAATTTCGCAATTTTTGTGCACATGATGTGTTTTTTTCCGCAAAAAAAAACGCAACGCGTTAAAAAACGCAGCATGTTTATTAATTTTGTGGATTTTTCGCAGATTTCCCACTATATAATGCATTGGGAAATGTCCGGAAAAATCCGAAAAAAAACGCACCAAAAAACGCGGTAAAAACGCGCAAAAAACGCATGCAGATTTCTTGCAGAAAATCTCAGGATTTTCTCAGGAAATTTCTGCAATAAATCCTGAACGTGTGCACATAGCCTAAAAGTTATGAAGGTACTGGGAGGATGGTGTTTCCCAGACAAACCACTGAAAATAGAGAAATGAAACTAAGTGAGCTGCGCCTGTCAGATCAGTTGCCCCTGACGGAGGGTTAAAGAATGTATTGGCTACAGTTACCTGCACAGCCAGGAGAGGCGCCGCTGTGCAAGGAACATGGCAACAACTCTGTGCCACCACTAATCTTCCGATCAGTATCTTAGGATCCCAGTGATAACCCTGGTGCTATCCAGAGCCGCACAGTTCTGCTTTGGAAGTGAGGAGACGATGACGTTACGACCCCACGTACCTGAACGATCAGGTGGTAACAAGCACATGTCCTGTTCATTCCAAAGGTGTACTGGTATCATCATCGCTCTGGGCAGCACCAAACAACCCCTTTAAGTGATGACCTACCCTAGCGATATGCCACCACGTACTAAGATGGAGCCAGATGGAGGAGTGGTGGTCACATCCACGGGGTGTCTCTTTTCTGATCCGAACAAGAATGCAGATTAAAAATTGCAGCCCCCCGATGAATGTCGTATAGAGCATCGGGATGTGACCTGATCAGACACGTAAAGCTGCGCGAGCAGGACGAGGTCAGGGCAGCTGCTCCATCTCTGGATGGAAACAAGCTTGTTCCTATTCACTTCAAAAACCTGACCGGCACATCCAAACATAGACTCAGTGTGAACAGGTGCTGAACCTAGAGTCGCCAACTCGTATATAGTTAAGTAAATAAGGCAGCACACTGCAGCGCTAGAACATACAAACTTGAAAAACGAAATATGAACTGCATTACTGCACTAGAAATATGAAAAATGAGAGCGTTTAGCGCATAAAAATGGCCAATTTTATGTGTACCTGGTAGCCCCTTTACGGCATCTCTCTTATACCAGGTCCTAAACTTGCCTACCTCGCTGAGAATAAACGTCTCCATCTGAATAGGTGCATGTGAAACCTCTTCCTAGACTAAAATTCTCTCTCTCTATGGATGGATATTGGACCTGCTGTAATTAAAACACCTGTGGCTAGGAGGCGGAGAGCACGATCAGAAGGCTAGAAAATACATTTCAAAAACCTGACCGGCACATCCAAACATAGACTCAGTGTGAACAGGTGCTGAACCTAGAGTCGCCAACTCGTATATAGTTAAGTAAATAAGGCAGCACACTGCAGCGCTAGAACATACAAACTTGAAAAACGAAATTTGAACTGCATTACTGCACTAGAAATATGAAAAATGAGAGCGTTTAGCGCATAAAAATGGCCAATCGTTTCTAGTTTGTATGTTCTAGCGCTGCAGTGTGCTGCCTTATTTACTTAACTATATACGAGTTGGCGACTCTAGGTTCAGCACCTGTTCACACTCAGTCTATGTTTGGATGTGCCGGTCAGGTTTTTGAAATGTATTCTCTAGCCTTCTGATCGTGCACTCCACCTCCTAGACTACAGGTGTTTTAATTACAGCAGGTCCAATACCCCTCCACAGAGAGAGAGAATTTTAGTCTAGGAAGAGGTTTCACATGTACCCATTCAGATGGAGACGTTTATTCTCAGCGAGGTAAGGCAAGTTTAGGACCTGGTATAAGAGAGATGCCGTAAAGGGGCTACCAGGTACACATGAAATTGGCCATTTTGATGCGCTAAACGCTCTCATTTTTCATATTTCTAGTGCAGTAATGCAGTTCAAATTTCGTTTTTCAAGTTTGTATGTTCTAGCGCTGCAGTGTGCTGCCTTATTTACTTAACTGTTCCTATTCACTGACAGCAAGCAGATAATGGGAACACATTCTGCGGAGACACAACCCCCACACCGCCCCGTACGCTCACCTGCTTGAAGCAGAAAGGCATGGTCAGCACGCTCACTCCCACAATGCTGTTCACAATGTTCATGATCAGTCCCCAATTAGAAGCCGCCATGTCCACGACCAAAAATATATCTAGATACAGCAATTATTACTAATAAAGATTTCAAAAATATATATATATATTGTTAGCTTTTCAGACAAAATATAATAGTTAAAGAAAAAAAAATGACGAAGAGCAAAACATGCTCTGCAAAAAAAAAAAAATGGCACAGCCGTATGGGGAGGAGAAGTCCGAATGAGGAATATTGACAAAACCGGACAGGAAAGCTTATTATTGGCGCGATAGCCCCAAGGGGGCAAAAAGACAAAGATCAGACCCCACAGCAGCAACAGATTTTTAAAGAAATCTAATTTAAGGGCAAAAAAATAGTGACTTACATTTGTAAAAAAAAAAAAAAAAAAAAATTTATTTGTAAGCAACGCAAAAGAAAAACACCCAAAAGGGGATAGAGAGCTAAACAGAAGCCGAGCCACAATTTGTATTTTTTTTTCTTAAGTATATTCAAAATCATAAAAAGAAATCCTCAAGAAATGTAAAAAAAAAAATGTGCAATTTGATTATTAACTTTGGAAAATCCAAAAATAAATAAAAGAATAAAAGTGGTTTTTAAACTTCTAGGAGGCAGTGTGGATTTAAGAAAATAATGTGTATGAAAAAATACCTCACAGTTTGGAAATGAAGAAACGGTGGAAATTAGCTGAAAAATTAGATTTGATCACTAGAAAAAAAAGAAATTCTGTCTAAATAATAAAGAAAAAAAATGGGGAGGAAAGGGGAACCCCCCAAAAAACAGACAGAGGTAGAGGGGGGGGGGGGGGGGGAAAGGATGCAAAAAAATTGTTAAAAAAAAAACTGCAAACGACTTGGTCCAGGCTTCTCCAAGGCAGTGGTGGGTGCACAGGTCTGTTGCTGAGGTAGGAGGCGCCCCCTAGTGGTGGGGCAGCCCTGCTCGTAGTCACATGACCAGCCGGCAGATGACGTGTCCACGGTAAAACACACACAGACGTGGCGCCAGACGTGACGTGTCCGGGACGAGGTGTCGCTCCCCGACTCTACACCCGGAGACCCCCGTCCATCCTCATATCACCATGCGGGGTCCCGCTATGACGCTGCCACCCTGGCGTCTGCTCGCTCCACTTCCGGGGTTTCCTGCTGCTGACTGTATCCAGGATGTGTGACACCAACGAGGTGGAAACCAGGGGACAGAGCGCCATAAGGCTAGAGAAGCAGAAGGCGACATCTGGCGTCTGGGAGGAGACACGTCAGAAAGTGTGACTGCTATAGTATGAATAGCGTTCCGTTCCGTCCTGCTGGAGGCCGGGACTAGAGCAGGTCTGGAGTGGGCGCCGGCGGAGCGCTGCTTAAAGGGGCTGTAAATGCCCTGCTAGGGACCTGCTTGCAGTGCATGCTGGGAATTGTAGTTTTGCAGCAACTGAGAAAGCATGAAATTGGAGACAACCCCATCTCCAGTATCTCTCTGCGACAAAATGGTTCGTAAATTTTGCTGGGAATCGTAGTTTCGTAAAACAATCAATGGAGGGCGCTACAGGTACTATTAAGATCACATGAATCCCTCCATCTGCCCCTCCTACCACACGTATCCCTCCACCTGCCCCTCATATTATTATTTATTGTTATAGCACCATTTATTCCATGGCGCATTACATGCGAGGAGGGGTATACATAATAATAAACAGGTACAATGATCTTAAACAATACAAGTCATAACTGGTACAGGAGGAGAGAGGACCCTGCCCGCGAAGGCTCACAATCTACAAGGGATGGGTGAGGATACAGTAGGTGAGGGTAGAGATGGTCATGCAGCGGTTTGGTCGATCGGTGGTTACTGCAGGTTGTAGGCTTGTCTGAAGAGGTAGGTATTCAGGCTCTTTTTGAAGGTTTCGATGATAGGCGAGAGTCTGATATGTTGTGGTAGAGGGTTCCAGAGTAGGGGGGATACGCGAGAGAAATCTTGTATACGATTGTGGGAAGAGGAGATAAAAGGGGAGTAGAGAAGGAGATCTTGTGAGGATCGGAGGTCGCGTGTAGGTAGGTACCGGGAAACGAGGTCACAGATGTATGGAGAGGACAGGTTGTGGATGGCCTTGTATGTCATGGTTAGGGCTTTGTAGTGGAGTCTCTGGGCAATGGGGAGCCAGTGCAGGGATTGACAGAGGGGAATAGCGGGGGGACAGGTGGATTAGTCGGGCAGCAGAATTTAGAATAGATTGGAGGGGTGCGAGAGTGTTAGAGGGGAGGCCACAGAGCAGGAGGTTGCAGTAGTCGAGGCGGAAGATGATGAGGGCATGGACTAGGGTTTTTGCAGTTTCTTGGTTGAGGAATGAACGGATTTGTGAAATATTTTTGAGTTGAAGGCGGCAGGAAGTGGAAAGGGCTTGGATATGAGGTTTGAAGGAGAGATCAGCGTCAAGGATTACCCCGAGGCAGCGAGCTTGTGGGACTGGGGAGAGTGGGCAGCCGTTTACTGTAATGGATAGATTAGTTGGGGGGGGGTCACGTGAGATGGGGGAAAGATGATGAATTCTGTTTTGTCCATGTTAAGTTTCAGAAATCTAGCGGAGAAGAAGGATTAAATAGCAGACAGACATTGATGGATTCTGGTTAGTAGGGAGGTGATATCTGGTCCAGAGATGTAGATCTGTGTGTCATCAGCATAGAGATGATACTGAAAGCCATGAGATTCTATGAGCTGTCCCAGGCCAAAAGTGTAAATGGAGAAGAGCAGGGGCCCTAGAACTGAGCCTTGCGGGACTCCGACAGATAGGGGGCGAGGTGAGGAGGTGGTCTCCTGCCACACAAATCCGTCCATCTGCCCCTCCTGCCACGTATCCCTCCATCTGCCCCTCATATCCCACCATCTCCCCCTCCTGTCACACAAATCCCTCCATCTGCCACACGTATCCCTCCATCTGCCCCTCCGGCCACACACATCCCTCCACCTGCCACAGGTATCCCTCCATCTCCCCCTCCTGCCACATGTATCCCTCCATCTGCCCCTCCTGCCTCACGTATCTCTCCATCTCCCCCTCCTGCCACATGCATCCCTCCATCTTCCACACGTATCGCTCCACCTGCCCCTTGTATCCCTCCATCTGCCCCTCCTGCCTCACGTATCTCTCCACCTCCCCCTCCTGCCACATCCATCCCTCCATCTTCCACACGTATCTCTCCTCCTGCCCCTCGTATCCCTCTATCTGCCCCTCCCGCAACACGTATCCCTCCAGCTTCCACCTCTGGTCACACGTATCGCTATACTGAATATTACCACATACAGGGGACAAATACTGCCACACCATGACCAGACAACATATTACCACCACATAGTGACCAAATGATACAAGATACCAAGAAACAAATACTGCCACACCATGACCAGATCACATATTGTGTTGCGTGCCTCTGCCTCTTGTGATGCATGCGCTGCCCTGCCCTTTGTGTTATTCACGCTTGCCCCTTGTGACGCTCACACCCAGACCAACCCGTCACACATGTATCCTTCCCCTGCCCCTCGCGTCGTGCGCCCCTCCCCCTTCTTCTGTCTTGCCTGCTCCTCCCATTGGGCTTGCCGCTCTCATCTCACCTGCGCTTGCCATTGCCTCTCTTGTGGCGCCTGATGCTCTCATCGTGCCTGCCCGTGCCCCTGCCTCTATCGTCAGACAAGTATCTGTCCCCCTGCTCCTCCCGTCACACATATCCCTTCTCCTGTCACATATGCCCCTTCTTTTACTCAAGTACCCCTCCACCTGCCCCTCTTGTCACACACGTATCCCTCCTGTCACACACGTATCCCTCCTGCTGCCCCTCGTGTCAGACGCGTGCCCCTCGTGTCAGACGCGCGTGCCCCTTGTGTCACGCACATGCCTCTCCCGCTTCCCCTCCTATCACACATCTATTCGTGGGATATGCAGCTGCTAATCTGCCCTGGCCCTGCTTATTATTCCGAGACCCAAGGATCGGGCTGCTGACCCTGTGCACATTAGATCACATCACGTGAAAATTTACATTTGCTCGTGTTCATAAATGCCATAACGTCAAAGTGCAAATACTGGTGCTCAGGTAATCCCGCCAAGAGGAGTCTTAATTGGCCTCAATATTAGAAAGGTGCGGCCTACGAAGGAAATGAGCCGGACGCCTGTCTTCTTTCTTGGCATCTGTCCTGGCATTGGCATACACCTCATCCTCACTCTGTTTATATATTATATTAATATTTGCCTGGCATTTAATAACCATAGCCCCACTACTGGAGGGCATCAGTGGGGGTGTAAGGGTTATTTATGGGTATACTTGTGGCTTAGGGTGATGAAGGCGTTAATACTGTTGGTCCAGGGCAAGAAAGCGTTTCTATCATTTAATTGTGTTTAATCTTAACATATTCATATTATTTTATGGGTCAGAGCATGGCTTTTCTGCTACAAAGCTCCAAACCCTCTGCACAATTCTTTTCAGCGATAACAAATGTATTCCTGCTGTCGCCACTAGAGTGAGCTCTCTGCATAGGAATTCATACTGTTCCTATTGAACTCGGTAATGCAGCAGCATACAGTGAGCTCCCTCTAGTGGCAACAGTTAGAATGCCTTACCTTTAACCCCTTAACGACCGCCGATACGCCTTTTAACGGCGGCAGTTAAGGGTGCTTAAACCACAGCGCCGTTAATTAACGGCACTGTGGAAAAAGTGAATAGCGCCCCCCAGAGTCGGATTT
Source organism: Ranitomeya imitator (assembly GCF_032444005.1). Classification (NCBI taxonomy): domain Eukaryota; kingdom Metazoa; phylum Chordata; class Amphibia; order Anura; family Dendrobatidae; genus Ranitomeya; species Ranitomeya imitator. Next base: position 416,770,211 of record NC_091283.1, on the reverse strand, counting down.
TCTCTGGGGTTTCGGTTGCCGAGGGTAGCCTAGACCCCAGAGAACATGACTCGGGGGGGGGGGGTTTACCGACCCCCGAGTTGCGATCGCCGGTAATTAACCGTTTACCGGCGATTGCAAAAAAAACCCAAAAAACGCGATTTCCCTTTTAATCTCTCTGTCCTCCGATGTGATCGCACATCAGAGGACAGAGAATTGGGGTCCCAGATAGCCCCCCGATACTCACCTGTCTCCCCTGGTGCTCCTCGTGGCTCCCGATGGGCGCCGCCATCTTTTTCCGGCAAAAAGATGGCGGGCGCATGCGCAGTGCGCCTGCCGGCCGGCACCTGGAGGATCTTTGGGGTCTCGACTGCCGGGGGTAGCAGAGACCCCAAAGAACATGATCGGGGTCGGTTTTACCGACCCCTGCTTTGCGATCGCCGGTAATTAACTGTTTACTGGCGATCGGAAAAAAAAAAGCGATGTGTAATTTTCTGTCCTCTGATGTGATCGCACATCAGAGGACAGAGAAATAGGGGGATTCGGGGACCCTATTATACTTACCGGTGTCCCTGGGTCCTCCTGCGTCCTCTCGTGCCCGCCGACGTCTTCATCTGGAAAGAAAATGATGGGCGCATGCGCAGTGCGCCCGCCATCTGCCGGCCGGCAGGAGAAGAGCAGTTGGGGCTAAAATTAGGGTTAGGGTTGGGGCTAAATTTAGGGTTAGGGTTGGGGCTAAATTTAGGGTTGGGGCTAAATACAGGGTTAGGGTTGGGGCTAAATTTAGGGTTAGGCTTCTTTCACACTTGCGTCGGTATGGGGCCGTCGCAACGCGTCGGTCCGACATACCAACGCATGTTGTGAAAATTGTGCACAACATGGGCAGCAGATACAGTTTTTCAACGCATCCGCTGCCCAGTCTATGTCCTGGGGAGGAGGGGGCGGAGTTACGGCCACGCATGCGCGTTTGGAAATGGCGGACGCGACGTACAAAAAATCGTTATATTGAACGCTTTTTTGTGCCGACGATCCGCCAAAACACAACTGATCCAGTGCACGACGGACGTGACGTGTGGCCATCCGTCGCGATCCGTCGGCAATACAAGTCTATGGGCAGAAAACGCATCCTGCGGGCACATTTGCAGGATCCGTTTCTTGTCCAAAGCGACGGAATGCCAAACGACGCAAGTGTGAAAGTAGCCTTAGGGTTAGGTTTGGGGCTAAAGTTAGGGCTAGGGTTAGGGTTGGGGCTAAATTTAGGGTTAGGGCTATGTTTGGGGCTAATGTTAGGGCTAGTGTTGCGGCTAAAGTTAGGGTTAGAGTTGGGATTAGGGTTAGGGTTTGGATTAGGGTTGGTATGAGGGTTAGGGTTGGCATAAGGGTTACGCTTGGGATTAGGGTTAAGGTTAGGGTTGGGATTAGAGGTGTATTGGGATTAGGGTTAGGATTGAGGTTAGGGTTGAGATTAGGATTGGGGTGTGTTGGATTTAGGGTTTTGATTAGGGTTATGGTTAGGGTTGACATTTGGGTTGTTTTGGGGTTAGGGTTGTGATTATCGTTAGGGTTGTGATTAGGATTATGGATCGGGTTGAGATTAGGGTTAGGGGTGTGTTGGGGTTAGGGTTGGAGTTAGAATTGGGGGGTGTCCACTGTTTAGGTACATCAGGGGGTCTCCAAACACGACAGCCAATTTTGCGCTCAAAATGTCAAATGGTGCTCCCTCCCTTCTGAGCTCTGCCGTGCACCCAAACAGTGGGTTACCCCCACATATGGGGCATCAGCGTACTCGGGATAAATTGGACAACAACTTTAGTGGTCCAATTTCTCCTGTTACCCTTGTGAAAATAAAAACTTGGGGGCTACAAAATCTTTTTTGTGGGAAAAAAAAATATTTTTTATTTTCACAACTCTACATTCTAAACTTCTGTGAAGCACTTGGGCATTCAAAGTTCTCACCACACATCTAGATAAGTTCCTTGGGGGGTCTAGTTTCCAAAATGGGGTCACTTGTGAGGGGTTACTACTGTTTAGGTATATCAGGGGCTCTGCAATCGCAACATAACGCCCACAGACCATCCCATCAAAGTCTGCATTCCAGGCAGCGCTCCTTCCCTTCCGAGCCCCGATGGGTGCCCAAACAGTGCCCCCCCCCACATTTGGGGTATCCGCATATATTAAGGACAAACTGGTCAACAGATTTTGGGGTTCAATGTCTCCTGTTACCCTTGAGAAAATAAAAAATTGCAGACTAAAAAATCATTTTTTAGGAAAAAAAAAGGATTTTTTATTTTCACGGCTCTACTTTATAAATTTCTGTGAAGCACTTGGGCATTCAAAGTTCTCACCACACATCTAGATAAGTTCCATGGGGGGTCTAGTTTCCAAAATGGTGTCACTTGTGGGGGGTTTCCACTGTTTAGGCACATCAGGGGCTTCCAAACGCGACATGGCGTGCTATCTCAATTCCAGCCAATTCTACATTGAAACAGTAAAACGGCACTCCTTCTCTTCCAAGCTCTGCGGTGCGCACAAACAGTGGTTTACCCCCATATATGGGGTATTGACGTACTCAGGAGAAATTGCACAACAACTTTTGTTGTCTAATTTCTCCTGTTAGCCTTGTTAAAATAAAAATTTGGGGGCAAAATGATCATTTTTGTAGAAAAAATGCGATTTTTTTTTTTTTTTTTTTTTTTTTTTTCACAGCTCTACGTTATAAACTTTTGTGAAGCACCTGGGGGTTTAAAGTGCTCACCACATATCCAGATAAGTTCCTTAAGGGGTCTAGTTTCCAAAATGGTGTCACTTGTGGGGGGTTTCCACTGTTTAGGCACATCAGGGGCTCTCCTAACGCGACATGGCGTCCGATCTCAATTCCAGCCAATTCTACATTGAAAAAGTCAAACGGCGCTCCTTCTCTTCCAAGCTCTGCGGTGTGCCCAAACAGTGGTTCACCCCCACATATGTGTTATCGGCGTATTCAGGAGAAATTGCACAACAAAATTTATGGTTTAATTTCTGTTTTTACACTTGTGAAAATAAAAAAAAATGGTTCTGAAATAAAATGTTTGCAAAAAAAAGTTAAATGTTCATTTTTTCCTTCCACATTCTTTCAGTTCCTGTGAAGCACGTAAAGGGTTAATAAACTTCTTGAATGTGGTTTTGAGAACCTTGAGGGGTGTAGTTTTTAGAATGGTGTCACACTTGGTTATTTTCTATCATATAGACCCCTCAAAATGACTTCAAATGTGATGTGGTCCCTAAAAAAAAAATGGTGTTGTAAAAATGAGAAATTGCTGGTCAACTTTTAACCCTTATAACTCCCTAACAAAAAAAAATTTTGTTTCCAAAAATGTGCTGATGTAAAGTAGACATGTGGGAAATGTTATTTATTTACTATTTTTCGTGACATATCTCTCTGATTTAAGGGCATAAAAATACAAAGTTTGAAAATTGCAAAATTTTAAAAATTTTCGCCATGTTTCCGTTTTTTTCATAAATAATCGCAAGTAATATCGAAGAAATGTTACCACTAACATGAAGTACCATATGTCGCGAAAAAACAGTCTCAGAATCAGCGGGATCCATTAAAGGGTTTCAGAGTTATAACCTCATAAAGTGACAGTGGTCAGAATTGCAAAAATTGGCTCGGTCATTAAAGGGACACTGTCACCTGGATTTGGAGGGAACAATCTTCAGCCATGGAGGCGGGGTTTTGGGGTTTTTGATTCACCCTTTCCTTACCCGCTGGCTGCATGCTGGCTGCAATATTGGATTGAAGTTCATTCTCTGTCCTCCGTAGTACACGCCTGCACAAGGCAATCTTGCCTTGCGCAGGGGTGTACTATGGAGGACAGAGAATGAACTTCAATCCAATATTGCAGCCAGCGGGTAAGGAAAGGGTGAATCAAAAACCCCAAAACCCCGCCTCCATGGCTGAAGATTGTTCCCTCCAAATCCAGGTGACAGTGTCCCTTTAAGTACCAAATTGGCTCTGTCACTAAGGGGTTAAATGAATGAACAATATTTACCAGTGTATTTAGGCCCAATTTTTGCATAAAATTCTCATAATAAAGTTGCAAATGTGGTAAGTTTAAAGCCAGGAGCTTTTTTTTTAATCAGCTAAATATTTTATTTTCTTGATTTTCAGACAGTTTCTGTATTCTCCAAATTTGCATCATTTAAAAATGGCACGGTATATAAAATTCTTGTCACAATTTGTTGTCCTCAACTGCTCAGTGAATGTTTCTTTCAATGTTTTTGATGTATTATGTCTTTTATCTTTTAACTAGACGGTGGCCCGATTCTAACGCATCGGGTATTCTAGAATATGTATGTACACGTAGCATATTGCCCAGCCACGTAGTATATTGCCCAGCCACGTAGTATATTGCCCAGCCACGTAGTATATTGCCCAGCCACGTAGTATATTGCCCAGCCACGCAGTATATTGCCCAGCCACGTAGTATATTGCCCAGCCACGTAGTTCACATAGTATATTGCCCAGCCACGTAGTATACAGCACAGAGCCACATAGTATACTGCCCAGAGCCACATAGTATACTGCCCAGAGCCACGTAGTATACTGCCCAGTCACGTAGTATACAGCACAGTCACGTAGTATGCACCATATCCCTGTTAAAAAAAGAATTAAAATAAAAAATAGTTACATACTCACCTCCTGGAGCGATGCGGCCGGTTCCCGATGCTTGTCTCGCGCTCTGGTCTGAAGATTGCATTGCGCTCTCGCGAGATGATGACGTAGCGGTGTCGCAAGACCGTACGTCATCATCTCGCGAGACCACAATGCATGCAGCGGTCACCGGGGTGTCGCGCGGAGCAGGAAAGGCCGGTTCCTGATCCGGGGGGCCACCAGAGGGTGAGTATGTAACTATTTTTTAGTTTTTTTATTATTTTTAACATTAGATATTTTTACTATTCATGCTGCATAGGCCGCATAAATAGTAAAAAGTTGGTCACACAGGGTTAATAGCAGCGTTAACCGAGTGCGTTACACCGCGGTCAACGCTGCCATTAACCCTGTTTGAGCGCTGACCGGAGGGGAGTATGCGGACGCCGGGCACTGACTGCGGGGAGGAAGGAGCGGCCATTTTCTTCCAGACTGTGGCCGTCGCTGATTGGTCGCGGCAGCCATGACAGGCAGCTGCCGAGACCAATCAGCGAATGAATAACCGTGACAGACAGACAGAAGGTCAGACGGAAGTGACCCTTAGACAATTATATAACACTAGATGGCAGCCCGATTCTAAAGAATCGGGAGTCTAGAATCCATATATACTTTATTTATTCAAATGTAAGAATAATACAATTAATAAATAATAGTAAGAAAGAACAAAAATAATAGGCAGTATATGGAGAAAACACCAAACAAAAGTTCAAAATTGGTGTGAAAATGTCACTGAACCACTTCACAACTAAATATATATAGTTTTGGTAAATGGTATTATCATTTTTTTGACGAAATTCGGCAGGAGCTTGAAGAGCAACGTCACTGGGCCCGCCTCCTCGCAGTAGAAACTTGCTGTGAGGTAAAAATTCAAAAATCACACCAAAATGGCGGGCGGAGTGTGTCACAGTACGGCACGTTTCTGATTGGTCGCTCGCAGCAGGCGGCAACCAATCAGACACTGGACACTGTTGACGTCACTTATCTCCGGACATTAGCTCCGGACATTAGCTCCGGACATTATCTCCGCACATTAGCTCCGGACATTAGCTCCAGACATTAGCTCCGGACAAAGCCACGGAAGTTGGCACAAATTGCAGGAAGTAGTATTCTAGGCAATTATATATTAGATAGTAACATAGTAAGGCCGAAAAAAGACATTTGTCCATCCAGTTCAGCTTATATTCCATCATAATAAATCCCCAGATCTACGTCCTTCTACAGAACCTAATAATTGTATGTTACAATATTGTTCTGCTCCAAGAAGACATCCAGGCCTCTCTTGAACCCCTCGACTGAGTTCGCCATCACCACCTCCTCAGACAAGCAATTCCAGATTCTCACTGCCATAACAGTAAAGAATCCTCTTCTATGTTGGTGGAAAAACCTTCTCTCCTCCAGACGCAAAGAATGCCCCCTTGTGCCCGTCACCTTCCTTGGTATAAACAGATCCTCAGCGAGATATTTGTATTGTCCCCTTATATACTTATACATGGTTATTAGATCGCCCCTCAGTCGTCTTTTTTCTAGACTAAATAATCCTAATTTCCCTAATCTATCTGGGTATTGTAGTTCTCCCATCCCCTTTATTAATTTTGTTGCCCTCCTTTGTACTCTCTCTAGTTCCATTATATCCTTCCTGAGCACCGATGCCCAAAACTGGACACAGTACTCCATGTGCGGTCTAACTAGGGATTTGTACAGAGGCAGTATAATGCTCTCATCATGTGTATCCAGACCTCTTTTAATGCACCCCATGATCCTGTTTGCCTTGGCAGCTGCTGCCTGGCACTGGCTGCTCCAGGTAAGTTTATCATTAACTAGGATCCCCAAGTCCTTCTCCCTGTCAGATTTACCCAGTGGTTTCCCGTTCAGTGTGTAATGGTGATATTGATTCCTTCTTCCCATGTGTATAACCTTACATTTATCATTGTTAAACCTCATTTGCCACCTTTCAGCCCAAGTTTCCAACTTATCCAGATCCATCTGTAGCAGAATACTATCTTCTCTTGTATTAACTGCTTTACATAGTTTTGTATCATCTGCAAATATCGATATTTTACTGTGTAAACCTTCTACCAGATCATTAATGAATATGTTGAAGAGAACAGGTCCCAAAACCGACCCCTGTGGTACCCCACTGGTCACAGCGACCCAGTTAGAGACTATACCATTTATAACCACCCTCTGCTTTCTATCACTAAGCCAGTTACTAACCCATTTACACACATTTTCCCCCAGACCAAGCATTCTCATTTTGTGTACCAACCTCTTGTGCGGCACGGTATCAAACGCTTTGGAAAAATCGAGATATACCACGTCCAATGACTCACCGTGGTCCAGCCTATAGCTTACCTCTTCATAAAAACTGATTAGATTGGTTTGACAGGAGCGATTTCTCAGAAACCCATGCTGATATGGAGTTAAACAGTTATTCTCATTGAGATAATCCAGAATAACATCCCTCAGAAACCCTTCAAATATTTTACCAACAATAGAGGTTAGACTTACTGGTCTATAATTTCCAGGTTCACTTTCAGAGCCCTTTTTGAATATTGGCACCACATTTGCTATGCGCCAGTCCTGCGGAACAGACCCTGTCGCTATAGAGTCCCTAAAAATAAGAAGTAATGGTTTATCTATTACATTACTTAGTTCTCTTAGTACTCGTGGGTGTATGCCATCCGGACCCGGAGATTTATCTATTTTAATCTTATTTAGCTGGTTTCGCACCTCTTCTTGGGTTAGATTGGTGACCCTTAATATGGGGTTTTCATTGTTTCTTGGGATTTCACCTAGCATTTCATTTTCCACCGTGAATACCATGGAGAAGAAGGTGTTTAATATGTTAGCTTTTTCCTCGTCATCTACAACCATTCTTTCCTCACTATTTTTTAAGGGGCCTACAGTTTCAGTTTTTATTCTTTTACTAGCTGAAGAGCCCGGCGTTGCCTGGGCATAGTAAATATCTGTGGTTAGTTATAGCACCTCACTTCTCTTATTTTCCCATCACGCCTCTCATTTTCCAAATCACATCTTTCATTTTCCCCCTCATATCTCTCATTTTCTCCCTTACACCTCTCATTTTCTCCCTCACTCCTCTCATTCCCCCCTAACACTTGTCATTTCGACCTGACATCTGTCATTTTCCGATCACTCCACTATTTTCCCTCACTCCTCTTTCGACCCCACATCTGTCATTTTCCGATCACTCCACTATTTTCCCTCACTCCTCTCATTTTGCACTCACACCTTTTCATTTTCACCTCAGTATATACATGTTTGTCATCTCCCTTATATATAGTATACACCTGTATGTCATCTCCTGTATATAGTATATACCTGTATGTCATCTCCCCTGTATATATAATATACCTGCTGTGTGTCATCTCCCCTGTATATAGTATATACCTGTATGTCATCTCCTCCTATATATAATATATACCTGTATGTCATCTCCTTCTATATATAGTATATACCTGTATGTCATCTCCTCCTGTATATAGTATATACCTGTGTGTCATCTCCCCTGTATATAGTATATATCTGTGTGTCATCTCCTCCTGTATATAGTATATACCTGTATGTCATCTTCTATATATAGCATATACCTGTATGTCATCTCCTCCTGTATATAGTATATACCTGTAGGTCATCTGCTCCTGTATATAGTATATACCTGTGTGTCATCTCCTCCTGTATATAGTATGTACCTGTATGTCATCTCCTCTATATAGTATAGACCTGTGTGTCATCTCTCCTGTATATAGTATATATCTGTGTGTCATCTCCCCTGTATATAGTATATACCTGTGTGTCATCTCCTCCTGTATTAGACCTCGTTCACACGTTATTTGCTCAGTATTTTTACCTCAGTATTTGTAAGCTAAATTAGCAGCCTGATAAATCCCCAGCCAACAGGAAGCCCTCCCCCTGGCAGTATATATTAGCTCACACATACACATAATAGACAGGTCATGTGACTGACAGCTGCCGTATTTCCTATATGGTACATTTGTTGCTCTTGTAGTTTGCTTATTAATCTAATTTTTCCCTTTCGCCACGACAGCACCCCACTGGAGAGAGGGATCCGCCCCGCAGGAACAGGAAACCTACCGAGAAATAAAAGGGGGCGGTCCGCCTCTCCTCCTCAGTTTAGGTTTCCTGTTCCTGCGGGAACAATCCAGGAACGACAGGACGACTTCAACATACCTGGGCTAGCATGCCGCCTGTGCGGTGTCCGTGAGAACGGCAGGGGCTGCAGCTCAGAAGCAGCGTCGGGGGAGTTCCGTTAGACGGCTCCCTCCTCAGCTGATGGATGGAGCAGACGGCCGGGTCCGGGGAGGGCCGCCCGGCGTCCTCTCCTGCGAGCGGTGCGGCCAGGAGCGGGTAAGAGAACCTCCATTGCGGTCCGGCGCTGAATCCCGGACCGCGCATGCGCCGACCGCCGCAATACTGGCTACCCCGGAACTGAAGGAGTCACTTCCGGGGCGCCTAGGCCGGATCTGGGGCGGGGGAGCCAGCGGCAACCCGCGCATGCGCATTGCGCAGCGGGGAAGAAAAAAAAAAGGAAAAAGGGCGCACCATTCATGGAGGGAAAAATGGTAACAAAATTCTCATTGGGGTCTGTTACAAACCCCCAAATATAACAGAAACCATGGAAAGTCTACTTCTAAAGCAGATAGATGAAGCTGCAACCCATAATGAGGTCCTGGTTATGGGGGACTTTAACTACCCGGATATTAACTGGGAAACAGAAACCTGTGAAACCCATAAAGGCAACAGGTTTCTGCTAATAACCAAGAAAAATTATCTTTCACAATTGGTGCAGAATCCAACCAGAGGAGCAGCACTTTTAGACCTAATACTATCTAATAGACCTGACAGAATAACAAATCTGCAGGTGGTTGGGCATCTAGGAAATAGCGACCACAATATTGTGCAGTTTCACCTGTCTTTCACTAGGGGGACTTGTCAGGGAGTCACAAAAACACTGAACTTTAGGAAGGCAAAGTTTGACCAGCTTCGAGATGCCCTTAATCTGGTAGACTGGGACAATATCCTCAGAAATAAGAATACAGATAATAAATGGGAAATGTTTAAGAACATCCTAAATAGGCAGTGTAAGCGCTTTATACCTTGTGGGAATAAAAGGACTAGAAATAGGAAAAACCCAATGTGGCTAAACAAAGAAGTAAGACAGGCAATTAACAGTAAAAAGAAAGCATTTGCACTACTAAAGCAGGATGGCACCATTGAAGCTCTAAAAAACTATAGGGAGGAAAATACTTTATCTAAAAAACTAATTAAAGCTGCCAAAAAGGAAACAGAGAAGCACATTGCTAAGGAGAGTAAAACTAATCCCAAACTGTTCTTCAACTATATCAATAGTAAAAGAATAAAAACTGAAAATGTAGGCCCCTTAAAAAATAGTGAGGAAAGAATGGTTGTAGATGACGAGGAAAAAGCTAACATATTAAACACCTTCTTCTCCATGGTATGCACGGTGGAAAATGAAATGCTAGGTGAAATCCCAAGAAACAATGAAAACCCTATATTAAGGGTCACCAATCTAACCCAAGAAGAGGTGCGAAACCGGCTAAATAAGATTAAAATAGATAAATCTCCGGGTCCGGATGGCATACACCCACGAGTACTAAGAGAACTAAGTAATGTAATAGATAAACCATTATTTCTTATTTTTAGGGACTCTATAGCGACAGGGTCTGTTCCGCAGGACTGGCGCATAGCAAATGTGGTGCCAATATTCAAAAAGGGCTCTAAAAGTGAACCTGGAAATTATAGGCCAGTAAGTCTAACCTCTATTGTTGGTAAAATATTTGAAGGGTTTCTGAGGGATGCTATTCTGGATTATCTCAATGAGAATAACTGTTTAACTCCATATCAGCATGGGTTTATGAGAAATCGCTCCTGTCAAACCAATCTAATCAGTTTTTATGAAGAGGTAAGCTATAGGCTGGACCACGGTGAGTCATTGGACGTGGTATATCTCGATTTTTCCAAAGCGTTTGATACCGTGCCGCACAAGAGGTTGGTACACAAAATGAGAATGCTTGGTCTGGGGGAAAATGTGTGTAAATGGGTTAGTAACTGGCTTAGTGATAGAAAGCAGAGGGTGGTTATAAATGGTATAGTTTCTAACTGGGTCGCTGTGACCAGTGGGGTACCGCAGGGGTCAGTATTGGGACCTGTTCTCTTCAATATATTCATTAATGATCTGGTAGAAGGTTTACACAGTAAAATATCGATATTTGCAGATGATACAAAACTATGTAAAGCAGTTAATACAAGAGAAGATAGTATTCTGCTACAGATGGATCTGGATAAGTTGGAAACTTGGGCTGAAAGGTGGCAGATGAGGTTTAACAATGATAAATGTAAGGTTATACACATGGGAAGAAGGAATCAATATCACCATTACACACTGAATGGGAAACCACTGGGTAAATCTGACAGGGAGAAGGACTTGGGGATCCTAGTTAATGATAAACTTACCTGGAGCAGCCAGTGCCAGGCAGCAGCTGCCAAGGCAAACAGGATCATGGGGTGCATTAAAAGAGGTCTGGATACACATGATGAGAGCATTATACTGCCTCTGTACAAATCCCTAGTTAGACCGCACATGGAGTACTGTGTCCAGTTTTGGGCACCGGTGCTCAGGAAGGATATAATGGAACTAGAGAGAGTACAAAGGAGGGCAACAAAATTAATAAAGGGGATGGGAGAACTACAATACCCAGATAGATTAGCGAAATTAGGATTATTTAGTCTAGAAAAAAGACGACTGAGGGGCGATCTAATAACCATGTATAAGTATATAAGGGGACAATACAAATATCTAGCTGAGGATCTGTTTATACCAAGGAAGGTGACGGGCACAAGGGGGCATTCTTTGCGTCTGGAGGAGAGAAGGTTTTTCCACCAACATAGAAGAGGATTCTTTACTGTTAGGGCAGTGAGAATCTGGAATTGCTTGCCTGAGGAGGTGGTGATGGCGAACTCAGTCGAGGGGTTCAAGAGAGGCCTGGATGTCTTCCTGGAGCAGAACAATATTGTATCATACAATTATTAGGTTCTGTAGAAGGACGTAGATCTGGGGATTTATTATGATGGAATATAGGCTGAACTGGATGGACAAATGTCTTTTTTCGGCCTCACTAACTATGTTACTATGTTACTATTTAAAAACGCCCAGAAACAATAATGCGGCGATGCAGAGATGTCATCCCCAGGTGCCATGGACCCCACAGCTGGAGATCCAGTGCCCCCCACCAAAGATCACACCAAAGGATCCTCGGAGTCCGCTCGTAAGAGTGACGGTTCCAGAACAGGATCTCGGCCTTCTGATCCGGTACTATTCGCTTCACTGGGTGAGTGTTTAAACTCTGCCTATTATGCTGACGCTGTCTCCCTATTTCTCTCTCTTTTCTCTCTCTCTCGCTACTTATTACGCCCAGTCTAAAAAACAACAAAAGTCCAAGCATAAGGAATGTGCCTTGTGTAGCCAGCCCCTTCCGGACTCATACCCCAAAAAACTGTGCAAAGACTGTTTTAAGGAAACAACTCAGGGAGCGACAGTGTCCGTTACGGACTTACGGGCCATTATTAGAGAGGAGCTTAAAAATATGACCCAGGAAAAACCGCGTAAAGCTAAGTCCAAAACACCAACACTTATGTCAGACTCCGAAAGTGACCAGACGGTACTGTCAGAAGCCTCCCTATCATCATCATCATCATCATCTTCCTCAGAAATCGAGGGGCGTTCATGTGTCCCCTTAGACAGTGTGGACAACTTGGTAAAATCAATCCTCAATACCATGGGGTGTGAGGAGGTAAAGGGTGTGCAAACCACGCAGGAAATTATGTTTGCGGGTTTGGCAGAGAGAAAGAGGAGATGTTTTCCGGTTATACCAGCGGTGAAAGCATTAATTAAAAGAGAGTGGGAGAAGCAGGATCAAAGAAGCTTTTTGCCCTCCGCGTCTAAACGTAAATATCCGTTTAGTGATGAGGAGCTCCTTACATGGACCAAAGTGCCTTAGGTCGATGCAGCCGTAGCTTCTACCTCCAAGCAATCCACTCTGCCTGTGGAGGATGCGGGACTTCTGGTCGATCCATTAGATCGCAAAGCTGAATCATCCCTTAAGCGATCTTGGGAGGCGGCTACAGGAATTTTTAAACCTGCAGTAGCCAGCACCTGCGCTGCCCGGTCAATGATCATTTGGATTGATCAGTTGGACCAGCAGATCGAAAATAAAGTTTCGAGAGAGAAACTTCGAGCGGCCATCCCCTTAATACGTGGAGCAGCAGCTTTTATGGTGGACGCATCTGCCGACTCTCTTCGGTTAGCAGCGAGATCCGCAGGTCTTGTGAACAATGCAAGACGCGCACTTTGGATGAAAAGTTGGAAAGGGGACGCGCAGTCTAAATCCAAAATATGCGCAATCCCATGCGAGGGTGAGTACCTCTTTGGCAAGACCTTATATGAGATACTCAAAACGGCAAAGGACAGGAAGAAAGCTTTTCCTGATTCCTCTATTCCCTTTTACAGGAGAGCCTTTAAGAGGAGACCATTTGGTAAAAGGAGGCAAACGGATAGGTCTACAACATGGACTGCTAAAGAGGACAGGCAAAGAGGTACCATGTTTAGAAGACCCAACCCGCCAAAAGACAATAAATTCTGAGGATATACCAGTAGGGGGCAGACTGAAATTTTTCGCCACCCAATGGGAAAAAGTAACATCTAGCTCGTGGGTTTTAAACATCATCCGAGATGGAATTAAACTACAATTCTCTCGTGTTCCCCACGAGTCATATATTATAACATCCCTCAGCTCGCCCGCACAACAGCAGGCTCTAGAGCTAGAAATTCAAACCCTGTTATCAAAGCGGGTTTTAGTCCAAGTCCCCGAGGGACAGGAAGGCAGAGGATTCTACTCTCCCTTATTCCTAATTTCTAAACCCGACGGTTCTTTCAGGACCATCATAAACCTTAAAAAGCTCAATTCATTTGTCAAAAACCATACATTTAAGATGGAATCCATTAGATCCACTATAAAACTCCTCTTTCCAAACTGTATGATGGGGGGCATTGATTTGAAAGATGCTTATTATCATCTCCCTATCCATGACAGATACCAAAAGTACCTCAGAGTAGCAGTGACAATCAACGGCGAGATTCATCATTTCCAATATACAGCCATGCCCTTCGGCCTTTCAACAGCACCGAGGATCTTTACCAAGATAATGCTAGAGGTGATGGCCTACCTTCGCCAAAAAGAAACCTTAATTGTTCCCTATCTGGATGACTTTTTGGTCATTGGAAATTCAGTTACTCAATGTGCTGATCGTTTGGCTCATGCAATTTCCTCTCTACAGGATTTAGGCTGGATAATCAATACCAACAAATCCAGACTCACTCCGCTATCCTGCCAGGCGTTCTTGGGGTTCCATCTAGACTCCGTATCTCAAAAGTGTCTCCTGCCTCAGGTAAAAATACTACTGATCAAACACAAAGTCCTAGCGGCGATAAACAATCCACGTATATCCCTAAGACAAGCCATGTCCTTACTAGGATCCCTTATCTCTTGTATACCTGCGGTAAAATGGGCTCAACATCATACCCGTACACTGCAACACCAGATTTTACAAGAAGATAGACGGTTATCTGGTCACCTAAATGTGAAAATAACCTTATCTCAGGAAGTTTTAACTTCCTTAACATGGTGGCTGAATTCAGACCATTTAATGAGTGGTGTTCCATGGATAATAACGCCATCTCATACCATAACCACGGACGCCAGTCCTCATGGATGGGGCGCTCATATGGGGAATGATTTTTGCCAAGGGCTTTGGAACATGGAGGAAAGCTGCTATTCCTCTAATGTTAAAGAATTAAATGCAGTAAAATACGCCTTATGCCATTTTCTCCCACAGCTACGAGGGAAAGACGTCAGAATCCTTTCCGACAACACCACCACAGTGGCGTATCTAAACAGGCAAGGAGGCACGCGATCAGAGACTCTGATGTCTTCTGCTACAGAAATCCTGAATCTAGCAGAAAGTCACCTAACATCCCTTACTGCACTGCACATAAGGGGGGAAAACAACCAGCAGGCAGACTTCTTAAGTCGACACACCTTGAAACAAGGAGAGTGGTGCCTGAACCAGCAGATTTTTCGAGATATAGTATCCCTATGGGGTCAACCTCAACAAGATCTCTTCGCCACAAGGAGAAACAAAAAAGTCCGGAAATTTGCCTCCCTATCTCTAGCGGATCATCCGGACATTCTGGACGCTCTCCAAGCCCCTTGGCAGTTCAGTCTAGCATATGCTTTTCCGCCGATCATACTGCTGCCCCAAGTCATTCGCAAAATCAGAACCGAAGGAGCGAGGGTGATACTAATAGCTCCATTCTGGCCCAAGAGACCATGGTTCTCGTGGCTGCAAACCATGTCTGTCTCAGATCCTTGGGTCCTCCCCTCAACACCCAATCTTCTCTTCCAAGGTCCGTTTTTCCACCCTCAAGTGGACAGTCTACATCTCACGGCCTGGAATTTGAGAGGCAGATGCTAAAATCAAGGGGGTTCTCGGAGGGATTGATAAACACACTCCTCCAGAGTAGAAAACCTTCCACTACAAAAATTTACACAAAAATATGGAAGAAATTCTTACAATTCCATACATCTTCAAACACGTCAGAAATTCCGATACAGTCTATCCTGGAATTTCTTCAAAAAGGGAGAGAACTAGGTTTAACTGCAAACACCTTAAAAGTTCATGTTTCAGCACTAGGAGCTCTCTATGGCCATAACATTGCGGGGAATAGATGGGTATCCCGATTTATTACAGCCTGTGAACGGATAAATCCAGTTAATATACCTAGAGTTCCTCCCTGGGATCTAAACTTAGTTTTACAAGCCCTAACAGACTCTCCATTTGAACCAATAGATTCAATACCAATCAAGATCCTATCACTAAAAACGGCCCTCTTGGTAGCACTGACTTCAGCCAGGAGAATCAGTGACATCCAAGCACTCTCTATAGATCCACCTTTCCTGTTAACCTTTCAGGATAAGTTGGTCCTTAAACCAGACCCTTCCTACCTTCCCAAAGTAGCTAAGACATTCCATAGGTCTCAGGAAATAATCTTGCCCACTTTCTTCAGTAATCCTTCCACTCCTGAAGAACAAAAGTACCACAATCTAGATGTTAGAAGAGTAGTGTTAAAGTACATTGAAAGAACCTGTAGCTGGCGACAGTGTAGGGCTCTGTTTATTTCCTTCCAGGGTCACAAGAAGGGTCATGGAATAACGAAAAGCACGTTATCCCGGTGGATCAGAGAGTCTATCAGACTGGCCTATTCCGCGAGTAAAGAAAACCCTCCGGAAGGCATAACAGCGCACTCTACCAGAGCTATGGCATCCTCCTGGGCAGAAAGGGGAGAGGTCCCAATTGAGACTATATGTAAGGCGGCAACTTGGTCAAATCCCTCTACATTCTATAATCACTATAGGCTTGACCTATCGTCAACTTCTGACCTAGACTTTGGCAGGACTGTCCTCAGCACGGTGGTCCCCCCCTAGGTGATGGTCTCTGTAAGATCTCCAGTGGGGTGCTGTCGTGGCGAAAGGGAAAAAGCCGGATTACTCACCGGTAATACTCTTTTAGTGAGTCCACGACAGCACCCTCTTATATCCCTCCCTATATTAATATAGTACTTACTATTGAGTAAAATTCTTTTAATCATATATGAGCAAATAAGTTTGAAAATGAAATAAATTATATTTGCCTAATACTGGCGGTCCTCCGGGTACTCTGAAATCAAAACTGAGGAGGAGAGGCGGACCGCCCCCTTTTATTTCTCGGTAGGTTTCCTGTTCCTGCGGGGCGGATCCCTCTCTCCAGTGGGGTGCTGTCGTGGACTCACTAAAAGAGTATTACCGGTGAGTAATCCGGCTTTTTATTTTTGAAGGATAATACCAGACTTGTGTGTGTTTTAGGGCGAATTTCGTTTGTCAAGTTGTGTGTGTTGAGTTGCGTATGGCGACATGCATGTAGCGACTTTTGTGAGATGAGTTTTGTGTGGCAACATGCATGTAGCAACTTTTTGTGTGTCGAGTTGCATGTGACAGGTTAGTGTAGCAAGTTGTGTGCAGCAAGTTTTACGCATGGCGAGTTTTGCGCATGGCGAGTTTTATGTGTGGTACCTTTTGAGTATGTAGAAGTTGTGTGTGAGGCAACTTTTGCATGTGCTGCAACTTTTGTACATGTGGCAATTTTTCCGCGTGTGCAAGTTTTGCGTGTGGCGAGTTTTCCATGAGGTGAGTTTTGCACTTGTGGCGAGTTTTGCGTGAGCCTAGTTTTTGCATGTGGCGAGTTTTGCGCGTGGCGAGTTTTGAGCGGCGACTTTTGTGTTTCGACTTTTATGTGGCGAGGTTGGTGTATGTGTGGTGAAATGTGTGCTGAGGGTGGTATATGTGTTCAAGCACGTGGTAGTGTGTGACGCATTTTGTGTGTGTCCATATCCCCGTGTGTGGTGAGTATCCCATGTCGGGGCCCCACCTTAGCAACTGTACGGTATATACTCTTTGGCGCCATCGCTCTCATTCTTTAAGTCCCCCTTGTTCACATCTGGCAGCTGTCAATTTGCCTCCAACACTTTTCCTTTCACTTTTCCCCATTATGTAGACAGGGGCAAAATTATTTGGTGAATTGGAAAGCGTGGGGTTAAAATTTCACCTCACAACATAGCCTATGATGCTCTCGGGGTCCAGACGTGTGACTGTGCAAAATTTTGTGGCTGTAGCTGCGACGGTGCAGATGCCAATCCCGGACATACATACACACACACACACACACACACACACACACACACACACACACACACACACACACACACATTCAGCTTTATATAGTAGACTATTGATATAGTTGAAGAACAGTTTGGGATTAGTTTTACTCTCCTTAGCAATGTGCTTCTCTGTTTCCTTTTTGGCAGCTTTAATTAGTTTTTTAGATAAAGTATTTTTCTCCCTATAGTTTTTTAGAGCTTCAATGGTGCCATCCTGCTTTAGTAGTGCAAATGCTTTCTTTTTACTGTTAATTGCCTGTCTTACTTCTTTGTTTAGCCACATTGGGTTTTTCCTATTTCTAGTCCTTTTATTCCCACAAGGTATAAACCGCTTACAGTGCCTATTTAGGATGTTCTTAAACATTTTCCATTTATTATCTGTATTCTTATTTCTGAGGATATTGTCCTAGTCTACCAGATTAAGGGCATCTCTAAGCTGGTCAAACTTTGCCTTCCTAAAGTTCAGTGTTTTTGTGACTTCCTGACAAGTCCCCCTAGTGAAAAACAGGTGAAATTGTACAATATTGTGGTCGCTATTTCCTAGATGCCCGACCACCTGCAGATTTGTTATTCTGTCAGGTCTATTAGATAGTATTAGGTCTAAAAGTCCTGCTCCTCTGGTTGGATTCTGCACCAATTGTGAAAGATAATTTTTCTTGGTTATTAGCAGAAACCTGTTGCCTTTATGGGTTTCACAGGTTTCTGTTTCCCAGTTAATATCTGGGTAGTTAAAGTCCCCCATAACCAGGACCTCATTATGGGTTGCAGCTTCATCTATCTGCTTTAGAAGTAGACTTTCCATGGTTTCTGTTATATTTGGGGGTTTGTAACAGACCCCAATGAGAATTTTGTTACCATTTTTCCCTCCATGAATTTCGACCCATATGTACTCGACATCCTCATTCCCTTCGCTAATATCCTCCCTTAGGGTACGTGCACACGTCAGGATTTCTTGCAGAAATTTTCCTGACAAAAACCGGACATTTCTGCCAGAAATCCGCATGCGTTTTTACCGCGATTTTGACGCGTTTTTGGTGCGTTTTTTGTGCGTTTTTTCCCAATTGCATAGAATTGCGGGAAAAACGCAGAAAATCCGCAAAAATAATGAACATGCTCATTTTTTTACCGCGATGCGTTTTTTTCGCGGAAAAAAACGCATCCATGTGCACAAAACATGCAGAATGCATTCTAAATGATAGAATGCATAATGTATGCGTTTTTAATGAGTTTTTATAGCGTTTTTAGCGCGAAAAAAACGCGAAAAAACCTGAACGTGTGCACATGGCCTCAAAGTGGACTTTAGACAAGACTTTACATAGAGACAAACCCCTCCTCTTCTACGATTTTTACGATCCTTTCTAAACAGACTGTAACCCTGTAAGTTAACTGCCCAGTCATAGCTTTCATATAACCATGTCTCGGTTATTCCCACTATGTCAAAGTTACCTGTAGATATTTCTGCTTCTAGTTCTTCCATCTTGTCAAGCTTCTGGCGTTTGCGAGATTGCAGTTTAGAGGATTTTGTTTTGTTCCAATCTCCTCACTGTGGATTGTTTTAGAAATGTTCTTACCTCCCTTCTGAGTATGTTTTCCTGGGTCGTCTTTGTTCGAGTCTAATGTTTTTCTTCCCGTCCCCTCTTCTTCTAGTTTAACGCCCTCCTGATGAGTGTAGCGAGTCTTCTGGCGAATGTGTGTTTCCCAGGTTTGTTGAGGTGTAGTCCGTCTCTGGCGAGGAGTCCATCGTACAAGTAATTCACATAGTAGACTAGATGTTGGCCCGATTCTAATGCATCGGGTATTCTAGAATATGCATGTCCCCGTAGTATATGGACAATGATGATTCCAGAATTCGCGGCAGACTGTGCCCGTCGCTGATTGGTCGAGGCAACCTTTATGACATCATCGTCGCCATGGCAACCATTATGACATCTACGTCGATACTGTGCCCGTCGCTGATTGGTCGAGGCGAATTCGCGGCAGACTGTGCCCGTCGCTGATTGGTCGAGGCAACCTTTATTACATCATCGTCGCCATGCTGTGCCTGTCGCTGATTGGTCGAGGCCTGGCAGCCTCGACCAATCAGAGAGGCGGGATTTCCAGGACAGACAGACAGACAGAAAAACCCTTTGACAATTATATATATATAGATAATTACCAATAAATTTGATATTTTAAGTGTAATTTGGTTCTCTTCTTTTAGTCGGCTGGTTAATTCCAGTCTAGACCTATTGGGTTGTTATGGTAATTTGAAGTGCCAAATTTGTTTATTACAGGACATTTTTGTTGTGTTCATCTCATATGTGTGACCTGCACAGTGGCCAAAAGGTTAAAGGGCCCAATGCCACCTTCAGTGCAGTTTTCCACTATGCCAGTAACAGTGTTTGCCCTCCCAGTTGCTCTGCTTCTTGCTTTCCCTCTTGAATTTCCTGTCTTCTTGCACATTATCAAATATGGGAGAGATCTTCTCTAATCTGTGTAGAAAGTTGGCAGTAAGGCTACGTTCACATTTGCGTTCAGCCGTGCTGCGTCGGGCGCAGCCGCGGCAACGCATGCGTCATGCGCCCCTATATTTAACATGGGGGCGCATGGACATGCTTTGCATTGCATTTTGTGACGCATGCGTCTTTTTTTGGCGCACGCATCAGGGCGCAGGGGACGCAGCAAGTTGCATTTTTTTGCGTCCAAAAAAGGACGCATGCGTCGCAAAACAATGCGTTTTTCATGCGTTTTGGTTTGCGTTGTGCGTTGCGTCGCCGACGCAGCACCGCACAACGCAAATGTGAACGTAGCCTTAGTGTTCAATTTCCCTACAGCGTCACCTCAGGCGAAATTAGGTACAACATATTGCCCATTTAATCAGTGGGTTATCTATGTAATGCCAGAAAGGACAGTTCCTCCAGAGCGTGAGACAATTTTTTTGACCACTCTCCATTCTGGCCAAGAGATGAGGCTCCCGACCGTAGGACCCCTTTCCCTTACCTCAAAATGTTCTAATAGGGTCCATGAAATTTTGTCCTGGAGGCTGGGACTTCTTAGAGACTTTGGCCACTAGTCAAGGATCACTGTATGCCATTACTATGTGTGACAAGCAAGTCATGGAATTATCCAACTGGTTCCGACTTGCATTGTCACGTTATGTTGCGGTGTCAGTGTGGCCCCATTCATCTGCATTACACTGTGATGTAACAGCACAGAGCGATCTTTGGCCACTCAAGCTGTGTCGTAGCCAAAGTCGCCGTGTAACCCTAGCCTTAAAGGGGTTGTCCACTACATAAAAAAAAATGGGACCATGGTGGTCTAAAAAAAAAACAAAAATGCACACAGAACAACTTCCTGGACTGCCACCATTCAGTTCACCCACCAGTCTCTTTTTCTCCCCGCCGTTATCTTTCTCTTCTGGCAGGGGATGAATGCTGCACTGATTGGTAAAGTCCCCTCTGAGCCAAAAGTGACAGCTAACAGACTGGTTCTTTGTTCTCACATGTCTTATGTCTGCTGCAGCCAATCATTCGCCACTGATTGACTGCAGTGGTCATGTTATGTCCCTGATTACATGTCTCTGTGCTGAAGATGAAATAAGGAACCAGTAGGATAAACAGCAGTGTCCGGAAGCAGAGTCTTCTTTTTTTTCTTTCTTTAAGACCACCATGGGTTCATTTTTTTTTTCCCCAAAATAAATGTATTTTGGGACATGTTCTCTTTTCTGCCCCCCCATAGCTTCCCATATCTCAGTTTTCATGTCATATCAGATTTTTCTAGTTCTCTAAGGTGCATTTTTCAATCGCCTCTTGCTCCAGTGACCGTAATAATCTTCTTTTTTCCCAGGTTTAGTCAGCACGGGAGGGGTCAAGCAGATCACCAGTCCTGCAACTTTTCCAAATTCCTGATCTCTAATGAGCCAGATAACGCAGTTTTATTATTAATCATCGGTGCTTTCAGAAATTGCCTCGGAATGATCCGACTTCAGAGGAGAAATCAATAGGAGACTGAAATTGCACGTATGCAAATGACACGGTGACAAAAGCAGTCATCTGTATAATGAACACTTAGACTTCATTTACTCAATTATGTTTCTCAAAAGGCTTTCTCTCCCCCAAAGATTTCACTTCACATCGCTTCGACATCAACTTGCAGCTATTTCCCTGCATAAAATTATTTGTTCAGTGTGAAATTGAGCTCCTGCTAATGGCGTGCTCAGGGCCTCTCCCTGAATTTCCCAGAATCTGTGGTAAATCCAGTCTCTTGGGCCCCCCGGTGTATAGCAGAGACGGCGGAGGGCAATCGTACACGGGATGGTGCCTAAGCTCTGTATCGGCCTTCTGGAGAGCTAGGAATAAGGGATGGGGGGTCATGAGTTTTGGTGGGAAATTCCTGTATGCCCTTTCCAAAAAGACAAACCTTGACCAATTCCCCAACCCTCCATGCTAGAACATTTAGAGACAAATAGCCTCCCCTTGAAGCATCCCGCAGACCTTATCATGATTGATAGTGGCTCTCCAGGATGGAGACCCAGAGAAGAGAGACCCTGTCTTTCTCTGGAGGACTCGGCACATGCGTGAACTATATCCATAGCCCATTGATTTCCATAAAAACCATGTAATGCTTAGCTTCACCTGCGGAGGCGCTGCAGAATAATTAAACACTTGCTCCGGGAATTTCTACAACTTATAGCTAATCGCTGGAAATCTCGGCAGATTTGATTGCGGATGGACCCTTCAGAAAGAAAGGGATTGTCTGTGACCTAAATACATCAGTAGCATAAATCTATCTCCTGTCCTAAGGGTGAATGTGTCAGTGCTGGTAAACTGCATCTGTCCGGGCTGTTTAGCTCACAGATGATTGTGTAGACTAGATACAGGTGGAACGAACTCTCAGCTATGAGATGTAATTAGGTCCATACAGGGTTTCAGCGTCATAAACAAGTAAGTCCTGACAGACAGCAAGGAGAGATCTAATCAGAAATTAAAACACCAACAGTGTCCCCTTTTAAATTGCATGCCTTCTTCGGTAGAAACTTCCCCAATTTAGGGAAAGTAATTTCTCTGAGCTCTTCCCTAATGATTAGACAGAGCTGATGAAGCTGAGAAATCGGTGCAG
The DNA here is from genome assembly GCF_032444005.1 of Ranitomeya imitator. NCBI lineage: Eukaryota > Metazoa > Chordata > Amphibia > Anura > Dendrobatidae > Ranitomeya > Ranitomeya imitator. The sequence goes on along the minus strand of NC_091283.1, from coordinate 416,747,577 downwards.
CTTTCTGCTAAACTGGAAGGCAGTGTGAGGCTGAGGTGTATGAGGTTTGTGTGGTGGAGGAGCAGATTTTGTGAAGGTCCTTGAAGCAGTCTATGTGGAGGAGGAGCAATCTGTAGAGGGAGAGCATCCTTCCTGGACAGGGGTCAGTCTGGGAGGAGGAGCAGCCTGTGTGGAAGATGAGCAGTTGGGAGGAGGAGGAAGAGCAGCCTGTGTGGAGGAGCAGATTGCATGTAGAGAAGGAGCAGCCTGGGTGGAGGAGGGGTAGTTTATGTGAAGGAAGAGCAATCTGTGGAAGAGGAGCAGTCTGTGTGGAGGAGGGGTAGTTTGTAAGAAGAAGGAGCAATTTGTGGAAGAGGAGCAGTCTGTGTGGAGGAGGGGTAGTTGTAGTTTGTAAGAAGGAGGAGCAATCTGTGGAAGAGGAGCAGTCTGTGTGGAGGAGGGGTAGTTTGTATGGAGGATGAGCAATCTGCATGGAGGAGGATCAATCACTGGAGAAGCAGCCTGTGTCGAGGTAAAGTGATCTTGTGTGTTGAAGAGGAGCTGACTGTGTGGAGGGAAAGTGATCTGCCTGGAGGAGGAGTAGTCTGAGTGGAGGGGCAGTCTGTGTGGAGGAGGAGCAGGCTATGTTACATAGTTATTAAGGTTGAAGGAAGACTATAAGTCCATCCAGTTCAACCCTAACCTAACATGCCCTAACATAACATGTTGATCCAGAGGAAGGCAAAAAAAAAAACATGTGGCAAAGAGTAAGCTCCACATTGGGGAAAAAAATTCCTTCCCGACTCCACATACGGCAATCAGACTAGTTCCCTGGATCAACGCCCTATCAAGGAATCTAGTGTATATACCCTGTAACATTATACTTTTCCAGAAAGGTATCCAGTCCCCTCTTAAATTTAAGTAATGAATCACTCATTACAACATCATACGGCAGAGAGTTCCATAGTCTCACTGCTCTTACAGTAAAGAATCCACGTCTCTTATTATGCTTAAACCTTTTTTCCTCCAAACGCAGAGGATGCCCCCTTGTCCCGGTTTCAGGTCTATGATTAAAAAGATCATCAGAAAGGTCTTTGTACTGTCCCCTCATATATTTATACATTAAAATAAGATCACCCCTTAGTCTTCGTTTTTCCAAACTAAATAGCCCCAAGTGTAATAACCTATCTTGGTATTGCAGATCCCCCAGTCCTCTAATAACCTTGGTCGCTCTTCTCTGCACCCGCTCCAGTTCAGCTATGTCTTTCTTATACACCGGAGACCAGAACTGTGCACAGTATTCTAAGTGTGGTCGAACTAGTGACTTGTATAGGGGTAAAATTATGTTCTCCTCATGAGCATCTATGCCTCTTTTAATGCATCCCATTATTTTATTTGCCTTTGTAGCAGCTGCCTGACACTGGCCACTGAATATGAGTTTGTCATCCACCCAGGTATTTTTCATTGACGGTTTTGCCCAGAGGTTTAGAATTAAGCACATAGTTATACATCTTATTACTTCTACCTAAGTGCATGACCTTACATTTATCCCCATTAAAGCTCATTTGCCATTTATCAGCCCAAGCTTCTAGTTTACATAAATCATCCTGTAATATAAAATTGTCCTCCTCTGTATTGATTACCCTGCAGAGTTCAGTGTCATCTGCAAATATTGAAATTCTACTCTGAATGCCCCCTACAAGGTCATTAATAAATATGTTAAAAAGAAGAGGGCCCAATACTGACCCCTGTGGTACCCCACTGCTAACCGCAACCCAGTCCGAGTGTGCTCCATTAATAAACACCCTTTGTTTCCTATACCTGAGCCAGCTCTCAACCCACTTGCACATATTTTCCCCTATCCCCCTATATTTTCCCCTATGTTGCTGCGTGGAGGAGGTGTAGTCTGCGTTGAGGGCATAGTGGTCTGCGCAGTCTAGAAGGAGCAGTCTGTGCAGAGGGACGAGAAGTTTGCAGGAAGCAACCCTTTATTACCCCATGTGCTACCACTACAGGGCAATGGGAAGAGAGGCTAAGTACCAAATAGGCTCATCTTACAGATGTGCCTTTTCTGGATTGGCTGGGGGCAGACTTTTTTTGCCGGGGTGGGCAATAACCATGGTCCCTCTCTAGGCTATTAATATCTGCCCTCAGTCACTGGCTTTCCCTCTCTGGCGGAGAAAATTGCGCTGGAGCCCACGCCAGTTTTTTCCGTGAATTAATCCTTTAACCCCTTCCCGACCTTTGACGCAGCGTATGCGTCATGAAAACCTGTGCCAATCTGACCTGTGACGCAGCATATGCGTCATGGTCGGATCGCGCTCCTGCAGGCCGGGTGAAAGGGTTAACTGCTTCGCAAATTGGTGAAATATTTCAATCCAGCCATGGCCGATGCTGCAATAGCATCAGCCATGGCTGGAGATCGCGATCTGCCCCCCGCCACCACCACCGATCTCCCCTCCGTCCTGTCATCTAGTGTCCTCCCCTCCTGTCTGATCTCCCCCCCCTCATACTTACCGACCTCCTGTGTCCCTCCCGGTGTCCGTCCGTCTGTTCTATGGGTGCCGCCATCTTCCAAAATGGCAGGCGCATGCGCAGTGCGCCCGCCAGATTCATTACAGGTGCATTTTGATCGCTGTGATAGGTTCTATCACAGCGATCAAAATAAAAAAAAAATAATAAATAAACCCCCCTTTATCACCCCCATAGGTAGGGACAATAATAAAATAAAGAACATTTTTTATTTTATTTTTTGCCCCACTAGGGTTAGCGGTAGGGCTAGGGTTAGGGTTACGGCTAGAAATAGGGTTAGAACTAGGGTTATGGTTGCCGTGTGCACAAACAGTGATTTGTGACCACATATGAGGTATCAATGTACTCAGGAGAAATTGCCCAACAAATTTTAGGATCCATTTTATCCTGTTACCCATGTGAAAATGAAAAAATTGAGGCTAAAATAACTTTTTTGTGAAAAAAAGTACTTTTTCATTTTTACGGATCAATTTGTGAAGCACCTGGTGGTTCAAAGTGCTCACTATGCATCTAGATAAGCTCCTTGGGGGGTCTAGAATTGCAAAAAACGGTCAGGTCATTAAGGTCAAAATAGGCTGGGTCATGAAGGGGTTAACACCTACAGCTCCAAAATTTTACACACACCCACACTACTAGCATTATTAGTGAGGGACATATATAAATCTAGCGGATATGCAATGGTTTACTGTATGTAAACCATGTCTCATATCCTGTTGGGTTTTGTAATGATTTTACAGATGCCGATAATTGAATTACAGGCTATTCTGCTATCTAGCTCTGTATGAAATCTAAAGATATATATATATGTCTTATATATGTATATATATATACTAGATGGTGGCCCGATTCTAACGCATCGGGTATTCTAGAATATGTATAGTTTATTTATGAAGATTTCAGAATAATGCAATGAATACACAGGATTCAGCCGGCTAGGCTAGGCATGACCAATTAGCGAAGCGTGGTTCATATCACGCGCCAATTCACGGCCGGACTGCGTCTGTTGCTGATTGGTCGCGCCTGGCCGGCCGCGACCATTCAGTGAAGCCAGGGCGAGCTCCAGGTTTTTGAGGGCCCTGGGTGAAAGAGTCTCAAAACCCACGTAGCATATAACAGACCACGTAGTATATAGCACAGCTACGTAGTATATAAGAGCCACGTAGTATATTGCATAGCCATGTAGTATATAGCACAGCCCAAGTAGTATATAGCACAGCGATGTAGTATATAACAGCCCACACAGTATATAACACAGCCCACGCAGTTTATAACACCCCACGTAGTATATAACAGACCCCGGGCGAAAGAGTCTCACAGACCACGTAGCATATAACAGCCCACGTAGTATATAGCACAGCCACATAGTATATGACACAGCCCATGTAGCATATAGCACAGCCACATAGTATATTCAACAGCCATGTAGTATATAGCACAGCCACATAGTATATAGCACAGCCCACATATATTGCACAGCTACATAGTATATAACACAGCCCACATAGTATATAGCACAGCCTACGTAGCATATAACAGCCATGTAATATATAGCACAGCCCACGCAGTATATAGCACAGCCACGTAGTATATAACACAGCTCACATAGTATATAGCACAGCCCACGTAGTATATAGCACAGCGACATAGTATATAACAGCCCACACAGTATATAACACAGCCCATGTAGTATATAGCAATGTGGGCACCATATCCCTGTTAAAAAAAGAATTAAAATAAAAAATAGTTATATACTCACCTTCTGGCGGCCCTCGGATCCAGCCCAGGCCTTTAGAAATGCTCCTTGCGACGCTCCGTTCCCAGTAACGCCTTGCAGCAATAACCCGTGATGATGTAGCGGTCTCGCGAGACCGCTACGTCATCTGGGGTCATTGCCGCAATGCATTCTTGGGAGCGTCGCGAGGAGCGGGAAAGGCTGCCGCGGATGCCGGAAGGTGAGAATATAATGATTTTTTTTTAATTATTATTTTTAACATTATATGCCTATGCAGCACCAATAGTAAAAAGTTGGTCACACAGGGTTAATGGCAGCGTTAACGGACTGCATTATGCCGCGGTGTAGCGCAGTCCGTTTAACGGACTGCTAAAACCCTATGAGGGCGCTGACTGCAGGGAGCATGGAGGGGGCACTGACTGGAGGGGAGTAGGGAGGGGCCAATTTGCGGCCGGACTGTGCCTGTCGCTGATTGGTCATGCCCAGCCGGCCGCGACCGATTTGCGACGCGGGATTTCCGTGACAGACAGACAGACAAACAGATGGAAGTGGACCTTAGACGAGTATATATATAGATATATATATAGGCTGCATAGATGTTTTCAAGAATATTTGAGGCCATGGATCCATTATATGTCCATTTTGCAAGCCGGTGAGAAAATCTCACCATATGGATGTCACACGGATACTTTCATGAGAGAAAATCGCATCATCGCATTGCACACGGATGACATACGGATCACTGTTTGGGAACATTTCTGCGAATCTCGGCCTTGAAAAACGGACCTTTTTTTTTTTTTTTTTTTAAATACGTTATGTGTGACTCCAGCCTAAGGCTACTTTCACACTAGCATTTTTTGCAATACGTCGCAATGCGTCGTTTATGGCAAAAAACGCATCCTGCAAAGTTGTTTGCAGGATGCATTTTTGCCCCATAGATTAACATTAGCGATGCATTGCGACGCATTGCCACACGTCGCAACCGTCGTGCGACGGTTGCGCCGTGTTGTGGCGGACCGCCGGGAGCAAAAAACGTCAAATGTAACTTTTTTTGCTGGCGACAGACCGTTTTTTCCGACCGCGCATGCGCGGCCGGAACTCCGCCCCCACCTCCCCGCACCTCACAATGGGGCAGCGGATGCGCCGGAGAAATGCATCCGCTGCACCCGTTGTGCGGCGCATCAAGCGCTAGCGTCGGAATCTTGGCCCGACGCATTGCGACGGGGAGATTCCAACGCTAGTGTGAAAGTAGCCTAAGGCAGCGAGTATCCCAGTGGACTCCCGGCATGCAATGCAACTTTAAGGCTATGTGCACACGTCAGGATTTTTTGCGTTTTTTTTGCGGATTTTCCCGATAAAATCGCTATAAAATCGCTAAAAAAAACGCAAACAATATGCATCCTATCATTTAGAATGCATTCTGCATGTTTTGTGCACATGTTTGCGGTTTGTTTCGCAAAAAAAAAACGCATTCCCCAAAAAAAGTAGCATGTTTATTATTTTTGCGGATTTTTTGCGGATTTCCCATTAAATTGGAGTGTCCGGGAAAAAACGCAAAAAATCCGATAAAAATCCGCACAAAAACGCGCAAAAAACGCATGCGGATTTCTGGCAGAAATGTCCTGATTTTGTCAGGAAATTTCTGCAAGAAAATCCTGACATGTGTGCAGCGCCCCAGATATCTGGTCATTGCAGTATGACACTCTGCCAGTAAGGGGAGTGATGGTACGTCTGATGGCACTGAAGGAGTTCTCCTGACCAGATATCACCAGCACACATTACACTTCACACTCCGGCCACTAGGGGGAGCAAAAGGCTTTATTTATTGGGCCCCTCCTCACACTGGTAAAACTAGGGGTTGGTTGGATAGAAAGTTAGTCAGAAGCTGACTGGGTTGGATTCAGGCAACATCCCGTGGCAGGGGGTGTTGCAGGGAGAAGACACAGGGGGGTCCCTGTCAGGCGTGGGAACCTGGCAGGCACCTAGCGACCAGAATAGAACGTTACGGAACCGCGCCTGCACACCCCGCGGCGGTATCCTAAGAAAGCACAAAGGAGAACCAGTAGGAGTCGTGCCATGAGACCGAGGCAACATCTACTGAGGCGCGTAGCCGGTGGCTGGAACACCGAGGGAGTAAGGGTGGTTTCACACTTGCGTTTTTGTCTGCAGCGTTTTCTTTTTCAAAAAAACGCATGCGTTTTTTTCCCTATATTTAACATTGAAAACGCATGCGTTTTTTTGTGTACGCGTTTGGTCGCGTTTTTTGACGCATGCGTTTTTTTACTGCATGCGTTCATTTTCTGAAATGCTACTTGTAGTATTTTTAGAAGCGTTTTTTGGACCAAAAAAAACCGCATGCGTTTTCATGCGTTTTTTTGGGGTCAAAAAATACATTGGAGTCAATGGGGACGCATGCGTTTTTTGGTGCATGCGTTTTTTGCGGTAAAAAACGCATGCGTTTTTTTATTAAAAAAACAGAAAACACACTGATATGCCACCCCCCAACATAAAGGTGATAAAGGGAACCTAACCCTACCCCTAACCCTACCCCTAACCCTACCCCTAAGGGATCCTAACCCTACCCCTAACCCTACCCCTAAGGGATCCTAACCCTAACCCTAATCCCTTTATGGTTAGGGGTAGGGTTAGGGTTAGGATCCCTTAGGGTTAGGGGTAGGGTTAGGATCCCTTAGGGGTAGGGTTAGGGGTAGGATCCCTTTAGGGTTAGGGTTATGATCCCTACACCTAACCCTACCCCTAACCCTAACCTTAACTATTTCTGTTTATAGTGTTTTTTTTTACTTTATTTTGATGATTGGCAGCTGTCACACATTTCTCAGCATGCATTTAAAAAACGCAAACGCATGTAAAAACGCATGTAAACGCGTCAAAACGACGCGTTTTTTTCACAACATGCAAAAACGCATGCGTCAAAAAAACGCAGCGTTTACATGTGTTTACATGCGTTTTTCACCATGCGTTTTTTTGCGTTTTTTACCGCAAAAACGCACCCGAAAAAACGCCAATGTGAAACCAGCCTAACTGACTCTACGCCTTACTTCAAACTCCGCAGGACAGTTAATTATAGGTTGGCTGTCTAACCTAAACACCTACGAAGACATAGGGGGCAACAGTGGGAGAGAGGCGACTCTAGGGTCCCGGAAGACCTCCAGGCCTTCTCGTCATACGGGTGCGTCCTAGCCATAACATACCTGGGGGACGTTGAACTAGAAACATCTGGAACACATTAGAAACAATGAACGAACGAGAACAGCAGTTGTGAGGACTATTCCGAATGCTCAGCAGGGTGGCACTAAAACACACAGGCGCTATTGGTAGGCAACGATTTCCACCTGCAAAGGGAATTCTGGAAGTGCCCATCGGACCGGCCGGTCTCAGATAGCCCTGTTAAGTGTTCCCCTTGATTGCGGATCCTGAAGTCTTCAGTAAAGAGGTAAAGAGACTGCAACCTTGTGTCCTCGTTATTGACTGCACCTCACATCATCACCATCCACCTTACTGGGAAGCCCTGGGGACATACTTCACCTGTGGGAAGGTATACCATCCAGCTGCCATTCCATCACCCCAGCGGACCCCACAGCAGCGTCGGTCACCCTGACCGAGTACCACAGGTGGTGTCACGAAACCTCGACAGACTGCACCACCTTTATTGGACGCCCCTTAGCAGGGTCACGGACCGGGTCTAGCCACCGTGACAGCTTCAGAACCGAACCAGAGAGGCCCGGTACCGAGAACGCGTGGCCCTGTGTCTCGGGGCGCTCCATGTGCACATAGCCTAACAATTGCTCTGCACTAGATCACCACTGGCAGTAACCCTTTCACTACCCTAAACCGACATGGATAGTTATATTAGCATTATTTTTGTGGTACATTATAATTTATGATAATTGTAAATTTTGATCTATATGTTTTGTGTTTATAAAAAATATCAGAAATTTGACTAATTGTTAAAAAAAATTGCAATTTTCAAACTTTAAATGATTATCCCTTTAATCCTGATAGCCATACCACAGAAAAACATTAATAAATAACATTTCCCTAATGTCTGCTTTACATCAGCACCATTTGTAAAATGTTGTTTTATTCATTTTTTTCAAGTAAATTTACAACATTTTTTTTTTAGGGACATGTCCAGGTTTGAAGTGAATTTCAGGTTCCTATACATTGGAAAACCCCCCAAAGTGATGCCATTTTAAAAACAGCACCCCCTGACATACTGAAAACTGCTGTCGGGTAGTTTATTAACCCTTCAGGTGATTTTCAGGAATTAATGCATGACAGTGACATGACAGGAATGAAAAAGTGTATTTTTACCACCTAAACGTCGGTAACTTCTAAACAGGCCACTGTAGCCGTCAGACTCTAAGGCCGCTATTTGGCCATGAATTGCTATGGCAAACATCAGGGTGCCGATGGGCTTAAAGAGGGAGCCTTCACACTCTGTTAACCATTTATATGATGTAGCCACTATTGACAGCAGCATCTAAGGGGTTAAATGACCATAGACTGTGCCAACGTTGATCGTGGCTAATGCAGCAAGTTGTCATCTATAGTGTACAGCCAACAGCTGCTGGATTGTCACCTGTATGGGGATGCTATTCACTTATATCTCAGGTCAGTAAACAGATGTGTTGGTGGTCATTAAGGAGTTAAATGGGTTTTCCCAATAACAAAGTTGATTTTAATCAATACATCTTGGAATAATAATAATTTCCACAATTTGATGTTTCCAATTGTGGAAATTATTAATATTCCAAAGTGTTTTGATTAAAATCAATTTTAAAATTAACTTTGTTAGTAGGGAACCCCCTTTAAATCATTTTGGGGCAGGAAAAGCCCTTAACTTCCTCGCTCACTAGATACAAAGGCTTAGAGGAAATGTTGCTCACCATCAGCTGACTGGGCTGCTGGTTCTACATCGAGAGGCCACATAACAGACTCAGCTGGAAGTTAAACTTTTGCACATAGTAATAGCTTTTTTTATTATACAGTCATTAAACTTTTCTGTAAGACTGCAAGTAAAGATATTTAGTGAAGGACCGATATAGTTTAGCAAGTTGAGCATAAGGAGACATCCCTAGACCTGTGCGTATTAGACCTGGATCATTGAGCTAAGGAAAGCACCATCTGGATGAAGGAATCAGGATGTGAACATTGGAGCGTACATGTTGCATAGAGTGCGTCGTGGAGATGTAGGCAGAGTACAGTGAATCCAGACTAGTGTTAGGGTTGGATGGGAATCTACTATTTGGATCAGTCCTGCAATTTCTGAAGACAAACATTGGTGGTAGTATGCAATGCATTAAAAAGCTTAGTGATGATAAACAGCACTGTGATAAGTTTCACAATTGTTATAATTAAATTTCAGATTTGTTGGATCTCCCCTGTAAAGTGCTATTATTGTGAAATGGGAGAACATAGAGTTACAACTCAGACTGATTGTCTAACAGCTGCAACTGTAGAGTAGAATAAACTCTTAAGGTACCGTCACACTAGACGATATCGCTAGCGATCCGTGACGTTGCAGCGTCCTGGCTAGCGATATCGTCCAGTGTGACAGGCAGCAGCGATCAGGCCCCTGCTGTGCTGTCGCTGGTCGGGGAAGAAAGTCCAGAACTTTGTTTCGTTGCTGGACTCCCCGCAGACATCGCTGAATCGGCGTGTGTGACACCGATTCAGCGATGTCTTTGCTGGTAACCAGGGTAAACATCGGGTAACTAAGCGCAGGGCCGCGCTTAGTAACCCGATGTTTACCCTGGTTACCATCGTTAAAGTAAAAAAAACAACCGCTACATACTTACCTACCGCTGTCTGTCCTCGTCGCTCTGCTTCTCTGCTCTGGCTGTGAGCACAGCGGCCGGAAAGCAGAGCAGTGACGTCACCGCTCTGCTTTCCGGCTGCCCGGCGCTCACAGCCAGAGCAGAGAAGCAGAGCGCCGAGGACAGACAGCGGTAGGTAAGTATGTAGCGTTTGTTTTTTTACTTTTAGGATGGTAACCAGGGTAAACATCGGGTTACTAAGCGCAGCCCTGCGCTTAGTTACCCGATGTTTACCCTGGTTACCGGGGAACTCGGGATCGTTGGTCGCTGGAGAGCTGTCTGTGTGACAGCTCTCCAGCGACCAAACAGCGACGCTGCAGCGATCCGGATCGTTGTCGGTATTGCTGCAGCGTCGCTTAGTGTGACGGTACCTTTACAGATACGATGGTCAGTTGTGCATATACTTTTGTCCATATAGTGTTTCATGGTTTACTGCTTCTATAGTAGCAAGATCATTTATATCCTGATTATATCAAGTTTATCCAACTAACTAATCTGAGAGGTTACCCAGGGCAAGCCACAAAGATATAACCCAGAGTCAACTTTTGCAAAATTTATCTGGAGGTAGTTTTCATAAAGGTAGTAAGGTCACCTCTCAGAGCGAGAACCAAGAGGTAGCACTTAGAGAGAAAATCCAGAATCAGTTTTTTGGAGAGATAACCAAAAACAGCTTTGAGACTATTAGTGGCAGCTCGTGGAGAGACAGCGCAGAGGTAACTCTTAGAACATCTTGAGGCAGCTCTTTGACAGACTATCTAGAGGAAACTCTTCCAAAAGCTATTCAGAAGCAATTCTTAAACAGACCATGAAGAGGCAGCTTTTCCAGAGATTATTCAGAGGCAGCTCTTGGTAAGACCATATGAAGGTAACTCCTTGCAAGATTATCCAGAGGCAGTTCTTGGAAAGACCATACAGATGCAGCTTTTGGACAGATTCGTCAGAGGCTGATCATTCTCAGTCTATCCAGAAGTCACTTCAGGAGATATTATCAAGACGCAGCTTATGGAGAGACTTTGCAAAATGAGCTGTTAGAGAGATCACCAGAGTTAACTTTAGGAGAGACCATCTAAAGGTTACTTTTGGAGACACCATTAAGAGAAAGCTCTTGCTGATACTATTCAGAGGTAATCCAAAATAAACTCTTGGAAAGATCATCTAGAGTTAGTTCTTGGAGAAACAATTTGGAGCCAACTGTTGGACAAAAAAAATTCAAGAAACAATTCTTGGCTAGACCACCAAGATCGAACTCTTGAAAAGACAATGCAGAATCACAGTCCATAGAAAATTGGCTCTAGATTTTTTACGCACCCTGATGAATCCTCTTCTAATCATCCTTCACCTCCCAGGAGTATTCTACTGGATCTAGAAACAGATTCCATAGGGATCTACAGAAGCCCGAAAGTATGATGGCTACAAGTCCAGTCGTGCATTCACAATCCACATCCAGATAAGTGTGCTCCACATGTGTAATACATCAACACTTTTAAGCCGTTCCTTGCCAGTGGAGGAATCATTAATTCTAGCAGTGTTCAGGATTCATAAGAAGAAGGGAGTGAGTCCACAAGGACATCAGTGATGTGCTGAGCCTTGCAACACGTGATTGATTTCATTGCAATGAACAAATCACTCATACAGCAGCTTGGTATGAAAGCCGCAGCCCACACTGGAGACATGGTTTCTATGCAGTTTCCTTCCCACAATTCAAGTCAGGCTGAAAAAAAATCCTGTGTGTTTTGTGTAAGAACAATGTTTACTCAGTTTAAGGGAAATTTAGCAAAGTGTTCTGCTTGGATTAATGTTTATGCGTCATTCTCCAGTAAAACGCGTCTGGTATTTTTAAAATCTGTAGAATGTCAGCTAAGGATTTGTATATCACAGGGTGTAGGAGCACACAAAAAAATAACAGAAAAAGGACATTTCCTGGTAACTTTGTTTTTTTAACCACCCATTAACACTAGCCACAGACGCCCTTGGTCAACCCTGGATTCAGGGCTGGATTAAGGTTGGTAGCTAGGTCTTTGGCAAAACAAAATGTTGTGGAGACCCCTACTCCACCTCAGGCATCCCTGAGCTTTCCTGACCCTTATAGGCGTCACATATAGGACAGGTGGTTGGTGGCACTATCCACCAAAGTGTATGGGAACAGGAGCCAATTAACCATCTCCATATTTCCTGCTCTTCTCGCTTAAACGGTCATGAAAGACTAACCATTTTCCAAAGAAAAGGGGTTATAGACCACTGTGACAAATAAATATAACTAGAAAATGTTAGTTCACATGGCAAACTTTTGACAATTGCCTTTTTAAGTTTTGTAGCAGCCATTTCATCTTCTGTGTAAGTCTTGCGTTATTATAACAAAAGCTCGAAAAGGCCGGTCCTTCTTAGTTCTGGATTGCTAGAATGTCAATTGTAGTGCAGCGGGGTTTATACAGTTCGACAGATGGGCAGGGACCACAGAAAGTTCAACATAAAAGTGTATTTCCAGACTCACATGAACAGCAGCGATAATCTCCAGTTTGCAGCCGGGTTCCCACGAATAGTCCTTATACCAACCGGTTGCTGTGGGCAATGGCACCTCTGTAATTCCTGGGTGCGTCAGCCGCTGTGAAGTCCCTGGCTCTGTGTTGGCTTCACACAGGCCTTGTTTGCCTCCTGCTCTGCAGCTTACAAGACTCCAAACTGACACATCCACGGCTAAATTGAGAGATTAAATGGAATCGTGGCTACCAAAACCCGGAGTGGAGAGAGGTATTTGCCCCACTACCAAACCTGCAAATCCCTCTAAAAATAAAAGCCCTTGTCGAGTTTTCCTAACAATCTGATTGGGTCAACTACTTGGACCCAATCCACACTTCCTTTTATTTTGCCTTGTGATTCACAGGCGTTCTGCTGTAAACACAAGGCGCCCCAGCGGGTTTATTATGACTCCATCCGCATCCTGGCGGATACATATCGACGCTCTGTTCAAACTTATGGGATTGAACAATTATCACCATACAGGTTGAAACCATGTATGGTGACAATTGTGGCATGGTATCGTCTCCGCACCCGGTTGCTGAGCAATCCCATTTACCTCTATCACTCTTTCCAATGCCTGGGATAGAGTGGGATCCTGTAGCTGGGCTGTCCCAAAAGTTTCCCAGGACACTTCCAGCTCTGGAATTGTCAGGGTCCCCTCAACCTCTCCTGCCATCACTTCTAGGGGAACCCTATTGGGTTCACACTATTTCCCTATGGGAGTGACCCCTATGGCAGGAATCCCTGTGTCAGGATCTTCGAGCTCTGTGCCGTCACTAAAACATGGTGAGGAAAGCTTCAATGTCATCCTCTGAACTCATCTTCCTCAGTGCTGACCGGACTTTGTCCCAGGCCTCATAACGGATCGGGGTTGCTGGTTAGGGCGACTCTCGCAGGGCTGCAATCTGTTGCAGGATCAGATTGTTGGGCTGCTGCTGAAACTCCTGCAACTTCTGCTGCTGCCCCTGAGAGAGGGACAACTGTTTCAGTATTTCCTACATTTTACCGGCGGGCTTGATCTGTAGTGTTGCAGGCTTAATTATCGACATGCAACTTTGGCGCCCCCATTGAGGAAGCATTTTGCGAAATGGCGCTGTCGGGGTGAGAGGACGAGGCATTTGGAACCCTTGCACTTAGCACTTTAGAAGTATTTTATCATCTTTCACCTTCATGATTTAAATCATTACATGTCAACATGATCGTGGCAAAACCTTCATTACAAGATATGTATGAGCCCTTTGTGGTCATGTGTTCTGTTCCTTGCATTTGTTCTATGGTTTCCAGTTTAGACTTTTTCAACTTAATGTGAATATTTATGTTTTGCACTATGCACTTTATGGCTCATTCACTTACTGATTGATATTATTATGGTGTTTGGATACATAGATACCATCCTTGATAGAAGGTTGCTATTTCACTATTTGAGTATTAGATTAGCATGCTCTATGCTTTACATTTTGATGGTTCCATGTCTTCATCCTCTTTCAATTCCTATTGCTTGGTTCATGTATTTCATTAGTTGTTTAAAATTTAATAAAGACTTATTTTTAACCTTTATATTTGTGATTTATCGTCTTTCATCATATTGGTTTTTTGAGGATGTGTATAGAAAATTCTTCACCATATGTAGTGCAGTGGGGTTGTACAGTGCAACAGATAGGCAGGGACCACCAAAACAGCAGCGATATCCTCCGATTTGCAGCCGGGTTCCCACAAATAGTCCTCGTTAAAACTCATTGCCATGGGCAATGGCACCGCTGTAACTCCTGGGTGCATCACCGCTGTGAAGTCCCTGTGTTGGCTTCACACATACCTGGGTTGCACATATCCTCGTGCTGTGCAGCTTGCAATGTAACATCCCTGCCAGCATCACTGCATGGCTTCCCATCTCCCATCTTACTCACCACTCCGGACCATGCTGTGAGTTCTGTCCTCTGCTGGCTCCATGCTCTGGGCCTCATGTCCTTGCTGCATACTTTCTGGCTGTATTAGGGTGGCGGCCCCGGCACTTCCTGGTTCTTATTGATACAATCTGCACCTTCCTAAGGTGTTCCCTGCCAATTGCCAAGAAGCCTCAGGTACTTAAGGCATCCCCACCCATAGGGGGATGCCTGAGCAACGTACTTTCTCAGTGTCTTGCTGCTGAGTTGCCAGGTCCTGTCTCGCTGTATCTCTCGTTTCTGCCACCCAGGGAGTTTCGTACCCTGGCCCGTACCTGTGCCCAATGTCTCTCGTTTCTCCCTCCCAGTGGGGGTGCATACCCTAGTCTGAATCCTTGTCTCTGTGTCTCGTCCCATACCTGACCCTGTCAGAACTAAGTACTAAACCGGTGTCCGTTTGTATCCCTGTCTGTAGCTTTCCCTATCCCACTGTGTTTCCTTGTGTTCACTCCCGTCTCACCACCTGCGGCTCTACTCTTTGCTCCTCATCCTGCGGCTCTGTCTTATCCTCAGCAGCTCTGCTCCGCACTCTGCGGCTTTGCTCTGCTCTCTGCTCTGCAACCTGCGGCTCTGCACTGCTCTCTGCTCCATACTGTGTGGCTCTTCTCTGCTCACTGCTCCGCACCCTGCGGCTCTGCTTTTTGCTCCGCAACCTGCTGTTCTGCCCTTTTCTCCGAAACCTGTGGTTCTGCCCTTTGCTTCACAACCTGCGGTTCTGCTCTGCACCGCATCCTGCGGTTCTGCTCTGCACCGTGTAAGGAGACAGCAGGCATGTAGGATGCAGTAACGGAACATAGTCAGAGCAAGGGTTAACGAGATTTAATTCTACAGTGGATACTCTGCTCCCGCTCCGCTCCCTGTGGTTCCTGCCCATATAGTCTGAACTGGTTCCTTACAGATCCTGTCCCTCCAGTCTGTACTGGTTCCTACCTGCTCCCTTATCCTACTCTTTCTTGCCTGTGTTCCCGTGTCTCCTGTAACAGTTCCTGTCCCTCTAGTCTGAACTGGTTCCTAACAGTTCCTGTCGCTCGTCTGAACTGGTTCCTACCTGCTCCCTTTTCCTACATGTACCGGCCTATGCTCCTGTCCTACCCGAAGCAGTTCCAGCCGTGCCTGCCTGCCTAGAGAGCCAGCCGTGCCCGCCTGCCTGCCAGAGTGCCAGGCATGCCCACCAGAGTACCAGTCGTGCTTGTCCGTACTTGCTCGCACCTGTTAATAGTGTTCAGTCCCTGGGATCAGCTGCCACAGCCAGACACCACCCTGGAGTGGTACCTAGCACCTACCTGCCGCACAAGCCTGACGCTACCTGCCGCACAAGCCTGACGTCACCATCAGAGGCTCCAGTGAACACCAAGGTAGCTGCTTAGTCACACCCCTACCAGGGTAGTCTGGTTTGTGGCACAGTGGGGCCACAATCCCCTCGGTCACACCACCCAATCAGGACGCAAGCGTGACATGCAAGACTCCATACTGACGCACCCAAGGCTAAATTAAGAGATTAAATGGAATCGTGGCTACCAAAGCCGGAGTGGAGAGAGGTATTCGCCCCACTACCAAACCTGCAAATCCCTCTAAAAATAAAACTACTTTGACCCAATCCACACTTCCCTTTTATTTTGCCTTGTGATACATATCGACCCTCATATATGATCCCCCCTCACTACTTCACATACCATAGTAGAAGGATGATAAAAAAATAAGAAAATATAAAATGGGTATTTGACCCTCAATTTCGTTATCCAATCTACCATACCCAACTAACAAGATGGGGATAACTTGTGGTTTTGGTGGCCTATGCACTAATAGACCATAGGATGACTTTTGGGTGAATGCTCACTGGGCTATAAGGAAAGCTTATTTATCTGGTTCTTTGAATCATTGTGTTACTCACCTGCCCTGGCTCCAGTGCTGGGTCCTGCTCTCATCTCCTATGGCCTCCTGCCTTTGCAGTATTCATTGAAAGGTAACCCAGCAAACTCCTCTGACATAAGCACCCTATACCTTTTTCGTTCACATGAGGAAGTTCTTGGGTTTTAGGTAGCATTCTCCACATTTGCCTTAAGTCAGGAGTTTGCTACTACTTCACTTGGCTTCATTTCTGCCAGGAGTCTATCATCACTTTTTCTACTCCTGACTTGCATCCTACAACCAGCATTATTTCTGGGCTCAGTCCAGCTTTAGTCCAGGAGTTATTCACACCAACCTCTCACCAAGCAATCTTCCAATTTCTTGTAACTATTGTCACTGCTGTTCATACCTGGCCTCTGCAATCAAGGTAACATATCTCTTCAAGGGATAGTCCTGTTTGCCTATACTATATTGCTCTCCTGAGGTTAACCATTTCCCCATTACAAATTCACTGCTATTCACCATTTCCCCACTGGAAGTTTCCAGACTAGATACCTGTGGTTAACTGCTTCCCTGCTGAAAGATGCCAATTTCCTACGCAGTTACTGTTCCCACTTGTATATGCAAACCTGGCTCTGCTTCATTTGTGCTACCTGCTTTGCTTGTTTCTCTGCCGTCCTACATATTCCTTTATCTCCTGAGGTTAACCATTTCTTCATTACAAATCCAAGTTTGCATGCATCCCTTCTATTCACCATTTCCCTGCTGAAAGATTCCAGACTGGATTCCTGTGATTAACTGCATCCAAGCTAGAAGATTCCAGTTTTCCTACGCAGGCACTGTTCCCATGTGTATCCAAAAACCTGGATCTGCTTCATTTGTGCTACCTGCTTAGCTTATTTGTCTGTCATCTTGCATGCATCGTTATCCTGCTTTTTTGCTGATCCAGATGTTGCTCACCAAGATCTGCTCCACTGCACCATTGCTTCCAGTCCATGTTGCTCATCCAGACCTATGGTTTAAATAATCCACATCACCTGTAATACATTGCTTGCTACATTTTTAAAGGTACGTGTAACGTTTCGCTGGCTCTCCTATGGTCGTGCATGAGCTCCTGCTTTCAGGCAATACTCTGCTGCTGTAGCAATCCAATCTGGCTGTAGGTCACATACTTATGTTGGCTCCCAGTACACAGTAATTTGACCAGACTTGGGGTTTTTGGTTCCTGAAGCCTCCAACTCTTTGTTCTTGCTCCTTTAGTCATCAACCCGGCTTATGGAATCATCAGTTTATTTTTATATGCTGCCCATCCTGCTCTTAACCTGTTTTACTTTGCCTTTTCTTGGTACCCTGACTTGGTACCTTCGGTCCTCCTATGCATCAATGGAGACTACTCTTTGGAAATCACATGTGAAGTCCCCAAGGAAAGTTCATACCCCCATAGGGAGGTTAACAATCAAAAATGCACAATCCTTTAGACTTTGTTTGCCAGAAAGGCGGTCCACATCTCTGGTAGACCTTGTTACTGTATGTGGACACCATTTCAAATTGCCCATAGTTTTGGCATTGGTTTGTCACTGCAAAATGAATACAAATTAATACAAGGTTCAGTTTTCTACGTCATGGAATGACATCTTGGTCTTTCATAGTAGTAGCAGATTTCCATGTTTACTGTGTCATTCTCATCTGTATATGTACGACCTTTGAAGAAAGAACAGACAGCTGAAGTTCAATCCATCCATGATCAGAATCAGGGACACTGCTTTTATGTTATGGCAGAGAGGAATGTCTGCCAAATCCTTGACAGGACATCTATTAAATATATGACCACATGTTGAGGCACGCTCAAATTAAAGAATGTGAACTACAGGGTGAAAGAATGCTGGATGATTCCGCTTGTATATTCTGACGAAGCACAAATGTCCCCACATAAGCGGCACATGTCGTATAGGCAGCCCCATGGCTGCAGAGTTTACCTTTACCCCTAGTATGGTCTGATTAATGTTTCTATTGAATGATGTGACACCCCTCTCTTTTCCCTAGGCTTTGGCAGATCTGAGAACGATGTCATCTTTTGGTCTCGGTGTAGACATAAAATGACCTGGCACTGGGGGCTATAAGGGGGCGATGAATGATAAGTCCTGGGGGCACAGGAGAGTTGGAAAATTATTTGTTTTTGGAAAATGATCTGGTTTTGATGGTGACTGGGGACATGGAGAATGTTCAGAAGGTATGCAGGAAACAAGATGGATGATCAAATTCGCAGTGCTTGACAATTCTTGAGGAACATCTGACCCTGGAGCTGTGAGAAGGGCTTGCGGAGCAATCTGATCTCGGTTCTTCAGAGGATATTTAAAATAATTGGATTTTTGGGAGACATTAAGCATTAAAAAATGTTGGAAGTTATAGATACAGTGAAATAACATGAAAGTCATTGTAGTATGCTTCTTACGTGTGGAGTAACGTTATATTACAACGACCCTAGATGACAACTTTTGCAATTCTGTAAATACATAATTCAATACAAAATTGGAATCCATGACCTGCTTACAAAGCTTTTATGACTAAATTAGCCTGTTGTGGGGGACTATATAAAATTCAGACATAAAAGTAGCTTGGCACAGTTTTTTGTTGTAATCTCACACGTGGAGTGCTATTACTAATGCTTGTGCCCTGAACCTTAGTAATATACTTACCAGCCGCCGTTTGCTGCTGTTGCTCTGGTCTGTCTTCTGCTGGTTGTGACCTGCCAGATTGCTCCAGTGTATGATGGGTGAGCCGGAGGTCACTTCTCAATGTAAGCATGTGACAGAAATAACAAGGGCCTCATAGACCTACATTGAGAGCTTGTGACCTTTACCTCTGACTTCCGGTCAGTCAGAAGTTGCCATCACAAATGGAGAGGGACCGCAGCAGCGTCGGGAATAGCAGAAGACGGTGGCTGGTAAGTACCGGTATATTAATAGGTTCAGGTAAATAACAAAAAATACACCAGAGTGGTGAGTTACCTAATATGCTGTAAATTGTGAATCTTCATCTGCATATTTTGCTGTGACTTGAAGCTATGATAGGGGAAGGGAGAGCTGCATCATATGTAGAGTAATACACATTATTACTGCAGGGATTAGCAAATGAGAAAGTGTCGAAGAGCAGCGCCATTACACTTGGAAAAATCAATGTAATCATACATCTGACCGCAAGGCCAAATGTTGGGGAAAAGCTAAGCAGGCAGTTGTCCAAGCCATAGAGGGCATACAAGAACTGGCAGTCCCAGGCAGTGATAAAGGTTAATATAGTACTGGTCTTAGTGTTAGGACGTGATTTGTATGAGGTTGTCCTATACTGTGACACCACAGACCTTAGTAACCACAAGTCCAGGGTTTGGATCATTCCTTCCAATGTCATTGGACACTAATGTATGAATACCATATCTGCCCTGGCATCAGGTTCAGCGACCTTCTAAGACCCTCACAATCATTCATGCATTGCTCACAGTGTTTTTGAAGGCTGGCCTGAATCCATTTGGCTGGGTTATAGTCTATATGTGCATGGTTGTCGAAAGCGATCAGGTTGAGTTATTGTACGGCTGAGCTGAACTGCAGGATCTCATCAACAGGAAAATCCAAGCAATAACTTTTCCAAACTGATCATTGATGATCCAATGGCATGTAAAATGTTTTAGAATTATTTTCTAATGTTTTCAATGTTTTTCGTCACAAAAAAATGCAATTTATTCTTAATGCTATATAAAACAATGAGTCGATCATAAATGGGAGAGAAGGGCTAGGGTGCATAGTAGGGCATGACTTAAAGTTTTCATCTATCTGAAAGATTGCTGATGGTCTGACTGCTGGGACCTCTCAGTCATAAATTCATGACACATCCATCCTAGTGATGTATCATTATTTTTTAAGGTGAGAACCCCCTTTAAAGGGATTGTCCAGTGTAAACAAGTTATCACTTGTCTACGGGATAGGTGATAACTTATTGATCAGTTGGGTTCATGCCCACTGTGAGTCGGCTCTGAACTGCAAAATGGGCCGTCAGCCCTTTAGAACTTCTGCATAAAGGCCCTGTGCACTTGCTCAAACTCACAAGGGTCGTTGCGTCGTGTACAGTGTTCTTTCTCTCTGATGCTGGGCAGAACCAGGGATCTGCTCCTCTACACACCCTACGCAGGACACGCTCCTTCTCATCATCCCCCCATCTCAGGGTTCTGGGTGAGTCCCATAATGGAAACTTTTTTTTTGTGTATATACAGCAGTCGCAGTATCTCCTATATATTGCATATACAGCAGTTGCAGTATCCCCTATATATTGCATATACAGCAGTTGCAGTATCACCTATATATTGTATTTACAGCACTCTCAGTATCACTTATATATTACATATACAGTAGTCTATAGACATCATACAGGTGATACTGCAACTGCTAAATATACAATATATAGGTGATACAGCGGATGCCGTTTATATGTTATGTAGGTGATACTGTGACTATACACACCTCTATAATGTATTTACAGCAGTCATTGTATCACCTGTATAATATATACAGCAATCACTGTATCACCTATATAGTGTATACACAGCAGTCACAGTATCACCTATATAATATATATAGCAGTCATTATATCACCTGTATAATATATACAGCAATCACTGTATCACCTATGTAGTGTATGCACAGCAGTTGCAGTATCACATATATATTATGTAGGTGGTACTGCAACTGCTTTGTATACACTGCATAGGTGGCAGTATCACCTACATAATGTATATACAGCAGTATTACCTCTATAACGTATACTAGTCATTGAAACCCTAGTAATATACCTTGTAGGAAAGAAAAAGCGCAGATAGTGTCTTATCTCACAATTTAAAAGAAGATTGGCCAGTAATGTAACTGCTCACCTGATGTAGAAGATTCATAGGCATATAGTGCCGGCTGCCGCAGATCCACCGGTCAACACGCGACCGTAGCTAAATCGCTGAATAGGAGGATTTGTGGGTTATAATCCATGCTGCCAGCTCATCCAGAACAGACAAAATGTAGAACTGAACAGTGGTTTGTTCTACGCGTTTCGGAGTGCATATGACTCCTTCTTCAGGAAAATACCACAAGTCCTGAAGAAGGAGTCATATGCACTCCGAAACGCGTAGAATAAACCACTGTTCAGTTGTACATTTTGTCTGTTCTGGATGAGCTGGCAGTGCGGATCATAACCCACAAATCCTCCTATTCAGCGATTTAGCTATTGAAAACGTTCTTCACCCGGGTGGTGAGCATTTTTATTGGTACGTTTTTTGTTCTATGTTGAAGGGAACCTATCCCCAGAAATAGCGCTTTTAACATGCAAATATGTGGTTAATCCACATGTTAACATCATTATTGTGCTGTCCGGAGCCTACACGCAGCCAAATTCAGCGAGGAGTAAATGAACTTTGTTCTCCCTGCCAACATTGGGTTTCAGTCATGGAGGTTGGGGCAGCGCTGATTCAGTCACCCCTCTGAGAATACAGGTTCCCTTTAGTTTTGTAGTACAATACTTCAATAAAATGGCACATGATCAGCACGTTCACATGCCGTGCTATGCAGCGC
The DNA here is from genome assembly GCF_032444005.1 of Ranitomeya imitator. NCBI lineage: Eukaryota > Metazoa > Chordata > Amphibia > Anura > Dendrobatidae > Ranitomeya > Ranitomeya imitator. The sequence goes on along the minus strand of NC_091283.1, from coordinate 416,725,586 downwards.
CATTTTTAAAAAAAACACGTGTCTGCAAATTTGCATATACAGTGTCTTCAATAAAATGGTGCCGGAGTTCATGGTATGCGCATGCACTGACTTCAGCACCATTTTATTGAAGTATTGTACTACAACGTCAACATAGCAGTGTGCACGAACCAGCACTGCTATGTTGACATTGTAGTAGAATTCTTCAATAAAATCAATCATGCTTTGGGGTTGTGTTGCAGCCAATGGCATGAGGGAACATTTCACGCATAGAGGAACGAATGGATTCAATGAAATTTCAACAAATTTTTCATGCAAAGCACCAAACCAAAAAATAGAGGTAAAAAAATGGCTTTGGAGAGATACATCAATTATTAAGAAAGTGGGGAGAGCCCCCCCAAAAATCCCTCTCCCCCAAAAATTAAACCATCAAATTTAACTTTTATCAGTGTGAAGACACGTGGGGTCAGTGAGTGCTCTCATCCGCTGGCCCGGCTGTCTTTAGAAAGACTGCATGGACCAGGGCTCATACCACTGAATGCCCTCTCTCTTGCCCCGTGGGTAGAACACTACTCAGACAACACAGGGTAAGGGTAAAACAGTGTGGCAATAATTTATTGACGCACCAACACACAATAACATGCAGAACAGTCACAGTAAATGCCCAAGATGGTGCAAATTACAGACTCTCACCCTTCCGCTGACTCGCCGGGATTAGACCCCCACAGCGAGCAGATAACGACAAGCTTAGGAAGCTAATCAAGAGCAGTGGGGTATGTGGCCAGATGACCCGATTGTTCCAACCTGGATTCTTTAAGACGTCTCTGGGGTTTCAATGATGGTCAATTAAGCAGTCCTGTGTTCTTTCAGACGGGGCTGTAGGCCGGAGTCACACTAGTGTATGGCATCCGATGTGAGCGCATCGGATGCAATATACTAATGACCCTCGGCTCCTGCTCTGCTGCGGGTGGGAGCCAAGTGTCATGTTACTGTGGTCCAATCCTTTCGCTCAGAAAGAATTGGAGCACAGCTGCAGAGGAGCCGGAGAAAGTAATTTCTCCATCTCCTCCACTGCCGTCTTCGGTGAATATCACACCACACTTGGATGATATCCGAGTGCTGGGCATTGTGTCATTCGCACCCATAGTATAAGGGTGCGAGTGAGCCGAGTCTCGGTGCCAATCGCAGCATGCTGTGATTGTTCTCGCATGGCTGTTTGGCATGAGAAAATAATCGCAGATGTGATCTGCTCCATAAATTAACACTGGTCCGAGTGCTATGCGATGTTTTCTCGCATTGCACTCATCCATATTCTATGCTAGTGTGACCCCGGCCGCAGTCCCCTAAACTGATCTGAAGAGTCACACGGACCACAAGAAAATATCTCTATATATAGTTTACAACTGGCCTTCAACCAACATCCAGAGGTCAGAGAGACGTGAATGATGCCATCCAGCATTGTTTGATTATGTAATCTATTTGGATAGTTTTTCCTCCTCTGTTTGGGAATACCAACAAACTGTCTAGCATGTACAATGTATGTAATCAACATATCAGCAAACATCATTGTTCAGTGGCCATGCATTATTGTTTGGCAAAAATAACAGAAAATAAACTGTGGAAGATAATAGTAGAGGTAAATATTCATCCTACAAGAAGAGTCAATACTTCAGACAAAAGTTTATAATTCTGGGCCTACACAATTTACGTCTGGCATAATTAAGAAGAAATACTGTGACGTCACAATCTGTAATTAGGAATAAAATGCTAAAGGATATAACAGCTTGTCCCTAATCTGCCTCAAAATAAATTATTCCTGACAATTATCAATTGTATGTCTTCATTGGGTGACACCCGGGAGTGCCATCACTTATAAAGCAGAATAGGACAAACAGAATTATAGCACTAGTCCCCCCAACATGTCTCATCGCATGTGCAGCGTCATCGGGATGGAACACTGGCATGATTCATTCTTGAGAAAAAGGCACGGAGTTCACCACATATCAAAGATTTGTGGTGAACTCACTGAGCTGAACTGCGGTGAACTCAGTGCCTTTTTCTCACGGTGCTGAAGTTACCGCAGTTTAGCCCGCTTGGGAACGCAGCCTAAGTGACCGGTGGTAACCTTGATGACATCACCGCTAGTTACAGATGCTGCTCATTCATCACTGGTTCTAAGCTTGGATGGTCGCATCTTGGCACCGTCCAGGTTGAAAACTATTTATCCCGGGACAGATTACAGCATGGGACAGAACGTCAGACAGGTGAGGGATATGGTTGTTTCTTTATTTTTTGTTATTACAGGAGACTAGGGCTTCAGTGGAATGGGTGTTATGTGAGTACTGTGTTTATTATTTTTAAATAAAAATGGAAACGTGTGTTTTGTTTTTATTTTAAATAAAGGATTTTATACTGGCTATGTCTTAATTTACGATACATCTATAGGATTATTAATGGATAGGTATCTTATAAATGCCTCTCCATTACTAACCCGTGGGCTTGATGTCACCAGACAATAAAAAGTGACATCAACTCCACAAATATGAACTCCTCTTGCCACCGCTACAAGTCAAGTGGGAAGAATCGGGCAAAATGCCAGAATTGGAGCATCTACTAGATGTGCCTTTTCTAAGTGGCTGCGGGCTGCTATTTTTAGGCTGGAGGGGTCAATATTCATAGTCCCTTACCAGCCTGAGAATACAAGCCCCCGGCTGTCTGCTTTAGCAAGGCTGGTTGTCAAGAATGGGGGGACTCCACACCATTTTTTTTTTAATTTATTTAAATAATTAAAAAAACACTTGGGGACCCCTCTATTCTTGATTAACCAGGCATGATAAAGCTGAAAGCTGAGGGTTGCAGCCCACAGCTGTCAGTTTTGCCTGGCTGGTTATCAAAAATACAGGGAGACCCACAGCGTTTTTTTAAATGTATATATAGCGCAAGCAGCGGCTGATTAATACTCCCATCAGCCGCTGCCTGCTCTCACTGTTATTAGCGGCAGCAGGTGTAGGTTGATGGGAGTAGTAGTCAAATCAGCTGCCTGCTGTCGCTGTAATCAGTTGAAAATAGCTCTCATTCTCCCCTGCTCACGCTGATCGCCGGCAGAGCAGGGGAGAATGATGAGATTGGTCTTCAGCACCTGGTGCCAGGGAACAGCGCTAACTATACCGCTGCTTCTCAGGTGCCAATACAATTCACACTGATGACATCCCTGTGTATCATTTGTGTGCATGTGTGTGGGATGTTTTGCGGCCCGTGCTGCTGTTAAAAAACATACATTTTTCCGGTGGACACAAGGTCTATGGAAGCACACTGACATGTTCACAGACCCATTCACTTGAATGGGTCTATGTGTGAAACTGTCTCCGGTACCTGTAAAAAATGCCACCACACGTACCGGACACACTGACATTTGAAAGAGGCCTGAATTGGAGTGCTGCTTATTTTCTTTTTAGAAATCCATTTGAATGGTTGGTATGTGTCCTAAAAGCTTTTCACCCCCATCTTAAAATTTTATGCTGCTAATTTATGGTATTAATAAATATATTTTTACTAGATGGTGGCCCGATTGTAACGCATCGGTATTCTAGAATATGTATGTAGTTTATTTATGAAGATTTAAAAATAATGCAATGAATGCACAGGATTCGGCCAGCCCGGCTCGACCAATCAGCGAAGCGTGGTTCAAATCCCACGCCAATTCGCGGCCGGATTGCACCTGTCACTGATTGGTCGCGCCCGACTGGGCGCGACCAATCGGTGAAGTCAGGGCCGGCTCCTGGTTTTTGAGGGCCCCGGGCAAAATAGTCTCAGTGGGCACCCCCTTTAACACATACCACGATTCATGATGCACAGATACAGCAGAGAAACAGCACAGCCACGTAGCATATAACACAGCACACGTAGTACATAACACAGCCCACGTAGCATATAGCACAGCCATGTAGCATATAACACAGCCCACGTAGCATATAGCACAGCCACATCATATATAGCACAGCCACATCATATATAGCACAGCCACGTAGTATATGACACAGCCATGTAGTATATGGCACAGCCACGTAGCATATTGCACAGCTCACATAGTATATAGCACATCCCACGTAGTATATAGCACAGCCCATGCAGTATGTAGCACAGCCACGTAGTATATAGCACAGCCCACGTAGTATATAACACAGCCCACGTAGTATATAACACAGCCAACGTAGTATATAGCACAGCCCATGTAGTATATAACACAGCCACGTATATAGTACAGCCACGTAGTATATTGCACAGCCACATAGTATATAGCACAGCCCACGTAGTATATAACACAGCCCACATAGCATATAGCACAGCCATGTAGCGTATAGCACAGCCCACGTAGCATATAGCACAGCCACATCATATATAGCACAGCCACGTAGTATATAACACAGCCACGTAGTATATAACACAGCCACGTAGTATATAGCACAGCCACGTAGTATATTGCACAGCCACATAGTATATAGCACAGCCCACATAGTATATAGCACAGCCCACGTACTGTAGTATATAACACAGCCCATGTAGTATATAGCACAGCCCACGCAGTATATAACACAGCCCACGTAGTATATAACAGCCCAAGTAGTACATAGCACAGCCCACATAGTATATAACACAGCCCACATAGTACATAGCACAGCCCATGCATTATATAGCACAACCATGTAGTATATAGCACAGACCACATAGTATATAACACATCCCACGTAGTATATAGCACAGCCCATGTAGTATATAGTACAGCCACGTATATAGCACAGCCACGTAGTATATTGCACAGCCACATAGTATATAGCACAGCCCACATAGTATATAACACAGCCCACATAGTAGATAGCACAGCCCACGCAGTATATAGCACAGCCCATGCAGTATATAGCACAGCCCATGCAGTATATAGCACAGCCCACGTAGTATATAGCACAGCCCACGTAGTATATAACACAGCCACGTAGTATATAGCAGTGTGGGCACCATATCCCTGTTAAAAAAAAGAATTAAAATAAAAAATAGTTATATACTCACCTTCCGGCGGCCCCCGGATCCAGCCCAGGCCTTTAGCGATGCTCCCGCCAGGTCCGTTCCCAGTGATACTTTGCGGCAATAACCCGTGATGATGTAGCGGTCTCGTGAGACCGCTTTGTCATCTGGTGTCATTACCGCAAAGCATTACTGGGACCGGAGCATCGCAAGGAGCGGCAACAGCTGCCGGGGACGCCGGAAGGTGAGAATATCACGATTTTTTTTAATTATTATTTTTAACATGATATCTTTTTTGCATAGGCAGCATCAATAGTAAAAAGTGAAGCAGTTTAAATCCCGCCCCAATATCGCAGATTGGTCGGGGTCGGCCGGTTGCGGCCAATCAGCGACGCGGGATTTCCGTTACAGACAAACAGATGGAAGTGGACCTTAGACAATTATATATATAGATACTTCCCGTGGGGTGTAAGTCTAAGTATTTATATATATACCACTTCTGTTCTGTATTCTCGGTGTAATTATCAGTATCAGGTTCACACAACAGCATAAAAAAATAAAATCGGTCCTATTATCCTCCAGAAAAGAGAGGCTTTTTCCTCACTTGTCATACGTGCGCAAACCGCTTTTTTACTCAGCAGCTATTAATCTTTTACAGGACCATTTACAGTTCCCTATGTTACAGAATTGTAATGTATCCATAAATATTGGATGCAATACTGTGACATCTGATTTTTATTCTTGCACCCATAGAGTCAACCGTTTTCACAGTAAAATCTCAGCATGCTACAATTTTTTTCTCTCACCAAATCAGTATGAGAAAAAAATTTTCATCTGCAATGCCTCATTAAAGAACATCAGTCAATGTGCTATAAAATAAAGAATCAGATATCACATGCCTGATTTATACGTTCGTATGCACAAGCCCTTATTCTGTGTATATATAGACTGCACAGTACCACTCCTCCTGTCCTGTATATACACTGCACAATACCACTCCTCCTGTCCTATATATATATACAATGCACAGTACCACTCCTCCTGTCCTGTATATATACACTGCACAGTACCACTCCTCCTGTCCTGTATATATACACTGCACAGTACCACTCCTCCTGTCCTGTATATATACACTGCACAGTACCACTCCTCCTGTATATATACACTGCACAGTACCGCTCCTCCTGTATATATACACTGCACAGTACCACTCCTCCTGTCCTGTATATATACACTGCACAGTACCACTCCTCCTGTATATATACACTGCACAGTACCGCTCCTCCTTTCCTGTATATATACACTGCACAGTACCACTCCTCCTGTCCTGTATATATACACTGCACAGTACCGCTCCTCCTGTCCTGTATATATACACTGCACAGTACCACTCCTCCTGTCCTGTATATATACACTGCACAGTACCGCTCCTCCTGTCCTGTATATACACTGCACAGTACCGCTTCTCCTGTCCTGTATATATACACTGCACATTACCACTTCTCCTGTCCTGTATATATATACTGCACAGTACCACTCCTCCTGTCCTGTATATATACAATGCACAGTACCACTCCTCCTGTCCTGTATATATACACTGCACAGTACCACTCCTCCTGTCCTGTATATATACCCTGCACAGTACCACTCCTCCTGTCCTGTATATATACACTGCACAGTACTGCTCCTCCTGTCCTGTATATATACACTGCACAGTACCACTCCTCCTGTCCTGTATATACACTGCACAGTAACACTCCTCCTGTCCTGTATATACACTGCACAGTACCACTTCTCCTGTCGTGTATATATATACACTGCACAGTACCACTCCTCCTGTCCTGTATATATACACTGCGCAGTACCACTTCTCCTGTCCTGCATATATACACCGCACATTACCACTCCTCCTGTCCTGTATATATAAACTGCACAGTACCAATTCTCCTGTCCTGAATAGATACACTGCACAGTACCACACCTCCTGTCCTGTATATATCCACTGCACAGTACCACTCCTCCTGTCCTGTATATATACACTGCACAGTACCACTTCTCCTGTCCTGTATATATACACTGCACAGTAACACTCCTCCTGTCCTGTACATATACACTACATAGTACCACTCCTCCTGCCCTGTGTATATACACTGCACAGTACCACTTTTCCTGTCCTGTATATATACACTGCACAGTACCACTTTACCTGTCCTGTATAAATACACTGCACAGTACCACTTCTCCTGTCCTGCATATACACTGCACAGTACCGCTCCTCCTGTCCTGTATATATACACTGCACAGTACCACTCCTCCTGTCCTGTATTTACACTGCACAGTACCACTTCTCCTGTCCTGCATATACACTGCACAGTACCACTTCTCCTGTCCTGTATATATACACTGCACAGTACCACTCCTCCTGTCCTGTATTTACACTGCACAGTACCACTTCTCCTGTCCTGCATATATACACCGCACATTACCACTCCTCCTGTCCTGTATATATAAACTGCACAGTACCACTCCTCCTGTCCTGTATATATACAATGCACAGTACCACACCTCCTGTCCTGTATATATACACTGCACAGTACCACTTCTCCTGTCGTGTATATATATACTGCGCAGTACCACTTCTCCTGTCCTGCATATATACACCGCACATTACCACTCCTCCTGTCCTGTATATATAAACTGCACAGTACCACTTCTCCTGTCCTGAATAGATACACTGCACAGTACCACACCTCCTGTCCTGTATATATACACTACATAGTACCACTCCTCCTGCCCTGTGTATATACACTGCACAGTACCACTTTACCTGTCCTGTATAAATACACTGCACAGTACCACTTCTCCTGTCCTGCATATATACACCACATATTACCACTTCTCCTGTCCTGTATATATACACTGCACAGTACCACTCCTCCTGTCCTGTATTTACACTGCACAGTACCACTTCTCCTGTCCTGCATATATACACCGCACATTACCACTCCTCCTGTCCTGTATATATAAACTGCACAGTACCACTTCTCCTGTCCTGAATAGATACAATGCACAGAACCACTCCTCCTATCCTGTATATATACACTGCACAGTAACACTCCTCCTGTCCTGTATATATACACTGCATAGTACCACTCCTCCTGCCCTGTGTATATACACTGCACAGTACCACTTTTCCTGTCCTGTATATATACACTGCACAGTACCACTTCTCCTGTCCTGCATATATACACCACATATTACCACTTCTCCTGTCCTGTATATATACACTGCACAGTACCACTCCTCCTGTCCTGTATATATACACTGCACAGCACCACTCCTCCTGTCCTGTAGATATACACTGCACAGTACCACTCCTCCTGTCCTGTATATATATACTGCACAGTACCACACCTCCTGCCCTGTGTATATATACACTGCACAGTACCACTTCTCCTGTCCTGTATATATACACCGCACAGTACCACCTCTCCTGTCCTGTATATATACACTGCACAGTACCACTCCTCCTCTCCTGTATATATACAATGCACAGTACCACACCTCCTGCCCTGTGTATATATACACTGCACAGTACCACTCCTCCTGTCCCGTATATATACACTGCACAGTACCACTTCTCCTGTCGTGTATATATACACTGCACAGTACCACTCCTCCTGTCCCGTATATATACACTGCACAGTACCACTCCTCCTGTCCCGTATATATACACTGCACAGTACCACTCCTCCTGTCCTGTATATATATACTGCACAGTACCGCTCCTCCTGTCCTGTATGTATACACTGCACGGTACCACTCCTCCTGTCCTATATATATACACTGCACAGTACCACTTCTGTCCTGTATATATACACTGCACAGTACCACTCCTCCTGTCCCGTATATATACACTGCACAGTACCACTCCTCCTGTCCTGTATATATATACTGCACAGTACCACTTCTCCTTTCGTGTATATATACACTGCACAGTACCACATCTCCTGTCCCGTATATATACACTGCACAGTACCACTCTTCCTGTCCTGTATATATACACTGCACAGTACCGCTCCTCCTGTCCTGTATAAATACACTGCACAGTACCACTTCTCCTGTCCTGTATAGATACACTGCACAGTACCACTCCTCCTGCCCTGTGTATATACACTGCACAATACCACTTTTCCTGTCCTATATATATACACTGCACAGTACCACTTCTCCTGTCCTGTATAGATACACTGCACAGTACCACTTCTCCTGTCCCGTATATATACATTGCACAGTACCACACCTCCTGTCCTGTATATATACACTGCACAGCACCTCTCCTCCTGTCCTGTATTTGTATATATACACTGCACAGTACAACTTCTGTCCTGTATATATACACTGCACAGTACCACTCCTCCTGTCCTGTATATATACACTGCACAGTACCACTCCTCCTGTCCTGTATATATATATACTGCACAGTACCACTTCTCCTGTCGTGTATATATACACTGCACAGTACCACTCCTCCTGTCCTGTATATATACACTGCACAGTACCACTCCTCCTGTCCCGTATATATACACTGCACAGTACCACTCCTCCTGTCCTGTATATATATACTGCACAGTACCGCTCCTCCTGTCCTGTATGTATACACTGCACGGTACCACTCCTCCTGTCCTATATATATACACTGCACAGTACCACTTCTGTCCTGTATATATACACTGCACAGTACCACTCCTCCTGTCCCGTATATATACACTGCACAGTACCACTCCTCCTGTCCTGTATATATATACTGCACAGTACCACTTCTCCTTTCGTGTATATATACACTGCACAGTACCACATCTCCTGTCCCGTATATATACACTGCACAGTACCACTCTTCCTGTCCTGTATATATACACTGCACAGTACCGCTCCTCCTGTCCTGTATAAATACACTGCACAGTACCACTTCTCCTGTCCTGTATAGATACACTGCACAGTACCACTCCTCCTGCCCTGTGTATATACACTGCACAATACCACTTTTCCTGTCCTATATATCTACACTGCACAGTACCACTTCTCCTGTCCTGTATAGATACACTGCACAGTACCACTTCTCCTGTCCCGTATATATACATTGCACAGTACCACACCTCCTGTCCTGTATATATACACTGCACAGCACCTCTCCTCCTGTCCTGTATTTGTATATATACACTGCACAGTACAACTTCTGTCCTGTATATATACACTGCACAGTACCACTCCTCCTGTCCTGTATATATACACTGCACAGTACCACTCCTCCTGTCCTGTATATATATATACTGCACAGTACCACTTCTCCTGTCGTGTATATATACACTGCACAGTACCACTCCTCCTGTCCTGTATATATACACTGCACAGTACCACTCCTCCTGTCCTGTATATATATACTGCACAGTACCACTTCTCCTTTCGTGTATATATACACTGCACAGTACCGCTCCTCCTGTCCTGTATGTATACACTGCACAGCACCGCTCCTCCTGTCCTGTTTGTATGCACTGCACAGTACCACTCCTCCTGTCCTGTATGTATGCACTGCACGGTACCACTCCTCCTGTCCTATATATATACACTGCACAGTACCACTTCTGTCCTGTATATATACACTGCACAGTACCACTCCTCCTGTCCTGTATAAATATACTGCACAGTACCACTTCTCCTTTCGTGTATATATACACTGCACAGTACCACATCTCCTGTCCCGTATATATACACTGCACAGTACCACTCTTCCTGTCCTGTATATATACACTGCACAGTACCGCTCCTCCTGTCCTGTATAAATACACTGCACAGTACCACTTCTCCTGTCCTGTATAGATACACTGCACAGTACCACTCCTCCTGCCCTGTGTATATACACTGCACAGTACCACTTTTCCTGTCCTGTATATATACACTGCACAGTACCACTTCTCCTGTCCTGTATAGATACACTGCACAGTACCACTTCTCCTGTCCCGTATATATACATTGCACAGTACCACACCTCCTGTCCTGTATATATACACTGCACAGCACCTCTCCTCCTGTCCTGTATTTGTATATATACACTGCACAGTACCACTTCTGTCCTATATATATACACTGCACAGTACCACTCCTCCTGTCCTGTATATATACACTGCACAGTACCACTCCTCCTGTCCTGTATATATATACTGCACAGTACCACTCCTCCTGTCCTGTATATATATATATATATATACTGCACAGTACCACTTCTCCTTTCATGTATATATACACTGCACAGTACCGCTCCTCCTGTCCTGTATGTATACACTGCACGGTACCACTCCTCCTGTCCTATATATATACACTGCACAGTACCACTTCTGTCCTGTATATATACACTGCACAGTACCACTCCTCCTGTCCCGTATATATACACTGCACAGTACCACTCCTCCTGTCCTGTATATATATACTGCACAGTACCACTTCTCCTTTCGTGTATATATACACTGCACAGTACCGCTCCTCCTGTCCTGTATGTATACACTGCACGGTACCACTCCTCCTGTCCTATATATATACACTGCACAGTACCACTTCTGTCCTGTATATATACACTGCACAGTACCACTCCTCCTGTCCCGTATATATACACTGCACAGTACCACTTCTCCTGTCCTGTATATATACTGCACAGTACCACTCCTCCTGTCCCGTATATATACACTGCACAGTACCACTTCTCCTGTCCTGTATATATACACTGCACAGTACCCCTTCTCCTGTCCTGTATATATACCCTGCACAGTACCCCTTCTCCTGTCCTGTATATATACTGCACAATACCACTCCTCCTTTCGTGTATATATACACTGCACAGTACCACATCTCCTGTCCCGTATATATACACTGCACAGTACCACTCTTCCTGTCCTGTATATATACACTGCACAGTACCACATCTCCTGTCCTGTATATATACACTGCACAGTACCACTCTTCCTGTCCTGTATATATACACTGCACAGTACCGCTCCTCCTGTCCTGTATAAATACACTGCACAGTACCACTTCTCCTGTCCTGTATAGATACACTGCACAGTACCACTCCTCCTGCCCTGTATATATACACTGCACAATACCACTTTTCCTGTCCTATATATATACACTGCACAGTACCACTTCTCCTGTCCTGTATAGATACACTGCACAGTACCACTTCTCCTGTCCCGTATATATACATTGCACAGTACCACACCTCCTGTCCTGTATATATACACTGCACAGCACCTCTCCTCCTGTCCTGTATTTGTATATATACACTGCACAGTACCACTTCTGTCCTGTATATATACACTGCACAGTACCACTCCTCCTGTCCTGTATATATACACTGCACAGTACCACTCCTCCTGTCCTGTATATATATATACTGCACAGTACCACTTCTCCTGTCGTGTATATATACACTGCACAGTACCACTCCTCCTGTCCTGTATATATACACTGCACAGTACCACTCCTCCTGTCCTGTATATATATACTGCACAGTACCACTCCTCCTGTCCTGTATATATACACTGCACAGTACCACTTCTCCTGTCCTGTATATATATACTGCACAGTACCACTTCTCCTGTCGTGTATATATACACTGCACAGTACCACTCCTCCTGTCCTGTATATATACACTGCACAGTACCACTCCTCCTGTCCTGTATATATATACTGCACAGTACCACTTCTCCTTTCGTGTATATATACACTGCACAGTACCGCTCCTCCTGTCCTGTATGTATACACTGCACAGCACCGCTCCTCCTGTCCTGTATGTATGCACTGCACAGTACCACTCCTCCTGTCCTGTATGTATGCACTGCACGGTACCACTCCTCCTGTCCTATATATATACACTGCACAGTACCACTTCTGTCCTGTATATATACACTGCACAGTACCACTCCTCCTGTCCTGTATATATATACTGCACAGTACCACTTCTCCTTTCGTGTATATATACACTGCACAGTACCACATCTCCTGTCCCGTATATATACACTGCACAGTACCACTCTTCCTGTCCTGTATATATACACTGCACAGTACCGCTCCTCCTGTCCTGTATAAATACACTGCACAGTACCACTTCTCCTGTCCTGTATAGATACACTGCACAGTACCACTCCTCCTGCCCTGTGTATATACACTGCACAGTACCACTCCTCCTGTCCTGTATATATACACTGCACAGTACCACTTCTCCTGTCCTGTATAGATACACTGCACAGTACCACTTCTCCTGTCCCGTATATATACATTGCACAGTACCACACCTCCTGTCCTGTATATATACACTGCACAGCACCTCTCCTCCTGTCCTGTATTTGTATATATACACTGCACAGTACCACTTCTGTCCTATATATATATACACTGCACAGTACCACTCCTCCTGTCCTGTATATACAGTGGGGCAAAAAAGTATTTAGTCAGTCAGCAATAGTGCAAGTTCCACCACTTAAAAAGATGAGAGGCGTCTGTAATTTACATCATAGGTAGACCTCAACTATGGGAGACAAACTGAGAAAAAAAAATCCAGAAAATCACATTGTCTGTTTTTTTAATATTTTATTTGCATATTATGGTGGAAAATAAGTATTTGGTCAGAAACAAAATTTCATCTCAATACTTTGTAATATATCCTTTGTTGGCAATGACAGAGGTCAAACGTTTTCTGTAAGTCTTCACAAGGTTGCCACACACTGTTGTTGGTATGTTGGCCCATTCCTCCATGCAGATCTCCTCTAGAGCAGTGATGTTTTTGGCTTTTCGCTTGGCAACACGGACTTTCAACTCCCTCCAAAGGTTTTCTATAGGGTTGAGATCTGGAGACTGGCTAGGCCACTCCAGGACCTTGAAATGCTTCTTACGAAGCCACTCCTTCATTGCCCTGGCGGTGTGCTTTGGATCATTGTCATGTTGAAAGACCCAGCCACGTTTCATCTTCAATGCCCTTGCTGATGGAAGGAGGTTTGCACTCAAAATCTCACGATACATGGCCCCATTCATTCTTTCATGTACCCGGATCAGTCGTCCTGGCCCCTTCGCAGAGAAACAGCCCCAAAGCATGATGTTTCCACCACCATGCTTTACAGTAGGTATGGTGTTTGATGGATGCAACTCAGTATTCTTTTTCCTCCAAACACGACAAGTTGTGTTTCTACCAAACAGTTCCAGTTTGGTTTCATCAGACCATAGGACATTCTCCCAAAACTCCTCTGGATCATCCAAATGCTCTCTAGCAAACTTCAGACGGGCCCGGACATGTACTGGCTTAAGCAGTGGGACACGTCTGGCACTGCAGGATCTGAGTCCATGGTGGCGTAGTGTGTTACTTATGGTAGGCCTTGTTACATTGGTCCCAGCTCTCTGCAGTTCATTCACTAGGTCCCCCCGCGTGGTTCTGGGATTTTTGCTCACCGTTCTTGTGATCATTCTGACCCCACGGGGTGGGATTTTGCGTGGAGCCCCAGATCGAGGGAGATTATCAGTGGTCTTGTATGTCTTCCATTTTCTAATTATTGCTCCCACTGTTGATTTCTTCACTCCAAGCTGGTTGGCTATTGCAGATTCAGTCTTCCCAGCCTGGTGCGGGGCTACAATTTTGTTTCTGGTGTCCTTTGACAGCTCTTTGGTCTTCACCATAGTGGAGTTTGGAGTCAGACTGTTTGAGGGTGTGCACAGGTGTCTTTTTATACTGATAACAAGTTTAAACAGGTGCCATTACTACAGGTAATGAGTGGAGGAAAGAGGAGACTCTTAAAGAAGAAGTTACAGGTCTGTGAGCCAGAAATCTTGATTGTTTGTTTCTGACCAAATACTTATTTTCCACCATAAAATGCAAAAAAATTATAAAAAAAACAGACAATGTGATTTTCTGGATTTTGTTTTCTCAGTTTGTCTCCCATAGTTGAGGTCTACCTATGATGTAAATTACAGACGCCTCTCATCTTTTTAAGTGGTGGAACTTGCACTATTGCTGACTGACTAAATACTTTTTTGCCCCACTGTATACACTGCACAGTACCACTCCTCCTGTCCTGTATATATATACTGCACAGTACCACTCCTCCTGTCCTGTATATATATACTGCACAGTACCACTTCTCCTTTCATGTATATATACACTGCACAGTACCGCTCCTCCTGTCCTGTATGTATACACTGCACGGTACCACTCCTCCTGTCCTATATATATACCCTGCACAGTACCACTTCTGTCCTGTATATATACACTGCACAGTACCACTCCTCCTGTCCCGTATATATACACTGCACAGTACCACTCCTCCTGTCCTGTATATATACACTGCACAGTACCACTCCTCCTGTCCTGTATATATATATACTGCACAGTACCACTTCTCCTGTCGTGTATATATACACTGCACAGTACCACTCCTCCTGTCCTGTATATATACACTGCACAGTACCACTCCTCCTGTCCTGTATATATATACTGCACAGTACCACTTCTCCTGTCGTGTATATATACACTGCACAGTACCACTCCTCCTGTCCTGTATATATACACTGCACAGTACCACTCCTCCTGTCCTGTATATATATACTGCACAGTACCACTTCTCCTTTCGTGTATATATACACTGCACAGTACCGCTCCTCCTGTCCTGTATGTATACACTGCACAGCACCGCTCCTCCTGTCCTGTATGTATGCACTGCACAGTACCACTCCTCCTGTCCTGTATGTATGCACTGCACGGTACCACTCCTCCTGTCCTATATATATACACTGCACAGTACCACTTCTGTCCTGTATATATACACTGCACAGTACCACTCCTCCTGTCCTGTATATATATACTGCACAGTACCACTTCTCCTTTCGTGTATATATACACTGCACAGTACCACATCTCCTGTCCCGTATATATACACTGCACAGTACCACTCTTCCTGTCCTGTATATATACACTGCACAGTACCGCTCCTCCTGTCCTGTATAAATACACTGCACAGTACCACTTCTCCTGTCCTGTATAGATACACTGCACAGTACCACTCCTCCTGCCCTGTGTATATACACTGCACAGTACCACTCCTCCTGTCCTGTATATATACACTGCACAGTACCACTTCTCCTGTCCTGTATAGATACACTGCACAGTACCACTTCTCCTGTCCCGTATATATACATTGCACAGTACCACACCTCCTGTCCTGTATATATACACTGCACAGCACCTCTCCTCCTGTCCTGTATTTGTATATATACACTGCACAGTACCACTTCTGTCCTATATATATATACACTGCACAGTACCACTCCTCCTGTCCTGTATATATACACTGCACAGTACCACTCCTCCTGTCCTGTATATATATACTGCACAGTACCACTCCTCCTGTCCTGTATATATATACTGCACAGTACCACTTCTCCTTTCATGTATATATACACTGCACAGTACCGCTCCTCCTGTCCTGTATGTATACACTGCACGGTACCACTCCTCCTGTCATATATATATACCCTGCACAGTACCACTTCTGTCCTGTATATATACACTGCACAGTACCACTCCTCCTGTCCCGTATATATACACTGCACAGTACCACTCCTCCTGTCCTGTATATATATACACTGCACAGTACCACTCCTCCTGTCCCATATATATACACTGCACAGTACCACTCCTCCTGTCCTGTATATATATACTGCACAGTACCACTACTCCTTTCGTGTATATATACACTGCACAGTACCGCTCCTCCTGTCCTGTATGTATACACTGCACGGTACCACTCCTCCTGTCCTATATATATACACTGCACAGTACCACTTCTGTCCTGTATATATACACTGCACAGTACCACTCCTCCTGTCCCGTATATATACACTGCACAGTACCACTTCTCCTGTCCTGTATATATACACTGCACAGTACCCCTTCTCCTGTCCTGTATATATACCCTGCACAGTACCCCTTCTCCTGTCCTGTATATATACTGCACAATACAACTTCTCCTGTCCTGTTTATATACACTGCACAGTACCACTCCTCCTGTCCTGTATATACACACTGCACAGTACCACTTCTCCTGTCCTGTATATATACACTGCACAGTACCCCTTCTCCTGTCCTGTATATATACTGCACAATACCACTTCTCCTGTCCTGTATATATACACTGCACAGTACCACTCTTCCTGTCCTTTATATATACACTGCACAGTACCACTCCTCCTGTCCTGTATATATACACTGCACAGTACCCCTTCTCCTGTCCTGTATATATACCCTGCACAGTACCCCTTCTCCTGTCCTGTATATATACTGCACAATACCACTTCTCCTGTCCTGTATATATACACTGCACAGTACCACTCCTCCTGTTCCGTATATATACACTGCACAGTACCACTCCTCCTGTCCTGTATATATACACTGCACAGTACCCCTTCCCCTGTCCTGTATATATACCCTGCACAGTACCCCTTCTCCTGTCCTGTTTATATACTGCACAATACCACTTCTCCTGTCCTGTTTATATACACTGCACAGTACCACTCCTCCTGTCCTGTATATATACACTGCACAGTACCACTCCTCCTGTCCTGTATATATACACACTGCACAGTACCACTCCTCCTGTCCTGTATATATACACTGCACAGTACCACTCCTCCTGTCCTGTATATATACACTGCACAGTACCACTTCTCCTGTCCTGTATATATACACTGCACAGTACCCCTTCTCCTGTCCTGTATATATACACTGCACAATACCACTCCTGTATATACACTACCCTTCCAAAGTTTTGGGTCACCCAGACAATTTTGTGTTTTCCATGAAAACTCATACTTTTATTGATCAACTGATTTGCCAAATGAATTGAAAATCTAGTCCAGACATTAACAAGGTTCAAAAAATAGATTTTTATTTGGAATAATAATTTTCTCCTTCAAACTTTGTTTTCGTGAAAGAATGCTCCCTTTGCAGCAATTACAGCGTTGCAGACCTTTGGCATTCTCGCAGTTAATTTGCTGAGATAATCTGGAGAAATTTCACCCCATGCTTCCAGAAGCCCCTCCCATAAGTTGGTTTGGCTTGATGGGCACTTTTTGTGTATCATATGGTCAAGCTGCTCCCACAACAGCTCAATGGGGTTGAGATCTGGTGACTGTGCTGGGCACTCCATAACAGATAGAATACCAGCTGCCAGCTTCTTCCCTAAATAGCTATTGCATCATTTGGAGGTGTGCTTTGGGTCATTGTCCTGTTGTAGGATGTAATTGGCTCCAATCAAGCGCTGTCCACAGGGTATGGCATGGCGTTGCAAAATGCAGTGATAGCTTCCTTATTCAAAATCCCTTTTACCTTGTACAAATCTCTCATTTTACCAGCACCAAAGCAACCCCAGACCATCACATTACCTCCACCATGCTTGACAGATGGTGTCAGACATTCTTCCAGCATCTTTTTAGTTGTTCTGCATCTCACAAATTTTCTTCTGTGTGATTCAAACACCTCAAACTTGGATTCGTCTGACCATAACACTTTTTTCCAAACTTCCTCTGTCCAATGTCTGTGTTCTTTTGCCCATATTAATCTTTCCCTTTTATTAGCCAGTCTCATATATGGCTTTTTCTTTGCCACTCTGCCCTGAAGGCCAGCATCCCGGAGTCGCCTCTTCACTGTAGATGTTGACACTGGCGTTTTGCGTGTACTATTTAATGAACCTGCCAGTTGAGGATCTGTGAGGCGCCGATTTCTCAAACTATAATCTCTAATGTACTTGTCTTGTTGCTCAGTTGTACAGCGGGGCCTCCCACTTCTCTTTCTACTCTGGTTAGAGTCTGTTTATGCTCTCCTCTGAAGGGAGTAGTACACACCATTGTAGGAAATCTTCGGTTTCTTGGCAATTTCTCACATGGAATTGCCTTCATTTCTAAGAACAAGAATAGACTGTTGAGTTTCACATGAAAGTTCTTTTTTTCTGGCTATTTTGAGAGTTTAATGGAACAAACAAATTTAGTGCTCCAGATTCTCAACTAGCTCAAAGGAAGGTCAGTTTTATAGGTTCTCTAATCAGCCAAACTGTTTTCAGCTGTGCTAACATACTTGCACAAGGGTTTTCAAGGGTATTCTAACCGTCCATTAGCCTTCTTACACAGTTAGCAAACACAAAGTACCATAAGAACACTGGAGTGATGTTTGCTGGAAATGGGCCTCTATAAACCTATGAAGATATCGCGTTACAAACCAGACGTTTGCAGCTAGAATAGTCATTTACCACATTAACAATGTATAGAGTGTATTTCTGAATCATTTAATGTTAGCTTCTTTGGAAAAAACTGTGCTTTTCTTTAAAAAATAAGTAAATTTCTAAGTGACCATAAACTTTTGAACAGTAGTGTGTATGTGTATATATACACTGCACAGTACCACTCTTCCTGTCATGTATATCAACACACTGCACAGTACCACTTCTCCTGTCCTGTATATAAACACTGTACAGTACCACTCCTACTGTCCTGTACATATGCATACTGCACAGTACCACTCCTCCTGTCCTGTATATATACACTGCACAGTACTACTTCTCCTATCCTGTATATACACACTGCACAGTACCACTCCTGTGTATATATATATATATATATATATGTATATATATACAGTTTTCGAAATTATTAAGCAAATTGGATTTAAGTGTCATACAGATTTAATTGTTTTGTTTTTCAAATAAACTCATCTATGGTATTGTGTCTCGTGGCTCAATGGATCACTGAAATCAATCTTAAAGACATGTGATAATTCGTTTTCCAGGTGATTCTAATTAAAGGAAAACTACTTAAAAATGATGTTCCACATTACTAAGCAGGCCACAATTTTCAAGTAACATGGGAAAGAAAAAGGATCTCTCTGCTGCCGAAAAGCATCATATAGTGCAATGCCTTGGTCAAGGGATAAACACATTAGATATTTCCTGAAAACTTAAGTGTGATAATCATACTGTTAAGAGATTTGTGGCTGAATCTGAGCACAGACGTGTTCATGCTGATAAAGGCATAATGAGTAAGGATTTTGCCAGGGAAGTTCATCGGATTAAGAGAGCAGCTGCTAAAAAGCCATTACAAACCAGAAAATATATTTGAAGCTGCTGGTGCCTCTGGAGTCAATCGAACATCAAGGTGTAGGATCCTTCAATGGCTTGCTTTGGTTCATAAACCTACTATTCGGCCATCCCTAAACAGTGTTCACAAGCAGAAAGGTTGCAGTGGGCCCAGACATGAAGACTAATTTTCAAACAGTCTTGTTTACTGATGAGTGTCGAGCAACCCTGGATGGTCCAGATGGATGGAGTAGTGGATGGTTGATGGATGGCCACCATGTCCCAACAAGGCTGCGATGTCAGCAAGGAGGTGGAGGAGTCATGTTTTGTGCCGGAATCATGGGGAAACAGCTGGTAGGGCCCTTTAAGGTTCCTGAAGGTGTGAAAATGACCTCTGCAAAGTATATAGAGTTTCTGACTGACAACTTTCTTCCATGGTATAAAAAGCAGAAAGGTGCCTTCAAGAGCAAAATCATCTTCATGCATGACAATGCACCATCTCATGCTGCAAAGAACACCTCTGAGTCATTGGCTGCTATGGGCATAAAAGGAGATAAACTCATGGTGTGGCCGCCATCTTCCCCTGACCTCAACCCTATAGAGAACCTTTAGAGTATCATCAAGCAAAAGATCTTTGAGGGTGGGAGGCAGTTCACATCATAACCTCAGCTCTGGCAGGCTATTCTGACTTCATGCAAAGAAATACAAACAAAAACTCTCCAAAAACTCACAAGGCCAATGGATGCAAGAATTGTGAAGGTGATATCAAAGAAGGATTCTTATGTTTACATGTAACTTGGCCTGTTAGGATGTTTTGGAGTTAAATAGCTTTTTTGTTCAGTGAATGTGACCTCCTGATGCTGCAATTTCAACAAATGAGCATTTTCAGTTTTTTAAAAAATATCAAATGTTTAGAAATTCTACTGTGTCTAATAATTTGGAACAGTGCATTTTGAGTTTTTTTTTTTCATTTTGGAGATTATACGGGTGATGACTTTCATTAAACTGACTGTCATTTGCACCGACCATTTAGGAAAATCCGAGAAAAATATAATTTGCATAATAATTTGGAACATGGTGTGTGTGTGTGTACATGTATATGTGTATATACTGTATATATATATACAGTGGGGCAAAAAAGTATTTAGTCAGTCAGCAATAGTGCAAGTTCCACCACTTAAAAAGATGAGAGGCGTCTGTAATTTACATCATAGGTAGACCTCAACTATGGGAGACAAACTGAGAAAAAAAAATCCAGAAAATCACATTGTCTGTTTTTTTATCATTTTTTTTGCATATTATGGTGGAAAATAAGTATTTGGTCAGAAACAAACAATCAAGATTTCTGGCTCTCACAGACCTGTAACTTCTTCTTTAAGAGTCTCCTCTTTCCTCCACTCATTAACTGTAGTAATGGCACATGTTTAAACTTGTTATCAGTATAAAAAGACACCTGTGCACACCCTCAAACAGTCTGACTCCAAACTCCACTATGGTGAAGACCAAAGAGCTGTCAAAGGACACCAGAAACAAAATTGTAGCCCTGCACCAGGCTGGGAAGACTGAATCTGCAATAGCCAACCAGCTTGGAGTGAAGAAATCAACAGTGGGAGCAATAATTAGAAAATGGAAGACATACAAGACCACTGATAATCTCCCTCGATCTGGGGCTCCACGCAAAATCCCACCCCGTGGGGTCAGAATGATCACAAGAACGGTGAGCAAAAATCCCAGAACCACGCGGGGGGACCTAGTGAATGAACTGCAGAGAGCTGGGACCAATGTAACAAGGCCTACCATAAGTAACACACTACGCCACCATGGACTCAGATCCTGCAGTGCCAGACGTGTCCCACTGCTTAAGCCAGTACATGTCCGGGCCCGTCTGAAGTTTGCTAGAGAGCATTTGGATGATCCAGAGGAGTTTTGGGAGAATGTCCTATGGTCTGATGAAACCAAACTGGAACTGTTTGGTAGAAACACAACTTGTCGTGTTTGGAGGAAAAAGAATACTGAGTTGCATCCATCAAACACCATACCTACTGTAAAGCATGGTGGTGGAAACATCATGCTTTGGGGCTGTTTCTCTGCAAAGGGGCCAGGACGACTGATCCGGGTACATGAAAGAATGAATGGGGCCATGTATCGTGAGATTTTGAGTGCAAACCTCCTTCCATCAGCAAGGGCATTGAAGATGAAAAGTGGCTGGGTCTTTCAACATGACAATGATCCAAAGCACACCACCAGGGCAACGAAGGAGTGGCTTCGTAAGAAGCATTTCAAGGTCCTGGAGTGGCCTAGCCAGTCTCCAGATCTCAACCCTATAGAAAACCTTTGGAGGGAGTTGAAAGTCCGTGTTGCCAAGCGAAAAGCCAAAAACATCACTGCTCTAGAGGAGATCTGCATGGAGGAATGGGCCAACATACCAACAACAGTGTGTGGCAACCTTGTGAAGACTTACAGAAAACGTTTGACCTCTGTCATTGCCAACAAAGGATATATTACAAAGTATTGAGATGAAATTTTGTTTCTGACCAAATACTTATTTTCCACCATAATATGCAAATAAAATGTTAAAAAAACAGACAATGTGATTTTCTGGATTTTTTTTTCTTAGTTTGTCTCCCATAGTTGAGGTCTACCTATGATGTAAATTACAGACGCCTCTCATCTTTTTAAGTGGTGGAACTTGCACTATTGCTGACTGACTAAATACTTTTTTGCCCCACTGTATATATATATATATACATATATATATATATATACTGTAGATGGTTGGCCGTGGGGTACTCGGTACCGGGTCCGGTGTTCACAGGGGGATGTCACGGTGGCTGCGACGCGGTCCGTGGCCCAGGGCGCCCGTGTAAAAGGGAAAGGTCTTTAAAGGGGTCCGCTGGGGTGATGTTATGGCAGCTAGATGGTATACCTACCCACAGGTGAAGTATATCCCCAGGGCTTCCCAGTTTATAGATAGTAAAATGGTGAGGGATGCAGTGAAGAACGAGGACACAGGACTGCAGTCTCTTTACCTTGATTACTGTTGGTTTCAACAGCCACAGTCCAGGGCACCAGATCATAGGGAAGGTGGGGTCCAGCCAGTTTGGAGGCAAATCAAGAGTCCCCTTGTCCAGGTGGAAATCAATAGCATTCCCTTGCGCTGTAGTGGTGTAGTCCCTTACTGCTAAGCCTCTCTTAAGGTCCTCACAGATGTGGTGTGTTTCTCTCTCTCTCTCTGTCCCCCGTATAGGATAGGATAAAACACTCTTAGATAACCCGGCTCTGTGGAGTGTTACTGTGCCTCCTGGGTGTTCTACTAACCTCACTCTACCCAACATCGAAATTACCCTGGAGGGTTCAACCATAACTCCCAAGCAGCATGCCCGCTGTCTTGGGGTCATATTCGACACCGAACTTTCCTTTACTCCCTATATCCGATCACTCACTCGCTCCTGTCACCTGCATCTTAAAAACATCTCCAGAATCCGACCTTTTCTCACCTTTCAAACTGCTAAGACTGTTACTGTCGCTCTTATTCATTCCCATCTGGACTACTGCAACTCTCTTCTGATCGGTCTCCCTCTTTCCAAACTTTCTCCTCTCCAATCCATCTTGAATGTGGCAGACAGGGTCATATTTCTGTCCAGCCGCTTCACCGATGCCTCCATCTTGTGCCAGTCATTACACTGGCTACCCATTCGCTACAGGGTCCAGTATAAACTCATCTCTCTCACCCACAAAGCTCTCCACAGTTCTGCACCGCCTTATATCTCCTCTCTCATCTCCGTCTATCGCCCTACACGTGCCCTCCATTCTACAAATGACCTAAGACTAACATCCCCCGCAATCCGAACCTCGCACCTCCGTCTCCAAGACTTCTCTCGTGCTGCGCCAGCTCTCTGGAATGCACTTCCCAGACGATCAGACTGATACCTAGCCCCGACCTATTCAAGCGCGCTTTAAAAACCCATCTCTTCAAACAAGCCTACCTCATCAACTACTCAGTAAACTAACTTTGTCCTGTTCCCTCCTTCCAAATATTATCTGCATGTAGTTTCCTCCCATGCTGGCACACCGTTCTTCTCCGGCGCTCCTTATGACGCTGTAATGGTGGCGGTTTTGGCTGTCTTTTGCAATACACAGTCTCTGAGCACAAAAACAGTTAGGCACAGTCCTTTAGGCGCACATGACCCGATTCTCAAGGTCGGTCCATCCTGTTCGTGACACCAAGATTAGTCGCCCTGCCAGGGCTGTAAGGTACTCGGTACCGGGTCCGGTGTTCACAGGGGGATGTCACGGTGGCTGCGACCCAGTCCGTGGCCCAGGGCGCCCATATAAAAGGGAAAGGTCTTTAAAGGGATAAAGTCTGTTGTTCGTGACGCCACCTGTGGTATTCGGTCAGGGTGACCGACGCTGCTTTAAGGGGTCCGCTGGGATGATGTTATGGCAGCTAGATGGTATACCTTCCCACAGATGAAGTATATCCCCAGGGCTTCCCAGTATGTAGATAGTAGAATGGTAAGGGGTGCAGTGAAGAACGAGGACACAGGATTGCAGTCTCTTTACCTTGTTTACTGTTGGTTTCAGCAGCCACAGTCCAGGGCACCAGATCACAGGGCAGGTGGGGTCCGGCCGGTTTGGAGACAAATTCAGAGTCCCCTTGTCCAGGTGGAAATCAATAGCCTTCCCTTGCGCTGTAGTAGTGTAGTCCCTTACTGCTAAGCCTCTCGTAAGGTCCTCACACTTAGGTATATATACACTGCACAGTACCAAATCTCCTGTCCCGTAAACTGGTCATTAATATAGTGCTTCAAATAACTCCTTTGAGACAATGGTGACAGGTATGACAAAGTAAAAGCAAAATTCCTTGATCGGGGGTAATGGGTGTTATAGTATGTGGGTTAGTGGGATTTGTGTGTCAGGGCTTCTTTTTGGTCTGTCTGGCCCTGATGGGGTTCCAACTACTGGCACCCACAGAGATTGGCAGAATGCAGAACTTTTATCCCCAAGAGAATGGAGTGACATTGTGTATGCTTGACCTGCACCCCCTCATTCTTTATTGGGCTGTTGAGCGTGGCTTTTTCCAGAAGCCACATAGAGAATGAATGGATTGATGGTCAGGTGTTTGACCTGTTGCGCCATTTTTCAATGGGATAAAATTTCAACAATCTGCCAATAGGTGTTGGTCCCAGAGGGGGTACACCCACCAATCATAAAGTTGTAACTAGTCCTGAAGAGAGTTAACTGGACATCCCCTTTAAGAGAAAATAGTTTGAGACCCATGTGACACCAAGCACTTGTGGCTCATGCCCTATCAGCCTCACTCTATTGTTGAGTAAAGTATTGTGCCGCCAGGTACACATGTATGCCTAGGATGTTATTAAGCAATGATAATGAATATGAGCACAATAATTGGATATCATTCACCAATCATAGTTGCAATCCTCTTTATTAGTGGAAATCCATATGAACAGTGCACACCAGTAAGCAGAGAGTACCTGAGATGTGCTATAGGCAATGGCCTTTTTACTTTAAATTACGTTTTTGCGAGGCATGGGGATAGTGCACCAACGAATAGTATGACACAGTGGAGGAATTAGAATTTCCTGACGTACTGTAGCTTTTGATGTATATTTATGGATAAGGAGGCTATGCCAAGTTTCTGCTCTTGTTTGAACTGTTATTATTAAGCATTGGGACTAAGTGACCAGAAATTTTCACTATGGTCACTAAAGCCATCAATAAACTGAATTACGGTACTGGAATTTCTTATGAGGGGTCATCATGCCACCCACATATGTAATTAGCGGAGTTTCTTCTGAAGAGTCATCAGGCCAACCAAAAAATTTGTGAGGCCTCTTTCTTGTAACTGAACTCCACTTTCTTGTAACTATGGTGGCTACATTATCCAGGGATTGACTGAAGTTTAATCTTCTCGTGACCATGGTGGCCTTATTATAAAGAGAAAAGCTGACAGCACTCACTATATTGGGTGCTCATTCCAAGTCCAAGGAACCCTTTTGCAAAATCCCAGCAATCAAAGATAGAAGAACAGCGCTCCATCCAGGTGTAGTAGTAGAAAAACTTTATTCCGCCATAGTGCAACACACGTTTCGATCAAAGCTCTATTGCTGATCAAAACGTTGTGTATTGCACTATGGTGGAATAAAGAATTTCTATTTTTAATTAAATAAGTAGTAATTACTACTACACCTGGATGGAGCGCTGTTCTTCTATCTTTGATTGCATAGTGGTCTTGTTATCTGAAGCCTGAAGTCTACTCTTCTTGTGACCATGGTGGTCATATTATCCAGGGACTGAAGCCTATGCTTCTCATGACCATGATGGTTATATTATCTGGGGACACCTACTATTCTTGTAACCATGGTGGTTATATTATTTGGGGACTGAAGTCTACTCTTTTTGTGACCATGGTGGTCATATCATCTGGGACTGTAGCCTACTCTTCTCTTGAATGAAACCTACTTTTCTTGTGACCATAGTGGCAACATTATCTGAGGACTGAAGTCTTCTCTTGTGACTAGGGTGTTCATATTATCTGGGGACTGAAGTCTATTCTACTAGTGACTATGGTAGTCATATTATTCGGGCACTGACATCTATTCTTCTAGTAACCATGGTGGTCATATTATTTGGAGACTAAAGTCTAGTCTTTTAGTTACACGATAGTCATATTATCTGGGGACTGAAGTCTACATTTCTCGTGACCATGGTAGTCATATTATATGGGGACCAAAGTCTATTTTTCTTGTCATGGTGGTCATATTATCTGGGAACTGAAGCCTGCACTTCTAGTGACCATGATGGCTACATTGTCCAGGGAATGAACTTTACTCTGCTAGCAATCATGGTAGTCATATTATCCGGGATCTGGAGTGTACTTTTTTTGAGATCATGGTGGTCATATTATCTGGGGACCGAAACTTACGATGCTCATGGCCATGGTGGTCATATTATCCACGGACTGAAATCTACTCTTCTCGTGATCATGGTGGCGATCTAATTCAGTGACTGAAGTGTTCTCTTCTCGTAATCATGGTGGTCATATTACCCAGGGACTGAAGTTTACTGACAACATAGACATTGGCCCATATTTTCTTTGTGTTATTTCACGCTTGTCATAATCTAAGCCTTGAAATGACCTTTTTCCCGGTGAGCCAGTTAATCAGAACACGGTGGAACTTGTCAAGGCAGGTGGGTCAAGTCATTGTGCTTCATGATGAAGAGCCTGGTCTGAATTTGGAAATGGTGAGAAAGACCTTGGGTTGGTTTCAACTGACTGAAACAATTAAGAAGCATTGAGAATCGGACAAGTTCACACAAAGGAGGTGCATTGTTCTAAGTGTCAAGATGTTCCATCACTCACCCCCTACATGAGGACTTAAGAAAATCATCGGTGACAAATCTAAATATTATTATAAAGTCAATGAATGGAAGGAGAGTAAGAAGGTGAAGATGAGATTAAGAAACCAAGTTTCTTCAAGAATGTGTGAATCATCACAACATTCCATAGTGTGGAGCTGTATTTTGTGTTATTGCCTCATTCTACCAGTAGAGGGAGGTGTGTGTTCATTTTACCAATCTTTAACCCCTTTGGTTTCAAATTAATATTTATCTGCCATAATCACGTTGATGCTCCGCGTGTTTATGTTGTAGCTGTGTCTGAATTTTCAGGCCACTGCTTTGTACATTGTGTGGCTAAACATGTATTCATTAGGGAATATGTAATAAATAATTACAATGGGAAATTCTATATTTTTATTGGAGTTTCCCTTTAAATATTAAAGTGACAGTAGCATAATTAGCATAATTTGTTTTAGCATTACACTGGGCTGGATTGTTTTATACTTTTTTATACTATCAGTCAAATTAAAGGATTTTATTAATTTCTTTCGTGTCTAATTTTTTTTTCCGTGTATATAGCAGTAAGGACATCATCAAACAGGACCTCAGATCTCATCCCCCTGAAAACCAGTAGATATAACATAATGGGAGGAATGTTGCAGGAAACTGCACTCTTATAGACATGATTAGATTTTGATTGGATTTAAGGTACCGTCACACTAAGCGACGCTGCAGCGATACCGACAACGATGTCGATCGCTGCAGCGTCGCTGTTTGGTCGCTGGAGAGCTGTCACACAGACAGCTCTCCAGCGACCAACAATCCCAAAGTCCCCGGGTAACCAGGGTAAACATCGGGTTACTAAGCGCAGGGCCGCGCTTAGTAACCCAATGTTTACCCTGGTTACCGTTGTAAATGTAAAAAAACAAACACTACATACTTACATTCCCGGTGTCTGGTCATGTCCCTCGCCTTCAGCTTCCCCCACTGACTGAGCGCCGGCCGTAAAGTACAGCGGTGATGTCACCGCTGTGCTGTACTTTACGGCTGGCCGGCGCTCACCAGTCAGTGCGGGAAGCGGAAGGCGAGGGACGTGACCAGACACCGGGAATGTAAGTATGTAGTGTTTGTTTTTTTACATTTACAACGGTAACCAGGGTAAACATCGGGTTACTAAGCGCGGCCCTGCACTTAGTAACCCGATGTTTACCCTGGTTACCAGTGAAGACATCGCTGAATCGGTGTCACACACGCCGATTCAGCGATGTCAGCGGGAGATCCAGCGACAAAATAAAGTGCTGGACTTTCCCCAGCGACCAACGATCTCCCAGCAGGGGCCTGATCGTTGGTCGCTGTCACACATAACGATTTTGTTAACGATATCGTTGCTACGTCACAAAAAGCAACGATATCGTTAACGATATCGTTATGTGTGACGGTACCTTTAGTCTTTACTCAACCAGGAGGCTCAGGATTAACACTGCTATAGATCTACAGGGCCTTCTGAAACAGAACTTGTAATAATACATTTTTTTCATGCCCCAGTTCTTGACACTTCAGCATCTTCCAAGAACATTCCTTCTGCTCCTTACTTGCCATAAAGAAGAATGGATGACAACCAAATGCTGCCAATAATAGAAGAAGGGTTGTTGTGAAAGTCAAACATTGCAGTGCAAATAGCAGATCCCGGTTGGTGGTGGTGGTGAAGGGTTGGGGGGATGGGGGTCTCCACAAATCTAACGATCAGGAGGATTTCATGTATCTAGACGATAATGTAACAAAGTAAATCCTAAACCAATGGTTAAACTTGATGTTTGTGGGCCCCAATCTACAAGGCTCTAATAATAATAATAATAATAATAATAATAATAATAATTTTATTTATATAGTGCCAACATATTCCGCAGCGCTTTACAACTTATAGAGGGGATTTGTACAGACAATAGACATTACAGCATAACAGAAATCACAGTTCAAAATAGATACAAAGAGGAATGAGGGCCCTGCTCGCAAGCTTACAAACTATGAGAAAAAGGGGAGACACGAGAGGTGGATGGTAACAATTGCTTTAGTTATTCGGACCAGCCATAGTGTAAGGCTCGGGTGTTCATGTAAAGCTGCATGAACCAGTTAACTGCCTAAGTATGTAGCAGTACAGACACAGAGGGCTATTAACTGCATAAAGTGTATGAGAACATGATGCGAGGAACCCAATTATGTTTTTTTTTTTAATAGGCCACACAGGGATAGTTAGGTTAATGCGTTGAGGCAATAGAACAATCTGAACAAATGAGTTTTTAGGGCACGCTTAAAACTGTGGGGATTGGGGATTAATCGTATTAACCTAGGTAGTGCATTCCAAAGAATCGGCGCAGCGCGTGTAAAGTCTTAGAGATGGGAGTGGGAGGTTCTGATTATTGAGGATCCTAATCTGAGGTCATTAGCGGAGCGGAGGACACGGGTAGGGGGGTAGACTGAGACCAGAGAGGAGATGTAGGGTGGTGCTGAGCCATGGAGTGCTTTGTGGATGAGGGTAGTAGTTTTGTACTGGATTCTTGAGTGGATGGGTAACCAGTGTAATGACTGGCACAAGGTAGAGGCATCGGTGTAATGGTTGGTGAGGAATATGATCCTGGCTGCAGCATTCAGGACAGATTAGAGCGGGGAGAGTTTGGTAAGAGGGAGGCCGATTAGTAGAGAGTTACAATAGTCCAGACGAGAATGAATAAAGGTACCGTCACACTCCGCAACGCTGCAGCGATAAAGACAACAAGCCGATCGCTGCAGCATCGCTGTTTAGGTCGCTGTAGAGACGTCAAACACAGCAACACCAGAACGATGCAGGAGCGATCCAGTGACGTAACGGCAACTCACTTATCGTTCTCAATGGTTGTTAGCTCCATGTAAAAACATTGCTGGCATCGTTACTTTTGCTGTCAAACATGACGATACACGCCGACCTGACGACCAAATAAAGTTCTGGACTTCTAGCTCCGACCAACGATGTCACAGCGGGATCCTGATCGCTGCTGCGTGTCAAACACAATGAGATCGCTATCCAGGACGCTGCAACGTCACGGATCGTTGTCGTTCTCGTTGTAAAGTTGCTGATTGTGAAGGTACCTTAAGTGAAGCAGTAAGAGTTTTTGCAGAGTCGAAAGTAAGAAAAGGGAGAATTCTAGAAATGTTTTTGAGATGCAGATAAGAAGAGGGAGCCAGTGATCGGATGTGGGGGGGGGGGGGTGAAAGAAAACTCGGAATCAAGTATGACCCCAAGGCAGCGGGCATGTTGCTTTGGAGTAATGGTGGAACCGCATACGGAGATGGCAATGTCAGGCAAAGGTAGGTTAATAGAGGGAGAAAACACGAGGAGATCAGTTTTTTACAGGTTCAGTTTCAGATAGAGGGAGGACATGATGTTACAGACAGCGGCATGACAATCACTGGTGTTTACTAAAAAGGTTGGCATGATAACAGGAGAAGAAGTGTATAATTGGGTGTCGTCAGTATAGAGATGGTACTGGAAACCAAATCTACTGATTGTTTGTCCAATGGGGCAGTATACAAAGAGAAGAGGAGGGGGCCTAGGACTGATCCTTGAGGAACCCCAAGAGTAAGGGGAAGGTGAGAGGAGGAGGAACCAGCAAACGATACAGTGAAGAAGCGGTCAGAGAGATAGGAGGAGAACCAGGAGAGAACGGTGTCCTTGAGGCCGATGGAGCAGAGCATAGTGAGGAGGAGCTGATGATCCACAGTGTTGAATGCTGCGGAGAGATCCAAGAGAATTAGCATGGAGTAGTGACCGTTAGATTTAGTTGTTAGTAGGTCATTAGAGACTTTAGTGAGGGCTGATTCAGTAGAGTGTAAAGAGCGGAAACCAGATTGAAGAGGGTCGAGAAGAGAGTTATCTGAGAGATAGCGGGTAAGACGGGAGTGGACCAGGCGTTCGAGGAGTTTAGAGATGAAGGGAAGATTAGAGACAGGTCTATAATTAACAGCACAATTTTGATCGAGGGATGGTTTTTTAAGTAATGGATAAATGATGGCATGCTTAAATGAGGATGGAAAAATACCTGTAGTGAGAGAAAGGTTGAATATTTTTGTTAGGTGAGAGGTGACAGCCGGGGAAAGGGACTGGAGGAGATGTGACGGAATGGGGTCACTGGTGCAAGTGGTTGGGCGAGAAGATGCAAGGAGCCTGATTACTTCTTCTTCTGTAACATGCATGGTATCAGTGCATGGTATGAAGAGATTGGGAGATTTTTCCTGTCGAATGTGGTCAATTTTTTCACTGAAGTAATTGGCCAGATCGTCAGCGCGGAGATCTGTGGTTGGGGCCTGCACTCTCGGGTTGAGTAGGGACTGGAAAGTGTCAAAGAGATGTTTAGGGTTATTGGACAGCGAGATGATGAGGATGTTGAAATAGGTTTGTTTGGAGAGGTGAAGGGCAGAGTTGTATGTTTTTAGCATGAACTTATAATGGATGAAATCTTCGGGTAGATTAGATTTTCTCCACAGACGTTCGGCGCACCTGGAGCACCGCTGCAGGAAACGTGTTTGCAACAAGTGCCCTCAAGTATCATAGGTCATTAATAGAATTAATCTTCTCATATGGGCCAAAGTAGACTTTTTGGCCCCTCTAAGCCCATGGACCCCAATGTAACTGCTGCCCCTGCACCTATTATAGTTATGCCCCTGGCTTCAATGTAAAATCTGTAACGGGGACCCCCACCTGTGACTAATAATAATGTTTTGTAGTTATGTGGCAGAGTGGTCTTTGGGATCACTTTGACTCCAGTGCCTGCATTCAACTACTACAACTGACTAAGGGGTCAAAAATATGCACACCTTATATCAATATTTCTCACAAATGCACAGGAAGCTGAAATATGGGGAGCTTTTTCTTTGGGGACCTCACACTTTATATCCGGCTTATCTGTCCCTGGTTGTGGTGGTATTATTGAAAGGAGATGGTGATCATTCGCCCATGTAAAATAATGGTAGCTCAGTAGGGTCAAGGAGCCAAAAGCAGCTCCTCATATCTCAGCTTCCTGGGCCTTTGTGAGTGAGATTTGAACTTATCTGTGGTAGCATTCTAGGGTTGGCCTACAGACCCACGAGCAGCATTTATCACCTATCCTTGGATCATTGGAATACGGGTCCTATGTACCTCATTTGAATGGAGCAGTGGTCATCCATGAGCTCTACCACTCCATTTAAATTCTAATGGACTGACTAAAATCTCCATCAGTCACATAGACATTAAGTATGCATGCATGACCACCAACTTTCTCCTGGTCAGTGGGCAGGTGATGAATATTAATCACAAGCCAATCCCTTTAAAGATGTGGCCATTTTAGGACTCAGCCATTTTGTGCTCAATGGCTAGATTCATTTTTTTTGTGTGTTTAAAATGGCCAAAAGCGCTGTGTTCTTGTGAACCTCTAGACAAGGGGTGGGGAATGTTTTTTCTGTCAAGGGCCATTTGGATATTTATACCATCCTTCGCGGGCCGTACAAACTCCACCCACAAAGTGCATCCTGACTCTGGCACTGGTGTCAGGACGTAATCTTTCATTGTATGCCCTTCAGTGTTCAGTAGTGAACACTGCATGTGTGTGCTAACAGAGCAAGAAGAAATTAATGAGGTGGTTGTAATCAAAATATAGCTCCTTGCCCAAGAATGCGGTCCCTGAGAATCTGCTCAGGGGCCTGATAAAAGATCCTTGAGGGCCGTAAATGGCCCCGGGGACTGAGGTTCCCCTGCTCTAGACCCTTCTATGTTTTTTCTTCAGTTCTCTGCCTTTTTTTCACAGTTCCTTTCTGTGGATCCAAACCTTACATCTAGACTACACTTCATAGTCCTTCTTCTGGACTCTTCTACTGACCACCCAATTATTGCAACATTACTTACCCTAGCAGTTTGCCTCAGATGTTGGTCCTATACACAGTTCTCCCAATGGGATCTGATTATAGGTTTTCCTCCTTAATTTCCAAAACCTACCTCAAAATGTAAACCCTTTATCCAACTTCATATTCCATTATTTGACTTCTTTAACCCCAGAGTGGGCAGATTTTTTTTTTATAATTGTGCACGTATATTTGCCTTTCCTCACATTCAAACCTGTCAGTATAACACCAACATCAAAGAAGCCATCTGAAGACCCTATTCTTTCTCACAATTCCGCTGAAGACGGCATTACCGAAATCCCAACTTTTTCTTCAAAAGTCTTCTTTCCAGACTTTTCCTTCTAGGCTTCATTCTGACCACATCTGGTTTCTGACCCACAAAACCTGATAGTAAAGTTGGCCAATCCTCCAGATGACCTCTGACAGATGATTTCAAGGGGAAAGAAGGATTAAGATTGTGGAATCTCATTGCCCAATCCTTTTATTCTAAGCCACCAGCAAAAAGTTAATAACAGAAGCCCATTTCACTCTATGGATTGAGAATATATGGACGCCGAGGCGAGATAGCATACATGTCTATGGCGAATGGGTAGGAATAGCTATCAACCAAACAAGTATTTGGTCCATAGCTATTGAAGATGATGGGTACCCTAAAACTTCCCTTACCAAGGTCACTGATAATCTTCTTATTGATGATGCAGCGCCCCAGAGTCCTGGTCGTTGCAGTAATGTCGCTCTGCCACTAAGGGGAGTGATGTTATGTCTGATTGCCGAGGAAGTAACTGACTCCAAGCATTACTTCAAACAGCGGCAGGACAATTGATTATAGGTTGGCTGTCT
Organism: Ranitomeya imitator; assembly: GCF_032444005.1. Taxonomy (NCBI): domain Eukaryota; kingdom Metazoa; phylum Chordata; class Amphibia; order Anura; family Dendrobatidae; genus Ranitomeya; species Ranitomeya imitator. Next base: position 416,691,318 of record NC_091283.1, on the reverse strand, counting down.
ACCATACATCACCTAAGAAGACATAGGGGGCAAGCGTGTAGAGGGGCGTCTCTAGGGTCCCAGAATAGCTCTGAGCCTTCCCGTCAAACGCGTGCATCCTATCCAGATAAACTTGGGGGACGGAGAGAGAGAGAGAAAGAACGAATACGAAAGTTGTGAGGACTATCCCGAATGCTCAGCAGGGAAGAACTACAACACACAGGCGCTAGTGGTAGGCACTGATTTCCACCTGCAAAGGGAACTCTGGATGTGCCTTCGGACTGGCCGGTCTCAGCCAGCCCTGTTAGCAGTGCTCTAGATTGCGGATCCCGAAGCCTTCAGTAAAAGGTAAAGAGACTGCAACCCTGTGTCCTCGTTATTACCTGTGCTATTACCTGCCACCCTGACCGAATACCACAGGTGGCGTCACGAAACCTTGGCCGACTTTCATCACCTTTCATTGGACGCCCCTTAGCAGGGTCACGGACCGGGTCCAGCCACCGTGACAACCTCAGAACCGAGACAGAGAGGACCGGTATCGAGTAACCCGCGGCCCTGCGTCTGGGGGCGCTCCAACTTGGCGTCACGAACAGGATGTACTTAAGCCTGAAGAATCAGGTCATGTGTGCCTTGGAACTGTGTTGGAATTGTGCTTGAACTGTGATTTATTGCAAAGACTGTGTATTGCTATTTGCCGCCAAGATTCCCGCCAAAACTGCCGCCATTACAGCGCCACGAGGAGCGCAGGAGAAGAAGAAGGGCGTGGAATTTTGGGCATGAACGAACTGAGAAGCGCGAAGAGCAATGGCCGCCCAGTCTAAATATTTCTGTACCTTGAGGACATGTCCGTCAGCAGCCGAGATCCGCCTCCTGATCCTCAATGGCGGGCGGAGACAAAGAAAACGAAACCGCCCACGGAGGAGAGAGCGGTCACCGGCATCGTTGGTCGCTGGAGAGCGGTCTGTGTGACAGCTCTCCAGCGACCAAACAGCGACGCTGCAGCAATCCGGATCGTTGTCGGTATCGCTGCAGCGTCGCTAAGTGTGACGGTACCTTAAGAGACAGAGTCCTTTTCCAACTTAAAACGAAGAACTTTACTATTAGACTTTCTCAGCACATTCCAGTCAGTAACAGCATTAGCATCAGGTTCCACACAGTTCACATTCTTTGCTTCCCCTATGCTTTCCTCTATGTCCTGCAGTACATTACGGGGACATACCGCCTCTTTCAATAATGCAGCGTCCTCCCTGTGCGATCTCAACACACCTGAGTATTCCTCTGTCCGCTTCGCAACGGTACGAAAGGCGTCAGCCTAAGCAATGATCTGCCACATGGCGAGCTGTTGTGAATTCTGTTGTCGGGCTCCCTCCTGTGGTCATGAATGGTACTTCGGCTGGTTCTGTCCATGGACTTCCTTTGGTGGGTGTTTCTGAGTTTCCTTCCACAGGTGACGAGGTTAATTCGTTAGCAGGCTGCTCTATTTAACTCCACTTAGATCTTTGCTCCATGCCACCTGTCAATGTTCCAGTATTGGTCTAGTTCACTCCTGGATCGTTCTTGTGACCTGTCTTCCCAGCAGAAGCTAAGTTCCAGCTTGTATTTCTTTGGTTTGCTATTTTTCTGTCCAGCTTGCTATTTTTATTGTTGTCTTGCTTGCTGGAAGCTCTGGGACGCAGAGGGAGCGCCTCCGCACCGTGAGTCGGTGCGGAGGGTCTTTTTGCGCCCTCTGCGTGGTCTTTTTGTAGGTTTTTGTGCTGACCGCAAAGTAACCTTTCCTATCCTCGGTCTGTTCAGTAAGTCGGGCCTCACTTTGCTAAATCTATTTAATCTCTGTGTTTGTATTTTCATCTTTACTCACAGTCATTATATGTGGGGGGCTGCCTTTTCCTTTGGGGAATTTCTCTGAGGCAAGGTAGGCTTTATTTTTCTTTCTTCAGGGCTAGCTAGTTCCTTAGGCTGTGCCGAGTTGCATAGGGAGCATTAGGCGCTATCCACGGCTATTTCTAGTGTGTTTGATAGGATTAGGGATTGCGGTCAGCAGAGTTCCCACGTCCCAGAGCTCGTCATTTATTATCAGTAACTATCAGGTCATTCCGTGTGCTCTTAACCACCAGGTCCATTATTGTCCTGACCACCAGGTCATAACAGTACAGGTGGCCCAAAGTACTAATGCATCTCAATAGAGGGATAAGAGAAGTTCTGAGACCATTTTTTTTTCTTTGCACTGTGTTTTGTCTCTCTTTTCCCCTTTACCTCTGGGTGGTTCAGGACACAGGTGTAAACATGGACATTCAAGGTCTGTCCTCTTGGATGGATAATCTCACTACAAGGGTACAAAACATTCAAGGTTCAGAATCCGGTGTCAGAGCCTAGGATTCCAATTCCTGATTTGTTTTTTGGTGATAGATCTAAGTTCTTGAATTTCAAAAATAATTGTAAATTGTTTCTTGCCTTGAAACCTCGCTCCTCAGGTGACCCTGTTCAACAAGTAAAGATCATTATTTCCTTGTTATGTGGTGACCCTCAAGACTGGGCATTTTCCCTTGCGCCAGGAGATCCGGCATTGCGTGATGTTGATGCGTTTTTTCTGGCGCTTGGATTGCTTTATGACGAACCTAATTCAGTGGATCAGGCAGAGAAAATCTTGCTGGCTCTGTGTCAGGGTCAGGATGAAGCGGAGATATATTGTCAGAAGTTTAGAAAGTGGTCTGTGCTCACTCAGTGGAATGAATGTGCCCTGGCAGCAATCTTCAGAAAGGGTCTCTCTGAAGCCTTCAAGGATGTCATGGTGGGATTTCCCATGCCTGCTGGTCTGAATGAGTCTATCTCCTTGGCCATTCAGATCGATCGACGCTTGCGTGAGTGTAAAGCTGTGCACCATTTGGCGGTACTATCTGAGCATGGGCCTGAGCCTATGCAATGTGATAGGACTTTGACCAGAGCTGAACGGCAAGAACACAGACGTCAGAATGGGCTATGTTTTTACTGTGGTGATTCCACTCATGCTATCTCCGATTGTCCTAAGCGCACTAAGCGGTTCGCTAGGTCTGCCATCATTGGTACGGTACAGTCTAAATTTCTATTGTCCGTTACTCTGATTTGCTCTTTGTCATCCTATTCTGTTATGGCATTTGTGGATTCAGGCGCTGCCCTGAATTTGATCGACTTGGAGTATGCTAGGCGCTGTTGTTTTTTCTTGGAGCCCTTGCAGTATCCTATTACATTGAGAGGAATTGATGCTACGCCTTTGGCCAAGAATAAGCCTCAGTACTGGACCCAATTGACCATGTGCATGGCTCCTGCACATCAGGAGGATATCAGCTTTCTGGTGTTGCATAATCTGCATGATGTGGTCGTTTTAGGGTTGCCATGGCTACAGGTTCATAATCCAGTATTGGATTAATCTATGTCTGTGTCCAGCTGGGGTTGCCAGGGGGTACATGGTGATGTTCCATTTTTGTCTATTTCGTCTTCCACTCCTTCTGAAGTTCCAGAGTTTTTGTCGGATTATCGGGATGTATTTGATGAGCCCAAAGCCAGTGCCCTACCTCCTCATAGGGATTGCGATTGTGCAATTAATTTGATTCCTGGTAGTAAGTTTCCTAAGGGCCGATTGTTCAATATATCTGTGCCAGAACACGCCGCTATGCGGAGTTATATAAAGGAATCCTTGGAGATAGGTCATATTCGCCCGTCATCATCACCGTTAGGAGCAGGGTTCTTTTTTGTGGCCAAGAAGGATGGTTCTTTGAGACCTTGTATTGATTACCGCCTTCTTAATAAAATTACAGTCAAATTTCAGTATCCTTTGCCGTTGCTGTCTGATTTGTTTGCTCGTATTAAAGGGGCTAGTTGGTTCACCAAGATAGATCTTCGAGGGGCGTATAATCTTGTGCGTATTAAACAAGGCGATGAATGGAAAACAGCATTTAATACGCCCGAGGGCCATTTTGAGTACCTGGTTATGCCATTCGGGCTTTCCAATGCTCCATCAGTATTTCAGTCCTTTATGCATGACATCTTCCGAGAGTACCTGGATAAATTCCTGATTGTGTATTTGGATGATATTTTGGTCTTTTCGGATGATTGGGAGTCTCATGTGAAGCAGGTCAGAATGGTGTTCCAGGTCCTTCGTGCGAATTCCTTGTTTGTGAAGGGGTCAAAGTGTCTCTTTGGAGTTCAGAAGGTTTCATTTTTTGGGGTTCATTTTTTCCCCTTCTACTATCGAGATGGACCCTGTTAAAGTCCAGGCCATTTACGATTGGACTCAGCCGACATCTGTGAAGAGCCTGCAAAAGTTCCTGGGCTTTGCTAATTTTTATCGGCGCTTCATCGCTAATTTTTCTACTGTTGCTAAACCGTTGACTGATTTGACCAAGAAGGGTGCTGATGTGGTCAATTGGTCTTCTGCAGCTCTAGAGGCTTTTCAGGAGTTGAAGCGTCATTTTTCTTCTGCCCCTGTGTTGTGCCAGCCAGATGTTTCGCTTCCGTTTCAGGTTGAGGTTGATGCTTCTGAGATTGGAGCAGGGGCTGTTTTGTCGCAAAGAAGTTCTGATGGCTCGGTGATGAAGCCATGTGCTTTCTTTTCTAGAAAGTTTTCGCCTGCTGAGCGTAATTATGATGTTGGTAATCGTGAGTTGTTGGCCATGAAGTGGGCATTCGAGGAGTAGCGTCATTGGCTTGAAGGAGCCAAGCATCGCGTGGTGGTCTTGACAGATCACAAGAATTTGACTTATCTTGAGTCTGCCAAACGGTTGAATCCGAGACAGGTTCAATGGTCGTTATTTTTCTCCCGTTTTGATTTTGTGGTTTCGTACCTTCCGGGCTCTAGGAATGTGAAGGCTGATGCCCTGTCAAGGAGTTTTGTGCCTGACTCTCCCAGTGTTCCTGAGCCGGCGGGTATTCTCAAAGAGGGGGTAATTTTGTCTGCCATCTCCCCTGATTTGCGGCGGGTGCTGCAAAAATTTCAGGCTGATAGACCTGACCGTTGCCCAGCGGAGAAACTGTTTGTCCCTGATAGATGGACTAGTAGAGTTATCTCTGAGATTCATTGTTCAGTGTTGGCTGGGCATCTTGGAATCTTTGGTACCAGAGATTTGGTGGCTAGATCCTTTTGGTGGCCGTCTTTGTCACGGGATGTGCGTTCTTTTGTGCAGTCCTGTGGGACTTGTGCTCGGGCTAAGCCCTGCTGTTCTCGTGCCAGTGGGTTGCTTTTGCCCTTGCCGGTCCCGAAGAGGCCCTGGACGCATATTTCTATGGATTTTATTTCAGATCTCCCCATCTCTCAAAAGATGTCGGTCATTTGGGTGGTTTGTGATCGCTTTTCTAGGATGGTCCATTTGGTACCTTTGTCTAAATTGCCTTCCTCCTCTGATTTGGTGCCATTATTTTTCCAGCATGTGGTTCATTTACATGGTATCCCGGAGAACATCGTTTCTGACAGAGGTTCCCAGTTTGTTTCGAGGTTTTGGCGATCCTTTTGTGCAAGGATGGGCATTGATTTGTCTTTTTCCTCAGCTTTCCATCCTCAGACAAATGGCCAAACCGAACGAACTAATCAAACTTTGGAAACATATCTGAGATGCTTTTTTTCTGCTGATCAGGATGATTGGGTGTCCTTTTTGCCGTTGGCTGAGTTCGCCCTTAATAATCGGGCCAGCTCGGCTACTTTGGTTTCGCCATTTTTCTGCAATTCTGGTTTCCATCCTCGTTTCTCTTCAGGGCAGGTTGAGTCTTCGGACTGTCCTGGTGTAGATACTGTGGTGGATAGGTTGCAGCAGATTTGGACTCATGTGGTGGACAATTTGACATTGTCCCAGGAGAAGGCTCAACGTTTCGCTAACCGCCGGCGCTGTGTGGGTCCCCGACTTCGTGTTGGGGATTTGGTTTGGTTGTCGTCTCGTTATGTTCCTATGAAGGTTTCCTCTCCTAAGTTTAAGCCTCGTTTCATTGGTCCGTATAAGATTTCTGAGGTTATCAATCCTGTGTCATTTCGTTTGGCCCTTCCTGCTTCTTTTGCCATCCATAATGTGTTCCATAGGTCGTTATTGCGGAGATACGTGGTTCCATCCGTTGATCCTCCTGCCCCGGTGTTGGTTGAGGGGGAGTTGGAGTATGTGGTGGAGAAGATTTTGGATTCTCGTGTTTCGAGACGGAAACTCCAGTACCTGGTCAAGTGGAAGGGTTATGGTCAGGAAGATAATTCCTGGGTTTTTGCCTCTGATGTTCATGCTGCCGATCTGGTTCGTGCCTTTCATTTGGCTCATCCTGGTCGGCCTGGGGGCTCTGGTGAGGGTACGGTGACCCGTCCTCAAGGGGGGGTACTGTTGTGAATTCTGTTGTCGGGCTCCCTCCTGTGGTCATGAATGGTACTTCGGCTGGTTCTGTCCATGGACTTCCTTTGGTGGGTGTTTCTGAGTTTCTTTCCACAGGTGACGAGGTTAATTCGTTAGCAGGCTGCTCTATTTAACTCCACTTAGATCTTTGCTCCATGCCACCTGTCAATGTTCCAGTATTGGTCTAGTTCACTCCTGGATCGTTCTTGTGACCTGTCTTCCCAGCAGAAGCTAAGTTCCAGCTTGTATTTCTTTGGTTTGCTATTTTTCTGTCCAGCTTGCTATTTTTTATTGTTGTCTTGCTTGCTGGAAGCTCTGGGACGCAGAGGGAGCGCCTCCGCACCGTGAGTCGGTGCGGAGGGTCTTTTTGCGCCCTCTGCGTGGTCTTTTTGTAGGTTTTTGTGCTGACCGCAAAGTAACCTTTCCTATCCTCGGTCTGTTCAGTAAGTCGGGCCTCACTTTGCTAAATCTATTTAATCTCTGTGTTTGTATTTTCATCTTTACTCACAGTCATTATATGTGGGGGGCTGCCTTTTCCTTTGGGGAATTTCTCTGAGGCAAGGTAGGCTTTATTTTTCTTTCTTCAGGGCTAGCTAGTTCCTTAGGCTGTGCCGAGTTGCATAGGGAGCATTAGGCGCAATCCACGGCTATTTCTAGTGTGTTTGATAGGATTAGGGATTGCGGTCAGCAGAGTTCCCACGCCCCAGAGCTCGTCCTTTATTATCAGTAACTATCAGGTCATTCCGTGTGCTCTTAGCCACCAGGTCCATTATTGTCCTGACCACCAGGTCATAACAGCGAGCGACCTGTGTCCCTGTACTGGTTAAGGACGACTTCTTGACTTCTCTCCTGAACCGTGGAAAGCACTGCTGACTCAGCTGTATTCTTTGTCCTTCCGGACACTGTATGGCTGGGAACTTTACGTAAAGTTATGGAGCTGTCCCTGTGCGGTCCCAGGCGTTAGGCCCCAAGGGACTAACTGGGCACTATGGCCCTCCTGAGCTGTTCAGCTCCCAAGCTCTTACTAACTAACAACCAGGAAGACACCCTTACTTATAAATGGCTGCCTCTCCTACCAAACTATGTATAAAGTGGAGCCCCATCTAGTGTTCTACACTTGCTCTACATTACACAACATTACATAGCAGCATAACACATTTACACTTAAAGGGTTTACACATTTAAAGGGGTAGAAATGCAACACTGGTATGCATACTGTGATAGGCAGTCATTTCGCTTAGACGCATGGTAGCACATAGGCAATTGTGCAATTTATAAATCTTGACTCGAAAATTGTTCCAGACCTAAAAGTCAGACCCAGACCAGCCTCCAAAATTTAGATACCGATATTTAAACACTGGACCCTAAAATTCAAACCTCTGACTCCAACATTCAGATCCATAACATCATACAATGTAATTTACACCCAAGACTATTCCTCATAATTATAACTTCGGACCCCAAGACTACTTGACTACTCACTACTCTCTTGTAGTTCCAGTTCCTCCCCTTAGGTCAGCCCTAAATCTGCCCCTGTAGAACAGTGCTCCAAATAGTCATTTCCCAAGATTGCCCACTAAAAATACAAACAATTACACAAATTCAGGGCTGTTGGTAATTATGTTTTCCTCTCATAGGAGCAATACCCTTTCAGCTAATTGTATCCTACAGTTATCTATTAAAAACGAAACTGGGCTTCACTAACCCATCCAGGTCCTGCGCTGTGTCTCCTCCAGTGCACTGATATTTGATTATTGGCTGCAGTGGTAAAGTCATGTCTACACTGCTGCAGCCAATCAACAAACAGACCAAAGCAGCTGAGGAGACACAGCGCTGGACCTGGTGAGGATAAATAAAGCTCAGATTACTTTTTAACACTCACAAAGCTTATGGGCTAAAGTTAGTTGGAGCAGCTCCTTTAATCCAGTATAAGAGTTCCTGCATGTCAGACTAGCAGGACTTCTGGATCACCACCTTCCATATGATTGGTATGCAGCTTGATTCATACGTCCTTCGCAAAGAACAACCTGTTGAATTCCAGCCTTGCTGAAGTATCCACAGATCATCACCGATCCTCCACCAAATTTCACAGTGGGTGCAAGACACTGTGGCTTGTACGCTTCTCCAGGTCTCCGTCTAACCATTGAAAACCTCTAGAATGTAATCAAGAGGAAGATGGATAGTCACAAGCCATCAAACAAAGAAGAACTGCTTACATTTTTGTACCAGGAGTGGCATAAGGTCACCCAAAAGCAGTGTGAAAGACTGGTGGAAAGCATGCCAAGACGCATGAAAGCTGTGGTTAAAAATCATGGTTATTCCACATAATATTGATTTCTGAGCTCTTCCTGAGTTAAAACATTAGTATTGTTGTTTCTAAATGATTATGAACTTGATTTTTGTGTGCATTATTTGAGTTTTTTTTTGTTATTTTGACCATTTCTCATTTTCAGAAAATAAATACAAAATGTATTGCTTGGAACTTCGGAGACATGTTGTCAGTAGTTTGTAGAATAGAAGAACAATTTACATGTTACTCAAAAATATACCTGTAAAGAGAAAAATCGGCCAGACTGAACATTTTGCATATATATATATATATATATATATATGTATATATATATATATATATATATATATATATATATATATATATATCTCACATGTAAAGCGCCATGGAATAAATGGCGCTATAATAATAATAATAATATATATATATATATAAAAAAATATATATATATATATATATATATATATACAGTACAGACTAAAAGTTTGGGCACACCTTCTCATTTAAAGATTTTTCTGTATTTTCATGACTATGAAAATTGTACATTAACACTGAAGGCATCAAAACTATAAATTAACACATATGTGGAATTATATACTTAACAAAAAAGTGTGAAACAACTGAAATTATGTCTTATATTCTAGGTTCTTCAAAGTAGCCACCTTTTGCTTTGATGACTTCTTTGCACACTCTTGGCATTCTCTTGATGAGCTTCAAGAGGTAGTCACTGGGAATGGTTTTCAATTCACAGGTAACTCGTTTGTTCAGATTGGCCTACCGCCTCAACGCATTAAAGGGAACCTGTCACCCCGTTTTTTGAGATTGAGCTATAAATACTGTTAAATAGGGCCTGCGCTGTGCGTTACTATAGTGTATGTAGTGTACCCTGATTCCCCATGTATGCTGAGAAATACATTACCAAAGTCGCCGTTTTCGCCTGTCAATCAGGCTGGTCTGGTCAGGTGGGCGTGTTCACAGCGCTCTTTTCTTCCCCAGCTTTCCGTTGGTGGCGTAGTGGTGTGCGCATGTCCAGAGTTCCGACTTCCCTGCGCCCACGTGAAGACACAGCGCGCGATCTGCGCTGTAATCCCTTGCATCGGTGGGGGCGGCCATCTTCCTGGGGCCGCGCGTGCGCAGATGGAGTGCTCTGCTGCACGGGGCTTCAGGAAAATGGCCGCGGGATGCCGCGCGTGCGCATTAGAGATCGCGGCGGCCATTTTCCCAAAGCCGAGATGCAAACTCAGCTTTGGGAAAATGGCCGCCGCGATCTCTAATGCGCACGCGCGGCATCCCGCGGCCATTTTCCTGAAGCCCCGTGCAGCAGAGCACTCCATCTGCGCACGCGCGGCCCCAGGAAGATGGCCGCCCCCACCGATGCAAGGGATTACAGCGCAGATCGCGCGCTGTGTCTTCACGTGGGTGCAGGGAAGTCGGAACTCTGGACATGCGCACACCACTACGCCACCAACGGAAAGCTGGGGAAGAAAAGAGCGCTGTGAACACGCCCACCTGACCAGACCAGCCTGATTGACAGGCGAAAACGGCGACTTTGGTAATGTATTTCTCAGCATACATGGGGAATCAGGGTACACTACATACACTATAGTAACGCACAGCGCAGGCCCTATTTAACAGTATTTATAGCTCAATCTCAAAAAACGGGGTGACAGGTTCCCTTTAACCTAACTATCCCTGTGTGGCCCATTCAAAAAAAAAAAAACAAATAAAAAAAACAAAAAACATAATTGGGTTCCTCGCATCATGTTCTCATACACTTTATGCAGTTAATAGCCCTCTGTGTCTGTACTGCTACATACTTAGGCAGTTAACTGGTTCATGCAGCTTTACATGAACACCTGAGCCTTACACTATGGCTGGTCCGAATAACTAAAGCAATTGTTACCATCCACCTCTCGTGTCTCCCCTTTTCCTCATAGTTTTTAAGCTTGCGAGCAGGGCCCCCATTCCTCTAGGTATCTATTTTGAACTGTGATTTCTGTTATGCTGTAATGTCTATTGTCTGTACCAGTCCCCTCTATAATTTGTAAAACGCTGCGGAATATGTTGGCGCTATATAAATAAAATTATTATTATTAAATTATTATTATTATTCATAGTTTTGATGCCTTCAGTGTGAATGTACAATTTTCATGAAAATACAGAAAAATCTTTAAATGAGAAGGTGTGTCCAAACTTTTGGTCTGTACTGTATATATATATATATACACTGCTCAATAAAATAAAGGAAACACTAAAACAACAGAATATAACTCCAAGTAAATCAAACTTCTGTGAAATCAAATGGTCCACTTAGGAAGCAACACTGTTTGACAATCAATTTCACATGCTGTTGTGCAAATGGAATAGACAACAGATGGAAATTATTGGCAATTATCAAGACACACTCAATAAAGGAGTGGTTCTGCAGGTGGGGACCAAAGACCACATCTCAGTACCAATGCTTTCTGGCTGATGTTTTGGTCACTTTTGAAAGTTGGTTGTGCTTTTACACTCGCGGTAGCATGAGACGGACTCTACAACCCACACAAATGCCTCAGGTAATGCAGCTCATCCAGGATGGCGTATCAATGCAAGCTGTGGCAGGAAGGTTTGCTGAGTCTGTCAGCGTAGTGTTCAGAGCCTGGAGGCACTACCTGGAGACAGGCCAGTACACCAGGAGATGTGGAGGGGGCCGTAGGAGGGCAACAACCCAGCAGCAGGACCGCTACCTCAGCCTTTGTGCAAGGAGGAACAGGAGGAGCACTGCCAGAGCCCTGCAAAATGACCTCCAGCAGGCCACAAATGTGCATGTGTCTGCACAAACGGTTATAAACCGACTCCATAAGGATGGTCTGAGTGCCCGACGTCCACAGATGAGGTTGTGCTCACAGCCCAACACCGTGCAGGACGCTTGGCATCTGCCACAGAGCACCAGGATTGGCAAATTTGCCACTGACGCCCTGTGCTCTTCACAGATGAAAGAAGGTTCACATTGAGCACATGTGACAGACGTGACAGAGTTTGGAGACGCTGTGGAGAGCAATCTGCTGCCTGCAACATCCTTCAGCATGACTGGTTTGGCAGTGGGTCAGCAATGGTGTGGGGTAGCATTTCTTTGGAGGGCCGCACAGGCCTCCATGTGCTCGCCAGAGGTAGTCTGACTGTCATTAGGTCTCGAGATGAGATCTTCAGACCCCTTGTGAGACCATATGCTGGTGCTGTTGGCCCTGGGTTCCTCCTAATGCAGGACAATGCCAGACCTCATGTGGCTGGTGTGTGTCAGCAGTTCCTGCAAGATGAAGGCGGCATTGAAGCTATGGACTGGCCTGCCCGTTCCCCAAACCTGAATCAAATTAAACACATCTGGGACATCATGTCTCGCACCATCTACCAACGTCACGTTGCACCACAGATTGTCCAGGAGTTGGCGGATGCTTTAGTCCAGGTCTGGGAGGAGATCCCTCAGGAGACCATCCTCCGCCTCATCAGGAACATGCCCAGGCATTGTAGGGAGGTCATACAGGCATGTGGAGGCCACACACACTACTTAGCATCATTTCCTTATCTCCACTGAAGTTGGATCAGCCTGTAACTTCATTTTCCACTTTGATTTCGAGCATCATTCCAACTCCAGACCTCCATGGGATATTAGTTGTGATTTACGTTGATAATTTTTAAGTTTTATTGTTCTCAACACATTCCACTATGTAATGAATAAAGATTTACAACTGGAATATTTCATTCAGTGATATCTAGGATGTGGGATTTTAGTGTTCCCTTTATTTTCTTGAGCAGTGTATATATATATATATATATATATATATATATATATATATATATATATATATATATGTGTGTGTGTATTTATAAAGAAAGGCACACACACACACTTCTCATCCAGAATCTCTTGCACTGCTAGATTTTTCATAGTCGAGCCTAAGTCCCATTTAAATATCAAGCTATCATTGCCCCATCTCAGTAAACATCCCAGTAAGACGCTCAATCCAGCTGGTTGCAGAGAAGGGGGGATGTGCCGCCACAGCATAGGCAGGACCCCACACAGCTGTGTAAATGACACATCGACACCTACAATATTGCACCCACCTATGCCAGCCGGGGCCCGAGGTTCACCCAAGAGGAGGGCAGGACCACTAGTTTCCAACAATGCTGCCCTGAGGTGTAAAGTTCAGCTCTAGGCAGTATAATAAGAAATTTCCTAGGTGTCTGAAATAAAAAAATTCAGCAAATTTGTCGTGTTGTTTAACCCCTTAATGACCGCCATTATATCTTTTTACTGACCTGAGATATAAGAGACTAGCATCCCCATACAGGTGACAATCCAGCAGATGTTGGCTGTACACTATAGCTGACAAATTGCTGTATCGGCCACGATCAGTGTTGGCACCGACTATAGTTGTTTAACCCCTTAGATGCTGCTGTCAATATTGACTACATCATATAAATGATTAAGAGAGTGGGGGGCTTCCGCTTTTACCCCATCGGCACCCTGAGATCACGATTGTGTGGTCCTGATGTTTGCCATTGCAGTTGACAGCCAAATAGCGGCCTTAGAGTCTGCTGGCTATGGCGACATGTTCAGAAGTATCAACATTTTGGTGATAAAAATACACCTTTTCATTCCTGTCATGTCACTTTGCATTAATTCCTGAAAATCACCAGAAGGGGTAATAAACCACCTGACAGCAGTTTTCAGGATATTAAAGGGATAATCATTCAAAGTTAGAAAATTGCTAATTTTTAACATTTTAGTCAAATTTCTGATATTTTTTGTAATATCAAACCTAAATTTACCAGCATCATAAAGTATAATGTGCTACGAAAAAAAACAATTTTAAAATCACTGGGATTTGTTGAAGCATTCCAGAGTTATTACCACATAAAGTGACACTGGTCAGATTTTTTTAAAAACCAACCCATTTGGTGAACACAGCTCACATGCAGACCTATGCAATGCCTTTGGTTATAGACTTAAAGCCCTGTGTGGAGTCTGACCCCGCTATCATGTGTTAAGCTCTTCTATCTAGTCTACAGTACATAGAGGGTGGACACATCATTGTACAGATGAGCAGTAGTCACAAAACGATACGATATTTTAAAAACTCGAACTTTTTTACCCTGTTGCTCCTTTTGTTATTGTAGAAGCAGCAGTGCAATAAAAAAAAAAAAAAAGTTTGCAAAAGTGTAAATAATTTCTTTCCCTCACCTTTCTTATTGTCTCGTTCCAGGAGCCATAACTTAATCGAGGTGGGTTGTGATTGTTAGTAGCATCATTTTGGGGTACATAACCTGTATGACTTATTAACAAACTTTTATTAACTTTTGTTGGTGAAGAATATAAATGAAACTATTCTGTTGTTGATTTTTTTACATTTTATCCCCTTTACGACCTATGACGTGCATTTTTTGAAGAGGTCGCCAAGAAAAGTATGAAGCTGGCTCAGGAGCTGGGCTTGCTTCAAACCAGGCAGGTGGCAGTTGCTGCATTTTAACCATTTAAATGCCACTGTCAATCTCTGACAGTGACATATAAATTACGTTGTTGACGATGAGCGCAGAGGGTGCCATCGGCCCCCCGCTTGGTATTCATGGAGATCCAATAGGTAACTGTCATCTTGGTCCTCCGGTGAAACTCAGCCACAGACTGAGCTTCATGGGAGAACCGCAATTTCTCTAGAGACAGACTGCCATATTACTCATGGGAGAATCACATCGTAAAGTAAACCTCGTACTGGCTGTCGGTTCTCCTGACCTCAGCTTGACAGCTGCATAGTCATCCATCACGCTGTCTTGCTCAGGTCAGGAGAGGTGCCAGGCCAGTCCATGCAGTGCAATGCTCGCATGAGAAATACGGCAGTCTGTCTCTGCCCTAATACTGCAATAGCATGATAGTGCAGTGTATGATATAAGTAATCAAACTATAGCAGATTCAAGTCCCCTATAGGCCCTAAAAAAAATAATAAAATAAAATAAAAATATTTGAAAAATCTAAAAAAAATATATAAAAGTTTAAATCACCGATCTTGCCTCCCTTCAAAAATGAACAAATTAAAAAAATAAATTGAAAAAATCAAATTTGCTAAAGTCGTCTTCTCTATCAAAATATACAATTTACTTAAACCATACATCAAACGCTTAAAGAGAAAAAGACAATTGGAATTGCCAGAATTGCCATTTCTTGGTTGCGGAACTTTATGTGTACCCCACAAAATGTCAGGTCAGGGTGCAAAAGGCAGGTCCTTACACAGCTCCATCAGCAGGAAAAATGTTAATAGACAAGTTTGCTATCACCATAATCATACTGACCAGGAAAATCATTTTTCCAGATCTTTACCATATAGTAAATGCCGTAAAGTCAAAACCTAAAAAATAACAACCGAATTGCATTTTTTCATGATTTCACTGCACTTTAAATTTTTATCCGGCTTTTTAGTAAAATGAATGATGTAATTCAAAAGTAAAAGTTGTCCCACAAAAAAACAAACAGTAATACAATGATATGGAAGGAAAAATTAAAGTGTTAACTTTATTCCGCAGGTCAGTGCGATTTCGGCGATGCCAAATTTCTGTATATTTTTGGTATGTTTTCCTACTTTTCTACAATAAAGCCAATGAAAAAACAGCACATTTATTTTCGAGTCGCCATATTCCAAGAGACGTAAATTTTTCAACTTTCCCTCGGCTGAGCTGTATGACAGCCTATTTTTGCGAAACAAGATGTAGTTTTCATTGTTGCCATTTTCTGGTACATGAGACTTTTTGATCACTTTCTCTGATGCTTTCTTTGGGAGGCAAAATTAACAAAAAAACATAAATTCTTGATTTTAATTTTTTTATTTTTCTTAAACACTGCAGTTGTATAATTGACACATTATCTTTGTTCACAAAGTCGGTACAATCACTGCAAAACCCAAATTTATATACTTTTTTCATGTTTTGATACTTTTGCATAAAATTCCCATATTTTTTAGAAAAAAAAAATTTTTTTTAGAAACAAATATTTTGGAGGTTTTGCCATAACTTTTCTACATCTCCATAGACAGGGTGGTGTGAAGACTTATATTTGTTTTTTAGTGAGACAATAAAATTACATTTTTTGGGGGGTAGGAAGGAAGTACAAAAAAAACAATAAATCTGGAATTAGTAGTTAGCAGTATAATTGTTTCTCTATTCTGGGGATGCGACAAAATTAAGGTAATACCCAATATATGTTTTTTTTTATATTTTACTACTTTTTAACAAGAAAATGCCTTTTTAAAGAAAAACCTTTTTTTCAGCATCATATTTTCATAGCCATAACTTTTACATTTTTCTTTCGATCCAGTATGTAGGTTTGGATTTTTTTTTTCAAAATGAGCAGTGTTTTTTTATTGCAGTACCAGGCACAGACTAAACATAAAAGTGGCGCTGCTTCATTAAAAAACAGTGAAAAATAGACCCTATTTTGGATAATGTGCTTTGAAGCTGCTGTCTCATCTTGTTAAATGGGTTAAATTGCAAAGTTTCTAGTGAAGACAAGCAACTTTGAAATTTGCCTTTTTTAATTTATAGGATTTTTAATTCTATTGTGTTCAGCTCATTGCATTAGTTACCGACCACCTCTGCAGTCTATCAAAGGTGGCCATTTTTCTAAGCAAGGAGTTTGTGCTTGCTTGCTCTGTGCTTTAGAGCTTGCAATTGCTGCTCTGAAGTTGACTGGATCACTGGATCCCACCAGCTTCAGTGTTCCCCACTCCTCTGACCCGATGCTGCAGGTGCAAAAAATTGTCCATACTAGCTGGATTGGAGAGCGCAAAGTTCAGACTAGCGGCACGTTAATGCTACTGGTCCGAATTGTCAATCTTAAAGAAGCACCCCTCCCATCTAAATTTTTATCCTCCTAATATATTGCAGCCATCATACTACCTAGCACTGTGCACTTACAATTGCTTATTTTACATTTGTACCCAGTTAATGCTTCTGTTTTCCATTAGGGTTATGGGATCATGTTACTAAAAACTCCTGAGCTGAATCCATCTGTGTAGAAACAGGAGATCAATTTTCCCTGTATGAGTCATAAGTTACTGCAAAAGTCTATGTCAGGGGGGAGGGACAGAGAAGCTGGGTCAGGAGAGGAAGAGGGGATTGATTTCTACAGGAACAAGATATTTCTTTTTTCTACATAGACAAGAGAAAAGAGAAGAAAGAGTTGGGTAGAAAGGCAAAATGAGCAATTGTAAGTATACTGTGCTATATAATATGATGAAAGCAATATACTAAGAGGATAACAACTTTGATAGGAGGAATACGTATTTAGGGGCACATCTTCCCATCATGCAGGAATAGGGCAGAGAACCGTTGCATTCCTGAAGACAAATTATGATCAACCCCTTTAAGGAGCTCACACGCAGTGATGCAGTGCCCTGACCCCATGATTCTCACCACCACCTTCTTAAGACATCCATAAGACTTCCCTATACATTATACCAATCAATTGGGTGATTGCAGCAACAACTTGACCCCGGAAAATGCCATTTATCCATCCACAATATCCTCCCGTTATATGTATTTAATATATGTGATGTCCCTTGGAAGGGTTTGGGGGTGTAAAAGAGCTTGGAAGTTATTATGTCAGTACGTTCAATGACCGTCTGACCAAACCAAACACAATTTCACATAGCCTTTAAACTGGTTGAAATGTATATATTCAGTTAGAGTAGAAGAACACAAACTGTAGACTATGAAGTAGGTTCCATTGTGTCAAGCCATTAGCATGTACAGCAGGTGAAATAAGTATTGAATACGTCACCAATTTTCTAAGTAAATACAGTATATGGAGGTTCAGTGCATTACTTATTGTTTCATTTTAAACAATTGTACCTGCTGATTCTAGGTCTTTCTGTAGCTTTCCACAGGTGGTCCTTGGCTCTTGGACAACTGTTCTGATAATTATTTTCACATCTCTGTCTGAAATCTTGCGGGGAGCACCCAGTTGTGGCCAGTTTATGGTGAATTGATGTTATTTCCACTTCCAGATTATTGCCCCAACAGTGCTCACTGGAATCTTCAGTATTTTAGAAATCCTTATGTAACCAATGCCATCAGTATGTTATGCAACAATAAGGCTGTGAATGTTTTGAGACAGCTCACTGGTTTTGCCCATCATGAGATGTTTCTTGAGTGGCACCTTGTTATTGATACACCTTTTTATTGCCCATCAGTTGAATCAGCTGATATTATTTATCACTAATTGTTAGGATTGTTTTTTAATTACTGATAGATTTCAGCTGGTGTCATGAGTTTTTGCACCTCTCTTTCTTCATGAGCTCAATTCTTTTTCCCTGTGTAATTTCTGATTATTACTCATAACTTAATTTATGGATATCTATGGCTTGATTTCTTTGCCTGTGTGGATTGAATGAGTTGTTGCCAACATCTAGTGAGAATTTCATGCCAATAGCACCTTTACAATAGCACCTTTTGTGATGTGTTCAATACTCGCTTTATGTAAGTGGTAACATGGAAATGTATTTCTTTTTTCTATTTATTTGAACCCTTTAAATTCGAGTCAGTTGGCACCAATGTGCTTGGTATTATCTGGTATACAGGGGTGTTTTCTTTTGTTATCTGGGTGCGAGCATCATACACAGCAGCACAGAGGCTCTGTGTGTCCATAGGGCGCAGTAATGCCGGCCAGGTGCTTTCTGGACAATGCACCAATATATTCCAGCAGCTCACACTCATCTCTAAGGCCTATCCACATTAACCACGCAATAAAGAGGAGAGCTGTGAGCAGCCAGCTCTGGGAACAAGGCGTCTTTCTTCTGGAGCCGCTGCCCGCGGGCCTGAGTCCTGCCTTCCCTTTTCAGCTACTCTGGTCCTCTGGAAGAAGTGCTCTGTGACTCCTGAATGGACCCTTGTTTTCCGGGATGGAGCCGAAGCAATGTGAGGGGAGACAGGAAATGTCAGGCTTGACCCTTTTTCTCTCTTTCTCCTTTTCTGGGACTTTGGAATAAAACGGCAAATGTCACAAATTTATAGGGCTGTAAAATATTCCCATCGTGCATTTGGGGTTCACATGGAGCATTTTGGACCCCTGTGGGAATTTACCACAATTTCATTTTTGTATATATGAATTTACCTTTATCTTTTTACTATATTAGTTTATCGTGAAATTGTAACTTGGGCATTTTCATGGCAGCAGCCATCACACAGTGGTGTAGAGTATGGTCCCAGCGTCCGGAACCAGGCCTCTAACTGGAATAATGCCCCATGATTGCCTCCCAGTTAAACAATTAATGTCCCCCTTAAATCCAATAGTACCCCCTTAAAAGGAATGATACCCCGAGTGACCTACATACATGCCTACATAAAGTGGATATAAAAAGTCTACATGCCCCTGTTAATATGCCATTTCAAAAAAAATCATGCCAAGAGGAATAATTTCAGAACTTTTCCCACCTTTAATGTAGCCTATTAATGTCGTCCATTGAAATAAACTGAAATCTTTGTGAGTGGAAAAGTAAAAATAAAGAACTACATTAATATGATTGAAAAACGGTATTTAAACAAATACTTGGTTGAAGTCACCTTTGAGTTTAGGACAGAATTCAGTCTTTTGGGCTCAAAGTCTATCAGCAAGGTATATCTAGAATTTTCAATCTTTGCCCACTCTTCCTTTAAGTAAGGCTCCAAATCTGTCAGATTGTGAGGGCATCTCCTGTGTATAGTGCCCTCTTTAGGTCACCCACAGAATTTCAATTGGACTTAGGTCTGTGCTCTGGCTGCGCCATCCCAAAACTTTGATCCTCTGCTTTACAAGCCATGCTTTTGCTTATTTGAACATAGCTTAGAGTCATTGTTGTGCTGAAAGGTGAAATTCCTCTTCATTTTCAGTTTTTTAGTTTTTTATATGCTATTTATATCTGTTCATATTTCACTCCACCTTGACTAAAACTCCAGTTCAAGGTGCCAAAAAACAGCCCCAAAGTATAATGCTGTCTCCATCATGCATCACTGTGGGTGTGGTGTTCTTTTGGTGATGAACAGTGCTTTCTTTGCACCAAACATAACTTTTGGAATTATGGACAAAGAATTCAACTTTGGCCTCATTAGACCATAACACGATTTACCACATGTTTTAGGCAGACTTGATGAAGGTTTTGGCAAAACATAGCAGGACTGCGATGTTTCTCTTTATAAGAAAAGGCTTCTGTCTTGTCACCTTACTCCACAGACCAGACATATGAGAATACGAGAGATTGTTGTCACCTGCAGCAGACAAACAGTAGTTACCAGAAATTACTGCAGCTCCTTTTATGTTGCTTTAGGTCTCTTGGCAGCCTCCCGAACTAATTTTTTGCTTGTCTTCTCATCAATTTTTGAGGGTCATCCACTTCTATGTATTGTCACTGTTGTGCAAAATTTAAGACTTTTCTTGACATAATCCGCGTTACATGGTATATTTAATGGCTTGGAAAAAATATTGTACCATTCAGCGTACTAATAATTTTTGAAAATGGGATTTGATCTGTTGTTAATTGTTTATGGACAATGGCTTTTGTTATAAAATGCATCTAAAAAAAGTCAGGAAAATCCTACTAGAACAGCTAAACTTTATATGGGGTTAATCAGAAACTGTGTACTATTTACCATGAGATTAAATCTGATTGGCTTAAGGTACCTTCACACATAACGATATTGTTAACGATATCGTTGCTATTTGTGACGTAGCAACGATATCGTTAATGAAATCGTTATGTGTGACAGCGACCAACGATCAGGCCCCTGCTGGGAGATCGTTGGTCGCTGAATAAAGTCCAGAACTTTATTTCGTCGCTGGACTCCTGCTGACATCGCTGGATCGGCGTGTGTGACACCGATCCAGCGATGTCTTCACTGGTAACCAGGGTAAACATCGGGTAACTAAGCGCAGGGCCGCGCTTAGTAACCCGATGTTTACCCTGGATACCATGCTAAAAGTAAAAAAAAACAAACACTAGATACTTACCTACAGCCGTCTGTCCTCCAGCGCTGTGCTCTGCACTCCTTCTGTACTGTCTGTGAGCCGGAAAGCAGAGCGGTGACGTCACCGCTCTGCTTTCCGGCTCACAGCCAGTACAGGAGGAGAGCAGAGAAGCAGAGCGCAGCGCTGGAGGACAGACGGCTGTAGGTAAGTATCTAGTGTTTGTTTTTTTTTACTTTTAGCATGGTATCCAGGGTAAACATCGGGTTACTAAGCGCGGCCCTGCGCTTAGTTACCCGATGTTTACCCTGGTTACCGGCATCGTTGGTCGCTGGAGAGCGGTCTGTGTGACAGCTCTCCAGCGACCAAACAGCGACGCTGCAGCGATCCGGATCGTTGTCGGTATTGCTGCAGCGTCGCTTAATGTGAAGGGGCCTTAATTCTGAACACCACCACTCCCCAATTATACAAGCGTGTTCACACATATATAACCACATTATTTTAGTTTTGTTATTTTTATTTCTCCCCTTAAAATGATTTAAGTGTATTTCTCAATTGAATTGTACAGATTATGGGTCACATTAAAGGTGTAAAAAGTTCTGAACGTATTCTTCTTGATAGAATTTCTTTTTTTTTACACAACAGAGACATGTTATTTTAACCCTTTAGTGACCGAGCCAATTTTGACATTAATGACAAAGCCAATTTTTACAATTCTGACCACTGTCACTTTATGAGGTTATAGCTCTGGAACGCTTCAACGGATTCCACTGATTCTGAGTTTTGTGATATATTGTACTTCATGTTAATGGTAAAATTTCTTTGATACGACTTGCGTTTACTTATGAAAAAAACGGAAATTTGGCAAATTTTGTAAATTTAGCAATTTTCTAAATTTTTAATTTTTGTACCCTTAAATCAGAAAGTCGTGCCACACAAAATAGTTAATAAACAACATTTACCACATGTCAACTTTACATCAGCAGAATTTTTTTTTTGTTAGGACATTATAATGGTTAAAAGATGACTAGCGATTTCTCATTTTTCCAACAAAATTTACAAAACCATATTTTTAGGGACCACCTCACATTTGATGTGAGTTCGGGGGGGGGGGGTCAATATAAAGTAATAGAAGAAACCCCAAAATGACACCATCCCAAAAACTGCACCCCTCAAGGTGCTCAAAACTTTATTCAAGAAGTTTAACTCTCAAGGTGCTCAAAACCCTTTATTAATTAAAGCAAAGTGGAAGGAAAAAAATGAACATTTTACTTTTTTCACCAAAACTTTACTTTAGACACAAACTTTTTTATTTTCACAAGGGTATCAGGAGAAAATGGACCACAAAATTTGTTGTGCTATTTCTCCTGAGCACGCTGATACCCTGTATGTGGGGGAAGGCCACTGTTTGGGCGCATGGCAGGGCTCAGAAGGGAGGGAGCACCGTTTGACTTTTTGAACGCAAAATTGGCTGGAATCAATGGCAGGCGCCATGTCGCTTTTGGTGATCCCCTGTTGTACCTAAACAGTGGAAACCCACCAATTCTAACTCCAACCCTAACACGGCCCTAACCCCAACTCTAAGCCAAACACCAGAACAGTAACACCAACACCGTAACCCCAACACAGTAACCCTAACCCCAACACAACCCTAGCCCCAACCCTAACCCTAGCTCCAACCCTAACCTTAACCCTAGCCCCTACCCTAACCCTAGCCCCAACCCTAACCCTAGCCCCAACCCTAACTCTAGCCCAACCCTAACCCTAGCTCTAACCCCAACCCTAGCCTCAACCCTAATCCTAACTGCAAAGAATGGAAAAAAGTAAATTTTTTAATTTTATTATTTTTACTTAACTAAGGGAGTGACAAAGGGGGGGTTGATTTACTATTTTTTTTTTATTTTAATCACTGTGGTTCTATCACAGTGATAAAAATGAACAAATGGGAAAAATCTCCTATTGTTGCCAGGTAAGGCCCCTTAACTGCCGCAATTAAAAGTTAAAATTGGCTGTCGTTAAGGGGTTAATAAGGGTGTGTAGACTTTTTATATCCTATATATATTTTTTGTACTGTGCAAAAATGTTAGACATGCCTGGAAAAAGTGCTGCAATGTAAGAATGCTTTGATACAAGTGTTAATAGTTTACTTTATCAGTTAACAAAATGAACAAAAGAGAAAAATGACATAGATTAAGATTTGGTGACCGCCCTTTACCGTCAAAACAGCATAAATTCTTCTGGCTACACTTGTGCCCAGTTTTTCAAAGAACTCAGCAGGTGGTTGTTACAAACAACTTGAAGAACAAACCACAGATCTCCTGTGGATGTCGGGTTGCCCAAATCCTTCTGTCTCTTCATGTAATCCCAGACAGACTTGATGCTGAGATCAGGACTGGGGCTGGATTTTCACTTCTTGGACTCCTTGTTCTTCTCTACGCTCGTCCCTGATTGTATTGCTTGATAGATAAGTATTTGTCTGTGTTTCTCAGCATGGAGGAGGCCAATAATCCTAACGAAGTCCACAACTCCATTTGCTGAAATGTAGCCCCAAACTTGCAAGAACCCCCTCCACTGTGTTTCATTGTTCCTGCACTCATGATTGTGCAGCTTTCCAGCTCTTCAATGAATAAACTTTCTTCTGTTACAGCCAAATATTTCACATTTTGAATAATCAGTTCAGAGCTCCTGCTGCCAATGTTCAAGTTTCTATGTTTCTGTGCATATCTGAGTGACTCAGCCTTATTTCCATGTTGAATGTATGACTTTTCAACCACAATTCTTCAGTGTAGTTCTACACACAGTATATTGGTGCAGTTGGGTTCATTGGTTCCTGCCAGTTCTGAGCTGATGGCACTGCTGGACATCTTCTGATTTCACTTGTTTGACCATTGCTTCTACTGTTCTTATTGTTACTTATTGTTAATCATTGCATGGGACTTCTTTAAAAGAGCATGAACAGCACATATTGAAAACTCCACTCCGCTTTGAAATCTTGTCCTGGGAGAGACCTTGCTGATGCAGTATAACTACCTTTTTGTCTTGTTGCCATGCTCAGTCTTGGTGTATATCCTGTGGCATTCAACTATCTTCCACAACCTCACCTTTATAGCAGACTTTGACTGTTCCTCACCCTGTTTTAAGTGTCCTGCACAGTATCAGTTAATGACTGTGTTTTAACCTACATATGAAAATGATGATCATTAACACCTGTTTGGTATAATTTGATACTCATACACCTATAATTTTACAAAATCCCTGACTTTGTACACATGTACCTAGAAAAATTCATTTTGTTTTTGAAACACAGGGTTGTTACACCAAATATTGATGTAATTTAGATTTCTCTTTTGCTCATTCACTTTGCGTTTTCTTAATTGATAAAAATAAACTATTAACATGTCACGCAGTTCTGTCTGTATCTGGTTTTTGGCGTGACAATGCATGTCTTTGCTTTAACCCTTTGCTCCTTTGCCCCTAATTGAGCTGGGAGACTGTTGGCTGTTACCTGTATGGAGCCTGCTTAGTTCCCTGCTCTGCTGCGTAGCCATACATGGGTGGTTAGGTCTTTGCTCTGCTGCATGACGATCCGCATGTCCGTTCCCTTGTTGCCGCTGTGGAAGCTGTCCGCAGGTTGTGAGGTCATTTGCAGCTGGTGCACGACTTTCCACGTGTGTCTGGGCATATGCAGCCACTGCCAGGTGCCCTGAGCCTCAGTTCCTGCGCTGATTGTGCTGTAATGGTTTCTGTTTATGCTAAGGGCGTGTGCAGCCACACCTCTCCTGCTTTTATCAGGGAAAGTATGTGTACTTGAAATGCTGTCCCCAGCCAATTGCTGAGGGGCAGCTCCTATATAAAGTCCCCCTGCCGTATGAGCGGGGCCGGAGCTACTCACAAGGCTCCTGAACTTTGCTATGTGTGTTTGTGTTCCTGCACCTCTCTTGTCTATGTTTTGGTACCAAAGTCCTTGCCTTGATTCCTGTTTTGTCCTGTCCTGGAGGCGGTATATCAGGCCCTAATCCTTGATCCTGTACCTGTCCTGTACTTGACCCTGTCTGAACTGTGTCTGCTGTGTTATGTTCCTGGAATCCCTCTGCGTCTGGAGTCTCGCACCCAATGACTTTGAGTCTCTTGTAACCGGTGTTTCTGCTGAGCATCTACTACTCTGTGCTCTGGATACCATGCGGTGCTAGCTCCTGGCAGGCCCAGAAATCCTGCAGATCTAGCACCATCCAGCTTGAGTTCCTTCCTAGGTCCGATGCCCGGAGCCTGACGACCGAAGTCTGGAACCTGATGACTGCTGTCTGGAGCTTGGAGCCTGATGACTGTGGTGGTGCCTGTAGGTCGTGTCGGATGTCCGGAACCGAACGACTTCTGTCTGATGTCCTGCCTGGGTCCTGATGACCTCGTGTTCCCTAATGTCCTGATGTCCTTCCTGTGTCCAATGTCCTGATGTAACTTATGCCCTGGGCTGCCACGCCAGTGTCCCAGATGTCTATCCGGTATTCCTGATGTCCTGATGCCCTGCCTGTGTCCTAATATCCTGATGTCCTTCCTGTGGCCGAAGTCCAGATGTAACTGATGCCCTGGGCTGCCACACCAGTGTCCCAGCCGACAATCTGGGCTGCCAAGTCAGTGTCCCAGATGTCTATCTGATATTCCTGATGTCCTGATGCCCTGCTTGTGTCCTGATGTCCTGATGTCCTTTCTGTGTCCAGATGTCCTGATGTCCTGTCTGTACCCTGATGTCCCACCTATGTGTGCGTCGGTGATCCGTTGGTGCCTTGGGGTCCACTGGGTGGTACCCTTCTGGGAGGTGTCGAATCGGAAGCCTGGCATAGTCATGTTTGGTTTATGTACTATGTGACTTTACTTTAGTAAACTTTACCTTCTCTATACCTGAAGTTGTGCGGTGTAATCAAGTCCTACGTGTCTCTTTCCTTGTCCACATGCTCAGCTGCCTCATAACCCCGGTCTCTGCCCTCCCTTAGTTCGGGTAGGCCCGGGTCCCCCTCTGTGGTATAAAGGGTCTGTATTGTGTCCCCGGGGGATGCACGCCCCACGCCTTCCGAGGTCGGTCGGCTTGGGGGCGTTTATGGGCTAGGCCGCATCAGCGGCTGCAGCTGATTGTGACATAACATTTTTATTTTTGAAAGAGTTATTACTTTGCACTATTGTTTCCACTGTTGTTACTGCTATATCGGCATACTGTTATAAAGGAAAATACTATAAAAAGACAATTATTACCAGTAATACCACCCTGCAAGGCTGATAATAATAATAACCCACATCATGAACATTAAGTAATGAATGAATAACATTCCCATACTCAGGGGCGTAAAGAATGCAGGGACCTGCCGATGCCAGCAGAAACTTCAACTGAATGTGTGTCCTTGAATGCACATCCAACTGAAGCATATTGCACAGTACAGACCCATCGGGTCCTACGCACTAATACACGCTGCTGGCCAATTAGAGGCCAGCTGCTGAGTTGGAGTGCACGTAACCAGGGACACATGGCAGTGATGCCATGCGCACCTGTCGCACATTGAAGTCAGCTGTTGGCTTCACAAGAGAACACTTTGTGGCAGAGGAGCAGAGGGAAGGTGAGTATAATGGTTTATTTTTTTTAATAAGTGGCCATACTACTACATGGATGCCTATGGGCTGTGCATTATACTATATGAAGGACTATGGGCTGCGCATTAAACTCTATAGATGACTATAAGATGCATTATACTTTATAGATGACTATGAGGTGCATTGTACTTTATGGATGCCTATGGGCTGTGCATTATACATTATGTAGGACTATGGGATGTGCATTATACTTTGTGGATGGCTATGGGCTGCGCATTATACTTTATGGATGTAGATCGCCCCCCAAGGGCCGTGGGGTACTCAGCGGTTCACAGGGGGATGTCACGGTGGCTGACCCGGTCCGTGGCCCTGGGACGTCTGTGTAAAAGGGAAAGGTTTTTAAAGGGATGAAGTTTATGTTCGTGACACCACCTGTGGTATTTGGTCAGGGTGACTGACGCTGCTTTAAGGGGTCCGCTGGGGTGATGTTATGGTAGCTAGATGGTATACCTTCCCACAGGTGAAGTATGTCCCCAGGGCTTCCCGGTGTGTTGATGGTGGTGTGGTGAGAGGTGCAGAGAAGAACGAGGACACAAGGTTGCAGTCTCTTTACCTTTACTGAAGACTTCAGCATCCACAGTCCAGGGCACCAGATCACAGGGTAGGCAGAGTCCGGTCAGTTTGGATGCAAGTCCAGAGTTCCCTTGTCCAGGTGGAAATCAGTAGCCTTCCCTTGCGCTGCGTTGGTGTAGTCCCTTACTGCCTATGGCTTCACATAAGGGTCTCACAGATGTGGTGTTTCGTTCTCTCTGTCCCCCATAAAGAATAGGACAAAACCCGTATGACTGGTGATTTGAGCCTGTTTATAGGGTCTCTTAGATAACCCGGCTCTGTAGGTGTCACCGTGCCTTCTGGGTCTAGGTGCGGACAGGTAATCTGCAATTAGCTGTCCTGCCGGTCTCTGAAATAAGGCGTAGAGGTCCTTACTCCCTCAGTGTTCCGGCTACTGGGATTTTGCACCTCAGAAGGAGACAGCTTGAGCGGGGCTGGTCCCCTTCTGGAATCCTCTCCTTTGCTTTGACTTCCTTCATGCTCGCCGCATTACAATTCTGCCTTTCAATGTCTCTTTCTGGGAGCTGCAGCTCTGAGGGCATGCACAGCTCTTTTATCCTTCTGTCCTCCTCAGACTACTGTCTGGAACTGACTGACTTTCCCTACAGACTACCAGTTATATATAAATGGGGAGTGACCTAATAAATAGGAGCAGAAGCTCCCCCTGGTGGCCTGGAGTGTGAAATGTGTTGCATGTTTGTGATACCTGGATTCAGTTATCCTTCTTTTCCTCCAAACGTAGCATCACTCTCCCTAAGAGGAAAGCAATATTACTGCAATGGCCAGGACCCTGGGGCGCCGCAGATGACTGTAAGGTGCATTATACTTTATGGATGACTATGAGGTGCATTGTACTTTATGGATGTGTGGCACCCCAGGAGTTTGGGTACCACAATAGTGCTGCCTTCCTCTCGGGGAGGGTAGTGCTATGCCTGGAAACAAGAGGGATCTCTTTGGCAGGTAACCTCACACACACAACACCTTCTGAATCCAGGCCAGGAGGGGGAGCTCTTAACCCTGTTTTAGGGCAGTGTCCCTGAATAAAGATCCTGGTCTGGAGGAGGAGTCAGACAGTCAGTGAGAGACTAGAGACAGGGAAGGAGCAGAGGAGAGATTGAGGGCTCAAGGAGGCGACGATTAGGCCCCTAAGAGCCAGAGCGCAGAGAACGGGTATCGGGAGCCCGAGGCTGTGGGCAGCTGCAAGCCCCATAGCAGAACCTAAAGGCAGAGAACTACACGTATATTGCCCAAATTAAGCCTGTGGTACAGCAGCATTCTGGAGTCTGGAGTCACCGTGCAGAGACCCCAGAAGGAACGGCTCAAGCTGTCTACCATGCAGGTACCTTTCCCAGGACAGGGGAAAGACCCAGGACCTTGTTAGGACACTTCAGGCAGCAAGGGACTTATAGCGTGCGCAAAGTGGAAGGCTCCCAATCTGACTTGACAAGGGGATTTCAATTGTTTCCAGGCTGCCTGTACTCCTTATGTACCTGTTGCCGGTACCCTGGACTGAGGCCTGTGATAACTTCAGTAAACCAGGTAAAGACTGCAACACTGTGTCCTATACTCATTGACTGGCATACACCATCATGTCCATACACCTTGGGAGCCCTGGGGACCCCGCTTCACCTGTGGAAAGCGTCACCATCATGGCTGCAACAACATCCCCCAGAGGACCCCTTTAAAGCATCGTCGGTCCCCCTATTGACCGAACTCCACAGGTGGCATCATGACAGGCTTTATCACAATTCCCTTTAAAGACTGCTCCCGTTTTACAGTGAGTCCCAGGGCCACGGTCCGGGTCACAGCCACCGTGACATCCCCTTTAATAGCGACCAGACCTGGTACCGAGTACCCCGCTGCCCTGGTGGGCGACTCAAATGCCTATGAGCTGTTCATTACACTTTATGGATGCATATGGGCTGTGAATTATACTTTATGGATCCCTATGGGCTGTGCATTATACTTTATGGATGACTATGGGCTCTGCATTAGACTTTATGGGTGACTATGGACTGTGCATTATACTTTATGGATGCCTATGGGCTGTGCATTATACTTTATGGATGCCTATGGGCTGTGCATTATACTTTACGAAGGACTATCGGCTGCGCATTATTCTTTATGGGTCCCATTGCCTGTGCATTATACTTTATGGAT
Organism: Ranitomeya imitator; assembly: GCF_032444005.1. NCBI lineage: Eukaryota > Metazoa > Chordata > Amphibia > Anura > Dendrobatidae > Ranitomeya > Ranitomeya imitator. Next base: position 416,662,403 of record NC_091283.1, on the reverse strand, counting down.
GACTATGGGCTGTGCATTATACTTTATGGATGACTATGGGCTGTGCATTATACATATGGATGACTATTTGCTGTGCATTAGACTTTATGGATGACTATGGGCTGTGCATTATACTAAACGTATGACTATAGACTTTGCATTATGCTTTATGGATAACTGTTTTCTGTGCATTATAATTTTTGGATGACTGTAGGTCATGTATTATACTTTATGGATGACTATGGGCTGTGCATTATATTTTATGGATGACTATGAACTGTGCATTATAATACAACAGTCCTGGTCTCTCATGCGGCCCCTCGGAAAAATTAATTGCCTACCCTTGACATAGACAGTAATATCGCCCCCTTCCCAACAGTAACAGTGCTCTTTCTGTACCTCCATATAGTAACAGTGTTCCTCCTGTGTCTTTATATGCTAAAACTACACTGATTGTGCCTACATATATTAGTAGTGTCCACCCGGGGCCTCTAGAAAATAGCAGTGCATCCATTTATGCCTTCATAATATAATAGTCCAACCTTTATTTATCCATATTATAATAGTGGCCTCCATTGTGCCTCCATCTAGTAAAAGGGGTCCCCGTTCCTCCATATAATAATAGTTCTCCGCTTTGTGCCTCCATATAATAATAGTGCCTCCTGACTCGGCAGCCGCTCTGGCTGGAGGGTGGAAGCAGGCGCAGCGAGGGATCTGTATTCGGTGATACTTGGAGCTAGCTACTTGTTTGCCACAGTGAGGAGTATTAGTCGTGGGCTTACAGGAAGAGGAATTAAGCAGGCGGTGGCACCTCGCTCAGTATAGCAGTGTGTGTGTGTGCTTGTCTGCATGCAGTGTGAGAGCGCAGTCACAACAGTGCTGATGAGCTGCGCAGTACTGCAATTATAATAAAACTAGATGGTAGCCTGATTCTAAGGCTGCCGTCACACTAGCAGTATTTGGTCAGTATTTTACATCAGTATTTGTAAGCCAAAACCAGGAGTGGAACAAATAGAGGAAAAGTATAATATAAACATACGCACCACTTCTGCATTTATCACCCACTCCTGGTTTTGGCTTACAAATACTGATGTAAAATACTGACCAAATACTGCTAGTGTGACGGCAGCCTAATGCATCTGCAGCGCCCCAGAGACCTGGTTGTTGCAGTATGGCGCTCTGCCGCTAAGGGGAGCAGCGGTACGTCTGATGGCACTAAGGAGTTCTCCTGATCAGGTATCACCAGAACACATTACACTTCACACTCCAGCCACTAGGGGGAGAAAAAGGCTTTATTTATTGGGCCACTCCTCACACTGGTAAAACTAGGGGCTGGGGTGTTGTGAATTCTGTGGCAGAGCTCCCTCCTGTGGTCACAAGTGGTACTTCGGCTGATTCTCTCTGGGAGCTTCCATTTGTGGAGGAAAGTGGTACTGCGGCTTCTGAGTTTCCTCCCTCAGGTGATCTGGTGAGGTCGTTAGGTGCTTCTCTACTTAACTCCACCTAATGCTTTGATCCTGGCTTCCTGTCAATGTTCCAGTGTTGGACTTGTTTTTCCCTGGATCATTCCTGTGGCCTGCTGCTCTGCATAGCTAAGTTCTTCTTTGCTATTTGTTTGCTATTTTTTCTGTCCAATTGTCTATTTTGTTGCTGGAAGCTCTGGGACGCAAAGGGTGTACCTCCGTGCCGTTAGTTCGGTACGGAGGGTCTTTTTGCCCCCTTTGCGTGGTTTTCTTTAGGGTTTTGTGTAGACCGCAAAGTTATCTTTCCTATCCTCGCTCTGTTAAGAAAGTCGGGCCTCACTTTGCTGAATCTATTTCATCTCTACGTTTGTCTTTTCATCTTAACTCACAGTCATTATATGTGGGGGGCTGCCTTTTCCTTTGGGGAATTTCTCTGAGGCAAGGTAGGCTTATTTTTCTATTTTCAGGCTAGTTAGTTTCTCAGGCTGTGCCGAGTTGCATAGGCAGAGTTAGGCGCAATCCACGGCTGCCTCTAGTGTTGGTTGGAGAGGATTAGGAATTGCGGTCTGCAGAGTTCCCACGTCTCAGAGCTCGTTCTATGATTTTGGGTTATTGTCAGATCACTGTATGTGCTCTGACCGCTATGTCCATTGTGGTACTGAATTGCCTCTCATAACAGTACAGGAAGCCAAAAGTACTAATGATTCTCAATAGAGGGAAAAAAGAAGTTCTGAGACCATTTTTTTTTCTTTGCACTGTGTTTTGCCTTTTTTTTCCCCTAGACATTTGGGTGGTTCAGTACACAGGTGTAGCGATGGACATTAGAAGTCTGTCTTCATTTGTGGATCAGCTCTCGGCAAGAGTACAAAAGATTCAAGACACTATTGATCAGAAATCTATGTTAGAACCAAGAATTCCTATTCCTGATTTGTTTTTTGGAGATAGAACTAAGTTTCTGAGTTTCAAAAATAATTGTAAGCTATTTCTGGCCTTGAAACCTCGCTCCTCTGGTGATCCAGTTCAACAGGTTTTGATTATTATTTCTTTTTTGCGCGGCGACCCTCAGGACTGGGCATTTTCTCTTGCGCCAGGAGATCCTGCATTAAGTAATATCGATGCGTTTTTCCTGGCGCTCGGATTGCTGTACGATGAGCCTAATTCAGTGGATCAGGCAGAAAAGAATTTGCTGGCTCTTTGTCAGGGTCAGGATGAGATAGAGGTATATTGTCAGAAATTTAGAAAGTGGTCAGTGCTCACTCAATGGAATGAATCTGCGCTGGCAGCTATGTTCAGAAAGGGTCTCTCTGAAGCCCTTAAGGATGTCATGGTGGGATTTCCTATGCCTGCTGGTTTGAATGAGTCTATGTCTTTGGCCATTCAGATCGGTCGACGCTTGCGTGAGCGTAAATCTGTGCACCATTTGGCGGTACTACCTGAGCTTAAACCTGAGCCTATGCAGTGCGATAGGACTTTGACCAGAGTTAAACGGCAAGAACACAGACGTCTGAATGGGCTGTGTTTCTACTGTGGTGATTCCACTCATGCTATCTCTGATTGTCCTAAGCGCACTAAGCGGTTCGCTAGGTCTGCCACCATTGGTACGGTACAGTCAAAATTTCTTTTGTCCGTTACCTTGATCTGCTCTTTGTCATCGTATTCTGTCATGGCATTTGTGGATTCAGGCGCTGCCCTGAATTTGATGGACTTGGAGTATGCTAAGCGTTGTGGGTTTCTCTTGGAGCCCTTGCAGTGTCCTATTCCATTGAGAGGTATTGATGCCACGCCTTTGGCCAAGAATAAGCCTCAATACTGGACCCAGCTGACCATGTGCATGGCTCCTGCACATCAGGAGGCTATTCGCTTTCTGGTGTTGCATAATCTGCATGATGTGGTCGTGTTGGGGTTGCCATGGCTACAAGCCCATAATCCAGTATTAGATTGGAAATCCATGTCAGTGTCCAGCTGGGGTTGTCAGGGGGTACATGGTGATGTTCCATTTCTGTCAATTTCGTCATCCACCCCTTCTGAGGTTCCAGAGTTCTTGTCTGCTTACCGGGATGTATTTGATGAGCCCAAGTCCGATACCCTACCTCCGCATAGGGATTGTGATTGTGCTATCAATTTGATTCCTGGTAGTAAATTCCCAAAAGGTCGACTGTATAATTTATCCGTGCCTGAGCATGCCGCTATGCGCAGTTATGTGAAGGAATCCGTGGAGAAGGGGCATATTCGCCCGTCATCGTCACCATTAGGAGCAGGGTTCTTTTTTGTAGCCAAGAAGGATGGTTCGCTGAGACCTTGTATAGATTACCGCCTTCTAAATAAGATCACGGTTAAATTTCAGTACCCCTTGCCATTGTTATCTGATTTGTTTGCTCGGATTAAGGGGGCTAGTTGGTTCACCAAGATAGATCTTCGTGGTGCGTATAATCTGGTGCGAATCAGGCGAGGCGATGAATGGAAAACTGCATTTAATACGCCCGAGGGTCATTTTGAGTATCTAGTGATGCCATTCGGACTTGCCAATGCTCCATCAGTGTTTCAGTCCTTTATGCATGACATCTTCCGAGAGTACCTGGATAAATTCCTGATTGTGTACTTGGATGACATTTTGATCTTCTCGGATGATTGGGAGTCTCATGTGAAGCAGGTCAGAACGGTTTTTCAGGTCCTGCGTGCTAATTCTTTGTTTGTGAAGGGATCTAAGTGTCTCTTTGGTGTGCAGAAGGTTTCATTTTTGGGGTTCATCTTTTCCCCTTCTACTATCGAGATGGATCCTGTTAAGGTCCAAGCCATCCATGATTGGACTCAGCCGACATCTCTGAAAAGTCTGCAAAAGTTCCTGGGCTTTGCTAATTATTATCGTCGCTTCATCTGCAATTTTTCTAGTATTGCCAAACCATTGACCGATTTGACCAAGAAGGGTGCTGATGTGGTCAATTGGTCTTCTGCTGCTGTGGAAGCTTTTCAAGAGTTGAAGCGTCGTTTTTCTTCTGCCCCTGTGTTGTGTCAACCAGATGTTTCTCTTCCATTCCAGGTCGAGGTTGATGCTTCTGAGATTGGAGCAGGGGCTGTTTTGTCGCAGAGAGGTTTTGATTGCTCAGTGGTGAAACCATGCGCTTTCTTTTCCAGGAAGTTTTCTGTTATGAGAGGCAATTCAGTACCACAATGAACATAGCGGTCAGAGCACATACAGTGATCTGACAATAACCCAAAATCATAGAACGAGCTCTGAGACGTGGGAACTCTGCAGACCGCAATCCCTAATCCTCTCCAAACAACACTAGAGGCAGCCGTGGATTGCGCCTAACTCTGCCTATGCAACTCGGCACAGCCTGAGAAACTAACTAGCCTGAAGATAGAAAATAAGCCTACCTTGCCTCAGAGAAATACCCCAAAGGAAAAGGCAGCCCCCCACATATAATGACTGTGAGTTAAGATGAAAAGACAAACGTAGAGATGAAATAGATTCAGCAAAGTGAGGCCCGACTTTCTTTACAGAGCGAGGATAGGAAAGATAACTTTGCGGTCTACACAAAACCCTAAAGAAAACCACGCAAAGGGGGCAAAAAGACCCTCCGTACCGAACTAACGGCACGGAGGTACACCCTTTGCGTCCCAGAGCTTCTAGCAACAAATTAGACAAGCTGGACAGAAAAAATAGCAAACAAATAGCAAAGAAGAACTTAGCTATGCAGAGCAGCAGGCGACAGGAATGATCCAGGGAAAAACAAGTCCAACACTGGAACATTGACAGGAAGCCAGGATCAAAGCATTAGGTGGAGTTAAGTAGAGAAGCACCTAACGACCTCACCAGATCACCTGAGGGAGGAAACTCAGAAGCCGCAGTACCACTTTCCTCCACAAACGGAAGCTCCCAGAGAGAATCAGCCGAAGTACCACTTGTGACCACAGGAGGGAGCTCTGCCACAGAATTCACAACAGTACCCCCCCCTTGAGGAGGGGTCACCGAACCCTAACCAGAGCCCCCAGGCCGACCAGGATGAGCCACATGAATGGCACGAACAAGATCGGGAGCATGGACATCAGAGGCAAAAACCCAGGAATTATCTTCCTGAGCATAACCCTTCCATTTAACCAGATACTGGAGTTTCCGTCTTGAAACACGAGAATCCAAAATCTTCTCCACAATATACTCCAATTCCCCCTCCACCAAAACCGGGGCAGGAGGGTCAACAGATGGAACCATAGGTGCCACGTATCTCCGCAACAAAGACCTATGGAATACGTTATGTATGGAAAAAGAATCTGGAAGGGTCAGACGAAAAGACACAGGATTAAGAACCTCAGAAATCCTATACGGACCAATGAAACGAGGTTTAAACTTAGGAGAGGAAACCTTCATAGGAATATGACGAGAAGATAACCAAACCAGATCCCCAACACGAAGTCGGGGACCCACACGGCGTCTGCGATTAGCGAAACGTTGAGCCTTCTCCTGGGACAAGGTCAAATTGTCCACTACATGAGTCCAAATCTGCTGCAACCTGTCCACCACAGTATCCACACCAGGACAGTCCGAAGACTCAACCTGTCCTGAAGAGAAACGAGGATGGAACCCAGAATTGCAGAAAAATGGCGAAACCAAGGTAGCTGAGCTGGCCCGATTATTAAGGGCGAACTCAGCCAAAGGCAAAAAGGACACCCAGTCATCCTGATCGGCAGAAACAAAGCATCTCAGATATGTTTCCAAGGTCTGATTGGTTCGTTCGGTCTGGCCATTAGCCTGAGGATGGAAAGCCGAGGAAAAAGACAAGTCAATGCCCATCCTACCACAAAAGGCTCGCCAAAACCTCGAAACAAACTGGGAACCTCTGTCAGAAACGATATTCTCTGGAATGCCATGTAAACGAACCACATGCTGGAAGAACAATGGCACCAAATCAGAGGAGGAAGGCAATTTAGACAAGGGTACCAGATGGACCATCTTAGAAAAGCGATCACAGACCACCCAAATGACTGACATCTTTTGAGAAACGGGAAGATCTGAAATAAAATCCATAGAGATATGTGTCCAAGGCCTCTTCGGGACCGGCAAGGGCAAAAGCAACCCACTGGCATGAGAACAGCAGGGCTTAGCCCGAGCACAAGTCCCACAGGACTGCACACAAGCACGCACATCCCGCGACAGAGACGGCCACCAAAAGGATCTAGCCACTAACTCTCTGGTACCAAAGATTCCAGGATGACCAGCCAACACCGAACAATGAACCTCAGAGATAACTTTATTGGTCCACCTATCAGGGACAAACAGACTCTCCGCTGGACAACGATCAGGTTTCTTAGCCTGAAATTTTTGCAGCACCCGCCGCAAATCAGGGAAGATGGCAGACACAATTACTCCTTCCTTGAGGATACCTGTTGTGAGTTCTGTTTTTGGGCTCCCTCTGGTGGTTACTGATGGTACTGGGTGATTTGTGTTCTGCTGTCTCTGGTGTCCACCTGTTCTGTTAGGATTTGGGAGTTTCCTATTTAACCGGGCTTTCTTGTCATTTCCCCGCCGGCTATCAAGGTTATCAGAGTGTTTTGTTACCTCAGCTTCTGGCTTCAGTAATCTTCAGGACAAGCTAAGTTTTTGATTTTCTTGTTCCACGTTTTGATTTATTTTTGTCTTGTCCAGCTTGCATATAATTGTTTCTTTGCTGCTGGTTGCTCTAGCGGGCTGTAATTGCTCCTCATGTTCCATGAGTTGGAACATGAGTTCAAGTAATTACAGGATGGTTTTTTGAAGGGTTTTTTGCTGACCGCGCAGTTTACTTTTGTATCCTCTGCCTACTAGTTTTAGCGGGCCTCATTTTGCTGAATCTGATTTCATACTGTGTATGTGCCTTCCTCTCATTTCACCGTCATTATATGTGGGGGGCTGCTATTTCTGTGGGGTATTTCTCTGGAGGCAAGAGAGGTCTGTGTTTCTTCTAATAGGGGAAGTTAGATCTTCGGCTGGTGCGAGACGTCTAGGATCAACGTAGGCACGTTCCCCGGCTATTGTTATTTGTGTGTTCAGGTTTAGGGTCGCGGTCAGCTCAGGTTCCATCACCCTAGAGCTCGTTGGTGCTTGTCCATTTGTGATTCCCTGCCATTGAAAACATGACAGTATAGCCGGCCACAAAATGTTTGGGCTGAAGTAGGAGGAAAAGTAGTCTGAGGAAGTTTTTTTTGTTTTTTTTTTCTCCTCTGAGGTTGCTGCCTAGCCCTAATTGCAGCCTGGCTGATTTTTTTTTTTTTTTTTTCCTCCTCTTAATCCTTGAATGGCTCTGACCTTAGCTGTTTATCATGGACGTCCAGAGTTTAGCTTCCAGCTTGAATAATCTTGCTGCTAAGGTTCAAAATATACAAGATTTTGTTGTACATGCTCCTATGTCTGAACCTAGAATTCCTATTCCAGAGTTCTTTGCTGGAGATAGATCTAGTTTTCTGAATTTTAGGAACAATTGCAAGCTGTTCCTTTCTTTGAAATCTCGCTCTTCTGGAGACCCTGCTCAGCAGGTTAAGATTATTATATCTTTCCTGCGGGGTGACCCTCAAAATTGGGCATTTGCATTGGCACCAGGGGATCCTGCGTTGCTTAATGTGGATGCGTTTTTTCTGGCATTGGGTTTGCTCTATGAGGAACCTAACCAAGAGATTCAGGCTGAAAAAGCTTTATTAGCTCTCTCTCAGGGGCAAGATGAAGCAGAAATATATTGTCAAAAATTTCGGAAATGGTCACTGCTTACTCAGTGGAATGAGTGCGCCCTGGCTGCAAAGTTCAGAGATGGCCTTTCTGAGGCCATTAAAGATGTTATGGTGGGGTTCCCTGCGCCTACGGGTCTGAATGAGTCTATGACTATGGCTATTCAGATTGATCGGCGTTTACGGGAGCGCAAACCTGTGCACCATTTGGCGGTGTCTTCTGAACAGGCACTTGAGACAATGCAATGTGATAGAGTTCAGTCTAGAAGTGAACGGCAAAACTATAGGCGGAAAAATGGGTTGTGCTTTTATTGTGGTGATTCAGCTCATGTTATATCAGCATGCTCTAAACGCACAAAAAAGGTTGATAAGTCTGTTGCCATTAGTACTTTACAGTCTAAGTTCATTCTGTCTGTGACTCTGATTTGCTCATTATCATCCATTTCCGTCGATGCCTATGTAGATTCAGGCGCTGCCCTGAGTCTTATGGATTGGTCATTTGCCAAGCGATGTGGGTTTGGTCTTGAGCCTCTGGAAGTCCCTATTCCTTTGAAGGGAATTGACTCTACACCTTTAGCTATGAATAAACCTCAGTACTGGACACAAGTGACCATGCGTATGACTCCCGTTCATCAGGAGGTGATTCGCTTCCTGGTGTTGTATAATTTACATGATGTTCTTGTACTTGGTCTGCCATGGTTACAAACTCATAATCCAGTCCTTGACTGGAAAACAATGTCTGTGTTAAGCTGGGGATGTCAGGGGGTTCATGATGATGCACCTCCGATTTCTATCGCTTCATCTACTCCTTCTGAGGTTCCTGTATTTTTGTCTGATTATCGTGATGTTTTTGAGGAGCCTAAGCTCAATTCGCTTCCTCCTCACAGGGATTGCGATTGTGCTATAGATTTAATTCCTGGTAGTAAATTTCCTAAAGGTCGTTTGTTCAATCTGTCAGTGCCAGAGCATACTGCTATGCGGAATTATGTTAAGGAGTCCTTGGAAAAGGGACATATCCGTCCATCTTCGTCCCCTTTGGGAGCAGGTTTTTTTTTCGTGGCCAAGAAAGATGGGTCCTTGAGACATTGTATAGATTATTGTCTTTTGAATAAGATTACCGTAAAATATCAGTATCCTTTGCCTTTGTTGACTGATTTGTTTGCTCGCATTAAGGGGGCTAAATGGTTCACTAAGATTGATCTCCGGGGTGCGTATAATCTTATACGAATAAAGCAAGGTGATGAGTGGAAAACCGCATTTAATACGCCTGAGGGCCATTTTGAGTATTTGGTAATGCCTTTCGGACTTTCTAATGCTCCTTCAGTCTTCCAGTCCTTTATGCACGATATTTTCCGTGAATATCTGGATAAATTTATGATTGTGTATTTGGATGATATTTTGTTTTTTTCTGATGACTGGGAGTCTCATGTTCAGCAGGTCAGGAAGGTGTTTCAGGTCCTGCGGGCTAATTCCTTGTTTGTAAAGGGCTCAAAGTGTCTCTTTGGAGTCCAGAAGATTTCTTTCTTGGGGTATATTTTTTCCCCTTCTACTATTGAGATGGATCCCGTCAAGGTTCGGGCTATTTGTGACTGGACGCAGCCTGCATCTCTTAAGAGTTTGCAGAAGTTCTTGGGCTTTGCTAATTTCTATCGTCGTTTTATAACTAATTTTTCTAGTGTTGTTAAGCCTTTGACGGATTTGACTAAGAAGGGTGCTGATGTTGCTGATTGGTCTCCTGCGGCTGTGGAGGCCTTTCAGGAACTTAAACGCCGGTTTTCTTCTGCTCCTGTGTTGCGTCAGCCTGATGTTTCGCTTCCTTTCCAAGTTGAGGTTGATGCTTCTGAGATTGGAGCGGGGGCGGTTTTGTCACAGAGAAGCTCCGATTGCTCGGTGATGAAGCCATGTGCGTTCTTTTCTAGAAAATTTTCGCCCGCTGAGCGGAATTATGATGTGGGTAATCGGGAACTTTTGGCCATGAAGTGGGCATTTGAGGAGTGGCGTCATTGGCTGGAGGGTGCTAGACATCGTGTGGTGGTCTTGACTGATCACAAAAATCTGATTTACCTTGAGTCTGCCAGGCGTCTGAATCCTAGACAGGCTCGTTGGTCACTGTTTTTCTCTCGTTTCAATTTTGTGGTTTCATACCTGCCAGGTTCAAAGAATGTGAAGGCGGATGCTCTTTCTAAGAGTTTTGTGCCTGACTCCCCTGGAAATTCTGAGCCCACTGGTATCCTTAGGGATGGGGTGATTTTGTCGGCCGTATTCCCAGACTTGCGACGTGCTTTGCAGGAGTTTCAGGCGGGTAAACCTGATCGTTGTCCGCCTGAGAGACTGTTTGTTCCGGATAGCTGGACCAGTAGAGTCATCTCTGAGGTCCATTCTTCTGCGTTGGCAGGTCATCCTGGAATATTTGGTACTAGAGACTTGGTGGCCAGGTCTTTTTGGTGGCCTTCCTTGTCTAGGGATGTGCGTTCTTTTGTGCAGTCTTGTGAGGTTTGTGCTCGGGCTAAGCCTTGCTGTTCTCGAGCCAGTGGATTGTTGTCACCTTTGCCTATCCCGAAGAGGCCTTGGACGCACATTTCCATGGACTTTATTTCGGATCTCCCTGTCTCTCAAAAAATGTCCGTCATCTGGGTTGTGTGTGACCGCTTTTCTAAAATGGTTCATCTTGTACCCTTGCCTAAGTTGCCTTCCTCCTCTGAGTTGGTCCCTCTGTTTTTCCAGAACGTGGTTCGTTTGCATGGGATTCCGGAGAACATCGTTTCTGACAGGGGATCCCAGTTTGTGTCTAGATTTTGGCGGACGTTCTGTGCTAAGATGGGCATTGATTTGTCCTTTTCGTCTGCATTCCACCCTCAGACGAATGGCCAGACGGAGCGAACTAATCAGACCTTGGAAACTTATTTGAGGTGTTTTGTTTCTGCTGATCAGGATGACTGGGTTACCTTTTTGCCGCTGGCCGAGTTTGCCCTTAATAATCGGGCTAGTTCTGCTACCTTGGTTTCTCCTTTCTTTTGTAATTCGGGGTTTCATCCTCGTTTTTCCTCTGGTCAGGTGGAGCCTTCTGATTGTCCTGGAGTGGACATGGTGGTGGATAGGTTGCATCAGATTTGGAGTCATGTGGTGGACAATTTGAGGTTGTCCCAGGAGAAGGCTCAGCAGTTTGCTAATCACCGTCGCCGCGTGGGTCCTCGACTTCGTGTTGGGGACTTGGTGTGGTTGTCTTCTCGTTTTGTTCCTATGAAGGTCTCTTCTCCTAAGTTCAAGCCTCGGTTCATCGGTCCTTATAGGATCTTGGAAATTCTTAACCCTGTGTCGTTTCGTTTGGATCTCCCGGCATCGTTTGCTATTCATAATGTGTTCCATCGGTCGTTGTTGCGGAGGTATGAGGTACCTGTTGTTCCTTCGCCTGAGCCTCCTGCTCCGGTGCTGGTGGAGGGAGAATTGGAGTATGTTGTGGAGAAGATCTTGGATTCTCGTGTTTCCAGACGGAAACTCCAATATTTGGTCAAGTGGAAGGGTTATGGTCAGGAGGATAATTCTTGGGTGGTTGCCTCTGATGTTCATGCTGATGATTTGGTCCGCGCTTTTCATAGGGCTCATCCTGGTCGCCCTGGTGGTTCTCGTGAGGGTTCGGTGACCCCTCCTCAAGGGGGGGTACTGTTGTGAGTTCTGTTTTTGGGCTCCCTCTGGTGGTTACTGATGGTACTGGGTGATTTGTGTTCTGCTGTCTCTGGTGTCCACCTGTTCTGTTAGGATTTGGGAGTTTCCTATTTAACCGGGCTTTCTTGTCATTTCCCCGCCGGCTATCAAGGTTATCAGAGTGTTTTGTTACCTCAGCTTCTGGCTTCAGTAATCTTCAGGACAAGCTAAGTTTTTGATTTTCTTGTTCCACGTTTTGATTTATTTTTGTCTTGTCCAGCTTGCATATAATTGTTTCTTTGCTGCTGGTTGCTCTAGCGGGCTGTAATTGCTCCTCATGTTCCATGAGTTGGAACATGAGTTCAAGTAATTACAGGATGGTTTTTTGAAGGGTTTTTTGCTGACCGCGCAGTTTACTTTTGTATCCTCTGCCTACTAGTTTTAGCGGGCCTCATTTTGCTGAATCTGATTTCATACTGTGTATGTGCCTTCCTCTCATTTCACCGTCATTATATGTGGGGGGCTGCTATTTCTGTGGGGTATTTCTCTGGAGGCAAGAGAGGTCTGTGTTTCTTCTAATAGGGGAAGTTAGATCTTCGGCTGGTGCGAGACGTCTAGGATCAACGTAGGCACGTTCCCCGGCTATTGTTATTTGTGTGTTCAGGTTTAGGGTCGCGGTCAGCTCAGGTTCCATCACCCTAGAGCTCGTTGGTGCTTGTCCTTTTGTGATTCCCTGCCATTGGAATCATGACAGATACCCGCCGGCTCAGACAAACCCGGAGAGTCGGGCACAAAACTCCTAGACAGAGCATCCGCCTTCACATTTTTAGAGCCCGGAAGGTACGAAATCACAAAGTCAAAACGGGCAAAAAACAGCGACCAACGAGCCTGTCTAGGATTCAACCGCTTAGCAGACTCGAGATAAGTCAAGTTCTTATGATCAGTCAATACCACCACGCGATGCTTAGCTCCTTCAAGCCAATGACGCCACTCCTCGAATGCCCACTTCATGGCCAGCAACTCTCGGTTGCCCACATCATAATTTCGCTCAGCAGGCGAAAACTTCCTGGAAAAAAAAACGCATGGTTTCATCACTGAGCAATCAGAACCTCTCTGCGACAAAACAGCCCCTGCTCCAATCTCAGAAGCATCAACCTCAACCTGGAACGGAAGAGAAACATCTGGTTGACACAACACAGGGGCAGAAGAAAAACGACGCTTCAACTCCTGAAAAGCTTCCACAGCAGCAGAAGACCAATTGACCAAATCAGCACCCTTCTTGGTCAAATCGGTCAATGGTTTGGCAATACTAGAAAAATTGCAGATGAAGCGACGATAAAAATTAGCAAAGCCCAGGAACTTTTGTAGACTTTTCAGAGATGTCGGCTGAGTCCAATCATGGATGGCTTGGACCTTAACAGGATCCATCTCGATAGTAGAAGGGGAAAAGATGAACCCCAAAAATGAAACCTTCTGCACACTAAAGAGACACTTTGATCCCTTCACAAACAAAGAATTAGCACGCAGGACCTGAAAAACCGTTCTGACCTGCTTCACATGAGACTCCCAATCATCCGAGAAGATCAAAATGTCATTCAAGTACACAATCAGGAATTTATCCAGGTACTCTCGGAAGATGTCATGCATAAAGGACTGAAACACCGATGGAGCATTGGCAAGTCCGAATGGCATCACTAGATACTCAAAATGACCCTCGGGCGTATTAAATGCAGTTTTCCATTCATCGCCTCGCCTGATTCGCACCAGATTATACGCACCACGAAGATCTATCTTGGTGAACCAACTAGCCCCCTTAATCCGAGCAAACAAATTAGATAACAATGGCAAGGGGTACTGAAATTTAACCGTGATCTTATTTAGAAGGCGGTAATCTATACAAGGTCTCAGCGAACCATCCTTCTTGGCTACAAAAAAGAACCCTGCTCCTAATGGTGACGATGACGGGCGAATATGCCCCTTCTCCAGGGATTCCTTCACATAACTGCGCATAGCGGCGTGCTCAGGCACGGATAAATTAAACAGTCGACCTTTTGGGAATTTACTACCAGGAATCAAATTGATAGCACAATCACAATCCCTATGCGGAGGTAGGGTATCGGACTTGGGCTCATCAAATACATCCCTGTAATCAGACAAGAACTCTGGAACCTCAGAAGGGGTGGATGATGAAATTGACAGAAATGGAACATCACCATGTACCCCCTGACAACCCCAGCTGGACACTGACATGGATTTCCAATCTAATACTGGATTATGGGCTTGTAGCCATGGCAACCCCAACACGACCACATCATGCAGATTATGCAACACCAGAAAGCGAATAACCTCCTGATGTGCAGGAGCCATGCACATGGTCAGCTGGGTCCAGTATTGAGGCTTATTCTTGGCCAAAGGCGTGGCATCAATTCCTCTCAATGGAATAGGACACTGCAAGGGCTCCAAGAGAAACCCACAATGCTTAGCATACTCCAAGTCCATCAAATTCAGGGCAGCGCCTGAATCCACAAATGCCATGACAGAATACGATGACAAAGAGCAGATCAAGGTAACGGACAGAAGAAATTTTGACTGTACCGTACCAATGGTGGCAGACCTAGCGAACCGCTTAGTGCGCTTAGGACAATCAGAGATAGCATGAGTGGAATCACCACAGTAGAAACACAGCCCATTCAGACGTCTGTGTTCTTGCCGTTTAACTCTGGTCAAAGTCCTATCGCACTGCATAGGCTCAGGTTTAAGTTCAGGTAATACCGCCAAATGGTGCACAGATTTACGCTCACGCAAGCGTCGACCGATCTGAATGGCCAAAGACATAGACTCATTCAAACCAGCAGGCATAGGAAATCCCACCATGACATCCTTAAGAGCTTCAGAGAGACCCTTTCTGAACATAGCTGCCAGTGCAGATTCATTCCATTGAGTGAGCACGGACCACTTTCTAAATTTCTGGCAATATACCTCTATCTCATCCTGACCCTGACAAAGAGCCAGCAAATTCTTTTCTGCCTGATCCACTGAATTAGGCTCATCGTACAGCAATCTGAGCGCCAGGAAAAACGCATCGATATTACTTAATGCAGGATCTTCTGGCGCAAGAGAAAATGCCCAGTCCTGAGGGTCGCCGCGCAAAAAAAAAATAATAATCAAAACCTGTTGAACTGGATCACCAGAGGAGCGAGGTTTCAAGGCCAGAAATAGCTTACAATTATTTTTGAAACTCAGAAACTTAGTTCTATCTCCAAAAACAAATCAGGAATAGGAATTCTTGGTTCTAACATAGATTTCTGATCAATAGTGTCTTGAATCTTTTGTACTCTTGCCGAGAGCTGATCCACAAATGAAGACAGATTTCTAATGTCCATCGCTACACCTGTGTACTGAACCACCCTAATGTCTAGGGGAAAAAATAGGCAAAACACAGTGCAAAGAAAAAAAAATGGTCTCAGAACTTATTTTTTCCCTCTATTGAGAATCATTAGTACTTTTGGCTTCCTGTACTGCTATGAGAGGCAATTCAGTACCACAATGAACATAGCGGTCAGAGCACATACAGTGATCTGACAATAACCCAAAATCATAGAACGAGCTCTGAGACATGGGAACTCTGCAGACCGCAATCCCTAATCCTCTCCAAACAACACTAGAGGCAGCCGTGGATTGCGCCTAACTCTGCCTATGCAACTCGGCACAGCCTGAGAAACTAACTAGCCTGAAGATAGAAAACAAGCCTACCTTGCCTCAGAGAAATACCCCAAAGGAAAAGGCAGCCCCCCACATATAATGACTGTGAGTTAAGATGAAAAGACAAACGTAGAGATGAAATAGATTCAGCAAAGTGAGGCCCGACTTTCTTAACAGAGCGAGGATAGGAAAGATAACTTTGCGGTCTACACAAAACCCTAAAGAAAACCACGCAAAGGGGGCAAAAAGACCCTCAGTACCGAACTAACGGCACGGAGGTACAGCCTTTGCGTCCCAGAGCTTCCAGCAACAAATTAGACAAGCTGGACAGAAAAAATAGCAAACAAATAGCAAAGAAGAACTTAGCTATGCAGAGCAGCAGGCCACAGGCATGATCCAGGGAAAAACAAGTCCAATACTGGAACATTGACAGGAAGCCAGGATCAAAGCATTAGGTGGAGTTAAGTAGAGAAGCACCTAACGGCCTCACCAGATCACCTGAGGGAGGAAACTCAGAAGCCGCAGTACCACTTTCCTCCACAAACGGAAGCTCCCAGAGAGAATCAGCCGAAGTACCACTTGTGACCACAGGAGGGAGCTCTGCCACAGAATTCACAACAGTTTTCGCCTGCTGAGCGAAATTATGATGTGGGCAACCGAGAGTTGCTGGCCATGAAGTGGGCATTCGAGGAGTGGCGTCATTGGCTTGAAGGAGCTAAGCATCGCGTGGTGGTATTGACTGATCATAAGAACTTGACTTATCTCGAGTCTGCTAAGCGGTTGAATCCTAGACAGGCTCGTTGGTAGCTGTTTTTTGCCCGTTTTGACTTTGTGATTTCGTACCTTCCGGGCTCTAAAAATGTGAAGGCGGATGCTCTGTCTAGGAGTTTTGTGCCCGACTCTCCGGGTTTGTCTGAGCCGGCGGGTATCCTCAAGGAAGGAGTAATTGTGTCTGCCATCTCCCCTGATTTGCGGCGGGTGCTGCAAAAATTTCAGGCTAATAAACCTGATCGTTGTCCAGCGGAGAGACTGTTTGTCCCTGATAGGTGGACCAATAAAGTTATCTCTGAGGTTCATTGTTCGGTGTTGGCTGGTCATCCTGGAATCTTTGGTACCAGATAGTTAGTGGCTAGATCCTTTTGGTGGCCGTCTCTGTCGCGGGATGTGCGTGCTTTTGGGCAGTCCTGTGGGATTTGTGCTCGGGCTAAGCCCTGCTGTTCTCGTGCCAGTGGGTTGCTTTTGCCCTTGCCGGTCCCGAAGAGGCCTTGGACACATATCTCTATGGATTTTATTTCAGATCTTCCCGTTTCTCAAAAGATGTCAGTCATTTGGGTGGTCTGTGATCGCTTTTCTAAGATGGTCTATCTGGTACCCTTGTCTAAATTGCCTTCCTCCTCTGATTTGGTGCCATTGTTCTTCCAGCATGTGGTTCGTTTACATGGCATTCCGGAGAATATCGTTTCTGACAGAGGTTCCCAGTTTGTTTCGAGGTTTTGGCGAGCCTTTTGTGGTAGGATGGGCATTGACTTGTCTTTTTCCTCGGCTTTCCATCCTCAGACTAATGGCCAGACCGAACGAACCAATCAGACCTTGGAAACATATCTGAGATGCTTTGTTTCTGCCGATCAGGATGACTGGGTGTCCTTTTTGCCTTTGACTGAGTTCGCCCTTAATAATCGGGCCAGCTCGGCTACCTTGGTTTCGCCATTTTTCTGCAATTCTGGGTTCCATCCTCGTTTCTCTTCAGGACAGGTTGAGTCTTCGGACTGTCCTGGTGTGGATACTGTGGTGGACAGGTTGCAGCAGATTTGGACTCATGTAGTGGACAATTTGACCTTGTCCCAGGAGAAGGCTCAACGTTTCGCTAATCGCAGACGCCGTGTGGGTCCCCGACTTCGTGTTGGGGATCTGGTTTGGTTATCTTCTCGTCATATTCCTATGAAGGTTTCCTCTCCTAAGTTTAAACCTCGTTTCATTGGTCCATATAGGATTTCTGAGGTTCTTAATCCTGTGTCTTTTCGTCTGACCCCCCCAGATTCTTTTTCCATTCATAACGTATTCCATAGGTCATTGTTGCGGAGATACGTGGCACCTATGGTTCCATCTGTTGACCCTCCTGCCCCGGTTTTGGTGGAGGGGGAATTGGAGTATATTGTGGAGAAGATTTTGGATTCTCGTGTTTCTAGACGGAAACTCCAGTATCTGGTTAAATGGAAGGGTTATGCTCAGGAAGATAATTCCTGGGTTTTTGCCTCTGATGTCCATGCTCCCGATCTTGTTCGTGCCTTTCATGTGGCTCATCCTGGTCGGCCTGGGGGATCTGGTGAGGGTTCGGTGACCCCTCCTCAAGGGGGGGGGGTACTGTTGTGAATTCTGTGGCAGACCTCCCTCCTGTGGTCACAAGTGGTACTTCGGCTGATTCTCTCTGGGAGCTTCCGTTTGTGGAGGAAAGTGGTACTGCGGCTTCTGAGTTTCCTCCCTCAGGTGATCTGGTGAGGTCGTTCTTCTTTGCTATTTGCTATTTTTTCTGTCCAGCTTGTCTATTTTGTTGCTGGAAGCTCTGGGACGCAAAGGGTGTACCTCCGTGCCGTTAGTTCGGTACGGAGGGTCTTTTTGCCCCTTTGCGTGGTTTTCTTTAGGGTTTTGTGTAGACCGCAAAGTTATCTTTCCTATCCTCGCTCTGTTAAGAAAGTCGGGCCTCACTTTGCTGAATCTATTTCATCTCTACGTTTGTCTTTTCATCTTAACTCACAGTCATTATATGTGGGGGGCTGCCTTTTCCTTTGGGGAATTTCTCTGAGGCAAGGTAGGCTTATTTTTCTATTTTCAGGCTAGTTAGTTTCTCAGGCTGTGCCGAGTTGCACGGCTGCCTCTAGTGTTGGTTGGAGAGGATTAGGAATTGCGGTCTGCAGAGTTCCCACGTCTCAGAGCTCGTTCTATGATTTTGGGTTATTGTCAGATCACTGTATGTGCTCTGACCGCTATGTCCATTGTGGTATTGAATTGCCTCTCATAACACTGGGGAGGAAGTTAGTCAGAAGCTGACTGGGTTGGAGCCAGGCAACATCCCGTGGCAGGGGGTTTTGCAGGGAGAAGGCACAGGGGGATCCCTGTCGAGCGTGGGAACCTGGCAGGTGCCTAGCGAACAGAACAGAACGTGACGGAACCGCGCCTGCACACCCTGCGGCGGTATCCTAAGAAAGAGACACGAAGGGAAGGATATTGTGGAACCGTGTAAACGAGATCAAGCACAAAGGAGAGCCAGTAAGAGTCGTGCCTAGAGAGAGAAAGGCAAAATCTTACTGAGGCGCGTAGTCAGTTTCCGGAACACCGTAGGAGTAACTGACTTCAGGCCTTACTTCAAACTCCGCTGGACAGTCAGTCATAGGTTGGCTGTCTACCTTCTACACCTACGAAGACATAGGGGGCAACTGTTATGGACCTGGTGGTTAGGAGCACCCGGAACGACCTGATGGTTAAACTCACACAGGATAAGCTCTGGGAAGTGGGAACTCTGCTGACCGCAACCCCTAATCCTATCACACAACTAGAAATAGCCGTGTAGCGTACCTAACTCGGCCTAGACGCCTCTTCACAGCCTAAGAGCTAACTAGCCCTAGAAATAGAAAATAAAGCCTACCTTGCCTCAGAGAAATTCCCCAAAGGAAAAGGCAGCCCCCCACATATATTGACTGTGAGTTAAGATGAAGTCACAAACACAGAAATGAAACAGGTTTCAGCAAAGGGAGGCCAGACTTACTAAACAGACTGAGGATAGGAAAGGTATCTTTGCGGTCAGCACAAAAACTACAAAAAGACCACGCAGAGTGTGCAAAAAGACCTCCGCACCGACTCACGGTGCGGAGGTGCCACTCTGCATCCCAGAGCTTCCAGCTAGCAAGGCAAAATCATGATAGCAAGCTGGACAAGAAAACAATGAACAAATAATTAACTAGCAGGGACTTAGCTTCTGCTGGAGTAGACAGGTCACCAGAAAGATCCAAGAGCGAACTGAACCAGTACAAGAACATTGGCAGCTGGCATGGAGTAACGATCTGAGTGGAGTTAAATAGAGCAGCCAGCCAAAGAATAAACTCCGTCACCTGTGGAAGGAACCTCAGAAGCAGCAGCTCCACTCACAGCCACCAGAGGGAGTCCATGGACAGAACTCGCCGAAGTACCATTCATGACCACAGGAGGAAGTTCGATAACAGAATTCACAACAGTACCCCCCCTTGAGGAGGGGTCACCGAACCCTCACCAGAGCCCCCAGGCCAATCAGGACGAGCCAAATGAAAGGCACGAACTAGATCGGCAGCATGAACATCAGAGGCAAAAACCCAGGAATTATCTTCCTGACCATAACCCTTCCAAGTGACCAGGTACTGGAGTTTCCGTCTCCAAATACGAGAATCCAAAATCTTCTCCACCACATACTCCAACTCCCCCTCGACCAACACCGGGGCAGGAGGATCAACGGAGGGAACCATAGGCGCCACGTATCTCCGCAATAACGACCTATGGAACACATTATGGATGGCAAAAGAAGCTGGAAGGGCCAAACGAAATGACACAGGATTGAGAACTTCAGAAATCTTATACGGACCAATGAAACGAGGCTTAGGAGAGGAAACCTTCATAGGAACATGACGAGATGACAACCAAACAAAATCCCCAACACGAAGTCGAGGACTAACACAGCGCCGGCGGTTAGCGAAACGTTGAGCCTTCTCCTGGGACAATGTCAAATTGTCCACCACATGAGTCCAAATCTGCTGCAACCTGTCCACCACAGTATCCACACCAGGACAGTCCGAAAGCTCAACCTGCACTGAAGAGAAACGAGGATGGAAACCAGAATTACAGAAAAAAAGGCGAAACCACAGTAGCCGAGCTGGCCCGATTATTAAGGGCGAACTCAGCCAAAGGCAAGAAGGACACCCAATCATCCTGATCAGCAGAAACAAAGCATCTCAGATATGTTTCCAAAGCCTGATTAGTTCGTTCAGTTTGGCCATTTGTCTGAGGATGGAAAGCCGAAGAAAAAGACAAATCAATGCCCATCTTAGCACAAAAGGACCGCCAAAACCTCGAAACAAACTGGGAACCTCTGTCCGAGACGATGTTCTCCGGAATGCCATGCAAACGAACCACATGCTGGAAAAACAATGGCACCAAATCAGAGGAGGAAGGCAATTTAGACAAGGGTACCAAATGGACCATCTTAGAGAAGCGATCACAAACCACCCAAATGACCGACATCCTTTGAGAGACAGGGAGATCTGAAATAAAATCCATGGAAATATGCGTCCAGGGCCTCTTCGGGACCGGCAAGGGCAAAAGCAACCCACTGGCACGAGAACAGCAGGGCTTAGCCCAAGCACAAGTCCCACAGGACTGCACAAAAGAACGCACATCCCGTGACAAAGAAGGCCACCAAAAGGATCTAGCCACCAAATCTCTGGTACCAAAGATTCCCGGATGACCCGCTAACACCGAACAATGAACCCCAGAGATAACTCTACTAGTCCATCTATCAGGGGCAAACAGTTTCTCCGCTGGACAACGGTCAGGTCTATCAGCCTGAAACTTCTGCAGCACGCGCCGCAAATCAGGGGAGATGGCAGACAAAATTACCCCCTCTTTGAGAATACCCGCCGGCTCAGGAACACCCGGAGAGTCAGGCACAAAACTCCTTGACAGGGCATCAGCCTTCACATTCTTAGAGCCCGGAAGGTACGAAACCACAAAATCAAAACGGGAGAAAAACAGCGACCATCGAGCCTGTCTAGGATTCAACCGCTTAGCAGACTCGAGATAAGTCAAATTCTTGTGATCCGTCAAGACCACCACGCGATGCTTGGCTCCTTCAAGCCAATGTCGCCACTCCTCGAATGCCCACTTCATGGCCAACAACTCTCGATTGCCAACATCATAATTGCGCTCAGCAGGCGAAAATTTTCTAGAAAAGAAGGCACATGGTTTCATAACCGAGCCATCAGAACTTCTTTGCGACAAAACAGCCCCTGCTCCAATCTCAGAAGCATCAACCTCGACCTGAAACGGGAGTGAAACATCTGGCTGGCACAACACAGGGGCAGAAGAAAAACGACGCTTCAACTCCTGAAAAGCCTCTACAGCCGCAGAGGACCAATTGACCACATCAGCACCTTTCTTGGTCAAATCAGTCAACGGTTTAGCAACACTAGAAAAATTAGCGATGAAGCGACGGTAAAAATTAGCAAAGCCCAGGAACTTCTGCAGGCTCTTCACAGATGTCGGCTGAGTCCAATCATAAATGGCCTGAACTTTAACAGGGTCCATCTCGATAGTAGAAGGGGAAAAAATGAAACCCAAAAATGAAACCTTCTGAACTCCAAAGAGACATTTCGACCCCTTCACAAACAAGGAATTCGCACGAAGGACCCGGAACACCATTCTGACCTGCTTCACATGAGACTCCCAATCATCCGAAAAGACCAAAATATCATCCAAATATACAATCATGAATCTATCCAGGTACTCTCGGAAGATGTCATGCATAAAGGACTGAAACACAGATGGAGCATTAGAAAGCCCAAATGGCATAACCAGGTACTCAAAATGGCCCTCGGGCGTATTAAATGCTGTTTTCCATTCATCGCCCTGTTTAATTCGCACAAGATTATACGCCCCTCGAAGATCTATCTTGGTGAACCAACTAGCCCCCTTAATCCGAGCAAACAAATCAGACAGCAGCGGCAAAGGGTACTGAAATTTGACTGTGATCTTATTAAGAAGGCGGTAATCAATACAAGGTCTCAAAGAGCCATCCTTCTTGGCCACAAAAAGAACCCTGCTCCCAACGGTGATGACGACGGGCAAATATGACCTTTCTCCAAGGATTCCTTTATATAACTCCGCATAGCGGCGTGCTCTGGCACAGATAAATTAAACAGTCGGCCCTTAGGAAACTTACTACCAGGAATAAAATTAATAGCACAATCGCAATCCCTATGAGGAGGTAGGGCACCGGATTTGGGCTCTTCAAATACATCCCGGTAATCTGACAAAAACTCAGGGACTTCAGAAGGAGTGGAAGGCGAAATTGACAGCAATGGAACATCACCATGTACCCCCTGACAACCCCAGCTGGACACAGACATAGATTTCCAATCCAATACTGGATTATGGACCTGTAGCCATGGCAACCCCAAAACGACCACATCATGCAGATTATGCAACACCAAAAAGCGAATATCCTCCTGATGTGCAGGAGCCATGCACATGGTCAATTGAGTCCAGTACTGAGGCTTATTCTTGGCCAAAGGCGTAGCATCAATTCCTCTCAATGGAATAGGATACTGCAAGGGCTCCAAGAAAAAAACACAGCGCCTGGCAAACTCCAAGTCCATCAAATTCAGGGCAGCGCCTGAATCCACAAATGCCATAACAGAATAGGACGACAGAGAGCAAATCAGAGTAACGGACAAAAGAAATTTAGACTGTACCGTACCAATGGTGGCAGACCTAGCGAACCGCTTAGTGCGCTTAGGACAATCGGAGATAGCATGAGTGGAATCACCACAGTAAGAACACAGCCCATTCTGACGTCTGTGTTCTTGCCGTTCAGCTCTGGTCAAAGTCCTATCACACTGCATAGGCTCAGGCCATTGCTCAGAGAATACCGCCAAATGGTGCACAGCTTTGCGCTCACGCAAGCGCCGATCGATCTAAATGGCCATGGACATAGACTCATTCAGACCAGCAGGCGTGGGAAATCCCACCATGACATCCTTAAGGGCTTCAGAAAGACCCTTTCTGATAATTGCTGCCAGGGCACACTCATTCCACTGAGTAAGCACAGACCACTTTCTAAACTTCTGACAGTACACCTCCCCTTCATCCTGACCCTGACACAAAGCCAGCAAGATTTTCTCTGCCTGATCCACTGAATTAGGTTCATCATAAAGCAATCCAAGCGCCAGAACAAAATGCATCTACATCACGCAATGCAGGATCTCCTGGCGCAAGGGAAAATGCCCAGTCTTGAGGGTCACCACGCAACAAAGAAATAATGATTTTTACTTGTTGAACGGGGTCACCAGAGGAGCGGGGTTTCAAAGCTAGAAACAGTTTACAATTATTTTTGAAATTCAAGAACCTAGATCTATCCCGAGAAAACAAATCAGGAATTGGAATTCTAGGCTCTAACATCGGATTCTGAACCACAAAATCTTGAATGTTTTGTACCCTTGCAGTGAGATGATCCACACAAGAGGACAGACCTTGAATGTCCATATCTACACCTGTGTCCTGAACCACCCAGAGGTTAAGGGGAAAAGAAAGACAAAACACACTGCAGAGACAAAAAAATGGTCTCAGAACTTCTCTTATCCCTCTATTGAGATGCATTAATACTTTGGGCCAGCTGTACTGTTATGGACCTGGTGGTTAGGAGCACCCGGAACGACCTGATGGTTAAACTCACACAGGACAAGCTCTGGGAAGTGGGAACTCTGTTGACCGCAACCCCTAATCCTATCACACAACTAGAAATAGCCGTGGAGCGTACCTAACTCGGCCTAGACGCCTCTTCACAGCCTAAGAGCTAACTAGCCCTAGAAATAGAAAATAAAGCCTACCTTGCCTCAGAGAAAGGAAAAGGCAGCCCCCCACATATATTGACTGTGAGTTAAGATGAAGTCACAAACACAGAAATGAAACAGGTTTCAGCAAAGGGAGGCCAGACTTACTAAACAGACTGAGGATAGGAAAGGTATCTTTGCGGTCAGCACAAAAACTACAAAAAGACCACGCAGAGTGTGCAGAAAGACCTCCGCACTGACTCACAGTGCGGAGGTGCCACTCTGCATCCCAGAGCTTCCAGCTAGCAAGGCAAAATCATGATAGCAAGCTGGACAAGAAAACAATGAACAAATAATTAACTAGCAGGGACTTAGCTTCTGCTGGAGTAGACAGGTCACCAGAAAGATCCAAGAGCGAACTGAACCAGTACAAGAACATTGGCAGCTGGCATGGAGTAACGATCTGAGTGGAGTTAAATAGAGCAGCCAGCCAAAGAATAAACTCCGTCACCTGTGGAAGGAACCTCAGAAGCAGCAGCTCCACTCACAGCCACCAGAGGGAGTCCATGGACAGAACTCGCCGAAGTACCATTCATGACCACAGGAGGAAGTTCAATAACAGAATTCACAACAGGCAACATTGGGAGAGGGGCGTCTCTAGGGTCCCAGAAGACCTCCAAGCCTTCCCGTCATACGGGTGGCGTCCTAGCCATAACATACCTGGGGGACATTAGAAACTAGTAACATCTGGAACCAAAGAACGAGAGAGAGCTGTAGAGAACGAACGAACGAGAACAGCAGTTGTGAGGACTATTCCGAATGCTCAGCAGGATAGGACTACAACACACAGGCGCTATTGGTAGGCAACGATTTCCATCTGTGAAGGAAACTCTGGATGTGCCCATCGGACCGGTCGGTCTCTGAAAGCCCTGTTAAACGTACTCTGGATAGAGGATCCTGAAGCCTTCAGTAAAGAGGTAAAGAGACTGCAACCTTTTGTCCTCATTATTGACTGTACCTCACACCATCACCATCCACCTTACTGGGAAGCCCTGGGGACATACTTCACCTGTGGGAAGGTATACCACCCAGCTGCCATTCCATCACCCCAGTGGACCCCATAGCAGTGTCGGTCACCCTGACCGAACACCACAGGTGGCGTCACGAACCCCTGACAGACTGTTCCACTACTTTCATTGGATGCCCCTTTGCATGGTCGCGGACCGGGTCTAGCCACCGTGACAGACTCAGAACCGAAACAGAGGCCCGGTACCGAAACGCGTGGCCCTGTGTCTGGGGACGATCCACATCGGGTATTCTAGAATATGTATAGTAGTAAATAGCACTGCCCACGCAGTATATAACAGCCCACTTAGTATATAACACAGCCCACGTAGTATAGAACACAGTCCACATAGTATATAACACAGCCCACGTAGTATATAACACAGCCACGTAGTATATTGCTCAGCCACACAGTATATTGCACAGCCACATAGTATGTAGCACAGCCCACGTAGTATATAGCACAGAGACGTAGTATATAACACAGGCCACGCAGTATATAACACAGCCCATGCAGTATATAACACAGCCCATGTAGTATCTAACACAGCCCACGTAGTATTTAGCAATGTGGGCACCATATCCCTGTTAAAAAAAGAATAAAAATAAAAAATAGTTATATAATCACCTTCTGGAGGCCCCCAGATCCAGCCCAGGCGTTTAGCGATGCTCCTCGCGACGCTCAGTGTTATGATGCGGTGGTCTAGGAGCAACATGGAACGAGCTCTGAAGGAAGTGGTAACTGTACTGACCGCAGTCCCTAAGCTGAACACAACACTAGAAGTAGCCGTGGGATGCTCCTAACTCTCCCTATGCACCTCGTCACAGCCTAAGAGCTAACTACCCCTAAAGATAGAAGCAGGAAAGCTATCTTGCCTCAGAGAAAATCCCCAAAGGATAGATTAGCCCCCCACAAATAATGACTGTGAGTGGAGAGGGAAAAGACATACACAGAATGAAACCAGGATGAGCACAGGAGGCCAGTCTAGCTAAATAGATAGGACAGGATGGAATACTGTGCGGTCAGTGTAAAACACTACAAAAAATCCACGCAGAGTTTACAAAAATCTCCACACCTGACTAAAGGTGCGGAGGGTAAATCTGCTTCCCAGAGCTTCCAGCAAGACAGAATTAATTCATACTGATAAGCTGGACAAACATAGAAAGCACAGAACGGATAAGTCCACAATCTATGGACAGAAAAGAGCAAGCAAAAACTTAGCTTAGCTGAACTGGTCAGGATAACAGGGAAATCCAAAGAGATGTGAATCCAACCAGGAACCATTTACAAGTGGCACTGGCTGAAGGAAAGAGCCAGGCCTAAATAGCCGAGCAGAAGAGACGATAAGTGGAGGCAGCTGATGACAGCTAACTCCAAGGAGCAGCCATACCACTTGAAACCACAAGAGGGAGCCCAAGAGCAGAACTCACAACAGCTCTGGTTCCAAGAATGCATTGCGACAATAACACGTGATGATGTAGCGGTCTCGCGAGACTGCTACGTCATCATCTCGTGAGACTGCTACGTCTTCTCCGGTCATTGCCGCAGTGCATTCTTGGGACCAGAGCGTCGCGAGGAGCGGGAAAGGCGCCGGAAGGTGAGAATATAATGATTTTTTATTTTTTAAATTATTTTTAACTTTAGATCTTTTTACTATTGATGCTGCATAGGCAGCATTAATAGTGAAAAGTTGGTCATACAGGGTTAATAGCAGAATTAACGGACTGCGTTACACCGTGTTATGTCGCGGTGTAACGCAGTCTGTTTAACAGACTGCTAAACCGCAATGGGGGCACTGACTGGAGGGGAGTAGGGAAAGGCGAATTCGTGACCGCACTGTGCCCGTCGCTGATTGGTCACAGCCGGCCGTGACCAATCAGCGACGTGGGATTTCCGTGACAGACAAACAGACGGAAGTTACAGAAGAAGAAGTAATCTGGCTCCTCGCATCTTCTCGCCCAACCACTTGCACCAGTGACCCCATTCCATCACATCTCCTCCAGTCCCTTTCACCTCTCACCTAACAAAAATATTCAACCTTTCTCTCACTTCTGGTATTTTCCCATCCTCGTTTAAGCATGCCATCATACATCCATTACTTAAAAAACCATCCCTCGATCAAAACTGTGCCGCTAATTATTGACCTGTCTCTAATCTTCCCTTCATCTCTAAACTCCTCGAACGCCTGGTCCACTCTCGTCTTACCCACTATCTCTCAGATAACTCTCTTCTCGACCATCTTCAATCTGGTTTCCGCTCTTTACACTCTACTGAAACTGCCCTCACTAAAGTCTCTAATGACCTACTAACAGCTAAATCTAACGGTCAATACTCCATGCTAATTCTCTTGGATCTCTCCGCAGCATTCGACACTGTGGCTCATCAGCTCCTCCTCACTATGCTCCGCTCCATCGGCCTCAAGGACACCGTTCTCTCCTGGTTCTCCTCCTATCTCTCTGACCGCTCCTTCACTGTATCATTTGCTGGTTCCTCCTCCTCTCACCTTCCCCTTACTGTTGGGGTTCCTCAAGGATCAGTCCTAGGCCCCCTCCTCTTCTCTTTGTATACTGTCCCATTGGACAAACAATCAGTAGATTTGGTTTCCAGTACCATCTCTATGCTGACAACACCCAGTTTTACACTTCTTCTCCTGTTATCACGCCGACCTTTTTAGTAAACACCAGTGATTGTCTTACCGCTGTCT
Organism: Ranitomeya imitator; assembly: GCF_032444005.1. Lineage (NCBI taxonomy): Eukaryota > Metazoa > Chordata > Amphibia > Anura > Dendrobatidae > Ranitomeya > Ranitomeya imitator. Next base: position 416,634,587 of record NC_091283.1, on the reverse strand, counting down.
CTAACATCATGTCCTCCCTCTATCTGAAACTGAACCTGTCAAAAACTGAACTCCTCGTGTTTTCTCCCTCTATTAACCTACCTTTGCCTGACATTGCCATCTCCGTGTGCGGGTCCACCATTACTCCAAAGCAACATGCCTGCTGCCTTGGGGTCATACTTGATTCCGAGCTTTCATTCACCCACCACATCCGATCACTGGCTCAGTCTTCTTATCTGCATCTTAAAAACATTTCTAGAATTCGCCCTTTTCTTACTTTCGACTCTGCAAAAACTCTTACTGTTTCACCTATTCATTCTCGTCTGGACTATTGTAACTCTCTACTAATTGGCCTCCCTCTTACAAAACTCTCCCCGCTCCAATCTGTCCTGAATGCTGCAGCCAGGATCATATTCCTCACCAACCGTTAAGGTACCATCACACATAACGATATCGTTAACGATATTGTTGCTTTTTGTGACGTAGCAACGATATCGTTACCGAAATCGTTATGCATGACAGCGACCAACGATCAGGCCCCTGCTGGGAGATCGTTGGTCGCTGGGGAATGATCAGAACTTTATTTTGGTCGCTGATCTCCCGCTGACATGGCTGAATCGGCATGTGTGACGCCGATTTAGCGATGTCTTCACTGGTAATCAGGGTAAATATCGGGTTACTAAGCGCAGGGCCGCGCTTTAACCCAATGTTTACCCTGGTTACCATTGTAAATGTAAAAAAAAAACACTACATACTTACATTCCGGTGTCTGGTCACGTCCCTCGCCTTCAGCTTCCCTGCACTGACTGTGAGCGCCGGCCGGCCGTAAAGCAGAGCACAGCAGTGACATCACCGCTCTGCTTTACGGCCGGCCGGCGCGCCGCTCACAGTCAGTGCGGGAAGCTGAAGGCGAGGGACGTGACCAGACACCGGAATTTAAGTATGTAGTGTTTTTTTTTTACATTTACAATAGTAACCAGGGTAAACATTGGGTTACTAAGCGCGGCCCTGCGCTTAGTAACTCGATGTTTACCCTGGATACCCGGGGACTTCGGCATCGTTGGTCGCTGGAGAGCTGTCTGTGTGACAGCTCTCCAGTGACCAAACAGCGACGCTGCAGCGATCGGCATCGTTGTCTATATCGCTGCAGCGTCGCTTAATGTGACGGTACCTTTACACCGATGCCTCTACCTTGTGCCAGTCATTACACTGGTTACCCATCCACTCAAGAATCCAGTACAAAACTACTACCCTCATCCACAAAGCACTCCATGGCTCAGCACCACCCTACATCTCCTCTCTGGTCTCAGTCTACCACCCTACCCTTGCCCTCCGCTCCGCTAATGACCTCAGGTTAGCATCCTCAATAATCAGAACCTCCCACTTCCGTCTCCAAGACTTTACACGTGCTGCGCCGATTCTTTGGAATGCACTACCTAGGTTAATACGATTAATCCCCAATCCCCACAGTTTTAAGCGTGCCCTAAAAACTCATTTGTTCAAATTGGCCTACCGCCTCAATGCATTAACCTAACTATCACTGTGTGGCCTATTCAAAATAAAAAAAAACATAATCAGGTTCCTCGCAACATGTTCTCATACACTTTATGCAGTTATTAGCCCTCTGTGTCTGTACTGCTACATACTTAGGCAGTTGACTGGTTCATGCAGCTTTACATGAACGCCTGAGCCTTACACTATGGCTGGTCCGAATAACTAAAGCAATTGTTACCATCCACCTCTTGTGTCTCCCCTTTTCCTCATAGTTTGTAAGCTTGCGAGCAGGGCCCTCACTCCTCTTGGTATCTATTTTGAACTGTGATTTCTGTTATGCTGTAATGTCTATTGTCTGAAGACACAAAAGAGAATTGTAAAACCAAAAACACTCAGTTTGAAAAAAAAATGTTGCAGTATTCCGCAAGTGCGAGTAAAAGATGTAAAAAACAGGGTATTTGGTTGATACGTTTTTTGCAAAAAATGTATACTAAGCTGCTCTACCAAACTTCACGGTATACCCTTATCAGAGCAGTCCTAACTAATGTATGCAATCCCTATCTGATGTATTTAATAACCTGATCATCTGTATATTACCTGTGTGAACAGGGTTCATTGAGGAAAAATCCATGTGTGCATACAGAGTAGAACAGCTTTTGTGCAGATAGCCCAAGAGGAGTGGTGGGTAGCTCCCCAGTCTTGTAGACACAAGAGAACAATTATGGAAACAGGAACACATGGGCTACTTGCACAGTGAACAAGTCTGTAGGAGCATGTTCACACACCACCAAGAAACCTGAAGACACAAAAGAGAATAGTAAAACCAAAAACACTCAGTTTGAAAAAAAATGTTGCAGTAATCTGCAAGTGCGAGCAAAAGATGTAAAAAACAGGGTATTTGGTTGATACGTTTTTTGCAAAAAATGTATACTAAGCTGCTCTACCAAACTTCACGGTATACCCTTATCAGAGCAGTCCTAACTAATGTATGCAATCCCTATCTGATGTATTTAAAAACCTGATCATCTGTATATTACCTGTGTGAACAGGGTTCAGAGAGGAAAAATCCATGTGTGCATACAGAGTAGAACAGCTTTTGTGCAGATAGCCCAAGAGGAGTGGTGGGTAGCTCCCCAGTCTTGTAGACACAAGAGAACAATTATGGAAACAGGAACACATGGGCTACTTGCACAGTGAACAAGTCTGTAGGAGCATGTTCACACACCACCAAGAAACCTCCCACTTCCGTCTCCAAGACTTTACACGTGCTGCGCCGATTCTTTGGAATGCACTACCTAGGTTAATACGATTAATCCCCAATCCCCAAAGTTTTAAGCGTGCCCTAAAAACTCATTTGTTCAAATTGGCCTACCGCCTCAACGCATTAACCTAACTATCACTGTGTGGCCTATTCAAAATAAAAAAAAACATAATCAGGTTCCTCGCAACATGTTCTCATACACTTTATGCAGTTATTAGCCCTCTGTGTGTGTACTGCTACATACTTAGGCAGTTGACTGGTTCATGCAGCTTTACATGAACGCCTGAGCCTTACACTATGGCTGGTCCGAATAACTAAAGCAATTGTTACCATCCACCTCTTGTGTCTCCCCTTTTCCTCATAGTTTGTAAGCTTGCGAGCAGGGCCCTCACTCCTCTTGGTATCTATTTTGAACTGTGATTTCTGTTATGCTGTAATGTCTATTGTCTGTACAAGTCCCCTCTATAATTTGTAAAGCGCTGCGGAATATGTTGGCGCTATATAAATAAAATTATTATTATTATTAAAGTGACCCTTAAACGATTATATAGATAGATGAACTTTATTTGAACATACGTTGTAAGTAAAATATGGTCCCTTGGACAAGAGATCTGGGTATGTGTTCTGCCCCAGATCTTCAGTCCTAGCAACACCATTGCTATTTTCATTTTTTTCCTTTTTAAACATTTTTCCCCCAAAATTTTGCACCTTGGGCAACCACCCTAGTGTCCCGCCCCAAACTACACCACGGCCTTTGTGTCGAAATGTAGAGAACTTTCCAGAACTGATTCTTTAAAAACATGTTTCCCAGAATGAGTCTGTATATAGGTGGTTTGGGGTCTATAATTAGTCTGAGGGACTCTATATTTAGGGGCTGGTCTAGGAGCCTACATTTATTTAAGAGGCTGGTTTGGGAGACCTATAATTAGGGTGTCTAGTTTGGGGTCTGTATACAGAATAGAAGGTCTAGGACCTATATTTAGGTATTTATTTAAGGGGTCTGGTCTGGAGGATTTATATTTAATTAGGATGTCTGGTTTGGGGCCTGTACATAAAAGATCTAGGCTCTATCTATATTTATCTGGGTTTGGGAGTCTATATTTAGGTGATCTATTCTGGGGTCTGTATTTATTTGGCAGGTCTGGTGTGAGGTTTACATTTGTATTGGGGGCTGTTCAGAAGGATTAATATTTAATTAGAATATCTGGTGTGGAGTCTGTATTTAGACGGTCTGAGATGTATGTTTAGGTGGTCTTGGGTCTATATTTAGCAGGGTAGTCTTGGTGGCTCTACAGTTAGAGGGCTAGTCTGGGGGCCTACATTTAGGAGGCTGGTTTGGGAGGTCTGTAATTACAATGTCTTGTTTGGGGTCTGTAAATAGAAAATCTATGACCTATATTTAGGTGGTCTGGGGTTCTATACTTAGGGGGTCTGGTTTGGCGTCTGTATATAGAAGATCTAGGACCTATATTTATGTGGCCTGAGCTTCTATATTTAGGAGGTCTGGTTTGGGGTCTGTATATAAAAGGTCTAGGACCTATATTTAGGTGACTTGCGAGGTTTATATTTAGGGGGTCTAGTCTAGGGTCTATATTTATGTATGTGACAGGTCTGGGAGATTTATATTTAATTAGAATGTGTGGTCTGGGGTCTGTATATAGAAGGTCTGAGATCTATGTTTAGGTGGTCTGGGGTCTATATTTAGCCGGCTGGTCTGTGGGTATATTTTAATTTATTTGGCTGGTTTGGGGTCTACTATTAAAATGTCTGGTTTGGGGTTTAAATAACAAAAGACTGACTGGCACATCCAAAGTAGTGTGAATAGGTGCATACCAGGAGTAGCCACCTCCATATACAATATACAAAAAACGGTTGCACTCTATCGTGATAAATCATGTCAATGTGAAATATATGAAGTATATTTCACATTGACATGCTTTAGCATGATAGAGTGCATCCTTTTTTGTATATTGGTTTGGGGTTTATATTGAGGGGGTTTGGTTTGGGGTCTCTATTTATTGGGTCTGGTCTGCTGTCTATATTTCGGGGTCTGTTTTGAAGGACTTTTGGACTTACTGAGTGGTCCTCCTCAGCCACCCACACAGACGGACACACATTAGACCTTGTTTTCACCCATTTCTGCTCCCTATCTAACTTCACCACCTCCCTTCTCCCTCTATCTGACCACCATATACTCACTTTCTCATCACTGAACTCCACACCTGTCACCCATCTCCAGCAACATGCACACATCTATCTAGACCCTCGCACACTCTCTGACTCTATTCAGCCACTGTCCTCCATAGCTTCACTCCATGACACAGACACTGCCACTAGTTTCTACAATGCCACTCTGGCCTCAGCCATCGACTCGGTTGCCACTGTCATGCATAGCAGATTTTGACAAATCAATAGACCACCCTGGCACAATAACATCACTAAAAAGTTTCGGCAAGTATCCAGAATTGCAGAATGGCGTTGGAAGAAAACGCATTCGCAAGATTATTTCACTGCACTCAAACAAGCAACATTCACATTCAAATCAGTTCTCACCTCTGCTAAACAGGCCTATTTCACATCCCTCATATCTTCTTTATCCCACAACCCCAAACAGTTGTTCAACACCTTTAACTCCCTCCTCCGCCCACCACTGCCCCCTCCGACTTCCTTAATCTCTGCTGAGGACTTTGCCACACACTTCAAAAATAAAATAGACCAAACAAGGCAAGTCTTTGTTGTCCGATCACCACAACCCCTTTGTATGCCAGACCAATGCCCTAACCCCATAACTTCCCTCTCCCAAATCACTGAAGGACAGCTTGCTCATCTTCTCTCCAAATCACACCTCACCACTTGTGCTCTTGACCCCATCCCATTCCACCTCCCCAACCTCACCACTACACTAATTCCATCCCTAACCCATCTCTTCAATCTATCACTAACTTCTGGCACCTTCCCCTCTGCTTTCAAACATGCCACAATCACACCTAATCTCAAAAAGCCTTCCCCTGACCCGAGCACTATGTCCACCTACCGCCCCATATCTTTGCTACCATTTGCTTCCAAACTATTTGAGCAGCACATCCACGCTGAACTTTCCTCTCACTTTGCATCTAACTCTCTATTCGACAGCCTACAATCTGGCTTCCGTCACCACCATTCCACTGAAACTGCCCTGATCAAACTTACAAATGACTTACTTACAGCCAAAGCTAACAGACAATTCTCTATACTCCTCCTTCTAGACCTGTCCTCTGCCTTCAACACAGTTGACCTCTGCCTTCTACTACAGATCCTCTCTTCCTTTGGTGTCAAAGATCTCGTTCTATCCTGGATCTCATCATACCTCACCAACTGCACATTTAGCGTTTCCCACTCCCATAATACCTCTTCATCTCGCCCCTTCTCTGTTGGTGTCCCTCAAGGCTCTGTCCTAGGACTTCGTCTCTTCTCAATCTATACACTTTCCCTGGGACAACTCATAAAGTCCTATGGCTTCCAGTAGCATCTATATGCCAATGACACTCAGATCTGCCTCTCTGGCCCAGATGTCACCTCTCTGCTCTCCAGAATCCCAGAGTGTCTATCAGCCATATCCTCCTTCTTCTCCTCTTGCTTCCTCAAACTCAATGTGGACAAAACTGAACTAATTATCTTTCCTCCATCTCGCACACCTTCCCTACCTGATCTATCTATCACAATAAATGAATTCACACTTTCTCCCGTCCCGGTAATCCGCTGCCTCGGAGTAACCCTTGACTCTGCCCTGTCCTTTAAACCGCACATCCAAGCTCTCGCCACCTCCTGTCACCTCCAGCTCAAAAATATTTCCAGAATCCGTCCTTTCGTCAACCCTCACTCTACCAAAATGCTTGTGCATGCCATAATTATCTCTCTTCTCGACTACTGCAACGTCCTCCTTTGTGGCCTACCCTCTAACACTCTCGCATCCCTCCAGTCCGTCCTTAATTCTGCTGCCCGACTAATTAATCTCTCTCCTCGCTACACTCCTGCTTCCCCTCTTTGCAAATCCCTTCACTAGCTCCCAATTTCCCAGCGTATCCAGTTTAAACTACTAACACTGACCTACAAAGCCATCCATAACCTTTCTCCTCCATATATTTCCATAATAATACTCAGTATCTTCCCTCATGTAATCGCCAGTCCTCCCAAGACCTCCTTCTCTCCTCCACGCCTATTCACTCCTCACCCAATCGCCTCCAAGACTTCTCCCGAATATCCCCCATCATCTGGAATTCTGTGCCCCAACATGTCCGGTTATCCACCACATTTGGATCCTTCAAACGGAACCTGAAAACCATCTCTTCAAAGAAGCTTACAACCTGTAATGACCACATGACCACCTCAACACCATCGGAGCTACTGCAACCCCCGACCTACTGTCTTCTTCCCCACAATCCAGAGGAATGTAAGCCCGCAAGGGCAGGGTCATCGCCCCTCTGTATCAGTCTGTCATTGTTAGTTTACTGTAAGTGATATTTGTATTTTGATGTAACCCCATTTCATGTACAGCAGGATGGAATTAATGGTGCTATATAAATAAATAAATAATAAATTAATGGTGCTATATAAATAAATAAATAAATAATAATAATTACGATGTCTGATCTGGGGTCTGCATAAAGAAGGTCTGAGATCTATATGTGGGTAGTCTGGGGTCTATATTTAAGAGGTTTTGTCTGGGGTCCATATTTATTTATTTAGGGGTCTGGTCTGGGGAACTTATATTACATTAGGATGTCTGGTCTAGGGACTGTATATAAGAGGACTTGGATCTATATTTTGGTAGTCTTAGGTGTATATTTAAGAGATTTATTTAAGAGGTCTGGTCTGGGGAGTAGAGTTTATTATAGAGTTTATATGTGTGCTGTCATGTAACATTTGTGACTCACATGCCATAGGTTGGGGTGTCCTACATAAATGGGCAGGGCATAAAGCCCCATAATTGTTGGCGCCGCGCAGAGCTTTCCATTCCCAGGATCGCTTGCAGACGATACACAGGAGGCATATGCGAATCTTGTCTCTATCAGGTGCTCTTCCCTTTGAATCGCTTTTCCCACAGTCATGAAAGAGAAGTCAATGGGATAACATTATGTGTAATGCGTTAAGAAGTGGCAGAATGCGATCTGAAAAGCATAAATTAAAAAAGATAGTGTTTTGTACGGCAAATAAAGGCGGCTTTATATCTTATATTGCATGACAGCCAATGACAAAGGACTCTTCCTGGCTGCCTTAATTGCATAAGGAGAATGCGCTGCTGTCTATAAAACCTCCTCTTGCAGGCGGCCTGTCTGTGCGCTTTCTCTAATTCACCTGTCCTTGCTCTGTCATTTCCATTATTGTCTGCCTGTCACATTCTGCTATACAAAGTCCCACATTTCTCCACCGCGGCACAAAAACACAACTTACTGCTCTACCACAGGCACCGCTGATTACTTGTTTGTTACTATCAGCCTTTATTTGGAAAGTGCCTACTCCTTCTGCAGAATGGCACTACAGGAACACACGAGGCTGGTGACGCGCTATGAAACCATTGAGACATCCATCTGCTAGAAAAGCTCAGAATAGATAAATCGGGCCTCTATCCAGAAGTGTATAGGACCACGTCAGGACCTAAAGGGGCTCCTCAGCTTATGGTGGTCAAAATTAGCTGCCACGCAGAGTTCACCTACTCATTTTAATAAATGCTTTTATTCCCCTGCTATTTGCCATTTTGCTGTTCCTTTTCTTAGAACTCTGCGTTGGGCTGTTCTTCTATTATTCCACCTGGAAATGTATCAATTAGTTGACAATTGCACGTTACAATTCCTCTTGTCAATAAGGTATGGCTAGGGATGTAACGATCTTGGAGGATGGGACCGCGACTGGGCGCAAACAGATGCACATTCAGCTGAAATATATTGTGGTGCAGAGATCCACCAGCTCCCTGCACTGCAATAAGCGCTGCCGTCCAATCAGAAGCTGATATCAGCGTGCAAGCCCTCGTTTGCACACTCAAGTCAGCTGCCTGCCTCTGCGCCGGTAAAGAAGTGGACACCACACGTCACGGGAGCGGGGCGAGAGTCATTTTTTTTTTTATATTTGTTGGTGAAGAGCAGCAGAAAAGGGACATTATTACTGGAAAAAGCTCAGGGCGAGGCACATTATACCAGGATAGTGGGCATTGCGCCAGGATGGGTGACATATATTACTAGAAGTGGCCTAGGATGAGGGACATTATTACAGAATGGGGGACATATGTTACTGGAAGGGGCCCAGAATGGGGGGCATTAGACCAGGATGGGAAACATATATTACTGGAATGGGCAGAGGATGGGAGACATATATTACTGGAAGGGGCCCAGGATTTAAGGCATTACACCTGGATGGGAGATATATATTACTGGAAGGGGACTAGGATGGCAGCATAAATTACTGGAACGGGCACAGAAATGGGAGGCGTTATACGGTACGACGATGGGGGAAATATATTACACAAAACTTCCTAGGGTGGGGGGACATATATCACTCGAAGGGGCCCAGGATGGAAGCATATATTACTGGAAGGGGCACAGAATGGGGAGCATATATAGTGAGGGAAATAATTATTTGATCCTTTGCTGATTTTGTAAGTTTTACCCACTGACAAAGACATGAGCAGTCTATAATTTTAAGGGTAGGTTAATTGAAGGATTGAGAGATCAAATAACAAATATAAAATCCAGAAAATCTCATTGTATAAAGTATATAAATCATAAATGTATTTGCATTTTGCAGTGAGAAATAAGTAATTGATCCCCCTGGCAAACAAGGCTTAATACTAGGTGGCAAAACCCTTGTTGGCAAGCACAGCAGTCAGACGTTTTTTGTAGTTGATGATGAGGTTTGCGTACATGTCAGGTGAAATTTTGGCCAACTCCTCTTGGCAGATCATCTCTAAATCATTAAGATTTTGAGGCTGTCGCTAGGCAACTTGGAGCTTCAACTCCCTCCATACGTTTTCTATGGGATTAAGGTCTGAAGACTGGCTAGGCCTCTCCATGACCTTAATGTGCTTTTTTGAGCCACTCCTTTGTTGCCTTGGCTGTATGTTATGGGTCATTGTCTTCCTAGAAAACCCAGCTGCGACTCATTTTTAAAGTCCTGGAGGAGGGCAGGAGTTTGTCACTCAGGATTTTACAGTACATGGCTCCATCTATTCTCCCAGTGATGCAGTGAAGTAGTCCTGTGCCCTTAGCAGAGAAATACCCCAAAATATTTTTCCACCTCCATGCTTCACAGTGGGGATGGTGTTCTTTGGGTCATAGGCAGCTTTTCTCTTCCTCCAAACACGGCAATGTAACAACTCTGCTGGCATCACGGCATGGCCTCTCATCTCTCATACTATCTTACCCACTGCTCCAGGTCATGATGCGGTTTCTATTTCTTGCCAGCTCCATATTCTGTGCCTCTGCCCTCTGCATGCTCCCTGGCTATGTGTATAGGGGGGCGGTGCCTGAACTCTCTGGTTCTTATAGGAATCAGGTGCACCTGTCTAATCCGTTCCTGACCAATTACCAAGAGGCCTCCAGTATTTAATGCAGCTCCACCCAGTGGACTGGGCCTGTTCAATGTGTTAGCTCAGTTTGTGCTTAGCTCCTGAGTTTGCCAGGCCTTGCTCTGTGTTACTCCCTCTCTAGAGGCTTTTCTCCTTGTCTTGCCTTGATCTTGTTGTCCGCCCTCCAGGAGGCAGAATATCCTGGTCCCTGTGTCTTTGTCCTTGTGTCTTGTTCCATTGCCTTGTCTGTACTTTGTCTTATCTCGGTCTCCATGTCTGTGGCTTCCTTCCCTGCTGTGTCTTTCCTTGTGTTCTTAGTCTGCTTACGCTCCACACTCTTGCGGCTCTGCCTGCTCTGTACCTTTGTGGCTTTATCTCTACTCCACACTCCTGCGGTTCTGCTCCGTTCTACTTTGCTCCGCTCCCGTTGCTGCAGACACCTCTTGCTGCAGATCCTCTCCACATTCCTTGTGGCTCCATTCTGCTTAGCTTCTGCTGCTGCAGAAACCTCTTGCTGCAGCTCCTCACCACATTCCTTGTGGCTCCGCTCTGCTTAGCTTCTGCTGCTGCAGTAATCTCTTGCTGCAGCTCCTCTCCACTTTCCTTGTGGCTCCACTCTGCTTAACCTCTGCAGAAATCTCTTGCTGCAGCTCCTCTCCACATTCCTTGCGGTTCTGCTCTGCTTAGCTTTTCTTGCTATGCTATCTCTTGCTGCTCTACCGCTCCTATCTGCAGCCTTGCACTTCTCTTCCTGTGTGAACAGGTCCCAACCTATTCCTTCATTCTCCTTTCCTTCTGGCTTGTTTCTGTACCTGCATCTCCTGTGTGAACAGGTCCCAACCTGTTCCTTCATACTTCATTCCTTTCTGCTTGTTTTCTTACCTGCACCTCTAGTGTGAACAGGTCCCTACCTGTTTCTTCATACTACATATCCATACCTGCACCTCCTGTGTGAATAGTTCCCTACCTGTTCCTTCATAGACCAACCAGTGCTGTGTTTCTGCCGCCCCTGCCAATCCTGTGTTCCTGCCAGCCTTGTGTTCCCTGCCATCCCTGCCAGTCCTGTGTTCCTGCCAGCCTTGTGTTCCCTGCCGTGCCTGCCAGCCCTGTGTTCTCTGCCGTGCCTGCCAGCCCTGTGTTCTCTGCAATGCCTGCCAGCCTTGTGTTCTCTGCCGTGTCTCTGCCAGCCCTGTGTCTCAGCCGTGCCAGTCTACTCGTCTGAGTTTCAGCCGTGCTCTTCCGCCAGTCCTGCCTGATGCCCGCACCTGTCCTAGTGTTCCTGTTCTCCAAGTGGGATCAGCAGCCACAGCCAGACACCAACCTTGAGTAGCACCTGGCAGCTGCCTGCTGCACAAGCCTGACCTCACCATCAGAGGCTCCAGTGAAAACCCAGGCAGCTGTCTTAGTCACGCCCCTTCCAGGGTAGTATGGTTTGTGGCACAGTGGGGCCACAAACCCCCCAAGCTCACGCCCACCAGTCAGGGCGCGAGCGTGACAGGCAAGTTGAGTTAATGCCAAAGACCTCAATTTTTGTCTCATCTGACCACAGCACCTTCTCCCATTTACTCCAAGAATCATCCAGGTGTTCATTGGCAAACTTCAGATGGACCTGCACATGTGCCTTCTTGAGCAGGGGGACCTTGTGGGCACTGCAGGATTTTATACCTTCGTGTAATGTGTTACTAATGGTTTTCTTGGTAACTGTGGTCTTAGCTGCCTTGAGATTATTAACAAGTAGTTTTAGGCTGATTTCTCACCTTCCTCATGATCAACGATACTCCATCAGATGAGATTTTGCATAGTGCCCCAGATCGATGTCGATTGACAGTCATTTTGTATTTCTTCCATTTTCTTACTATTGCACCAACAGTTGTCTCCTTCTCACCCAGCATTTTATGTATGGTTTTGTAGCCCATTCCAGCTTTGTGCAGGTCTATGATATTGTCCCTGACATCCTTAGAAAGCTCTTTGGTCTTGCCCATGTTGTAGCAGTTAGAGTCTGGCTGATTAATTGAGTCTATGGACAGGAGTCTTTTATAAAGGTCTTTAATGCAGTTAATGAGTTGATTAGGAGAGTCTAACTGGTCTGTAGGAGCCAGAACTCTTAGGCTATGTGCGCACATTGCATATTTGCTTGCAGAAATTTCTGCAAGGTTTCTGCATCTCTTGGTAGAAAAACACAGCTGGAAATATGCACATTTTTTATGTGCTTTTTATGCGGTTTTGCATGCGTTTTTCATGCGTTTTTGTACATCCATATAACTAAATAAAGATATATTATTTAAAAGAAAAGAATTATAATGTAATTTCCTTGTTCAGCCTCTTCAGCCAGATACTCTCATTAATATTAAATAAAGACACACACACACACACCAGCCTATGTAGGAGCATTAACATAATTAGCCTCAGGGCCGCCATCAGGGCATGACGGCCGTGACTGGCGTATGGGGCCCGGTGAGCAGAGGGGGCCCGCATCGGGCCCCCTCTTATCTGCTCACCGGGCCCCTACCGGCAGCCGCAGGCTAACCGGGCCCTTAGCACCGACGCTGCAGCTGTTTAAAGCTATTGACGTGCGGGCGCGGGCCCGCACATCAATAGTTAACAGCCGCGGCGCAGCCAGCCAATCTGAGGCTGGCAGGCGCTGACGTCAGCCGCAGCGTGCGTGCATGTCGCCGGCGTCTGACATCATTGTCAGTCGCCGGCGAGTGCATGCACGCTGCAGCTGCGTGGAGACTTCGCCCGCCGCTGGAGCGCGGCAGGTAAGAAGAACTTCTTTTTTTTTTTTTTAGAGCGGCGATCCGGGGGCCCAAGGAAGAACGCTGGACAGAGATGGGGCAGAGTGCTGGGAAGAGATGGGGCAGAGTGCTGGGCAGAGTGCTGGACAGAGATGGGGCAGAGTGCTGGGAAGAGATGGGGCAGAGTGCTGGGCAGAGTGCTGGACAGAGATGGGGCAGAGTGCTGGACAGAGATGGGGCAGAGTGCTAGACAGAGATGGGGCAGAGTGCAGGGAAGAGATGGGGCAGAGTGCTGGGAAGAAATGGGGCAAAGTGCTGGGCAGAGATGGGGCAGAGTGCTGGGCAGAGTGCTGGACAGAGATGGGGCAGAGTGCTGGACAGAGATGGGGCAGAGTGCTGGACAGAGATGGGGCAGAGTGCTGGACAGAGTTGGGGCAGAGTGCTGGACAGAGATGGGGCAGAGTGCTGGACAGAGATGGGGCAGAGTGCTGGGCAGAGTGCTGGGAAGAGATGGGGCAGAGTGCTGGGCAGAGATGGGGCAGAGTGCTGGGCAGAGTGCTGGGAAGAGATGGGGCAGAGTGCTGGACAGAGATGGGGCAGAGGGCTGGACAGAGATGGGGCAGAGTGCTGGACAGAGATGGGGCAGAGTGCTGGGCAGAGTGCTGGGAAGAGATGGGGCAGAGTGCTGGGCAGAGATGGGGCAGAGTGCTGGGCAGAGTGCTGGGAAGAGATGGGGCAGAGTGCTGGACAGAGATGGGGCAGAGCGCTGGACAGAGATGGGGCAGAGCGCTGGACAGAGATGGGGCAGAGCGCTGGACAGAGATGGGGCAGAGCGCTGAACAGATATGGGGCAGAGCGCTGGACAGAGATGGGGCAGAGCGCTGGACAGAGATGGGGCAGAGCGCTGGACAGAGATGGGGCAGAGCGCTGGACAGAGATGGGGCAGAGCGCTGGACAGAGATGGGGCAGAGCGCTGGACAGAGATGGGGCAGAGCGCTGGACAGAGATGGGGCAGAGCGCTGGACAGAGATGGGGCAGGATTGGACACAGATGGGGCAGAGTGCTGAACACAGATGGGGCAGAGTGCTGGACACAGATGGGGCAGGATTGGAAACAGATGGGGCAGAGTGCTGGACACAGATGGGGCAGAGTGCTGGACACAGATGGGGCAGGATTGGAAACAGATGGGGCAGAATGGAGACAGATGGGGCAGGATTGGAGACAGATGGGGCAGGATGGATACGATGGAGACAGATGGGGCAGGATGGGGAGATCATATGGGGCAGAATGGATACTCATGAGGGCAGGATGGGAGAACATATGGCTGGAGCCTGCAATGAGACACACGGGGGCTAGGATGGCGAATATTATCATAGGGGCTAATTAAGGGATATTATTATTGCAGTGATGTATTTATTTTATTTTTTGAGTATACTGTTTTAAATGGGGGGAGGTCCTGTTACTGTGCAGAGTGATACTATGTCACCTTCTTTTTGTGGTGTAATGTAGAGGCTGTGAAAATTAAGTAATGTATTCTGCAAGTGGAACTCGAGATAACTGTGTTATTTCCTGCAGAGACGAGTCCTGGCTGGAAGAAATGATGGCGGTCTGTGCTGGATGAAAGATGAAGGACTTCACCTAGAGACGTCACTGGTGAGTCAGTGTTAACTATACACTGACACTATACACTGTATACTATATACAGAGCTCCTGTGTATAATGTCACCGGTGATCACTGTATTACCTGTACACAGACACTGCTTACTAATTACAGATCTCCTGTGTATAATGGCACTGATGGTGATAGTATTGTGGTTGTTTTTTTTTATTACTGATCAGTATTGTAGTATTCAGTCACTATGTGGTGGTAATATGCGGTCTGGTCATGGTGTTGTGGTATTTGTTCCTTGTATTTTATATTATTCGATCACTGTGGTGGTAATATGTCATCTGGTCATAGTGTTGTGGTATTTGTTCCTTGTATGTAGTATTATAGGTCATTTTAAAAATTGAAAAATAAATAAAAATATACCTAAATTGTATTGCATATTTTAACAAATATTTAGTAGGTTACAGTACAGTAGGGCCCGGCCAAAAGTGTCTACCGTGTTCTGGTGGCGGCTTAAAAAATCTTTTGGCCAAAACAAAAGCTGCCGGCTATATGTGTGATCTGGTGATGGGAACTGTTAATGTGTGATAGGTGAGAAGTGGAGATTTTCCAAGAGATAGCGGTGGGACTGTGGACAGTTTGAGGGGTGGAGCCTGGAGGCGGGGCTGGGGTGGAGCCTGGGCGGAGTCTCAAGGGGGCCCCGAAAATTTTGCCAGTATGGGGCCCCAAAATTTCTAGTGGCAGCCCTGATTAGCCTACATATGCTGTAACAAAAGAGCAACTGTCAGAAATCTGCGTGAAATGCAATATCTGTTTATTTAAAAAAAAAAGTAAAATTGTGTGGGCTTCCGTATAATTTTAATAACCAGCAGAGGGAAAGCCGGCTGAGGGCAGATGTTAATATTCTGGGAAGGAGCCAATAGCCAAAGGTTCCCAGGCTATTAATATCAGCTCACAGCTGTTTGCTTAGCCTTTACTAGTTTACAGGGGACCCCAGAAAAAAACTGACATGGGGTCCCCCTATAAAATCAAACCAGCAAAGGCTAGGTAAACAGCTGCAGGCTGATATTAATAGCTTGGGAAGGGGCCATGGATATTGGCATCCCCCCAGGCTAAAAACATCAGCTCTCGGCCACCCCAGAAATGGTGCATCTTATAGATGCACCAATTCTGTCTCTTCCCACTTGCCATGTAGTGGTGGCAAGTGGAGTTCATATTAGTGGGGTTGATGTCACATTTGTATTGTCAGGTGACATCAAGCCCACTGCTTAGTAATGGATCCATTACTACAGTAATCATATAGTTACATGGTAAATAATAACATGGCCAGAATAAAGTCCTTTATTTGAAATAATCACACAGACTCCTTTATTGAATCTACTGTATTTTTCGGACTATAAGATGCACCAGACCATAAGACGTAGCCCAAATTTTGGGGTGGAAAATAGCAACAAAAAAAAGATTTTTATAAGATTGGTGTCTGTCTTATTGTCCGAATTTAAGGTATCTTACCTGAGGGCCAGATGTGGTAGAGTGGGGTCCCAGGAAGCAAGGTCCCTTCCTCAGGAAGCTGGTGGCGGCAGAATTGGGACAATGCTGCAGTCCCAGGGTGCAATGCTGCGGGTCCGATGTCGGCCGTGAGACAGAGCAAAGTGCGTTGCATGGAGCAGAGTCTTTTCCCCAGGATTCCGGCGGCAGAAATGTGACGATGCTATGGTCCGGTGTCCACGGTGAGCAGAGCCGAGGGCATCATTGGTTTTGTCGGTGGCCATTTTCCTGAGGCCGTGTGTAGACTGATTAAGATCTCGGCAGCCCTCTGGCTCGGAGCCAAGGGCCGCCAAGATCTCAAGCCCGAAGCCTCAGGAAAATGGAGTGCGAGAGGTCAGCCGAGATCTCAATCCACGCACGCACTGCCTCCGGCAGCCCGCAGCTTCAGGAAGCTGGCCGCAGGGAAACCAATGATGCACTTCGAACTGCACACCTCCGACACCGAGCTTCAGCATTGCCACACTTCTGCCACCGAAGGTTACCTGAGGAAAGGATGCTGCTACACAACTGCCGCAACCCCACTGTAAGCCTGCATTCGGACTATAAGACTCACCCCCCATTTTCCTCCCAAATTTTTTTGGGGGAAAGTGCATCTTATAGTCTGAAAAATGCGGTATATTCTTGTATATAGTAGCAGTATTATAGCAGTTATATTCTTGTACATAGGAGCAGTATTGTAGTAATTATATTCTTGTACATAGAGCAGTATTATACTATAGTAGCTATATTCTTGTGTATAGGAGCAGTATTATAGTAGTTATATTCTTGTACATAGGGGCAGTATTATAGTAGTTATATTGGTGTACATAGAAGCAGCATTATAGTAGTTATATTCTTGTACATAGGGCCAGCATTATAGTAGTTATATTCTTGTACATAGGGGCAGTATTATAGTAGTTATATTCTTGTACATAGGGGGCAGTATTATAGTAGCTATATTCTTGTGTATAGGAGCAGTATTATAGTAGTTATATTCTTGTACATAGGGACAGTATTATAGTAGTTATATTCTTGTACACAGGATCAGTGTTATAGTAGTTATATTCTTGTACATGTGGGCAGTATTATAGTAGGTATATTCTTTTACATAGGGGCAGCATTATAGTAGTTATATTCTTGTATATAGGGGCAATATTATAGTAGTTAAATTCTTGTACATAGGGGCAGTATTATAGTAGTTATATTCTTGTACATAGGGGCAGTATTATGGTAGTTATATTCTTGTACATAGGAGGCAGTATTATAGTAGTTATATTCTTGAACATAGAGAGCAGTATTATAGTAGTTATATTCTTGTACATAGAAGCAGCATTATAGTAGTTATATAACTTGCACATAGGAGCAGTGTTATAGTAGTTATATTTTTGTACATGGGGCAGTATTATAGTAGATATATTCTTGTACATAGGGGCAGTATTATAGTAGTTATATTCTTGAACATAGAGAGCAGTATTATAGTAGTTATATTCTTCTACATAGAAGCAGCATTATAGTAGTTATATTCTTGCACATAGGAGCCAGTACATGGGGCAGTATTATAGTAGATATATTCTTGTACATAGGGGCAGTATTATAGTAGTTATATTCTTGAACATAGAGAGCAGTATTATAGTAGTTATATTCTTCTACATAGAAGCAGCATTATAGTAGTTATATTCTTGCACATAGGAGCCAGTACATGGGGCAGTATTATAGTAGTTATATTCTTGTACATAGGGGAGTATTATAGTAGTTATATTCTTGTACATACGAGCTGTATTATAGTAGTTATATTCTTGTACATAGATACAGTATTATAGTAGCTAAATTCTTGTTCATACGGGAAGTATTATAGTGGTTTTTTTCTTGTATATAGTGGCAGTATTATAGTAGTGATATTCTTGTACATAGAGGGCAGTATTATAGTAGTTATATTCTTGTACATAGGGCCAGTATTACAGTAGATATATTCTTGTACATAGATACAGTATTATAGTAGCTAAATTCTTGTTCATACGGGAAGTATTATAGTGGATTTATTCTTGTACATAGGGGCAGTATTATAGTAGTTATATTCTTGTGCATAAGGGGCAGTATTATAGTAGTTATATTCTTGTACATAGGAAGCAGTATTATAGTAGTTATATTCGTGAACATAGAGAGCAGTATTATAGTAGTTATATTCTTGTACATAGAAGCAGCATTATAGTAGTTATATTCTTGCACATAGAAGCAGTATTATAGTAGTTATATTCTTGTACATGGGGCAGTATTATAGTAGATATATTCTTGTACATAGGGGCAGTATTATAGTAGTTATATTCTTGAACATAGAGAGCAGTATTATAGTAGTTCTATTCTTGTACATAGAAGCAGCATTATAGTAGTTATATTCTTGCACATAGGAGCCAGTAGTATAGTAGTTATATTCTCGGACATAGGGGCAGTATTATAGTAGTTATATTCTTGTACATACGAGCTGTATTATAGTAGTTATATTCTTGTACATAGGGCACAGTATTATAGTAGTTAAATTCTTGGACATAGGGGCAGTATTACAGTAGTTATATTCTTGTTCATAGATTCAGTATTATAGTAGCTAAATTCTTGTTCATACTGGAAGTATTATAGTGGTTTTATTCTTGCACATAGGGGCAGTATTATAGTAGGTATATTCTTGTACATATTCTTGTACATAGTAGGCAATATTTTGATAGTTAAAATGCTTCTATATGAGCTACAGTATTATAGAACTTTGTACTCATGTACTAAAAATATATTTTAACTAGTGTGTCAGCACAATGGCTAAATTGCCCTGAGAAGTGCTAGCAAGCTGTTGAAAGGTCTGTAAGTAAGGTATAAAACCTTGAGATATTGTGATTTGTGGCTACTTTAAGGCTTTAGATTTAATTTCTGTAGCCACTAAATTCTGTAGATTAAGGTGAAGGTTCACATACACCCCGGGGCTCCAACGAAATGGTTAGACAGACAAGCAAAACCAGTGTTTGACTAGCAAGCACTAGATTAATATCTGTATTTTGTCCAGGAGTCACAGATGTCCATCATCAGTCGATCTCAGGAATGTCTAGCTGTATATTTTCTTTCAGATTTTAAAAAATAATTCTCATTACCCTTAAAGGCAAAAGAAAGTAACCAATTCCATACAACCTAGAGGACCCTGACGTATTGTCACTTGTACTAGTAAGGATGGTGATTGTTTTTTCTCTGGTGGCATGTTCTTGACATCTGCTGCTAAAGTAATGCTATTCAAAACCATTTGACTATAATCGTTGACATCGTAGAAATAAAGGGGACCACATAGTAATGGTCCAGTTGGGTCAACTTTTATGTTTTTCTGCCCTAAACAGCAGTGTCCACTGTTGCTAACAATGTAGTTATGCATGGGTTTTGTAATAGCAAAGGCTTCTTCGGCAGTTTCCTTTCAGTTCCTTGCATCATGGGCATGTGCTATGGGTCTTTTTTTAAAGGGAACCTGTCACCCCCAAAATCGATGGTGAGGTAAGCCCACCATCATCAGGGGCTTATCTACAGCATTCTGTAATGCTGTAGATAAGCCCCTGATATTACCTAAAAGAGGAGAAAAAGAGGTTAGATTATACTCACCCAGGGGCGGTCCAGCTGCGGTCCGGGTCCGATGGGTGTCTCAGGTCCGGTCCGGAGCCTCCCATCTTCATTCCATGACGTCCTCTTCTGTTCTTCACGCCGCAACTGCGGTGCAGGTGTACTTTGTCTGCCCTGTTGAGGGCAGAGCAAAGTACTGCAGTGCGCAGGCGCCAGGACAGGTCAAAGAGGCCCGGCGCCTGCGCACTGCAGTACTTTGCTCTGCCCACAACAGGGCAGACAAAGTACGCCTGCGCCGCAGCCGTGGCGTGAAGACCCGAAGAGGACGTCATGGAATGAAGACGGGAGGCTCTGGACCGGACCTGAGACACCCATTGGACCCGGACCGCAGCGGGGCCGCCCCTGGGTGAGTATAATCTAACCTCTTTTTCTCCTCTTTTAGGTAACATCGGGGGCTTATCTACAGCATTTACAAAATGCTGTAGATAAGCCCCTGATGACGGTGAGCTTACCTCACCATCGATTTTGGGGGTGACCGGTTCGCTTTAATGTCTCTTGGTACCTGTAATTACCACATTTAATTTTAACTGCATCCTTCCCCTCTGTCAATGTCCCATGGGGCCCTATGTATCTTCTGAACCTACCACAAGGGACCAAACACAATTGGATCCTTGGATCCTCTATCTCCAAGGATCCAATGGAAGCCACTTTACCTACCTCTAGATTAGAGTATGTACTTGCATGGTTTCTATACTGGTGGTTGATTAGTTGAACAATACATAGTATAAGAATTCAGTACACTTGCATCTGCGTCTATTTGTATCACCATCACCCTAGCTGTGACCAGCCTTTCGCTCCACTTTGAAGATACTGGGTATACCTCAGGACTTTTATTGTCTATTAACACCAAAAGTTAGGGCCAACCATGCCTATGTCCTTTTTTTATAAGGACCCATTACCTTTTTCTATTGTCTAAGAAGGAAGGAGACCGTCATCAGGGGCCTCACCAGATGTCTGTCGGCAGCCTCGTCTGGTCCGGAGCAAGAAAGAAGTTCCAGCGCTCCGAAGCCAGAAAGCAAGGCCCTGCTGGATAGCGAGATACTGCAACCAGAGATAACAACGCCACAGCGCAAGGCTCCGCAGTCAGCGTTCCAGAGCCCGCCGTCGGCAGAGTCGGCTGACCCCGAGGACACCGTGGTGGCAGGTAAGAACGCCGACCCTGCCCCAGTGACGGAAGACCTACTGGTAGGCCCCGTAGCAGCGCCACCTGCTGCCATGACTAAGACTAACTCTGAACTGACAAATCCTAATACTACTACCACAGTGGGCATTATTGCCGCTACTGAACCTACTACCAAAATTGACATTCGAACCCAGATTATACCTGAAAAACCGATTAGTGACATTGATACTGCATCGGATGAGAAGTCGAACACCGATCTTTCCATGCCAGAAAGTATTCGCTACCAACTGATGCCTTGCAACCTACCGTCGCGAGAATAAACCTCGAAACCCCGACAAATGTAAATAGTTAACTGTTTCCTGCTCTTTTGCTACTTGAACCCGTCTAGGGTTAATCCTTAAAGGGGTCCCTTCGTTTACCCGGGATCCCTATTGTTTTATTTTGCACAAGTTCATCACTGTTTAAAAGACTGCTGAATCATGGACGGTGAATGATTCACAAACTATGTTATATATAGTTTGCACCCTCTTAAAGGTGCCCTCTGCTGGTTTTACAAAGAAAGAAGACTATGTGAAGAGACTGTTTTTGAATACAGCACAGAAGTTCTTGCTTTCCAACAGACTTGCAGATAGAGAGAATCTGCACTACCTCAAAGAGACTTGGTTCCCTCTTAAAGGGAATGTTCACGTATTGCACTTAAGTATAATGTTGCCTTAAGAAAGTTAAATTGTAATAATGTTGAGACTTAGGAAATGTTAATAATGTTACTAGAGATTGAGGACAGGAAAAGTTGGAAGCCGAATTTCAACACAGTGAACCCGTAGGGGTTAGAGAGTCCTCCTGAGAACCATAGAGAGATGGTTGGTTGCGCTGATAGAAGAACAATGGCAGTAGGCCCAGACAAGGAGCTAGGCAGTCCTGCATTTGTGAAGTCAGAAAAATAAAGAAAAAGTTAAGTTTGCATTATAGTATTTTATAGTAAGCCTTTAGTGGGTTCAGTCTATACGCCCTTAAAGGAGAAGTTAAATTATTGTTCAGAATTTGCAATTCGTAGAATACCCGGCAGGGTACCAGAAGTTATTTATAGTCAGAGTGTTATTTAAAATATTTAACCTTGTTTTCGTTTGTAACGTTCAAGTGTCCTCACCTCCTATAAAGGGAAGCATTGTTATATTTATTTGTTCCTTGCATTTCAAAAATTTGCATGTCTTTTGCTAACATGTATTGTTGTTCTTCTTCCCAGTCCGGGAGTACTGGATTTAACCGGGGGGGAGTGCAGCGCCCCAGAGACCTGGTCGTTGCAGTAATGTCGCTCTGCCACTAAGGGGAGTGATGGTACGTCTGATGGCACTAAAGGAGTTCACCTGACCAGGTATCACAGTCACACACTACATTTCATACTCCGGCCACCAGGGGGAGCAAAAGGTTCTATCTACTAGGCCACTCCTCACACTTTGGTAAAACTGGGGGTTGGATAGGAAGTTAGTGAGAAGCTGACTGGGTTTTGTCCAGGCAAGATCCCGTGGCAGGGGGTGTTGCGGGGAAGATTCAGAGGGGTCCCTCTCAGGCGTGGGAACCTGGCAGTGACTTAGCGACAAGGACAGATCGTTACAGAGCCGCGCCTGCACTACCTTGCGGCGGCATCTAAAGAAAGGACACGAAGCGAAGTATATTGTGGAGAAGTGAGAAACGAGATCAAAGCACAAAGGAGAGCCAGTAGGAGTCGTGCCCCGAGATCGGCAACATCCTACTGAGGCGCGTAGCCGGTGGCCAGAACGCCGAGGAAGTAACTGACTCCAAGCATTACTTCAAACAGAGGCAGGACAGTTGATTATAGGTTGGCTGTCTAACATACATCACCTAAGCAGACATAGGGGGCAACCGTGGAGAGGGGCATCTCTAGGGTCCCAGAATAGCTCCGAGCCTACCCGTCATATGGGTGCGTTCTAGCCATAACAAACTGGGGGACGAAGCAGAACATCAGAACAGAAACGACAGTTGTGAGGACTATCCCGAATGCTCAGCAGGGAAGGACTACAACACACAGGCGCTAGTGGTAGGCACTGATTTCCACCTGCAAAGGGAACTCTGGATGTGCCTTTGGACCGGCCGGTCTCAGCCAGCCCTGTTAACAGTGCTCCGGATTGAGGATCCTGAAGTCACCAATAAAGAGGTAAAGAGACTGCAACCCTGTGTCCTCGTTATTAACTGCGACTCACACCATCGCCACCTACACCACTGGGAAGCCCTGGGGATCTACTTCACCTGTGGGAAGGTATACCATCTAGCTGCCATCACATCACCCTAGTGGACCCCAAGCAGCGTCGGTCACCCTGACCGAACACCACAGGTGGCGTCACAAACACCTAACAACTTTCACTACCCTTTCATTGGGCGCCCCTTAGCAGGGTCACGGGCCAGGTCCAGCCACCGTGACAATCCTAGAACTGAGACAGGGAGGACCGGTACCAAGTAACCCGCGGCCCTGCGTCTGGGGGCGCTCCAGGTCCATCGGTAAGGCACTGCGTCAGAACTCTATATTGTTACTCATGATGTCCTTTCAGAATTGGGAAAAGTTGCTTAGTCCTGGTTGGCCCCAGCTAGACTCGGAAGACCAGCCTACAGATGCTTTGTGTGCCACCTTATACTATCTCCAGAAGTCTCTGCGTTCTCCAGTAAAACCAATGGTGCTAAGAATGAATACCTCCTGCGCCGGACTGGCTATCTGCCAATTCTGGCAAATGCCAAAAGGGCCTGTCTGATCATGGGCTGCCTTGTCTGCTACATTGTTAACAGAATCGGTGTTCTAAAGACACCCCTACTGTTAAGAGTTGTGAGGGAACACAAAGTCGCTGACTAAGTCATTTTCCCCAGCAGGCCACGGGTATCATTAGAAACATTGGTCTGTTAGTAGATCTTGCTTTCCTCCATCCAGGGTAATATTAGTAGTAATAAATCCCATCTGGTTCTTGGGGACGGGGACAGCTTGGGAATGTGTGATTTCACATGCCAGGGCTGAATATCTGCCCAAGTCTGTACCTGAATGCCTCTATAAACAACATCCAATAGAGTATTGCAAATTTTCACTACCTCCATAATTAAAAAATGTAAGCGTGTGGAACACAGAGTTTTAACATGTAGCAGCAATTGGCTCGTTATTACATGGATCTGTAATACGATCATGTACGTAAGTCCTAACTCAAAATCCTATATTTACTACTTGTAAAAGGGAAAAAGGTTCTTTCAGTAGTGATAATGAAATTCTTAGAATATATGGAAACTGCAGCTCTGCAGTAAGGCCCAGCAAAGAGAGGTTTCGGATTTATTACAGGAGTCTGCTGAGAGCTTTGAAAGTCAACAAGAAAGTTTTAAAAGCCATTTCTCCTTTACAGGCAGATCATAGGATGATACGAGTTGTATTGATAGGTCTGGTAGATTGGTTAGTGCCCAATATAATCAATGAGTCATCTCTGTCCAGAAAGACCAGACACCAGCATCTGCAGGTTATCTTCATTGCCTGTTAATAAGCACCATAAGTTCATGCTTTCTTGAGCTTTCAGGTCACCTCTGACCTTCTGGTTGCCTTAGACTTCTCTATTATAGGACTATTTCCCAATGCTGCAGGGGGCTGGGCCTCATTACTCTCTGGGAAGCGTAAAAGGTGGAAAACACTTGTAAAAAGTGATTTGTAGCATATGCTTGTAAATGTGAGTGCACCTTTTAGTCTTGTGTTTAGGACACTTGAACAATTTGTATTGGTCTTAGGATGGAGGTCTGTTTATAAGGATCGTACAAATGTTTGCATTATATTCACTCACTGTGCTTTTAACCTCCCTCCTCACAGCCTCCTAACAGTTTCCATATGTCCTCCATGCTATAAAGGAGGCTTCTGATAGAAAAGTCTAAGGAAAACAGCTGCTGTGGATTTTAGGAAAGAGTAACTGCTGGATGCAATCCTATGGTAGATATGTTCTTCATACATAGTACAGCAGGAACTCAGAAAATGACCATGAGCTAGATCCGAAGACTAAAAAGCTTGTTGGTTTGCCCATAATTTTTTTTTTTTTTTACTTTAAGACATTTTGGTCCCAAGCGGAGTTCTGATGACATAATGCAGAGATCTTGGAATCACAGATTATGATGGAGGAGCATAATGTTTAAAAGCACTTCTTCATTTTAGATATTGCGATCGCATTAACTCTGGATTCTGGAACCCACGCCGAAGATTTGTGACTGATCTGTTGAACATTTTAATTACAGCCAAAGATATAGATATTGGGGGCCGTGATATATTTCAGATACACTGGAATAACTGAATTATGAGGATAAAAAATAGTCTTCTACCAGAACTTTTATCACTATAGTCATTAGAGTGTTATTGATCGGACTAGCTCAAAAACAGTCAGTATAGACATTGAGACAATGACATAGCTCAAATACATGCAAATCACTGAATTGTGAGGGTTAAGCATAGTGTTCTAACAGGACACTTGCTCTTCAAGTCATGGTGGTATCAACTCTTGGACCTCTGATGAATATTTGTCATTAATCTGACTAGTTTAAGTATAGTTGGTATAGATATTGAAACAATGACATAGCCCAGAAATCACTGAATTATGAAGGTTAAGCATAGTCTTCTACCAGATCACTTGTTCTTCTAGTCATTATGGTGATCTCTAGAGATGGGCGGACACCTAAATATTCGGGTCTGGCGGATTTGTCCAAACAGTTACAAAAAGTTTGGGTTTGAGGACCAGAACAGTAACCGGACCAGAACCTGAACCCGGATCCTATTCTCTTGAATGGGGGGCCTGAACATCTAGTGTTTACCACGATGTCATGTGCATGACAGCACGGCAAACATCGCTTCTGATCGGCGGTAAAACCATCACCGCCAGTCAGACAGACGCGGTTCCCACGCCATCAAAAAACAGCGTGAGCGTGCACCTGTGATCGGAGGTATAAAGTTTACCTCCGGTCACTGGTGTCAGCTGATGGGACTACTGGTCCCATAAGCTGACTGCCACTAATAAAAGTGAGAGCTGGAGCGGCTGATGGGAGTATTCATCAGCTGGCACCTGTACTGTAAAATAAATAATTTAAAAACAAAATGCCATGGGATCCCCTGTATTTTGGATAACCAGCCAGGCAAAACTCATAGCTGGGGGCTGCAACCCTCAGCTGTCAGCTTCAGCAAGGCTGGTTATCAAGAATACAGGGGTCCCCATGCCGTATTTTTTAATTATTTAAATAAATACTAAAAAAACAACTTGGGATCCCCTTCATTTTTGACAACAAGCCTTGCTAAAGCAGATAGCAGGGGGCTGGTATTCTCAAGCTGATAAGGGGCCGTGGATATTGGCACCTGTAATAAAGCAAAAATAAAAAACAACAATATCCCTCATCTGTCCGTCGTTCTGTCCCATGCTGTAATCCATGTCTGGGAATAAACAGTTTTCAACCTGGACAGTGCCAAGATGCGACTGTCCAGGCTAAGAACTACTGATGGATGAATGGTGCAAAGGCAAGTTCGCCATAGTTCACCAGGAGAATTTCACTGCGGTGAATTTGAACTGCAGTGAACTCACCTTTACACCGTGAGACTTTTTCTCCCTGTGTTAGCGGGGATCTCACCGAGGTCACCGTAGCTCAGCCCAGCTGGGAACACAGCCTCAGTGACCTGCGGTAACCTCAATGATGTAATCATTAGTCACTGAGGCTGCGATTATAGCAGCTCATTCACCAGTGGTTTTCAGCCTGGATGGTCACATCTTCTCACCGTCCAGGTTGAAGACCGTTTATCCCCCAAACATGGATTACAGCATAGCACAGAATGATGGATAGGTGAGGTATATGGTTGTTTTTTATTTTTGTTTTATTACAAGAGATGAGGGATTTAGTGGAAGTAGGCTTTAGGTAAGTATAACTGTTCTTGCTATTTTTAAACAAAAATTAAACGTGTGTTTTGTTTTATTTTAAATAAATGACTTTATTCTGGCTGTCTTTCTTTATCATATAATTATAGGATTAATAATGTATAGGTATCTTATAGACTCCTCTCCATTACTAATGTCACTGGACAATACAAAGGTGACATCAACCCAACAAATATGAACCCCACTTGCCATCTATATAAGGCAAGTAGAATGAGCCGGGCAAAGCGCCAGAATTCTAATAGATGCACCTTTTCTGAGCGGCTGCGGGCTGCTATTTTTAGGCTCGGGGGCTATATTTGTGGCCCCTTACCAGCCTGAGAATACCAGCCCCCCAGCTGTCTGCTGTAGTGAGGCTGGTTGTCAAAAATGAAGGGACCCCCTGCTGTTTTCTTTTTAATTATTTATTTAAATAATTAAAGAAATCTGAGTGGGGACCCCTCTTGGTCTGAGAGTCGTTCCCCCCAGCTATGAGTTGTGCTTGGCTGGTTATCAAAAATGCAGGGGAACCCACACCGTTTTTTTTAAATTATTTATTTACAGCGCAGGCTCTGGCTGATCAATACTCCCATCAGCAGCTCCTGCTCTCACTGTTATTAGAGGCAGCAGTAGTCCCGTCAGCTGACACCAGTGACTGTCGGTAAACTTTATACCTCTCATTACAGCTGCGGGCTCACGCTATCATTTGACAGCGTGGGAACTGTGGCTGTCTGACCGGTGGTGATGATTTTACCGCAGATCAGAAGAAGTGTTTGCCACGCTGTCATGCACATGACAGCACGACAAACACCCGGTGTTCGGTGTCCATGCCCGAACACAGTAGGTGTTTGGTACAGACGCCAAACTTTACTGTTCAGGTTTGCTCATCTCTAGAGGTCTCACCTCTTGGTTGTCAACCAGGATTATGCCATAACAGTTGAACATATAGATATTAAGACAATGACATAGCTTAGATAGACTGGAATCACTGAATTATGAGGACATAGAACAGTATTCTAACAGTTCCCTTCTTTCTAGTCATTGTTGCGGTGTCATCTCATGGTGCCCTTACTGATGATTTATGACTGATCTGTTGAGAATTTAAAAAAATATTCAGAGATTTTAACACTGAGAGAGTAACATAGCTCAGATAAGCTTTAATCACTAAAATATGAAGGACAAGCATAATGTTCTATCATAAACTTTGATTCTAGTTATTGTGGTGGTTTCAACTCATGGACCTTTGTTGAAGATTTGTTCCTGATCTGCTAATCATTCTAAAACATTTATCATTAATCTGCTAAGCATCAGAAAACATTTTGTAGTGTAGATATTGAGGAAATGATATGGTAAGCAGCAATCACTAAAATGTGATGGAGAAATTAAAGTGTCTACCACCTAGTAATTGTGGCGGTCTCAGCCTGTGAACCTCCAAAGGTGACATCTAATAATAAGAGATGAGGTGGTTAAAGGTAATAGTGTCCTTTTGGGGGCCTTAATTTTCATGATTCTGGTGGCTTTGGACTCAACTTGAAGACATTAGGCAAACAATCCAAAAACTGTTGGTGTTAGAATCTGTTTAGTTTGTTACTATCCGCCATTTTCTTGTGGAGTTCTGGCTGCTGGTCTTTTTCTTCTGGTGCTGGGTTTGTCTTGGGTCAGGTGTTTGTTTCACTCTTTATTAACCAGCACCTGCCTCCCAGTCCTTGCTGGACAACAGTGTTAGGGTATGTGCACACCTAGATGGAACCTCTGTGGATTTTTCCGCACCTGTTTTGAGAAATCCGCAGGTAAAAAGCACTGCGTTTTACCTTTGGATTTACTGCATATTCACCGCGGATTTTATGCAGTTTTTTTGAGGATTTCATCTGCGGTTCTACAACTGCGGATTTCTATTATGGAGCAGGTGTAAACCGCTGTGGAATCTGCACAAAGAATTGACATGCTGGGGAATAAACAACGCTACATTTCTGCGCATTTTTTTCCGCAGCATGTGCACTGCGGATTTTGTTTTCCATAGGTTTACATGGTGCTGTAAACTCAGGGAAAACCGCTGCGAATCCGCAGCAAAATCCGCAACGTGTGCACATAGCCTTAATCTGATTGAGTCCTAGCTTGGTGCTTTGCTTCATGTTCTGTTTGTGTTATTTGTGCAGTGCTGGTACCTCTGGTTCTGCTAGCCTTGGTTTCCGTTTCCTATTGGTTTCTGCAGCCTTCTCTGTGTTTTCTACTAGGAAGTGACCCGTTTTTTGTACCAAGTCCTTAGTTCTTTTAGGGTACCCCTTCCCCTATAGGTCTTCGCTTGAGATTAACCTAGGATCGTCGGTGGGTCTATTCGCAAGGAATGGGTCGCCCACTCCATCGTAGGGTTTCAGCCTAGTCATAGTGCAGGGTCAGTTTCCCCCCTTCTACCTTAGTCCTGTGTTGCAGATCCCTAACAGTTGGAGGTAAAGGTATTTTGGAGAAAGTTAATGGATATGGGTGCTACCTCATGGATGGGTTGCAGAGCTCCAATACATCCTTGTAATGACACTTACAAAGAAGGCTCATCTCTTTAAACATCTTATGCCTTGTCATCTAAGGTCCATGACAAAGAGCTCCAACAACTGCTAGAATGAAGGCACCATGGTACTCTACTGCAAGTACACTACACTTCCAAAGATTTCAGTGTAAGAACAATCCTAAAAAAATCTTTGCATTGGATTCTACCATCCTCCTCTTTGTTCTTAACTGAGATCTTTGCTCATGGACCTATAGGCCCCGTCACACATAGCGAGATCGCTAGCGAAATCGCTGCTGAGTCACAAGTTTTGTGACGCAACAGCGATCTCAGTAGCGATCTCGCTATGTGTGACACGTAGCAGCGATCAGGCCCCTGCTGTGAGATCGCTGGTCGTGTCGGAATGGCCTGGGCCATTTTTTGATCGTTGAGGTCCCGCTGACATCGCTGAATCGGCGTGTGTGACGCCGATTCAGCGATGTCTTCGCTGGTAACCAGGGTAAACATCGGGTTACTAAGCGCAGGGCCGCGCTTAGTAACCCGATGTTTACCCTGGTTACCATCGTTAAAGTAAAAAAACAAATGCTACATACTTACCTACCGCTGTCTGTCCCCGGCGCTGGGCTTCTCTGCTCTGGCTGGGAGCGGCGGGCAGCCGGAAAGCAGAGCGGTGACGTCACCACTCTGCTTTCCGGCCGCTGTGCTCACAGCCAGAGCAGAGAAGCCCAGCGCCGGGGACAGACAGCGGTAGGTAAGTATGTAGCGTTTGTTTTTTTACTTTAACGATGGTAACCAGGGTAAACATCGGGTTACTAAGCGCGGCCCTGCGCTTAGTAACCCGATGTTTACCCTGGTTACCCGGGGACTTCGGCATCGTTGAAGACAGTTTCAACGATGCCGAAGTCTTTCCCCTGATCGTTGGTCGCTGGAGAGAGCTGTCTGTGTGACAGCTCTCCAGCGACCAAACAGCGACGCTGCAGCGATCCGGATCGTCGTCGGTATCGCTGCAGCGTCACTATGTGTGACGGTACCTTATCACTGTTGATATCTTCAAACCTATGTAGGACCTACTATTTGATGCCAAGACAATCAAATAGAAACCTTCTATTACTTCAGGTAGTGAAGTCAGAGGTGAACCGTGATCAAAGCAAGGCCAAGGGCCCCTTTTTGATACAGGAAACATACCTCTAAGGCAGTACTTGCTCAGTAGGGGGCAAAAATGAGCAATTTGACAAGAACAATAAATTCCAGAGCATGATGAGATTAAGACAGATGGTTATATAACTTTTTTGGAGTTGCCGTTTTAGAATGATAATTGATTAAATGCCATGTCATCTATCAAATAAATATGTAATATTGCAATTAGCCTAACCACTCCCACTCATTAGCATAAGATGCAAAAAGCAGGAGAATAGGTAGAATAAACCGATGTAGTATGGATTACAAATAACGACAAGCCCAGATATAAGTAAAGGCAAAAAATCCATTTGTGCTTTTTATGGATCATCCCCAGTGTGTGCTTAACATAAACTATTACTCCCAGCGGAGTGTGATCTGCGATTGTGACAGCGCTTCCCTAATTCTCAGCTACCGGGACTAAAAATGGCTAATTGTTTATTAGTCTTTTGTTACTGTACAATAACAGGAAGCTGTTGTGGCCGTCTGAAATGGGATCTGAGCCGTTCACACATTTGGCAGGACTATCTGCATCTGAAATACTCCATACCAGGGATTGTAATGGTGATATTTAAACTACAACTCCCGACAAAAGAGATACCTCACATTTACCATTACTCACTTCAACCACATAGACAAAACTTTACTTAAAGGGCTTGTCCATGATCGGTAAATCAAGGGGCAAAGTAATATCTGTCCATTGTTTAAGTCTGGAACTCCAGTTTTTAGAGTGTTATCAGTTTACAAGATTATTGATTTTTTTTTCCTTGATGACCAGCTGAATTGTGAATGCAACTCTGGAGTATATAACAGGCTCTAACTCAGGATCAGTACAGTATTAGTAATGTAATGCAGGGGCGGATATACCGCATGTTCGGCTGCACCAGGACATGGAGGTGGAAGTGGGCCCCTGCATGGCGGATAACACTGAGGGCAATCTGGCCTTTCTCCGGCCCCGAGGGGCCCCTGTCCAGATTGCCCTCATGTGCGTTGAGCAGGGAGCGATCCCTGCAGCTATGCTGCCTACAGGAGAAAATGGCAGCGGAGGTGCAGGGCTCAGCGCTTCCTGTCTGACACAGCAGTGAGGCTGGATGAAGTCAGCATTCAGCGTGCTTCTGTGTCAGACAGAAAGCTGCCGGCGACGACGATACGGCAGCTGTCGTGGAACGTGCGGAGAACTGAGTGGTGCTGTGTGTGTGTATATGTATGTAGGTGGTGGAGATGTGTGTCTGTGTAACGTGCAGAGTGGTGAGTGGTGTGTGAATGTCTCTGTGTGTAGGTGGTGGAGAGGGCAATGATGGGGGTAATGGAGAGGGCAATGATTGGGGTGGTGGGGAGAAAGCAATGATGGAGGTGGTGGAAAGGGCAATGATGGGGTAGTGGGGGAGAAGGCAATGTTGGAGGTGGTGGAAAGGGCAATAATGGGGGTGGGGAGAAGACAATGATAGAGATGATGTACAATGTAATGATGGGGAGAAAGCAATGATAGAGGAGGTGGAAAGGGCAATGATGGGAGTGGTAAAGAGAAAGCAATGATAGAGGTGATGGAAAGGGCAATGATGGGAGTTGTGGGGAAGAAAACAATGATAGAGATGATGGAAAGGGCAATGATGATGTGGTGGGGGAGAAGGCAATGATGGAGGTGATGTGAAGGGCAATGATGGGGTGGTGGGGAGAAAGCAATGATAGAGGTGGTGGAAAGGGCAATGATGGGGTGGTGGGGGAGATGGTAACGATGGAGGTGTTGGGAAGATGCAATGATGGAGGTAGTGGAGAGGACAATGATGGAGGTGCAGAACATTGTGGAGGTGGTTGAGAGGGTAATGATGGAGGTGAGGGAGAGAGAAATGATGGAGGTGATGGGGAGAGAAATGATTGGGGTGGTGGAGAGGGCAATGATGGAGGTGATGGAGAGGGCAATGATGGAGGTCGTAGAGAGGCAATAATAGAGGCGATGGGGAAGACAATGATTGGTGTGGTGGAGAGGGCAATGATTGGTGTGGTGGAGAGGGCAATGATGGAGGTGGTGGAAAGGGCATAGATGGGGTGATGGGGAAGGCAGTGATGGAGAGGGCAATGATGGAGGTGGGGGAGAGGACAATGATGGGATGTGGGGGAGGAGGACAATGATGAGATGTGGGAGAGAGGAGGACAATGAGGAATGTGGGTGATTGGGATGGGGAAGGGGGATTTATAACGGACTTACAAACAGGGGAGGTGGAGGAAGACGTTAGATATGGATGTAAAATGAATTGGGTGGTGGAGGAGGGTGCTAAGGACACTTTATAATGAACTAAAAGTTGGGAGAAGACGCTGTCAGGGACTTGTAATGAATTGGGAGGTGCCGGAGGATGCTCAGTACCAGATAGCGTCTTCTCACACTTCCAAATTCATTATGATGCTATCATGAACTTATAGTGAATCATGGACTAAGGCTATGTGCACACGTTCAGGATTTGCAGGAGAAAATTGTGCTGAATATCCTAATGTGTTGGCAGGAAGCGAGTTGCGTAAAATACATTTATTTTTTTTATCTCATTTTTGCCATGCTTTTGCGCTGCAAGAATTGACATTATGCAGATTTTAATCTGCTGCAAATTTCCAAGTAAAAAATAAGCAGCGTTTGCATGAGACTTCAGGGATCTCATTCACTTTCCCTGTACTGTAAAACCTTGCATACTTTCTGTGTGCACATAGACTTACAGTTAATTGGGGAGAGCCACAGACTGAATCATTTATATTATTGGAAGTCAGGGATTATAGTTAATGGGGGACACAGTGCTGCTTATCACTTTATATTTTTAATGGTGCATGGCTAATAGTATATTAATGGTGGGGTGCGTATCTGTATTTAGGGCGGAGACACATGCATGTATATAATGTATGTGACCTTGTTATTTTCAGGGCAGCAAAGATCATCGTGACAAGAGGAGTCGTGGCTGGGAGATGTCGACCTGAAGGTCTGGCCAGATGGAGAAGAAACAGGAGAAATCGGCTCTAATCAGACAAGACGCCAGTGGTAAGTACCTGGATGTAGATATTATTCGGTATCTGCACTGTGTGACGTGGAGTGAATGTTTTTTGTAAAATCCCTTAATCTACATTCTCACACTTGTGTGAAATGTCCGTGTGCTTCTACGTTTTATTTAACGGATGGCACATGGACTCACAGAGTTTTATAGGTCCATTCACACAAACATGAAAATCATGGATCTGAAAATCATTGATCTGAGATCTGTGAGGGTCAGAGAATGTTCTATTTTGATCCAATTTTGAGGATCAGAATAGGACATGCTCACTGTGTCTGTAAAAGCGGGTAGTACATCAACACTGGACACTGACAGGGATGTAGCCTTATTATGTACAGTACATTGAGAGCTAGAATATCAAAAATAAAATTCAGAAAATCACATTGTATAAATTATATAAATTTGTTTGCAGTTTGCAGTGAGAAATAAGTATTTGATCCCTCTGGCAAACAATACTTAATACTTGGTGGCAAAACCGTTGTTGGCAAGCACAGCAGTCAGATGTTTTTTGTAGTTGATGATGAGGTTTGCGCACATGTCAGGAGGAATTTTGGTCCACTCCTCTTTGCAGATCATCTCTAAATTACTAAGATTTTGAGGCTGTCGCTTGGCAAGTCAGAGCTTCAACTCCCTCCATATGTTTTCTATGGGATTAATGTCTGGAGACTGGTTAGGCCACTCCATAAACTTAATGTGCTTCTTTTTGAGCCACTCTTTTGTTGTCTTGGTTGTATGTTTTGGGTCATTGTCTTGTTGGAACACCCAGCCACGACCCATTTTTAATGTACTAGCAGAGGGAAGGAGTTTGTCACTCAGGATTTTACGGTACATAGCTCCATGCTTGACAGTGGGGACAATGTTCTTTGGGTCATATGCAGCATTTCTCTTCCTCCAAATATGACGAGTTGAGTGAATGCCTATGACTTCAATTTTTGTCTCATCTAACCACAGCACCTTTTGCCATTCACTCACAGAATAATCCAGGTTTTCATTGGCAAACTTCAGACGGGCCTGTACATGTACCTTCTTAAGCAGGGGGACCTTGCGGGTACTGCAGGATTTTACACCTTTACGGCATAATATGTTACCAATAGTTTTCTTGGTGACTGTGGTCTCAGCTGCCTTGAGATCATTAACAAGTTCCCTCATGTAGTTTCAGGCTGATCTCTCACTTTCCTCATGATCAAGGATACCCCATGAGATGAGATTTTGCATGGTGCCCCAGATCGATGTCGATTGACCGTCATTTGTATTTCTTCCATTTTCTTACTGTTGCACCAATAGTACTTACTTATGGTTTTCTAGCCCATTCCAACTTTGTGCAGCTCTATGATCATGTCCATGACAACCTTAGAAAGCTCTTTGGTCTTGCCCATGTTGTAGACGTTATAGTCTGACTGATAAATTGAGTCTGTTGAAAGGAGTCTTTTATAAAGGTGATTATGTAAGAGAACTGTCTTTAATGTTGATTAGGAGCGTCTACCTGGTCTGTAGGAGCCAGAACTCTTAATGGTTGATAGGGGATCAAATACTTATTTCTCACTGCAAAATGCAAATAAATTTATATAATTTATACAATGTGATTTTCTGGATTTTATTTTTGATATTCTGTCTTTCAATGTTAAAATTAACCTACCCCTAATATTATAGACTGTTTATGTGTTTGTCAGTGGGAAAACTTACAAAATCAGCAAGGGATCAAATACTTATTTCCACCACTGTATAGCACAATCTCTTAGTGTATAATATACTCACTTATTATGTATAGCACAGTCCCTTAGTATATAGTGTACTCACTTATTATGTATAACATTGTCCTTAGTCACATAGCTTCTCTAGTCATATATGATGATGTCCCTTATTATATAGCTTTCTCTGCTGTTATGCACAGTGCTGTGTCTTACATAGTTTATTCTTGTTATTTTTTGTTATTCACAGCGTCCTCTTTTATTTGTTAGATATAAAATCACTGCTGACGATGGTGCCGGTGACGAGACGACCAGTTCATCAGCTCCTCCATTAGAAAAGAAGCTTTCCCATACTCTATCAGCCATTATTGCATTATACATCTAACAAGAGAGGACAGTATGTAATAAAGACAGGGCTCTATATAATCCGATATGTAAGGGACTGAGCTGTACATAGCAACAGAGGCCACTGTGTAATAAGGAGATACATAAAAAGGAGACTATGTAATATATATACATGCATGTGTAGCTACTGTATATATATGTGTGTCTATATATAGACACATTTCTTGCATAGGGGTCCCAAGCTGACAGTGTCCGCTCCTGATGTAATGTAAGTACAGAGTGACTGCACCAGCAGAATAGTGAATGTACCTCAGGAGTATAATACAGGATGTAACTCAGGATCAGTACAGGATAAGTAATGTAATGTATGTACACAGTGACTGCACCAGCAGAATAGTGAGTGCAGCTCTGGCGTATAATACAGGCTGTAACTCAGGATCAGTACAGGAATAATAATGTATGTACACAGTGACTGCACCAGCAGAATAGTGAGTGCAGCTCTGGGCTATAATACAGGATGTAACTCAGGATCAGTACAGGATAAGTAATGTAATTTATGTATACAGTGACTGCACCAGCAGAATAGTGAGCGCAGCTCTGGGGTACAATACAGGTTGTAACTCAGGATCAGGACTGGCGTTAGGGGCAAGCAGGTGCCTAGGGCCCCGCCCCCAGCCAGTGGTGTGCCTCTAATAGCTCCCCCTCTGCCTCTGACTCAGCAGTGTATGCCAGCAGTGAAGCTGATGAGATGCGCTGCAGAAGCCAGAGCAGCAGGGGAACAAGGAGGAGGTAAGTATTGTGTGTGTATGTCTCTGCACTATAGTGTGTGTGTGGGGGGTTGCACTATACAGTGTGTGGGGGGCTGCATTATACTGTGTGAGGGCAGTATTATACTGTGAGTGGGGGGCTGCATTATACTGTGTGTGGGGGCTGCATTATACTGTGTGTTTACTATGCCCGTGTGTTACTGTGTGCGGGGAGGCTGCACTCTGCTGGATTTGTGGGGGCTGCGTTATTCTGTTAGTGGGGTGCTGCATTATACTGTGTGTGGGTGAGGCTGCATTATACTGTGAGGGGGCTGCAATATACTGTGTCTGTGTGTTTGTGTTTGTGTGGGGGGCTGAATTATACTGTGTGTGTGAGGGGCTGCATTATACTGTGTGTGTGGAGGCTGCATTGTACTCTGAGGGGACTGCATTATACTCTATCGGGCTGCATTACACTGTGTGTGTCAGTGGGCTATATTATACTCTGAGGGGGTGCATTATACTCTGAGGGGGGCTGCATTATACTCTATCAAGGATCGTGGGGAGTGCATTCTACTATATTTACTATATGGGATCTGCATTATACTGTATTGAGGACTGTCTGTCCCGATCATTCTTCCTCAGCCAGAGTGAAGAGGCCAGGAAACAATGACTTCATTATTGTCGATTATGCTCGTTTAACGGCCTGAACTCAACGCACGTACAGTGGGGAAAAAAGTATTTAGTCAGCCACCAATTGTGCAAGTTCTCCCACTTATAAAGATGAGAGAGGCCTGTAAATGACATCATAGGTAGACCACAACTATGAAATTCAGAAAATCACCTTGTCTGATTTGGCAAGATTTATTTTGCAAATTATGGTGGAAAATAAGTATTTGCTCATTATCAAAAGTTCATCTCAATATTTTGTTATTTTGTTGGCAATGACAGAGGTCAAATGTTTTCTGTAAGTCTTCACAAGATTGGCACACACTGTTCAAGGTATGTTGGCCCATTCCTCCATGCAAATCTTCTCTAGAGCAGTGATGTTTTGGGCCTGTCGCTGGGCAACACAAGCTTTCAACTCCCTCCAAAGGTTTTCTATGTGGTTGAGATTTGGAGACTGGCCAGGCTACCCCAGGACCTTCATATGCTTCTTATGAAGCCACTACTTCGTTGTCCTGGCGGTGTGCTTGGGTTCATTATCATGCTGAAAAACCCATTCATGTTTTATCTTCAATGCCTTTGCTGATGGAAGGAGGTTTGCACTCAAAATCTCATAATACATTGCCCCATTCATGCTTTCATATACACGGATCAGTCATCCTGTTCCCTTTGCAGAGAAACAGCCCCAAAGCATGATGTTGCCACCCCCATGCTTCACAGTAGATATGGTGTTCTTTGGATTCAACTTGGCATTCTGGCTCCTCCAAACACAACGAATTTTGTTTCTACCAAACAGTTCAACTTTGGTTTCATCAGACCATATTACATTCTCCCAATACTCTTCCAAATGCTCTCTAGCAAACTTCAGACCGGCCCGGATATGTACTGGCTTAAGCAGATTGATACGTCTGGCACTGCAGGATCTGAGTCCCTGGCGGCGTAGTGTGTTACTGTTACCGTGGTCCCAGCTCTATGCAGGTCATTCACTAGGTTCCTCCGTGTGGTTCTGGGATTTTTGTTCACCATTCTTGTGATCATTTTGACCCCACGGGGTGAGATCTTGTGTGGAGCCCCAGATCGAGAGAGATTATCAGTGGTCTTGTATGTCTTCCATTTTCTTTTTATTGCTCCCACAGTTGATTTCATCACACCAAGCTGCTTGCCTATTACAGATTCAGTCTTCCCAGCCTGGTACAGGGCTACAATTTTTTTTCTGGTGTCCTTCGACAGCTCTTTGGTCTTCACCATAGTGGAGTTTGGAGTGTGACTGTTTGAGGTGGCGGACAGGTGTCTTTTATACTGATCACAAGCTCAAACGGGTGCCATTACTACAGGTAATGAGTGGAGGACAGAGGAGCCTCTTAGAAAAGAAGTTATAGGTCTGTGAGAGCCAAAAATCTTCCATGTTTTTAGGTGACCAAATGCTTATTTTCCACCATAATTTGCAAAATAAATCTTGCCAAATCAAACAAAGTGATTTTCTAGATTTATTTTCTCATTTTGACTCTCATAGTTGTGGTCTACCTATGATGTCAATTACAGGCCTCTCTCATCTTTTTAAATGGTAGAACTTTCACAATTGGTGGCTGACTAAATACTTTTTTTCCCCACAGTAAATACAACAGAAATGTTTCTGTATGATGCTGCAATATGTGAGCATTTGGGGCCCAACTTTAAACTTTTGCCCAGGGACCCACTTTGTCTAAAACTGTCCCTGCTCAGCATCAGTACAGGATTTGTAATGTAATGTATGAACACAGCAACTACACCAGCAGAATAGTGAGTGCAGCTCTGGGGTATAATACAGGATGTGACTCAGGATCACTACAGGATAAGTAATGTATGTACACAGTGACTGTAACAGCAGAATAGTGAGTGCAGCTCTGGAATATAATACAGGATGTATTGTAACTCAGGATCAGTACGGGATCAATGTACACAGTGACTCCACCAGCAGAATATTGAGTGCAGCTCTAGTGTATAATACTGGATGTAACTCAAGATCAGAACAGGATAAGTAATGTATGTACACAGTGACTGTAACAGCAGAATAGTGAGTGCAGCTCTGGAGTATAATACAGGATGTAACTCAGGATCAGTACAGGATAAGTAATGTAATGTATGTACACAGTGGCTGGACCAGCAGAATAGTGAGTGCAGCTCTGGAGTATTATACAGGAGGTAACTTAGGATCAGTACAGGATAAGTAATGTATAACCAGTGGAAACTGAGGCACAGATGTTTCAGTGTACATTCGTTTATTGCAATTTTTGTGGAACCATGGGACCACTCTCCGGGGGGCTCCAAAGGGGGGGTGACTATGTGATCCCCAGACACCCGTAGTAAGACCCCTCAAACAGGGTCGGATTGGAATGCCCGAGGAACACAGATGCTACCTTCAGTTAGACCCTGGACACGTGGAAGCTGACCCAGGGGAACTGGTGGACTGGCTTGTATTGCAGGTAGCGAAGCACTCGACTGACGGCAGGCTGAAGAGACAGGTAGCGGCCTGGAGCAGGTAAGAACTGGTGCAGGAAGTTCAGGCGACATCCTAGGAGACATATAGAGGCACAGCTGGCACACTGAGGAGACAAACGGAGTTAGCAGGATACTGACGTAATACTGACACCAAGGTACAAGGAACCTGGGAATAGCAGCAGGAAGCACTCGTTGCTCAGGCACCTCCCTAAGGGCAGAGGTGCTTGAAATAATGCAAAACAACCAGCCATTGGATGAAAGC
This sequence comes from Ranitomeya imitator, assembly GCF_032444005.1. Classification (NCBI taxonomy): domain Eukaryota; kingdom Metazoa; phylum Chordata; class Amphibia; order Anura; family Dendrobatidae; genus Ranitomeya; species Ranitomeya imitator. The sequence goes on along the minus strand of NC_091283.1, from coordinate 416,594,878 downwards.
AATTTTGAAAATGGCGCGCTGTCTCTTTAAGACACTGGGAGTGCGCGCGCCCTTAGAGACATGCCCGGAGATCTGCGGGGCGCGCGCAGAGCAGGAGCAGACAGCGCGGGATATGGGATGGGAGCCCCAGGAGACCAATGTCCCCACTGGGCACCGCGCAGAAGCGGCGACCCAGAGGTCACAGGTGAGGATCGGGGAGCAGAACGGGATGGAGGTGCTACATAATGTAATGTATGTACACAGTGACTGCACCAGCAGAATAGTGAGTGCAGCTCTGGAGTATAATACAGGATGCATTGTAACTCAGGATCAGTAATCTATGTACACAGTGACTCCACCAGCAGAATAGTGAGTGCAGCTCTGGAGTATAATACAGGATGTAACTCAAGATCAGTACAGTATAACTAATGCAATATACACAGTGACTGCACCAGCAGAATAGTGAGTGCAGCTCTGGAGTATAATATATGATATGATGTAACTCAGGATCAGTATAGGATAAGTAATGTATGTGTTAGGCAGCCAGGGTGGTAGTCGTGGCAACGGTCTGTTCTGTTCCCACATCCTGGCACCCCACAGGGGAAATACAAAGAATTTTCTGTAATGTGTGTGATGCGTGCAGCAGAGTACTCACTTTAGTTGCTGGAGTCACCACGGTCTCTGTCACTCCAGCTGCAGGATTCCAGGTTCCATAAAACACTGCAGAGTCACAGTCCTTTTTAAACAGTTCAACTTTACTGATAATATGGGCACTCATCACTTTGGCAGCACATTCCACACAGGGCCTTATTTCCTGCACTTTCCCTGCCTTCCGGGCAGACTCCATTTCCTCTGTAACCTTTCATTCTACTCAACCGGAAATCCCTGCCATCTCTCTGGAAAATCTGTGTCCCTTCCATACTTCCTGCACCAACAGCTCCCTGTCAACCCCTCGTCCGGCTCCATCTGGGAAAGGTGCCCGGAGTTCCATTTTACCAACTCCCGCCCTGGTTGTAGACCCCGGATCCGTCTTAAGGATGACCCTGTTGAGCTGGTGCCTGACTGCGCTCTTCTCCTGCCTGAGGCCCCTTACTGCCATCTACAACTTCATCCCCACGGCCTCTATCTGTCTCATACACTGTGTGCACCCTGCCCCTGGGCATCTGGCTCTAGTCAGGAAGTGCCTGTCCTATACCTCCCCCTTAGTTACCCCTGTGCTGCCTACCTTCTGCTCTATTTTATGCTATTCTATCCTATTCTATCCCTTAACTCTCTGATGCCCCCTTCTACTCTAACCCCTATGGCTCTATACTAACTAGTATCCTATATTAACCCTAATTCTATGCAGTACACTATACAGCAACACTTAATACACTTTGCATTACAATCCGGGACATCACAGTATAAAACATTAATAAACATTGAGGTGCCCCAGGTGAACGAGCAAACAGTGTCCAGAAGAAAGGAGGCATGTGAGGTTCCCCGCCAACTCCTTACATATGTACAAAGTGACTCCACCAGCAGAATAGTGAGTGCATCTCTGGAGTATAATACAGCTGATAACTCAGGATCAGTACAGGACAATTAATGTAATGTATGTACACAGTGACTGCACCAGCAGAATAGTGAGTGCAGATCTGGAGTATAATACAGGATTTAACTCAGGTTCAGTACAGGATAAGTATGGGGTCACAGGAGATACTATCTTGTGCAAGGTGTTAGATCATATGGTTGTAGTTAGGCCCAGTGCCTTTGATCATGTAACCTCCCCTGGGGTGTTGGCCAATTGCTAATTTATCCCCAATCGGGTCCCACAATCCCTCTAACCTGATCCTTTACTCAGTCCTATAAATTTAGTAGCATCTTAAGGGGTGCACGCATGTGGGGTTAGGCACACGCATCCCTGCAGCAAAGCATCACGGCAGCTAAGCATCGAGACGACACAGTTATTTCAACGGCAGTAAGTCACTTCAGGCATCAGGACCCCACTCTATGTATCTGTCTCTTTTGGGTATGTCTGCTGAGTAAGCACTTCTTATTACTCGGATCGAGTTTTTCTATTCACCCATCTTACTCCTTCATCATATTTACATATGCCCTTACAGTGTTTGCTCCACTAATCCTCACTCTCCTTCGCTATCTACAAACCCCAGCACCCTCTAACCAAATAATCATCTCTCCTTCCCTCTTTCCTCCCCACCTGTCCTCCTCTGCTGACCTGCTCCTCAACCTCAAATCTGTCCTAATAAAACATAAAACAAGTCGGCCACTCACCTTCTCCCACCTGCTCTCCCTTTCTCTGCTTCTCCTCACTGTTGGCGACATATCTCCCAACCCTGGACCCCCACAGCTCATACCTCCCATTACTACCCCCTCCTGCCCTCCTTATCTTATATGAACTACTGCAATCTTTCCAACATAAAACCCATGACCCTGACGCCCACCCCCCAGCTCCCTCTCTTTGGAGCACTCTGGAGTAAGCTACATGTGATTCATGATGTTTTTCTCTCTCACAAGCTTGCCTTTCTTGGCCTCACAGAAACATGGCTAACACCATCTGGCACCGCCTCCCGTGCTGTGCTGTGTTACGGCGGCTTCCATTTCACCCACACCCCTCACCCTGGCAACAGACATGGTGGAGGAGTGGGTCTTCTCCTTTCTTCAAACTACACCTTTAACCCAATCCCACCTCTGCCCTCCCTTATCCTCGCCTCTTTTAAAGTCCACTCTGTCCGCATCTACTCTCCCTCCAACCTCCAAGTAGCCATCATATATTGACCTCTGGGCAAGGCCAATGCCTTTATTGACCAATTCTGCACCTGGCTTCTTCACTATCTCTCTGTTGACATTCCCACCATCATCATTGGTGACTTCAACATCCCCACTGATACCCTTCTGTCAACAGCCTCCAAACATCTGTCCCTTACTTCATCTTTTGGACTTAGTCAGTGGTCCTCTGCAGCCACTCACACAGACGGACATACACTAGACCTGGTCTTCACCCGTCTCTGCTCTCTATCTAACTTCACCACCTCCCCTCTCCCTCTATCCAACCACCATCTGCTCACCTTCTCATCCCTGTCCTCCTCACCGGTCACTCATGTCCAGCGACATGCGCAGCTCCGCAGAAACCTTGCACACCTAGATACCCACACACTCTCTGACTCTATCCTACCACTGGCATCCATATCCTCACTCCACGACACAGACAGTGCCACTGCTTTCTACAAAGCCACTCTCGCTTCAGCTATTGACATGGTTGCCTGTTGTGAATTCTGTGGCAGAGCTCCCTCCTGTGGTCACAAGTGGTACTTCGGCTGATTCTCTCTGTGAGCTTCCGTTGGTGGAGGAAAGTGGTACTGCGGCTTCTGAGTTTCCTTCCTCAGGTGATGTGGTGAAGTCGTTAGGTGCTGCTCTATTTAACTCCACCTAGTGCTTTGATCCTGGCCTCCAGTCAATGTTCTAGTATTGGACCTGTTTCCTCCTGGATCGTTCCTGTGGCCTGCTGCTCTGTATAGCTAAGTTCTGCATTGCTATTTTGTTTGCTGTTTTTTTCTGTCCAGCTTGTTTATTTGTTTTTTCCTGCTTGCTGGAAGCTCTGGGACGCAGAGGGTGTACCTCCGTGCCGTTAGTTCGGTACGGAGGGTCTTTTTGCCCCCTTTGCGTGGTTTTTGTAGGGTTTTGTGTTGACCGGAAAGTTACCTTTCCTATCCTCACTCTGTTCAGAAAGTCGGGCCTCACTTTGCTAAATCTATTTCATCTCTACGTTTGTCTTTTCATCTTAACTCACAGTCATTATATGTGGGTGCTGCCTTTTCCTTTGGGGTATTTCTCTGAGGCAAGGTAGGCTTATTTTCTATCTTCAGGCTAGCTAGTTTCTCAGGCTGTGCCGAGTTGCATAGGGAGCGTTAGGCGCAATCCACGGCTGCCTCTAGTGTGGTTGGAGAGGATTAGGGATTGCGGTCAGCAGAGTTCCCACGTCTCAGAGCTCGTTCCATGTTTTTGGGTTATTGTCAGGTCACTGTATGTGCTCTGACCTCTATGTCCATTGTGGTACTGAATTACCTTATCATAACAGTACTGGAGGCCCAAAGTACTAATGATTCTCAATAGAGGGAAAAAAGAAGTTCTGAGACCATTTTTTTTTCTCTGCACTGTGTTTTGCCTTTTTTTTCCCCTAGACATTTGGGTGGTTCAGGACACAGGTGTAGCGATGGACATTAAAGGTCTGTCTTCATGTGTGGATCAGCTCACTGCAAGAGTACAAAATATTCAAGACTTTGTGGTTCAGAATTCTATGTTAGAACCGAAAATTCCTATTCCTGATTTGTTTTTTGGAGATAGAACTAAATTTCTGAGTTTCAAAAATAATTGTAAACTATTTCTGGCATTGAAACCTCGCTCCTCTGGTGACCCAGTTCAACAAGTTAGGATCATTATTTCTTTTTTACGTGGCGACCCTCAGGACTGGGCATTTTCTCTTGCGTCAGGAGATCCTGCATTAAGTAATATCGATGCGTTTTTCCTGGCTCTCGGATTGCTGTACGATGAACCTAATTCAGTGGATCAGGCAGAGAGAAATTTCCTGGCTCTGTGTCAGGGTCAGGATGAGATAGAGGTATATTGTCAGAAATTTAGAAAGTGGTCCGTACTCACTCAATGGAATGAAGGTGCGCTCGCAGCTATTTTCAGAAAGGGTCTCTCTGAAGCCCTTAAGGATGTCATGGTGGGATTTCCTATGCCTGCTGGTCTGAATGAGTCTATGTCTTTGGCCATTCAGATCGGTCGACGCTTGCGTGGGCGTAAATCTGTGCACCATTTGGCGGTATTACCTGAGCTTAAACCTGAGCCTATGCAGTGCGATAGGACTTTGACCAGAGTTGAACGGCAAGAACACAGACGTCTGAATGGGCTGTGTTTCTACTGTGGTGATTCCACTCATGCTATCTCTGATTGTCCTAAGCGCACTAAGCGGTTCGCTAGGTCTGCCACCATTGGTACGGTACAGTCAAAATTTCTTCTGTCCGTTACCTTGATTTGCTTTTTGTCATCGTATTCTGTCATGGCATTTGTGGATTCAGGCGCTGCCCTGAATTTGATGGACTTGGAGTATGCTAGGCGTTGTGGGTTTTTCTTGGAGCCCTTGCAGTGTCCTATTCCATTGAGAGGAATTGATGCTACGCCTTTGGCCAAGAATAAGCCTCAGTACTGGACCCAGCTGACCATGTGCATGGCTCCTGCACATCAGGAGGTTATTCGCTTCCTGGTGTTGCATAATCTGCATGATGTGGTCGTGTTGGGGTTGCCATGGCTACAAGTCCATAATCCAGTATTAGATTGGAAATCCATGTCTGTGTCCAGCTGGGGTTGTCAGGGGGTACATGGTGATGTCCCATTTCTGACTATTTCGTCATCCACCCCTTCTGAGGTTCCAGAGTTCTTGTCTGATTACCGGGATGTATTTGATGAGCCCAAGTCCGATACCCTACCTCCGCATAGGGATTGTGATTGTGCTATCGATTTGATTCCTGCTAGTAAATTCCCAAAAGGTCGACTGTTTAATTTATCTGTGCCTGAGCACGCCGCTATGCGGAGTTATGTGAAGGAGTCCTTGGAGAAGGGGCATATTCGCCCGTCATCGTCGCCATTAGGAGCAGGGTTCTTTTTTATAGCCAAGAAGGATGTTTCGCTGAGACCTTGTATAGATTACCGCCTTCTAAATAAGATCACGGTTAAATTTCAGTACCCCTTGCCGTTGTTATCTGATTTGTTTGCTCGGATTAAGGGGGCTAGTTGGTTCACCAAGATAAATCTTCGTGGTGCGTATAATCTTGTGCGTATTAAGCGAGGCGATGAATGGAAAACTGCATTTAATACGCCCGAGGGCCATTTTGAGTATCTAGTAATGCCATTCGGACTTGCCAATGCTCCATCAGTGTTTCAGTCCTTTATGCATGACATCTTCCGAGAGTACCTGGATAAATTCCTGATTGTGTACTTGGATGACATTTTGATCTTCTCGGATGATTGGGAGTCTCATGTGAAGCAGGTCAGAACGGTGTTTCAGGTCCTGCGTGCTAATTCTTTGTTTGTGAAGGGATCAAAGTGTCTCTTTGGTGTTCAGAAGGTTTCATTTTTGGGGTTCATCTTTTCCCCTTCTACTATCGAGATGGACCCTATTAAGGTCCAAGCCATCCATGATTGGACTCAGCCGACATCTCTGAAAAGTCTGCAAAAGTTCCTGGGCTTTGCTAATTTTTATCGTCGCTTCATCTGCAATTTTTCTAGTATTGCTAAACCATTGACCGATTTGACCAAGAAGGGTGCTGATGTGGTCAATTGGTCTTCTGCTGCTGTGGAAGCTTTTCAAGAGTTGAAGCGTCGTTTTTCTTCTGCCCCTGTGTTGTGTCAACCAGATGTTTCGCTTCCATTCCAGGTCGAGGTTGATGCTTCTGAGATTGGAGCAGGGGCTGTTTTGTCGCAGAGAAGTTCTGATTGCTCGGTGATGAAACCATGCGCCTTCTTTTCCAGGAAGTTTTCGCCTGCTGAGCGAAATTATGATGTGGGCAATCGAGATTTGCTGGCCATGAAGTGGGCATTCGAGGAGTGGCGTCATTGGCTTGAAGGAGCTAAGCATCGCGTGGTGGTCTTGACTGATCATAAGAACTTGACTTATCTCGAGTCTGCCAAGCGGTTGAATCCTAGACAGGCTCGTTGGTCGCTGTTTTTTGCCCGTTTTGAGTTTGTGATTTTGTACCTTCCGGGCTCTAAAAATGTGAAGGCGGATGCTCTGTCTAGGAGTTTTGTGCCCGACACTCCGGGTTTATCTGAGCCGGCGGGTATCCTCAAAGAAGGAGTAATTGTGTCTGCCATCTCCCCTGATTTGCGGCGGGTGCTGCAAAAATTTCAGGCTAATAAACCTGATCGTTGCCCAGCAGAGAAACTGTTTGTCCCTGATAGGTGGACGAATAAACTTATCTCTGAGGTTCATTGTTCGGTGTTGGCTGGTCTGTTGTGAATTCTGTGGCTGAATTCACTCCTGTGGTCACAAGTGGTACTGCAGCTTCTGAGCTTCCTCCCTCAGGTGTTCTGGTGAGCTCGTTAACTGCTTCATTACTTAACTCCGCCTGATGCTGCTATCCTTGCTCCTTGTCAATGTTTCAGTGTTGGATCTGAGCTTCTCCTGATTGTTCCTGTGACCTGCTGCTCTGTATAGCTAAGTGCTTTTTGCTTTTTTGTTGCTTTTTTTCTGTCCAGCTTGTCTTTTGTTTTGCTGGAAGCTCTGAGACGCAAAGGGTGTACCGCCGTGCCGTTAGTTCGTGGTTTTGCTTTAGGGTTTTTTGTAGACTGCAAAGTTCGCTTTACTGTCCTCGCTCTGTCCTAGAATATCGGGCCCCACTTTGCTGAATCTATTTCATCCCTACGTTTTGTCTTTTCATCTTACTCACAGTCATTATATGTGGGGGGCTGCCTTTTCCTTTGGGGAATTTCTCTGGGGCAAGTCAGGCCTATTTTTCTATCTTCAGGCTAGCTAGTTTCTTAGGCTGTGCCGAGTTGCCTAGGTAGTTGTTAGGCGCAATCCACAGCCGCTTTTAGTTGTGTTTAGGATAGGATCAGGTGTGCAGTCTACAGAGTTTCCACGTCTCAGAGCTCGTTCTTGTATTTTTGGGTATTTGTCAGATCACTGTGTGCGCTCTGATCGCTAAGCACACTGTGTTTCTGGATTGCCTTCATAACACCTGTCATTAGCAAACATAACACTGGTCATCCTGGAATCTTTGGTACCAGAGAGTTAGTGGCTAGATCCTTTTGGTGGCCATCTCTGTCGTGGGATGTGCGTTCTTTTGTGCAGTCCTGTGGGATTTGTGCTCGGGCTAAGCCCTGCTGTTCTCGTGCCAGTGGGTTGCTTTTGCCCTTGCCGGTCCCGAAGAGGCCTTGGACACATATCTCTATGGATTTTATTTCAGATCTTCCCGTCTCTCAAAAGATGTCAGTCATTTGGGTGGTCTGTGATCGCTTCTCTAAGATGGTCCATTTGGTACCCTTGTCTAAATTACCTTCCTCCTCTGATTTGGTGCCATTGTTCTTCCAGCATGTGGTTCGTTTACATGGCATTCCAGAGAATATCGTTTCTGACAGAGGTTCCCAGTTTGTTTCGAGGTTTTGGCGAGCCTTTTGTGGTAGGATGGGCATTGACTTGTCTTTTTCCTCGGCTTTCCATCCTCAGACTAATGGCCAGACTGAACGAACCAATCAGACCTTGGAAACATATCTGAGATGCTTTGTTTCTGCTGATCAGGATGACTGGGTGTCCTTTTTGCCTTTGGCTGAGTTCGCCCTTAATAATCGGGCCAGCTCGGCTACCTTGGTTTCGCCGTTTTTCTGCAACTCTGGGTTCCATCCTCGTTTCTCTTCAGGGCAGGTTGAGTCTTCGGACTGTCCTGGTGTGGATACTGTGGTGGACAGGTTGCAGCAGATTTGGACTCATGTAGTGGACAATTTGACCTTGTCCCAGGAGAAGGCTCAACGTTTCGCTAATCGCAGACGCTGTGTGGGTCCCCGACTTCGTGTTGGGTATTTGGTTTGGTTATCTTCTCGTCATATTCCTATGAAGGTTTCCTCTCGTTTCATTGGTCCGTATAGGATTTCTGAGGTTCTTAATCCTGTGTCTTTTCTTCTGACCCTTCCAGATTCTTTTTCCATACATAACGTATTCCATAGGTCATTGTTGCGGAGATACGTGGCACCTATGGTTCCATCTGTTGATCCTCCTGCCCCGGTTTTGGTGGAGGGGGAGTTGGAGTATATTGTGGAGAAGATTTTGGATTCTCGTGTTTCAAGACGGAAACTCCAGTATCTGGTTAAGTGGAAGGGTTATGCTCAGGAAGATAATTCCTGGGTCTTTGCCTCTGATGTCCATGCTCCCGATCTTGTTCGTGCCTTTCATATGGCTCATCCTGGTCGTCCTGGGGGCTCTGGTGAGGGTTCGGTGACCCCTCCTCAAGGGGGGGGGTACTGTTGTGAATTCTGTGGCAGAGCTCCCTCCTGTGGTCACAAGTGGTACTTCGGCTGATTCTCTCTGTGAGCTTCCGTTGGTGGAGGAAAGTGGTACTGCGGCTTCTGAGTTTCCTTCCTCAGGTGATGTGGTGAAGTCGTTAGGTGCTGCTCTATTTAACTCCACCTAGTGCTTTGATCCTGGCCTCCAGTCAATGTTCTAGTATTGGACCTGTTTCCTCCTGGATCTTTCCTGTGGCCTGCTGCTCTGTATAGCTAAGTTCTGCTTTGCTATTTTGTTTGCTGTTTTTTTCTGTCCAGCTTGTCTATTTGTTTTTTCCTGCTTGCTGGAAGCTCTGGGACGCAGAGGGTGTACCTCCGTGCCGTTAGTTCGGTACGGAGGGTCTTTTTGCCCCCTTTGCGTGGTTTTTGTAGGGTTTTGTGTTGACCGCAAAGTTACCTTTCCTATCCTCGCTCTGTTCAGAAAGTCCGGCCTCACTTTGCTAAATCTATTTCATCTCTACGTTTGTCTTTTCATCTTAACTCACAGTCATTATATGTGGGGGCTGCCTTTTCCTTTGGGGTATTTCTCTGAGGCAAGGTAGGCTTATTTTCTATCTTCAGGCTAGCTAGTTTCTCAGGCTGTGCCGAGTTGCATAGGGAGCGTTAGGCGCAATCCACGGCTGCCTCTAGTGTGGTTGGAGAGGATTAGGGATTGCGGTCAGCAGAGTTCCCACGTCTCAGAGCTCGTTCCATGTTTTTGGGTTATTGTCAGGTCACTGTATGTGCTCTGACCTCTATGTCCATTGTGGTACTGAATTACCTTATCATAACAGTTGCCCCTCTCATTCATGGCAGAGTGTGACGTATCAATAGCCATTCCTGGCACAATAGCACCACTAAAAAGCTCCGGCAAGTGTCCAGGGTTGCAGAGCGGCATTGAAAGAAAACACATTCGCAAGATGACTTCACTGCATTCAAACAGGCAACACTCGCTTTTAAATCTGCTTTCACCTCTACTAAACAGGCCTACTTCACAACCCTCGTATCGTCCCTATCCTACAACCCCAGTTATTCAAAACCTTTAACTCCCTTCTCCGCCCCCCACTGCCCCCTTCAACCTTCCTCATCTCTGCTGAGGACTTTGCCACACACTTTAAAAATAAGATCGACCAAACAAGGCAGGTCTTCATTGTTCAACCACCACAACCCCTTTGTATACCAGGCCAATGCCCAAACCCCATAACCTCCATATCCAACATCACTGAAGGGGGCTTAATTGTCTCCTCTCCAAATCGCAGCTCACCACCTGTGCACTTGACCTCATCCCATCCAACCTCCTCCCCAACCTCACCACTACACTTATCCCATCCCTAACCCACCTCTTCAACCTATCACTAACTTCTGGCACCTTCCTTTCTGCTTTCAAAGATGCCACAATCACACCTATCCTTAAAAAGCCAACCCTCGATCCAACAGCTATGTCCAGCTATCGCCCAATATCGCTGCTCCTATTCGCTTCCAAGCTCCTGGAGCAGCATGTCCACGCTGAATTTCCTCACACCTCTCATCTAACTTGCTCTTTCACAATCTATAATCTGGTTTCCGCCCCCATCACTCAACTGAGACAGCCCTGACCAAAGTCACTTACGACGTACTTACAGCCAAAGCTAACGGACTATACTCTGTACTCCTCCTTCAATACCTGTCCTCTGCTTTCGACACAGTTGACCACTGCCTCCTACTACAGATCCTCTAATCCTTTTGCATCAAAGACCTCGCCCTATCCTGGATCTCCTCATGCCTTTCCAACCGCACATTCAGTGTCTCCCACTCCCACACTACCTCCTCATTATTATTATTATTTATTTTATAGCACCATTTATTCCATGGCGCTTTACATGTAAGGAGGGGTACACATAATAAAAACAAGTAAAATAATATTAAACAATACAAGTCATAACTGGTACAGGAGGAGAGAGGACCCTGCCCGCGAAGGCTCACAATCTACAAGGGATGGGTGAGAATACAGTAGGCGATGGTAGAGCTGGTCATGCAGTGGTTTGGTCGATCGGTGGTTACTTGCCAGTGGCAAGATCGGTGGTTACTCATCCCACCCTCTCTCTGTTGGAGTCCTCCAAGGCTCTGTTCTAGGACCCCTACTATTCTCAATCTACACACTTGGCCTGGGACAACTCAAAAAGTCTCATGGATTCCAGTACCACCTTTATGCTGATGATACTCAGATCTACCTTTCTGGCCCAGATGTCACATCTCTGCTGTCCAGAATCCTGGAGTGTCTATCAGCCATATCCTCCTTCTTCCCCTCTCGCTTCCTCAAACTCAATGTGGACAAATCTGAACTCATCATCTTTCCTCGATCTCATGGATCTCCCTTACCTGACCTATCTATCGCAATTAACAACATCATGCTTTCCCCCGTATCGGAAGTCCGCTGCCTCAGTGTAACCCTTGACTCTGCCCTGTCCTTCAAACCACACATCCAAGCTCTTTCCATCTGTCACCTCCAGCTCAAAATATCTCCAGAATCCGTCCTTTCCTCAACCGTCAATCTACTAAAATTCTTGTGCATGCCCTCATCATCTCTCGTCTTGATTACTGCAACATCCTTTTCTGTGGCCTCCCTGCTAACACCCTTGCACCTCTCCAGTCCATCCTTAACTCTGCTGCCCAACTAATTCATCTCTCTCTTCGCTACTCCTCCGCTTCCCCTCTGCAAATCTCTTCACTGGCTCCCATTCCCTCAGCGCATCCAGTTCAAATTACTAATACTGACTTACAAATCCATAACCTGTCTCCTCCCCATATACAGTATCTCTGAACTAATTTCCCGATATCTTCTCTCACTTAATCTTCGGTCCTCCCAAGACCTCCTTCTCTCCTCCACACTTATTTGCTCCTCACCCAACCGCCTCCAAGACTTCTCCCGAACATCCCCCATCCTCTGGAATTTTTTGCCCTAACACGTCCAACTATCAACCAAATTCGGATCCTTCAGACGGAACCTGAAAACCCACCTCTTCAGGAAAGCCTACAGCCTGCACTGACATTGCTTCCTCCTCACCACTACTGAAGCTACCTCCTCACCAGGGCCGGACTGGCCATTGGGCAGTTCTGGCATTTGCCAGAGGGGCTGCCACCTGCCATGAGCCGCTCCCTCTGCAGGAGCCCCTTCGATGTGGTGACAGTACAGGAGCCGCTCATGAGCAGGAGAAGGAGGCGCAGCCTCAACTGCTCTTTTCATGCAAACATCAGCAGGGACAGGAGTCGGCAGTCTGGAGTAAGAGTGGAGGTAAGCGGGGCTGGGGGCAGGAGGCATTTATCCCCGGGCTATCTCACAGCTCCTGCTCACGGCCGGGGATAATTTACATACCTCTCCTAGAGGCCGCACCAGGCACAGCTGCTGTCTGTAGCACCCAGCCAATGAAATCAAGCAGGGGAGCTTGAAACCAATGGGAGGAGGTGGGCGGGGCCAGTGCTGTGAGGAGAACAAGATGATGGAAGATTACAGCGCTGAGCTCCTCCAATGGCAGCTGCAGCATTCCATCCTCTGCTGTATCAGTGCTGGAGGATGCAGGGCTGAGGGTGAGAGGATTAGTGCTGGAGGATGCAGGGCTGAGGGTGAGAGGACCAGTGCTGGAGGAGGCAGGGCTGAGAGTAAGAGGATCAGTGCTGGAGGATGCAGGGCTGAGAGTGAGAGGATCAGTGCTGGGGGAGGCAGGGCTGCGGGCTAGAGGATCAGTGCTGGAGGATGCAGGGCTGAGGACCAGAGGATCAGTGCTGGAGGATGCAGGGCTGAGAGTGAGAGGATCAGTGCTGGAGGAGGCAGGGCTGAGGGCCAGAGGATCAGTGCTGGAGGATGCAGGGCTGAGGGCCAGAGGATCAGTGCTGGAGGATGCAGGGCTGAGAGTGAGAGGATCAGTGCTGGAGGATGCAGGACTGAGGTGGGAGCATCAGTGCTGGAGGATGCAGGGCTGAGAGTGAGAGGATCAGTGCTGGAGGATGCAGGGCTGAGGGTGAGAAGATCAGTGCTGGAGGATGCAGGGCTGAGGGTAAGAGGATCAGTGCTGGAGGATGCAGGGCTGAGGTGAGAGGATCAGTGCTGGAGGATGCAGGGCTGAGAGTAAGAGGATCAGTGCTGGAGGATGCAGGGCTGAGGGTGAGAGGATCAGTGCTGGAGGATGCAGGGCTGAGGACCAGAGGATCAGTGCTGGAGGATGCAGGGCTGAGAGTGAGAGGATCAGTGCTGGAGGAGGCAGGGCTGAGGGCCAGAGGATCAGTGCTGGAGGATGCAGGGCTAAGGGCCAGAGGATCAGTGCTGGAGGATGCAGGGCTGAGAGTGAGAGGATCAGTGCTGGAGGATGCAGGGCTGAGGTGGGAGCATCAGTGCTGGAGGATGCAGGGCTGAGAGTGAGAGGATCAGTGCTGGAGGATGCAGGGCTGAGGGTGAGAGGATCAGTGCTGGAGGATGCAGGGCTGAGGTGAAAGGATCAGTGCTGGAGGATGCAGGGCTGAGGGTGAGAGGATCAGTGCTGGAGGATGCAGGGCTGAGGTGAAAGGATCAGTGCTGGAGGATGCAGGGCTGAGAGTGAGAGGATCAGTGCTGGAGGATGCAGGGCTGAGAGTGAGAGGATCAGTGCTGGAGGATGCAGGGATGAGAGTGGCAAGGTGCAACAAATGAACATTCCCTTTAAGAGGGAAACTAGTTTTTTCTGAGGTAGTACAAACAATCAACAAGTCAGATACCACTTTTAAACAGCAAAACTTTCACGAAGTCCTAAGGAACAGTTTCTTCACAAAGTCTTCTTTTTGTAAAACCAGTAGAGAGCACCTTTAAGAAGGTGCAAACTATGTACAACGGACAGTATTGAACCATTCACCGTCCATGATTCCAATGTTCTTTAGAAGCAATGATCAACTTGTGCAAAACTTGAAACAATAGGGATCCCGGGTAAACAAAGGGATCCCTTTAAGTGTTAACCCAGGACGGGTTTTAAAGTAGCAAAGAAACAGGGAAAGTTTTAAAAGAACTATTTACATTTTCAGGGTTTCGAGGTTTATTCTAGCAGTTTCCACCAGAGCTTTACCTGACACGTAGCCCTTTGTGGCTTGGGATGGTTCGGATCCAAGATCACTCCCGGTGCCAAGTATACACCGTTAGTCTGTCTTCCATGCACGTTCAGGTCGTGCGCAGCAACAAAAGTCTGTGTGGCTTGGTGTTGGACGCTGGTTATAGTGGTGGCTACCGCAGTTGCGTCAGCGGTGAGTCCTCTCTCCAGGGTCCTGGATACCGCCAAAAGACCTGTGCATCTCTGCACATCTCGGGCCCACCAGCTGTTTCCTTTTTGGTACCAGCAATAAGTCACAGCATCCCCGGGGTTCAAGGCTGAATCCGCATTGTCTCCGCACAGGCAGGACTCCACCTCATCCCAGGTAACATGGACTCTCACCTATGACCCGATCTCCTGAATGAACCCCTTTTCCTTCCGAAGTTGGTATACCACCACAACACCCCACTTCGGTGGAGAGTCGTCCAGCAATTCGCCTCGGGCCTCCCGCTCAACTTCCTTCCTATACTCCACGATCAGATGCTGCCGGTAATCTCCCAACGGAAAGGGCCCAAGGTCATGCCCTCGTGGTCCGAAGCCTGGTGACGGAGGCGCCGGGGCTCCAGCAGCCACGATGGTGAGCGGAGTAAAGGCGGGGGGAAGGCAAATCCCCGGAATGTCACGGCCCCGAGTACCTGCACGTGAGATAGTTCTCCCGGCGCCACTCCGTTCCTCCGGGGAAGGCGCCAGAGCTAGCGATGGTGCCAGCAGCGGAGCCCCCGCGGACAGCTCCCAGGGGTCCATACTCTCCAGCGGTGGCATGCCTGTATAATCCTCCGGTGACGGGGGTCAATACGGGGCCATTCTTTTTTGGGGGTCCCCGCCGATCTCCAACTCCATTCCTTCCTCCTCTGGAGAACAGTTTCATTTTTGCTGTCCCTGCCCGCCAAGGAGAATCAGGAGGCGGACCTCGGTCGCTGATGGACACGTCCTCAAGATACAGAAATATTTGGACTGGGCAGCCTTTGTTTTTCGCGCTTCTCAGTTCGTTCACGCCCACAACTCTACGCCCTTCTTCTACTCCAGCGCTCCTCGTGGCGCAGTAATGGCAGTGGTCTTGGTGGGAATTTTGGCGGCAAATGGCAATACACAGTCTTTAAGCACAAGCAGTTCAAATACGATTCTGGCACAGTTTTTAGGCGCACATGACCCGATTCCTCAGGCTTAAGTAGATCCTGTTCGTGATGCCAAAATTTGGAGCGCTCCCACGTTAGGGCAATGGCGTACTCGGTACCGGGCCCCTTCTGTAGTCGGTGGGGCTGTCACGGTGGCTAGATCCGGCCCGTGGCCCTTTGAGGGGCGTCCAATAAAAGAACAACAGTTTATGGTATAGTGTTCGTGACGCCAACTGTGCTATTCGGTCAGGGTGACCGACGCTGCTTAGGGGTCCACTGGGGTGATGTCATGGCAGCTAGATGGTATACCTTCCCACAGGTGAAGTATGTCCCCAGGGCTTCCCGGAGTGTAGATGGTGGATGGTGCAAGGCGCAGTGAATAACGTGGACACAAGGGTGTAGTCTCTTTACCTTTACTGAAGGCTTCAGCATCCACAGTCCAGGGTAGGGACCACAGGGTAGGCAGAGTCCAGCCGGTCTAAAGGCAAATCCAGAGTCCCCTTATCCAGTAGGAATTCAATAGCCTTCCCCTAGCGCACAGTAACACAGTAGGTCCCTACTTGCATAAGCTCCAATAAGGTCCTCACTGTTATTACTCCTCTCTGTCCCCCAACTGGTGTGGAAAGGACAAACCCATATGACTGATGGCCTGAGGCTTTTTATAGGGACCCTAGAGACGCCCCGGCCCCCACAAGTTGCCACCGTGTCTTCTTAGGTATTAAGGTCGGGCAGCTAACATGGAATTAACTGTCCTGCCAGTCTCTGAAGTAACGGCATAGCGCTCTTTACTCCTTCGGTGTTCTGGCTACTGGATCTGCGCTTCAGATGGAGGCAGCCTGCTTCTAGCTGGTCTCCCACTGATGTTCCACTCCTGTTGCTATGACTTATTTTCTCACTCACTACAGCACAGTTCTCTTCGTGTCCTTTCCTGGGATGCTGCCGCATGGGATGCAGGCGCAGCTCCATGTACCCTCGTCCTCCTCAGACCGCAGTCTGGATCTGACTGGAGATCACTCCAGCCAGCTCGACCTGGAGACCTTTCCTCGTCGGTCCCCAGCCAGGAACTCTGACTAACTTCCTCCAACTACCAGTTTTACCCTTATGTGAGGAGTGGCCTAATAGATAGAACCTTTTACTTCCCCTGGTGGCTGGAGTGTGAAGAGTGCCTTCAGACGTAACATCACTCCCCCTGGTGGAACAATAACATTACTGCAACAAACCAGGACTGTGGGGCGCTACATAAGACCGCAGGTGAAATCCACACAAAAAACACACAAAATCAGTGCATTTTACCTGCAGATTTTTCAAAAACGGTGCGGAAAAATCCGTACACGAATCCGCAACGTGTGCACATAGCCTTATACTCCAGAGCCGCACTCTCTATTCTGCTGGTGCAGTTACTGTGTACATATATTACATTACTTATTATAATTATTATTTATATAGCACCATTGATTCCATGCTGCTGTACATGCTTCTCAGTCAGGGGTTACATACAAATTACAGATATTACTTACAGTAAGCAAACTAACAATTACAGACTGATACAGAGGGGCGAGGACCTTGCCCTTGCAGGCTTACATTCTACAGGATGTTGGGGATGGAGACAATATGATGAGGGTTGCAGGAGCTCCGATGTTGGTGAGGCGCAGGTACGGACTGGAGATGAAATTCAGCCCGGGCATTTGAAATCACACAGGCCCATGTTGTCCCCGTACCCATGAACCATATGGGATATATTACTAATATTACCCTGGATGGAGGAAAGCAAGATTTACTGCAAGAACAATATTTCTAATGACACCCGTGGCCTGGTGGGGTAAGTGATGGAGTCAGCGACTTTGTGCTCCGTCACAACTCTTAACAGTATGGGTGTCTTGAGAACAAAGATTCTGTTAACAACGTAGCAAACCAGGCAGCCCATGACCAGACAGGCCCTTCTGGCATTTGCCAGAATTGCCAGATGGCCAGTCCGGCCCTGTCGCCGAGTAACGAGCACATCCGAGCACTCAGATATGCGAGTGATATCCAAATGTCACTGAGCACTTTCGCTCAACTCTAACCCTAACCAATCTGGCTTGCTGAGCATATTTGGTGGTGACATTGTGCAGTTGTCACCCAAGCGTTTACTCCCAGGAAAAACTTGGAAAGGATCTGCTGAACGCCCAGCTCTTTTGTCTCCATCAATATGAACATTAGAAGCATTATTTACCCCAGTCCTTGTTCGGTTTTCAGATGGAATTCTGTGAGATGCAATTCGATCCTTTGGGTGGTTGTTCCTGCACAAAATGATTGATAGAAATTCATAAGCAAACTCGATGAACAAAAGATGTAGGAAACGAAGCAGTGAGATTGACCTGACATGAACCTCATACCTGTTTACCTGAAAATTCATGTGTAATAAGCAGCTCATCATTAACATACTTGGCAGTATTGGATAATATACCACCAGTCACCCAACACCTGGTAAGAGTGGCATCTCTACCGCAGTGCCAGGGAACACCCCCATAATGGAACCTGCTGGTACCAATCTAGACAAACACAACACTCAGCATTTTACAGGTTGATTCAGTTAAGGTACAGTTACACTAAACGACTTACCAACGATCACGACCAGCGATACGACCTGGCCGTGATCGTTGGTAAGTTGTTGTGTGGTCGCTGGGGAGCTGTCACACAGACAGCTCTCTCCAGCTACCAATGATCAGGGGAAAGACTTCGGCATCGTTGAAACTGTCTTCAACGATGCCGAAGTCCCCGGGTAACCAGGGTAAACATCGGATTACTAAGTGCAGGGCCGCGCTTAGTAACCCGATATTTACCCTGGTTACCATTGTAAAAGTTAAAAAAAAAAACAGTACATACTTACATTCCGATGTCTGTCATGTCCCCCGCCGTCAGTTTCCCTGCACTGACTGTGTCAGCGCCGGCCGTAAAGCAGAGCACAGCGGTGACGTCATCGCTGTGCTCTGCTTTACGGCCGGCGGTGCTGACAGTCAGTGCAGGGAAGCTAACGCCGGGGGACGTGACAGACATCAGAATGTGAGTATGTACTGTTTTTTTTAACTTTTACAATGGTAACCAGGGTAAATATCGGGTTACTAAGCGCGGCCCTGCACTTAGTAACCCGATGTTTACCCTGGTTACAAGTGAACACATCGCTGGATTGGCATCACACACGCCGATCCAGCGATGACAGCGGGTGATCAGCGACCAAAAAAAGGTCCTGATCATTCCCCACGACCAACGATCTCCCAGCAGGGGCCTGATCGTTGGTCACTGTCACACATAAGGAGATTGTTAGCGAGATCGTTGCTACGTCACAAAAAAGCGTGACGTTACAACGATATCATTAACGATATCGTTATGTGTGAAGGTACCTTTAGAGTCAGACTGGTGGTGTGACCAGATATGATGTTGGCTGGGGTGGTATATGGCTGCTGGTAGTGTTAATGGGGAGGGGTCTCAGTGGTGAATAGGGGCATCCTAAATGCAAGCAGGAGACAAAGGATAATTCAGGCTATCAAACTTCTAGTTTAGGTTTATGATACGCTGCACAGAGGGAACTCAAACAACGGACTATGTTTGAAGACTGCCAGACAATAGCTAGCTATAGAAACCACTGGAAATTTCTGCTATGAGATGTAAGCAGTCTCTAAGTACCAGTTTGTAATGCTTACAGCAAATGCCTGGCTAATCATCACATAACAAATATGTTAATCAGCTGGTTTGTAAAGTCGCAGCTGTAGGTCATAGAAACCACAGAAATTTGCAAAGTTGATTTCAACGTAATATTGCAAATCTCTAAATAAAAAGTTTATGATGCTAATAGCAAATGATGGGTGAACCATTTTATGATGTCAATGAGGGATGCTGGCCCATTTGTAAGACCCAATGTGGAGCGCATAACCGGGTGGTGACCATATGGGAAGGGACCAGAGCCCAGCCCTGAAAACTAGACAAGTGCGTGGCACATGTTGCATCAATGGTATGTATACCCCTGCTACTACTGTTTTTGAGTGATCCAGGCTGCTTGGAGGTTGTGCATTTTCATTTTACCATAGGCCTTCACACCACAGGGCATGCGTCTGCTGAGCTTGAACAGTTTTCCAATGGCAGAGGTGGAGCCAAGAAGAATTATTAAGCAAAGTTTCCTGGAAGCTGATTACTAGAGAGATCTCTAACAAGCCTGTCTGCAAAGGCTATGAGCTCACATCTCCTTCTTGTATTATCAGTGAAGACAGTACAGCAGGTGTCCATAAATGAATACTGTCTCCAGGAAGGCATAGAGTATGGTTCCACAACACATATCTGGGTAGTGGCCTACTGCTAATAGCAGCAGATGGAACATTGAAATGGAACCTGTCACCAGGTTTCGCCAATACGAGTAACGGCCATCCCCTTTCAAGGCTGATATGCAGCATTCTATAATTCTGTATATAAGCCCCCGATCCGACCTGTAAGGGAAGAAAAATAACTTTTATTATAATCACCTGGGGGCTGGTCCGAGGGGGTGTCGCTTTTCTTGGTACGGCACCACCCATCTTCTGCTTATGCTGTCCTCCTGCTTGCTTCATGTGGATGACGTGTCCCTGCATCATCCACACAGGCTCCCCAGAATCATGCTCCTGCACAGGTGTAAATATGCTGTATATAATCCCTGAAAGGGGGTGTTCCTAACTCGTATCGACCAACCTGGTGACAGGTTCCCTTTAAGTTGGCGAGGCAGTACCGATGAGCCCCCTGCCATCCCTACCCTCCTGATCCATCTCAGTTTCAACTATATCGTGTATCCACAGGATGATGGAAGAGGGAACATTTACTTACAGATTTACCATTCAGCCTGTGTGTCTGAGTCTCCGTGTAGAAGACACAATCATATGATGTCAAGAGCAGAGTCTCGGTCTACAGTGTACACAGACTGGAGCATGGCATTGGGGAAACGGGGCTTGGTGAGTCAATTTTATTTTTTATTTTATCAGCCAGTACTGTATGGGGGGTTGTGAGGCTTCAAAATGTGTGGGGTTCGAGGGACATCATACTTTCCTGGGAGCACTGTGAGGTCAACATACTGTGAGTGTGGGTGGCTTTATGAGGAAATTCACTTTGGAGGTACACATTTGTGGGGGAGACATATATGGGGGCATCATACTATATGAGAGCCATGAAAGGGGTATCGTAGTAGGTGAGAATACTACGGGGCTTCAATAAGGGCAAATTTATTGTGTAGTGCTGCATTTCATGTCCCTCTCTATAAATATTTTATTTTTGGGGGTGCGGGACTGGAGGCTAAATTATGACTTTCTATATGTGCCCTGGGACCAGGGAGCTTCATAATGTCACATGCCCCAATAACTCCTCTTAAGTCTTGCCTTAACCGGACTATACAATTATCTCTAATGTTTCTGCTCAGCAAGGGCGTGCACTGTAGAGTGACAGCCCACAGGAAAATGAGAAAGTACAACCCCTGAGCAGCCTGGATCAATCCAAAAACTGTAATAGCAGGGGAGGACATATCATTGGTACACCTTATGTTTTGGAATTGTCTTCAAGGGAATCTTCTGATTCCTATCGTTAGCAGTTTAGCTCCTTATCTATGTGGATATCATTGTGATCGTTAGCACTGCAATAGAGATTACTGTGCTGACTCTGTCCCAGTCTACAAAGTAAAGTTGATGAGTTAGCTGGAAAAAATAGTGTGTTCTCTAGTGATCAGTGTGAAAAATATTTTAGGACTTCTTAGTATTATAAATTAATAACAGAAGCCAGATTTGTCATTTTACGATAATACCTTAGCTTTAATATCATGGCAGGTAAGTGTGTATCAGTTCACAAGAACACAGAAAGCAGGTACAAAACACGTGTAAATTGCCCATTCACTCCTCCGTGCGATTTGCATGTGTTGGTAAACATGTGGACGCGAACACAGACTCTTTTGTTTTTCTCCGGTCCTGATTTTTATGCACATAAAAGCCGATCAAGCGCTGGAGCGTTCAGTTTTATGGTGAAATTTAGGACGTGATTTTAATGTTAGTGGAAAATGCGAGCGCAAATGAAAAATGGCCTCTGACACCGGCTTTATGGAGTGAGATGTAAAGGTCATTACACAGGTTCAATTTACGCACTCACTAGACAAATTCTACACTTACACTTTAAGAGCGCAGATGAAATCATATGTGGGAACGACAAACAACGCTGACGGCCGTTCCGAATCCATCTTCTTTCACAGAGAATTCCTTTAAATGTAACCTGAACAGTTATCTTCAAATATAATCACCCACTTAAAGGGAACCTGTCACCTTTATTACACCTTAATGGCTCCCAGCTACTTATATACACCCATCTCAGGGTTGACATATATTGCATAGTGCCCTGTGCGGCACTTACTATTGGCCCCATATTGCCATACAGTGCTCACATAGCAAATATGGCTATTTAAAGGTGTCGTCATGTGGCTCCTGTTCATTTCTGTGCCGCACT
Source organism: Ranitomeya imitator (assembly GCF_032444005.1). Taxonomy (NCBI): domain Eukaryota; kingdom Metazoa; phylum Chordata; class Amphibia; order Anura; family Dendrobatidae; genus Ranitomeya; species Ranitomeya imitator. The sequence continues at coordinate 416,573,181 of NC_091283.1, read as the reverse complement.
CCCTTTTATTGGACTTTGCCACACTTTCCTCATGCCCCCTTTTTTCTGGAGGTTCTGCAAATCTCTGGTAGCACCCAGGAGAATTACCAATGACTCCAGAGTTCTGTGAGTTCTTCCCTTTTTCTAGAATCATCCTGGATATTTCAAAAGAATTGTATAGCAAGTATAAAAATAAACAATCCTCACCTTTAGCAATCCCCAAAAGTCAACTGCTTGTCTCTGTATTTGCTGCTTGATCGAGGCGGACACATGCCCGCTGCATCCAATCACTGGCTGCAGCAGTGACTTGTGGATACAGTAATCATGTGTCAACCTGGACTGGGCAGGAAGCACAGAAACAGTCTTTGTATTTCCTGATCAGTTTGAACAGATATTTGACCACAGCAGCCAATCAGTGGCTGGAACAGTGACATGTTGTTTACTGCTGCAGCCAGTGATTGGCTGCAGTGGTCATGTGTGTCTGCACCGAGCAGGAAATGCAGAGACAAGTGAGGAACAAGGAAGCACCACCATGGGAAGCTTTTTTTTGCCTAGATGTTCACAATTTTCAGATTTTTATTTTTTAAATATTTAGAAAACCCATTTCCTTTACACTTCACAATTACTTGCTACTTTGTGTTAGTTTAGCACATAACATCCCAATAAAACACATTTAAGTTTGTGTGTGTAATGTGAAAAAATGTGGAAAAGTTCTCAGGGTATGAACACTTTTTCAAGGGACTGTATATATATGTAGGGGTTTTTTCCCCAGAAATCAATAGTTCACGTGAAAATAAGAAGTTTTATATTATATCTTCGCAGACAAATCTGCTTCTTTCTCCTCCTGGACTGACCTTTTGTTCTCAAAATTCTTAAGTCACAGGAAAATGTGTCTTCTGTGAATACAGACTTTCCCATTACAGAGATAGGAGATGGCAGTTGGTGCTTATGAAGTTCTATGGTGACTGTAAGGCCGGAGTCACACTAGAGAGGAATACGGACGAGTGCTATGCGAGAAAAAAATCGCATAGCACTTGGACCAATGTTAATCTATGGGGCAGCTCCCATCGTCCTTTTTTTTCTCGACCGTATTATACGTGCGAGTGAAATCGAGACACTCGCCACTGAAAGTCTATGGGTGTGAGAAAAACTCGCACACCACAGGGACCATCAGTGTGACTTGCGAGAAATACGCACCGGTGTCCTTTAAAAAGCTGGCAATTCAGTGCGGTGTACAGTAAAATCACACTGACAGGTTACAATAGAATGGAAATATACACATAGTATAGGTGTATATATATATATATCTATATATATAATTGTCTAAGGGTTTTTCCGTCTGTCTGTCTTTCTGTTTGTCTGTCTTTCTGTCTGTCTGTCTGTCCTGGAAATCCCGCGTCTCTGATTGGTCGAGGCCGCCAGGCCTCGACCAATCAGAGACCAGCACAGCATCGACGTAGAAATCCCGCGTCTCTGATTGGTCGAGGCCGCCAGGCCTCGACCAATCAGCGACGGGCACAGCGACGATGATGTCATAAAGGACGTAGACATCCCGCGTCTCTGATTGGTCGAGGCCGCCAGGCCTCGACCAATCAGCAACGGGCACAGCGACGATGATGTCATAAAGGACGTAGACATCTCACGTTTCTGATTCAGCGACGGGCACAGTATCGACGTAGATGTCATAATGGTTGCCATGGCGACGATGATGTCATAAAGGTTGCCTCGACCAATCAGCGACGGGCACAGTCTGCCGCGAATTCTGGAATCATCATTGTCCATATACTACGGGGACATGCATATTCTAGAATACCCGATGCGTTAGAATCGGGCCACAATCTAGTATATATATATATAATGTCAATGACACACATATATATATCTTTATATTTCATAGAGAGATAGATAGCAGAATAGCCAATAATTCATTTGTCGGCTTCTGTGAAATAATTGCAGAAGCTGACAGGATAGGAGACATGGTTTACATACAGTAAACCATTGCAGAACAGTTAGAATTATAGATGTCAGTGTCTAATACTGCTAGTACTATGTGTGTAAAATTTGGGACCTGTATGTATTTAATAAAAGAATGTATTCACGGAAAAAAATGGCGGGTGCTCTCATGTGGCTGGAGTGTGTCAGCAGTTCCTGCAAGATGAAGGCATTGAAGCAATGGACTGGCCTGCCCGTTCCCTAGACCTGAATCCGATTGAACAAATCTGGGACATCATGTCTCGCACCATCCACCAACGTCACGTTGCACCACAGACTGTCCAGGAGTTGGCCAGTGGCGTAGGAAGGGGGGTGCGGGGGGGGGCGGTCCGCCCTGGGCGGCACAATGCGGGGGGTGGCCGGCGCTGCAGGAGAAGAAAAAAAAAAAAAGACGCCCCTTTAAATCTTCGGGCGGCGCCGTCCGCCGCCGCCACGACCAGGGCCAGCTCCCCCCACCACCGGACCCCGCCCCCCGCTCTATACTCACCTCTCCTGGTTCCTGCGGCGCCGGCAGCTACAGCGTCCTCTGACTCTGCGACGTCTCAGAGCAGAGGGCGCGATGACGTCACTACTGTGCGCGCCGCTCTGCCTCTCTGTCCTGAGCGTCGCAGAGACGGAGAGACGCTGACTGCACCGGACCTACGCTAGGAACGGGAGAGGTGAGGATTTTACTTTTTTTTTTTTTTCTTTATGTCTGACTGTCTGGGGCTGGGGCAATGCTGGACACACTGGGGCAATACTGGAGACCATGGGGCAGATTGCTGGACACACTGGGGCAATACATGAGACCATGGGGCAGATTGCTGGACACACTGGGGCAATACTGGAGACCATGGGGCAGATTGCTGGACACACTGGGGCAATACAGGAGACTATGGGGCAGATTGCTGGACACACTGGGGCAATACATGAGACCATGGGGCAGATTGCTGGACACACTGGGGCAATACTGGAGACCATGGGGCAGATTGCTGGACACACTGGGGCAATACTGGAGACCATGGGGCAGATTGCTGGACACACTGGGGCAATACTGGAGACCATGGGGCAGATTGCTGGACACACTGGGGCAATACAGGAGACTATGTGGCAGAATGCTGGACACACTGGGGCAATACAGGAGACTATGTGGCAGAATGCTGGACACACTGGGGCAATACTGGAGACCATGGGGCAGAATGCTGGACACACTGGGGCAATACAGGAGACCATGGGGCAGATTGCTGGACACACTGGGGCAATACAGGAGACTATGTGGCAGAATGCTGGACACACTGGGGCAATACAGGAGACTATGGGGCAGATTGCTGGACACACTGGGGCAATACTGGAGACCATGGGGCAGATTGCTGGACACACTGGGGCAATACAGGAGACTATGTGGCAGAATGCTGGACACACTGGGGCAATACAGGAGACTATGTGGCAGAATGCTGGACACACTGGGGCAATACTGGAGACCATGGGGCAGAATGCTGGACACACTGGGGCAATACAGGAGACCATGGGGCAGATTGCTGGACACACTGGGGCAATACAGGAGACTATGTGGCAGAATGCTGGACACACTGGGGCAATACAGGAGACTATGGGGCAGATTGCTGGACACACTGGGGCAATACTGGAGACCATGGGGCAGATTGCTGGACACACTGGGGCAATACAGGAGACCATGTGGCAGAATGCTGGACACACTGGGGCAATACAGGAGACCATGGGGCAGATTGCTGGACACACTGGGGCAATACAGGAGACCATGGGGCAGATTGCTGGACACACTGGGGCAATACTGGAGACCATGGGGCAGAATGCTGGACACACTGGGGCAATACAGGAGACCATGTGGCAGAATGCTGGACACACTGGGACAATACAGGAGACCATGGGGCAGATTGCTGGACACACTGGGGCAATACAGGAGACCATGTGGCAGAATGCTGGACACACTGGGGCAATACAGGAGACCATGGGGCAGATTGCTGGACACACTGGGGCAATACAGGAGACCATGGGGCAGATTGCTGGACACACTGGGGCAATACTGGAGACCATGGGGCAGAATGCTGGACACACTGGGGCAATGCTGGACACTGGGGCAGATTGCTGGACACACTGGGGGTAATATGCTGGACACACTGGGGGTAATATGCTGGACACACTGGGGCAGACTGCTGGACACACTGGGGAAAGGCTGGACACTGGGGCAGATTGCTGGACACACTGGGGGCAGTGCTGGACATACTGGGGCAGATTGCTGGACACACTGGGGGTAATATGCTGGACACACTGGGGCAGATTGCTGGACAACATGGGGGTAATATGCTGGACACACTGGGGCAGATTGCTGGACAACATGGGGGTAATATGCTGGACACACTGGGGGCAGGACTTGAGGCATGGGCAGAATGTAGATACGGGGCATGATTGGAGACACGGGGCAGGATTGGATCATGGGGCAGGACGGATACGATGGAGGCTGGTGGGGCAGGATGTGGAGATCATATGGGGTAGAATGGCTACTCATGAGGGTAGGATGCGAGAACATATGGCTGGAGCCAGGAATGAGAAACGGGGCCAGGGTGGGGAATATTATTACCATAGGGGCTAATTAAGGGATATTATTACTGCAGTGATGTATTTATTTTATTTTTTGAGTATACTGTTATAAAGGGGGGGGCGGTCCTGTTACTGTGCAGAGTGACACTATATCACCTTTTTTTCTTCATGTGATGTAATGTAGAAGTTGTGAAAAATTAAGTAATGTGTTCTGCAAGCGGAGCTCGAGATAACTGTGTTATTTCCTGCAGAAACGAGTCCTGGCTGGAAGGAATGATGGCGGTCTGTGCTGGATGAAAGATGAAGGACTTCACCTAGAGATGTCACTGGTGAGTCAGTGTTACCTATACACTGACACTATACACTGTATACTATATAGAGGTCCTGTGTATAATGTCACCAGTGATCTCTGTATTACCTCTACACAGACACTGCATACTAAGTACAGATCTCCTGTGAATACTGGCACTTATGGTGATAGTATTGTGGTTTTTTTTTATTACTGATCAGTATTGTAGTATTCAGTCACTATGTGGTGGTAATATGTGGTCTGGAAATGGTGTTGTGGTATTTGTCCCTTGTATGTAGTATTATTCGGTCACTATGTGGCCTGGTCATGGTGTGGTGGTATTAAGTCACAGGTGTGGCATGTGGGGGTGACACCATTAGGCCCAGTTTAAGTTCTACAAAACAGGAAAACCGTTTTTGGTAACCTTTGTGTGTATTGAGCCGGGGGGGGGGGGGGGGCGCCAAACTCGGGAACAGCCCCAGGCGGCAAAAGCTCTAGCTACGCCTCTGGAGTTGGCGGATGCTTTAGTCTAGGTCTGGGAGGAGATCCCTCAGGAGACCATCCACGGCCTCATCAGGAGCATGCCCAAGCATTGTAGGGAGGTCATACAGCCACATGGAGGCCACACACACTACTGAGCATCATTTCCTGGTCTTGAGCCATTTCCACTGAAGTTGGATCAGCCTGTAATTTGATTTTCCACTTTGATTTTGAGTATCATTCCAAATCCAGACCTCCATGGGATATTCATTTTGATTTACATTGATCATTTTTATGTTTTATTGATCTCAACACATTCCAACATTCCACTATGTAATGAATAAAGATTTGCATCTAAAATATTTCATTCAGTGATATCTAGGATGTAGTATTTCAGCGTTCCCTTTATTTTTTTGAGCAGTATATATATATATATATATATATATATATATATATATATATATATATGTATATATATATATATATATACATATATATGAAAAAATTTGGAACAGCATCAAACACTACCTTACAAAACATGCAAAGCTCTCCCAACCAGCAATCCAATGGCAACCAAATGGTAGATTCAAAAAAAGGAAAGCAGCACAAAAAGATTGAAAAAAATAGGTGGACTTTAATGGCTGAATGGCGTGGCAACGTTTCGGATGTAATATCCTTTCTCAAGTCAAGAGATTGAGAAAGGATATTACATCCGAAACGTTGCCACGCCATTCAGGCATTGATGTCCACCTATTTTTTTTCAATCTTTTTGTGCTGCTTTCCTTTTTTTGAATCTATGTATATATATATATATATATATATATATATATATATATACTAGATGGTGGCCCGATTCTAACGTAACGGGTATTCTAGAATATGCATGTCCACATAGTATATTGCCCAGCCCACATAGTATATTGCCCAGCTACGTAGTATATTGCCCAGTCACGTAGTATATTGCCCAGCTACGTAGTATATTGCCCAGTCACGTAGTATATTGCCCAGCCACGTAGTATATTGCCCAGTCACGTAGTATATTGCCCAGCTACATAGTATATTGCACAGTCAGGTAGTATATTGCCCAGTCATGTAGTATATTGCCCAGCGACGTAGTATACAGCACAGAGCCACATAGTATATTGCCCAGTCACATAGTATATTGCCCAGTCACGTAGTATATTGCCCAGCAACGTAGTACACAGCACAGAGCCACGTAGTATACAGCACAGAGCCACATAGTATACAGCACAGAGCCACGTAGTATATTGTACAGTCATGTAGTATATTGTCCAGTCACGTAGTATATAACACTGCCCACACAGTATATAACAGTGGCCACGTAATATCTAGCACAGCCAACGGAGTATATCACACTGCCCATGTAGTATATAGCAGCCACGTGGTATCTAACACAGCCCATGTAGTATACAGCAGTGTGGGCACCATATCCCTGTAAAAAAATAAAATAAAATAGAAAATAGTTATATACTCACCCCCTAGGATCCACGGAGGCTCCGGCGATAGGCGCGCGGCTGCCGCCATCTTCCGTTCCCAGGTCATGAGACCGCTAAGTCTTCTGGGTAATTTCGCAATGCATCGCTGGGAATGGAAGATGGCGGCAGGCGCGAGCGGCTCAGCGGACAACGGAGTATAGCAGGTTTTTGTTTTTTTATTATTTTTAACATTACATTTTTTTACTATTGATGCCGCATAGGCAGCATCAATAGTAAAAAGTTGGGGACACACAGGGTTAATAGCGGCGGCATCAATAGTAAAAAATGTAATGTTAAAAAAATAAAAATAAACCTGCTATACTCACCCTCCGTAGTCCACTGAGCCGCTCCCGCCGGCCGCCATCTTCCGCTGCAGTTTCCAGTGGCAAAGATGGTATGGCAGAAGGACCTGCCATGACGTCACGGTCATGTGACCGTGACGTCATCACAGGCCCTGCGCGCCTGCGCTAAAAAGACCTGCCTTGACGTAACGGTCATGTGACCGCGACGTCATCACAGGTCCTGCGCTCTGATACCAACCCTGGGACCGCAAGCTGGCGTGGACTACAAGGGGCCTTCGGAAAGGTGAGTATATGTTTATTTTTTATTTTTTCACCTGTGACAAACCTGGCTGGGCAATATACTACGTAGCTGGGCAATATACTACGTGACTGGCCAATATACTACATGGCTCTGTGCTGTATACTACGTCACTAGGCAATATACTACGTGGCTGGGCAATATACTATGTGACTGGGCAATATACTACGTAACTGGCCAATATACTACGTGGCTGCGCAATATACTACGTCACTAGGTAATATACTATGTAACTGGGCAATATACTACGTGGCTGGGCAATATACTACCTAACTGGCCAATATACTACGTGGCTGCGCAATATACTACGTCACTGGGCAATATACTACGTGGCTGGGCAATATACTACGTGGCTGGGCAATATACTATGTCACTGGGCAATATACTACGTCACTGGGCAATATACTACGTGTCTGGGCAATATACTACATGGCTGGACAATATACTACGTGACTGGGCAATATATTACGTGGTTGGGCAATATACTACGTCGCTGGGCAATATACTACGTGGCTGGACAATATACTACGTGGGCTGTGCAATATACTACGTGGACATACATATTCTAGAATACCCGATGCGTTAGAATCGGGCCACCATCTAGTATATATATATATAGTATACATATATATGCAAAAGAGCTAGAAGTAGGAAGGCACTAAGGCGGCTTAAAGGCAGGCAATTCACTTCTAAGCGTAGGATTCAATTTAGGACATATGCGGCACAAAACCAAAGTGGCAACTTATGGGTGGTGCTCAACCACAAGGTATTTGATAACAATCCACATGAAGAAAAATGAAAGTGGCACTCACCCTGATGTTGCTGAACAATAGTGTCCTTTATTCAGAAAAACGAGTGGACAAACATGAAATGGAGAGGCGGCTGGTAGAAGTTTAGGGTGCGGGAGGGAAGAAAGGGACGACGGCCGTTTCGCGCTTATGCGCTTCTACGGTTCCAGGTGCTACATATATATGTGTGTTTTGAAGATTATTTTTTATTAAAACAATGTTTACAGTTGTGTTGTACAATGCGATTTTAACACAACACAAGCTTTTACATAGAGAGAACTGCTGTATGTAAAAGCTTATGTTATAATCGCATTGCATACGGATGCCGTATGGATGTCACACTGTTGTTACTAGATGCGAGAAAATCGCATCCTTGCATTGCAAACGGATTACATACGGATCACTGTTCGGGAACATTTGTGCCTTTCTCGGCCATCAAAATCGGACCGACTTTTTTATGCAAGTGTGATTCCAGCCTTAGGTCGGGGTCTCACTGGCGACTTAAACGGATGAAAATCGCATTGCACTCAGACCAATGTTAAGCTAGGGGGCAGATCACAGCAGCCGATTTTTTGTCATCCGTTTTCCTCGATCCGAGACAATCGCAGCATGCTGCGATTGTCATGGACACTTGCCCGACTGCCGGCTCACTCGCACTCATATAATCCTATGGGTGCGAGTGAGACAGCGCACACCACTCGGATATCATCTGAGTGATGTGCATTTAACGCGGACCACGGCAATGGAGGAGATGGAGAAATTCATTTCTCGCCTCCTCCGCATCGGATGCAATACGCTAGTGTGACCCGGGCCTTACTGTTGTGTCAGGAGAACCTGCAGCAGAATGTCTGTGTCGGCCTCTAGCTCCTCCTCCTCCATAGAATTCTACAAGCACCAGCTGTCATCTCCTATCTCAGTAATGATGAGATCTGTCTCCACTGACTACAGAAGTTACATATGAATTCAGAGTAAAAGATCAGTCCAGGATGAGAAAGGAGCAGAATTGTGAGAAGGGCAGGTGCCGGCTGTGTTGTACAAATTCCCATGGTGTGGAGTACCATGGACCTGCTGAAGGCCAGTATCACTGCCATCTTGGTACTCCTGTGAAGCCCCACCATGATACCCATGGTTAAGATTAAAAAATCTGAATGCCAATGCAATAAAACGAGCCCTCGTGTGGCTACATTGACGAAAAACTAAAAAATGTTATGGCTCTTGGAAGAAAAGGAGGAAAAAAATAAACAAAAATGCTAAAATACAATAATTAACTGTGGCGGGAAGATTATGAGATCCGGGTTCTCCGGGGAGCAGACACTCTTCGTAATCGCTCTCCACCCTGCTTTCCCAAAAAAAGATTGGACAAAGAATTTTTAACCCTATTTGTCCAGTATTTTTTTCCCTACAGTTACTGGACCCTGCAAACTTTGTGGGCCCGATTGTGGTGTGCATTGTCCTGCCGGACTCTGGGTGACATACTGTACGCAGCTGTCACATCTGCCCAGACTTGCCATGCAGCCGGCACCTCGGCTATTACTTGGAAGGAAGGAGTTGGCGTCCATTTAATGGCCAGAATAAATAAGAGGGATATACGGGGCCTGACACTTTTTATTGCACCAACAAACAGTTGCAGTGTTTCGGACCCTTCTTCCTGTTGCAAACACCTGGAGACATCGGCAGCGGCCAGGGAAGGGGGGCAACGTGTCATGTTTTTCCTGCCACTAACCCTTCATTATCCTTTCTGTGTGGACTGCAATTTGTTTTTAATTAGTTTTATATGCAAAGGGGTTGCATGAAATGAAACAGCGCCACTCTTGGCATTAGGCTGTGACTGGTATTGCAGGTCAGTTCCATGCACGTGAGTGAGGATGAACCCAGGGGTGTAAATAATGATGTAGTGCACTATGGATAACAACTGGAATCACTGTTTCTTGCTTCTGGGTCATCAGCTCTAGGCACTCCCATTCACTGTATGGCAGTATGGAAGCACTGTGTGTCAGTATTATGGGCACACTATATGGTGTTATGTAATCACTGTATGTCAGTATTATGTCCACACGGTATAGCACTATGTAAGCATTGTACAGTGGCATGTAAAAGTTTGGGCACACTTGGTCAAAATTACTGTTATTGTGAACAGTTAAACAAGTTATTATTATTATTATTATACATTTTTATAGCGCCATTTATTCCGTGGCGCTTTACATGTGAATACGGGGCAAATATAGACAAATACATTAAACATGAGCAGATAACAAGGCACACGAGTACATAAGGAGGGAGGACCCTGCCCGCGAGGGCTCACAGTCTGCAGGGGGTGGGTGAGGATACACTAGGAGAGGGAAGAGCTGGCTGTGCGCCTGTTCAGTAGGTTGAGGATCACTGCAGGCTGTAGGCTTGTTGAAGATTAAATGATCTCTAAAAGTCCTAAAGTTAAAGATGACACATTTCCTTAGAATTTTAGGCAAAAAATATACCATATATATTGTCATTTTTTACATTTTAAGTATTGCAAAAAGGAAAATGGACCGATGCAAAAGTATGGGAACCCTTGGAGATTTGTGTGCTCAGATAACTTTGACCAAAGTTTTAGACCTTAATTAGACTGTTAGGCTGGCGTCACACTGGCGTTTAAAACGGCCAAGTGCAATGCGATAAAAAATCGCATGGCACTCGGACCAATGTTAACATATGGGGCCGCTCCCAGCAGCCGACTTTTTGACGGCCGTTTTCCTCGGTCCGAGACAATCGCAGCATGCTGCGATTGTCACCGATTATCGGATCGGACTCGCCAATGCAAGTCTATGGATGCGAGGAAAAATCGGATTACAAACGGACCACAAGTGTGACTTGCGATTAAATCGCCAGACTTCGGCAGGTGACAGGAAATTGCATCAGGCATTGCCAGGAAGCTTTGGCATGCTAATTACACTGGGAGAGTTAAAAAAACCAGGAACAATGCCTCCACGGATTCCTACAAGCATGTCGACGCTAATTAACGTCGAGATGCTCATAGTTCTGGTCCAAGAGAGACCAGAACTATGGGACCAGAGAGATGCCCACTATGCCAACCGGGCATGCAAGGAGGCAGCGTGGAGAAGAATATGTTGCCAAATGTTCCCAGATTATGCAGACAGATCTCGGGAGGACCAGGAGAGAATTAGTAAGTACATTTTTTATTTTTTTTTGGGTTTTGTCAACACAGTAAAATGTGCATTTTTGTTGTTTGAGGGGGGGGAATTTAGCAAAAGTGTCCTCCTTGTCAGATAAACAGCTTTTTACAAGTATTACAGCACATTGTTATATGTGAATGTTTACCCCATAAATTTTGGGCCGCAATGTATGTTGTCCCCATTACTTTGCTATGCATTAATTACCACATTTTTCACTCAAAAATTTACCCATTTCTTGTTGATGTTTTGCCCCTATCTTAGCCAGTATATAGGTGAATCCAAACATCATCATTGTAGTTACTTTCCTTTTCAAGTATGTTCTTGATGAAGGTCCTTTTCCACCCTTTTTTTTGTGGGTTAATCAATTAATTAATTGATTTTTATTGTTTGCAAAGTCAATTTTTTGATGGTCTGAACATACCATATTTGTGTTTTCAAAACTTGTGTTTTGTGTTACACTTCAGTGAATGATGTGACAAGGCGTTGGCATAGCTGTAGAGATTCATATAGGAGGGAGAGACAGCTGCGGAGCCGGAGTGGTGCCGATGGAACCACCAAGAGGAAATACCTCTACTTTGACCGGCTGAATTTCCTAGCTCCGGTGATGGATCTGAGACCGTAAGTGAATTTTATTCTTCTGTTTTTGTTTAATTTTGGTGATTGAATTATTTTAATTTATATGATTTAATTTCTAAATATAGCACTGAGTCAAACCTGACAGAGAGGGAGACGGGTACCGAATCAGAGGTGCAAATTGATCCAGTGGGTGATGATGATGAACAGGCTGGTCCTCCCTCATCACTTTCCAGAAGCACCCAATCAGCACCACCACCACCACTACCACCACCGGAATCTGAAAGCCAGGCTGCACATCCCGATGAACAGGCCATCAGTAGCAGCCCCACCATGCCTCTGGCTGCCTCTCCCCAGGCTTCTGGCATCCCACGGCGAGCCCGGCGAAGAAGAGAAGGAGCAGGTTCTGTCACAAGGACTCAGGTGGACAGAGGTGTTTTGGATTACTTGTCATCAGTGACTCGTGATGATGGGGAGGAGGCATATGGACGCAGTCTGGCACAGTATCTCAGGGCTATTCCCTGTGAGTTCCGGTTGCGTACAAGAGGGGCTATACAAATAGTCCTAGATGCCAGTACCCCACCAAATAATCCCAGGCCTATTTCTAATTTTTTAGAAAGGTGGCAGCTTACAAATGATAATCCAATACAGTCACAAGTAAGCCATCAAGTGCAAGGTGAATCAGCCTCTCATCCTCCACAAGCTCCTCCTCCTACTCAAGCACGGATGCCTACACCTCCACCACAGCTAGCACCACTCACAAATGTGCCTCATCAAGGCCAATATATGGGCCATAGTGCACATGCCCAATATGGCCACTTGAACATACCCAATGTTGTTGGCTGGCCACAACATGGGTATGGGCGACATGGCCATATTGGGGGATATAGTCAGTTTGGTCAGCCCTACACTCAGGACAACCCTCAACATTTACAAAATTTACAATACCAAAACCCACAACTGGATCCTGGAAGGTTCCAACAGAATCCAGGTCTGTCTGCCACCACACATGCTGACACTGAGGTTGGCCAGCAACCTAGGCAAGCAACCCAATCTGGACCACCGCCTTCTCCACCCCCGACCTACCATCATTTGTAGTTTTGATTTTGTGACACAGTGAGTGCCTTCTATTTTTTGATCCAAAATTTGTATGTTTGGTTTTATATTTGGACATTGATATGTGAGGATAACATTATACCATATGTTTTAAATATGGTTTTCTAATTTTCATACAAAACAAATAATAAAAAGTTCCATGTTTAAGCACAATGACTCCTTGTTAATGTTAGGACATGTTACGTAATTTGTTAGCTAAATATAACAGGAAAACAATAGCAAAAGAACATACCCAAAATCGGGAAATGAATAGAGTTTATACTAGGAAAATCTAACAACACTACATAGATAATGCATCCTCTTGACAGGGAGTAGCACCCTGAGGTGACACTAAATAAGTTGTTAACTCATCACGTATCTTTAAGTCATCAAGGGGACGATGGGGAGGGAGGGTCCTAGGGCAGGGAAGTCACTATGCTGATTCTAGGAACAGCAACATATCATTGTTTAGACATACAATAACGTAATGATAAGCCGCTCCTCTCAAGAAATAGGTTTGTGCATTCTGGTGTCCGGAAACGTGACCTCAGGGTGCCCAATATCACCAAAAAAAAAAAAAAAAAACAATGCCCATCCAAGAATATTGCAAATAATTGTCAGGATGGCTACGCAGACATGATTCTAGATGGGGAAAATGTCCTTTTAGTTAGCCTTTGCCTCAAAAGTGGATGGACCCACATTCTTGCTCCTCCTTCGCGGATCCACAATCACAGGGTATGCCTCTCAAAAACGTCGGAATAAAACACAATTGAAAAGCACACGCTCAGTGGTGGTTCAATGCCAGTCTATCTGTCATGTTTGGCACAAAGCACAACTAACACTACTAGGTGTCTGTCTGCTGTTTTTAATTTATTACAGGCCTAAAAACCGTTATTTGTCCATTTTGCTAGCCGCCGACAAAATATCGCCAGACGGATGTCAAACGGATTTCGAGCGGACGCTCACATGCGAGGAAATCGCATCCTCGCATTACAATCGGATTACAGACGGATCAGTGTTTAGGAAACATTTGTGCGATTCTCGTCCGTATAAAACGGACCGATTTTTAAGACGTTGTGTGTGACGCCGGCCTTAGGGTTATTATGGCTTGTTCAATATCATCTTTAGGAAAGGTCAGGTGATGCAAATGTCTCAGCTTCATCTAACCATGTGCCAAAAACAGCAGCCATGGGTTATTCTAAGGAGCTGCCTAGCACTCTGAAAATGAAAAAAGTGAAGGCCCACCAAGCAGGAGAAGGCTACAAGAAGATCACAAAGAGTTTTCAAATTGTACAGTTCAAAATGTAATTAAGAAATGGTAGTTAACAGGAACCGTGGGGGTCAAGATAAGATCTGGAAGACCAAAAAAAATTTCAGAAATAATTTAGCAGACTCTGGAGTTTTGGTACATTGTCCTACTATTCAGAGACACCTGCACAAATATGGCCTTCATGGAAGGGTCATCAGAAGAAAGCCTCTTCTGCGTCCTCACCGTAAACCTTAGGGTCAGATGTCTGTAAAAGAACATCTAAACAAGCCAGATGCATTTTGGAAACAAGTTCTGTGGACCGATGAAGTTAAAATAGAACTTTTTGGCCACAATGATCAAAGGTATGTGTGGAGAAAAAAGGGCACAGAATTTCAGGAAAAGAACATCTCTCCAACCAATAAGCATGGGGATAGATCAATCATGCTTTGGGGTTGTGTTGCAGGCAATGTCACTGGGAACATTTCATGGGCAGAGGGAAGAATGGATTCAATTAAATTTCAACAAATTCTTGATGCAAACATAACATAATCTGTAAAAAAGCTGAATTTGAAAAGAGGAGGCACATATTATGTGTACTCGGTATGGCAGTATGTAAGCACTGTATGTCAGTATTATGTGAACACTGTATGTAAGCGCTACTATCGGTCGCGACAGCAGAATTTATATAGATGGAAATGACTGAAACAGTCTCTTCTGATGCCTGTTGTCAGGCCTCATGATTGTGGGGTACCGATGGCATTGTTTTAACAGCTGGGGGGGGGGGGGGTGTAATGAAATTCCTCATGTCTGCCTTGTTTGTACACCTGGCAGATAACAGTGAAAGCTGAAATGAGGAAATCAATGTCAGAATCCTGCAATAAAAATGGTGTACAAAAAAAGATCAGAAAGTTGTATGGACCCCAAAAGGGTAAAAATGAAATCTACAGCTCGTACTGCAAAAGAAAAAATCTGATACAACTCTACTGAGAAGGAGGTGAGAAAGAAAAAAAAAATAACCGCATCCACAGACACCTGGAGTGACAATATTTGCAACAGTTTAGTATTCTCTGTGTGTCATTATCTAAGCACTGTATGTTAGTACTATGTGGATGTTGTACCGCACTATTGTTTAACACTGTATGACAGTGTTGTTTGGGCATGATACGACACTATGTGTTGTTCACTACATGTCATCATGAAACTATTGAAGGTTAGTATTATAAGTTCGCTGAAATACAAGAGATAAGCATTGTATGTTGTGTTATGGACCTGCTTAATGGTATTGTTATTTAATACTGTATGTTGGTATTATTTCGGCACGATATGATACTGTTTTATGTGCATTGTACAGCAGCATGTTGTGGAGCTACAATATTGTTTGTTGTGCATGAGAGATGAGCAAATTGATTTGACGCCAATTTTATTTATAAAATGTTTTTAGTCATTTGCAGCACCCGGCAAATTTGAATATAAGACCAATTCATTATTGAACTTATGGTTATTTATTGGATGTTTTTTGATTTGCATTCTATTCTTTTAATGTGTGTCTTTTTAAAGTCTATTTTTATACAGTATGTGCATTTTTATTTTCTTTATGTTCATCATTGTGGGCGTATTTGGGGTATCTACAGTTGTGGCCAAAAGTATTGACACCCCTGCAATTCTGTCAGATAATACTCAGTTTCTTCCTGAAAATGATTGCAATCTCAAATTCTTTGGTATTATTATCTTCATTTAATTTGTCTTAAAATTAAAAAACACAAAAGAGAATGAAGCAAAAAGCAAAACATTGATCATTTCACACAAAACTCCAAAAATGGGCCAGACAAAAGTATTGGTACCCTCAGCCTAATACTTGGTTGCACAACCTTTAGCCAAAATAACTGTGACCAACCGCTTCCGGTAACCATCAATGAGTTTCTTACAATGCTCTGCTGGAATTTTAGACCATTCTTCTTTGGCAAACTGCTCCAGGTCCCTGATATTTGAAGGGTGCCTTCTCCAAACTGCCATTTTTAGATCTCTCCACAGGTGTTCTTTGGGATTCAGGTCTGGACTCACTGCTGGCCACCTTAGAAGTCTCCAGTGCTTTCTCTCAAACCATTTTCTAGTGCTTTTTGAAGTGTGTTTTAGGTCATTGTCCTGCTGGAAGACCCATGACCTCTGAGGGAGACCCAGCTTTCTCACACTGGGCCCTACATTATGCTGCAAAATTTATTGGTAGTCTTCAGACTTCATAATGCAATGCACACGGTCAAGCAGTCCAGTGCCATAGGCAGCAAAGCAACCCCAAAACATCAGGGAACCTCCACCATGTTTGACTGTAGGGACCATGTTCTTTTCTTTGAATGCCTCTTTTTTTTCTCCTGTAAACTCTATGTTGATGCCTTTGCCCCCAAAATCTCTACTTTTGTCTCATCTGACCAGAGAACATTCTTCCAAAACATAGTAACATAGTAACATAGTAACATAGTTAGTAAGGCCGAAAAAAGACATTTGTCCATCCAGTTCAGCCTATATTTCATCATAATAAATCCCCAGATCTACGTCCTTCTACAGAACCTAATAATTGTATGATACAATATTGTTCTGCTCCAGGAAGACATCCAGGCCTCTCTTGAACTCCTCAACTGAGTTCGCCATCACCACCTCCTCAGGCAAGCAATTCCAGATTCTCACTGCCCTAACAGTAAAGAATCCTCTTCTATGTTGGTGGAAAAACCTTCTCTCCTCCAGACGCAAAGAATGCCCCCTTGTGCCCGTCACCTTCCTTGGTATAAACAGATCCTCAGCGAGATATTTGTATTGTCCCCTTATATACTTATACATGGTTATTAGATCGCCCCTCAGTCGTCTTTTTTCTAGACTAAATAATCCTAATTTCGCTAATCTATCTGGGTATTGTAGTTCTCCCATCCCCTTTATTAATTTTGTTGCCCTCCTTTGTACTCTCTCTAGTTCCATTATATCCTTCCTGAGCACCGGTGCCCAAAACTGGACACAGTACTCCATGTGCGGTCTAACTAGGGATTTGTACAGAGGCAGTATAATGCTCTCATCATGTGTATCCAGACCTCTTTTAATGCACCCCATGATCCTGTTTGCCTTGGCAGCTGCTGCCTGGCACTGGCTGCTCCAGGTAAGTTTATCATTAACTAGGATCCCCAAGTCCTTCTCCCTGTCAGATTTACCCAGTGGTTTCCCATTCAGTGTGTAATGGTGATATTGATTCCTTCTTCCCATGTGTATAACCTTACATTTATCATTGTTAAACCTCATCTGCCACCTTTCAGCCCAAGTTTCCAACTTATCCAGATCCATCTGTAGCAGAATACTATCTTCTCTTGTATTAACTGCTTTACATAGTTTTGTATCATCTGCAAATATCGATATTTTACTGTGTAAACCTTCTACCAGATCATTAATGTTTTAGGCTTTTTCAGGTAAGTTTTGGCAAACTCCAGCCTGGCTTTTTTATGTCTCGGGGTAAGAAGTGGGGTCTTCCTGAGTCTCCTACCATACAGTCCCTTTCCATTCAGACGCCGAAAGACAGTACGGGTTGACACTGTTGTACCATCGGACTGCAGGGCTGCTTGAACTTGTTTGGATGTTAGTCGAGGTTCTTTATCCAACATCCGCACAATCTTGCGTTGAAATCTCTTGTCAATTTTTCTTTTCCGTCCACATCTAGGGAGGTTAGCCACAGTGCCATGGGTTTTAAACTTCTTGATGACACTGCGCATGGTAGACACAGGAACATTCAGGTCTTTGGAGATGGACTTGTAGCCTTGAGATTGCTCATGCTTCCTCACAATTTGGTTTCTCAAGTCCTCAGACAGTTCTTTGGTCTTCTTTCTTTTCTCCATGCTCAATGTGGTACACACAAGGGCACAGGACAGAGGTTGAGTCAACTTTAATCCATGTCAACTGGCTGCAAGTGTGATTTAGTTATTCCAAAAACCTGTTAGGTGCCACAGGTAAGTTACAGGTGCTGTTAATTACACAAATTAGAGAAGCATCACATGATTTTTCGAACAGTGCCAATACTTTTGTCCACCCCCTTTTTTATGTTTGGTGTTTAATTATATCCAATTTGGCTTTAGGACAATTCTTTTTGTGTTTTTTTCATTTAAGACAAATTAAATGAAGACAATAATAACAAAGAATTTGTGTTTGCAATCATTTTCAGGAAGAAACTGAGTATTATCTGACAGAATTGCAGGGGTGTCAATACTTTTGGCCACAACTGTAGTTGGTTACGGCTGATTCATCGACTGCAACTTTTTAAAATAGTTGTTTAATATTTGTGCAAATGTATTCCAGTCCCCCCTAGAGTTACTTTGTGTACATCTTAAATTTTTGCGCAATTTTTGTGACATTTTAGATGAAAATATAAGGTCATAAAACAGGTCAGAGACAAAAAATAAACAGCATTTTTTATTTTGTGCAAAGTCCAAAAACCACGTGTGCCATTTTGGAGTTTGAAACATATTGCCCCAAAAAAAGTCAATGAATATCACATTTAAAAAAAAGAGATAAGTGACTTAAAAAACCATTTTACACATTGCAGAAGATTGCATTAGAAGAGAAGGATCACATGTCTTTGAATTCCCCATAATGCCTTTCAGCTATCACAACACATGGTAAAGCACAGCCAATCGGGAAGAACTATTGTAGCCTGTATAAAAACAGAAGCAGGAAATGCAGCAGCTATTTTGTAGTAAATCTGGATAGTGGGGGATAAGACAGTTCACAACTTAGCCACAGAGATAGGGAGAGAAAGCCACAAAGCATTGAATAAATTGAACGGATAGACTGTAACAACAAAGCAGTGAAGATGATTAGTGTATGAGGAAAACTGAAGAATACAGATTTATTTCATACGGAGTGAGAGATCCGAGAGTCACTGGGTATGTGAGACAGGATAGTCGCGCTGTCTGTGAGGAATGAGAGTCACACTGTTTGTGAGGCATGAGAGTCAACCTGTCAGTGAGGCATGAGAGTCACTTTGTCTGTGAGATAGGAGAGTCTTTATATCGGTGAGACAGAAAAGTCATTATCTCAGTGACGCAAGAGAATCACTGTGTCTCTGAGGCAGGAGAATCATTGTCAGTGAGACAGAAGAGTCACTATGTCAGTGAAAGTCACTGTGTCTGTGAGATAGGAGAGTCACAGTGTCTGAGGGCGGAGAATCACTTTAACTGTGAGAGAGGAGAGTCACTGTGTCTGTGAGGCAGGAGAGTCACTATGTCAGTAAGAGAGGAGAGTCACTGTGTTTGTGAGAGAGGAGAGTCACTATGTCAGTGAGACAGGAGAGTCACTGTGTCTGTGAGCCAGGAGAGTCACATGTCAGTGAGGCAGGAGAGTCACCCTGTCAGTGTGAAAGGAGAGTCACTGTGTCAGTGATGCAGGAGAGTCACTGTGTCTGTACTATGCAGCAGAAGATACTGGAGAGTCACTGTGTTAGTGATATAGGAGAGTCACTGTGTCTGTGAGGCAGGAGAGTCACTATGTCAGTAAGAGAAGAGAGTCACTGTGTCTGTGAGAGAGGAGAGTCACTGTGTCTGTGAGGCAGGAGAGTCACTATGTCAGTGAGAGAGGAGAGTCACTGTGTCTGTGAGCCAGGGGAGTCACCCTGTCAGTAAGGCAGGAGAGTCACCCTGTCAGTGTGAAAGGAGAGTCACTGTGTCAGTGAGAGAGGAGAGTCACTGCGTCTGTATTATGCAGAAGGAGATACTGGAGAGTCACTGTGTTAGTGATATAGGAGAGTCACCGTATATGTGAGCCAGGAGAGTCACTGTGTCAATGAGACAGATGAGTCACTGTGTTAGTGAGAAAGGAAAGATACTGTGTCAGTGAGGCAGGAAAGTCACTAGGTCAGTGAGGCAGGAGAGTAACTAAGTCATTGACACAGTAGAGTCATCCTGTCAGTGAGACAGGTGAGTGACTGTATCTTTGAGGCAGGAGAGTCACTATGTCTGTGAGACAGGAGAGTTACAGTCAGTAAGGCAGGCGAGACACCCTGTCATTGAGGCAGGAGAGTCATTATGTCAGTGAGAGAGGAAAGTCATTATGTCAGTGATGCAGGAGAATCATTTCGTGAAACAGGAGAATCAGTATCTCGGTAAGATACCTCATAGTTCCTCATAGTTTGTAAGCTTACGAGCAGGGCCCTCACTCCTCTTGGTATCTGTTTTGAACTGTATTTCTGTTATGCTGTAATGTCTATTGTATGTACAAGTCCCCTCTATAATTTGTAAAGCGCTGCGGAATATGTTGGCGCTATATAAATAAAAATTATTATTATTATTATTATTAAGATAGGAGAGTCACTATGTCAGTGAGACAGGACAATCACTATGTCAATGAGACAGGAGAGTCATCCTATCAGTGTGGGAGGAGAGTCACTATGTCAGTGTGTCTGTGAGACAGAAGATTCACTGTGTCTGTGAGACAGAAGAGTCAATGTATCTGTGAGATAGGAGATTCACTATGTCAGTGACACAGGAAGGTCACTAGGTCAATGAGGCAGGAGAGTAACTACTTCATTGAGACAGGAGAGTCATCCTGTCAGGGAGACAGGTCAGTAACTGTATATTTGAGGAGGGAGAGTCACTATGTCTGAGTCAGGAGAGTTACACTGTCAGTGAGGCAGGAGGGGTCATCCTGTCATTGTGGTAGTTGAGTGACTGTGTCTTTGAGATGGGAGAGTCATTGAGTTATTAATACAGAAGAGTTACTGTGTCTGTGAGGCAGGAGAGTCATTATGTGAATGATGCAGGAGAATCACTGTGTGCGGCAGGAGAGTCACTATGTCGGTAAGACAGGAGAGTCACTATGTCAGTGAGACAGGAAAGTTATCCTCTCATTGTGGAAGAAGAGTCACTGTGTCTGTGAGGCATGAGAGTAACTGTGTGAGACAGTAAAGTCGCAGACACAGTGAGGAGGGAGAGTCACTGTGTCTGTGCTATGCGGCAGGAGACACTGGATAGTCACTGTATTAGCGATAAAGGAAAGTCACTAAATATGTGAGCAAGGAGAGGCACTGAGTCAGTGAGATAGGAGAGCTACTGTGTATGTGCTGTGCACAGGAGAGTCACTGTATTAGTGAGACAGGAGAGGCACTGTGTCAGTGAGATAGGAGAGCTACTGTGTATGGGCTGTGCGCAGGAGAGTCACTGTATCAGTGAGACAGGAGAGGCACTGTGTCAGTGAGATAGGAGAGCTACTGTGTATGCGCTGTGCGCAGGAGAGTCACTGTATCAGTGAGACAGGAGAGGCACTGTGTCAGTGAGATAGGAGAGCTACTGTGTATGAGCTGTGCACAGGAGAGTCACTGTATCAGTGAGACAGGAGAGGCACTGTGTCAGTGAGATAGGAGAGCTACTGCGTATGCGCTGTGCGCAGGAGAGTCACTGTATCAGTGAGACAGGAGAGGCACTGTGTCAGTGAGAAAGGAGAGCTACTGTGTATGGGCTGTGCGCAGGAGAGTCACTGTATCGGTGAGACAGGAGAGTCACTGTGTCAGTGAGATAGGAGAGCTACTGTGTATGTGCTGTGCACAGGAGAGTCACTGTATCAGTGAGACAGGAGAGGCACTGTGTCAGTGAGATAGGAAAGCTACTGTGTATGTGCTGTGCACAGGAGAGTCACTGTATCGGTGAGATAAGAGAGGCACTGTGTATGTGCTGTGCACAGGAGAGTCACTGTATTAGTGAGACAGGAGAGGCACTGTGTCAGTGAGATAGGAGAGCTACTGTGTATGGGCTGTGCACAGGAGAGTCACTGTATCAGTGAGACAGGAGAGGCACTGTGTCAGTGAGATAGGAGAGCTACTGTGTATGCGCTGTGCGCAGGAGAGTCACTGTATCAGTGAGACAGGAGAGGCACTGTGTCAGTGAGATAGGAGAGCTACTGTGTATGAGCTGTGCACAGGAGAGTCACTGTATCAGTGAGACAGGAGAGGCACTGTGTCAGTGAGATAGGAGAGCTACTGTGTATGCGTTGTGCGCAGGAGAGTCACTGTATCAGTGAGACAGCTACTGTGTATGTGCTGTGCACAGGAGAGTTACTGTATCGGTGAGATAAGAGAGGCACTGTGTATGTGCTGTGCACAGGAGAGTCACTGTATCGGTGAGATAAGAGAGGCACTGTGTATGTGCTGTGCACAGGAGAGTCACTGTATCAGTGAGACAGGAGAGGCACTGTGTCAGTGAGATAGGAGAGGCACTGTGTCAGTGAGATAGGAAAGCTACTGTGTATGTGCTGTGCACAGGAGCGTCACTATATCGGTGAGACAGGAGAGGCACTGTGACTGTGAGGTCTGACCATGCAGAGACATTTACCTGGCAGCTGCTCCTTGCTTGATCAGTGTGGTTATAGTGCTGCTGCAGCTCAATTCCATAGTTGATGTACATGTCTCACAAGGGCGAAATGAGGCCTTACTGTACCTTTGATTCTCAGCGTATCAAACTTTCTGGCAAAATTCAGTGAAGTTGATGAATTCCAATTTCAAAGGATTGTATCCTCACTAGTGAGCACAATACGGTGAGACATAAGCACTGTAGGTTAGGGCGATGTGGCTATTGTGCAGTGTTATTATTTCCTGCTATATGGCGGTATTATTTAGGTTTTTGGAATTGTTTGCTATTCACAGCCTGTGTCTACATGTAGAAAGTCACACAGGGGTAAGACACATTTGCAATGAGGCTGGAATGCCCGCATGACAGCCCACATGTAAGCTCATGCTCTTAAATTGTCAATCCGACTCAATAAAGCACACATCCTAGGAAAAAAATTGATTGAAATGGTGAAACCATGCCATTTTTAAATACTAATACTCTACAAAGGAGACATGACTGTATGACTGCGGAACAGAGAGGGTTAACCATTAAAAACTGCTGATTCTGAGCACAGGATTTTACAGTGGCCAGGAGCATGGGTTTAGGCAAGTGAAGCAGAAAAAAATACCCTTTAAACAGGCCTGTGTTCCCGCGTAGGCCAGCAAAGGCTTGTCTGATTATATTAGGTGCTGCCAACAACAGACCTGCAGGTTAAACACCCGCACTCAGCTCTATTAATGGGAATATTTCACATTCTCCATTTTTTACTTACTTCAAACACTTGTGTTTTAATCTCCTTGGCCTCCAGCAGTAAGCGTTAATATAGAGTCTGATCCTTACATTTAAAGGGACAGTGGTTTTTTTTGCTCCTTAAAGGGGCAGATTAAAGGTGCTCATATTTCCATATAGTCTGCCCTGATTTTACAGGTTGGATGTCTCAAAGGTGTGCATCCCTCCGTATATTATATCATCGTACATCTGGGTGTCTTGTAGGAGGCATAAGTCAAAATAATCTTTGATCACTGTTGTAATAGGTGATAATTCTCCCTATCAAAGGGATGTCTAATATTGGGCATAAAGGTCTAACATTGCAAACTACATGTGTGTTGACAGCTATAATCTGGCTCCTGCCTTGTCTGTTGGAATCTGCTGTAGTCTAAAATTTACTTTCAGTCTCATCAAAGGCTAAAGGCCCCTTCACATTAAGCGACGCTGCAGCGATACCGACAACGATCCGAATCGCTGCAGCGTCGCTGTTTGGTCGCTGGAGAGCTGTCACACAGACCGCTCTCCAGCGACCAACGATGCCGGTAACCAGGGTAAACATCGGGTAACTAAGCGCAGGGCCGCGCTTAGTAACCCGATGTTTACCCTGGTTACCATGCTAAAAGTAAAAAAAAACAAACACTACATACTTACCTACCACTGTCTGTCCTCCAGCGCTGCGCTCTGCTTCTCTGCTCTCCTCCTGTACTGTCTGTGAGCCGGAAAGCAGAGCGGTGACGTCACTGCTCTGCTTTCCGGCTCACAGCCAGTACAGGAGGAGTGCAGAGCGCAGCGCTGGAGGACAGACGGCGTTAGGTAAGTATGTAGTGTTTGTTTTTTTTTACTTTTAGGATGGTAACCAGGGTAAACATCGGGTTACTAAGCGCGGCCCTGCGCTTAGTTACCCGATGTTTACCCTGGTTACCAGTGAAGACATCGCTGGATCGGTGTCACACACGCCGATCCAGCGATGTCTCCAGGGAGTCCAGCGACGAAATAAAGTTCTGGACTTTATTCAGCGACCAACGATCTCCCAGCAGGGGCCTGATCGTTGGTCGCTGTCACACATAACGATTTCATTAACGATATCGTTGCTACGTCACAAATAGCAACGATATCGTTAACAATATCGTTATGTGTGAAGGTACCTTTACAATGAGGCTTTGTGTCTCCCCCATGCTTTACACTCCATCTGGTGTCTGTAAGCACCCCCACATTTCCCCCACTTAGGCTACTTTCACACTAGCGTCGTTTGGCCTCCGTCGCAATGCGTCGTTTTGGAGAAAAAACGCATCCTGCAAATGTGCTTGCAGGATGCGTTTTTTTTCTCCATAGACTTGCATTAGCGACGCATCACCACACGTCGCATCTGTCGTGCGACGGATGCGTCATGTTTTGGCGCACCGTCGGCACAAAAAAAGTTACATGTAACTTTTTTGTGCGTCGAGTCCGCCATTTCCGACCGCGCATGCGTGGCCGGAACTCCGCCCTCTCCTCCCCAGACCTTACAATGGCGCAGTGGATGCGTTGTAAAACTGCGTCCTCTGCCCCAGTTGTTCTTTTTGTTTGAAGTTTGCGTCGGTACGTCGGGCCGACACATGGAGACGGCCCCATACCGACGCTAGTGTGAAAGTAGCCTTACTTAGGAGTTTTATAGCAGTATTATTTTAGCACTTGATAGCAATGTTATGTGGATTTTGTATGTGAGTATTATTTAAGTGTTGTATGGTGATATTATATTGTCTTTGGGAAATGATATGTTGATATTATAAGGTAGAATGTTTTGGACACTACATAACAGGGATCATGAGCATTGTACTGTATATCAGTATTATTTGGACAATAATGTGTGGATACAATATGCTAGTATTATTTGGACAGGGGATAAAGCATCATGTTGTATAGCAGTAATATTTAGGTATTTTATGACAATTATTTTAGCAATGAATAGCAATGTTATGTGGATATTGTATGACGATATTATTTGGATACTGACAATAATACGTAGATACTTTATGGTAGAACATTTTGGACATTGTATAAAAGTGTCATCTGAGCATTGTAAGGCACTATTATTATTTAAGTATTTTATGACAGTACTATTTCAGCATTAGATAGTAATAATATGTAGATATTGTATGGGAGTATTAGGTATCGTATGGGGATATTACTTGGACAATAATTTGTAGATACTATATCGGGTAGTATTATTTGGACACTACATAAAAGGTATTATGTAAATGTTGTAGGGAAGTAATATTTAGATACTTTATGGCAGTATTATTTCAGAGTTAGATAGCAATAATATGTAGATATTGTATGGGAGTATTATCTAGGTACCGTATGGAGATATTACTTGGACACTACATAAAGGTTTTTTAGATACTATATAGGGTAGTATTATTTGGACACTACATAAAGATATTATGTGAGCATTGTAGGGAGGTAATATTTAGATATTTTATGGCAGTATTATTTCCACACTAGAAAACAATAATAATATTTGGATATTATAG
Source organism: Ranitomeya imitator (assembly GCF_032444005.1). Taxonomy (NCBI): domain Eukaryota; kingdom Metazoa; phylum Chordata; class Amphibia; order Anura; family Dendrobatidae; genus Ranitomeya; species Ranitomeya imitator. The sequence goes on along the minus strand of NC_091283.1, from coordinate 416,547,291 downwards.
AGGAATAGTATTTAGGTATTGTATGGGTAGTTATTTGCACAATATGTGGATACTATTTTGAAGGGTTATTTGAACACTATGTGAAGGTATCAGATGAGCATTGTACGTCAGAATTATGCACTTTATGGCGGTATTATATGGGCATTGAATAGCAATGGTATGTGAACACTGTAACATAACATGACTGTGACGTGATGTGAGGGTAGTGATATTATACAATAATGATATTACTAATAATTGGAACATTACTTCACCGCTATGCATCTAATCAGCCAATCAGGGCTCTGCGCAGCTTCCTTGTTAAATATTTACTCCTTCGAGCGCTCCATTGTATGCAGCGTTTCATACCTGTTACCTCCATTCTTCATCTCTTTTGGGTGTTGCCCTGATTGAAACATAATCACCTGACAACCAGGAAAAGGTGCAGTCCTATCAATGACTTATGACTCTCACCCTCCTCTTTATATAAGGTGCCGTGCCCTGCCCATAGGCTGTTTCCACACATCAATAACCACTTCAGAGTGGCGGAAATCAGCGCCGATACGTTCTTATGATATTTCATTATTAGCTATTTGTTTTCTACGCCTCGGTTATGATGGATAAGAATTTCTTTATTCTATTTAATCTTGATATTAACAACTTGCTGAGGCTGATGCAACTCCTGTATGATTACGGTAAAAATAGTGACAGGCTATTTAAAGGGCAAGTCATACTAAGCTTAGAAAGCGCTCTGGGATCTCACATACGGGAGAGGTGCCTATGATAAAGGACATACTTCATACTCAACATCTTTTATTGGTGGTATCTTCCAGGAGAACGGTGGCTCCAAATTCTTCCCTAACACCCATTTTTCAGATTGCAGCCGTCTATAGTCTAGTCATGGCCAAAAGTTTTGAGACTGACAAACTTTGGTGTTCGCTGCTTCTGTGTTTTTAGATCTTTTATTATAGTAGAATTATAAATATTTCAGAAATTGTTGCCCTTTTATTGACAAACAGATCAAGTTTAGGGAAAGTCTCAATATTTACAGGGTTGTCCCTAATTTTTGACGACTTCTGTCCTACCCCCTGGCAGCTGGGTAGCCACTTCTGGGCCAAATCCTGACTGATGACCTCCCGTTCTTGTAACATAGTAACATAGTTAGTAAGGCCGAAAAAAGACATTTGTCCATCCAGTTCAGCCTATATTCCATCATAATAAATCCCCAGATCTACGTCCAAAGGTGATGTCAGAAGTGGGATTTGAACCCACGCCTCCAAGAGAGACTGCGACCTGAACGCAGCGCCTTAGACCGCTCGGCCATCCTGACTTCTTATCTTCTTGTCTAGTCAGTGACTGGAGATTATCACAATTTTTGTGTTTTTGTTTGATTTGTTTGAGGATTAACCCCAGGTTCCCAGTGGGAATGGTGGCCGTGGACCCAAAATGTCACTGTCCTGCATGCCTCACCTGCACCAACTTCCTCGGCCCTTGTGCCTACCTGGACCTTGGGCTTGGAGGATACACTTCACCTGGTGAGATTAACAAAACGAATCTGAGCAAACAGCCAAACAGTTGAAAAATTTGAACAGTTTGGCTTTTACAGGTTCTTTGTTTTGCCTGCACATGCAACTTTAATGTGGTCTTTGGTTATTAGTCAGCTGACAGAAGCTCAGGAAAAGAGACAGATAACTGAGCTAAAAACCTTCCTCTCAGAACATTCTCTCTGAAGGATTATCATTTAACTCATTCTGGAGCTGGCAATGCATGCACCCTCATAAACTGGAAAGTCGTAAAAGAGGAACACTCAGTGAGCCCCAGCCGGAATTAGTGTATTGCAGAAGATCCATTCACTAGATATGGATAAAGAGAGGTACAATTCTATAGACAGAAGGGAAAAAATATAAGATCCATTTACCTACAGATGTATTGATCAGGGATTAACCCCATAATTACAGTGGAGAAGAAAAAGGGGAGGGGAGGGAGGAAGAAAGATGGAATGTAGTGAAAGAGTGCACTGTACATAGTATTAAACAGGGAATACTGTGTCTCGCTACCCCCCAAATCTCAAATAAATGGGACGAAAGAGATCACATCATTCAGCCACATCAAGACGCTACTTGTCCATTCATGCTCCTCACTGAACACGACCCTATCCTCCCACCAGCCGAGGAACATATTAGCATATGCAGGAGCACATGGGTTCCCCATTGCTGTGCCCCTGAGCTGGTGGAAGACACGCCCATCAAATAGGAAATAGTTGTGTCTTAAGACAAGTATTTCGATCACTAAATCATTGTGGGGTCTAAAATGTACACCTCTAGTCTTTAATACTTGTTCCACCGCATAGCAGCCTTTATCATGGGGTATGGAGCTATAGAGCGCTTCAACATTCAGGCTTGCTTAAAACTTTTTGGGGGGCCAACACATCTTCAAGCTTCTTCAAAACATCCATGGTGTCACGTACGTACGAGGGAAGTGAAACGAAAAATGGACGTAAAATCCGGTCAATATAGATGCTCACTCCCTGTGTGAGGCTATCAATTCCCAACACTGAGGGGCCGATATCCCTTATGCACCTTCCGTAGACAATAGAACGTAGCTATCTGAGGGTATTTGGGAAGCATGAAGGAAAGGACATCTCTTTGTCATCAATTAGTCCCTCATTTCAAGCTCTCTAGTATCCTGCCCAGATCCTGTAAGAACAGGTCAGTAGGATCAGATACTAGGGTTCTATAGCATTCAGGATCCGACAGGATATCAGAGCACATGAATCTATAGTGATCCCTATTGAGGACGACATTGCCACCCTTGTCAGAGGGTTTGATGACAGCCGGCAATAGACAGCAATACAGAAGCAATAGAGAGCAAATTATGTAACATTTTTAATGCAAAAAATTATTTTAAGCCTGAAAAACGTGTATTCAAGCAAAAAAGAAAACCTTAATTCACAATTGGACGCTGGGATTCAGCCTGAGGAAGCTGCAGCTTTTCCATCTTTTCCTGAAGTCTGGGAGGATCCTGAGCATTTTGGCAAGGTTGACAAATAATGCAAAAGAGGCAGCCCATGGGACTGTTATTGGATTCTAGAATCAAGTGTGACCCAGTTCTGGTTGGTCCCATTCCATTTATTATTAAGCAATGAAAATGAGTCATATGGCCATGGGTTATACAAAGGGTCAAAAATAGAGGTTCCAGTTTGCTGTAGGCATGACAAATGTTGATATTCTCAGAAAAGAGTTACAATTATGTGGTGAGACCTATCTCAATCTCATAGCCTCCCCCCCCATGATAACGAAATATATGCATTGATTAGATCCAGGCTGACTGACATTCTATACCCTTGTCCTACAGAGGCCCATGAGGGGTTAAAAAGAAGAGCTCAGTGAGCAGGACCACATCCAGGAGGAATGCATTGATCAGTCAATTCCCAGTGCAGCCCCGGCATTGCATTTCATTAGATTTCACATCTCTGTCTTCTATTAACTCTTCTGGTTTCATGGCATCCAGCGGCTTCATTAAACCTGGAGCTTTCCAGCTGCTGAACTAATAGGCTGCGCCTGGCATGTGCTGGCTGCGGGGTCGGGATGGTGACATTGTGCTGCCTGGTTTATTGGTGGAGGAACAAAGGTTCCTGCTTGTTTATAGAATATCACATGAATGCCAATGGCTCTGGATGTAGAGGTCTATGGGCTTACAATAGAAAATACATCCAAGCCTGGAAAAAATGGCCTATGTGCGCCCCCGCAGTCAGCTCTGGCCCCCAAAGCAAAATCTGTGCCAGTACCATTACCTAACTAGATTGGTGGCAAAAGCATCTTTAGGACCCCTTAGACTCCAGGGTCTGTGTGCATCTAATTTCTCTAGACCCCCAATAACCATGCCCTTGACTATAATTGGGCAAAAGAGCAGAGTTCTATCTTAAACTCTATGGAGCCTGTTGCAAAACTATTAGCAGCACCTTCTAACTGTCCAAGGTTTTTTGGCCTCCTTGAGGCTTGACTGTTGCCTCAATATAAAAATGCCCCAGCACTGAAGGCCCTAAACAAGGACTGCTGTGTTGTCTAATGATCCCATGAAGCATGACGTCATCACACACAATGGAACGTGATGTCATAGCTCACTGGGTGGTGCTTAGGAAGTTCAGTTATAGCCAGGTATGGACTGGGGCTGAAATTCAGTCCTGGCATTTGAAATCACACAGGCCCATGTTGTCCCCGTCTCCTTGAGCCAGATGGGATATATTACTAATATTACTCTAGAGGGAGGAAAGAAAGATTTTCTACAAGACCAATATTTCTAATGATTCCCGTGGCCTGTTGGGGTAAGTGACGGAGTCAGAAACTTTGTGCTCCATCACAACTCTTAACAGTATGGGTATCTTCAGAACACCGATTCTGTTAGCAGACAAGGCATCCCATGACCAGATAGGCCCTTCTGGCATTTGCCAGAATTGCCAGATGGCCAGTCCGGCCCTGGTTATACCTCTGCCTATAGGTTCTCTACAGAAAACTGGTACACAATGCTTGGGTACAGTAATTGTTAAGCAAACTTTTACATACAGTTCTTACTGTCCTTACACTATGGCTGGTCCGAATAACTAAAGAAATTGTTTCCATCCACCTCTCGTGTCTCCCCTCTTCCTCATAGTTTGTACTGTAAGCTTGCGAGCAGGGTCCTCATTCCTCTTGGTATCTGTTTTGAACTGTGATTTCTGTTATGCTGTAATGTCTATTGTCTGTACAAGTCCCCTCTATAATTTGTAAAGCGCTGCGGAATATGTTGGCGCTATATAAATAAAATTATTATTATTACTGGGGAACAATGTGTTTTAGGCTCTTAATAGCCTACCTTTGATATATAATTGGACTACATATGGTATTCTCCAAAATTACCAAGCATTTCATGTTAGCCTTAGGTTATACCAAAGATAAGGTTGATAAGTATGGAATACCCTTCACTGGTCAACAACGCATATCAGGATCTTACTGATCTACTCATACCCTTAGTAGATCTATTAACGGTTTAATGCTTTTAATGGTTTACTATTGCCTTAGATTTTACAAATTGTAATTTTAACAAGGATGGAATTCATTTCTGGATCTTATAGAGACACAAAAAAGCAATAAGCTCACCTGTCCTGGTGCACAGCAAGGCTATCTATAACACTGTAAGATGACCCATGTAAAACCAGTACTTCTAGTCTTCTGTAAAAACTATTTTGTTCAGATTGAAAGCATAACCTGAGACTAAGGACCTTTCTGGTCAGAAACGCGTTGCTGGATGAAGAATGTTTTTTTCTGCTGCTTTTTTGCCACCTATGCTTTAATATGAGCAAATAGAGCTCATATTTTCTACGGAAGACTAAGAGTTCTGGCTTGGACACAGAATTTCTGAATCTTAGGTAGGTAGAAGGAATTTTAGCCCATCCATCTGTTGATAAAAAAAATATTCTACTTTATTATTGGTCTATTAAATTAACTTTTTTTCTTTCTGGATCTTAGTTATCACTCCTCAGATCAAACCATCACTATGTCCATTAAGGATCAAATAGTTTATACTCCTAAATCACTATTGAAATTGCCGCATGTCATACCAATAGTAAATCCAATATGGATGTAATACTTTCTTCTGGTAGACAACACGTTTTGGAATTTTACTGATCTGTTCCTTAGGTCCCACAATTTGTAGATCCATTAAGAATTTAATATTTTTTACTCCTAAATTTCCATGCAGTTTTAGATTTCTTCAAGTCATACCAATGATTAATCCAGTCAATAACAATGCATGTTGGTCTCTCACAGATCCACTCCTTAGGTCATAACATAGCAAGCTAGAAAAGGATTACATATAGAATACTCCTAAATCTCCATGCAGTTTTAGATTGCTTTAAGTCATGTCAATGATAAATCCAATAAAAATTGAATATTTTTCGTTGGTAAGCAACGCGTTTCAGAATCTTAATTGCCCACTCCTTCACTCATACAATTAGATCCATTGAGGATTTAATACTTCTAAACTGCCGTGCATTTTTTGATTGCCTCATTTCTTACAAATGGTAAATCCAATATGGATAGAATATTTTCTACTGGAAAACAGCAACGCATTTTGAGATCTTACGGATCCATTACTCAGATCACACTATTGATAAAAATCGACCAAGTATTTAACATTTCACTCCTAAATTGCCATGCATTTTTCGATTGCCTCCGGTTATATCCATGATAAAGCTAATAATACAATACTTTTACCGGTAAACAAACTCGCGTTTTGGGATGCTACTATTTAGGATGTAACGTTGACAAATCAAATAAAATGGAATACTTCTTACTGGTAGAAATGTGTTTTTGTCAAATCACAGTAGTGTAATGCCCGGGGAAAATAATTTGTAGGTTCCTGAGACGCGTTAGTGCTCCTATATAAATTTATTATGGATGTGGATTACTTAAAGCTCACCTCTAATTTCTTACTAATGTGTCCCTGTCCTTGTGCCATTGCTCTGTGGGTGGCACTGATGTGCTTCCTATGGAGTTGTAATTTAAAGGGCTTCTACTGCAAAATTCCTTAAACCAGTTGGCATATTAGGGAATGCAATTAAAGAAATTCCTTGATATTCATTAATAAGACATATAGGTTACCAACTCTATACAACAGGCTGTCTGGTTGTTGTAATTACAGTTGTACCTTTTGTTCTGCTGGTAGACACTTTTGACAGATAAAGGGCATGTATACTTTGTAATCGCTTTTTTATTATTATAGATCCCATGCATTAACCTAAAAATTAAGTGATTTTTTAATCGGTCCTGTTTCAAAATAGCCTACCATTTTATGTCAGCAGATTCTATACAGATCTGTGTGTCTCCATGGTAACAGACTACAAACACTCCTAGAGTGTAGTCATGTTTTTAGATGCTCATACATATTGTAGGACTCGTTAAATGGTCAATAGTGACTTATAGGATTGCTGCTTCCAACAGGTGGCGCTATAGAGATCAAGTCCTGTTCCTCTCTGAAGAGGAAATTTACATATTCAATTTCCCAGAGGAACATTGCATGGCGAATAATTATCCCTATATTGGCATGCGAGGGTCAATATGTCACTCTCCACAAGGAGAAATGTTACCCGTTAGACCTCAGTCCAGAGCCTCTCACCTAACCAAATCAGCTCTCATACTTTGCACTGATGAGGGGCAATACCTTTAAACACCATGTCTGCAAATTGATATTTTTATTTGGATTTTATCATGTCATATTGCAAGACTCGTTAAAGGGTCAATAATGACTTATAGGATTGCTGCTTCCAATAGGTGGCGCTATAGAGTTCAAGCTCTCTTTCACTCTGAAGAGACTATTGGCACATACACACTTGATAATTGTGGGCCGTATTTATTGGCTCATTTGGCCAATAGCTATCTCTCCACAATGGGCATAAATACTTGGTTAAGTGGGGACACTTGGTTGGGTGTCTTCTGTGTGTACATTGTTTGTGTACTATACATGTTCATTAATTAGTTGTACTGAATGGCGACATTATTCTTGCACTGGTATTTCCTAAGTTTAGAGCAGTATCAGTGGACAATGTGGTACTATTCATTCGCACACTGTGGTTGTTATGTATGAGCTTAATGGTTTTGTACTGCATAGGTGCATTATTTATTTGTACTGTATGGCGGCTTTTTTATGTAATCTGTATTTATTTGTTATACATTCTATACAGTGGTATAGTCTATTTGCACTATGTAGTAATAATATTTATTCACTACATGAAAGCACTCACTGTGACAATCTGGTGCAATTTGTATGTGTGTACACCAACTAATGCATAACAATACCATGGACCCTCCCCTGGGCAATATCCCTCCATCAATCCATGTAGATATAGGACTATAGCCAGCATCTGGAAACACGTATTTAAAAAAATTAAACGTAGCCACACAAGTTGGCTTCCGATACAACCTCTCACGTGACTTGGAGAGCGAATCAATGGTCTCATTGCAAGTTTATCTGCACAACTCTTTTGCCCAGCTACGAGAAAAATAAAAACCCTGATTGGTGCTAGATCCATATGTTGCATTATTTAAATCAATTTGAACGGATCAGTTTGAAGCTGATCTAGATTTTTTTTTGCTTACTGGAGCAGTATAAAATGTATGATTTCTGTACATGTGAACTCAGCTCAGCCTAAGCAGTGATCATTATTCCCTTCCAGGAAATGAAGGGTTAAAGTATTTGCTTTTTGTCAAAGCTCTTGAGAAGGGGATTAGCCACCCTCCTTTCTGTCACAGCTGCCAGCCAAAAAAAGCAGGTGAGAGGACCTGGAGAGGTTTGGTGGGACTATTCTTCATGACCCAAGCACCCTAGTGAGGTGGAGTAGGAGGGAAGAGGTGACAGTAGAGGAGGGAGGGAAGATGTTTATGACCTAAGGCCTCCAGCATATGAATGTTCAGCTCACGTGTGACCTGCAGACTGACCGGCTGATTGTAATCTCAGGGCAGGAGACCATGGACCCTCCAGGCTTCTTGACCTTCCTGCTCTCCTTCCAAACCCTATTGTGCAGCATTGGGGCTGAATAAATAAACTATACAATGATTATATGTTGTCTCCATGTCCTCAGACTGTAGAGTTTCCCTGTCTGACAATGACCAATCCTTCTGAAAACCCCTGCAATCCCCCCACAGCACTGAGCAAAGGGCAGATATTCTGCAACATAAGACTGATACATATACAATGGGATGGTTGTGTGATTATTGTGGAACTCACATCGAAGAGGAGATTATCTACTGGATACCATCTATCTTTCTGTCTATCCATGTACCTTATTTATCTATCTATTATATATCTACAGTATGTATGTATGTATCTATCCCATATCTATCTATCTATCTATCTATCTATCTATCTATCTATCTATCCCATATCTATCTATCTATCCGATATCTATCTATCTATCTATCCCATATCTATCTATCTATCTATCTATCTATCTATCTATCTATCTATCTATCTATCTATCTATCTATCTATCATATCTAACTATCAATACCATAACTATCTATCTGTCTATTCATGTATCTATTTATTTATCTATTATATATCTATGTGTATCTATCATCTATCTATCCCATATCTATCTATCTATCTATCTATCTATCTATACCATAGCTTGAGAAAGGTCTGCATCAAGATCTATCTATCCCATATCTATCAATCTACACCATCACTATCTATCTATACCATAACTATCTATCTATCCATCTATCTTTTATTTTCTATTTGCCTATACTAAAACCATATCTAATTTCCCAGCCACACATACTAGATGTATATCAGCTGAGCCCAGTGATTTCAATAGGACCATCTGATTTGTATAGGGTCACCTTGACTGTTCAAGAATGACAGATGTCAAGGAGATAAGATTTGGGCAATCAAATTTCAACTGCCCGATTATTCTGTTCTCGGAATGATTACAAAACCACCAGAGGTGTTTACACTGAAGCTTATGATGGCCATACACATTAGATAGCTGTTGTGTATTTCTTCGAACCACTCCAAGCATATGCACACTCATCTCATCGTGCTCACAGTAGGAAGATAAGATGAAAGTCCTCCTTATACACAATAGACTAATATCACATGAACGTGAACATATTGAAGGGTTCGGCTGACAGTCCAATGTAGGACAATTGATCGTTGGGGAATTATGGATCCAACATTACCTATCCTGAGTTCTCCATGACATAAGGTGAGACCAAAAAACACAGAAGAGCAGTCCTCTTTATCGGAGAGCCAGGCAAGATGACCTCAGACTGAAATATCAGCCAAACCATCCTTTAGTCAATACTCATCTAATGTGCAATGGGGGGACTTTAGCTACTTCCAGTCCCCTGGTTTATCTACACCAAGAGCAAAGGAGTTGAAATCCAACTGCCCGATCCTTATCTTCTCCATCGTTGATGCCCTCATATTCATTAAATGGTCATCCAGTCCTGGTGAAATTGATGGTTGGCTGATATACGTCTATGGTAAGCTTCCCTCCTCTTTTCCTACCGTGTTTACATGTATGAGGGTTGGTCGGGTTGTCTGATGGTTACATAATATGTAAGGCCCAACCACATCTCTCTTTATCTAAGTCAAACAAATTGGCTTTATATTTAGCAAAGGAAACATAAAGAAAAACATATATATCTAAGTAGACAGGTAGCCAACAAAAGCACCCCCAACCCCACCTCCCCTTCCTCTATATATTTTGCTTTCCATAAACTGCTGTAGGAAAAGGTTTGACCCACTCATGTTTTCACAAATTAATCCTGACACACAAATTCCTCTCTGGAATCCCGTCTTAAGGCCGGTTGGAAAAAAATTGGAACAGTTAAGAGATTTAAGCATAATTAAAGGCAGCGTACTAAACTTCTCCTTGTCCGGACCATTTAAAAAAGAAAGCAAAGCAAAAACTCTGCACCAGCAGCCACCCACCAGAAGAAGAAGAAGCCCACAGCTACGACTGGTGACAATAGATGCCAACTTGTATTCTAGGCGCTAGGGTGTAAATGTGGACATGGACAACTCATAGACATAATTGCCACAAATCTACATTGGATCCTAAAAGCGACTTGTAAGATAAACACGGCTGGGGCCTGTGTCACATCCTTCTTGGAAGAGATTCATCTTCGAGCCACTATTGTTTTTGCGAAGTTCACAAACATCCAATTTAGCTAGACAGTAATCAAATCATTTGTAGCCATCTAAGTGATCCCATGCATGTGAATTAATATGCGAAAATTCGTCTTTCCTATTCACAAGGACAAGGCTGGCTTTGTAGTGAGCCGAGCTTAATCAAGTTGACCACCTTTTCTTTCTTTCTTTTTTTTTATATCAAATTACAACATTTCCCACTTCACCTTTTTTCCTAACTTTTTTACTCTATTGACAAAATTAAAAGCAGAGTAATTGACAAAAAAACACATTTTTTTTTATTAAAATTGATCATTTTAAAACACTTTTTAATAAACAATAATCAATTATAACAAATAAACTACAAACCATCCAAAAAATTAAAATACATACAAAAGTGAAAAACTAGCGCTTTAAGAATAGTAACTCAAATTAATATTAAAATATTAATATAAAGGGTAATAAAATAATAAAAGCAAAAAGAAATACAATTAAAATAATAAAAACTAACAAATGTATTGTCAAGAGCAATATCAAATCGTAATTAGAAGAAAAGATGATAAAATATTGTGCGATACAAATATTGAAAACTAAAGTAAGGAAATATTGTATTTAAAGCAATTAAATATAAGTTTGATATAAAGAAATTTAGAAAAAGGATTTAAATTATGTTTTCAAGTATACCTAAACACATGTTAATTTTTGCCACCCACCGAAAAAAAATAATTTTACACAAGACCCTTCAAGAAATCTAGTTTCTATATCAAAAAGTCGTAGATTTTACCCATTACATTTTTTTTTAATTGTTTAAAATCATAGAGATTTGCAGAATACATGGTTCCTCTAATGGAATTTCGACATTTATGTTGCCTTTGTGTTAGTGACTGTGTGTCAATTTTATCTGCTCAGTTTTATTTTTTTTTGTGCTAATGTATAACATGAATTATCCCAAAGAAACATTTGTTTAAAATAAAACTAGGATGTACCGCAGTGCGCATTAGCTGCCTAGAAACAATAAAAAAGGAGATGATGTTTTATTTCAGTGGTTCTTAAATTTCTTTATTGCGTGGCACAGCTGGTAACACACCCACTTTCCTATTGATATGGTCTGCGAGGCAGAAATTGTGTGTCAAATAAAAATATATAGTATATACATAAGAAACATAACACAAAATATATTAAAAATTAGGTTTTTTTTATTCTTTTATAATCCTGTTGTTTCGCTTTTCACCTACGTTGCAAATATGATATCTATGCTCTTAAGTCCTGGCACCAATGGGTCTGACATCCCCCTTTGGAGGCTGAAATTAGCTTTTGTAGCTTTAAATTTAGAAATAGTGATCTAGTGGAGGACTTCAATTTCTCTACGGCTTTGCAGCTGCTTAGAGCGGGGTCAACAACTCCCCAAAATATTGAAAATATACATTTTTAGAGTTATTATTATTGCTGGGCGCTACGTTTGGAAGCTTGTCTTCATACTGCATGGTTAAAAAGGGGTAAATAAAGGTATAAAAAGCAAAACAAAGGTATATAACATAAGAATGACACCATACAAAAGTATAAAAGCAGAACAAAAGGTATTGAAAGGTATAAAACCAAAATTAAATTTAGAAAATAAAACAATCTGTCGATGTGCATGGATAGGGGTTCTATTTTGGAGTCTTAAAAGTAAAAAAAAATAATAATAAAAAAAAGTTTTACTATTTTCCTTTAAAAAATACTTTTTCGTGCTTTCTTTATAAATAATCCTAGAATATAAAAAGTCCTAAATCTTAATTCCTGGAGGGCAAAGGGGCTGAACACAATCTCAAAATAAATAAATAATAATAATAGATAGATAGATAGATAGATAGATATAGATTTATATATCGATATATACATTTATTTTTTTCTAGAAAGATAATACAAAGATAATTCTTCACAAATTATATGAATAAATGAGTAATTGTCAGAGATGGGATTTGTGCACATACACACGTCAAATCTCTTTTTTTTTTTAAATAACACCATACACACCACTTGTTTGGTTGCAAATTAGATTTTATTGCATTTGATTACACTGGAATGTGGCCTTCAGGAGGCAAAAGTCTAAAAGCAGCATAAAAAAAAAAATCAATAGACATGTTCTGCATCCCAGTAATAGATTCTTCTGGAGAGAGGCAGCCTGACAATGAAAGTGTTAAATTACAGTGCTATTTTATCCGCCAATATTCCTCATGTACATGTGATGTTTAGGTATATGTGCTATTTTACTGCTGGTCTATCTACACTGTGAACAGCCTGTCACTTACTGGCTTGCATCAAAGACTTCTATGCATTAAACTGGGTGGGAAAGATATGTAAAAAAAATAACTTTAAATATCCATGACATCTATAAATAAGCCTCGAATCCAGGGAGCACAGGCTTGGGAATAAGGGAATCTATAAATCTGGAAATCTGGGGCAGATCTAACATCAGCCAAATCACAGGAAAAAAAAAGTATATTTTTATATACTAGTTTAATCTTTCCTGAGGCTCCGAGAATTTTTTTTAATTTTTTTATTTTTTTTTTGTGCATTTTCTTGTCATTTCGCCAATTTACTTCTGCTGAATTTTGAAGAAGCGAACTACCTAACAGGAGGAAATATAGATTTCTGGACAACCCAGCCAACATGAAACTTGTGATTCAGACATTCATTTTTATTAATAATGGCAATCAATCTTTACAATAGTATGGTAGCTGTCTGGCGAGAACAAAGGATCCTACTATACATCTCGGTGTGCGTTAACACAATTGTACGTCGTCCTAGCTAACGTTTCCCAATACACGTCTACATTAGGAACACATTTTGTTTATATATATATATATATATATATATATATATATATATATATATATATATGAAAATTTGCTCTAAAAGGGCTACAACATATAGGGTATCCTATACATTGCTAACTACAGATCCCACAATGCCAGTCAATGAGCATGTTTACACAGTACTAGTCAAAAACTGGGGGCATACGGGCTAAGAAATATATTTTTTTTTATGCCCACGCTATATACTTACATTTTCTACTGTGTTTAGAAAATATCAATCAATTTAAAAAAAAAGTCTCAAACTAATTTCTCGATTTACAATAAAAAAAACAACTTTTTTTTAAATTAATTATGTATTTTAAGTTACAAATTGTAAAAAATGAAAAATAACAATTAAAATAATGGAATAAAAATGCCAATTTTGTAAAGTTTTAAGGCCAAAATCAGTAAATTATATCAGTTCTAAGCATGATTTTTAAATTAAAATATCACTTACTTTTGTCTCTTTTATTTTGTAGCTTTTTTTTTTATTTATGTTACATTTTTTATTATTGACGTTTATGATAATTATATAGATTATATATAAAAAAAAAATATTCTTTAAATATTGTTGGCACTACTTAACTTTTCATGTTTTTATTTGAAGAAATTATACAGAATGCATTCATATCACATATAAATAGATAGATAGATAGATAGATTTATTTAGATTTATAGATAGATGTATCTATAGATCTTTTTCTTTTATCTTTCTTTATTTTTTTTTTTATATAGCGCTAACATATTCCGCAGCACTTTACATTTTGCACACATTATCATATAATAGATATATAGATATATAAATACATCCACATATTTTTTATTATTATTATTATTATTTATTATTATAGCACCATTTGTTCCATGGCGCTATACATATATAGATCTATCTATCCACACTATATATATATATATATATATATATAATGTAAATGCTTTCTGTATAGTTTCTTCATACACAATCATGTAGTAGTGCCAATAATGTTTAAAGAATATTTATATTTACTTTCTTATTTATATTTGTGTGTTACATGTTTGTAAATTCCCAAAAAGTAAATTAAAATTAAAACAAAAATTAGAGTGTGCATTTTTTTTTCTTCAGAATTTGTCTACTGAATAGAAAAATAGACATGTAAGGAGGCCACTAGGCCTCTACATTAACAGCAGGCTACATAATTAATCCTTTGTCAGCAGTTATATTTAACTGTGAGGGTGAACACACTTCATATAAATATAGTGAACATATGGACCAAGTGGACGAAAAGGTCAAAAATAAAATTACCCCTTTATATAGGTCAAAATTTGCTAACAAAAAAAATCTAAATTTTGCTAACTTTGTGAATAGTCTGTCGCACATAAAAACTAAAAAAGGTTAGTATGCCCAACAAAAAATATCTGAAAAAATAAAAAAAAAATCACTCGTAAATATATCCCTCCAAAAATACAAATTGAGCTGAATGCCACAAGAATACCAGATGTTTCAAGAGCAACCATTCAAAAGACAGGCCTAACTGGAAGAAAGTACTTTTAGGTGCTCAAAACAAAGGGAAGGGACCCGTGGAGGCCAAAAAAAACCCACAAAAATATTATGTTTGTCAGTTTTATGGAAATATTCAAATATTTGGGCTTTACAGATTAATAATTTATAGCGGGGAGCAAGAGTTTACGTACAATCACCTCTATCAGACATGAAGAAAATTAGAAAATTGTGTAAGGTTGCATTATTGATATTTTTCCAAAAATATTTGTAATATTATCTAACATTATCTAACATTACCCATATATTAAACTATCTGGTAAAGAACAACTTACCCCCTCACCCCAAAAATATATTACGGTAATTAAATAGTATATGGTGAATAATTATACCACAGGTCAACTAAAGTGACCAAACTGGCCAGTAGCTATAAAAATTTATCATAATAGTATATGAAATGAAAGAATATATAACTCAACTTCCCCAAAAATTTGAGGCGCAGTGTAAAATGTAAAGAAAGCAGGAATGCAATGATTGGGAAGTCTCTTATAGACATAGTATTATTCACAAATGAACATAAAACACAGATCAGAAGTTGAACGTTGGACATTTTTCTATTTAATTAGAAAAATTAACTCATTTAGAAATTAATGTCAGCAACGCGTCTAAAAAAAAAAAGCTATGCGTAGGTCGTGTGCCTTCTCTTATTTTTACAATAATCTGTAAATGCTTGGAAAGGGAGGAGGCAATTGGTAATGTTCTGGGAGAGGAATGTTGCCCCTTTCTTGTCTGATGTAGGATTCTCTGTGCTCCACAGTCCGGGGTCTTTACTGGATTTTTTATTTCGTAATGAGCCAGATATATTCTATTGGTAAAAGGTCTGGACTGCAGGCGGCCTGTTCATCACCCAAACTCTTCTTCTGCGAGGCCTTGCTGTGGTGATTGATGTTGTTTAGCATTGTTTTGTTGAACTATATATGTCCTTCCCTGAAATAGACGTTGTTTGCATAGAGCATATGTCCTTCTAAAACTTCCATATAATGCCCAGTAATGATAGCGCCTTCCAAAATGTGCAAGCTACCTGTGTAACCCCATACCATCAGAGATGCAGAAAACTGGATGATCCCTCTCCTCTTTAGTCCATAGGACATGGGGCCCATATATCACGTGCATCCAATATTGACCATTGGCCTTGTCCTTTGTGCACATGGATTTCTCCAGAATCTCTGAATCTTTTGATGACATATTGTTCTGTAGATGGTGAGATTTTCAAAGTCTTTGGAATTTTACCTTGAGGAACATTTTTCTGAAACCGTTCCAAAATTTTTAGCTGCAGTTGTTCACAGTTTGACGATTCTCTGACCATCTTTGCTTCTGAAAGACTCTGCCTCTCTAACAAACAGTTATGTGACCTTTCAGTTGCTTTTCATTGGTACCACTTACTTTTTCCAGCCTTTTGTTAACCCTGTTCTAACTTTTTTGAGATGTGTTGCCGACACCAACTTCTAAATATGTTAAGGCTATGTTCACACTTTGCAGATTCCACTGCGGATTTTTCCGCAGCAGAATTCCAAAATCCGCAGTGAAAACCGCAGCGCGTTTTCACTGCGGATTTATCGCGGTTTTTACTGCGTTTTCTTCTGCGGATTTTCAACTGCAGTTTTCTATTGGAGCAGCTGAAAATCCGCAGAAAAGAAGTGACATGCTGCGGAATGTAATCCGCAGCGTTTCCGCGCGGATTTTTCTGCAGCATGTGCACAGCGTTTTTTGTTTCCCATAGGTTTACATTGAAATGTAAACTCATGGGAAACTGCTGCGGATCCGCAGCGGTCAAATCCGCTGCGGATCCGCAGCAAAATCCGCAAAGTGTGAATATAGCCTAATTGTTTTCAAATATAATGGAAAAATGTCCAACGTTCAACTTCTGATCTGTGTCCTATGTTCGGCTGTTAAAAAAAAAATGTCTATAAGATATTAATAAATTATTGCATTCTTGTTTCCTTTACATTTTTCTCAGTGCCCCAATTTTTGGGGAATTGAGGTTGCAATATATTATGCTACTGAATCTTAGAACGTTCGGGAATCATAATTATACAAAGGAACTGATTTTTTTTCATATTTTATGAATATAGTTCTCAAAATATTAAGGAAGTCTGTGTGATGAAAGACATCAGAAATCTGAGAGATGTAAAAAAAAGTCCTTAATTGTAATTAAAAAAAAATAAATGGTTGGTTTTTAATTATTTAGATTTTTTAAAAATTTAGCCTTATTTAGTTTTTTTTGTTTAGTTAAGAAAAATAAAAAAGTATAACTTACCGTAATTTATAAAACTGCAGGATTTTTAGAAATTGAAAGAATTTTTAGGTATGCTATATAAGGTAATTATAAGTGAAGAAAGGATAGCACATTTTTTTAATTTTAATCTTGTTAAACTTTTTTTTTTTGCATTGGTTTAAAGTTTCGATATGAAGATAAATAGGGCCGTTGCAAACATCTGAGTGAAAACTTTCCATTTGCAGTGAACCAGAGGAGGGAGTTTAAAATAGTCCAGAAAGTTAATTATCCATCTGTTTATTAAACATTTCTGTCTGCACCTGGGAATAAATAATGAAATAAAAACCTCTCCAGTTACATGGGACTGTTTTGGGACAGGTTTGAAAAGTGAGAATTTATTTTACTCCCGTATTAACAATTTGTATGCTGTATTCAAAACAACACGTGAAATAATATTTTTTTGTACAAAATAAAACTATTAAGCTTTAAAAAATGTAATCTTCAATACATATTTATTACTATTACTATTATTTGATTATTTATCTACATTATATTTATATTATACAAAATTGTCATTTTTTAGTTCACTTTATTCTATAGTTTTTATTTAGAATTTTTAATAAAGGCTAGATCTAGATAGAAGGAAATATAATATAGGCTCTTATAGCAAATGAGTGTTTTGTTATCCTAAGTTGCAGATATAATAATAATAATAATAAAAAAAAATTAATAATAATAATAGTAATATTGTTTTCATTGAAATTAAAGATTGACAAATTCTAAGAATTAAAATTCTAAATTAAAATGAAAAATGTCAATTTAAAAAATATTTATTCCCCTCTTCTTTTTTTTTTTAGCATTGATTTATAGGCCGTAATTCCTTAGAAATGCATCTGACCAGATGAATAATAGGAAAGTTTGGGGTTAGTGGTTCTTTGTTTGGCATGTAAAGTGACTCAGCATTCAATGTGCCAGTGTGAAAAAGTTAACACCCCTCAATTAAATTAAAGGGGTAAAAGGGCCAGCTGCACGAATACTTTATTAAACAATCGATGATAATTTGAAACAATTCCATCTACTCTAATCCGAATCTTAGTTCTTAAAGGCAGCGAGGCTTTTTTTTTCTAATATTAAATTCAAAATATTCTCGCATTTCAAAAATTTTAACTCTATGGGATAAACAAGGGTTAACATTGCCTTCCCCCAAGAGTAAACCTAATGACAAAAAATTCCTTCAAGAGTGCTGCACAGAAAAGGTCATAAACAGCCCCAGGGATTTTCCGGCCTATCTAGATGTTTCTAAATCACATATGCCATATTTTTATGGAAACCTCCCCAAATTTGTAATTTTTTAATTTATTAGAGCTGTAGTTTTGTATTTTTTTTTTTAAATTACTTAAAGTACGAATCTAAAATTAAAAAGCAAAAACAAAACGCACATTGTATGCTGGAGCACGTAATTTACAATTAAGAAATTCAACTACTTTGTGTCTTATGGATCAGTGGAGCTCGCGGGGGTTGTTATGTTTAATGACAAAAAAAATCTAACATTCAAAAAATTCAGCGAAAAGTCCACGTGAATTAATTTCATTGTGGATCAGATCCAGCAGATGGTTAACTATGTGTCTCCTTGCAGTGTGTGGATTTTGGCAAATGTACAAGTGAGTGCACCTACCTGCATTGGTGACCTGTTCAACTGGCCAGGTGGAAGGGCGCATTTCAAAATCCTCTGATGAGCCCCCCTCAAAAAAAAAAAAGATATATAGACCACCCCCTTTTTCTCAGGAAGCCTCAATAATGAGGTTCCTTTTCTCTGGGTAATATAGAAAGTTGATGGGGGAGGGGGGATTGCTCTTCCACTCCATCCCCCACCTCCTCTCTCTTCCTGCCTCCACCATGCTGAGGAAGCTCTCATTGTTCTTGCAAATTGGTCGTAGCCATGTCCCCTCCCCTAAATCCCAGAAAAACCCACAGATTCAGTGGAAGCCCGGGGCTCCTTCCTTCTGTGACCAAAACCTCATGCTCTCCCCATTCCCAGCCCCCAATGCAAGTAGTCAGAAAGCAATGGGCAGCATGGGAGCTGTCTCCTGGTGCTCTCTACCTTGGCCCTAGCAAAGTGCAAAGCAGTAGAGCATGCATTGAGAGGAGACATCTTCTAGGCTTGGGTGAAGATCTTCTTAAAGAGACATCCTGGGGCAAAGATGAAGCCCTCTGTATCCCATTCTTGCTGCAAGACCCTCTTCGGTTGCATGGCACACACTGGCTTGGCCGCTGCTGGTACAGATCTGCCTGTCCTGAGCTTCTGGGTAGATAGATGCTTGTCTGGGAGGGGGAAGCAGCAGCTGATCCATCCAGGCTGGGAGGGAGTGTGAGCACTGGGGAGGGGGAAAGGGCACTGGAGCAGCAGCTCTTGTCAGCCTGCCAACTCTGGTAATGGAGCTTTAGTGCACGCCTCTTATTAAGGTGGAACAGCCCCATTAGCTCTTGCAAAAAAAAAAAAAAGCTCCATCTATTGTGTTCCCCCTTAACAAAGGGGCATAACATTGGCTGGCAGATAACTTATATCCTTATCTTTCACATAAAATTATTTCGGATATACTTAAACTTATACATTGTCGCTTGCTGTAAACAACAGCCACCAAGCAGTGCCTACCGCACGCACTCTATATTATCCAATTATACTTCCCCGCAGCCATATGGATGCGACGCTCTAAGTGGCGCTGAAGTGCTTATTTCTCAGTTATGGCTGATAACAAACCATAGAGGTTTCGTGCCCTCTACTAAAAAAAATAACCCTGAGCATTAAATAATTTATTTTTTTGCCTTGTTTTTCTTCAGTATTGTTATTATTATTTTATATTATTTTAAATTACTCAGTTTTTACTATTTAACATTTACCTATTTTTTATACTTCACCTCTTAATCTAGCCAATGCTGTGTGTTTTTTTGGAATTCAAGGGTTTTGGGAGACATCCTAAAGTGAACTCGCCAGCAATTTTTCCATCTATTTTTCCATCCATTTGCAAGCAAATTATACACAGTTCAGAAAAATGATGAATTGAACCAGTAAAGATTCAAACTCACCATCTTGGCATTTTATCAGGTTGGATTCAATGAATACAAAAAAGCAAACATTTTCAGTCTACACCATTTCAAGCTAGAGATACAAGAGTTCTTTCAAACCTTATTTTTCCATTCATTCGCAAGGCTACTGTATATGTGACAGAGGGTTTTGGGGGAGCATCTTAAATTGAGCTTGCCAGCTATTTTTTGAACCTCATTTTTCCTACATTTGCAAACAAATTGCACAAAGATCAGAAAACTAAAAAAACGCAAAACATTTTTGTCTACACCATTTCAAGCCAGATATATGAGTGATCTTTTGAACCTCCTTTTTCCATTCATTCGCAAGCCTGTGTGCCAAGCAATGGGCAGGTTTGAGTGGTGGGCAGACACTAACAAATTTGCCAAAATTCAGATTTGCATTATATACCTGTTTGTATTTACATTATATATATATATAGAGAGAGAGAGAACATGTGCACGCTGCAAAACTGCATTATATAGACAAAAAAGAACACAGCAGCACATGTGCATGAATCTAAGCCATGTGAAAACAAAAAAAAAACAGTAAAAACATTCAATATAGATTATACTTCTCAAAAACATTTAAAAAAAACTTTCTTACAGTAATATGTGAAAATGAAGGTTCTCAGCGCATAAATTGGCCAATTCATGTATGCCCATCAACCACGGCAAGGGGACCTCCCTCTGATGGGTCCTACTCTACTGTACATGCCATTTTTGGGCCACTGACCTACAACTATGGACAAAACATGTCACTCTCAGGCTAAGCCTACAGTTTATGAGCAGGTGGAGCTGATTATGGCCATTTGCAAGGTCAATGGGAGGTGTGCAAGATCAGTCTGGAGGCAGCCAGCATGCAGTAACTAAATAGACAAAAAAACAACAACCAGCACTCCTAATGTGAACACGTGCACGCTGCAAAACTGCATTATATAGACAAAAATGCCCATCAACCATGGCATGGTGACCTCCCTCTGATGGGTCCTACTCTACTGTACATGCCACTTGCGGTGGTTGATGGGCATACATGAATTGGCCAATTTATGCACTAAGAACCTTCATTTTTATCTCTTACTGTAAGTTTTATCATTTCTTTTTTTTATGTTTTGAGAAGTATAATCTATATTGAATGTTTTTAATGTTTTTCTGTGTTTTCACATGGCATAGATTCATGCACATGTGCTGCTGTGTTCTTTTTTATCTATATGAAGCAGTTTTGCAGCATGCACGTGTTCACATTAGGAGTGCTGGTTGCTTTTTTTTGTCTCTCTCTCTATATATATATATATTTATATATTATTTATTTTTTGTTACCCCTTCAGACCCTAAGACAATTCTGCATTCTGAAGGAGCGTGATTGCAGCACATTGAACTTTTGTTTTTCTTTACCCATGCCCCATTTTATAGGCCATATCTTTGTTCTTTCAAGCCCTTCCACGCCCTATTTCCTTCCCCCTAACTGTCCGATTGGGCACCATTGCATAATGGAACATCCCAGTGTCACACACAAGAAATCTTTTGGAAGGAATGCTGTGTTTTCTAGGAGTCCAGGAGGTCTCCACTTTTTCCAAGAACTTTCCAGAAGAGTTGGCAAGTATGTCCTAAATAATTTGGGGTGATGCTTTCCAATGAGCATCACACCCAGTTGGATCACCGTACTCATGTGGAAACCAGCATAGTCACCAAGAGGCACTGAAGCCAGTACTTCTATGACCAACAAGGCTAAAAGTTTGGGCATCATACTGTGGTTGGGTAGTAGAACATATATACCAGATCATATAAGCACCATAACTGACAGGTACCCAAGGTGCATGGATATATATCTACGGTTCAGTGCAACAACAAGTAAACGTAGAAACCAAAGGAGAAAACAGCACTAATAAGAACCAAGTGAACTAAGATCAAACTTTATTGAAGTATAAATACAGACATGTTAAAAGACCAGTAAAGCAGAAACAAGGAGACAAAAACCAGGGAAAGACAATGACCACCAAATAGGCAGTGTGGTAACAGCAGGTAGTTATAGTAATACAGGCTGTTATAATAGTATAACATACAATAGATGATACAGTACTGGGTAGCACCACTGACAAATAAAGTGCAAAAGTGCATACTAAATAAACATATTTACATAGAGTCAGTGCAATATATAGCACCTTGACCTGTACAACAAAGCCAGTGGAGATAGATACCAGAAAGTATAACATCAAGGAGTTAATGAATCATATTACCTGCAGGAGATACCGCACTGCCAGGAACCCCAACGCGCGTTTCGGCGCGGTGCCTTCTTCCGGGGGTGTTAACAAAGGAGCAAGGGCGCTTGGTCAAAAAATGGCAGCTAAACCTAAATATAAGCAAATGCTAAAAAAAGAGACACTTAAATGTATAGAGCAATATATATGAACGTCTATGCGGTGCTCATAATATTGCATGGAGGATTATGCGGTGCCCATAATACTGTATGGAGGACTATGTTGTGCTTATAATACTATATGAAGGACTATGCGGTGCCCATAAAACAGCATGGACAACTATATGGTGCCCATAAAACTGTATGGAGGACAATGTGGCGCCCATAATACTGTATGGAGTACTAGGTGGTGCCCATAATACTGTATGGAGGACTATATGGTGCCCATAATAATGTATGGAGGACTAAGTGGTGCTTATAATACTATATGGAGGACTATGTGGTGCCTATAATACTATATAGAGGATTATGTGGTGCCCATAATACTGTATTGATGACTACGAGGTGCACATAATACTCTATGGAGGACTATGTGGTGCCCATACTACTGTATGGAGGACTATGTGGTGCCAATAATACTGTATGGAGGACTATATAGTGCCTGTTATGGAAATTTGGTTTGGATAAATCTATCCCTGTGTGTGCTGCGGCCGTTCCCAATGAGGCCGGCGTCACACTACCGTGTTTTACGGACGTAAGAGGGGTGCTGAAAATACGGATTGCATACATAGTAACATAGTAACATAGTTAGTAAGGCCGAAAAAAGACATTTGTCCATCCAGTTCAGCCTATATTCCATCATAATAAATAAATACCCAGATCTACGTCCTTCTACAGAACCTAATAATTGTATGATACAATATTGTTCTGCTCCAGGAAGACATCCAGGCCTCTCTTGAACCCCTCGACTGAGTTCGCCATCACCACCTCCTCAGGCAAGCAATTCCAGATTCTCACTGCCCTAACAGTAAAGAATCCTCTTCTATGTTGGTGGAAAAACCTTCTCTCCTCCAGACGCAAAGAATGCCCCCTTGTGCCCGTCACCTTCCTTGGTATAAACAGATCCTCAGCGAGATATTTGTATTGTCCCCTTATATACTTATACATGGTTATTAGATCGCCCCTCAGTCGTCTTTTTTCTAGACTAAATAATCCTAATTTCGCTAATCTATCTGGGTATTGTAGTTCTCCCATCCCCTTTATTAATTTTGTTTCCCTCCTTTGTACTCTCTCTAGTTCCATTATATCCTTCCTGAGCACCGGTGCCCAAAACTGGACACAGTACTCCATGTGCGGTCTAACTAGGGATTTGTACAGAGGCAGTATAATGCTCTCATCATGTGTATCCAGACCTCTTTTAATGCACCCCATGATCCTGTTTGCCTTGGCAGCTGCTGCCTGGCACTGGCTGCTCCAGGTAAGTTTATCATTAACTAGGATCCCCAAGTCCTTCTCCCTGTCAGATTTACCCAGTGGTTTCCCGTTCAGTGTGTAATGGTGATATTGATTCCCTCTTCCCATGTGTATAACCTTACATTTATCATTGTTAAACCTCATCTGCCACCTTTCAGCCCAAGTTTCCAACTTATCCAGATCCATCTGTAGCAGAATACTATCTTCTCTTGTATTAACTGCTTTACATAGTTTTGTATCATCTGCAAATATCGATATTTTACTGTGTAAACCTTCTACCAGATCATTAATGAATATGTTGAAGAGAACAGGTCCCAATACTGACCCCTGCGGTACCCCACTGGTCACAGCGACCCAGTTAGAGACTATACCATTTATAACCACCCTCTGCTTTCTATCACTAAGCCAGTTACTAACCCATTTACACACATTTTCCCCCAGACCAAGCATTCTCATTTTGTGTACCAACCTCTTGTGCGGCACGGTATCAAACGCTTTGGAAAAATCGAGATATACCACGTCCAATGACTCACCGTGGTCCAGCCTATAGCTTACCTCTTCATAAAAACTGATTAGATTGGTTTGACAGGAGCGATTTCTCATAAACCCATGCTGATATGGAGTTAAACAGTTATTCTCATTGAGATAATCCAGAATAACATCCCTCAGAAACCCTGAGGTACGGTACAATGCTTCTCTATGCCCTTGCTCCTATCAGCCGTATTTTACTGATCCGTATTATACGGTCTTCTACGGCCGTAGAAAATCGCAGCATGCTGCGTTTGTCACCGTATTGCGCAAAAAAATCCGCCAATGAAAGTCTATGGGGGCCAGAAAAATACGGATTACACACGGACCAGCAGTGTGACTTGCGAGAAATACGCAGTGGTGTTAGAGAGAAAAGCCGGCAATTCAGCGCGGTGTACAGTAAAATCACACTGACAGCTTACAATAGAATAGGTAGAATAAATGTGGACACATACAATAGGTATATATATATATACAGTGGGGCAAAAAAGTATTTAGTCAGTCAGCAATAGTGCAAGTTCCACCACTTAAAAAGATGAGAGGCGTCTGTAATTTACGTCATAGGTAGACCTCAACTATGGGAGACAAACTGAGAAAAAAAAATCCAGAAAATCACATTGTCTGTTTTTTTAACATTTTATTTGCATATTATGGTGGAAAATAAGTATTTGGTCAGAAACAAAATTTCATCTCAATACTTTGTAATATATCCTTTGTTGGCAATGACAGAGGTCAAACGTTTTCTGTAAGTCTTCACAAGGTTGCCACACACTGTTGTTGGTATGTTGGCCCATTCCTCCATGCAGATCTCCTCTAGAGCAGTGATGTTTTTGGCTTTTCGCTTGGCAAAACGGACTTTCAACTCCCTCCAAAGGTTTTCTATAGGGTTGAGATCTGGAGACTGGCTAGGCCACTCCAGGACCTTGAAATGCTTCTTACGAAGCCACTCCTTCGTTGCCCTGGCATTGTGCTTTGGATCATTGTCATGTTGAAAGACCAGCCACGTTTCATCTTCAATGCCCTTGCTGATGGAAGGAGGTTTGCACTCAAAATCTCACGATACATGGCCCCATTCATTCTTTCATGTACCCGGATCAGTCGTCCTGGCCCCTTTGCAGAGAAACAGCCCCAAAGCATGATGTTTCCACCACCATACTTTACATTAGGTTTGGTGTTTGATGGATGCAACTCAGTATTCTTTTTCCTCCAAACACGACAAGTTGTGTTTCTACCAAACAGTTCCAGTTTGGTTTCATCAGACCATAGGACATTCTCCCAAAACTCCTCTGGATCATCTAAATGCTCTCTAGCAAACTTCAGACGGGCCCGGACATGTACTGGCTTAAGCAGTGGGACACTGTTATGTTTGCTAATGACAGGTGTTATGAAGGCAATCCAGAAACACAGTGTGCTAGCGATCAGAGCGCACACAGTGATCTGACAAATATCCAAAAATACAAGAACGAGCTCTGAGACGTGGAAACTCTGTAGACTGCACACCTGATCCTATCCTAAACACAACTAAAAGCGGCTGTGGATTGCGCCTAACAACTACCTAGGCAACTCGGCACAGCCTAAGAAACTAGCTAGCCTGAAGATAGAAAAATAGGCCTGACTTGCCCCAGAGAAATTCCCCAAAGGAAAAGGCAGCCCCCCACATATAATGACTGTGAGTAAGATGAAAAGACAAAACGTAGGGATGAAATAGATTCAGCAAAGTGGGGCCCGATATTCTAGGACAGAGCGAGGACAGTAAAGCGAACTTTGCAGTCTACAAAAAACCCTAAAGCAAAACCACGCAAAGGGGGCAAAAAAAAACCCACCGTGCCGAACTAACGGCACGGCGGTACACCCTTTGCGTCTCAGAGCTTCCAGCAAAACAAAAGACAAGCTGGACAGAAAAAAAGCAACAAAAAAGCAAAAAGCACTTAGCTATACAGAGCAGCAGGTCACAGGAACAATCAGGAGAAGCTCAGATCCAACACTGAAACATAGACAAGGAGCAAGGATAGCAGCATCAGGCGGAGTTAAGTAATGAAGCAGTTAACGAGCTCACCAGAACACCTGAGGGAGGAAGCTCAGAAGCTGCAGTACCACTTGTGACCACAGGAGTGAATTCAGCCACAGAATTCACAACAGTACCCCCCCCTTGAGGAGGGGTCACCGAACCCTCACCAGAGCCCCCAGGCCGACCAGGATGAGCCGCATGAAAGGCACGAACAAGATCGGAAGCATGAACATCAGAGGCAAAAACCCAGGAATTATCTTCCTGAGCATAACCCTTCCATTTAACCAGATACTGGAGTTTCCGTCTAGAAACACGAGAATCCAAAATCTTCTCCACAATATACTCCAATTCCCCCTCCACCAAAACCGGGGCAGGAGGCTCAACAGATGGAACCATAGGTGCCACGTATCTCCGCAACAACGACCTATGGAATACATTATGTATGGAAAAAGAGTCTGGGAGGGTCAAACGAAAAGACACAGGATTGAGAACCTCAGAAATCCTATACGGACCAATAAAACGAGGTTTAAATTTAGGAGAGGAAACCTTCATAGGAATATGACGAGAAGATAACCAAACCAGATCCCCAACACGAAGTCGGGGACCCACACGGCGTCTGCGATTAGCGAAAAGTTGAGCTTTCTCCTGGGACAAGATCAAATTGTCCACTACCTGAGTCCAGATCTGCTGCAACCTATCCACCACAGAATCCACACCAGGACAGTCCGAAGACTCAACCTGTCCTGAAGAGAAACGAGGATGGAACCCAGAATTGCAAAAAAATGGAGAAACCAAGGTAGCCGAGCTGGCCCGATTATTAAGGGCGAACTCAGCCAACGGCAAAAAGGACACCCAATCATCCTGGTCTGCAGAAACAAAACATCTCAGATATGTTTCCAAGGTCTGATTGGTTCGTTCGGTCTGGCCATTAGTCTGAGGATGGAAAGCCGAGGAAAAGGATAGGTCAATGCCCATCCTACCACAAAAGGCTCGCCAAAACCTTGAAACAAACTGGGAACCTCTGTCAGAAACAATATTCTCAGGAATGCCATGCAACCGAACCACATGCTGAAAGAACAAAGGTACCAAATCAGAGGAGGAAGGCAATTTAGCCAAGGGCACCAGATGGACCATTTTAGAAAAGCGATCACAGACCACCCAAATGACTGACATCTTTTGAGAAACGGGAAGGTCAGAAATGAAATCCATCGAAATATGTGTCCAAGGCCTCTTTGGGACTGGCAAGGGCAAAAGCAACCCACTGGCACGAGAACAGCAGGGCTTAGCCCTAGCACAAATCCCACAGGACTGCACAAAAGTACGTACATCCCGTGACAGAGATGGCCACCAGAAGGATCTAGCCACTAACTCTCTGGTACCAAAGATTCCAGGATGACCAGCCAACACCGAACAATGAAGTTCAGAGATAAGTTTATTAGTCCACCTATCAGGGACGAACAGTTTCTCTGCTGGACAACGATCAGGTTTATTCGCCTGAAATTTTTGCAGCACCCGCCGCAAATCAGGGGAGATGGCAGACACAATGACTCCTTCCTTGAGGATACCCGCTGGCTCAGATAAACCCGGAGAGTCGGGCACAAAACTCCTAGACAGAGCATCCGCCTTCACATTTTTAGAGCCCGGAAGGTACGAAATCACAAAGTTGAAGCGGGCAAAAAATAACGACCAACGGGCCTGTCTAGGATTCAAGCGCTTGGCAGACTCGAGATAAGTCAAGTTCTTATGATCAGTCAATACCACCACGTGATGCTTAGCTCCTTCAAGCCAATGACGCCACTCCTCGAATCCCCACTTCATGGCCAGCAACTCTCGATTGCCCACATCATAATTACGCTCAGCGGGCGAAAACTTCCTGGAAAAGAAAGCACATGGTTTCATCACTGAGCAATCAGAACCTCTCTGTGACAAAACCGCCCCTGCTCCAATCTCAGAAGCATCAACCTCGACCTGGAACAGAAGAGAAACATCTGGCTGACACAACACAGGGGCAGAACAAAACCGACGCTTCAACTCCTGAAAAGCTTCCACAGCAGCAGAAGACCAATTAACCAAATCAGCACCCTTCTTGGTCAAATCGGTCAATGGTTTGGCAATGCTAGAAAAATTACAGATGAAGCGACGATAAAAATTAGCAAAGCCCAGGAACTTTTGCAGACTTTTCAGAGATGTCGGCTGAATCCAATCCTGGATGGCTTGGACCTTAACTGGATCCATCTCGATAGTAGAAGGGGTAAAGATGAACCCCAAAAATGAAACTTTCTGCACACCGAAGAGACACTTTGATCCCTTCACAAACAAAGAGTTAGCACGCAGGACCTGAAAAACCATTCTGACCTGCTTCACATGAGACTCCCAATCATCTGAGAAGATCAAAATGTCATCCAAGTAAACAATCAGGAATTTATCCAGATACTCACGGAAGATGTCATGCATAAAAGACTGAAACACAGATGGAGCATTGGCAAGTCCGAACGGCATCACTAGATACTCAAAATGACCCTCGGGCGTATTGAATGCAGTTTTCCATTCATCTCCTTGCCTGATTCTCACCAGATTATACGCACCACGAAGATCTATCTTAGTGAACCAACTAGCCCCCTTAATCCGAGCAAACAAGTCAGATAACAATGGCAAGGGATACTGAAATTTAACAGTGATCTTATTAAGAAGGCGGTAATCAATACACGGTCTCAGCGAACCATCCTTCTTGGCTACAAAGAAGAACCCTGCTCCCAGTGGTGATGACGATGGGCGAATATGTCCCTTCTCCAGGGATTCCTTCACATAACTGCGCATAGCGGCGTGTTCGGGCACGGATAAATTAAATAATCGACCTTTAGGGAATTTACTACCAGGAATCAAATTGATAGCACAATCACAATCCCTATGCGGAGGTAGAGCATCGGACTTGGGCTCTTCAAATACATCCTGATAATCAGACAAGAACTCTGGGACCTCAGAAGGGGTGGATGACGAAATCGACAAAAATGGAACATCAGCCTTGTACCCCCTGACAACCCCAGCTGGATACCGACATGGAATTCCAATCCAATACTGGATTATGGGTTTGTAGCCGTGGCAACCCCAACACGACCACATCATGCAGATTATGCAACACCAGAAAGCGAATAACTTCCTGATGTGCAGGAGCCATGCACATGGTCAGCTGGGCCCAGTATTGAGGTTTATTCTTGGCCAAAGGTGTAGCATCAATTCCTCTCAATGGAATAGGACACCGCAAAGGCTCCAAGAAAAACCCACAACGTTTAGCATAATCCAAATCCATCAGATTCAGGGCAGCGCCCGAATCCACAAACGCCATGACAGAAAACGACGACAAAGAGCATATCAAGGTAATGGACAGAAGGAATTTGGACTGTACAGTACCAATGACGGCAGACCTAGCGGACCGCTTAGTGCGCTTAGGGCAATCAGAAATAGCATGAGTGGAATCACCACAGTAGAAACACAGACCATTCAGACGTCTGTATTCCTGCCGTTCAACTCTAGTCATAGTCCTATCGCACTGCATAGGCTCAGGTTTAACCTCAGGCAGTACCGCCAAATGGTGCACAGATTTACGCTCGCGCAAGCGTCGACCGATCTGAATGGCCAAAGACAAAGACTCATTCAAACCAGCAGGCATAGGAAATCCCACCATGACATCCTTAAGAGCCTCAGAGAGACCCTTTCTGAACAAAGCTGCAAGCGCAGATTCATTCCACTGAGTGAGTACTGACCATTTCCTAAATTTCTGACAATACACTTCTATATCATCCTGACCCTGGCACAAAGCCAGCAAATTTTTCTCAGCCTGATCCACTGAATTAGGCTCATCGTACAGCAATCCGAGCGCCAGGAAAAACGCATCGACACTACTCAATGCAGGGTCTCCTGGCGCAAGAGAAAATGCCCAGTCTTGAGGGTCGCCGCGCAAAAAAGAAATAATAATCAAAACCTGTTGAATAGGATTACCAGAAGAATGAGGTTTCAAGGCCAGAAATAGCTTACAATTATTTTTGAAACTTAGAAACTTAGTTCTATCTCCAAAAAACAAATCAGGAATAGGAATTCTTGGTTCTAACATAGATTTCTGATCAATAGTATCTTGAATTTTTTGTACATTTATAACGAGATTATCCATTGAAGAGCACAGACCCTGAATATCCATGTCCACACCTGTGTCCAGAATCACCCAAATGTCTAGGGGAAAAAAAAAAGTGAACAGAGAGCAGAAAAAAAAAAAAATGATGTCAGAACTTTTTCTTTCCCTCTATTGAGAATCATTAGTTAGGCTCCTTGTACTGTTATGTTTGCTAATGACAGGTGTTATGAAGGCAATCCAGAAACACAGTGTGCTAGCGATCAGAGCGCACACAGTGATCTGACAAATACCCAAAAATACAAGAACGAGCTCTGAGACGTGGAAACTCTGTAGACTGCACACCTGATCCTATCCTAAACACAACTAAAAGCGGCTGTGGATTGCGCCTAACAACTACCTAGGCAACTCGGCACAGCCTAAGAAACTAGCTAGCCTGAAGATAGAAAAATAGGCCTGACTTGCCCCAGAGAAATTCCCCAAAGGAAAAGGCAGCCCCCCACATATAATGACTGTGAGTAAGATGAAAAGACAAAACGTAGGGATGAAATAGATTCAGCAAAGTGGGGCCCGATATTCTAGGACAGAGCGAGGACAGTAAAGCGAACTTTGCAGTCTACAAAAAACCCTAAAGCAAAACCACGCAAAGGGGGCAAAAAAAACCCCACCGTGCCGAACTAACGGCACGGCGGTACACCCTTTGCGTCTCAGAGCTTCCAGCAAAACAAAAGACAAGCTGGACAGAAAAAAAGCAACAAAAAAGCAAAAAGCACTTAGCTATACAGAGCAGCAGGTCACAGGAACAATCAGGAGAAGCTCAGATCCAACACTGAAACATAGACAAGGAGCAAGGATAGCAGCATCAGGCGGAGTTAAGTAATGAAGCAGTTAACGAGCTTACCAGAACACCTGAGGGAGGAAGCTCAGAAGCTGCAGTACCACTTGTGACCACAGGAGTGAATTCAGCCACAGAATTCACAACAGGACACGTCTGGCACTGCAGGATCTGAGTCCATGGTGGCGTAGTGTGTTACTTATGGTAGGCCTTGTTACATTGGTCCCAGCTCTCTGCAGTTCATTCACTAAGTCCCCCCGCGTGGTTCTGGGATTTTTGCTCACCGTTCTTGTGATCATTCTGACCCCACGGGGTGGGATTTTGCGTGGAGCCCCAGATCGAGGGAGATTATCAGTGGTCTTGTATGTCTTCCATTTTCTAATTATTGCTCCCACTGTTGATTTCTTCACTCCAAGCTGGTTGGCTATTGCAGATTCAGTCTTCCCAGCCTGGTGCAGGGCTACAATTTTGTTTCTGGTGTCCTTTGACAGCTCTTTGGTCTTCACCATAGTGGAGTTTGGAGTCAGACTGTTTGAGGGTGTGCACAGGTGTCTTTTTATACTGATAACAAGTTTAAACAGGTGCCATTACTACAGGTAATGAGTGGAGGAAAGAGGAGACTCTTAAATAAGAAGTTACAGGTCTGTGAGAGCCAGAAATCTTGATTGTTTGTTTCTGACCAAATACTTATTTTCCACCATAATATGCAAAAAAATGATTAAAAAAACACAATGTGATTTTCTGGATTTTTTTTTCTCAGTTTGTCTCCCATAGTTGAGGTCTACCTATGATGTAAATTACAGACGCCTCTCATCTTTTTAAGTGGTGGAACTTGCACTATTGCTGACTGACTAAATACTTTTTTGCCCACTGTATATATATATATATATATATATATATATATATACAGTTAGGGCCAGAAACATTTGGACAGTGACACAAGTTTTGTTATTTTAGCTGTTTACAAAAACATGTTCAGAAATACAATTATATATATAATATGGGCTGAAAGTGCACACTCCCAGCTGCAATATGATAGTTTCCACATCCAAATCGGAGAAAGGGTTTAGGAATCATAGCTCTGTAATGCATAGCGTCCTCTTTTTCAAGGGACCAAAAGTAATTGGACAATGGACTCTAAGGGCTGCAATTAACTCTGAAGGCGTCTCCCTCGTTAACCTGTAATCAATGAATTAGTTAAAAGGTCAGGGGTGGATTCCAGGTGTGTGGTTTTGCATTTGGAAGCTGTTGCTGTGAGCAGACAACATGCGGTCAAAGGAACTCTCAATTGAGGTGAAGCAGAACATCCTGAGGCTGAAAAAAAAGAAAAAATCCATCAGAGAGATAGCAGACATGCTTGGAGTAGCAAAATCAACAGTTGGGTACATTCTGAGAAAAAAGGAATTGACTGGGAAACTGGGAAACAGAAACCTGTGAAACCCATAAAGGCAACAGGTTTCTGCTAATAACCAAGAAAAATTATCTTTCACAATTGGTGCAGAATCCAACCAGAGGAGCAGCACTTTTAGACCTAATACTATCTAATAGACCTGACAGAATAACAAATCTGCAGGTGGTTGGGCATTTAGGAAATAGCGACCACAATATTGTGCAGTTTCACCTGTCTTTCACTAGGGGGACTTGTCAGGGAGTCACAAAAACATTGAACTTTAGGAAGGCAAAGTTTGAACAGCTTAGAGATGCCCTTAATCTGGTAGACTGGGACAATATCCTCAGAAATGAGAATACAGATAATAAATGGGAAATGTTTAAGAACATCCTAAATAGGCAGTGTAAGCGGTTTATACCTTGTGGGAATAAAAGGACTAGAAATAGGAAAAACCCAATGTGGCTAAACAAAGAAGTAAGACAGGCAATTAACAGTAAAAAGAAAGCATTTGCACTACTAAAGCAGGATGGCACCATTGAAGCTCTAAAAAACTATAGGGAGAAAAATACTTTATCTAAAAAACTAATTAAAGCTGCCAAAAAGGAAACAGAGAAGCACATTGCTAAGGAGAGTAAAACTAATCCCAAACTGTTCTTCAACTATATCAATAGTAAAAGAATAAAAACTGAAAATGTAGGCCCCTTAAAAAATAGTGAGGAAAGAATGGTTGTAGATGACGAGGAAAAAGCTAACATATTAAACACCTTCTTCTCCACGGTATTCACGGTGGAAAATGAAATGCTAGGTGAAATCCCAAGAAACAATGAAAACCCTATATTAAGGGTCACCAATCTAACCCAAGAAGAGGTGCGAAACCGGCTAAATAAGATCAAAATAGATAAATCTCCGGGTCCGGATGGCATACACCCACGAGTACTAAGAGAACTAAGTAATGTAATAGATAAACCATTATTTCTTATTTTTAAGGACTCTATAGCGACAGGGTCTGTTCCGCAGGACTGGCGCATAGCAAATGTGGTGCCAATATTCAAAAAGGGCTCTAAAAGTGAACCTGGAAATTATAGGCCAGTAAGTCTAACCTCTATTGTTGGTAAAATATTTGAAGGGTTTCTGAGGGATGTTATTCTGGATTATCTCAATGAGAATAACTGTTTAACTCCATATCAGCATGGGTTTATGAGAAATCGCTCCTGTCAAACCAATCTAATCAGTTTTTATGAAGAGGTAAGCTATAGACTGGACCACGGTGAGTCATTGGACGTGTTATATCTCGATTTTTCCAAAGCGTTTGATACCGTGCCGCACAAGAGGTTGGTACACAAAATGAGAATGCTTGGTCTGGGGGAAAATGTGTGTAAATGGGTTAGTAACTGGCTTAGTGATAGAAAGCAGAGGGTGGTTATAAATGGTATAGTCTCTAACTGGGTCGCTGTGACCAGTGGGGTACCGCAGGGGTCAGTATTGGGACCTGTTCTCTTCAACATATTCATTAATGATCTGGTAGAAGGTTTACACAGTAAAATATCGATATTTGCAGATGATACAAAACTATGTAAAGCAGTTAATACAAGAGAAGATAGTATTCTGCTACAGATGGATCTGGATAAGTTGGAAACTTGGGCTGAAAGGTGGCAGATGAGGTTTAACAATGATAAATGTAAGGTTATACACATGGGAAGAGGGAATCAATATCACCATTACACACTGAATGGGAAACCACTGGGTAAATCTGACAGGGAGAAGGACTTGGGGATCCTAGTTAATGATAAACTTACCTGGAGCAGCCAGTGCCAGGCAGCAGCTGCCAAGGCAAACAGGATCATGGGGTGCATTAAAAGAGGTCTGGATACACATGATGAGAGCATTATACTGCCTCTGTACAAATCCCTAGTTAGACCGCACATGGAGTACTGTGTCCAGTTTTGGGCACCGGTGCTCAGGAAGGATATAATGGAAATAGAGAGAGTACAAAGGAGGGCAACAAAATTAATAAAGGGGATGGGAGAACTACAATACCCAGATAGATTAGCGAAATTAGGATTATTTAGTCTAGAAAAAAGACGACTGAGGGGCGATCTAATAACCATGTATAAGTATATAAGGGGACAATACAAATATCTCGCTGAGGATCTGTTTATACCAAGGAAGGTGACGGGCACAAGGGGGCATTCTTTGCGTCTGGAGGAGAAAAGGTTTTTCCACCAACATAGAAGAGGATTCTTTACTGTTAGGGCAGTGAGAATCTGGAATTGCTTGCCTGAGGAGGTGGTGATGGCGAACTCAGTCGAGGGGTTCAAGAGAGGCCTGGATGTCTTCCTGGAGCAGAACAATATTGTATCATACAATTATTAGGTTCTGTAGAAGGACGTAGATCTGGGTATTTATTATGATGGAATATAGGCTGAACTGGATGGACAAATGTCTTTTTTCGGCCTTACTAACTATGTTACTATGTTACTATGTTACTATGACTGGTGAGCTTGGGAACTCAAAAAGGCCTGGGCGTCCACGGATGACAACAGTGGTGGATGATCGCCGCATACTTAATTTGGTGAAGAAGAACCCGTTCACAACATCAACTGAAGTCCAGAACACTCTCAGTGAAGTAGGTGTATCTGTCTCTAAGTCAACAGTAAAGAGAAGACTCCATGAAAGTAAATACAAAGGGTTCACATCTAGATGCAAACCATTCATCAATACCAAAAATAGACAGGCCAGAGTTAAATTTGCAGAAAAACACCTCAAGAAGCCAGCTCAGTTCTGGAAAAGTATTCTATGGACAGATGAGACAAAGATCAACCTGTACCAGAATGATGGGAAGAAAAAAGTTTGGAGATGAAAGGGAACGGCACATGATCCAAGGCACACCACATCCTCTGTAAAACATGGTGGAGGCAACGTGATGGCATGGGCATGCATGGCTTTCAATGGCACTGGGTCACTTGTGTTTATTGATGACATAAGAGCAGACAAGAGTAGCCGGATGAATTCTGAAGTGTACCGGGATATACTTTCAGCCCAGATTCAGCCAAATGCTGCAAAGTTGATTGGATGGCGCTTTGCAACAAAATATTGAAAATAAAAATATTTTGTTTGGGTTATGTTTATTTGTCCAATTACTTTTGACCTCCTAAAATGTGGAGTGTTTGTAAAGAAATGTGTACAATTCCTACATTTTCTATCAGATATTTTTGTTCAACCCTTCAAATTAAACGTTACAATCTGCACTTGAATTCTGTTGTAGAGGTTTCATTTCAAATCCAATGTGGTGGCATGCAGAGCCCAACTTGCGAAAATTGTGTCACTGTCCAAATATTTCTGGCCCTAACTGTATATGTATATATATATATATATATATATATATATATGTCAGTGAGACACATATATGTATATATATTAATATTTCATACAGCGCTAGATAGCTTTAAAGCCGGTAATTCAATTGCCGGCTTTTGCTATCTCCTTCCTAAACCCGACATGATATGAGACATGGTTTACATACTGTATAGTAAACCATCTCATATTCCCTTTTTTTTTTGCATATTCCACACTACTAATGTTAGTAGTGTGTATGTGCAAAATTTGGGCACTCTAGCCATTATATTTAAGGGTTAAATGGCAGAAAAAATTGGCGTGGCCTCCCGCGCAATTTTCTCCGCCAGAGTAGTAAAGCCAGTGACTGAGGGCAGATATTAATAGCCTGTAGAGGGTCCACGGTTTTTGCCCCCCCCCCTCGGCTAAAAACATCTGCCCCCAGCTACCGCAGAAAAGGCACATCTGTAAGATGCGCCTATTCTGGCACTTGGCCACTCTCTTCCCATTCCCGTGTAGCGGTAGGATATGGGGTAATAAAGGGTTAATGCCACCTTGCTATTGTAAGGTGACATTAAGCCAGATTAATAATGGAGAAGCGTCAATTCTGACACCTATCCATTATTAATCCAATAGCATGAAATGGTTAAAAAAAATACACACATTATTAAAAAATATTTTAATGAAAAGAACACACAGTTTGGTTTAATATTTTATTGTTCTCTCAATCCACCTGAAGACCCTCGCTCTGTAACAAAGGAAACATAATAAACCAACAATATACATACCTTCCGATGATCTGTAACGTCCCCCGTTGTAAATCCATCTGAAGGGGTTAAAATATTTTACAGCCAGGAGCTCTGCTAATGCAGCTGTGCTCCTGGCTGTAAAACCCCGGGGAATGAAGGTAATGTAGGTCAATGACCTGTAGTTACCTTCATTCGCAGTGATGCGCCTTCTGCTGGTTGTCCTCATATGAACTCGAGCCTGGGAACTTGTCTGATTTTTTTCCCATGCTCGAAGGACATCCAGCAGAGGGCGCATCACCGCGAATGAAGGTAACTACAGGTCATTGACCTACATTACCTTCATTCCCCGGGGTTTTACAGCCACGAGCACAGCTGCATTATAGCAGATCTCCTGGCTATAAAATATTTTAACCCCTTCAGATGGATTTACATCGTGGGACGTTACAGATCATCGGAAGGTATGTACAGTGGGGCAAAAAAGTATTTAGTCAGTCAGCAATAGTGCAAGTTCCACCACTTAAAAAGATGAGAGGCGTCTGTAATTTACATCATAGGTAGACCTCAACTATGGGAGACAAACTGAGAAAAAAAAATCCAGAAAATCATATTGTCTGTTTTTTTTATCATTTTTTTTGCATATTATGGTGGAAAATAAGTATTTGGTCAGAAACAAAATTTCATCTCAATACTTTGTAATATATCCTTTGTTGGCAATGACAGAGGTCAAACGTTTTCTGTAAGTCTTCACAAGGTTGCCACACACTGTTGTTGGTATGTTGGCCCATTCCTCCATGCAGATCTCCTCTAGAGCAGTGATGTTTTTGGCTTTTCGCTTGGCAACACGGACTTTCAACTCCCTCCAAAGGTTTTCTATAGGGTTGAGATCTGGAGACTGGCTAGGCCACTCCAGGACCTTGAAATGCTTCTTACGAAGCCACTCATTCGTTGCCCTGGCGGTGTGCTTTGGATCATTGTCATGTTGAAAGACCCAGCCACGTTTCATCTTCAATGCCCTTGCTGATGGAAGGAGGTTTGCACTCAAAATCTCACGATACATGGCCCCATTCATTCTTTCATGTACCCGGATCAGTCGTCCTGGCCCCTTTGCAAAGAAACAGCCCCAAAGCATGATGTTTCCACCACCATGCTTTACAGTAGGTATGGTGTTTGATGGATGCAACTCAGTATTCTTTTTCCTCCAAACACGACAAGTTGTGTTTCTACCAAACAGTTCCAGTTTGGTTTCATCAGACCATAGGACATTCTCCCAAAACTCCTCTGGATCATCCAAATGCTCTCTAGCAAACTTCAGATGGGCCCGGACATGTACTGGCTTAAGCAGTGGGACACGTCTGGCACTGCAGGATCTGAGTCCATGGTGGCGTAGTGTGTTACTTATGGTAGGCCTTGTTACATTGGTCCCAGCTCTCTGCAGTTCATTCACTAGGTCCCCCCGCGTGGTTCTGGGATTTTTGCTCACCGTTCTTGTGATCATTCTGACCCCACGGGGTGGGATTTTGAGTGGAGCCCCAGATCGAGGGAGATTATCAGTGGTCTTGTATGTCTTCCATTTTCTAATTATTGCTCCCACTGTTGATTTCTTCACTCCAAGCTGGTTGGCTATTGCAGATTCAGTCTTCCCAGCCTGGTGCAGGGCTACAATTTTGTTTCTGGTGTCCTTTGACAGCTCTTTGGTCTTCACCATAGTGGAGTTTGGAGTCAGACTGTTTGAGGGTGTGCACAGGTGTCTTTTTATGCTGATAACAAGTTTAAACAGGTGCCATTACTACAGGTAATGAGTGGAGGACTGAGGAGCCTCTTAAATAAGAAGTTACAGGTCTGTGAGAGCCAGAAATCTTGATTGTTTGTTTCTGACCAAATACTTATTTTCCACCATAATATGCAAAAAAAAATTATAAAAAAACAGACAATGTGATTTTCTGGATTTTTTTTTCTCAGTTTGTCTCCCATAGTTGAGGTCTACCTATGATGTAAATTACAGACGCCTCTCATCTTTTTAAGTGGTGGAACTTGCACTATTGCTGACTGACTAAATACTTTTTTGCCCCACTGTATATTGTTGGTTTATTATGTTTCCTTTGTTACAGAGCGAGGGTCTTCAGGTGGATTGAGAGAACAATAAAATATTCAAACAAACTGTGTGTTCATTTTATTAAAATAATTTTGTGTGTTTTTTTATTAACTGTTGTGAATTCTGTGGCAGAGCTCCCTCCTGTGGTCACAAGTGGTACTTCGGCTGATTCTCTCTGTGAGCTTCTGTTGGTGGAGGGAAGTGGTACTGCGGCTTCTGAGTTTCCTCCCTCAGGTGATCTGGTGAGGTCGTTAGGTGCTTCTCTACTTAACTCCACCTAATGCTTTGATCCTGGCTTCCTGTCAATGTTCCAGTGTTGGACTTGCTTTTCCCTGGATCATTCCTGTGGCCTGCTGCTCTGCATAGCTAAGTTCTTCTTTGCTATTTGTTTGCTATTTTTTCTGTCCAGCTTGTCTAATTTTTTGCTGGAAGCTCTGGGACGCAAAGGGTGTACCTCCGTGCCGTTAGTTCGGTACGGAGGGTCTTTTTGCCCCCTTTGCGTGGTTTTCTTTAGGGTTTTGTGTAGACCGCAAAGTGACCTTTTCTATCCTCGCTCTGTTAAGAAAGTCGGGCCTCACTTTGCTGAATCTATTTCATCTCTACGTTTGTCTTTTCATCTTAACTCAGTCATTATATGTGGGGGGCTGCCTTTTCCTTTGGGGTATTTCTCTGAGGCAAGGTAGGCTTATTTTCTATCTTCAGGCTAGTTAGTTTCTCAGGCTGTGCCGAGTTGCATAGGCAGTGTTAGGCACAATCCACGGCTGCCTCTAGTGTTGTTTGGAGAGGATTAGGGATTGCGGTCTGCAGAGTTCCCACGTTTCAGAGCTCGTTCTATGATTTAGGGTTATTGTCAGATCACTGTATGTGCTCTGACCGCTATGTCCATTGTGGTACTGAATTGCCTTTCATAACAATTAACCCC
This sequence comes from Ranitomeya imitator, assembly GCF_032444005.1. Lineage (NCBI taxonomy): Eukaryota > Metazoa > Chordata > Amphibia > Anura > Dendrobatidae > Ranitomeya > Ranitomeya imitator. The sequence continues at coordinate 416,507,321 of NC_091283.1, read as the reverse complement.
TTCATGACCAGGGGATTTTTCGTTTTTCCGTGTTCGTTTTTCGCTCCCCTCCTTCCCAGAGCCATAACTTTTTTATTTTTCCGTCAATTTGGCCATGTGAGGGCTTATTTTTTGCGGGACGAGTTGTACTTTTGAACGACATCATTGGTTTTAGCATGTCGTGTACTAGAAAACGGGAAAAAAATTCCAAGTGCGGTGAAATTGCAAAAAAAGTGCAATCCCACATTGGTTTTTTGTTTGGCTTTTTTGCTAGGTTCACTAAATGCTAAAAATGACCTGCCATTATGATTCTCCAGGTCATTACGAGTTCATAGACACCAAACATGACTAGGTTATTTTTTATCTAAGTGGTGAAAAAAAATTCCAAACTTTGCTAAAAAAAAAAAAAAAAAATTGCGCCATTTTCCGATACTCGTAGCGTCTCCATTTTTCATCATCTGGGGTCGGTTGAGGGCTTATTTTTTGCATGCCGAGATGACGTTTTTAATGATAGCATTTCGGTGCAGATACGTTCTTTTGATCGCCCGTTATTGCATTTTAATGCAATGTCGTGGCGACCAAAAAAACGTAATTCTGGCGTTTCGATTTTTTTTCCCGCTACGCTGTTTAGCGATCAGGTTAATACTTTTTTTTAATTGATAGATCGGGCGATTCTGAGCGCGGCGATACCAAATATGCGTAGATTTGATATTTTTTTTTATTGATTTATTTTGATTGGGGCGAAAGGGGGGTGATTTAAACTTTTATGTTTTTTTATTTTTTTTCACATTTTTTTAAACTTTTTTTTTTTAACTTTTGCCATGCTTCAATAGCCTCCATGGGAGGCTATAAGCAGGCACAGCACGATCGGCTGTGCTACATAGCAGCGATCTGCTGATCGCTGCTATGTAGCAGAATTGCACGTGTGCTGTGAGCGCCGACCACAGGGTGGCGCTCACAGCGACGGGCAATCAGTAACCATAGAGGTCTCTAGGACCTCTATGGTTACCATTCACAAGCATCGCCGACCCCCGAACATGTGACGGGGGTCGGCGATGACGTCATTTCCGGCCGCCCGGCCAGAAGCTGTAGTTAAATGCCGCTGTCTGCGTTTGACAGCGGCATTTAACTAGTTAATAGGTGCGGGCAGATCGCGATTCTGCCCGCGCCTATTACGGGCACATGTCAGCTGTTCAAAACAGCTGACATGTCCCGGCTTTGGTGCGGGCTCACCGCGGAGCCCTGCATCAAAGCAGGGGAGCCGGCATCGGACGGTATAGTACGTCCGATGCCGGTAAGGGGTTAACCATTTCATGCTATTGGATTAATAATGGATAGGTGTCAGAATTGACGCCTCTCCATTATTAATCTGGCTTACTGTTACCTTACAATAGCAAGGTGACATTAACCCTTCATTACCCCATATCCCACCGCTACACGGGAATGGGAAGAGAGTGGCCAAGTGCCAGAATAGGCGCATCTTCCAGATGTGCCTTTTCTGGGGTGGCTGGGGGCAGATGTTTTTAGCCAGGGGGGGGGCCAAAAACCGTGGACCCTCTCCAGGCTATTAATATCTGCCCTCAGTCACTGGCTTTACTACTCTGGCGGAGAAAATTGCGCGGGAGCCCACGCCAATTTTTTCCGCCATTTAACCCTTTAATTTAATAGCTAGTTTAGGAAGCAGATAGCAAAAGCCGGCAATTGAATTACCGGCTTTCTGCTATATCGCGCTGAAGTAAATATTAATATATATATGTGTCTCAATGACATATATATATATATATATATATATATATATAGACAGTATATATGTTTTTATGAGAACATGGATCCATTGTGTGTCCTTATGTCGGTTTTGCAAGCCTGCGAGAAAATCTCGCAGTACGGATGCCATACGGATTACATACGGAGGAGGCCATGCGCAAAATACGCTGACACACCCTGCCTACGGAGGAGATACGGACCACTATTTTGGGGACTTTTCTGCGTATTACGGCCGTAAATTACGGACCGTATTATTATACGCTGAGTGTGACGCCGGCCTAAGACTGAGTACTTTGAGCGCTCAAGGAATGAGACTGCACAGCATTGTGACAATAACATTCCACCAATACTGATGATTTATTGTACATATATGGATTTATAATTGCATATAGAAAGGAGGTGGTTAAGGGTGGTTACTTAATTACCATATTGTCTAGCTCCTCTGTTATTGGTTATCTAAATATATATGGAATATTGTGATTAATGCACATATGAATGCTGATTAAGCAACTAAAATGTAGCTTTCACATTTATCCTGCTATTCAGCAGGATTCTTAGACATTAGTTCAAGACATCTGGCTTAAGTTCCAGTTTTTGGGTGTCTGGAAAGTACCGAGGAACCATCTGGCCTAGCTCATGTGGTCAAGTTGAGCAATTGATTATAAACTAGCTGAGTATATAGATATATTTGCGTTTATATGAGTATATACGATTATAATGGAGTATACATGCAAGTGAGATCTACATGATATATATATTTCCATCACATGCCCATAATACTATATCGAGGACTATGCGACGCCCATAATACTGTATGGAGGACTATGTGGTGCCCATAATACTATATGGAATACTATATTGTCCAGTCAAAAAAAAAAGCCTGCAGTCACTCTGTGTGACTGCAGACTTTTAAATCTAGCCAGCACACGCACTATGTGTAACATTTACAATAGATATCACTCATGTAATGTAAGTGAAATCTTTGGCATTGTACCATACCTATATTTTCTCTGCTGTATCTGTGGATCATGGATATGTGTTAAAGGGGCCCATTGAGACTCTTTCGCTCGAGGCCCACAAAAACCTGGAGCCGTTCTTGGATAGATAGATAGATAGATAGATAGATAGATAGATAGATAGATAGATAGATAGATAGATAGATAGATAGATAGATAGATAGATAAACTAGAGGCGTAGCTATGGTTTTGATTCAGGGGGACGAACCTTCTGAGTGGGCCCCTAACCAGGTAACCTTGATTATAACTGTGTGACGCCCCCTAATAGTGGAGAAGAAACTCAGCAGATGACCGCGCTGTTGCTGAAAATAATCTCTATATAAAAACCAATATTGATATTACCGCTATATGGTCAGTGGTAGATACCAGCCCTGCAGAACATAAAAGAGAGCACAGTTATAGATGGTGACTTACAGCTGATATTCTTTCTGATGGAATCATTCACTTTTCACGCCTTTTCCATCTGGCCCAGACCGACATGACAACTCCTCCAGCCAGGACTCGGCTTCAGAGAATACAACAAAGACATATTTCACATCTCACATTTTCAGCATGTCACCATCTATTCCCAACCTGCACAAACTCCTCATCCTTCTGGTACCCCAATGTTGCTGCCGTATGTGTTCCTATTACTGCACCTGCTGTGTGGTTCTCTGTACCATCTAAATTCTAAAGCACCCCTCTAGAATATAGTAATGCCATGTGCAAGTGCCCTATAAAACCGTGCTCACATTTTGTCCCCTAAAAAGTAATATTGTGTTACTGTGTGCCCCTTTGACAGTCACAGTAACCTAAATTCCCTTATAACAATAAGTTCCCACTTTACATTTAATAAAGTCCCAAGCCTCCCCCTGTACAGCTCCTCTATACACAATATGATACTCTCTCACTGTAATCTCCACACTGTATGATGGCCTTGTGACACCCCAGGAGTTTGGTTGCCACAGTGGTATTGCCTTCCTCACAGGGAGGGTGATGCCATGCTTGGAAGCGACGAGGATCCCTTTAACAGGTGACACATACACACAACACTTTTCTGACTCCAGGCCAGAAGGGGGAGCTCTCATCCAGTTTGTGGGTGGCTTCCCTATATATTCTGGCTGGAGGAGGCGTTAGGAGTCTAGTTTGTCAGAGGGAGAAACAGAGGGAGTCTGTTAGAGAGGAGTGAGGAATGGAAAGCTGGGGCCGTGCAGACACGAGGTTCTGCAGCTCCTGGAAAGAGAAGAGAGAGACAGAGTAGTTTATAAGAAACTGTGAGGGGAGAAAGAGCATAGGAGAAGTGAGGAGCTGGAGGGGAGCTGCGACTGAGCTCCCTCCACGCTGAAGCGCAGAAATCGGAGGCCAGAATTCTGAGGTTGTGGGGGTAACTGTATGCCCCACAGCAGAAACTGGCGGGCAGGTGATTTCAAGTCTCCTGTCCACCATTACATCCGGAGGCACAGCAGCATATAGGGCCCGGAGTCGCCGCAAGTAGGGCACCTGTAAAAAGGCTCAAATTGCCTGCCATATGGATATTGTTCTATTAATAGGACAGAGAGAGAAAGTGAGGACCTTGTGTGAAGCCTTAGGCAGCAAGAGACTACAACACAGCGCCGTAAGGAAGGCTTCCAACCCCACCTGGCTAAGGGGATTCTGAATCGCTTCCAGGCTGGCCAGACTTCACCATCACCTGTGATCCATACCCCGGACTGCGGCTGCATTTTACCAGTGAAAGGTAAAGAGACTGCAACCTTGTGTCCTCCAATTCTTTCCAGCACTACACCGTCTGTCATCTTTGCCTACTACACCGGGAGCCCTGGGGACTAGGCTTCACCTGTGGGAAGCCATACTATCCCTGCTGCAATAACATCATCCCCAGTGGACTCCTTTAAGCCGCGTCGCTCATCCCTGACCGAATACCACAGGTGGTGTTACGAAAAACTTTATTCTTTATTCACAACAACCCCTTTAAAGACCTTCCCTTTAGCTTGAACACCCAGGGCCACAGACCGGGTCACTGCCACCGTGACTACCCCTTTAATCACCACCGGACCCGGCCCGAGTACCCCACGGTCCTAGTTGGCGCTCCAGCCCCCTAGAAAGCCTCCATATAGCATAATACACCAGACAGTCCTCAATATAGTATAATACACTACCCATAGGTCTCCACATAGTATAATGCACTCCTCATAGGTCCACCATCTCCATATAGTATAATGCATTCCCCATAGGCCTCCATATAGTATAATGCATGCCTCATAGGCTTCCTTATAGTATACTGCACACCCCATAGGCCTCCATATTGTATAATGCACTCCCCATAGGCAGACTCTATATAAAATATAATGCACTCCCCGTAGGGCTCCATATAGTATAATGCACTCCCCATAGGCCTCCATATAGTATAATGCACTCTACATAGGTCTCCATATAGTATAATGCACCCCCCATAGGTCTCCATATGGTATAATGCACTCCCAATAGGCAGACTTTATAGTATTCTGAACTCCCCATAGGCAGACTCTATAGCGTAATGCACCCTTATAGGCAGCCTCTGTAGTGAAATGCACCCCTATAGGCAGTCTCTATACTGTAATGCTCCCCCATAGGCAGCCTCTGTAGTGTAATGCTGCCCCATAGCCACCCTCTGTAGTATAATGCACCCCATAGGCAGCCTCTGTAGTGTAATGCAGCCCCATAGGCATCCTTTATAATGTAATGCACCCCCATAGGCACCCTCTGTAGGGTAATGCAGCCACATAACCACCCTCTGTAGTATAATGCACCCCTATAGGCACCCTCTATAATGTAATGCACCCCCATAGGCACCCCCCGTAGTGTAATGCAGCCCCATAGCCACCCTCTGTAGTATAATGCACCCCCATAGGCATCCTTTATCATGTAATGCACCCCCATAGGCACCCTCTGTAGTGTAATGCTCCCCCATAGGCAGCCTCTATAATGTAATGCACCCCCATAGGAAGCCTCTGTAGTGTCATGCACCCCCATAGCCACCCTCTATAGTATAATGCACCCCCATAGGCATCCTTTGTAGTGTAATACACCCCCATAGCCACCCTACATAGTATAATGCACCCCCATAGCCACCCTCTGTAGTGTAATGTAGCCCCATAAACTAAATACTCACCTCTCTTCCTCCTGGTTCCTGCGCTGCTCCGTGCTCCCGTTCATCTCGGACTGCAGTCGCCGAGTACTGACGTCATTGCGCCCGCTGTCAGTGTCGGTGACGTCAGACACTGACAGGGTGATGATGGGAGAGGGAGTGTACCGCTCCCTCTCTTATCACTGCGGTCAGCTGTATCGACATCCAGCCAATACAGCTGACCCTGTGATGATGGGCGGGGGGCCCACTGCTGGCACCGGGCCGACCATCGCCTCCTCAGGGGCCCCATAGCAGCCGTGCACGGAGATCAATTCTCCCTGCTCTGCCGCAGAATGTAACTGTATCGGTGCTATGTGCACACCGATACAGTTACAGTAGCGTAGCCCCGGGTGGGCCCCCTCAGAGTGTGGGGCCCTGGGCAACCGCCCCCTTTGCCCCCCTGTAGCAAAGCTACTGAGATAGATAGATAGATAGATAGATAGATAGATAGATAGATAGATAGATAGATAGATAGATAGATAGATAGATAGATATGAAGGCTGTGGGAATGGAGAGTTTGCTTTCCTATGCATTCCTACTGGCACTGAAGGTGATTGCCCAAAATTACTTCAGGTTTTGGGCTTTCAAGATCTGGAGAAGATCTGTATGGAGGAGTGGACCAAAACCCCTGCTGCAGTGTGTGCAGTCTTGGTAAAGAACTACAGGAAACGTCTGACCTCTGTAATTGCAAACAAAGGTTTCTGTACCAAATATTAAGTTCTCTTTTTCTATTGTGTTTTAAATACTTATTTAATGCAATAAACTGCAAATTAATTATGTAAGAATCATACAATGTGATTTTCTGGAATTTTTTTATGATTCTGTCTCTCACAGTTGAAGTGTGCCTACGATAAAAATTACAGACCTCTCCATTCTTTGTAGGTGGGAAAATTTGCAAAATCAGCAGTGTATCAAATACTTATTTTCCCGACTGAATGAGACTAAAGGTACCGTCACACTAGACGATATCGCTAGCGATCCGTGACGTTGCAGCGTCCTCGCTAGCGATATCGTCCAGTGTGACAAGCAGCAGCGATCAGGCCCCTGCTGTGCTGTCGCTGGTCGGGGAAGAAAGTCCAGAACTTTATTTGGTCGCTGGACTCCCCGCAGACATCGCTGAACCGATTCAGCGATGTCTTCACTGGTAACCAGGGTAAACATCGGGTAACTAAGCGCAGGGCCGCGCTTAGTAACCCGATGTTTACCCTGGTTACCATCCTAAAAGTAAAAAAAAACAAACAGTACATACTTACCTACAGCCGTCTGTCCTCCAGCGCTGTGCTCTGCACTCCTCCTGTACTGGCTGTGAGCGTCGGTCAGCCGGAAAGCAGAGCGGTGACGTCACCGCTCTGCTTTCCGGCCGCTGTGCTCACACAGACAGTACAGGAGGAGTGCAGACTGCAGAGCACAGCGCTGGAGGACAGACGGCTGTAGGTAAGTATGTACTGTTTGTTTTTTTTTACTTTTAGGATGGTAACCAGGGTAAACATCGGGTTACTAAGCGCGGCCCTGCGCTTAGTTACCCGATGTTTACCCTGGTTACCGGCATCGTTGGTCGCTGGAGAGCGGTCTGTGTGACAGCTCTCCAGCGACCAAACAGCGACGCTGCAGCGATCCGGATCGTTGTCGGTATCGCTGCAGCGTCGCTAAGTGTGACGGTACCTTAATAGATATACAGTACAGACAGACATACAGAAGATACATAGCGACAGATAGATAGATAGATAGATAGATAGATAGATAGATAGATAGATAGATAGATAGATAGATAGATAGATGGATGCTCCTAGGATGAGAGTATTGCAGTTTTCCATGTACACTATATGTGTTGCCTTCAATTTCTTGTGAATATTTTCTCCTTTTATCAATGTCATGGTGATTAGATGAGGTGACAATCTGAAGGCACATGTATCAAGGTGGATTACTGGATTTTCTGGACTACTGGACACTTTTAAATTAGACCATAAAACTAGACTCTCATTCCCCAGACCATGAAAATCCCATCAGCAGTAATTGTGGATATTTTCATGGCTATACCACTCAGAGAGCATCGGCCCATATTACACATACAATATTTTTTTTTCTTTAAATTTTACTCACTTATATATCACCATTAATTCCACAACGCTTAACAGACGTTGTCGGCACTGTCCCTATTGGGGCTCACAAACTAAATTCTCTACCAGTATATCTACTGGACGACAGAGAAGAATTGATGAAAGGTTGCAACGCAGGATAGTCCAGACTCCAGGTGGTGGATAAGCAGCCCCAATCAAGTTCCAAAGAAATTCAAGCTGTCCTGCAGGTTCAGGGTGCATCAGTGCCATCGCAAACTATCCATTGACATTTGAATGAAAGTAAACACTACGGTAGGAGACCAAGGAGTACCCCACTGCTGACATACGGACATAACAAAGCTAGACTGCTGTTTGCCAAAATGCATGTGAGTAAGCCAAAATCCTTCTGGGAAAGTCTCTTGTGGGCAGATGAGACCAAGATAGAGCTTTTCGGTAAAGCACATCATTCTACTGCTTACCAAAAATGGAATGAGGCCTACCAAGAAAAGAACACAGTACCTACAGTCAAATGTGGTAGAGGTTCAAAAATGTCAACATCGGGTCACCATGACAACAATGGGGACCCTGCGTCACGCCGCGACATATACGATACCATGGACCTGAGTGTTAGGACTGGCGGAACGCACCAAGACAGATGGTATAGATGCGTTCGCAGTCCGGGGTCCACCGTGCAGGTGAAAACCTACTGCTAGCAATTAGCAGACTATATGGCGGTACACTAGAGTATACACGCGTGGGTTAACCTCACCCAGCATGAAAGAAGCAATCCTGTTAAGGCACAGGACCGCGGTACCGCACCTAAAGCGCGAGCAAGTAGTCAGCGAACTCAACCCCAACTGGGATTGAAGTCCGATTAGACCCTTGCTGGCGCAACACCGCAACTGGGTGTGAAATGAAACAGAAGAGCATGCAGTGCCGCACTGACGAACGCCACTAACCACCCAGGCTTGGGTAAGGAAAGCACAGAGGAAGTGCACGGCGCCGTACTGGCGGTCACAGCAACTGGACGCTATAATGTGTGACTAGTGCTGTAGGATAAGTCGGGCGCTAGGTAGCAGCCATACACCTTCCGCGAACAGTCATACTATAGGGTAGGGGTATCCAAGGACGACTTGCACTCACAACATACACACATTAGCAATTGTTTGACAATACTAGCGCATGGCCGTGCGGTCATGCGCAGTTTATATAGCAGCAGCACAGGAAGTGGCCACAGCACTTTTGCCCTTCTAGGACCTGCCAAGAGGACCAATGGAATGTGCTGCAGAGCCTGAGCACATGACCCTCGATCTCCAACGGGAAACCTTACGCTGGGCATGCTCAGTACGTGCAGACAAGGACTTAGTCCCAGAGAAGTCCGCTCGCTGCTGACCAGCACAGACTTTAATAGCAGAGACTGGAGAAGCAGCAGTAACTCTCAGAACAGAGTGAGAATGAGCAAGACGCTGGGACCGACGTCCTTGCTGAGCAGACTCCACTGCGGCTGGACAAGAATGGGAGACCGCAGCGGAGGTGGCTCGAGATTCCCCCTGTGCAGAAGCGGGAACTCGACCCCTAACACCTGAGTTCCCACAAACAGCAGTATATTACGGTGCTGTAATAGCACAGGCTCACGCTGATTGCTGCAACGATCGGGTGCAACCGGTGGTCAGCTCTATGTGACACCCTGCAGAAAGCCCACGATCGGTGCTAGCACTGATCTTGCATATTTAACCTCTCTGGTGCTGCTGTCAATAGTAACAGTGACATCGAGGAGCAATGGACAGGGAGTAAGCTCCCTGTCTGCTCCCATCAGCACAATGCAATGCGATGCGATTTCGCAGTGCTGATGGTCTCCTTCAGGATCCTGCAGGGAAGGTGGCCTGTGAGTGCCTGCTAAAAGCAGGAGCTCACACGCCTCCTCCCCTGCCTGTCAGACGCTGTTCTGATGCTCTGCAGGGCAGAAGCATTGCAGAGTATCAGATCAGTGATCTGTTAGTATAAGGATGATGTCCCATAGTAAGACCATGTAAAAAAGTTTTTAAAAAGTGTGAAAATTTTTTTTTTTTAAATCCCCCAAATACAGAACAAAAAAAAAAGAAAAAATATTATTCCAATAAATACATTTATTTATGTAAAAAAAAGTACACATATTTGGTATTGCTGCATCCGGAATGACCCGTTCAATAAAACTGTCCCACTAGTTAACCCCTTCAGTGATTACTGTAAAAGATGTACAGTTATCATCATACTGCAGAACAAAAAGTGCAATGAAACGTGATCACAAAGATGAATGTAAATAAAAATGATATTGCTGAAAACGTCATCTTATCCCACGTGTAACAGCAGCCAAACATAAAATCTAATATATACAGCTGAATGTGTGTGTGTGTGTGTGTGTGTGTGTGTACAGTTATATGAAAAAGTTTGGGCACCCCTATAAATCTTAAGCTTAATGTTTTATAAAAATTGTTTTTTTTTGCAACAGCTATTTCAGTTTCATGTATCTAATAACTGTTGGACACAGTAATGTTTCTGCCTTGAAATTAGGTTTATTGTACTAACAGAAAATGTGCAATCTGCATTCAAACAAAATTTGACAGGTGTATGTGTTGTATGTGTGTATGTCCGGGATTGGCATCTGCACCGTTGCAGCTACAGCCACAAAATTTTGCACAGTCACACATCTGGACCCTGAGAGCGTCATAGGCTATGTTGAGAGGCGAAATTTTAACCTGCGCGTTCCAATTCACCAAACAATTTTGCCCCATCTACATAATGGGGAAAAAGTGAAAGGAAAAGTGTTGGAGGCAAATTGACAGCTGCCAGATGTGAACAAGGGGGACTTAAAGAATGAGAGTGATGGCACTAAAGAGTATATACCGTCCATTTCCTAAGGTGGGGCCCCGACATGGGATACTCAACACACACGGGGATATGAAAACGCGCCACACACTACCACATGCTTGAACACATATACCACCCTCCCTAGCACCACCCTCAGCACACATTTCACCACACATACACCAACCTCACCACATAAAAGTCGAAACACAAAAGTCGCCACTCAAAACTCGCCACGTGCAAAATTCGCCACATGCAAAACTAGGCTCACGCAAAACTCACCACACATGCAAAACTCACCTCATGGAAAAATCGCCACACGCAAAACTTGCACACGTGAAAAAATTGCCACATGCACAAAAGTTGCAACACATGCAAAAGTTGCCTCACACAAAACTTGCACATACTCAAAACGCACCACACATAAAACTCGCCACGCGCAAAACTTGACATGGCAAAACTTGCTGCACACAACTTGCTACACTAACCTGTCACATGCATCTCGACACACAAAAAGTTGCTACACGCATGTCGCCACACAAAACTCATCTCACAAAAGTCGCTACATGCATGTCGTTACATGCAACTCTACACACACAACTTGACACATGAAACTCGCCCTAAAACACACACAAGTCTGGTATTATCCTTCAAAAATAAAAATCTGATTAATAAGCAGACAAACTACAAGAGCATATGTACCATATAGGAAATACGGCAGCTGTCAGTCACATGACCTGTCTATTATGTGTATGTGTGAGCTAATATATACTGCCAGGGGGGAGGGCTTCCTGTTGGCTGGGGATTTATCAGGCTGCCAATTTAGCTTACAAATACTGAGGTAAAAATACTGACCAAATAACTTGTGAACGAGGTCTAATACAGGAGGAGATGACACACAGATATATACTATATACAGGAGGAGATTACATACAGGTACATACTATATACAGGGGAGATGATACACAGGCATATACTATATACAGGAGGAGATGACTTACAGGTATATACTATATACAGGAGGAGATGACATACAGGTATATACTATATATAGGAGGAGATGACATATAGGTATATACAGGAGGAGATGACATACAACAGGTATATATTATATACAGGGGAGATGACATACAGCAGGTATATAGTATATACAGAAGATGACATACAGGTATATACTATATATAGGAGGAGATGACATGCAGGTATATACTATATACAGAAGAGATGACATACAGGTATATACTATATACAGGAGGAGATGACACATAGGTATATACAATATACAGGAGGAGATGACATACAGCAGGTATATACTATTTACAGGGGAGATGACATACAGGTATACACTATATACAGGAGCGATGACATACAGGTATATTCTATATACAGGAGATGACATACAGGTGTATACTATATATAAGGGAGATGACAAACATGTATATACTGAGGGGGAAATGAGAGGTGTGAGGTAAAAATGAGAGGTGTGAGGTGAAAATGAAAAGGTGTGAGCACAAAATCAGAGGAGTGAGGGAAAATAGTGGAGTGATCAGAAAATGACAGATGTGAGGTCGAAATGACAAGTGTTAGGGGGGAATGAGAGGAGTGAGGGGGGAATGAGAGGAGTGAGGGGGAAAATAAGAGGAGTGAGGGGGGAAAATGAGAGGTGTGAGAGAAAAAATTAGAGAAGTGAGGTGGTAAATGAGAGGGGTGATGGGAAAATAAGAGAAGTGAGGTGCTATAACTAACCACAGATATTTACTATGCCCAGGCAACGCTGGGCTCTTCAGCTAGTACCGATATAAATCTGGTATCGCTGTAATTGCACCGACCCAAAAAATAAAGTAGTCTAATCACTTAGGAAGGAACAGCGTAAAAAATTAATAGAATTAATTCTTTACATGCTTTTGATTTGTTAATTCTGCCTCCCAAATATCACAGTAATGCTCGGCTCACATTTATCCTGCTCTCTACGCTGAGCGTTTACACCGGGTTTTCCATGTAAATTTCTGAAATACATGATTCAGACGGAACCCCCGGTGGAAGATTCCCAATAATGAGTGTAGAGTAGTAGAGCAGAGTTGGTGCACTGCAACTGATTGGCAGGGACCACATAAAAGTTCAAAGCATATGGCCAAAGTAACTTACAAATGGAAAACAAATGATATCCTCTGGATCGCAGCCAGGAATCAAGACAGTCCGTATCCGAGACCGGTTGCCATGGACAACTCCACCCTGTGTCACGTGGAAGGGTGCCAGGCCTATTGGCTTTGCTTGGCTCCGTGTTACTTCACAGGCTGAGCCTTGCAGAGCCACCTGCTCTGCAGTTTGCAAACCAAGACTAACACACCCAACCTGCAGGGTTTTTAAATGGTACAAGTATATGTGGCCATGGGCCACTTGTAAGACCTGGCCTGGAGGGAGCGAACTGCCCCACTACCATCCTGTAGTTCGCTCCAAAAATAAAAGCCCATGTTGGGTTTTCTGAAGTTTGCCTTAGGCAAATAGCTTCTCCAAGACCACACTTACCGTATTTTTCACTTTGTAAAATGCACTTTTTTCCCAAAAATTTGGGGGGAATGTGGTGCGTCTTACAATGTGGATATACCTTATCTGTGATGCCGCTGCAAGTGTCCGGTGCTTGCCTCTGGTGATGCCGGGTGCTGTCGCTGCACTCTGTCCCTCGGTGCTTGCCGCCGCCACGCTCTGTCCCGTGCTGCATGGGGGGTTCTGCCATTCCATTAATGCTTTCCTGTGCATGTGCGGTGGATTCCTTCCAGGAAAATGGCTGCCGGGAGGCGGCACATGCGCAGATGGAGATTTCGGCACTGAAATCTCGGGAGATGAGATTTCAGTGCTGAAATCTCATCTCTCGAGATTTCAGTGCCGAGATCTCCATCTGCGCATGCGCCACCTCCCGGTGGCCTTTTCCCAGAAGGAATCTAGTGCACACGCACAGGAAAGCATGGATGGAAAGGCAGAGCCCCCCACGCAGCACGGGAAAGAGCGCAGCGGCGGCAAGCACCTGGTAGCACCTGGGACAGAGTGCGGCTCCTCCAGCAGCAACCCTGGGACCCCGCATCACAGCAGCCACCACCCCCGGTAAGCAATAGGACGCATGGATTATATAACCCCTGGCAAAATGGAGAATGTTCATTCAGTTGTTTAATTTTGTAGAAAAAAGCAGATCACAGATATGGCACAAAACTAAAGTCATTTCAAATGGCAACTTTCTGGCTTTAGGAAACACTAAAAGAAATCAAGAACAAAAAATGTGGTAGTCAGTAATGGTTACTTTTTTTAACCAAGCATAGGGGAAAAATTATGGAATCACTCAATTCTGAGGAAAGAATTATGAAATCACCCTGTAAATTTTCATACTCAAAAATAACATCTGAATCAAATTAGATCTGCTCGTTAGTCTGCATCTAAAAAGGAGTGATCACACCTTGGAGAGCTGTTGCACCAAGTAGACTGACATGAATCATGGCTCCAACACGAGAGTTGTCAATTGAAGCAAAGGAGAGGATTATCAAACTATTAAAAGAGGGTAAATCATCACGCAATATTGAAAAAGCTGTTGGTTGTTCACAGTCAGCTGTGTCTAAAATCTGGACCAAATACAAACAACATGGGAAGGTTGTTAAAGGTAAACATACTGGTAGACCAAGGAAGACATCAAAGCGTCAAGACCGGAAGCTTCAAGCAATTTGTCTCCAAAACAGGAAATGCACAACAAAACAAATGAGGAACAATTGGGTGGAAACTGTAGTCAACGTCTGTGACCAAACTGTAAGAAACCGCCTAAAGGAAATGAGATTTACATTCAAAGCTAAATGAAAGCCATCATTAACCCCTTTACCCCCAAGGGTGGTTTGCACGTTATGGACCGGGCCAATTTTTACAATTCTGACCACTGTCCCTTTATGAGGTTATAACTCTGGAACGCTTCAACGGATCCCGGTGATTCTGACATTGTTTTCTCGTGACAAATTGTACTTCATGATAGTGGTAAAACTTCTTTGATATTACCTGCGTTTATTTGTGAAAAAAATGGAAATATGGCGAAAATTTTGAAAATTTCGCAATTTTCCAACTTTGAATTTTTATGCAATTAAATCACAGAGATATGTCACACAAAATACTTAATAAGTAACATTTCCCACATGTCTACTTTACATCAGCACAATTTTGGAACCAAAATTTTTTTTTGTTAGGGAGTTATAAGGGTTAAAAGTTGACCATAAATTTCTCAGTTTTACAACACCATTTTATTTTAGGGACCACATCTCATTTGAAGTCATTTTGAGGGGTCTATATATAGAAAATACCCAAGTGTCACACCATTCTAAAAACTGCACCCCTCAAGGTTCTCAAAACCACATTCAAGAAATTTATTAACCCTTCAGGTGTTTCACAGGAATTTTTGGAATGTTTAAATAAAAATTAACATTTAACTTTTTTTCACAAAAAATTTACTTCAGCTCCAATTTGTTTTATTTTACCAAGGGTTACAGGAGAAAATGGACCCCAAACCTTGTTGTACAATTTGTACTGAGTACGCCAATACCCCATAAGTGGAGGTAAACCACTGTTTGGGCGCATGACAGAGCTTGGAAGCGAAGGAGCGCCATTTGACTTTTTAATGCAAAATTGACTGGAATTGAGATGGGACGCCATGTTGCGTTTGGAGAGCCACTGATGTGCCTAAACATTGAAAACCCCCACAAGTGACACCATTTTGGAAAGTAGACCCCCTAAGGAACTTATCTAGAGGTGTGGTGAGCACTTTGACCCACCAAGTGCTTCACAGAAGTTTATAATGCAGAACGTTAAAAATAAATCATTTTTTTTTCACAAAAATTATCTTTTCGCCCCAAATTTTTTATTTTCCCAATGGTAAGAGAAGAAATTGGAACCAAAAAGTTGTTGTACAATTTGTCCTGAGTACACTGATACCCCATATGTGGGGGTAAACCACTGTTTGGGCGCATGGGAGAGCTCGGAAGGGAAGGAGCGCCATTTGACTTTTCAATGCAAAATTCACAGGAATGGAGATGAGACGCCATGTTGCGTTTGGAGAGCCACTGATGTGCCTAAACATTGAAACCCCCCACAAGTGACACCATTTTGGAAAGTAGACCCCCTAAGGAACTTATCTAGATGTGTGGTGAGCACTTTGACCCACCAAGAGCTTCACAGAAGTTTATAATGCAGAGCCGTAAAAATAAAAAAAAAAATTTTCCCACAAAAATTATTTTTTAGCCCCCAGTTTTGTATTTTCCCGAGGGTAACAGGAGAAATTGGACCCCAAAAGTTGTTGTGCAATTTGTCCTGAGTGCGCTGACACCCCATATGTGGGGGGGAACCACCGTTTGGGCGCATGGGAGGGCTTGGAAGGGAAGGAGCGCCATTTGGAATACAGACTTAGATGGAATGGTCTGCAGGTGTCACATTGCGTTTGCAGAGCCCCTAATGTACCTAAACAGTAGAAACCCCCCACAAGTGACCCCATATTGGAAACTAGACCCCCCCCACAAACTTATCTAGATGTGTTGTGAGAACTTTGAGCCCCCAAGTGTTTCACTACAGTTTATAACGCAGAGCCGTGAAAATAAAAAAATCTTTTTTTTTCCCACAAAAATTATTTTTTAGCCCCCAGTTTTGTATTTTCCCAAGGGTAACAGGAGAAATTGGACCCCAAAAGTTGTTGTCCAATTTGTCCTGAGTACGCTGATACCCCATATGTTGGGGTAAACCCCTGTTTGGGCACACGGGAGAGCTCGGAAGGGAAGGAGCACTGTTTTACTTTTTCAACGCAGAATTGGCTGGAATTGAGATCGGACGCCATGTCGCGTTTGGAGAGCCCTGATGTGCCTAAACAGTGGAAACCCCCCAATTATAACTAAAAACCCTAATCCAAACACACCCCTAACCCTAATTCCAATGCTAACCCTAACCACACCTCTAACCCAGACACACCCCTAACCCTAATCCCAACCCTATTCCCAACCGCAAATGTAATCCAAACCCTAACCCTAACTTTAGCCCCAACCCTAACTGTAGCCTTAACCCTAACTGTAGCCTTAGCCCTAACTGTAGCCTTAACCCTAGCCCTAACCCTAACCCTAACCATAACTCTAGCCCTAACCCTAGCCCTAACCATAACTCTAGCCCTAACCCTAGCCCTAACCCTAGCCCTAACCCTAGCCCTAATCCTAGCTCTAACCCTAGCCCTAACCCTAGCCCTAACCCTAGCCCTAACCCTAACCCCAACAATAGCCCTAACCCTAGCCCTAACCCTAACCCTAGCCCTAACGGGAAAATGGAAATAAATACATTTTTTTTAATTTTTTGATTTTTCCCTAACTAAGGGGGTGATGAAGGGGGGTTTTATTTACTATTTATAGCTTTTTTTAGTGGATTTTTATGATTGGCAGCTGTCACACACTGAAAGACGCTTTTTATTGCAAAAAATATTTTTTGTGTTACCACATTTTGAGAGCTATAATTTTTCCATATTTGAGTTCACAGAGTCATGTGAGGTCTTGTTTTTTGCGGGACAAGTTGATGTTTTTATTGGTAACATTTTCGGGCACGTGACATTTTTTGATCGCTTTTTATTCTGATTTTTGTGAGGCAGAATTACCAAAAACCAGCTATTCATGAATTTCTTTTGGGGGAGGCGTTTATACCGTTCCGCATTTGGCAAAATTGATAAAGCAGTTTTATTTTTCGGGTCAGTACGATTACAGCGACACCTCACTTATATCATTTTTTTATGTTTTGGCGCTTTTATACGATAAAAACTATTTTATAGAAAAAATAATTATTTTTGCATCGCTTTATTCTGAGGACTATAACTTTTTTATTTTTTTGATGATGTTGCTGTATGGCAGCTCGTTTTTTGCGGGACAAGATGACGCTTTCAGCGGTACCAAGGCTATTTATATCCGTCTTTTTGATTGCGTGTTATTCCATTTTTTGTACGCCGGTATGATAATAAAGCGTTGTTTTTTGTCTCGTTTATTTTTTTTTCTTACGGTGTTTACTGAAGGGGTTAACTAATGGGACAGTTTTATAGGTCGGGTCGTTATGGACGCGGCGATACTAAATATGTGTACTTTTATTGTTTTTTTTATTATTTAGATTAAGAAATGTATTTATGGGAATAATAATTATTTTTTTTCCATTATTTAGGATTTTTTTTTTTTTTACACACTTGTAAAAAAATTTCTGAACTTTTTTACTTTGTCCCAGGGGGGGACAATACAGATCGGTGATCTGCCAGTTTGCACAGCACTCTGACAGATCACCGATCTGTCTCAGAGTGCTGCAGCGTTACCAAGTGCCTGTTCTGAGCAGGCACTTGGTAAGCCACCTCCCTCCCTGCAGGACCCGGATCCGTGGCCATCTTGGATCCGGGACTTGCTGCAGGGGGGAAGGTAGAAGACCCCCGGAGCAACGCGATCACATCGTGTTGCTGCGGGGGTCTCAGGGAAGCCCGCAGGGAGCCCCCTCCCTGCGCGATGCTTCCCTGCACCGCCGGCACATCGCGATCATGTTTGATCGCGGTGTGCCAGGAGTTAATGTGCCGGGGGCGGTCCGTGACCGCTCCTGGCACATAGTGCTGCGATAAGCAGCTGACACCCGGCCGCGATCGGCGGCGCTCCCCCCGTGAGCGCGGCCGATCGCCTATGACGTACTATTCCGTCCTTGGGAAGTAAAGCCCACCCCACATGGACGGAATAGTACGTCTAATGGCAGAAAGGGGTTAACACCTAAACAGAAAAAAACAAAGTTACAATGGGCTAAGGAAAAGCAATAGTGGACTGTGGATGACTGGATGAATGTCATATTCAGTGATGAATCACGAATCTGCATTGGGCAAGGTGATAATGCTGAAACTTTTGTTTGGTGCCGTTCCAATGAGATTTATAAAGATGGCTGCCTGAAGAGAACATGCAAATTTCCACAGTCATTGATGATATGGGGCTGCATGTCAGGTAAAGGCACTGGGGAAATGGCTGTCATTACATCTTCAATAAATGCACAAGTTTATGTTGATATTATGGACACTTTTCTTATCCCATCAATTGAAAGGATGTTTGGGGACGATGAAATAATTCTTCAAGATGATAATGCATCCTGCCATAGAGCAAAAATTGTGAAAACATTCCTTGAAAAAAAGACACATAAGGTCAATGTCATGGCCTGCAAATAGTCCGGATCTCAATCCAATTAAAAATCTTTGGTGGAAGTTGAAGAAAATGGTCCATGACAAGGCTCCAACCTGCAAAGCTGATCTGGCAACAGCAATCAGAGAAAGTTGGAGCCAGATTGATGAAGATTCCATAATGATTCCATAATTTTTTCCTCAGAATTGAGTGATTCCATCATTTTTCCCCAATGCTTGTTTAAAAAAAGTAACCATTACTGACTACCACATTTTTTGTTCTTGATTTACTTTAGTGTTTCTTAAAGCCAGAAAGTTGCCATTTGAAATGACTTCAGTTTTGTGCCATGTCTCTGATCTGCTTTTTTTCTACAAAATTAAACAACTGAATGAACATCCTTCAAGGCCGGTGATTCCATAATTTTTGCCAGAGCTTGTAAGAAGCATCACCATTTTATAAAAAAAAAAAAATTCGAATCAAAATTTGGGGTGCTGTTGTGAATTCCGCTCTTTGGCTCCCTCTTGTGGTTTCAAGTGGTATGGCTGCTCCTTGGAGTTAGCTGTCTTCAGCTACTTTCACTGATCGTCTTTTCTGCTCGGCTATTTATGTCTGCTCTTACCTTCAGCCAGTGCCACCTGTAATTGGTTCCTGGTTGGATTCACATCTCTTTGGAGTTCCCTGTTATCCTGACCAGTTCAGCTAAGCTAAGTTTTTAGTTGCTCTTTTCTGTCCATAGTTTGTGGACTTATCCATTCTGTGCTTTCTATGTTTGTCCAGCTTGTCAGTGTGAATTTATTCTGTCTTGCTGGAAGCTCTGGGAGGCAGATTTGCCCTCCACACCTTTAGTCAGGTGTGGAGATTTTTTGTAAACTCTGCGTGGATTTTTGTAGTGTTTTATACTGACCGCACAGCATTCCAACCTGTCCTATCTATTTAGCTAGACTGGCCTCCTGTGCTCATCCTGGTTTCATTCTGTGTATGTCTTTTTCCTCTCCACTCACAGTCATTATTTGTGAGGGGCTAATCTATCCTTTGGGGATTTTCTCTGAGGCAAGATAGTTTTCCTGCTTCTATCTTTAGGGGTAGTTAGCTCTTAGGCTGTGACGAGATGCCTAGGGAGAGTTAGGAGCATTCCACGGCTACTTCTAGTGTTGTGTTGAGCTTAGGGACTGCGGTCAGTACAGTTACCACTTCCTTCAGAGCTCGTTCCATGTTGTTCCTAAACCACCGTATCATAACAGTACAAGTGGCCAAAAATGAATTAAATGCATCTCAAAAGAAGGAAAAGAAAGTTCTGAACAATTTTTTTTTCTGTGCTCTGGTTTATTTTTTTTTTCCTCTTGATATCTGGGTGGTCCAGGATTTATGCTCTGGCATGGATGTTCAGGGTTTGTTTTCTCATGTGGATCAACTTGCTGCACGAGTACAGAGTATCCAGGACTACGTTGTCTAGACTCCGGCTTTAGAGCCTAGAATTCCTACTCCTGATTTGTTTTTTGGGGACAGATCCAAGTTTTTGAACTTTAAAAATAACTGCAAATTGTTTTTTGCTTTGAAACCCCGTTCTTCAGGTGATCCCATTCAGCAAGTGAAAATCATCATATCCTTGCCGCGTGGTGACCCTCAAGACTGGGCTTTTTCTCTTGAAACAGGGGATCCGGCATTATTGAATGTAGACGCATTTTTTCAAGCGCTCGGATTATTGTATGACGAACCTAATTCTGTGGATCATGCAGAGAAAACCATGTTGGCCTTGTGTCAAGGTCAGGAAGCGGCAGAATTATACTGCCAGAAATTTAGAAAATGGTCTGTGCTCACTAAATGGAATGAGGAGGCTCTGGCTGCTATTTTCAGAAAAGGTCTTTCTGAAGCCCTTAAAGATGTTATGGTGGGCTTTCCTACGCCTGCCGGTTTGAGCGAATCTATGTCTCTAGCTATTCAGATCGATCGGCGTCTGAGCGAGCGCAAAGCTGTGCACCATATGGCAGTATCCTCTGAGCAGAGTCCAGAACCTATGCAATGTGATAGGATTCTGACTAGAACATAACGGCAGTAATTCAGACGTCAGAATAGGCTGTGTTTTTACTGTGGTGATTCTACTCATGTTATCTCTGATTGCCCTAAGCGTACTAAGAGAGTCGCTAGGTCTGTTACCATTAGTACTATACAGCCTAAATTTCTCTTATCTGTGACCCTGATTTGCTCATTGTCGTCCTTTTCTGTCATGGCATTTGTGGATTCAGGCGCTGCCCTGAACTTAATGGACTTAGAATTCGCCAGGCGCTGTGGTTTTTCCTTGCAGCCTTTGCAGAGCCCTATTCCTTTGAGGGGTATTGATGCTACACCCTTGGCCAAGGATAAACCTCAGTACTGGACGCAGATGACTATGTACACGGCCCCAGCACATCAGGAAGATTGCCGTTTTCTGGTGTTGCATAACCTGCATGATGTTGTTGTACTGGGTTTTCCATGGTTACAGGAACATAATCCGGTGCTGGATTGGAAAACTATGGCTGTGACTAGTGTTGTGGATTTTTTTTTTTGGGCTCCCTCTGGTGGTTACAGATGGTACTGGGTGACTTGTGTTCTCTGCGGTCTCTGGTGTCCACCTGTTCTATCAGGATATGGGAGTTTCCTATTTAACCTGGCTTTCTTGTCATTTCCTCGCCGGCTATCAATGTAATCAGTGTGTCTTGTTACCTCTGCTTCCCGCTTCTGTATTCTTCAGGACAAGCTAAGTTTTTGATTTTCCTGTTCCACGTTTTGCTTAATTTTTGTCTTAGTCCAGCTTGCAGATATGTGATTCCTTTTTGCTGGTTGCTCTAGTGGGCTGATATTACTCCTCATGTTCCATGAGTTGGAACATGAGTTCAAGTAATTTCAGGATGGTTTTTTGTAGGGTTTTTCGCTGACCGCGCAGTTCACTTTTGTATCCTCTGCTATCTAGCTTTAGCGGGCCTCATTTTGCTGAATCTGTTTTCATAACTACGTATGTGCTTTCCTCTCATTTCACCGTCATTACATGTGGGGGGCTGCTATTTCTGTGGGGTGTTTCTCTGGAGGCAAGAGAGGTCTGTGTTTCTTCTAATAGGGAAAGTTAGTTCTTCGGCTGGCGCGAGACGTCTAGAATCATCGTAGGCACGTTCCCCGGCTACAGCTAGTTGTGTGTTGAGGTTCAGGATCGCGGTCAGCTCAGTTTCCATCACCCTAGAGCTTGTTTTGTTTTTTGTGCTTGTCCTTTTGTGATCCCCTGCCATTGGGATCATGACAGTATAGCCGGCCAAAAAGTGGTAATCGTATTGGCTGAAGTAGGAGGAAAAGTAGTCTGAGGAAGTTTTTTTTTTTTTTTTTTTTTTTTCCCCCCCTCAGAGTTTGCTGCATAGCTTTAATTGCAGCCTGGCTGCGTCTTACCTCCTCTTAATCCTTGAATGGCTCTGACCTCAGCTGTTTATCATGGACGTCCAGAGTTTGACTTCCAGCCTGAATAATCTTGCTGCTAAGGTTCAAAATATACAAGATTTTGTTGTACATGCTCCTATGTCTGAACCTAGAATTCCTATCCCAAAGTTTTTTTCTGGAGATAGATCTAGTTTTCTGAATTTTAGGAACAATTGCAAGTTGTTTCTTTCTTTGAAATCTCGCTCTTCTGGAGACCCTGCTCAGCAAGTCAAGATTGTTATATCTTTCCTGCGGGGTGACCCTCAGAATTGGGCATTTGCATTGGCACCAGGGGATCCTGCGTTGCTCAATGTGGATGCGTTTTTTCTGGCATTGGGTTTGCTCTATGAGGAACCTAACCTAGAGATTCAGGCTGAAAAAGCTTTATTGGCTCTCTCTCAGGGGCAAGATGAAGCAGAAATATATTGTGAGAAATTTCGGAAATGGTCGGTGCTTACTCAGTGGAATGAGTGCGCCCTGGCTGCAAGATTCAGAGATGGCCTTTCTGAGGCCATTAAAGATGTCATGGTGGGGTTCCCTGCGCCTACAGGTCTGAATGAGTCTATGACTATGGCTATTCAGATTGATCGGCGTTTACGGGAGCGCAAACCTGTGCACCATTTGGCGGTGTCTTCTGAACAGGCACCTGAGACAATGCAATGTGATAGAATTCAGTCCAGAAGTGAACGGCAAAACTATAGGCGGAAAAATGGGTTGTGTTTTTATTGTGGTGATTCAGCTCATGTTATATCAGCATGCTCTAAACGCACAAAAAAGGTTGATAAGTCTGTTGCCATTAGTACTTTACAGTCTAAGTTCATTCTGTCTGTGACTCTGATTTGTTCATTATCAGCCATTTCCGTCGATGCCTATGTGGATTCAGGCGCTGCCCTGAGTCTTATGGATTGGTCATTTGCCAACCGCTGTGGGTTTAGTCTGGAGCCTCTGGAAGTCCCTATTCCTTTGAAGGGAATTGACTCTACACCTTTGGCTATGAATAAACCTCAGTACTGGACACAAGTCACCATGCGTATGACTCCCGTTCATCAGGAGGTGATTCGCTTCCTGGTACTGTATAATTTACATGATGTCTTAGTGCTTGGTCTGCCATGGTTACAAACTCATAACCCAGTCTTGGACTGGAAAACGATGTCTGTGTTAAGCTGGGGATGTCAGGGGGTTCATGATGATGCACCTCCGATTTCTATCGCTTCATCTACTCCTTCTGAGGTTCCGGTATTTTTGTCTGATTATCGGGATGTTTTTGAGGAGCCTAAGCTCAATTCGCTTCCTCCTCACAGGGATTGCGATTGTGCTATAGATTTGATTCCTGGCAGTAAATTTCCTAAAGGTCGTTTGTTCAATCTGTCAGTGCCAGAGCATACTGCTATGCGGGATTATGTTAAGGAGTCCTTGGAAAAGGGACATATCCGTCCATCTTCGTCCCCTTTGGGAGCAGGTTTTTTTTTTGTGGCCAAAAAAGATGGTTCCTTGAGGCCTTGTATAGATTACCGTCTTTTGAATAAGATTACAGTTAAATATCAGTATCCTTTGCCATTGTTGACTGATTTGTTCGCTCGCATTAAGGGGGCTAAATGGTTCACTAAGATTGATCTTCGGGGTGCGTATAATCTTGTGCGGATAAAGCAGGGTGATGAGTGGAAAACCGCATTTAATACGCCTGAGGGCCATTTTGAGTATTTGGTGATGCCTTTTGGACTTTCTAATGCTCCTTCTGTCTTCCAGTCCTTTATGCACGATATTTTCCGTGAATATCTGGATAAATTTATGATTGTGTATTTGGATGATGTTTTGGTTTTTTCGGATGACTGGGAGTCCCATGTTCAGCAGGTCAGGAAGGTGTTTCAGGTCCTGCGGGCCAATTCTTTGTTTGTAAAAGGTTCAAAGTGTCTCTTTGGAGTCCAGAAGATTTCTTTTTTGGGGTATATTTTTTCCCCTTCTACTATTGAGATGGATCCCGTCAAGGTTCAGGCTATTTGTGACTGGACGCAGCCTACATCTCTTAAGAGTCTACAGAAGTTCTTGGGCTTTGCTAATTTTTATCGTCGATTCATAACTAATTTTTCTAGTGTTGTTAAGCCTTTGACGGATTTGACTAAGAAGGGTGCTGATGTTGCTGATTGGTCTCCTGCGGCTGTGGAGGCCTTTCAGGAACTTAAGCGCCGGTTTTCTTCTGCTCCTGTGTTGCGTCAGCCAGATGTTTCGCTTCCTTTTCAGGTTGAGGTTGATGCTTCCGAGATTGGAGCGGGGGCGGTTTTGTCACAGAGAAGCTCCGATTGCTCAGTGATGAAGCCATGTGCGTTCTTTTCTAGAAAGTTTTCGCCCACTGAGCGGAATTATGATGTTGGTAATCGGGAGCTTTTGGCCATGACGTGGGCATTTGAGGAGTGGCGTCATTGGCTTGAGGGTGCTAGACATCGTGTGGTGGTCTTGACTGATCACAAAAATCTGATTTACCTTGAGTCTGCCAAGCGTCTGAATCCTAGACAGGCTCGTTGGTCACTGTTTTTCTCCCGTTTCGATTTTGTGGTTTCATACCTGCCAGGTTCAAAGAATGTGAAGGCGGATGCTCTTTCTAGGAGTTTTGTGCCTGACTCCCCAGGAAATTCTGAGCCCACTGGTATCCTTAGGGATGGGGTGATTTTGTCGGCTGTCTCCCCAGACTTGCGACGTGCTTTGCAGGAGTTTCAGGCGGATAAACCTGATCGTTGTCCGCCTGAAAGACTGTTTGTTCCGGATAATTGGACCAGTAGAGTCATCTCTGAGGTCCATTCTTCTGCGTTGGCAGGTCATCCTGGAATATTTGGTACTAGAGACTTGGTGGCCAGGTCTTTTTGGTGGCTTTCCTTGTCGAGGGATGTGCGTTCTTTTGTGCAGTCTTGTGAAGTTTGCGCTCGGGCTAAGCCTTGCTGTTCTCGGGCCAGTGGATTGTTGTCACCTTTGCCTATTCCGAAGAGGCCTTGGACGCATATTTCCATGGACTTTATTTCGGATCTCCCTGTCTCTCAAAAAATGTCCGTCATCTGGGTTGTGTGTGACCGCTTTTCTAAGATCGTTCATCTGGTACCCTTGCCTAAGTTGCCTTCCTCCTCTGAGTTGGTTCCTCTGTTTTTTCAGAACGTGGTTCGTTTGCATGGGATTCCGGAGAACATCGTTTCTGACAGGGGATCCCAGTTTGTGTCTAGATTTTGGCGGACGTTCTGTGCTAAGATGGGCATTGATTTGTCCTTTTCGTCTGCATTCCATCCTCAGACGAATGGCCAGACGGAACGAACTAATCAGACCTTGGAAACTTATTTAAGGTGTTTTGTTTCTGCTGATCAAGATGACTGGGTTACCTTTTTGCCGCTTGCCGAATTTGCCCTTAATAATCGGGCTAGTTCTGCTACCTTGGTTTCTCCTTTCTTTTGTAATTCGGGGTTTCATCCTCGTTTTTCCTCTGGTCAGGTGGAGCCTTCTGATTGTCCTGGAGTGGACATGGTGGTGGATAGGTTGCATCAGATTTGGAGTCATGTGGTGGACAATTTGAAGTTGTCCCAGGAGAGGGCTCAGCAGTTTGCTAATCGCCGTCGCCGCGTGGGTCCTCGACTTCGTGTTGGGGACTTGGTGTGGTTGTCTTCTCGTTGTGTTCCTATGAAGGTCTCTTCTCCTAAGTTCAAGCCTCGGTTCATCGGTCCCTATAGGATCTTGGAAATTTTTGACCCTGTGTCGTTTCGTTTGGATCTCCCGGCATCGTTTGCTATTCATAATGTGTTCCATCGGTCGTTGTTGCGGAAGTATGAGGTACCTGTTGTTCCTTCGCTTGAGCCTCCTGCTCCGGTGCTGGTGGAGGGAGAATTGGAGTATGTTGTGGAGAAGATCTTGGATTCTCGTGTTTCCAGACGGAAACTCCAATATTTGGTCAAGTGGAAGGGTTATGGTCAGGAGGATAATTCTTGGGTGGTTGCCTCTGATGTTCATGCTGCTGATTTGGTCCGTGCATTTCATAGGGCTCATCCTGGTCGCCCTGGTGGTTCTCGTGAGGGTTCGGTGACCCCTCCTCAAGGGGGGGGTACTGTTGTGGATTCTGTTTTTGGGCTCCTTCTGGTGGTTACAGATGGTACTGGGTGACTTGTGTTCTCTGCGGTCTCTGGTGTCCACCTGTTCTATCAGGATATGGGAGTTTCCTATTTAACCTGGCTTTCTTGTCATTTCCTCACCGGCTATCAATGTAATCAGTGTGTCTTGTTACCTCTGCTTCCCGCTTCTGTATTCTTCAGGACAAGCTAAGTTTTTGATTTTCCTGTTCCACGTTTTGCTTAATTTTTGTCTTAGTCCAGCTTGCAGATATGTGATTCCTTTTTGCTGGTTGCTCTAGTGGGCTGATATTACTCCTCATGTTCCATGAGTTGGAACATGAGTTCAAGTAATTTCAGGATGTTTTTTTGTAGGGTTTTTCGCTGACCGCGCAGTTCACTTTTGTATCCTCTGCTATCTAGCTTTAGCGGGCCTCATTTTGCTGAATCTGTTTTCATAACTACGTATGTGCTTTCCTCTCATTTCACCGTCATTACATGTGGGGGGCTGCTATTTCTGTGGGGTGTTTCTCTGGAGGCAAGAGAGGTCTGTGTTTCTTCTAATAGGGAAAGTTAGTTCTTCGGCTGGCGCGAGACGTCTAGAATCATCGTAGGCACGTTCCCCGGCTACAGCTAGTTGTGTGTTGAGGTTCAGGATCGCGGTCAGCTCAGTTTCCATCACCCTAGAGCTTGTTTTGTTTTTTGTGCTTGTCCTTTTGTGATCCCCTGCCATTGGGATCATGATAGACTAGTTGGGGTTGTCAAAGGGTACATAGTGACGTTCCTTTGATGTCAATTTCCTCTTCCCCTTCTTCTGAGGTCCCTGAGTTTTTGTCGGATTTCCCGGAGGTATTTGATGAGCCCAAGTCCAGTTCCCTTCCACCACACAGGGACTGTGATTGTGCTATTAACTTGATTCCTGGTTGCAAGTTCCCTAAGGGCCGACTTTTCAATCTATCTGTGCCAGAGCATGCCGCCATGCGGAGTTATGTTAAGGAGTCTTTGGAGAAGGGGCATATTCGGCCCTCTTCGTCACCATTGGGAGCGGGTTTCTGTTTTGTTGCTAAGAAGGATGGCTCCTTGAGACCCTGTATTGATTATCGTCTTCTTAATAAGATCACGGTTAAATTCCAATACCCCTTGCCTCTGCTTACTGATTTGTTTGCTCAGATTAAGGGGGCTAGTTGGTTTACTAAGATTGACCTCCGAGGGGCATATAATTTTGTTCGTATTAAACAGGGTGACGAATGGAAAACTGCATTTAATACGCCCGAAGGCCATTTTGAATACCTTGTGATGCCACTTGGGCTCTCTAATGCTCCATCTGTGTTCCAGTCTTTCATGCATGATATTTTCCGCAATTATCTTGATAAATTCATGGTCGTATATTTGCATGATATTTTGATTTTTTCCGATGATTGGGAGTCTCATGTGAAGCAGGTCAGGATGGTGTTCAAGATCCTTCGTGATAATGCTTTGTTTGTGAATGGGTCTAAGTGCCTATTCGGAGTTCAGAAGGTCTCTTTTTTGGGTTTTATTTTTTCTCCCTCGTCTACAGAAATAGATCCTGTTAAGGTTCAAGCTATTCATGACTGGATTCCACCCACATCTGTGAAGGGCCTTCAAAAATTTTTGGGCTTTGCTAATTTCTATCGCCGTTTCATTGCCAACTTTTCCAGTGTGGTTAAGCCCCTTACTGATTTGACGAAGAAAGGCGCTGATGAGACGAATTGGTCCTCTGCGGCTGTTAAGGCCTTTCAGGAGCTTAAACGCCGATTTACTTCTGCCCCTGTGTTGCGTCAGCCGGATGTTTCTCTTCCTTTTCAGGTTGAGGTCAACGCTTCTGAGATTGGGGCAGGGGCCGTTTTGTCTCAGAGGGAGTCTGATGGTTCTTTGATGAAACCGTGTGCTTTTTTTTCCAGAAAGTTTTCGCCTGCGGAACGCAATTATGATGTCGGCAATCGGGAGTTGTTGGCTATGAAGTGGGCATTTGAGGAGTGGCGACATTGGCTTGAGGGAGCTAAGCACCGCGTTGTGGTCTTGACTGATCATAAGAATCTGGTTTACCTCGAGTCGGCCAAGCGGCTGAATCCTAGACAGGCTCGTTGGTCTCTGTTTTTCTCCCGTTTTGATTTTGTGGTCTCGTATCTTCCGGGATCTAAGAATGTTAAGGCTGATGCCCTCTCTAGGAGTTTTTTGCCTGATTCTCCTGGAGTCCTTGAGCCGGTTGGCATTCTTAAGGAAGGGGTGATTCTTTCTGCCATCGCCCCTGATTTGCGGTGGGTGCTTCAGGAATTTCAGGCTGATAGGCCTGACTGCTGTCCTGTGGGGAAGTTGTTTGTTCCTGATAGATGGACGAGTAAGGTGATTTCTGAGGTTCATCGTTCAGTGTTGGCTGGTCATCCTGGGATTTTTGGTACCAGAGATTTGGTTGCTAGGTCCTTTTGGTGGCCTTCCTTGTCGCGCGATGTCCGTGCTTTTGTGCAGTCCTGTGGGACTTGCGCCCGAGCCAAGCCTTGCTGTTCCCGCGCTAGTGGGTTGCTTTTGCCTTTGCCGGTCCCTGAGAGGCCCTGGACGCATATTTCCATGGATTTTATTTCAGATCTTCCTGTTTCCCAGAAGATGTCTGTTATCTGGGTTGTTTGTGACCGGTTCTCTAAAATGGTCCATCCGGTACCTTTGCCTACGTTGCCTTCCTCCTCAGATCTGGTTCCATTGTTTTTTCAGCATGTGGTTCGTTTGCATGGCATTCCGGAGAATATTGTGTCTGACAGAGGTTCTCAGTTTGTCTCTAGATTTTGGCGGGCCTTTTGTGCTAGGATGGGCATTGATTTGTCTTTTTCTTCGGCGTTTCATCCTCAGACTAATGGTCAAACTGAGCGAACTAATCAGACCTTGGAGACCTATTTGAGATGCTTTGTGTCTGCTGATCAGGATGATTGGGTGTCTTTCTTGCCGTTGGCTGAGTTTGCCCTTAGTAATCGGGCTAGTTCGGCTACTTTGGTTTCACCTTTCTTTTGTAATTTTGGTTTTCATCCTCGCTTTTCTTCTGGGCAGGTTGAGCCTTCTGATTGTCCTGGTGTTGACTTTGTGGTGGACAGGCTGCAGCAGATTTGGACTCATGTGGTGGCCAATTTGACGTTGTCTCAGGAAAGGGCTCAACGTTTTGCTAACCGCCGTCGGTGTGTTGGTCCCCGGCTTCGTGTGGGGGATTTGGTTTGGTTGTCTTCTCGTCATGTTCCTATGAATGTTTCATCCCCTAAGTTTAAGCCTCGGTTTATTGGTCCTTATAAAATTTCTGAAATTATTAATCCGGTGTCTTTTCGTTTGGCTCTTCCAGCCTCTTTTGCCATTCATAATGTTTTCCATAGATCTTTGTTGCGGAGATATGTGGTGCCCGTTGTTCCCTCGGTTGACCCTCCTGCCCCGGTGTTGGTTGAGGGAGAGTTGGAATATGAGGTTGAGAAGATTTTGGATTCTCGTTTTTCGAGGCAGAGGCTTCAGTATCTTGTCAAGTGGAAGGGTTATGGTCAGGAGGATAATTCTTGGGTTGTTGCCTCCGATGTCCATGCCACCAATTTGGTTCGTGCTTTTCACTTGGCTCGTCCTGATCGGCCTGGGGGCTCTGGTGAGGGTTCGGTGACGCCTCCTCAAGGGAGGGGTACTATTGGGAATTCCGCTCTTTGGCTCCCTCTTGTGGTTTCAAGTGGTATGGCTGCTCCTTGGAGTTAGCTGTCTTCAGCTACTTCCACTGATCGTCTTTTCTGCTCGGCTATTTATGTCTGCTCTGTCCTTCAGCCAGTGCCACTTGTAATTGGTTCCTGGTTGGATTCACATCTCTTTGGAGTTCCCTGTTATCCTGACCAGTTCAGCTAAGCTAAGTTTTTGCTTGCTCTTTTCTGTCCATAGTTTGTGGACTTATCCATTCTGTGCTTTCTATGTTTGTCCAGCTTGTCAATGTGAATTTATTCTGTCTTGCTGGAAGCTCTGGGAGGCAGATTTGCCCTCCACACCTTTGGTCAGGTGTGGAGATTTTTTGTAAACTCTGCGTGGATTTTTGTAGTGTTTTATACTGACCACACAGTATTCCATCCTGTCCTATCTATTTAGCTAGACTGGCCTCCTGTGCTCATCCTGGTTTCATTCTGTGTATGTCTTTTTCCTCTCCACTCACAGTCATTATTTGTGGGGGGCTAATCTATCCTTTGGGGATTTTCTCTGAGGCAAGATAGTTTTCCTGCTTCTATCTTTAGGGGTAGTTAGCTCTTAGGCTGTGACGAGATGCCTAGGGAGAGTTAGGAGCATTCCACGGCTACTTCTAGTGTTGTGTTGAGCTTAGGGACTGCGGTCAGTACAGTTACCACTTCCTTCAGAGCTCGTTCCATGTTGCTCCTAAACCACCGTATCATAGCAGGGTGCGTCTTATAATCCAGAGCATATTATAAAGCGATAAATACGGTACTTTTAT
Source organism: Ranitomeya imitator (assembly GCF_032444005.1). Lineage (NCBI taxonomy): Eukaryota > Metazoa > Chordata > Amphibia > Anura > Dendrobatidae > Ranitomeya > Ranitomeya imitator. The sequence goes on along the minus strand of NC_091283.1, from coordinate 416,476,363 downwards.
TTTGCATTGCAACGATAGCTATATCTGTGGTTGCAATGCACTCCAGCGGCCTTAATACGCTTCTATGCGCATCCTGGGTGATACAGAGTGACCATCGCATATAATACCTGTCACTGCCTCACATGAGGCAGATGGAGTTGCAGTGGACACCATTGGACCTGTGATCTGGCAGTGTCTGTCTTTTTAGTTGTGCACTTCTGAAAAGAATGACAACGCAGAGGCCAGACGGAATCCAGAGTAACTCTGCTGCCTCATTATAGTGAATGGATCCTTCGGGGGTTTCATCTGTCACATCACTCGAATATTTAGACGAAAACCTCAAAGTAAGTGCTCAACGTAGAGCGCCGAATAAATGTAAGCCTAAATGTTATTTAAAATGTTCCCAATAAAAGCTTCAACTCAATTCACAAAAAAAACAAGTTCCTACTCAGGTCCGTCATATGTTAATGGAAATATACTGGTAGCACAAAGGCTCTGGACAAGCGAAATGGCCCATGCTCCCAAAAAACGTTCAGCAAATTCTGCATTCCCAAATCCAAATGCCATCTCCATTCTGAGCCTTAGGGTGTCTAAACCACATTTAGTGTCCACATTGTTTGGCATTTCTGTAGTGATGAGATCCCGTGTAACTTACGGGTGCATGCCTCCAGAAGCATGAGCTGGGCATAATGTTCTGGTCACTACAATGTACTGGTCACATCAGCATACTGGTCACTACAATGGCAGTTTGCAATTTTCACTCAGCAACATGCACTAGTTGTCACTAGTTGTCATTAATTGTCACTACACATGTCACAACTCTGTTGTTAGGTGTCCTGGGACCAGGGGCTTCTTCCCTGTCTCTAACACTAGGGGCGCCCTAGCTCGCTCTGTTCCCTGGCTTGCTTCTCATGGGGAACATGCTGGGGCCATGTACCTTGCCTTAGCTCCTGAATCCGCCCTCAGTGTGTACCCTTCCCCATCCACCTGAGGAAGATAGCGTGCTGCTGTCAAAACGCGCTATGGATTGCAATATATTTTTAATAAAGGTTTGTGCCTTTTAACTTTAACTAATTTACCCTTTTTGCCTCAGTGCTCCTAAAGACCTTGCCATCCTTTGTTTTCATATTTCATATCCCTCTTTGAGGGTACACGGCAGGAGCTGCTCCGGACGCAGTAAATTCTCTTTTCCTCGGCCAAAGGACCTACGGTCATGTGACTCCAGCAACGCCTCCCCGTGGTCTTACCAAGTGACAACAGCAGGAAGAGTCGGTCAGCAGGGAGTTCTGTCTCCCTCACCTCTGCATTTTGACCGCAGTTATGCAGGGGTGCATAACCCCAGAAGGTTAGTGGCCCTTTGGCTTTCCATAGCCATTAGTCTTTTTAAGCCACAGATTCTTCTTATGTGCGTTCCCTGTTTCTCTTTTTTTGCACTTCCCCCAGCCAGCGAAGAGGGGAGTAGTAGTGTACTGTTATACACCAACCAGATTAACAAGGTAATACAAACAGGGGTAACGAAAACTACCAAACATAAAAATATACTCACACAGACAACAGAGGAATGCATCGGGGAGTGGAGAATGGGGTTAAACCAAGGTAACAGAAGAATGGGAATTATCACACACTCAAAGCCTAGCAATAGTCACAGATAAATCCACCAAACGCCTTCTCCAATAATAACCACCAACAACATCCTGCAATGCAGCATGAGCTTGCTCTAACAATGAGTGTTAGCCAGAGCCCAGATTATATAGGAGATGGGAATAGCTAACAGTGAACAGCTGTACCTTAATGCAGGAAAGCTTCCAAGAGCTCTCAACTGAGCAGATTCACTCATGCAATGCTAAAAGAAACTTGCACCGTTTAATATGAAGGTGAACTGCTTCTAATCAGTGCAGTAGTGGGAGAAATCTGATGCTGTGTTCTTCTGGCTCCTCTCTGTCATGGTACACCTGTGACAACACATGTAGATAAATTCCCAAAGGGGTCTAATTTCCAAAAAGGGGTCTCTTGAAGTGGATTCCATTTTTCCAGCATTTAGGGGCTCTGTATATGGAGTCTGCTAACTATTCTAGGAAACTCTGTGATCCAGAAGGCAAATAGAGCTCTGTTCCTACCGAGTCTCTCTGTGTAGCTAAACAGTACTGTACAACCACATATAGGGTATTTCTACATTCTGCAGAAATTGTGGGACAGGTTTTGGTGCCATTTTTACCCATTTCCCAGTATGAAAATGTAAAATTTGGGATACAGAACACACAATCTTGGTGGGAAAAATGCAAATTGTTTTTTCTTCACTGACCAATGGTATAAAATTCTGTTACACATGTGTCAATATGATCACTGCACTCCTAGACGAATACAATGGGAGGTGTAGTTGGTAAATGGGGTCACTTATGGGGGGGTTCTGCTGTTCTGCACATCAGGGGCTCTGCCAATGTGACATGGCACCCTCAAAACAGTGCAGAAAAATCTGCACTGTAATATGGCGCTCCTTCCCTTTGAGCTTTACATTGTGCCTCAAAGTAGTTTTTGACCACATATGGGGTATTAGTGAACTCAGGAGACATTTCACAACAAATTTTGGGGTCAATTTTCTCCTGTTACTCTTGTGATTTTTTTATTTTCACGACTCAACGTTATAAACTCCTATGAAACACCTGGGGGTTCAAGGTGCTCAATACACAGCTAGATAAGTTCCCTGATGGATCTAGTTGCCAAAATAATGTCACTTGAGGGGGGGTTTCTACAGCTTAGGCACTCTAGGGGCTCTCCAAATGTGACATGGCATCCACTAATTATTCCGGCACATTTTGCATTCAAAAAGTCAAATGGAGCTTTTTCCCATCCAAGCCCTGCCGTACACCCAAACAGTAGTTTTCCTCCACATATTTGGTATTGGCGTAATAAGGAGCAAATTGCACAAGAAATTGTATGGTGCAATTTCTCCTGTTACCCTTAGGAAAATGCAAAATTTGGAGCTAAATAACATTTTTGTGGGAAAAATTTTATTTTTTTATTTTCACGGCTCAATGTTATAAATTTCTGTGAAGCACCTGAGGTTTCAAGGTGCTCAATACACATCTGGATAAATTCCCTCATGGAGTCTACTTTCCAAAAAGCTGTCACTTGTGGGCTGTTTCCACTGTTTAGGCAAATCAGGAGCTCTCCAAACACGACATGGCGTCAACTAATTATGCCATCAAATTTTATATTCAAAAAGTCAAATGGAGCTCCTTCCCTTCCAAGACCTGCCGTGCACCCAAACAGTGGTTTTCTCCCACATATGGGGTATCAACATGCTCAGGAGAAATTGCATAACAAATTGTATTGTGCATTTTTCCATGTTAATTCTTGTAAAAGTAATAACAAATTGTGTCTAAAGTAATATTTGTGAAAAAAAGTTAAATGTTTATTTTTTCCTTCCACATTCCATTAATTCCTGTGAAACACCTGAAGAGTTAATAAACCTCTTGAATGTGGTTTTAAGCACCTTGAAGGGTGCAGTTTTTAGAATGGTGTTACTTTTGGGTATTTTTTGTCATAAAGATCCCTCAAAGTCACTTCAAATGTGGTGTAGTCCCTAAAAAAATGGTTTTGTTAATTTTGTTGTAAAAAATGAGAAATCGATGATCAAATTTTAACCCTTATTACTTCCTAATAAAAAAAATGATGTTTCAAATATTGTGCTGATGTATAGTAGACATGTGGGAAATGTTATTTATTAACTATTTTGTGTAATATACAGTGGGTACGTAAAGTATTCATACCCCTTTAAATTGTTCACTCTTTGTTTCATTGCAGCCATTTGGTAAATTCAAAAAAGTTCATTTTTTTCTCATTAATGTACACTCTGCACCCAATCTTGACTGTATGTAGTAATTTTTGCAAATTTATTAAAAAAACCTGAAATATCACATGGTCATAAGTATTCAGACCCTTTGCTCAGTATTGAGTAGAAGCACCCTTTTAAGGTAGTACAACCATGAGTCTTCTTGGGAATGATGCAACAAGTTTTTCACACCTGGATTTGGGGATCCTCTGCCATTCTTCCTTGCAGATCCTCTCTAGTTCCATCATGTTGGATGGTGAACGCTGGTGGACAGCCATTTTCAGATCTCTCCAGAGATGCTCAGTTGGGTTTAGGTCAGGGCTCTGGCTGGGCCAGTCAAGAATGGTCACAGAGTTGTTCTGAAGCCATTCCTTTGCTATTTTTGCCGTGTGCTTAGGGTCATTGACTTGTTGGAAGGTGAACCTTTGGCCAAGTCTGAGGTCCAGAGCACTCTGAAAGATGTTTTCATCCAGGATATCTCTGTACTTGGCCGCATTCATGTTTCCTTCAATGACAATCAGTCGTCGTGTCCATGCAGCTGAAAAACACCCCCATAGCATGATGCTGCCACCACCATGTTTCACTGTTGGGATTGCATTGGGCAGGTGGTTTACTCCACACATACCACTTAGAATTATCCCCAAAATGGTCTATCTTCATCTCATCAGACCAGAGAATCTTATTTCTCATAGTCTGGGAGTCCTTCATGTGTTTTTTTTAGCAAACTCTGTGCAGGCTTTCATATGTCTTGCACTGCGGAGAGGCTGCCATCGGGCCACTCTGCCATAAAGGCCCGACTGGTGGAGGGCTGCAGTGATAGTTGACATTGTGGAACTTCCTCTTATCTCCCTACTGCATCTCTGGAGCTCAGCCACAGTGATCTTGGGGTTCTTCTTTACCTCTCTCACCAAGGCTCTTCTCCCACAATTGCTCAGTTTGACTGGACGGCCACGTCTAGGAAGACTTTTGGTGGTCTCAAACGTCTTCTATTTAAGGATTATAGAGGCCACTGTGCTCTTAGGAACCTTGAGTACTGCAGAAATTCTGTTGTAACCTTGGACAGATCTGTGCCTTGCCACAATTCTGTCTCTGAGCTCCTTGGCCAGTTCCTTTGACCTCATGATTCTAATTTAGTCTGACATGCACTGTGAGGTCTTAAGGTACCGTTACACTAAGCGACGCTGCAGCGATATAGACAACGAGCCGATCGCTGCAGCGTCGCTGTTTAGGTCACTAGGAGACGTCAAACACGGCAACAGCAGAACGATGCAGGAGCGATCCAGTGACGTACTTATTGTTCTAACTGGTTGTTAGCTCCATGAAAAAACATTGCTGGCATCGTTGCTTTTGCTGTCAATCATGACGAATCAAGCCGACCTGACGACCAAATAAAGTTCCGGACTTCTAGCTATGACCAGCGATGTCACAGCGGGATCCTGATCGCTGCTGCATGTCAAACACAACGAGATCGCTATCCAGGACGCTACAACATCACGGATCGCTGTCGTTCTCGTTCTAAAGTTGCTCAGTGTGAAGGTACCTTTAGACAGGTGTGTGCCTTTCCAAATCAAGTCTTATCAGTTTAATTAAACACAGCTGGACTCCAATGAAGGAGTAGAACCATCTCAAGGAGGATCACAAGGATATGGACAGCATGTGACTTAAATATGAGTCTCTGAGCAAAGGGTCTGAATACTTATGACCATGTGATATTTCTGTTTTTCTTTTTTATTAAATTTGCAAAAATTACATTTATGTTTTTTTCAGTCAAGATGGGGTGCAGAGTGTACATTAATAAGAAAAAAAAATGAACTTTTTTGAATTTACCAAATGGCTGCAATGAAACAAAGAGTGAAAAATTTTAAGGGGTTTCTGTACCCACTCTAGCTCTCTGACTTAAGGGCATAAAAATTAAAAGTTTGAAAATTGCAACATTTAAAAAAATGTTGCCAAATTTCCGATTTTTCCACAAATAAACTCAAGTCTTATCAAAGAAATTTTAACACTGTCATGAAGTACAATATGTCATGACAAAATATTCTCAAAATCAGTGGGATCCATTCAAGTGTTCCAGAGATATTACCTCATAAAGTGACCTTGGTCAGATTTGAAAAAATTGACCTGGTCAGGAAGGTGAAAACAGGCTTTGGTGTGAACCCCCAAGGCTGTTTGCGTGTTAATGACCAGGTCAATTTTTACATTTCAGAATCAGCTGACAGTCGGCGACAATCACCTCTGTGCACGCAAAATTGTCTAGACATATCCATACGTCCAAGGTCTGTAAGTACCAGGCGACCTGAATCTATGGATATGTCTAAAGGTACCGTCACACTTAACGATATTGTTAACGATATCGTTGCTTTTTGTAACGTAGCAACGATATCGTTAAGGAAATCGTTCTGTGTGACAGCGACCAACGATCAGGCCCCTGCTAGGAGATCGTTGGTCGCTGAAGAAAGTCCAGAACTTTATTTCGTCGCTGGATCTCCCGCTGACATCGCTGGATCGGCGTGTGGGACACCGATCCAGCGATGTCTTCACTGGTAACCAGGGTAAACATCGGGTAACTAAGCGCAGGGCCGCGCTTAGTAACCCGATGTTTACCCTGGTTACCAGCGTAAAAGTAAAAAAAAAAAAACCACTTCATACTTACCTACCGCTGTCTGTCCTCGGCGCTGTGCTTCTCTGCTCTGGCTGTGAGCGTCGGTCAGCCGGAAAGCAGAGGGGTGACGTCACCGCTCTGCTTTCCGGCCGCTGTACTCACAGTCAATGCAGAGGAGTGCAGAGAAGCAGAGCTGTTATGAAAGGCAATTCAGTACTACAATGGACATAGCGGTCAGAGCACATACAGTGATCTGACAATAACCCAAAATCATAGAACGAGCTCTGAGACGTGGGAACTCTGCAGACCGCAATCCCTAATCCTCTCCAAACAACACTAGAGGCAGCCGTGGATTGCGCCTAACTCTGCCTATGCAACTCGGCACAGCCTGAGAAACTAGCTAGCCTGAAGATAGAAAATAAGCCTACCCTGCCTCAGAGAAATACCCCAAAGGAAAAGGCAGCCCCCCACATATAATGACTGTGAGTTAAGATGAAAAGACAAACGTAGAAATGAAATAGATTCACCAAAGTGAGGCCCGACTTTCTTAACAGATCGAGGATAGAAAAGGTAACTTTGCGGTCTACACAAAACCCTAAAGAAAACCACGCAAAGGGGGCAAAAAGACCCTCCGTACCGAACTAACGGCACGGAGGTACACCCTTTGCGTCCCAGAGCTTCCAGCAACAAAATAGACAAGCTGGACAGAAAAAATAGCAAACAAATAGCAAAGAAGAACTTAGCTATGCAGAGCAGCAGGCCACAGGAATGATCCAGGGAAAAGCAAGTCCAACACTGGAACGTTGACAGGAAGCCAGGATTAAAGCATTAGGTGGAGTTAAGTAGAGAAGCACCTAACGACCTCACCAGATCACCTGAGGGAGGAAACTCAGAAGCCGCAGTACCACTTCCCTCCACCAACAGAAGCTCACAGAGAGAATCAGCCGAAGTACCACTTGTGACCACAGGAGGGAGCTCTGCCACAGAATTCACAACAGTACCCCCCCCCCTTGAGGAGGGGTCACCGAACCCTCACCAGAGCCCCCAGGCCGACCAGGATGAGCCACATGAAAGGCACGAACAAGATCGGGAGCATGGACATCAGAGGCAAAAACCCAGGAATTATCTTCCTGAGCATAACCCTTCCATTTAACGAGATACTGGAGTTTCCGTCTAGAAACACGAGAATCCAAAATCTTCTCCACAATATACTCCAATTCCCCCTCCACCAAAACCGGGGCAGGAGGATCAACAGATGGAACCATAGGTGCCACGTATCTCCGCAACAATGACCTATGGAATACGTTATGTATGGAAAAAGAATCTGGAAGGGTCAGACGAAAAGACACAGGATTAAGAACCTCAGAAATCCTATACGGACCAATGAAACGAGGTTTAAACTTAGGAGAGGAAACCTTCATGAGTCCAAATCTGCTGCAACCTGTCCACCACAGTATCCACACCAGGACAGTCCGAAGACTCAAACTGTCCTGAAGAGAAACGAGGATGGAACCCAGAATTGCAGAAAATGGCGAAACCAAGGTAGCCGAGCTGGCCCGATTATTAAGGGCGAACTCAGCCAAAGGCAAAAAGGACACCCAGTCATCCTGATCGGCAGAAACAAAGCATCTCAGATATGTTTCCAAGGTCTGATTGGTTCGTTCGGTCTGGCCATTAGTCTGAGGATGGAAAGCCGAGGAAAAAGACAAGTCAATGCCCATCCTACCACAAAAGGCTCGCCAAAACCTTGAAACAAACTGGGAACCTCTGTCAGAAACGATATTCTCTGGAATGCCATGTAAACGAACCACATGCTGGAAGAACAATGGCACCAAATCAGAGGAGGAAGGCAATTTAGACAAGGGTACCAGATGGACCATCTTAGAAAAGCGATCACAGACCACCCAAATGACTGACATCTTTTGAGAAACGGGAAGATCAGAAATAAAATCCATAGAGATATGTGTCCAAGGCCTCTTCGGGACCGGCAAGGGCAAAAGCAACCCACCGGCACGAGAACAGCAGGGCTTAGCCCGAGCACAAATCCCACAGGACTGCACAAAAACACGCACATCCCGCGACAGAGACGGCCACCAAAAGGATCTAGCCACCAACTCTCTGGTACCAAAGATTCCAGGATGACCAGCCAACACCGAACAATGAACCTCAGAGATAACTTTATTGGTCCACCTATCAGGGACAAACAGTCTCTCCGCTGGACAACGATCAGGTTTATTAGTCTGAAATTTTTGCAGCACCCGCCGCAAATCAGGGGAGATGGCAGACACAATTACTCCTTCCTTGAGGATACCCGCCGGCTCAGACAAACCCGGAGAGTCGGGCACAAAACTCCTAGACAGAGCATCCGCCTTCACATTTTTAGAGCCCGGAAGGTACGAAAGCACAAAGTCAAAACGGGCAAAAAACAGCGACCAACGAGCCTGTCTAGGATTCAACCGCTTAGCAGGCTCAAGATAAGTCAAGTTCTTATGATCAGTCAATACCACCACGCGATGCTTAGCTCCTTCAAGCCAATGACGCCACTCCTCGAATGCCCACTTCATGGCCAGCAACTCTCGGTTGCCCACATCATAATTTCGCTCAGCAGGCGAAAACTTCCTGGAAAAGAAGGCGCATGGTTTCATCACTGAGCAATCAGAACCTCTCTGCGACAAAACAGCCCCTGCTCCAATCTCAGAAGCATCAACTCCGACCTGGAACGGAAGAGAAACATCTGGTTGACACAACACAGGGGCAGAAGAAAAACGAGGCTTCAAGTCTTGAAAAGCTTCCACAGCAGCAGAAGACCAATTGACCAAATCAGCACCCTTCTTGGTCAAATCGGTCAATGGTTTGGCAATACTAGAAAAATTGCAGATGAAGCGACGATAAAAATTAGCAAAGCCCAGGAACTTTTGCAGACTTTTCAGAGATGTCGGCTGAGTCCAATCATGGATGGCTTGGACCTTAACAGGATCCATCTCGATAGTAGAAGGGGAAAAGATGAACCCCAAAAATGAAACCTTCTGCACACCAAAGAGACACTTTGATCCCTTCACAAAGGACAATAACCCAAAATCATAGAACGAGCTCTGAGACGTGGGAACTCTGCAGACCGCAATCCCTAATCCTCTCCAAACAACACTAGAGGCAGCCGTGGATTGCGCCTAACTCTGCCTATGCAACTCGGCACAGCCTGAGAAACTAACTAGCCTGAAGATAGAAAATAAGCCTACCTTGCCTCAGAGAAATACCCCAAAGGAAAAGGCAGCCCCCCACATATAATGACTGTGAGTTAAGATGAAAAGACAAACGTAGGGATGAAATAGATTCAGCAAAGTGAGGCCCGACTTTCTTAACAGAGCGAGGATAGGAAAGATAACTTTGCGGTCTACACAAAACCCTAAAGAAAACCACGCAAAGGGGGCAAAAAGACCCTCCGTACCGAACTAACGGCACGGAGGTACACCCTTTGCGTCCTAGAGCTTCCAGCAACAAAATAGACAAGCTGGACAGAAAAAATAGCAAACAAATAGCAAAGAAGAACTTAGCTATGCAGAGCAGCAGGCCACAGGAATGATCCAGGGAAAAGCAAGTCCAACACTGGAACATTGACAGGAAGCCAGGATTAAAGCATTAGGTGGAGTTAAGTAGAGAAGCACCTAACGACCTCACCAGATCACCTGAGGGAGGAAACTCAGAAGCCGCAGTACCACTTCCCTCCACCAACAGAAGCTCACAGAGAGAATCAGCCGAAGTACCACTTGTGACCACAGGAGGGAGCTCTGCCACAGAATTCACAACACAGAGCGCTGGGGACAGACAGCGGTAGGTAAGTATGTAGTGTTTTTTTTTTTTACTTTTACGCTGGTAACCAGGGTAAACATCGGTTTACTAAGCGCGGCCCTGCGCTTAGTTACCCGATGTTTACCCTGGTTACCGGGGACCTCGGGATCGTTGGTCGCTGGAGAGCTGTCTGTGTGACAGCTCTCCAGCGACCAAACAGCGACGCTGCAGCGATCAACATCGTTGTCGGTATCGCTGCAGCGTCGCTAAGTGTGACGGTACCTTAAGGTTGTAAAGAGGTTAAGGGCAGCATTTGATGCCATGTGGGGAATATATGATGAGGTGCTTGAGTAACCTGCTTTGCCATGTGCGAGAGAATGGGCTGCGGTCCCTGAAGATGGAAGCTGGAGGCAGGGGAGGCCTGCGGCCTACAAGTGACTGTGATGCACCCCACACCTGACAGTGCATTGAGATTGGAACACAATTTTGCTGTAAAATGCCAAGAGCAGCAGCTCATCCACAGCAACCGCCCTCAGTCACTTTACACATGGGTGGGAGACTATGTGGAATGAGGGTGCCTGAGTAACAGCTGTGTGTTGGGTAAGATAGGGGCCCAGACTTGGAGAAGTTCCATAACAGTTTGATACAACAGGACCTGAGTATTGCTACATAGAAACAGTTGGTGAGCTGGCTGAGGAATGTAGGATATGGCGGCTTTACAGTTTTCAGAACCTTTGGACGTTCTAGGCTGGTGCAACCCAAAAAGTATTTCCTAGGTTAGGAAGGCTGTTGGGGCCGGGAATTAACCTTCCTATTGATTCCCACTACAGTGGAGGAGAAAGCCCCAAAACACTTCAAGAATGAACTGACGCTCTGCAAACCAGTGGAGCAATCCCTTAAAATCCACTCAGGAGGAAAATTACAAAGTGGAGTTCAGCAAAGTTCAAGTCCTGTGCCTCTGGTACCTTCATGGTACCTTCAGGCTTCAGCAACTATCAAACTTCTGTGCCTCTATGTGTATTTGCAACCATCAAGTGTGCTGTAGTGAGCGCTGCAAGAAGCCTAACGATAGCGAGATATATAGAGAGATAAATAGATAGATATGTTTAGCCATTTAAAGTGCAGTTTTATTTTTACCATCTGACATCACATACGCCAGTGAGGGAAACAATTCCCTGACTTTGACAAAATGCAACGACTCCGCGCAAAATTCATTAAGCTCTTAACTCCGAACAAAGGTTTTATTTCTACCCTAAATGTCTGAAATATTACACACACAAAGTCTCCAGTGATATAGATGCAAGTGAAGCATTGTCAAGCAGTCAGCAGAATGACCTACCCCGAAATGGTTCAGCAGGGTACAAGAGGGGCATTCACCAGAAAGAAGGGAGATCAGAAGAGTTCTCTCTTCACTGATGTCAGGCTGCGAGCATTCCGCGATTGTGTCATCCACTTCTTTAATAGCTTCTACTGTGTACATACACATAAAATACAGTCTGATCATCACCATATTATATGTGCATGTGTCTTTAAATAGGGCAACGGATTCACCTATAGTAAATTAAAGGGAATTTATCATCAGAAAATAAACTACTTTTAAATCAGGTATTTGTGTTAAATGCATATTCTTTTTGTAACTGTTGCCAATGTTTTTTTTTCCATATCACATTCTCTGTTAAAAAGAAAAAAACAAAATTAGAAATCTTTCAAATTTTACACTGGACACTGGGGCTGTTTTAGACTCCTACTTCCTGTCCTTTCAGGAACAGTTTACAGCAGTTTCATTATCATCAGAGTCAGGATTGCAATGACCAATAATATCTCTATACACAGCTGATAACACAGGATCCACCAATCACAACAGATGAGGACACAGCTCTTCCTCTATTCACATTGACTTTTGCACACGCTCATTAGACGTGGTCGGGGACTGTTCATTGATTGGTTTGTACATGTGTTGTATCCTGGAAAAAAACAGAAAGTTAAAGTCTAAAATAAACCCAGTGGCCGGTGTGACAATTGCAAGATTTATCCTTTTTAATACAGATCATAATATGGGAAAAATATAAGCTTTGCCAAAAATTTAAAAAAAATACACATAAACACACAAAAAAAAAATCTTGTGAGGCATGTTTTGCATATCTGCAGATAAAAAATTGAGTAAATAATTTACTTATCTAGTTTGAGTCTGAATTATTGTCCAAGGAAACTGAATTCATAATTCTACTTAATGAGGAGCTGAATCTCCTAGCATTCCCTACTGGTTCGTTTTATTAGCACAGAGTTTGCATTGGGAATAGTTGTACGTTTTGGCAGGAACCTTACAGGGATTTGTAACAAGATTTTAGGAGCTCAGCTAAGCTGTTTCCTGTAGGTTTCAGACAGGTTCTGTGGGCACAGGAGATTTCATAACGCTTCTTGGGGTCTAGGACAGCCCTCCTTACTGGAAAAGTTGCCAAGTATGATTTAAAAGGGATCCTAAATTAGGGAATCCTAAATTAATAGAAGGGGGTCCCTTTTTCAGTATGGAAAGAGAACCCCAGGACATGTCTGGTTCCACATCATTCAGTCAACCCAATGATTATGATGGGAACTATGTAATGCTTTCTTTCTCCTGTGGTGGCACTGCAGGGAAATTGATCACTTATTGTAAGGTATGCCCACAGATCACAGCTGATCACTCTGGATCTCAACATAGGGGAACACTCTTCTAATATGTAGGGTCAGACCAAAATTTTCTGCTCTTCTGTATGTGATATTAACCCCCTTTATTGCCCATATTCATTAAAGGGGTTAACAGCTTTATAGAAGTAATAGAAATTGACCCCTTTATCAGGCATAATTGCGAGAGACGCCTTTGATTCTGGATAGGCTGCTCCACGCCTTGTTGGAGAATGTATGGTTTCCATCTCTCAGCACACCATTAGGTCCAATGCAAAGAGCGTCTATAGGATTGTTGGCTGATTTACCATGCAAGGATCTCCAGGCCCAATCACCACTGCTATTTGCATTGTTATTGACCCTGTACAAACACAATCGGAGCTCAATAGGTTTTCTGTACAGCGGTAAGGGAAGGGGAGCGGTATTTAAAAGCTATTAGACTAGGCAAATACAGCTGCACGTCTTGTCTTGGTTGTCATCTGGGAAAATCTACATTATGTTCAAGGCAAATTTTCCAGAATAGTAGGTTTGAAATTCTTCTTTTGTGCCATTAAATTATTTCTATGTCACTGTTTGTGTTGATTTCCTGGGATAAAGGAAGATGTTAATGACTTAGTAGCAGTGTAAATGGCTGCATTCATCTCCAGGGACTATTTGAGTTCTGTCCTTGTCACCAGCCCAACCACGGTGATGGGTTCAGAAGGTCGTCTTCAATGGGAGTCGCAAGTTATGTCTATTGGCTTTGGCGGAGACAAGCTCTATTGACTATATGTCTCCCCTCGCATTGTCAATGGTTATGCGCGTTTCTTTATTGTCCCTGGGTAGTTTCATTGATGCTCATGATATTCTTCAGACATGTGATTGTTGCGCTGCTCACTGTAGGTCTTGTGCTCTCGGTCACTTACAGATGTTACTAACTTTATCCTTATCCTATGGGGAAGAGAGGGGAAGTCCGTAAGATGCCCATAGAGATTAGATAGAAAACAAGATCTAACCTAAAGCTCCTGTGTCCAGATGCAAGATTTGTAGCATCTAGCATGTAGTAATTATTGTACTGGTGTTGTCTTATTGTGCAGAAGAGGCTTTGGGTCTGCTGAGACATCAAGGTCCAGGTGGACATTCTTTTTAAATGCATACTAACCCTCAAGAATGTCCATTTACAGTAGCTCCTGGAAAAAAAGGGATAGACTTCCCAGACTATTGAATTAGCTGTTCTGACCTCTTCCTGAGTCAGTGGTGAGCTCCGACTTGTAACCACTGGTTCCCTTACACCAGTTGCATCCTGGTCTCTTCACCATTGCCTGTGGAGAGAATTTACTTGTATTTGACCCGACTTCTGATCATAACCTTGGCCTTGTGTCTGAACTCTTTCTGATTTGTCATCTGCTTTTTGCAGTTTATCTGGGTTGATCCTTGCCTATTTTCTATGCAAATTGCCTCTTCTGAGAAAAAGAGGACTTAAACTCTATAGCGCCACCTGTTGGAAGTAGCGATCCTACAAGTCACAATCAACACTTTAAACGAGTCGTGCAATATGACTTAGGATACAAGCCAAATCAGTATATCAATTCGCAGACACGGTGTTTCGGGCGGTTGGCCCTCGTCAGTGCGAAGCATGAGAACTAATTTGGCTAGGTGAGGTGAGGTGAGGTGCCTATTTTCTAAGTACACATTTCTCTAGTCTTCTGGTTTGTTGTAACCTAAATGTGACCAGAAAGTCCATACACTGGCTGTATGATTTCAGTGAGGAATGTTTGACTTTAAAAGCCGGCCAGGGACCAAGCCATACTGATGATTCGTAGAAAAGGCCAGTTCCTAGTGATTTCTACCCACCGTCTGCAAATGATTGACAGGACTTTCTCTATACAAACACACAGGAGAGATCCGTCACTCAAAGGAAGCTGGTGGGCTGAAGCCACTGGGGATCCGTCTATTCGACTAGACTCCCATGTGGCTTGGTCCCTAGCTGCCTTTAAAATATATTTACCTCTGAAACGCCACAACATTTCAGAGTCAGACATACTTGGCTGAGATCACGCAGCCAGTGTCTGTTACATTCTGTCTGTGGTTCGAGCAGCATGTGTCTGCTGTCAGGTTTCCTTTAAGGTGCTTATACTCTTTATTGCAAAGAAAGAAAAGCCCAACCATTTGGGCAAATTGGATGATTATCTTGTGTATGGGAGCATCCCCACTCTTGGAAAGAATGATCAAGGATGTAAAATTTCAATATCCGATCCCTTTATTCCCAAGGAAGATAAGTCATCACCAAAGATATCTGGCAAAGCCTTAAGGCACCGATATCAAACTGCCGATTGTATTGTCTCCAGGAGATAAGTTGCGGGCCGACATGCAACAAATTGAAACACTTGGCCTAGCGAGCTTCTGTATATGAGAGAGTTAGCTGAGAAACATCATTAGACCAACAGCCATGTAATATGTTTGGCCGGCTTTACTCCCCTTTTCTCCTTTTCTCATCAATCACATGTGGGCTTGGCTCAATGTATGGATATCTTCCAAGAAAGCTATAGTCTACCCAAACTGCAGGACAGATCTCTGGGCTTCCATTCAATTCATCTTTAGCCTCGTAGACAACCAAGGCCAAAAATGTACACTTTCACAATTTAGTTTTTTGACAAAGTGACATTAAATTATTGGCTCAGATACCTACATATGGCAAAGATGAATTAATTGGCCAGGTTAGATTCTGATAGATGTTCCTCAGAAATTATCTTAAAAATTCTAGCTAATAACTTCTTTTGAACGCTTATTTTTCTAATAGGAGGTAACATTTTTTTATCATATTTATGTAGATGCCATGGGTTGACTTACTACAACAAAAGATACAGTCTTATAAGTTTTTGAGTGACTAGTCAAGCATGAGCTGGTAGACATTTCTCTAATGCACAAGTCCAGCTTTGGTAAATGAGTCTTGAGTGTTTGCATTCATTTTGAAGCTAGTTGATTAAATAAACCAGGATTTGGTTACCATCTGATAAACCTGGGCCTTTGGGTAAGGCCATCTAATTGCAGTTAAAAAGGGGGAAGGGTTGAGTGAAAGCCTCTTTTGTCTAGATAACCTCACTCAGCCTAAGGGCTTTCATGTAGAGAAGTCATAGTGTGATCCCCCTCTGACATTTGGATGAGCTTTAGTATTATGGCGCTGGAGTAATGAATGCATTAGTTGTTATTGACAAATCCCTCATTACAATCACATTTAACTCTTTTAATACCAAATGAGCGGAGCCAGACCCAGATGACACAAGGTAAACAGATGGCATGAAGGACATTGTGTGCACGTTGTTTGTGTTAGTCTACATGTAAACACCGTAGGGGAGGTTTACTAATAGCTTTTTACACCAATTCTCTGGTATAAAAAAGTTATGAATATTTGAATATATGAATATATGCCATATTTGAGCTAACATTTTTGTAGTTGGGGTTAAACGGGAGGTCATGGGTCACCTTAGGTCTGACAGGTTGTTCTAAAACTTGCACCACAAAATTGGGGGTATTGTAATGGAATTCTATGTAGGGCCATAGTTGACTACAACATCAGGACCACGATAAGTATGGCAGATTTAGTAAAACTTGCACCAGATGTTAACAAAGATTGTAGAGGAACTATGAGCCTGCTCAAATCTGAGTTTTGTGGTGTTCCTGTGAGAAGTGAAAGAAGTGTGGAAAGCAGAGATGAGGCAGAGGTTGCAGCCGAGCAGTGGTCAGACAGTGTCAGCTTTTAGTTTTTAGTAAAGAGGAGTCTAACAGGGTTTGCGGGTCGAGCATACTGCACTGTGGTTAGTGTCAATGTTGCGCCTAGACTGTGTCCCGATATATGGTGAGGGAAGTTAAATGTTGGCAACAAGGCTTAGCACAAAGAAGAAAACATGTGGTGAATAGCTGGCCATAGACTTGAAATGGTTATTAGTTGGCTGTTGGAGGAAAGATCGTTTGGCTGACAGTCATCTTAGCAGCTTAACTCGAACACAGGAGTGCTCATTTGGGTCAGTGTTCCTGTGTTCTCTATGACAAAGCTGCCGTCTGACTTGTCAGTTGGCAGCTTATCTCAAGGCGAACAATTTGATCAGCAGTTCGCAATCGGACATGCCTGATCAACATCTCTCCCAACCATCAGTCGTTCGGCACCCCCATACACATTAGGCCTTTGGCCAAACCTGTTGATATTGGTGGGTTTGGCCAATATAACTCTATTGTTTGTGGAAGGCTTAACAGCCCTCTTTCCATGTGTGCTGCCAAACAATAGAAATGATAGGTAGATTAACATGCAAAGCCTCTAGGTCTGTCAGCCCAGAAGCACAAACAAAGAATGGGTGTTCAATCGGAGAGACTGTTTTGGCCCCCATATACTTTAAACTAATGTCTGAACCCGCCAGTATAGACAGGTTCGGACGTCAGCCTAAAGGTACCGTCACACTTAGCGACGCTGCAGCGATACCGACAACGATCCGGATCGCTGCAGCGTCGCTGTTTGGTCGCTGGAGAGCTGTCACACAGACAGCTCTCCAGCGACCAACGATCCCGAGGTCCCCGGTAACCAGGGTAAACATCGGGTAACTAAGCGCAGGGCCGCGCTTAGTAACCCGATGTTTACCCTGGTTACCAGCGTAAAAAAACAAACAGTACATACTTACATTCAGCTGTCTGTCCCTTGCCGTCTGGTTCCTGCACTGACTGCTGGCCGTAAAGTGAAAGTGAAAGCACAGCACAGCAGTGAGTCACACAGCGGTGACTCACCGCTGTGGCTGTGCTCTGCTTTCACTTTACGGCCAGCAGTCAGTGCAGGAACCAGACGGCAAGGGACAGACAGCTGAATGTAAGTATGTACTGTTTGTTTTTTTACGCTGGTAACCAGGGTAAACATCGGGTTACTAAGCGCGGCCCTGCGCTTAGTTACCCGATGTTTACCCTGGTTACCAGTGAAGACATCGCTGAATCGGTGTCACACACGCCGATTCAGCGATGTCTGCGGGGAGTCCAGCGACCAAATAAAGTTCTGGACTTTCTTCCCCGACCAGCGACAGCACAGCAGGGGCCTGATCGCTGCTGCCTCTCACACTGGACGATATCGCTAGCGAGGACGCTGCAACGTCACGGATCGCTAGCGATATCGTCTAGTGTGACGGTACCTTAAGGGTACCGTCACACAGTGCAATTTTGATCGCTACGACGGCACGATTTGTGACGTTACATCGTCGCTTAATTATCGCTCCAACATCGTAGACTGCGGTCACACTTCACGATGCACGGCGCTGGAGCGATAATTTCATGACGTATTTGCGATGTAGAAGTCGTATGGGACAGTCGTACGGTCGTGTCACACAAGACGATTCAGAGCAAATTTTGCATAATCTATGCGTGACGTTGTTCACTAGGGGCGTGTTGTGCTGCTAGCTAGTGTGCTGATAGGCCAAAGGTTCTGTGCACACAATTGGTTGGAAAATTTGTCACCTGAGCGCTATTGTTCCCAATGCCACCTCACTGCTTTCAAAATTTCCTTTCTTCACTTCGTACTTGGACACTTGGTGGACCTTGGTGGACCTGGACATCGGATTTTTGTACTTCTCAGAATGCCCTTTACATCGTATACAATGTCGTGCACACCTTTGTTACACCATGCGATCATGCCGCCACAGCGGGACACTAGACGACGAAAGAAAGTTTCAAACGATGTGCTACGACGTACGATTCACAGCGGGGTCCCTGATCGCAGGAGCGTGTCACACACTGCGATATCGTACCTATATCGCTCGAACGTCACAAATCGTGCCGTCGTAGCGATCAAAATTGCACTGTGTGACGGTACCCTAATGTGTATGGGGTGCTATCTGACAGAAGGCCGGGAGAGATGTAAGGTAACGTTCACACTAGCGTTTCCCGTTTTGCGTCGTGTTTGCGTCGGGCGACGCAGCGGCGACGCATGCGTCATGCGCCCCTATATTTTACATGGGGGACGCATGCGTCGTTTTGTGCTGCGTTGTGCGACGCATGCGTCTTTTTTGCCGCAAGCGTCGGACCAAGAAAACGCAACAAGTTGCATTTTTCTTGCGTCCAAATTTCGGCAAAAAACTACGCATGCGTCGCAAAACGCAGCGTTTTTGCGTGCGTTTTGGTGCATTTTAGCGTGTTGTGCGTTGCGTCGCCGACGCAGCGGCGCACAACGTTAATGTGAACGTAGCCTTACTTGCGCATGTCCGATTTCAGACATTGCCATCTCAGAGATAAGCCACTGACTGAATAATCAACTGCTTTTCATAAAAAAACCGCAGGAGCCCTCCTGTGTATGAGAGAGTCAGCTGAGAGTATCTAGAGATGAGATAGGGGCCTCCACCAACCTTTATCCTGAGCAGTCTATGGGCACATTAAAAGAATGTCCCAAAATACCAGTATGTTACAATTTTTCACCCAAACAATACCAGAATTTTACAATTTTTCACCCAAACAGAATGTTTGGGCTGGCGGAACGCACCAAATAATATAAGGGAAGCTATGAGGTGCTTTCGCAGCCTGGGTCCCACCGTGCAGAAATATTACCTGCTAGGGTTGAGCGAAACGGATCGGACAAATTCAAAAATCGCCGACTTTCTGCAAAGTCGGGTTTCATGAAACCCGACCCGATCCTAGTGTGGGATCGGCCATGAGGTCGGCGATCTGCGCGCAAAAGTTGCGTTACGTATAACGCTTTCAGCGCCATTTCTCAGCCAATGAAGGAGGATGCAGAGTGTGGGCAGCGTGATGACATAGGTCTCGGTACTCACCATCTTAGAGAAGGGCATGACAGTGATTGGCTTGCTTTCTGCGGTGTCACAGGGGCTATAAAGGGGCGTGCACGCCGGCCGCCATCTTACTTCTGCCGATAGCATAGGGAGAGGTTGCTGTAGCTTCATCAGAAGAAGGGATATAGTTAGGGAGGGAAGATTAACCCCCAAACTGCTTGTGCTTTAGCGATTTCTACTGTCCAACACCACCATTTTTTTCAGGGACTGTGGAGGCTATATTTTTGTGCATCAACTCTGTAGCTTATTAGGCTGCCTTATAAGGCTCCCTGATAGCTGCATTGCTGTTTGCACGCTGCTGTGCAAACCAACTGCTTTTATAAAAGCGAAAATCCTGTTGCTCCTTTCTGCACAGTTATCTTGTTTATTTGTCCACACTTTTGTGTGCAGCAGTCCATTTTATTGCTGCCATACTTGTCCTGAGATCATTGTAGGGAGATTGAAATTGTAC
The DNA here is from genome assembly GCF_032444005.1 of Ranitomeya imitator. Lineage (NCBI taxonomy): Eukaryota > Metazoa > Chordata > Amphibia > Anura > Dendrobatidae > Ranitomeya > Ranitomeya imitator. The sequence goes on along the minus strand of NC_091283.1, from coordinate 416,456,261 downwards.
TACAGTCCTTGTATTTTTTCATATATCTTCCAGCCACTTTCTGCCACTTACATTGTGTTGTTTTATACACTGGGTCTGAGGTTTGGTTCAGTCTCCCCCCAAAAAAAAGTGAGATTCAAATTCTCACAAAGTGGATATACTTCAGTCCTGTTAGTTTGTCATATGTCAGCCAGCCACTTTCTGCCACTTAGATTGCGTTGTTATATACACTGGGCCTGAGTTTTGGTTCAGTCTCCCCAAAAAAAAGGGAGATTCAAATTCTCACAAAGTGGATATACTTCAGTCCTGTTAGTTTGTTTCTGTTTCTGCCACTTACATTGTGTTGTTTTATGTACAGGGCCTGAGTTTGGTTCAGTCTCCCAAAAAAAAAAAGTGAGATTCAAATTCTCACAAAGTGGATATACTTCAGTCCTGTTAGTTTGTCGTATATCAGCCAGCCACTTTCTGCCACTTAGATTGCGTTGTTATATACACTGGGCCTGAGGTTTGGTTCAGTCTCCCCCCAAAAAAGTGAGATTCAAATTCTCACAAAGTGGATATACTTCAGTCCTGTTAGTTTGTCGTATATCAGCCAGCCACTTTCTGCCACTTACATTGTGTTGATTTATGCACAGGGCCTGAGGTTTGGTTCAGTCTCCCCCCCCCAAAAAAAAAGTGAGATTCAAATTCTCACAAAGTGGATGTACTTCAGTCCTGTTAGTTTGTCGTATGTCAGCCAGCCACTTTCTGCCACTTACATTGTGTTGTTTTATACACTGGGCCTGAGTTTTGGTTCAGTCTCCCCCCAAAAAAGTGAGATTCAAATTCTCACAAAGTGGATATACTTCAGTCCTGTTAGTTTGTCGTATGTCAGCCAGCCACTTTCTGCCACTTGCATTGTGTTGTTTTATACACAGGGCCTGAGTTTTGGTTCAGTCTCCCCCAAAAAAGGAGATTCAAATTCTCACAAAGTGGATATACTTCAGTCCTGTTAGTTTGTTTCTGTTTCTGCCACTTACATTGTGTTGTTTTATGTACAGGGCCTGAGTTTGGTTCAGTCTCCCAAAAAAAAGTGAGATTCAAATTATCACAAAGTGGATATACTTCAGTCCTGTTAGTTTGTCGTATATCAGCCAGCCACTTTCTGCCACTTAGATTGCGTTGTTATATACACTGGTGCCTGAGTTTTGGTTCAGTCTCCCCCCAAAAAAGTGAGATTCAAATTCTCACAAAGTGGATATACTTCAGTCCTGTTAGTTTGTCGTATGTCAGCCAGCCACTTTCTGCCACTTAGATTGCGTTGTTATATACACTGGGCCTGAGTTTTGGTTCAGTCTCCCCAAAAAAAGGGAGATTCTAATTCTCACAAAGTGGATATACTGCAGTCCTGTTAGTTTGTAGTATATCAGCCAGCCACTTTCTGCCACTTACATTGTGTTGTTTTATGCACAGGGCCTGAGGTTTGGTTCAGTCTCCCCCCAAAAAAAGTGAGATTCAAATTCTCACAAAGTGGATATACTTCAGTCCTGTTAGTTTGTCGTATGTCAGCCAGCCACTTTCTGCCACTTAGATTGCGTTGTTATATACACTGGGCCTGAGGTTTGGTTCAGTCTCCCCCCCAAAAAAAGGAGATTTAAATTCTCAACAAGTTTATATACACCTTCTACCTTGTTTTACAGTACCATATAATGGTTGTTATTTTGGTTACATTTTCCAAAAAATGAGGAAGTCAGGTGGAAGAGCCCGTGGGCGGTGGTTGCCAGCTGGTACTGATGGTGGTGGTGGTGGTGGTGCATCTGGTGGTAGTGGCAAAAGCACAATAGCACCTAAGGCTGGAGGTGTTGAGCCAGCGTCATCGTCTGGCTACACAAGGCATCGAAGGCTCCCTTATCTGGGAGTAGGAAACCAGCTTTTAAAGCCGGATGATCTAACCTTCATTAAAATGAACTAATCATGGATTTCAAATTATTTTGCCCCACCTTCCCCTGCTGACACGTAGCTTGCCTGAAAAATGTCTTGCTTTTGGCCTCCTCTTACTTCTCCAATTCCTCCATTTGCAGCTGCTGAATGTCCACCATAGGCCATTTTTATACCTCCCTAAATGGGCTGACTCCCCCCACAGGGCCATCGTCACCACCTGGCGCAAGCACCTGTGCGAGTGCTGTTTGCCTGGACAGGTGGGTGGCCCACTCTTGGGCGACGGCACTGGCACAGGGTCCCTCATAGTACAATGAAGTGTCTCTGATTGTGGTGGTGAACAACCAACGTCAGACACACCGTCGTAATATGAGGGGCCCTGTGCCAGTACCGCCACCCACGAGAGAGTGTTCCCCCCCAGCTCAAACAGTGCTCTACCACTTGCAATACTTACCTCTCCCTGCTCCACCACTGTGTAGTCTGTGCTGCTAAATCCTTCAATGGCACTGCCAATACAAATTTCTTGAAATGATAGATGATAGTTAAAATATACAGGGGCCGTGGCCTCCATTTAGACCAGTTAATACTTTGCGCCTACTACTACCACTGTCTGCTACTCAGCAGAGGAGCCCACCCCTGTACCTAGCTATGCCACCTGTTTAGTCCTGTTACCAATTTTGAACTGCATTTAGCCTACTTTATTATTTGGGCCTACAAACTGTGTCTGCCACTCATTACAGTTGTCCTCCACTGAACAATGCAATGCTGCCTGTTTAGTCATGTTACCAATTTTGAACTGCATTTAGCCTACTTTATTATTTGGGTCTACTAACTGTGTCTGCCACTCATTACAGTTGTCCTCCACTGAACAAAGCAATGCCGCCTGTTTAGTCCTGTTACCAATTTTGAACTGCATTTAGCCTACTTTATTATTTGGGCCTACTAACTGTGTCTGCCACTCATTACAGTTGTCCTCCACTGAACAAAGCAATGCCGCCTGTTTAGTCCTGTTACCAATTTTGAACTGCATTTAGCCTACTTTATTATTTGGGTCTACTAACTGTGTCTGCCACTCATTACAGTTGTCCGCCACTGAACAAAGCAATGCCTCCTGTTTAGTCTTGTTACCAATTTTAAACTGCATTTAGCCTACTTTATTATTTGGGCCTACTAACTGTGTCTGCCACTCATTACAGTTGTCCTCCACTGAACAAAGCAATGCTGCCTGTTTATTCCTGTTACCAATTTTGAACTGCATTTAGCCTACTTTATTATTTGGGCCTATATCTGTGTTTCCTCCTCATCCTGCCCATTGCACAGCCACTGCTATATGAGTCTGCTGGTACATTGACCCAGACCACTACATTCCCCTTGCACTCTATACAGCCAGAATCTGACCCTGCTGAAAGTCAGGTTCCCCTTCCTGCATACTATACCACCTTACACGGGGACAAAGAGGAAGGTGCAGATGAAAGTGCAGGTTCCTTCATCAGGTGGGGGGGCATACTCGTTGGCGACGTCACTGGCACAGGGCCCCTCATAGTACGCAAAAGTGTCCCTGCCAGTGGGAGGCGCCACCCGCCGTCAAACACACCGCCGTACTATGAGGGGCCCTGTGCCAGTGCCAACGAGTGGGCCCCCCCTGCTTGCTCAGGATCACAGCACTTGCAAAGTTGAAATACTTACCTCTCCCTGCTCCACCGCCATGCCGTATTCCGCGTTTCCTGGGCCCACGAAAATCAGGAGCCAGCCCTACCCCCCCACAACTTTAGCCAAATGACCCCCAGTTTTCAATGCCTAACTATTATTATAAAGTAAATTAAGATTGACAAGCTTAAGTAATAAGAATTGATGTTTTTGGCATTAAAATGGGCACTGTAGGTGTTTTCCTGGCCCCCACTCACTGCCGACTTTGATTCCCCATTGACTTGCATTGGGTTTTGTGTTTCAGTCGGCCCCCGACTTTTCGCAATAATCGGCCGATTTCACCCGACCCGACTTTTGACCAGACTCGATCCGAAAAAATTAAAAGTCACTCAACTCTATTACCTGCTGTTCGGTAATGGCGGACTGTATATGGCGGTATAATAGAAACACACAGGTTAGCTTCACCTGGTATGTAAAGTGTCAGACGCTGTGCGTTACAGAGCCGCATTACCGCAGAATGAACGCTAGGGTTCGGTCACAGGACTCTGCCCCAAGGACATGTGGTTAAAGTCCCTCTGGACCAGGGGTGTCAAACTGCATTCCTCAAGGGCTGCAAACAGGTCATATTTTCAGGATTTCCTTGTACTGCACAGGTGATAATTTAACCACCTACACAAATAATGAGTTGGTGATTAAATTATCACCTGTGCAGTACAAGGAAATCCTGAAAACATGGTTTTCCTGTTTGCAGCCCTCGAGGAATGCAGTTTGACACCCCTGCTCTAGACCCACTAGCGCTTGCCAGGGAAACCAAATAATAATAATAGATTTAGCGCACTGAGTGCATGCAGCGCTGCTCTGGCGGACGCCACTAACCGCCCTAACTAGATGCTGGAAAGCGCACTAGTTGCGCATGGCGCAGCACTGACGATTGCTGCTAAATTGACGCAGTAGGTTCGTGCCTCGTGCTGGTGGCACTACTCAGCTCCAAACACCCAAGCACATACAACAACGCTATGGAAGGGGATGATTAGGAGCTTTCACCAGATAACATACATGCATCCACACACACAATCTCAGTTTATACTAGCACATGGCCGATTGGCCATGCAAACCTTTTATAGTTGCAGCCTTCCGGGAACTTGCCAGTGGTCCAATCGGAGCCGCTTGAGGACCTGGGCATGCGAACCCCGACCTCCAATGAGAGGTCGTCCCATGGGCATGCTCAGTAGGCCAAAAGCAGGACGTAGTCCCAGGAACGTCTGCTGGCCACTGACTAATGCTGGTTACAATAGCTGGACCTGGGACACCAGCAGCGGCCAGACGAACAGCATCAGCCTGAGCAAGACCCTGGGACCAACCTCTCTGCCGAGCAGGCTCCTCTGTGGCTAGGAGAGAAGGAGAGAATGGGAGACTGCAGAGGACATGGCTCGAGATTCCCCCTGAGCAGCGTTGGGAACTCGACACCTTAACATAGAACTTTTACAACTGATTTATTTTTCAAAAATAAACAAAAAAAAAATTAAGAAAATGTTCTACTTAGGTGCCACTTTGGAGCCATATATCTATATATTTATTGCAGAGTGCCTTGCTTTAAGAAGTGATTTGATAAGTGACATCCCGTGAGAGCTGTCACACACTCAGTGGCGGTGGCAATAATTGTTCAGTAATAACTCATACAATAACTTTGTTTTTGCCTGTTTGTGAAAAATGGTTTATCGTTATATCCAATATAAAACCTCCACCTTCACACAAGCATTCCCCTCTCCCGAAACATCTTCTTGCCGAAGCATTTTATATAATGTGTAGTAGAGCTTTAATTACATTCCGTCCCCCCGGTGTAAATTTAAGCAGCACTTAAAGCAATTGCTCAACATAAATATCTTTCCGTTTTGTGTATTTAAGGATAATAATATATCTGAAATAAAGCGTTTAGATTTTGCTATATTGCTGTGTTTTTAAAGTCAGCAGGCAGGGGGTGAGTGACAACCTTGCAGACTTGCCAATCAGGGTCATTGATATCACAGAAAGTTAGCTTTAGATATTTATTAAATATATTAGAATCAGAAATGTTTTGTGTAACCACACCTACATATCTTGTATCACTTTCCTACCTTCTGATGGTTTCCATGGATGCATTTTTTTCTCTTTATACATTCTGAGTAGGTGGCACTTTCTGGTATGATGTAACTGCTCTCATCTATGATCTGATACTTCATTTAGAAAACCTATTTATATATGCTATGTAGGGGAATTTTAGTTTAGGGGGTTCTGTTTTCAAGGTCCTCATATCCTGACTAGAGCGGAGAATAGCTACAAAGAGTGTCTCTCACTCTGGAGGACCAATCCATTCACTAATTAGCATAGAAACAGTGTAATACTTCATAACTCCTAGGGTGGAGCTGCAGTCTTCCCTGCCAGGTTTCCCCACAGCTGATCAGTTTTAATCCCAGCAGTATGACAATTAAGCTAGGTTCACATTAGCGTTTCTGTGCAAGCGCATGCCAAAACGCATGCAAACGCCTGCTTACGCCTCCGCATCATGTTACGCATGACGCAAAAAACCCCGCTGCGTGTGCATGTGTTTAAATGCGTTTTGCCATGCGTTTGTGTTGTTTATGCGCATGGTGGAGGTGGCGACATAATTTCCTGGACATGCGCAGTCTGAAGGGTCACCAATTAAGGGTCACCAATCTAACCCAAGAAGAGGTGCGAAACCGGCTAAATAAGATTAAAATAGATAAATCTCCGGGTCCGGATGGCATACACCCACGAGTACTAAGAGAACTAAGTAATGTAATAGATAAACCATTATTTCTTATTTTTAGTGACTCTATAGCGACAGGGTCTGTTCCGCAGGACTGGCGCATAGCAAATGTGGTGCCAATATTCAAAAAGGGCTCTAAAAGTGAACCTGGAAATTATAGGCCAGTAAGTCTAACCTCTATTGTTGGTAAAATATTTGAAGGGTTTCTGAGGGATGTTATTCTGGATTATCTCAATGAGAATAACTGTTTAACTCCATATCAGCATGGGTTTATGAGAAATCGCTCCTGTCAAACCAATCTAATCAGTTTTTATGAAGAGGTAAGCTATAGACTGGACCACGGTGAGTCATTGGATGTGGTATATCTCGATTTTTCCAAAGCGTTTGATACCGTGCCGCACAAGAGGTTGGTACACAAAATGAGAATGCTTGGTCTGGGGGAAAATGTGTGTAAATGGGTTAGTAACTGGCTTAGTGATAGAAAGCAGAGGGTGGTTATAAATGGTATAGTCTCTAACTGGGTCGCTGTGACCAGTGGGGTACCGCAGGGGTCAGTATTGGGACCTGTTCTCTTCAACATATTCATTAATGATCTGGTAGAAGGTTTACACAGTAAAATATCGATATTTGCAGATGATACAAAACTATGTAAAGCAGTTAATACAAGAGAAGATAGTATTCTGCTACAGATGGATCTGGATAAGTTGGAAACTTGGGCTGAAAGGTGGCAGATGAGGTTTAACAATGATAAATGTAAGGTTATACACATGGGAAGAGGGAATCAATATCACCATTACACACTGAACGGGAAACCACTGGGTAAATCTGACAGGGAGAAGGACTTGGGGATCCTAGTTAATGATAAACTTACCTGGAGCAGCCAGTGCCAGGCAGCAGCTGCCAAGGCAAACAGGATCATGGGGTGCATTAAAAGAGGTCTGGATACACATGATGAGAGCATTATACTGCCTCTGTACAAATCCCTAGTTAGACCGCACATGGAGTACTGTGTCCAGTTTTGGGCACCGGTGCTCAGGAAGGATATAATGGAACTAGAGAGAGTACAAAGGAGGGCAACAAAATTAATAAAGGGGATGGGAGAACTACAATACCCAGATAGATTAGCGAAATTAGGATTATTTAGTCTAGAAAAAAGACGACTGAGGGGCGATCTAATAACCATGTATAAGTATATAAGGGGACAATACAAATATCTCGCTGAGGATCTGTTTATACCAAGGAAGGTGACGGGCACAAGGGGGCATTCTTTGCGTCTGGAGGAGAGAAGGTTTTTCCACCAACATAGAAGAGGATTCTTTACTGTTAGGGCAGTGAGAATCTGGAATTGCTTGCCTGAGGAGGTGGTGATGGCGAACTCAGTCGAGGGGTTCAAGAGAGGCCTGGATGTCTTCCTGGAGCAGAACAATATTGTATCATACAATTATTAGGTTCTGTAGAAGGACGTAGATCTGGGTATTTATTATGATGGAATATAGGCTGAACTGGATGGACAAATGTCTTTTTTCGGCCTTACTAACTATGTTACTATGTTACTATGTTACTATGTCCTTGCGAACCAATGCATTAGACAGTAATGCATTTTTTGACGCACTCATCCGCAATCATGATGCCTCAAAAAATGCAACATGTTGCGTTCACCGGACACCGCTGCACACTGCAAAACAACCCATACGTACGCATCCGCATGCAAGTGCGGCGCCCCAGGGTCCTGGTCATCACAGTAGTGTCGCTTTCCTCCTGGGGAGAGTGATGCTACGTTTGGAGGCAAGCAAGGATAACTGCATCCAGGTACCACAAACATGCAACATTTTACACTCCAGGCCACCAGGGGAGTTTCTGATCCTATTTACTAGGTGACTCCCCATATATATATATATATATAACTGGTAGTCTGTAGGGAAAGTTAGTTTGTTCCAGACAGTACTCTGAGGAGGACAGAGGGTCAACGGAGCTGTGCATGCCCACAGAGCTGCAGCTCTCAGAAAGAGACATTTTGAAGGCCAAATTGTTTGCAGCGAGAGTGCAGGACATAAAGCACAGTAGAGGATACCAGAAGGGGACCAGCCCCGAGCAGGCTTCCTCCTTCTGAGGTGCAGAGACCGGTAGCCGGAACACCAAGGTTGTAAGGACCTCTATGACTTACATCAGAGACCGGCAGGACAGCTGAACTCTAAGTTACCTGTCCGACCTAACACCCAGGAGGCACGGTGACAACCTTAGAGGCTGGGGCGTGCTAGAGTCCCTATAAAGCGCCTCAAGTCACCAGTCATACGGGTATATCTTATCCAATCCGGGGGGGACAGAGCGAGATAACATCTGTGAGGACCTGATGAGAAGCTTAGCAGTAAGGGACTACACCACCACAGCGCTAGAGGAAAGGCTTTTATTCTCCACCTGGACAAGGGGACTCTGGAGTTGCCTCCAAACCGGCTGGACCCTGCCTGCCCTGTGGTCAGGTGCTCTGGACTGTGGATGCTGAAGTCTTCAGTAAAGGTAAACAGACTGCAACCTTGTGTCCTCGTTCTTCACTGCTCCTCTCACCATTCTACCATCTACACACTGGGAAGCCCTGGGTATATACTTCACCTGTGAGAAGGTATACCATCTAGCTGCCATAACATCACCCCAGCCGACCCCTTAAAGCAGCGTCGGTCACCCTGACCGAGTACCACAGGTGGCGTCACGAACATCAACTTCATCCCTTTAAAGACCTTTCCCGTTTGCATGGACGTCCCAGGGCCACGGACCGGGTCAGCCACCGTGACATCCCCCCCTGTGAACACCGGACCCGGTACCGAGAACCGCCACTGCCCTGACGGGGTACTCCACGAACGCATGCAAACGCATGTCCCTGCATACACCATGTTAAAGATATGTACGCATGACGCATGCGGCTCTATGCGGATCATATGCTGCGCACAGATACACTAATGTGAACCCGGCCTTAGAAGGCAGTTCTTATTGAGAGACCATTCCAACAAGTAGAGATTGTCCAAAGCAGACATCCTCTGACTAAAAATAAGAGTGTGAATCTGCAGCTTCATCCCCTTCCTCTCCCGTATTTCCTGCCTTATTTTACTGTTTTTCTGTAAACTATTGTTTTTGTATTGAGTCTGAACATTTAGGGTATGTGCACACGTCAGGATTTCTTGCAGAAATTTTCCTGACAAAAACCGGACATTTCTGTCAGAAATCCGCATGCGTTTTTTTCACGTTTTTTCATGCGTTTTTTGTGCGTTTTTTCCCAAATGCATAGACAAGCGGGAAAAACGCAGAAAATCCGCAAAATTAATGAACATGCTGCTTTTTTTTATCGCAATGCATTTTTTTCGCGGAAAAAAACGCATCATGTGCACAAAACATGCAGAATGCATTGTAAATGATAGGATGCATAATGTATGCGTTTTTAATGAGATTTATAGCGTTTTTATCACAAAAAAATGCAAAAAAAACGCGTAAAAGCCTGAATGTGTGCACATAGCCTTACAGGGATAAGTTTAATCTGACTTACGGTAGGAGAGGAGGAGCAATCACAGCAAGTTTTCTGAGTAAAGGAACTCTTTTTCACATGGTAAAGTCTGGGCGCACTCTCTTGCGACTTTTCAAAATTTGCTTAATTTTTATTTTGATCTTGATTTTTATGGTTCTGATTTTTCAAGAGTCTTTAAAGATGCAACTCTCCCCTGACTATAAGTTGTCATTTGTGAACCTTCTTTATGATAGAGCACTGCATTCAAAATATTTCTTGGTGGGTCTTTTATCTGGCCTAGGACAAAATTAATGTTAATGACTGGTTTGTGGGAAAGGAGGTGACAATGGTTCTTAGGCCAGTCTCACACGTCCAGATAATTCCAGTACCGGAAAAATCGGTACCGGAATTATCCATGTCCGTGTCTCCGTGAGCTCACGTAGGCCATCCGTGTGGCACACGTGGGGCACACGTGTGCCGCCCGTGTGCCAACTGGGTACCACACGGAGCGTGTAGGAGACAGCGCTAGAGATAAGCGCTGTCCCCTGCATCTGGTGCTGAAGCGGCCATTCATATCTTCTCTCCAGCAGAGTTCGCTGGAGAGAAGATATGAAAAATCCTTTTTTTTTTGTCCTCGTGTTTAAAATAAAGATCCCTGTCCCCAATCCCCTCCCACCCCCTGTGCGCCCCCCCCCCCCCCCCCCCCCCCCCCCCCCGCTGTTAATAAAATACTCACCCGGCTCCCTCGCAGCATCCTGTCCTCGCCGCAGCTTCTCCTGTATGAGCAGTCACGTGGTGCCGCTTATTTCAGTAATAAATATGCGGCTCCACCCCTATGGGAGGTGGAGCCGCATATTCATGACTGTAATCGGCTGCCCTACGTGACCGCTCATACAGGAGAAGGTGCAGCGAGCACAGGACGCTGCGAGGGAGCCGGGTGAGTATTTTATTAACAGTGGGGGGGCGCACAGGAGGTGGGAGGGTTTGGGGACAGGGATCTTTATTTTAAACACGAGGGCAAAAAATAAAAAAAGATTTTTCATATCTTCTTTCCAGCGAACGCTGCTGGAGAGAAAATATGAATGGCTGCTTCAGCACCACGTGGGGGGGACAGCGCTTACAGTAGCGCTGTCTCCTGCACGGCACATGGACTGCACACGGACAGCGTCCGTGTGCGGTACGTGTTTTACACGGACCCATTGACTTTAATGGGTCCGTGTAATCCGTGCGCTCCCACGAACACTGACATGTCTCTGTGTTTTGCACACGGACACACGGTCCGTGAAAACACGCTGACATGTGCAGTGACACATTGATTCCAATGTGTCTACGTGAGTCAGTGTCTCCGGTACGTGAGGAAACTGTCACCTCACGTACCGGAGCCACTGACGTGTGAAACCGGCCTTAGACAGTTTAAAGATCTAAGGTGGACATTGGAAAGCCAAGCACGAAGATATTCTGAGGCACTGTACATAGATTGTCATCATTCCCTGTCCCCATCGGCGCTCAGAAGCTAAATTCCAAATTACCTTTTCAGGTTGATAATGGAGTGTGGGGGAAACAAAGTACTAATTTAAAAGCCATTGGGCTTGAAGCGGAACAGGTGTTATGGGCTCTTTTGGTAATGTAGATTCTGTAAACTGCAGTTCAGGGTGGATAACACGGATCCTAGGGGATGGCACAGTGGGCAGGACTTGCCTAGAGTCACATGGAACAGCGAGGGCCAAAACAGCAAAAGTTTGTCAGGAAACATCAGGAGACACAGGGACTGGAATTTAGATATACACAGGAACCATAGTTGTACAGTCAATCCAGGACTTGCAGCAGCGCTTGTAGTGTGAACAGCTCCAAAGCAGTGTTTGTTATGCTTACAGCAAATGAAGGGTTAATCAGCAAACACATGAGTAGCCACTGGCATCAGTGATGAACAAGCAAACTAGTTAGTAGAGAAGATACAGTCTGCTTCAGCAGCTTTGTAATGTGAACAGCTTCAGAGAAGAATTTGTTATGCTTACAGCAGACGACTGGTTAGCAACAGATCTGAGCCAGGAAGTAAATGCAGATTGAAGACACAAGCAGGAGTTTGCAGAGATGATTGCCAGCTATGAGATCTGAGACACACATGGGTCTGGTCTGTGTCGATCTTAAAGGGTTTGGGGGGATTATGTCCCAGGGTCCTGGTCGTTGCAGTAATATCATTCTCCTCTAGGGGAGAGTGGTGTTACGTTTGGAGGCAAAGAAGGACAACTGCATCCAGGTATCACAAACATGGAAAACATTTCACACTCCAGGCCACCAGGGGGAGCTCTGCTCCTATTTATTAGGTTACTCCCCACACTTAGGTAAAACTGGTGACCTGTAGGGAAATTTAGTTAGTTGCTGGCTGAGTTTTGCTCAGGTAGTTGGTCCCTAACAGGGGTGGGATCCTGTCAGAGATCGAGGAAGAAGGATACGGAGCTGTGTATGCCCTGAGAGCTGCAACTTCCAGAAAGAGACACTGAAGGAGAACTGTATTGCAGAGAGGGTGAGGGAAGTTGTGGCAAAGGAGTGGATATCAGAGGAGACCAGCCCTACACAGGCTGCTTCCTTCTGAGGCACAGGATCCCGGTATCCAGAACACCGAGGGAGCAACGACCCTTTATGCTTTGCTCCAGAGACCGGCAGGACAGCTAATTTCACATTACCTGCCCGCCCTAAACCCAGGAGGCAAGGTGGCACCCCTTAGAGGCTGGGGCATGATAGAGTCCCTATAAACCGCCTCAAGCCACCGGTCATACAGGTTTGTCCTATCCTATCCGGAGGACAGATAGAGGGAGACATAACATCTATAACATCTGTGAGGACCTTATGAGAAGCTTAGCAGTAAGGGACTACAACACTGCAGCGCTAGAAAAAGGCTACTGATTTCCACCTGGACAAAGGGGACTGTGGACTTGCCTCCAAACCGACTGTACTCTGCTTGCCCTGTGATCTGGTGCTCTGGACTGTGGATGCTGAAGTCTTCAGTAAAGGTAAAGAGACTGCAACCTTGTGTCCTTGTTCTTCACTGCGCCTCTCACCATCCACCATCTACACACTGGGAAGCCCTGGGGATACACTTCACCTGTGGGAAGGTATACCATCTAGCTGCCATAACATCACCCCCGCGGACCCCTTAAAGCAGCGTTGGTCACCCTCACTGAATACCACAGGTGGTGTCACAAACATTTCCCCTTTTAAAGGCCTTTCCCTTTTAAAACGGACGTCCCAGGGCCACGGACTGGGTCAGCCACCGTGACATCCCCCTGTGAACCGATGGACCCGGTACCAAGTACCCTACGGCCCCATGGGGGCGCTCCAATAGCCCGGCCCTTAAGATCAGACAGGTGAGTAACAGCAACAGTGTTAACTACTAAGCCAAAAGGCTGATAAAGAAGATTCTTGCCAACCTGAATATTTCAAGAACTGAGAAACTTCCATTACTACGGTCACATAGATACTAACCTGGGAATCATGACCATCCAGAAGTAATTAATTAAGGTGGTTGAGGAAAAAATTCAGTTGTGCTCAAAAGTTTAGACACCCCAGCAGAATTTTTGCTTTCTTTGCCTTTTTTCAGAGAATATGAATGATAACACCAAAATTTTTTCTCCACTTATGGTTAGTGGTTTGGTGAAGCCATTTATTGTCAAACTACTGTGTTTTCTCTTTTTAAATCATAATGACAACCCAAAACATCCAAATGACCCTGATCAAAAGTTCACATACCCCATTTTTTAATACCGTGTATTGCCCCCTCTAACATCAATGACAGCTTGAAGTCTTTTGTGGAACTTAAGGATGAGGTTCTTTATTTTCTCAGATGGTAAAGCTGCCCACTCTTCTTGGCAAAAAGCCTCCAGTTCCTGTAAATTCCTGGGCTGTCTAGCATGAACTGCGCGCTTGAGATCTCCTCAGAATGGCCCAATGATATTGAGGTCAGGAGACTGAGATGGTCATTCCAGTTTCACTTTGTTCTGCTGTAGCAAATGACAGGTTGACTTGGCCTTACATTTTAGATCGTTGTCATGTTGGAACGTCCAAGTACGTCCCATGCGCAGCTTACGGGGCTGATGAGTGCAAATTTGCCTCCAGTATTTGCTGATAACGCGCTGCATTCATCTTTCCTTCAACTTTGACCAAGTTTCCTGTGCATTTGTAGCTCACACATCCCCAAAACATCATCGATCCACCTCCGTGCTTTGCAGGATAAATTGTGTTCCTTTCATCATATGCCTTGTTGACCTCTCTCCAAATGTAATGTTTATGGTTGTGGCCAAATAGTTCAATTTTGGTCTCATCACTCCAAATTACCTTGTTCCAGAAGTTTTGAGGCTTGTCTCTGTGCTGTGTTGCCTACTGTAGGCGAGATACTTTGTGGAATTTGTGCAGTAATGGCTTTCTTCTGGTGAGTCGACAATGCAGACCATTTTTCTTCAAGTGCCTCCTTATTGTGCATCTTGAAACAGCCACACTGCTAATTTTCAGAGAGTCCTGTATTTCAGCTGATGTTATTTGTGTTATTTGTGGGTTTTTCTTTGCATCCTGCATAATTTTCCTGGCAGTTGTGGACGACAGACATTTTTGTTGGTCTATCTGACCGTGGTTTTGTTTTTACACAGCCCCTGATTTTCCATTTGTTAATCACAGTTTGAACGCTGCTGACTGGCATCAATTCCTTGGATATCGTTTTGTATACCTTTCCTGTTTTCTACAGTCCAACTAACTTTTCCCGTAGATCCATTGACAATTATTTTGCTTTCCCCATGACTCACAACCCAGAAACGTCAGTGGCTGGATGAAAGATGCAAGAGTCTGTCTGGATCCCAGAACCTCACTCAGCTTTTATGCACCCACACTGATTACAAGCAAACAGGTCACAGGTGAGGATGCTACCTTTAGTAGCCATTCAAACCTATTTGTGTCAACTTCTGTGGATGTCATCAGGCCCAAATCACCAAGCTATGTAAACTTTTGATCAGGGTCATTTGGATGTTTTGGGTTGTCATTATGATTTAAAAAGAGAAAACACAGAAGTGACAATAAATGGCTTCACCCAACCACTTACCATGAGTGGAGAAAAAGTTCTGTTGTTATCCTTCATATCTCTGAAAAAGGACAAGAAAGCAAAAATTCTGCCTGGGTAAGTAAACTTTTGAGCACAACTGTACCAACTAGGTTGTATAAAGTTAACCCTTTATGACTACAGAGGATTCTAGAATTTCATGTATAAATGTTGTAGAAGAGGGAAATCCCTTCTCGGGCTCTGCTACACTTTTAACACCTGATCATTTTTTAATTGTGTAGACCCATGTTTTACACTAGTCATAGCTTCTCATTCCTACCTTTTAATAACTGTTGCTAAAAAGCCATCTAGAAAGCATCATCCTAGTAAGCTCCCATGCTGAGATAAATGCTGGTAAATTAGGCCCCAATAAAGAGTTCATATGGTGGAGCGCTCTTGCTTTGTCTGAGGCAGTGCGATACCAATTTGCTTTCTTATTTGTGTGACTGACTTGTGAATGGGCTCTGTATTTCATTCTCCAAATAAGCACTATTGACAAATTATACCAAATGCCGGTAATATCTCCCAGTCACTCCACAGAACTATTTCCATAATTGTTCTCCAGTGCTTGAAATATTACCGTGTCAGAAATGCAAACAAACCAAAAATACTCTACACAATATTACCTATGTGAGTTTTTCATCATCTGGTGGTTCATGCAACTTTCACATTAACTGATTAATTTTTACCTTAATTTTTAAGGTTTTGGTTCTACGCTAATTTTTCAAAAGATGCGACTGATCCTTGGGTGTGAAATTATATTTGGGAACTGTTTATAAAATCATTCTTGGTGAGTCTTCCATGTGAGAAAAACTTTAAAAAAACGCTCCTAATATTTACAACAACATTAATTAATAAATGTTAAAAATGGGGAGCTTTACAAAGGTGAGTATTCCATCACTTTCATCTGGGAAAATGCCTTCACAGCAATTGTTTCTTCTTGTACAGATACCCTGATGAAGTTCTGATACAAGAGAGTGGAAATGCATTGGGAGTTGGGATGTACAACAGAATATGAACGATAAGTACCTTATAGACATGATTCATATGTCATTTATGGGCTATCAGCTATGAGATTTGATTGTGTCCTGTGCTCTAATATGCATGTGTTGGGGCATATCTACAGTTAAGTCCATATATATTTGGACAGAGACAACATTTTTCTAATTTTGATTATAGACATTACCACAATGAATTTTAAACAAAACAGTTCGGATGCAGTTGAAGTTCGGAGTTTCAGCTTTCATTTGAGGGTATCCACATTAAAATTGGATGAAGGGTTTAGGAGATTCAGCTCCTTAACATGTGCCACCCTGTTTTTAAAGGGACCAAAAGTAATTGGACAATTGACTCCAAGGCTATTTCATGGACAGGTGTGGGCAATCCCTTCATTATGTCATTCTCAATTAAGCAGATAAAAGGCCTGGAGTTGATTTGAGGTGTGGTGCTTGCATTTGGAAGGTTTTGCTGTGAAGTAAACATGCGATCAAAGGAGCTCTCCATGCAGGTGAAACAAGCCATCCTTAAGCTGCGAAAACAGAAAAAACCCATCCAAGAAATTGCCACAATATTAGGAGTGGCAAAATCTACAGTTTGGTACATCCTGAGAAAGAAAGAAAGCACTGGTGAACTCATCAAAGCAAAAAGACCTGGGCGCCCACGGAAGACAACAGTGGTGGATGATCACATAATAATCTCCATGGTGAAGAGAAACCCCTTCACAACAGCCAACCAAGTGACCAACACTCTCCAGGAGGTAGGCGTATCAATATCCAAATCTACCATAAAGAGAAGACAGGACAATTTATTCATGTTTTTCTGTTGAGTCTTCCATATGGGCTGGAAGAACTTAATTGCTACTGACTCGATTTGATGACAATGTTTCTCAGGGCATGTATAGATATAGGTTAGAAGAAATATAAGCCAGCTCACGCGTGATGCATAAACCAAACTTCAGGAGCACGGACCCGCTGTGTCCAGGCGTATAAAGTCCAAAACAAGAAGAGAATGTCCAGCTTCACTGAATCCGTAAAAAAGAGTTTTCTTTATTCACAAACTTTAAACATAGAGGATACAGACTTCAGCATGAACCATATGGGTAAGAATCTCCATGCGTTTCTGGAGACTAAGCTCCCTTAACCCCTTTACCCCCAAGGGTGGTTTGCACGTTATGGACCGGGCCAATTTTTACAATTCTGACCACTGTCCCTTTATGAGGCTATAACTCTGGAACACTTCAACGGATCCCGGTGATTCTGACATTGTTTTCTCGTGACATATTGTACTTCCTGATAGTGGTAAAATTTCTTTGATATTACCTGCGTTTATTTGTGAAAAAAAACGGAAATATGGCGAAAATTTTGAAAATTTCGCAATTTTCCAACTTTGAATTTTTATGCAATTAAATCACAGAGATATGTCACACAAAATACTTAATAAGTAACATTTCCCACATGTCTACTTTACATCAGCACAATTTTGGAACCAAAATTTTTTTTTGTTAGGGAGTTATAAGGGTTAAAAGTTGACCAGCAATTTCTCATTTTTACAACACCATTTTATTTTAGGGACCACATCTCATTTGAAGTCATTTTGAGGGGTCTATATGATAGAAAATACCCAAGTGTGACACCATTCTAAAAACTGCACCCCTCAAGGTTCTCAAAACCACATTCAAGAAGTTTATTAACCCTTCAGGTGTTTCACAGGAATTTTTGGAATGTTTAAATAAAAATTAACATTTAACTTTTTCTCACAAAAAATTTACTTCAGCTCCAATTTGTTTTATTTTACCAAGGGTTACAGGAGAAAATGGACCCCAAACCTTGTTGTACAATTTGTCCTGAGTACGCCGATACCCCATAAGTGGAGGTAAACCACTGTTTGGGCGCATGACAGAGCTTGGAAGCGAAGGAGCACCATTTGACTTTTTAATGCAAAATTGACTGGAATTGAGATGGGACGCCATGTTGCGTTTGGAGAGCCACTGATGTGCCGAAACATTGAATCCCCCCACAAGTGACACCATTTTGGAAAGTAGACCCCCCTAAGGAACTTATCTTGAGGTGTGGTGAGCACTTTGACCCACCAAGTGCTTCACAGAAGTTTATAATGCAGAACAGTAAAAATAAAAAATAATTTTTTTCCACAAAAATTATTTTTTCGCCCCCAATTTTTTATTTTCCCAATGGTAAGAGAAGAAATTGGAACCAAAAAGTTGTTGCACAATTTGTCCTGAGTACTCTGATACCCCATATGTGGGGGTAAACCACTGTTTGGGCGCATGGGAGAGCTCGGAAGGGAAGGAGCGCCGTTTGACCTTTCAATGCAAAATTGACAGGAATTGAGCTGGGACGCCATGTTGCGTTTGAAGAGCCACTGATGTGCCAAAACATTGAAACCCCCCACAAGTGACACCATTTTAGAAAGTAGACCCCCTAAGGAACTTATCTAGATGTGTGGTGAGCACTTTGACCCACCAAGTGCTTCACAGAAGTTTATAATGCAGAACTGTAAAAATAAACATTTTTTTTTCACAAACATTATCTTTTCGCCCCCAATTTTTTATTTTCCCAATGGTAAGAGAAGAAATTGGAACCAAAAAGTTGTTGCACAATTTGTCCTGAGTACGCTGATACCCCATATGTGGGGGTAAACCACTGTTTGGGCGCATGGGAGAGCTCGGAAGGGAAGGAGCGCCGTTTGACTTTTCAATGCAAAATTCCCAGGAATTGAGATGAGATGCCATGTTGCGTTTGGAGAGCCACTGATGTGCCTAAACATTGAAACCCCCCACAAGTGACACCATTTTGGAAAGTAGACCCCCTAAGGAACTTATCTAGATGTGTGGTGAGCACTTTGACCCACCAAGAGCTTCACAGAAGTTTATAATGCAGAGCCGTAAAGATAAAACAAAAATTTTTTCCCACAAAAATTATTTTTTAGTCCCCAGTTTTGTATTTTCCCGAGGGTAACAGGAGAAATTGGACCCCAAAAGTTGTTGTGCAATTTGTCCTGAGTGCGCTAATACCCCATATGTGGGGGGAACCACCGTTTGGGCGCATGGGAGGGCTCGGAAGGGAAGGAGCACCATTTGGAATGCAGACTTAGATGGGATGGTCTGCAGGCGTCACATTGCGTTTGCAGAGCCCCTAATGTACCTAAACAGTAGAAACCCCCCACAAGTGACCACATATTGGAAACTAGACCCCCCCCCCCACGAACTTATCTGGATGTGTTGTGAGAACTTTGAGCCCCCAAGTGTTTCACTACAGTTTCTAACGCAGAGGCGTGAAAATAAAATAAAAAATTCCCCCCAAAATTATTTTTTAGCCCCCAGTTTTGTATTTTCTCGAGGGTAACAGGAGAAATTTGACCCCAAAAGTTGTTGTCCAATTTGTCCTGAGTGCGCTGATGCCCCATATGTGGGGGGAACCACCGTTTGGGCGCATGGGAGGGCTCAGAAGGGAAGGAGCGCCATTTGGAATGCAGACTTAGATGGAATGGTCTGCAGGCGTCACATTGCGTTTGCAGAGCCCCTAATGTACCTAAACAGTAGAAACCCCCCACAAGTGACCCCATATTGGAAACTAGACCCCCCCCCACAAACTTATCTGGATGTGTTGTGAGAACTTTGAGCCCCCAAGTGTTTCACTACAGTTTATAATGCAGAGCCGTGAAAATAAAAAATCTTTTTTTTTCCCACAAAAATTATTTTTTAGCCCCCAGTTTTGTATTTTCCCAAGGGTAACAGGAGAAATTGGACCCCAAAAGTTGTTGTCCAATTTGTCCTGAGTACGCTGATACCCCATATGTTGGGGTAAACTCCTGTTTGGACACACGGGAGAGCTCGGAAGGGAAGGAGCACTGTTTTACTTTTTCAACGCAGAATTGGCTGGAATTGAGATCGGACACCATGTCGCGTTTGGAGAGCCCCTGATGTGCCTAAACAGTGGAAACCCCCCAATTATAACTGAAACCCTAATCCAAACACACCCCTAACCCTAATCCCAACGGTAACCCTAACCACACCTCTAACCCAGACACACCCTGTTAAGGACTGGCGGAACGCACCATGTATAGATGGTACGAAACTAGGTGCGTTCGCAGTCCGAGGTCCACCGTGCAGGTAAAAGACCCTGCAGCTAGCAAGACGGACAATATGGCGGTACACTAAAGGATACACGCGTGGGTTAAACCTCACCCAGCGTGAAGAAAGCGATCCTGTTAATCCACAGGACAGCAGTACCGCACTAGTGCGCGAGCAAGTGGTCAGCGGACTTAACCCCAGAAGGGATTGGAGCCCGATTAGACCCTTGCTGGCGTAACACCGCAACTGGGTGTGTAGAGAACTTTAAGAAGTATCAGTGCACAAGAGTGCGAGCGATGCCGCACTAACGGACGCCACTAACCACCCAGACTCGGGTATGGAAAGCGCAAGGCAGGCGCACGGCGCCGTACTGGCAGGCACAGCTACAGGACGCTGAGATGTGTGTCTAGTGCTGTAGGCTAAGTCGGGCGCTAGGTAGCAGCCATACACCTTCCGCGAACAGACATTCAATAGGGAAGGGATTTCAAAGGACGACTTGCACTCACAACATACACACATCAACAATTGTTAGACAATACTAGCGCATGGCCGTGCGGTCATGCGCAGTTTATATAGGAGCAGCACAGGAAGTGGCCACAGCACTTTTGCCCTTCTAGGACCTGCCAAGAGGACCAATGGAATGTGCTGCAGAGCCTGAGCACATGACCCTCGATCTCCAACGGGAGACCTTACGCTGGGCATGCTCAGTACATGCAGACAAGGACTTAGTCCCAGAGAAGTCCGCTCGCTGCTGACCAGTACTGACTTTAATGGCAGAGACTGGAGAAGCAGCACTAACTCTCTGAACAGAGTGAGAATGAGCAAGACGCTGGGACCGACGTCCTTGCTGAGCAGGCTCCACTGCGGCTGGACAAGAATGGGAGACCGCAGCGGAAGTGGCTCGAGATTCCCCCAGTGCAGAAGCGGGAACTCGACCCCTAACATTACCCCCCCTCCTAGGGCCCCCCCCTCCTTGGGCCTCGCTACGTTCAAAGGCAGCAATGAGCTGCGGAGCCCGAATGTGCTCCACAGGCTCCCAGGTTCTATCCTCTGGACCATGACCCTTCCAATCCACCAAATAAAATTTTTTGCCACGTACCACCTTGCTTCCCACAATAGCATTCACCTCAAATTCATCCGTGGATGAACCCGATGTCCCAGCAGAAGACTCAGAAAACCGAGACAAGCGAACGGGCTTTAAGAGGGAAACGTGAAAGGTATCGGTGATACCAAGGCGTGGAGGAATGGCCAAACGGTAAACCACAGGGTTGACCTGTTCCAGAACTTTAAACGGGCCAATGTAGCGAGGAGCAAACTTAGTGGACTCAACTCGCAGCCTGATGTTACGGGCGGAGAGCCACACTAAGTCGCCGGGAGCAAAGACCGGAGCGGGGCGCCGGTGTGTATCAGCCGAAACCCTCATTCTCTCCTTGGAGGCCCGGATAGCATCCTGTGTGCGGTCCCAGATGTCACGTGCCTCCACCGCCCAGTCTGCCACCCTAGAATCGGTGGAGGACACGGGCATGGGCACAGGGACACGCGGATGCTGGCCGTAATTAAGGAGAAAAGGAGTTTGACCAGTGGAATCGGCTACGGCGTTGTTCAGGGCAAATTCCGCCCAAGGTAGCAAAGATGCCCAGTCATCCTGCCTAGCAGAGACGAAATGTCGCAAATATGTCACCAGAGTCTGGTTGGTTCTCTCCACCAACCCATTCGTCTCGGGATGGTAAGCAGAGGAGAGGTTTAACTCTATGCTGAGTAAACGGCAGAGCTCTCTCCAAAACCGAGATGCGAACTGGGGACCCTGATCGCTGACAATCTTATCAGGCATACCATGCAAACGGAAAACGTGTTTAACGAACAACACCGCCAAGGCCCGTGCTGAGGGTAACCGAGGAAGCGGCACCAAATGCACCATCTTAGAGAAATGGTCAGTGACAACCCAAATAATGGAGCAGCCACGCGACTTGGGTAGACCCACCACAAAGTCCATTCCGACCATCTCCCAGGGCCTGTCTGCCACCGGTAGAGGGTAAAGCAACCCAGCAGGCCGTTGCCGAGGAGACCGATTCTGGGCGCAAGAAACGCACGCCTGAATGTAGTCCCTGACATCTCGGGCCATATGCGGCCACCAGTATGTTCTCGCCAAAAGCTCTGATGTCCTCTTTGTCCCAAAATGCCCCCCCACTCTGGAGGAGTGAGCCCAAGAGAGAACCTCCGGTCGCAAGTTAGCTGGCACGAAAGTCTTGCCCGGGGGCACAGACTCTAGCGAAACCGGAGCTACAGTTCTCAGGCTCTCAGAAGGGACAATAAGCCGAGGCTCCTCCTCCTCCTCCTCAGATGACACTACGGAGCGGGAGAGAGCGTCGGCACGAACGTTCTTCTCCCCGGAGAGAAAATGGAGAGTAAAATGGAACCGGGAGAAGAACAGGGACCATCTAGCCTGGCGAGAATTCAGCCGCTGGGCCGTCTGTATATACACCAAGTTCTTGTGGTCAGTGAAGACTTGGAAGGGAAAGCGAGCTCCCTCCAAGAGGTGTCTCCACTCTGAAAAAGCCAACTTCATAGCTAGCAACTCCCTGTCCCCGATGGAATAATTCCTCTCCGCTGGTGTGAAGGTCTTGGAGAAGAAGAAGCAAGGATGCTTCCGACCTTGAGCATCCTTTTGGAAAAGGACTGCTCCAGCACCAACGGATGAGGCATCCACCTCCAAGATGAATGGTTTATCTACATCGGGGCGATGTAGGATGGGAGCGCTAGCGAAGTGTGACTTAATCGAGAGAAAGGCCTTGGAGACCTCCTCTGACCACAACTTGGGATTTGCTCCCTTCTTGGTGAGGGCGACCAAGGGAGCTACCAAAGTTGAGAAGTGTGGAATGAACTGGCGATAATAATTAATGAACCCCATAAAGCGCTGCACCGCTTTAAGAGAATGGGGTTCCTGCCAGTCCATTACAGCCTGTAGCTTGGCAGGATCCATAGCCAAACCCTGGGCAGAAATGATATATCCAAGGAAAGGCAAGGACTCCTGCTCAAACACACACTTCTCCAACTTAGCGTAGAGGGAGTTTGCCCGTAAGAGGTCGAAGACTTTGCGAACATCTCTCCGATGGGAGTCTATATCTGGAGAGTAGATGAGAATGTCATCCAGATAGACTACGACCGAGGTGGTGAGCATATCCCGAAAGATGTCGTTCACAAAGTCTTGGAAAACGGCTGGGGCATTACAGAGCCCAAAGGGCATCACTAGATATTCATAGTGCCCATCCCTGGTGTTAAAAGCCGTCTTCCATTCATCCCCCTCACGGATGCGAATCAGGTTGTAAGCACCCCGCAGATCTAACTTTGTAAATACCTTTGCTCCCCGTAGCCTATCAAAGAGCTCAGATATCAGGGGTAATGGGTATTTGTTCTTAACGGTAATTGCGTTAAGACCCCTGTAGTCTATGCATGGACGTAAGTCTCCAGTCTTCTTCTGTACGAAGAAGAACCCAGCCCCTGCCGGTGACACTGACTTCCTAATGAATCCTCTTGCCAGATTCTCCTGAATATACTGGGACATTGCCTCCGTCTCCGGGAGAGATAACGGGTAGACTCGACCCCGGGGAGGCTCAGCACCAGGCAAGAGGTCAATAGGACAGTCATAGGGGCGGTGAGGCGGAAGGGTCTCCGCAGCTCTTTTGGAGAACACGTCTGCATGGGACCAATAGTGCTTGGGGAGAGAGGAAAGATCTGCGGGTACCTGTGTAGAAGCAACCTGAACGCACTCCCTCTGACATCTACCCTCACAGGATTTACTCCATCCCAAAATTCTCCCAGAGGACCACTCAATATGAGGAGAATGGTAGCGAAGCCATGGCATCCCCAACAGGACCTCATCAATTCCCTCAGGAATGACTAATAGGGAGATTATCTCCTGATGTGATGGAGACACAGATAGGGTGAAAGGAATGGTTTGGTGAGTAATCTGTGAAGGTAGTGTTGACCCATTTACCACTCGAACGGTCACTGGCTGGGCGAGCATCACCAAGGGTATTGCGTGACGCTGGGCAAAGGCGGAGGACATAAAGTTACCCTCTGCCCCAGAGTCCAAGCATAGCTCGACCGTGAGAGTGGATGGGCCTATGGTAATTGTCCCCTTGAAGGACAACTTTGAGGCAAACGTCGCCGTGTCTAGTGTACCTCCTCCAACTGCCACTAGACGCTGACGTTTCCCCGACCGCTGAGGACTCTTGGAGGCAAGACGTCCTGACTGCTGGCGAACATGACGAACCTTATGTGCACGAGCGGACTGAGACTTGGATCCCGCTCGTGTCACCTCCAAGGTCTCATGTGACTCAGATGTCTGGACTGGAGATTTCAAAGGTTTGGCGAAGGTAGGAGCCAGCCGAAACCTCTGCCTACACTGGGCTCGTTCCAACCTCCGCTCGTTAAAACGGAGGTCTATACGAGTAGAAATAGATATTAACTCCTCCAGTGTGGCAGGAATCTCCCTAGTGGCCAGAGCGTCCTTAACATGGTCAGCCAGGCCCCTCCAGAATATGGGGATAAGGGCTTTATCCGACCACTCCAGCTCGGAAGCTAACGTACGGAATCGGACGGAAAAATGGCTGACCAAGGACTCACCCTGAGTTAATGCCAGTAGTTGGAGCGCTGTATCATGGGTGAGTTGAGGTCCTAGAAAGACCTTTTTCAGCGTGCCCAGAAACAACGGAGCACTCTGCACCACATGATCATCACGCTCCCACAGCGGCGTAGCCCACTCCAACGCCCTGTCCGACAACAGCGAGACAATAAATCCCACCTTAGCCCGCTCTGTAGGAAAACGTGCAGCCAGGAGCTCGAGGTGGATAGAGCACTGACTCACGAATCCCCTACAAGTTTTGCAATCTCCAGAAAATTTTTCTGGCAACGGGAGGCGGGATAATGTCGGAACAGGGGTGGCAGTGGACAAGGTTGCTGCCGCCACGCCAGCAGCCTTTACAGCAACTGCGGTAACATCCACAGCTGAGGTTGAGTTCTCGAGAACCTTCAACCTACCCTCCAACTGCTGGATATACCGCAAAGATTGCTGAATGTCCGCCATACTAGCCAGACCTTGGCGCTAGTATTATGTTAAGGACTGGCGGAACGCACCATGTATAGATGGTACGAAACTAGGTGCGTTCGCAGTCCGAGGTCCACCGTGCAGGTAAAAGACCCTGCAGCTAGCAAGACGGACAATATGGCGGTACACTAAAGGATACACGCGTGGGTTAAACCTCACCCAGCGTGAAGAAAGCGATCCTGTTAATCCACAGGACAGCAGTACCGCACTAGTGCGCGAGCAAGTGGTCAGCGGACTTAACCCCAGAAGGGATTGGAGCCCGATTAGACCCTTGCTGGCGTAACACCGCAACTGGGTGTGTAGAGAACTTTAAGAAGTATCAGTGCACAAGAGTGCGAGCGATGCCGCACTAACGGACGCCACTAACCACCCAGACTCGGGTATGGAAAGCGCAAGGCAGGCGCACGGCGCCGTACTGGCAGGCACAGCTACAGGACGCTGAGATGTGTGTCTAGTGCTGTAGGCTAAGTCGGGCGCTAGGTAGCAGCCATACACCTTCCGCGAACAGACATTCAATAGGGAAGGGATTTCAAAGGACGACTTGCACTCACAACATACACACATCAACAATTGTTAGACAATACTAGCGCATGGCCGTGCGGTCATGCGCAGTTTATATAGGAGCAGCACAGGAAGTGGCCACAGCACTTTTGCCCTTCTAGGACCTGCCAAGAGGACCAATGGAATGTGCTGCAGAGCCTGAGCACATGACCCTCGATCTCCAACGGGAGACCTTACGCTGGGCATGCTCAGTACATGCAGACAAGGACTTAGTCCCAGAGAAGTCCGCTCGCTGCTGACCAGTACTGACTTTAATGGCAGAGACTGGAGAAGCAGCACTAACTCTCTGAACAGAGTGAGAATGAGCAAGACGCTGGGACCGACGTCCTTGCTGAGCAGGCTCCACTGCGGCTGGACAAGAATGGGAGACCGCAGCGGAAGTGGCTCGAGATTCCCCCAGTGCAGAAGCGGGAACTCGACCCCTAACACACCCCTAACCCTAATCACAACCCTATTCCCAACCGCAAATGTAATCCAAACCCTAACCCTAACTTTAGCCCCAACCCTAACTGTAGCCCTAACCCTAGCCCTAGCCCTAACCCTAGCCCTAACCCTAGCCCTAACCCTAACTCTAGCCCTAACCCTAGCCCTAACCTTAGCCCTAACCCTAACCCTAGCCCTAACCCTAGCCCTAACCCTAACCCTAGCCCTAACCCTAGCCCTAACCCTAATGGGAAAATGGAAATAAATACATTTTTTTAATTTTTTATTTTTCCCTAACTAAGGGGGTGATGAAGGGGGGTTTGATTTACTTTTATAGCGGGTTATTTAGCGGATTTTTATGATTGGCAGCCGTCACACACTGAAAGATGCTTTTTATTGCAAAAAATATTTTTTGCGTTACCACATTTTGAGAGCTATAATTTTTCCATATTTGAGTCCACAGAGTCATGTGAGGTCTTGTTTTTTGCGGGACGAGTTGACGTTTTTATTGGTAACATTTTCGGGCACGTGACATTTTTTGATCGCTTTTTATTCCGATTTTTGTGAGGCAGAATTACCAAAAACCAGCTATTCATGAATTTCTTTTGGGAGAGGCTTTTATACCGTTCCGCATTTGGTAAAATTGATAAAGCAGTTTTATTCTTTGGGTCAGTACGATTACAGCGATACCTCATTTATATCATTTTTTTATGTTTTGGCGCTTTTATACGATAAAAACTATTTTATAGAAAAAATAATTATTTTTGCATCACTTTATTCTGAGGACTATAACTTTCTTATTTTTTTGCTAATGTTGCTGTATGGCAGCTTGTTTTTTGCGGGACAAGATGACGCTTTCAGCGGTACCATGATTATTTATATCCGTCTTTTTGATCGCGTGTTATTCCACTTTTTGTTCGGCAGTATGATAATAAAGCATTGTTTTTTGTCTCTTTTTTTTTTTTTTTCTTACGGTGTTTACTGAAGGGGTTAACTAGTGGGACAGTTTTATAGGTCGGGTCGTTACGGACGCAGCGATACTAAATATGTGTACTTTTATTGTTTTTTTTTATTATTTAGATAAAGAAATGTATTTATGGGAATAATATTTTTATTTTTTTTTCATTATTTAGGTTTTTTTTTTTTTACACATTTGTAAAAAAATTTTTTAACTTTTTTACTTTGTCCCAGGGGGGACAATACAGTTTGCACAGCACTCTGACAGATCACCGATCTGTCTCAGAGCGCTGCAGCGTTACCAAGTGCCTGCTCTGAGCAGGCACTTGGTAAGGCACCCCCCTCCCTGCAGGACCCGGATCCGCGGCCATCTTGGATCCGGGACTTGCTGCAGGAAGGAAGGTAGGAGACCCCCGGAGCAACGCGAGCACATCGCGTTGTTGCGGGGGTCTCAGGGAAGCCCGCAGGAGCCCCCTCCCTGCGCGATGCTTCCCTGCACCGCCGGCACATCGCGATCATGTTTGATCGCGGTGTGCCGGGGGTTAATGTGCCGGGGGCGGTCCGTGACCGCTCCTGGCACATAGTGCCGGATGTCAGCTGCGATAAGCAGCTGACACCTGGCCGCGATCGGCCGCGCTCCCCCCGAGAGCGCGGCCGATCGCCTATGACGTACTATTCCGTCCTTGGGAAGTAAGGCCCACCCCACATGGACGGAATAGTACGTCTAATGGCAGAAAGGGGTTAATCATGACTTTAATCTATGCTTAAAGTTTGTGAATAAAGAAAACTCTTTTTTACGGATTTAGTGAAGCTGGACATTCTCTTCTTGTTATAGATCTAGGTTGCCAATATTAAAGGCACAATATGGCATCACTATTTCATGTGGGCTATGTACTGTTTGCAAATAATTGGGACAGTCCAAGCAAATTCAACACAGTTGGCATGTATTGACCTGGTGTTTGTGAAGCAAGTTCTTCAAAAGAACCACCCAGTAGGAAAGAAGGAGCCAACCAAAGTAGACATCCTTTCTCTCCTCTCTTAATGGTCTGCCTCCATCGCGTGTACAACATCGGTGAAGCAAGTTCTTCAAAAGAACCACCCAGTAGGAAAGAAGGAGCCAACCAAAGTAGACATCCTTTCTCTCCTCTCTTAATGGTCTGCCTCCATCGCGTGTACAACATCGGTGAACATATCATCTGTGTTGTCACCTGTTCAGCTACTCTGAGTAAATTAGGACAAAGGGTCTATCAATATATTGTCTGGGATCACTAAGTTAGGTCTTCAAAACCTATGGGGAAAGCAGTCAGTTCACAGTTTTGAACATTTACATGTCCAATGGATTTACATTGATGGCGTTGGGTGGCTCTCAAGTTGAGTAGATGCCTTAGTGTATTCACTTTCACAAGTTCGAGGTCTATAACATCTTCTTGTCCATATTGAAGAAAGACATGAAGAACCTACCACTGACACCAGTACTACCAAAACCGGCTCTAGAGTTTAATGAGCCAAGTAGAATCAGATCTGCAGAACATGAGACCATCGCTTGTTCTTCTGGTGGAGCCCACTCCAACCTACTGAACAAGTGAGATGTTTTTGCCAAGAAATGTGACAAATCAATTTTTCCTACCTCCATCTCTTTTTGTGGAATTTATTATTTTTTTTCCTCTGGTGAAGACAATCATTCTTTGTCATTCAGTTGCTTGTCCCCCTCTGGTTATTCACTTTCTCACAGAATTAGTCATCAAGCAAATGTTCGAGCAGCAATACATCATAAGCTAATTAAAAAGTTAAGTTATTAAAAATGGGGCTAGAGATATAATTGCAGAACTTCTGGCAGGGTCCTGAGTAACAAGATACATACCGTATAGGGTATTCAATCTGTGATTGTCAAAGTCAGTGTATGAATGCATGCCTTCCAACCTTCCAGGTAGTATAAGGCAAAGGGTTCCTAGGCTCACCAGGGAATATGATTCTGAAGATTGACCACCAAGCTATGCAGAACATGTACGTACACATCTACACCATCAACAAGCTCAGAGGTTATGTTTTGATCAATTTATAAGAAATAGGTTTTGTTAAAAAGATATTTAGCTCCCAAACCAGCTCCAAATATGGATGTATTCTGCTGTACATTTGTGACAGATTCATTTAGTTCTAAGGAGCAAGTCTAACCCTGGTCGCATAAAAAAAAGTAAATATACCAAGTGGACAAGGCTATAAGCAACTTTGCCGATATATTAACTATTTTGTTCTATTTTTGACAACTATTCACTTAGAGTTGGATTCATAATATTTCCATATTACTATCTATATTTTTTTAATCTATTCTAACACTCCCCACTAGACCCAATAATAGACTCATATTTCCTATTCTTTTCAAAAACTACATGGACATTAGCAACAAAAGGCAATCTACGACCCTAATAACTTGTGTACAACAAATATCTGAGCGTACTATGATCTGGGCAAAAGTCATCGTGCATCTAGGGGGAGAAGGTGAACTGTGACAACAGTAATTGTGAAAAGTAGATCCTGTGTTATCTACTGTATATAGAGTCATTGTTCAGGACAGGGAAGAGGAGGAGGTAATATGTAACTTTACCTATTGTGAATGGTAGATCCTTTGTTATCTACTGTATATGGAGGTGTGATCATTCATTGTACAGGAGGAGGTGAGCTGTGGCATCATCTATTGTGAATGGTAGATCCTTTGTTATCTACTGTATATAGAGGTGTTATCATTCATTGTACAGGAGGAAGAGGAGGGGAGCTGTGACATCATCTATTGTGAATGGTAGAATCTCCATTATCTACTGTATATAGAATAATTGTTCAGGACAGTGAAGAGGAGGAGGTAATATGTAACTTGACTTATTGTAAATGGTGAATCTTGTGTTATTTACTGACTATAGAGGAGTTATCAGTCATTGTACAGGAAGGGGAGGAGGTGAGCTGTGACATCGCCTATTGTGAATGGTGGATCCTGTGTTATCTACTGTATATAGAGGTGTTATCAGATATTGTACAGGAGGAGGAGGTAAGCTGTGACATCACCTATTGTAAACGGTGGATCCTGTGTTATCTACTGTATATAGAGGTGTGATTAGTCATTGTACAGGTGGAGGAGGTGAGTTGTTATATGTCCTATTGTGAATGGTGGATCCTGTGTTATCTACTGTATATAGAGGTGTTATCAGATATTGTACAGGAGGGGGAGGAGGTGAGCTGTGACATCACCTATTGTAAATGGTGGATCCTGTGTTATCTACTGTATATAGAGGTGTTATCAGTCATTGTACAGGTGGAGGAGGTGAGTTGTTATATGTCCTATTGTGAATGGTGGATCCTGTGTTATCTACTGTATATAGACGTGCTATCTGTTATTGTACAGGAGGAGGAGGAGGAAGTGAGCTGTGACATCACCTTTTGTGAATGGTGGATCCAGTGTTATCTACTGTATATAGAGGTGTTACCAGTCATTGTACAGGAGGAGGAGGTAAGCTGTGACATCACCTATTGTGAATGGTGGATCCTGTGTTATCTACTGTATATAGAGGTGTTATCAGATATTGTACAGGAGGAGGAGGTAAGCTGTGACATCACCTATTGTAAATGGTGGATCCTTTGTTACCTACTGTATATAGAGGTGTGATCATTCATTGTACAGGAGGAAGAGGAGGGGAGCTGTGACATCATCTATTGTGAATGGTAGATTCTCCATTATCTACTGTATATAGAATAATTGTTCAGGACAGTGAAGAGGAGGAGGTAATATGTAACTTGACTTATTGTAAATGGTGAATCTTGTGTTACTTACTGTATATAGAGGTGTTATCAGTCATTGTACAGGAAGGGGAGGAGGTGAGCTGTGACATCACTTATTGTGAAAAGTGGATCCTGTGTTATCTACTGTATATAGAGGTGTTATCAGTCATTGTACAGGTGGAGGAGGTGAGTTGTTATATGTCCTATTGTGAATGGTGGATCCTGTGTTATCTACTGTATATAGACGCGCTATCTGTTATTGTACAGGAGGAGGAGGAGGAAGTGAGCTGTGACATCACCTTTTGTGAATGGTGGATCCAGTGTTATCTACTGTATATAGAGGTATTATCAGATATTGTACAGGAGGTGGAGGTAAGCTGTGACATCACCTATTGTAAATGGTGGATCCTGTGTTATCTACTGTATATAGAGGTGTTATCAGTCATTGTACAGGAGGAGGAGGTGAGCTGTGACATCACCTATTGTAAATGGTGGATCCTGTGTTATCTACTGTACATAGAGGTGTTATCAGTCATTGTACAGGAGGAGAAGGTGAGCTGCGACATCACCTATTGTAAATGGTGGATCCTGTGTTATCTACTGTATATAGAGGTGTTATCAGTCATTGTACAGGAGGAGGAGGTGAGCTGTGACATCACCTATTGTAAATGGTGGATCCTGTGTTATCTACTGTACATAGAGGTGTTATCAGTCATTGTACAGGAGGAGAAGGTGAGCTGCGACATCACCTATTGTGAATGGTGGATCC
This sequence comes from Ranitomeya imitator, assembly GCF_032444005.1. Lineage (NCBI taxonomy): Eukaryota > Metazoa > Chordata > Amphibia > Anura > Dendrobatidae > Ranitomeya > Ranitomeya imitator. Next base: position 416,424,707 of record NC_091283.1, on the reverse strand, counting down.
TGTGTTATCTACTGTATATAGAGGTGTTATCAGTCATTGTACAGGTGGAGGAGGTGAGTTGTTATATGTCCTATTGTGAATGGTGGATCCTGTGTTATCTACTGTATATAGACGTGCTATCTGTCATTGTACAGGAGGACGAGGAGGAGGAGGAAGTGAGCTGTGACATCACCTATTGTGAATGGTGGATCCTGTGTTATCTACTGTATATAGATGTGTTATCAGTCATTGTACAGGAAGAGGAGGTGAGCGATGATATCACCTATTGTGAATGGTGGATCCTGTAATATCTACTGTATATAGAGATGTTATCAGTCATTGTACAAGAGGAGGAGGTGAGATGTGATATCACGTGTTGTAAATGGTGGATCCTGTGTTATCTATTCTATATAGAGGTGTTATCAGTCATTGTACAGGAGGTGGAGGAGGTGAGTTGTTATATGTCCTATTGTGAATGGTGGATCCTGTGTTATCTACTGTATATAGACGTGTTATCAGTCATTGTACAGGAGGGGAAGGAGGTGAGCTGTGACATCACCTATTGTGAATGGTGGATCCTGTGTTATCTACTGTATATAGAGGTGTTATCAGTCATTGCACAGGAGGAGGAGGAAGAGGAGGTGAGCTGTCACATCACTTATTGTGAATAGTGGATCCTGTGTTATCTACTGTATATAGAGGTGTTATCAGTCATTGCACAGGAGGAGGAGGAAGAGGAGGTGAGCTGTCACATCACTTATTGTGAATGGTGGATCCTGTGTTATCTACTGTATATAGAGGTGTTATCAGTCAGTGTACAGGAGGAGGTGAGCTGTAACATCATTTATTGTGAATGGTGGATCCTGTGTTATCTACTGTATATAGAGGTGTTATCAGTCATTGTACAGGAGGAGGAGGTGAGCTGTGACATCACCTATTGTGAATGGTGGATCCTGTGTTAGCTACTGTATATAGGCATGCTATCTGTCATTGTACAGGAGGAGGAGGAAGTCTTCAGTACAGATCAAGAAGTATGAGTCTAGTGTAAGGTCTAGAGGCTAATGTGAAAACTGCAAGATTTGATTTTTTTAATATTGTGGCATAAAAAGTTTTTTAAAAAATCAGATAAAACAAAGTAAATTAACGTAAAAATTGCTTGAGCTAGGTCAGTCTCTGATGACAAATTCCCTTACATAAATTACGATTGTCAGAAGCACTGTATACATTGAAGAATTTCAACTCTCCAGGCAATGTCAGTCGAGTACCTTGGATGTAAATGACTCTCCATCTTTACAGAGCATGTTAAATTCCACATTATCAATAAGGTATAATCAATCGTTTGTGGCCGATGTATATAAAATAGACCCTAGTGCGAAGTAATTAGCTCCAAAGTCAGCTCCAAATGGTGATGGATTGTGTTGGACCTTTGGAGATCAATCAAGCCTGGGCCCTTGTAGTTTGATGGGTCAGTCCTACCATGCTTCCAGATTTGTATAGGACAGATATAATACTTGGAATTAGGTTGTTCTTCAATAAAAGAGGATTGACCACATCTAAATCTAGATGTAGCCAGTTGGACAGGGCTATAGGCAGACTTGAAGTACAGCTTCTTCCACTGAATGAAGGCCTTAGAACCACATTGTTAGTTAAATCCACATGTATTTTGTATAGCTTTTTAAAGTATTACTTACTGTATCTTGTGTTTACCATGATCTATGGGAACTCAATTAACATCAAGAGCTGCATTCATAACACAGGTCTGCAAAAAAAAATTTTCAAGAGCTGTTTTGGTTATTCCACGTAATCTTTATTTTTTTAAGTGCGCTGAATCCGAAAATGACCTCCGTTTTGTCATAGGACATCACGTTTTCTGACAATTTAAGTAACTATGTTAAATAAGACAATACCTCAAAATAAATGAAAATAGACTCATAAAATCAATTTTTTATTAGAAATGTTTCATGAAAATCATTTTTTAACTGCAATGAGCTCACTAACACACACTAAAATCGAGTCTTCTTCCCTGTGAAGCTTCTCTTGGTACATTTACGCTTGTGAGTAGCATCTGGAATGTCTCTCTGAAGCGTCCAACAGTAGTCTGCCATCATTGTAATGCTCCATCTTCCCTGGTATCTTCTTTCCATCTCTTTAATGTCCTGGTGGAATCGTTCACCTTGCTCTTCACTCACAGCTCCCAAATTTTCAGGAAAGTTGTCAAGGTGGGAATGGAGGAAATGCGCTTTCAAACTCATCAGGCAACCTAAAGCTTGAAATGCTTTCAGCATTCGTCCGACGATTTTTTTTTGTTATTGCCTAAAAATTTCTCTACGACCTCTTTAAATGCAAACCACCCTTCTTTTTGAGGATGCGTCATGGTATTGATAATCTCTTGATCAGCTATAAGCCTTCTAATGTCTGGTCCGATGAACACACCCTCCTTCCATTTTGCCTCCGAGAGGCCTGGAAACTTGGTGACCAAGTATTTGAAGCATCTTCCATCTTTTGGAAGTGATTTTACGAATTGCTTCATCAATCAAAAATTTAGAAAAATATACTAAATTTGAAGAGAATTTTGCATTGTGTGGCAAATCCTGACGTCCAGGATTTTTTTCAATATTTTTTTCATTTTCAGCACACCAAAATACATGGAAATTAGATGAAAATAATCAAACAGCTTTTTAGTCGCAGACCTGTGTAATTCTGCTCTTAACTGTTAATTCTCAGTCTATATGACCTCTCATTTCTCTGCTGGCCCCTCCAGGCTGGGTTGTTCAGAGCATGATTTAGGCTACGTTCACACTAGCGTTCGGCTAGTGTGCGTCGCGCTAGTGTCGGGTGACGCAGCGGCGACGCACGCATCATGCGCCCCTATGTTTAACATGGGGGACGTATGCGTTTTTGCTTGTTGCGTTTTCCGACATGTGCGTCTTTTTTGACGCTAGCGTCGTACCAAGAAAACGCAACAAGTTGCATTTTTCTTGCGTCCGATTTTCGTCAAAAAACGACGCACGCGTTTTTCGGTGCGTTGTGCGTCGCGTCGCCGACGCAGCGGCGCACAACGCTAGTGTGAACATAGCCTTAGCAGTAAGCATCTCTGGCCATAGTACTGACCTCACTATGGTGGACACATTTTTTTATATTGGAGCACTGGTTGGATTGAGAGTAAAGCCTCCAGTTTATTGCCCATTTTCTGTAAGACTGGGTTAATTATAGATGCTGCATGTTCTAGGACAAGCATCCCTAGTGAATTGTCAGCACCTGTCCTTAAAAGATGCAGTGATTAATAGAAGCTGCTATTATAATTGGAGTCATGCTGTTAGACCTAAATTATAAAAAAAAATGACACTTCTAGACAAAGGTCCCATCACCACGATTATAGCCATTCTACTGAATGCCACATAAAAGAGGACATTACTGAGATCATTGTGGGTAGATTTTTACTTTCATGTGGTCAATGTAACACGCCTAAAAATATTTTCTTTATCTGTTATGTGTACAGAATTTATTCATTCACAACAGTCCCTGTCCCACAAGAACTTACCACCCTATTCTTCAACCCCACACATGATGGGTCCAAACAACCTTAAAAAAATCCATCATTACGACCATTACGACAACCTCAATCCATATATCCCATGGGAGATGTAATCCTGCCATGGTTGCCCATTTAAAAAGACATGTACATGTAATCTTGTAATTAGAGATAGAATATTTACAATGCTATCCCTTAATAGTTAGTCCTCTTGTCATGGGTTTACCACAACATAGAGTGGCCTGAAGACCGCAGCATATGATATCACGTACTCCTGCACTGATTGGAAGCACTTCTTCATATTCAACGGTACAGGTTTCTGTTAGCAGTACAGGGGTTAAAATGTTCAGCTTAGAGTCTCTGAAGCTTTCCCGCTTGGATGTGCTCAGCTGTTCAGTATTGAACACTCCCCTCTTCTATATATACTCGCCTCTGGCAATCTGGATTGCCAATGTTAGTCTTATACTGCCTAGTATGGAGCGGAGGTGTTGGTTGTTGCTAGAGGCGCTTGGAGTGTTGATCGGTGACTGTTGCTTGGTGTTTCAGCTGTGTGCAATTCCTCATCCTCTCCTATTTGGTTTTCCTTCCTTTTCTCCCTAGTGTTCCTCTATGTTGTCTGTGAGTGCATATTTGTATGATTGGTATTTTCATTTTTCTCTGTGCGTCCTCCCTTGTTAGTCTGGTTTGTGTATATACTGTGGTAGATTGGCTCACTAGGCTGCACACAGAGGAAGACTCAGGAACATTGTCTCTTTAAATCTGTCACTGGTTTATTAAGGATGCTGCCTAAACAAGTGCAGAGTTAAAATAAACAAGGCCTTTCTCGCCTAAGGAAAACAAAACATAACATACAGCACCGTTGGTGTCGTTGCGGGGATCTGCCCATTCAGGTAAACATCAACATACACAGGTTCAACTTCCTTGTCAGGGCACATAACTATGGAGTTCCCTTCTCTAGGCCTACCAAACACCTAATGACTGAAAAGGCTGACTATTTATATCCCAGACCACACCCTGGGATGGAGATATGGTGAATAACCTCCCACACGCTCAATGATAGTTGACAAAAATCCAGCCCTTAAAATGGCCGATTAACCCCTCTCAACACATAGTTTGCTGGAGGAGACTTCTAGGTTTCAAATCACTGAAGCTAGTAGCCTCAGTGAAACATATCTCCCCTCCAGTACTTTACCAATGACTTTGTCACAATACACACAATATTATTTCCCACTTCCCTGGGTGGGGGAGGGGGACAGATATAGGTCTGATTCAGGAGTGCAGCAAGGTACATGGCTCTGGCGTCTTCACCATCAGAAGAAAATCCATGGAGCAATGATAGCTAGGGCGCCCCTAGCTTTAGGGACAGGGAACTAGCCCCTGGCCCTGAGTAATCTGACAGTAGAGTGGACACTGGTCCACACTATTTTTTGATCCATCATGGATCCTATTTCGGCTCTGGCTGGGCAACTGCAGCAGTTCAGCCTGGAGGTGGCAGATCTTTGTTCTGTTGTTACACAACACACAAACACGGCTGGTCTGGGCACCGCTACTCCAGTGATTCAAGCGATTCCAGTGATTCAAGCTTCAGGAGGCTAATTTGCATATTCCAGGTGCCTTCTGGGAGAAGCGAAGTCTCCCTAAGCTAGAAGATCGTTGGGTACAGCCGGGACCAGCTGCTTCGAAAGCATCACCAAACCAGGGATTCAAGCTTCAGGAGGCTAATTTGCATATTCCAGGTGCCTTCTGGGAGAAGCGAAGTCTCCCTAAGCTAGAAGATCGTTGGGTACAGCCGGGACCAGCTGCTTCGAAAGCATCACCAAACCAGGGATTCAAGCTTCAGGAGGCTAATTTGCATATTCCAGGTGCCTTCTGGGAGAAGCGAAGTCTCCCTAAGCTAGAAGATCGTTGGGTACAGCCGGGACCAGCTGCTTCGAAAGCATCACCAAACCAGGGATTCAAGCTTCAGGAGGCTAATTTGCATATTCCAGGTGCCTTCTGGGAGAAGCGAAGTCTCCCTAAGCTAGAAGATCGTTGGGTACAGCCGGGACCAGCTGCTTCGAAAGCATCACCAAACCAGGGATTCAAGCTTCAGGAGGCTAATTTGCATATTCCAGGTGCCTTCTGGGAGAAGCGAAGTCTCCCTAAGCTAGAAGATCGTTGGGTACAGCCGGGACCAGCTGCTTCGAAAGCATCACCAAACCAGGGATTCAAGCTTCAGGAGGCTAATTTGCATATTCCAGGTGCCTTCTGGGAGAAGCGAAGTCTCCCTAAGCTAGAAGATCGTTGGGTACAGCCGGGACCAGCTGCTTCGAAAGCATCACCAAACCAGGGATTCAAGCTTCAGGAGGCTAATTTGCATATTCCAGGTGCCTTCTGGGAGAAGCGAAGTCTCCCTAAGCTAGAAGATCGTTGGGTACAGCCGGGACCAGCTGCTTCGAAAGCATCACCAAACCAGGGATTCAAGCTTCAGGAGGCTAATTTGCATATTCCAGGTGCCTTCTGGGAGAAGCGAAGTCTCCCTAAGCTAGAAGATCGTTGGGTACAGCCGGGACCAGCTGCTTCGAAAGCATCACCAAACCAGGGATTCAAGCTTCAGGAGGCTAATTTGCATATTCCAGGTGCCTTCTGGGAGAAGCGAAGTCTCCCTAAGCTAGAAGATCGTTGGGTACAGCCGGGACCAGCTGCTTCGAAAGCATCACCAAACCGCGCGCCTTACGGCGCGCGAATTTTTGCCTGTAGGACATTATTGCAAGAGAGCTTGGCTGAGTAGATTACACAAGAAGGAAAACACACAGCAAGTCAGCAGGATCTAGGAGCAACATGGCAGATGTGACAACCTACATGGTGAGCTGCAGCATGTGCTACATGTTCACAGATCGACCAGAAGAAGAATCCAATTTCACCTGTCAGAAGTGTAGACTAGTGGCCCTTTTAGAAGAAAAGGTGCGGGGTCTGGAAGAAAGAATAGCAACTTTGAAACTCATCAAAGAGAATGAAGACTTTCTAGACAGAACAGAAGCATCTCTACTGGTCACAGAAGGTGAAAAAAGTGTCAGAGAACCTCCAAAAGCAGATGAGTGGAAGCATGTGACCAAAAGAAGCAAGAAGACCATGGAGAAATCACCAACCACACAACTGAAGAACCGATATCAAATCTTTGTAGAGGATGAAGATGGCACACCTAAGAATGAAGCAATACCAGCAAGCAAAAAAGAAAAGGGCACACAGCAACAAGTGACAGAAAAAAGTACAGCCAAGAAGCAACGAAGAGTGGTGGTGGTGGGAGACTCACTACTGAGAGGCACAGAAGCAGCCATCTGCAGACCGGACATAACTGCAAGAGAAGTATGCTGCCTTCCAGGTGCAATGATCAAGGATGTGACCGATAGGATACCAAAGCTCTTCAGCTCCAAGGACGTCCACCCATTTCTTCTGATACATGTTGGCACCAATGACACGGCAAGGAAGGACCTACCGACAATCTGCAAGGACTTTGAAGAGTTGGGGAAGAAAGTAAAGGAACTGGATGCACAGGTAGTTTTTTCTTCTATCCTTCCAGTAGACGGGCATGGCACCAGGAGATGGAACAGGATCCTTGATGCAAACAACTGGCTAAGACGATGGTGCAGACAACAAGGATTCGGATTCCTGGACCACGGTGTGAATTACTGGTATGATGGACTCCTCGCCAGAGACGGACTACACCTCAACAAACCTGGGAAACACACATTCGCCAGAAGACTCGCTACACTCATCAGGAGGGCGTTAAACTAGAAGAAGAGGGGACGGGAAGAAAAACATTAGACTCGAACAAAGACGACCCAGGAAAACATACTCTGAAGGGAGGTAAGAACATTTCTAAAACAATCCACAGTGAGGAGATTGGAACAAAACAAAATCCTCTAAACTGCATGCTCGCAAACGCCAGAAGCCTGACAAACAAGATGGAAGAACTAGAAGCAGAAATATCTACAGGTAACTTTGACATAGTGGGAATAACCGAGACATGGTTAGATGAAAGCTATGACTGGGCAGTCAACTTACAGGGTTACAGTCTGTTTAGAAAGGATCGTAAAAATCGGAGAGGAGGAGGGGTTTGTCTCTATGTAAAGTCTTGTCTAAAGTCCACTTTAAGGGAGGATATTAGCGAAGGGAATGAGGATGTCGAGTCCATATGGGTTGAAATTCATGGAGGGAAAAATGGTAACAAAATTCTCATTGGGGTCTGTTACAAACCCCCAAATATAACAGAAAGCATGGAAAGTCTACTTCTAAAGCAGATAGATGAAGCTGCAACCCATAATGAGGTCCTGGTTATGGGGGACTTTAACTACCCGGATATTAACTGGGAAACAGAAACCTGTGAAACCCATAAAGGCAACAGGTTTCTGCTAATAACCAAGAAAAATTATCTTTCACAATTGGTGCAGAATCCAACCAGAGGAGCAGCACTTTTAGACCTAATACTATCTAATAGACCTGACAGAATAACAAATCTGCAGGTGGTCGGGCATTTAGGAAATAGCGACCACAATATTGTGCAGTTTCACCTGTCTTTCACTAGGGGGACTTGTCAGGGAGTCACAAAAACATTGAACTTTAGGAAGGCAAAGTTTGAACAGCTTAGAGATGCCCTTAATCTGGTAGACTGGGACAATATCCTCAGAAATAAGAATACAGATAATAAATGGGAAATGTTTAAGAACATCCTAAATAGGCAGTGTAAGCGGTTTATACCTTGTGGGAATAAAAGGACTAGAAATAGGAAAAACCCAATGTGGCTAAACAAAGAAGTAAGACAGGCAATTAACAGTAAAAAGAAAGCATTTGCACTACTAAAGCAGGATGGCACCATTGAAGCTCTAAAAAACTATAGGGAGAAAAATACTTTATCTAAAAAACTAATTAAAGCTGCCAAAAAGGAAACAGAGAAGCACATTGCTAAGGAGAGTAAAACTAATCCCAAACTGTTCTTCAACTATATCAATAGTAAAAGAATAAAAACTGAAAATGTAGGCCCCTTAAAAAATAGTGAGGAAAGAATGGTTGTAGATGACGAGGAAAAAGCTAACATATTAAACACCTTCTTCTCCACGGTATTCACGGTGGAAAATGAAATGCTAGGTGAAATCCCAAGAAACAATGAAAACCCTATATTAAGGGTCACCAATCTAACCCAAGAAGAGGTGCGAAACCGGCTAAATAAGATTAAAATAGATAAATCTCCGGGTCCGGATGGCATACACCCACGAGTACTAAGAGAACTAAGTAATGTAATAGATAAACCATTATTTCTTATTTTTAGGGACTCTATAGCGACAGGGTCTGTTCCGCAGGATTGGCGCATAGCAAATGTGGTGCCAATATTCAAAAAGGGCTCTAAAAGTGAACCTGGAAATTATAGGCCAGTAAGTCTAACCTCTATTGTTGGTAAAATATTTGAAGGGTTTCTGAGGGATGTTATTCTGGATTATCTCAATGAGAATAACTGTTTAACTCCATATCAGCATGGGTTTATGAGAAATCGCTCCTGTCAAACCAATCTAATCAGTTTTTATGAAGAGGTAAGCTATAGGCTGGACCACGGTGAGTCATTGGACGTGGTATATCTCGATTTTTCCAAAGCGTTTGATACCGTGCCGCACAAGAGGTTGGTACACAAAATGAGAATGCTTGGTCTGGGGGAAAATGTGTGTAAATGGGTTAGTAACTGGCTTAGTGATAGAAAGCAGAGGGTGGTTATAAATGGTATAGTCTCTAACTGGGTCGCTGTGACCAGTGGGGTACCGCAGGGGTCAGTATTGGGACCTGTTCTCTTCAACATATTCATTAATGATCTGGTAAAAGGTTTACACAGTAAAATATCGATATTTGCAGATGATACAAAACTATGTAAAGCAGTTAATACAAGAGAAGATAGTATTCTGCTACAGATGGATCTGGATAAGTTGGAAACTTGGGCTGAAAGGTGGCAGATGAGGTTTAACAATGATAAATGTAAGGTTATACACATGGGAAGAGGGAATCAATATCACCATTACACACTGAACGGGAAACCACTGGGTAAATCTGACAGGGAGAAGGACTTGGGGATCCTAGTTAATGATAAACTTACCTGGAGCAGCCAGTGCCAGGCAGCAGCTGCCAAGGCAAACAGGATCATGGGGTGCATTAAAAGAGGTCTGGATACACATGATGAGAGCATTATACTGCCTCTGTACAAATCCCTAGTTAGACCGCACATGGAGTACTGTGTCCAGTTTTGGGCACCGGTGCTCAGGAAGGATATAATGGAACTAGAGAGAGTACAAAGGAGGGAAACAAAATTAATAAAGGGGATGGGAGAACTACAATACCCAGATAGATTAGCGAAATTAGGATTATTTAGTCTAGAAAAAAGACGACTGAGGGGCGATCTAATAACCATGTATAAGTATATAAGGGGACAATACAAATATCTCGCTGAGGATCTGTTTATACCAAGGAAGGTGACGGGCACAAGGGGGCATTCTTTGCGTCTGGAGGAGAGAAGGTTTTTCCACCAACATAGAAGAGGATTCTTTACTGTTAGGGCAGTGAGAATCTGGAATTGCTTGCCTGAGGAGGTGGTGATGGCGAACTCAGTCGAGGGGTTCAAGAGAGGCCTGGATGTCTTCCTGGAGCAGAACAATATTGTATCATACAATTATTAGGTTCTGTAGAAGGACGTAGATCTGGGTATTTATTATGATGGAATATAGGCTGAACTGGATGGACAAATGTCTTTTTTCGGCCTTACTAACTATGTTACTATGTTACTATGTTACTCCCAGGCAGCCCCAGGTGGAAGCCAAGATCGCTTTGCCTGAAAGGTCCTCTGGGGGCAAGACAAGTTTATCATGTTCAGGGAGGCCTGTAAGCTATACATTAAATTATGTCCTCACTCCTATGGAGCAACAGGTGGGGATCGTAATGACACTCCTTTAGGGTGACCCTAAAGCCTTGGCATTTTCTCTTCTGGCCGACTCTCAGTCACTTCAGACCACTGGGGAATTTTTTCAGGAGCTGAGTCACATATACGATGAGTCTATGCTACATCAGCTTCAGCAGAGAGACCGGCCAGCAGAGCCGTATTGCTCAAGGTTTCGTAGGTGGTCCACCAATACTAAGTGTAATGACCCCCCACTCTGTAGCCAGTTCTATCAAAGGTGAACTGTATGGGTAATGGATGCCTTTGCCCTGCATGAGACTCTGGTCTCCCTTGAAGTGGCCTTGTCTCTGGACATCCGTGTGGATTGCCATCTTCATCAAAGACATAAAGAGACACTCCAATTTGCAGGGCTCCTGTTTGAATCTGTTTAGTTTGTGACTATCCACCATTTTCTTGTAGTGTTCTGGCTCTTGGTCTTTTCCCTCTGGTGCTGGATATGTCTTGGGTCAGGTGATTGTATCACTCTTTATTAACCAGCACCTGCCTCCCAGTCATTGCCGGACAACAGTGTTAATCAGCTTTAGTTCTGGCTTGGTTCTTTGCTTTGTTTTCTGTGTGTATAATTTGTGCAGTAATGGGACATCTGGTTCTGCTAGTCTTACTTTCTGTTTTCAGTTGGTATCTGCAGCCTTCACTGTGTTTTCTATTAGGAGGTTACCCATTTTGTACCCAGTCCTTAGATCTTTTAGGCAACCCTTTCCCCTATCTATAGGTCTTCGCTTGAGATTAACCTAGGATCGTCAATGGGTCTATTCGCAAGGAATAGGTCGCCCACTCCATTGTAGGGTATCAGCCTAGTCATAGTGGAGGGTCAGTTTTCTCCCTTCTACCCTAGTCCTGTGTTGCAGTTCCATAACAGCTCCCTGAGTCAAGGGAACCTGGGTCTGAATCAACTGAGGAAACCCTGCAGTTGGGTGGGGCGACACATTCTGTTGGTACAATGGTAGTTTGGAAAGGGTCATTTTATGGGTACTTGACCACCAAAATCAGTCTCCGGAAAACTAATGAACCTTAGTTGATAGATCTCATTTTTTTCTACCACGCGAGATCCATCTTGGCAAAGATAAGGTGATCATTTCAAAGTGGTATTTTACTGAGGTAGTTAATATGTTGCATTTACAGGCAGGTACCATGCACTCTGAATTTTAAGACTGTTATGTGCTGGAGGGCTTGTCCTCTCATGTGGTTCTGGGACTACCTTGGCTTATGCTGCCCAACCCTGTGGTAGACTGGCAGACTCGGGAGGTGGTAATATGGAGTGAGTATTACCAGGAACATTGCTTGGGCATCCAACTAGCCAGGGTGGGTACCCAATCTCTGCCCGAAAACCTGTCTGACTTCAGAGATGTGTTTTCAGAACAGGGGTGTCAAGAATTTCCTCTACATCCTTATGATTGCGCCGTTAAGCTGATTCCTGGGGCCAAGTTGCCAAAGATGAGGTTATACAATATCTCTGGTCCAGAGAGGCAGGCCATGAAGGACTATATAGCTGAAAGTCTGGCTATGGGTCATATCAGACCTTCTTCATCTCCTGTTGCTGCTTGGTTTTTCTTTGTCAAGAAAAAAGACAGGGGGGTTATGCCCCTTTCTAGACATTTACAAACTCAATTGGATCACAGTCCGGGATCCGTGCTCTCTCCCTCTTATCATGGAGCTCTTTAATCAGACTGGGGGAGCCAAATGGATTTCTAATCTGGGTCTTGGGGGGGGGGGTGTTTATAATCTCATTTGCATCAATATGGGGGATGAGTGGAAGACAGCCTTCAATACACCTGAGGAACACTATGAAGACCTTTTATGCCATTTGGCTTGACTAATGTTCCCACTGTCCTTCAACACTTTGTTAATGATATTTTTTAGTCACCTGGCAGGTACGTTTGTTGTGGTCTACATGGATGACATTTTGAGTTACAGTGAAGAGCAAAAGGGTAACAATGTTTTGAACTTTTGACTTTCATGCTCCATATCTAATTATCCACTTCTGCTTTGAACTTGAGACTGCCATCATTTTACGGACAATCTTCTTGGATTTCTTATACTTAAATTTGATTTGCAACCATTTAGCATATGATTATTTATGCAGATTCTTGTCATGTCACTGCATTGTTACAGTTTTCCTCCTAAAGATATAAATTTATTTTTTTTTTATTTTGTTAGTATTTTATAAATAAAACAAAATAAATTCAACACTGCCTGAATGATTCTGGGCATGCTATCGATCGGATTCAAACATGTGTCAACTGAAATTTGATCTCAGGTCACTTCTACACATTCCCAAAGTTGGTGCATACTGGTTAACTCACTTGGGTATATATATGGATCGCCCCCAAGGGCAGCGGGGTACTCGGTACCGGGTCTTTCGGTTCTCAAGGGGGATGTCACGGCGGCTGACCCGGTCTGTGGCCCTCAGGAGGTCCGTTGTAAATGGGGGAAAGGTCATTAAAGGGGAAATGTTCGTGACGCCACCTGTGGTATTTGGTCAGGGTGACCGACGCTGCTTAGGGGTCCGCTGGGGTGATGTTATAGCAGCTAGATGGTATACCTTCCCACAGGTGAAGTGTATCCCCAGGGCTTCCCAGTGTGTAGATGGTGGATGGTGTGAGGCGCAGTGAAGAACGAGGACACAAGGGTGCAGTCTCTTTACTTTTTTACTGAAGGCTTCAGCATCCACAGTCCAGTGCACCAGATCACAGGGCAGGCAGAGTCCGAAGGCAAATCCAGAGTCCCCTTATCCAGGTGGAAATTAGTAGCCTTCCTCTAGCGCCTGAGTGTTGTAGTACCTTACTGCTGAGCCTCTCATAATGTCCTCACAACTGTTGTAGATGTTCTAGATGTTATGTCTCTTTCTCTCTGTCCCCCAGATGGATAGGAACAAACCCGTATGACTGATGGCCTGAAGCTTTTTACAGGTACTCTAGCACGCCCCGGCCCCCTCAAGTTGCCACCATGCCTCCTGGGTATAGGGTGGATTAGTAACTTGAAATTAGCTGTCCTGCCGGTCTCTGGAGCAAGTCATAAAGGACTGTTGCTCCCTTGGTGTTCCGGCTACCGGATCCTGCGCCTCAGAAGGAGGCAGCCTTTGCAGGGCAGAACTCCTTCTGGTTTTCTCTCCTTTTGCTATGACTTTGTTTCTCACCCTCTACAATACAGTTCTCTGTTCGTGTCTCTTTCTTAGGATCCTGCCGCACGTCAGGCAGGCGCAGCTCCGTGGCCTTCTGTCTAGGCCTCTGACAGGATCCCACCCCTGTCAATGACCAACTCTGTCAGCAACTACTCGATCTTCCTTCTTCCTCTCTGTCAGCCTGACAGGAACTGACTAACTTCCTATCCAGACCACCAGTTTTACCTAATTGTGAAGAGTGCCCTAATAAATAGGAGCATAGCTCGCCCTGGTGGACTGGAGTGTGAAATGTGTTGCATGGTTTGTGATACCTGGTAAAGAGATCTTCTTTATTGCCTTCAAACGTAATATCACTCTCCCCCAGAGGAGAATGATATTACTGCATTACTGGGGAGCTGCATATACAGTTTTTTCTTCAATTCTACCTACAAGTGTTTAATTATGTTGAGGTCTGGGGACTGTCTACTTCATTGTCATTGAACCATTTCTTTGCCAATCTTGTCGTATGCTTCATGTTGTCCTGTTGGAACACTATGTCGTCCTTTTCATACCCATAGTACTTAAGTATATGAAGTAACTCATCTTGTAAGATACTAACATATAGCTCAGCACTGAGACCACCATTGATCCTGGTCAAGTACCCAATGCCTTTTGCTGCGAAACAACCCCATATCATCAGACTTCCTCCACTGAACTTGACATTTCCTTCAATTTCTAAATCCATTAGCCCCTTTTTCCCTTGTTTCTTTCAGACCTCTTTGCACCTATCAGAGTCTAGTCTATTGACTTTCGTGTTATCGCTCCAAATCACCAGTTTCAAATCTTTAAATGTCCACTTTTCGAAATTGTTTGCAAACTTGAACTGACACTTCTTATGATAATATTGAAGTTGAAGCTTCATCAGCTAATTCAAGCCACCATTCCAGATTTGTGCAATGTATGTTTTTTGCATCAACATCAGCGATCTCTCCATTATGAAACATACTAGTCACCTCTGCCATGTTTGTTGTGCCAGAACTGGTAGACATTGGGATGAGCCAACTTGATGACTCCAATATTTTGCCTGGATGTCCACCTTTTGACTTCTGAATGGATGGGTGGACTTAATTTCGTATTCTTCCAACTATCATGGCATTCGCATAATGCAGTTTGGCAATTTTCTGGGCCAAGAGACCGCTATCGATGAGCTGGATGCTGCTGTTTCTCTTTTCTTGGAAAACCGTCTTTATAGCTGCTCCTCGATTCAAATCAGTTACCTTTCATTTGGGAATCAACCTAATAATACACTGAGCTATTAGAGAATGTGAAAACAGGTTGCATTTTATAGTATTTAGAAACAAAAATATATTTAAACCACCAGCAGCAAAACAGTTATAATGCAGCGACATGACAAGAATCTGCATAACTAATCATATGCTAAATAGTTGCAAGTCTAATTTATGTATGAGATAGCCAAGATGATTGTCTATAAAATGATGGTAGCCTCAAGATCACAGTAGTAGTGGATGGTGAAAAATAGAGCCTGAAAGTCAAAAGTTCAAAACATTGTTACTCTTTTGCTCCTCACTGTATATGCCTGATCTTGAGTAATACCAGGTACACGTCAGACAGGTCCTTCAGATACTCAGAGACAATAAATTATTTATCAAACCAGAGAAATGCATGTTCTCGGTTTAGGAGATTCCTTTTCTGGGTTATGTTTTATCGTTCTCTGGTTTTTGCATGTTTCCCGCAAAAATCCAAGTTGGGATCGTCCTGAGAACCTAAATGCCTTACAAAGATTTTTGGGTTGCACCAACTACTATCAAAAGTTCATCAAAAACTTTTCGATAGTGGCCAAACCTCTCACAGATATGGCCCTGGCGTCTTCACAATCAGAAGTAATCCGGGGAGCAGAGATAGCTAGGGCATCCCTAGCTTTAGTTACAGGGAAGGAACCCCTGACCTCAGGTAATCCATCAACAGAGTTGTGACACCTGTTTTTTCACTTCTTCTCATCCCTTGAGTGAATTTTACACTCAGTTATTCTGTAACTGCTCTGAAAATAAAAATTGTCCTATGTGGAATGTTGAGATTTGGTTTTAAGGTGGCATAGGGAATTGAAGTTGAGATACTTTTTTTTATGTTTTATACTATTGAATTCTTATTCATGTTTTTTAACAGATGGAAAATCTGTATTTGGAGTTTTTCAATTAAAATGATTTGATTTTTTTTTTTTTTAAAAAGCAGAAAATAACATCTGATCCGTGAAGCTCAAGGACCCAAAACCAGCTGGATTTTTTTTTTCAGAATGAGTTGCTGATTTTGTAAGTTTGCCCTCAGACAAAGGCTTGAACAGTCTATAATTTTAAGGGTAAGTTAATTTTAACATTGAGAGCTAGAATATTAAAAATAAAATAAAAAAAAATTGCATTGTATAAATTAAATAAATTTATTTACATTTTGCAGAGAGAAATAAGTATTTGATCCCTCCAGAAAACAAGACTTAATACTTGGTGGTAAAACCCTTGTTGGAAAGCACAGGAGTCAGACTTTTTTTGTAGTTGATGGAGAGGTTTGCGCACATGTCAGGAGAAATTTTGGCACACTCCTCTTTGAAGATCATCTCTAAATCACTAACCCCTTTTCCCCCAAGGGTGGCTTGCACGTTAATGACCAGGCCAATTTTTACAATTTTGACCACTGTCCTCATGAGGTTATAACTCTGGAACGCTTCAATGGATCCCGGACACTGTTTTCTCATGACATATTGTACTTCATGTTAGTTGTAAAATTTCTTCGATATTACTTGCGTTTATTTGAGAAAAAAGCGGAAATTTGGCAAAAATTTGGAAAATTTTGCAATTTTCCAACTTTGAATTTTCATGCCCATAAATCACAGAGATATGCCACACAAAATACTTAATAAATAACATTTCCCACATGTTTTCTTTACATCAGAACAATTTTGTAACCAAAATTTTTTTTCGTTAGGAAGTTATAAGGGTTAAAAGTTGACCAGCAATTTCTCATTTTTACAACGCCAATTTTTTTAGGGACCACATCACATTTGAAGTCACTTTGAGGGGTCTATACAATAGAAAATACCCAAAAGTGACACCATTATAAAAACTGTACCCCTCAAGGTGATCAAAACCACATTCAAGAAGCTTATTAACCCTTCAGGTGCTTCACAGGAACTTTTGAAATGTTTAAAAAAAATGAACATTTAACTTTTTTCACAAAAAATTTACTTCAGATCCAATTTGTTTTATTTTACCAAGGGTAACAGGAGAAATTGGACCCCAAAAGTTGTTGTACAATTTGTCCTGAGTACATCGATACCCCATATGTGGGGGGAACCACTGTTTGGGCACATGGCAGAGCTCGGAAGGGAAGGAGGGCAGTTTGACTTTTCTATGCAAAATTGGCTGGAATTGAGATAGGACGCCATGTCATGTTTGGAGAGCTCCTGATGTGCCTAAACAGCGGAAACCCCCCACAAGTGACACCATTTTGGAAATTAGACCCCCCATAAGTGACCCCATATTGGAAACTAGACCCCCCCAAGGAACTTATCTAGATGTGTTGTAAGAACATTGAACCCTCAAGTGTTTCACTATAGTTTATAACGCAGAGCCATGAAAATAAAAAATCCTTTTTTTTCCCACAAAAATGAGTTTTAGCCCCCAGCTTTGTATTTTCCCAAGGGTAACAGGAGAAATTGGACCCCAAAAATTGTTGTCCAATTTATCGTGAGTACGCTGATACCCCATATGTGGGGGGGAACCACCATTTGGGTGCATGGCAGAGTTTGGAAGAGAAGGAGCTCCATTTGGAATGCAGACTTAGATGGAATGGTCTGTGGGTGTCACGTTGCGTCTGCAGAGCCCCTGACGTACCTAAACAGTAGAAACCCCCCATAAGTGACCCCATATTGGAAACTAAACCCCCCAAGGAACTTATCTGGATGTGTTGTGAGAACTTTGGTTGTGAGAACTTTGAACTCCTAAGTGTAACACTACAATTTATAATGCAGAACCGTGAAAATAAAAAAAAAAAAACATTTTCCCACAAAAATGATTTTTTTAGCCCCCAAATTTTTATTTTCCCAAGGGTACCAGGAGAAATTGGACCCCAAAAGTTGTTGTCCAATTTGTCCTGAGTACTCTGATACCCCTAATATGGGGTGGGGGGACCACCGTTTGGGTGCATGGCAGAGCTCGGAAGAGAAGGAGCACCGTTTGGAAAGCAGACTTAGATGGAATGGTCTGCTGGCATCACATTGCGTTTGCAGAGCCCCTGACGTACCTAAACAGTAGAAACCTCCCATATGTGACCCCATATTGGAAACTAGACCCCCAAGGAACTTATCTAGATGTGTTATGATAACTTTGAACACCCAAGTGTTTCACTACAGTTTATAACACAGAGCCGTAAAAATAAATAATCTTTTTACTTCCACAAAAATTAATTTTAGCCCCCAGTTTTGTATTTTCCCAAGGGTAAAAGGAGAAATTGGACTGCAAAAGTTGTTTTCCAATTTGTCCTGAGTACGCTGATACCCCATATGTGGGGGTAAACCACTGTTTGGGCGCATGGTAGAGCTCAGAAGGGAAGGAGCACTGTTTTACTTTTTCAATGCAGAATTGGCTGGAATTGAGATCGGATGCCATGTCACGTTTGGAGAGCCCCCTGAACACGCCCCTAACCTGAACACACCCCTAACCCCAATCCCAACCATAACCCTAACCACACCTCTAACCCCAACACACCTCTAACCCCAGCACACCTCTAACCCCAACACATCCCTTACCCTAATCCCAACCCTAACCACACCCCTAACCCTGACACACCCCTAACCTTAATGCCAACCGTAATCCCTACCATTAGCATAATCCAAACCCTAACCCTATCTCTAGCTCCAACCCTAACTGTAGCCCCAATCCTAACCTTAACTTTAGCCCCAACCCTAACTTTAGCCCCAACCCTAACTTTAGCCCCAACCCTAACCCTAGCCCTAACCCTAACCCTAATGGGAAAATAGAAATAAATACATTTTATTCAGATTCCCATGACAGCACTACGAGAGAGGGGATCCGCCCTTCAGGAACAGGAAACCTACAGATGCAAAAGGGCAGCACCTCTCCCATGCATCAGTTGGTTTCCTGTTCCTGGAGGGACAGATTCCTACGGATAAATCCTAAAGGACCCAGGCGGGCTGGCCAAATCAGGTAGCGGGGGGGTCTCCTAACTCGGCCGGTGCGGGAGTCCCTGGAGACACCACGGTGGTCCTGGCTGGACAGCACGTCGGTGGCGTTTTGCAGCAGGGAGCAGAGTCTGGAGGATTTCTTGTCTCCATCAGCGCCAGTGCCAGTAAGTATGCCCATCCCTTCAGGTCTGTGCGGCGGTGCAGCGGGGTTGCGGGGAAACAGCGTCAGGAGGTGGATGCCATCCGGAGCGCTGCTGTTCGTTCCCGGCGTCCTGCACCACTCTCAGCGTGAGCTGGAGCATTTCCGGGCTGCGGTGATGTTGGGGGTGGAGTCTGCAGGCGCTTCCGGGTCGCTGGGTGGCTGCGCATGCGCAGTCGATCCAAGATGGTGGCGCCCATCGGATCATGAATGCCGGATTCATCGCAGGACCCGCTGACCTCCCAGCTGCAGCCTGAACAGCGTGGACCAATGGGGGTAGTGCCTGGCAGTCTCCTGACGGATTTAGAACCCTGCTTTTGGCCAGATTTCATCATGGAGAGTGATGGTGATCAGCAGCCTCAGCTGCTGGATGAAGTGCGACAGAAGCCCAAGGAAAAGGAGCATGTCAGGAGTGACCAGTCCAGTCGTAAGAGCTCATCCAAGCAGGGATCAAGAGCATCGACTGGGAAAGAACCCCGTCGTATTCCGGTACCTTTTTTGGCGTGCACTGGTAAGTGATCTATGTGAATGTTCACTCAGTGACGCGGGCCCCTTATACTTTGTCATTTTAGGGGAAGAAAAGTACAGGCAAGACGAAACATAAGGAGTGTGCCCTCTGTGGGATCCCTTTACCAGATTCTTATCAAAAAAAATTATGCGCCCCCTGTATACAGCAGACGGTGAGGTCTACAGGAGTGGTAGGGGTTGAGTGACATCAGGTCAGATAGAGGTTATCACCCTTATTGTCCTCCCCTAGGTAGCGGAAAGAATCTGAGAGTACGGCTAATTTAAAGGAGATGATCCGTATGGAAGTAAGGGAATCCCTGCGGTCCCTATCCCAGGTGGGAGGTTCGAAGCATAAAGCTCCCTTGATATCTGATTCTTCGGAGGAAGAAAGAGAAGAAGGTTCCTATGGCTCTAGTCCCTCTTCCTCTTCATCAGAAGAGGACTCTGGCCGATTTTGTCTACCTCTAGACCGGGTTGACAAATTAGTTAAATCAGTCAGAGGTACAATGGGCCTAGAAGAGCCTAAAACGCAACCTTCCAGACAGGAGATAATGTTCAGCGGGTTAGATCATAAAAAACGTAGATCCTTTCCGGTGAACGAAAAAATTCAGGATTTAATTCTCTGAGAGTGGAAGAAACCTGAAAAGAAAGGCTCGTTACCACCAGCATTGAAGCGCAGATACCCCTTTGATGATACAGCTGTTGATACCTGGGACAAGGCCCCTAAAATTAGATGCTGCAGTGGCGAAAGCATCAAAGAAAGCCTCACTACCATTTGAGGACATGGGGACCCTTAAGGATCCTCTTGATAGGAAGGCAGACACCTTCCTTAAAGGTACCTGGGAAATGGCGGCCAGATCTTTGAGGCCGGCAGTGGCCGCAACGTGTACAGCCAGATCCTTAATGGTCTGGCTAGATCAGTTGGAGTCCCAACTTAAGGAAGGCGCTTCCAGGAATACAATTCTGAATGCGCTACCAGTAATTCAAGATGCTGCTGCCTTTCTGTCAGACGCTTCAGTGGATTCAGTTAGAATGGCGGCCAGAGCAGCAGGACTCTCCAACGTGGCTCGTAGAGCCTTATGGTTGAAGTGTTGGTCAGGAGACATTCAATCAAGAACAAAACTCTGCGCTATCCCATGCAAAGGGGAATATCTCTTCGGGCCAACCTTGGATGACTTGCTAGAGAAAGCTGGGGATGACAAGAAAAAGTTCCCTAATTTGTCATCAGCATCTTACCGTCGTTCTTTCAACAAAAGGAGATTTGGTCACGGAAGGAAACGCATATCCTCACCTTCTAGAGATAATTTTAGATGGGAGTATAGACGCAGGAGAGGTATGGGCTACATGTTTTGCCGTTCCTCAAAAGAACGTAAGAAACCGGACCAATGACTAGCAATCCCTGTGGGGGGGGGGATTGGCAGCCTTCTCTTCAGCATGGTCTGACATCACAAATAGTGACTGGGTCCGAGGCATAATATCAGATGGTCTGAGACTTGAGTTTAATCACTGGCCTCGAGATAAGTTTAAATTAACCCCTTTACGTTCTTCCACCCTTGAACAGACAGCTTTGGAAGCGGAGGTCATAAATTTATGCCTTAAAAAAGTTCTGATTGAAATCCCGGAATCAGAGAGAGGAAAAGGGTTCTACTCTCCTCTATTTCTGATTCAAAAACCAGATAAATCGTTTAGAACTATCATAAATCTTAAGTCCCTTAATGAGTTTCTGGTTAATAAGACCTTTAAAATGGAATCAATCAGTTCAACAATAAAGATGTTGTTCAAACACTGCTTCATGGTAGTTGTAGATTTAAAGGATGCATATTATCATGTACCTATCCATTTGGACTTCTAGAGGTTCCTAAGAGTAGCGCTGTCTATGGGAGGAATAGTTCGCCATTTTCAGTTCAGAGCTCTTCCCTTCGGCCTATCAGCAGCACCTAGGGTGTTTACAAAAATAGTCGCTGAGGTCATGGCGCACTTACGAGAGTCCAATATCCTCATTATTCCTTATCTGGATGATTTCCTTATAGTGGGGAATTCAGCAGACCATTGCCTTTCACAAGTAAGGATGGCTATGACCAAACTAGAACACCTGGGCTGGATTATAAATTATGAAAAATCTCGATTACAGCCCCTATAAATTCAGAGATTCCTAGGGCTGTTATTAAATTCAGAGACCCAACAATGCTGTCTTCCACCTGATAAATTATTGCATATTCAACAACAGGTGTCAAAGGCGATTGATAGACCCTCCATGACCCTTAGACAAGCTACAGTATGTCACTGTTAGGATCCCTAACTTCCTGTATTCCCGCTGTCCATTGGGCCCAATTCCACACCAGACCTTTACAGTCTGAGGTACTGTTTAAGGATAGAGCCTTACAAGGGTCCTTGCAGGGTCAGGTGATATTGAGACCAGTAACTCTTACATCTCTTAGATGGTGGCTAGATAAAGACAAACTATCAGCAGGAGTTCCCTGGGTGACACATGTGACTCGTGTAATAACAACAGACGCTAGCCCCGCGGGGTGGGGGGCACACATGGGTGACATTGTAGTTCAGGGTCTATGGGAACCCCAAACATCAGCCTCTTCCAATCAGAGAGAGTTAATGGCGATTGAATTTTCAGTTAAGAAACTCCTCGTATATCTACAGGGTCACCATGTCAAGATCCTCTCGGACAACCAGGTGGCGGTGGCCTACGTAAATCACCAGGGTGGAACACATTCCGAATCTGTGATGGAAGTAGAGGACCGCCTGCTCCAGACAGCAGAAAACCATTTACTATCTTTAACTGCGCTGCATATAAAGGTACCGTCACACTAGACGATATCGCTAGCGATCCGTGACGTTGCAGCGTCCTCGCTAGCGATATCGTCTAGTGTGACAGGCAGCAGCGATCAGGCCCCTGCTGTGCTGTCGCTGGTCGGGGAAGAAAGTCCAGAACTTTATTTCGTCGCTGGACTCCCCGCAGACATCGCTGAATCGGTGTGTGTGACACCGATTCAGCGATGTCTTCACTGGTAACCAGGGTAAACATCGGGTAACTAAGCGCAGGGCCGCGCTTAGTAACCCGATGTTTACCCTGGTTACCATCCTAAAAGTAAAAAAAACCAAACACTACATACTTACCTACAGCCGTCTGTCCTCCAGCGCTGTGCTCTGCTCTCCTCCTGCACTGGCTGTGAGCGTCGGTCAGCCGGAAAGCAGAGCGGTGACGTCACCGCTCTGCTTTCCGGCCGCTGTGCTCACAGCCAGTGCAGGAGGAGTGCAGAGCACAGCGCTGGAGGACAGACGGCTGTAGGTAAGTATGTACTGTTTGTTTTTTTTTTACTTTTAGGATGGTAACCAGGGTAAACATCGGGTTACTAAGCGCGGCCCTGCGCTTAGTTACCCGATGTTTACCCTGGTTACCGGCATCGTTGGTCGCTGGAGAGCGGTCTGTGTGACAGCTCTCCAGCGACCAAACAGCGACGCTGCAGCGATCTGGATCGTTGTCGGTATCGCTGCAGCGTCGCTAAGTGTGACAGTACCTTAAGAGGGAAAGAAAATGTGAAAGCAGACTTTCTAAAGGCCCCGTCACACTTAGCGACGCTAAAGCGATCCGGACAACGATACGACCTGTCAGGGATCGTTGCTGCGTCGCTATGTGGTTGCTGGTGAGATGTCAAACTGTGAGATCTCCCCAATGACGCAGCAGCGATGCGGCGACCTGTAGCGACCTGTACAACGATGTCACATGGCAGCTATTTCATGACGATTAACAGACCTCAATGAGGGACGTCCTGTCATGAGGTCGTTGGTAAGGTGTCAAACACAGCGATGTGTGCTACCCAGCGGGACCTCAACGATCAAAAAAAGGTCCAGGCCATTCCGACACGACCAGCGATCTCACAGCAGGGGCCTGGTCGCTGCTACGTGTCACACATAGCGAGATCGCTACTGAGATCGCTGTTGCGTCACAAAACTTGTGACTCAGCAGCGATCTCGCTAGCGATCTCGCTTTGTGTGACGGGGGCTTAAGCCTCAACACCATAAGACAAGGGGAATGGTCTCTGAACAGAGACATCTTCGATCACATTGTCCGCAAGTGGGGTCATCCAGAGGTGGACTTATTTGCCACCAAGGACAACAGAAAAACAAGAAAATTCTGTTCCCTAAATCCCAGGGAGAATCCTCTGCCAGTGGATGCCTTCCTGATCAAATGGGATTTTCGATTGGCTTATGCGTTCCCCCCGCTGGGCCTATTGCCCCTAGTGGTCAGAAAGATAAGGGAGGATCGGGCAAGAGTCATACTGATTGCCCCATTCTGGCCCAGAAGGGCCTGGTTTGCCTGGCTCAGGACCATGTCGGTGGAAGACCCCTGGGTACTTCCGGAAATTTCGGATTTACTCCACCAGGGTCCGATCAGCCATCCACAAGTGAAGGGACTCTATTTGACGGCATGGAGTTTGAGAGGTCATTGTTAAAAACAGAGGTTTTTCCCCAAATTTAATTGATACCCTTATGAAGAGTAGAAAACAAATAACAACAAGAATCTACTCTAGAACCTGGAGGAAGTTCCTGGCCTCTTCAGATTTTAATATTGAAGAAGGGATACCAATAAACCAGATTTTAGAATTCCTGCAGAAGGGTTTGGAGCTAAATCTATCTACGAGTACGCTAAAAGTACAAGTCTCAGCCCTAGGGGCCTTGTTTTCTTGTAACATTGCTAATAATTATTGGGTATCAAGGTTTATTAAAGCATCTAGTAGAGCTAGACCTATACACAAGAATAGGTCGGAGCCTTGGGATCTCAACCTAGTCCTTTCAGCCTTGACTAAGGAACCGTTTGAGCCCTTACATTCAGCCTCAGTTAAGATATTATCCCTTAAAACAGCATTTTTGGTAGCAATACCATCCGCTCATCGCGTTGTTCTGAGGGTCTCCGGGAAGCACGCAGGGAGCCCCCTCCCTACGTGATGCTTCCCTATGCCGCTGAAACACTGCAATCTTGTTTGATCGCAGTGCTTCGGGGGCTAATGTGCCGGGAGTGGTCTGTGACCGCTCCTAGCACATAGTGCCAGATGTCAGCTGTGATAATCAGCTGACACCCGGCCACGATCGTCTGCGCTCCCCCCGTGAGCGCGGCTGATCGCGTATGATGTACTATTTCACCTATGGAAATTAGGGCCCGGGTCACATGGACGGAATAGTACATCTAATGGCAGAAAGGGGTTAAAGGGAACCTGTCACCCCCCAGGCGTTTGTAACTAAAAGAGTCACCTTGTTTAGCACTAATGCTGCAGTCTGTCAAGGTGGCTCTTTTATTTGGGGTTCCTTCCACCGCTGAAAGAATCATTTTTATAATTTTCATTCCATACCTGTAGTTTGTCAGAGGGGCATGTCTTTCCTCCCAGGACACAAACGCCTCCCAGCCATCAGTCATTTCCTCTGTTTCCCTGGGCGACACCTCCTCAGTGTTCAGTTATGTCCCCGGTGCCTGTGCTGTAATTTTTTTTCTCAGGCATGCACAGTTAGTGCTGCTCTTCCACTGACATCACATGATGTCTTCATTCTCATGCCTGCGTGTATGTGTGGCACAAGATTCCCAGCCCCGCAATGTGAATGAATCAGAAGAGACTGTGGGGCGGGATCTCAGGCCGCGCATACATGCAGGCGCAAGAATGAAGACATCATGTCCGTGGAAGAGCAGCGCTAACTGCGCATGCCTGAGAAAAAAAAATTACAGCGCAGGCGCCGGGAACATAACTGAATGCTGAGGAGGTGGCGCCCAGGGTAAAGGAGGAAATGACTGATGGCTGGGAGATGTTTGTGTCCTGGGAGGAAACACATGCCCCCCCTGACAAACTACAGGTAAGGAGGGCAAATTATAAAAATGATTCTTTCAGCGGTGGAAGGGACCCCAAATAAAAGTGCCACCTTGACAGAATGCAGCATTAGTGGCTCTTTTAGTTACAAACGCCTGAGAGGGTGACAGGTTCCCTTTAAGATTTTAAGGCTGTCGCTTGGCAACTCGGAGCTTCAACTCCCTCCATAAGTTTTATATGACATTAAGGTCTGGAGACTGGCTAGGCCACTCCATGACCTTAATATGCTTTTTTTTAGCCACTCCTATGTTGCCTTGGCTATATGTTTTGGGTTATTGTCTTGCTGGAAAACCCAGCCATGACCCATTTTTAATGTCCTGGCGAAGAGAAGGAGGTTGTCACTCAGGATTTTACGATACATGGTTCCATTCATTCTTCCACTGATGCGGCGAAGTAGTCCTGTACTCTTAGCAGAGAAACACCCCCAAAACATAATGTTTCCACGTCCTTGCTTGACAGTGGGGATGGTGTTCTTTGGGTCATATGCAACATTTCTCCTCCTCCAACCACGGCAAATTGAGTTAATGCCAAAGAGGTCAATTTTTGTCTCATCTGACCACAGCACCTTCTCCCAATCACTCACAGAATCATCCAGGTGTTCATTGGCAAATTTCAGATGGGTCTGCACATGTGCCTTCTTGAGCAAGGGGACCTTGCGGGCACTGCAGGATTTTAAACCTGGTGCTGAGCCATGGAGTGCTTTGTGGATGAGGGTAGTAGTTTTGTACTGGATTCTTGAGTGGATGGGTAACCAGTGTAATGACTGGCACAAGGTAGAGGCATCGGTGTAACGGTTGGTGAGGAATATGATCCTGGCTGCAGCATTCAGGACAGATTGGAGCAGGGAGAGTTTGGTAAGAGGGAGGCCGATTAGTAGAGAGTTACAATAGTCCAGACGAGAATGAATAAGTGAAACAGTAAGAGTTTTTGCAGAGTCGAAAGTAAGAAAAGGGCGAATTGTAGAAATGTTTTTCAGATGCAGATAAGAAGAGCGAGCCAGTGATCGGATGTGGGGGGTGAATGAAAGCTCTGAATCAAGCATGACCCCAAGGCAGCGGGCATGTTGCTTTGGAGTAATGGTGGAACCGCACACGGAGATGGCAATGTCAGGCAAAGGTAGGGCATGATGCCCCAGTTCGATGTTGACTGACAGTCATTTTGTATTTCTTCCATTTTCTTACTATTGCAGCAATAGTTGTCTCCTTCTCACCCAGCGTCTTGGTTTTGTAGCCCATTCCAGCTTTTTGCAGGTCTATGATCTTGTCCCTAACATCCTCATAAAGCTATTTGGTTTTGCCCATGTTGTAGAGGTTAGAGTTTGACTGATTAATTGAGTCTGTGGACAGGAGTCTCTTTATAAAGGTGACTATGTAAGACAGCTGTCTTTAATGCAGGTAACGAGTTGATTAGGAGCGTCTAACTGGGCTGTAGGAGCCAGAACTCTTAATGGTTGGTAGGGCATCAAATACTTATTTCTTCGTCATTACCCCTGGACGAACCATTTCATTGCAAAACACACGTCGGATGTGGTGATCGCCTGGACTGCTACTTACTTCAGTGGTAATGAACATTATGTGTTTACATCTATTGTGAATGTTTACATGTTATGCAGGATTTAGTATTAGGCATGCTCAACTATGAGCAGATTCTACCATCTAGTATACCTTTGATGGCTTGATTTTTTATCGCTGTAAATATTTCAACCTATGTATGGTATTTTTTCATATGCACTACAAAAACAGCCTCAGATGTATGTTATATTATTTGCACTAGCAAACTAAGCCTATCTGCTGATTACTGCAACACATTCTTTAGTCTTTATAAACCAATTTGGGATATATTGTTATTATTATTATTTTTTTATATAGCACCATTGATTCCATGGTGCTGTACATGAGAAGGGGTTACATACAAATTACAGATATCACTTACAGTAAGCATACAACAATTACAGACTAATACAGAGGGGTGACGACTATGCCCTTACGGGCTTGACTTGCATTCTACAGGAAGGTGGGGATATGGAGAAAATAGGTTGAGGGTTGCAGGAGCTTCGGTGTTGGTAAGGCGGTAGCTTCGGTAGTGGTGAGGAGGCAGCGGGGTCAGTGCAGGATGTTGGCTTTCCTGAAGAGGTGGGTTTTCAGGTTCAGTCTGAATGATCCGAATGTGGTTGATAGTCGAACGTGTTGGTGCAATGAATTCCAGAGGATGGGGGATATTCGGGAGAAGTCTTGGAGGCGGTTGGGTGAGGAGCGGATAAGTGTGGAGGAGAGAAGGAGGTCTTGGGAAGACCGGAGACTACGTGAGGGAAGATATCGGGAGATTAGTTCAGAGATATATGAAGGAGACAGGTTATGGATGGCTTTGTAGGTCAGTATTTGTAATTTGAACTAGATACGCTGAGGGAATGGGAGCCAGAGAAGAGATTTGCAGAGGGGAAGTGGAGGAGTAGCGAGGAGAAAGATTAATTAGTCGGGCAGCAGAGTTAAGGATGGACTGGAGAGGTGCAAGGGTGTTAGTAGGGAGGCCACAGAAAAGGATGTTGCAGTAGTCGAGACGGGAGACAATGAGGGCATGCACAAGCATTTTAGTAGATTGACGATTGAGAAAAGGACGGATTCTGGAGATATTTTTGAGCTGGAGGCGACAAGAGGTGGAAAGAGCTTGGATGTGTGTTTGAAGGACAGGGCAGAGTCAAGGGTTACTCCTAGGCAGCGGACTTCCAGTACGGGGGAAAGTGTGATCTCGTTAAATGCGATAGTTAGGTGACGTTAGGAAGATCTATGAGAGGGAGGAAAGATGATGAGTTCAGATTTGTCCACATTGAGATTGAGGAGGCGAGAGGAGTAGAAGGAGGATATGGCTGATAGACACTCCAGGATTCTGGACAGCAGGAGAGGTGACGTCTGGGCCAGAGAGGTAGATCTGAGTGTAATCAGCATAAAGGTGGTACTGGAATCCATGGGAGTTGTCCCAGGCCAAGTGTATAAATATATGTACTATTGCTGACTATTGTGTGTACCTATTTCATGTTCATTACCTCATTACACTTGTAATTTTTTTATATATACTGTTTATTGTATGTGTACAGGTTATGCCACCATTTTATCCTCATCTGTATTGTTCTCATCTGTTTATATATTTTTCTCAAACATCGGCTTTTTAAGATATTGAAATAAATGTGACTTTTATCTATTGGTTGCCTTTGAATGGAGCTTTTTTAGATGTTTCTCTATTGTGTTATGCACTATGTCTTATATTTAGGATATATATGTAGGTGTCTTATTCTTTTTCTATATTAGGTAACCAACGAGCGATTCCTACATTTACTCAATGGAAAAAGAAAAAAGTACAATTGCCTAATAAGATGCCCCCAAAAACGTTTCTGTGGTATCAGTGCAACTGGCAGGTGGACCTTCATATACTTTTTTAACAACATGGTAGGCGGTAAGGCTTCCCAAGACATTCATCATTTTTGTTATGACTGCTGAAGGTATACTCCTTTCTTCTCCCTCAATAATTACCCCTAAGGAGGTTTTATATAATTTGCCAAGACGCAAGATGATCGTTTGAGATGCCACACAACCACGGAGCTTTGAACCTTTGCTATAGGCAAAATTAAACTAGTGCTTAGTTCTCTAAAGTAACACGACTTTGAAGAAAGCTTCTCCTTTCCTCCAAATAGTTGATGAAAGTGTTTTTATGTTCAATTATTTTAAGGAAGATCACCTTGTTTGGAAATATTATTAAGTAATGATGGCTAGTCATACATGAGTGCCTCCTGGTAGAGATTTGTATATTCCGGATTGTATACTGCAAGAAACCTCCCAACCTGTCGGACCTTCAAAGGTACCACCGTGCTAGAACATGAATTTAGGAAGGATAATGTTGGGTTTGGTCACACTTCAAAAAATACAAAGGATACTGCTTAACAGTATAACTAGTCTGAAAATAGATAACTGATATATACTGTTCTCAAAAGCGAAACTGATGGGATCTGTTGACATAGCCTAGGATTTTTCCCAGGGTGGAACTACCATTCTATGGCCAAGTACATAGGTGTTACTTACCTTGTCCCACTCCATGGTTTTATCCCTCCTTCTCAACTTGCATGATGATGGTAATTTTACACTTCCTCGTCGGGCACTGCTGCTCCAGGACACCTGCCTTGTCACAGTGTCGGAGTAACATTTCATATCTGGAAGCATTGATTAAGTCATTTGATGAGGTCTCTAAACTTGTTTGACTTTGGTTTCATACTGTTCTCTCCCTCCCCTTGATTTATTATTCCTTTTCACAGTTTCCCAACTCTGTTGTCACCTCTCTGCTTATGCCTGCAGCTCCTGCTTCAAGTCCTTGGTCACATTCTGTTTCTGTGCTCACAGACACTCTCCAATGTCATTAGGCCCAGCAGTATGTTGAAGAATAGACCATGGATCCCTTGCCTGTTGATTCAAGTGCATTACTGTCTCAAAATTTTCCTGACTTCTCATTCTGATTTTGGCTTTGCAACTGGATTTGTCCAACCACCGGTCTGAACCTTTGACCCAACCTCTGACCACATCATCATATCATCCTCCTCATCCTTCCTCCCTGACCACTTTCCTTGTGACTCTGGTTTTGTGCTCTCAGTGTCTCCCAGTGTTATTCGGGGACTACTTTGGAAAACGTGACATTTGACTTACAAAGTCTATAGCCTCTTTTAAGAAATTAAAGGGGTATCTCCCAACTACCCTAAAAAAAAATATTCCTTACCCAGAGGACTTGCTGATCACTGAGTATCTGACAACTGAGATCTTAGCGGTCCCGAGATCAGGGTTCTGTAATATTGAGAACGAGGCTTTTACACTACATCTTGAATGGAGTGGAGGTGCACATGCTTCACTTCCGCTCCCTTTATTATCAATGAATACGCATTAAGAGTAAAGTCCAAGGGAAATTTGAAACTCTTCAAAATAGAGGATACAATGAATACCCAGCTTTCTTCGGCAGTCCTGTTGACAATGAATGGAGCAGAGGCAAAGCATACTCACCTCTGCTTCATTCAAAATGGGATTGCAGAGCCCTATTCTTGGTGTCACTATGGGTCCCAGAGATCAGACCCCAGATATTAGCAAGTTATAACTTGTTTTTTTTTTAGAGGAATGACCCTTTAAGATTCAAGAACAAGGAGAATTATTAGATTCTGTTCCCTCAGCCAGTAAGAAACCAATTGCTACATAGATGACCTACTTTTCTGATGAGAAACCTAAAGGAATTGTCCCAAGAAGGACATGCCATAAATGTTCAATAGAGGCAGATCCCACTACTGGGACTTTCATCTCTCTGGAGAACATTGTCCAAACACTGTGATGGAAATTAAAAAGTGGCTATGGATTTGCATCTCTCTCTGTTAATTTTTATATGAGCTCAAGTTGGTAATTTCTACATAAAATTGGAAATTTGCAGGACTCTTAGAGAAATGAATGGAGAGACAAACTTCTTAATTTCTGAGATTGTTTTCCAGTTGGACGCAAATCTCAGTGGTCCCAATCGGATATGTACAGCATATCATATCCATATTCGACCCTTTCAACAGCTATACTGGTCCAAGTGACAACCACACTAGAGGTTGAGGTTCTCCCATCCCTTTTTCCAAAAGTTTAAATTTGGTGGCTAGCTTGATTGCATCATGGCCTGTTAACCACTCATAATAATCATTGAGTTCTCGTATAAATATCTTTATGGTGAATTGATTATAGGAACTATAATGCATCAGGCAATAACGGGAACACAGCCTACCACTCATTTACACAGTTCTCCAAGTTGCCTTCAGATTATCTCCATTTAGTTCCCCCCTCATCCAATTCATTATTTAGAAATTACTAAGTTTGTGGGACTTTTTTTTCTTGCATTCTTCTCATACTCTGCCAGGACCATGATGAGCAACCTCTTCCCGTAATTACCAAATGCTCCACAAGGAACGAGATTATCTATTAATTATAGTGCCTGCTTTTCAACAGGTGACATTCCCCATCAATGGAATGGGGCCATGCAATGACTGTGCATGGCCCCCAACTAAGCATGACAATCCCTATTATTCACAAGAATTCTTTAAAGAAGCCATATTAGTTCCAAATTCTCGAGTCATGAAGACAGAAGCACCAAAAACTGCTGTTGTCAACTTTCTAATATGTTAATGAGAGGATTCTCATTGGAGGGTCATCCCATAGATTTGTTACAAAGGATGCTGGGAATTCTTGCAGTGTTTCCCATACCCTTTGTGAGATCATGGATATGTTGTGACCTCAATGACCAGGCAGGAAATTGTGTGTGAGGCAAAAGAAATAGGCTTATGGCTTCCGTGACATTTGTAATGCTAAACAGGATGAAGAGAAACCATCCAATGTAAATTTATGCAGTATACCAGTGATCAATATCAGTCAGTACTGATAATTTCCCTTTGTGAGGACTTTCCACCAAAAATTGCAACTATGACTATACAGTAGAGATGAGCGGATGGACATGCGAAGGATCAAGTTCAAGATGAATTTCCTGAAATTCAGTATCACACAAATTCGATCATTTTGAGATTCGATTTGCAGTTTGCAAAAAGAAAACTTGCCCTGCACCATTTCCCACACTGCTGAAGCATCAGAGAGTGGGTAAATGTCATTTTGTGTGGCCCTGCAGTTATGACATGTAGTGGATGACCACACTCCGTTTCCCGTCTCCAGAGTATCCTATAGAGTGTAAGCTTCTTTCCTTCACGTGTATTTTCTAAGTAATTTCAAGCTTTCCAGTATTGAGATTCAAATCAAACTTTTTTTGACAATTCAGTGAAGTTGGCAATTTCGAATTTTAAAGGATCTGCTCATCTGTGCTATACAGTATACAGCAGATTTTTAGGAAAGACATACAATATCTCCTCTACCTTGAGGATCTAGGAGGCCTCCATTATCACCATTCACTGTCCAAGATGCTCCTTCCAATTTGCCCACCTTTCCTTTGCCATGGGCAGCCATCCAATGGGTGATGAAAACAATGCTCACCTATGGGACGTTACTTCTTGTGAAAATGGGTTTCTTTTTTTATTGTTTGATGATCCAATCTGGCTGAAAATAGAAGGTGCAATTCCCTTCTCAGGTGCTGACGTGAAGCACAAGTGACAACACGCCAGGTTGGCTAATCAAATGAAGTGTAATAGATACCGGGAGGAAGGAAGAACTCAGGGATTGTGTCCAGTGACATTGGATTAATGACGTGGCCAATGGATTGGGTTTCGGTAATCAATTCACACCAACTCTAGTCCAAGAATTTAAACTGGAGACGAAATTGTGTAGGTGACCACTTCTATATGTTGATGTAATATAGGTGGGGGCACCACCACATTTTTTCACCTCGATGCCCATACCAGTGTTTTCCCAACTCAATTACCTCACATCCGAGACTCGATCATGCCCTTTAAGACCATCAGCAGAATATAGGCACTCTTTGGAAAGTTGACCACGGTTTTTGATCAAATCTTTCCCACACTTTAGACACCAAAGACCAGAATGAAGTTCCATCAAAGAAAATTGTCTCATGGGTAAAGACAATAATACTTGGAGCAGGTGATGAGAAACACGTCTAGCAGCAAGGTAGATGGAAATGGGTTGCCAAGGGGTGCACAGTGGATCATCTCCACTTTAAAGCTGGGGCCAGAAAGTGACTTCGGCTCTGTGCTGTTAATATTTTGGAATATAATGCAGGTGAGTGGGGTCAGATTGTGACCCATAAGGTAATGCGAACGCAACAATCCAGCCATAAAAAGTTAGAGCCAGTTGGATGTTTTGCAAAATGACGGTACGCTAGGGGTCATAATGCGACCCCATTTGCTTGCAAAATAGTAGTGGAAGAGAAACAACTTTGGATGTGTAAACAGTGTTGCGCCAAAATCGCCGTCTAGTCCCAGCCTAAAAGCAAAAATAAAAGTGCTTACTATTGTCCCCTGTAGGACATAAAAGGGACTACATTCGTAATTTCTTAGCTCTTAATTACTGATGAACTATGATAGAGAACTTGGCAGATGACCATCAGCAAGGTTTCCTGGCAAATGAAATGTTGGAGGGCATGTATACATCTTTTATAAAAGGGTCATCTAATGTGTATGTCAACCCCTGTATCCACAGAACACAATGGTGTTGGCAATCAAACAGGTATCCGGCATAGTTTCTGGGTAAATGCTTGTTCTGCTGGTAAGTATTCCCCCCGATTTCTCCATACACTCACACTCAGACCAGCCAAATGTACGTGTTCTTAACCTGCGGGTAGGGGAATAAGAACTGCCAAACACCTTTGTAGGTGGCTTCTTTCCTCCCCTCAGAACCAAAGAATCAGACATGTTGAAGTTCAACATACCTGATCCTTTTCTTTCCCAAGGCATACGCATAATATAGATTATCAAAATTGGAGAATTTGGACAACTTTGGTCTTTATATCAATATCACTGAAATAACTGAAGGATCCAAGAAATGATGTTCAGGAGACTTATCCCTCACTTGTTTTTTTATTATGTATACACATTTCACATGTAAAGTGTCATGGAATAAATGGCACTATAATAAATAATAGGGTCTTCAGAAGTGGAATCCTAATATTGTCTGCCACTGGTATTATCATTTGATCACATCCTATCTATAGTCAAATGGAAAAACAATTGACAAGGGATGATCATCTCCATCAATGGTGTAGAATTTCTTAAAATTGTATCTTTGCTGCTGGCGGAGTGAACTCCCTTCTCAAACGCCTGAGTCATTATTGAGAGGATAGGTCAGAACTTGCTTTTATAAGAGGAACATCCTTATCTCTGATCCAAACATCAAGGTCTTGCTCAATTTGGGATGATGTAAAATATACATTGAGTTCACAATATGCAATATGCAAGCATTGAGTCACCATTACCATTAACTGCCCGCCAGGTGAGTATAATAAAAGTTATTTTTCTTCTCTTACAGGTCGGGTTGGGGGCAGATATACAGCATTATAAAATGCTGTATATCAGCCCTGAAAGGCGGTGGCCGTAACTCATATCAGCTAAACCTGGTGACAGGTTCCCTTTAAACATCTTTTGGCAGAGTGTAAAAATTGCATCATCCAGCAGAGGGCAACAAAAAAAGAAAGAATAAAAAATAAAATCCATATTAATTTCAGTTTATGGCAAATCCACATGATATAGAGATGCAGTCCTGTGAGAAGAAGTTAGCTACTTCCTTCCTCATTGGCGCCTATGTTAAATAACAGTTTCTGGTAGATTTTATTAACATTTATAGTAACCCTTTTGGCAAATTTCTAGTCTTTAAATGCGGGTGATTGTCGTGGTCAGTCTGACAAATCTCTGATGGACATGGATCCCTCCTGTGACAAGATGCATCTGATTCATTAAATGATGTACGCCTCTTAAAGGGGTGGTCCACAACTAAAGTTGATTTTAATCCTAACTGTCTGTCTATTTATTGTAATAATTAGTGATGAGCAAGTGTACTCGTTGCTCGGGTGATCGAGTATTTGTTAGTGTTCGGAGATTTAGTTTTCATCGCCTCAGCTGAATGATTTACAGCTGCTAGCCAGGCTGAGTACATGTGGGGTTTGCCTGGTTGCTAGGGAATCCCCACATGTAATCAAGCTGGCTAGCAGCTGTAAATCATTCAGCTGCGGTGATGAAAACTAAATCTCCGAGCAGTCATAAATACTCGGAGACCACCCGAGCATGCTTGGGAAAACCCGAGCAACGAGTACACTCGATCATCACTAGTAATAATCTAGTCGCTTTTTGCATTCCGATGATTTTTAGTTTGAGAATGCCCCAGTGTATAGTAGGGAATATTCAAACCGGATTTGATCAGGAGGCAGAGGCTGCGGTCAATGCTGCAGCTCCTTTCCTCACTCTGAAACTAAGAGTAATCAGTTACATCTTTTTCAGGGTCTGGGCTAGTCCCTACTCTACTGAGCATGTGCCAGTTGTCAAATGAAGCACATGCTTGCATGAGCTTTCTGCTCTATAGTTCTTTTCAATGCACAGTGACATTGCACTACCTCGATGGCTATTATGACAAATGATGATCAAAAAATGAAGAAAGACGCGGCAACACTCACCGATCCTGTAAAGCGGGCTTTACCTCTTTATTCAAGTAAGTGTGAGACCATCTTCACGGCACGGGGGAAACAAAATGAAGGAGGTGAGCGGGGGAGAGGACAACAGCCGTTTCGCGCCTGCACCGGCGCTTCTACGGGTCCACCCGTAGAAGCGCCGGTGCAGGCGCGAAACGGCTGTTGTCCTCTCCCCCGCTCACCTCCTTCATTTTGTTTCCCCCGTGCCGTGAAGATGGTCTCACACTTACTTGAATAAAGAGGTAAAGCCCGCTTTACAGGATCGGTGAGTGTTGCCGCGTCTTTCTTCATTTTTTGATCTACATGTTTGCTGTGCCTTGGACGCGTGCACCTCACTGTGCATGCTGAGCTCAGTGGTTCCCGCAGTGACTCCATCTGGCCACTCTATATCGGGCTGTGCTGCTTTCTATTTTTTCGTTTTATGACAAATGATGAGCTGGCAAGAGAGCACAGTGTCAGTGCGCATTGAAAAGCAAAGAATGTGGCAAGCATCAAGAACATAGACTAGCCCAGCCCCCAAAATACACAAACATTACAGTGAGAAAAGTGATTAGGTTAGTACATTAAATATATTTAGAAGTAAAATAATAATAATAATTTTATTTTTATATAGCGTTAACATATTCTGCAGCGCTTTACAGTTTGCACACATTATCATCGCTGTCCACGATGGGGCTCACAATCTAAATTCCCTATCAGTATGTCTTTGGAGCAGGGTCGGCTCCAGGTTTTTGTGGACCCCGGGCAAAAGAGTCTCAGTGGGCCCACATACCACGATTCATGATGCACAGATACGGCGGAGAAATATAGATATACTACACAGGGCCTAGTCTTCCCCCTCATCCTTCACATAGGCAGATATGCACACACAATATGCAGACATGCACACACACAATATGCAGATGCGGCGCCCCAGGGTCCTGGTCGTCGCAGTGGTATTTCTTTCCTCTCGGGGAGAGTGATATTACATTTGGAGGCAAAGAAGGATAACTGCATCCAGGTATCACAAACATGCAACACATTTCATACTCCAGGCCACCAGGGGGAGCTCTTGCTCCTATTTATTAGGTCACTCCCCACATAGGTAAAACTGGTCACCTGTAGGGAAAGTTAGTCAGTTGCTGGCTGAGCTCAGCTCAGTTATTTGGTCCCTGACAGGGGTGGGATCCTGTCAGAGAACGAAGGAGAAAGGACACGGAGCTGTGCATGCCCTCAGAGCTGCAGCTCCTAGGAAGAGACATCGAAGGCAGAACTCATGTACAGCACCATGGAATCAATGGTGCTATATAAATAAATAATAATAATAATAACTGTATTGCAGCGAGCGTGCAAGGAAGTCGTAGCAAAGGAGAGGATACCAGAAGGGGACCAGCCCTACACAGGCTGCCTTCTTCTGAGGCGCAGAAGCCCAGTAGCCGGAACACCGTGGGAGTAACGACCTTTATGCTTTGCTCCAGAGACCAGTAGGACAGCTAATTTCAAGTTACCTTTCCGCCCTACACCCAGGAGGCACGGTGGCAACCCATGGAGGCCAGGGTATGCTAGAGTCCCTATAAACAGCCTCAAGCCACTAGTCATACGGGTTTGTCCTATCCTATATGGGGGACAGAGAGAGAGACATTACATCTGTGAGGACCTTATGTGAAGCCTTAGGCAGTAAGAAACTACAACACTGCAGCACAAGGGGAGGCTACTGATTTCCACCTGGACAAGGGGACTCTGGACTTGCCTCCAAACCGGCCGGACTCTGCCTGCCCTGTGATCTAGTTGGCTCGCCCCCCGTGTAGGGCAATGGGGTACTTGGATCTGGGCCCTTCTGTTCTCAATGGGGATGTCACGGTGGCTGACCCGGTCCGTGGCCCTAGGGGAACGTCCGTTGAAAAATGAGGAGAAAGGTCTTTAAAGGGTAAATATTCGTGACGCCACCTGTGGTATTCGGTCAGGGTGACCGATGCTGCTTAGGGGTCCGCTGGGTGATGTTATGGCAGCTAGATGGTTTACCTTCCCACAGGTGAAGTGTATCCCCAGGGCTTCCCAGAGTGTAGATGGTGAATGGTGTATGCTGTAAGGCGCAGTGAATAACGAGGACACAAGGTTGCAGTCTCTTTACCTTTACTGAAGGCTTCAGCGTCAACAGTCCAGAGAACCAGATCACAGGGTAGGCAGAGTCCAGCCGGTCTGAAGGCAAATCCAGAGTCCTCTTATCCAGGTGGAAATCAGTAGCCCTCCTATAGCGCCTGAGTGTTGTAGTACCTCCCTGCTAAGCTTCTCGGCGAAGTCCTCACAACTGATGTCGATGTTCTAGGTGTTATGTTTCTTTCTCTTTCTCTGTCCCCCAGATGGTATGGATAGGACAAACCCATATGACTGATGGCCTGAGGCTTTTTACAGGGACCCTACGATGCCCCAGCCCCCACAAGTTGCCACCGTGCCTCTTGGGTGTAAGGTCGGCCAGCACTGTGCCTTTAACTTTGCTTGTGTGTCGGCCCGGCCGCGTCATTACTAGCAGACACAGCTCCACGGTGCACTGTGTGTGGCCATGTTTGTTTAAGTGACGGCTGAGCTCAAGTAGTGCCGAAGCTGCTGGGGGAGCAGCCCGGGCCCCCTGGTGTCCCGGCCACGAGTGGGGCCCCCATTTGTTCAGGGCCCCGGCACTTGCCCGGGTACGCCGGGTGCTGATGCCAGCCCTGCTTTGGAGTGTGGGAGGAAACCAGAGTACCCGGAGGAAACCCACGCAAACATGGGGAGAACAAACAAACTCCTTGCAGATGTTTTCCTTGGTGGGATTTGAACACAAGACTCCAGCACCACAAGGCTGCAGTGCTAACCACTGAGCCACCGTGCATCTCATTCCTGCATGCCCATCATTAAAACTAGCTGATGAAGTGCCAGTCTTAATCGAGATTGAAAAGTTTGACCTCACAATGGATGGCGCTTCACAGTCAAGTTGCATTTTTGGCATTCCTAATGTGCCTAGTCATGCTGTAAGACTTTTTAAAGAATCAGACATTCAATTGTAACCTTAATTTTTCTTTCATAAATCAATTGTCACGGGTTTACCGTGATAGAGAGGAGCTGGAAGACCACAGCATCTGATTTCTCCTACTCCGGTACTGTTTAGAAGCACTTCACCTTCGTATTAAATGGTGCAGGTTTCTTTTAGTAGTGCAGGAGTTAATCAGCTCAGTTGAGAGCTCTTGGAAGCTTTCCTGCATTAAGACTCTCAGCTGTTCACTGTTAGCCACTCCCATCTCCTATATAATCTGGGCCCTGACTAGCACTCATTGCCAGAGTTAGCTTATGCTGCATGGTTAGGAGATGGTGGTTTGTGGTTGATGTTTGAGAAGGCATTTGGAGGATTTATCTGAGACTGTTGCTAGGTTTTGGATGTATGCTATTACTCTTCCTTCTACTACTTTGGTTTTACCCCATCCTCCACTCCCCGATCTTTACCTCTGTTGTTTGTGTGAGTATATTGGTATTGGTCGGTGTATTACAGTACACTACTACTCCCCTCTTCCCTGGGTGGGGCAAGGATACAGACTGAGGACGGACTCAGGAGCTAAGGCAATGTACGAGGCCCAGAGTCTTCACCAGTAATGTAAAAATCTGTCTTCACTGAATACAGATTTTACCCCTAAACTAAGAATGAAAGAAGATATATTATGTTTATCATTTTCATGTGTATTATTGATTTATGAAATAAAAATTAAAATGACTCTTTAAGGTGAACCTATCACTCACCATAAATATGTATTTTTTTTACATGGCGTAAATGCTGCTGTTCTCCTGAATCCGGAGTTGTTTTTCGTTTGTTCCTGCGCCTCTCTGGTCATGAATTATGGCCCCTTCTTCCCTTTATGTAAATCTAGTGTTTTTTTGCCAAATGGGCATGCTCTTTAACACCTCTCTGGGCGTCTCCTTGAGTACCATGCCTAGTTGGCTATAAAGCCTAGATTTATATACACAGAAGAAGAGGTCATATCTCAGAAACGCAGAGGCGCAGGAACAAAAGAAAGACATCACCGGATTCAATAGAACAGTGGCATTTAAAATATATATATATGTTTATGACAAGTAACAAGTCTTCCTTAAAGGGTATGTACCAATAGGTGGCACTAGAGAGACAGTTTTCTTCCTTAAGGCTACTTCACACTAAGCGAGATCGCTGCTGAGTCACAAGTTTTGTGACGCAACAGCGACCTCAGTAGCGATCTCGCTATGTGTGACACGTAGCAGCGACCAGGCCCCTGCTGTGAGATCGCTGGTCGTGTCGGAATGGCCTGGACCTTTTTTTGATCGTTGAGGTCCCGCTGGGTAGCACACATCACTGTGTTTGACACCTTACCAACGACCTCGTTGACGACTCAGACACCGACACATAGGCGTGCATTTGCGTTGCCTTTTCCCCACCCCTCCGCTCCGATTGGTGGTCGCTACTGCGTTCTGATTGGCGGTCATGCCTTCAACAGAAGGCGACATAGTAGCGCTTCCATCCTTTGTACCTGACCGCGTGGTGGTTTGCAGATCGTTGTAGAGTTCTCCGGCCTGCGACTCCTCTTCGATGTATCTATTCTTCAACGGTTCTTCTGACACCTATATTTTGTGCACGGTAGGTATCGTTTGGGGTCTCAAATGCGTTTTCATTTTTCCTTAATCTGCAAACCACCAATCGGAACTGAATGGGCGCGGAAAAGGCAACGCAAATGCACGCCTGTGTGACTACAACGTCACACAGGACGTCCCTCGTCGAGGTCTGAATCGTCATAATAGCTGCCATGTGACAGGGTCACAACGACCAACGACATCGTTGTACAGGTCGCTACAGGTCGCCGCATCGCTGCTGCGTCGTTGGGGAGATCTCACAGTTTGAAATCTCACCAGCGACCACATAGCGACGCAGCAACGATCCCTGACAGGTCGTATCGTTGACGGGATCGCTTTAGCGTCGCTAAGTGTGATGGGGCCTTTACAGGGGGAGCTAATTTACACATTTTCCCATGGAGATGGATATCAAACCGGTATGGCATTTTTGGGAAGGAAATTTGCTTTTGGTAGGCCAGATATTATCCTACCACTCAGAGAAGTAACGTGAAGCTTCTGGGCCCCAAAGCAAAGCCCATAACAGGCCACCAAGTGCCACATCTTCACAATTGGAGGGATCTCAGACTCAGAGAAGCTTTAAGTCCATCCCCGGCCTTGGGAATGTCTAATTGCTGAAGGATTTAATAAGTTAAGAGATTTCTTTGCTCTGCTGTTTACACAGATAAGCCAATTAGAGATCAAAGGCCTTGTGATTAATGTAGCACATCAGGTTAGTGGGTGAGGGGGCACAGAGCAATTGGGCAATCCAGAGAAAAGCTCTCCATGGGTTTTAGATTGCATAGAAAGGGCGTGAGAACCGGGGCTATCTTGTCCATTTAATGCATGACAGGCCCTGGGTTCCCCCCTCGCCCCGTGCTGATGCTTAAACCGGGCCAATCTTTTCATGTAATGCATGGCACATCCCAGCGTCCCGCTGCACTGGCACAATGAAGCCCTGGTACTAAAACTGTCACTTTCTGTGAATGAAATGCCTGAGTCCTGTGTTATTCTCTGCCCTCTCCTCTGGGTATTCAGCTTCCTCCAGACAAGGGCATCATAAATCAGGCCACTGAAATGAGGATATTACACACACATTTGCTACAACAATGTCACAGGCAAAACCATGATAAACTATTTTCATTTAAGTAGAAAGCATTAAATGCCGCTCGTTGATGGTCACACTGGCACCGTGCCCGGGGAAAGCACCCCTTGTAGCGGTAACGTCACCGCGCACCTGCCTTTCTTCCAGACGCAGCAAACAGGAAAGAAACTGTTTTGTTCAGCGCTTCCTGCGCGGAACTTGCAAACTTCCTGTTTTCACTTCCTTATTTAAAGGCACGGTGCCCTTTTTTATTTTACCTAATGGAGGGGACATTTTTATTTTCTACCTAAAGAATGCAGATATTGGGGAATAAAAATAATTTATGCAATCGGGTTTCATTAAAAAAAAAAAAAATTTGCAAAGTTTGCCTTCTATAGCCCATTACTGATTGCCTAGTGAGTTAACTGAGTATCCATCTGTGAACGCCTTTTGGTCTGACGGGAGAGTTTGGGACTCTTTTAGCTGTCTTTTTTTAGCTCTTCTCAGCTGATTTATGACCACAGACCACATCAAAGTTGAATGAGCTGAGAAAAAAAGAGCCTGTAAAAAATCAAGAAAGTGCAACGTTTTTAACCCCTTCACCCCCGGAGCTTTTTCCGCTTTTTCATTTTCGTTTTTTGCTCCCCTCCTTCCCAGAGCCATAACTTTTTTGTTTTTCCGTCAATATGGCCATGTGAGGGCTTATTTTTTGCGGGACGAGATGTACTTTTGAAAGATACCATTGATTTTACCATGCCATGTAACAGAAAACGGGAAAAAAATTCCAAGTGTGATGAAATTGCAAAAAAAGTGCAATCTCACACTTGTTTTTTGTTTGGCTTTTTTGCTAGGTTCACTAAATGCTAAAACTAACCTGCCATTATGATTCTCCAGGTCATTACGAGTTCATAGACACCAAACATGTCTAGGT
The DNA here is from genome assembly GCF_032444005.1 of Ranitomeya imitator. Taxonomy (NCBI): domain Eukaryota; kingdom Metazoa; phylum Chordata; class Amphibia; order Anura; family Dendrobatidae; genus Ranitomeya; species Ranitomeya imitator. Next base: position 416,382,614 of record NC_091283.1, on the reverse strand, counting down.
TATTTTTTATCTAAGTGGTGAAAAAAAATTGAAAAAAAAATGCGCGATTTTCCGATACCCGTAGCGTCTCCAATTTTCGTGATCTGGGGTCAGGTGAGGGCTTATTTTTTGCGTGCCGAGCTGGCGTTTTTAATGATACCATTTTGGTGTAGATACGTTCTTTTGATCGCCCGTTATTGCATTTTAATGCAATGTCGCGGCGACCAAAAAAACGTTATTTTGGCGTTTTGATTTTTTTTCTCGCTACGTCATTTAGCGGTCAGGTTAATCCTTTGTTTTTATTGATAGATCAGGCGATTCTGAACGCGGCGATACCAAATATGTGTATGTTTGATTTTTTTTTAATTGTTTTATTTTGATTGGGGCGAAAGGGGGGTGATTTGAACTTTTATATATTTTTTATTTTTTTTTATATTTTTAATCACTTTTTTTTTTAAATTTTGGCATGCTTCAATAGCCTCCACAGGAGGCTAGAAGCATGCATAACTCGATCGGCTCTGCTACATAGAGGTGAAGTACAGATCACCTCTATGTAGCAGAAATGCAGGGTTGCTTTGAACGCCGACCACAGGGTGGCGCTCAAAGCAATCGGCCATCAACAACCATAGAGGTCTCAAGGAGACCTCTGGTTGTTATGGCGATGCACTGCTGACCCCCGATCATGTGACGGGGGTCCGCAGTGCGAGCACTTCCGGCCGCGCGGCCGGGAGCGCTAGTTAAATGCCGCTGTCAGCGCTTGACGGCGGCATTTAACTAGTTAATGGGCGCGGGCGGATCGCGATTCCGCTCGCGCTCATTGCGCGCACATGTCAGCTGTACAAAACAGCTGACATGTCGCGGCTTTGAGGTGGGCTCACCGCCGGAGCCCACCTCAAAGCAGGGGATCTGCCAGCTGACGTACTATTCCGTCAGCTGGCAGAAAGGGGTTAATGAAATGCAATAGCAAAAAAAAAATAGTTTTAACCCCAGATACATATATTTAAGAACAAAAAAATGTGTTTTTTTTTTGCAATTTAATTTTCTCTTCTTCCAAGAGCCCTAACTTTATTACTTTTCTCTTGGCATAACCATATGGGTTGTAGTATTGAATGACATCATTCATTTTACCATATAATGTGCTGAAAAAAATTTCAAGGTGCTGTAAAATTGTGAGAAAAAATAAATAAAAATGCCAACATTGTTTTTGGGTTGCTTTTTTACAGCTTTCATTGTGCCACAAAAATTAACCCGATTCACCAGGTCACTACGATTTTGTTGTAGTGTCCTAGAAAAAAAGCTCTGAACGTTATTTGGTTTTGTTCCCATTTTCTTAGACCCGCATCTTTTATCTTTCCTTGGACAGAGCTGGGTTTCGTGCTTTTCTTATTTTTGATGTACCTGATCGTCTTTCATTGTGTTGAGATGTGTTGTTCAAGAAACAGCAATTCAGAACTTTTTTTTTTCTTTATCATGTTTACCATACGGGATAAATAATTTTGTATTTTGATAGATCGGACTCTAAGAGACAAACCATATCAAATAATTTTAATTTTTTTAAATTGAGGAAAGTGGAGATGATTACAATTTTTGTTTTGATATCTTTTATGTACTTTTCTATATTTAAAAAAAATTTGGGGGCACTTTGTGCTTTATTTTTTTAGTCTCCGTAGACTGTTCTATATGTGCTGCAATAATACACTATATCAGCATATAGTGAAAAAGAAGCCCAACCCATTATTATTCCATGACGTTTTACATAATAAAAAAACAAGTGCAATTAAAGGAGAGAGGATCCTGCCCATGAGGGCTCACAGTCTACAAGGGAATACAAATTTCCCATTACAGATATTGGAGATGACCGTTGGTGCTCGTAAAGTTCTATGGAGAACTGTCGTCTCAGTACAATTTGTGTCAACTTCTAGCTTCTCCCTCCTCCATAGAAACTTAAAAGCACCAATTGTCATCTCCTATCTAAGTCATGGGAAGTTCTATCTTCACTGATTATAGATTTTACCCATGAACTGACAGTGAATTATCTATCCAAGAGGAGAAAGAAGCAGATTTATCATTCTGATCATTCGGTCCCATGCCGTTGCCAGCTTGTTATATCAGTGACCGGTGCTCGTTATGTGTCCATAAAATCATTAAGAGGTCCAACTACCATACCAGTACCTGTGCCAATCATTGGACAGAAGGAGCCATGGCACAGCTCCATTTTTTACGGTGCACAACCACTAATAAAAGTTCAGAGCAATAACAAATGACAGCGCTCGGTAGGGGCCTGAACATGATTTTTTTTTCATTAGAAATGGCTTATATGAGATTAGAATAACAGGTTCAGAGCCAGCCTTGTCCATACGAATTGTCTACCCCATTCAAATGAATAAGTCTGAACTGCAATTACAGAAACAGCCACTAAACAAGAGTGGTGCTGTTTCAGGAAGTAGGCCACCATGGTTCTCCTATATGATGCTGTTCTTGCTACGTCGTTGGATGCAGCATGGGTCTCTTTCTTTGAAATCTGTAAGGCTACGTTCAGACTAGCGTTGTGCGCCGCTGCGTCGGCGACGCAACGCACAACGCATGCAAAAACGCAGCAAAACGCACGCAAAAACGCTGCGTTTTGCGACGCGTGCGTCGTTTTTTGCCGAAAATCGGACGCAAGAAAAATGCAACTTGTTGCGTTTTCTTGGTCCGACGCTTGCGGCAAAAAAGACGCATGCGTCGCAAAACGCAACAAACAAAAACGCATGCGTCCCCCATGTTAAACATAGGGGCGCATGACGCGTGCGTCGCCGCTGCGTCGCCCAACGCTAACCCGACGCACACTAGCACAACGCTAGTCTGAACGTAGCCTATGATCTATGGGATACATTCACAAACCATAACATGAGTGACACCCAAAGACCCGGCGTCAGCCTCTGTGACGTGTGGTTAGAGGTGCAGCCGCACTGATATAGCGATATCTTGGTTTGTGGTCTCTCTCTACATTTGCAGCCTCTGAATGCAAATAACAATTTGTGTATTCCCTGGCGGCAGCAGGCAGAGGGTTTGAAAATTGATTGAGGGGCTGTCAGCCTGTTGGGGGCACATGCAGACGTATGAGCAACCTCTGTTACAGACTCCAAACAATACCTTAGTTTTATGAATCCACCTCCAAGAATTGCAGATATTTTTCACACCTTGCAGTGCTCTCAAGCTATTCACATTAAGGCCGGTTTCACACGTGAGGTGACAGTTTCCACACGTACCGGAGACACTGACTCACGTAGACACATTAAAATCAATGTGTCTCTGCACATGTCAGCGTGTTTTCACGGACCGTGTGTCCGTTTGAAAAACACGGAGACATGTCAGTGTTTGTGGGAGCGCATGTATCACACGGACCCATTAAAGTCAATGGGTCCATGTAAACACGTACCGCACACGGATGCCTTACGTGTGCCGACTGGGTACCACTCGCACCGTGCAGGAGACAGCGCTAGAGTTAAGCGCTGTCCCCTGCTTTGGGTGCTGAATCCAGAATTCATTCCTTCTTCCCAGCAGCGTTCGCTGGAGAGAAGGAATGAAAAATCCTATGGGAGGTGGAGCCGCATATTCATCACTGTAATGTGCGGCACCACGTGACCGCTCATACAGGACAAGCAGTGACGCTGAGAGGAAGCATTGAGGGAGCTGGGTAAGTATTTTAATGCCAGCGGGCGGGCGCACAGGGGGAGGGAGGCGGGAGCTGACCGGGAACTTTATTTTAAACACACCAAAAAAAAAACCCTGATTTTTCATTCCTTCTCTCCAGCGAACACTGCTGGGAAGAAGGAATTAATTCTGGATTCAGCACCCAAAGCAGGGGACAGCGCTTAATTCTAGCGCTGTCTCCTGCACGGTGCGTGTGGTACCCAGTCGGCACACGGACGGCACACGGCTGCCGCACGTGTGCCACACTGATGTGCCATGTGAGGACGCGGACACACGGACACGGATAACTCCGGTAACAATTTTTCCGGTACCGGAATTATCTGGACATGTGGGACAGGCCTAAGGCTGCTGTCACACGTTCAGTATTTGGTCAGTATTTTACATCAGTATTTGTAAGCCAAAACCAGGAGTGGGTGATAAATACAGAAGTGGTGCATATGTTTCTATTATACTGTTCCTCTAATTGTTCCACTCCTGGTTTTGGCTTACAAATACTGATGTAAAATACTGACCAAATACTGCTAGTGTGACGGCAGCCTAAGGCTATGTGCACATGTTCAGGATTTCTTGCAGAAATTTCCTGAGCAAAACAGGAAATTTTCAGCAAGAAATCCGCATGCATTTTTACGGCGTTTTTGGTGCGTTTTTTTTGCAGATTTTTCCGGAGGTTCCCAATGCAATAATATAGTGGGAAACCCGCAAAAAATCCGCAAAATTAATGAACATGCTGCGTATTTTATCGCGATGCGTTTTTTTCGCGGAAAAAAACTCATCATGTGCACAAAAATTGCATTATGCATTCTAAATGATGGGATGCATAACGTATGCGTTTTATCGCGTTTTTATAGCGAAAAACACGAAAAAAACGCGAAAAATCTGCAACGTGTGCACACAGCCTAAGTGGTGGGGTCATCATCATAGCATCACTATGAGGACAATTCCTTTAAACCAGGGCATGGCAATTAATTTTCTTGAGAAACCATGATGGTGTGGTGGTGGGTCGAACTGACAGACTGAAATTTACTCGTATTCTGCCTATTATTAATATTAACTTATTATTTTACATTAATTTTATCACTTAACATTCAGTGAATTAAGTCTGTTAACTTGCTGCTAAAGGTACCGTCACACTAAGCGACGCTGCAGCGATACCGACAACGATGTCGATCGCTGCAGCGTCGCTGTTTGGTCGCTGGAGAGCTGTCACACAGACAGCTCTCCAGCGACCAACGATCCCGAGGTCCCCGGTAACCAGGGTAAACATCGGGTTACTAAGCGCAGGGCCGCTGGTTACCTGGTTACCAGCGTAAACGTTAAAAAACAAACACTACATACTTACCTTCAGCTGTCTGTCCTGGCGCTCTGCTTTCCTCTGCACTGTCAGCGCCGGTCAGCCGTAAAGCAGAGCGGTGACGTCACCGCTGTGCTTTCCGGCTGCCGCTGACACTGGATGCAGGAGGAGTGCAGAGAAGCAGAGCGCCGGGGACAGACAGCTGAAAGTAAGTATGTAGTGTTTGTTTTTTTAACGTTTACGCTGGTAACCAGGGTAAACATCGGGTTACTAAGCGCGGCCCTGCGCTTAGTAACCCGATGTTTACCCTGGTTACCAGTGAAGACATCGCTGGATCGGTGTCACACACGCCGATCCAGCGATGTCAGCGGGAAGTCCAGCGACGAAATAAAGTTCTGGACTTTCCTCAGCGACCAACGATCTCCCAGCAGGGGCCTGATCGTTGGTCGCTGTCACACATAACGATTTCCTTAACGATATCGTTGCTACGTCACAAAAAGCAACGATATCGTTAACGATATCGTTATGTGTGACGGTACCTTTATACAGAGAGCGATAAGGAATATTGTAACCCGTCTTCTTACCGGTAGTAGCAAATCAAAACCATATAACTTACTGCTTTTTATAAATTTTATAAATCATACTGCTCCTGTTATTCAGCTTTCGTACCTTGATGTACAGCTGCCCACACACAGTATGATGCCTCCACAGCCCTCATACACAGCATGATGCAACCACAACACAGTATGACACAACTACAGCACCCCCAACACAGTATGATGCCCCCACATCACACAGTATCACCCCCAACCCAGCATAATGCTCCCACAACTCCCCCACACCGTATGATCTCCACAATACCCCACACAGAATGATCTCCTCACAACCCCTACATACACAGTATCATGTCCTTACACATCCTCAGTACAAAATGATGTCCCAACAGCCCCCACATACACCGTATGATGTCCCCACAGCCACCACACAGTATGATGTCCATCCAGCTCATTAAGTATAATGTCCCCGCAGTACATTCCCCCCACACAGTATGATGTCTCCACAGTTTATTCCCACACAGAATGATGTCCGCACAGCTCTCCCACACATTATGATGTCTCCAGCCCTTCACCTACATAGAGTATAATGTCTCCAAAGCTTCCTACTCAGTATGAAAACCTCCACAGCTCCCCAACACAGTATAATTCCACCAGGGCCGGACTGGGACTAAAATTCAGCCCTGGCATTTGAAGTTACACAGGCCCACTTGTCACATGGTGACTGTATAATATTTTTGTACACTTGTAGGCAGGGCCGGTTTTAGGCAAAGTGGGGCCCTACGCCTAGGCGAAGTTTAAAATGGGGCCCAAAATGCTAACATATTGCACATCACACAAAAGCATTTCGGTTGTATTTACAAGCGCTGAGTTCAGGCCGCTAAATGAGTTTGATCGATAATACTGAAGTTGTTCAACACTTGTTTCCCGTCCTCTTTCCACCGTCTTAGAAAGAATGATGGGACAGAATGATCACTAACAGATCACTAACCGATCCCCATTCAGTATCATGTTATCAGCAGCACATCTACAGTTTACAGCGGCGATGTGCTGCTGAGAACAATGATTTTTGTTCCGGCAAAAACAATCTGAATATGCAGCATTTTACTTGTTTAGGAAAATACACCCCATAGTCCTCCATATATTATAATGTGCACTACAGTCCTCCATATAGTATAATACACTCCCTATAGTCCTCCATATAATAAAATACACTGCTCAGTCCTCCACATAGTATAATACACTCCTCATAGTCCTCCATATAGCATAATACACTCCTCATAGTGCTCCATATAGTATAATGCACCGCCATAGTCATCCATGTAGTACAATTCACTTCCCATAGTATAATACACCCCATAATTCTTCATATAGTATAACGTATTCCCCATAGTCCTCGATACAGTATAATGCAGCCCACATATAGTATAATGTAGCCACCACCCTACAGAATATAATGCGGCAACCACAGAGTATAATGCAGCCACCCCACAGTATAATGCAGCCACCCCACAGAGTATAATGAAACCCCATAGAATATAATACAGCCCACCTCCCCATAATATATAATGTAGCCCCCCATAGAATATAATGCAGCCCCCATAGTATATAACACAACCTCCCCCATAGTATATAACCCAACCTCCCCCATAGAATATAATATACCGCCGTACAAGTCCCCTCTATAATTTGTAAAGCGCTGCGGAATATGTTGGCGCTATATAAATAAAAATTATTATTATTATTATTAATAGTATATACCACAGCCACATAGTACATAACATGGCCTCCCCATAGAACCATAGAAGATAATATACTCCCCATAGTATATAGCAAAGCCCGCATAGTATATAGCACAGCCCGCATAGTAGATAACACAGCCCACACAGCAGTATACAGCACAGCCCACACAGTAGTATATACAGCACAGCCCAAACAGTAGTATATACAGCACAGCCCACACAGTAGTATATACAGCACAGCCCACACAGTGGTATATACAGCACAGCCCGCACAGTGGTATATCCAGCACAGCCCACACAGTGGTATATCCAGCACAGCCTGCACAGTGATATATCCAGCATAGCCCGCGCAGTGGTATATCCAGCACAGCCCGCACAGTGGTATATCCAGCACAGCCCAAACAGTAGTATATACAGCACAGCCCACACAGTAGTATTTACAGCACAGCCCACACAGTGGTATATACAGCACAGCCCGCACAGTGGTATATCCAGCACAGCCCGCACAGTGGTATATCCAGCACAGCCCGCACAGTGATATATCCAGCACAGCCCGCACAGTGATATATCCAGCACAGCCCGCACAGTGGTATATCCAGCACAGCCCGCACAGTGGTATATCCAGCACTGCCCGCACAGTGGTATATCCAGAACAGCCCACACAGTGGTATATCCAGCACAGCCCACACAATGGTATATCCAGCACAGCCCACATCTCTCCCCCTCCCCCCGAGAATGTCCCCACAGTCCAGCAAAAAAAAAAAACACTCTCCACACCTCCTGTCTCTGCGGCTGCAGTCTGCCCGGGACACAGCAGGTGCGCGATGATATGATGTCATCGCACACCCGCAGTGTCAGAGGCAGAGCGGGGAATGATGGGAGAGGGAGCGTCTGTAGACGCTCTCTCCTCCATCATTGCATTCAACTGTACCGGCGTCATAGACGCCGGTACAGTTGAATGCGATGGCAGGGGGGTGAGTCGGCGGCGGCGGGGGGAGGCGGATCGAGCGGCCCACGACTGGCACCGGCCCTTCTGGCATTTGCCAGAAGGCCCGATGGCCAGTCCGGCTCTGAATTCCACCACAGCTACCCAATGAGTATGATGGTCCTCAAAGCCCCCATAAACATTATGATAGCCACTAATTCCAGCCCTTCGGCTGTTCTGATCTGGAGGAATAGCAAAGGTACAGATATGGCCCACTAGCTGCAGTTTGCCCAGGTCTGGTTTAATGAAAACCCCCTGATGAAGAAACAACAAAACGCACAAACACATGAGGTGATGTGGTTTGTTTGATCCAGTCATACTGTATTTATAGGTTCATGCCTTTTTTCTGTGTGGTCTTTTATGTGGAGACATCAGGACTTGCTCACCCAGTATATGCTTCTGAGGTAGACTTACTGTAGTCATTTATGCTATAGTGTGCAGCATGTTATATGTAATACTCCTTATGCACGTTGCAGTTACTTTTTGCACAATTATTTTCTGTAACCTCTTGGCTATCTGTATATGGTGTTACTTTTTTATTATTAATTCAATCAATTTTCTATGAATTACTAATTTATGAACCAAGCACGTTTGCCCTATATACCCATCACTGTCATTGGTGGCAATGCACTATTGGAGAAAATAATCTAATATTTTTTTTCTGTCCTTGCAATACTTTATATCAATTACTGTATTTTGAAGTCCTTTTTAGATATATTTTGATTAATAGGATGAATTCTTAGAATTAACCACTCATTTCTGGGTTGGTATTAGTATGATAGTCATTCCACGTACATATATCTTTTTTCAATGCTTTTATATGTTACTAATAAAGTTTATGTTTCTAAACTATTGATGGTCTGTGTAGGCTTTCCTGAAGGGTTTAATAGTTGTATTCTTGACTTCAACCATCATACCTTATTTACCCTTGACTTGACAGCTTTGGCCAATTTTGGAGATTTTCTTAAAGTCACCTGCAAATTATCAGAGTGTATAGCCACGCCCACAATGCACTTCCAGGCTAGTTTGCATGTGACTTAAAAGTTTTCTCCACGCTAGCACATCAGATTCCTTCAAGACAGGTAGCATTTTTAGGCCGGGATCACACATGCGAGAAACACGTCCGTGTCTCCCATGTGAAATCCAAGCTCTGGCGCCGGCACTTCAGAGCGGAGCGTGCGGCTCCATGTGTTCCTATGCGGCCGCACGCTCCGCTCCGAAGTGCCGGCGCCAGAGCTTGGATTTCACATGCGAGACACGGACGTGTTTCTCGCATGTGTAATCCCGGCCTTATTGTTATACTAGAACCTAAACAGTCATACCACTAGTTTCAGCAATAAAATTCTCTTGACAGGTTCCCTTTAAGTAGAGGATCTGCTGATGCTTCCAGCTAAAAGCATATGACTCAATGACTCAATGTCTGTCACAGATGAGGTTTGCAGATGTATGGTATTTTATGACATCCGTTGTTCCCATTGCATAATGCTGCCTACAAAACCTCTAATACAATATTGGATTTTTTGCGCTCAGTTCTTCCGTGCAGTATTTCACCCCATGGACTATTTTGCAATACTTAATAAGCATGATTAAGAAAATCTAAGAAATAACTACAGCGTAGGATCCAGGATCTGTAGCCAACCTAAAGTGAATGTCTAGCAATGAAAACCATTTTTTTTTTATGATACAGAGCTCCAAATCCCCAAAAAAGTGAAATAAATTAAAGCCTGTCCGCCTTCAGCCACCACTAGAGGGAGCTTATTGCATACCGTGTGTACATTTGTATAGGGCTGCAGCAGTGACATCCCATCCACACGACATGCCCACTGCAGCCAGTCAGTGGTCCCAGTGGACATTTGCTGTGGTACTGGGACTGTACAATTACAGTCTATTACATATAGATGATGATCGATTCTAATTCTGGGCAATAAGAAAAACGTAGAAGTATATCAGTAATAATGATGTGATCCATGGCAATGTTTGCAGGAGCAAAGTCAGGATTGATACTCTCCATCATTGGGGTAGAGAATTAGATCGTTCATACAGAATTGCTAGTGGGCTAGTCCTATGAGGTTTGCACCAGAAGCTGACACTCCATCCTTCTCTATACTTACAGTTATTTCTACCATGCATGATTGGGAACACGGAAATTGGTTCATACGCTAATATCACAGAACTGCATTTTTTGTAGCACACAATGAATACAATATACAGTACATATGAAACATGAGACTGCTTTCTCCTGACATATTGTACTTCATGATAGTGGTAAAATTTGTTCGATATGACTTGGGTTTATTTGTGAAAATATCGGAAATTTGCTGAAAATTTTGTAATTTTCAAACTTTTATTTTTTATGCCCTTAAACTAGATACTTACATCAAATGAGTTAAAGGGAACTTGTCACCTGAATTTGGCGGGACAGGTTTGCGGTCATATGGGCGGGGTTTTCGGTGTTTGATTCACCCTTTCCTTACCCGCTGGCTGCATGCTGGCCGCAATATTGGGTTGAAGTTTATGCTGTGTCCTCCGTAGTACATGCCTGCGGAAGGCAATCTTGCCTTGCGCACGCGGAGTATGCTTTGCCCAACTGTGGTCAAAGCCGAAAACATTAGTGCGCATGCGCTGGCGCACTATGTCCCGGAAGTATTTAGCTGTGTTCCGGGACATAGTGCCCCGGCGCATGCGCACTAATGCTTTTCGGATTTGCCCACAGTTGGGCAAAGCATACTCCGCGTGCGCAAGGCAAGATTGCCTTGCGCAGGCATGTACTACGGAGGACACAGCATAAACTTCAACCCAATATTGCGGCCAGCATGCAGCCAGCGGGTAAGGAAAGGGTGAATCAAACACCCGAAAACCCCGCTCATATGACCGCAAACCTGTCCCGCCAAATTCAGGTGATAGGTTCCCTTTAATAAATAACACTTACCACATGTCTACTTTACATTTATATTATTCACGAAACATATTTCGTGAATAGGGGAACAGGAGAAAATGGATCTCAAAATTTGTTGTGCAATGTTTTCTGAGTGCGCCAATACCCCGTATCTGGGAGAAAACTATTATTTGGGCACATGGCAGGGTTCGGTAAGGAAGCAGCAAAGTTTGACTTTTTGAACGCAAAAATAACTGGAATTGAGAGCGGACACCATGTCGTGTTTGAAGAGTCCCTGTGTCTAAACAATGGAAACCCCACACAAGTGACCCCATATTGTAGACTCCTTAAGGAATGCATCTAGCTGTGTGGTGAGCACCTGAAACTGCTTGCATGTGACTCTCTTTTGGAACTAGACCCCTCAGAGAACTTATCTAGATGTATGGTGAGTAGAGTTGAGCAAATTTCTTCGGGTCCCTTCTTATTCGGCAAGCTATAGCGCTTACCAAATAAGCTGCAGAGGGAGCCCCGATACATGGAGCACTCCGGCTGATCAGCTGATCGGCGCCACAGCTGCATGTATCGCGGCTGTGTCACTGTCACAGCACATGCATGGAGAGCCTGTGCATGCATGGGGGTCCTTTGGGGGTGCATTATACTCCTATGGGGTGGATTATACTCCCATGGGGGTTCCTATAGGGGGTTCATTATACTCCAATAGAGGTGCATTATACTCCAATACAGGTGCATTATACCCCCAATAGGGTGCATTATACTCCTATGGGGGTTCATTATACTCCTATGGGGGTGCATTATACTCCTACAGGGGTGCATTATACTACCATGGGGGTGCATTATACTCATATAGGGGTGCATTTTACTACTATTGGTGTGCTTTATACTACTATGCGGGTGCATTATACTGCTATGGGGGTGCATTATATTTGTATGGGGGTGCATTATACTACCATGGGGGTGCATTATACTACTATTGGTGTGCATTATACTATTATGCGGTTGCATTATACTTCTATGGGGGTGCATTATACTACCATGGGGTACATTATACTACTATTGGTGAGCATTATACTACTATTGGTGTGCATTATACTACTATGCGGGTGCATTATACTGCTATGGGGGTGCATTATACTTCTATGGGGGTGCATTATACTACCATGGGGGTGCATTATACTCATATAGGAGTGCATTATACTACTATAAGGGGCATTATACTCCTATGTGGTTGCATTATACTACTATGGGGGTGCATTATACTCCTATGGGGGTGCATTATACTCCTACAGGGGTGCATTATACTTTTATGGTGGTGCATTATACTCCTATGGGAGTGCATTCTACTCCTATGGGGGTGCATTATACTACCATGGGGGTGCATTATACTACTATTGGTGTGCTTTATACTACTATGCGGGTGCATTATACTGCTATGGGGGTGCATTATATTTGTATGGGGGTGCATTATACTACCATGGGGGAGCTTTATACTACTATTGGTGTGCATTATACTACTATGGGGGTGCATTATACTTCTATAGGGGTGCATTATACTACTATTGCCATGCAAGAGAGAGAGAGAAAAAGAAGCGCACTTATCCCGGTACGGTGGTCACAACTTTATTTGGACATGTATTAAAACAATAGCAGAGAGGAAAGTGAACTATAAACGTTTATAGTTCACTTTCCTCCCTGCTATTGTTTTAATACATGTCCAAATAAAGTTGTGACCACCGTACCGGGGTAAGTGCGCTTCTTTTTCTCTCTCTCTCTTGCATGGTATGGACTGTTATGGATTTTTTGGAAGCTGCACCCCCAATGGTATCAGAGGGGATTTATTCTTAAGGCATCTAACACAGTAACATTATTTGGGTTGAAGATTTTAGGGTCAGGCATATAGCAGCAGTGCCTTGGTATTCTTTTTTTCTTGGCTGGACTGTTTTATACTACTATTGGTGTGCATTATACTACTATGCGGGTGCATTATACTGCTATGGGGGTGCATTATACTTCTATGGGGGTGCTATGGGGTGCATTATACTTCTATAGGAGTGCATTATACTACTATTGATGTGCATTATACTACTATGCGGGTGCATTATACTGTTATGGGGGTGCATTATACTTCTATGGGGGTGCATTATACTACCATGGGGGTGCATTATACTCATATAGGGGTGTATTATACTACTATAAGGGGCATTATACTCCTATGTGGTTGCATTATATTACTATGGGGGTGCATTATACTGCTATGGGGGTGCATTATACCCCTATGGGGGTGCATTATACTACTATAACACGGCATTATTCTCCTATGGGGTTGCATTATACTACTATGGGAGTGTATTATACTGCTATGGTGGTGCATTATACCCCTATAGGGGTGCATTATACTCCTATGGGGTGCATTATACTACTATGGGGATTCATTATACTCCTATAGGGGTTCATTATATTACCATGGGGGTGCATTATACTCGTATAGGGGTACATTATACTATTATGGGGGTGCATTATACTACTATGAGGGTGCATTATACTACTATAAGGGGGCATTATACTCCTATGGGGTTGCATTATACTACTATGGGGGTGCATTATACTGCTATGGGGGTGCATTATACTCCAATAGGGGTGCATTCTACTACTATGGGGGTGCATTATACTCGTTTAAGGTTGTATTATACCGCTATGGGGCTGTTATACTGAAATGGGGTACATTATACTCATATGGTGATGCATTATGTTCCTATGGGGCTGCATTATACTGCTATGTGGATACACTACACTGCTATGGGGAGGCACATTATACTGCTATGAGGAGTACATTATCCCACTATGGGGTTGCATTATACTGCTATGGGGCTGAATTATACTGATATGGGCGTGCATTTTACTATATACAGCTCTGGCAAAGATTAAGAGACCACCACATAAAAACCCTGTCATGGGCAGCAGAATCTCCAGACCTGGACCACATTGAAAACCTCAGGAATGTAATCAAGAGGATGATGGATAGTCATAAGCCATCAAACAGAGAAGAACTGCTTACATTCTTGCACCAGAAGCAGTGTGAAAGACTGGTGGAAATCATGCCAAGACGCATGAAAGCTGTGATTAAAAATCATGGTTATTCCACAAAATATTGATTTCTGAACTCTCCCTGAGTTAAAACATTGGTATTGTTGTTTCTAAAGGATTATGAACTTGTTTTCTTTGCATTATTTGAGGTCTGAAAGCACTGTTTATTTTTTTTTAATTTTGACCATTTCTTCTTTTCAGAAAAAAAAATACAAAATTTATTGCTTGGAAATTCGGAGACGTTGTCAAGAGTTTATAGAATAAAAGAGCAATTTACATTTTACTCAAAAATATATCTATGAAGAGAAAAATCAGACAAACTGAACATTTTGCAGTGGTCTCTTAATTTTTGACAGAGCTCTATGACTATGGATGCATTATAATACCATTGGGGTGTATTATACAAGTATGGGGTGCATTATACTACTAATATGGGTGCATTATAATATATATGACTATGGGGTGCATTATACTACTATGGGGGTGCATTATACTGCTGGATATGACTATAGGGTGCATAATACTATTATATATTATATATATAGATATATATATATATATATATTCAACCGCACATTCAGCGTCTCCCACTCCCATACTACCTCCTCATCCCACCCTCTCTCTGTTGGAGTCCCCCAAGGCTCTGTTCTAGGACCCCTACTCTTCTCAATCTATACACTAGGCTTGGGACAACTCATAAAGTCCCATGGATTCCAGTACCACCTCTATGCTGACGACACTCAGATCTACCTCTCTGGCCCAGACGTCACCGCTCTGCTGTCCAGAATCCCAGAGTGCCTATCAGCCATATCCTCCTTCTTCTCCTCTCGCTTCCTCAAACTCAATGTGGACAAATCTGAACTCATCATCTTTCCTCCATCCCACAAATCTTCCTTACTTGACCTATCTATCGCAGTCAATGACATCATGCTTTCCCCTGTACCCGAAGTCCGCTGCCTCGGAGTAACCTTCGACTCTGCCCTGTCCTTCAAACCACACATCCAAGCTCTTTCCACCTCCTGTCGCCTCCAGCTCAAAAATATCTCCAGGATCCGTCCTTTCCTCAACCCCCAATCTACTAAAATGCTTGTGCACGCCCTCATCATTTCCCGCCTTGACTACTGCAACATCCTTTTCTGTGGCCTCCCTGCTAACACCCTTGCACCTCTCCAGTCCATCCTTAACTCTGCTGCCCGACTAATCCATCTCTCTCCTCGCTACTCCTCCGCTTCCTCCCTCTGCAAATCTCTTCACTGGCTCCCATTCCCTCAGCGTATCCAGTTCAAATTGCTAATACTGACCTACAAAGCCATCCACAACCTGTCTCCTCCATATATCTCTGAACTAATCTCTCGATATCTTCCCTCACGTGATCTCCGGTCCTCCCAAGACCTCCTTCTCTCCTCCACACTTATTCGCTCCTCATCCAATCGCCTCCAAGACTTCTCCCGAATATCCCCCATCCTCTGGAACTCTCTGCCCCAACATGTCCGACTATCAACCACAGTCGGATCCTTCAGACGGAACCTGAAAACTCATCTCTTCAGGAAAGCCTACAGCCTGCACTGACACCGCTGCTGCCTCACCAACACCGGAGCTACCGCCTCACCAACACCGGAGCTACCGCCTCACCAACACCGGAGCTACCGCCTCACCAACACCGGAGCTACCGCCTCGCCAACACCGGAGCTACCGCTTCACCAACACCGGAGCTCCTGCAACCCTCAACCTACTGTCTCCTTCCCCATAATCCTGTAGAATGTAAGCCCGCAAGGGCAGGGTCCTCGCCCCTCTGTATCAGTCCGTCATTGTTAGTTTGTTTACTGTATGTGATATTTGTAACTTGTATGTAACCCCTTCTCATGTACAGCACCATGGAATCAATGGTGCTATATAAATAAATAATAATAATAATAATAATATATGACTATGGGGGTGCATTATATTACCATGGGGGTATATTATACTACTATATATGACTATGGGATGCATTATACTATTATGGATGACTATGGGGGCAATATGGAGAGACATGGGGCAGTATGGAGAGACACGAGGCAGAACGGGAGGACACGTGCGGTCCAGAATGGGAGGTTATGTGGGATATTATTACTGTAGGGGCTAATTAAAGGATATTATTTTTCAGGATACTGTTTTCAGTGTGGGGGAGGAGAGGTCCTGTTACCGTGCAGGGCGACACGGTTGCCTTTTTAGTAATCTGGCGTAGTGTAGAGGATGGGAAAAATTGGGGAATGTGCTCTAGACAGGGGTATAACTACAACAGGTGCAGGGGTTGCAATCGCCCCCGGGCCCTAGAGCCTAGGGGGGCCTACAGTAAAAGTCCCTTTGACCTTTAGAAAAAGACTATTGCTATTAAAGATTAAAAATATTTGGGGGCCCTGTTGGAGTTTTCGCATTGGGGCCCATGAGTTTCAAGTTACGCCACTGGCTCTAGATAACTGTTATTTTCTGCAGAGACAAGACCTGGCTGGAAAAAGGGATGGCAGTGTATGCTGGATATACTGTAGGTGAAAAGCGAAGATGAATTACTTCAACTAGAGATGTCATCGGTGCGTCAGTGTGTTACCTGTACACTGACACTATACACTGTATACAGAGGTCTGGTGTATAATGTCACTAGTGATCACTGTATGTTACCTGTACACTGACACTATATACAGAACTCCTGTGTATAATGTCACCGGTGATCACTGTATTATCTGTATTGAATACTCTACCCCAAGATATTAGGACCATCCACAATTTGCATAGTTTTAAGCGCTCCCTCAGAACACATTTGTTCAGAGCGGCCTATCATGTTCACTAATCAAAGTCATTTTGTGTTTGTGTGTGTGTGTGTAGCCCATTCACTATCTCCATCTACCCCCCACCCCCTGAAAATGGCTGGACCATCATTGTAAATACATCATTGTAAATACACACCTGTACTATGTATCTCCCCCACCTCATTGTAGATTGTAAGCTCTCACGAGCAGGGTCGTCGTATTTTGCTTTAATTATTGTATTGTTAACATTGTTACTTATGACTGTTGTGTTTGAAACTGTTAAACTGTAAAGTGCTGCGGAATATGTTGGCGCTATATATAGATTATTATTATAATCTGTGCAGTGACACAATATACAGAGCTCCTTTGTATAGTGTCACTGGTGATCACTGTATATTACCTGCACACTGACACTATACACAGAGCTCCTGTGTATAATGTGATTGGTGAACACTGTTTTACTTTTTACACTGGTGATCACTGTATTATCTGTACCCTATACACTATATACAGAGCTCCTGTGTATAATATCACTAGTGATCACTGTATATTACCTGTACGTTGACAATATATACAGAACTCCTGTGTATAATGTCACTGGTGATCACTGTATTACCTGTACACTGACACTATATACAGAGCTCCTGTGTATAATGTCACTGGTGATCACTGCATTATCTGTACACTATACACTATATACAGAGCTCCTGTATAAAAATATACCAAAAAGTGTATTGGATATTTTAACAAATATTTAATAGGTTAGAGTAGAGTAAGGCCCAGCCGAAAGAGTCTACCTAGTTGTGATGGCGGCTTAAGAAAAATCTTTTATCCAAAACAAAAGCTGCTGGCTATGTATGTGATCTGGTGTTAGATGGGAACTGATAATGAGTGATAGGTGAGGACATGATGCAGATGTGGAGTTTTTTACATTGGGGTTTCCCTTTAAATCTTTAAGTGACGCAATTCAGATGACACTCTCAAGGGAGCCACTTACCATAATGAGGCAGCAGAATTACTCTGGACTCCGTCTTGACTTTGTTTCCTCCCCTACCTGTTTCTGTTCCTACTTTCATCTTCTTCAGTCTCCTCCCTTTCATGTTTCCTCTTTCCCTTCCATCTGACTTTTCGCTTTCCTGTTTCGGTACCCTCTTTCCTTTACGTCTGCCTCAACACTCCTTCCTGTTTCTAGGCCCCCTTTCTCCTTCTTGAGTCTCTTATCTTCCGTTTCTGTTCCCTTTTTCTCCCTCTTCTGTATCTTCCATTTCCTGTTTTTGTTTCCATTTTCTCATTATGCTGTCTGATCCAATTCCTTTTTCTGTTCTCTCTTTTCCCTTCTGTCTCTTCCTTTTCTTATTGTTGTTCCTTGTGTCCTCCCCCTTCCTGATCCTGTGCCCTTTTTCTCATTCTTCAGGCTCATATCTTTCCTGATTCTGTTCCTTTTTTTCCTTCTTCTGTCTCTTACCTTTCCTGCTTCTGTTACTTCTTTTCCCCTCTGCTGTCTCCTCCCTTTTCAGTTTTTGTTGCCTCTTTCCTCTCCTTCTGTCTCCTTCCTTTCTAGTGTATGTTCCCTCTTTCTCTTATATCCTTCCGTTCCTATTCCCTCTTTCATTTTCTTCTTTGTCCTCCCTTTCCTGTTTTTGTTCCTTCTTGCCCCTTTTCCTGACTCCTCCCTTTCCTGTTTCTGTTCCTTTTTATCCTTCTTTTGTCTCCTACCTTTCCTTTTTCTGATCCCTCTTTTTCCTTCTTCTTTTCCTTCCTTTCCTGTTGTGTTTCTTGTTTCATCTTCTTCTTCAGCCTCCTCCCTTTCCTGGTTCTGTCCTTCTATTGTCTTCTCTCCATCTATACAATTCTTTGTTTCTTATGGAGTCCTTTTTTCCTATGGAGGCCCCTACATTTAGAAAGTCCATCAGCAACCATTACCGTATTTAGCCATGTATAGTGATATTCTATGTGAAGGAAATTCAGGTATTATGTTTAACCATGTGGCAGTAATATGTAGGCTGATAGGGCTAGAGCTTGTTTCCCCCAAGTCCCGAGTCTGTAATCCTTCTTTGTCTAATTAACACTTTTTAACCTTTGCATTTCACACAAGTGAGCTTCTGTCTCCTTTTAAACTCTTTTCCTCGTTTCTGAAACATATAAAAGTAGATCTACTGAAGACATTTATGTCCAAAATATTAAAATATCCCAGAAGAATTAGCCAGTGTAAGCAGCATTGTGTGTCTTGCGCGCATTCATTCGAATGATATATAGCCTTTATTACAGTCTAAAATCTGCATTTGTGGTGGAGAATATGTTACATCCATACTTTACATCACTCATAAAGTCAAAGATCTTCCTTTATTCCAAATCATAATGCAGCTTGTATGTTATCAGACAGCAAGTGCATAAAATATCAGTATACATGAAGCCTCAGTCATTGAAGCAACGGTTTATGAAAGATGGAAAATAGAGCACAGTTCACAAAGTTCAGTGCCATACAACACCCAAATCAAAGCACCATGTAGTACCTAAAAAAAAGTTACGTGCACTATGCCGCCATTGAGGCTATATAGCAGTGCCATACAGTACACAAAAAATGCAGTGCCCTAATAACACCATCAAACAGCTCACACATAAATGCTTAGCAGTGCCCAAATAAAGGCAAAAGTGCCCAAACTATCAAAATATTTCACACCTAAATGATTCTATCATATAATGCATAATAGTCCCATACATTGCTAAATTTCTAATCACAAAGGAAGCAAACCGGGTCTGTAGTGGCACCTATTGGAGATAGCAATCCTAGAAGTGAATACTGACCCTTTAAAGAGCCCAAAGAACATTAAATGGCCTTTAAATTATTTCCCTATACCAGCTTGATGGTCTCCTTAAGGAGAAATATTACCCAATAGACCATTTACCAAAAGCCTCTCACTCAGCGAACCAGTCTCCTACGTTGCACACAAATATAGCTGTGTGAGGGCTTGTTCTTTGCAGGACGATGTTGTACTTTTTAATTAAATCATCCATTTTATCATAAGATGTACCGGAAAGCGGGAAAAAAAAAGTGTGGCAAAATAGCAAATTGATTTTTGAGTTTTTTATTTGCAGCATTGATTATGCGGTAAAAATGACCTGGCTATAGGATTCTCCAGGTGAGTACGATTACGTGAATAAGAAACATGCATAGTTTTTGCTTTATGAAAGTACAAGAAAAAAATTCAGACATCTGTAAGAGAAAAATAAAAATTTAGCTTGTGTTGCCATTTTCCGAGAGCCATGATGTTTAAATTCCCAGGAAATGCTTTCATTTATATCATATATATCCAATATCCCAATAGCTCATCACAATGCACAATTCCTCTTCCTTGGGAAATGGTAGTGACCCCCTGACCTCTTATGTCCCGATGCGGCTGCATACGTTGCACCAATGGTATGTCCACCCCTACAATTGCCCCCTTTTCACTTTTATATCAGAGCCTAGTTGTAATAAGCAAGTTCATGATTATTCAACTATGCCCACGTCTTTGGGTCAGGGGAGACCGTGAGTAATATTTTGCCTGGCCTCATTTATATATAGTAAAAGAGAAGTGGCCATGGTAGATCACTGACAGACACTAATGGAAAATTCTTTCATCAGGCGGAAGCGTAAAGGACAAAATCCTAAACCCTGTGTAAAGCCAGAGCACATTGAGGCTAAGAGCCAAACGGATCCAATAGACACATTCAAATTAATAGCCGCCATATAGCTCTATACTTTGACATTACACTCATTGGTCAAATTTTTTATGACCGTTACATTTGAGACCTTTGATTACATTCATAATAAGCTTGTTCTCTCTAGTTCTCCTCTTTCACACCATATCCGCCATTGCTTTTGCCAACAGCTTAACCCACATTATGGCTTCCGCTTGGACAAAGAAGCAATGGTAACCTACAGATACTTCTCTCAACAAGTTATTCAATCTGCTTGTTCCTCCCATCAAACATTTTAAGGATCTGGTCATCACCTTCAACCATCAGATCTACCTGTAATAAACCCATTTAGCAAGCATCGAGCATCATCTGTTGGATCTCTATAAGAGTCAAGGACTGTTCGGCTGCGTTCCTACTGCTAAAGACAACAATCGTGCAAGCAGGTTGCGGGATGCAGTGACAGCAGTAGCGTAGCTACCGGGGGGCAGAGGGGGCCATCGCCCCGGGCCTGGCACTCTGAGGGGGCCCACCGGGAGCTGCGCTACTGTAACTGCATCGGCGCGCGCAGTGCGCCAATGCAGTTACATTCTGCGGCAGAGCATTGCATGGTGAGCTATATCGGCATCTAGCCAATACAATTCACTGCAGTGATGAAGGAAGGAGCGCTGCACTCCTCCCATCATCCCCCACACCGTCTGACAGCGGGCGTGATGACGTCACCGCCCAGCGCCCGCTGTCAGATGAGGGGGAGCAGGAGCAGGAGGCACCGCTGGAACAAGGAGGAAGAGAGGTGAGTATTTATTTGCTGTGTTTTTATGTGGGCTGCCTTATTCTACAGTATCTGCCTATAGGGGAGGGAGTGCTGCCTCATATACAGTATATGCCTACAGGGGAGGGAGTGCTGCCTCATATACAGTATCTGCCTATAGGGGAGGGAGTGCTGCCTTATATACAGTATCTGCCCATAGGGGAGGGAGTGCTGCCTCATATACAGTATCTGCCAATAGGGGAGGGAGTGCTGCCTTATTCTACAGTATCTGCCTATAGGGGGGGAGTGCTGCCTTATACACAGTATCTGCCTATAGGGGAGGGAGTGCTGCCTAATATACAGTATCTGCCTATAGGAGAGGGAGTGCTGCCTTATATACAGGATCTGCCTATAGGGGAGGAAGTGCTGCCTTATTCTACAGTATCTGCCTATAGGAGAGAAAGTGCTGCCTTATATACAGGATCTGCCTATAGGGGGGAGTGCTGCCTTATTCTATAGTATCTGCCTATGGGGGAGTGCTGCCTTATTCTACAGGATCTGCCTATGGGGTGAGTGCTGCCTTATTGTACAGGATCTGCCTATGGGGGGAGTGCTGCCTTATATACAGGATCTGCCTATAGGGGGGAGTGCTGCCTTATTCTACAGGATCTGCCTATGGGGGGAGTGCTGCCTTATTCTACAGGATCTGCCTATGGGGGGGAGTGCTGCCTTATTCTACAGGATCTGCCTATGGGGGGAGTGCTGCCTTATTCTACAGGATCTGCCTATGGGGGGGGAGTGCTGCCTTATATACAGGATCTGCCTATAGGGGGGAGTGCTGCCTTATTCTACAGGATCTGCCTATGGGGGGGAGTGCTGCCTTATATACAGGATCTGCCTATAGGGGGGGAGTGCTGCCTTATACTACAGGGTCTGCCTATGGGGGGTGCTTTAAACTACAGGGTCTGCCTATAGGGGTGCTGACTTGTGCTATATTGAGGACTATCTGGCGCATTATACTATATGGCGGTTATCTATGGGGCCATCATACAGTGTGGGGATTACAGTGTTGGAGCCATCAAACAGTTTGAAGACTACTAAGGGGTCAGTATACTGTGTGGGTGGTACTATACAGTTAGGGGGCATTATACTGTGTATAGGGGAGCTGTACGGGGGGAGACTCGGGACATTATTAATTTTAAAGTGGGCACTTATTGTAATAGGGGAACTCAGGTTACTGTGACTATCAAAGGGGCACACAGAGGGCATTATTACTTTCTAGGGGGCAAAATGTGGGCTCTGTTTTCTAGGGCACTTGCACCCGGCATTACTATATTATAGAGGGGTGCTTTAGAATTTAGAGGGTACAGAGAACCACAGAGTAGGTGCAGTAATAACATAGTAACATAGTAACATAGTTAGTAAGGCCGAAAAAAGACATTTGTCCATCCAGTTCAGCCTATATTCCATCATAATAAATCCCCAGATCTACGTCCTTCTACAGAGCCTAATAATTGTATGATACAATATTGTTCTGCTCCAGGAAGACATCCAGGCCTCTCTTGAACCCCTCGACTGAGTTCGCCATCACCACCACCTCAGGCAAGCAATTCCAGATTCTCACTGCCCTAACAGTAAAGAATCCTCTTCTATGTTGGTGGAAAAACCTTCTCTCCTCCAGACGCAAAGAATGCCCCCTTGTGGCCGTCACCTTCCTTGGTATAAACAGATCCTCAGCGAGATATTTGTATTGTCCCCTTATATACTTATACATGGTTATTAGATCGCCCCTCAGTCGTCTTTTTTCTAGACTAAATAATCCTAATTTCGCTAATCTATCTGGGTATTGTAGTTCTCCCATCCCCTTTATTAATTGTGTTGCCCTCCTTTGTACTCTCTCTAGTTCCATTATATCCTTCCTGAGCACCGGTGCCCAAAACTGGACACAGTACTCCATGTGCGGTCTAACTAGGGATTTGTACAGAGGCAGTATAATGCTCTCATCATGTGTATCCAGACCTCTTTTAATGCACCCCATGATCCTGTTTGCCTTGGCAGCTGCTGCCTGGCACTGGCTGCTCCAGGTAAGTTTATCATTAACTAGGATCCCCAAGTCCTTCTCCCTGTCAGATTTACCCAGTGGTTTCCCGTTCAGTGTGTAATGGTGATATTGATTCCTTCTTCCCATGTGTATAACCTTACATTTATCATTGTTAAACCTCATCTGCCACCTTTCAGCCCAAGTTTCCAACTTATCCAGATCCATCTGTAGCAGAATACTATCTTCTCTTGTATTAACTGCTTTACATAGTTTTGTATCATCTGCAAATATCGATATTTTACTGTGTAAACCTTCTACCAGATCATTAATGAATATGTTGAAGAGAACAGGTCCCAATACTGACCCCTGCGGTACCCCACTGGTCACAGCGACCCAGTTAGAGACTATACCATTTATAACCACCCTCTGCTTTCTATCACTAAGACAGTTACTAACCCATTTACACACATTTTCCCCCAGACCAAGCATTCTCATTTTGTGTACCAACCTCTTGTGCGGCACGGTATCAAATGCTTTGGAAAAATCGAGATATACCACGTCCAATGACTCACCGTGGTCCAGCCTATAGCTTACCTCTTCATAAAAACTGATTAGATTGGTTTGACAGGAGCGATTTCTCATAAACCCATGCTGATATGGAGTTAAACAGTTATTCTCATTGAGATAATCCAGAATAACATCCCTCAGAAACCCTTCAAATATTTTACCAACAATAGAGGTTAGACTTACTGGCCTATAATTTCCAGGTTCACTTTTAGAGCCCTTTTTGAATATTGGCACCACATTTGCTATGCGCCAGTCCTGCGGAACAGACCCCGTCGCTATAGAGTCCCTAAAAATAAGAAATAATGGTTTATCTATTACATTACTTAGTTCTCTTAGTACTCGTGGGTGTATGCCATCCGGACCCGGAGATTTATCTATTTTAATCTTATTTAGCCGGTTTCGCACCTCTTCTTGGGTTAGATTGGTGACCCTTAATATAGGGTTTTCATTGTTTCTTGGGATTTCATCTAGCATTTCATTTTCCACCGTGAATACCGTGGAGAAGAAGGTGTTTAATATGTTAGCTTTTTCCTCGTCATCTACAACCATTCTTTCCTCACTATTTTTTAAGGGGCCTACATTTTCAGTTTTTATTCTTTTACTATTGATATAGTTGAAGAACAGTTTGGGATTAGTTTTACTCTCCTTAGCAATGTGCTTCTCTGTTTCCTTTTTGGCAGCTTTAATTAGTTTTTTAGATAAAGTATTTTTCTCCCTATAGTTTTTTAGAGCTTCAGTGGTGCCATCCTGCTTTAGTAGTGCAAATGCTTTCTTTTTACTGTTAATTGCATGTCTTACTTCTTTGTTTAGCCACATTGGGTTTTTCCTATTTCTAGTCCTTTTATTCCCACAAGGTATAAACCGCTTACAGTGCCTATTTAGGATGTTCTTAAACATTTTCCATTTATTATCTGTATTTTTATTTCTGAGGATATTGTCCCAGTCTACCAGATTAAGGGCATCTCTAAGCTGGTCAAACTTTGCCTTCCTAAAGTTCAGTGTTTTTGTGACTCCCTGACAAGTCCCCCTAGTGAAAGACAGGTGAAACTGTACAATATTGTGGTCGCTATTTCCAAGATGCCCGACCACCTGTAGATTTGTTATTCTGTCAGGTCTATTAGATAGTATTAGGTCTAAAAGTGCTGCTCCTCTGGTTGGATTCTGCACCAATTGTGAAAGATAATTTTTCTTGGTTATTAGCAGAAACCTGTTGCCTTTATGGGTTTCACAGGTTTCTGTTTCCCAGTTAATATCCGGGTAGTTAAAGTCCCCCATAACCAGGACCTCATTATGGGTTGCAGCTTCATCTATCTGCTTTAGAAGTAGACTTTCCATGGTTTCTGTTATATTTGGGGGGGTTTGTAACAGACCCCAATGAGAATTTTGTTACCATTTTTCCCTCCATGAATTTCGACCCATATGGACTCGACATCCTCATTCCCTTCGCTAATATCCTCCCTTAATGTGGACTTTAGACAAGACTTTACATAGAGACAAACCCCTCCTCCTCTCCGATTTTTACGATCCTTTCTAAACAGACTGTAACCCTGTAAGTTAACTGCCCAGTCATAGCTTTCATCTAACCATGTCTCGGTTATTCCCACTATGTCAAAGTTACCTGTAGATATTTCTGCTTCTAGTTCTTCCATCTTGTTTGTCAGGCTTCTGGCGTTTGCGAGCATGCAGTTTAGAGGATTTTGTTTTGTTCCAATCTCCTCTCTGTGGATTGTTTTAGAAATGTTTTTACCTCCCTTCTGAGTATGTTTTCCTGGGTCTTCTTTGTTCGAGTCTAATGTTTTTCTTCCCGTCCCCTCTTCTTCTAGTTTAACGCCCTCCTGATGAGTGTAGTGAGTCTTCTGGCGAATGTGTGTTTCCCAGGTTTGTTGAGGTGTAGTCCGTCTCTGGCGAGGAGTCCATCATACAAGTAATTCACACCGTGGTCCAGGAATCCGAATCCTTGTTGTCTGCACCATCGTCTTAGCCAGTTGTTCGCATGAAGGATCCTGTTCCATCTCCTGGTGCCATGCCCGTCTACTGGAAGGATAGAAGAAAAAACTATCTGTGCATCCAGTTCCTTTACTTTCTTCCCCAACTCTTCAAAGTCCTTGCAGATTGTCGGTAGGTCCTTCCTTGCCGTGTCATTGGTGCCAACATGTATCAGAAGAAATGGGTGGACGTCCTTGGAGCTGAAGAGCTTTGGTATCCTATCGGTCACATCCTTGATCATCGCACCTGGAAGGCAGCATACTTCTCTTGCAGTTATGTCCGGTCTGCAGATGGCTGCTTCTGTGCCTCTCAGTAGTGAGTCTCCCACCACCACCACTCTTCGTTGCTTCTTGGCTGTACTTTTTGCTGTCACTTGTTGCTGTGTGCCCTTTTCTTTTTTGCTTGCTGGTATTGTTTCATCCTTAGGTGTGCCATCTTCATCCTCTACAAAGATTTGATATCGGTTCTTCAGTTGTGTGGTTGGTGATTTCTCCATGGTCTTCTTGCTTGGTCATGGTCACATACGGCAGCAGAGGCTCAGTATCGGGGTATCAGGTGCAGTAATAAGGTCACATACGGCAGCAGCAGCTCAGTATTGGGGTATCGGTCAGTAATAGGGACACATACGGCAGCAGCGGCTCAGTATTGGGGTATCAGGTGCAGTAATAGGGACACATACGGCAGCAGCGGCTCAGTATTGGGGTATCAGGTGCAGTAATAGGGACACATACGGCAGTATCGGCTCAGTATTGGGTATCAGGTGCAGTAATAGGGACACATATGGCAGCAGCGGCTCAGTGTTGGGGTATCCGGTGCAGTAATAGGGACACATACGGCAGTAGCGGCTCAGTATTGGGGTATCAGGTGCAGTAACAGGGACACATACGCCAGCAGCGGCTCAGTATTGGGGTATCAGGTGTAGTAATAGGGACACATATGCCAGTAGCGGCTCAGTATTGGGGTATCAGGTGTAGTAATAGGACACATACGACAGCAGCGGCTCAGTATTGGGGTATCGGGCAGTAATAGGGACACATACGGCAGCAGCGGCTCAGTATTGGGGTATCAGGTGCAGCAATAGGAACACATACGGCAGCAGCGGCTCAGTATTGGGGTATTGGGCAGTAATAGGGACACATACGGCAGCAGCGGCTCAGTATTGGGGTATCAGGTGGAGTAATAGGGTCACATACGGCAGCAGCGGCTCAGGATTGGGGTATCAGGTGCAGTAATATGGACACATATGGCAGCAGCGGCTCAGTATTGGGGTATCACGTGCAGTAATAGGGACACATACGGCAGCAGCGGATCAGTATTGGGGTATCAGGGGCAGTAATAGGGACACATACGGCAGCAGGGGCTCAGTATTGGGGTATCAGGGGCAGTAATAGGGACACATACGGCAGCAGCGGCTCAGTATTGGGGTATCAGGGGCAGTAATAGGGACACATACGGCAGCAGCGACTCAGTATTGGGGTATCGGGCAGTAATAGGGACACATACGGCAGCAGGGGCTCAGTATTGGGGTATCAGCAGGATGAGGAGTTTGTGCAGGTTGGGAATAGATGGTGATGGCTGGAATGTGAGAAGTGAAATGTGTCTTTGTTGTTTTCTCTGCAGACAAGTCGTGGCTGGAAGAAGTTGTCATGTCGGTCTGGGCCAGATGAAAAAGACGGGAAAAGTGACGATTCCATCATAAAGAACATCAATGGTAAGTCATTATCTATAACTGTGCTGTGATCTCTTATATGCTCTGTAGGTCTAGTATCTACCACTGACCATATGGCGGTAATATCCATGTTGGTCGTTATATAGAGATTATCTTCAGTAACAGCGCGGTCATCTGCTGAGGTTCTCCACTATTAAGGGGCGTCATCGAGTTGTAATCAAGGTTACCTGGTTAGAGGCCCACTCAGAAGCTTCGCCCCCCTGGACCAAAACCCTAGCTACGCCTCTGAGTGACAGACAGAAGGCAGAGCAACGGTTAAAAAATATAACAGTTTTAATTTAACTGGGGGCTAGCTCTTCGCAGGGAGGTGCAGGGTTAAATGGGGAGAATAACAGTCCAATTGAAAAGAATATGCAGAGTTAAGGAACAATGAATCAGATAACGGCAGTTCTTGTGAATGCTGCGGGGGAGTCAATAGTGCCAACAATGGCTGGCGCGGTGCTAGTACAAGAAGGTTCAGCTGGTAATGGTGGTCCGTATTCTGGCGGCAGCGGTCGGTCTTCAGTACCTTCCGCTGAGCCCCTAGTCCATGAACATATGCGGCCAAAGCAAACAAGGCCGGTGCACGATCAGGGTCTCCCGTGGGCGGAAAGGTATTTGCTGGTAATGTGGGCTGAAACCGTCTGCCCAGTACCCGGTTCTCTCTTTGCGGCACGTGCGCTGTCCTCACGGTCACAAAGCACACGGCACCTCACTCTCTGCCAGCCACCGTGCGTGCTGCACTTCTCTCTCTGTGCTGCGCGCTGCCTGTTCCTGCCAAGACTGAAGCGCCGACAACAGCTGGCGCAATGTTTTTCCAACGAGGTCCTTCGGAGCACGGTCCGACGACGAGGGCAGCCACGAACAGTCCTGAACTCTGCCCTGGCTCTTAGGCTGGCGTGCGGCGCTTAGCTGAACAGGGCTCCCGACTCTTTTCTTATTTGTGCGATGGGCTCCGGCAGCATCCCGACATCGAATCGGCCACGTGTCATTGCGGCCCGGCTGCGCACCCCTCGGAGCTCACTGCACATGCACCTTGCCTCTGTCAGCCACCGGCGGGAAACTGCCCATAACTGTGTGTGCTTTTACTTATAACCGCGCCCCCAGCTTCCGGATCAGGGAACCTGTCCAGGCCTTTTTGTCTTCCCCGGACAACATGGGATGCAGACTCAGCAGTTCTGGACCCGGTCTGGTCTTTCTCCTTACAATTGCAATATGTGTACAGTGTCATGCAGTTTTACATGGCATGTGAACAGTGATATGCGTCTTTTACATTATATAAGGGTAATGTTCAGCATATAAGGATGTAAAGTGTTAATGTATAATGTGAGTAGTACTGTTCATACAGTTAAGTGACTTAGCAACGGCATAAGACATAAGATAAGGACAATAGGTTTAGTCTATAGGATAGGATATAGTTAATGGATAGAACTAGCTCAGTGAGCGGGGAATAGTGTTAGTGAAAAGAGGGCACTTCATGATAGTGGGTCAGATAGGGAAGTTCTGTGACAAGGTCAAGCTCAGGTGCAGTGGGCTGCTAGGGCCAGTATGTGCCAATTGTTCGAGGCTATACTGATATCCCTTGTGGATATTACTTCAACAACCAAAGCCTGGGGCTTGGTCCAGAGAGAGTGCCTGGTCTTCTCAAATCTCAAGGTCGGGGGACGAGGAATCACATGAAGGTTAGGTGGCCAGTTCTGGGTACACTGCTGAAGTAGGCAGGAAATTCCTGAGGCTGACTGAGTCAGTGGGCTTAGGGATAGTCCAGGATGAATGAGTGGTAGAGCTGAAGATACCTTGTACTAAGGAAGTAAGAAACATGAAGTGCTGTGTCCTATCCCACTTGTTACTCTCTGATGAGCTTGAACTGACCAGTAAATGTTTGCTTGTTACAATGAACTTTATACCCCCTGAATTGTGCTGTTCCCAAGAATGGAGACCTGGAGACAGCGGAGGTCTGCGGTTTACAAGTAAGTATGATGCATTCGACACCTGACAGCACACTGGAACTGAGACACAGTTTTCCTGTAAAATGCCAGAGCATAACAAGACAGCAGAACGACCATTACCACCGCTCTTGGCCTCTTTACATCACCATCCATATCATGATGCCTTGACTTCTGTAGCACAGACCATTGCATTTTGCACCATATAGATTATAACTATGGATAATCCATGCAGCCTAGGTGCTAAGGGCAGTCAATCTAGGCATCTGCCTAGGGCCCCTGCGACCCCAGTGTCCCCCAGCAAGTGGAATGCTGCTAATAGCACCATGTGGCTGTTATGGGGCCTGTGAGTCAAGCACCCCCCGCATCACAGATGCCGATACAGTTGAAAGCAATGATAGAGAAGAGGGCGTCAGTTGATGCTCCCTCTTCCATCACTCCCCCTCTACCTCTGTGACAGCAGGGGAGCTGCTAAGATGCCCTGCAGAAGCCAGAGCAGAGGGGGATCAAGGAGAGGTAAGTATTGCATTTATTTATTTTTTATAATATATACATCCGAAAAATGAAAAAAAGCTGTAGCCTTAAAATATTAACATTTTATTCCAAACATTTGTTAAAATCAACACGTTTAGCAAAGAAGTAACAAGGAATATATAAAATCTGTGAAAACACAATGTGAAAACTATGGTCGGACCATCCTATGAAGTAATGGCGCTATGGGTTATATGGTAAGTGAATAACGTATAAGTATACGAGGGATCAATGTAAAATACACAGTAAGGGACGGGAATAAAAAGCCCTATGTGAATAGTCAAAAGAATCTGGAGTATCAAAAACTGTGACAGTTAAGTGAAAAAATGTATAACCCAAGTAGAATGGATGACAAGTAAAATGGAAATGCTGTGTTGTCCACAGTAGTAAGGTATCTAATTGCAAGGTGCAAGTGCAGCCTAATAAGGAACCAAGGGATTAAGTTAACCCAAGCAAATCAAAGCAGCCATATATAACCCAGTAACTATACCGCCCAGTGCCGAAGTCACATTACCTCTTTGGCATGGACCGATTCCCCGACGCGCGTTTCGCGTGCAGCTTTTCGAGGGGTAGTAGTGAGGTGTGATATGTGCTGGGAGCTTTATATCATTGTCATGGCAGACATTAGTGGCAGCGGCTGTGTAGCGGCACTCCAGCCGGGAGGATCTGCCGACGTCACCGGGCCTCAGCATCATGCGGCGTCGGAACTCCTCCCCGCTCGACGCGTCAGAGCAGGGAGGCGGGACCGGGCCACTCTAGACGCGTCACCCCGGCAACGCTAAAGCAGGAAGCCCGGATGGAGCGCTCACCGCTGGAACTGCAGTAAGGGCTATGGAGCGGTGATTCTGGATGTGGGAACAGTGAGGAGGTCTAAATGAGATTCTCAGTTTTGCCCCATTTCTCTAATATAACTTATTTTTAGCTGTTTTTATCATGGTTTGAACTTTTTTATCACTCCTCCTTCAATAGATTACACTATGATCTGTCCATCTATTTATGCTGCACCTTCTCTCATATCACTGTCTACCGTGGACATTCCTGGCACCTGACCATTGGTCTCTGCAGAATTTCCTGGCACCTTTAATATGGACCACCTTCTGATGACACTGCTGCCATTGATGCCGGACTCTGGGCTGACCCTTTATTGCGGACGAGATTTCGTTTATACGTCAATGTCTTTCACCCCCATTTTTTGTCTGTATCTTTAATATTTTAGATGCTTTATACCACTGCTCTTAGTAGCATCTTTTACATTTTCCCGTCTCTTTATATATACATATACATTTTTTAATACATTTTGGATACGTAAATAATTCCCTGAATTTTCCTCTTTTTCCATGCATCCCTTATGGACCTCACTCCCCCTACCTTTCGCCACCCCCAATTACTTTATTTCACCCCACTTAGAGTTCACATAAGGCCCCATTTTTTGCCTGTCACTTTAACTCCCTCAGTTATCTGCTATAATGCAGTTGGCCACTTAGCGCACCCATTCACTACACTCCCCCTCTCACTGTTAGAACCCATGTCCTTCTCACTGTTCCCGCGTCCAGGATCACCGCTCCATAGCCCTTACTGCAGTTCCAGCAGTCAGCGCTCCATCCGGGCTTCCTGCTTTAGCGTTGCCGGGGCGACGCGTCTAGAGCAACCCGGTCCCACCTCCCTGCTCTGACGTGTCGAGCGGGGAGGAGTTCCGACGCCGCATGACGCTGAGACCCGGTGACGTCGGCGGATCCTCCCGCTGCACAGCCGCTGCCACTAATGTCTGCCATGTACATGACATAAAGCTCCCAGCACATAGTACACCTCACTACTACCCCTCGAAAAAGCTGCACGCGAAACGCACGTCGGGGAATCGGTCCATGCCAAAAAGGCAATGCAGCGCCCCAGAGACCTGGTCGTTGCAGTATGGCGCTCTGCCGCTAAGGGGAGCAGCGGTACGTCTGATGGCACTAAGGAGTTCTCCTGACCAGGTATCACCAGAACACATTACACTTCACACTCCGGCCACTAGGGGGAGAAAAAGGCTTTATTTATTGGGCCACTCCTCACACTGGTAAAACTAGGGGCTGGGGAGGAAGTTAGTCAGAAGCTGACTGGGTTGGAACCAGGCAACATCCCGTGGCAGGGGGTGTTGCAGGGAGAAGGCACAGGGGGGTCCCTGTCAGGCGTGGGAACCTGGCAGGTGCCTAGCGAACAGAACAGAACGTAACGGAACCGCGCCTGCACACCCTGCGGTGGTATCCAGGAGAGAGACACGAAGGGAAGGATATTGTGGAACAGTGTAAACGAGATCAGCACAAAGGAGAGCCAGTAAGAGTCGTGCCGAGAAAGAGAGGCAACATCTTACTGAGGCGCGTAGTCGGTGGCCGGATCACCGTAGGAGTAACTGACTTCAGGCTTTACTTCAAATTCCGCTGGACAGTTAGTCATAGGTTGGCTGTCTACCTTCTACACCTACGAAGACATAGGGGGCAACATTGGGAGAGGGGCGTCTCTAGGGTCCCGGAAGACCTCCAAGCCTTCCCGTCAAACGGGTGGCGTCCTAGCCATAACATACCTGGGGGACGTTAGAAACTAGTAACATCTGGAACCAAAGAATGAGAGAGAGAAAGAAAGCTGTAGAGAACGAACAAACGAGAGCAGCAGTTGTGAGGACTATTCCGAATGCTCAGCAGTGTAGGACTACAACACACAGGCGCTATTGGTAGGCAACGGTTTCCATCTGCGAGGGAAACTCTGGATGTGCCCATCGGACCGGCCGGTCTCTGATAGCCCGGTTGAACGTGCTCTGGACTGAGGATATTGAAGCCTTCAGTAAAGAGGTAAAGAGACTGCAACCTTGTGTCCTCGTTATTGCCTGCACCTCACACCATCACCATCCATCTTACTGGGAAGCCCTGGGGACATACTTCACCTGTGGGAAGGTATACCATCCAGCTGCCATTCCATCACCCCAGCGGACCCCACCGCAGCGTCGGTCACCCTGACCGAACACCACAGGTGGCGTCACGAACCCCTGACAGACTATACTATCACCTTTACTGGACGCCCCTTAGCAGGGTCACAGCCACCGTGACAACCGCATAACTGAGCAGAAAGGACCGATACCGAGTGACTTGTGGCCCTGTGTCTGGGGGCGATCCAACTTGGCGTCATGAACAGGATCGTACTTAAGCCTGAAGAATTGGGTCATGTGTGCCTTAGAACTGTGATTGAGACGTGTGGAATTGTGATTTATTGCAAGGACTGTGCATTGCTATTGGCGCAAGATTCCCACCAAAACCGCCGCCATTGCCTCGCCACGAGGAGCGCAGGAGAAGAAGGAGGACGTGCCATGGGAGGAGACTATCAAAGTGGCGCCAGAAGTACTGGCCACCCCCTCCGATTACTGTTGCGGGAGGACGATCTGCCCCGAAGCAGAGGAGAACCGCCCCCTGAGTTGCAACGGTGGGAACCAAGGCAAGGAGGAACTCGACCCCAGGAAATGGAGGAGCAGCGTGGGAGTGCCATTGCAGATCCCAGAGAGGGGATGATGACCAAAGGGTACCCGAGCGGCGAAGAAGTGATCCTGGCTTGTCCCCGCCAACCGGAGGAGGACGCAGACTTCCCGGGGTCGCGGGCGGAGGAGCCGAGTCAGCCTATCCCGAGCGTGAAGCCAGCCGATGCGAAGCTATGGAGATCGGAGCCGCCACCGAGAGCCGCGTCGGGAGAACCGCAGTGCGAGCCGCAACCGATTCCAGCGGCCTTATCAACGGAACCGATCGGCATCGGTGGAACCATATCAGACGGAGGTACGGAAAACGCCTCTGCCCTCATGACTGATCCGGTTCCCGCGACAGCTCCCCATCCTGACAGTGACCGACTCCCTGTCCCTGAACTGGTGGCTATAACCCCCGGCACCATGGAGAAGCTGGTGCCTCCGCTACCAACAACTATGGGGACACCACTGTGCGTGAGCTCCGAGGGGGTGATCTTCCAATGGGATAACCCGAGGGTAGAACCAGACGGGACCAGACAGGAGGGCCTCAGCATCGCTGCGCTCACTTGGGAACAATATAAACAATGCCTGATTTTACACTGGAAAGACCGAAAAGAGACAGAACAAAGTGACCCACCGAAAGTACGAGGACCAAAGACAGGACGCAATAAAGGAAGTCCGGTAAAGCGGGGAACTGTGCTAGCCTTTCACCCGAAGCGAGGTTGGGGCTATATACAGGAACCGGGGCTACCGACGGAGATCTTCTTTGCTAGCTACAATGTGAAAGAGCCACGCCGCGATCGAGGTGACGGACAGCTGTTACATAGAGGGGACCAGGTGACGTACACCCGCCATCGGAGTGCGCAGGGGTGGTGCGCTCGAAATGTCTACCGATGCGAGCCGGTGATGACGCCACCTGCTTCCCCGATTACGACTAACCCTGATTTGACGAATTACACCCCTATCACCACAGTGTGCATTATCGCCGCTACTGAACTTGCAACCAAAGCTGACATTCGGATCCAGACACCGGGTGACCTGGCCGCACCTGAGAGACGAACCCACGACACTGACACCGCATCAGGCGAGAACACGGAACCAGGGCTTCCACGGCCGGGAAGTGTTCCTTACCGATGGATGCCTTGCAACCTATTATAGGAATAAACCTCAAAACCCCGAGATTTGTATATAGTTCATTGTGTTCCTGCTGCTACCTTCAACCCGTCCAGGGTTAACTCCTAGGGATCCCTTCGTTTACCCGGGATTCCTACTGTTTTCCATTGTTTTTCTACTGTTACACCACGTTCATCATTGTTTTAAAGACTGCCGGATCAGGGACGGTGAATAAATCAGAACTGCTTTGTAAATAGTTTGCACCTTCTTAAAGGTGCTCCCTACTGGTTTTATAAGCCAAAGAAGACTTTGTGAAGACATGATGCAGAAGGACTTGCTTGCTGTGAACTTGCTTGCTGAAAGAGAATCTGCACCAGAGACTTGGGTCCCTCTTAAAGGGAATGTTTGATGATTACTTTGATAAAGGTTGAAACGTTAAATAATGTTGAAGAATTTAGATAGTTTAATAATGTTGACAAAGATTGAGGACAGGAAAGTTTGGAAGTGAACCCGTCGGGGTTAGAGAGAGAGTCCTCCTGAGAGATGTAGAAAGATGGTCGCTACAATGACAGTAGGCCCAGCCAAGGAGCTAGGCGGTCCTGCATTGGGGAAGTTGGAACAGAAAGGAAAGTTGAGTTATGTAGCATTCTATGGTAGGCCTTTAGTGGGTTCAGCGAATACGCCCTTAAAGGAAGAGTTAGTTTATTGTTCAAAAATTTGCACTTAGTAGAATACCGAGCTGGGTACTGAAAGTTATTTATACTCTAAATGTTATTTAAAAATATTTAATCTTGTTATTGTTTGTAACGTTTAAGCGTCCTCACCTCCCATAAAGGGAAGCACCTTTTCTATTTACTTGTTCTTAGCTTCTTAGCATTCAAAAATTTTGTATGTCTTTCACTGCATTATATTGTTGTTCTTCCCAGTCCAGGAGTACTGGATTTAACCGGGGGGAAGTGCAGCGCCCCAGAGACCTGGTCGTTGCAGTATGGCGCTCTGCCGCTAAGGGGAGCAGCGGTACGTCTGATGGCACTAAAGAGTTCTCCTGACCAGGTATCACCAGAACACATTACACTTCACACTCCGGCCACTAGGGGGAGAAAAAGGCTTTATTTATTGGGCCACTCCTCACACTGGTAAAACTAGGGGCTGGGGAGGAAGTTAGTCAGAAGCTGACTGGGTTGGAACCATGCAACATCCCGTGGCAGGGGGTGTTGCAGGGAGAAGGCACAGGGGGGTCCCTGTCAGGCGTGGGAACCTGGCAGGTGCCTAGCGAACAGAACAGAACGTAACGGAACCGCGCCTGCACACCCTGCGGCGGTATAGAGGAGAGAGACATGAAGGGAAGGATATTGTGGAACAGTGTAAACGAGATCAGCACAAAGGAGAGCCAGTAAGAGTCGTGCCAAGAAGGAGAGGCAACATCTTACTGAGGCGCGTAGTCGGTGGCCGGATCACCGTAGGAGTAACTGACTTCAGGCCTTACTTCAAATTCCGCTGGACAGTTAGTCATAGGTTGGCTGTCTACCTTCTACACCTACGAAGACATAGGGGGCAACATTGGGAGAGGGGCGTCTCTAGGGTCCCGGAAGACCTCCAAGCCTTCCCGTCAAACGGGTGGCGTCCTAGCCATAACATACCTGGGGGACGTTAGAAACTAGTAACATCTGGAACCAAAGAACGAGAGAGAGAAAGAAAGCTGTAGAGAACGAACGAACGAGAGCAGCAGTTGTGAGGACTATTCCGAATGCTCAGCAGGGTAGGACTACAACACACAGGCGCTATTGGTAGGCAACGATTTCCATCTGCGAGGGAAACTCTGGATGTGCCCATCGGACTGGCCGGTCTCTGATAGCCCGGTTGAACGTGCTCTGGACTGAGGATATTGAAGCCTTCAGTAAAGAGGTAAAGAGACTGCAACCTTGTGTCCTCGTTATTGCCTGCACCTCACACCATCACCATCCATCTTACTGGGAAGCCCTGGGGACATACTTCACCTGTGGGAAGGTATACCATCCAGCTGCCATTCCATCACCCCAGCGGACCCCACCGCAGCGTCGGTCACCCTGACCGAACACCACAGGTGGCGTCACGAACCCCTGACAGACTATACTATCACCTTTACTGGACGCCCCTTAGCAGGGTCACAGCCACCGTGACAACCGCATAACTGAGCAGAAAGGACCGGTACCGAGTGACTTGTGGCCCTGTGTCTGGGGGCGATCCAAC
The DNA here is from genome assembly GCF_032444005.1 of Ranitomeya imitator. NCBI lineage: Eukaryota > Metazoa > Chordata > Amphibia > Anura > Dendrobatidae > Ranitomeya > Ranitomeya imitator. The sequence continues at coordinate 416,345,573 of NC_091283.1, read as the reverse complement.
TTGGCGTCACGAACAGGATCGTACTTAAGCCTGAAGAATTGGGTCATGTGTGCTTTAGAACTGTGATTGAGACGTGTGGAATTGTGATTTATTGCAAGGACTGTGCATTGCTATTGACGCAAGATTCCCACCAAAACCGCCGCCATTGCCTCGCCACGAACCCCTGACAGACTGTAATATCACCTTTATTGGACGCCCCTTAGCAGGGTCACGACCGGGTCCAGCCACCGTGACAACCGCATAACTGAGCAGAAAGGAACGGTACCGAGTGACTTGTGGCCCTGTGTCTGGGGGCGATCCAGTAATGTGCCTTCGCCACTGGGCGGTATAGTTACTGGATTATATATGGCTGCTTTGATTTGCTTGGGTTAACTTAACCCCTTGGTTCCTTATTAGGCTGCACTTGCACCTTGCAATTAGATACCTTACTACTGTGGACAACACAGCATTTCCATTTTACTTGTCATCCATTCTACTTGGGTCATGCATTTTTTTCACTTAACTGTCACAGTTTTTGATACTCCAGATTCTTTTGACTATTCACATAGGGCTTTTTATTCCCTTCCCTTACTGTGTATTTTACATTGATCCCTCGTATACTTATACGTTATTCACTTACCATATAACCCATAGCGCCATTACTTCATAGGATGGTCCGACCATAGTTTGCACATTGTGTTTTCACAGATTTTATATATTCCTTGTTACTTCTTTGCTAAATGTGTTGATTTTAACAAATGTTTGGAATAAAATGTTAATATTTTAAGGCTACGGCTTTTTTTCGTTTGTCGGATGTATGTATTTTTCATAAGCTGCCTAAACCTAGGCATGGTACATTTTTCAGGTCATTATTTTTTATAATGTTGCAGGACTGTGGGACTGCATTATAATGTGTGTGTGTGTGTGTGTGTGCGTGCGTGCGTGCGTGTGTGTGTGCATATCATACTCTATGAGGGGGGCTGCATTATGCTGTGAGGGGGGCTGCTTTGCACTCTATTGAGGACTATGAGGAGTGCATTATAATATATGTACTGTATGGCACCTGCATTATACTATATCGAGGACTATGGAAAATGCATTTGCAGCGCCCCAGGGTCCTGGTCGTTGCAGTAATATCATTCTCCTCTAGGGGGGAGTGATCTTACATTTGAAGGCAATAAAGGAGATCTCTTTACCAGGTATCACAAATATGCAACACACTTCACACTCCAGTCCACCAGGGGGAGCTATGCTCCTGTTTATTAGGGCACTCTTCACAATTAGGTAAAACTGGTGGTCTGGATTGGAAGTTAGGCAGAAGCTGGCTGGGATTCACTCAGTGAGCTGCTATCTGAGCTCCGCTCAGGTAGTGGGTCCCTAACAGGGGTGGGATCCTGTCAGAGGCCTAGACAGAAGGACACGGAGCTGCGCCTGCCCCACGTGCGGCAGCATCCTAAGAAAGAGACACGAACCGCAAACTGTATTGTGGAAGGTGAAAAACTAAGTCATAGCAAAAAGAGAGGAAACCAGAAGGAGTTCTGCCCTACACAAGCTGCCTCCTTCTGAGGCGCAGGATCCCGGTAGCCGGAACACCGAGGGAGCAACAGTCCTTTATGCCTTGCTCCAGAGATCGGCAGGACAGCTAATTCCACGTTACCTGCCCGCCCTATACCCAGAAGGCACGGTGGCAACTTGTGAAGGCTGGGGCATGCTTGAGTTTCTGCAAAAAGCCTCAGGCCACCAGTCATACGGGTTTGTCCTATCCATCTGGGGGACAGAGAGAGACACAACATCTAGAACATCTACCACAGTTGTGAGGACCTTATGAGAAGCTCAGCAGTAAGGTACTACAACACCCAGGTGCTAGAGGAAGGCTACTAATTTCCACCTGGATAAGGGGACTCTGGATTTGCCTTCAGACCGGCCGGACTCTGCCAGCCCTGTGATCTGGTGCTCTGGACTGTGGACGCTGAAGCCTTCAGTAAAGGTAAAGAGACTGCAACCTTGTGTCCTCGTTCTTCACTGCGCCTTACACCATTTACCATCCACCATCTGCACACTGGGAAGCACTGGGGACATACTTCACCTGTGGGAAGGTATACCATCTAGCTGCCAGAACATCATCCCAGCGAACCCCTAAGCAGCGTCGGTCACCCTGACCGAATACCACAGGTGGCGTCGCAATCATTTCCCCTTTAAAGACCTTTCCCTTTTACAACGGACCTCCCAAGGGCCACGGACCGGGTCAGCCACCGTGACATCCCCCTTGAGAACCGAAGGACCCGGTTCCGAGTACCCCACTGCCCTACGGGGGCGCGCCACATTATATGTACTATATGGCACCTGCATTATACAGTATCAAGGACTATGGGGAATGCATTATACTATATGAAGGACCATGAAGTGCATTATACTATGAGGAGTGCATTGTATTATATGGAGGACTATGGGAGGTGCATTATACAATATGGAGGACTATGGGATGCATTATACTATATTGAGGACTATTGGGAGTGCATTATACAATAGGGAGGATATGGGGAGCGTATCATACTAAATGGAGAACTGTGGGAAATGTATTTTACTATATGGAGGGATATGTGGCACATTATACTATATAGAGGTCTATGGGGTGTGCATTATACAATATGGAGGGCTATGGGATGCATTATACTATGTGGAAGACTATAGGATGCATTATACTAAACAAGCAAAATGCTGCCTATTTGTCGAGTGATTGGATTATTTATGCCGAAGCAGAAATCATTGTTCTAAGGAGCACATCATATGGTGAAAACTGCAGATATGTTGCTGCTAACATGATACTTATGATCGTTAATAAATAACATTTCTCACATGTCTACTTTACATCAGCACAATTTTGGAAACGTCATTTTTTTTGTTAGGACGTTACATGGGTTAAAAGTTGTCCAGCGATTTCTCATTTTTCCAACAAAACTATTTTTTAGGGACCACCTCACATTTGAAGTGAGTTTGGGGGGCCAATATGACAAAAAAATACCCAAAAGTGACACCATTCTAAAAACTGCACCCCTCAAGGTGCTCAAAACCACATTCAAAAAGTTTATTAACCCTTCAAGTGCGTCATGATAACTACAGCAATGTACAAGGAAAAAATGAACATTTTACTTTTTTCACAAAAAAATTACTTTAGACCCCAACTTTTTTTTTCTTCACAAGAGTAACAGGAGAAAATGGACCACAAAATTTTTTGTGCAATTTCTTCTGAGTACACCGATACCCTGTATGTGGGGGAAAGCCACTGTTTGGGCACATGGCAGAGCTCAGAAGGGAGGGAGCAGCGTTTGACTTTTTGAACGTAAAATATCCTGGAATCAATGGCAGACGCCATGTCTCGTTTGAAGACCCCCTGATGTACCTAAACAGTGGAAACCCCCCAATTCTAATCCAACCCTAACACAGCCCTAACCCAAACCCTAACCTCAACACATCCCTAACCCTAGTCCCAACCCTATCCATAATCCCAACCCTAATCCCAACACCACAACTGTAACTCCAACCCTAACCCCAACACAACCCTAACCCCAACCTTAGCCCAATTCTAACCCGAGCCCCAACCCTAACCCTAGCCCCAATTCTGAGGAATAAGTACCCATAACTGCCTCTTTTAAAAGGCGTATCCGTGATCGGTAAGGGGTTAACAGCCTGAACTCAGCGAATTTAAATAAAAGCAAAATGTTTCTGTGTGATGGTGCAACGTGTTAACATTCGAGGCTTTTGTCAGTGTCTGACTTTCTCTAAAACTGTCCCTGAACCCTTGTCCATATCCCTCTATAAGGACATGGATGGGGTCCTTCACTCCGGCCTCCAATCTACTAGGGCACATGACTATATTATATGGACATTTTATGAGATCTACGAATATGGTGCCTCGTAGAGGTTGGGAGACAGGGTGTTGGCTGACACGACAACTGCCTAAGGAATCATTGGGGTGGGGAAGATTATTACTGGAAAGTAATCCAGTAATGTCACCCATGAAGCTCAGGATGGGTGACATTATACCAAGAAGGGGACCGTAATGGGGGACGCTATACCAGGAAGGGGGACATTATATCAGGAAGAGGCCCAGGAAAGAGGACATTACACCAAGAAGGAGCCTAGGATGAAGGACATTGTTACAGAAAGGGGCCAGAACAGGTGACATTATTACAACAACAGGGGACATTATTACAGGAAGGTGCCTGAATGGGGACATTATTACATGGAGGGTAAACAAAAATATGTCTTTAAAGGATCTAGAAGGTCACAAAGGCCCATACATCTTACCAACATGGAGGTGGGAGCCCAAGTCCAAATTTTGCACTGGAGCCCATGGGGCTTTAGTTATGTGGTGCCGACTGACGATCATTCCTGATCAATGGGTCTGTAATTAAACCATTGATTGTCCAACAGCTCATTGGACAGTTAATGTGGCAGTAAAATAATCTCTGAACGGTGAGCGCTGGCGTGAGGACAGGTAATTTTTTTTTTTTCGATCATTTTCTTCTCTACACTGTAGCCAGTTGGATTGGAATTACTGACTTTATACTAAGTGAATTGCAAAATAAAAAATCAGATTCTGGAGAATTCTACTGTTTTATGTAAAATTCCAAGCAGATCCAATGTCTTCTCTAATAATATCTGGGCTACAACTTGCCAGAAGTGATTGTTCCATGGAGTCTGGTGCAGGCAGGAGGTGCAGCCATACCGCTCCGCATGCAGATGTCCCTTCCCAGCCTGCTGTGCTGCTGATCCGCCTTGTAATCCACACATGCACCCATCCCCAGCCAGACAAACCGGCTCAGCCTCAGGGAGGGGACAAGGACGTCACACCCTGGGGCGGTGTCTTTGCAAAAAAAAAGCATGGTGGACAATAGCGGCCCCGGGAGCTTGCAAAGGAATAATGCGCGGCTCCTTTAAGAGCTCCGGTAAACGCAGCAAACGCGGAAGATTGCGGACAGAAGGCGGAACGCGGAGGCGCCCAGCGGAGAAGAGTCCGGCCCGACTACGTTTCCTCCTCACTGATGATACAATGTATCAAGGCTTGATCTCCATCCAGGACTGGACAGAGGGTGGGGGATGGGGGCTGCATTGCTGGATGCTGGGGGGGATGGGGGTGGCATTGCATGATTTCTGTGGACTTAATGATGTTTCTTTAAGCCAAAAGGTAAGTGGATCTCCCCCCAATAAAGATCTGGATGTCCCTGCACAGTGGTGTGTTTGCATTGCACTGGTGAGTGCAGGAGGAGGAGGAGTGCTGCCAGGAATAAATATGTATGTGCACCCTTGTAGTGCCACTCCGCAGCACTGGCTGGGCACCCTGGTATGGGAAGAGTTAAAAAGCCAGGGAAGGCAAAACAACATTTAAATGCCTGGACGGGGGGAAAAGAGATTAAATTTCGCTTCTCTCTCATCAATTTTCTGTTTAATGTCACTGGGACTCCATTGTGGGAGAGGAGATACGTCACCCGGCCATAAATGTGTGATTATACAGCTACCAGCAGCCTCTGCTCTAATTGAATGGATTTACTCCATGCAAAGGCAGGTAGGAAAGAGACCCCTGAGCTGTGAGACCCCAAATATTCCCCAGCAGATAGCTAGAAAGGAGCCAAGTGCTGCAAAACGGAGCGTGTGTACAGGGGCCGCACCGAAGGTGACCATAAAATCCGACCACAGAATCCGACCACAGAATCCGACCATAGAATCCGACCGAGGAACCTGCCAGTCAGCAGCCGACCTGCTTGTGCTCAGCTCATCTCCAGCTTCTTGCCCCCTTTTTTTTCCTTCCATGTTTCTTTTTAACCTGGATTGCAAAAGACTTCTCCCAAACTCCTCTTTGTAGGTAGGTGACGCTTAGTTTTAGTTTTTTATTATATACATAATTACATTTTTTTTCCCAAACCCAACGACTTTATAGAAATACCTAGTGATCTATATTACCATACACGTGTTATTCTTTATGTTTGGATTGTTTTAATCCTTTTTTTCATTATTTCTTAATAATTTTAGAAACAGGGTTAGTTCACCCGGAATTAAAAGAAAGGAGGATATTTTATAGATTTTAGGATCAATTATTTAACTACTTGGCTCCCAAAAGTAACAATTTGGGATGAATACACACAGACACCAACTGATCTGGGGTTTTTTGTTATAGATTTTTATCTGATAAACATTTATATAAATTGTAATCAATACTTTGTTCATTTATTTTGCTTTTTTGTTTTCGTTTTTACAATATTTAGTACTTTATTTTTTTTTTTCCACAATACTATATACTTTTTCAAATGTTAAACTTTTTTAGTTTCTATTTCTATAATAATATAATAAATGTATTATTTATATATTTATTAATAAATATGTATCTATATAATGTAAAACTACAATATATTATATTGTATATATTTTCAGCGCAATGAATTATTTTTCAATTGGAAAAGAAAATGTTTCCACATACTTTAGGTTTCCTCTTTCTTTTTATCGTAGGAGACAAATGAAGTGGGGAAAAAAAAATAAATCCAGAATATAAGTTTAATTGTTTTTTTGTTTTTTTATTTATTTCATCGATGGCCTATTGTACATAGGCATAGTAAAATAACACTATATTTTTTTTTTCTGAAAATAAAATAGATTTTTATGTAATGATTTTTAATTTAGTCACCGACTTTTCCGCTATTAAAACACTTTAGAAATTTAGGCGTAAATTTGCTTAATTCCCATTTTATTACATTCTTTTTGTATTATATGTCCTTGATAATTGTGTATCCATTCTTTTTTTTTTCTATACAAATATATATCTTATCCAAACCCTAAGAGGCTTTTTAGAGCAGAGATAACCTCATTTATATAACATACACTATAGTAAAAGCATAAACCATAATATATATATATATATATATATATATATATATATGTATATATATATATATATATATATATATATATGTATATATATATATATATATATATATATATTCAATATTTTCCTCTTCATTGCCCGTTATAATGTCACTTTTGGTATTTTTTTTTTCAATCAATTTTAACCATCTATTTTATAAAATGCAGTTTTAATGCCTTGTAGGTTTTTATTAGGGAGGGAAAAAAATAGTGCTGTTATATTTTAGTTATTTTGCCCTAGTTTTTCTATAATGATAATCTGTGCTTTCTACGATTTCTACATCTCTGGTGACTGTCCCAGATTTTTTTTTTTTCGATTATTGTTTTTTAAACCTATTTCCATTATTGATAGAAATTAAAAATTAGGATTTAAAGGGCAAGTTCTAATCAACCTAAACTGAATTTCTCCGTGTTCCTATGTGCCTGTAATATGTAACTAGATGTTTTCGAATAGTTTTTTAGGTAGTGGATCTGAAGGGGCGTTAAAGTCAGGATCTGGGTCCAGGGTGTGGGTGATCCGGGTGAGCCCTGTGTTCCTGTCTGTGGGGAGTCTACAAAGGACTCTTTGTTTCCTCCTCGAATCTTTTCATTTTTTACTTTGGTTTGTAATTGTAGATCTAGATTTGGAAACAAACTTTCAATCAAACGACCAGATAAAAAGACACACATATATA